>NC_089230.1:69741222-72310906 GCF_963924675.1 Phocoena phocoena | reverse complement strand
CTTGACTACACATGAACTGAATTACAAAACAGAACAGGGTCTCAAATTTAGAAAACCAACTAGTGCTTGCTTATGGGGAAAGGTGCGTTGGGGTGCTGCATAAAACCAGAGACTGAAATTAGCACAGATAACTTTCCATAAGCCAAATATATAATAGACAAGACCTACCACTTGCTCAAAGAAATAGACCCAACACCACATGTTCAACGCCTAGGAATATACATGACTAAGAAGAATCTTAAAACCCATGGATATATATGTTTCCGTAAGAGAATCAAGCGTGTGTACAGTGGCCGAAACGCAGCAGTGAAAATCCGATAAATCCCATTATCAAAATAAATTTCGAAAACAAAACACAAAGACAGTGAAATAGAGAGCAATTCTTAAATAATTCACTCAGGGCATGTGATGCAACCGGGATTGACCACATCTACACCCAGAGCTGGTTGAGACATAAGGCTGGACACTTCAGGCTGATAGCATTGGTGAGTTTCGGTGAGCAAATGCAGACCCTTTGAAGTCATACTGCATGGTAACCATTCCATGGGTCCCAACTCTCCAGGTTCAAGGGATTCTTCCTCCAGCTAAAACATGCATGGGAAACCCAGAGTATCGTCCACCGTGTGATTGGGAAACGATTTAAAATGCATCTCAGTTTTCGTATCCTGGTCCTCGGGTTCACCATTCCAGATGCTTTACTAACACTCTCCCCGCTTGGAGAGTCAGTGCCTTTAACCTCCTGTTTGGCACAGCTTGCAATTTCTGTGCAAGATGAACAGGAATAGGGAGAACCAATGAGAGACTAGCTGTAGGTGTCTGCACGGGCAAATGTAACGCTCATTGCCCACCGGGAAGAGGAATTAAACAAAGGCTCAGTGTGCCCTGCTGGAAACAGATTAGGGCCTGAAGCAATCCTGCGGTTTTGTGCCCAGCTCACAAGAAAGCGAGTTGAAGAAAGGAGCTCAGGGGCACTGTAATTCACAAACCTGCAGAGTTATAAATAACAGCTATCCTCCAAAAATATATTGAAGTAAGCCTGCGAAGGGGACTGGAAAGCGGGGCAGAATTTCAGGAAAACGATTGCAGGGGGTAGACTGGAATTGCCTTGAAAGCATAGGAAAAGAGGCAGAACGTTGACAATGATGCACTTGGCCAAAAAGTGCGTATGCGTTTTTTCCTGAATATATTCAGGAAAAAACGCATACGCACTTTTTGGCCAACCAAGCAAGCCTGTAAAGGAAATCTGCACTACAATGAAGTCTCACTGCCCCGCGGGCAAAAGGGCCATCTGAAAAAAGTGTAAAATCCAGAAAGGTAGGACAGGATATGGAGAACAGGTAGCCTTGTTATGCTGATTGGCAGGATGTAAATTGCCAGCAGCCACCCTGGAGAAGTGTATGGTGTTTCCTGAAACACGTAAGAAACAAAGCAACACAGCCTATGGCACTTGCAATTATGGTCCTATAGGTTAGGGAAATTAAAATCAAAAACAGACAGCCACCCCAATGTTTTGGACGGCTGTGTTCACAGGAAGCTCGTCTACAGTACCAGGTAAATATCCTAGAAAGCAAAAAATGGATAAAGAAGTTGTGGCACGTACGTGCAATGCAGTATCACTCAGCAATGAAATCTGTGTCATCAGGCCCGTAGCGGTTAGTGAATGGATGCATGTACGGTGATTCTACGTGAACTACGTCACACAGAAATAGAAACATCATAAGATATCACTGATACACGGAATGTAAACTTGACTACACATGAACTGAATTACAAAACAGAACAGGGTCTCAAATTTAGAAAACCAACTAGTGCTTGCTTATGGGGAAAGGTGCGTTGGGGTGCTGCATAAAACCAGAGACTGAAATTAGCACAGATAACTTTCCATAAGCCAAATATATAATAGACAAGACCTACCACTTGCTCAAAGATATAGACCCAACACCACATGTTCAACGCCTAGGAATATACATGACTAAGAAGAATCTTAAAACCCATGGATATATATGTTTCCGTAAGAGAATCAAGCGTGTGTACAGTGGCCGAAACGCAGCAGTGAAAATCCGATAAATCCCATTATCAAAATAAATTTCGAAAACAAAACACAAAGACAGTGAAATAGAGAGCAATTCTTAAATAATTCACTCAGGGCATGTGATGCAACCGTGATTGACCACATCTACACCCAGAGCTGGTTGAGACATAAGGCTGGACACTTCAGGCTGATAGCATTGGTGAGTTTCGGTGAGCAAATGCAGACCCTTTGAAGTCATACTGCATGGTATCCATTCCATGGGTCCCAACTCTCCAGGTTCAAGGGATTCTTCCTCCAGCTAAAACATGCATGGGAAACCCAGAGTATCGTCCACCGTGTGATTGGGAAACGATTTAAAATGCATCTCAGTTTTCGTATCCTGGTCCTCGGGTTCACCATTCCAGATGCTTTACTAACACTCTCCCCGCTTGGAGAGTCAGTGCCTTTAACCTCCTGTTTGGCACAGCTTGCAATTTCTGTGCAAGATGAACAGGAATAGGGAGAACCAATGAGAGACTAGCTGTAGGTGTCTGCACGGGCAAATGTAACGCTCATTGCCCACCGGGAAGAGGAATTAAACAAAGGCTCAGTGTGCCCTGCTGGAAACAGATTAGGGCCTGAAGCAATCCTGCGGTTTTGTGCCCAGCTCACAAGAAAGCGAGTTGAAGAAAGGAGCTCAGGGGCACTGTAATTCACAAACCTGCAGAGTTATAAATAACAGCTATCCTCCAAAAATATATTGAAGTAAGCCTGCGAAGGGGACTGGAAAGCGGGGCAGAATTTCAGGAAAACGATTGCAGGGGGTAGACTGGAATTGCCTTGAAAGCATAGGAAAAGAGGCAGAACGTTGACAATGATGCACTTGGCCAAAAAGTGCGTATGCGTTTTTTCCTGAATATATTCAGGAAAAAACGCATACGCACTTTTTGGCCAACCAAGCAAGCCTGTAAAGGAAATCTGCACTACAATGAAGTCTCACTGCCCCGCGGGCAAAAGGGCCATCTGAAAAAAGTGTAAAATCCAGAAAGGTAGGACAGGATATGGAGAACAGGGAGCCTTGTTATGCTGATTGGCAGGATGTAAATTGCCAGCAGCCACCCTGGAGAAGTGTATGGTGTTTCCTGAAACACGTAAGAAACAAAGCAACACAGCCTATGGCACTTCCACTTATGGTCCTATAGCTTACGGAAATTAAAATCAAAAACAGACAGTCACCCCAATATTTGGGACGGCTGTGTTCACAAGAAGCTCGTCTACAGTATCAGGTAAATATCCCAGAAAGCAAAAAATGGATAAAGAAGTTGTGGCACGTACGTACAATGCAATATCACTCAGCAATGAAATCTGTGTCATCAGGCCCGTAGCGGCATAGTGAGTGGATGCAGGTACGGTGATTCTACGTGAACTACGTCACACAGAAAAAGAAACATCATAAGATATCACTAATACACGGAATGTAAACTTGACTACACATGAACTATATTACAAAAAAGAACAGGGTCTCAAATTTAGAAAACCAACTAGTGCTTGCTTATGGGGAAAGGTGGCTTGGGGTGCTGCATAAAACCAGAGGCTGTAATTAGCACAGATAACTTTCCATAAGCCAAATATGTAATAGACAAGACCTACTCCTTGCTAAACGAAATGGACCCAACACCACATATTCAACGCCTAGGAATATACCTGACTAGGAAGAATCTTAAAACCCATGGATATATATGTCTCCGTAAGAGAATCAAGCGTGTGTACAGCGGCAGAAACGCAGCAGTGAAAATCCGATAAATCCCATTATCAAAATAAATTTCGAAAACAAAACACAAAGACAGTGAAATACAGAGCAATTCTTAAATAATTCAATCAGGGCATGTGATGCAACCGGGATTGACCACATCTACACCCAGAGCTGGTTGAGACATAAGGCTGGACACTTCAGGCTGATAGCATTGGTGAGTCTCGGTGAGCAAATGCAGACCTTTTGAAGTCATACTGCATGGTACCCATTCCATGGCTACCAACTCTCCAGGTTCAAGGCATTCTTCCTCCAGCTAAAACATGCATGGGAAACCCAGAGTATCGTCCACCTTGTGATTGGGAAACAATTTAAAATGCATCTCAGTTTTCGTATCCTGGTCCTCGGGTTCACCATTCCAGATGCTTTACTAACACTCTCCCCGCTTGGAGAGTCAGTGCCTTTAACCTCCTGTTTGGCACAGCTTGCAATTTCTGTGCAAGATGAACAGGAATAGGGAGAACCAATGAGAGACTAGCTGTAAGTGTCTGCACGGGCAAATGTAACGCTCATTGCCGACTAGGAAGGGGAATTAAACAAAGGCTCAGTGTGCCCTGCGGGAAACAGATTAGGGCCTGAAGCAATCCTGCGGGTTTTTGCCAAGCTCACAAGAAAGCGAGTTGAAGAAAGGAGCTCAGGGGCACTGTACTTCACAAACCTGCAGAGTTATAAATGACAGCTATCATCCAAAAGTATATTGAAGTAAGCCTGTGAAGGGGACTTAAAAGCGGGGCAGAATTTCAGGAAAACGATTGCAGGGGGTAGACTGGAATTGCCCTGAAAGCATAGGAAAAGAGGCACAACGTCGACAGTGATGCACTTGGCCAAAAAGGGCGTATGCGTTTTTTCCTGAATATATTCAGGAAAAAACGCATACGCCCTTTTTGGCCAACCAAGCAAGCCTGTAAAGGAAATCTGCACTACAATGAAGTCTCACTGGCCCCCGGGCAAAAGGGCCATCTGAAAAAAGTGTAAAATCCAGAAAGGTAGGACAGGATATGGAGAACAGGGAGCCTTGTTATGCTGATTGGCAGGATGTAAATTGCCAGCAGCCACCCTGGAGAAGTGTATGGTGTTTCCTGAAACACGTAAGAAACAAAGCAACACAGCCTATGGCACTTCCACTTATGGTCCTATAGCTTACGGAAATTAAAATCAAAAACAGACAGCCACCCCAATATTTGGGACGGCTGTGTTCACAAGAAGCTCGTCTACAGTATCAGGTAAATATCCCAGAAAGCAAAAAATGGATAAAGAAGTTGTGGCACGTACGTACAATGCAATATCACTCAGCAATGAAATCTGTGTCATCAGGCCCGTAGCGGCATAGTGAGTGGATGCAGGTACGGTGATTCTACGTGAACTACGTCACACAGAAAAAGAAACATCATAAGATATCACTAATACACGGAATGTAAACTTGACTACACATGAACTGAATTACAAAAAAGAACAGGGTCTCAAATTTAGAAAACCAACTAGTGCTTGCTTATGGGGAAAGGTGGCTTGGGGTGCTGCATAAAACCAGAGGCTGTAATTAGCACAGATAACTTTCCATAAGCCAAATATGTAATAGACAAGACCTACTCCTTGCTCAAGGAAATGGACCCAACACCACATATTCAACGCCTAGGAATATACCTGATTAGGAATAATGTTAAAACCCATGGATATATATGTCTCCGTAAGAGAATCAAGCGTGTGTACAGCGGCCGAAACGCAGCAGTGAAAATCCGATAAATCCCATTATCAAAATAAATTTCGAAAACAAAACACAAAGACAGTGAAATAGAGAGCAATTCTTAAATAATTCACTCAGGGCATGTGATGCAACCGGGATTGACCACATCTACACCCAGAGCTGGTTGAGACATAAGGCTGGACACTTCAGCCTGATAGCATTGGTGAGTCTCGGTGAGCAAATGCAGACCTTTTGAAGTCATACTGCATGGTACCCATTCCATGGCTCCCAACTCTCCAGGTTCAAGGCATTCTTCCTCCAGCTAAAACATGCATGGGAAACCCAGAGTATCGTCCACCGTGTGATTGGGAAACGATTTAAAATGCATCTCAGTTTTCGTATCCTGGTCCTCGGGTTCACCATTCCAGATGCTTTACTAACACTCTCCCCGCTTGGAGAGTCAGTGCCTTTAACCTCCTGTTTGGCACAGCTTGCAATTTCTGTGCAAGATGAACAGGAATAGGGAGAACCAATGAGAGACTAGCTGTAGGTGTCTGCACGGGCAAATGTAACGCTCATTGCCGACTAGGAAGAGGAATTAAACAAAGGCTCAATGTGCCCTGCGGGAAACAGATTAGGGCCTGAAGCAATCCTGCGGTTTTGTGCCAAGCTCACAAGAAAGCGAGTTGAAGAAAGGAGCTCAGGGGCACTGTACTTCACAAACCTGCAGAGTTATAAATGACAGCTATCATCCAAAAGTATATTGAAGTAAGCCTGCGAAGGGGACTTGAAAGCGGGGCAGAATTTCAGGAAAACGATTGCAGGGGGTAGACTGGAATTGCCCTGAAAGCATAGGAAAAGAGGCACAACGTCGACAATGATGCACTTGGCCAAAAAGGGCGTATGCGTTTTTTACTGAATATATTCAGGAAAAAACGCATACGCCCTTTTTGGCCAACCAAGCAAGCCTGTAAAGGAAATCTGCACTACAATGAAGTCTCACTGCCCCCCGGGCAAAAGGGCCATCTGAAAAAAGTGTAAAATCCTGAAAGGTAGGACAGGATATGGAGAACAGGGAGCCTTGTTATGCTGATTGGCAGGATGTAAATTGCCAGCAGCCACCCTGGAGAAGTGTATGGTGTTTCCTGAAACACGTAAGAAACAAAGCAACACAGCCTATGGCACTTCCACTTATGGTCCTATAGCTTACGGAAATTAAAATCAAAAACAGACAGCCACCCCAGTATTTGGGATGGCTGTGTTCACAAGAAGCTCGTCTACAGTATCAGGTAAATATCCCAGAAAGCAAAAAATGGATAAAGGAGTTGTGGCACGTACGTACAATGCAATATCACTCAGCAATGAAATCTGTGTCATCAGGACCGTAGCGGCATAGTGAGTGGATGCAGGTACGGTGATTCTACGTGAACTACGTCACACAGAAAAAGAAACATCATAAGATATCACTAATACACGGAATGTAAACTTGACTACACATGAACTGAATTACAAAACAGAACAGGGTCTCAAATTTAGAAAACCAACTAGTGCTTGCTTATGGGGAAAGGTGCGTTGGGGTGCTGCATAAAACCAGAGACTGAAATTAGCACAGATAACTTTCCATAAGCCAAATATGTAATAGACAAGACCTACTCCTTGCTCAACGAAATGGACCCAACACCACATATTCAACGCCTAGGAATATACCTGATTAGGAAGAATCTTAAAACCCATGGATATATATGTCTCTGTAAGAGAATCAAGCGTGTGTACAGCGGCCGAAACGCAGTAGTGAAAATCCGATATATCCCATTATCAAAATAAATTTCGAAAACAAAACACAAAGACAGTGAAATAGAGAGCAATTCTTAAATAATTCACTCAGGGCATGTGATGAAACCAGGATTTAACACATATACACCCAGAGCTGGTTGAGACATAAGGCTGGACACTTCAGGCTGATAGCATTGGTGAGTTTCGGTGAGCAAATGCAGACCCTTTGAAGTCATACTGCATGGTACCCATTCCATGGGTCCCAACTCTCCAGGTTCAAGGGATTCTTCCTCCAGCTAAAACATGCATGGGAAACCCAGAGTATCATCCACCGTGTGATTGGGAAACGATTTAAAATGCATCTCAGTTTTGGTATCCTGGTCCTCGGGTTCAACATTCCAGATGCTTTACTAAAACTCTCCCCGCTTGGAGAGTCAGTGCCTTTAACCTCCTCTTTGGCACAGCTTGCAATTTCTGTGCAAGATGACCAGGAATAGGGAGAACCAATGAGAGACTAGCTGTAGGTGTCTGCACGGGCAAATGTAACGCTCATTGCCCACCAGGAAGGGGAATTAAACAAAGGCTCAGTGTGCCCTGCTGGAAACAGATTAGGGCCTGAAGCAATCCTGCGTTTTTGTGCCCAGCTCACAAGAAAGCGAGGTGAAGAAAGGAGCTCAGGGGCACTGTAATTCACAAACCTACAGAGTTATAAATGACAGCTATCTTCCAAAAGTATATTGAAGTAAGCCTGCGAAGGGGACTTGAAAGCGGGCAGAATTTCAGGAAAACGATTGCAGGGGGTAGACTGGAATTGCCCTGAAAGCATATGAAAAGAGGCACAACGTCGACAATGATGCACTTGGCCAAAAAGTGCGTATGCGTTTTTTCCTGAATATATTCAGGAAAAAACGCATACGCCCTTTTTGGCCAACCAAGCAAGCCTGTAAAGGAAATCTGCACTACAATGAAGTCTCACTGCCCCCCGGGCAAAAGGGCCATCTGAAAAAAGTGTAAAATCCTGAAAGGTAGGACAGGATATGGAGAACAGGGAGCCTTGTTATGCTGATTGGCAGGATGTAAATTGCCAGCAGCCACCCTGGAGAAGTGTATGGTGTTTCCTGAAACACGTAAGAAACAAAGCAACACAGCCTATGGCACTTCCACTTATGGTCCTATAGCTTACGGAAATTAAAATCAAAAACAGACAGCCACCCCAGTATTTGGGATGGCTGTGTTCACAAGAAGCTCGTCTACAGTATCAGGTAAATATCCCAGAAAGCAAAAAATGGATAAAGGAGTTGTGGCACGTACGTACAATGCAATATCACTCAGCAATGAAATCTGTGTCATCAGGACCGTAGCGGCATAGTGAGTGGATGCAGGTACGGTGATTCTACGTGAACTACGTCACACAGGAAAAGAAACATCATAAGATATCACTAATACACGGAATGTAAACTTGACTACACATGAACTGAATTACAAAACAGAACAGGGTCTCAAATTTAGAAAACCAACTAGTGCTTGCTTATGGGGAAAGGTGCGTTGGGGTGCTGCATAAAACCAGAGACTGAAATTAGCACAGATAACTTTCCATAAGCCAAATATGTAATAGACAAGACCTACTCCTTGCTCAACGAAATGGACCCAACACCACATATTCAACGCCTAGGAATATACCTGATTAGGAAGAATCTTAAAACCCATGGATATATATGTCTCCGTAAGAGAATCAAGCGTGTGTACAGCGGCCGAAACGCAGTAGTGAAAATCCGATATATCCCATTATCAAAATAAATTTCGAAAACAAAACACAAAGACAGTGAAATAGAGAGCAATTCTTAAATAATTCACTCAGGGCATGTGATGAAACCGGGATTTAACACATATACACCCAGAGCTGGTTGAGACATAAGGCTGGACACTTCAGGCTGATAGCATTGGTGAGTTTCGGTGAGCAAATGCAGACCCTTTGAAGTCATACTGCATGGTACCCATTCTATGGGTCCCAACTCTCCAGGTTCAAGGGATTCTTCCTCCAGCTAAAACATGCATGGGAAACCCAGAGTATCGTCCACCGTGTGATTGGGAAACGATTTAAAATGCATCTCAGTTTTGGTATCCTGGTCCTCGGGTTCAACATTCCAGATGCTTTACTAAAACTCTCCCCGCTTGGAGAGTCAGTGCCTTTAACCTCCTCTTTGGCACAGCTTGCAATTTCTGTGCAAGATGACCAGGAATAGGGAGAACCAATGAGAGACTAGCTGTAGGTGTCTGCACGGGCAAATGTAACGCTCATTGCCCACCAGGAAGGGGAATTAAACAAAGGCTCAGTGTGCCCTGCTGGAAACAGATTAGGGCCTGAAGCAATCCTGCGTTTTTGTGCCCAGCTCACAAGAAAGCGAGGTGAAGAAAGGAGCTCAGGGGCACTGTAATTCACAAACCTACAGAGTTATAAATGACAGCTATCTTCCAAAAGTATATTGAAGTAAGCCTGCGAAGGGGACTTGAAAGCGGGCAGAATTTCAGGAAAACGATTGCAGGGGGTAGACTGGAATTGCCCTGAAAGCATAGGAAAAGAGGCACAACGTCGACAATGATGCACTTGGCCAAAAAGGGCGTATGCGTTTTTTCCTGAATATATTCAGGAAAAAACGCATACGCCCTTTTTGGCCAACCAAGCAAGCCTGTAAAGGAAATCTGCACTACAATGAAGTCTCACTGCCCCTCGGGCAAGAGGGCCATCTGAAAAAAGTGTAAAATCCAGAAAGGTAGGACAGGATATGGAGAACAGGGAGCCTTGTTATGCTGATTGGCAGGATGTAAATTGCCAGCAGCCACCCTGGAGAAGTGTATGGTGTTTCCTGAAACACGTAAGAAACAAAGCAACACAGCCTATGGCACTTCCACATATGGTCCTATAGCTTACGGAAATTAAAATCAAAAACAGACAGCCACCCCAATATTTGGGACAGCTGTGTTCACAAGAAGCTCGTCTACAGTATCAGGTAAATATCCCAGAAAGCAAGAAATGGATAAAGAAGTTGTGGCACGTACGTACAATGCAATATCACTCAGCAATGAAATCTGTGTCATCAGGCCCATAGCGGCATAGTGAGTGGATGCAGGTACGGTGATTCTACGTGAACTACGTCACACAGAAAAAGAAACATCATAAGATATCACTAATACACGGAATGTAAACTTTACTACACATGAACTGAATTACAAAACAGAACAGGGTCTCAAATTTAGAAAATCAACTAGTACTTGCTTATGGGGAAAGGGGCCTTGGGGTGCTGCATAAAACCAGAGACTGAAATTAGCACAGATAACATTCTATAAGCCAAATATGTAATAGACAAGACCTACTCCTTGCTCAACGAAATGGACCCAACACCACATATTCAACGCCTAGGAATATACCTGACTAGGAAGAATCTTAAAACCCATGGATATATATGTCTCCGTAAGAGAATCAAGCGTGTGTACAGCGGCCGAAACGCAGCAGTGAAAATCCGATAAATCCCATTATCAAAATAAATTTCGAAAACAACACACAAAGACAGTGAAATAGAGAGCAATTCTTAAATAATTCACTCAGGGCATGTGATGCAACCGGGATTGACCACCTCTACACCCAGAGCTGGTTGAGACATAAGGCTGGACACTTCAGGCTGATAGCATTGGTGAGTTTTGATGAGCAAATGCAGACCCTTTGAAGTCATACTGCATGGTACCCATTCCATGGGTCCCAACTCTCCAGGTTCAAGGGATTCTTCCTCCAGCTAAAACATGCATGGGAAACCCAGAGTATCGTCCACCGTGTGATTGGGAAACGATTTAAAATGCATCTCAGTTTTCGTATCCTGGTCCTCGGGTTCACCATTCCAGATGCTTTACTAACACTCTCCCCGCTTGGAGAGTCAGTGCCTTTAACCTCCTGTTTGGCACAGCTTGCAATTTCTGTGCAAGATGAACAGGAATAGGGAGAACCAATGAGACACTAGCCGTAGGTGTCTGCACGGGCAAATGTAACGCTCATTTCCCACCAGGAAGAGGAATTATCCAAAGGCTCACTGTGCCCTGCCGGAAACAGATTAGGGCCTGAAGCAATCCAGCGGTTTTGTGCCCAGCTCACAAGAAAGCGAGTTGAAGAAAGGAGCTCAGGGGCACTGTAATTCACAAACCTGCAGAGTTATAAATGAAGGCTATCCTCCAAAAATATATTGAAGTAAGCCTGAGAAGGGGACTTGAAAGCGGGGCAGAGTTTCAGGAAAACCACTGCATGGGGTAGACAGGAATTGCCCTGAAAGCATAGGAAAAGAGGCACAAGGTCGACAATGATGCACTTGGCCAAAAAGGGCGTATGCATTTTTTCCTGAATATATTCAGGAAAAAACGCATACGCCCTTTTTAGCCAACCAAGCAAGCCTGTAAAGGAAATCTGCACTACAATGAAGTCTCACTGCCCCCCGGGCAAAAGGGCCATCTGAAAAAAGTGTAAAATCCAGAAAGGTAGGACAGGATATGGAGAACAGGGAGCCTTGTTATGCTGATTGGCAGGATGTAAATTGCCAGCAGCCAACCTGGAGAAGTGTATGGTGTTTCCTGAAACACGTAAGAAACAGAGCAACACAGCCTATGGCACTTCCACTTATGGTCCTATAGCTTACGGAAATTAAAATCAAAAACAGACAGCCACCCCAATATTTGGGATGGCTGTGTTCCCAAGAAGCTCATCTACAGTACCAGGTAAATATCCCAGAAAGCAAAAATGGATAAAGAAATTGTGGCACGTACGTGCAATGCAATATCACTCAGCAATGAAATCTGTGTCATCAGCCCCGTAGCGGCACAGTGAGTGGATGCAGGTACGGTGATTCTACGTGAACTACGTCACACAGAAAAAGAAACATCATAAGATATCACTAATACACGGAATGTAAACTTGACTACACATGAACTGAATTACAAAACAGAACAGGGTCTCAAATTTAGAAAAGCAACTAGTGCTTGCTTATGGGGAAAGGTGCCTTGGGGTGCTGCATAAAACCAGAGACTGAAATTAGCACAGATAACTTTCCATAAGCCAAATATGTAATAGACAAGACCTACTCCTTGCTCAACGAAATGGACCCAACACCACATATTCAACGCCTAGGAATATACCTGACTAGGAAGAATCTTAAAACCCATGGATATATATGTCTCCGTAAGAGAATCAAGCGTGTGTACAGCGGCCGAAACGCAGCAGTGAAAATCAGATAAATCCCATTATCTAAATAAATTTCGAAAACAAAACACAAAGACAGTGAAATAGAGAGCAATTCTTAAATAATTCACTCAGGGCATGTGATGCAACCGGGATTGACCACATCTACACCCAGAGCTGGTTGAGACATAAGGCTGGACACTTCAGGCTGATGGCATTGGTGAGTTTCAGTGAGCAAATGCAGATCCTTTGAAGTCATACTGCATGGTATCCATTCCATGGGTCCCAACTCTCCAGGTTCAAGGGATTCTTCCTCCAGCTAAAACATGCATGGGAAACCAAGAGTATCGTCCACCGTGTGATTGGGAAATGATTTAAAATGCATCTCAGTTTTCGTATCCTGGTCCTCGGGTTCACCATTCCAGATGCTTTACTAACACTTTCCCCGCTTGGAGAGTCAGTGCCTTTAACCTCCTGTTTCGCACAGCTTGCAATTTCTGTGCAAGATGACCAGGAATAGGGAGAACCAATGAGAGACTAGCTGTAGGTGTCTGCACGGGCAAATGTAACGCTCATTGCCCACCAGGAAGGGGAATTAAACAAAGGCTCAGTGTGCCCTGCTGGAAACAGATTAGGGCCTGAAGCAATCCTGCGGTTTTGTGCCCAGCTCACAAGAAAGCGAGGTGAAGAAAGGAGCTCAGGGGCACTGTAATTCACAAACCTACAGAGTTATAAATGACAGCTATCTTCCAAAAGTATATTGAAGTAAGCCTGCGAAGGGGACTTGAAAGCGGGCAGAATTTCAGGAAAACGATTGCAGGGGGTAGACTGGAATTGCCCTGAAAGCATAGGAAAAGAGGCACAACGTCGACAATGATGCACTTGGCCAAAAAGGGCGTATGCGTTTTTTCCTGAATATATTCAGGAAAAAACGCATATGCCCTTTTTGGCCAACCAAGCAAGCCTGTAAAGGAAATCTGCACTACAATGTAGTCTCACTGCCCCTCGGGCAAGAGGGCCATCTGAAAAAAGTGTAAAATCCAGAAAGGTAGGACAGGATATGGAGAACAGGGAGCCTTGTTATGCTGATTGGCAGGATGTAAATTGCCAGCAGCCAACCTGGAGAAGTGTATGGTGTTTCCTGAAACACGTAAGAAACAGAGCAACACAGCCTATGGCACTTCCACTTATGGTCCTATAGCTTACGGAAATTAAAATCAAAAACAGACAGCCACCCCAATATTTGGGATGGCTGTGTTCCCAAGAAGCTCATCTACAGTACCAGGTAAATATCCCAGAAAGCAAAAATGGATAAAGAAATTGTGGCACGTACGTGCAATGCAATATCACTCAGCAATGAAATCTGTGTCATCAGCCCCGTAGCGGCACAGTGAGTGGATGCAGGTACGGTGATTCTACGTGAACTACGTCACACAGAAAAAGAAACATCATAAGATATCACTAATACACGGAATGTAAACTTGACTACACATGAACTGAATTACAAAACAGAACAGGGTCTCAAATTTAGAAAACCAACTAGTGCTTGCTTATGGGGAAAGGTGCCTTGGGGTGCTGCATAAAACCAGAGACTGAAATTAGCACAGATAACTTTCCATAAGCCAAATATGTAATAGACAAGACCTACTCCTTGCTCAACGAAATGGACCCAACACCACATATTCAACGCCTAGGAATATACCTGACTAGGAAGAATCTTAAAACCCATGGATATATATGTCTCCGTAAGAGAATCAAGCGTGTGTACAGCGGCCGAAACGCAGCAGTGAAAATCAGATAAATCCCATTATCTAAATAAATTTCGAAAACAAAACACAAAGACAGTGAAATAGAGAGCAATTCTTAAATAATTCACTCAGGGCATGTGATGCAACCGGGATTGACCACATCTACACCCAGAGCTGGTTGAGACATAAGGCTGGACACTTCAGGCTGATGGCATTGGTGAGTTTCAGTGAGCAAATGCAGATCCTTTGAAGTCATACTGCATGGTATCCATTCCATGGGTCCCAACTCTCCAGGTTCAAGGGATTCTTCCTCCAGCTAAAACATGCATGGGAAACCAAGAGTATCGTCCACCGTGTGATTGGGAAATGATTTAAAATGCATCTCAGTTTTCGTATCCTGGTCCTCGGGTTCACCATTCCAGATGCTTTACTAACACTTTCCCCGCTTGGAGAGTCAGTGCCTTTAACCTCCTGTTTCGCACAGCTTGCAATTTCTGTGCAAGATGAACAGGAATAGGGAGAACCAATGAGAGACTAGCTGTAGGTGTCTGCACGGGCAAATGTAACGCTCATTGCCCACCAGGAAGAGGAATTAAACAAGGCTCAGCGTGCCCTGCTGAAAACAGATTAGGGCTTGAAGCAATCCTTTGGCTTTGTGTCCAGCTCACAAGAAAGCGAGTTGAAGAAAGGAGCTCAGGGGCACTGTAATTCACAATCCTGCAGAGTTATAAATGACACCTCTCCTCCAAAAATATATTGAAGTAAGCCTGCGAAGGGGACTTGAAAGCGGGGCAGAGTTTTAGGAGAATCATTGCAGGGGGTAGACTGGAATTGCCCTGAGAGCATAGGAAAAGAGGCAGAACGTCGACAATGATGCACTTGGCCAAAAAGGGCGTATGCGTTTTTTCCTGAATATATTCAGGAAAAAACGCATACGCCCTTTTTGGCCAACCAAGCAAGCCTGTAAAGGAAATCTGCACTACAATGTAGTCTCACTGGCCCCCGGGCAAAAGGGCCATCTGAAAAAAGTGTAAAATCCAGACAGCTAGGACAGCATATGGAGAACAGGGAGCCTTGTTATGCTGATTGGCAGGATGTAAATTGTGAACAGCCACCCTGGAGAAGTGTATGGTGTTTCCTGAAACACGTAAGAAACAAAGCAACACAGCCTATGGCACTTCCACTTATGGTCCTATAGCTTACGGAAATTAAAATCAAAAACAGACAGCCACCCCAATATTTGGGATGGCTGTGTTCACAAGAAGCTCGTCTACAGTATCAGGTAAATATCCCAGAAAGCAAAAAATGGATAAAGAAGTTGTGGCACGTACGTACAGTGCAATATCACTCAGCAATGAAATCTGTGTCATCAGGCCCGTAGCGGCATACTGAGTGGATGCAGGTACGGTGATTCTACGTGAACTATGTCACACAGAAAAAGAAACATCATAAGTTATCACTAATACACGGAATGTAAACTTGACTACACATGAACTGAATTACAAAACAGAACAGGGTCTCAAATTTAGAAAACCAACTAGTGCTTGCTTATGGGGAAAGGTGCCTTGGGGTGCTGCATAAAATCAGAGACTGAAATTAGCACAGATAACTTTCCATAAGCCAAATATGTAATAGAAAAAACCTACTCCTTGCTCAACGAAATGGACCCAACACCACATATTCAACGCCTAGGAATATACCTGACTAGGAAGAATCTTAAAACCCATGGATATATATGTCTCCGTAAGAGAATCAAGCGTGTGTACAGCGGCCGAAACGCAGCAGTGAAAATCCGATAAATCCCATTATCAAAATAAATTTCGAAAACAAAACACAAAGACAGTGAAATAGAAAGCAATTCTTAAATAATTCACTCAGGGCATGTGATGCAACTGGGATTGACCACATCTACACCCAGAGCTGGTTGAGACATAAGGCTGGACACTTCAGGCTGATAGCATTGGTGAGTTTCGGTGAGCAAATGCAGACCCTTTGAAGTCATACTGCATGGTACCCATTCCATGGGTCCCAACTCTCCATGTTCAAGGGATTCTTCCTCCAGCTAAAACATGCATGGGAAACCCAGAGTATCGTCCACCGTGTGATTGGGAAACGATTTAAAATGCATCTCAGTTTTCGTATCCTGGTCCTCGGGTTCACCATTCCAGATGCTTTACTAACACTCTCCCCGCTTGGAGAGTCAGTGCCTTTAACCTCCTCTTTGGCACAGCTTGCCATTTCTGTGCAAGATGAACAGGAATAGGGAGAACCAATGAGAGACTAGCTGTAGGTGTCTGCACGGGCAAATGTAATGCTCATTGCCCACCAGGAAGAGGAATTAAACAAAGGCTCAGCGTGCCCTGCCGGAAACAGATTACGGCCTGAAGCATTCCTGCGGTTTTGTGCCCAGCTCACAAGAAAGCGAGTTGAAGAAAGGAGCTCAGGGGCACTGTAATTCACAAACCTGCAGAGTTATAATTGACAGCTATCCTCCAAAAATATATTGAAGTAAGCCTGCGAAGGGGATTGAAAGCGGGGCAGAATTTCAGGAAAACGATTGCAGGGGGTAGACTGGAATTGCCCTGAAAGCATAGGAAAAGAGGCAGAACGTCGACAATGATGAACTTGGCCAAAAAGGGCGTATGTGTTTTTTCCTGAATATATTCAGGAAAAAACGCATACGCCCTTTTTGGCCAACCAAGCAAGCCTGTAAAGGAAATCTGCACTACAAAGAAGTCTCACTGCCCCCCGGGCAAAAGGGCCATCTGAAAAAAGTGTAAAATCCAGAAAGTTAGGACAGGATATGGAGAACAGGGAGCCTTGTTATGCTGATTGGCAGGATGTAAACTGTGAACTGCCACCCAGGAGAAGTGTATGGTGTTTCCTGAAACACGTAAGAAATAAAGCAACACAGCCTATGGCAATTGCACTTATGGTCCTATTGCTTAGGGAAATTAAAATCAAAAACAGAGAGCCACCCCAAAGTTTGGGACGGCTGTGTTCCCAAGAAGCTCGTCTACAGTACCAGGTAAATATCCCAGAAAGCAAAAAATGGATAAAGAAGTTGTGGCACGTACGTTCAATGCAATATCACTCAGCAATGAAATCTGTGTCATCAGGCCCGTAGCGGCATAGTGAGTGGATGCAGGTACGGTGATTCTACGTGAACTACGTCACACAGAAAAGGGAAAATCATAAGATATCACTAATACACGGAATGTAAACTTGACTACACATGAACTGAATTACAAAACAGAACAGGGTCTCAAATTTAGAAAACCAACTAGCGCTTGCTTATGGGGAAAGGTGCCTTGGGGTGCTGCATAAAACTAGAGACTGAAATTAGCACAGATAACATTCCATAAGCCAAATATGTAATAGACAAGACCTAGTCCTTGCTGAACGAAATGGACTCAACACCACATATTCAACGCCTAGGAATATACCTGAATAGGAAGAATCTTAAAACCCATGGATTTATATGTCTCCATAAGAGAAGCAAACGTGTGTACAGCAGCATAAACGCAGCAGTGAAAATCCGATAAATCCCATTATCAAAATAAATTTCAAAAACAAAAAAAAGACAGAGAAATAGAGAGCAATTCTTAAATAATTCACTCAGGGCATGTGATGCAACCAGGATTGACCACATCTACACCCACAGCTGTTTGAGACATAAGGCTGGACACGTCAGGTTGATAGCATTGGTGAGATACGGTGAGCAAATGCAGACCCTTTGAAGTCATACTGCATGGTACCCATTCCATGGGTCCCAACTCTCCATGTTCAAGGGATTCTTCCTCCAGCTAAAACATGCATGGGAAACCCAGAGTATCGTCCACCGTGTGATTGGGAAACGATTTAAAATGCATCTCAGTTTTCGTATCCTGGTCCTCGGTTTCACCACTCCAGATGCTTTAGTAACACTCTCCCAGGTTGGTGAGTCAGTGCCTTTAACCTCCTCTTTGGCACAGCTTGCAATTTCTGTGCAAGAGGAACAGGAATAGGGAGAATCAATGAGAGACTAGCTGTACGTGTCTGCAGGGGCAAATGTAACGATCATTGCCCACCAGGAAGAGGAATTAAACAAAGGCACAGTGTGCCCTGCTGGAAACAGGTTAGGGCCTGAAGCAATCCTGCGGTTTTGTGCCCAGCTCACAAGAAAGCGAGTTGAAGAAAGGAGCTCAGGGGAACTGTAATTCACAAACCTGCAGAGTTATTAATGACAGCTATCCTCCAAAAATATATTGAAGTAAGCCTGCGAAGGGGACTTGAAAGCGTGGCAGAATTTTAGGAAAACGATTGCAGGGGGTAGACTGGAATTGCCCTGAAAGCATAGGAAAAGAGGCAGAACGTCGACAATGATGCTTTTGGCCAAAAAGGGCGTATGCGTTTTTTCCTGAATATATTCAGGAAAAAACGCATACGCCCATTTTGGCCAACCAAGCAAGCCTGGAAAGGAAATCTGCACTACAATGAAATCTCACTGCCCCCACCCCCCGGGCAAAAGGGCCATCTGAAAAAAGTGTAAAATCCAGAAAGGTAGGACAGGATATGGAGAACAGGGAGCCTTGTTATGCTGATTGGCAGGATGTAAATTGCCAGCAGCCACCCTGGAGAAGTGTATGGTGTTTCCTGAAACACGTAAGAAACAAAGCAACACAGCCTATGGCACTTCCACTTATGGTCCTATAGCTTACGGAAATTAAAATCAAAAACAGACAGCCACCCCAATATTTGGGACGGCTGTGTTCACAAGAAGCTCGTCTACAGTATCAGGTAAATATCCCAGAAAGCAAAAAATGGATAAAGAAGTTGTGGCACGTACGTAGAATGCAATATCACTCAGCAATGAAATCTGTGTCATCAGGCCCGTAGTGGCATAGTGAGTGGATGCAGGTACGGTGATTCTACGTGAACTACGTCACACAGAAAAAGAAACATCATAAGATATCACTAATACACGGAATGTAAACTTGACTACACATGAACTGAATTACAAAACAGAACAGGGTCTCAAATTTAGAAAACCAACTAGTGCTTGCTTATGGGGAAAGGTGCGTTGGGGTGCTGCATAAAACCAGAGACTGAAATTAGCACAGATAACTTTCCATAAGCCAAATATGTAATAGACAAGACCTACTCCTTGCTCAACGAAATGGACCCAACACCACATATTCAACGCCTAGGAATATACCTGACTAGGAAGAATCTTAAAACCCATCGATATATATGTATCCGTAAGAGAATCAAGCGTGTGTACAGCGGCCGAAACGCAGCAGTGAAAATCCGATAAATCCCATTATCAAAATAAATTTCGAAAACAAAACACAAAGAGAGTGAAATAGAGAGCAATTCTTAACTAATTCACTCAGGGCATGTGATGCAACCGGGAATGACCACATCTACACCCAGAGCTGGTTGAGACATAAGGCTGGACACTTCAGGCTGATAGCATTGGTGAGTTTCGGAGAGCAAATGCAGACCCTTTGAAGTCATACTGCATGGTACCCATTCCATGGGTCCCAACTCTCCATGTTCAAGGGATTCTTCCTCCATCTAAAACATGCATGGGAAACCCAGAGTATGGTCCACAGTGTGATTGGGAAACGATTTAAAATGCATCTCAGTTTTCGTATCCTGGTCCTCGGGTTCACCATTCCAGATGCTTTACTAACACTCTCCCCGCTTGGAGAGTCAGTGCCTTTAACCTCCTGTTTGGCACAGCTTGCAATTTCTGTGCAAGATGAACAGGAATAGGGAGAACCAATGAGAGACTAGCTGTAGGTGTCTGCACGGGCAAATGTAACGCTCATTTCCCACCAGGAAGAGGAATTATCCAAAGGCTCACTGTGCCCTGCCGGAAACAGATTAGGGCCTGAAGCAATCCTGCGGTTTTGTGCCCAGCTCACAAGAAAGCGAGTTGAAGAAAGGAGCTCATGGGCACTGTAATTCACAAACCTGCAGAGTTATAAATGACAGCTATCCTCCAAAAATATATTGAAGCAAGCCTGCGAAGGGGACTTGAAAGCGGGGCAGAGTTTCAGGAAAACCACTGCATAGGGTAGACTGGAATTGCCCTGAAAGCATAGGAAAAGAGGCACAACGTCGACAATGATGCACTTGGCCAAAAAGGGCGTATGCGTTTTTTCCTGAATATATTCAGGAAAAAACGCACACGCCTTTTTTGGCCAACCAAGCAAGCCTGTAAAAAAATCTGCACTACAATGAAGTCTCAATGCCCCCCGGGCAAGAGGGCCATCTGAAAAAAGTGTAAAATCCAGAAAGTTAGGACAGGATATGGAGAACAGGGAGCCTTGTTATGCTGATTGGCAGGATGTAAATTGCCAACAGCCACCCTGGAGAAGTGTATGGTGTTTCCTGAAACACGTAAGAAATAAAGCAACACAGCCTATGGCAATTGCACTTATGGTCCTATTCCTTAGGGAAATTAAAATCAAAAACAGAGAGCCACCCCAAAGTTTGGGACGGCTGTGTTCCCAAGAAGCTCGTCTACAGGACCAGGTAAATATCCCAGAAAGCAAAAAATGGATAAAGAAGTTGAGGCACGTACGTGCAATGCAATATCACTCAGCAATGAAATCTGTGTCATCAGGCCCGTAGCGGCATAGTGAGTGGATGCAGGTACGGTGATTCTACGTGAACTACGTCACACAGAAAAAGAAACATCATAAGATATCACTAATACACGGAATGTAAACTTGACTACACATGAACTGAATTACAAAACAGAACAGGGTCTCAAATTTAGAAAACCAACTAGTGCTTGCATATGGGTAAAGGTGCCTTGGGGTGCTGCATAAAACCAGAGACTGAAATTAGCACAGATAACATTCCATAAGCCAAATATATAATAGACAAACCTACTCCTTGCTCAACGAAATGGACTCAACACCACATATTCAACGTCTAGGAATATACCTGACTAGGAAGAATCTTAAAACCCATGGATATATATGTCTCCGTAAGAGAATCAAGCGTGTGTACAGCGGCCGAAACGCAGCAGTGAAAATCCGATATATCCCATTATCAAAATAAATTTCGAAAACAAAACACAAAGACAGTGATATAGAGAGCAATTCTTAAATAATTCACTCAGGGCATGTGATGCAACCAGGATTGACCACATCTACACCCAGAGCTGGTTGAGACATAAGGCTGGACACTTCAGGCTGATAGCATTGATGAGTTTCGGTGAGCAAATGCAGACCCTTTGAAGTCATACTGCATGGTACCCATTCCATGGGTCCCAACTCTCCAGGTTCAAGGCATTCTTCCTCCAGCTAAAACATGCATGGGAAACCCAGAGTATCGTCCACCGTGTGATTGGGAAACAATTTAAAATGCATCTCAGTTTTCGTATCCTGGTCCTCGGGTTCACCATTCCAGATGCTTTACTAACACTCTCCCCGCTTGGAGAGTCAGTGCCTTTAACCTCCTGTTTGGCACAGCTTGCAATTTCTGTGCAAGATGAACAGGAATAGGGAGAACCAATGAGAGACTAGCTGTAGGTGTCTGCACGGGCAAATGTAACGCTCATTGCCGACTAGGAAGAGGAATTAAACAAAGGCTCAGTGTGCCCTGCGGGAAACAGATTAGGGCCTGAAGCATTCCTGCGGTTTTGTGCCAAGCTCACAAGAAAGCGAGGTGAAGAAAGGAGTTCAGGGGCACTGTACTTCACAAACCTACAGAGTTATAAATGACAGCTATCTTCCAAAAGTATATTTAAGTAAGCCTGCGAAGGGGACTTGAAAGCGGGGCAGAATTTCAGGAAAACGATTGCAGGGGGCAGACTGGAATTGCCCTGAAAGCATAGGAAAAGAGGCAGAACATCGACAATGATGCACTTGGCCAAAAAGGGCGTATGCGTTTTTTCCTGAATATATTCAGGAAAAAACGCATACGCCCTTTTTGGCCAACTAAGCAAGCCTGTAAAGGAAATCTGCACTACAATGAAGTCTCATTGCCCCCCGGGCAAAAGGGCCATCTGAAAAAAGTGTAAAATCCAGAAAGGTAGGACAGGATATGGAGAACAGGGAGCCTTGTTATGCTGATTGGCAGGATGTAAATTGCCAGCAGCCACCCTGGAGAAGTGTATGGTGTTTCCTGAAACACATAAGAAACAAAGCAACACAGCCTATGGCACTTCCACTTATGGTCCTATAGCTTACGGAAATTAAAATCAAAAACAGACAGCCACCCCAATATTTGGGATGGCTGTGTTCACAAGAAGCTCGTCTACAGTATCAGGTAAATATCCCAGAAAGCAAAAAATGGATAAAGAAGTTGTGGCACGTACGTACAATGCAATATCACTCAGCAATGAAATCTGTGTCATCAGGCCCGTAGCGGCATAGTGAGTGGATGCAGGTACGGTGATTCTACGTGAACTACGTCACACAGAAAAAGAAACATCATAAGATATCACTAATACACGGAATGTAAACTTGACTACACATGAACTGAATTTCAAAACAGAACAGGGTCTCAAATTTAGAAAATCAACTAGTGCTTCCTTATGGGGAAAGGTGCGTTGGGGTGCTGCATAAAACCAGAGACTGAAATTAGCACAGATAACTTTCCATAAGCCAAATATGCAATAGACAAGACCTACTCCTTGCTCAACGAAATGGACCCAACACCACATATTCAACGCCTAAGAATATACCTGACTAGGAAGAATCTTAAAACCCATGGATATATATGTCTCTGTAAGAGAATCAAGCGTGTGTACAGAGGCCAAAACGCAGCAGTGAAAATCCGATAAATCCCATTATCAAAATAAATTTCGAAAACAAAACACAAAGACAGTGAACTAGAGAGCAATTCTTAAATAATTCACTCAGGGCATGTGATGCAACCGGGATTGACCACATCTACACCCAGAGCTGGTTGAGACATAAGGCTGGACACTTCAGGCTGATAGCATTGGTGAGTTTCGGTGAGCAAATGCAGACCCTTTGAGGTCATAATGCATGGTACCCATTCCATGGGTCCGAACTCTCCAGGTTCAAGGGATTCTTCTTCCAGCTAAAACATGCATGGGAAACCCAGAGTATCGTACACCGTGTGATTGGGAAACGATTTAAAATGCATCTCAGTTTTCGTATCCTGGTCCTCGGGTTCACCATTCCAGATGCATTACTAAAACTCTCCCCGCTTGGAGAGTCACTGCCTTTAACCTCCTCTTTGGCACAGCTTGCAATTTCTGTGCAAGATGAACAGGAATAGGGAGAACCAATGAGAGACTAGCTGTAGGTGTCTGCACGGGCAAATGTAACGCTCATTGCCCACCAGGAAGAGGAATTAAACAAAGGCTCAGTGTGCCCTGCTGGAAAGAGATTAGGACCTGAAGCAATCCTGCGGTTTTGTGCCCAGCTCACAAGAAAGCGCGTTGAAGAAAGGAGCTCAGGGGCACTGTAATTCACAAACCTGCAGAGTTATAAATGACAGCTATCCTCCAAAAATATATTGAAGTAAGCCTGCGAAGGGGACTTGAATGCGGGGCAGAATTTCAGGAAAACGATTGCAGGGGGTAGACTGGAATTGCCCTGAAAGCATAGGAAAAGAGGCAGAACGTCGACAATGATGCACTTGGCCAAAAAGTGCGTATGTGTTTTTTCCTGAATATATTCAGGAAAAAACGCATACGCCCTTTTTGGCCAACCAAGCAAGCCTGTAAAGGAAATCTGCACTACAATGAAGTCTCACTGCCCCCCGGACAAAAGGGCCATCTGAAAAAAGTGTAAAATCCAGAAAGGTAGGACAGGATATGGAGAACAGGGAGCCTTGTTATGCTGATTGGCAGGATGTAAATTGCCAGCAGCCACCCTGGAGAAGTGTATGGTGTTTCCTGAAACACGTAAGAAACAAAGCAACACAGCCTATGGCACTTCCACTTATGGTCCTATAGCTTACGGAAATTAAAATTAAAAACAGACAGCCACCCCAATATTTGGGATGGCTGTGTTCACAAGAAGCTCGTCTACAGTATCAGGTAAATATCCCAGAAAGCAAAAAATGGATAAAGAAGTTGTGGCACGTACGTACAATGCAATATCACTCAGCAATGAAATCCGTGTCATCAGGCCCGTAGCGGCATAGTGAGTGGATGCAGGTACGGTGATTCTACGTGAACTACGTCACACAGAAAAAGAAACATCATAAGATATCACTAATACACGGAATGTAAACTTGACTACACATGAACTGAATTACAAAACAGAACAGGGTCTCAAATTTAGAAAACCAACTAGTGCTTGCTTATGGGGAAAGGTGCCTTGGGGTGCTGCATAAAACCAGAGACTGAAATTAGCACAGATAACTTTCCATAAGCCAAATATGTAATAGACAAGACCTACTCCTTGCTCAACGAAATGGACCCAACACCACATATTCAACGCCTAGGAACATACCTGACTAGGAAGAATCTTAAAACCCATGGATATATATGTCTCCGTAAGAGAATCAAGCGTTTGTACAGCGGCCGAAACGCAGCAGTGAAAATCCGATAAATCCCATTATCAAAATAAATTTCGAAAACAAAACACAAAGACAGTGAAATAGAGAGCAATTCTTAAATAATTCACTCAGGGCATGTGATGCAACTGGGATTGACCACATCCACACCCAGAGCTGGTTGAGACATAAGGCTGGACACTTCAGGCTGATAGCATTGGTGAGTTTCGGTGAGCAAATGCAGACCCTCTGAAGTCATACTGCATGGTACCCATTCCATGGGTCCCAACTCTCCAGGTTCAAGGCATTCTCCCTCCAGCTAAAACATGCATGGGAAACCCAGAGTATCGTCCACCGTGTGATTGGGAAACGATTTAAAATGCATCTCAGTTTTCGTATCCTGGTCCTCGGGTTCACCATTCCAGATGCTTTACAAACACTCTCCCCGCTTGGAGAGTCAGTGCCTTTAACCTCCTCTTTGGCACAGCTTGCAATTTCTGTGCAAGATGTACAGGAATAGGGAGAACCAATGAGAGACTAGCTGTAGGTGTCTGCACGGGCAAATGTAACACTCATTGCCCACCAGGAAGAGGAATTAAACAAAGGCTCAGCATGCCCTGCTGAAAACAGATTAGGGCCTGAAGCAATCCTGCGGTTTTGTGCCCAGCTCACAAGAAAGCGAGTTGAAGAAAGGAGCTCAGGGGCACTGTAATTCACAAACCTGCAGAGTTATAAATGACAGCTATCCTCCAAAAATATATTGAACTAAGCCTGCGAAGGGGACTTGAAAGCGGGGCAGAATTTCAGGAAAACGATTGCAGGGGGTAGACTGGAATTGCCCTGAAAGCATAGGAAAAGAGGCAGAACGTCGACAATGATGCACTTGGCCAAAAAGGGCGTATGCGTTTTTTCCTGAATATATTCAGGAAAAAACGCATACGCCCTTTTTGGCCAACCAAGCAAGCCTGTAAAGGAAATCTGCACTACAATGAAGTCTCACTGCCCCCCGGGCAAAAGGGCCATCTGAAAAAAGTGTAAAATCCAGAAAGGTAGGACAGGATATGGAGAACAGGGAGCCTTGTTATGCTGATTGGCAGGATGTAAATTGCCAGCAGCCACCCTGGAGAAGTGTATGGTGTTTCCTGAAACACGTAAGAAACAAAGCAACACAGCCTATGGCACTTCCACTTATGGTCCTATAGCTTACGGAAATTAAAATCAAAAACAGACAGCCACCCCAATATTTGGGACGGCTGTGTTCACAAGAAGCTCGTCTACAGTATCAGGTAAATATCCCAGAAAGCAAAAAATGGATAAAGAAGTTGTGGCACGTACGTACAATGCAATATCACTCAGCAATGAAATCCGTGTCATCAGGCCCGTAGCGGCATAGTGAGTGGATGCAGGTACGGTGATTCTACGTGAACTACGTCACACAGAAAAAGAAACATCATAAGATATCACTAATACACGGAATGTAAACTTGACTACACATGAACTGAATTACAAAACAGAACAGGGTCTCAAATTTAGAAAACCAACTAGTGCTTGCTTATGGGAAAAGGTGCCTTGGGGTGCTGCATAAAACCAGAGACTGAAATTAGCACAGATAACTTTCCATAAGCCAAATATGTAATAGACAAAACCTACTCCTTGCTCAACGAAATGGACCCAACACCACATATTCAACGCCTAGGAATATACCTGACTAGGAAGAATCTTAAAACCCATGGATATATATGTCTCCGTAAGAGAATCAAGCGTGTGTACAGCGGCCGAAACGCAGCAGTGAAAATCCGAAAAAACCCATTATCCAAATAAATTTCGAAAACAAAACACAAAGACAGTGAAATAGAGAGCAATTCTTAAATAATTTAGTCAGGGCATGTGATGCAACTGGGATTGACCACATCTACACCCAGAGCTGGTTGAGACATAAGGCTGGACACTTCAGGCTGATAGCATTGGTGAGTTTCGGTGAGCAAATGCAGACCCTTTGAAGTCATACTGCATGTTACCCATTCGATGTGTCCCAACTCTCCAGGTTCAAGGGATTCTCCCTCCAGCTAAAACATGCATGGGAAACCCAGAGTATCGTCCACCGTGTGATTGGGAAACGATTTAAAATGCATCTCAGTTTTCGTATCCTGGTCCTCGGGTTCACCATTCCAGATGCTTTACTAACACTCTCCCTGCTTGGAGAGTCAGTGCCTTTAACCTCCTCTTTGGCACAGCTTGCAATTTCTGTGCAAGATGTACAGGAATAGGGAGAACCAATGAGAGACTAGCTGTAGGTGTCTGCACAGGCAAATGTAACGCTCATTGCCCACCAGGAAGAGGAATTAAACAAAGGCTCAGCATGCCCTGCTGAAAACAGATTAGGGCCTGAAGCAATCCTGCGGTTTTGTGCCCAGCTCACAAGAAAGCGAGTTGAAGAAAGGAGCTCAGGGGCACTGTAATTCACAAACCTGCAGAGTTATAAATGACAGCTATCCTCCAAAAATATATTGAACTAAGCCTGCGAAGGGGACTTGAAAGCGGGGCAGAATTTCAGGAAAACGATTCCAGGGGGTAGACTGGAATTGCCCTGAATTGCCCTGAAAGCATAGGAAAAGAGGCACAACGTTGACAATGATGCACTTGGCCAAAAAGGGCGTATGCGTTTTTTCCTGAATATATTCAGGAAAAAATGCATACGCCCTTTTTGGCCAACCAAGCAAGCCTGTAAAGGAAATCTGCACTACAATGAAATCTCACTACCCCCTGGGGCAAAAGGGCCATCTGAAAAAAGTGTAAAATCCAGAAAGTTAGGACAGGATATGGACAACAGGGAGCCTTGTTATGCTGATTGGCAGGATGTAAATTGTGAACAGCCACCCTGGAGAAGTGTATGGTGTTTCCTGAAACACGTAAGAAATAAAGCAACACAGCCTATGGCAATTGCAATTATGGTCCTATTGCTTAGGGAAATTAAAATCAAAAACAGAGAGCCACCCCAAAGTTTGGGACGGCTGTGTTCCCAAGAAGCTCGTCTACAGTACCAGGTAAATATCCCAGAAAGCAAAAAATGTATAAAGAAGTTGTGGCACGTACGTGCAATGCAATATCACTCAGCAATGAAATCTGTGTCATCAGGCCCGTAGCGGCATAGTGAGTGGATGCAGGTACGGTGATTCTACGTGAACTACGTCACACATAAAAAGAAACATCATAAGATATCAATAATACACGGAATGTAAACTTGACTACACATGAACTGAATTACAAAACAGAACAGGGTCTCAAATTTAGAAAACCAACTAGTGCTTGCTTATGGGAAAAGGTGCCTTGGGGTGCTGCATAAAACCAGAGACTGAAATTAGCACAGATAACTTTCCATAAGCCAAATATGTAATAGACAAGACCTACTCCTTGCTCAAGGAAATGGACCCAACACCACATATTCAACGCCTAGGAATATACCTGACTAGGAAGAATCTTAAAACCCATGGATATATATGTCTACGTAAGAGAATGAAGCGTGTGTACAGCGGCCGAAACGCAGCAGTGAAAATCCGATAAATCCCATTATCAAAATAAATTTCGAAAACAAAACACAAAGACAGTGAAATAGAGAGCAATTCTTAAATAATTCACTCAGGGCATGTGATGCAACCTGGATTGACCACATCTACACCCAGAGCTGGTTGAGACATAAGGCTGGACACTTCAGGCTGATAGCATTGGTGACTTTCGGTGAGCAAATGCAGACCCTTTGAAGTCATACTGCATGGTACCCATTCCATGGGTCCCAACTCTACAGGTTCAAGGGATTCTTCCTCCAGGTAAAACATGCATGGGAAACCCAGAGTATCGTCCACCGTGTGATTGGGAAACGATTTAAAATGCATCTCAGTTTTCGTATCCTAGTCCTCGGGTTCAACATTCCAGATGCTTTACTAACACTCTTCCCGCTTGGAGAGTCAGTGCCTTTAACCTCCTGTTTGGCACAGCTTGCAATTTCTGTGCAAGATGAACAGGAATAGGGAGAACCAATGAGAGACTAGCTGTAGGTGTCTGCACGGGCAAATGTAACGCTCATTGCCCACCAGGAAGAGGAATTAAACAAAGGCTCAGTGTGCTCTGCTGGAAACAGATTAGGGCCTGAAGCAATCCTGCGGTTTTGTGCCCAGCTCACAAGAAAGCGAGTTGAAGAAAGGAGCTCAGGGGCACTGTAATTCACAAACCTGCAGAGTTATAAATGACAGCTATCCTCCAAAAATATATTGAAGTAAGCCTGCGAAGGGGACTTGAAAGCGGGGCAGAATTTCAGGAAAACGATTGCAGGGGGTAGACTGGAATTGCCCTGAAAGCATAGGAAAAGAGGCACAACGTCGACAATGATGCACTTGGCCAAAAAGGGCGTATGCGTTTTTTCCTGAATATATTCAGGAAAAAACGCATACACCCTTTTTGGCCAACCAAGCAAGCCTGTAAAGGAAATCTGCACTACAACGAAGTCTCACTGCCCCCCGGCCAAAGGGGCCATCTGAAAAATGTGTGAAATCCCGAAAGGTAGGACAGGATATGGAGAACAGGGAGCCTTGTTATGCTGATTGGCAGGATGTAAATTGCCAGCAGCCACCCTGGAGAAGTGTATGGTGTTTCCTGAAACACGTAAGTAACAAAGCAACACAGCCTATGGCAGTTTGACTTATGGTCCTATAGCTTACGGAAATTAAAATCAAAAACAGACAGCCACCCCAATATTTGGGACGGCTGTGTTCACAAGAAGCTCGTCTACAGTATCAGGTAAATATCCCAGAAAGCAAAAAATGGATAAAGAAGTTGTGGCACGTACGTACAATGCAATATCATTCAGCAATGAAATCTGTGTCACCAGCCCCGTAGCGGCATAGTGAGTGGATGCAGGTACGGTGATTCTACGTGAACTACGTTACACAGAAAAAGAAACATCATATGATATCACTAATACACGGAATGTAAACTTGACTACACATGAACTGAATTACAAAACAGAACAGGGTCTAAAATTTAGAAAACCAACTAGTGTGTGCTTATGGGGAAAGTTGCCTTGGGGTGCTGCATAAAACCAGAGACTGAAATTAGCACAGATAAGTTTCCATAAGCCAAATATGTAATAGACAAGACCTACTCCTTGCTCAACGAAATGGACCCAACACCACATATTCAACGCCTAGGAATATACCTGACCTGGAAGAATCTTAAAACCCATGGATATATATGTCTCCGTAAGAGAATCAAGCGTGTGTACTGCGGCCGAAACGCAGCAGTGAAAATCCGATAAATCCCATTATCAAAATAAATTTCGAAAACAAAACACAAAGACAGTGAGATAGAGAGCAATTCTTAAATAATTCACTCAGGGCATGTGATGCAACCGGGATTGACCACATCTACACCCAGAGCTGGTTGAGACATAAGGCTGGACACTTCAGGCTGATAGCATTGGTGAGTTTCGGTGAGCAAATGCAGACCGTTTGAAGTCATACTGCATGGTACCCATTCCATGGGTCCCATCTCTCCAGGTTCAAGGGATTCTTCCTCCAGCTAAAACATGCATGGGAAACCCAGAGTATCGTCCACCGTGTGATTGGGAAACGATTTAAAATGCATCTCAGTTTTCGTATCCTGGTCCTCGGGTTCACCATTCCAGATGCTTTACTAACACTCTCCCAGCTTGGAGAGTCACTGCCTTTAACCTCCTCTTTGGCACAGCTTGCAATTTCTGTGCAAGATGAACAGGAATAGGGAGAACCAATGAGAGACTAGCTGTAGGTGTCTGCACGGGCAAATGTAACGCTCATTGCCGACCAGGAAGAGGAATTAAACAAAGGCTCAGCGTGCCCTGCCGAAAACATATTAGGGCCTGAAGCAATCCTGCGGTTTTGTGCCCAGCTCACAAGAAAGCAAGTTGAAGAAAGGAGCTCAGGGGCACTGTAATTCACAAACCTGCAGAGTTATAAATGACAGCTATTCTCCAAAAATATATTGAAGTAAGCCTGCGAAGGGGACTTGAAATCGGGGCAGAATTTCAGGAAAACGATTGCAGGGGGTAGACTGGAATTGCACTGAAAGCATAGGAAAAGAGGCAGAACGTCGACAATGATGCACTTGGCCAAAAAGGGCGTATGCGTTTTTTCCTGAATATATTCAGGAAAAAACGCATATGCCCTTTTTGGCCAACCAAGCAAGCCTGTAAAGGAAATCTGCACTACAATGAAGTCTCACTGCCCCCCGGGCAAAAGGGCCATCTGAAAAAAGTGTAAAATCCAGAAAGGTAGGACAGGATATGGAGAACAGGGAGCCTTGTTATGCTGATTGGCAGGATGTAAATTGCCAGCAGCCACCCTGGAGAACTGTATGGTGTTTCCTGAAACAAGTAAGAAACAAAGCAACACAGCCTATGGCACTTCCACTTATGGTCCTATAGCTTATGGAAATTAAAATCAAATACAGACAGCCACCCCAATATTTGGGACGGCTGTGTTCACAAGAAGCTCGTCTACAGTATCAGGTAAATATCCCAGAAAGCAAAAAATGGATAAAGAAGTTGTGGCACGTACGTACAATGCAATATCACTCAGCAGTGAAATCTGTGTCATCAGGCCCGTAGGGGCATAGTGAGTGAATTCAGGTACGGTGATTCTACGTGAACTACGTCACACAGAAAAAGAAACATCATAAGATATCACTAATACACGGAATGTAAACTTGACTACACATGAACTGAATTACAAAACAGAACAGGGTCTCAAATTTAGAAAACCAACTAGTGCTTGCTTATGGGGAAAGGTGCCTTGGGGTGCTGCATAAAACCAGAGACTGAAATTAGCACAGATAACTTTCCATAAGCCAAATATGTAATAGACAAGACCTACTCCTTGCTCAACGAAATGGACCCAACACCACATATTCAACGCCTAGGAACATACCTGACTAGGAAGAATCTTAAAACCCATGGATATATATGTCTCCGTAAGAGAATCAAGCGTGTGTACAGCGGCCGAAACGCAGCAGTGAAAATCCGATAAATCCCATTATCAAAATAAATTTCGAAAACAAAACACAAAGACAGTGAAATAGAGAGCAATTCTTAAATAATTCACTCAGGGCATGTGATGCAACCGGGATTGACCACATCTACACCCAGAGCTGGTTGAGACATAAGGCTGGACACTTCAAGCTGATAGCATTGGTGAGTTTCGGTGAGCAAATGCAGACCCTTTGAAGTCATACTGCATGGTACCCATTCCATGGGTCCCAACTCTCCAGGTTCAAGGCATTCTTCCTCCAGCTAAAACATGCATGGGAAACCCAGAGTATCGTCCACTGTGTGATTGGGAAACGATTTAAAATGCATCTCAGTTTTCGTATCCTGGTCCTCGGGTTCACCATTCCAGATGCTTTACTAACACTCTCCCCGCTTGGAGAGTCAGTGCCTTTAACCTCCTGTTTGGCACAGCTTGCAATTTCTGCGCAAGATGAACAGGAATAGGGAGAACCAATGAGAGACTAGCTATAGGTGTCTGCACGGGCAAATGTAAGGCTCATTTCCCACCAGGAAGAGGAATTCACCAAAGACTCAGCGTGCCCTGCCGGAAACAGATTAGGGCCTGAAGCAATCCTGCGGTTTTGTGCCCAGCTCACAAGAAAGCGAGTTGAAGAAAGGAGCTCAGGGGCACTGTAATTCACAAACCTGCAGAGTTATAAATGACAGCTATCCTCCAAAAATATATTGAAGTAAGCCTGTGAAGGGGACTTGAAAGCGGGGCAGAATTTCAGGAAAACGATTGCAGGGGGTAGACTGGAATTGCCCTGAAAGCATAGGAAAAGAGGCACAACGTCGACAATGATGCACTTGGCCAAAAAGGGCATATGCGTTTTTTCCTGAATATATTCAGGAAAAAACGCATACGCCCTTTTTGGCCAACCAAGCAAGCCTGTAAAGGAAATCTGCACTACAATGAAGTCTCACTGCCCCCCGGGCAAAAGGGACATCTGAAAAAAGTGTAAAATCCAGAAAGGTAGGACAGGATATGGAGAACAGGGAGCCTTGTTATGCTGATTGGCAGGATGTAAATTGTGAACAGCCACCCTGGAGAAGTGTATGGTGTTTCCTGAAACACGTAAGAAACAAAGCAACACAGCCTATGGCACTTCCACTTATGGTCCTATAGCTTACGGAAATTAAAATCAAAAACAGACAGCCACCCCAATATTTGGGACGGCTGTGTTCCCAAGAAGCTCGTCTACAGTATCAGGTAAATATCCCAGAAAGCAAAAAATGGATAAAGAAGTTGTGGCACGTACGTACAATGCAATATCACTCAGCAGTGAAATCTGTGCCATCAGGCCCGTAGCAGCATAGTGAGTGGATGCAGGTACGGTGATTCTACGTGAACTACGTCACACAGAAAAAGAAACATCATAAGATATCACTAATACACGGAATGTAAACTTGACTACACATGAACTGAATTACAAAACAGAACAGGGTCTCAAATTTAGAAAACCAACTAGTGCTTGCTTATGGGAAAAGGTGCCTTGGGGTGCTGCATAAAACCAGAGACTGAAATTAGCACAGATAACTTTCCATAAGCCAAATATGTAATAGACAAAACCTACTCCTTGCTCAACGAAATGGACCCAACACCACATATTCAACGCCTAGGAATATACCTGACTAGGAAGAATCTTAAAACCCATGGATATATATGTCTCCGTAAGAGAATCAAGCGTGTGTACAGCGGCCGAAACGCAGCAGTGAAAATCCGAAAAAACCCATTATCCAAATAAATTTCGAAAACAAAACACAAAGACAGTGAAATAGAGAGCAATTCTTAAATAATTTAGTCAGGGCATGTGATGCAACTGGGATTGACCACATCTACACCCAGAGCTGGTTGAGACATAAGGCTGGACACTTCAGGCTGATAGCATTGGTGAGTTTCGGTGAGCAAATGCAGACCCTTTGAAGTCATACTGCATGTTACCCATTCGATGTGTCCCAACTCTCCAGGTTCAAGGGATTCTCCCTCCAGCTAAAACATGCATGGGAAACCCAGAGTATCGTCCACCGTGTGATTGGGAAACGATTTAAAATGCATCTCAGTTTTCGTATCCTGGTCCTCGGGTTCACCATTCCAGATGCTTTACTAACACTCTCCCTGCTTGGAGAGTCAGTGCCTTTAACCTCCTCTTTGGCACAGCTTGCAATTTCTGTGCAAGATGTACAGGAATAGGGAGAACCAATGAGAGACTAGCTGTAGGTGTCTGCACGGGCAAATGTAACGCTCATTGCCCACCAGGAAGAGGAATTAAACAAAGGCTCAGCATGCCCTGCTGAAAACAGATTAGGGCCTGAAGCAATCCTGCGGTTTTGTGCCCAGCTCACAAGAAAGCGAGTTGAAGAAAGGAGCTCAGGGGCACTGTAATTCACAAACCTGCAGAGTTATAAATGACAGCTATCCTCCAAAAATATATTGAACTAAGCCTGCGAAGGGGACTTGAAAGCGGGGCAGAATTTCAGGAAAACGATTCCAGGGGGTAGACTGGAATTGCCCTGAATTGCCCTGAAAGCATAGGAAAAGAGGCACAACGTTGACAATGATGCACTTGGCCAAAAAGGGCGTATGCGTTTTTTCCTGAATATATTCAGGAAAAAATGCATACGCCCTTTTTGGCCAACCAAGCAAGCCTGTAAAGGAAATCTGCACTACAATGAAATCTCACTACCCCCTGGGGCAAAAGGGCCATCTGAAAAAAGTGTAAAATCCAGAAAGTTAGGACAGGATATGGACAACAGGGAGCCTTGTTATGCTGATTGGCAGGATGTAAATTGTGAACAGCCACCCTGGAGAAGTGTATGGTGTTTCCTGAAACACGTAAGAAATAAAGCAACACAGCCTATGGCAATTGCAATTATGGTCCTATTGCTTAGGGAAATTAAAATCAAAAACAGAGAGCCACCCCAAAGTTTGGGACGGCTGTGTTCCCAAGAAGCTCGTCTACAGTACCAGGTAAATATCCCAGAAAGCAAAAAATGTATAAAGAAGTTGTGGCACGTACGTGCAATGCAATATCACTCAGCAATGAAATCTGTGTCATCAGGCCCGTAGCGGCATAGTGAGTGGATGCAGGTACGGTGATTCTACGTGAACTACGTCACACATAAAAAGAAACATCATAAGATATCAATAATACACGGAATGTAAACTTGACTACACATGAACTGAATTACAAAACAGAACAGGGTCTCAAATTTAGAAAACCAACTAGTGCTTGCTTATGGGAAAAGGTGCCTTGGGGTGCTGCATAAAACCAGAGACTGAAATTAGCACAGATAACTTTCCATAAGCCAAATATGTAATAGACAAGACCTACTCCTTGCTCAAGGAAATGGACCCAACACCACATATTCAACGCCTAGGAATATACCTGACTAGGAAGAATCTTAAAACCCATGGATATATATGTCTACGTAAGAGAATGAAGCGTGTGTACAGCGGCCGAAACGCAGCAGTGAAAATCCGATAAATCCCATTATCAAAATAAATTTCGAAAACAAAACACAAAGACAGTGAAATAGAGAGCAATTCTTAAATAATTCACTCAGGGCATGTGATGCAACCTGGATTGACCACATCTACACCCAGAGCTGGTTGAGACATAAGGCTGGACACTTCAGGCTGATAGCATTGGTGACTTTCGGTGAGCAAATGCAGACCCTTTGAAGTCATACTGCATGGTACCCATTCCATGGGTCCCAACTCTACAGGTTCAAGGGATTCTTCCTCCAGGTAAAACATGCATGGGAAACCCAGAGTATCGTCCACCGTGTGATTGGGAAACGATTTAAAATGCATCTCAGTTTTCGTATCCTAGTCCTCGGGTTCAACATTCCAGATGCTTTACTAACACTCTTCCCGCTTGGAGAGTCAGTGCCTTTAACCTCCTGTTTGGCACAGCTTGCAATTTCTGTGCAAGATGAACAGGAATAGGGAGAACCAATGAGAGACTAGCTGTAGGTGTCTGCACGGGCAAATGTAACGCTCATTGCCCACCAGGAAGAGGAATTAAACAAAGGCTCAGTGTGCTCTGCTGGAAACAGATTAGGGCCTGAAGCAATCCTGCGGTTTTGTGCCCAGCTCACAAGAAAGCGAGTTGAAGAAAGGAGCTCAGGGGCACTGTAATTCACAAACCTGCAGAGTTATAAATGACAGCTATCCTCCAAAAATATATTGAAGTAAGCCTGCGAAGGGGACTTGAAAGCGGGGCAGAATTTCAGGAAAACGATTGCAGGGGGTAGACTGGAATTGCCCTGAAAGCATAGGAAAAGAGGCACAACGTCGACAATGATGCACTTGGCCAAAAAGGGCGTATGCGTTTTTTCCTGAATATATTCAGGAAAAAACGCATACACCCTTTTTGGCCAACCAAGCAAGCCTGTAAAGGAAATCTGCACTACAACGAAGTCTCACTGCCCCCCGGCCAAAGGGGCCATCTGAAAAATGTGTGAAATCCCGAAAGGTAGGACAGGATATGGAGAACAGGGAGCCTTGTTATGCTGATTGGCAGGATGTAAATTGCCAGCAGCCACCCTGGAGAAGTGTATGGTGTTTCCTGAAACACGTAAGTAACAAAGCAACACAGCCTATGGCAGTTTGACTTATGGTCCTATAGCTTACGGAAATTAAAATCAAAAACAGACAGCCACCCCAATATTTGGGACGGCTGTGTTCACAAGAAGCTCGTCTACAGTATCAGGTAAATATCCCAGAAAGCAAAAAATGGATAAAGAAGTTGTGGCACGTACGTACAATGCAATATCATTCAGCAATGAAATCTGTGTCACCAGCCCCGTAGCGGCATAGTGAGTGGATGCAGGTACGGTGATTCTACGTGAACTACGTTACACAGAAAAAGAAACATCATATGATATCACTAATACACGGAATGTAAACTTGACTACACATGAACTGAATTACAAAACAGAACAGGGTCTAAAATTTAGAAAACCAACTAGTGTGTGCTTATGGGGAAAGTTGCCTTGGGGTGCTGCATAAAACCAGAGACTGAAATTAGCACAGATAAGTTTCCATAAGCCAAATATGTAATAGACAAGACCTACTCCTTGCTCAACGAAATGGACCCAACACCACATATTCAACGCCTAGGAATATACCTGACCTGGAAGAATCTTAAAACCCATGGATATATATGTCTCCGTAAGAGAATCAAGCGTGTGTACTGCGGCCGAAACGCAGCAGTGAAAATCCGATAAATCCCATTATCAAAATAAATTTCGAAAACAAAACACAAAGACAGTGAGATAGAGAGCAATTCTTAAATAATTCACTCAGGGCATGTGATGCAACCGGGATTGACCACATCTACACCCAGAGCTGGTTGAGACATAAGGCTGGACACTTCAGGCTGATAGCATTGGTGAGTTTCGGTGAGCAAATGCAGACCGTTTGAAGTCATACTGCATGGTACCCATTCCATGGGTCCCATCTCTCCAGGTTCAAGGGATTCTTCCTCCAGCTAAAACATGCATGGGAAACCCAGAGTATCGTCCACCGTGTGATTGGGAAACGATTTAAAATGCATCTCAGTTTTCGTATCCTGGTCCTCGGGTTCACCATTCCAGATGCTTTACTAACACTCTCCCAGCTTGGAGAGTCACTGCCTTTAACCTCCTCTTTGGCACAGCTTGCAATTTCTGTGCAAGATGAACAGGAATAGGGAGAACCAATGAGAGACTAGCTGTAGGTGTCTGCACGGGCAAATGTAACGCTCATTGCCGACCAGGAAGAGGAATTAAACAAAGGCTCAGCGTGCCCTGCCGAAAACATATTAGGGCCTGAAGCAATCCTGCGGTTTTGTGCCCAGCTCACAAGAAAGCAAGTTGAAGAAAGGAGCTCAGGGGCACTGTAATTCACAAACCTGCAGAGTTATAAATGACAGCTATTCTCCAAAAATATATTGAAGTAAGCCTGCGAAGGGGACTTGAAATCGGGGCAGAATTTCAGGAAAACGATTGCAGGGGGTAGACTGGAATTGCACTGAAAGCATAGGAAAAGAGGCAGAACGTCGACAATGATGCACTTGGCCAAAAAGGGCGTATGCGTTTTTTCCTGAATATATTCAGGAAAAAACGCATACGCCCTTTTTGGCCAACCAAGCAAGCCTGTAAAGGAAATCTGCACTACAATGAAGTCTCACTGCCCCCCGGGCAAAAGGGCCATCTGAAAAAAGTGTAAAATCCAGAAAGGTAGGACAGGATATGGAGAACAGGGAGCCTTGTTATGCTGATTGGCAGGATGTAAATTGCCAGCAGCCACCCTGGAGAACTGTATGGTGTTTCCTGAAACAAGTAAGAAACAAAGCAACACAGCCTATGGCACTTCCACTTATGGTCCTATAGCTTATGGAAATTAAAATCAAATACAGACAGCCACCCCAATATTTGGGACGGCTGTGTTCACAAGAAGCTCGTCTACAGTATCAGGTAAATATCCCAGAAAGCAAAAAATGGATAAAGAAGTTGTGGCACGTACGTACAATGCAATATCACTCAGCAGTGAAATCTGTGTCATCAGGCCCGTAGGGGCATAGTGAGTGAATTCAGGTACGGTGATTCTACGTGAACTACGTCACACAGAAAAAGAAACATCATAAGATATCACTAATACACGGAATGTAAACTTGACTACACATGAACTGAATTACAAAACAGAACAGGGTCTCAAATTTAGAAAACCAACTAGTGCTTGCTTATGGGGAAAGGTGCCTTGGGGTGCTGCATAAAACCAGAGACTGAAATTAGCACAGATAACTTTCCATAAGCCAAATATGTAATAGACAAGACCTACTCCTTGCTCAACGAAATGGACCCAACACCACATATTCAACGCCTAGGAACATACCTGACTAGGAAGAATCTTAAAACCCATGGATATATATGTCTCCGTAAGAGAATCAAGCGTGTGTACAGCGGCCGAAACGCAGCAGTGAAAATCCGATAAATCCCATTATCAAAATAAATTTCGAAAACAAAACACAAAGACAGTGAAATAGAGAGCAATTCTTAAATAATTCACTCAGGGCATGTGATGCAACCGGGATTGACCACATCTACACCCAGAGCTGGTTGAGACATAAGGCTGGACACTTCAAGCTGATAGCATTGGTGAGTTTCGGTGAGCAAATGCAGACCCTTTGAAGTCATACTGCATGGTACCCATTCCATGGGTCCCAACTCTCCAGGTTCAAGGCATTCTTCCTCCAGCTAAAACATGCATGGGAAACCCAGAGTATCGTCCACTGTGTGATTGGGAAACGATTTAAAATGCATCTCAGTTTTCGTATCCTGGTCCTCGGGTTCACCATTCCAGATGCTTTACTAACACTCTCCCCGCTTGGAGAGTCAGTGCCTTTAACCTCCTGTTTGGCACAGCTTGCAATTTCTGCGCAAGATGAACAGGAATAGGGAGAACCAATGAGAGACTAGCTATAGGTGTCTGCACGGGCAAATGTAAGGCTCATTTCCCACCAGGAAGAGGAATTCACCAAAGACTCAGCGTGCCCTGCCGGAAACAGATTAGGGCCTGAAGCAATCCTGCGGTTTTGTGCCCAGCTCACAAGAAAGCGAGTTGAAGAAAGGAGCTCAGGGGCACTGTAATTCACAAACCTGCAGAGTTATAAATGACAGCTATCCTCCAAAAATATATTGAAGTAAGCCTGTGAAGGGGACTTGAAAGCGGGGCAGAATTTCAGGAAAACGATTGCAGGGGGTAGACTGGAATTGCCCTGAAAGCATAGGAAAAGAGGCACAACGTCGACAATGATGCACTTGGCCAAAAAGGGCATATGCGTTTTTTCCTGAATATATTCAGGAAAAAACGCATACGCCCTTTTTGGCCAACCAAGCAAGCCTGTAAAGGAAATCTGCACTACAATGAAGTCTCACTGCCCCCCGGGCAAAAGGGACATCTGAAAAAAGTGTAAAATCCAGAAAGGTAGGACAGGATATGGAGAACAGGGAGCCTTGTTATGCTGATTGGCAGGATGTAAATTGTGAACAGCCACCCTGGAGAAGTGTATGGTGTTTCCTGAAACACGTAAGAAACAAAGCAACACAGCCTATGGCACTTCCACTTATGGTCCTATAGCTTACGGAAATTAAAATCAAAAACAGACAGCCACCCCAATATTTGGGACGGCTGTGTTCCCAAGAAGCTCGTCTACAGTATCAGGTAAATATCCCAGAAAGCAAAAAATGGATAAAGAAGTTGTGGCACGTACGTACAATGCAATATCACTCAGCAGTGAAATCTGTGCCATCAGGCCCGTAGCAGCATAGTGAGTGGATGCAGGTACGGTGATTCTACGTGAACTACGTCACACAGAAAAAGAAACATCATAAGATATCACTAATACACGGAATGTAAACTTGACTACACATGAACTGAATTACAAAACAGAACAGGGTCTCAAATTTAGAAAACCAACTAGTGCTTGCTTATGGGGAAAGGTGCCTTGGAGTGCTGCATAAAACCAGAGACTGAAATTAGCACAGATAACTTTCCATAAGCCAAATATGTAATAGACAAGACCTACTCCTTGGTCAACGAAATGGACCCAACACCACATATTCAACGCCTAGGAATATACCTGACTAGGAAGAATCTTAAAACCCATGGATATATATGTCTCCATAAGAGAATCAAGCGTGTGTACTGCGGCCGAAATGCAGCAGTGAAAATCTGATAAATCCCATTATCAAAATAAATTTCGAAAACAAAACACAAAGACAGTGAAATAGAGAGCAATTCTTAAATAATTCACTCAGGGCATGTGATGCAACCGGGATTGACGACATCTACACCCAGAGCTGGTTGAGACATAAGGCTGGACACTTCAGGCTGATAGCATTGGTGAGTTTCGGTGAGCAAATGCAGACCCTTTGAAGTCATACTGCATGGTACCCATTCCATGGGTCCCAACTCTCCAGGTTCAAGGGATTCTTCCTCCAGCTAAAACATGCATGGGAAACCCAGAGTATCGTCCACTGTGTGATTGGGAAACGATTTAAAATGCATCTCAGTTTTCGTATCCTGGTCCTCGGGTTCACCATTCCAGATGCTTTACTAACACTCTCCCCGCTTGGAGAGTCAGTGCCTTTAACCTCCTGTTTGGCACAGCTTGCAATTTCTGTGCAAGATGAACAGGAATAGGGAGAACCAATGAGAGACTAGCTGTAGGTGTCTGCACGGGCAAATGTAACGCTCATTGCCCACCAGGAAGAGGAATTAAACAAAGGCTCAGCATGCCCTGCTGAAAACAGATTAGGGCCTGAAGCAATCCTGCGGTTTTGTGCCCAGCTCACAAGAAAGCGAGTTGAAGAAAGGAGCTCAGGGGCACTGTAATTCACAAACCTGCAGAGTTATAAATGACAGCTATCCTCCAAAAATATATTGAACTAAGCCTGCGAAGGGGACTTGAAAGCGGGGCAGAATTTCAGGAAAACGATTCCAGGGGGTAGACTGGAATTGCCCTGAATTGCCCTGAAAGCATAGGAAAAGAGGCACAACGTTGACAATGATGCACTTGGCCAAAAAGGGCGTATGCGTTTTTTCCTGAATATATTCAGGAAAAAATGCATACGCCCTTTTTGGCCAACCAAGCAAGCCTGTAAAGGAAATCTGCACTACAATGAAATCTCACTACCCCCTGGGGCAAAAGGGCCATCTGAAAAAAGTGTAAAATCCAGAAAGTTAGGACAGGATATGGACAACAGGGAGCCTTGTTATGCTGATTGGCAGGATGTAAATTGTGAACAGCCACCCTGGAGAAGTGTATGGTGTTTCCTGAAACACGTAAGAAATAAAGCAACACAGCCTATGGCAATTGCAATTATGGTCCTATTGCTTAGGGAAATTAAAATCAAAAACAGAGAGCCACCCCAAAGTTTGGGACGGCTGTGTTCCCAAGAAGCTCGTCTACAGTACCAGGTAAATATCCCAGAAAGCAAAAAATGTATAAAGAAGTTGTGGCACGTACGTGCAATGCAATATCACTCAGCAATGAAATCTGTGTCATCAGGCCCGTAGCGGCATAGTGAGTGGATGCAGGTACGGTGATTCTACGTGAACTACGTCACACATAAAAAGAAACATCATAAGATATCAATAATACACGGAATGTAAACTTGACTACACATGAACTGAATTACAAAACAGAACAGGGTCTCAAATTTAGAAAACCAACTAGTGCTTGCTTATGGGAAAAGGTGCCTTGGGGTGCTGCATAAAACCAGAGACTGAAATTAGCACAGATAACTTTCCATAAGCCAAATATGTAATAGACAAGACCTACTCCTTGCTCAAGGAAATGGACCCAACACCACATATTCAACGCCTAGGAATATACCTGACTAGGAAGAATCTGAAAACCCATGGATATATATGTCTCCGTAAGAGAATGAAGCGTGTGTACAGCGGCCGAAACGCAGCAGTGAAAATCCGATAAATCCCATTATCAAAATAAATTTCGAAAACAAAACACAAAGACAGTGAAATAGAGAGCAATTCTTAAATAATTCACTCAGGGCATGTGATGCAACCTGGATTGACCACATCTACACCCAGAGCTGGTTGAGACATAAGGCTGGACACTTCAGGCTGATAGCATTGGTGAGTTTCGGTGAGCAAATGCAGACCCTTTGAAGTCATACTGCATGGTACCCATTCCATGGGTCCCAACTCTACAGGTTCAAGGGATTCTTCCTCCAGCTAAAACATGCATGGGAAACCCAGAGTATCGTCCACCGTGTGATTGGGAAACGATTTAAAATGCATCTCAGTTTTCGTATCCTAGTCCTCGGGTTCAACATTCCAGATGCTTTACTAACACTCTTCCCGGTTGGAGAGTCAGTGCCTTTAACCTCCTCTTTGGCACAGCTTGCAATTTCTGTGCAAGATGAACAGGAATAGGGAGAACCAATGAGAGACTAGCTGTAGGTGTCTGCACGGGCAAATGTAACGCTCATTGCCCACCAGGAAGAGGAATTAAACAAAGGCTCAGTGTGCTCTGCTGGAAACAGATTAGGGCCTGAAGCAATCCTGCGGTTTTGTGCCCAGCTCACAAGAAAGCGAGTTGAAGAAAGGAGCTCAGGGGCACTGTAATTCACAAACCTGCAGAGTTATAAATGACAGCTATCCTCCAAAAATATATTGAAGTAAGCCTGCGAAGGGGACTTGAAAGCGGGGCAGAATTTCAGGAAAACGATTGCAGGGGGTAGACTGGAATTGCCCTGAAAGCATAGGAAAAGAGGCACAACGTCGACAATGATGCACTTGGCCAAAAAGGGCGTATGCGTTTTTTCCTGAATATATTCAGGAAAAAACGCATACGCCCTTTTTGGCCAACCAAACAAGCCTGTAAAGGAAATCTGCACTACAACGAAGTCTCACTGCCCCCCGGCCAAAGGGGCCATCTGAAAAATGTGTGAAATCCCGAAAGGTAGGACAGGATATGGAGAACAGGGAGCCTTGTTATGCTGATTGGCAGGATGTAAATTGCCAGCAGCCACCCTGGAGAAGTGTATGGTGTTTCCTGAAACACGTAAGTAACAAAGCAACACAGCCTATGGCAGTTTGACTTATGGTCCTATAGCTTACGGAAATTAAAATCAAAAACAGACAGCCACCCCAATATTTGGGACGGCTGTGTTCACAAGAAGCTCGTCTACAGTATCAGGTAAATATGCCAGAAAGCAAAAAATGGATAAAGAAGTTGTGGCACGTACGTACAATGCAATATCACTCAGCAATGAAATCTGTGTCATCAGGCCCGTAGCGGCATAGTGAGTGGATGCAGGTACGGTGATTCTACGTGAACTACGTCACACAGAAAAAGAAACATCATAAGATATCACTAATACACGGAATGTAAACTTGACTACACATGAACTGAATTACAAAACAGAACAGGGTCTCAAATTTAGAAAACCAACTAGTGCTTGCTTATGGGGAAAGGTGCGTTGGGGTGCTGCATAAAACCAGAGACTGAAATTAGCACAGATAACTTTCCATAAGCCAAATATGTAATAGACAAGACCTACTCCTTGCTCAACGAAATGGACCCAACACCACATATTCAACGCCTAGGAATATACCTGACTAGGAAGAATCTTAAAACCCATGGATATATATGTCTCCGTAAGAGAATCAAGCGTGTGTACAGCGGCCGAAACGCAGCAGTGAAAATCCGATAAATCCCATTATCAAAATAAATTTCGAAAACAAAACACAAAGACAGTGAAATAGAGAGCAATTCTTAAATAATTCACTCAGGGCATGTGATGCAACCGGGATTGACCACATCTACACCCAGAGCTGGTTGAGCATACGGCTGGACACTTCAGGCTGATAGCATTGGTGAGTTTCGGTGAGCAAATGCAGACCCTTTGAAGTCATACTGCATGGTACCCATTCCATGGGTCCCAACTCTCCAGGTTCAAGGGATTCTCCCTCCAGCTAAAACATGCATGGGAAACCCAGAGTATCGTCCACCGTGTGATTGGGAAACGATTTAAAATGCATCTCAGTTTTCGTATCCTGGTCCTCGGGTTCACCATTCCAGATGCTTTACTAACACTCTCCCTGCTTGGAGAGTCAGTGCCTTTAACCTCCTCTTTGGCACAGCTTGCAATTTCTGTGCAAGATGTACAGGAATAGGGAGAACCAATGAGAGACTAGCTGTAGGTGTCTGCACGGGCAAATGTAACGCTCATTGCCCACCAGGAAGAGGAATTAAACAAAGGCTCAGCATGCCCTGCTGAAAACAGATTAGGGCCTGAAGCAATCCTGCGGTTTTGTGCCCTGCTCACAAGAAAGCGAGTTGAAGAAAGGAGCTCAGGGGCACTGTAATTCACAAACCTGCAGAGTTATAAATGACAGCTATCCTCCAAAAATATATTGAACTAAGCCTGCGAAGGGGACTTGAAAGCGGGGCAGAATTTCAGGAAAACGATTCCAGGGGGTAGACTGGAATTGCCCTGAATTGCCCTGAAAGCATAGGAAAAGAGGCACAACGTTGACAATGATGCACTTGGCCAAAAAGGGTGTATGCGTTTTTTCCTGAATATATTCAGGAAAAAATGCATACGCCCTTTTTGGCCAACCAAGCAAGCCTGTAAAGGAAATCTGCACTACAATGAAATCTCACTACCCCCTGGGGCAAAAGGGCCATCTGAAAAAAGTGTAAAATCCAGAAAGTTAGGACAGGATATGGACAACAGGGAGCCTTGTTATGCTGATTGGCAGGATGTAAATTGTGAACAGCCACCCTGGAGAAGTGTATGGTGTTTCCTGAAACACGTAAGAAATAAAGCAACACAGCCTATGGCAATTGCAATTATGGTCCTATTGCTTAGGGAAATTAAAATCAAAAACAGAGAGCCACCCCAAAGTTTGGGACGGCTGTGTTCCCAAGAAGCTCGTCTACAGTACCAGGTAAATATCCCAGAAAGCAAAAAATGTATAAAGAAGTTGTGGCACGTACGTGCAATGCAATATCACTCAGCAATGAAATCTGTGTCATCAGGCCCGTAGCGGCATAGTGAGTGGATGCAGGTACGGTGATTCTACGTGAACTACGTCACACATAAAAAGAAACATCATAAGATATCAATAATACACGGAATGTAAACTTGACTACACATGAACTGAATTACAAAACAGAACAGGGTCTCAAATTTAGAAAACCAACTAGTGCTTGCTTATGGGAAAAGGTGCCTTGGGGTGCTGCATAAAACCAGAGACTGAAATTAGCACAGATAACTTTCCATAAGCCAAATATGTAATAGACAAGACCTACTCCTTGCTCAAGGAAATGGACCCAACACCACATATTCAACGCCTAGGAATATACCTGACTAGGAAGAATCTTAAAACCCATGGATATATATGTCTCCGTAAGAGAATGAAGCGTGTGTACAGCGGCCGAAACGCAGCAGTGAAAATCCGATAAATCCCATTATCAAAATAAATTTCGAAAACAAAACACAAAGACAGTGAAATAGAGAGCAATTCTTAAATAATTCACTCAGGGCATGTGATGCAACCGGGATTGACCACATCTACACCCAGAGCTGGTTGAGCATACGGCTGGACACTTCAGGCTGATAGCATTGGTGAGTTTCGGTGAGCAAATGCAGACCCTTTGAAGTCATACTGCATGGTACCCATTCCATGGGTCCCAACTCTACAGGTTCAAGGGATTCTTCCTCCAGCTAAAACATGCATGGGAAACCCAGAGTATCGTCCACCGTGTGATTGGGAAACGATTTAAAATGCATCTCAGTTTTCGTATCCTAGTCCTCGGGTTCAACATTCCAGATGCTTTACTAACACTCTCCCCGCTTGGAGAGTCAGTGCCTTTAACCTCCTCTTTGGCACAGCTTGCAATTTCTGTGCAAGATGAACAGGAATAGGGAGAACCAATGAGAGACTAGCTGTAGGTGTCTGCACGGGCAAATGTAATGCTCATTGCCGACCAGGAAGAGGAATTAAACAAAGGCTCAGCGTGCCCTGCCGAAAACAGATTAGGGCCTGAAGCAATCTTGCGGTTTTGTGCCCAGCTCACAAGAAAGCAAGTTGAAGAAAGGAGCTCAGGGGCACTGTAATTCACAAACCTGCAGAGTTATAAATGACAGCTATCCTCCAAAAATATATTGAAGTAAGCCTGCGAAGGGGACTTGAAAGCGGGGCAGAATTTCAGGAAAACGATTGCAGGGGGTAGACTGGAATTGCCCTGAAAGCATAGGAAAAGAGGCACAACGTCGACAATGATGCATTTGGCCAAAAAGGTCGTATGCGATTTTTCCTGAATATATTCAGGAAAAAACGCATACGCCCTTTTTGGCCAACCAAGCAAGCCTGTAAAGGAAATCTGCACTACAATGAAGTCTCACTGCCCCCCGGGCAAAAGGGCCATCTAAAAAAAGTGTAAAATCCAGAAAGGTAGGACAGGATATGGAGAACAGGGAGCCTTGTTATGCTGATTGGCAGGATGTAAATTGCCAGCAGCCACCCTGGAGAAGTGTATGGTGTTTCCTGAAACACGTAGTAAGAAACAAAGCAACACAGCCTATGGCATTTCCACACATGGTCCTATAGCTTACGGAAATTAAAATCAAAAACAGACAGCCACCCCAATATTTGGGACGGCTGTGTTCACAAGAAGCTCGTCTACAGTATCAGGTAAATATCCCAGAAAGCAAAAAATGGATAAAGAAGTTGTGGCACGTACGTACAATGCAATATCATTCAGCAATGAAATCTGTGTCACCAGCCCCGTAGCGGCATAGTGAGTGGATGCAGGTACGGTGATTCTACGTGAACTACGTTACACAGAAAAAGAAACATCATATGATATCACTAATACACGGAATGTAAACTTGACTACACATGAACTGAATTACAAAACAGAACAGGGTCTAAAATTTAGAAAACCAACTAGTGTGTGCTTACGGGGAAAGTTGCCTTGGGGTGCTGCATAAAACCAGAGACTGAAATTAGCACAGATAAGTTTCCATAAGCCAAATATGTAATAGACAAGACCTACTCCTTGCTCAACGAAATGGACCCAACACCACATATTCAACGCCTAGGAATATACCTGACCTGGAAGAATCTTAAAACCCATGGATATATATGTCTCCGTAAGAGAATCAAGCGTGTGTACTGCGGCCGAAACGCAGCAGTGAAAATCCGATAAATCCCATTATCAAAATAAATTTCGAAAACAAAACACAAAGACAGTGAGATAGAGAGCAATTCTTAAATAATTCACTCAGGGCATGTGATGCAACCGGGATTGACCACATCTACACCCAGAGCTGGTTGAGACATAAGGCTGGACACTTCAGGCTGATAGCATTGGTGAGTTTCGGTGAGCAAATGCAGACCGTTTGAAGTCATACTGCATGGTACCCATTCCATGGGTCCCATCTCTCCAGGTTCAAGGGATTCTTCCTCCAGCTAAAACATGCATGGGAAACCCAGAGTATCGTCCACCGTGTGATTGGGAAACGATTTAAAATGCATCTCAGTTTTCGTATCCTGGTCCTCGGGTTCACCATTCCAGATGCTTTACTAACACTCTCCCAGCTTGGAGAGTCACTGCCTTTAACCTCCTCTTTGGCACAGCTTGCAATTTCTGTGCAAGATGAACAGGAATAGGGAGAACCAATGAGAGACTAGCTGTAGGTGTCTGCACGGGCAAATGTAACGCTCATTGCCGACCAGGAAGAGGAATTAAACAAAGGCTCAGCGTGCCCTGCCGAAAACATATTAGGGCCTGAAGCAATCCTGCGGTTTTGTGCCCAGATCACAAGAAAGCAAGTTGAAGAAAGGAGCTCAGGGGCACTGTAATTCACAAACCTGCAGAGTTATAAATGACAGCTATTCTCCAAAAATATATTGAAGTAAGCCTGCGAAGGGGACTTGAAATCGGGGCAGAATTTCAGGAAAACGATTGCAGGGGGTAGACTGGAATTGCACTGAAAGCATAGGAAAAGAGGCAGAACGTCGACAATGATGCACTTGGCCAAAAAGGGCGTATGCGTTTTTTCCTGAATATATTCTGGAAAAAACGCATACGCCCTTTTTGGCCAACCAAGCAAGCCTGTAAAGGAAATCTGCACTACAATGAAGTCTCACTGCCCCCCGGGCAAAAGGGCCATCTGAAAAAAGTGTAAAATCCAGAAAGTTAGGACAGGATATGGAGAACAGGGAGCCTTGTTATGCTGATTGGCAGGATGTAAATTGCCAGCAGCCACCCTGGAGAACTGTATGGTGTTTCCTGAAACAAGTAAGAAACAAAGCAACACAGCCTATGGCACTTCCACTTATGGTCCTATAGCTTATGGAAATTAAAATCAAATACAGACAGCCACCCCAATATTTGGGACGGCTGTGTTCACAAGAAGCTCGTCTACAGTATCAGGTAAATATCCCAGAAAGCAAAAAATGGATAAAGAAGTTGTGGCACGTACGTACAATGCAATATCACTCAGCAGTGAAATCTGTGTCATCAGGCCCGTAGCGGCATAGTGAGTGGATGCAGGTACGGTGATTCTACGTGAACTACGTCACACAGAAAAAGAAACATCATAAGATATCACTAATACACGGAATGTAAACTTGACTACACATGAACTGAATTACAAAACAGAACAGGGTCTCAAATTTAGAAAACCAACTAGTGCTTGCTTATGGGGAAAGGTGCGTTGGGGTGCTGCATAAAACCAGAGACTGAAATTAGCACAGATAACTTTCCATAAGCCAAATATGTAATAGACAAGACCTACTCCTTGCTCAACGAAATGGACCCAACACCACATATTCAACACCTAGGAATATACCTGACTAGGAAGAATCTTAAAACCAATGGATATATATGTCTCCATAAGAGAATCAAGCGTGTGTACTGCGGCCGAAATGCAGCAGTGAAAATCTGATAAATCCCATTATCAAAATAAATTTCGAAAACAAAACACAAAGACAGTGAAATAGAGAGCAATTCTTAAATAATTCACTCAGGGCATGTGATGCAACCGGGATTGACGACATCTACACCCAGAGCTGGTTGAGACATAAGGCTGGACACTTCAGGCTGATAGCATTGGTGAGTTTCGGTGAGCAAATGCAGACCCTTTGAAGTCATACTGCATGGTACCCATTCCATGGGTCCCAACTCTCCAGGTTCAAGGGATTCTTCCTCCAGCTAAAACAGGCATGGGAAACCCAGAGTATCGTCCACTGTGTGATTGGGAAACGATTTAAAATGCATCTCAGTTTTCGTATCCTGGTCCTCGGGTTCACCATTCCAGATGCTTTACTAACACTCTCCCCGCTTGGAGAGTCAGTGCCTTTAACCTCCTGTTTGGCACAGCTTGCAATTTCTGCGCAAGATGAACAGGAATAGGGAGAACCAATGAGAGACTAGCTATAGGTGTCTGCACGGGCAAATGTAAGGCTCATTACCCACCAGGAAGAGGAATTCACCAAAGACTCAGCATGCACTGCCGGAAACAGATTAGGGCCTGAAGCAATCCTGCGGTTTTGTGCCCAGCTCACAAGAAAGCGAGTTGAAGAAAGGAGCTCAGGGGCACTGTAATTCACAAACCTGCAGAGTTATAAATGACAGCTATCCTCCAAAAATATATTGAAGTAAGCCTGTGAAGGGGACTTGAAAGCGGGGCAGAATTTCAGGAAAACGATTGCAGGGGGTAGACTGGAATTGCCCTGAAAGCATAGGAAAAGAGGCAGAACGTCGACAATGATGCACTTGGCCAAAAAGGGCGTATGCGTTTTTTCCTGAATATATTCAGGAAAAAACGCATACGCACTTTTTGGCCAACCAAGCAAGCCTGTAAAGGAAATCTGCACTACAATGAAGTCTCACTGCCCCCCAGGCAAAAGGGCCATCTGAAAAAAGTGTAAAATCCAGAAAGGTAGGACAGGATATGGAGAACAGGGAGCCTTGTTATGCTGATTGGCAGGATGTAAATTGCCAGCAGCCACCCTGGAGAAGTGTATGGTGTTTCCTGAAACCCGTAGTAAGAAACAAAGCAACACAGCCTATGGCACTTCCACTTATGGTCCTATAGCTTACGGAAATTAAAATCAAAAACAGACAGCCACCCCAATATTTGGGACGGCTGTGTTCACAAGAAGCTCGTCTACAGTATCAGGTAAATATCCCAGAAAGCAAAATATGGATAAAGAAATTGTGGCACGAACGTACAATGCAATATCACTCAGCAATGAAATCTGTGTCATCAGGCCCGTAGCGGCATAGTGAGTGGATGCAGGTACGGTGATTCTACGTGAACTACGTCACACAGAAAAAGAAACATCATAAGATATCACTAATACTCGGAATGTAAACTTGACTACACATGAACTGAATTACAAAACAGAACAGGGTCTCAAATTTAGAAAACCAACAAGTGCTTGCTTAAGGGGAAAGGTGCCTTGGGGTGCTGCATAAAACCAGAGACTGAAATTAGCACAGATAACTTTCCATAAGCCAAATATGTAATAGACAAGACCTACTCCTTGCTCAAGGAAATGGACCCAACACCACATATTCAACGCCTAGCAATATACCTGACTAGGAAGAATCTTAAAACCCATGGATATATATGTCTCCGTAAGAGAATCAAGCGTGTGTACTGCGGCCGAAACGCAGCAGTGAAAATCCGATAAATCCCATTATCAAAATAAATTTCGAAAACAAAACACAAAGACAGTGAAATAGAGAGCAATTCTTAAATAATTCACTCAGGGCATGTGATGGAACCGGGATTGACCACATCTACACCCAGAGCTGGTTGAGCATACGGCTGGACACTTCAGGCTGATAGCATTGGTGAGTTTCGGTGAGCAAATGCAGACCCTTTGAAGTCATACTGCATGGTACCCATTCCATGGGTCCCAACTCTCCAGGTTCAAGGGATTCTCCCTCCAGCTAAAACATGCATGGGAAACCCAGAGTATCGTCCACCGTGTGATTGGGAAACGATTTAAAATGCATCTCAGTTTTCGTATCCTGGTCCTCGGGTTCACCATTCCAGATGCTTTACTAACACTCTCCCCGATTGGAGAGTCAGTGCTTTAACCTCCTGTTTGGCACAGCTTGCAATTTCTGTGCACGATGAACAGGAATAGGGAGAACCAATGAGAGACTAGCTGTAGGTGTCTGCACGGGCAAATGTAACGCTCATTGCCCACCAGGAAGAGGAATTAACCAAAGGCTCAGCGTGCCCTGCCGGAAACAGATTAGGGCCTGAAGCAATCCTGCCGTTTTGTGCCCAGCTCACAAGAAAGCGAGTTGAAGAAAGGAGCTCAGGGGCACTGTAATTCACAAACCTGCAGAGTTATAAATGACAGCTATCCTCCAAAAATATATTGAAGTAAGCCTGTGAAGGGGACTTGAAAGCAGGGCAGAGTTTCAGGAAAACCATTGCAGGGGGTAGACTGGAATTGCCCTGAAAGCATAGGAAAAGAGGCAGAACGTCGACAATGATGCACTTGGCCAAAAAGGGCGTATGCGTTTTTTCCTGAATATATTCAGGAAAAAACGCATACGCCCTTTTTGGCGAACCAAGCAAGCCTGTAAAGGAAATCTGCACTACAATGAAGTCTCACTGCCCCCCAGGCAAAAGGGCCATCTGAAAAAAGTGTAAAATCCAGAAAGGTAGGACAGGATATGGAGAACAGGGAGCCTTGTTATGCTGATTGGCAGGATGTAAATTGCCAGCAGCCACCCTGGAGAAGTGTCTGGTGTTTCCTGAAACACGTAGTAAGAAACAAAGCAACACAGCCTAAGGCACTTCCACTTATGGTCCTATAGCTTACGGAAATTAAAATCAAAAACAGACAGCCACCCCAATATTTGGGACGGCTGTGTTCACAAGAAGCTCGTCTACAGTATCAGGTAAATATCCCAGAAAGCAAAATATGGATAAAGAAGTTGTGGCACGAACGTACAATGCAATATCACTCAGCAATGAAATCTGTGTCATCAGGCCCGTAGCGGCATAGTGAGTGGATGCAGGTACGGTGATTCTACGTGAACTACGTCACACAGAAAAAGAAACATCATAAGATATCACTAATACACGGAATGTAAACTTGACTACACATGAACTGAATTACAAAACAGAACAGGGTCTCAAATTTAGAAAACCAACTAGTGCTTGCTTAAGGGGAAAGGTGCCTTGGGGTGCTGCATAAAACCAGAGACTGAAATTAGCACAGATAACTTTCCATAAGCCAAATATATAATAGACAAGACCTACTCCTTGCTCAAGGAAATGGACCCAACACCACATATTCAACGCCTAGGAATATACCTGACTAGGAAGAATCTTAAAACCCATGGATATATATGTCTCCGTAAGAGAATCAAGCGTGTGTACTGCGGCCGAAACGCAGCAGTGAAAATCCGATAAATCCCATTATCAAAATAAATTTCGAAAACAAAACACAAAGACAGTGAAATAGAGAGCAATTCTTAAATAATTCACTCAGGGCATGTGATGCAACCGGGATTGACCACATCTACACCCAGAGCTGGTTGAGACATACGGCTGGACACTTCAGGCTGATAGCATTGGTGAGTTTCGGTGAGCAAATGCAGACCCTTTGAAGTCATACTGCATGGTACCCATTCCATGGGTCCCAACTCTCCAGGTTCAAGGGATTCTCCCTCCAGCTAAAACATGCATGCCAAACCCAGAGTATCGTCCACCGTGTGATTGGGAAACGATTTAAAATGCATCTCAGTTTTCGTATCCTGGTCCTCGGGTTCACCATTCCAGATGCTTTACTAACACTCTCCCCGATTGGAGAGTCAGTGCTTTAACCTCCTGTTTGGCACAGCTTGCAATTTCTGTGCACGATGAACAGGAATAGGGAGAACCAATGAGAGACTAGCTATAGGTGTCTGCACGGGCAAATGTAACGCTCATTTCCCACCAGGAAGAGGAATTTACCAAAGGCTCAGCGTGCCCTGCCGGAAACAGATTAGGGCCTGAAGCAATCCTGCCGTTTTGTGCCCAGCTCACAAGAAAGCGAGTTGAAGAAAGGAGCTCAGGGGCACTGTAATTCACAAACCTGCAGAGTTATAAATGACAGCTATCCTCCAAAAATATATTGAAGTAAGCCTGTGAAGGGGACTTGAAAGCAGGGCAGAGCTTCAGGAAAACCATTGCAGGGGGTAGACTGGAATTGCCCTGAAAGCATAGGAAAAGAGGCAGAACGTCGACAATGATGCACTTGGCCCAAAAGGGCGTATGCGTTTTTTCCTGAATATATTCAGGAAAAAAAGCATATGCCCTTTTTGGCCAACCAAGCAAGCCTGTAAAGGAAATCTGCACTACAATGAAGTCTCACTGCCCCCCAGGCAAAAGGGCCATCTGAAAAAAGTGTAAAATCCAGAAAGGTAGGACAGGATATGGAGAACAGGGAGCCTTGTTATGCTGATTGGCAGGATGTAAATTGCCAGCAGCCACCCTGGAGAAGTGTCTGGTGTTTCCTGAAACACGTAGTAAGAAACAAAGCAACACAGCCTAAGGCACTTCCACTTATGGTCCTATAGCTTACGGAAATTAAAATCAAAAACAGACAGCCACCCCAATATTTGGGACGGCTGTGTTCACAAGAAGCTCGTCTACAGTATCAGGTAAATATCCCAGAAAGCAAAATATGGATAAAGAAGTTGTGGCACGAACGTACAATGCAATTTCACTCAGCAATGAAATATGTGTCATCAGGCCCGTAGCGGCATAGTGAGTGGATGCAGGTACGGTGATTCTACGTGAACTACGTCACACAGAAAAAGAAACATCATAAGATATCACTAATACACGGAATGTAAACTTGACTACACATGAACTGAATTACAAAACAGAACAGGGTCTCAAATTTAGAAAACCAACTAGTGCTTGCTTATGGGGAAAGGTGCCTTGGAGTGCTGCATAAAACCAGAGACTGAAATTAGCACAGATAACTTTCCATAAGCCAAATATATAATAGACAAGACCTACTCCTTGCTCAAGGAAATGGACGCAACACCACATATTCATCGCCTAGGAATATACCTGACTAGGAAGAATCTTAAAACCCATGGATATATATGTCTCCGTAAGAGAATCAAGCGTGTGTACTGCGGCCGAAACGCAGCAGTGAAAATCCGATAAATCCCATTATCAAAATAAATTTCGAAAACAAAACACAAAGACAGTGAAATAGAGAGCAATTCTTAAATAATTCACTCAGGGCATGTGATGCAACCGGGATTGACCACATCTACACCCAGAGCTGGTTGAGACATACGGCTGGACACTTCAGGCTGATAGCATTGGTGAGTTTCGGTGAGCAAATGCAGACCCTTTGAAGTCATACTGCATGGTACCCATTCCATGGGTCCCAACTCTCCAGGTTCAAGGGATTCTCCCTCCAGCTAAAACATGCATGCGAAACCCAGAGTATCGTCCACCGTGTGATTGGGAAACGATTTAAAATGCATCTCAGTTTTCGTATCCTGGTCCTCGGGTTCACCATTCCAGATGCTTTACTAACACTCTCCCCGATTGGAGAGTCAGTGCTTTAACCTCCTGTTTGGCACAGCTTGCAATTTCTGTGCACGATGAACAGGAATAGGGAGAACCAATGAGAGACTAGCTATAGGTGTCTGCACGGGCAAATGTAACGCTCATTTCCCACCAGGAAGAGGAATTTACCAAAGGCTCAGCGTGCCCTGCCGGAAACAGATTAGGGCCTGAAGCAATCCTGCCGTTTTGTGCCCAGCTCACAAGAAAGCGAGTTGAAGAAAGGAGCTCAGGGGCACTGTAATTCACAAACCTGCAGAGTTATAAATGACAGCTATCCTCCAAAAATATATTGAAGTAAGCCTGTGAAGGGGACTTGAAAGCAGGGCAGAGCTTCAGGAAAACCATTGCAGGGGGTAGACTGGAATTGCCCTGAAAGCATAGGAAAAGAGGCAGAACGTCGACAATGATGCACTTGGCCCAAAAGGGCGTATGCGTTTTTTCCTGAATATATTCAGGAAAAAAAGCATATGCCCTTTTTGGCCAACCAAGCAAGCCTGTAAAGGAAATCTGCACTACAATGAAGTCTCACTGCCCCCCAGGCAAAAGGGCCATCTGAAAAAAGTGTAAAATCCAGAAAGGTAGGACAGGATATGGAGAACAGGGAGCCTTGTTATGCTGATTGGCAGGATGTAAATTGCCAGCAGCCACCCTGGAGAAGTGTCTGGTGTTTCCTGAAACACGTAGTAAGAAACAAAGCAACACAGCCTAAGGCACTTCCACTTATGGTCCTATAGCTTACGGAAATTAAAATCAAAAACAGACAGCCACCCCAATATTTGGGACGGCTGTGTTCACAAGAAGCTCGTCTACAGTATCAGGTAAATATCCCAGAAAGCAAAATATGGATAAAGAAGTTGTGGCACGAACGTACAATGCAATTTCACTCAGCAATGAAATATGTGTCATCAGGCCCGTAGCGGCATAGTGAGTGGATGCAGGTACGGTGATTCTACGTGAACTACGTCACACAGAAAAAGAAACATCATAAGATATCACTAATACACGGAATGTAAACTTGACTACACATGAACTGAATTACAAAACAGAACAGGGTCTCAAATTTAGAAAACCAACTAGTGCTTGCTTATGGGGAAAGGTGCCTTGGGGTGCTGCATAAAACCAGAGACTGAAATTAGCACAGATAACTTTCCATAAGCCAAATATATAATAGACAAGACCTACTCCTTGCTCAAGGAAATGGACGCAACACCACATATTCATCGCCTAGGAATATACCTGACTAGGAAGAATCTTAAAACCCATGGATATATATGTCTCCGTAAGAGAATCAAGCGTGTGTACTGCGGCCGAAACGCAGCAGTGAAAATCCGATAAATCCCATTATCAAAATAAATTTCGAAAACAAAACACAAAGACAGTGAAATAGAGAGCAATTCTTAAATAATTCACTCAGGGCATGTGATGCAACCGGGATTGACCACATCTACACCCAGAGCTGGTTGAGCATACGGCTGGACACTTCAGGCTGATAGCATTGGTGAGTTTCGGTGAGCAAATGCAGACCCTTTGAAGTCATACTGCATGGTACCCATTCCATGGGTCCCAACTCTCCAGGTTCAAGGGATTCTTCCTCCAGCTAAAACATGCATGGGAAACCCAGAGTATCGTCCACCGTGTGATTGGGAAACGATTTAAAATGCATCTCAGTTTTCGTATCCTGGTCCTCGGGTTCACCATTCCAGATGCTTTACTAACACTCTCCCCGCTTGGAGAGTCAGTGCCTTTAATCTCCTCTTTGGCACAGCTTGCAATTTCTGTGCAAGATGAACAGGAATAGGGAGAACCAATGAGAGACTAGCTGTATGTGTCTGCACGGGCAAATGTAACGCTCATTTCCCACCAGGAAAAGGAATTAAACAAAGGCTCAGTGTGCCCTGCTGGAAACAGATTAGGGCCTGAAGCAATCCTGCGGTTTTGTGCCCAGCTCACAAGAAAGCGAGTTGAAGAAAGGAGCTCAGGGGCACTGTAATTCACAAACCTGCAGAGTTATAAATGACAGCTATCCTCCAAAAATATATTGAAGTAAACCTGCGAAGGGGACTTGAAAGCGGGGCAGAATTTCAGGAAAACGATTGCAGGGGGTAGACTGGAATTGCCCTGAATTGCCCTGAAAGCATAGGAAAAGAGGCACAACGTTGACAATGATGCACTTGGCCAAAAAGGTCGTATGCGTTTTTTCCTGAATATATTCAGGAAAAAACGCATACGCCCTTTTTGGCCAAACAAGCAAGCCTGTAGAAGAAATCTGCACTACAATGAAATCTCACTGCCCCCCCGGGCAAAAGGGCCATCTGAAAAAAGTGTAAAATCCAGAAAGGTAGGACAGGATATGGACAACAGGGAGCCTTGTTATGCTGATTGGCAGGATGTAAATTGTGAACAGCCACCCTGGAGAAGTGTATGGTGTTTCCTGAAACACGTAAGAAATAAAGCAACACAGCCTATGGCAATTTCAATTATGGTCCTATTGCTTAGGGAAATTAAAATCAAAAACAGAGAGCCACCCCAAAGTTTGGGACGGCTGTGTTCCCAAGAAGCTCGTCTACATTTCCAGGTAAATATCCCAGAAAGCAAAAAATGGATAAAGAAGTTGTGGCACGTACGTGCAATGCAATATCACTCAGCAATGAAATCTGTGTCATCAGGCCCGTAGCGGCATATTGAATGTATGCAGGTACGGTGATTCTACGTGACCTACGTCACACATAAAAAGAAACATCATAAGATATCACTAATACACGGAATGTAAACTTGACTACACATGAACTGAATTACAAAACAGAACAGGGTCTCAAATTTAGAAAACCAACTAGTGCTTGTTTATGGGAAAAGGTGCCTTGGGGTGCTGCATAAAACCAGAGACTGAAATTAGCACAGATAACTTTCCATAAGCCAAATATATAATAGACAAGACCTACTCCTTGCTCAACGAAATGGACCCAACACCACATATTCAACGCCTAGTAATATATCTGACTAGGAAGAATCTTAAAACCCATGGATATATATGTCTCCGTAAGAGAATCAAGCGTGTGTACAGCGGCCGAAACGCAGCAGTGAAAATCCGATAAATCCCATTATCAAAATAAATTTCGAAAACAAAACACAAAGACAGTGAAATAGAGAGCAATTCTTAAATAATTCACTCAGGGCATGTGATGCAACCTGGATTGAGCACATCTACACCCAGAGCTGGTTGAGACATAAGTCTGGACACTTCAGGCTGATAGCATTGCTGAGTTTCGGTGAGCAAATGCAGACCCTTTGAAGTCATACTGCATGGTACCCATTCCATGGGTCCCAACTCTCCAGGTTCAAGGCATTCTTCCTCCAGCTATAACATACATGGGAAACCCAGAGTATCGCCAACCGTGTGATTGGGAAACGATTTAAAATGCATCTCAGTTTTCGTATCCTGGTCCTCGGGTTAACCATTCCAGATGCTTTACTAACACTCTCCCCGCTTGGAGAGTCAGTGCCTTTAACCTCCTGTTTGGCACAGCTTGCAATTTCTGTGCAAGATGAACAGGAATAGGGAGAACCAATGAGAGACTAGCTGTAGGTGTCTGCACGGGCAAATGTAACGCTCATTGCCCACCAGGAAGAGGAATTAAACAAAGGCTCAGCGTGCCCTACCGAAAACAGATTAGGGCCTGAAGCAATCCTGCGGTTTTGTGCCCAGCTCACAAGAAAGCAAGTTGAAGAAAGGAGCTCAGGGGCACTGTAATTCAAAAACCTGCAGAGTTATAAATGACAGCTATCCTCCAAAAATATATTGAAGTAAGCCTGCGAAGAGGACTTGAATGCGGGGCAGAATTTCAGGAAAACGATTCCAGGGGGTAGACTGGATTGCCCTGAAAGCATAGGAAAAGAGGCACTACGTCGACAATGATGCACTTGGCCAAAAAGTGCGTATGCGTTTTTTCCTGAATATATTCAGGAAAAAACGCATACGCGCTTTTTGGCCAACCAAGCAAGCCTGTAAAGGAAATCTGCACTACAATGAAGTCTCACTGCCCCCTGGGCAAAAGGGCCATCTGAAAAAAGTGTAAAATCCAGAAAGGTAGGACAGGATATGGAGAACAGGGAGCCTTGTTATGCTGATTGGCAGGATGTAAATTGCCAGCAGTCACCCTGGAGAAGTGTATGGTGTTTCCTGAAACACATAGTAAGAAACAAAGCAACACAGCCTATGGCACTTCCACTTATGGTCCTATAGCTTACGGAAATTAAAATCAAAAACAGACAGCCACCCCAATATTTGGGACGGCTGTGTTCACAAGAAGCTCGTCTACAGTATCAGGTAAATATCCCAGAAAGCAAAATATGGATAAAGAAGTTGTGGCACGAACGTACAATGCAATATCACTCAGCAATGAAATCTGTGTCATCAGGCCCGTAGCGGCATAGTGAGTGGATGCAGGTACGGTGATTCTACGTGAACTACGTCACACAGAAAAAGAAACATCATAAGATATCACTAATACACGGAATGTAAACTTGACTACACATGAACTGAATTACAAAACAGAACAGGGTCTCAAATTTAGAAAACCAACTAGTGCTTGCTTAAGGGGAAAGGTGCCTTGGGGTGCTGCATAAAACCAGAGACTGAAATTAGCACAGATAACTTTCCATAAGCCAAATATGTAATAGACAAGACCTACTCCTTGCTCAAGGAAATGGACCCAACACCACATATTCAACGCCTAGGAATATAACTGACTAGGAAGAATCTTAAAACCCATGGATATATATGTCTCCGTAAGAGAATCAAGCGTGTGTACTGCTGCCGAAACGCAGCAGTGAAAATCCGATAAATCCCATTATCAAAATAAATTTCGAAAACAAAACACAAAGACAGTGAAATAGAGAGCAATTCTTAAATAATTCACTCAGGGCATGTGATGCAACCGGGATTGACCACATCTACACCCAGAGCTGGTTGAGACATAAGGCTGGACACTTCAGGCTTATAGCATTGGTGAGTTTCGGTGAGCAAATGCAGACCCTTTGAAGTCATACTGCATGGTACACATTCCATGGGTCCCAACTCTCCAGGTTCAAGGGATTCTTCCTCCAGCTAAAACATGCATGGGAAACCCAGAGTATCGTCCACCGTGTGATTGGGAAACGATTTAAAATGCATCTCAGTTTTCGTATCCTGGTCCTCGGGTTCACCATTCCAGATGCTTTACTAACACTCTCCCCGATTGGAGAGTCAGTGCTTTAACCTCCTGTTTGGCACAGCTTGCAATTTCTGTGCACGATGAACAGGAATAGGGAGAACCAATGAGAGACTAGCTATAGGTGTCTGCACGGGCAAATGTAACGCTCATTTCCCACCAGGAAGAGGAATTAACCAAAGGCTCAGCGTGCCCTGCTGGAAACAGATTAGGGCCTGAAGCAATCCTGCGGTTTTGTGCCCAGCTCACAAGAAAGCGAGTTGAAGAAAGGAGCTCAGGGGCACTGTAATTCACAAACCTGCAGAGTTATAAATGACAGCTATACTCCAAAAATATATTGAAGTAAGCCTGTGAAGGGGACTTCAAAGCAGGGCAGAGTTTCAGGAAAACGATTGCAGGGGGTAGACTGGAATTGCCCTGAAAGCATAGGAAAAGAGGCAGAACGTCGACAATGATGCACTTGGCCAAAAAGTGCGTATGCGTTTTTTCATGAATATATTCAGGAAAAAACGCATACGCCCTTTTTGGCCAACCAAGCAAGCCTGTAAAGGAAATCTGCACTACAATGAAGTCTCACTGCCCCCGGGGCAAAAGGGCCATCTGAAAAAAGTGTAAAATCCAGAAAGGTAGGACAGGATATGGAGAACAGGGAGCCTTGTTATGCTGATTGGCAGGATGTAAACTGCCAGCAGCCACCCTGGAGAAGTGTATGGTGTTTCCTGAAACACGTAAGAAACAAAGCAACACAGCCTATGGCACTTCCACTTATGGTCCTATAGCTTACGGAAATTAAAATCAAAAACAGACAGCCACCCCAATATTTGGGACGGCTGTGTTCACAAGAAGCTCGTCTACAGTATCAGGTAAATATCCCAGAAAGCAAAAAATGGATAAAGAAGTTGTGGCACGTACGTACAATGCAATATCACTCAGCAATGAAATCTGTGTCATCAGGCCCATAGCGGCATAGTGAGTGGATGCAGGTACTGTGATTCTACGTGAACTACGTCACACAGAAAAAGAAACATCATAAGATATCACTAATACACGGAATGTAAACTTGACTACACATGAACTGAATTACAAAACAGAACAGGGTCTCAAATTTAGAAAACCAACTAGTGCTTGCTTATGGGGAAAGGTGCCTTGGGGTGCTGCATAAAACCAGAGACTGAAATTAGCACAGATAACATTCCATAAGCCAAATATGTAATAGACAAGACCTACTCCTTGCTCAACGAAATGGACTCAACACCACATATTCAACGCCTAGGAATATACCTGACTAGGAAGAATCTTAAAACCCATGGATATATATGTCTCCGTAAGAGAATCAAGCGTGTGTACAGCGGCCGATACGCAGCAGTGAAAATCCGATAAATCCCATTATCAAAATAAATTTCGAAAACACAACACAAAGACAGTGAAATAGAGAGCAATTCTTAAATAATTCACTCAGGGCATGTGATGCATCCGGGATTGACCACATCTACACCCAGAGCTGGTTGAGACATAAGGCTGGACACTTCAGGTTGATAGCATTGGTGAGTTTCGGTGAGCAAATGCAGACCCTTTGAAGTCATACTGCATGGTACCTATTCCATGGGTCACAACTCTTCAGGTTCAAGGGATTCTTCCTCCAGCTAAAACATGCATGGGAAACCCACAGTATGGTCCACCGTGTGATTGGGAAACGATTTACAATGCATCTCAGTTTTCGTATCCTGGTCCTCGTGTTCACCATTCCAGATGCTTTACAAACACTCTCCCTCCTTGGAGAGTCAGTGCCTTTAACCTCCTGTTTGGCACAGCTTGCAATTTCTGTGCAAGATGAACAGGAATAGGGAGAACCAATGAGAGACTAGCTGTAGGTGTCGGCACGGGCAAATGTAACGCTCATTTCTCACCAGGAAGAGGAATTAACCAAAGGCTTAGTGTGCCCTGCCGGAAACAGATTAGGGCCTGAAGCAATCCTGCGGTTTTTTGCCCAGCTCACAAGAAAGCGAGTTGAAGAAAGGAGCTCAGGGGTACTGTAATTCACAAACCTGCAGAGTTATAAATGACAGCTATCCTCCAAAAATATATTGAAGTAAGCCTGCGAAGGGGACTTGAAAGCGGGGCAGAATTTCAGGAAAACGATTGCAAGGGGTAGACTGGAATTGCCCTGAAAGCATAGGAAAAGAGGCAGAACGTCGACAATGATGCACTTGGCCAAAAAGGGCGTATGCGTTTTTTCCTGAATATATTCAGGAAAAAACGCATACGCCCTTTTTGGCCAACCAAGCAAGACTGTTAAAGAAATCTGCACTACAATAAAGTCTCACTGCCCCCCGGGCAAAAGGGCCATCTGAAAAAAGTGTAAAATCCAGAATGGTAGGACAGGATATGGAGAACAGGGAGCCTTGTTATGCTGATTGGCAGGATGTAAATTGCCAGCAGCCACCCTGGAGAAGTGTATGGTGTTTCCTGAAACACGTAAGAAACAAAGCAACACAGCCTATGGCACTTCCACTTATGGTCCTATAGCTTACAGAAATTAAAATCAAAAACAGACAGCCACCCCACTATTTGGGACGGCTGTGTTCACAAGAAGCTCGTCTACAGTACCAGGTAAATATCCGAGAAAGCAAAATATGGATAAAACATTTGTGGCACGTACGTACAATGCAATATCACTCAGCAATGAAATCTGTGTCATCAGGCCCGTAGCGGCATAGTGAGTGGATGCAGGTACGGTGATTCTACGTGAACTACGTCACACAGAAAAAGAAACATCATAAGATATCACTAATACACGGAATGTAAACTTGACTACACATGAACTGAATTACAAAACAGAACAGGGTCTCAAATTTAGAAAACCAACTAGTGCTTGCTTATGGGGAAAGGTACCTTAGGGTGCTGCATAAAACCAGAGACTGAAATTAGCACAGATAACTTTCCATAAGCCAAATATGTAATAGAAAAGACCTACTCCTTGCTCAACGAAATGGACTCAACACCACATATTCAACGCCTAGGAATATACTTGACTAGGAAGAATCTTCAAACCCATGGATTTATATGTCTACGTAAGAGAATCCAGCGTGTGTACAGCGGCATAAATGCAGCAGTGGAAATCCGATAAATCCCATTATCAAAATAAATTTCAAAAACAAAACACAAAGACAGTGAAATAGCAATTCTTAAATAATTCACTCAGGGCATGTGATGCAACCGGGATTTAACACATCTACACCCAGAGCTGGTTGAGACATAAGGCTGGACACTTCAGGCTGATAGCATTGGTGAGTTTCGGTGAGCAAATGCAGACCCTTTGAAGTCATACTGCATGGTACCTATTCCATGGGTCCCAACTCTTCAGGTTCAAGGGATTCTTCCTCCAGCTAAAACATGCATGGGAAACCCACAGTATGTTCCACCGTGTGATTGGGAAACGATTTAAAATGCATCTCAGTTTTCGTATCCTGGTCCTCGGGTTCACCATTCCAGATGCTTTACTAACACTCTCCCCGCTTGGAGAGTCAGTGCCTTTAACCTCCTGTTTGGCACAGCTTGCAATTTCTGTGCAAGATGAACAGGAATAGGGAGAACCAATGAGAGACAAGCTGTAGGTGTCTGCACGGGCAAATGTAACGCTCATTTCCCACCAGGAAGAGGAATTAACCAAAAGCTCAGCATGCCCTGCCGGAAACAGATTAGGACCTGAAGCAATCCTGCGGTTTTGTGCCCAGCTCACAAGAAAGCGAGTTGAAGAAAGGAGCTCAGGGGCACTGTAATTCCCAAACTTGCACAGTTATAATTGACAGCTATCCTCCAAAAATATATTGAAGTAAGCCTGCAAAGGGGACTTGAAAGCGGGGCAGAATTTCAGGAAAACAATTGCAGGGGGTAGACAGGAATTGCCCTGAAAGCATAGGGAAAGAGGCACAACGTCGACAATGATGCACTTGGCCAATAGGGCGTATGCGTTTTTTCCTGAATATATTCAGGAAAAAACGCATACGCCCTTTTTGGCCAACCAAGCAAGCCTGTAAAGGAAATCTGCACTACAAAGAAGTCTCACTGCCCCCCGGGCAAAAGGGCCATCTGAAAAAAGTGTAAAATCCAGAAAGGTAGGACAGGATATGGAGAACAGGGAGCCTTGTTATGCTGATTGGCAGGATGTAAATTGCCAGCAGCCACCCTGGAGCAGTGTATGGTGTTTCCTGAAACACGTAAGAAACAAAGCAACACAGCCTATGGCACTTCCACTTATGGTCCTATAGCTTACGGAAATTAAAATCAAAAACAGACAGCCACCCCAATATTTGGGACGGCTGTGTTCACAAAAAGCTCGTCTACAGTATCAGGTAAATATCCCAGAAAGCAAAAAATGGATAAAGAAGTTGTGGCACGCACGTGCAATGCAGTATCACTCAGCAATGAAATCTGTGTCATCAGGCCCGTAGCGGCATAGTGAGTGGATGCAGGTACGGTGATTCTACGTGAACTACGTCACACAGAAAAAGAAACATCATAAGATATCACTAATACACGGAATGTAAACTTGACTACACATGAACTGAATTACAAAACAGAACAGGGTCTCAAATTTAGAAAACCACCTAGTGCTTGCTTATGAGGAAAGGTGCCTTGGGGTGCTGCATAAAACCAGAGACTGAAATTAGCACAGATAACTTTCCATAAGCCAAATATGTAAAATACAAGACCTACTCCTTGCTCAACGAAATGAACCCAACACCACATATTCAACGCCTAGGAATATACCTGACTAGGAAGAATCTTAAAACCCATGGATATATATGTCTCCGTAAGAGAATCAAGCGTGTGTACAGCGGCCGAAACGCAGCAGTGAAAATCCGATAAATCCCATTATCAAAATAAATTTCGAAAACAAAACACAAAGACAGTGAAATAGAGAGCAATTCTTAAATATTTCACTCAGGGCATGTGATGAAACCGGGATTGAACACATCTACACACAAAGCTGGTTGAGATATAAGGCTGGACACTTCAGGCTGATAGCATTGGTGAGTTTCGCTGAGCAAATGCAGACCCTTTGAAGTCATACTGCATGGTACCCATTCCATGGGTCCCAACTCTCCAGGTTCAAGGGATTCTTCCTCCAGCTAAAACATGCATGGGAAACCCAGAGTATCGTCCACCGTGTGATCGGGAAACGATTTAAAATGCATCTCAGTTTTCGTATCCTGGTCCTCGGGTTAACCATTCCAGATGCTTTACTAACACTCTCCCCGCTTGGAGAATCAGTGCCTTTAACCTCCTCTTTGGCACAGCTTGCAATTTCTGTGCAAGATGGACAGGAATAGGGAGAACCAATCAGAGACTAGCTGTAGGTGTCTGCACGGGCAAATGTAACGCTCATTGCCCACCAGGAAGAGGAATTAAACAAAGGCTCAGTGTGCCCTGTTGGAAACAGATTAGGGCCTGAAGCAATCCTGCGGTTTTGTGCCCAGCTCACAAGAAAGGGAGTTGAAGAAAGGAGTTCAGGGGCACTGTCATTCACAAACCTGCAGAGTTATAAATGACAGCTATCCACCAAAAATATATTGAAGTAAGCCTGCGAAGGGGACTTGAAAGTGGGGCAGAATTTCAAGAAAACGATTGCAGGGGGTTGACTGGAATTGCCCTGAAAGCATAGGAAAAGAGGCACAACGTTGACATTGATGCACTTGGCTAAAAAGTGCGTATGCGTTTTTTCCTGAATATATTCAGGATAAAACGCATACGCCCTTTTTGGACGACCAAGCAAGCCTGTAAAGGAAATCTGCACTACAATGAAGTCTCACTGCCCCCCTGGCAAAAGGGCCACCTGAAAATAGTGGAAAATCCAGAAAGGTATGGCAGGATATGGAGAACAGTGAGCCTTGTTCTGCCGATTGGCAGGATGTAAATTGCCAGCAGCCACCCTGGAAAAGTGTATGGTGTTTCCTGAAACACGTAAGAAATAAAGCAACACAGCCTATGGCACTTGCACTTATGGTCCTATAGCTTAGGGAAATTAAAATCAAAAACAGACAGCCACCCCAATGTTTGGGACAGCTGTGTTCACAGGAAGCTCGTCTACAGTACCAGGTAAATATCCCAGAAAGCAAAAAATGGATAAAGAAGTTGTGGCACGTACGTGCAATGGAATATCACTCAGCAATGAAATCTGTGTCATCAGGCCCGTAGCGGTTAGTGAGTGGATGCATGTACGGTGATTCTACGTGAACTATGTCACACAGAAATAGAAACATCATAAGATATCACTGATACACGGAATGTAATCTTGACTACACATGAACTGAATTACAAAACAGAACAGGGTCTCAAATTTAGAAAACCAACTAGTGCTTGCTTATGGGGAAAGGTGCGTTGGGGTGCTGCATAAAACCAGAGACTGAAATTAGGACAGATAACTTTCCATAAGCCAAATATATAACAGACAAGACCTACTCCTTGCTCAACGAAATGGACCCAACACCACATATTCAACGCCTAGGAATATACCTGACTAGTAAGAATCTTAAAACCCATGGATATATATGTCTCCGTAAGAGAATCAAGCGTGTGTACAGCGGCCGAAACGCAGCAGTGAAAATCCGATAAATCCCATTATCAAAATAAATTTCGAAAACAAAACACAAAGACAGTGAAATAGAGAGCAATTCTTAAATAATTCACTCAGGGCATGCGATGCAACCGGGATTGACCACATCTACACCCAGAGCTGGTTGAGACATAAGGCTGGACACTTCAGGCTTATAGCATTGGTGAGTTTCGGTGAGCAAATGCAGACCCTTTGAAGTCATACTGCATGGTACCTATTCCATGGATCCCAACTCTTCAGGTTCAAGGGATTCTTCCTCCAGCTAAAACATGCATGGGAAACCCACAGTATGGTCCACCGTGTGATTGGGAAACGATATAAAATGCATCTCAGTTTTCGTATCCTGGTCCTCGGGTTCACCATTCCAGATGCTTTACTAACACTCTCCCCGCTTGGAGAGTCAGTGCCTTTAACCTCCTGTTTGGCACAGTTTGCAATTTCTGTGCAAGATGAACAGGAATAGGGAGAAACAATGAGAGACTAGCTGTAAGTGTCTGCACGGGCAAATGTAACGCTCATTTCCCACCAGGAAGAGGAATTAACCAAAGGCTCCGCATACCCTGCCGGAAACAAATTAGGGCCTGAAGCAATCCTGAGGTTTTGTGCCCAGCTCACAAGAAAGCGAGTTGAAGAAAGGAGCTCAGGGGCACTGTAATTCACAAACTTGCAGAGTTATAAATGACAGCTATCCTCCAAAAATATATTGAAGTAAGCCTGCGAAGGGGACTTGAAAGCGGGGCAGAGTTTCAGGAAAACCATTGCAGGGTGTAGACTGGAATTGCCCTGAGAGCATAGGAAAAGAGGCAGAACGTCGACAATGATGCACTTGGCCAAAAAGGGCGTATGCGTTCTTTCCTGAATATATTCAGGAAAAAACGCATACGCCCTTTTTCGCTAACCAAGCAAGCCTGTAAAGGAAATCTGCACTACATTGAAGTCTCACTGCCCCACGGGCAAAAGGGCCATCTGAAAATAGTGTAAAATCCAGAAAGGTAGGACAGGATATGGAGAACAGGGAGCCTTGTTATGCTGATTGGCAGGATGTAAATTGCCAGCAGCCACCCTGGAGAAGTGTATGGTGTTTCCTGAAACACGTAAGAAACAAAGCAACACAGCCTATGGCACTTCCACTTATGGTCCTATAGCTTACGGAAATTAAAATCAAAAACAGACAGCCACCCCAATATTTGGGATGGCTGTGTTCACAAGAAGCTCGTCTACAGCACCAGGTAAATATCCCAGAATGCAAAAAATGGATAAAGAAGTTGTGGCACGTACGTACAATGCAATATCACTCAGCAATGAAATCTGTGTCATCAGGCCCGTAGCGGCATAGTGAGTGGATGCAGATACGGTGATTCTACGTGAACTACGTCACACAGAAAAAGAAACATCATAAGATATCACTAATACACGGAATGTTAACTTGACTACACATGAACTGAATTACAAAACAGAACAGGGTCTCAAATTTAGAAAACCAACTAGTGCTTGCTTACGGGGAAAGTTGCGTTGGGATGCTGCATAAAACCAGAGACTGAAATTAGCACAGATAACTTTCCATAAGCCAAATATATAATAGACCAGACCTACTCCTTGCTCAACGAAATGGACCCAACACCACATATTCAACGCCTATGAATATACCTGACTAGGAAGAATCTTAAAACCCATGGATATATATGTCTCCGTAAGTGAATCAAACGTGTGTACAGCGGCCGAAACGCAGCAGTGAAAATCCGATAAATCCCATTATCAAAATAAATTTCGAAAACAAAACACAAAGACAGTGAAATAGAGAGCAATTCTTAAATAATTCACTCAGGGCATGTGATGCAACCGGGATTGACCACATCTACACCCAGAGCTGGTTGAGACATAAGGCTGGACACTTCAGGCTGATAGCATTGGTGAGTTTCGGTGAGCAAATGCAGACCCTTTGAAGTCATACTGCATGGTACCCATTCCATGGGTCCCAACTCTCCAGGTTCAAGGCATTCTTCCTCCAGCTAAAACATGCATGGGAAACCCACAGTATCGTCCACCGTGTGATTGGGAAACGATTTAAAATGCATCTCAGTTTTCGTATCCTGGTCCTCGGGTTCACCATTCCAGATGCTTTACTAACACTCTCCCCGCTTGGAGAGTCAGTGCCTTTAACCTCCTGTTTGGCACAGCTTGCAATTACTGTGCAAGATGTACAGGAATAGGGAGAACCAATGAGAGACTAGCTGTAGGTGTCTGCATGGGCAAATGTAACGCTCATTGCCGACCAGGAAGAGGAAATAAACAAAGGCTCGGCGTGCCCTGCTGAAAACAGATTAGGGCCTGAAGCAATCCTGCGGTTTTGTGCCCAGATCACAAGAAAGCGACTTGAAGAAAGGAGCTCAGGGGCACTGTAATTCACAAAGCTGCAGAGTTATAAATGACAGCTATCTTCCAAAAGTATATTGAAGTAAGCCTGCGAAAGGGACTTGAAAGCGGGGCAGAATTTCAGGAAAACGATTGCAGGTGATAGCCTGGAATTGCCTTGAAAGCATAGGAAAAGAGGCAGAACGTCGACAATGATGCACTTGGCCAAAAAGTGCGTATGCGTTTTTTCCTGAATATATTCAGGAAAAAACGCATACGCACTTTTTGGCCAACCAAGCAACCCTGTAAAGAAATCTGCACTACAATGAAGTCTCACTGCCCCCCTGGCAAAAGGGCCATCTGAAAATAGTGAAAAATCCAGAAAGGTATGGCAGGATATGGAGAACAGTGAGCCGTGTTATGACGATTGGCAGGATGTTAATTGCCAACAGCCACCCTGGAGAAGTGTATGGTGTTTCCTGAAACACGTAAGAAATAAAGCAACACAGCCTATGGCACTTGCACTTATGGTCCTATAGCTTAGGGAAATTAAAATCAAAAACAGACAGCCACCCCAATGTTTGGGACGGCTGTGTTCACAGGAAGCTCGTCTACAGTACCAGGTAAATATCCCAGAAGGCAAAAAATGGATAAAGAAGTTGTGGCACGTACGTACAATGCAATATCACTCAGCAATGAAATCTGTGTCATCAGGCCCGTAGCGGCATATTGAGTGGATGCAGATACGGTGATTCTACGTGAACTACGTCACACAGAAAAAGAAACATCATAAGATATCACTAATACACGGAATGTAAACTAGCCTACACATGAACTGAATTACAAAACAGAAAAGGGTCTCATATTTAGAAAACCAACTAGTGCTTGCTTATGGGGAAAGGTGCATTGGGGTGCTGCATGAAACCAGAGACTGAAGTTAGCACAGATAACTTTCCATAAGCCAAATATGTAATAGACAAGACTTACTCCTTGCTCAACGAAATGGACCCAACACCACATATTCAACGCCTAGGAATATACCTGACTAGGAAGAATCTTAAAACCCATGGATATATATGTCTCCGTAAGAGAATCAAGCGTGTGTACAGCGGCCGAAACGCAGCAGTGAAAATCCGTTAAATCCCATTATCAAAATAAATTTCGAAAACAAAACACAAAGACAGTGAAATAGAGAGCAATTAAATAATTCACTCAGGGCATGCGATGCAACCGGGATTGACCACATCTACACCCAGAGCTGGTTGAGACATAAGGCTGGACACTTCAGGCTGATAGCATTGGTGAGTTTCGGTGAGCAAATGCAGACCCTTTGAAGTCATACTGCATGGTACCTATTCCATGGATCCCAACTCTTCAGGTTCAAGGGATTCTTCCTCCAGCTAAAACATGCATGAGAAACCCACAGTATGGTCCACCGTGTGATTGGGAAATGATTTAAAATGCATCTCAGTTTTCGTATCCTGGTCCTCGGGTTCACCATTCCAGATGCTTTACTAACACTCTCTCCGCTTGGAGAGTCAGTGCCTTTAACCTCCTGTTTGGCACAGTTTGCAATTTCTGTGCAAGATGAACAGGGATAGGGAGAACCAATGAGAGACTAGCTGTAAGTGTCTGCACGGGCAAATGTAACGCTCATTTCCCACCAGGAAGAGGAATTAACCAAAGGCTCCGCGTGCCCTGCCGGAAACAGATTAGGGCCTGAAGCAATCCTGCGGTTTTGTGCCCAGCTCACAAGAAAGCGAGTTGAAGAAAGGAGCTCAGGGGCACTGTAATTCACAAACCTGCAGAGTTATAAATGACAGCTATCCTCCAAAAATATATTGAAGTAAGCCTGCGAAGGGGACTTGAATGCGGGGCAGAGTTTCAGGAAAACCATTGCAGGGGGTAGACTGGAATTGCCCTGAGAGCATAGGAAAAGAGGCAGAACGTCGACAATGATGCACTTGGCCAAAAAGTGCGTATGCGTTTTTTCCTGAATATATTCAGGAAAAAACGCATACGCCCTTTTTGACCAACCAAGCAAGCCTGTAAAGGAAATCTGCACTACAATGAAGTCTCACTGCCCCCCGGGCAAAAGGGCCATCTGAAAAAAGTGTAAAATCCAGAAAGGTAGGACAGGATATGGAGAACAGGGAGCCCTGTTATGCTGATTGGCAGGATGTAAATTGCCAGCAGCCACCCTGGAGAAGTGTATGGTGTTTCCTGAAACACGTAAGAAACAAAGCAACACAGCCTATGGCACTTCCACTTATGGTCCTATTGCTTAGGGAAATTAAAATCAAAAACAGAGAGCCACCCCAATGTTTGGGATGGCTGTGCTCGTCTACAGTACCAGGTAAATATCCCAGAAAGCAAAAAATGGATAAAGAAGTTGTGGCACGTACGTGCAATGCAATATCACTCAGCAATGAAATCTGTGTAATCAGGCCCGTAGCGGCATAGTGAGTGGATGCAGGTACGGTGATTCTACGTGAACTACGTCACACAGAAAAAGAAACATCATAAGATATCACTAATACACGGAATGTAAACTTGACTACACATGAACTGAATTACAAAACAGAACAGGGTCTCAAATTTAGAAAACCAACTAGTGCTTGCTTATGGGGAAAGGTGCGTTGGGGTGCTGCATAAAACCAGAGACTGTAATTAGCAGAGATAACATTCCATAAGCCAAATATGTAACAGACAATACCTACTCCTTGCTCAACGAAATGGACTCAACACCACATATTCAACGCCTAGGAATATACCTGACTAGGAAGAATCTTAAAACCCATGAATTTATATGTCTCCATAAGAGAATCAAGCGTGTGTACAGCGGCATAAACGCAGCAGTGAAAATCCGATAAATCCCATTATCAAAATAAATTTCAAAAACAAAACACAAAGACAGTGAAATAGAGAGCAATTCTTAAATAATTCACTCAGGGCATGTGATGCAACCAGGATTGACCACATCTACACCCAGAGCTGTTTGAGACATAAGGATGGACACTTCAGGCTGATAGCATTGATGAGTTTCAGTGAGCAAATGCAGACCCTATGAAGTCATACTGCATGGTACCCATTCCATGGGTCCCAACTCTCCAGGTTCAAGGGATTCTTCCTTCAGCTAAAACATGCATGGGAAACACAGAGTATGGTACACCGTGACATTGGGAAATCATTTAAAATGGATCTCAGTTTTCGTATCCTTGTCCTCGGGTTCACCATTCCAGACGCTTTACTAACACTCTCCCCGCTTGGAGAGTCAGTGCCTTTAACCTCCTGTTTGGCACAGTTTGCAATTGCTGTGCAAGATGAACAGGAATAGGGAGAACCAATGAGAGACTAGCTGTAGGTGTCTGCACGGGCAAATGTAACACTCATTGCCCACCAGGAAGAGGAATTAAACAAAGGCTCAGTGTGCCCTGCTGGAAACAGATTAGGGCCTGAAGCAATCCTGCTGTTTTGTGCCCAGCTCACAAGAAAGCGAATTGAAGAAAGGAGCTCAGGGGCACTGTAATTCACAAATCTGCAGAGTTATAATTGACAGCTATCCTCCAAAAATATATTGAAGTAAGCCTGCGAAGGGGACTTGAAAGCGGGGCAGAATTTCAGGAAAACGATTGCAGGGGGTAGACTGGAATTGCCCTGAAAGCATAGGAAAAGAGGCACAACGTCGACAATGATGCACTTGGCCAAAAAGGGCGTATGCGTTTTATCCTGAATATATTCAAGCAAAAACGCATACGCACTTTTTGGCCAACCAAGCAAGCCTGTAAAGGAAATCTGCACTACAATGAAGTCTCACTGCCCCCCGGGCAAAAGGGCCATCTGAAAAAAGTGTAAAATCCAGAAAGGTAGGACAGGATATGGAGAACAGGGAGCCTTGTTATGCTGATTGGCAGGATGTAAATTGCCAGCAGCCACCCTGGAGAAGTGTATGGTGTTTCCTGAAAAACGTAAGAAACAAAGCAACACAGCCTATGGCACTTCCACTTATGCTCCTAGAGCTTACGGAAATTAAAATCAAAAACAGACAGCCACCCCAATATTTGGGACGGCTGTGTTCACAAGAAGCTCGTCTACAGTATCTGGTAAATATCCCAGAAAGCAAAAAATGGATAAAGAAGTTGTGGCACGTACGCACAATGCAATATCACTCAGCAATGAAATCTGTGTCATCAGGCCTGTAGCGGCATACTGAGTGGATGCAGGTACGGTGATTCTACGTGAACTACGTCACACAGAAAAAGAAACATCATAAGATATCACTAATACACGGAATGTAAACTTGACTACACATGAACTGAATTACAAAACAGAACAGGGTCTCAAATTTAGAAAACCAACTAGTGCTTGCTTATGGGTAAAGGTGCCTTGGGGTGCTGCATAAAACCAGAGACTGAAATTAGCACAGATAACATTCCATAAGCCAAATATGTAATAGACAAGACCTACTCCTTGCTCAACGAAATGGACTCAACACCACATATTCAACGCCTAGGAATATACCTGTCTAGGAAGAATCTTAAAACCCATGGATATATATGTCTCCGTAAGAGAATCAAGCGTGTGTACAGCGGCCGAAACGCAGCAGTGAAAATCCGATAAATCCCATTATCAAAATAAATTTCGAAAACAAAACACAAAGACAGTGAAATAGAGAGCAATTCTTAAATAATTCACTCAGGGCATGTGATGCAACCGGGATTGACCACATCTACACCCAGACCTGGTTGAGACATAAGGCTGGACACTTCAGGCTGATAGCATTGGTGAGATTCGGTGAGCAAATGCAGACCCTTTGAAGTCATACTGCATGGTACCTATTCCATTGGTCCCAACTCTTCAGGTTCAAGGGATTCTTCCTCCAGGTAAAATATGCATGGGAAACCCACAGTATGGTCCACCGTGTAATTGGGAAACGATTTAAAATGCATCTCAGTTTTCATATCCTGGTCCTCGGGTTCACCATTCCAGATGCTTTACTAACAATCTCCCTGCTTGGAGAGTCAGTGCCTTTAACCTCCTGTTTGGCACAGTTTGCAATTTCTGTGCAAGATGAACAGGAATAGGGAGAACCAATGAGAGACTAGCTGTAGGTGTCTGCACGGGCAAATGTAACGCTCATTTCCCACCAGGAAGAGGAATTAACCAAAGGCTCCGCGTGCCCTGCCGGAAACTGATTAGGGCCTGAAGCAATCCTGCGGTTTTGTGCCCAGCTCACAAGAAAGCGAGTTGAAGAAAGGAGCTCAGGGGCACTGTAATTCACAAACGTGCAGAGTTATAATTGACAGCTATCCTCCAAAAATATATTGAAGTAAGCCTGCAAAGGGGACTTGAAAGCGGGGCAGAATTTCAGGAAAACGATTGCAGGGGGTTGACTGGAATTGCCCTGAAAGCATAGGAAGAGAGGCAGAACGTTGACAATGATGCACTTGGCCAAAAAGGGCGTATGCGTTTTTTCCTGAATATATTCAGGAAAAAACGCATACGCCCTTTTTGGCCAACCAAGCAAGCCTGTAAAGGAAATCTGCACTACAAAGAAGTCTCACTGCCCCCCGGGCAAAAGGGCCATCTGAAGAAAGTGTAAAATCCAGAAAGGTAGGACAGGATATGGAGAACAGGGAGCCTTGTTATGCTGATTGGCAGGATGTAAATTGCCAGCAGCCACCCTGGAGAAGTGTATGGTGTTTCCTGAAACACGTAAGAAACAAAGCAACACAGCCTATGGCACTTCCACTTATGCTCCTAGAGCTTACGGAAATTAAAATCAAAAACAGACAGCCACCCCAATATTTGGGACGGCTGTGTTCACAAGAAGCTCGTCTACAATATCAGGTAAATATCCCAGAAAGCAAAAAATGGATAAAGAAGTTGTGGCACGTACGTACAATGCAATATCACTCAGCAATGAAATCTGTGTCATCAGGCCCGTAGCGGCATAGTGAGTGGATGCAGGTACGGTGATTCTACGTGAACTACGTCACACAGAAAAAGAAACATCATAAGATATCACTAATACACGGAATGTAAACTTGACTACACATGAACTGAATTACAAAACAGAACAGGGTCTCAAATTTAGAAAACCAACTAGTGATTTCTTATGGTGAAAGGTGGCTTGGGGTGCTGCATAATACCAGAGACTGAAATTCGCACAGATAACTTTCCATAAGCCAAATATGTAATAGACAAGACCTACTCCTTGCTCAACGAAATGGACACAACACCACATATTCAACGCCTAGGAATATACCTGACTAGGAAGAATCTTAAAACCCATGGATATATATGTCTCCATAAGAGAATCAAGCGTGTGTACTGCGGCCGAAACGCAGCAGTGAAAATCCAATAAATCCCATTATCAAAATAAATTTCGAAAACAAAACACAAAGACAGTGAAATAGAGAGCAATTCTTAAATAATTCACTCAGGGCATGTGATGCAACCGGGATTGACCACATCTACACCCAGAGCTGGTTGAGACATAAGGCTGGACACTTCAGGCTGATAGAATTGGTGAGTTTCGGTGAGCAAATGCAGACCCTTTGAAGTCATACTGCATGGTACCCATTCCATGGGTCCCAACTCTCCAGGTTCAAGGGATTCTTCCTCCAGCTAAAACATGCATGGGAAACCCAGAGTATCGTCCACCGTGTGTTTGGGAAACGATTTAAAATGCATCTCAGTTTTCGTATCCTGGTCCTCGGGTTCACCATTCCAGATGCTTTACTAACACTCTCCCCGCTTGGAGAGTCAGTGCCTTTAACCTCCTCTTTGGCACAGCTGGCAATTTCTGTGCAAGATGAACAGGAATAGGGAGAACCAATGCGAGACTAGCTATAGGTGTCTGCACGGGCAAATGTAACGCTCATTTCCCACCAGGAAGAAGAATTAACCAAAGGCTCAGCGTGCCCTGTTGGAAACAGATTAGGGCCTGAAGCAATCCTGCGCTTTTGTGCGCAGATCATAAGAAAGTGAGTTGAAGAAAGGAGCTCAGGTGCACTGTAATTCAGAAACCTGCAGAGTTATAAATTACAGCTATCCTCCAAAAATATATTGAAGTAAGCCTGCGAAGGGGACTTGAAAGCGGGGCAGAGTTTCAGGAAAACCATTGCAGGGGGTAGACTGGAATTGCCCTGAAAGCATAGGAAAAGAGGCAGAACGTTGACAATGATGCACTTGGCCAAAAAGGGCGTATGCGTTTTTTCCTGAATATATTCAGGAAAAAACGCATACGCCCTTTTTGGCCAACCAAGCAAGCCTGTAAATGAAATCTGCACTACAATGAAGTCTCACTGCCCCCCGGGCAAAAGGGCCATCTGAAAAAAGTGTAAAATCCAGAAAGGTAGGACAGGATATGGAGAACAGGGAGCCTTGTTATGCTGATTGGTAGGATGTAAATTGTGAACAGCCACCCAGGAGAAGTGTATGGTGTTTCCTGAAACACGTAAGATATAAAGCAACACAGCCTATGGCAATTGCACTTATGGTCCTATTCCTTAGGGAAATTAAAATCAAAAACAGAGAGCCACCCCAAAGTTTGGGACGGCTGTGTTCCCAAGAAGCTCGTCTACAGGACCAGGTAAATATCCCAGAAATCAAAAAATGGATAAAGAAGTTGTGGCACGTACGTGCAATGCAATATCACACAGCAATGAAATCTGTGTCATCAGGCACGTAGCGGCATAGTGAGTGGATGCAGGTACGGTGATTCTACGTGAACTACGTCACACAGAAAAAGAAACATCATAAGATATCACTAATACACGGAATGTAAACTTGACTACACATGAACTGAATTACAAAACAGAACAGGTTCCTAAATTTAGAAAACCAACTAGTGCTTGCTTATGGGGAAAGGTTCGTTGGGGAGCTGCATAAAACCAGAGACTAAAATTAGCACAGATAACATTCCATAAGCCAAATATGTAATAGACAAGACCTACTCCTTGCTCAACGAAATGGACCCAACACCACATATTCAACGCCTAGGAATATACCTGACTAGGAAGAATCTTAAAACCCATGGATATATATTTCTCCATAAGAGATTCAAGCGTGTGTACAGCGGCCGAAACGCAGCAGTGAAAATCCGATAAATCCCATTATCAAAATAAATTTCGAAAACAAAACACAAAGACAGTGAAATAGAGAGCAATTCTTAAATAATTCACTCAGGGCATGTGATGCAACCGGGATTGACCACATCTACACCCAGAGCTGGTTGAGACATAAGGCTGGACACTTCAGGCTGATAGCATTGGTGAGTTTCGGTGAGCAAATGCAGACCCTTTGAAGTCATACTGCATGGTACCCATTCCATGGGTCCCAACTCTCCAGGTTCAAGGGATTCTTCCTCCAGCTAAAACATGCATGGGAAACCCAGAGTATCGTCCACCGTGTGATTGGGAAACGATTTAAAATGCATCTCAGTTTTCGTATCCTGGTCCTCGGGTTCACCATTCCAGATGCTTTACTAACACTCTCCCCGCTTGGAGAGTCAGTGCCTTTAACCTCCTCTTTGGCACAGCTTGCAATTTCTGTGCAAGATGAACAGGAACAGGGAGAACCAATGAGAGACTAGCTGTAGGTGTCTGCATGGGCAAATGTAACGCTCATTGCCGACCAGGAAGAAGAATTAAACAAAGGCTCAGCGAGCCCTGCTGAAAACAGATTAGGTCCTGAAGCAATCCTGCGGTTTTGTGCCCAGCTCACAAGAAAGCGAGTTGAAGAAAGGAGCTCAGGGGCACTGTAATTCACAAACGTGCAGAGTTATAATTGACAGCTATCCTCCAAAAATATATTGAAGTAAGCCTGCAAAGGGGACTTGAAAGCGGGGCAGAATTTCAGGAAAACGATTGCAGGGGGTAGACTGGAATTGCCCTGAAAGCATAGGAAAAGAGGCAGAACGTTGACAATGATGCACTTGGCCAAAAAGGGCGTATGCGTTTTTTCCTGAATATATTCAGGAAAAAACGCATACGCCCTTTTTGGCCAACCAAGCAAGCCTGTAAAGGAAATCTGCACTACAAAGAAGTCTCACTGCCCCCCGGGCAAAAGGGCCATCTGAAAAAAGTGTAAAATCCAGAAAGGTAGGACAGGATATGGAGAACAGGGAGCCTTGTTATGCTGATTGGCAGGATGTAAATTGCCAGCAGCCACCCTGGAGCAGTGTATGGTGTTTCCTGAAACACGTAAGAAACAAAGCAACACAGCCTATGGCACTTCCACTTATGGTCCTATAGCTTACGGAAATTAAAATCAAAAACAGACAGCCACCCCAATATTTGGGACGGCTGTGTTCACAAGAAGCTCGTCTACAGTATCAGGTAAATATCCCAGAAAGCAAAAAATGGATAAAGAAGTTGTGGCACGTACGTACAATGCAATATCACTCAGCAATGAAATCTGTGTCATCAGGCCCGTAGCGGCATAGTGAGTGGATGCAGGTACGGTGATTCTACGTGAACTACGTCACACAGAAAAAGAAACATCATAAGATATCACTAATACACGGAATGTAAACTTGACTACACATGAACTGAATTACAAAACAGAACAGGGTCTCAAATTTAGAAAACCAACTAGTGCTTGCTTATGGGGAAAGGTGCCATGGGGTGCTGCATAAAACCAGAGACTGAAATTAGCACAGGTAACATTCCATAAGCCAAATATGTAATAGACAAGACCTATTCCTTGCTCAACGAAATGGACTCAACACCACATATTCAACGCCTAGGAATATACCTGACTAGGAAGAATCTTAAAACCCATGGATATATATGTCTCCATAAGAGAATCAAGCGTGTGTACAGCGGCCGAAACGCAGCAGTGAAAATCCGATAAATCCCATTATCAAAATAAATTTCGAAAACAAAACACACAGACAGTGAAATAGAGAGCAATTCTTAACTAATTCACTCAGGGCATGTGATGCAACCGGGATTGACCACATCTACACCCAGAGCTGGTTGAGACATAAGGCTGGACACTTCAGGCTTATAGCATTGGTGAGTTTCGGTGAGCAAATGCAGACCCTTTGAAGTCATACTGCATGGTACCCATTCCATGGGTCCCAACTCTCCAGGTTCAAGGCATTCTTCCTCCAGCTAAAACATGCATGGGAAACCCAGAGTATCGTCCACCGTGTGATTGGGAAACGATTTAAAATGCATCTCAGTTTTCGTATCCTGGTCCTCGGGTTCACCATTCCAGATGCTTTACTAACACTCTCCCCGCTTGGAGAGTCAGTGCCTTTAACCTCCTCTTTGGCACAGCTTGCAATTTCTGTGCAAGATGAACAGGAATAGGGAGAACCAATGAGAGACTAGCTGTAGGTGTCTGCACGGGCAAATGTAACGCTCATTTCCCACCAGGAAGAGGAATTAAACAAAGGCTCCGTGTGCCCTGCTGAAAACAGATTAGGGCCTGAAGCAATCCTGCGGTTTTTTGCCCAGCTCACAAGAAAGCGAGTTGAAGAAAGGAGCTCAGGGGCACTGTAATTCACAAACCTGCAGAGTTATAAATGACAGCTATCTTCCAAAAGTATATTGAAGTAAGCCTGCGAAGGGGACTTGAAAGCGGGGCAGAATTTCAGGAAAACGATTGCAGGGGGTAGACTGGAATTGCCCTGAAAGCATAGGAAAAGAGGCACAACGTCGACAATGATGCACTTGGCCAAAAAGGGCGTATGCGTTTTTTACTGAATATATTCAGGAAAAAACGCATACGCCCTTTTTGGCCAAACAAGCAAGCCTGTAAAGGAAATCTGCACTACAATGAAGTCTCACTGCCCCCCCGGCAAGAGGGCCATCTGAAAAAAGTGTAAAATCCAGAAATGTAGGACAGGATATGGAGAACAGGGAGCCTTGTTATGCTGATTGGCAGGATGTAAATTGCCAGCAGCCACCCTGGAGAAGTGTATGGTGTTTCCTGAAACAGGTAAGAAACAAAGCAACACAGCCTATGGCACTTCCACTTATGGTCCTATAGCTTACGGAAATTAAAATCAAAAACAGACAGCCACCCCAAAGTTTGGGACGGCTGTGTTCACAAGAAGCTCGTCTACAGTATCAGGTAAATATCCCAGAAAGCAAAAAATGGATAAAGAAGTTGTGGCACGTACGTACAATGCAATATCACTCAGCAATGAAATCTGTGTCATCAGGCCCGTAGCGGCATAGTGAGTGGATGCAGGTACGGTGATTCTACGTGAACTACGTCACACAGAAAAAGAAACATCATAAGATATCACTAATACACGGAATGTAAACTTGACTACACATGAACTGAATTACAAAACAGAACAGGGTCTCAAATTTAGAAAACCAACTAGTGCTTGCTTATGGGGAAAGGTGCGTTGGGGTGCTGCATAAAACCAGAGACTGAAATTAGCACAGATAACTTTCCATAAGCCAAATATGTAATAGACAAGACCTACTCCTTGCTCAACGAAATGGACCCAACACCACATATTCAACGCCTAGGAATATACCTGACTAGGAAGAATCTTAAAACCCATGGATATATATCTCTCCATAAGAGAATCAAGCGTGTGTACAGCGGCCGAAACGCAGTAGTGAAAATCCGATAAATCCCATTATCAAAATAAATTTCGAAAACAAAACACAAAGACAGTGAAATAGAGAGCAATTCTTAAATAATTCACTCAGGGCATGTGATGCAACCGTGATTGACCACATCTACACCCAGAGCTGGTTGAGACATAAGGCTGGACACTTCAGGCTGATAGCATTGGTGAGTTTTGGTGAGCAAATGCAGACCCTTTGAAGTCATACTGCATGGTACCCATTCCATGGGTCCCAACTCTCCAGGTTCAAGGGATTCTTCCTCCAGCTAAAACATGCATGGGAAACCCAGAGTATCGTCCACCGTGTGTTTGGGAAACGATTTAAAATGCATCTCAGTTTTCGTATCCTGGTCCTCGGGTTCACCATTCCAGATGCTTTAGTAACACTCTCCCCGCTTAGAGAGTCAGTGCCTTTAACCTCCTCTTTGGCACAGCTTGCAATTTCTTTGCAAGATGAACAGGAATGGGGGAACCAATGAGAGACTAGCTGTAGGTGTCTGCACGGGCAAATGTAACGCTCATTGCCCACCAGGAAGAGGAATTAAACAAAGGCTCAGTGTGCCCTGCTGGAAACAGATTAGGGCCTGAAGCAATCCTGCGGTTTTGTGCCCAGCTCACAAGAAATCGGGTTGAAGAAAGGAGCTCAGGGGCACTGTAATTCACAAACCTGCAGAGTTATAAATGACAGCTATCCTCCAAAAATATATTGAAGTAAGCCTGCAAAGGGGACTTGAAAGCGGGTCAGAAATTCAGGAAAACGATTGAAGGGTTAAACTGGAATTGCACTTAAAGTATAGGAAAAGAGGCAGAACGTCGATAATGATGCACTTGTCCATAAAGTGCGGATGCTTTTTTCCCTAAATATATTCAGGAAAAAACGCATATGCACTTTTTGGCCAACCAAGAAGCTTGTAAATAAAACTGCACTACAATGAAATCTCAGTGCCCCCCAGGGCAAAAGGGCCATTTAAAAAAATTGTAAAATCCAGAAACGGAGGACGGGCAATGGAAAACAGGGATCCTTATTATGCTGATGCATATGATGTAAATTGCCGACAGCCATTCTGGAGAAGTGTTATGTGTTTCCTGAAACACGTAAGAAACAAAGCAACACAGCCTATGGCACTTCCACTTATGGTCCTTCAGCTTAGGTAAATTAAAATCAAACACACCCAGCCACCTCAAAGTTTGGGACCTCTCTGTTCACAAGAACCTCGTTTACAGTACCAGGTAAATATCTCAGAGAGCAAACAATGGATAAAGAAGTTGTGGTACGTACGTACAATGGAATATCACTCAGCAATGAAATCTGTGTCATCAGGCCCGTAGTGGCATAGTGAGTGGATACAGGTATGGTGATTCTACGTGAAATAAGTCACACATAAAAAGAAACATCATAAAATATCACTAATACACAGTATGTAAACTTGACTACACATGAACTGAATTACAAAACAGAACAGTCTCAAATTTAGAAAACCAACTTGTGCTTTCTTATGGAGAAAGGTGCGTTGGAGTGCTGCATAAAACCAGAGACTGAAATTAGCACAGATACCGTTCCATAAGCCAAATATATAATAGACAAGACCTACTCCTTGCTCAACGAAATGGACTCAACACCACATATTCAACGCCTAGGAATATACCTGACTAGGAAGAATCTTAAAACCCGTGGATATTTATGTCTCCGTAAGAGAATCAAGAGTGTGTAAAGCGGCATTAACGCAGCAGTGAAAATCCGATAAATCCCAGTGTCAAAAAAAATTTCAAAAACAAAACACAATGACAGTGAAATAGAGAGCAATTCTTAAATAACTCACACAGGGCATGTGATGCAACCTGGTTTACCACATCTATACCCAGAGCTGGGTGAGAGATAAGGCTTGACCCTTTGGGCTGATAGCATTGGTGAGGTTCAGTGAGCAAATGCAGACCCTTTGATGTCATACTGCCTGGTACCCATTCCATGGTTCCCAACTCTCCAGGTTCAAGGGATTCTTCCTTCTGCTAAAATTTGCATGGGAAACCCAGAGTATGCTCCACCGTGTGACTGGGAAACCTTTTTACATGCATGTCTGTTTTCGTCCCCTGGTACTCAGGTTCACCATTCCAGACCCTTTTCTTACACTCTCCCCATTTGGAGAGTCAGTGCCTTTAACCTCCTGTTTGGCACTGTTTGCAATTTCTGCGCAAGATGAACAGGAATAAGGAGAACCAATGGGAGACTATCTGTAGGTGTGTGCACGGGCAAATATTTTTTTTAACATCTTTATTGGGGTATAATTGCTTTACAATGGTGTGTTAGTTTTTGCTTTATAACAAAGTGAATCAGCTATACATATACATATGCTCCCTGTGTCTTCCCTCTTGTGTCTCCCTCCCTCCCTCTCTCCCCCTTCCACCCCTCCAGGCTGTCCCAACGCCCCGAGCTAATATCCCTGTGCCTTGCGGCTGCTTCCCCCTTGCTATCTACCTTACTACATTTGTTAGTGTGTATATGTCCATGACTCTCTCTCGCCCTGTCAAAACTAACCATTCCCCCTCCCCATATCCTCAATTCCGTTCTCCAGTAGGTCTGCGCCTCTATTCCTGTCTTATCCCTAGGTTCTTCATGACATTTTTTTCCTTTAAATTCCATATATATGTGTTAGCATACGCTATTTGTCTTTTTCTTTCTGACTTACTTCACTCTGTATGACAGACTCTAGGTCTATCCATCTCATTACAAATAACTCAGTTTCATTTCTTTTTAAGGCTGAGTAATATTCCATTGTGTATATGTGCCACATCTTCTTTATCCATTCGTCCGATGATGGGCGCTTAGGTTCTTTCCATCTCCGGGCTATTGTAAATAGAGCTGCAATGAACATTTTGGTACATGACTCTTTTTGAATTTTGGTTTTCTCAGGGTATATGCCCAGTATGCACGGGCAATTTTAACACTCATTTCCCAACAGGAAAAGGAATTAACCAAAGGCTCAGCATGCCGTGCTGGAACAAGATTAGGGCCTGAAGCAATCCTGCGGTTTTGTGGCCAGCTCACAAGAAAGCGAGTTGAGGAAAGGAGCTCAGGGGCACTGTCATTCACATACCTGCAGACTTATAAATGACAGAAATCGTACAAAAATATATTGAATTAAGGCTGCGAAGAGGACTTGAAAGTGGGGCAGAATTGCTGGAATCCGATTTCAGGAGGTAGACGTGAATTGCTCTGAAAGCATAAGAGAAGTGGCAGAACCTCGTCAATGAAGCACTTGGCCAAAAAGGGCATATGCATTTTTTTCCAGGGCCATCATTCACGGGAGTAGGAGGCTCCCAGCATGCTCCAGTGGCCAACAGAGGGCCCATGTCGCCAAGGCGATGTGAGCTAGCCAGGCAGGAGTGACCTGACATCAGAGGGCCCACCTCACAGAATGGTAGGGAACCCAGCCAGGATCAGACTCTCCCCAGAGGGCCCACATCACCAAGGTGATGGGAACCAGGCAGGAGTGTCCTCACACCCGTGGGGCCACATCATCAAAAGTTGAGGTACCCAGCACATGTGGCCTCAAACCAGAGGACCCACATCACCATGGGTTTCGGAGTGAGGCAGGCAGGATTAACCTCACAACACATGTCCCATTGTATACAAAAGGTGTGGAAACCAGCAGTTGGATCTTCCTAGCAGGCGGCCCAGAGCACTGAGGCTATGAGATCCAGGCCGGCATGAACTCACAACAGAGGGCCCTCATTGTGATTCTGTAAGCAACCCAGCCGTTGTGACCTCAGAGCAGAAGGCCCACATCCCCATGGGGAAGGGAAACAAGCAGGAGTGTCATCGCAAGAGTGGGCACACATGAAAAAATGTGGGGAGCCCAGCAATTAGTGCCTGATGCCAGAGGGCCCTCATCACCGAGGGGCGGTGGCTCCCAGCCAGCTCCGACTGCTACCAGAGGGGCGACGTCGCCAATGCGGAGTGCGACAACCAGGCAGGAGTGACCTCAGAGCAGAGGGTCAACCTCACAGAAGTGTGAAGAACTAAAGAGGATCAGATTCTCACCAGAGGGCCCACATCACCAAGGGAATGGGAACCAGGCAGGAGTGTCCTCACACTAATGGGGCCACATCACCGAAAAGTGAGGGACCCAGCACACGTGGCCTCAAACCAGAGGACACACATCACAAGGGAGCTGGGATTGAGGCAGGCAGGAGGAGCCTCAAAACAGAGGGACCATAGAATTAAAGAGGTGAAGAATCCCGCAGTTGGAATCTCCCAGCAGGCGGCCAGGAGCAGCGAGACTATGGGATCCAGGCCGGAGTGATCTCACACCAGAGGGCCGTCATCATGAAACTGTGAGCAACCTAGGCGTTGGGATCTCAGAGCAGAAGGCCCACATTCCCATGGGGTTGGGAACCTGTCAGAAGTGTACTCGCACCACAGGGCACACATCAGAGAATTTAGGGAACCCAGGAGTTAGGGCCTGACGCCAGAGGGCCCTCATTACCAAGGGGAGGAGACTCCAATCAGGCACCAACACCCAACTGAGGTCCCACGTCGCCAAGGTGACGTGTGACAGCCAGGTAGGAGTGACCTCACCGCAGAGGGCCTACCTCACAGAAGGGTGAGGAACACAGCCAGGATAAGACTCTCACCAGAGGGCCCACATCACCAAGGTGATCAGAACCAGGCAGGAGAGTCTTCACACCAGTGTGGCCACATCATAGAAAGGTGAGGAACCCAGCACATGTGGCCTAAACCAGAAGACCCACATCTCCAAGGGGCTCGGAATGAGGCAGGCAGGAGTAGCCTCACAACACAGGGCCCATAGAATAAAAAAGCTGAGGAATCCAGCAATGGGAACCTCCCAGCAGGCGGCCAAGAGCACCAAGTCTATGCGATTCAGGTCGCAGTAAACTCACAGCAGAGGGTCCACATAATGAAACTGCGAGCAACCCAGCCATTTGGACCTCAGAGCAGAAGGTCCACATCCCCAAGGTGTTGGGAGCATGGCAGGAGTGTCCTCGCACCACTTAGCACATATCAGAAAATGTGGGTACCCAGCAGTTAGGGCCTGACGCCAGAGGGCCCTCATCACTGAGGGGAGGAGGCTCCCAGCATGTTCCAACTACCACAAGAGGGCCCACGTCGCCAAGGCGGGGTGTGCCAGCCAGGCAGGAGTGACCTCACAGCAGACGGCCCACCTCAAAGAAGTGTGAGGAACCCAACCAGGATCAGACTCTCACCAGAGGGCCCATATCACCAAGGGGACGGGAACCAGGCACGAGTGTCCTCACACCAGTGGGGCCACATCACTAAAAGATGAGGAAACTGGCACATGTGGCCACAAACCAGAGGACCTACATCACCAAGGGGCTGGGAGTGACACAGGCAGGAGGAGCCTCCCAACACAGGGCCCAAAGAATAAAAAAGGTGAGGAACCCAGCAGTTGGAACTTCCCAGCAGGCGGCCCAGAGTACAGAGGCTATGGGATCTAGGAATGAGTGAACTAACACCAGAGAGCTAACATCAGGAAACTGTGAGCAACCCAGTCGTTGGAACCTCAGAGCAGAAGGCCCATATCGCCATGGGGATGGGAACATTTCACGAGTGTCCTGGCATCACTGGGCTCACATCAGAAAACCTGGGGAGCCCAGCAGTTAGAGCCTGACGCCAGAGGGACCTCATCACCGAGGACAGGAGTCTCCAAAAGGATCCAACTGCCACCAGAGGGCCGACGTCACCAAGGCAATGGGAGCAAGCCAGGCAGGAGTTACCTCAGAGCACAGGGCCCACCTCACAGAACGGTAAGGAACCCAGCCAGGATCAGACTCTCACCAGAGGGGCCACATCACCAAGGGGCTGGGAAACAGGCACGAGTGTCCTCACACCATTGGGGCCACATCATCGAAAGGTGAGGGACCCAGCACACGTGGCCTCACTCCAGAGGACACACATCACAACGGGGCTGGGATTGAGGCAGGCAGGAGGAGCCTCAAAACAGAGGGCCCATAGAATAAAAAAGGTGAGGAATCCCGCAGTTGGAACCTCCCAGCAGGCGCCCAGGAGCAGCAAGCCTATGGGATCTAAGCCGGAATGAACGCACATCAGAGGGCCCTCATCATGAAACTGTGAGCACCCCAGCCGTTGGGACCTCAGAGCAGAAGGCCCAAATTCCCATGGGGTTGGGAACCTGACAGGAGTGTACTCGCACCACAGGTCGCACATCTGCAAATTTTAGGAGCCCAGGAGTTAGGGTCTGATGCAAGAGGGCCCTCATTACCGAGGGACGGAGACTCGCAGCAGACACCAACTCCCAACTGAGGGCCCACGTCACCAAGGTGATGTGTGCCAGCCAGGCAGGAGTGACCTCACCGCAGAGGGCCTACCTCACAGAAGGGTGAGGAAACCAGCCAGGATAAGACTCTCACCAGAGGGCCCACATCACCAAGGGGATCGGAACCAGGCAGGAGGGTCCTCACACCAGTGTGGCCACATTATAGAAAGGTGAGGAACCCAGAACATGTGGCCTAAAACAGGGGACCCACATCTCCAAGGGGCTAGGAGTGAGGCAAGCAGGAGTATCCTCACAAAACAGAGCCCACAGAATAAAAGTTGTGAGGAATCCAGCAGTTGGAACCGGCCAGTAGGCCACCCAGAGCACAGAGTCTATGGGGTCCAGGCCACAGCAAACTCACAGCAGAGGTCCCACATCATGAAACTGTGAGCAACCCAGCGGATGGGACCTCAGAGCAGAAGGCCCACATCCCTATGGGGATGGGAACCTGACAGGAGTGTCCTCGGCCCACTTCCACGAATCAGAAAATGTGGGAACCCAGCAGTTAGGACCTGAGGCCAGAGGACCCTCATCACCGAGGGGAGGAGGCTCCCAGCAGGCTCTAACTGCCACCATAAGGCCGATGTCACCAAGGCGGGGTGTGCCAACCAGGCAGGAGTGACCTCAGAGCAGAAAGCCCACCTCACAGAAGTGTGAGGAACCCAACAAGGATCAGACTGTCACCAGAGGGCCAACATCACCAAGGGAATGGGAACCAGGCAGGAGTGTCCTCACACCAGTGGGGCTACATCACCATAATTTGAGGGACCCAGCACACGTGGCCTCAAACCTGAGGACACACATCACCAAGGGGCTGGGAGTGAGGCAGGCCAGAGGATCCTCAAAACAGAGGGACCATAGAATAAAAAAGGTGAGGAATCCCACAGTTGGAACCTCCGGCAGGCAGCCAGGAGCAGCGAGGCTATGGGATCTAGGCAGGAGTGAACTCACACCAGAGGGCCCTCATCATGAAACTGTGAGCAACACAGCCGTTGGGACCTCAGAGCAGAAGGCTCACATCCCCATGGGGATGGGAACCTGGCAGGAGTGTCCTTGCACCACTTAGCACGAATCAGAAAATGTGGGAACCCAGCAGTTAGGGCCTGAGGCCAGAGGGCCCTCATCACCGAGGGGAGGAGGCTCCCAGCAGGCTCCAACTGACACCATATGGCCGACGTTGCCAAGGCGGGGTGTGCCAGCCAGGCAGGAGTGACCTCAGAGCAGAGGGCCCACCTCACAGAAGGGTGAGGAACCTAACCAGGATCAGACTCTCACCAGAGGGCCAACATCACCAAGGTGATGGGAACCAGGCAAGACTGTCCTAACAGCAGTGGGGCCAACATCACCAAGGGAATGGGAACCAGGCAAGAGTGTCCTCACACCAGTGTGGCCACATTATAGGAAGGTGAGGAACACAGCACATGTGGCCTCAAACAAGGGGACACACATCACGAAGGGGCTGGGAGTGAGGCATGCAGGAGGAGACGCACAACCGAGGGCCCATAGAATAAAAAAGGTGAGGAATCGAGAAGTTGGAAACTCCAAGCTGGAGGCCCAGAGCACTGACACTATGGGATACAGGCCAGAGTGAACACACAGCAAAGGGCCCACATCATGAAACTGTGAGCAACCCAGCAGTTGGGACCACAGAACAGAAGTCCCACATGCCCATGGGGATGGGAACCTGGCAGGAGTGACTCGCACCACTGGGCACACATCAGAAAATGTGTGGAGCCCAGCACTTAGGGCCTGACACCAGAAGGCCCTCATCACTGAGGGGAGGAGACCCCAGCACACTCCAACTGCCACCAGAGGGTCCACATCGCCAAGGCGACGTGCGCCAGCCAGGCAGGATTGACCTCACAGCAGAGGGCCCACATCATGAAAGTGTGAGCAACCCAGCCGTTAGGACCTCAGAACAGAAGGCCCACACGCTCATGAGGATGGGAACCTGGCAGGAGTGCCCTCGTACCACTTAGCACGTATCAGAAAATGTGGGAACCCCGCCATTAGGGTCTGACGCCAGAGGGCCTCATCACCGCGGGAAGGAGGCTCCCAGCAGGCTCCAACTGCCACCAGGGTGCCGAAGTCAACAAGGCGGGTTGTGCCAGCCAGGCAGGAGTGACCTCAGAGAAGAGGGCTCACCTCACGGATGTGTGAGGAACCCAACCAGGATCAGAGTCTCACCAGAGGGCCCACATCACCAAGGGGATGAGAACCAGGCAGGAGTGTCCACACACCAGTGGGGCCACATCATCAAAAGATGAGGAACCCATCACATATGGCCTCAAACCTGAGGACATACATCACCATGTGCCTGGGAGTGAGGCAGGTATCTGGAGGGGCACATTTAACTCTAATTTCCCACCAGGAAGAGGAATTAACCAAAGGCTCAGAGTGCCGTGCTGGACCCTGATTATGGCCTGAAGCAAACCTGCAGTTTTGTGGCCAGCTTACAAGGAAGCGAGTTAAGAAAGGAGCTCAGGGGCACTGTAATTCACAAACCTGCAGAGATAAATGACAGCTATTGGCAAAAATATATCGAAGTAAGTCTGCAAAGAGGACTTGAAAACGAGGCAGAATTGCAGGAATCATATTTCAAGAGGTAGATTGGAATTGCATTTAAAGCATATGAAAAGCGGCAGATCTTTGACAGTGATGCACATGGACAAAAAGTGCGTATACATTTTTCCTGAATATATTCAGGAAAAAACGCATATGAACATTTTGGCCAACCAAGCACTCCAGCAATGGAAATCCACACTACAATGAAGTCACATTTCCCATTCGTCAAAAAGGCCATCTGAATAAAGTGTAAAAACCAGAAACACAGGACAGGCCATGGAGAACAGGGAGCCGTGTTATGCTGATGGGCGGGATGTAAATTGCCAACAGACACTCTGGAGATGTTCATGGTGTATCCTGAAACATCTAAAAAACAAAGCTACAGAGCCTAGGGCACTTCCACTTTTGGCCCTATAGCTTAGGAAAATTAAAATCAACAAGACACAGCCAACACAAAATTTAGGGCTGCTGTGTTTACAAGAACCTCGAGTCCAGTACAAATTAAATATCCCAGAAAGAAAAAAATGGATAAAGAAGTTGTGCTACTTACGTACAACGGAATATCACTCAGCAGTGAAATCAATGTCATCAGGCCTGTAGCAGCAAATTGAGTGGATTTAATTATGATGATTCTAAGAGAAATATGTCACACAAAGAAAGATAATTATCATAAGATATCACTAATAGAGGGAGTGTAAACTTGGCTACACATAAACTGAATTACAAAACCGAACAGAGTCTCACATTTAGATAAAAACCTTATGCTTGCTTAAGGGGAAAGTTGAGTTGGGCTGCTGTATTAAAACAGATTGAAATTAGCACACATACCATTCCATAAGCCAAATACGTAATAAACAAGACCTACTCTTTGCTCAACGAAATAGACTCATCCATGGTGTATCACCTCACACCTATTAGAATGGGCATCATCAGAAAATCTACAAACAACAAATGCTGGAAACGGTGTGGAGATAAGGAATCCTCTTCCACTATTGTTGGGAACGTAAATTGATACAGTCACTGTGGAGAACATTATGGAGTTTCTTATAAAACTAAGAATAGAATTACCATATGATACAGCAATCCCTCTACTGGGCATATACCCAGACAAAACCATAAATCAAAAAGAGACATTCACCACAATGTTCATTGCATCACTATTTACACTATCCAGGAAATGGAAGCAACCTAAATGCCCACAGACAGACGAATGCATAAAGATGTGGTACATATATAAAATGGAATATTACTAAGCCATAAAAAGGAATGAAATTGGGACATTTGTAGAGACGTTGATGGATCTAGAGACTGTCATACAGAGTGAAGTAAGTCAGAAAGAGAAAAACAAATCTTGTATATTAATGCATATATGTGGAACCTAGAAAAATTGTACAGATGAACCGTTTTGCAAGGCAGAAATAGAGCAATACATGTATACAACAAACGTATGGACAACAAGGGGGGAAAGCTGTTGGGGATGGTGGTGGGAGGAGTTGAGATATTGGGATTGGTATGTATACATTTATATGTATAAAGTAGATAACCAAAAACAACCTGCTGTATAAAAATATAAAATTAAATTCAAAATAAAAAAATAAAATTAAAAAAAGTAAAACAGAAAAATATTCTTCCCTTCACATACATGTATTTATATGAATAAATTATTTCCATGCTTATATCTGTAAATACACAAAAGAGGAATAAAATCTACCTTGAACCAAAAACGAAAAAAAGATAAAAAAGAACAGAACCCACCAGTTACACAGAGGAAAACCGTTTCAGGGCACTTGCTCCAATTGCAAACAATTCTGAAGTTGGTCAGTGGTGGGGAATCATCTCCCATTCAGCCAGCATGCTCCTCGCAACAAGCGTCCTCACTGCAAAGCTGGTGGACCGTGCCGAGGTATCTGTGAGTAAACGTGGGCCGAGCCCCAGGCCAGCTGCTGCTGAAATGTTCCCACCCTTCCAAGGCTAAACACCTGAATATGTACAAGGACTTGAAAACCTAGAGGAAGGGCCATGGAGCCACATGAGGGACAGCATGCCAGCCGACTTGGTGCCTGCAGGCCAGCCAGGATGGTCCTGGCCCTGGGTGCTCTTCTGGAAGCTCTCCATTTCCCTGCCTGAGACACCACTGCTGTCCCGGCCCCCACTGCTTTCTTCCTTCCACACCTGTGCCCAGGGAGAAATTCCAGCGGCAGGTGTGGGTGACACATCCTCTTCTTTAGCAGGTAGCATCTTGGCAACTGCTGCAGAAAGTCCAGCAGAGCCCCACTCACACTGGGACACCCACAAAGCCGTGGCCTCTCACTCCCTCCCACCAGCCCAGCCCCGAGACTGCTGACAGGGCAGAGAAAATGGCGTCAGGCACAGCTGCAGGGGCTCTTGCTGCCTGGAGCGGTGTTTATATTGATCTCAACCCAGGCACACCTGGGGAGGGCTGGCCGGCACGGTCAGGCTTCCCAAGGCAGCCAATAATCACCCCTCAGGGGCTCACAGTTGCTGAAAATGGAACTTGCTGAATTGGCCAGGTCCAAGGAACAGGTGTGGGCTCCTGAGAGTCAGGATAGACAAGGGGCTGCAGCTCTGGCTTGTTTTCTAATTATATTATCTGGCCCATGAGTGGGAGACAACTTCAAGAAAACCCTCTCCTAATGAGAGGAACCCAGGAGTCAGGGAGAGGAGGGGTGGGTGGTGGTTGGAGACAGAGGCCTGGTGCCCCGGGTGCAGTGGAAGTCTCTGGAAGACCAGGTGGAGGAGGCCGCACAGAGTGATGCCCAGGGTCACAGACCTGTCAGAGCTGCTGTTTGTTAGTTCAAGTCCTGCTCTGAGGTGCTCTGTGTCAGATCTGAGCGACAGGTGAGCTGGGAGTGCTCTGCAATGAGGGCTATGTGCACGGTTCCTGTGTGCCCAGCCCTGCCAAGGTACCTGCAAGGGTAGCTCTGTATCCTGGGAGGGGCCTGACCACGGGAGCCCCATGGACTGCAGAGGACCTGCCCAGGGAATCCCATATCCTGGGAGGGGCCTGAACACGAGAGCCCCGTGGGCTGGGGTGGGGGTAGGGTACCTGCCCAGGTGAGCTCCATATCCTGGGATTGGCCTGACCTCGAGAGCCCCATGGGCTGCTGGAGTCCTGGTAAAGGATGTCAGGACAGTCAGTGAAGCCACTGAGGATATACCTCCAGTAGTTCCTAAATCCTACACCCTGCTGGTCATTCTACCAACCACCAGGACTTGGTATTCTGTATTAGTCTTCACTGATGCCTTCTTTTGTATTCCATTAGTCCCAGAGTCACAAGAAATTTTGGCTTGTGAGTGACAGGACTCAACATACAACTAAAACAATACTTCCAGGCTGTCTTGCCCCAAGGGTTCAAAAATTCCCACACCATCTTTGGGGAAAGCTCAGCTAAAGACCTAAAAGTTCTACCTCTGGAAAAGGAAACACTCCTTCAATATTCAGACGACATTCTGATCGCCAGCCCTACTAAGGAGGCCTCAGAACTACCAAGCCAATAAAGGATAGAAGTTGTCCACGAAAAAGCTCAAGTATCACAGACTACGGTGACCTGCCTGGGCTTCATTCTCACAGAAGGTCGGAGAAGCCCATCCCAGGAAAGGGAAGAAACAATTTACAGCCTTACCCCTTTCTGAAACTAGAAGACAGCTTAGGGGTTCCTGGGGAAGCCAGGGTTTCCTGCCTCTGGATCCCTAACTACAGTCTACTAGCTGGGCCTCTATATGAAACACTGAAAGGAAAAGATGATGATCCTTTTGAATAGAATCCAGAAGTGGCCTTTCAAGAATGGAAAGAGCAGTCAATTCAGACCCTTGCCCTGGAACTCCCTAATTTAGCTAAACCCTTTTACCTTTACATTCCTGGTGAAAGGTGAATCGCCATTGGAGTATTAGTGCAAAAACTGGGACCACTTGAAATGGAACAATGCAAGAATGCCATCCAGGTAGGATAAACTATGGTCACCAAGGGGCTTGGCCCACCGCCACATCTGGCCAAGATACTGGTGGTATCTGAAAACCTGGAAATCAGCAGCCCAAAAGGCCACCTCCCTTCTAAGGGAAACGGACCCCACGTGGTGATCCTAATCCCCAACCATGCCCTGAAGTTGCAGGGTTTGCTCCGTGGGCACACTGACCTCGATTGAGGAGGCCCTCCAACTCCAACCTCCAGAGAGATAACCGGGGGCAACGGGACACCATGACGACCCGTGTGACCATCACTTGACCTGGAGTTTCTCTCATAAAACAACAAGAGTGTGTCCCAAAAGAGTAGACTACTGCTTGCAGTACTTACTGTACCCAGAGGGGAGCTAATAATCTTGGCGGGGGAACCGTATATCATGCTGTCACCATAGAAAAGCCTACAGACCCCCTGATGATGGTGGCCAATAAGACCAGCTGGACTCCTGTTTACTTCCAAAGGCTCTTGACTCAGTGACCATCATGATCCTTCATCACCACTGACCCTGGACTGTCTGGGAGCTGAGCGGGCAGGATCCTGACACCTGGTGCTGTTTTTACGTTAATTCAGGGGCCTAAAGGAAGAAAGCGCAGACTGTTGGTCAGAGCATCTAGGCTGGCAGAAACGGTCAGTCAGAGCATCTAGGCTGGCAGAAACGGTCAGCCTAAGGTGGCCGAACAAATGTGGGGCGGAGTGAAACTGGACCTCACAGCGCCACTGCACATCTCCTTTCTGGACCCTTAAAGGTCATTAGAATCTATAACACTTCCAATACTGGTGCTCAGGTGGACGAGCAGGGAGGCAGGAGGCCTGGGGACAATCAACGTCACCTGGAGGCTGCTGGGGAGAAGTTCTGACCCTCGCCCACGGGTATGAAGCCTCCTAACTCAGCACTCAGCAGTTACAGAAGAAGGGTCTGCACCCGCAGCACTCCAAGAATGAGGAAAGGGACAAAAGGCAGAAGAGAAGTTTGTCCCAGGCAAAGCCCCTTAAAAATGCCTGGGAGATAAAAATAGAATCTGGGCAATAAAATAAAGTCTAACCATTTTTATCCTTTGTGCTTTGTCTAATTTCAGGTGCTCCTAGTGTCCCGCATACAGAGGTTCCACACCCGGCACTTCAGACCAGATTTCCTAGAGCAGAATGGCTCGATGACACTTCAGCTCCTGGGGCCCAGTTCAGACTCCGTGACATAGAGCCTGAGCTGCAGCCAACCAGGTCCTCGAGAGCTCAGCCCCCTCCCTCCCAGTGACTCTGACAGGATCTCTACACAGCAGCCCAGCCCACAGCCCACAGGGTAGCACCTCTCCATTCTCTGATCAAAATATAAAGTTTCCTTTGCTTTTGAACCAAACTCAGTCTCGATCTATTGGCTCCAATGACACTGGGCAGGGGGACACTTGTTGGCGTCCACTCTGGAGGATCAGTAACAGAAATTGAGAACATTGTAACTTCAATGAACAGATGTGTGAGCCAAACTGTAATTAACATAGAACAGTGTATAAGGCTCGGGTAAAATAAGATGTTTCTAACACTTCCATTTGATATTTCCATCACTTTCTTATAAGCAAGTTCAGTGAAAAGGTTTGTCTTCTTTGTCAGGTCAATATTAGAGAAACAAAGTGATTTCTTTCCAAGGATGTACATCTAATAATCTTGGTTAAAGCTTCAATCTTGTTTTAAATGCTTTTGCATTGAAAATGATACCTCTCTTTCAGCTCCCCCATTTCTGAGAAGCATAAAATCTTATAATTTATTATTACCAAAGGGAAATGGTAGGAGGAGGGATAAATTAACAGTTTGGGATTAACACATACACACTGCTATGTATGAAATCATCAGCAAGGAACTACTGTATAGCACAGGGAACTACACTCAATATTTTGCAATAACCTATAAGGGGAAATGATCTGAAAAAGAATAGATATTTTTATTGACATCATCCATCAATGACAGTAAAAATGGAATCTAAGGGAAGACAGTGGTGAGTGCTTCTGACCCTGAAGACTTCAATCATCTAAAGTTTGGACTCTGCCTACTTCCCAAGGCCCTTAATGAACATATGTGTAGCCGTAGCTTAAAAAATTCCCCAGTTTGGGTTGCGGAGAGACACTGATATTTAAAATCCCCTGGTGTTCTCCTCACATGAATGGGACCCTTCCTACACCTAAAACATGCCTGTCACACCCAGAGGATGGTATACCGTCTGATCGGGAAAAGTTTGGAAAAGGCATCTCATCTCCTCATCTCTTGGTGCTAGGGTTCACCACTCCAGCGTCTTTACTAACAGTCTCCCCACTTGGAGATGTCAGCACTGTCAACATCCTGTTGCATACAGTTTGAAATTTGTCCAGAGGAGGAAGCAGAAGGAGGAGGAACAATGAGAGACAAGTCCTAGGTGTTCGGACAGGCACATGCCACTCTAATTTCCAATCAGGAAGACGAATTGACCAAAGGCTAGGGTTGCCCATGGAAACAGAATAGGGCTTGAGGAATCCTGATGCTTTGTGGCCAGTTCCCATAAACACAAGTTGGAAAATGGAACTCAGGGGCACTAAAATTCACGAAACTGCAGAATTGAAAATATCTATCACTGAAAAATGTCTTGAGGAAAGTCAGAGAAAAGGACTTGTAAGCAACGGAGAATGGCAGGAAAGGGATTGGAAGAGGTAGAAAGGACTCGCCATTAAGCACAAGAAAAGGGGCTGAACATTGCCAACATTGCAGTTGGCCAAAAAGGGTGTATGCGTCTTTTTCTGTATATATTCAAGAAAAGGGCATACACTTTTTTAGTCAACCAAACAGGTGGGCACTGGAAATCAATACTACAAAACATATCACTTTGCATCAGTCAGAAGAGCCGTCCTCATAAAGTGTAAACACCAGAAATGCAGGACAGGGCAAGGAGAAAAGGGAGCCCTGTGAGTCTTATAGTGGAAATGTATATTGCCAACGGTCACTCTGGATAAGTCTATTGTGTTTACTAAAGCATGTAAAAAATGAGCTACCGAGCACAGGGCACTTGCACTCATGGACGTATATCTTGGGAAAAACAAAAATCGAGAGGACACAGGCACCCCAATGTTTACCACCTCTCTGTTTAAAAGATCCTCGACTAGGATATAACTTAAAGTATCTGCAGAGAAAAAACGGACAGAGATGTGGTGCTTATGTAGAGTGGAATATTACTCAGCCTGGAAATCAATGAAATACGGCCAGTTATAACAACTCAAGAGGAGTTACGTGTGATCATTCGAAGTCACATAATTCAAAAAGAAAAAGACATAAGATATCACTAATACATGGAATGTTAACATGGCTACACATGAACTGAATTACAAAAGAGAAGAGGGTTTCAAATTAAGAAAACCAACTTATGCTTCCTTAAGGGGAAAGGTGAGTTGGGGTGCTGCATAAAACCAGAGATTGAAATTAGCACAGATACCATTCCATAAGCCAAATATGTAATAGTCAAGACCTACTCCTTGCTCAACGAAATGGACTCCACACGCCATATTCAATGCCTAAGAATATACCGGATTAGTAAGAATCTTAGAACCCATGGACTTATATGTCTCCGTAACAGAATCAGGCTCGTGTACAGCGGCATAAACGAAGCAGTGAAAATCCGATAAATCCCATTATTAAAATAAATTTCAAAAACAAAACACAATGACAGTGAAATAGGAAGCAATTCTTAAATAATTCACTCAGGGCACGTGATGCAACCTGGATTTACCACATCTACACCCAGAGCTGGTTGAGACATAAGGCTGGACACTTCAGGCTGATAGCACTGGTGAGTTTCGGTGAGCAAATGCAGACCCTTTGAAGTCATACTGCATGGTACCCATTCCATGGGTCCCAACTCTCCAGGTCCAAGGCATTCTTCCTCCAGCTAAAACATGCATGGGAAACCCAGAGTATCGTCCACCGTGTGATTGGGAAACGATTTAGAATGCATCTCAGTTTTCGTATCCTGGTCCTCGGGTTCACCATTCCAGATGCTTTACTAACACTCTCCCCGCTTGGAGAGTCAGTGCCTTTAACCTCCTGTTTGGCACAGCTTGCCATTTTTGTGCAAGATGAACAGGAATAGGGAGAACCAGTGAGAGACTAGCTGTAGGTGTCTGCACGGGCAAATGTAACGCTCATTGCCCACCAGGAAGAGGAATTAAACAAAGGCTCAGTGTGCCCTGCTGGAAACAGATTAGGGCCTGAAGCAATCCTGCGGTTTTGTGCCCAGCTCACAAGAAAGCGAGTTGAAGAAAGGAGCTCAGGGGCACTGTACTTCACAAACCTGCAGAGTTATAAATGACAGCTATCCTCCAAAAATATATTGAAGTAAGCCTGCGAAGGGGACTTGAAAGCGGGGCAGAATTTCAGGAAAACGATTGCAGGGGGTAGACTGGAATTGCCCTGAAAGCATAGGAAAAGAGGCAGAACGTCGACAATGATGCACTTGGCCAAAAAGAGCGTATGCGTTTTTTCCTGAATATATTCAGGAAAAAACGCATACGCCCTTTTTGGCCAACCAAGCAAGCCTGTAAAGGAAATCTGTACTACAATGAAGTCTCACTGCCCCCCGGGCAAAAAGGCCATCTGAAAAAAGTGTAAAATCCAGAAAGGTAGGACAGGATATGGAGAACAGGGAGCCTTGTTATGCTGATTGGCAGGATGTAAATTGCCAGCAGCCACCCTGGAGAAGTGTATGGTGTTTCCTGAAACACGTAAGAAACAAAGCAACACAGCCTATGGCATTTCCACTTATGGTCCTATAGCTTACGGAAATTAAAATCAAAAACAGACAGCCACCCCAATATTTGGGACGGCTGTGTTCACAAGAAGCTCGTCTACATTATCAGGTAAATATCCCAGAAAACAAAAAATGGATAAAGAATTTGTGGCACGTACGTACAATGCAATATCACTCAGCAATGGAATCTGTGTCATCAGGCCCGTAGCGGCATAGTGAGTGGATGCAGGTACGGTGATTCTACGTGAACTACGTCACACAGAAAAAGAAACATCATAAGATATCACTAATACACGGAATGTAAACTTGACTACACATGAACTGAATTACAAAACAGAACAGGGTCTCAAATTTAGAAAACCAACTAGTGCTTGCTTATGGGGAAAGGTGCCTTTGGGTGCTGCATAAAACCAGAGACTGAAATTAGCACAGATAACTTTCAATAAGCCAAATATGTAATAGACAAGACCTACTCCTTGCTCAACGAAATAGACCCAACACCACATAATCAACGCCTAGGAATATACCTGACTAGGAAGAATCTTAAAACCCATGGATATATATGTCTCCATAAGAGAACCAAGCGTGTGTACAGCAGCCGAAACGCAGCAGTGAAAATCCGATAAATCCCATTATCAAAATAAATTTCCAAAACAAAACACAAAGACAGTGAAATAGAGAGCAATTCTTAAATAATTCACTCAGGGCATGTGATGCAACCGGGATTGACCACATCTACACCCAGAGCTGGTTGAGACATAAGGCTGGACACTTCAGGCTCATAGCATTGGTGAGTTTCGGTGAGCAAATGCAGACCCTTTGAAGTCATACTGCATGGTACCCATTCCATGGGTCCCAACTCTCCAGGTTCAAGGGATTCTTCCTCCAGCTAAAACATGCATGGGACACCAGAGTATCGTCCACTGTGTGATTGGGAAACGATTTAAAATGCATCTCAGTTTTCGTATCCTGGTCCTCGGGTTCACCATTCCAGATGCTTTACTAACACTCTCCCCGCTTGGAGAGTCAGTGCCTTTAACCTCCTCTTTGGCACAGCTTGCAATTTCTGTGCAAGATGAACAGGAATAGGGAGAACCAATGAGAGACTAGCTGTAGGTGTCTGCACGGGCAAATGTAACGCTCATTGCCCACCAGGAAGAGGAATTAAATAAAGGCTCAGTGTGCCCTGCTGGAAACAGATTAGGGCCTGAAGCAATCCTGCGGTTTTGTGCCCAGCTCACAAGAAAGCGAGTTGAAGAACGGAGCTCAGAGGCACTGTAATTCACAAACCTGCAGAGTTATAAATGACAGCTATCCTCCAAAAATATATTGAAGTAAGCCTGCAAAAGGGACTTGAAAGCGGGGCAGAATTTCAGGAAAACGATTGCAGGGGGTAGACTGGAATTGCCCTGTAAGCATAGGAAAAGAGGCAGAACGTCGACAATGATGCACTTGGCCAAAAAGGGCGTATGCGTTTTTTCCTGAATATATTCAGGAAAAAACGCATACGCCCTTTTTGGCCAACCAAGCAAGCCTGTAAAGGAAATCTGCACTACAATGAAATCTCACTGCCACCCCGGGCAAAAGGGCCATCTGAAAAAAGTGTAAAATCCTGAAAGGTAGGACAGGATATGGAGAACAGGGAGCCTTGTTATGCTGATTGGCAGGATGTAAATTGCCAGCAGCCACCCTGGAGAAGTGTATGGTGTTTCCTGAAACACGTAAGAAACAAAGCAACACAGCCTATGGCACTTCCACTTATGGTCCTATAGCTTACGGAAATTAAAATCAAAAACAGACAGCCACCCCAATATTTGGGACGGCTGTGTTCACAAGAAGCTCGTCTACAGTATCAGGTAAATATCCCAGAAAGCAAAAAATGGATAAAGAAATTGTGGCACGTACGTACAATGCAATATCACTCAGCAATGAAATCTGTGTCATCAGGCCCGTAGCGGCATAGTGATTGGATGCAGGTACGGTGATTCTACGTAAACTACGTCACACAGAAAAAGAAACATCATAAGATATCACTAATACACGGAATGTAAACTTGACTACACATGAACTGAATTACAAAAAAGAACAGGGTCTCAAATTTAGAAAACCAAATAGTGCTTGCTTATGGGGAAAGGTGCCTTGGGGTGCTGCATAAAACCAGAGACTGAAATTAGCACAGATAACTTTGCATAAGCCAAATATGTAATAGACAAGACCTACTCCTTGCTCAACGAAATGGACCCAACACCACATATTCAACCCCTAAGAATATACCTGACTAGGAAGAATCTTAAAACCCATGGATATATATGTCTCCATAAGAGAATCAAGCGTGTGTACAGCGGCCGAAACGCAGCAGTGAAAATCCGATAAATCCAATTATCAAAATAAATTTCGAAAACAAAACACAAAGACAGTGAAATAGAGAGCAATTCTTAAATAATTCACTCAGGGCATGTGATGCAACCGGGATTTAATACATCTACACCCAGAGCTGGTTGAGACATAAGGCTGGAAACTTCAGGCTGATAGCATTGGTGAGTTTCGGTGAGCAAATGCAGACCCTTTTAAGTCATACTGCATGGTACCCATTCCATGGGTCCCAACTCTCCAGGTTCAAGGGAATCTTCCTCCAGCTAAAACATGCATGGGAAACCCAGAGTATCGTCCACCGTGTGATTGGGAAATGATTTAAAATGCATCTCAGTTTTCGTTTCCTGGTCCTCGGGTTCACCATTCCAGATGCTTTACTAACACTCTCCCCGCTTTGAGAGTCAGTGCCTTTAACCTCCTGTTTCGCACATCTTGCAATTTCTGTGCAAGATGAACAGGAATAGGGAGAACCAATGAGAGACCAGCTGTAGGTGTCTGCACGGGCAAATGTAACGCTCATTGCCCACCAGGAAGAGGAATTAAACAAAGGCTCAGTGTGCCCTGCTGGAAACAGATTAGGGCCTGAAGCAATCCTGCGGTTTTGTGCCCAGCTCACAAGAAAGCGAGTTGAAGAAAGGAGCTCAGGGGCACTGTAATTCACAAACCTGCAGAGTTATAAATGACAGCTATCCTCCAAAATATATTGAAGTAAGCCTGCGAAGGGGACTTGAAAGCGGGGCTGAATTTCAGGAAAACGATTGCAGGGGGTAGACAGGAATTGCGCTGAAAGCATAGGAAAAGAGGCACAACGTCGACAATGATGCACTTGGCCAAAAAGGGCATATGCGTTTTTTCCTGAATATATTCAGGAAAAAAGGCATACGCCCTTTTTGGCCAACCAAGCAAGCCTGTAAAGGAAATCTGCACTACAATGAAATCTCACTGCCCCCATGGGCAAAAGGGCCATCTGAAAAAAGTGTAAAATCCAGAAAGGTAGGACAGGATATGGAGAACAGGGAGCCTTGTTATGCTGATTGGCAGGATGTAAATTGCCAGCAGCCACCCTGGAGAAGTGTATGGTGTTTCCTGAAACACGTACGAAACAAACCAACACAGCCTATGGCACTTCCACTTATGTTCCTATAGCTTACGGAAATTAAAATCAAAAACAGACAGCCACCCCAATATTTGGGACGGCTGTGTTCACAAGAAGCTCGTCTACAGTATCAGGTAAATATCCCAGAAAGCAAAAAATGGATAAAGAAGTTGTGGCACGTACGTGCAATGCAATATCACTCAGCAATGAAATCTGTGTCATCAGGCCCGTAGCAGCATAGTAAGTGCATGCAGGTACGGTGATTCTACGTGAACTACGTCACATAGAAAAAGAAACATCATAAGATATCTCTAATACACGGAATGTAAACTTGACTACACATGAACTGAATTACAAAACAGAACAGGGTCTCAAATTTAGAAAACCAACTAGTGCTTGCTTATGGGGAAAGGTGCCTTGGGGTGCTGCATAAAACCAGAGACTGAAATTAGCACAGATAACTTTCCATAAGCCAAATATGTAATAGACAAGACCTACTCCTTGCTCAACGAAATGGACCCAACACGACATATTCAACGCCTAGGAATATACCTGACTAGGAAGAATCTTAAAACCCATGGATATATATGTCTCCGTAAGAGAATCAAGCGTGTGTACAGCGGGCGAAACGCAGCAGTGAAAATCCGATAAATCCCATTATCAAAATAAATTTCGAAAACAAAACACAAAGACAGTGAAATAGAGAGCAATTCTTAAATAATTCACTCAGGGCATGTGATGCAAACGGGATTGACCACATCTACACCCAGAGCTGGTTGAGACATAAGGCTGGACACTTCAGGCTGATAGCATTGGTGAGTTTCGGTGAGCAAATGCAGACCCTTTGAAGTCATACTGCATGGTACCCATTCCATGGGTCCCAACTCTCCAGGTTCAAGGGAATCTTCCTCCAGCTAAAACATGCATGGGAAACCCAGAGTATCGTCCACCGTGTGATTGGGAAACGATTTAAAATGCATCTCAGTTTTCGTATCCTGGTCCTCGGGTTCACCATTCCAGATGCTTTACTAACACTCTCCCCGCTTGGAGAGTCAGTGCCTTTAACCTCCTGTTTGGCACAGCTTGCCATTTCTGTGCAAGATGAACAGGAATAGGGAGAACCAATGAGAGACTAGCTGTAGGTGTCTGCACGGGCAAATGTAACCCTCATTGCCGACCAGGAAGAGGAATTAAACAAAGGCTCAGTGTGCCCTGCTGGAAACAGATTAGGGCCTGAAGCAATCCTGCGGTTTTGTGCCCAGCTCACAAGAAAGCGAGTTGAAGAAAGGAGCTCAGGGGCACTGTACTTCACAAACCTGCAGAGTTATAAATGACAGCTATCCTCCAAAAATATATTGAAGTAAGCCTGCGAAGGGGACTTGAAAGCGGGGCTGAATTTCAGGAAAACGATTGCAGGGGGTAGACTGGAATTGCCCTGAAAGCATAGGAAAAGAGGCACAACGTCGACAATGATGCACTTGGCCAAAAAGGGCGTATGCGTTTTTTCCTGAATATATTCAGGAAAAAACGCATACGCCCTTTTTGGCCAACCAAGCAAGCTTGTAAAGGTAATCTGCACTACAATGAAATCTCACTGCCCCCCCGGGCAAAAGGGCCATCTGAAAAAAGTGTAAAATCCAGAAAGGTAGGACAGGATATGGAGAACAGGGAGCCTTGTTATGCTGATTGTCAGGATGTAAATTGCCAGCAGCCACCCTGGAGAAGTGTATGGTGTTTCCTGAAACACGTAAGAAACAAAGCAACACAGCCTATGGCACTTCCACTTATGGTCCCATAGCTTACGGAAATTAAAATCAAAAACAGACAGCCACCCCAATATTTGGGACGGCTGTGTTCACAAGAAGCTCGTCTACAGTATCAGGTAAATATCCCAGAAAGCAAAAAATGGATAAAGAATTTGTGGCACGTACGTGCAATGCAATATCACTCAGCAATGAAATCTGTGTCATCAGGCCCGTAGCGGCATAGTAAGTGGATGCAGGTACGGTGATTCTACGTGAACTACGTCACACAGAAAAAGAAACATCATAAGATATCACTAATACACGGAATTTAAACTTGACTACACATGAACTGAATTACAAAACAGAACAGGGTCTCAAATTTAGAAAACCAACTAGTGCTTGCTTATGGGGAAAGGTGCGTTGGGGTGCTGCATAAAACCAGAGACTGAAATTAGCACAGATAACATTCCATAAGCCAAATATGTAAGAGACAAGACCTACTCCTTGCTCAACGAAATGGACTCAACACCACATATTCAATGCCTAGGAATATACCTGACTAGGAAGAATCTTAAAACCCATGGATATATATGTCTCCGTAAGAGAATCAAGCGTGTGTACAGCGGCGGAAAAGCAGCAGTGAAAATCCGATAAATCCCGTTATCAAAATAAATTTCGAAAACAAAACACAAAGACAGTGAAATAGAGAGCAATTCTTAAATAATTCATTCAGGGCATGTGATGCAACCGGGATTGACCACATCTACACCCAAAGCTGGTTGAGACATAAGGCTGGACACTTCAGGCTGATAGCACTGGTGAGTTTCGGTGAGCAAATGCAGACCCTTTGAAGTCATACTGCATGGTACCCATTCCATGGGTCCCAACTCTCCAGGTTCAAGGCATTTTTCCTCCAGCTAAAACATGCATGGGAAACCCAGAGTATCGTCCACCGTGTGATTGGGAAACAATTTAAAATGCATCTCAGTTTTCGTATCCTGGTCCTCGGGTTCACCATTCCAGATGCTTTACTAACACTCTCCCCGCTTGGAGAGTCAGTGCCTTTAACCTCCTCTTTGGCACAGCTTGCAATTTCTGTGCAAGATGAACAGGAATAGGGAGAACCAATGAGAGACTAGCTGTAGGTTTCTGCACGGGCAAATGTAACGCTCATTGCCCACCAGGAAGAGGAATTAAACAAAGGCTCAGTGTGCCCTGCTGGAAACAGATTAGGGCCTGAAGCAATCCTGCAGTTTTGTGCCCAGCTCACAAGAAAGCGAGTTGAAGAAAGGAGCTCAGGGGCACTGTACTTCACAAACCTGCAGAGTTATAAATGACAGCTATCCTCCAAAAATATATTGAAGTAAGTCTGCGAAGGGGACTTGAAAGCGGGGCTGAATTTCAGGAAAACGATTGCAGGGGGTAGACTGGAATTGCCCTGAAAGCATAGGAAAAGAGGCAGAACGTCGACAATGATGCACTTGGCCAAAAAGGGCGTATGCATTTTTTCCTGAATATATTCAGGAAAAAACGCATATGCCCTTTTTGGCCAACCAAGCAAGCCTGTAAAGAAATCTGCACTACAATGAAGTCTCACTGCCCCCCGGGCAAAAGGGCCATCTGAAAAATGTGTAAAATCCAGAAAGGTAGAACAGGATATGGAGAACAGGGAGCCTTGTTATGCAGATTGGCAGGATGTAAATTGCCAGCAGCCACCCTGGAGAAGTGTATGGTGTTTCCTGAAACACGTAAGAAACAAAGCAACACAGCCTATGGCACTTCCACTTATGGTCCTATAGCTTACGGAAATTAAAATCAAAAACAGACAGCCACCCCAATATTTGGGACGGCTGTGTTCACAAGAAGCTCGTCTACAGTATCAGGTAAATATCCCAGAAAGCAAAAAATGGATAATGAAGTTGTGTCACATACGTGCAATGCAATATCACTCAGCAATGAAATCTGTGTCATCAGGCCCGTAGCGGCATAGTAAGTGGATGCAGGTACGGTGATTCTACGTGAACTACGTCACACAGAAAAAGAAACATCATAAGATATCACTAATACACGGAATGTAAACTTGACTACACATGAACTGAATTACAAAAAAGAACAGGGTCTCAAATTTAGAAAACCAACTAGTGCTTGCTTATGGGGAAAGGTGCGTTGGGGTGCTGCATAAAACCAGAGACTGAAATTAGCAGAGATAACTTTCCATAAGCCAAATATGTAATAGACAAGACCTACTCCTTGCTCAACGAAATGGACTCAACACCACATATTCAACGCCTAGGAATATACCTGACTAGGAATAATCTTAAAACCCATGGATATATATGTCTCCGTAAGAGAATCAAGCGTGTGTACAGCGGCCGAAACGCAGCAGTGAAAATCCGATAAATCCCATTATCAAAATAAATTTAGAAAACAAAACACAAAGACAGTGAAATAGAAAGCAATTCTTAAATAATTCACTCAGGGCATGTGATGCAACCGGGATTGACCACATCTACACCCAGAGCTGGTTGAGACATAAGGCTGGACACTTCAGGCTCATAGCATTGGTGAGTTTTGGTGAGCAAATGCAGACCCTTTGAAGTCATACTGCATGGTACACATTCCATGGGTCCCAACTCTCCAGGTTCAAGGGATTCTCCCTCCAGCTAAAACATGCATGGGAAACCCAGAGTATCGTCCACCGTGTGATTGGGAAACGATTTAAAATGCATCTCAGTTTTCGTATCCTGGTCCTCGGGTTCACCATTCCAGATGCTTTACTAACACTCTCCCGGCTTGGAAGAGTCAGTGCCTTTAACCTCCTGTTTGGCACAGCTTGCAATTTCTGTGCAAGATGAACAGGAATAGGGAGAACCAATGAGAGACTAGCTGTAGGTGTCTGCACGGGCAAATATAATGCTCATTTCCCACCAGGAAGAGGAATTAACCAAACGCTTAGCATGCCCTGCTGGAAAGAGATTAGTGCCTGAAGCAATCCTGCGGTTTTGTGCCCAGCTAACAAGAAAGCGAGTTGAAGAAAGGAGCTCAGGGGCACTGTAATTCACAAACCTGCAGAGTTATAAATGACAGCTATCCTCCAAAAATATATTGAAGTAAGCCTGCGAAGGGGACTTGAAAGCGGGGCAGAGTTTCAGGAAAACCATTGCAGGGGGTAGACTGGAATTGCCCTGAAAGCATAGGAAAAGAGGCATAACGTCGACAATGATGACTTGGCCAAAAAGGGCGTATGCGTGTTTTCCTGAATATATTCAGGAAAAAACGCATACGCCCTTTTTGGCCAACCAAGCAAGCCTGTAAAGGAAATCTGCACTACAATGAAGTCTCACTGCCCCCGGGGCAAAAGGGCCATCTGAAAAAAGTGTAAAATCCTGAAAGGTAGGACAGGATATGGAGAACAGGGAGCCTTGTTATGCTGATTGGCAGGATGTAAATTGCCAGCAGCCACCCTGGAGAAGTGTATGGTGTTTCCTGAAACACGTAAGAAACAAAGCAACACAGCCTATGGCACTTCCACTTATGGTCCTATAGCTTACGGAAATTAAAATCAAAAACAGACAGCCACCCCAATATTTGGGACGGCTGTGTTCACAAGAAGCTCGTCTACAGTATCAGGTAAATATCCCAGAAAGCAAAAAATGGATAAAGAAGTTGTGGCACGTACGTACAATGCAATATCACTCAGCAATGAAATCTGGGTCATCAGGCCCGTAGCGGCATAGTGAGTGGATGCAGGTACGGTGATTCTACGTGAACTACGTCACACAGAAAAAGAAACATCATAAGATATCACTAATACACGGAATGTAAACTTGACTACACATGAACTGAATTACAAAACAGAACAGGGTCTCAAATTTAGAAAACCAACTAGTGCTTGCTTATGGGGAAAGGTGCGTTGGGGTGCTGCATAAAAGCAGAGACTGAAATTAGCACAGATAACATTCCATAAGCCAAATATGTAATAGACAAGACCTACTCCTTGCTCAACGAAATGGACCCAACACCACATATTCAACGCCTAGGAATATACCTGACTGCGAAGAATCTTAAAACCCATGGATTTATATGTCTCCGTAAGAGAATCAAGCATGTGTACAGCGGCATAAACACAGCGGTGAAAATCCGATAACTCCCATTATCAAAATAAATTTCAAAAACAAAACACAAAGACAGTGAAATAGAGAGCAATTCTTAAACAATTCACTCAGGGCATGTGATGCAACCGGGATTGACCACATCTACACCCACAGCTGGTTGAGACATAAGGCTGGACACTTCAGGCTGATAGCATTGGTGAGTTTCGGTCAGCAAATGCAGACCCTTTGAAGTCATACTGCATGGTAACCATTCCATGGGTCCCAACTCTCCAGGTTCAAGGGATTCTTCCTCCAGCTAAAACATGCATGGGAAACCCAGAGTATCGTCCACCCTGTGATTGGGAAACGATTTAAAATGCATCTCAGTTTTCGTATCCTGGTCCTCGGGTTCACCATTCCAGATGCTTTACTAACACTCTCCCCACTTGCAGAGTCAGTGCCTTTAACCTCCTCTTTGGCACAGCTTGCAATTTTTGTGCAAGATGAACAGGAATAGGGAGAACCAATGAGAGACTAGCTGTAGGTGTCTGCACGGGCAAATGTAACGCTCATTGCCCACCAGGAAGAGGAATTAAACAAAGGCTCAGTGTGCCCTGCTGGAAACAGATTAGGGCCTGAAGCAATCCTGCGGTTTTGTGCCCAGCTCACAAGAAAGAGAGTTGAAGAAAGGAGCTCAGGGGCACTGTAATTCACAAACCTGCAGAGTTATAAATGACAGCTATCCTCCAAAAATATATTGAAGTAAGCCTGCGAAGGGGACTTGAAATCGGGGCAGAATTTCAGGAAAACGATTGCAGGGGGTAGACTGGAATTGCCCTGAAAGCATAGGAAAAGAGGCAGAACGTCGACAATGATGCACTTGGCCAAAAAGGGCGTATGCGTTTTTTCCTGAATATATTCAGGAAAAAACGCATACGCCCTTTTTGGCCAACCAAGCAAGCCTGTAAACGAAATCTGCACTACAGTGAAGTCTCACTGCCCCCCGGGCAAAGGGGCAATCTGAAAAAAGTATAAAATCCAGAAAGGTAGGACAGGATATGGAGAACAGTGAGCCTTGTTATGCTGATTGGTAGGATGTAAATTGACAGCAGCCACCCTGGAGAAGTGTATGGTGTTTCCTGAAACACGTAAGAAACAAAGCAACACAGCCGATGGCACTTCCACTTATGGTCCTATAGCTTACGGAAATTAAAATCAAAAACAGACAGCCACCCCAATATTTGGGACGGCTGTGTTCACAAGAAGCTCGTCTACAGTATCAGGTAAATATCCCAAAAAGCAAAAAATGGATAAAGAAGTTGTGGCACGTACGTAAAATGCAATATCACTCAGCAATGAAATCTGTGTCATCAGGCCCTTAGCGGCATAGTGAGTGGATGCAGGTACGGTGATTCTACGTGAACTACGTCACACAGAAAAAGAAACATCATAAGTTATCACTAATACACGGAATGTGAACTTGACTACACATGAACTGAATTACAAAACAGAACAGGGTCTCAAATTTAGAAAACCAACTAGTGCTTGCTTATGGGGAAAGGTGCCTTGGGGTGCTGCATAAAACCAGAGACTGAAATTAGAACAGATAACTTTCCATAAGCCAAATATGTAATAGACAAGACCTACTCCTTGCTCAACGAAATGGACCCAACACCACATATTCAACGCCTAGGAATATACCTGACTAGGAAGAATCTTAAAACCCATGGATATATATGTCTCCGTAAGAGAATCAAGCGTATGTACTGCGGCTAAAATGCAGCAGTGAAAATCCGATAAATCCCATTATCAAAATAAATTTCGAAAACAAAACACAAAGACAGTGAAATAGAGAGCAATTCTTAAATAATTCACTCAGGGCATGTGATGCAACCGGGATTGACCACATCTACACCCAGAGCTGGTTGAGACATAAGGCTGGACACTTCAGGCTGATAGCATTGGTGAGTTTCGGTGAGCAAATGCAGACCCTTTGAAGTCATACTGCATGGTACCCATTCCATGGGTCCCAACTCTCCAGGTTCAAGGGATTCTTCCTCCAGCTAAAACATGCATGGGAAACCCAGAGTATCGTCCACCGTGTGATTGGGAAACGATTTAAAATGCATCTCAGTTTTCGTATCCTGGTCCTCGGGTTCACCATTCCAGACGCTTTACTAACACTCTCCCCGCTTGGAGAGTCAGTGCCTTTAACCTCCTGTTTGGCACAGCTTGCAATTTCTGTGCAAGATGAACAGGAATAGGGAGAACCAATGAGAGACTAGCTATAGGTGTCTGCACGGGCAAATGTAATGCTCATTTCCCACCAGGAAGAGGAATTAACCAAAGGCTCAGCGTGCCCTGCCGGAAACAGATTAGGGCCTGAAGCAATCCTGCGGTTTTCTGCGCAGCTCACAAGAAAGCGAGTTGAAGAAAGGAGCTCAGGGGCACTGTAATTCACAAACCTGCAGAGTTATAAATGACAGCTATCCTCCAAAAATATATTGAAGTAAGCCTGCGAAGGGGACTTGAAAGCGGGGCAGAGTTTCAGGAAAACCATTGCAGGGGGTAGACTGGAATTGCCCTGAACGCATAGGAAAAGAGGCAGAACGTCGACAATGATGACTTGGCCAAAAAGGGCCTTTGCGTGTTTTCCTGAATATATTCAGGAAAAAACGCATACGCCCTTTTTGGCCAACCAAGCAAGCCTGTAAAGGAAATCTGCACTACAATGAAGTCTCACTGCCCCCCGGGCAAAAGGGCCATCTGAAAAAAGTGTAAAATCCAGAAAGGTAGGACAGGATATGGAGAACAGGGAGCCTTGTTATGCTGACTGGCAGGATGTAAATTGCCAGCAGCCACCCTGGAGAAGTGTATGGTGTTTCCTGAAACACGTAAGAAACAAAGCAACACAGCCTATGGCACTTCCACTTATGGTCCTATAGCTTACGGAAATTAAAATCAAAAACAGACAGCCACCCCAATATTTGGGACGGCTGTGTTCACAAGAAGCTCGTCTACAGTATCAGGTAAATATCCCAGAAAGCAAAAAATGGATAAAGAAGTTGTGGCACGTACGTGCAATGCAATATCACTCAGCAATGAAATCTGGGTCATCAGGCCCGTAGCGGCATAGTGAGTGGATGCAGGTACGGTGATTCTACGTGAACTACGTCACACAGAAAAAGAAACATCATAAGATATCACTAATACACGGAATGTAAACTTGACTACACATGAACTGAATTACAAAACAGAACAGGGTCTCAAATTTAGAAAACCAACTAGTGCTTGCTTATGGGGAAAGGTGCGTTGGGGTGCTGCATAAAAGCAGAGACAGAAATTAGCACAGATAACATTCCATAAGCCAAATATGTAATAGACATGACCTACTCCTTGCTCAACGAAATGGACCCAGCACCACATATTCAACGCCTAGGAATATACCTGACTACGAAGAATCTTAAAACCCATGGATTTATATGTCTCCGTAAGAGAATCAAGCGTGTGTGCAGCGGTATAAACACAGCGGTGAAAATCCGATAACTCCCATTATCAAAATAAATTTCAAAAACAAAACACAAAGACAGTGAAATAGAGAGCAATTCTTAAACAATTCACTCAGGGCATGTGATGCAACCGGGATTGACCACATCTACACCCACAGCTGGTTGAGACATAAGGCTGGACACTTCAGGCTCATAGCATTGGTGAGTTTCGGTGAGCAAATGCAGACCCTTTGAAGTCATACTGCATGGTACCCATTCCATGGGTCCCAACTCTCCAGGTTCAAGGCATTCTTCCTCCAGCTAAAACATGCATGGGAAACCCAGAGTATGGTCCACCGTGTGATTGGGAAACGATTTAAAATGCATCTCAGTTTTCGTATCCTGGTCCTCGGGTTCACCATTCCAGATGCTTTACTAACACTCTCCCCGCTTGGAGAGTCAGTGCCTTTAACCTCCTCTTTGGCACAGCTTGCAATTTCTGTGCAAGATGAACAGGAATAGGGAGAACCAATGAGAGACTAGCTGTAGGTGTCTGCACGGGCAAATGTAACACTCATTGCCGACCAGGAAGAGGAATTAAATAAAGGCTCAGCGTGCCCTGCTAAAAACAGATTAGGGCCTGAAGCAATCCTGCGGTTTTTTGCCCAGCTCACAAGAAAGCGAGTTGAAGAAAGGAGCTCAGGGGCACTGTAATTCACAAACCTGCAGAGTTATAAATGACAGCTATCCTCCAAAAATATATTGAAGTAAGCCTGCGAAGGGGACTTGAAAGCGGGGCAGAATTTCAGGAAAACGATTGCAGGGGGTAGACTGGAATTGCCCTGAAAGCATAGGAAAAGAGGCAGAACGTCGACAATGATGCACTTGGCCAAAAAGTGCGTATGCGTATATTCCTGAATATATTCAGGAAAAAACGCATACGCCCTTTTTGGCCAACCAAGCAAGCCTGTAAAGGAAATCTGCACTACAATGAAGTCTCACTGCCCCCGGGCAAAAGGGCCATCTGAAAAAAGTGTAAAATCCAGAAAGGTAGGACAGGATATGGAGAACAGGGAGCCTTGTTATGCTGATTGGCAGGATGTACATTGCCAGCAGCCACCATGGAGAAGTGTATGGTGTTTCCTGAAACACGTAAGAAACAAAGCAACACAGCCTATGGCACTTCCACTTATGGTCATATAGCTTACGGAAATTAAAATCAAAAACAGAGAGCCACCCCAATATTTGGGACGGCTGTGTTCACAAGAAGCTCGTCTACAGTATCAGGTAAATATCCCAGAAAGCAAAAAATGGATAAAGAAGTTGTGGCACGTACGTACAATGCAATATCACTCAGCAATGAAATCTGTGTCATCAGGCCCGTAGCGGCATAGTGAGTGGATGCAGGTACGGTGATTCTACGTGAACTACGTCACACAGAAAAAGAAACATCATAAGATATCACTAATACACGGAATGTAAACTTGACTACACATGAACTGAATTACAAAACAGAACAGGGTCTCAAATTTAGAAAACCAACTAGTGCTTGCTTATGGGAAAAGGTGCGTTGGGGTGCTGCATAAAACCAGAGACTGAAATTAGCACAGATAACTTTCCATAAGCCAAATATGTAATAGACAAGACCTACTCCTTGCTCAAAGAAATGGACCCAACACCACATATTCAACGCCTAGGAATATACCTGACTAGGAAGAATCTTAAAACCCATGGATATATATGTCTCAGTAAGAGAATCAAGCGTGTGTACAGCGGCCGAAACGCAGCAGTGAAAATCCGATAAATCCCATTATCAAAATAAATTTCGAAAACAAAACACAAAGACAGTGAAATAGAGAGCAATTCTTAAATAATTCACTCAGGGCATGTGATGCAACAGGGATTGACCACATCTACACCCAGAGCTGGTTGAGACATAAGGCTGGACACTTCAGGCTGATAGCACTGGTGAGTTTCGGTGAGCAAATGCAGACCCTTTGAAGTCATACTGCATGGTACCCATTCCATGGGTCCCAACTCTCCAGGTTCAAGGCATTCTTCCTCCAGCTAAAACATGCATGGGAAACCCAGAGTATCATACACCGTGTGATAGGGAAACGATTTAAAATGCATCTCAGTTTTCGTATCCTGGTCCTTGGGTTCACCATTCCAGATGCTTTACTAACACTCTCCCTGCTTGGAGAGTCAGTGCCTTTAACCTCCTGTTTCTCACAGCTTGCAATTTCTGTGCAAGATGAACAGGAATAGGGAGAACCAATGAGAGACTAGCTGTAGGTGTCTGCACGGGCAAATGTAACGCTCATTTCCCACCAGGAAGAGGAATTAACCAAAGGCTCAGCGTGCCCTTCCGGAAACAGATTAGGGCCTGAAGCAATCCTGCGGTTTTGTGCCCAGCTCACAAGAAAGCGAGTTGAAGAAAGGAGCTCAGGGGCACTGTACTTCACAAACCTGCAGAGTTATAAATGACAGCTATCCTCCAAAAATATATTGAAGTAAGCCTGCGAAGGGGACTTGAAAGCAGGGCAGAATTTCAGGAAAACGATTGCAGGGGGTAGACTGGAATTGCCCTGAAAGCATAGGAAAAGAGGCACAACGTTGACAATGTTGCACTTGGCCAAAAAGGGCGTTTGCGTTTTTTCCTGAATATATTCAGGAAAAAACGCATACGCACTTTTTGGCCAACCAAGCAAGCCTGTAAAGGAAATCTCCACCACAACGAAGTCTCACTGCCCCCCGGGCAAAAGGGCCATCTGAAAAAAGTGTAAAATCCAGAAAGGTAGGACAGGATATGGAGAACAGGGAGCCTCTTTATGCTGACTGGCAGGATGTAAATTGCCAGCAGCCACCCTGGAAAAGTGTATGGTGTTTCCTGAAACACGTAAGAAACAAAGCAACACAGCCTATGGCACTTCCACTTATGGTCCTATAGCTTACAGAAATTAAAATCAAAAACAGACAGCCACCCCAATATTTGGGACGGCTGCGTTCACAAGAAGCTCGTCTACAGTATCAGGTAAATATCCCAGAAAGCAAAAAATGGATAAAGAAGTTGTGGCACGTACGTACAATGCAATATCACTCAGCAATGAAATCTGTGTCATCAGGCCCGTAGCGGCATAGTGAGTGGATGCAGGTACGGTGATTCTACGTGAACTACGTCACACAGAAAAAGAAACATCATAAGATATCACTAATACACGGAATGTAAACTTGACTACACATGAACTGAATTACAAAACAGAACAGGGTCTCAAATTTAGAAAACCAACTAGTGCTTGCTTATGGGGAAAGGTGCCATGGGGTGCTGCATAAAACCAGAGACTGAAATTAGCACACGTAACATTCCATAAGCCAAATATGTAATAGACAAGACCTACTCCTTGCTCAACGAAATGGACTCAACACCACATATTCAACGCCTAGGAATATACCTGACTAGGAAGAATCTTAAAACCCATGGATATATATATCTCCATAAGAGAATCAAGCGTGTGTACAGCGGCCGAAACGCAGCAGTGAAAATCCGATAAATCCCATTATCAAAATAAATTTCGAAAACAAAACACAAAGACAGTGAAATAGAGAGCAATTCTTAACTAATTCACTCAGGGCATGTGATGCAACTGGGATTGACCACATCTACACCCAGAGCTGGTTGAGACATAAGGCTGGACACTTCAGGCTGATAGCATTGGTGAGTTTCGGTGAGCAAATGCAGACCGTTTGAAGTCATACTGCATGGTACCCATTCCATGGGTCCCAACTCTTCAGGTTCAAGGGATTCTTCCTCCAGCTAAAACATGCATGGGAAACCCAGAGTATCGTCCACCGTGTGATTGGGAAACGATTTAAAATGCATCTCAGTTTTCGTATCCTGGTCCTCGGGTTCACCATTCCAGATGCTTTAGTAACACTCTCCCCGCTTGGAGAGTCAGTGCCTTTAACCTCCTCTTTGGCACAGCTTGCAATTTCTGTGCAAGATGAACAGGAATGGGGGAACCAATGAGAGACTAGCTGTAGGTGTCTGCACGGGCAAATGTAACGCTCATTGCCCACCAGGAAGAGGAATTAAACAAAGGCTCCGTGTGCCCTGCTGAAAACAGATTAGGGCCTGATGCAATCCTGCGGTTTTGTGCCCAGCTCACAAGAAAGCGAGTTGAAGAAAGGAGCTCAGGGGCACTGTAATTCACAAACCTGCAGAGTTATAAATGACAGCTATCCTCCAAAAATATATTGAAGTAAGCCTGCAAAGGGGACTTGAAAGCGGGTCAGAAATTCAGGAAAACGATTGAAGGGTTAAACTGGAATTGCGCTGAAAGTATAGGAAAAGAGGCAGAACGTCGATAATGATGCACTTGTCCAAAAAGTGCGGATGCTTTTTTCCCTAAATATATTCAGGAAAAAACGCATACGCCCTTTTTGGCCAACCGAGAAGCTTGTAAATAAACCTGCACTACAATGAAATCTCAGTGCCCCCCAGGGCAAAAGGGCCATTTAAAAAAATTGTAAAATCCAGAAACGGAGGACAGGCAATGGAAAACAGGGATCCTTATTATGCTGATGCATATGATGTAAATTGCCGACAGCCATTCTGGAGAAGTGTTATGTGTTTCCTGAAACACGTAAGAAACAAAGCAACACAGCCTATGGCACTTCCACTTATGGTCCTACAGCTTAGGGAAATTAAAATCAAAAACACCCAGCCACCTCAAAGTTTGGGACCTCTCTGTTCACAAGAACCTCGTTTACAGTACCAGGTAAATATCTCAGAGAGCAAACAATGGATAAAGAAGTTGTGGTACGTACGTACAATGGAATATCACTCAGCAATGAAATCTGTGTCATCAGGCCCGTAGTGGCATAGTGAGTGGATACAGGTATGGTGATTCTACGTGAAATAAGTCACACATAAAAAGAAACATCATAAAATATCACTAATACACAGTATGTAAACTTGACTACACATGAACTGAATTACAAAACAGAACAGTCTCAAATTTAGAAAACCAACTTGTGCTTTCTTATGGAGAAAGGTGCGTTGGAGTGCTGCATAAAACCAGAGACTGAAATTAGCACAGATACCGTTCCATAAGCCAAATATGTAATAGACAAGACCTACTCCTTGCTCAACGAAATGGACTCAACACCACATATTCAACGCCTAGGAATATACCTGACTAGGAAGAATCTTAAAACCCGTGGATATTTATGTCTCCGTAAGAGAATCAAGAGTGTGTACAGCGGCATTAACGCAGCAGTGAAAATCCGATAAATCCCAGTGTCAAAAAAAATTTCAAAAACAAAACACAATGACAGTGAAATAGAGAGCAATTCTTAAATAACTCACACAGGGCATGTGATGCAACCTGGTTTACCACATCTATACCCAGAGCTGGGTGAGAGATAAGGCTTGACCCTTTGGGCTGATAGCATTGGTGAGGTTCAGTGAGCAAATGCAGACCCTTTGATGTCATACTGCATGGTACCCTTTCCATGGTTCCCAACTCTCCAGGTTCAAGGGATTCTTCCTTCTGCTAAAATTTGCATGGGAAACCCAGAGTATGCTCCACCGTGTGACTGGGAAACCTTTTTACATGCATGTCTGTTTTCGTCCCCTGGTACTCAGGTTCACCATTCCAGACGCTTTTCTTACACTCTCCCCATTTGGAGAGTCAGTGCCTTTAACCTCCTGTTTGGCACTGTTTGCAATTTCTGCGCAAGATGAACAGGAATAAGGAGAACCAATGGGAGACTATCTGTAGGTGTGTGCACGGGCAAATATTTTTTTTAACATCTTTATTGGGGTATAATTGCTTTACAATGGTGTGTTAGTTTTTGCTTTATAACAAAGTGAATCAGCTATACATATACATATGCTCCCTGTGTCTTCCCTCTTGTGTCTCCCTCCCTCCCTCTCTCCCCCTTCCACCCCTCCAGGCTGTCCCAACGCCCCGAGCTAATATCCCTGTGCCTTGCGGCTGCTTCCCCCTTGCTATCTACCTTACTACATTTGTTAGTGTGTATATGTCCATGACTCTCTCTCGCCCTGTCAAAACTCACCATTCCCCCTCCCCATATCCTCAATTCCGTTCTCCAGTAGGTCTGCGCCTCTATTCCTGTCTTATCCCTAGGTTCTTCATGACATTTTTTTCCTTTAAATTCCATATATATGTGTTAGCATACGCTATTTGTCTTTTTCTTTCTGACTTACTTCACTCTGTATGACAGACTCTAGGTCTATCCATCTCATTACAAATAACTCAGTTTCATTTCTTTTTAAGGCTGAGTAATATTCCATTGTGTATATGTGCCACATCTTCTTTATCCATTCGTCCGATGATGGGCGCTTAGGTTCTTTCCATCTCCGGGCTATTGTAAATAGAGCTGCAATGAACATTTTGGTACATGACTCTTTTTGAATTTTGGTTTTCTCAGGGTATATGCCCAGTATGCACGGGCACTTTTAACACTCATTTCCCAACAGGAAAAGGAATTAACCAAATGCTCAGCATGCCGTGCTGGAACAAGATTAGGGCCTGAAGCAATCCTGCGGTTTTGTGGCCAGCTCACAAGAAAGCGAGTTGAGGAAAGGAGCTCAGGGGCACTGTCATTCACATACCTGCAGACTTATAAATGACAGAAATCGTACAAAAATATATTGAATTAAGGCTGCGAAGAGGACTTGAAAGTGGGGCAGAATTGCTGGAATCCGATTTCAGGAGGTAGACGTGAATTGCTCTGAAAGCATAAGAGAAGTGGCAGAACCTCGTCAATGAAGCACTTGGCCAAAAAGGGCATATGCATTTTTTCCAGGGCCATCATTCACGGGAGTAGGAGGCTCCCAGCATGCTCCAGTGGCCAACAGAGGGCCCACGTCGCCAAGGCGATGTGAGCTAGCCAGGCAGGAGTGACCTGACATCAGAGGGCCCACCTCACAGAATGGTAGGGAACCCAGCCAGGATCAGACTCTCCCCAGAGGGCCCACATCACCAAGGTGATGGGAACCAGGCAGGAGTGTCCTCACACCCGTGGGGCCACATCATCAAAAGTTGAGGTACCCAGCACATGTGGCCTCAAACCAGAGGACCCACATCACCATGGGTTTCGGAGTGAGGCAGGCAGGATTAACCTCACAACACATGTCCCATTGTATACAAAAGGTGTGGAAACCAGCAGTTGGATCTTCCTAGCAGGCGGCCCAGAGCACTGAGGCTATGAGATCCAGGCCGGCATGAACTCACAACAGAGGGCCCTCATTGTGATTCTGTAAGCAACCCAGCCGTTGTGACCTCAGAGCAGAAGGCCCACATCCCCATGGGGAAGGGAAACAAGCAGGAGTGTCATCGCAAGAGTGGGCACACATGAAAAAATGTGGGGAGCCCAGCAATTAGTGCCTGATGCCAGAGGGCCCTCATCACCGAGGGGCGGTGGCTCCCAGCCAGCTCCGACTGCTACCAGAGGGGCGACGTCGCCAATGCGGAGTGCGACAACCAGGCAGGAGTGACCTCAGAGCAGAGGGTCAACCTCACAGAAGTGTGAAGAACTAAAGAGGATCAGATTCTCACCAGAGGGCCCACATCACCAAGGGAATGGGAACCAGGCAGGAGTGTCCTCACACTAGTGGGGCCACATCACCGAAAAGTGAGGGACCCAGCACACGTGGCCTCAAACCAGAGGACACACATCACAAGGGAGCTGGGATTGAGGCAGGCAGGAGGAGCCTCAAAACAGAGGGACCATAGAATTAAAGAGGTGAAGAATCCCGCAGTTGGAACCTCCCAGCAGGCGGCCAGGAGCAGCGAGACTATGGGATCCAGGCCGGAGTGATCTCACACCAGAGGGCCGTCATCATGAAACTGTGAGCAACCTAGGCGTTGGGATCTCAGAGCAGAAGGCCCACATTCCCATGGGGTTGGGAACCTGTCAGAAGTGTACTCGCACCACAGGGCACACATCAGAGAATTTAGGGAACCCAGGAGTTAGGGCCTGACGCCAGAGGGCCCTCATTACCAAGGGGAGGAGACTCCAATCAGGCACCAACACCCAACTGAGGTCCCACGTCGCCAAGGTGACGTGTGACAGCCAGGTAGGAGTGACCTCACCGCAGAGGGCCTACCTCACAGAAGGGTGAGGAACACAGCCAGGATAAGACTCTCACCAGAGGGCCCACATCACCAAGGTGATCAGAACCAGGCAGGAGAGTCTTCACACCAGTGTGGCCACATCATAGAAAGGTGAGGAACCCAGCACATGTGGCCTAAACCAGAAGACCCACATCTCCAAGGGGCTCAGAATGAGGCAGGCAGGATTAGCCTCACAACACAGGGCCCATAGAATAAAAAAGCTGAGAAATCCAGCAATGGGAACCTCCCAGCAGGCGGCCAAGAGCACCAAGTCTATGCGATTCAGGTCGCAGTAAACTCACAGCAGAGGGTCCACATCATGAAACTGCGAGCAACCCAGCCATTTGGACCTCAGAGCAGAAGGTCCACATCCCCAAGGTGTTGGGAGCATGGCAGGAGTGTCCTCGCACCACTTAGCACATATCAGAAAATGTGGGTACCCAGCAGTTAGGGCCTGACGCCAGAGGGCCCTCATCACTGAGGGGAGGAGGCTCCCAGCATGTTCCAACTACCACAAGAGGGCCCACGTCGCCAAGGCGGGGTGTGCCAGCCAGGCAGGAGTGACCTCACAGCAGACGGCCCACCTCAAAGAAGTGTGAGGAACCCAACCAGGATCAGACTCTCACCAGAGGGCCCATATCACCAAGGGGACGGGAACCAGGCACGAGTGTCCTCACACCAGTGGGGCCACATCACTAAAAGATGAGGAAACTGGCACATGTGGCCACAAACCAGAGGACCTACATCACTAAGGGGCTGGGAGTGACACAGGCAGGAGGAGCCTCCCAACACAGGGCCCAAAGAATAAAAAAGGTGAGGAACCCAGCAGTTGGAACTTCCCAGCAGGCGGCCCAGAGTACAGAGGCTATGGGATCTAGGAATGAGTGAACTAACACCAGAGAGCTAACATCAGGAAACTGTGAGCAACCCAGTCGTTGGAACCTCAGAGCAGAAGGCCCATATCGCCATGGGGATGGGAACATTTCACGAGTGTCCTGGCATCACTGGGCTCACATCAGAAAACCTGGGGAGCCCAGCAGTTAGAGCCTGACGCCAGAGGGACCTCATCACCGAGGACAGGAGTCTCCAAAAGGATCCAACTGCCACCAGAGGGCCGACGTCACCAAGGCAATGGGAGCAAGCCAGGCAGGAGTTACCTCAGAGCACAGGGCCCACCTCACAGAACGGTAAGGAACCCAGCCAGGATCAGACTCTCACCAGAGGGGCCACATCACCAAGGGGCTGGGAAACAGGCACGAGTGTCCTCACACCATTGGGGCCACATCATCGAAAGGTGAGGGACCCAGCACACGTGGCCTCACACCAGAGGACACACATCACAACGGGGCTGTGATTGAGGCAGGCAGGAGGAGCCTCAAAACAGAGGGCCCATAGAATAAAAAAGGTGAGGAATCCCGCAGTTGGAACCTCCCAGCAGGCGCCCAGGAGCAGCAAGCCTATGGGATCTAGGCCGGAATGAACGCACATCAGAGGGCCCTCATCATGAAACTGTGAACACCCCAGCCGTTGGGACCTCAGAGCAGAAGGCCCAAATTCCCATGGGGTTGGGAACCTGACAGGAGTGTACTCGCACCACAGGTCGCACATCTGCAAATTTTGGGAGCCCAGGAGTTAGGGTCTGACGCAAGAGGGCCCTCATTACCGAGGGACGGAGACTCGCAGCAGACACCAACTCCCAACTGAGGGCCCACGTCACCAAGGTGATGTGTGCCAGCCAGGCAGGAGTGACCTCACCGCAGAGGGCCTACCTCACAGAAGGGTGAGGAAACCAGCCAGGATAAGACTCTCACCAGAGGGCCCACATCACCAAGGGGATCGGAACCAGGCAGGAGGGTCCTCACACCAGTGTGGCCACATTATAGAAAGGTGAGGAACCCAGAACATGTGGCCTAAAACAGGGGACCCACATCTCCAAGGGGCTAGGAGTGAGGCAAGCAGGAGTATCCTCACAAAACAGAGCCCACAGAATAAAAGTTGTGAGGAATCCAGCAGTTGGAACCGGCCAGTAGGCCGCCCAGAGCACAGAGTCTATGGGATCCAGGCCACAGCAAACTCACAGCAGAGGTCCCACATCATGAAACTGTGAGCAACCCAGCGGATGGGACCTCAGAGCAGAAGGCCCACATCCCTATGGGGATGGGAACCTGACAGGAGTGTCCTCGGCCCACTTCCACGAATCAGAAAATGTGGGAACCCAGCAGTTAGGACCTGAGGCCAGAGGACCCTCATCACCGAGGGGAGGAGGCTCCCAGCAGGCTCTAACTGCCACCATAAGGCCGATGTCACCAAGGCGGGGTGTGCCAACCAGGCAGGAGTGACCTCAGAGCAGAAAGCCCACCTCACAGAAGTGTGAGGAACCCAACAAGGATCAGACTGTCACCAGAGGGCCAACATCACCAAGGGAATGGGAACCAGGCAGGAGTGTCCTCACACCAGTGGGGCTACATCACCATAATTTGAGGGACCCAGCACACGTGGCCTCAAACCTGAGGACACACATCACCAAGGGGCTGGGAGTGAGGCAGGCCAGAGGATCCTCAAAACAGAGGGACCATAGAATAAAAAAGGTGAGGAATCCCACAGTTGGAACCTCCGGCAGGCAGCCAGGAGCAGCGAGGCTATGGGATCTAGGCAGGAGTGAACTCACACCAGAGGGCCCTCATCATGAAACTGTGAGCAACACAGCCGTTGGGACCTCAGAGCAGAAGGCTCACATCCCCATGGGGATGGGAACCTGGCAGGAGTGTCCTTGCACCACTTAGCACGAATCAGAAAATGTGGGAACCCAGCAGTTAGGGCCTGAGGCCAGAGGGCCCTCATCACCGAGGGGAGGAGGCTCCCAGCAGGCTCCAACTGCCACCATATGGCCGACGTTGCCAAGGCGGGGTGTGCCAGCCAGGCAGGAGTGACCTCAGAGCAGAGGGCCCACCTCACAGAAGGGTGAGGAACCTAACCAGGATCAGACTCTCACCAGAGGGCCAACATCACCAAGGTGATGGGAACCAGGCAAGACTGTCCTAACAGCAGTGGGGCCAACATCACCAAGGGAATGGGAACCAGGCAAGAGTGTCCTCACACCAGTGTGGCCACATTATAGAAAGGTGAGGAACACAGCACATGTGGCCTCAAACAAGGGGACACACATCACGAAGGGGCTGGGAGTGAGGCATGCAGGAGGAGACGCACAACCGAGGGCCCATAGAATAAAAAAGGTGAGGAATCGAGAAGTTGGAAACTCCAAGCTGGAGGCCCAGAGCACTGACACTATGGGATACAGGCCAGAGTGAACACACAGCAAAGGGCCCACATCATGAAACTGTGAGCAACCCAGCAGTTGGGACCACAGTACAGAAGTCCCACATGCCCATGGGGATGGGAACCTGGCAGGAGTGACTCGCACCACTGGGCACACATCAGAAAATGTGTGGAGCCCAGCACTTAGGGCCTGACACCAGAAGGCCCTCATCACTGAGGGGAGGAGACCCCAGCACACTCCAACTGCCACCAGAAGGTCCACATCGCCAAGGCGACGTGCGCCAGCCAGGCAGGATTGACCTCACAGCAGAGGGCCCACATCATGAAAGTGTGAGCAACCCAGCCGTTAGGACCTCAGAACAGAAGGCCCACACGCTCATGAGGATGGGAACCTGGCAGGAGTGCCCTCGTACCACTTAGCACGTATCAGAAAATGTGGGAACCCCGCCATTAGGGTCTGACGCCAGAGGGCCTCATCACCGCGGGAAGGAGGCTCCCAGCAGGCTCCAACTGCCACCAGGGTGCCGAAGTCAACAAGGCGGGTTGTGCCAGCCAGGCAGGAGTGACCTCAGAGAAGAGGGCTCACCTCACGGATGTGTGAGGAACCCAACCAGGATCAGAGTCTCACCAGAGGGCCCACATCACCAAGGGGATGAGAACCAGGCAGGAGTGTCCACACACCAGTGGGGCCACATCATCAAAAGATGAGGAACCCATCACATATGGCCTCAAACCTGAGGACATACATCACCATGTGGCTGGGAGTGAGGCAGGTATCTGGAGGGGCACATTTAACTCTAATTTCCCACCAGGAAGAGGAATTAACCAAAGGCTCAGAGTGCCGTGCTGGACCCTGATTATGGCCTGAAGCAAACCTGCAGTTTTGTGGCCAGCTTACAAGGAAGCGAGTTAAGAAAGGAGCTCAGGGGCACTGTAATTCACAAACCTGCAGAGATAAATGACAGCTATTGGCAAAAATATATCGAAGTAAGTCTGCAAAGAGGACTTGAAAACGAGGCAGAATTGCAGGAATCATATTTCAAGAGGTAGATTGGAATTGCATTTAAAGCATATGAAAAGCGGCAGATCTTTGACAGTGATGCACATGGACAAAAAGTGCGTATACATTTTTCCTGAATATATTCAGGAAAAAACGCATATGAACATTTTGGCCAACCAAGCACTCCAGCAATGGAAATCCACACTACAATGAAGTCACATTTCCCATTCGTCAAAAAGGCCATCTGAATAAAGTGTAAAAACCAGAAACACAGGACAGGCCATGGAGAACAGGGAGCCGTGTTATGCTGATGGGCGGGATGTAAATTGCCAACAGACACTCTGGAGATGTTCATGGTGTATCCTGAAACATCTAAAAAACAAAGCTACAGAGCCTAGGGCACTTCCACTTTTGGCCCTATAGCTTAGGAAAATTAAAATCAACAAGACACAGCCAATACAAAATTTAGGGCTGCTGTGTTTACAAGAACCTCGAGTCCAGTACAAATTAAATATCCCAGAAAGAAAAAGATGGATAAAGAAGTTGTGCTACTTACGTACAACGGAATATCACTCAGCAGTGAAATCAATGTCATCAGGCCTGTAGCAGCAAATTGAGTGGATTTAATTATGATGATTCTAAGAGAAATATATCACACAAAGAAAGATAATTATCATAAGATATCACTAATAGAGGGAGTGTAAACTTGGCTACACATAAACTGAATTACAAAACCGAACAGAGTCTCACATTTAGATAAAAACCTTATGCTTGCTTAAGGGGAAAGTTGAGTTGGGCTGCTGTATAAAAACAGATTGAAATTAGCACACATACCATTCCATAAGCCAAATACGTAATAAACAAGACCTACTCTTTGCTCAACGAAATAGACTCATCCATGGTGTATCACCTCACACCTATTAGAATGGGCATCATCAGAAAATCTACAAACAACAAATGCTGGAAACGGTGTGGAGATAAGGAATCCTCTTCCACTATTGTTGGGAACGTAAATTGATACAGTCACTGTGGAGAACATTATGGAGTTTCTTATAAAACTAAGAATAGAATTACCATATGATACAGCAATCCCTCTACTGGGCATATACCCAGACAAAACCATAAATCAAAAAGAGACATTCACCACAATGTTCATTGCATCACTATTTACACTATCCAGGAAATGGAAGCAACCTAAATGCCCACAGACAGATGAATGCATAAAGATGTGTTACATATATAAAATGGAATATTACTAAGCCATAAAAAGGAATGAAATTGGGACATTTGTAGAGACGTTCATGGATCTAGAGACTGTCATACAGAGTGAAGTAAGTCAGAAAGAGAAAAACAAATCTTGTATATTAATGCATATATGTGGAACCTAGAAAAATTGTACAGATGAACCGTTTTGCAAGGCAGAAATAGAGCAATACATGTATACAACAAACGTATGGACAACAAGGGGGGAAAGCTGTTGGGGATGGTGGTGGGAGGAGTTGAGATATTGGGATTGGTATGTATACATTTATATGTATAAAGTAGATAACCAAAAACAACCTGCTGTATAAAAATATAAAATTAAATTCAAAATAAAAAAATAAAATTAAAAAAAGTAAAACAGAAAAATATTCTTCCCTTCACATACATGTATTTATATGAATAAATTATTTCCATGCTTATATCTGTAAATACACAAAAGAGGAATAAAATCTACCTTGAACCAAAAACGAAAAAAAGATAAAAAAGAACAGAACCCACCAGTTACACAGAGGAAAACCGTTTCAGGGCACTTGCTCCAATTGCAAACAATTCTGAAGTTGGTCAGTGGTGGGCAATCATCTCCCATTCAGCCAGCATGCTCCTCACAACAAGCGTCCTCACTGCAAAGCTGGTGGACCGTGCCGAGGTATCTGTGAGTAAACGTGGGCCGAGCCCCAGGCCAGCTGCTGCTGAAATGTTCCCACCCTTCCAAGGCTAAACACCTGAATATGTACAAGGACTTGAAAACCTAGAGGAAGGGCCATGGAGCCACATGAGGGACAGCATGCCAGCCGACTTGGTGCCTGCAGGCCAGCCAGGATGGTCCTGGCCCTGGGTGCTCTTCTGGAAGCTCTCCATTTCCCTGCCTGAGATACCCCTGCTGTCCCGGCCCCCACTGCTTTCTTCCTTCCTCACCTGTGCCCAGGGAGAAATTCCAGCGGCAGGTGTGGGTGACACATCCTCTTCTTTAGCAGGTAGCATCTTGGCAACTGCTGCAGAAAGTCCAGCAGAGCCCCACTCACACTGGGACACCCACAAAGCCGTGGCCTCTCACTCCCTCCCACCAGCCCAGCCCCAAGACTGCTGACAGGGCAGAGAAAATGGCGTCAGGCACAGCTGCAGGGGCTCTTGCTGCCTGGAGCGGTGTTTATATTGATCTCAACCCAGGCACACCTGGGGAGGGCTGGCCGGCACGGTCAGGCTTCCCAAGGCAGCCAATAATCACCCCTCAGGGGCTCACAGTTGCTGAAAATGGAACTTGCTGAATTGGCCAGGTCCAAGGAACAGGTGTGGGCTCCTGAGAGTCAGGATAGACAAGGGGCTGCAGCTCTGGCTTGTTTTCTAATTATATTATCTGGCCCATGAGTGGGAGACAACTTCAAGAAAACCCTCTCCTAATGAGAGGAACCCAGGAGTCAGGGAGAGGAGGGGTGGGTGGTGGTTGGAGACAGAGGCCTGGTGCCCCGGGTGCAGTGGAAGTCTCTGGAAGACCAGGTGGAGGAGGCCGCACAGAGTGATGCCCAGGGTCACAGACCTGTCAGAGCTGCTGTTTGTTAGTTCAAGTCCTGCTCTGAGGTGCTCTGTGTCAGATCTGAGCGACAGGTGAGCTGGGAGTGCTCTGCAATGAGGGCTATGTGCACGGTTCCTGTGTGCCCAGCCCTGCCAAGGTACCTGCAAGGGTAGCTCTGTATCCTGGGAGGGGCCTGACCACGGGAGCCCCATGGACTGCAGAGGACCTGCCCAGGGAATCCCATATCCTGGGAGGGGCCTGAACACGAGAGCCCCGTGGGCTGGGGTGGGGGTAGGGTACCTGCCCAGGTGAGCTCCATATCCTGGGATTGGCCTGACCTCGAGAGCCCCATGGGCTGCTGGAGTCCTGGTAAAGGATGTCAGGACAGTCAGTGAAGCCACTGAGGATATACCTCCAGTAGTTCCTAAATCCTACACCCTGCTGGTCATTCTACCAACCACCAGGACTTGGTATTCTGTATTAGTCTTCACTGATGCCTTCTTTTGTATTCCATTAGTCCCAGAGTCACAAGAAATTTTGGCTTGTGAGTGACAGGACTCAACATACAACTAAAACAATACTTCCAGGCTGTCTTGCCCCAAGGGTTCAAAAATTCCCACACCATCTTTGGGGAAAGCTCAGCTAAAGACCTAAAAGTTCTACCTCTGGAAAAGGAAACACTCCTTCAATATTCAGACGACATTCTGATCGCCAGCCCTACTAAGGAGGCCTCAGAACTACCAAGCCAATAAAGGATAGAAGTTGTCCACGAAAAAGCTCAAGTATCACAGACTACGGTGACCTGCCTGGGCTTCATTCTCACAGAAGGTCGGAGAAGCCCATCCCAGGAAAGGGAAGAAACAATTTACAGCCTTACCCCTTTCTGAAACTAGAAGACAGCTTAGGGGTTCCTGAGGAAGCCAGGGTTTCCTGCCTCTGGATCCCTAACTACAGTCTACTAGCTGGGCCTCTATATGAAACACTGAAAGGAAAAGATGATGATCCTTTTGAATAGAATCCAGAAGTGGCCTTTCAAGAATGGAAAGAGCAGTCAATTCAGACCCTTGCCCTGGAACTCCCTAATTTAGCTAAACCCTTTGACCTTTACATTCCTGGTGAAAGGTGAATCGCCATTGGAGTATTAGTGCAAAAACTGGGACCACTTGAAATGGAACAATGCAAGAATGCCATCCAGGTAGGATAAACTATGGTCACCAAGGGGCTTGGCCCACCGCCACATCTGGCCAAGATACTGGTGGTATCTGAAAACCTGGAAATCAGCAGCCCAAAAGGCCACCTCCCTTCTAAGGGAAACGGACCCCACGTGGTGATCCTAACCCCCAACCATGTCCTGAAGTTGCAGGGTTTGCTCCGTGGGCACACTGACCTCGATTGAGGAGGCCCTCCAACTCCAACCTCCAGAGAGATAACCGGGGGCAACGGGGCACCATGACGACCCGTGTGACCATCACTTGACCTGGAGTTTCTCTCATAAAACAACAAGAGTGTGTCCCAAAAGAGTAGACTACTGCTTGCAGTACTTACTGTACCCAGAGGGGAGCTAATAATCTTGGCGGGGGAACCGTATATCATGCTGTCACCATAGAAAAGCCTACAGACACCCTGATGATGGTGGCCAATAAGACTGGCTGGACTCCTGTTTACTTCCAAAGGCTCTTGACTCAGTGACCATCATGATCCTTCATCACCACTGACCCTGGACTGTCTGGGAGCTGAGCGGGCAGGATCCTGACACCTGGTGCTGTTTTTACGTTAATTCAGGGGCCTAATGGAAGAAAGCGCAGACTGTTGGTCAGAGCATCTAGGCTGGCAGAAACGGTCAGTCAGAGCATCTAGGCTGGCAGAAACGGTCAGCCTAAGGTGGCCGAACAAATGTGGGGCGGAGTGAAACTGGACCTCACAGCGCCACTGCACATCTCCTTTCTGGACCCTTAAAGGTCATTAGAATCTATAACACTTCCAATACTGGTGCTCAGGTGGACGAGCAGGGAGGCAGGAGGCCTGGGGACAATCAACGTCACCTGGAGGCTGCTGGGGAGAAGTTCTGACCCTCGCCCACGGGTATGAAGCCTCCTAACTCAGCACTCAGCAGTTACAGAAGAAGGGTCTGCACCCGCAGCACTCCAAGAATGAGGAAAGGGACAAAAGGCAGAAGAGAAGTTTGTCCCAGGCAAAGCCCCTTAAAAATGCCTGGGAGATAAGAATAGAATCTGGGCAATAAAATAAAGTCTAACCATTTTTATCCTTTGTGCTTTGTCTAATTTCAGGTGCTCCTAGTGTCCCGCATACAGAGGTTCCACACCCGGCACTTCAGACCAGATTTCCTAGAGCAGAATGGCTCGATGACACTTCAGCTCCTGGGGCCCAGTTCAGACTCCGTGACATAGAGCCTGAGCTGCAGCCAACCAGGTCCTCGAGAGCTCAGCCCCCTCCCTCCCAGTGACTCTGACAGGATCTCTACACAGCAGCCCAGCCCACAGCCCACAGGGTAGCACCTCTCCATTCTCTGATCAAAATATAAAGTTTCCTTTGCTTTTGAACCAAACTCAGTCTCGATCTATTGGCTCCAATGACACTGGGCAGGGGGACACTTGTTGGCGTCCACTCTGGAGGATCAGTAACAGAAATTGAGAACATTGTAACTTCAATGAACAGATGTGTGAGCCAAACTGTAATTAACATAGAACAGTGTATAAGGCTCGGGTAAAATAAGATGTTTCTAACACTTCCATTTGATATTTCCATCACTTTCTTATAAGCAAGTTCAGTGAAAAGGTTTGTCTTCTTTGTCAGGTCAATATTAGAGAAACAAAGTGATTTCTTTCCAAGGATGTACATCTAATAATCTTGGTTAAAGCTTCAATCTTGTTTTAAATGCTTTTGCATTGAAAATGATACCTCTCTTTCAGCTCCCCCATTTCTGAGAAGCATAAAATCTTATAATTTATTATTACCAAAGGGAAATGGTAGGAGGAGGGATAAATTAACAGTTTGGGATTAACACATACACACTGCTATGTATGAAATCATCAGCAAGGAACTACTGTATAGCACAGGGAACTACACTCAATATTTTGCAATAACCTATAAGGGGAAATGATCTGAAAAAGAATAGATATTTTTATTGACATCATCCATCAATGACAGTAAAAATGGAATCTAAGGGAAGACAGTGGTGAGTGCTTCTGACCCTGAAGACTTCAATCATCTAAAGTTTGGACTCTGCCTACTTCCCAAGGCCCTTAATGAACATATGTGTAGCCGTAGCTTAAAAAATTCCCCAGTTTGGGTTGCGGAGAGACACTGATATTTAAAATCCCCTGGTGTTCTCCTCACATGAATGGGACCCTTCCTACACCTAAAACATGCCTGTCACACCCAGAGGATGGTATACCATCTGATCGGTAAAAGTTTGGAAAAGGCATCTCATCTCCTCATCTCTTGGTGCTAGGGTTCACCACTCCAGCGTCTTTACTAACAGTCTCCCCACTTGGAGATGTCAGCACTGTCATCATCCTGTTGCATACAGTTTGGAATTTGTCCAGAGGATGAAGCAGAAGGAGGAGGAACAATGAGAGACAAGTCCTAGGTGTTCGGACAGGCACATGCCACTCTAATTTCCAATCAGGAAGACGAATTGACCAAAGGCTAGGGTTGCCCATGGAAACAGAATAGGGCTTGAGGAATCCTGATGCTTTGTGGCCAGTTCCCATAAACACAAGTTGGAAAATGGAACTCAGGGGCACTAAAATTCACGAAACTGCAGAATTGAAAATATCTATCACTGAAAAATGTCTTGAGGAAAGTCAGAGAAAAGGACTTGTAAGCAACGGAGAATGGCAGGAAAGGGATTGGAAGAGGTAGAAAGGACTCGCCATTAAGCACAAGAAAAGGGGCTGAACATTGCCAACATTGCAGTTGGCCAAAAAGGGTGTATGCGTCTTTTTCTGTATATATTCAAGAAAAGGGCATACACTTTTTTAGCCAACCAAACAGGTGGGCACTGGAAATCAATACTACAAAACATATCACTTTGCATCAGTCAGAAGAGCCGTCCTCATAAAGTGTAAACACCAGAAATGCAGGACAGGGCAAGGAGAAAAGGGAGCCCTGTGAGTCTTATAGTGGAAATGTATATTGCCAACGGTCACTCTGGATAAGTCTATTGTGTTTACTAAAGCATCTAAAAAATGAGCTACCGAGCACAGGGCACTTGCACTCATGGACGTATATCTTGGGAAAAACAAAAATCGAGAGGACACAGGCACCCCAATGTTTACCACCTCTCTGTTTAAAAGATCCTCGACTAGGATATAACTTAAAGTATCTGCAGAGAAAAAACGGACAGAGATGTGGTGCTTATGTAGAGTGGAATATTACTCAGCCTGGAAATCAATGAAATACGGCCAGTTATAACAACTCAAGAGGAGTTACGTGTGATCATTCGAAGTCACATAATTCAAAAAGAAAAAGACATAAGATATCAATAATACATGGAATGTTAACATGGCTACACATAAACTGAATTACAAAAGAGAAGAGGGTTTCAAATTAAGAAAACCAACTTATGCTTCCTTAAGGGGAAAGGTGAGTTGGGGTGCTGCATAAAACCAGAGATTGAAATTAGCACAGATACCATTCCATAAGCCAAATATGTAATAGTCAAGACCTACTCCTTGCTCAACGAAATGGACTCCACACGCCATATTCAATGCCTAAGAATATACCGGATTAGTAAGAATCTTAAAACCCATGGACTTATATGTCTCCGTAACAGAATCAAGCGCGTGTACAGCGGCATAAACGAAGCAGTGAAAATCCGATAAATCCAATTATTAAAATAAATTTCAAAAACAAAACACAATGACAGTGAAATAGGAAGCAATTCTTAAATAATTCACTCAGGGCATGTGATGCAACCTGGATTTACCACATCTACACCCAGAGATGGTTGAGACATAAGGCTGGACACTTCAGGCTGATAGAATTGGTGAGTTTCGGTGAACAAATGCAGATCCTTTGAAGTCATACTGCATGGTACCCATTCCAAGGGTCCCAACTCTCCAGGTTCAAGGGATTCTTTCTTCAGCAAAAAACATGCGTGGGAAATGGCGAGTATGGTCCACCGTGTGATTAGGAAACGATTTAAAATGCATCTCAATTTTCGTATCCTGGTCCTCGGGTTCACCATTCCAGACGGTTTACTAACATTCTCCCCGCTTGGAGAGTCAGTGCCTTTAACCTCCTGTTTGGCACAGCTTGCAATTTCTGCGCAAGATGAACAGGAATAGGGAGAACCAATGAGAGACTAGCTATAGGTGTCTGCACGGGCAAATGTAAGGCTCATTTCCCACCAGGAAGAGGAATTAACCAAAGGTTCAGCGTGCCCTGCCGGAAACAGATTAGGGCCTGAAGCAATCCTGCGGTTTTGTGCCCAGCTCACAAGAAAGCGAGATGAAGAAAGGAGCTCAGGGGCACTGTAATTCACAAACCTGCAGAGTTATAAATGACAGCTATGCTCCAAAAATATATTGAAGTAAGCCTGCGAAGGGGACTTGAAAGCGGGACAGAATTTCAGGAAAACGATTGCAGGGGGTAGACTGGAATTGCCCAGAAAGCATAGGAAAAGAGGCAGAACGTCGACAATGGTGTACTTGGCCAAAAAGTGCGTATGCATTTTTTCCTGAATATATTCAGTAAAAAACGCATATGCCCTTTTTCGCAAACCAAGCAAGCCTGTAAAGGAAATCTGCACTAAAATGAAGTCTAACTGCCCCCTGGGCAAAAGGGCCATCTGAAAAATGTGTAAAATCCAGAAAGGTAGGACAGGATATGGAGAACAGGGAGCCTTGTTATGCTGATTGGCAGGATGTAAATTGCCAACAGCCACCCTGGAGAACTGTATGGTGTTTCCTGAAACCCATAAGAAACAAAGCAACACAGCCTATGGCACTTCCATTTATGGTCCCAAAGATTACGGAAATTAAAATCAAAAACAGAAAGCCACCCCAAAGTTTGGGACGGCTGTGTTCCCAAGAAGATCGTCTACAGTACAAGGTAAATATCCCAGAAAGCAAAAAATGGATAAATAATTTGTGGCACGTACGTGCAATGCAATATCACTCAGCAATGAAATCTGTGTCATCAGGCCCGTAGCGGCATAGTGAGTGGATGCAGGTACGGTGATTCTACGTGAACTACGTCACACAGAAAAAGAAACATCATAAGATATCACTAATACACGGAATGTAAACTTGACTACACATGAACTGAATTACAAAACAGAACAGGGTCTCAAATTTAGTAAACCAAGTAGTGCTTGCTTATGGGGAAAGGTGCGTTGGGGTGCTGCATAAAACCAGAGACTGAAATTAGCACAGATAACTTTCCATAAGCCAAATATGTAATAGACAAGACCTACTCCTTGCTCAACGAAATGGACCCAACACCACATATTCAACGCCTAGGAATATACCTGACTACGAAGAATCTTAAAACCCATGGATATATATGTCTCCGTAAGAGAATCAAGCGTGTGTACAGCGGCCGAAACGCAGCAGTGAAAATCCGATAAATCCCATTATCAAAATAAATTTCGTAAACAAAACACAAAGACAGTGAAATAGAGAGCAATTCTTAAATAATTCACTCAGGGCATTTGATGCAACCGGGATTGACCAAATCTACACCCAGAGCTGGTTGAGACATAAGGCTGGACACTTCAGGCTGATAGCATTGGTGAGTTTCGGTGAGCAAATGCAGACCCTTTGAAGTCATACTGCATGGGACCTATTCCATGGGTCCCAACTCTTCAGGTTCAAGGGATTCTTCCTCCAGCTAAAACATGCATGGGAAACCCAGAGTATCGTCCACCGTGTGATTGGGAAACGATTTAAAATGCATCTCAGTTTTCGTATCCTGGTCCTCGGGTTCACCATTCCAGATGCTTTACTAACACTCTCCCCGCTTGGAGAGTCAGTGCCTTTAACCTCCTCTTTGGCACAGCTTGCAATTTCTGTGCAAGATGAACAGGAATAGGGAGAACCAATGAGAGACTAGCTTTAGGTGTCTGCACGGGCAAATGTAACGCTCATTGCCCACCAGGAAGAACAATTAAACAAAGGCTCAGTGTGCCCTGCTGGAAACAGATTAGGGCCTTAAGAAATCCTGCAGTTTTGTGCCCAGCTCACAAGAAAGCGAGTTGACGAAAGGAGCTCAGGAGCACTGTAATTCACAAACCTGCAGAGTTATAAATGACAGCTATCCTCCAAAAGTATATTGAAGTAAGCCTGCGAAGGGGACTTGAAAGCGGGGCAGAATTTCAGGAAAACGATGGCAGGGGGTAGACTGGAATTGCCCTGAAAGCATAGGAAAAGAGGCACAACGTCGACAATGATGCACTTGGCCAAAAAGGGCGTAAGCGTTTTTTCCTGAATATATTCAGGAAAAAACGCATACGCTCTTTTTGGCCAAGGGAGCAAGCCTGTAAAGGAAATCTGCACTACAATGAAATCTCACTGCCCCCCGGCAAAAGGGCCATCTGAAAAAAGTGTAAAATCCAGAAAGGTAGGACAGGATATGGAGAACAGGGAGCCTTGTTATGCTGATTGGCAGGATGTAAATTGTGAACAGCCACCCTGGAGAAGTGTATGGTGTTTCCTGAAACACGTAAGAAATAAAGCAACACAGCCTATGGCAATTGCACTTATGGTCCTATTCCTTAGGGAAATTAAAATCAAAACAGAGAGCCACCCCAAATTTTGGGACAGCTGTGTTCCCAAGAAGCTCGTCTACAGTACCAGGTAAATATCCCAGAAAGGAAAAAATGGATAAAGAAGTTGTGGCACGTACGTGCAATGCAGTATCACTCAGCAATGAAATCTGTGTCATCAGGCCCGTAGCGGCATAGTGAGTGGATGCAGGTACGGTGATTCTACTTGAACTACGTCACACAGAAAAAGAAACATCATAAGATATCACTAATACACGGAATGTAAACTTGACTACACATGAACTGAATTACAAAACAGAACAGGGTCTCAAATTTAGAAAATCAACTAGTGCTTGCTTATGGGGAAAGGTGACTTGGGCTGTTGCATAAAACAAGAGACTGAAATTAGCACAGATAACTTTCCATAAGCCAAATATGTAATAGACAAAACCTACTCCTTGCTCAACGAAATGGACCCAACACCACATATTCAACGCCTAGGAATATACCTGACTAGGAAGAATCTTAAAACCCATGGATATATATGTCTCCGTAAGAGAATAAAGCGTGTGTACAGCGGCCGAAACGCAGCAGTGAAAATCCGATAAATCCCATTATCAAAATAACTTTCGAAAACAAAACACAAAGACAGTGAAATAGAGAGCAATTCTTAAATAATTCACTCAGGGCATGTGATGCAATCGGGATTGACCACATCTACACCCAGAGCTGGTTGAGACATAAGGCTGGACACTTCAGGCTGATAGCATTGGTGAGTTTTGGTGAGCAAATGCAGACCCTTTGAAGTCATACTGCATGGTACCCATTCCATGGGTCCCAACTCTCCAGGTTCAAGGCATTCTTCCTCCAGCTAAAACATGCATGGGAAATCCAGAGTATCGTCCACCGTGTGATTGGGAAACGATTTAAAATGCAACTCACTTTTCGTATCCTAGTCCTCGGTTTCACCATTCCAGATGCTTTACTAACACTCTCCCCGCTTGGAGAGTCAGTGCCTTTAACCTCCTGTTTGTCACAGCTTGCAATTTCTGTGGAAGATGAACAGGAATAGGGAGAACCAATGAAAGACTAGCTGTAGGTGTCTGCACGGGCATATGGAACACTCATTGCCCACCAGGAAGAGGAATTAAACAAAGGCTCAGCATGCCCTGCTGGAAACAGATTAGGGCCTGAAGCAATCATGCGGTTTTGTGCCCAGCTCACAAGAAAGCGAGTTGAAGAAAGGAGCTCAGGGGCACTGTAATTCACAAACCTGCAGAGTTATAAATGACAGCTATCCTCCAAAAATATATTGAAGTAAGCCTGCGAAGGGGACTTGAAAGCGTGGCAGAATTTCGGGAAAACGATTGCAGGGGGTAGACTGGAATTGCCCTGAAAGCATAGGAAAAGAGGCAGAACGTCGACAATGATGCACTTGGCCAAAAAGGGCGTATGCGTTTTTTCCTGAATATATTCAGGAAAAAACGCATACGCCCTTTTTGGCCAACCAAGCAAGCCTGTAAAGGAAATCTGCACTACAATGAAGTCTCACTGCCCCCCCGGGCAAAAGGGCCATCTGAAAAAAGTGTAAAATCCAGAAAGTTAGGACAGGATATGGAGAACAGGGAGCCTTGTTATGCTGATTGGCAGGATGTAAATTGCCAGCAGCCACCCTGGAGAAGTGTATGGTGTTTCCTGAAACACGTAAGAAACAAAGCAACACAGCCTATGGCACTTCCACTTATGGTCCTATAGCTTACGGAAATTAAAATCAAAAACAGACAGCCACCCCAATATTTGGGATGGCTGTGTTCACAAGAAGCTCGTCTACAGCACCAGGTAAATATCCCAGAATGCAAAAAATGGATAAAGAAGTTGTGGCACGTACGTACAATGCAATATCACTCAGCAATGAAATCTGTGTCATCAGGCCCGTAGCGGCATAGTGAGTGGATGCAGGTACGGTGATTCTACGTGAACTACGTCACACAGAAAAAGAAACATCATAAGATATCACTAATACACGGAATGTAAACTTGACTACACATGAACTGAATTACAAAACAGAACAGGGTCTCAAATTTAGAAAATCAACTAGTGCTTGCTTATGGGGAAAGGTGACTTGGGCTGTTGCATAAAACAAGAGACTGAAATTAGCACAGATAACTTTCCATAAGCCAAATATGTAATAGACAAAACCTACTCCTTGCTCAACGAAATGGACCCAACACCACATATTCAACGCCTAGGAATATACCTGACTAGGAAGAATCTTAAAACCCATGGATATATATGTCTCCGTAAGAGAATAAAGCGTGTGTACAGCGGCCGAAACGCAGCAGTGAAAATCCGATAAATCCCATTATCAAAATAACTTTCGAAAACAAAACACAAAGACAGTGAAATAGAGAGCAATTCTTAAATAATTCACTCAGGGCATGTGATGCAATCGGGATTGACCACATCTACACCCAGAGCTGGTTGAGACATAAGGCTGGACACTTCAGGCTGATAGCATTGGTGAGTTTTGGTGAGCAAATGCAGACCCTTTGAAGTCATACTGCATGGTACCCATTCCATGGGTCCCAACTCTCCAGGTTCAAGGCATTCTTCCTCCAGCTAAAACATGCATGGGAAATCCAGAGTATCGTCCACCGTGTGATTGGGAAACGATTTAAAATGCAACTCACTTTTCGTATCCTGGTCCTCGGTTTCACCATTCCAGATGCTTTACTAACACTCTCCCCGCTTGGAGAGTCAGTGCCTTTAACCTCCTGTTTGTCACAGCTTGCAATTTCTGTGGAAGATGAACAGGAATAGGGAGAACCAATGAAAGACTAGCTGTAGGTGTCTGCACGGGCATATGGAACACTCATTGCCCACCAGGAAGAGGAATTAAACAAAGGCTCAGCATGCCCTGCTGGAAACAGATTAGGGCCTGAAGCAATCATGCGGTTTTGTGCCCAGCTCACAAGAAAGCGAGTTGAAGAAAGGAGCTCAGGGGCACTGTAATTCACAAACCTGCAGAGTTATAAATGACAGCTATCCTCCAAAAATATATTGAAGTAAGCCTGCGAAGGGGACTTGAAAGCGTGGCAGAATTTCGGGAAAACGATTGCAGGGGGTAGACTGGAATTGCCCTGAAAGCATAGGAAAAGAGGCAGAACGTCGACAATGATGCACTTGGCCAAAAAGGGCGTATGCGTTTTTTCCTGAATATATTCAGGAAAAAACGCATACGCCCTTTTTGGCCAACCAAGCAAGCCTGTAAAGGAAATCTGCACTACAATGAAGTCTCACTGCCCCCCCGGGCAAAAGGGCCATCTGAAAAAAGTGTAAAATCCAGAAAGTTAGGACAGGATATGGAGAACAGGGAGCCTTGTTATGCTGATTGGCAGGATGTAAATTGCCAGCAGCCACCCTGGAGAAGTGTATGGTGTTTCCTGAAACACGTAAGAAACAAAGCAACACAGCCTATGGCACTTCCACTTATGGTCCTATAGCTTACGGAAATTAAAATCAAAAACAGACAGCCACCCCAATATTTGGGATGGCTGTGTTCACAAGAAGCTCGTCTACAGCACCAGGTAAATATCCCAGAATGCAAAAAATGGATAAAGAAGTTGTGGCACGTACGTACAATGCAATATCACTCAACAATGAAATCTGTGTCATCAGGCCCGTAGCGGCATAGTGAGTGGATGCAGGTACGGTGATTCTACGTGAACTACGTCACACAGAAAAAGAAACATCATAAGATATCACTAATACACGGAATGTAAACTTGACTACACATGAACTGAATTACAAAACAGAACAGGGTCTCAAATTTAGAAAACCAACTAGTGCTTGCTTATGGGGAAAGGTGCTTTGGGGTGCTGCATAAAACCAGAGACTGAAATTATCACAGATAACTTTCCATAAGCCAAATATGTAAAAGACAAGACCTACTCCTTGCTCAACGAAATGGACCCAACACCACATATTCAACGCCTAGGAATATACCTGACTAGGAAGAATCTTCAAACCCATGGATATATATGTCTCCGTAAGAGAATCAAGCGTGTGTACAGCGGCCGAAACGCAGCAGTGAAAATCCGATAAATCCCATTATCAAAATAAATTTCGAAAACAAAACACAAAGACAGTGAAATAGAGAGCAATTCTTAAATAATTCACTCAGGGCATGTGATGCAACCGGGATTGACCACATCTACACCCAGAGCTGGTTGAGACATAAGGCTGGACACTTCAGGCTGATAGCATTGGTGAGTTTCGGTGAGCAAATGCAGACCCTTTGAAGTCATACTGCATGGTACCCATTCCATGGGTCCCAACTCTCCAGGTTCAAGGCATTCTTCCTCCAGCTAAAACATGCATGGGAAATCCAGAGTATCGTCCACCGTGTGATTGGGAAACGATTTAAAATGCATCTCAGTTTTCGTATCCTGGTCCTCGGGTTCACCATTCCAGATGCTTTACTAACACTCTCCCCGCTTGGAGAGTCAGTGCCTTTACCTCCTGTTTGGCACAGCTTGCAATTTTTTTGCAAGATGAACAGGAATAGGGAGAACCAATGAGAGACTAGCTGTAGGTGTCTGCACGGGCAAATGTAACGCTCATTGCCCACCAGGAAGAGGAATTAAACAAAGGCTCAGTGTGCCCTGCTGGAAACAGATTAGGGCCTGAAGCAATCCTGCGGTTTTGTGCCCAGCTCACAAGAAAGCGAGTTGAAGAAAGGAGCTCAGGGGCACTGTAATTCACAAACCTGCAGAGTTATAAATGACAGCTATCTTCCAAAAGTATATTGAAGTAAGCCTGCAAAGGGGACTTGAAAGCGGTGCAGAATTTCAGTAAAACGATTGCAGGGGGTAGACTGGAATTGCCCTGAAAGCATAGGAAAAGAGGCAGAACGTCGACAATGATGACTTGGCCAAAAAGGGCGTATGCGTGTTTTCCTGAATATATTCAGGAAAAAACGCATACGCCCTTTTTGGCCAACCAAGCAAGCCTGTAAAGGAAATCTGCACTACAATGAAGTCTCACTGCCCCCGGGGCAAAAGGGCCATCTGAAAAAAGTGTAATATCCTGAAAGGTAGGACAGGATATGGAGAACAGGGAGCCTTGTTATGCTGATTGGCAGGATGTAAATTGCCAGTAGCCACTCTGGAGAAGTGTATGGTGTTTCCTGAAACACGTAAGAAACAAAGCAACACAGCCTATGGCACTTCCACTTATGGTCCTATAGCTTACGGAAATTAAAATCAAAAACAGACAGCCACCCCAATATTTGGGACGGCTGTGTTCACAAGAAGCTCGTCTACAGTATCAGGTAAATATCCCAGAAAGCAAAAAATGGATAAAGAAGTTGTGGCACGTACGTACAATGCAATATCACTCAGCAATGAAATCTGGGTCATCAGGCCCGTAGCGGCATAGTGAGTGGATGCAGGTACGGTGATTCTACGTGAACTACGTCACACAGAAAAAGAAACATCATAAGATATCACTAATACACGGAATGTAAACTTGACTACACATGAACTGAATTACAAAACAGAACAGGGTCTCAAATTTAGAAAACCAACTAGTGCTTGCTTATGGGGAAAGGTGCGTTGGGGTGCTGCATAAAAGCAGAGACTGAAATTAGCACAGATAACATTCCATAAGCCAAATATGTAATAGACAAGACCTACTCCTTGCTCAACGAAATGGACCCAACACCACATATTCAACGCCTAGGAATATACCTGACTGCGAAGAATCTTAAAACCCATGGATTTATATGTCTCCGTAAGAGAATCAAGCGTGTGTACAGCGGCATAAACACAGCGGTGAAAATCCGATAACTCCCATTATCAAAATAAATTTCAAAAACAAAACACAAAGACAGTGAAATAGAGAGCAATTCTTAAACAATTCACTCAGGGCATGTGATGCAACCGGGATTGACCACATCTACACCCACAGCTGGTTGAGACATAAGGCTGGACACTTCAGGCTGATAGCATTGGTGAGTTTCGGTGAGCAAATGCAGACCCTTTGAAGACATACTGCATGGTACCCATTCCATGGGTCCCAACTCTCCAGGTTCAAGGCATTCTTCCTCCAGCTAAAACATGCATGGGAAACCCAGAGTATCGTCCACCGTGTGATTCGGAAACGATTTAAAATGCATCTCAGTTTTCGTATCCTGGTCCTCGGGTTCAACATTCCAGATGCTTTACTAACACTCTCCCCGCTTGGAGAGTCAGTGCCTTTAACCTCCTGTTTGTCACAGCTTGCAATTTCTGTGCAAGATGAACAGGAATAGGGAGAACCAATGAAAGACTAGCTGTAGGTGTCTGCACGGGCATATGGAACACTCATTGCCCACCAGGAAGAGGAATTAAACAAAGGCTCAGCATGCCCTGCTGGAAACCGATTAGGGCCTGAAGCAATCATGCGGTTTTGTGCCCAGCTCACAAGAAAGCGAGTTGAAGAAAGGAGCTCAGGGGCACTGTAATTCACAAACCTGCAGAGTTATAAATGACAGCTATCCTCCAAAAATATATTGAAGTAAGCCTGCGAAGGGGACTTGAAAGCGTGGCAGAATTTCAGGAAAACGATTGCAGGGGGTAGACTGGAATTGCCCTGAAAGCATAGGAAAAGAGGCAGAACGTCGACAATGATGCACTTGGCCAAAAAGGGCGTATGCGTTTTTTCCTGAATATATTCAGGAAAAAATGCATACGCCCTTTTTGGCCAACCAAGCAAGCCTGTAAAGGAAATCTGCACTACAATGAAGTCTCACTGCCCCCCCGGGCAAAAGGGCCATCTGAAAAAAGTGTAAAATCCAGAAAGTTAGGACAGGATATGGAGAACAGGGAGCCTTGTTATGCTGATTGGCAGGATGTAAATTGCCAGCAGCCACCCTGGAGAAGTGTATGGTGTTTCCTGAAACACGTAAGAAACAAAGCAACACAGCCTATGGCACTTCCACTTATGGTCCTATAGCTTACGGAAATTAAAATCAAAAACAGACAGCCACCCCAATATTTGGGATGGCTGTGTTCACAAGAAGCTCGTCTACAGCACCAGGTAAATATCCCAGAATGCAAAAAATGGATAAAGAAGTTGTGGCACGTACGTACAATGCAATATCACTCAGCAATGAAATCTGTGTCATCAGGCCCGTAGCGGCATAGTGAGTGGATGCAGGTACGGTGATTCTACGTGAACTACGTCACACAGAAAAAGAAACATCATAAGATATCACTAATACACGGAATGTAAACTTGACTACACATGAACTGAATTACAAAACAGAACAAGGTCTCAAATTTAGAAAACCAACTAGTGCTTGCTTATGGGGAAAGGTGCTTTGGGGTGCTGCATAAAACCAGAGACTGAAATTATCACAGATAACTTTCCATAAGCCAAATATGTAAAAGACAAGACCTACTCCTTGCTCAACGAAATGGACCCAACACCACATATTCAACGCCTAGGAATATACCTGACTAGGAAGAATCTTCAAACCCATGGATATATATGTCTCCGTAAGAGAATCAAGCGTGTGTACAGCGGCCGAAACGCAGCAGTGAAAATCCGATAAATCCCATTATCAAAATAAATTTCGAAAACAAAACACAAAGACAGTGAAATAGAGAGCAATTCTTAAATAATTCACTCAGGGCATGTGATGCAACCGGGATTGACCACATCTACACCCAGAGCTGGTTGAGACATAAGGCTGGACACTTCAGGCTGATAGCATTGGTGAGTTTCGGTGAGCAAATGCAGACCCTTTGAAGTCATACTGCATGGTACCCATTCCATGGGTCCCAACTCTCCAGGTTCAAGGCATTCTTCCTCCAGCTAAAACATGCATGGGAAATCCAGAGTATCGTCCACCGTGTGATTGGGAAACGATTTAAAATGCATCTCAGTTTTCGTATCCTGGTCCTCGGGTTCACCATTCCAGATGCTTTACTAACACTCTCCCCGCTTGGAGAGTCAGTGCCTTTACCTCCTGTTTGGCACAGCTTGCAATTTTTTTGCAAGATGAACAGGAATAGGGAGAACCAATGAGAGACTAGCTGTAGGTGTCTGCACGGGCAAATGTAACGCTCATTGCCCACCAGGAAGAGGAATTAAACAAAGGCTCAGTGTGCCCTGCTGGAAACAGATTAGGGCCTGAAGCAATCCTGCGGTTTTGTGCCCAGCTCACAAGAAAGCGAGTTGAAGAAAGGAGCTCAGGGGCACTGTAATTCACAAACCTGCAGAGTTATAAATGACAGCTATCTTCCAAAAGTATATTGAAGTAAGCCTGCAAAGGGGACTTGAAAGCGGTGCAGAATTTCAGTAAAACGATTGCAGGGGGTAGACTGGAATTGCCCTGAAAGCATAGGAAAAGAGGCACAACGTCGACAATGATGCACTTGGCCAAAAAGGGCGTATGCGTTTTTTCCTGAATATATTCAGGAAAAAACGCATATGCACTTTTTGGCCAACCAAGCAAGCCTGTAAAGAAATCTGCACTACAATGAAGTCTCACTGCCCCCCGGGCAAAAGGGCCATCTGAAAAAAGTATAAAATCCAGAAAGGTAGGAGAGGATATGCAGAACAGGGAGCCTTGTTATGCTGATTGGGAGGATTTAAATTGCCAACAGCCACCCTGGAGAAGTGTATGGTGTTTCCTGAAACACGTAAGAAATAAAGGAACACAGCCTATGGCAATTGCTCTTATGGTCCTCTTGCTTAGGGAAATTAAAATCAAAAACAGAGATCCGCCCCAAAGTTTGGGACAGCTGTGTTCCCAAGAAGCTCGTCTACAGTACCAGGAAAATATCCCAGAAATCAAAAAATGGATAAAGAAGTTGTGGCACGTACGTGCAATGCAATATCACTCAGCAATTAAATCTGTGTCATCAGGCCCGTAGCGGCATAGTGAGTGGATGCAGGTACGGTGATTCTACGTGAACTACGTCACACAGAAAAAGAAACATCATAAGATATCACTAATACACGGAATGTAAACTTGACTACACATGAACTGAATTACAAAACAGAACAGGGTCTCAAATTTAGAAAACCAACTAGTGCTTGCTTATGGGGAAAGGTGCGTTGGGGTGCTGCATAAAACCAGAGACTGAAATTAGCACAGATAACTTTCCAAAAGCCAAATATGTAATAGACAAAACCTACTCCTTGCTCAACGAAATGGACCCAACACCACATATTCAACGCCTAGGAATATACCTGACTAGGAAGAATCTTCAAACCCATGGATATATATGTCTCCGTAAGAGAATCAAGCGTGTGTACAGCGGCCGAAACGCAGCAGTGAAAATCCGATAAATCCCATTATCAAAATAAATTTCGAAAACAAAACACAAAGACAGTGAAATAGAGAGCAATTCTTAAATAATTCACTCAGGGCATGTGATGCAACCGGGATTGACCACATCTACACCCAGAGCTGGTTGAGACATAAGGCTGGACACTTCAGGCTGATAGCATTGGTGAGTTTCGGTGAGCAAATGCAGACCCTTTGAAGTCATACTGCATGGTACCCATTCCATGGGTCCCAACTCTCCAGGTTCAAGGGATTCTTCCTCCAGCTAAAACATGCATGGGAAACCCAGAGTATCGTCCACCGTGTGATTGGGAAGCGATTTAAAATGCATCTCAGTTTTCGTATCCTGGTCCTCGGGTTCACCATTCCAGACGCTTTACTAACACTCTCCCCACTTGGAGAGTCAGTGCCTTTAACCTCCTGTTTGGCACAGCTTGCAATTTCTGTGCAAGATGAACAGGAATAGGGAGAACCAATGAGAGACTAGCTATAGGCGTCTGCACGGGCAAATGTAATGCTCATTTCCCACCAGGAAGAGGAATTAACCAAAGGCTCAGCGTGCCCTGCCGGAAACAGATTAGGGCCTGAAGCAATCCTGCAGTTTTGTGCGCAGCTCACAAGAAAGCGAGTTGAAGAAAGGAGCTCAGGGGCACTGTAATTCACAAACCTGCAGAGTTATAAATGACAGCTATCCTCCAAAAATATATTGAAGTAAGCCTGCGAAGGGGACTTGAAAGCGGGGCAGAGTTTCAGGAAAACCATTGCAGGGGGTAGACTGGAATTGCCCAGAAAGCATAGGAAAAGAGGCATAACGTCGACAATGATGACTTGGCCAAAAAGGGCGTGTGCGTGTTTTCCTGAATATATTCAGGAAAAAACGCATACGCCCTTTTTGGCCAACCAAGCAAGCCTGTAAAGGAAATCTGCACTACAATGAAGTCTCACTGCCCCCGGGGCAAAAGGGCCATCTGAAAAAAGTGTAATATCCTGAAAGGTAGGACAGGATATGGAGAACAGGGAGCCTTGTTATGCTGATTGGCAGGATGTAAATTGCCAGTAGCCACTCTGGAGAAGTGTATGGTGTTTCCTGAAACACGTAAGAAACAAAGCAACACAGCCTATGGCACTTCCACTTATGGTCCTATAGCTTACGGAAATTAAAATCAAAAACAGACAGCCACCCCAATATTTGGGACGGCTGTGTTCACAAGAAGCTCGTCTACAGTATCAGGTAAATATCCCAGAAAGCAAAAAATGGATAAAGAAGTTGTGGCACGTACGTACAATGCAATATCACTCAGCAATGAAATCTGGGTCATCAGGCCCGTAGCGGCATAGTGAGTGGATGCAGGTACGGTGATTCTACGTGAACTACGTCACACAGAAAAAGAAACATCATAAGATATCACTAATACACGGAATGTAAACTTGACTACACATGAACTGAATTACAAAACAGAACAGGGTCTCAAATTTAGAAAACCAACTAGTGCTTGCTTATGGGGAAAGGTGCGTTGGGGTGCTGCATAAAAGCAGAGACTGAAATTAGCACAGATAACATTCCATAAGCCAAATATGTAATAGACAAGACCTACTCCTTGCTCAACGAAATGGACCCAACACCACATATTCAACGCCTAGGAATATACCTGACTGCGAAGAATCTTAAAACCCATGGATTTATATGTCTCCGTAAGAGAATCAAGCGTGTGTACAGCGGCATAAACACAGCGGTAAAAATCCGATAACTCCCATTATCAAAATAAATTTCAAAAACAAAACACAAAGACAGTGAAATAGAGAGCAATTCTTAAACAATTCACTCAGGGCATGTGATGCAACCGGGATTGACCACATCTACACCCAGAGCTGGTTGAGACATAAGGCTGGACACTTCAGGCTGATAGCATTGGTGAGTTTCGGTGAGCAAATGCAGACCCTTTGAAGTCATACTGCATGGTACCCATTCCATGGGTCCCAACTCTCCAGGTTCAAGGCATTCTTCCTCCAGCTAAAACATGCATGGGAAACCCAGAGTATCGTCCACCGTGTGATTGGGAAACGATTTAAAATGCATCTCAGTTTTCGTATCCTGGTCCTCGGGTTCACCATTCCAGACGCTTTACTAACACTCTCCCCGCTTGGAGAGTCAGTGCCTTTAACCTCCTGTTTGGCACAGCTTGCAATTTCTGTGCAAGATGAACAGGAATAGGGAGAACCAATGAGAGACTAGCTATAGGTGTCTGCACGGGCAAATGTAATGCTCATTTCCCACCAGGAAGAGGAATTAACCAAAGGCTCAGCATGCCCTGCCGGAAACAGATTAGGGCCTGAAGCAATCCTGCGGTTTTGTGCCCAGCTCACAAGAAAGCGAGTTGAAGAAAGGAGCTCTGGGGCACTGTAATTCACAAACCTGCAGAGTTATAAATGACAGCTATCCTCCAAAAATATATTGAAGTAAGCCTGCGAAGGGGACTTGAAAGCGGGGCAGAGTTTCAGGAAAACCATTGCAGGGGGTAGACTGGAATTGCCCTGAAAGCATAGGAAAAGAGGCAGAATGTCGACAATGATGACTTGGCCAAAAAGGGCGTATGCATGTTTTCCTGAATATATTCAGGGAAAAACGCATACGCCCTTTTTGGCCAACCAAGCAAGCCTGTAAAGGAAATCTGCACTACAATGAAGTCTCACTGCCCCCCGGGCAAAAGGGCCATCTGAAAAAAGTGTAAAATCCAGAAAGTTAGGACAGGATATGGACAACAGGGAGCCTTGTTATGCTGATTGGCAGGATGTCAATTGCCAGCAGCCACCCTGGAGAAGTGTATGGTGTTTCCTGAAACACGTAAGAAACAAAGCAACACAGCCTATGGCACTTCCACTTATGGTCGTATAGCTTACGGAAATTAAAATCAAAAACAGACAGCCACCCCAATATTTGGGACGGCTGTGTTCACAAGAAGCTCGTCTACACTATCAGGTAAATATCCCAGAAAGCAAAAAATGGATAAAGAAGTTGTGACACGTACGTGCAATGCAATATCACTCAGCAATGAAATCTGTGTCATCAGGCCCGTAGCGGCATAGTAAGTGGATGCAGGTACGGTGATTCTACGTGAACTACGTCACACAGAAATAGAAACATCATAAGATATCACTAATACACGGAATGTAAACTTGACTACACATGAACTGAATTACAAAACAGAACAGGGTCTCAAATTTAGAAAACCAACTAGTGCTTGCTTACGGGGAAAGGTGCGTTGGGGTGCTGCATAAAACCAGAGACTGAAATTAGCACAGATAACTTTCCATAAGCCAAATATGTAATAGACAAGACCTACTCCTTGCTCAACGAAATGGACCCAACACCACATATTCAACGCCTAGGAATATACCTGAATAGGAAGAATCTTAAAACCCATATATATATATGTCTCCGTAAGAGAATCAAGCGTGTGTACAGCAGCCGAAACGCAGCAGTGAAAATCCGATAAATCCCATTATCAAAATAAATTTCGAAAACAAAACACAAAGACAGTGAAATAGAGAGCAATTCTTAAATAAATCACTCAGGGCATGTGATGCAACCGGGATTGACCACATCTACACCCAGAGCTGGTTGAGACATAAGGCTGGACACTTCAGGCTGATAGCATTGGTGAGTTTCGGTGAGCAAATGCAGACCCTTTGAAGTCATACTGCATGGTACCCATTCCATGGGTCCCAACTCTCCAGGTTCAAGTGATTCTTCCTCCAGCTAAAACATGCATGGGAAACCCAGAGTATCGTCCACTGTGTGATTGGGAAACGTTTTAAAATGCATCTCAGTTTTCGTTTCCTGGTCCTCGGGTTCACCATTCCAGATGCTTTACTAACACTCTCCCCGCTTGGAGAGTCAGTGCCTTTAACCTCCTGTTTCGCACAGCTTGCAATTTCTGTGCAAGATGAACAGGAATAGGGAGAACCAATGAGAGACTAGCTGTAGGTGTCTGCACGGGCAAATGTAACGCTCATTGCCCACCAGGAAGAGGAATTAAACAAAGGCTCAGTGTGCCCTGCTGGAAACAGATTAGGGCCTGAAGCAATCCTGCGGTTTTGTGCCCAGCTCACAAGAAAGCGAGTTGAAGAAAGGAGCTCAGGGGCACTGTACTTCACAAACCTGCAGAGTTATAAATGACAGCTATCCTCCAAAAATATATTGAAGTAAGCCTGCGAAGGGGACTTGAAAGCGGGGCTGAATTTCAGGAAAACAATTGCAGGGGGTAGAATGGAATTGCCCTGAAAGCGTAGGAAAAGAGGCACAACATCGACAATGATGCACTTGGCCAAAAAGGGCGTATGCGTTTTTTCCTGAATATATTCAGGAAAAAACGCATACGCCCTTTTTGGCCAACCAAGCAAGCCTGTAAAGGAAATCTGCACTACAATGAAATCTCACTGCCCCCCCGGGCAAAAGGGCCATCTTAAAAAAGTGTAAAATCCAGAAATGTAGGACAGGTTATGGAGAACAGGGAGCCTTGTTATGCTGATTGGCAGGATGTAAATTGCCAGCAGCCACCCTGGAGAAGTGTATGGTGTTTCCTGAAACACGTAAGAAACAAAGCAACACAGCCTATGGCACTTCCACTTATGGTCCTATAGCTTACGGAAATTAAAATCAAAAACAGACAGCCACCCCAATATTTGGGACGGCTGTGTTCACAAGAAGCTCGTCTACAGTATCAGGTAAATATCCCAGAAAGCAAAAAATGGATAAAGAAGTTGTGACACGTACGTGCAATGCAATATCACTCAGCAATGAAATCTGTGTCATCAGGCCCGTAGCGGCATAGTAAGTGGATGCAGGTACGGTGATTCTACGTGAACTACGTCACACAGAAATAGAAACATCATAAGATATCACTAATACACGGAATGTAAACTTGACTACACATGAACTGAATTACAAAACAGAACAGGGTCTCAAATTTAGAAAACCAACTAGTGCTTGCTTACGGGGAAAGGTGCGTTGGGGTGCTGCATAAAACCAGAGACTGAAATTAGCACAGATAACTTTCCATAAGCCAAATATGTAATAGACAAGACCTACTCCTTGCTCAACGAAATGGACCCAACACCACATATTCAACGCCTAGGAATATACCTGAATAGGAAGAATCTTAAAACCCATGGATATATATGTCTCCGTAAGAGAATCAAGCGTGTGTACAGCAGCCGAAACGCAGCAGTGAAAATCCGATAAATCCCATTATCAAAATAAATTTCGAAAACAAAACACAAAGACAGTGAAATAGAGAGCAATTCTTAAATAAATCACTCAGGGCATGTGATGCAACCGGGATTGACCACATCTACACCCAGAGCTGGTTGAGACATAAGGCTGGACACTTCAGTCTGATAGCATTGGTGAGTTTCGGTGAGCAAATGCAGACCCTTTGAAGTCATACTGCATGGTACCCATTCCATGGGTCCCAACTCTCCAGGTTCAAGGGATTCTTCCTCCAGCTAAAACATGCATGGGAAACCCAGAGTATCGTCCACTGTGTGATTGGGAAATGATTTAAAATGCATCTCAATTTTCGTTTCCTGGTCCTCGGGTTCACCATTCCAGATGCTTTACTAACACTCTCCCCGCTTGGAGAGTCAGTGCCTTTAACCTCCTGTTTCGCACAGCTTGCAATTTCTGTGCAAGATGAACAGGAATAGGGAGAACCAATGAGAGACTAGCTGTAGGTGTCTGCACGGGCAAATGTAACGCTCATTGCCCACCAAGAAGAGGAATTAAACAAAGGCTCAGTGTGCCCTGCTGGAAACAGATTAGGGCCTGAAGCAATCCTGCGGTTTTGTGCCCTTCTCACAAGAAAGCGAGTTGAAGAAAGGAGCTCAGGGGCACTGTACTTCACAAACCTGCAGAGTTATAAATGACAGCTATCATCCAAAAGTATATTGAAGTAAGCCTGCGAAGGGGACTTGAAAGCGGGGCAGAATTTCAGGAAAACGATTGCAGGGGGTAGACTGGAATTGCCCTGAAAGCATAGGAAAAGAGGCACAACGTCGACAATGATGCACTTGGCCAAAAAGGGCGTATGCGTTTTTTCCTGAATATATTTAGGAAAAAACGCATACGCCCTTTTTGGCCAACCAAGCAAGCCTGTAAAGGAAATCTGCACTACAATGAAATCTCACTGCCCCCCCGGGCAAAAGGGCCATCTGAAAAAAGTGTAAAATCCAGAAAGGTAGGACAGGATATGGAGAACAGGGAGCCTTGTTATGCTGATTGGCAGGATGTAAATTGCCAGCAGCCACCCTGGAGAAGTGTATGGTGTTTCCTGAAACACGTAAGAAACAAAGCAACACAGCCTATGGCACTTCCACTTATGGTCGTACAGCTTACGGAAATTAAAATCAAAAACAGAGAGCCACCCCAATATTTGGGACGGCTGTGTTCACAAGAAGCTCGTCTACAGTATCAGGTAAATATCCCAGAAAGCAAAAAATGGATAAAGAAGTTGTGGCACGTACGTACAATGCAATATCACTCAGCAATGAAATCTGTGTCATCAGGCCCGTAGCGGCATAGTGAGTGGATGCAGGTACGGTGATTCTACGTGAAATACGTCACACACAAAAAGAAACATCATAAGATATCACTAATACACGGAATGTAAACTTGACTACACATGAACTGAATTACAATACAGAACAGGGTCTCAAATTTAGAAAACCAACTAGTGCTTGCTTATGGGGAAAGGTGCGTTGGGGTGCTGCATAAAACCAGAGACTGAAATTGGCACAGATAACTTTCCATAAGCCAAATATGTAATAGACAAGCCCTACTCCTTGCTCAACGAAATGGACCCAACACCACATATTCAACGCCTAGGAATATACCTGATTAGGAAGAATCTTAAAACCCATGGATATATATGTCTCCGTAAGAGAATCAAGCGTGTGTACAGCGGCCGAAACGCAGCAGTGAAAATCCGATAAATCCCATTATCAAAATAAATTTCGAAAACAAAACACAAAGACAGTGAAATAGAGAGCAATTCTTAAATAATTCACTCAGGGCATGTGATGCAACCGGGATTGACCACATCTACACCCAGAGCTGGTTGAGACATAAGGCTGGACACTTCAGGCTGATAGCATTGGTGAGTTTCGGTGAGCAAATGCAGACCCTTTGAAGTCATACTGCATGGTACCCATTCCATGGGTCCCAACTCTCCAGGTTCAAGGGATTCTTCCTCCAGCTAAAACATGCATGGGAAACCCAGAGTATCGTCCACCGTGTGATTGGGAAACGATTTAAAATGCATCTCAGCATTCGTATCCTGGTCCTCGGGTTCACCATTCCAGATGCTTTACTAACACTCTCCCCGCTTGGAGAGTCAGTGCCTTTAACCTCCTGTTTCGCACAGCTTGCAATTTCTGTGCAAGATGAACAGGAATAGGGAGAACCAATGAGAGACTAGCTGTAGGTGTCTGCACGGGCAAATGTAACGCTCATTGCCCACCAAGAAGAGGAATTAAACAAAGGCTCAGTGTGCCCTGCTGGAAACAGATGAGGGCCTGAAGCAATCCTGCGGTTTTGTGCCCTTCTCACAAGAAAGCGAGTTGAAGAAAGGAGCTCAGGGGCACTGTACTTCACAAACCTGCAGAGTTATAAATGACAGCTATCATCCAAAAGTATATTGAAGTAAGCCTGCGAAGGGGACTTGAAAGCGGGGCAGAATTTCAGGAAAACGATTGCAGGGGGTAGACTGGAATTGCCCTGAAAGCATAGGAAAAGAGGCACAACGTCGACAATGATGCACTTGGCCAAAAAGGGCGTATGCGTTTTTTCCTGAATATATTTAGGAAAAAACGCATACGCCCTTTTTGGCCAACCAAGCAAGCCTGTAAAGGAAATCTGCACTACAATGAAATCTCACTGCCCCCCCGGGCAAAAGGGCCATCTGAAAAAAGTGTAAAATCCAGAAAGGTAGGACAGGATATGGAGAACAGGGAGCCTTGTTATGCTGATTGGCAGGATGTAAATTGCCAGCAGCCACCCTGGAGAAGTGTATGGTGTTTCCTGAAACACGTAAGAAACAAAGCAACACAGCCTATGGCACTTCCACTTATGGTCGTACAGCTTACGGAAATTAAAATCAAAAACAGAGAGCCACCCCAATATTTGGGACGGCTGTGTTCACAAGAAGCTCGTCTACAGTATCAGGTAAATATCCCAGAAAGCAAAAAATGGATAAAGAAGTTGTGGCACGTACGTACAATGCAATATCACTCAGCAATGAAATCTGTGTCATCAGGCCCGTAGCGGCATAGTGAGTGGATGCAGGTACGGTGATTCTACGTGAAATACGTCACACACAAAAAGAAACATCATAAGATATCACTAATACACGGAATGTAAACTTGACTACACATGAACTGAATTACAATACAGAACAGGGTCTCAAATTTAGAAAACCAACTAGTGCTTGCTTATGGGGAAAGGTGCGTTGGGGTGCTGCATAAAACCAGAGACTGAAATTGGCACAGATAACTTTCCATAAGCCAAATATGTAATAGACAAGCCCTACTCCTTGCTCAACGAAATGGACCCAACACCACATATTCAACGCCTAGGAATATACCTGATTAGGAAGAATCTTAAAACCCATGGATATATATGTCTCCGTAAGAGAATCAAGCGTGTGTACAGCGGCCGAAACGCAGCAGTGAAAATCCGATAAATCCCATTATCAAAATAAATTTCGAAAACAAAACACAAAGACAGTGAAATAGAGAGCAATTCTTAAATAATTCACTCAGGGCATGTGATGCAACCGGGATTGACCACATCTACACCCAGAGCTGGTTGAGACATAAGGCTGGACACTTCAGCCTGATAGCATTGGTGAGTTTCGGTGAGCAAATGCAGACCCTTTGAAGTCATACTGCATGGTACCCATTCCATGGGTCCCAACTCTCCAGGTTCAAGGGATTCTTCCTCCAGCTAAAACATGCATGGGAAACCCAGAGTATCGTCCACCGTGTGATTGGGAAACGATTTAAAATGCATCTCAGCATTCGTATCCTGGTCCTCGGGTTCACCATTCCAGATGCTTTACTAACACTCTCCCCGCTTGGAGAGTCAGTGCCTTTAACCTCCTGTTTCGCACAGCTTGCAATTTCTGTGCAAGATGAACAGGAATAGGGAGAACCAATGAGAGACTAGCTGTAGGTGTCTGCACGGGCAAATGTAACGCTCATTGCCCACCAAGAAGAGGAATTAAACAAAGGCTCAGTGTGCCCTGCTAGAAACAGATTAGGGCCTGAAGCAATCCTGCGGTTTTGTGCCCTTCTCACAAGAAAGCGAGTTGAAGAAAGGAGCTCAGGGGCACTGTACTTCACAAACCTGCAGAGTTATAAATGACAGCTATCATCCAAAAGTATATTGAAGTAAGCCTGCGAAGGGGACTTGAAAGCGGGGCAGAATTTCAGGAAAACGATTGCAGGGGGTAGACTGGAATTGCCCTGAAAGCATAGGAAAAGAGGCACAACGTCGACAATGATGCACTTGGCCAAAAAGGGCGTATGCGTTTTTTCCTGAATATATTCAGGAAAAAATGCATACGCCCTTTTTGGCCAACCAAGCAAGCCTGTAAAGGAAATCTGCACTACAATGAAGTCTCACTGCCCCCCCGGGCAAAAGGGCCATCTGAAAAAAGTGTAAAATCCAGAAAGTTAGGACAGGATATGGAGAACAGGGAGCCTTGTTATGCTGATTGGCAGGATGTAAATTGCCAGCAGCCACCCTGGAGAAGTGTATGGTGTTTCCTGAAACACGTAAGAAACAAAGCAACACAGCCTATGGCACTTCCACTTATGGTCCTATAGCTTACGGAAATTAAAATCAAAAACAGACAGCCACCCCAATATTTGGGATGGCTGTGTTCACAAGAAGCTCGTCTACAGCACCAGGTAAATATCCCAGAATGCAAAAAATGGATAAAGAAGTTGTGGCACGTACGTACAATGCAATATCACTCAGCAATGAAATCTGTGTCATCAGGCCCGTAGCGGCATAGTGAGTGGATGCAGGTACGGTGATTCTACGTGAACTACGTCACACAGAAAAAGAAACATCATAAGATATCACTAATACACGGAATGTAAACTTGACTACACATGAACTGAATTACAAAACAGAACAAGGTCTCAAATTTAGAAAACCAACTAGTGCTTGCTTATGGGGAAAGGTGCTTTGGGGTGCTGCATAAAACCAGAGACTGAAATTATCACAGATAACTTTCCATAAGCCAAATATGTAAAAGACAAGACCTACTCCTTGCTCAACGAAATGGACCCAACACCACATATTCAACGCCTAGGAATATACCTGACTAGGAAGAATCTTCAAACCCATGGATATATATGTCTCCGTAAGAGAATCAAGCGTGTGTACAGCGGCCGAAACGCAGCAGTGAAAATCCGATAAATCCCATTATCAAAATAAATTTCGAAAACAAAACACAAAGACAGTGAAATAGAGAGCAATTCTTAAATAATTCACTCAGGGCATGTGATGCAACCGGGATTGACCACATCTACACCCAGAGCTGGTTGAGACATAAGGCTGGACACTTCAGGCTGATAGCATTGGTGAGTTTCGGTGAGCAAATGCAGACCCTTTGAAGTCATACTGCATGGTACCCATTCCATGGGTCCCAACTCTCCAGGTTCAAGGCATTCTTCCTCCAGCTAAAACATGCATGGGAAATCCAGAGTATCGTCCACCGTGTGATTGGGAAACGATTTAAAATGCATCTCAGTTTTCGTATCCTGGTCCTCGGGTTCACCATTCCAGATGCTTTACTAACACTCTCCCCGCTTGGAGAGTCAGTGCCTTTACCTCCTGTTTGGCACAGCTTGCAATTTTTTTGCAAGATGAACAGGAATAGGGAGAACCAATGAGAGACTAGCTGTAGGTGTCTGCACGGGCAAATGTAACGCTCATTGCCCACCAGGAAGAGGAATTAAACAAAGGCTCAGTGTGCCCTGCTGGAAACAGATTAGGGCCTGAAGCAATCCTGCGGTTTTGTGCCCAGCTCACAAGAAAGCGAGTTGAAGAAAGGAGCTCAGGGGCACTGTAATTCACAAACCTGCAGAGTTATAAATGACAGCTATCTTCCAAAAGTATATTGAAGTAAGCCTGCAAAGGGGACTTGAAAGCGGTGCAGAATTTCAGTAAAACGATTGCAGGGGGTAGACTGGAATTGCCCTGAAAGCATAGGAAAAGAGGCACAACGTCGACAATGATGCACTTGGCCAAAAAGGGCGTATGCGTTTTTTCCTGAATATATTCAGGAAAAAACGCATATGCACTTTTTGGCCAACCAAGCAAGCCTGTAAAGAAATCTGCACTACAATGAAGTCTCACTGCCCCCCGGGCAAAAGGGCCATCTGAAAAAAGTATAAAATCCAGAAAGGTAGGAGAGGATATGCAGAACAGGGAGCCTTGTTATGCTGATTGGGAGGATGTAAATTGCCAACAGCCACCCTGGAGAAGTGTATGGTGTTTCCTGAAACACGTAAGAAATAAAGGAACACAGCCTATGGCAATTGCTCTTATGGTCCTCTTGCTTAGGGAAATTAAAATCAAAAACAGAGATCCGCCCCAAAGTTTGGGACAGCTGTGTTCCCAAGAAGCTCGTCTACAGTACCAGGAAAATATCCCAGAAATCAAAAAATGGATAAAGAAGTTGTGGCACGTACGTGCAATGCAATATCACTCAGCAATTAAATCTGTGTCATCAGGCCCGTAGCGGCATAGTGAGTGGATGCAGGTACGGTGATTCTACGTGAACTACGTCACACAGAAAAAGAAACATCATAAGATATCACTAATACACGGAATGTAAACTTGACTACACATGAACTGAATTACAAAACAGAACAGGGTCTCAAATTTAGAAAACCAACTAGTGCTTGCTTATGGGGAAAGGTGCGTTGGGGTGCTGCATAAAACCAGAGACTGAAATTAGCACAGATAACTTTCCAAAAGCCAAATATGTAATAGACAAAACCTACTCCTTGCTCAACGAAATGGACCCAACACCACATATTCAACGCCTAGGAATATACCTGACTAGGAAGAATCTTCAAACCCATGGATATATATGTCTCCGTAAGAGAATCAAGCGTGTGTACAGCGGCCGAAACGCAGCAGTGAAAATCCGATAAATCCCATTATCAAAATAAATTTCGAAAACAAAACACAAAGACAGTGAAATAGAGAGCAATTCTTAAATAATTCACTCAGGGCATGTGATGCAACCGGGATTGACCACATCTACACCCAGAGCTGGTTGAGACATAAGGCTGGACACTTCAGGCTGATAGCATTGGTGAGTTTCGGTGAGCAAATGCAGACCCTTTGAAGTCATACTGCATGGTACCCATTCCATGGGTCCCAACTCTCCAGGTTCAAGGGATTCTTCCTCCAGCTAAAACATGCATGGGAAACCCAGAGTATCGTCCACCGTGTGATTGGGAAGCGATTTAAAATGCATCTCAGTTTTCGTATCCTGGTCCTCGGGTTCACCATTCCAGACGCTTTACTAACACTCTCCCCACTTGGAGAGTCAGTGCCTTTAACCTCCTGTTTGGCACAGCTTGCAATTTCTGTGCAAGATGAACAGGAATAGGGAGAACCAATGAGAGACTAGCTATAGGCGTCTGCACGGGCAAATGTAATGCTCATTTCCCACCAGGAAGAGGAATTAACCAAAGGCTCAGCGTGCCCTGCCGGAAACAGATTAGGGCCTGAAGCAATCCTGCAGTTTTGTGCGCAGCTCACAAGAAAGCGAGTTGAAGAAAGGAGCTCAGGGGCACTGTAATTCACAAACCTGCAGAGTTATAAATGACAGCTATCCTCCAAAAATATATTGAAGTAAGCCTGCGAAGGGGACTTGAAAGCGGGGCAGAGTTTCAGGAAAACCATTGCAGGGGGTAGACTGGAATTGCCCAGAAAGCATAGGAAAAGAGGCATAACGTCGACAATGATGACTTGGCCAAAAAGGGCGTGTGCGTGTTTTCCTGAATATATTCAGGAAAAAACGCATACGCCCTTTTTGGCCAACCAAGCAAGCCTGTAAAGGAAATCTGCACTACAATGAAGTCTCACTGCCCCCGGGGCAAAAGGGCCATCTGAAAAAAGTGTAATATCCTGAAAGGTAGGACAGGATATGGAGAACAGGGAGCCTTGTTATGCTGATTGGCAGGATGTAAATTGCCAGTAGCCACTCTGGAGAAGTGTATGGTGTTTCCTGAAACACGTAAGAAACAAAGCAACACAGCCTATGGCACTTCCACTTATGGTCCTATAGCTTACGGAAATTAAAATCAAAAACAGACAGCCACCCCAATATTTGGGACGGCTGTGTTCACAAGAAGCTCGTCTACAGTATCAGGTAAATATCCCAGAAAGCAAAAAATGGATAAAGAAGTTGTGGCACGTACGTACAATGCAATATCACTCAGCAATGAAATCTGGGTCATCAGGCCCGTAGCGGCATAGTGAGTGGATGCAGGTACGGTGATTCTACGTGAACTACGTCACACAGAAAAAGAAACATCATAAGATATCACTAATACACGGAATGTAAACTTGACTACACATGAACTGAATTACAAAACAGAACAGGGTCTCAAATTTAGAAAACCAACTAGTGCTTGCTTATGGGGAAAGGTGCGTTGGGGTGCTGCATAAAAGCAGAGACTGAAATTAGCACAGATAACATTCCATAAGCCAAATATGTAATAGACAAGACCTACTCCTTGCTCAACGAAATGGACCCAACACCACATATTCAACGCCTAGGAATATACCTGACTGCGAAGAATCTTAAAACCCATGGATTTATATGTCTCCGTAAGAGAATCAAGCGTGTGTACAGCGGCATAAACACAGCGGTAAAAATCCGATAACTCCCATTATCAAAATAAATTTCAAAAACAAAACACAAAGACAGTGAAATAGAGAGCAATTCTTAAACAATTCACTCAGGGCATGTGATGCAACCGGGATTGACCACATCTACACCCAGAGCTGGTTGAGACATAAGGCTGGACACTTCAGGCTGATAGCATTGGTGAGTTTCGGTGAGCAAATGCAGACCCTTTGAAGTCATACTGCATGGTACCCATTCCATGGGTCCCAACTCTCCAGGTTCAAGGCATTCTTCCTCCAGCTAAAACATGCATGGGAAACCCAGAGTATCGTCCACCGTGTGATTGGGAAACGATTTAAAATGCATCTCAGTTTTCGTATCCTGGTCCTCGGGTTCACCATTCCAGACGCTTTACTAACACTCTCCCCGCTTGGAGAGTCAGTGCCTTTAACCTCCTGTTTGGCACAGCTTGCAATTTCTGTGCAAGATGAACAGGAATAGGGAGAACCAATGAGAGACTAGCTATAGGTGTCTGCACGGGCAAATGTAATGCTCATTTCCCACCAGGAAGAGGAATTAACCAAAGGCTCAGCATGCCCTGCCGGAAACAGATTAGGGCCTGAAGCAATCCTGCGGTTTTGTGCCCAGCTCACAAGAAAGCGAGTTGAAGAAAGGAGCTCTGGGGCACTGTAATTCACAAACCTGCAGAGTTATAAATGACAGCTATCCTCCAAAAATATATTGAAGTAAGCCTGCGAAGGGGACTTGAAAGCGGGGCAGAGTTTCAGGAAAACCATTGCAGGGGGTAGACTGGAATTGCCCTGAAAGCATAGGAAAAGAGGCAGAATGTCGACAATGATGACTTGGCCAAAAAGGGCGTATGCATGTTTTCCTGAATATATTCAGGGAAAAACGCATACGCCCTTTTTGGCCAACCAAGCAAGCCTGTAAAGGAAATCTGCACTACAATGAAGTCTCACTGCCCCCCGGGCAAAAGGGCCATCTGAAAAAAGTGTAAAATCCAGAAAGTTAGGACAGGATATGGACAACAGGGAGCCTTGTTATGCTGATTGGCAGGATGTCAATTGCCAGCAGCCACCCTGGAGAAGTGTATGGTGTTTCCTGAAACACGTAAGAAACAAAGCAACACAGCCTATGGCACTTCCACTTATGGTCGTATAGCTTACGGAAATTAAAATCAAAAACAGACAGCCACCCCAATATTTGGGACGGCTGTGTTCACAAGAAGCTCGTCTACACTATCAGGTAAATATCCCAGAAAGCAAAAAATGGATAAAGAAGTTGTGACACGTACGTGCAATGCAATATCACTCAGCAATGAAATCTGTGTCATCAGGCCCGTAGCGGCATAGTAAGTGGATGCAGGTACGGTGATTCTACGTGAACTACGTCACACAGAAATAGAAACATCATAAGATATCACTAATACACGGAATGTAAACTTGACTACACATGAACTGAATTACAAAACAGAACAGGGTCTCAAATTTAGAAAACCAACTAGTGCTTGCTTACGGGGAAAGGTGCGTTGGGGTGCTGCATAAAACCAGAGACTGAAATTAGCACAGATAACTTTCCATAAGCCAAATATGTAATAGACAAGACCTACTCCTTGCTCAACGAAATGGACCCAACACCACATATTCAACGCCTAGGAATATACCTGAATAGGAAGAATCTTAAAACCCATATATATATATGTCTCCGTAAGAGAATCAAGCGTGTGTACAGCAGCCGAAACGCAGCAGTGAAAATCCGATAAATCCCATTATCAAAATAAATTTCGAAAACAAAACACAAAGACAGTGAAATAGAGAGCAATTCTTAAATAAATCACTCAGGGCATGTGATGCAACCGGGATTGACCACATCTACACCCAGAGCTGGTTGAGACATAAGGCTGGACACTTCAGGCTGATAGCATTGGTGAGTTTCGGTGAGCAAATGCAGACCCTTTGAAGTCATACTGCATGGTACCCATTCCATGGGTCCCAACTCTCCAGGTTCAAGGGATTCTTCCTCCAGCTAAAACATGCATGGGAAACCCAGAGTATCGTCCACTGTGTGATTGGGAAACGTTTTAAAATGCATCTCAGTTTTCGTTTCCTGGTCCTCGGGTTCACCATTCCAGATGCTTTACTAACACTCTCCCCGCTTGGAGAGTCAGTGCCTTTAACCTCCTGTTTCGCACAGCTTGCAATTTCTGTGCAAGATGAACAGGAATAGGGAGAACCAATGAGAGACTAGCTGTAGGTGTCTGCACGGGCAAATGTAACGCTCATTGCCCACCAGGAAGAGGAATTAAACAAAGGCTCAGTGTGCCCTGCTGGAAACAGATTAGGGCCTGAAGCAATCCTGCGGTTTTGTGCCCAGCTCACAAGAAAGCGAGTTGAAGAAAGGAGCTCAGGGGCACTGTACTTCACAAACCTGCAGAGTTATAAATGACAGCTATCCTCCAAAAATATATTGAAGTAAGCCTGCGAAGGGGACTTGAAAGCGGGGCTGAATTTCAGGAAAACAATTGCAGGGGGTAGAATGGAATTGCCCTGAAAGCGTAGGAAAAGAGGCACAACATCGACAATGATGCACTTGGCCAAAAAGGGCGTATGCGTTTTTTCCTGAATATATTCAGGAAAAAACGCATACGCCCTTTTTGGCCAACCAAGCAAGCCTGTAAAGGAAATCTGCACTACAATGAAATCTCACTGCCCCCCCGGGCAAAAGGGCCATCTTAAAAAAGTGTAAAATCCAGAAATGTAGGACAGGTTATGGAGAACAGGGAGCCTTGTTATGCTGATTGGCAGGATGTAAATTGCCAGCAGCCACCCTGGAGAAGTGTATGGTGTTTCCTGAAACACGTAAGAAACAAAGCAACACAGCCTATGGCACTTCCACTTATGGTCCTATAGCTTACGGAAATTAAAATCAAAAACAGACAGCCACCCCAATATTTGGGACGGCTGTGTTCACAAGAAGCTCGTCTACAGTATCAGGTAAATATCCCAGAAAGCAAAAAATGGATAAAGAAGTTGTGACACGTACGTGCAATGCAATATCACTCAGCAATGAAATCTGTGTCATCAGGCCCGTAGCGGCATAGTAAGTGGATGCAGGTACGGTGATTCTACGTGAACTACGTCACACAGAAATAGAAACATCATAAGATATCACTAATACACGGAATGTAAACTTGACTACACATGAACTGAATTACAAAACAGAACAGGGTCTCAAATTTAGAAAACCAACTAGTGCTTGCTTACGGGGAAAGGTGCGTTGGGGTGCTGCATAAAACCAGAGACTGAAATTAGCACAGATAACTTTCCATAAGCCAAATATGTAATAGACAAGACCTACTCCTTGCTCAACGAAATGGACCCAACACCACATATTCAACGCCTAGGAATATACCTGACTAGGAAGAATCTTAAAACCCATGGATATATATGTCTCCGTAAGAGAATCAAGCGTGTGTACAGCAGCCGAAACGCAGCAGTGAAAATCCGATAAATCCCATTATCAAAATAAATTTCGAAAACAAAACACAAAGACAGTGAAATAGAGAGCAATTCTTAAATAAATCACTCAGGGCATGTGATGCAACCGGGATTGACCACATCTACACCCAGAGCTGGTTGAGACATAAGGCTGGACACTTCAGTCTGATAGCATTGGTGAGTTTCGGTGAGCAAATGCAGACCCTTTGAAGTCATACTGCATGGTACCCATTCCATGGGTCCCAACTCTCCAGGTTCAAGGGATTCTTCCTCCAGCTAAAACATGCATGGGAAACCCAGAGTATCGTCCACTGTGTGATTGGGAAATGATTTAAAATGCATCTCAATTTTCGTTTCCTGGTCCTCGGGTTCACCATTCCAGATGCTTTACTAACACTCTCCCCGCTTGGAGAGTCAGTGCCTTTAACCTCCTGTTTCGCACAGCTTGCAATTTCTGTGCAAGATGAACAGGAATAGGGAGAACCAATGAGAGACTAGCTGTAGGTGTCTGCACGGGCAAATGTAACGCTCATTGCCCACCAAGAAGAGGAATTAAACAAAGGCTCAGTGTGCCCTGCTGGAAACAGATTAGGGCCTGAAGCAATCCTGCGGTTTTGTGCCCTTCTCACAAGAAAGCGAGTTGAAGAAAGGAGCTCAGGGGCACTGTACTTCACAAACCTGCAGAGTTATAAATGACAGCTATCATCCAAAAGTATATTGAAGTAAGCCTGCGAAGGGGACTTGAAAGCGGGGCAGAATTTCAGGAAAACGATTGCAGGGGGTAGACTGGAATTGCCCTGAAAGCATAGGAAAAGAGGCACAACGTCGACAATGATGCACTTGGCCAAAAAGGGCGTATGCGTTTTTTCCTGAATATATTTAGGAAAAAACGCATACGCCCTTTTTGGCCAACCAAGCAAGCCTGTAAAGGAAATCTGCACTACAATGAAATCTCACTGCCCCCCCGGGCAAAAGGGCCATCTGAAAAAAGTGTAAAATCCAGAAAGGTAGGACAGGATATGGAGAACAGGGAGCCTTGTTATGCTGATTGGCAGGATGTAAATTGCCAGCAGCCACCCTGGAGAAGTGTATGGTGTTTCCTGAAACACGTAAGAAACAAAGCAACACAGCCTATGGCACTTCCACTTATGGTCGTACAGCTTACGGAAATTAAAATCAAAAACAGAGAGCCACCCCAATATTTGGGACGGCTGTGTTCACAAGAAGCTCGTCTACAGTATCAGGTAAATATCCCAGAAAGCAAAAAATGGATAAAGAAGTTGTGGCACGTACGTACAATGCAATATCACTCAGCAATGAAATCTGTGTCATCAGGCCCGTAGCGGCATAGTGAGTGGATGCAGGTACGGTGATTCTACGTGAAATACGTCACACACAAAAAGAAACATCATAAGATATCACTAATACACGGAATGTAAACTTGACTACACATGAACTGAATTACAATACAGAACAGGGTCTCAAATTTAGAAAACCAACTAGTGCTTGCTTATGGGGAAAGGTGCGTTGGGGTGCTGCATAAAACCAGAGACTGAAATTGGCACAGATAACTTTCCATAAGCCAAATATGTAATAGACAAGCCCTACTCCTTGCTCAACGAAATGGACCCAACACCACATATTCAACGCCTAGGAATATACCTGATTAGGAAGAATCTTAAAACCCATGGATATATATGTCTCCGTAAGAGAATCAAGCGTGTGTACAGCGGCCGAAACGCAGCAGTGAAAATCCGATAAATCCCATTATCAAAATAAATTTCGAAAACAAAACACAAAGACAGTGAAATAGAGAGCAATTCTTAAATAATTCACTCAGGGCATGTGATGCAACCGGGATTGACCACATCTACACCCAGAGCTGGTTGAGACATAAGGCTGGACACTTCAGCCTGATAGCATTGGTGAGTTTCGGTGAGCAAATGCAGACCCTTTGAAGTCATACTGCATGGTACCCATTCCATGGGTCCCAACTCTCCAGGTTCAAGGGATTCTTCCTCCAGCTAAAACATGCATGGGAAACCCAGAGTATCGTCCACCGTGTGATTGGGAAACGATTTAAAATGCATCTCAGCATTCGTATCCTGGTCCTCGGGTTCACCATTCCAGATGCTTTACTAACACTCTCCCCGCTTGGAGAGTCAGTGCCTTTAACCTCCTGTTTCGCACAGCTTGCAATTTCTGTGCAAGATGAACAGGAATAGGGAGAACCAATGAGAGACTAGCTGTAGGTGTCTGCACGGGCAAATGTAACGCTCATTGCCCACCAAGAAGAGGAATTAAACAAAGGCTCAGTGTGCCCTGCTGGAAACAGATTAGGGCCTGAAGCAATCCTGCGGTTTTGTGCCCTTCTCACAAGAAAGCGAGTTGAAGAAAGGAGCTCAGGGGCACTGTACTTCACAAACCTGCAGAGTTATAAATGACAGCTATCATCCAAAAGTATATTGAAGTAAGCCTGCGAAGGGGACTTGAAAGCGGGGCAGAATTTCAGGAAAACGATTGCAGGGGGTAGACTGGAATTGCCCTGAAAGCATAGGAAAAGAGGCACAACGTCGACAATGATGCACTTGGCCAAAAAGGGCGTATGCGTTTTTTCCTGAATATATTTAGGAAAAAACGCATACGCCCTTTTTGGCCAACCAAGCAAGCCTGTAAAGGAAATCTGCACTACAATGAAATCTCACTGCCCCCCCGGGCAAAAGGGCCATCTGAAAAAAGTGTAAAATCCAGAAAGGTAGGACAGGATATGGAGAACAGGGAGCCTTGTTATGCTGATTGGCAGGATGTAAATTGCCAGCAGCCACCCTGGAGAAGTGTATGGTGTTTCCTGAAACACGTAAGAAACAAAGCAACACAGCCTATGGCACTTCCACTTATGGTCGTACAGCTTACGGAAATTAAAATCAAAAACAGAGAGCCACCCCAATATTTGGGACGGCTGTGTTCACAAGAAGCTCGTCTACAGTATCAGGTAAATATCCCAGAAAGCAAAAAATGGATAAAGAAGTTGTGGCACGTACGTACAATGCAATATCACTCAGCAATGAAATCTGTGTCATCAGGCCCGTAGCGGCATAGTGAGTGGATGCAGGTACGGTGATTCTACGTGAAATACGTCACACACAAAAAGAAACATCATAAGATATCACTAATACACGGAATGTAAACTTGACTACACATGAACTGAATTACAATACAGAACAGGGTCTCAAATTTAGAAAACCAACTAGTGCTTGCTTATGGGGAAAGGTGCGTTGGGGTGCTGCATAAAACCAGAGACTGAAATTGGCACAGATAACTTTCCATAAGCCAAATATGTAATAGACAAGCCCTACTCCTTGCTCAACGAAATGGACCCAACACCACATATTCAACGCCTAGGAATATACCTGATTAGGAAGAATCTTAAAACCCATGGATATATATGTCTCCGTAAGAGAATCAAGCGTGTGTACAGCGGCCGAAACGCAGCAGTGAAAATCCGATAAATCCCATTATCAAAATAAATTTCGAAAACAAAACACAAAGACAGTGAAATAGAGAGCAATTCTTAAATAATTCACTCAGGGCATGTGATGCAACCGGGATTGACCACATCTACACCCAGAGCTGGTTGAGACATAAGGCTGGACACTTCAGCCTGATAGCATTGGTGAGTTTCGGTGAGCAAATGCAGACCCTTTGAAGTCATACTGCATGGTACCCATTCCATGGGTCCCAACTCTCCAGGTTCAAGGGATTCTTCCTCCAGCTAAAACATGCATGGGAAACCCAGAGTATCGTCCACCGTGTGATTGGGAAACGATTTAAAATGCATCTCAGCATTCGTATCCTGGTCCTCGGGTTCACCATTCCAGATGCTTTACTAACACTCTCCCCGCTTGGAGAGTCAGTGCCTTTAACCTCCTGTTTGGCACAGCTTGCCATTTCTGTGCAAGATGAACAGGAATAGGGAGAACCAATGAGAGACTAGCTGTAGGTGTCTGCACGGGCAAATGTAACGCTCATTGCCCACCAAGAAGAGGAATTAAACAAAGGCTCAGTGTGCCCTGCTAGAAACAGATTAGGGCCTGAAGCAATCCTGCGGTTTTGTGCCCTTCTCACAAGAAAGCGAGTTGAAGAAAGGAGCTCAGGGGCACTGTACTTCACAAACCTGCAGAGTTATAAATGACAGCTATCATCCAAAAGTATATTGAAGTAAGCCTGCGAAGGGGACTTGAAAGCGGGGCAGAATTTCAGGAAAACGATTGCAGGGGGTAGACTGGAATTGCCCTGAAAGCATAGGAAAAGAGGCACAACGTCGACAATGATGCACTTGGCCAAAAAGGGCGTATGCGTTTTTTCCTGAATATATTCAGGAAAAAACGCATACGCCCTTTTTGGCCAACCAAGCAAGCCTGTAAAGGAAATCTGCACTACAATGAAATCTCACTGCCCCCCCGGGCAAAAGGGCCATCTGAAAAAAGTGTAAAATCCAGAAAGGTAGGACAGGATATGGAGAACAGGGAGCCTTGTTATGCTGATTGGCAGGATGTAAATTGCCAGCAGCCACCCTGGAGAAGTGTATGGTGTTTCCTGAAACACGTAAGAAACAAAGCAACACAGCCTATGGCACTTCCACTTATGGTCGTACAGCTTACAGAAATTAAAATCAAAAACAGAGAGCCACCCCAATATTTGGGACGGCTGTGTTCACAAGAAGCTCGTCTACAGTATCAGGTAAATATCCCAGAAAGCAAAAAATGGATAAAGAAGTTGTGGCACGTACGTACAATGCAATATCACTCAGCAATGAAATCTGTGTCATCAGGCCCGTAGCGGCATAGTGAGTGGATGCAGGTACGGTGATTCTACGTGAAATACGTCACACACAAAAAGAAACATCATAAGATATCACTAATACACGGAATGTAAACTTGACTACACATGAACTGAATTACAATACAGAACAGGGTCTCAAATTTAGAAAACCAACTAGTGCTTGCTTATGGGGAAAGGTGCGTTGGGGTGCTGCATAAAACCAGAGACTGAAATTGGCACAGATAACTTTCCATAAGCCAAATATGTAATAGACAAGCCCTACTCCTTGCTCAACGAAATGGACCCAACACCACATATTCAACGCCTAGGAATATACCTGATTAGGAAGAATCTTAAAACCCATGGATATATATGTCTCCGTAAGAGAATCAAGCGTGTGTACAGCGGCCGAAACGCAGCAGTGAAAATCCGATAAATCCCATTATCAAAATAAATTTCGAAAACAAAACACAAAGACAGTGAAATAGAGAGCAATTCTTAAATAATTCACTCAGGGCATGTGATGCAACCGGGATTGACCACATCTACACCCAGAGCTGGTTGAGACATAAGGCTGGACACTTCAGCCTGATAGCATTGGTGAGTTTCGGTGAGCAAATGCAGACCCTTTGAAGTCATACTGCATGGTACCCATTCCATGGGTCCCAACTCTCCAGGTTCAAGGGATTCTTCCTCCAGCTAAAACATGCATGGGAAACCCAGAGTATCGTCCACCGTGTGATTGGGAAACGATTTAAAATGCATCTCAGCATTCGTATCCTGGTCCTCGGGTTCACCATTCCAGATGCTTTACTAACACTCTCCCCGCTTGGAGAGTCAGTGCCTTTAACTTCCTCTTTGGCACAGCTTGCAATTTCTGTGCAAGATGAACAGGAATAGGGAGAACCAATGAGAGACTAGCTGTAGGTGTCTGCACGGGCAAATGTAACACTCATTGCCGACCAGGAAGAGGAATTAAACAAAGGCTCAGTGTGCCCTGCGTGAAACAGATTGGGGCCTGAAGCAATCCTGCGGTTTTGTGCCAATCTCACAAGAAAGCGAGTTGAAGAAAGGAGCTCAGGGGCACTGTACTTCACAAACCTGCAGAGTTATAAATGACAGCTATCATCCAAAAGTATATTGAAGTAAGCCTGCGAAGGGGACTTGAAAGCGGGGCAGAATTTCAGGAAAACGATTGCAGGGGGTAGACTGGAATTGCCCTGAAAGCATAGGAAAAGAGGCACAACGTCGACAATGATGCACTTGGCCAAAAATGGCGTATGCGTTTTTTCCTGAATATATTCAGGAAAAAACGCATACGCCCTTTTTGGCCAACCAAGCAAGCCTGTAAAGGAAATCTGCACTACAATGAAATCCCACTGCCCCCCCGGGCAAAAGGGCCATCTGAAAAAAGTGTAAAATCCAGAAAGGTAGGACAGGATATGGAGAAAAGGGAGCCTTGTTATGCTGATTGGCAGGATGTAAATTGCCAGCAGCCACCCTGGAGAAGTGTATGGTGTTTCCTGAAACACGTAAGAAACAAAGCAACACAGCCTATGGCACTTCCACTTATGGTCCTATAGCTTACGGAAATTAAAATCAAAAACAGACAGCCACCCCAATATTTGGGACGGCTGTGTTCACAAGAAGCTTGTCTACAGTATCAGGTAAATATCCCAGAAAGCAAAAAATGGATAAAGAAGTTGTGGCACGTACATACAATGCAATATCACTCAGCAATTAAATCTGTGTCATCAGGCCCATAGCGGCATAGTGAGTGGATGCAGGTACGGTGATTCTACGTGAACTACGTCACACAGAAAAAGAAACATCATAAGATATCACTAATACACGGAATGTAAACTTGACTACACATAAACTGAATTACAAAACAGAACAGGGTCTCAAATTTAGAAAACCAACTAGTGCTTGCTTATGGGGAAAGGTGCGTTGGGGTGCTGCATAAAACCAGAGACTGAAATTAGCACAGATAACTTTCCATAAGCCAAATATGTAATAGACAAGACCTACTCCTTGCTCAACGAAATGGACCCAACACCACATATTCAACGCCTAGGAATATACCTGACTAGGAAGAATCTTAAAACCCATGGATATATATGTCTCCGTAAGAGAATCAAGCGTGTGTACAGCGGCCGAAACGCAGCAGTGAAAATCCGATAAATCCCATTATTAAAATAAATTTGGAAAACAAAACACAATGACAGTGAAATAGAGAGCAATTCTTAAATAATTCACTCAGGGCATGTGATGCAACCGGGATTGACCACATCTACACCCAGAGCTGGTTGAGACATAAGGCTGGACACTTCAGGCTGATAACACTGGTGAGTTTCGGTGAGCAAATGCAGACCCTTTGAAGTCATACTGCATGGACCCATTCCATGGGTCCCAACTCTCCAGGTTCAAGGGATTCTTCCTCCAGCTAAAACATGCATGGGAAACCCACATTATGGTCCACCGTGTGATTGGGAAATGACTTAAAATGCATCTCAGTTTTCGTATCCTGGTCCTCGGGTTCACCATTCCAGATGCTTTACTAACACTCTCCCCGCTTGGAGAGTCAGTGCCTTTAACCTCCTGTTTGGCACAGCTTGCAATTTCTGTGCAAGATGAACAGGAATAGGGAGAACCAATGAGAGACTAGCTGTAGGTGTCTGCACGGGCAAATGTAACGCTCATTGCCGACCAGGAAGAGGAATTAAACAAAGGCTCAGTGTGCCCTGCGGGAAACAGATTAGGGCCTGAAGCAATCCTGCGGTTTTCTGCCAAGCTCACAAGAAAGCGAGTTGAAGAAAGGAGCTCAGGGGCACTGTAATTCACAAACATGCAGAGTTATAAATGACAGCTATCATCCAAAAGTATATTGAAGTAAGCCTGCGAAGGGGACTTGAAAGCGGGGCAGAATTTCAGGAAAATGATTGCAGGGGGTAGACTGGTATTGCCCTGAAAGCATAGGAAAAGAGGCACAACGTCGACAATGATGCACTTGGCCAAAAAGGGCGTATGCGTTTTTTCCTGAATATATTCAGGAAAAAAAGCATACGCCCTTTTTGGCCAACCAAGCAAGCCTGTAAAGGAAATCTGCACTACAATGAAGTCTCACTGCCCCCCGGGCATAAAGGCCATCTGAAAAAAGTGTAAAATCCTGAAAGGTAGGACAGGATATGGAGAACAGGGAGCCTTGTTATGCTGATTGGCAGGATGTAAATTGCCAGCAGCCACCCTGGAGAAGTGTATGGTGTTTCCTGAAACACGTAAGAAACAAAGCAACACAGCCTATGGCACTTCCACTTATGGTCATATAGGTTACGGAAATTAAAATCAAAAACAGAGAGCCACCCCAATATTTGGGACGGCTGTGTTCACAAGAAGCTCGTCTACAGTATCAGGTAAATATCCCAGAAAGCAAAAAATGGATAAAGAAGTTGTGGCACGTACGTACAATGCAATATCACTCAGCAATGAAATCTAGTGTCATCAGGCCCGTAGCGGCATAGTGAGTGGATGCAGGTACGGTGATTCTACGTGAACTACGTCACACAGAAAAAGAAACATCATAAGATATCACTAATACACGGAATGTAAACTTGACTACACATGAACTGAATTACAAAACAGAACAGGGTCTCAAATTTAGAAAACCAACTAGTGCTTGCTTATGGAGAAAGGTGCGTTGGGGTGCTGCATAAAACCAGAGACTGAAATTGGCACAGATAACTTTCCATAAGCCAAATATGTAATAGACAAGCCCTACTCCTTGCTCAACGAAATGGACCCAACACCACATATTCAACGCCTAGGAATATACCTGATTAGGAAGAATCTTAAAACCCATGGATATATATGTCTCCGTAAGAGAATCAAGCGTGTGTACAGCGGCCGAAACGCAGTAGTGAAAATCCGATAAATCCCATTATCAAAATAAATTTCGAAAACAAAACAGAAAGACAGTGAAATAGAGAGCAATTCTTAAATAATTCACTCAGGGCATGTGATGCAACCGGGATTTAACACATCTACACCCAGAGCTGGTTGAGACATAAGGCTGGACACTTCAGGCTGATAGCATTGGTGAGTTTCGGTGAGCAAATGCAGACCCTTTGAAGTCATACTGCATGGTACCCATTCCATGGGTCCCAACTCTCCAGGTTCAAGGGATTCTTCCTCCAGCTAAAACATGCATGGGAAACCCAGAGTATCGTCCACCGTGTGATTGGGAAACGATTTAAAATGCATCTCAGTTTTCGTATCCTGGTCCTCGGGTTCAACATTCCAGATGCTTTACTAACACTCTCCCCGCTTGGAGAGTCAGTGCCTTTAACCTCCTCTTTGGCACATCTTGCAATTTCTGTGCAAGATGAACAGGAATAGGGAGAACCAATGAGAGACTAGCTGTAGGTGTCTGCACGGGCAAATGTAACGCTCATTGCCCACCAGGAAGGGGAATTAAACAAAGGCTCAGTGTGCCCTGCTGGAAACAGATTAGGGCCTGAAGCAATCCTGCGGTTTTGTGCCAGGCTCACAAGAAAGCGAGGTGAAGAAAGGAGCTCAGGGGCACTGTAATTCACAAACCTGCAGAGTTATAAATGACAGCTATCTTCCAAAAGTATATTGAAGTAAGCCTGCGAAGGGGACTTGAAAGCGGGGCTGAATTTCAGGAACACGATTGCAGGGGGTAGACTGGAATTGTCCTGAAAGCATAGGAAAAGAGGCACAACTTCGACAATGATGCACTTGGCCAAAAAGGGCGTATGCGTTTTTTCCTGAATATATTCAGGAAAAAACGCATACGCCCTTTTTGGCCAACCAAGCAAGCCTGTAAAGGAAATCTGCACTACAATGAAATCTCACTGCCCCCCCCGGGCAAAAGGGCCATCTGAAAAAAGTGTAAAATCCAGAAAGGTAGGACAGGATATGGAGAACAGGGAGCCTTGTTATGCTGATTGGCAGGATGTAAATTGCCAGCAGCCACTCTGGAGAAGTGTATGGTGTTTCCTGAAACACGTAAGAAACAAAGCAACACAGCCTATGGCACTTCCACTTATGGTCCTATAGCTTACGGAAATTAAAATCAAAAACAGACAGCCACCCCAATATTTGGGACGGCTGTGTTCACAAGAAGCTCGTCTACAGTATCAGGTAAATATCCCAGAAAGCAAAAAATGGATAAAGAAGTTGTGGCACATACGTACAATGCAATATCACTCAGCAATGAAATCTGTGTCATCAGGCCCGTAGCGGCATAGTGAGTGGATGCAGGTACGGTGATTCTACGTGAACTACGTCACACAGAAAAAGAAACATCATAAGATATCACTAATACACGGAATGTAAACTTGACTACACATGAACTGAATTACAAAACAGAACAGGGTCTCAAATTTAGAAAACCAACTAGTGCTTGCTTATGGGGAAAGGTGCCTTGGGGTGCTGCATAAAACCAGAGACTGAAATTAGCACAGATAACATTCCATAAGCCAAATATGTAATAGACAAGACCTACTACTTGCTCAACGAAATGGACTCAACACCACATATTCAACGCCTAGGAATATACCTGACTAGGAAGAATCTTAAAACCCATGGATATATATGTCTCCGTAAGAGAATCAAGCGTGTGTACAGCGGCCGAAACGCAGCAGTGAAAATCCGATAAATCCCATTATCAAAATAAATTTCGAAAACAAAACACAAAGACAGTGAAATAGAGAGCAATTCTTAAATAATTCACTCAGGGCATGTGATGCAACCGGGATTGACCACATCTACACCCAGAGCTGGTTGAGACATAAGGCTGGACACTTCAGCCTGATAGCATTGGTGAGTTTCGGTGAGCAAATGCAGACCCTTTGAAGTCATACTGCATGGTACCCATTCCATGGGTCCCAACTCTCCAGGTTCAAGGGATTCTTCCTCCAGCTAAAACATGCATGGGAAACCCAGAGTATCGTCCACCGTGTGATTGGGAAACGATTTAAAATGCATCTCAGTATTCGTATCCTGGTCCTCGGGTTCAACATTCCAGATGCTTTACTAACACTCTCCCCGCTTGGAGAGTCAGTGCCTTTAACTTCCTCTTTGGCACAGCTTGCAATTTCTGTGCAAGATGAACAGGAATAGGGAGAACAAATGAGAGACTAGCTGTAGGTGTCTGCACGGGCAAATGTAACGCTCATTGCCAACCAGGAAGAGGAATTAAACAAAGGCTCAGCGTGCCCTGCTGAAAACAGATTAGGGCCTGAAGCAATCCTGCGGTTTTGTGCCCAGCTCACAGGAAAGCGAGTTGAAGAAAGGAGCTCAAGGGCACTGTAATTCACAAACCTGCAGAGTTATAAATGACAGCTATCCTCCAAAAGTATATTGAAGTAAGCCTGCGAAGGGGACTTGAAAGCGGGGCTGAATTTCAGGAACACGATTGCAGGGGGTAGACAGGAATTGCCCTGAAAGCATAGGAAAAGAGGCACAACGTCGACAATGATGCACTTGGCCAAAAAGGGCGTATGCGTTTTTTCCTGAATATATTCAGGAAAAAACGCATACGCCCTTTTTGGCCAACCAAGCAAGCCTGTAAAGGAAATCTGCACTACAATGAAATCTCACTGCCCCCCCGGGCAAAAGGGCCATCTGAAAAAAGTGTAAAATCCAGAAAGGTAGGACAGGATATGGAGAACAGGGAGCCTTGTTATGCTGATTGGCAGGATGTAAATTGCCAGCAGCCACTCTGGAGAAGTGTATGGTGTTTCCTGAAACACGTAAGAAACAAAGCAACACAGCCTATGGCACTTCCACTTATGGTCCTATAGCTTACGGAAATTAAAATCAAAAACAGACAGCCACCCCAATATTTGGGACGGCTGTGTTCACAAGAAGCTCGTCTACAGTATCAGGTAAATATCCCAGAAAGCAAAAAATGGATAAAGAAGTTGTGGCACGTACGTACAATGCAATATCACTCAGCAATTAAATCTGTGTCATCAGGCCCATAGCGGCATAGTGAGTGGATGCAGGTACGGTGATTCTACGTGAACTACGTCACACAGAAAAAGAAACATCATAAGATATCACTAATACACGGAATGTAAACTTGACTACACATAAACTGAATTACAAAACAGAACAGGGTCTCAAATTTAGAAAACCAACTAGTGCCTGCTTATGGGGAAAGGTGCGTTGGGGTGCTGCATAAAACCACAGACTGAAATTAGCACAGATAACTTTCCATAAGCCAAATATGTAATAGACAAGCCCTACTCCTTGCTCAACGAAATGGACCCAACACCACATATTCAACGCCTAGGAATATACCTGATTAGGAAGAATCTTAAAACCCATGGATATATATGTCTCCGTAAGAGAATCAAGCGTGGGTACAGCGGCCGAAACGCAGTAGTGAAAATCCGATAAATCCCATTATCAAAATAAATTTCGAAATCAAAACACAAAGACAGTGAAATAGAGAGCAATTCTTAAATAATTCACTCAGGGCATGTGATGCAACCGGGATTTAACACATCTACACCCAGAGCTGGTTGAGACATAAGGCTGGACACTTCAGGCTGATAGCATTGGTGAGTTTCGGTGAGCAAATGCAGACCCTTTGAAGTCATACTGCATGGTACCCATTCCATGGGTCCCAACTCTCCAGGTTCAAGGGATTCTTCCTCCAGCTAAAACATGCATGGGAAACCCAGAGTATGGTCCACCGTGTGATTGGGAAACGATTTAAAATGCATCTCAGTTTTCGTATCCTGGTCCTCGGGTTCAACATTCCAGATGCTTTACTAACACTCTCCCCGCTTGGAGAGTCAGTGCCTTTAACCTCCTCTTTGGCACAGCTTGCAATTTCTGTGCAAGATGAACAGGAATAGGGAGAACCAATGAGAGACTAGCTGTAGGTGTCTGCACGGGCAAATGTAACGCTCATTGCCCACCAGGAAGGGGAATTAAACAAAGGCTCAGTGTGCCCTGCTGGAAACAGATTAGGGCCTGAAGCAATCCTGCGGTTTTGTGCCCAGCTCACAAGAAAGCGAGGTGAAGAAAGGAGCTCAGGGGCACTGTAATTCACAAACCTACAGAGTTATAAATCACAGCTATCTTCCAAAAGTATATTGAAGTAAGCCTGCGAAGGGGACTTGAAAGCGGGGCTGAATTTCAGGAAAACGATTGCAGGGGGTAGACTGGAATTGCCCTGAAAGCATAGGAAAACAGGCACAACGTCGACAATGATGCACTTGGCCAAAAAGGGCATATGCGTTTTTTCCTGAATATATTCAGGAAAAAACGCATACGCCCTTTTTGGCCAACCAAGCAAGCCTGTAAAGGAAATCTGCACTACAATGAAATTTCACTGCCCCCGCGGGCAAAAGGGCCATCTGAAAAAAGTGTAAAATCCAGAAAGGTAGGACAGGATATGGAGAACAGGGAGCCTTGTTATGCTGATTGGCAGGATGTAAATTGCCACCAGCCACCCTGGAGAAGTGTATGGTGTTTCCTGAAACACGTAAGAAACAAAGCAACACAGCCTATGGCACTTCCACTTATGGGTCTATAGCTTACGGAAATTAAAATCAAAAACAGACAGCCACCCCAATATTTGGGATGGCTGTGTTCACAAGAAGCTCGTCTACAGTATCAGGTAAATATCCCAGAAAGCAAAAAATGGATAAAGAAGTTGTGGCACGTATGTACAATGCCATATCACTCAGCAATGAAATCTGTGTCATCAGGCCCGTAGCGGCATAATGAGTGGATGCAGGTACGGTGATTCTACGTGAACTACGTCACACAGAAAAAGAAACATCATAAGATATCACTAATACACGGAATGTAAACTTGACTACACATGAACTGAATTACAAAACAGAACAGGGTCTCAAATTTAGAAAACCAACTAGTGCTTGCTTATGGGGAAAGGTGCCTTGGGGTGCTGCATAAAACCAGAGACTGAAATTAGCACAGATAACATTCCATAAGCCAAATATGTAATAGACAAGACCTACTCCTTGCTCAACGAAATGGACTCAACACCACATATTCAACGCCTAGGAATATACCTGACAAGGAAGAATCTTAAAACCCATGGATATATATGTCTCCGTAAGAGAATCAAGCGTGTGTACAGTGGCCAAAACGCAGCAGTGAAAATCCGATAAATCCCATTATCAAAATAAATTTCGAAAACAAAACACAAAGACAGTGAAATAGAGAACAATTCTTAAATAATTCACTCAGGGCATGTGATGCAACCGGGATTGACCACATCTACACCCAGAGCTGGTTGAGACATAAGGCTGGACACTTCAGCCTGATAGCATTGGTGAGATTCGGTGAGCAAATGCAGACCCTTTGAAGTCATACTGCATGGTACCCATTCCATGGGTCCCAACTCTCCAGGTTCAAGGGATTCTTCCTCCAGCTAAAACATGCATGGGAAACCCAGAGTATCGTCCACCGTGTGATTGGGAAACGATTTAAAATGCATCTCAGTTTTTGTATCCTGGTCCCCGGGTTCACCATTCCAGATGCTTTACTAACACTCTCCCCGCTTGGAGAGTCAGTGCCTTTAACCTCCTGTTTGGCACAGCTTGCAATTTCTGTGCAAGATGAACAGGAATAGGGAGAACCAATGAGAGACTAGCTGTAGTTGTCTGCACGGGCAAATGTAACGCTCATTGCCGACCAGGAAGAGGAATTAAACAAAGGCTCAGTGTGCCCTGCGGGAAACAGATTAGGGCCTGAATCAATCCTGCGGTTTTGTGCCACGCTCACAAGAAAGCGAGTTGAAGAAAGGAGCTCAGGGGCACTGTACTTCACAAACCTGCAGAGTTATAAATGACAGCTATCATCCAAAAGTATAATGAAGTAAGCCTGCGAAGGGGACTTGAAAGCGGGGCAGAATTTCAGGAAAACGATTGCAGGGGGTAGACTGGAATTGCCCTGAAAGCATAGGAAAAGAGGCACAACGTCGACAATGATGCACTTGGCCAAAAAGGGCGTATGCGTTTTTTCCTGAATATATTCAGGAAAAAACGCATACGCCCTTTTTGGCCAACCAAGCAAGCCTGTAAAGGAAATCTGCACTACAATGAAATCTCACTGCCCCCCCGGGCAAAAGGGCCATCTGAAAAAAGTGTAAAATCCAGAAATGTAGGACAGGATATGGAGAACAGGGAGCCTTGTTATGCTGATTGGCAGGATGTAAATTGCCAGCAGCCACCCTGGAGAAGTGTATGGTGTTTCCTGAAACACGTAAGAAACAAAGCAACACAGCCTATGGCACTTCCACTTATGGTCTTATAGCTTACGGAAATTAAAATCAAAAACAGACAGCCACCCCAATATTTGGGACGGCTGTGTTCACAAGAAGCTCGTCTACAGTATCAGGTAAATATCCCAGAAAGCAAAAAATGGATAAAGAAGTTGTGGCACGTACTTACAATGCAATATCACTCAGCAATGAAATCTGTGTCATCAGGCCCGTAGCGGCATAGTGAGTGGATGCCGGTACGGTGATTCTACGTGAACTACGTCACATAGAAAAAGAAACATCATAAGATATCACTAATACACGGAATGTAAACTTGACTACACATGAACTGAATTACAAACAGAACAGGGTCTCAAATTTAGAAAACCAACTAGTGCTTGCTTATGGGGAAAGGTGCCTTGGGGTGCTGCATAAAACCAGAGACTGAAATTAGCACAGATAACATTCCATAAGCCAAATATGTAATAGACAAGACCTACTCCTGGCTCAACGAAATGGACTCAACACCACATATTCAACGCCTAGGAATATACCTGACTAGGTAGAATCTTAAAACCCATGGATATATATGTCTCCATAAGAGAATCAAGCGTGTGTACAGTGGCCGAAACGCAGCAGTGAAAATCCGATAAATCCCATTATCAAAATAAATTTCGAAAACAAAACACAAAGACAGTGAAATAGAGAGCAATTCTTAAATAATTCACTCAGGGCATGTGATGCAACCGGGATTGACCACATCTACACCCAGAGCTGGTTGAGACATAAGGCTGGACACTTCAGCCTGATAGCATTGGTGAGCTTCGGTGAGCAAATGCAGACCCTTTGAAGTCATACTGCATGGTACCCATTCCATGGGTCCCAACTCTCCAGGTTCAAGGGATTCTTCCTCCAGCTAAAACATGCATGGGAAACCCAGAGTATCGTCCACCGTGTGATTGGGAAACAATTTAAAATGCATCTCAGATTTCGTATCCTGGTCCTCGGGTTCACCATTCCAGATGCTTTACTAACACTCTCCCCACTTGGAGAGTCAGTGCCTTTAACCTCCTGTTTGGCACAGCTTGCAATTTCTGTGCAAGATGAACAGGAATAGGGAGAACCAATGAGAGACTAGCTGTAGGTGTCTGCACGGGCAAAGGTAACGCTCATAGCCGACCAGGAAGAGGAATTAAACAAAGGCTCAGTGTGCCCTGCGGGAAACAGATTAGGGCCTGAAGCAATCCTGCGGTTTTGTGCCCAGCTCACAAGAAAGCGAGTTGAAGAAAGGAGCTCAGGGGCACTGTACTTCACAAACCTGCAGAGTTATAAATGACAGCCATCATCCAAAAGCATAATGAACTAAGCCTGCGAAGGGGACTTGAATGCGGGGCAGAATTTCAGGAAAACGATTGCAGGGGGTAGACTGGAATTGCCCTGAAAGCATAGGAAAAGAGGCACAACGTCGACAATGATGCACTTGGCCAAAAAGGGCGTATGCTTTTTTTCCTGAATATATTCAGGAAAAAAAGCATACGCCCTTTTTGGCCAACCAAGCAAGCCTGTAAAGGAAATCTGCACTACAATGAAGTCTCACTGCCCCCCGGGCAAAAGGGCCATCTGAAAAAAGTGTAAAATCCTGAAAGGTAGGACAGGATATGGAGAACAGGGAGCCTTGTTATGCTGATTGGCAGGATGCGAATTGCCAGCAGCCACCCTGGAGAAGTGTATGGTGTTTCCTGAAACACGTAAGAAAAAAAGCAACACAGCCTATGGCACTTCCACTTATGGTCGTATAGCTTACGGAAATTAAAATGAAAAACAGACAGCCACCCCAATATTTGGGACGGCTGTGTTCACAAGAAGCTCGTCTACAGTATCAGGTAAATATCCCAGAAAGCAAAAAATGGATAAAGAAGTTGTGGCACGTACGTACAATGCAATATCACTCAGCAATGAAATCTGTGTCATCAGGCCCGTAGCGGCATAGTGAGTGGATGCAGGTACGGTGATTCTACGTGAACTACGTCACACAGAAAAAGAAACAACATAAGATATCACTAATACACGGAATGTAAACTTGACTACACATGAACTGAATTACAAAACAGAACAGGGTCTCAAATTTAGAAAACCAACTAGTGCTTGCTTATGGGGAAACGTGCGTTGGGGTGCTGCATAAAACCAGAGACTGAAATTGGCACAGATAACTTTCCATAAGCCAAATATGTAATAGACAAGACCTACTCCTTGCTCAACGAAATGGACCCAATACCACATATTCAACGCCTAGGAATATACCTGATTAGGAAGAATCTTAAAACCCATGGATAGATATGTCTCCGTAAGAGAATCAAGCGTGTGTACAGAGGCCGAAACGCAGTAGTGAAAATCCGATAAATCCCATTATCAAAATAAATTTCGGAAACAAAACACTAAGACAGTGAAATAGAGAGCAATTCTTAAATAATTCACTCAGGGCATGTGATACAACCGGGATTTAACACATCTACACCCAGAGCTGGTTGAGACATAAGGCTGGACACTTTAGCCTGATAGCATTGGTGAGTTTCGGTGAGCAAATGCAGACCCTTTGAAGTCATACTGCATGGTACCCATTCCATGGGTCCCAACTCTCCAGGTTCAAGGGATTCTTCCTCCAGCTAAAACATGCATGGGAAACCCAGAGTATCGTCCACCGTGTGATTGGGAAACGATTTAAAATGCATCTCAGTTTTCGTATCCTGGTCCTCGGGTTCACCATTCCAGATGCTTTACTAACACTCTCCCCCCTTGGAGAGTCAGTGCCTTTAACCTCCTCTTTGGCACAGCTTGCAATTTCTGTGCAAGATGAACAGGAATAGGGAGAACCAATGAGAGACTAGCTGTAGGTGTCTGCACGGGCAAATGTAACGCTCATTGCCGACCAGGAAGAGGAATTAAACAAAGGCTCAGTGTGCCCTGCGGGAAACAGATTAGGGCCTGAAGCAATCCTGCGGTTTTGGGCCCAGCTCACAAGAAAGCGAGTTGAAGAAAGGAGCTCAGGGGCACTGTAATTCACAAACCTGCAGAGTTATAAATAACAGCTATCCTCCAAAAATATATTGAAGTAAGCCTGCGAAGGGGACTTGAAAGCGGGGCAGAATTTCAGGAAAACGATTGCAGGGGGTAGACAGGAATTGCCTTGAAAGCATAGGAAAAGAGGCAGAACGTCGACAATGATGCACTTGGCCAAAAAGTGCGTATGCGTTTTTTCCTGAATATATTCAGGAAAAAATGCACACGCACCTTTTGGCCAACCAAGCAAGCCTGTAAAGAAATCTGCACTACAATGAAGTCTGACTGCCCCCCGGGCAAAAGGGCCATCTGAAAAAAGTGTAAAATCCAGTAAGGTAGGACAGGATATGGAGAACAGTGAGCCTTGTTATGCCGATTGGCAGGATGTAAATTGCCAACAGCCAACCTGGAGAAGTGTATGGTGTTTCCTGAAACACGTAAGAAATAAAGCAACACAGCCTATGGCACTTGCACTTATGGTCCTATAGTTTAGGGAAATTAAAATCAAAAACAGACAGCCACCCCAATGTTTGGGACGGCTGTGTTCACAGGAAGCTCGTCTACAGTACCAGGTAAATATCCTAGAAAGCAAAAAATGGATAAAGAAGTTGTGGCACGTACGTGCAATGCAGTATCACTCAGCAATGAAATCTGTGTCATCAGGCCCGTAGCGGTTAGTGAGTGGATGCATGTACGGTGATTCTACGTGAACTACGTCACACAGAAATAGAAACATCATAAGATATCACTGATACACGGAATGTAAACTTGACTACACATGAACTGAATTACAAAACAGAAGAGGGTCTCAAATTTAGAAAACCAACTAGTGCTTGCTTATGGGGAAAGGTGCGTTGGGGTGCTGCATAAAACCAGAGACTGAAATTAGCACAGATAACTTTCCATAAGCCAAATATATAATAGACAAGACCTACCACTTCCTCAAAGAAATAGACCCAACACCACATGTTCAACGCCTAGGAATATACATGACTAAGAAGAATCTTAAAACCCATGGATATATATGTTTCCGTAAGAGAATCAAGCGTGTGTACAGCGGCCGAAACGCAGCAGTGAAAATCCGATAAATCCCATTATCAAAATAAATTTCGAAAACAAAACACAAAGACAGTGAAATAGAGAGCAATTCTTAAATAATTCACTCAGGGCATGTGATGCAACCGGGATTGACCACATCTACACCCAGAGCTGGTTGAGACATAAGGCTGGACACTTCAGGCTGATAGCATTGGTGAGTTTCGGTGAGCAAATGCAGACCCTTTGAAGTCATACTGCATGGTACCCATTCCATGGGTCCCAACTCTCCAGGTTCAAGGGATTCTTCCTCCAGCTAAAACATGCATGGGAAACCCAGAGTATCGTCCACCGTGTGATTGGGAAACGATTTAAAATGCATCACAGTTTTTGTATCCTGGTCCTCGGGTTCACCATTCCAGATGCTTTACTAACACTCTCCCCGCTTGGAGAGTCAGTGCCTTTAACCTCCTGTTTGGCACAGCTTGCAATTTCTGTGCAAGATGAACAGGAATAGGGAGAACCAATGAGAGACTAGCTGTAGGTGTCTGCACGGGCAAATGTAACGCTCATTGCCCACCAGGAAGAGGAATTAAACAAAGGCTCAGTGTGCCCTGCTGGAAACAGATTAGGGCCTGAAGCAATCCTGCGGTTTTGTGCCCAGCTCACAAGAAAGCGAGTTGAAGAAAGGAGCTCAGGGGCACTGTAATTCACAAACCTGCAGAGTTATAAATAACAGCTATCCTCCAAAAATATATTGAAGTATGCCTGCGAAGGGGACTGGAAAGCGGGGCAGAATTTCAGGAAAACGATTGCAGGGGGTAGACTGGAATTGCCTTGAAAGCATAGGAAAAGAGGCAGAACGTCGACAATGATGCACTTGGCCAAAAAGTGCGTATGCGTTTTTTCCTAAATATATTCAGGAAAAAACGCATACGCACTTTTTGGCCAACCAAGCAAGCCTGTAAAGAAATCTGCACTACCATGAAGTCTCACTTCCCCCTCGGGCAAAAGGGCCATCTGAAAAAAGTGTAAAATCCAGAAAGGTAGGACAGGATATGGAGAACAGTGAGCCTTGTTATGCCGATTGGCAGGATGTAAATTGCCAACAGCCAACCTGGAGAAGTGTATGGTGTTTCCTGAAACACGTAAGAAATAAAGCAACACAGCCTATGGCACTTGCACTTATGGTCCTATAGCTTAGGGAAATTAAAATCAAAAACAGACAGCCACCCCAATGTTTGGGACGGCTGTGTTCACAGGAAGCTCGTCTACAGTACCAGGTAAATATCCCAGAAAGCAAAAAATGGATAAAGAAGTTGTGGCACGTACGTGCAATCCAGTATCACTCAGCAATGAAATCTGTGTCATCAGGCCCGTAGCGGTTAGTGAGTGGATGCAGGTACGGTGATTCTACGTGAACTACGTCACACAGAAATAGAAACATCATAAGATATCACTGATACACGGAATGTAAACTTGACTACACATGAACTGAATTACAAAACAGAACAGGGTCTCAAATTTAGAAAACCAACTAGAGCTTGCTTATGGGGAAAGGTGCGTTGGGGTGCTGCATAAAACCAGAGACTGAAATTAGCACAGATAACTTTCCATAAGCCAAATATATAATAGACAAGACCTACCACTTGCTCAAAGAAATAGACCCAACACCACATGTTCAACGCCTAGGAATATACATGACTAACAAGAATCTTAAAACCCATGGATATATATGTTTCCGTAAGAGAATCAAGCGTGTGTACAGCGGCCGAAACGCAGCAGTGATAATCCGATAAATCCCATTATCAAAATAAATTTCGAAAACAAAACACAAAGACAGTGAAATAGAGAGCAATTCTTAAACAATTCACTCAGGGCATGTGATGCAACCGGGATTAACCACATCTACACCCAGAGCTGGTTGAGACATAAGGCTGGACACTTCAGGCTGATAGCATTGGTGAGTTTTGGTGAGCAAATGCAGACCCTTTGAAGTCATACTGCATGGTACCCATTCCATGGGTCCCAACTCTCCAGGTTCAAGGGATTCTTCCTCCAGCTAAAACATGCATGGGAAACCCAGAGTATGGTCCACCATGTGATTGGGAAACGATTTAAAATGCATCTCAGTTTTCGTATCCTGGTCCTCGGGTTCACCATTCCAGATGCTTTACTAACACTCTCCCCGCTTGGAGAGTCAGTGCCTTTAACCTCCTGTTTGGCACAGCTTGCAATTTCTGTGCAAGATGAACAGGAATAGGGAGAACCAATGAGAGACTAGCTGTAGGTGTCTGCACGGGCAAATGTAACGCTCATTTACCACCAGGAAGAGGAATTATCCAAAGGCTCACTGTGCCCTGCAGGAAACAGATTAGGGCCTGAAGCAATCCTGCGGTTTTGTGCCAAGCTCACAAGAAAGCGATTTGAAGAAAGGAGCTCAGGGGCACTGTACTTCACAAACCTGCAGAGTTATAAATGACAGCTATCATCCAAAAGTATATTGAAGTAAGCCTGCGAAGGGGACTTTAAAGCGGGCAGAATTTCAGGAAAACGATTGCATGGGGTAGACTGGAATTGCCCTGAAAGCATAGGAAAAGAGGCAGAACGTCGACAATGATGCACTTGGCCAAAAAGGGCGTATGCGTTTTTTCCTGAATATATTCAGGAAAAAACGCATACGCCCTTTTTGGCCAACCAAGCAAGCCTGTAAAGGAAATCTGCACTACAATGAAGTCTCACTGCCCCCCGGGCAAAAGGGCCATCTGAAAATAGTGTAAAATCCTGAAAGGTAGGACAGGATATGGAGAACAGGGAGCCTTGTTATGCTGATTGGCAGGATGTAAATTGCCAGCAGCCACCCTGGAGAAGTGTATGGTGTTTCCTGAAACACGTAAGAAACAAAGCAACACAGCCTATGGCACTTCCACTTATGGTCCTATAGCTTACGGAAATTAAAATCAAAAACAGACAGCCACCCCAATATTTGGGATGGCTGTGTTCACAAGAAGCTCGTCTACAGTATCAGGTAAATATCCCAGAAAGCAAAACATGGATAAAGAAGTTGTGGCACGTACGTACAATGCAATATCACTCAGCAATGAAATCTGTGTCATCAGGACCGTAGCGGCATAGTGAGTGGATGCAGGTACGGTGATTCTACGTGAACTACGTCACACAGAAAAAGAAACATCATAAGATATCACTAATACACGGAATGTAAACTTGACTACACATGAACTGAATTACAAAACAGAACAGGGTCTCAAATTTAGAAAAGCAACTAGTGCTTGCTTATGGGGAAAGGTGCCTTGGGGTGCTGCATAAAACCAGAGACTGAAATTAGCACAGATAACTTTCCATAAGCCAAATATGTAATAGACAAGACCTACTCCTTGCTCAACGAAATGGACCCAACACCACATATTCAACGCCTAGGAATATACCTGACTAGGAAGAATCTTAAAACCCATGGATATATATGTCTCCGTAAGAGAATCAAGCGTGTGCACAGCGGCCGAAACGCAGTAGTGAAAATCCGATAAATCCCATTATCAAAATAAATTTCGAAAACAAAACACAAAGACAGTGAAATAGAGAGCAATTCTTAAATAATTCACTCAGGGCATGTGATGAAACCGGGATTTAACACATATACACCTAGAGCTGGTTGAGACATAAGGCTGGACACTTCAGGCTGATAGCATTGGTGAGTTTCGGTGAGCAAATGCAGACCCTTTGAAGTCATACTGCATGGTACCCATTCCATGGGTCCCAACTCTCCAGGTTCAAGGGATTCTTCCTCCAGCTAAAACATGCATGGGAAACCCAGAGTATCGTCCACCGTGTGATTGGGAAATGATTTAAAATGCATCTCAGTTTTGGTATCCTGGTCCTCGGGTTCAACATTCCAGATGCTTTACTAAAACTCTCCCCGCTTGGAGAGTCAGTGCCTTTAACCTCCTCTTTGGCACAGCTTGCAATTTCTGTGCAAGATGAACAGGAATAGGGAGAACCAATGAGAGACTAGCTGTAGGTGTCTGCACGGGCAAATGTAACGCTCATTGCCCACCAGGAAGGGGAATTAAACAAAGGCTCAGTGTGCCCTGCTGGAAACAGATTAGGGCCTGAAGCAATCCTGCGGTTTTGTGCCCAGCTCACAAGAAACCGAGGTGAAGAAAGGAGCTCAGGGGCACTGTAATTCACAAACCTACAGAGTTATAAATGACAGCTATCTTCCAAAAGTATATTGAAGTAAGCCTGCGAAGGGGACTTGAAAGCGGGCAGAATTTCAGGAAAACGATTGCAGGGGGTAGACTGGAATTGCCCTGAAAGCATAGGAAAAGAGGCACAACGTCGACAATGATGCACTTGGCCAAAAAGGGCGTATGCGTTTTTTCCTGAATATATTCAGGAAAAAACGCATATGCCCTTTTTGGCCAACCAAGCAAGCCTGTAAAGGAAATCTGCACTACAATGAAGTCTCACTGCCCCTCGGGCAAGAGGGCCATCTGAAAAAAGTGTAAAATCCAGAAAGGTAGGACAGGATATGGAGAACAGGGAGCCTTGTTATGCTGATTGGCAGGATGTAAATTGCCAGCAGCCACCCTGGAGAAGTGTATGGTGTTTCCTGAAACACGTAAGAAACAAAGCAACGCAGCCTATGGCACTTCCACTTATGGTCCTATAGCTTACGGAAATTAAAATCAAAAACAGACAGCCACCCCAATATTTGGGACAGCTGTGTTCACAAGAAGCTCGTCTACAGTATCAGGTAAATATCCCAGAAAGCAAGAAATGGATAAAGAAGTTGTGGCACGTACGTACAATGCAATATCACTCAGCAATGAAATCTGTGTCATCAGGCCCGTAGCGGCATAGTGAGTGGATGCAGGTACGGTGATTCTACGTGAACTACGTCACACAGAAAAAGAAATATCATAAGATATCACTAATACACGGAATGTAAACTTGACTACACATGAACTGAATTACAAAACAGAACAGGGTCTCAAATTTAGAAAATCAACTAGTTCTTGCTTATGGGGAAAGGGGCCTTGGTGTGCTGCATAAAACCAGAGACTGAAATTAGCACAGATAACATTCCATAAGCCAAATATGTAATAGACAAGACCTACTCCTTGCTCAACGAAATGGACCCAACACCACATATTCAACGCCTAGGAATATACCTGACTAGGAAGAATCTTTAAACCCATGGATATATATGTCTCCGTAAGAGAATCAAGCGTGTGTACAGCGGCCGAAACGCAGCAATGAAAATCCGATAAATCCCATTATCAAAATAAATTTCGAAAACAAAACACAAAGACAGTGAAATAGAGAGCAATTCTTAAATAATTCACTCAGGGCATGTGATGCAACCGGGATTGACCACATCTACACCCAGAGCTGGTTGAGACATAAGGCTGGACACTTCAGGCTGATAGCATTGGTGAGTTTCGGTGAGCAAATGCAGACCCTTTGAAGTCATACTGCATGGTACCCATTCCATGGGTCCCAACTCTCCAGGTTCAAGGGATTCTTCCTCCAGCTAAAACATGCATGGGAAACCCAGAGTATGGTCCACCGTGTGATTGGGAAACGATTTAAAATGCATCTCAGTTTTCGTATCCTGGTCCTCGGGTTCACCATTCCAGATGCTTTACTAACACTCTCCCCGCTTGGAGAGTCACTGCCTTTAACCTCCTGTTTGGCACAGCTTGCAATTTCTGTGCAAGATGAACAGGAATAGGGAGAACCAATGAGAGACTAGCTGTAGGTGTCTGCACGGGCAAATGTAACGCTCATTTCCCACCAGGAAGAGGAATTATCCAAAGGCTCACTGTGCCCTGCCGGAAACAGATTAGGGCCTGAAGCAATCCAGCGGTTTTGTGCCCAGCTCACAAGAAAGCGAGTTGAAGAAAGGAGCTCAGGGGCACAGTAATTCACAAACCTACAGAGTTATAAATGACAGCTATCCTCCAAAAATATATTGAAGTAAGCCTGCAAAGGGGACTTGAATGCGGGGCAGAAATTCAGGAAAACGATTGAAGGGTTAAACTGGAATTGCACTTTAAGAATAGGAAAGGAGGCAGAACGTCGATAATGATGCACTTGTCCAAAAAGTGCGGATGCTTTTTTCCCTAAATATATTCAGGAAAAAACGCATACGCACTTTTGGGCCAACCAAGAAGCTTGTAAATAAACCTGCACTACAATGAAATCTCAGTGCCCCCCAGGGCAAAAGGGCCATTTAAAAAAATTGTAAAATCCAGAAATGGAGGACAGGCAATGGAAAACAGGTATCCTTATTATGCTGATGCATATGATGTAAATTGCCGACAGCCATTCTGGAGAAGTGTTATGTGTTTCCTGAAACACGTAAGAAACAAAGCAACACAGCCTATGGCACTTCCACTTATGGTCCTACAGCTTAGGGAAATTAAAATCAAAAACACCCAGCCACCTCAAAGTTTGGGACCTCTCTGTTCACAAGAACCTCGTTTACAGTACCAGGTAAATATCCCAGAAAGCAAACAATGGATAAAGAAGTTGTGGTACGTACGTACAATGGAATATCACTCAGCAATGAAATCTGTGTCATCAGGCCCGTAGTGGCATAGTGAGTGGATACAGGTATGGTGATTCTACGTGAAATAAGTCACACATAAAAAGAAACATCATAAAATATCACTAATACACAGTATGTAAACTTGACTACACATGAACTGAATTACAAAACAGAACAGTCTCAAATTTAGAAAACCAACTTGTGCTTTCTTATGGAGAAAGGTGCGTTGGAGTGCTGCATAAAACCAGAGACTGAAATTAGCACAGATACCGTTCCATAAGCCAAATATGTAATAGGCAAGACCTACTCCTTGCTCAACGAAATGGACTCAACACCACATATTCAACGCCTAGGAATATACCTGACTAGGAAGAATCTTAAAACCCGTGGATATTTATGTCTCCGTAAGAGAATCAAGAGTGTGTACAGCGGCATTAACGCAGCAGTGAAAATCCGATAAATCGCAGTGTCAAAAAAAATTTCAAAAACAAAACACAATGACAGTGAAATAGAGAGCAATTCTTAAATAACTCACACAGGGCATGTGATGCAACCTGGTTTACCACATCTATACCCAGAGCTGGGTGAGAGATAAGGCTTGACCCTTTGGGCTGATAGCATTGGTGAGGTTCTGTGAGCAAATGCAGACCCTTTGATGTCATACTGCCTGGTACCCATTCCATGGTTCCCAACTCTCCAGGTTCAAGGGATTCTTCCTTCTGCTAAAATTTGCATGGGAAACCCAGAGTATGCTCCACCGTGTGACTGGGAAACCTTTTTACATGCATGTCTGTTTTCGTCCCCTGGTACTCAGGTTCACCATTCCAGACCCTTTTCTTACACTCTCCCCATTTGGAGAGTCAGTGCCTTTAACCTCCTGTTTGGCCCTGTTTGCAATTTCTGCGCAAGATGAACAGGAATAAGGAGAACCAATGGGAGACTATCTGTAGGTGTGTGCACGGGCAAATATTTTTTTTAACATCTTTATTGGGGTATAATTGCTTTACAATGGTGTGTTAGTTTTTGCTTTATAACAAAGTGAATCAGCTATACATATACATATGCTCCCTGCGTCTTCCCTCTTGTGTCTCCCTCCCTCCCTCTCTCCCCCTTCCACCCCTCCAGGCTGTCCCAACGCCCCGAGCTAATATCCCTGTGCCTTGCGGCTGCTTCCCCCTTGCTATCTACCTTACTACATTTGTTAGTGTGTATATGTCCATGACTCTCTCTCGCCCTGTCAAAACTAACCATTCCCCCTCCCCATATCCTCAATTCCGTTCTCCAGTAGGTCTGCGCCTCTATTCCTGTCTTATCCCTAGGTTCTTCATGACATTTTTTTCCTTTAAATTCCATATATATGTGTTAGCATACGCTATTTGTCTTTTTCTTTCTGACTTACTTCACTCTGTATGACAGACTCTAGGTCTATCCATCTCATTACAAATAACTCAGTTTCATTTCTTTTTAAGGCTGAGTAATATTCCATTGTGTATATGTGCCACATCTTCTTTATCCATTCGTCCGATGATGGGCGCTTAGGTTCTTTCCATCTCCGGGCTATTGTAAATAGAGCTGCAATGAACATTTTGGTACATGACTCTTTTTGAATTTTGGTTTTCTCAGGGTATATGCCCAGTATGCACGGGCAATTTTAACACTCATTTCCCAACAGGAAAAGGAATTAACCAAAGGCTCAGCATGCCGTGCTGGAACAAGATTAGGGCCTGAAGCAATCCTGCGGTTTTGTGGCCAGCTCACAAGAAAGCGAGTTGAGGAAAGGAGCTCAGGGGCACTGTCATTCACATACCTGCAGACTTATAAATGACAGAAATCGTACAAAAATATATTGAATTAAGGCTGCGAAGAGGACTTGAAAGTGGGGCAGAATTGCTGGAATCCGATTTCAGGAGGTAGACGTGAATTGCTCTGAAAGCATAAGAGAAGTGGCAGAACCTCGTCAATGAAGCACTTGGCCAAAAAGGGCATATGCATTTTTTCCAGGGCCATCATTCACGGGAGTAGGAGGCTCCCAGCATGCTCCAGTGGCCAACAGAGGGCCCACGTCGCCAAGGCGATGTGAGCTAGCCAGGCAGGAGTGACCTGACATCAGAGGGCCCACCTCACAGAATGGTAGGGAACCCAGCCAGGATCAGACTCTCCCCAGAGGGCCCACATCACCAAGGTGATGGGAACCAGGCAGGAGTGTCCTCACACCCGTGGGGCCACATCATCAAAAGTTGAGGTACCCAGCACATGTGGCCTCAAACCAGAGGACCCACATCACCATGGGTTTCGGAGTGAGGCAGGCAGGATTAACCTCACAACACATGTCCCATTGTATACAAAAGGTGTGGAAACCAGCAGTTGGATCTTCCTAGCAGGCGGCCCAGAGCACTGAGGCTATGAGATCCAGGCCGGCATGAACTCACAACAGAGGGCCCTCATTGTGATTCTGTAAGCAACCCAGCCGTTGTGACCTCAGAGCAGAAGGCCCACATCCCCATGGGGAAGGGAAACAAGCAGGAGTGTCATCGCAAGAGTGGGCACACATGAAAAAATGTGGGGAGCCCAGCAATTAGTGCCTGATGCCAGAGGGCCCTCATCACCGAGGGGCGGTGGCTCCCAGCCAGCTCCGACTGCTACCAGAGGGGCGACGTCGCCAATGCGGAGTGCGACAACCAGGCAGGAGTGACCTCAGAGCAGAGGGTCAACCTCACAGAAGTGTGAAGAACTAAAGAGGATCAGATTCTCACCAGAGGGCCCACATCACCAAGGGAATGGGAACCAGGCAGGAGTGTCCTCACACTAGTGGGGCCACATCACCGAAAAGTGAGGGACCCAGCACACGTGGCCTCAAACCAGAGGACACACATCACAAGGGAGCTGGGATTGAGGCAGGCAGGAGGAGCCTCAAAACAGAGGGACCATAGAATTAAAGAGGTGAAGAATCCCGCAGTTGGAACCTCCCAGCAGGCGGCCAGGAGCAGCGAGACTATGGGATCCAGGCCGGAGTGATCTCACACCAGAGGGCCGTCATCATGAAACTGTGAGCAACCTAGGCGTTGGGATCTCAGAGCAGAAGGCCCACATTCCCATGGGGTTGGGAACCTGTCAGAAGTGTACTCGCACCACAGGGCACACATCAGAGAATTTAGGGAACCCAGGAGTTAGGGCCTGACGCCAGAGGGCCCTCATTACCAAGGGGAGGAGACTCCAATCAGGCACCAACACCCAACTGAGGTCCCACGTCGCCAAGGTGACGTGTGACAGCCAGGTAGGAGTGACCTCACCGCAGAGGGCCTACCTCACAGAAGGGTGAGGAACACAGCCAGGATAAGACTCTCACCAGAGGGCCCACATCACCAAGGTGATCAGAACCAGGCAGGAGAGTCTTCACACCAGTGTGGTCACATCATAGAAAGGTGAGGAACCCAGCACATGTGGCCTAAACCAGAAGACCCACATCTCCAAGGGGCTCGGAATGAGGCAGGCAGGAGTAGCCTCACAACACAGGGCCCATAGAATAAAAAAGCTGAGGAATCCAGCAATGGGAACCTCCCAGCAGGCGGCCAAGAGCACCAAGTCTATGCGATTCAGGCCGCAGTAAACTCACAGCAGAGGGTCCACATCATGAAACTGCGAGCAACCCAGCCATTTGGACCTCAGAGCAGAAGGTCCACATCCCCAAGGTGTTGGGAGCATGGCAGGAGTGTCCTCGCACCACTTAGCACATATCAGAAAATGTGGGTACCCAGCAGTTAGGGCCTGACGCCAGAGGGCCCTCATCACTGAGGGGAGGAGGCTCCCAGCATGTTCCAACTACCACAAGAGGGCCCACGTCGCCAAGGCGGGGTGTGCCAGCCAGGCAGGAGTGACCTCACAGCAGACGGCCCACCTCAAAGAAGTGTGAGGAACCCAACCAGGATCAGACTCTCACCAGAGGGCCCATATCACCAAGGGGACGGGAACCAGGCACGAGTGTCCTCACACCAGTGGGGCCACATCACTAAAAGATGAGGAAACTGGCACATGTGGCCACAAACCAGAGGACCTACATCACTAAGGGGCTGGGAGTGACACAGGCAGGAGGAGCCTCCCAACACAGGGCCCAAAGAATAAAAAAGGTGAGGAACCCAGCAGTTGGAACTTCCCAGCAGGCGGCCCAGAGTACAGAGGCTATGGGATCTAGGAATGAGTGAACTAACACCAGAGAGCTAACATCAGGAAACTGTGAGCAACCCAGTCGTTGGAACCTCAGAGCAGAAGGCCCATATCGCCATGGGGATGGGAACATTTCACGAGTGTCCTGGCATCACTGGGCTCACATCAGAAAACCTGGGGAGCCCAGCAGTTAGAGCCTGACGCCAGAGGGACCTCATCACCGAGGACAGGAGTCTCCAAAAGGATCCAACTGCCACCAGAGGGCCGACGTCACCAAGGCAATGGGAGCAAGCCAGGCAGGAGTTACCTCAGAGCACAGGGCCCACCTCACAGAACGGTAAGGAACCCAGCCAGGATCAGACTCTCACCAGAGGGGCCACATCACCAAGGGGCTGGGACACAGGCACGAGTGTCCTCACACCATTGGGGCCACATCATCGAAAGGTGAGGGACCCAGCACACGTGGCCTCACTCCAGAGGACACACATCACAACGGGGCTGTGATTGAGGCAGGCAGGAGGAGCCTCAAAACAGAGGGCCCATAGAATAAAAAAGGTGAGGAATCCCGCAGTTGGAACCTCCCAGCAGGCGCCCAGGAGCAGCAAGCCTATGGGATCTAGGCCGGAATGAACGCACATCAGAGGGCCCTCATCATGAAACTGTGAGCACCCCAGCCGTTGGGACCTCAGAGCAGAAGGCCCAAATTCCCATGGGGTTGGGAACCTGACAGGAGTGTACTCGCACCACAGGTCGCACATCTGCAAATTTTGGGAGCCCAGGAGTTAGGGTCTGACGCAAGAGGGCCCTCATTACCGAGGGACGGAGACTCGCAGCAGACACCAACTCCCAACTGAGGGCCCACGTCACCAAGGTGATGTGTGCCAGCCAGGCAGGAGTGACCTCACCGCAGAGGGCCTACCTCACAGAAGGGTGAGGAAACCAGCCAGGATAAGACTCTCACCAGAGGGCCCACATCACCAAGGGGATCGGAACCAGGCAGGAGGGTCCTCACACCAGTGTGGCCACATTATAGAAAGGTGAGGAACCCAGAACATGTGGCCTAAAACAGGGGACCCACATCTCCAAGGGGCTAGGAGTGAGGCAAGCAGGAGTATCCTCACAAAACAGAGCCCACAGAATAAAAGTTGTGAGGAATCCAGCAGTTGGAACCGGCCAGTAGGCCGCCCAGAGCACAGAGTCTATGGGATCCAGGCCACAGCAAACTCACAGCAGAGGTCCCACATCATGAAACTGTGAGCAACCCAGCGGATGGGACCTCAGAGCAGAAGGCCCACATCCCTATGGGGATGGGAACCTGACAGGAGTGTCCTCGGCCCACTTCCACGAATCAGAAAATGTGGGAACCCAGCAGTTAGGACCTGAGGCCAGAGGACCCTCATCACCGAGGGGAGGAGGCTCCCAGCAGGCTCTAACTGCCACCATAAGGCCGATGTCACCAAGGCGGGGTGTGCCAACCAGGCAGGAGTGACCTCAGAGCAGAAAGCCCACCTCACAGAAGTGTGAGGAACCCAACAAGGATCAGACTGTCACCAGAGGGCCAACATCACCAAGGGAATGGGAACCAGGCAGGAGTGTCCTCACACCAGTGGGGCTACATCACCATAATTTGAGGGACCCAGCACACGTGGCCTCAAACCTGAGGACACACATCACCAAGGGGCTGGGAGTGAGGCAGGCCAGAGGATCCTCAAAACAGAGGGACCATAGAATAAAAAAGGTGAGGAATCCCACAGTTGGAACCTCCGGCAGGCAGCCAGGAGCAGCGAGGCTATGGGATCTAGGCAGGAGTGAACTCACACCAGAGGGCCCTCATCATGAAACTGTGAGCAACACAGCCGTTGGGACCTCAGAGCAGAAGGCTCACATCCCCATGGGGATGGGAACCTGGCAGGAGTGTCCTTGCACCACTTAGCACGAATCAGAAAATGTGGGAACCCAGCAGTTAGGGCCTGAGGCCAGAGGGCCCTCATCACCGAGGGGAGGAGGCTCCCAGCAGGCTCCAACTGCCACCATATGGCCGACGTTGCCAAGGCGGGGTGTGCCAGCCAGGCAGGAGTGACCTCAGAGCAGAGGGCCCACCTCACAGAAGGGTGAGGAACCTAACCAGGATCAGACTCTCACCAGAGGGCCAACATCACCAAGGTGATGGGAACCAGGCAAGACTGTCCTAACAGCAGTGGGGCCAACATCACCAAGGGAATGGGAACCAGGCAAGAGTGTCCTCACACCAGTGTGGCCACATTATAGAAAGGTGAGGAACACAGCACATGTGGCCTCAAACAAGGGGACACACAGCACGAAGGGGCTGGGAGTGAGGCATGCAGGAGGAGACGCACAACCGAGGGCCCATAGAATAAAAAAGGTGAGGAATCGAGAAGTTGGAAACTCCAAGCTGGAGGCCCAGAGCACTGACACTATGGGATACAGGCCAGAGTGAACACACAGCAAAGGGCCCACATCATGAAACTGTGAGCAACCCAGCAGTTGGGACCACAGAACAGAAGTCCCACATGCCCATGGGGATGGGAACCTGGCAGGAGTGACTCGCACCACTGGGCACACATCAGAAAATGTGTGGAGCCCAGCACTTAGGGCCTGACACCAGAAGGCCCTCATCACTGAGGGGAGGAGGCCCCAGCACACTCCAACTGCCACCAGAGGGTCCACATCGCCAAGGCGACGTGCGCCAGCCAGGCAGGATTGACCTCACAGCAGAGGGCCCACATCATGAAAGTGTGAGCAACCCAGCCGTTAGGACCTCAGAACAGAAGGCCCACACGCTCATGAGGATGGGAACCTGGCAGGAGTGCCCTCGTACCACTTAGCACGTATCAGAAAATGTGGGAACCCCGCCATTAGGGTCTGACGCCAGAGGGCCTCATCACCGCGGGAAGGAGGCTCCCAGCAGGCTCCAACTGCCACCAGGGTGCCGAAGTCAACAAGGCGGGTTGTGCCAGCCAGGCAGGAGTGACCTCAGAGAAGAGGGCTCACCTCACGGATGTGTGAGGAACCCAACCAGGATCAGAGTCTCACCAGAGGGCCCACATCACCAAGGGGATGGGAACCAGGCAGGAGTGTCCACACACCAGTGGGGCCACATCATCAAAAGATGAGGAACCCATCACATATGGCCTCAAACCTGAGGACATACATCACCATGTGGCTGGGAGTGAGGCAGGTATCTGGAGGGGCACATTTAACTCTAATTTCCCACCAGGAAGAGGAATTAACCAAAGGCTCAGAGTGCCGTGCTGGACCCTGATTATGGCCTGAAGCAAACCTGCAGTTTTGTGCCCAGCTTACAAGGAAGCGAGTTAAGAAAGGAGCTCAGGGGCACTGTAATTCACAAACCTGCAGAGATAAATGACAGCTATTGGCAAAAATATATCGAAGTAAGTCTGCAAAGAGGACTTGAAAACGAGGCAGAATTGCAGGAATCATATTTCAAGAGGTAGATTGGAATTGCATTTAAAGCATATGAAAAGCGGCAGATCTTTGACAGTGATGCACATGGACAAAAAGTGCGTATACATTTTTCCTGAATATATTCAGGAAAAAACGCATATGAACATTTTGGCCAACCAAGCACTCCAGCAATGGAAATCCACACTACAATGAAGTCACATTTCCCATTCGTCAAAAAGGCCATCTGAATAAAGTGTAAAAACCAGAAACACAGGACAGGCCATGGAGAACAGGGAGCCGTGTTATGCTGATGGGCGGGATGTAAATTGCCAACAGACACTCTGGAGATGTTCATGGTGTATCCTGAAACATCTAAAAAACAAAGCTACAGAGCCTAGGGCACTTCCACTTTTGGCCCTATAGCTTAGGAAAATTAAAATCAACAAGACACAGCCAACACAAAATTTAGGGCTGCTGTGTTTACAAGAACCTCGAGTCCAGTACAAATTAAATATCCCAGAAAGAAAAAAATGGATAAAGAAGTTGTGCTACTTACGTACAACGGAATATCACTCAGCAGTGAAATCAATGTCATCAGGCCTGTAGCAGCAAATTGAGTGGATTTAATTATGATGATTCTAAGAGAAATATATCACACAAAGAAAGATAATTATCATAAGATATCACTAATAGAGGGAGTGTAAACTTGGCTACACATAAACTGAATTACAAAACCGAACAGAGTCTCACATTTAGATAAAAACCTTATGCTTGCTTAAGGGGAAAGTTGAGTTGGGCTGCTGTATAAAAACAGATTGAAATTAGCACACATACCATTCCATAAGCCAAATACGTAATAAACAAGACCTACTCTTTGCTCAACGAAATAGACTCATCCATGGTGTATCACCTCACACCTATTAGAATGGGCATCATCAGAAAATCTACAAACAACAAATGCTGGAAACGGTGTGGAGATAAGGAATCCTCTTCCACTATTGTTGGGAACGTAAATTGATACAGTCACTGTGGAGAACATTATGGAGTTTCTTATAAAACTAAGAATAGAATTACCATATGATACAGCAATCCCTCTACTGGGCATATACCCAGACAAAACCATAAATCAAAAAGAGACATTCACCACAATGTTCATTGCATCACTATTTACACTATCCAGGAAATGGAAGCAACCTAAATGCCCACAGACAGACGAATGCATAAAGATGTGGTACATATATAAAATGGAATATTACTAAGCCATAAAAAGGAATGAAATTGGGACATTTGTAGAGACGTTGATGGATCTAGAGACTGTCATACAGAGTGAAGTAAGTCAGAAAGAGAAAAACAAATCTTGTATATTAATGCATATATGTGGAACCTAGAAAAATTGTACAGATGAACCGTTTTGCAAGGCAGAAATAGAGCAATACATGTATACAACAAACGTATGGACAACAAGGGGGGAAAGCTGTTGGGGATGGTGGTGGGAGGAGTTGAGATATTGGGATTGGTATGTATACATTTATATGTATAAAGTAGATAACCAAAAACAACCTGCTGTATAAAAATATAAAATTAAATTCAAAATAAAATTAAAAAAAGTAAAACAGAAAAATATTCTTCCCTTCACATACATGTATTTATATGAATAAATTATTTCCATGCTTATATCTGTAAATACACAAAAGAGGAATAAAATCTACCTTGAACCAAAAACGAAAAAAAGATAAAAAAGAACAGAACCCACCAGTTACACAGAGGAAAACCGTTTCAGGGCACTTGCTCCAATTGCAAACAATTCTGAAGTTGGTCAGTGGTGGGGAATCATCTCCCATTCAGCCAGCATGCTCCTCGCAACAAGCGTCCTCACTGCAAAGCTGGTGGACCGTGCCGAGGTATCTGTGAGTAAACGTGGGCCGAGCCCCAGGCCAGCTGCTGCTGAAATGTTCCCACCCTTCCAAGGCTAAACACCTGAATATGTACAAGGACTTGAAAACCTAGAGGAAGGGCCATGGAGCCACATGAGGGACAGCATGCCAGCCGACTTGGTGCCTGCAGGCCAGCCAGGATGGTCCTGGCCCTGGGTGCTCTTCTGGAAGCTCTCCATTTCCCTGCCTGAGATACCCCTGCTGTCCCGGCCCCCACTGCTTTCTTCCTTCCTCACCTGTGCCCAGGGAGAAATTCCAGCGGCAGGTGTGGGTGACACATCCTCTTCTTTAGCAGGTAGCATCTTGGCAACTGCTGCAGAAAGTCCAGCAGAGCCCCACTCACACTGGGACACCCACAAAGCCGTGGCCTCTCACTCCCTCCCACCAGCCCAGCCCCGAGACTGCTGACAGGGCAGAGAAAATGGCGTCAGGCACAGCTGCAGGGGCTCTTGCTGCCTGGAGCGGTGTTTATATTGATCTCAACCCAGGCACACCTGGGGAGGGCTGGCCGGCACGGTCAGGCTTCCCAAGGCAGCCAATAATCACCCCTCAGGGGCTCACAGTTGCTGAAAATGGAACTTGCTGAATTGGCCAGGTCCAAGGAACAGGTGTGGGCTCCTGAGAGTCAGGATAGACAAGGGGCTGCAGCTCTGGCTTGTTTTCTAATTATATTATCTGGCCCATGAGTGGGAGACAACTTCAAGAAAACCCTCTCCTAATGAGAGGAACCCAGGAGTCAGGGAGAGGAGGGGTGGGTGGTGGTTGGAGACAGAGGCCTGGTGCCCCGGGTGCAGTGGAAGTCTCTGGAAGACCAGGTGGAGGAGGCCGCACAGAGTGATGCCCAGGGTCACAGACCTGTCAGAGCTGCTGTTTGTTAGTTCAAGTCCTGCTCTGAGGTGCTCTGTGTCAGATCTGAGCGACAGGTGAGCTGGGAGTGCTCTGCAATGAGGGCTATGTGCACGGTTCCTGTGTGCCCAGCCCTGCCAAGGTACCTGCAAGGGTAGCTCTGTATCCTGGGAGGGGCCTGACCACGGGAGCCCCATGGACTGCAGAGGACCTGCCCAGGGAATCCCATATCCTGGGAGGGGCCTGAACACGAGAGCCCCGTGGGCTGGGGTGGGGGTAGGGTACCTGCCCAGGTGAGCTCCATATCCTGGGATTGGCCTGACCTCGAGAGCCCCATGGGCTGCTGGAGTCCTGGTAAAGGATGTCAGGACAGTCAGTGAAGCCACTGAGGATATACCTCCAGTAGTTCCTAAATCCTACACCCTGCTGGTCATTCTACCAACCACCAGGACTTGGTATTCTGTATTAGTCTTCACTGATGCCTTCTTTTGTATTCCATTAGTCCCAGAGTCACAAGAAATTTTGGCTTGTGAGTGACAGGACTCAACATACAACTAAAACAATACTTCCAGGCTGTCTTGCCCCAAGGGTTCAAAAATTCCCACACCATCTTTGGGGAAAGCTCAGCTAAAGACCTAAAAGTTCTACCTCTGGAAAAGGAAACACTCCTTCAATATTCAGACGACATTCTGATCGCCAGCCCTACTAAGGAGGCCTCAGAACTACCAAGCCAATAAAGGATAGAAGTTGTCCACGAAAAAGCTCAAGTATCACAGACTACAGTGACCTGCCTGGGCTTCATTCTCACAGAAGGTCGGAGAAGCCCATCCCAGGAAAGGGAAGAAACAATTTACAGCCTTACCCATTTCTGAAACTAGAAGACAGCTTAGGGGTTCCTGGGGAAGCCAGGGTTTCCTGCCTCTGGATCCCTAACTACAGTCTACTAGCTGGGCCTCTATATGAAACACTGAAAGGAAAAGATGATGATCCTTTTGAATAGAATCCAGAAGTGGCCTTTCAAGAATGGAAAGAGCAGTCAATTCAGACCCTTGCCCTGGAACTCCCTAATTTAGCTAAACCCTTTGACCTTTACATTCCTGGTGAAAGGTGAATCGCCATTGGAGTATTAGTGCAAAAACTGGGACCACTTGAAATGGAACAATGCAAGAATGCCATCCAGGTAGGATAAACTATGGTCACCAAGGGGCTTGGCCCACCGCCACATCTGGCCAAGATACTGGTGGTATCTGAAAACCTGGAAATCAGCAGCCCAAAAGGCCACCTCCCTTCTAAGGGAAACGGACCCCACGTGGTGATCCTAATCCCCAACCATGCCCTGAAGTTGCAGGGTTTGCTCCGTGGGCACACTGACCTCGATTGAGGAGGCCCTCCAACTCCAACCTCCAGAGAGATAACCGGGGGCAACGGGGCACCATGATGACCCGTGTGACCATCACTTGACCTGGAGTTTCTCTCATAAAACAACAAGAGTGTGTCCCAAAAGAGTAGACTACTGCTTGCAGTACTTACTGTACCCAGAGGGGAGCTAATAATCTTGGCGGGGGAACCGTATATCATGCTGTCACCATAGAAAAGCCTACAGACACCCTGATGATGGTGGCCAATAAGACCGGCTGGACTCCTGTTTACTTCCAAAGGCTCTTGACTCAGTGACCATCATGATCCTTCATCACCACTGACCCTGGACTGTCTGGGAGCTGAGCGGGCAGGATCCTGACACCTGGTGCTGTTTTTACGTTAATTCAGGGGCCTAATGGAAGAAAGCGCAGACTGTTGGTCAGAGCATCTAGGCTGGCAGAAACGGTCAGTCAGAGCATCTAGGCTGGCAGAAACGGTCAGCCTAAGGTGGCCGAACAAATGTGGGGCGGAGTGAAACTGGACCTCACAGCGCCACTGCACATCTCCTTTCTGGACCCTTAAAGGTCATTAGAATCTATAACACTTCCAATACTGGTGCTCAGGTGGACGAGCAGGGAGGCAGGAGGCCTGGGGACAATCAACGTCACCTGGAGGCTGCTGGGGAGAAGTTCTGACCCTCGCCCACGGGTATGAAGCCTCCTAACTCAGCACTCAGCAGTTACAGAAGAAGGGTCTGCACCCGCAGCACTCCAAGAATGAGGAAAGGGACAAAAGGCAGAAGAGAAGTTTGTCCCAGGCAAAGCCCCTTAAAAATGCCTGGGAGATAAAAATAGAATCTGGGCAATAAAATAAAGTCTAACCATTTTTATCCTTTGTGCTTTGTCTAATTTCAGGTGCTCCTAGTGTCCCGCATACAGAGGTTCCACACCCGGCACTTCAGACCAGATTTCCTAGAGCAGAATGGCTCGATGACACTTCAGCTCCTGGGGCCCAGTTCAGACTCCGTGACATAGAGCCTGAGCTGCAGCCAACCAGGTCCTCGAGAGCTCAGCCCCCTCCCTCCCAGTGACTCTGACAGGATCTCTACACAGCAGCCCAGCCCACAGCCCACAGGGTAGCACCTCTCCATTCTCTGATCAAAATATAAAGTTTCCTTTGCTTTTGAACCAAACTCAGTCTCGATCTATTGGCTCCAATGACACTGGGCAGGGGGACACTTGTTGGCGTCCACTCTGGAGGATCAGTAACAGAAATTGAGAACATTGTAACTTCAATGAACAGATGTGTGAGCCAAACTGTAATTAACATAGAACAGTGTATAAGGCTCGGGTAAAATAAGATGTTTCTAACACTTCCATTTGATATTTCCATCACTTTCTTATAAGCAAGTTCAGTGAAAAGGTTTGTCTTCTTTGTCAGGTCAATATTAGAGAAACAAAGTGATTTCTTTCCAAGGATGTACATCTAATAATCTTGGTTAAAGCTTCAATCTTGTTTTAAATGCTTTTGCATTGAAAATGATACCTCTCTTTCAGCTCCCCCATTTCTGAGAAGCATAAAATCTTATAATTTATTATTACCAAAGGGAAATGGTAGGAGGAGGGATAAATTAACAGTTTGGGATTAACACATACACACTGCTATGTATGAAATCATCAGCAAGGAACTACTGTATAGCACAGGGAACTACACTCAATATTTTGCAATAACCTATAAGGGGAAATGATCTGAAAAAGAATAGATATTTTTATTGACATCATCCATCAATGACAGTAAAAATGGAATCTAAGGGAAGACAGTGGTGAGTGCTTCTGACCCTGAAGACTTCAATCATCTAAAGTTTGGACTCTGCCTACTTCCCAAGGCCCTTAATGAACATATGTGTAGCCGTAGCTTAAAAAATTCCCCAGTTTGGGTTGCGGAGAGACACTGATATTTAAAATCCCCTGGTGTTCTCCTCACATGAATGGGACCCTTCCTACACCTAAAACATGCCTGTCACACCCAGAGGATGGTATACCGTCTGATCGGGAAAAGTTTGGAAAAGGCATCTCATCTCCTCATCTCTTGGTGCTAGGGTTCACCACTCCAGCGTCTTTACTAACAGTCTCCCCACTTGGAGATGTCAGCACTGTCAACATCCTGTTGCATACAGTTTGGAATTTGTCCAGAGGAGGAAGCAGAAGGAGGAGGAACAATGAGAGACAAGTCCTAGGTGTTCGGACAGGCACATGCCACTCTAATTTCCAATCAGGAAGACGAATTGACCAAAGGCTAGGGTTGCCCATGGAAACAGAATAGGGCTTGAGGAATCCTGATGCTTTGTGGCCAGTTCCCATAAACACAAGTTGGAAAATGGAACTCAGGGGCACTAAAATTCACGAAACTGCAGAATTGAAAATATCTATCACTGAAAAATGTCTTGAGGAAAGTCAGAGAAAAGGACTTGTAAGCAACGGAGAATGGCAGGAAAGGGATTGGAAGAGGTAGAAAGGACTCGCCATTAAGCACAAGAAAAGGGGCTGAACATTGCCAACATTGCAGTTGGCCAAAAAGGGTGTATGCGTCTTTTTCTGTATATATTCAAGAAAAGGGCATACACTTTTTTAGTCAACCAAACAGGTGGGCACTGGAAATCAATACTACAAAACATATCACTTTGCATCAGTCAGAAGAGCCGTCCTCATAAAGTGTAAACACCAGAAATGCAGGACAGGGCAAGGAGAAAAGGGAGCCCTGTGAGTCTTATAGTGGAAATGTATATTGCCAAAGGTCACTCTGGATAAGTCTATTGTGTTTACTAAAGCATGTAAAAAATGAGCTACCGAGCACAGGGCACTTGCACTCATGGACGTATATCTTGGGAAAAACAAAAATCGAGAGGACACAGGCACCCCAATGTTTACCACCTCTCTGTTTAAAAGATCCTCGACTAGGATATAACTTAAAGTATCTGCAGAGAAAAAACGGACAGAGATGTGGTGCTTATGTAGAGTGGAATATTACTCAGCCTGGAAATCAATGAAATACGGCCAGTTATAACAACTCAAGAGGAGTTACGTGTGATCATTCGAAGTCACATAATTCAAAAAGAAAAAGACATAAGATATCACTAATACATGGAATGTTAACATGGCTACACATGAACTGAATTACAAAAGAGAAGAGGGTTTCAAATTAAGAAAACCAACTTATGCTTCCTTAAGGGGAAAGGTGAGTTGGGGTGCTGCATAAAACCAGAGATTGAAATTAGCACAGATACCATTCCATAAGCCAAATATGTAATAGTCAAGACCTACTCCTTGCTCAACGAAATGGACTCCACACGCCATATTCAATGCCTAAGAATATACCGGATTAGTAAGAATCTTAAAACCCATGGACTTATATGCCTCCGTAAAAGAATCAAGCGCGTGTACAGCGGCATAAACGAAGCAGTGAAAATCCGATAAATCCCATTATTAAAATAAATTTCAAAAACAAAACACAATGACAGTGAAATAGGAAGCAATTCTTAAATAATTCACTCAGGGCACGTGATGCAACCTGGATTTACCACATCTACACCCAGAGCTGGTTGAGACATAAGGCTGGACACTTCAGGCTGATAGCATTGGTGAGTTTCGGTGAACAAATGCAGATCCTTTGAAGTCATACTGCATGGTACCCATTCCAAGGGTCCCAACTCTCCAGGTTCAAGGGATTCTTACTTCAGCTAAAACATGCGTGGGAAACGGCGAGTATGGTCCACCGTGTGATTAGGAAACGATTTAAAATGCATCTCAGTTTTCGTATCCTGGTCCTCGGGTTCACCATTCCAGACGGTTTACTAACACTCTCCCCGCTTGGAGAGTCAGTGCCTTTAACCTCCTGTTTGGCACAGCTTGCAAATTCTGCGCAAGATGAACAGGAATAGGGAGAACCAATGAGAGACTAGCTATAGGTGTCTGCACGGGCAAATGTAAGGCTCATTTCCCACCAGGAAGAGGAATTAACCAAAGGCTCAGGGTGCCCTGCCGGAAACAGATTAGGGCCTGAAGCAATCCTGCGGTTTTGTGCCCAGCTCACAAGAAAGCGAGTTGTAGAAAGGAGCTCAGGGGCACTGTAATTCACAAACCTGCAGAGTTATAAATGACAGCTATCCTCCAAAAATATATTGAAGTAAGCCTGCGAAGGGGACTTGAAAGCGGGACAGAATTTCAGGAAAACGATTGCAGGGGGTAGACTGGAATTGCCCAGAAAGCATAGGAAAAGAGGCAGAACGTCGACAATGGTGCACTTGGCCAAAAAGTGCGTATGCATTTTTTCCTGAATATATTCAGGAAAAAACGCATACGCCATTTTTCGCAAACCAAGCAAGCCTGTAAAGGAAATCTGCACTACAATGAAGTCTAACTGCCCCCTGGGCAAAAGGGCCATCTGAAAAAAGTGTAAAATCCAGAAAGGTAGGACAGGATATGGAGAACAGGGAGCCTTGTTATGCTGATTGGCAGGATGTAAATTGCCAACAGCCACCCTGGAGAAGTGTATGGTGTTTCCTGAAACCCATAAGAAACAAAGCAACACAGCCTATGGCACTTCCACTTATGGTCCCAAAGAATACGGAAATTAAAATCAAAAACAGACAGCTACCCCAATGTTTGGGACGGCTGTGTTCACAAGAAGCTCGTCTACAGTACCAGGTAAGTATCCCAGAAAGCAAAAAATGGATAAAGAAGTTGTGGCACATACGTGCAATGCAATATCACTCAGCAATGAAATCTGTGTCATCAGGCCCGTAGCGGCATAGTGAGTGGATGCAGGTACGGTGATTCTACGTGAACTACGTCACACAGAAAAAGAAAAATCATAAGATATCACTAATACACGGAATGTAAACTTGACTACACATGAACTGAATTACAAAACAGAACAGGGTCTCAAATTTAGAAAACCAACTAGTGCTTGCTTATGGGGAAAGGTGCCTTGGGGTGCTGCATAAAACCAGAGACTGAAATTAGCACAGATAACATTCCATAAGCCAAATATGTAATAGACAAGACCTACTCCTTGCTCAACGAAATGGACTCAACACCACATATTCAACGCCTAGGAATATACCTGACTAGGAAGAATCCTAAAACCCATGGATTTATATGTCTCCGTAAGAGAATCAAGCGTGTGTACAGCGGCATAAACGCAGCAGTGAAAATCCGATAAATCCCATTATCAAAATAAATTTCAAAAACAAAACACAAAGACAGTGAAATAGAGAGCAATTCTTAAATAATTCACTCAGGGCATGTGATGCAACCGGGATTGACCACATCTACACCCAGAGCTGGTTGAGACATAAGGCTGGACACTTCAGGCTGATAGCATTGGTGAGTTTCGGTGAGCAAATGCAGACCCTTTGAAGTCATACTGCATGGTACCCATTCCATGGGTCCCAACTCTCCAGGTTAAAGGGATTCTTCCTCCACCTAAAACATGCATGGGAAACCCAGAGTATCGTCCACCGTGTGATTGGGAAACGATTTAAAATGCATCTCAGTTTTCGTATCCTGGTCCTCGGGTTCACCATTCCAGATGCTTTACTAACACTCTCCCCACTTGCAGAGTCAGTGCCTTTAACCTCCTCTTTGGCACAGCTTGCAATTTCTGTGCAAGATGAACAGGAATAGGGAGAACCAATGAGAGACTAGCTGTAGGTGTCTGCACGGGCAAATGTAACGCTCATTTCCGACCAGGAAGAGGAATTAACCAAAGGCTCAGCGTGCCCTGCCGGAAACAGATTAGGGCCTGAAGCAATCCTGCGGTTTTGTGCCCAGCTCACAAGAAAGCGAGTTGAAGAGAGGAGATCAGGGGCACTGTAATTCACAAACCTGCAGAGTTATAAATGACAGCTATCCTCCAAAAATATATTGAAGTAAGCCTGCGAAGGGGACTTGAAAGCGGGGCAGAGTTTCAGGAAAACGATTGCAGGGGGTAGACTGGAATTGCCCTGAAAGCATAGGAAAAGAGGCAGAACGTCGACAATGATGCACTTGGCCAAAAAGGGCGTATGCGTTTTTTCCTGAATATATTCAGGAAAAAACGCATACGCCCTTTTTGGCCAACCAAGCAAGCCTGTAAAGGAAATCTGCACTACAATGAAGTCTCACTGCCACCCGGGCAAAAGGGCCATCTGAAAAAAGTGTAAAATTCAGAAAGGTAGGACAGGATATGGAGAACAGGGAGCCTTGTTATGCTGATTGGCAGGATGTAAATTGACAGCAGCCACCCTGGAGAAGTGTATGGTGTTTCCTGAAACACATAAGAAACAAAGCAACACAGCCTAAGGCACTTCCACTTATGGTCCTATAGCTTACGGAAATTAAAATCAAAAACAGAGAGCCACCCCAAGGTTTGGGACGGCTGTGTTCCCAAGAAGCTCGTCTACAGTACCAGGTAAATATCCCAGAAAGCAAAAAATGGATAAATAATTTGTGGCACGTACGTGCAATGCAATATCACTCAGCAATGAAATTTGTGTCATCAGGACCGTAGCGGCATAGTGAGTGGATGCAGGTACGGTGATTCTACGTGAACTACCTCACACAGAAAAAGAAACATCATAAGTTATCACTAATACACGGAATGTAAACTTGACTACACATGAACTGAATTACAAAACAGAACAGGGTCTCAAATTTAGAAAACCAACTAGTGCTTGCTTATGGGGAAAGGTGCCTTGGGGTGCTGCATAAAACCAGAGACTGAAATTAGCACAGATAACATTCCATAAGCCAAATATGTAATAGACAAGACCTACACCTTGCTCAACGAAATGGACTCAACACCACATATTCAACGCCTAGGAATATACCTGACTAGGAAGAATCTTAAAACCCATGGATTTATATGTCTCCGTAAGAGAATCAAGCGTGTGTACAACGGCATAAACGCAGCAGTGAAAATCCGATAAATCCCATTATCAAAATAAATTTCAAAAACAAAACACAAAGACAGTGAAATAGAGAGCAATTCTTAAATAATTCACTCAGGGCATGTGATGCAACCGGGATTGACCATATCTACACCCAGAGCTGGTTGAGACATAAGGCTGGACACTTCAGGCTGATAGCATTGGTGAGTTTCGGTGAGCAAATGCAGACCCTTTGAAGTCATAGTGCATGGTACCTATTCCATGGGTCCCAACTCTCCAGGTTCAAGGGATTCTTCCTCCAGCTAAAACATGCATGTGAAACACAGAGTATCGTCCACCGTGTGATTGGGAGACGATTTAAAATGCATCTCAGTTTTCGATTCCTGGTCCTCGGGTTCACCATTCCAGATGCTTTACTAACACTCTCCCCGCTTGGAGAGTCAGTGCCTTTAACCTCCTCTTTGGCACAGCTTGCAATTTCTGTGCAAGATGAACAGGAATAGGGAGAACCAATGAGAGACTAGCTGTAGGTGTCTGCACGGGCAAATGTAACGCTCATTTCCCACCAGGAAGAGGAATTAACCAAAGGGTCAGTGTGCCGTGCCGGAAAAAGATTAGGGCCTGAAGCAATCCTGCGGTTTTGTGCCCAGCTCACAAGAAACCGAGTTGAAGAAAGGAGCTCAGGGGAAATGTAACTCACAAACCTGCAGAGTTATAAATGACAGCTATCCTCCAAAAATATATTGAAGTAAGCCTGCGAAGGGGACTTGAAATCGGGGCAGAATTTCAGGAAAACGATTGCAGGGGGTAGACTGGAATTGCCCTGAAAGCATAGGAAAAGAGGCACAACGTCAACAATGATACACATGGCCAAAAAGGGCGTATGCGTTTTTTCCTGAATATGTTCAGGAAAAAACGCATACGCCCTTTTTGGCCAACCAAGCAAGCCTGTAAATGAAATCTGCACTACAATAAAGTCTCACTGCCCCCCGGGCAAAAGGGCCATCAGAAAAAAGTGTAAAATCCAGAAAGGTAGGACAGGATATGGAGAACAGGGAGCCTTGTTATGCTGATTGGCAGGATGTAAATTGCCAGCAGCCACCCTGGAGAAGTGTATGGTGTTTCCTGAAACACGTAAGAAACAAAGCAACACAGCCTATGGCACTTCCACTTATGGTCCTATAGCTTACGGAAATTAAAATGAAAAACAGACAGCCACCCCAATATTTGGGACGGCTGTGTTCACAAGAAGCTCGTCTACAGTATCAGGTAAATATCCCAGAAAGCAAAAAATGGATAAAGACATTGTGGCACGTAAGAACAATGCAATAGCACTTAGCAATGAAATCTGTGTCATCAGACCTGTAGCGGCATAGTGAGTGGATGCAGGTACGGTGATTCTACGTGAACTACGTCACACAGAAAAAGAAACATCATATATTATCACTAATACACGGAATGTAAACTTGACTACACATGAACTGAATTACAAAACAGAACAGGGTCTCAAATTTAGAAAACCAACTAGTGCTTGCTTATGGGGAAAGGTGCGTTGGGGTGCTGCATAAAACCAGAGACTGAAATTAGCACAGATAACTTTCCATAAGCCAAATATGTAATAGACAAGACCTACTCCTTGCTCAACGAAATGGACCCAACACCACATATTCAACGCCTAGGAATATACCTGACTAGGAAGAATCTTAAAACCCATGGATATATATGTCTCCGTAAGAGAATCAAGCGTGTGTACAGCGGCCGAAACGCAGCAGTGAAAATCTGATAAATCCCATTATCAAAATAAATTTCGAAAACAAAACACAAAGACATTGAAATAGAGAGCAATTCTTAAATAATTCACTCAGGGCATGTGATGCAACCGGGATTGACCACATCTACACCCAGAGCTGGTTGAGACATAAGGCTGGACACTTCAGGCTGATAGCATTGGTGAGTTTCGGTGAGCAAATGCAGACCCTTTGAAGTCATACTGCATGGTACCTACTCCATGGGTCCCAACTCTTCAGGTTCAAGGGATTCTTCCTCCAGCTAAAACATGCATGGGAAACCCGGAGTATCGTCCAACGTGTGATTGGGAAACGATTTAAAATGCATCTCAGTTTTCGTATCCTGGTCCTCGGGTTCACCATTCCAGATGCTTTACTAACACTCTCCCCGCTTGGAGAGTCAGTGCCTTTAACCTCCTCTTTGGCACAGCTTGCAATTTCTGTGCAAGATGAACAGGAATAGGGAGAACCAATGAGAGACTAGCTGTAGGTGTCTACACGGGCAAATGTAACGCTCAATGCCCACCAGTAAGAACAATTAAACAAAGGCTCAGTGTGCCCTGCTGGAAACAGATTAGGGCCTGAAGCAATCCTGCGGTTTTGTGCCCAGCTCACAAGAAAGCGAGTTGAGGAAAGAAGCTCAGGGGCACTGTAATTCACAAACCTGCAGAGTTATAAATGACAGCTATCTTCCAAAAATATATTGAAGTAAGCCTGCGAAGGGGACTTGAAAGCGGGGCAGAATTTCAGGAAAACGATTGCAGGGGGTAGACTGGAATTGCCCTGAAAGCATAGGAAAAGAGGCAGAACGTCGACAATGATGCACTTGGCCAAAAAGGGCGTATGCGTTTTTCCCTGAATATATTCTGGAAAAAACGCATACGCCCTTTTTGGCCAACCAAGCAAGCCTGTAAAGGAAATCTGCACTACAATGAAGTCTCACTGCCCCCCGGGCAAAAGGGCCATCTGGAAAAACTGTAAAATCCAGAAAGGTAGGACAGGACATGGAGAACAGGGAGCCTTGTTATGCTGATTGGCAGTATGTAAATTGCCAGCAGCCACCCTGGAGAAGTGTATGGTGTTTCCTGAAACACGTAAGAAACAAAGCAACACAGCCTATGGCAATTCCACTTATGGTCCTATAGCTTATGGAAATTAAAATCAAAAACAGACAGCCACCCCAATATTTGGGACGGCTGTGTTCACAAGAAGCTCGTCTACAGTATCAGGTAAATATCCCAGAAAGCAAAAAATGGATAAAGAAGTTGTGGCACGTACGTACAATGCAATATCACTCAGCAATGAAATCTGTGTCATCAGGCCCGTAGCGGCATAGTGAGTGGATGCAGGTACGGTGATTCTACGTGAACTACCTCACACAGAAAAAGAAACATCATAAGATATCACTAATACACGGAATGTAAACTTGACTACACATGAACTGAATTACAAAACAGAACAGGGTCTCAAATTTAGAAAACCAACATGTGCTTGCTTATGGGGAAAGGTGCCTTGGGCTGTTGCATAAAACCAGAGACTGAAATTAGCACAGATAACTTTCCATAAGCCAAATATGTAATATACAAGACCTACTCCTTGCTCAACGAAATAGACTCAACACCACATATTCAACGCCTGGGAATATACCTGACTAGGAAGAATCTTAAAACCCATGGATATATATGTCTCCGTAAGAGAATGAAGGGTGTGTACAGCGGCCGAAACGCAGCAGTGAAAATCCGATAAATCCCATTATCAAAATAAATTTTGAAAACAAAACACAAACACAGTGAAATAGAGAGCAATTCTTAAATAATTCACTCACGGCATGTGACGCAACCGGGATTGACCACATCTACACCCAGAGCTGGTTGAGAGATAAGGCTGGACACTTCAGGCTGATAGCATTGGTGAGTTTCGGTGAGCAAATGTAGACCCTTTGAAGTCATACTGCATGGTACCCATTCCATGGGTCCCAACTCTCCAGGTTCAAGGGATTCTTCCTCCAGCTAAAACATGCATGGGAAACCCAGAGTATCGTCCACCGTGTGATTGGGAAACGATTTAAAATGCATCTCAGTTTTCGTATCCTGGTCCTCGGGTTCACCATTCCAGATGCTTTACTAACACTCTCCCCGCTTGGAGAGTCAGTGCCTTTAACGTCCTGTTTGGCACAGTTTGCAATTTCTGTTCAAGATGAACAGGAATAGGGAGAACCAATGAGAGACTAGCTGTAGGGGTCTGCACGGGCAAATGTAACACTCTTTGCCCACCAGGAAGAGGAATTAAACAAAGGCTCAGTGTGCCCTGCTGGAAACAGATTAGGGCCTGAAGCAATCCTGCGGTTTTGTGCCCAGCTCACAAGAAAGCGAGTTGAAGAAAGGAGCTCAGGGGCACTGTAATTCACAAACCTGCAGAGTTATAAATGACAGCTATCTTCCAAAAGTATATTGAAGTAAGCCTGCAAAGGGGACTTGAAAGCGGGGCAGAATTTCAGTAAAACGATTGCAGGGGGTAGACTGGAATTGCCCTGAAAGCATAGGAAAAGAGGCAGAACGTCGACAATGATGCACTTGGCCACAAAGGGCGTATGCCTTTTTTCCTGAATATATTCAGGAAAAAACGCATATGCACTTTTTGGTCAACCAAGCAAGCCTGTAAAGGAAATCTGCACTACAATGAAGTCTCACTGCCCCCACGGGCAAAAGGGCCATCTGAAAAAACGTGTAAAATCCAGAAAGGTAGGACAGGATATGGAGAACAGGGAGCCTTGTTATGCTGATTGGCAGGATGTAAATTGCCAGCAGCCACTCTGGAGAAGTGTATGGTGTTTCCTGAAACACGTAAGAAACAAAGCAACACAGCCTATGGCAATTCCACTTATGGTCCTATAGCTTACGGAAATTAAAATCAAAAACAGACAGCCACCCCAATATTTGGGACGGCTGTGTTCACAAGAAGCTCGTCTACAGTATCAGGTAAATATCCCAGAAAGCTAAAAATGGATAAAGAAATTGTGGCACGTACGTGCAATGCAATATCACTCAGCAATGAAATCTGTGTCATCAGGCCCGTAGCGGCATAGTGAGTGGATGCAGGTACGGTGATTCTACGTGAACTACGTCACACAGAAAAAGAAACATCATAAGATATCACTAATACACGGAATGTAAACTTGACTACACATGAACTGAATTACAAAACAGAACAGGGTCTCAAATTTAGAAAACCAACTTGTGTTTGCTTATGGGGAAATGTGCGTTGGGGTGTTGCATAAAACCAGAGACTGAAATTAGCACAGATAACTTTCCATAAGCCAAATATGTAATAGACAAGACCTACTGCTTGCTCAACGAAATGGACTCAACACCACATATTCAACGCCTAGGAATATACCTGATTAGGAAGAATCTTAAAACCTATGGATATATATGTCTCCGTAAGAGAATCAAGGGTGTGTACAGCGGCCGAAACGCAGCAGTGAAAATCCGATAAATCCCATTATCAAAATAAATTTCGAAAACAAAACACAAAGACAGTGAAATAGAGAGCAATTCTTAAATAATTCACTCAGGGCATGTGATGCAACCGGGATTGACCACATCTACACCCAGAGCTGGTTGAGACATACGGCTGGACACTTCAGGCTGATAGCATTGGTGAGTTTCGGTGAGCAAATATAGACCCTTTGAAGTCATACTGCATGGTACCCATTCCATGGGTCCCAACTCTCCAGGTTCAAGGGATTCTTCCTCCAGCTAAAACATGCATGGGAAACCCAGAGTATCGTCCACCGTGTGATTGGGAAACGATTTAAAATGCATCTCAGTTTTAGTATCCTGGTCCTCGGGTTCACCATTCCAGATGCTTTACTAACACTCTCCCCGTTGGGAGAGTCAGTGCCTTTAACCTCCTCTTTGGCACAGCTTGCAATTTCTGTGCAAGATGAACAGGAATAGGGAGAAACAATGAGAGACTAGCTGTAGGTGTCTGCACGGGCAAATGTAACGCTCATTGCCCACCAGGAAGAGGAATTAAACAAAGGCTCAGTGTGCCCTGCTGGAAACAGATTAGGGCCTGAAACAATCCTGCGGTTTTGTGCACAGCTCCCAAGAAAACGAGTTGAAGAAAGGAGCTCAGGGGCACTGTAATTCACAAACGTGCAGAGTTATAAATGACAGCTATCCTCCAAAAATATATTGAAGTAAGCCTGCGAAGGGGACTTGAAAGCGGGGCAGAATTTCAGGAAAACGATTGCAGGGGGTAGACTGGAATTGCCCTGAAAGCATAGGAAAAGAGGCAGAACGTCGACAATGATGCACTTGGGCAAAAAGGGCGTATGCGTTTTTTCCTGAATATATTCAGGAAAAAACGCATACGCCCTTTTTGGCCAACCAAGCAAGCCTGTAAAGGAAATCTGCCCTACAATGAAATCTCACTGCCCCCCCCCGGGCAAAAGGGCCATCTGAAAAAAGTGTAAAACCCAGAAAGGTAGGACAGGATATGGAGAATAGGGAGCCTTGTTATGCTGATTGGCAGGATGTAAATTGCCAGCAGCCACCCTGGAGAATTGTATGGTGTTTCCTGAAACACGTAAGAAACAAAGCAACACAGCCTATGGCACTTCCACTTATGGTCCTATAGCTTACGGAAAGTAAAATCAAAAACAGCCACCCCAATATTTGGGATGGCTGTGTTCACAAGAAGCTCGTCTACAGTACCAGGTAAATATCCCAGAATGCAAAAAATGGATAAAGAAGTTGTGGCACGTACGTACAATGCAATATCACTCAGCAATGAAATCTGTGTCATCAGGCCCGTAGCGGCATAGTGAGTGGATGCAGGTACGGTGATTCTACGTGAACTACTTCACACAGAAAAAGAAACATCATAAGATATCACTAATACACGGAATGTAAACTTGACTACACATGAACTGAATTACAAAACAGAACAGGGTCTCAAATTTAGAAAACCAACTAGTGCTTGGTTATGGGGAAAGGTGCGTTGGGGTGCTGCATAAAACCAGAGACTGAAATTAGCACAGATAATTTTCCATAAGCCAAATATGTAATAGACAAGACCTACTCCTTGCTCAACGAAATGGACCCAACACCACATATTCAACGCCTAGGAATATACCTGACTAGGAAGAATCTTAAAACCCATGGATATATATGTCTCCGTAAGAGAATCAAGCGTGTGTACAGCGGCCGAAACGCAGTAGTGAAAATCCGATAAATCCCATTTTCAAAATAAATTTCGAAAACACAAAGACAGTGAAATAGAGAGCAATTCTTAAATAATTCACTCAGGGCATGTGATGCAACCGGGATTTAACACATCTAAACCCAGAGCTGGTAGAGACATAAGGCTGGACACTTCAGGCTGATAGCATTGGTGAGTTTCGGTGAGCAAATGCAGACCCTTTGAAGTCATACTGCATGGTACCCATTCCATGGGTCCCAACTCTCCAGGTTCAAGGGATTCTTCCTCCAGCTAAAACATGCATGGGAAACCCAGAGTATCGTCCACTGTGTGATTGGGAAATGATTTAAAATGCATCTCAGTTTTCGTTTCCTGGTCCTCGGGTTCACCATTCCAGATGCTTTACTAACACTCTCCCCGCTTGGAGAGTCAGTGCCTTTAACCTCCTGTTTCGCACAGCTTGCCATTTCTGTGCAAGATGAACAGGAATAGGGAGAACCAATGAGAGACTAGCTGTAGGTGTCTGCACGGGCAAATGTAACGCTCATTGCCCACCAGGAAGAGGAATTAAACAAAGACTCAGTGTGCCCTGCCGGAAACAGATTAGGGCCTGAAGCAATCATGCGGTTTTGTGCCCAGCTCACAAGAAAGCGAGTTGAAGAAAGGAGCTCAGGGGCACTGTACTTCACAAACCTGCAGAGTTATAAATGACAGCTATCCTCCAAAAATATATTGAAGTAAGTCTGCGAAGGGGACTTGAAAGGGGGGCTGAATTTCAGGAAAACGATTGCAGTGGGAAGACTGGAATTGCCCTGAAAGCATAGGAAAAGAGGCACAACGTCGACATTGATGCACTTGGCCAAAAAGTGCGTATGCGTTTTTTCCTGAATATATTCAGGAAAAAACGCATACGCCCTTTTTGGCCAACCAAGCAAGCCTGTAAAGGAAATCTGCACTACAATGAAATCTCACTGCCCCTCCGGGCAAAAGGGCCATCTGAAAAAAGTGTAAAATCCAGAAAGGTAGGACAGGATATGGAGAACAGGGAGCCTTGTTATGCTGATTGGCAGGATGTAAATTGCCAGCAGCCACCCTGGAGAAGTGTATGGTGTTTCCTGAAACACGTAAGAAACAAAGCAACACAGCCTATGGCACTTCCACTTATGGTCCTATAGCTTACGGAAATTAAAATCAAAAACAGACAGCCACCCCAATATTTGGGAGGGCTGTGTTCACAAGAAGCTCGTCTACAGTATCAGGTAAATATCCCAGAAAGCAAAAAATGGATAAAGAATTTGTGGCACGTACGTGCAATGCAATATCACTCAGCAATGAAATCTGTGTCATCAGGCCCGTAGGGGCATAGTAAGTGGATGCAGGTACGGTGATTCTACGTGAACTACGTCACACAGAAAAATAAACATCATAAGATATCACTAATACACGGAATGTAAACTTGACTACACATGAACTGAATTACAAAACAGAACAGGGTCTCAAATTTAGAAAACCAACTAGTGCTTGCTTATGGGGAAAGGTGCGTTGGGGTGCTGCATAAAACCAGAGACTGAAATTAGCACAGATAACTTTCCATAAGCCAAATATGTAATACACAAGACCTACTCCTTGCTCAACGAAATGGACCCAACACCACATATTCAACGCCTAGGAATATACCTGACTAGGAAGAATCTTAAAACCCATGGATATATATGTCTCCGTAAGAGAATCAAGCGTGTGTACAGCGGCCAAAACGCAGCAGTGAAAATCCGATAAATCCCATTATCAAAATAAATTTCGAAAACAAAACACAAAGACAGTGAAATAGAGAGCAATTCTTAAAAATTCACTCAGGGCATGTGATGCAAACCGGGATTTACCACATCTACACCCAGAGCTGGTTGAGACATAAGGCTGGACACTTCAGGCTGATAGCATTGGTGAGTTTCGGTGAGCAAAGGCAGACCCTTTTAAGTCATACTGCATGGTACACATTCCATGGGTCCCAACTCTCCAGGTTCAAGGGATTCTTCCTCCAGCTAAAACATGCATGGGAAACCCAGAGTATCGTCCACCGTGTGATTGGGAAACGATTTAAAATGCATCTCAGTTTTCGTATCCTGGTTCTCGGGTTCACCATCCAGATGCTTTACTAACACTCTCCCCGCTTGGAGAGTCAGTGCCTTTTAACCTCCTGTTTGGCACAGCTTGCAATTTCTGTGCAAGATGAACAGAAATAGGGAGAACAAATGAGAGACTAGCTGTAGGTGTCTGCACGGGCAAATGTAACGCTCATTGCCAACCAGGAAGAGGAATTAAACAAAGGCTCAGCGTGCCCTGCTGAAAACAGATTAGGGCCTGAAGCAATCCTGCGGTTTTGTGCCCAGCTCACAGGAAGCGAGTTGAAGAAAGGAGCTCAGGGGCACTGTAATTCACAAACCTGCAGAGTTATAAATGACAGCTATCCTCCAAAATATATTGAAGTAAGCCTGCGAAGGGGACTTGAAAGCGGGGCAGAATTTCAGGAAAACGATTGCAGGGGGTAGACTGGAATTGCCCTGAAAGCATAGGAAAAGAGGCAGAACGTCGACAATGATGACCTTGGCCAAAAAGGGCGTATGCGTTTTTTCCTGAATATATTCAGGAAAAAACGCATACGCCCTTTTTGGCCAACCAAGCAAGCCTGTAAAGGAAATCTGCACTACAATGAAGTCTCACTGCCCCCCGGGCAAAAGGGCCATCTGAAAAAAGTGTAAAATCCAGAAATGTAGGACAGGATATGGAGAAGAGGGAGCCTTGTTATGCTGATTGGCAGGATGTAAATTGCCGGCAGCCACCCTGGAGAAGTGTATGGTGTTTCCTGAAACACGTAAGAAACAAAGCAATACAGCCTATGGCACTTCCACTTATGGTCCTATAGCTTACGGAAATTAAAATCAAAAACAGACAGCCACCCCAATATTTGGGACGACTGTGTTCACAAGAAGCTCGTCTACAGTATCAGGTAAATATCCCAGAAAGCAAAAAATGGATAAAGAAGTTGTGGCACGTACGTGCAATGCAATATCACTCAGCAATGAAATCTGTGTCATCAGGCCCGTAGCGGCAGAGTGAGTGGATGCAGGTACGCTGATTCTACGTGAACTACGTCACACAGAAAAAAGAAACATCATAAGATATCACTAATACACGGAATGTAAACTTGACTACACATGAACTGAATTACAAAACAGAACAGGGTCTCAAATTTAGAAAACCAACTTGTGCTTGCTTATGGGGAAAGGTGCGTTGGGGTGTTGCATAAAACCAGAGACTGAAATTAGCACAGATAACTTTCCATAAGACAAATATGTAATACACAAGACCTACTCCTTGCTCAACGAAATGGACTCAACACCACATATTCAACGCCTAGGAATATACCTGACTAGGAAGAATCTTAAAACCCATGGATATATATGTCTCCATAAGAGAATCAAGGGTGTGTACAGCGGCCGAAACGCAGCAGTGAAAATCCGATAAATCCCATTATCAAAATAAATTTCGAAAACAAAACACAAACACAGTGAAATAGAGAGCAATTCTTAAATAATTCACTCAGGGCATGTGATGCAACCGGGATTGACCACATCTACACCCAGAGCTGGTTGAGACATAAGGCTGGACACTTCAGGCTGATAGCATTGTTGAGTTTCGGTGAGCAAATGTAGACCCTTTGAAGTCATACTGCATGGTACCCATTCCATGGGTCACAACTCTCCAGGTTCAAGGGATTCTTCCTCCAGCTAAAACATGCATGGGAAACCCAGAGTATCGTCCACCGTGTGATTGGGAAACGATTTAAAATGCATCTCAGTTTTCGTATCCTGGTTCTCGGGTTCACCATTCCAGATGGCTTTACTAACACTCTCCCCGCTTGGAGAGTCAGTGCCTTTAACCTCCTGTTGGGCACAGCTTGCAATTTCTGTGCAAGATGAACAGGAATAGGGAGAACCAATGAGAGACTAGCTGTAGGTGTCTGCACGGGCAAATGTAATGCTCATTGCCGACCAGGAAGAGGAATTAAACAAAGGCTCAGCCTGCCCTGCTGAAAACACATTAGGGCCTGAAGCAATCCTGGGGTTTTGTGCCCAGCTCACAAGAAAGCGAGTTGAAGAAAGGAGCTCAGGGGCACTGTAATTCACAAACCTGCAGAGTTATAAATGACAGCTATCCTCAAAAATTTATTGAAGTAAGCCTGCGAAGGGGACTTGAAAGCGGGGCAGAATTTCAGGAAAACGATTGCAGGGGGTAGACTGGAATTGCCCTGAAAGCATAGGAAAAGAGGCAGAACGTCGACAATGATGCCCTTGGCCAAAAAGGGCGTATGCGTTTTTTCCTGAATATATTCAGGAAAAAACGCATATGCCCTTTTTGGCCAACCAAGCAAGCCTGTAAAGGAAATCTGCACTACAATGAAGTCTCACTGCCCCCCGGGCAAAAGGGCCATCTGAAAAAAGTGTAAAATCCAGAAATGTAGGACAGGATATGGAGAACAGGGAGCCTTGTTATGCTGATTGGCAGGATGTAAATTGCCAGCAGCCACACTGGAGAAGTGTATGGTGTTTCCTGAAACACGTAAGAAACAAAGCAACACAGCCTATGGCAATTCCACTTATGGTCCTATAGCTTACGGAAATTAAAATCAAAAACAGACAGCCACCCCAATATTTGGGACGGCTGTGTTCACAAGAAGCTTGTCTACAGTATCAGGTAAATATCCCAGAAAGCTAAAAATGGATAAAGAAGTTGTGGCACGTACGTGCAATGCAATATCACTCAGCAATGAAATCTGTGTCATCAGGCCCGTAGCGGCATTGTGAGTGGATGCAGGTACGGTGATTCTACGTGAACTACATCACACAGAAAAAGAAACATCATAAGATATCACTAATACACGGAATGTAAACTTGACTACACATGAACTGAATTACAAAACAGAACAGGGTCTCAAATTTAGAAAACCAACTTGTGTTTGCTTATGGGGAAAGGTGCGTTGGGGTGTTGCATAAAACCAGAGACTGAAATTAGCACAGATAACTTTCCATAAGCCAAATATGTAATAGACAAGACCTACTGCTTGCTCAACGAAATGGACTCAACACCACATATTCAACGCCTAGGAATATACCTGATTAGGAAGAATCTTAAAACCTATGGATATATATGTCTCCGTAAGAGAATCAAGGGTGTGTACAGCGGCCGAAACGCAGCAGTGAAAATCCGATAAATCCCATTATCAAAATAAATTTCGAAAACAAAACACAAAGACAGTGAAATAGAGAGCAATTCTTAAATAATTCACTCAGGGCATGTGATGCAACCGGGATTTACCACATCTACACCCAGAGCTGGTTGAGACATACGGCTGGACACTTCAGGCTGATAGCATTGGTGTGTTTCGGTGAGCAAATATAGACCCTTTGAAGTCATACTGCATGGTACCCATTCCATGGGTCCCAACTCTCCAGGTTCAAGGGATTCTTCCTCCAGCTAAAACATGCATGGGAAACCCAGAGTATCGTCCACCGTGTGATTGGGAAACGATTTAAAATGCATCTCAGTTTTAGTATCCTGGTCCTCGGGTTCACCATTCCAGATGCTTTACTAACACTCTCCCCGTTGGGAGAGTCAGTGCCTTTAACCTCCTCTTTGGTACAGCTTGCAATTTCTGTGCAAGATGAACAGGAATAGGGAGAAACAATGAGAGACTAGCTGTAGGTGTCTGCACGGGCAAATGTAACGCTCATTGCCCACCAGGAAGAGGAATTAAACAAAGGCTCAGTGTGCCCTGCTGGAAACAGATTAGGGCCTGAAACAATCCTGCGGTTTTGTGCCCAGCTCCCAAGAAAACGAGTTGAAGAAAGGAGCTCAGGGGCACTGTAATTCACAAACGTGCAGAGTTATAAATGACAGCTATCCTCCAAAAATATATTGAAGTAAGCCTGCGAAGGGGACTTGAAAGCGGGGCAGAATTTCAGGAAAACGATTGCAGGGGGTAGACTGGAATTGCCCTGAAAGCATAGGAAAAGAGGCAGAACGTCGACAATGATGCACTTGGGCAAAAAGGGCGTATGCGTTTTTTCCTGAATATATTCAGGAAAAAACGCATACGCCCTTTTTGGCCAACCAAGCAAGCCTGTAAAGGAAATCTGCCCTACAATGAAATCTCACTGCCCCCCCCGGGCAAAAGGGCATCTGAAAAAAGTGTAAAATCCAGAAAGGTAGGACAGGATATGGAGAATAGGGAGCCTTGTTATGCTGATTGGCAGGATGTAAATTGCCAGCAGCCACCCTGGAGAATTGTATGGTGTTTCCTGAAACACGTAAGAAACAAAGCAACACAGCCTATGGCACTTCCACTTATGGTCCTATAGCTTACGGAAATTAAAATCAAAAACAGCCACCCCAATATTTGGGATGGCTGTGTTCACAAGAAGCTCGTCTACAGTACCAGGAAAATATCCCAGAATGCAAAAAATGGATAAAGAAGTTGTGGCACGTACGTACAATGCAATATCACTCAGCAATGAAATCTGTGTCATCAGGCCCGTAGCGGCATAGTGAGTGGATGCAGGTACGGTGATTCTACGTGAACTACTTCACACAGAAAAAGAAACATCATAAGATATCACTAATACACGGAATGTAAACTTGACTACACATGAACTGAATTACAAAACAGAACAGGGTCTCAAATTTAGAAAACCAACTAGTGCTTGCTTATGGGGAAAGGTGCGTTGGGGTGCTGCATAAAACCAGAGACTGAAATTAGCACAGATAATTTTCCATAAGCCAAATATGTAATAGACAAGACCTACTCCTTGCTCAACGAAATGGACCCAACACCACATATTCAACGCCTAGGAATATACCTGACTAGGAAGAATCTTAAAACCCATGGATATATATGTCTCCGTAAGAGAATCAAGCGTGTGTACAGCGGCCGAAACGCAGTAGTGAAAATCCGATAAATCCCATTTTCAAAATAAATTTCGAAAACACAAAGACAGTGAAATAGAGAGCAATTCTTAAATAATTCACTCAGGGCATGTGATGCAACCGGGATTTAACACATCTAAACCCAGAGCTGGTAGAGACATAAGGCTGGACACTTCAGGCTGATAGCATTGGTGAGTTTCGGTGAGCAAATGCAGACCCTTTGAAGTCATACTGCATGGTACCCATTCCATGGGTCCCAACTCTCCAGGTTCAAGGGATTCTTCCTCCAGCTAAAACATGCATGGGAAACCCAGAGTATCGTCCACTGTGTGATTGGGAAATGATTTAAAATGCATCTCAGTTTTCGTTTCCTGGTCCTCGGGTTCACCATTCCAGATGCTTTACTAACACTCTCCCCGCTTGGAGAGTCAGTGACTTTAACCTCCTGTTTCGCACAGCTTGCCATTTCTGTGCAAGATGAACAGGAATAGGGAGAACCAATGAGAGACTAGCTGTAGGTGTCTGCACGGGCAAATGTAACGCTCATTGCCCACCAGGAAGAGGAATTAAACAAAGACTCAGTGTGCCCTGCCGGAAACAGATTAGGGCCTGAAGCAATCATGCGGTTTTGTGCCCAGCTCACAAGAAAGCGAGTTGAAGAAAGGAGCTCAGGGGCACTGTACTTCACAAACCTGCAGAGTTATAAATGACAGCTATCCTCCAAAAATATATTGAAGTAAGTCTGCGAAGGGGACTTGAAAGGGGGGCTGAATTTCAGGAAAACGATTGCAGTGGGAAGACTGGAATTGCCCTGAAAGCATAGGAAAAGAGGCACAACGTCGACATTGATGCACTTGGCCAAAAAGTGCGTATGCGTTTTTTCCTGAATATATTCAGGAAAAAACGCATACGCCCTTTTTGGCCAACCAAGCAAGCCTGTAAAGGAAATCTGCACTACAATGAAATCTCACTGCCCCTCCGGGCAAAAGGGCCATCTGAAAAAAGTGTAAAATCCAGAAAGGTAGGACAGGATATGGAGAACAGGGAGCCTTGTTATGCTGATTGGCAGGATGTAAATTGCCAGCAGCCACCCTGGAGAAGTGTATGGTGTTTCCTGAAACACGTAAGAAACAAAGCAACACAGCCTATGGCACTTCCACTTATGGTCCTATAGCTTACGGAAATTAAAATCAAAAACAGACAGCCACCCCAATATTTGGGAGGGCTGTGTTCACAAGAAGCTCGTCTACAGTATCAGGTAAATATCCCAGAAAGCAAAAAATGGATAAAGAATTTGTGGCACGTACGTGCAATGCAATATCACACAGCAATGAAATCTGTGTCATCAGGCCCGTAGCGGCATAGTAAGTGGATGCAGGTACGGTGATTCTACGTGAACTACGTCACACAGAAAAATAAACATCATAAGATATCACTAATACACGGAATGTAAACTTGACTACACATGAACTGAATTACAAAACAGAACAGGGTCTCAAATTTAGAAAACCAACTAGTGCTTGCTTATGGGGAAAGGTGCGTTGGGGTGCTGCATAAAACCAGAGACTGAAATTAGCACAGATAACTTTCCATAAGCCAAATATGTAATACACAAGACCTACTCCTTGCTCAACGAAATGGACCCAACACCACATATTCAACGCCTAGGAATATACCTGACTAGGAAGAATCTTAAAACCCATGGATATATATGTCTCCGTAAGAGAATCAAGCGTGTGTACAGCGGCCAAAACGCAGCAGTGAAAATCCGATAAATCCCATTATCAAAATAAATTTCGAAAACAAAACACAAAGACAGTGAAATAGAGAGCAATTCTTAAATAATTCACTCAGGGCATGTGATGCAACCGGGATTTACCACATCTACACCCAGAGCTGGTTGAGACATAAGGCTGGACACTTCAGGCTGATAGCATTGGTGAGTTTCGGTGAGCAAAGGCAGACCCTTTTAAGTCATACTGCATGGTACCCATTCCATGGGTCCCAACTCTCCAGGTTCAAGGGATTCTTCCTCCAGCTAAAACATGCATGGGAAACCCAGAGTATCGTCCACCGTGTGATTGGGAAACGATTTAAAATGCATCTCAGTTTTCGTATCCTGGTTCTCGGGTTCACCATTCCAGATGCTTTACTAACACTCTCCCCGCTTGGAGAGTCAGTGCCTTTAACCTCCTGTTTGGCACAGCTTGCAATTTCTGTGCAAGATGAACAGGAATAGGGAGAACAAATGAGAGACTAGCTGTAGGTGTCTGCACGGGCAAATGTAACGCTCATTGCCAACCAGGAAGAGGAATTAAACAAAGGCTCAGCGTGCCCTGCTGAAAACAGATTAGGGCCTGAAGCAATCCTGCGGTTTTGTGCCCAGCTCACAGGAAAGCGAGTTGAAGAAAGGAGCTCAGGGGCACTGTAATTCACAAACCTGCAGAGTTATAAATGACAGCTATCCTCCAAAAATATATTGAAGTAAGCCTGCGAAGGGGACTTGAAAGCGGGGCAGAATTTCAGGAAAACGATTGCAGGGGGTAGACTGGAATTGCCCTGAAAGCATAGGAAAAGAGGCAGAACGTCGACAATGATGACCTTGGCCAAAAAGGGCGTATGCGTTTTTTCCTGAATATATTCAGGAAAAAACGCATACGCCCTTTTTGGCCAACCAAGCAAGCCTGTAAAGGAAATCTGCACTACAATGAAGTCTCACTGCCCCCCGGGCAAAAGGGCCATCTGAAAAAAGTGTAAAATCCAGAAATGTAGGACAGGATATGGAGAAGAGGGAGCCTTGTTATGCTGATTGGCAGGATGTAAATTGCCGGCAGCCACCCTGGAGAAGTGTATGGTGTTTCCTGAAACACGTAAGAAACAAAGCAATACAGCCTATGGCACTTCCACTTATGGTCCTATAGCTTACGGAAATTAAAATCAAAAACAGACAGCCACCCCAATATTTGGGACGACTGTGTTCACAAGAAGCTCGTCTACAGTATCAGGTAAATATCCCAGAAAGCAAAAAATGGATAAAGAAGTTGTGGCACGTACGTGCAACGCAATATCACTCAGCAATGAAATCTGTGTCATCAGGCCCGTAGCGGCAGAGTGAGTGGATGCAGGTACGCTGATTCTACGTGAACTACGTCACACAGAAAAAGAAACATCATAAGATATCACTAATACACGGAATGTAAACTTGACTACACATGAACTGAATTACAAAACAGAACAGGGTCTCAAATTTAGAAAACCAACTTGTGCTTGCTTATGGGGAAAGGTGCGTTGGGGTGTTGCATAAAACCAGAGACTGAAATTAGCACAGATAACTTTCCATAAGACAAATATGTAATACACAAGACCTACTCCTTGCTCAACGAAATGGACTCAACACCACATATTCAACGCCTAGGAATATACCTGACTAGGAAGAATCTTAAAACCCATGGATATATATGTCTCCATAAGAGAATCAAGGGTGTGTACAGCGGCCGAAACGCAGGAGTGAAAATCCGATAAATCCCATTATCAAAATAAATTTCGAAAACAAAACACAAACACAGTGAAATAGAGAGCAATTCTTAAATAATTCACTAAGGGCATGTGATGCAACCGGGATTGACCACATCTACACCCAGAGCTGGTTGAGACATAAGGCTGGACACTTCAGGCTGATAGCATTGTTGAGTTTCGGTGAGCAAATGTAGACCCTTTGAAGTCATACTGCATGGTACCCATTCCATGGGTCACAACTCTCCAGGTTCAAGGGATTCTTCCTCCAGCTAAAACATGCATGGGAAACCCAGAGTATCGTCCACCGTGTGATTGGGAAACGATTTAAAATGCATCTCAGTTTTCGTATCCTGGTTCTCGGGTTCACCATTCCAGATGCTTTACTAACACTCTCCCCGCTTGGAGAGTCAGTGCCTTTAACCTCCTGTTTGGCACAGCTTGCAATTTCTGTGCAAGATGAACAGGAATAGGGAGAACCAATGAGAGACTAGCTGTAGGTGTCTGCACGGGCAAATGTAACTCTCATTGCCCACCAGGAAGAGGAATTAAACAAAGGCTCAGTGTGCCCTGCTGGAAACAGATTAGGGCCTGAAGCAATCCTGCGGTTTTGTGCCCAGCTCACAAGAAAGCGAGTTGAAGAAAGGAGCTCAGGGGCACTGTAATTCACAAACCTGCAGAGTTATAAATGACAGCTATCCTCCAAAAATATATTTAAGTAAGCCTGCGAAGGGGACTTGAAAGCAGGGCAGAATTTCAGGAAAACGATTGCAGGGGGTAGACTGGAATTGCCCTGAAAGCATAGGAAAAGAGGCAGAACGTCGACAATGATGCACTTGGCCAAAAAGGGCGTATGCGTTTTTTCCTGAATATATTCAGGAAAAAACGCATACGCCCTTTTTGGCCAACCAAGCAAGACTGTAAAGGAAATCTGCGCTACAATGAAGTCTCACTGCCCCGCGGGCAAAAGGGCCATCTGAAAAAAGTGTAAAATCCAGAAATATAGGACAGGATATGGAGAACACGGAGCCTTGTTATGCTGATTGGCAGGATGTAAATTGCCAGCAGCCACCCTGGAGAAGTGTATGGTGTTTCCTGAAACACGTAAGAAACAAAGCAACACAGCCTATGGCACTTCCACTTATGGTCCTATAGCTTACGGAAATTAAAATCAAAAACAGACAGCCACCCCAATATTTGGGACGGCTGTGTTCACAAGAAGCTCGTCTACAGTGTCAGGTAAATATCCCAGAAAGCAAAAAATGGATAAAGAAGTTGTGGCACGTACGTACAATGCAATATCACTCAGCAATGAAATCTGTGTCATCAGGCCCGTAGCGGCATAGTGAGTGGATGCAGGTACGGTGATTCTACGTGAACTACATCACACAGAAAAAGAAACATCATAAGATATCACTAATACACGGAATGTAAACTTGACTACACATGAACTGAATTACAAAACAGAACAGGGTCTCAAATTTAGAAAACCAACTAGTGCTTGCTTATGGGGAAAGGTGCCTTGGGGTGCTGCATAAAACCAGAGACTGAAATTAGCACAGATAACTTTCCATAAGCCAAATATGTAATAGACAAGACCTACTCCTTCCTCAACGAAATGGACCCAACACCACATATTCAACGCCTAGGAATATACCTGACTAGGAAGAATCTTAAAACCCATGGATATATATGTCTCCGTAAGAGAATCAAGCGTGTGTACAGCGGCCGAAACGCAGCAGTGAAAATCCGATAAATCCCATTATCAAAATAAATTTCGAAAACAAAACACAAAGACAGTGAAATAGAGAGCAATTCTTAAATAATTCACTCAGGGCATGTGATGCAACCGGGATTTACCACATCTACACCCAGAGCTGGTTGAGACATAAGGCTGGACACTTCAGGCTTATAGCATTGGTGAGTTTTGGTGAGCAAATGCAGACCCTTTGAAGTCATACTGCATGGTACCCATTCCATGGGTCCCAACTCTCCAGGTTCAAGGGATTCTTCCTCCAGCTAAAACATGCATGGGAAACCCAGAGTATCGTCCACCGTGTGATTGGGAAACGATTTAAAATGCATCTCAGTTTTCGTATCCTGGTTCTCGGGTTCACCATTCCAGATGCTTTACTAACACTCTCCCCGCTTGGAGAATCAGTGCCTTTAACCTCCTGTTGGGCACAGCTTGCAATTTCTGTGCAAGATGAACAGGAATAGGGAGAACCAATGAGAGACTAGCTGTAGGTGTCTGCACGGGCAAATGTAATGCTCATTGCCGACCAGGAAGAGGAATTAAACAAAGGCTCAGCCTGCCCTGCTGAAAACAGATTAGGGCCTGAAGCAATCCTGGGGTTTTGTGCCCAGCTCACAAGAAAGCGAGTTGAAGAAAGGAGCTCAGGGGCACTGTAATTCACAAACCTGCAGAGTTATAAATGACAGCTGTCCTCAAAAATTTATTGAAGTAAGCCTGCAAAGGGGACTTGAAAGCGGGGCAGAATTTCAGGAAAACGATTGCAGGGGGTAGACTGGAATTGCCCTGAAAGCATAGGAAAAGAGGCAGAACGTCGACAATGATGCCCTTGGCCAAAAAGGGCGTATGCGTTTTTTCCTGAATATATTCAGGAAAAAACGCATACGCCCTTTTTGGCCAACCAAGCAAGCCTCTAAAGGAAATCTGCACTACAATGAAGTCTCACTGCCCCCCGGGCAAAAGGGCCATCTGAAAAAAGTGTAAAATCCAGAAATGTAGGACAGGATATGGAGAACAAGGAGCCTTGTTATGCTGATTGGCTGGATGTAAATTGCCAGCAGCCACACTGGAGAAGTGTATGGTGTTTCCTGAAACACGTAAGAAACAAAGCAACACAGCCTATGGCACTTCCACTTATGGTCCTATAGCTTACGGAAATTAAAATCAAAAACAGACAGCCACCCCAATATTTGGGACGGCTGTGTTCACAAGAAGCTCGTCTACAGTATCAGGTAAATATCCCAGAAAGCAAAAAATGGATAAAGAAGTTGTGGCACGTACGTGCAATGCAATATCACTCAGCAATGAAATCTGTGTCATCAGGCCCGTAGCGGCATAGTGAGTGGATGCAGGTACGGTGATTCTACGTGAACTACGTAACACAGAAAAAGAAACATCATAAGATATCACTAATACACGGAATGTAAACTTGACTACACTTGAACTGAATTACAAAACAGAACAGGGTCTCAAATTTAGAAAACCAACTAGTGCTTGTTTATGGGGAAAGGTGCCTTGGGGTGCTGCATAAAACCAGAGACTGAAATTAGTACAGATAACATTCCATAAGACAAATATGTAATAGACAAGACCTACTCCTTGCTCAACGAAATGGACTCAACACCACATATTCAACGCCTAGGAATATACCTGACTAGGAAGAATCTTAAAACCCATGGTTATATATGTGTCCGTAAGAGAATCAAGCGTGTGTACAGCGGCCGATACGCAGCAGTGAAAATCCGATAAATCCCATTATCAAAATAAATTTCGAAAACAAAACACAAAGACAGTGAAATAGAGAGCAATTCTTAAATAATTCACTCAGGGCATGTGATGCAACCGGGATTGACCACATCTACACCCAGAGCTGGTTGAGACATAAGGCTGGACACTTCAGGCTGATAGCATTGGTGAGTTTCGGTGAGCAAATGCAGACCCTTTGAAGTCATACTGCATGGTACCCATTCCATGGGTCCCAACTCTCCAGGTTCAAGGGATTCTTCCTGCAGCTAAAACATGCATGGGAAACCCAGAGTATCATCCACCGTGTGATTGGGAAACGATTTAAAATGCATCTCAGTTTTCGTATCCTGGTCCTCGGGTTCAACATTCCGGATGCTTTACTAACACTCTCCCCACTTGGAGTGTCAGTGCCGTTAACCTCCTGTTTGACACAGCTTCCAATTTCTGTGCAAGATGAACAGGAATAGGGAGAACCAATGAGAGACTAGCTGTAGGTGTCTGCACGGGCAAATGTAATGCTCATTGCCCACCAGGAAGAGGAATTAAACAAAGGCTCAGCGTGCCCTGCTGAAAACAGATTAGGGCCTGAAGCAATCCTGCGGTTTTGTGCCCAGCTCACAAGAAAGCGAGTTGAAGAAAGGAGCTCAGGGGCACTGTAATTCACAAACCTGCAGAGTTATAAATGACAGCTATCCTCCAAAAATATATTGAAGTAAGCCTGCGAAGGGGACTTGAAAGCGGGGCAGAATTTCAGGAAAACGTTTGCAGGGGATAGACTGGAATTGCCCTGAAAGCATAGGAAAAGAGGTAGAACGTCGACAATGATGCACTTGGCCAAAAAGGGCGTATGCGTTTTTTCCTGAATATATTCAGGAAAAAACGCATACGCCCTTTTAGGCCAACCAAGCAAGCCTGTAAAGGAAATCTGCACCACAACGAAGTCTCACTGCCCCCCGGGCAAAAGGGCCATCGGAAAAAAGTGTAAAATCCAGAAAGGTAGGACAGGATATGGAGAACAGGGAGTCGTGTTATGCTGATTGGCAGGATGTAAATTGCCAGCAGCCACCCTGGAGAAGTGTATGGTGTTTCCTGAAACACGTAAGAAACAAAGCAACACAGCCTATGGCACTTCCACTTATGGTCCTATAGCTTACGGAAATTAAAATCAAAAACAGACAGCCACCCCAATATTTGGGACGGCTGTGTTCACAAGAAGCTCGTCTACAGTATCAGGTAAATATCCCAGAAATCAAACAATGGATAAAGAAGTTGTGGCACGTACGTACAATGCAATATCACTCAGCAATGAAATCTGTGTCATCAGGCCCGTAGCGGCATAGTGAGTGGATGCAGGTACGGTGTTTCTACATGAACTACGTCACACAGAAAAAGAAACATCATAAGATATCACTAATACACGGAATGTAAACTTGACTACACATGAAGTGAATTACAAAACAGAACAGGGTCTCAAATTTAGAAAACCAACTAGTGCTTGCTTAATGGGAAAGGTGCCTTTGGGTGCTGCATAAAACCAGAGAATGAAATTAGCACAGATAACTTTCCATAAGCCAAATATGTAATACACAAGACCTACTCCTTGCTCAACGAAATGGACCCAACATCACATATTCAACGCCTAGGAATATACCTGACCTGGAAGAATCTTAAAACCCATGGATATATATGTCTCCGTAAGAGAATCAAGCGTGTGTACAGCGGCCGAAACGCAGCACTGAAAATCCGATAAATCCCATTATCAAAATAAATTTCGAAAACAAAACACAAAGACAGTGAAATAGAGAGCAATTCTTAAATAATTCACTCAGGGCATGTGATGCAACCGGGATTTACCACATCTACACCCAGAGCTGGTTGAGACATAAGGCTGGACACTTCAGGCTGATAGCATTGGTGAGTTTCGGTGAGCAAATGCAGACGCTTTGAAGTCATACTGCATGGTACCCATTACATGGGTCCCAACTCTCCAGGTTCAAGGCATTCTTCCTCCAGCTAAAACATGCATGGGAAACCCAGAGTATCGTCCACCGTGTGATTGGGAAACGATTTAAAATGCATCTCAGTTTTCGTATCCTGGTCCTCGGGTTCACCATTCCAGATGCTTTACTAACACTCTCCCTGCTTGGAGAGTCAGTGCCTTTAACCTCCTCTTTGGCACAGCTTGCAATTTCTGTGCAAGATGTACAGGAATAGGGAGAACCAATGAGAGACTAGCTGTAGGTTTCTGCACGGGCAAATGTAACGCTCATTTCCCACCAGGAAGAGGAATTAACCAAAGGCTCAGCATGCCCTGCCGGAAACAGATTAGGGCCTGAAGCAATCCTGCGGTTTTGTGCCCAGCTCACAAGAAAACGAGTTGAAGGAAGGAGCTCAGGGACACTGTAATTCACAATCCTGCAGAGTCATAAATGACAGCTATCCTCCAAAAATATATTGAAGTAGCCTGCGAAGGGGACTTGAAAGCGGGGCAGAATTTCAGGAAAACGATTGCAGGGGGTAGACTGGAATTGCCCTGAAAGCATAGGAAAAGAGGCAGAACGTTGACAATGATGCACTTGGCCAAAAAGTGCGTATGCGTTTTTTCCTGAATATATTCAAGAAAAAACGCATACGCCCTTTTTGGCCAACCAAGCAAGCCTGTAAAGGAAATCTTCACTACAATGAAGTCTCACTGCCCCCCGGGCAAAAGGACCATCTAAAAAAAGTGTAAAATCCATAAATGTAGGACAGGATATGGAGAACAGGGAGCCTTGTTATGCTGATTGGCAGGATGTAAATTGCCAGCAGCCACCCTGGAGAAGTGTATGGTGTTTCCTGAAACACGTAACAAACAAAGCAACACAGCCTATGGCACTTCCACTTATGGTCCTATAGCTTACGGAAATTAAAATCAAAAACAGACAGCCACCCCAATATTTGGGACGGCTGTGTTCAAAAGAAGCTCGTCTACACTATCAGGTAAATATCCCAGAAAGCAAAAAATGGATAAAGAAGTTGTGTCACGTACGTACAATGCAATATCACTCAGCACTGAAATCTGTGTCAACAGGCCCGTAGCGGCATAGTGAGTGGATGCAGGTACGGTGATTCTATGTGAACTACGTCACACAGAAAAAGAAACATCATAAGATATCACTAATACACGGAATGTAAACTTGACTACACATGAACTGAATTACAAAACAGAACAGGGTCTCAAATTTAGAAAACCAACTAGTGCTTGCTTATGGGGAAAGGTGCCTTGGGGTGCTGCATAAAACCAGAGACTTAAATTAGCACAGATAACATTCCATAAGCCAAATATATAATAGACAAAACCTAATCCTTGCTCAACGAAATGGACTCAACACCACATATTCAACGCCTAGGAATATACCTGACTAGGAAGAATCTTAAAACCCATGGATATATATGTCTCCGTAAGAGAATCAAGCGTGTGTACAGCGGCCGAAACGCAGCAGTGAAAATCCGATAAATCCCATTATCAAAATAAATTTCGAAAACAAAACACAAAGACAGTGAAATAGAGAGCAATTCTTAAATAATTCACTCAGGTCATGTGATGCAACCGGGATTGACCACATCTACAACCAGAGCTGGTTGAGACATAAGGCTGGACACTTCAGGCTGATAGCATTGGTGAGTTTCGGAGAGCAAATGCAGACCCTTTGAAGTCATACTGCATGGTACCCATTCCATGGGTCCCAACTCTCCAGGTTCAAGGCATTCTTCCTCCAGCTAAAACATGCATGGGAAACCCAGAGTATCGTCCACCGTGTGATTGGGAAACGATTTAAAATGCATCTCAGTTTTCGTATCCTGGTCCTCGGGTTCACCATTCCAGATGCTTTACTAACACTCTCCCTGCTTGGAGAGTCAGTGCCTTTAACCTCCTATTTGGCACAGCTTGCAATTTCTGTGCAAGATGAACAGGAATAGGGAGAACCAATGAGAGACTAGCTGTAGGTGTCTGCACGGGCAAATGTAACGCTCATTGCCCACCAGGAGGAGGAATTAAACAAAGGCTCAGTGTGCCCTGCTGGAAACAGATTAGGGCCTGAAGCAATCCTGCGGTTTTGTGCCCAGCTCACAAGAAAGCGAGTTGAAGAAAGGAGCTCAGGGCCACTGTAATTCACAAACCTGCAGAGTTATAAATGACAGCTATCTTCCAAAAGTATACTGAAGTAAGCCTGCGTAGGGGACTTGAAAGCGGGGCAGAATTTCAGGAAAACGATTGCAGGGGATAGACAGGAATTGCCCTGAAAGCATAGGAAAAGAGGCACAAAGTCGACAATGATGCACTTGGCCAAAAAGGGCGTATGCGTATTTTCCTGAATATATTCAGGAAAAAACGCATACGCCCTTTTTGGCCAACCAAGCAAGCCTGTAAAGGAAATCTGCACTACAATGAAGTCTCACTGCCCCCCGGGCAAGAGGGATATCTGAAAAAAGTGTAAAATCCAGAAAGGTAGGACAGGATATGGAGAAGAGGGAGCCTTGTTATGCTGATTGGCAGGATGTAAATTGCCAACAGCCACCCTGGAGAAGTGTATGGTGTTTCCTGAAACACGTAAGAAATAAAGCAACACAGCCTATGGCAATTGCACTTATGGTCCTATTCCTTAGGGAAATTAAAATCAAAAACAGAGAGCCACCCCAAATTTTGGGACGGCTGTGTTCCCAAGTAGCTCGTCTACTGTACCAGGTAAATATCCCAGAAAGCAAAAAATGGATAAAGAAGTTGTGGCACGTACGTGCAATGCAATATCACTCAGCAATGAAATCTGTGTCATCAGGCCCGTAGCGGCATAGTGAGTGGATGCAGGTACGGTGATTCTACGTGAACTACGTCACACAGAAATAGAAACATCATAAGATATCACTAATACACGGAATGTAAACTTGACTACACATGAACTGAATTACAAAACAGAACAGGGTCTCAAATTTAGAAAACCAACTAGTGCTTGCTTATGGGGAAAGGTGCCTTGGGGTGCTGCATAAAACCAGAGACTGAAATTAGCACAGATAACATTCCATAAGCCAAATATGTAATAGACAAGACCTACTCCTTGCTCAAAGAAATGGACTCAACACCACATATTCAACGCCTAGAAATATACCTGACTAGGAAGAATCTTAAAACCCATGGATATATATGTCTCCGTAAGAGAATCAAGCGTGTGTACAGCGGCCGATACGCAGCAGTGAAAATCCGATAAATCCCATTATCAAAATAAATTTCGAAAACAAAACACAAAGACAGTGAAATAGAGAGGAATTCTTAAATAATTCACTCAGGGCATGTGATGCAACCGGGATTGACCACATCTACTCCCAGAGCTGGTTGAGAAATAAGGCTGGACACTTCAGGCTGATAGCACTGGTGAGTTTCGGTGAGCAAATGCAGACCCTTTGAAGTCATACTTCATGGTACCCATTCCATGGGTCCCAACTCTCCAGGTTCAAGGCATTCTTCCTCCAGCTAAAACATGCATGGGAAACCCAGAGTATCGTCCACCGTGTGATTGGGAAACGATTTAAAATGCATCTCAGTTTTCGTATCCTGGTCCTCGGGTTCACCATTCCAGATGCTTTACTAACACTCTCCCCGCTTGGAGAGTCAGTGCCTTTAACCTCCTGTTTGGCACAGCTTGCCATTTCTGTGCAAGATGAACAGGAATAGGGAGAACCAATGAGAGACTAGCTGTAGGTGTCTGCACGGGCAAATGTAACGCTCATTGCCCACCAGGAAGAGGAATTAAACAAAGGCTCAGTGTGCCCTGCTGGAAACAGATTAGGGCCTGAAGCAATCCTGCGGTTTTGTGCCCAGCTCACAAGAAAGCGAGTTGAAGAAAGGAGCTCAGGGGCACTGTACTTCACAAACCTGCAGAGTTATAAATGACAGCTATCCTCCAAAAATATATTGAAGTAAGCCTGCGAAGGGGACTTGAAAGCGGGGCTGAATTTCAGGAAAACGATTGCAGGGGGTAGACTGGAATTGCACTGAAAGCATAGGAAAAGAGGCAGAACGTCGACAATGATGCACTTGGCCAAAAAGGGCGTATGCGTTTTTTCCTGAATATATTCAGGAAAAAACGCATACGCCCTTTTTGGCCAACCAAGCAAGCCTGTAAAGGAAATCTGCACTACAATGAAATCTCACTGCCCCCCCGGGCAAAAGGGCCATCTGAAAAAAGTGTAAAATCTAGAAAGGTAGGATATGGAGAACAGGGAGCCTTGTTATGCTGATTGGCAGGATGTAAATTGCCAGCCGCCACCCTGGAGGAGTGTATGGTGTTTCCTGAAACACGTAAGAAACAAAGCAACACAGCCTATGGCACTTCCACTTATGGTCCTATAGCTTACGGAAATTAAAATCAAAAACAGACAGCCACCCCAATATTTGGGACGGCTGTGTTCACAAGAAGCTCTTCTACAGTACCAGGTAAATATCCCAGAAAGCAAAAAATGGATAAAGAAGTTGTGGCACGTACGTGCAATGCAATATCACTCAGCAATGAAATCTGTGTCATCAGGCCCGTAGCGGCATAGTGAGTGGATGCAGGTACGGTGATTCTACGTGAACTACGTCACACAGAAAAAGAAACATCATAAGATATCACTAATACACGGAATGTAAACTTGACTACACATGAACTGAATTACAAAACAGAACAGGGTCTCAAATTTAGAAAACCAACTAGTGCTTGCTTATGGGGAAAGGTGCGTTGGGGTGCTGCATAAAACCAGAGACTGAAATTAGCACAGATAACATTCCATAAGCCAAATATGTAATAGACAAGACCTACTCCTTGCTCAACGAAATGGACTCAACGCCACATATTCAACGCCTAGGAATATACCTGACTAGGAAGAATCTTAAAACCCATGGATATATATGTCTCCGTAAGAGAATCAAGCGTGTGTACAGCGGCGGAAATGCAGCAGTGAAAATCCGATAAATCCCATTATCAAAATAAATTTCGAAAACAAAACACAAAGACAGTGAAATAGAGAGCAATTCTTAAATAATTCACTCAGGGCATGTGATGCAACCGGGATTGACCACATCTACACCCAGAGCTGGTTGAGACATAAGGCTGGACACTTCAGGCTGATAGCACTGGTGAGTTTCGGTGAGCAAATGCAGACCCTTTGAAGTCATACTGCATGGTACCCATTCCATGGGTCCCAACTCTCCAGGTTCAAGGCATTCTTCCTCCAGCTAAAACATGCATGGGAAACCCCGAGTATCGTCCACCGTGTGATTGGGTAATGATTTAAATGCATCTCAGTTTTCGTATCCTGGTCCTCGGGTTCACCATTCCAGATGCTTTACTATCACTCTCCCCGCTTGGAGAGTTAGTGCCTTTAACCTCCTGTTTGGCACAGCTTGCCATTTCTGTGCAAGATGAACAGGAATAGGGAGAACCAATGAGAGACTAGCTGTAGGTGTCTGCACTGGCAAATGTAACGCTCATTGCCCACCAGGAAGAGGAATTAAACAAAGGCTCAGGGTGCCCTGCTTGAAACAGATTAGGGCCTGAAGCAATCCTGCGGTTTTGTGCCCAGCTCACAAGAAAGCGAGTTGAAGAAAGGAGCTCAGGGGCACTGTACTTCACAAACCTGCAGAGTTATAAATGACAGCTATCCTCCAAAAATATATTGAAGTAAGCCTGCGAAGGGGACTTGAAAGCGGGGCAGAATTTCAGGAAAACGATTGCAGGGGGTAGACTGGAATTGCCCTGAAAGCATAGGAAAAGAGGCAGAACGTCGACAATGATGCACTTGGCCAAAAAGTGCGTATGCGTTTTTTCCTGAATATATTCAGGAAAAAACGCATACGCCCTTTTTGGCCAACCAAGCAAGCCTGTAGAGGAAATCTGCACTACAATGAAGTCTCACTGCCCCCCGGGCAAAAGGGCCATCTGAAAAAAGTGTAAAATCCAGAAAGGTAGGACAGGATATGGAGAACAGGGAGCCTTGTTATGCTGATTGGCAGGATGTAAATTGCCAGCAGCCACCCTGGAGAAGAGTATGGTGTTTCCTGAAACACGTAAGAAACAAAGCAACACAGCCTATGGCACTTCCACTTATGGTCCTATAGCTTACGGAAATTAAAATAAAAAACAGACAGCCACCCCAATATTTGGGACGGCTGTGTTCACAAAAAGCTCGTCTACAGTATCAGGTAAATATCCCAGAAAGCAAAAAATGGATAAAGAAGTTGTGGCACTTACGTGCAATGCAATATCACTCAGCAATGAAATCTGTGTCATCAGGCCCGTAGCGGCATAGTGAGTGGATGCAGGTACGGTGATTCTACGTGAACTACGTCACACAGAAAAAGAAACATCATAAGATATCACTAATACACGGAATGTAAACTTGACTACACATGAACTGAATTACAAAACAGAACAGGGTCTCAAATTTAGAAAACCAACTAGTGCTTGCTTATGGGGAAAGGTGCGTTGGGGTGCTGCATAAAACCAGAGACTGATGTTAGCACAGATAACATTCCATAAGCCAAATATGTAATAGACAAGACCTACTCCTTGCTCAACGAAATGGACTCAACACCACATATTCAACGCTTTGGAATATACCTGACTAGGAAGAATCTTAAAACCCATGGATATATATGTCTCCGTAAGAGAATCAAGCGTGTGTACAGCGGCGGAAATGCAGCAGTGAAAATCCGATAAATCCCATTATCAAAATAAATTTCGAAAACAAAACACAAAGACAGTGAAATAGAGAGCAATTCTTAAATAATTCACTCAGGGCATGTGATGCAACCGGGATTGACCACATCTACACCCAGAGCTGGTTGAGACATAAGGCTGGACACTTCTGGCTGATAGCACTGGTGAGTTTCGGTGAGCAAATGCAGACCCTTTGAAGTCATACTGCATGGTACCCATTCCATGGGTCCCAACTCTCCAGGTTCAAGGCATTCTTCCTCCAGCTAAAACATGCATGGGAAACCCAGAGTATCGTCCACCGTGTGATTGGGAAACGATTTAAAATGCATCTCAGTTTTCGTATCCTGGTCCTCGGGTTCACCATTCCAGATGCTTTACTAACACTCTCCCCGCTTGGAGAGTCAGTGCCTTTAACCTCCTGTTTGGCACAGCTTGCCATTTCTGTGCAAGATGAACAGGAATAGGGAGAACCAATGAGAGACTAGCTGTAGGTGTCTGCACGGGCAAATGTAACGCTCATTGCCCACCAGGAAGAGGAATTAAACAAAGGCTCAGTGTGCCCTGCTGGAAACAGATTAGGGCCTGAAGCAATCCTGCGGTTTTGTGCCCAGCTCACAAGAAAGCGAGTTGAAGAAATGAGCTCAGGGGCACCGTACTTCACAAACCTGCAGAGTTATAAATGACAGCTATCCTCCAAAAATATATTGAAGTAAGCCTGCGAAGGGGACTTGAAAGCGGGGCTGAATTTCAGGAAAACGATTGCAGGGGGTAGACTGGAATTGCCCTGAAAGCATAGGAAAAGAGGCACAACGTCGACAATGATGCACTTGGCCAAAAAGGGCGTATGCGTTTTTTCCTGAATATATTCAGGAAAAAACGCATACGCCCTTTTTGGCCAACCAAGCAAGCCTGTAAAGGAAATCTGCACTACAATGAAATCTCACTGCCCCCCCGGGCAAAAGGGCCATCTGAAAAAAGTGTAAAATCCAGAAAGGTAGGACAGGATATGGAGAACAGGGAGCCTTGTTATGCTAATTGGCAGGATGTAAATTGCCAGCAGCCACCCTGGAGAAGTGTATGGTGTTTCCTGAAACACGTAAGAAACAAAGCAACACAGCCTATGGCACTTCCACTTATGGTCCTATAGCTTACGGAAATTAAAATCAAAAACAGACAGCCACCCCAATATTTGGGACGGCTGTGTTCACAAGAAGCTCGTCTACAGTATCAGGTAAATATCCCAGAAAGCAAAAAATGGATAAAGAAGTTGTGGCACGTACGTACAATGCAATATCACTCAGCAATGAAATCTGTGTCATCAGGCCCGTAGCGGCATAGTGAGTGGATGCAGGTACGGTGATTCTACGTGAACTACGTCACACAGAAAAAGAAACATTATAAGATATCACTAATACACGGAATGTAAACTTGACTACACATGAACTGAATTACAAAAAAGAACAGGGTCTCAAATTTAGAAAACCAACTAGTGCTTGCTTATGGGGAAAGGTGCGTTGGGGTGCTGCATAAAACCAGAGACTGAAGTTAGCACAGATAACTTTCCATAAGCCAAATATATAATAGACAAGACCTACTCCTTGCTCAACGAAATGGACCCAACACCACATATTCAAAGCCTAGGAATATACCTGACTAGGAAGAATCTTAAAACCCATGGATATATATGTCTCCGTAAGAGAATCAAGCGTGTGTACAGCGGCCGAAACGCAGCAGTGAAAATCCGATAAATGCCATTATCAAAATAAATTTCGAAAACAAAACACAAAGACAGTGAAATAGAGAGCAATTCTTAAATAATTCACTCAGGGCATGTGATGCAACCGGGATTGACCACATCTACACCCAGAGCTGGTTGAGACATAAGGCTGGACACTTCAGGCTGATAGCATTGTTGAGTTTCGGTGAGCAAATGCAGACCCTTTGAAGTCATACTGCATGGTACCCATTCCATGGGTCCCAACTCTCCAGGTTCAAGGGATTCTTCCTCCAGGTAAAACATGCATGGGAAACCCAGAGTATCGTCCACCGTGTGATGGGGAAACGATTTAAAATGCATCTCAGTTTTCGTATCCTGGTCCTCGGGTTCACCATTCCAGATGCTTTACTATCACTCTCCCCGCTTGGAGAGTCAGTGCCTTTAACCTCCTGTTTGGCACAGCTTGCAATTTCTGTGCAAGATGAACAGGAATAGGGAGAACCAATGAGAGACTAGCTGTAGGTGTCTGCACGGGCAAATGTAACGCTCATTGCCCACCAGGAAGAGGAATTAAACCAAGGCTCAGTGTGCCCTGCTGGAAACAGATTAGGGCCTGAAGCAATCCTGCGGTTTTGTGCCCAGCTCACAAGAAAGCGAGTTGAAGAAAGGAGTTCAGGGGCACTGTACTTCACAAACCTGCAGAGTTATAAATGGCAGCTATCCTCCAAAAATATATTGAAGTAAGCCTGCGAAGGGGACTTGAAAGCGGGGCTGAATTTCAGGAAAAAGATTGCAGGGGGTAGACAGGAATTGCCCTGAAAGCATAGGAAAAGAGGCACAACGTCGACAATGATGCACTTGGCCAAAAAGGGCGTATGCGTTTTTTCCTGAATATATTCAGGAAAAAACGCATACGCCCTTTTTGGCCAACCAAGCAAGCCTGTAAAGGAAATCTGCACTACAATGAAATCTCACTGCCCCCCCGGGCAAAAGGGCCATCTGAAAAAAGTGTAAAATCCAGAAAGGTAGGACAGGATATGGAGAACCGGGAGCCTTGTTATGCTGATTGGCAGGATGTAAATTGCCAGCAGCCACCCTGGAGAAGTGTATGGTGTTTCCTGAAACACGTAAGAAACAAAGCAACACAGACTATGGCACTTCCACTTATGGTCCTATAGCTTACGGAAATTAAAATCAAAAACAGACAGCCACCCCAATATTTGGGACGGCTGTGTTCACAAGAAGCTCGTCTACAGTGTCAGGTAAATATCCCAGAAAGCAAAAAATGGATAAAGAAGTTGTGGCACGTACGTGCAATGCAATATCACTCAACTATGAAATCTGTGTCATCAGGCCCGTAGCGGCATAGTGAGTGGATGCAGGTACGGTGATTCTACGTGAACTACGTCACACAGAAAAAGAAACATCATAAGATATCACTAATACACGGAATGTAAATTTAAATACACATGAACTGAATTACAAAACAGAACAGGGTCTCAAATTTAGAAAACCAACTAGTGCTTGCTTATGGGGAAAGGTGCCTTGGGGTGCTCCATAAAACCAGAGACTGAAATTAGCACAGATAACATTCCATAAGCCAAATATGTAATAGACAAGACCTACTCCTTGCTCAACGAAATGGACTCAACACCACATATTCAATGCCTAGGAATATACCTGACTAGGAGGAATCTTAAAACCCATGGATATATATGTCTCCGTAAGAGAATCAAGCGTGTGTACAGCGGCCGATACGCAGCAGTGAAAATCCGATAAATCCCATTATCAAAATAAATTTCGAAAACAAAACACAAAGACAGTGAAATAGAGAGCAATTCTTAAATAATTCACTCAGGGCATGTGATGCAACCGGGATTGACCACATCTACACCCAGAGCTGGTTGAGACATAAGGCTGGACACTTCAGGCTGATAGCATTGGTGAGTTTCGGTGAGCAAATGCAGACCCTTTGAAGTCATACTGCATGGTACCCATTCCATGGGTCCCAACTATCCAGGTTCAAGGGATTCTTCCTCCAGCTAAAACATGCATGGGAAACCCAGAGTATCGTCCACTATGTGATTGGGAAACGATTTAAAATGCATCTCAGTTTTCGTATACTGGTCCTCGGGTTCACCATTCCAGATGCTTTACTAACACTGTCCCCGCTTGGAGAGTCAGTGCCTTTAACCTCCTCTTTGGCACAGCTTGCAATTTCTGTGCAAGATGAACAGGAATAGGGAGAACCAATGAGAGACTAGCTGTAGGTGTCTGCACGGGCAAATGTAACACTCATTGCCCACCAGGAAGAGGAATTAAACAAAGGCTCAGTGTGCCCTGCTGGAAACAGATTAGGGCCTGAAGCAATCCTGCGGTTTTGTGCCCAGCTCACAAGAAAGCGAGTTGAAGAAAGGAGCTCAGGGGCACTGTACTTCACAAACCTGCAGAGTTATAAATGACAGCTATCCTCCAAAAATATATTGAAGTAAGCCTGCGAAGGGGACTTGAAAGCGGGACAGAATTTCAGGAAAACGATTGCAGGGGGTAGACTGGAATTGCCCTGAAAGCATAGGAAAAGAGGCACAACGTCGACAATGATGCACTTGGCCAAAAAGGGCGTATGCGTTTTTTCCTGAATATATTCAGGAAAAAACGCATACGCCCTTTTTGGCCAACCAAGCAAGCCTGTAAAGGAAATCTGCACTACAATGAAATCTCACTGCCCCCCCGGGCAAAAGGGCCATCTGAAAAAAGTGTAAAATCCAGAAAGGTAGGACAGGATATGGAGAACCGGGAGCCTTGTTATGCTGATTGGCAGGATGTAAATTGCCAGCAGCCACCCTGGAGAAGTGTATGGTGTTTCCTGAAACACGTAAGAAACAAAGCAACACAGACTATGGCACTTCCACTTATGGTCCTATAGCTTACGGAAATTAAAATCAAAAACAGACAGCCACCCCAATATTTGGGACGGCTGTGTTCACAAGAAGCTCGTCTACAGTGTCAGGTAAATATCCCAGAAAGCAAAAAATGGATAAAGAAGTTGTGGCACGTACGTGCAATGCAATATCACTCAACTATGAAATCTGTGTCATCAGGCCCGTAGCGGCATAGTGAGTGGATGCAGGTACGGTGATTCTACGTGAACTACGTCACACAGAAAAAGAAACATCATAAGATATCACTAATACACGGAATGTAAATTTAAATACACATGAACTGAATTACAAAACAGAACAGGGTCTCAAATTTAGAAAACCAACTAGTGCTTGCTTATGGGGAAAGGTGCCTTGGGGTGCTCCATAAAACCAGAGACTGAAATTAGCACAGATAACATTCCATAAGCCAAATATGTAATAGACAAGACCTACTCCTTGCTCAACGAAATGGACTCAACACCACATATTCAATGCCTAGGAATATACCTGACTAGGAGGAATCTTAAAACCCATGGATATATATGTCTCCGTAAGAGAATCAAGCGTGTGTACAGCGGCCGATACGCAGCAGTGAAAATCCGATAAATCCCATTATCAAAATAAATTTCGAAAACAAAACACAAAGACAGTGAAATAGAGAGCAATTCTTAAATAATTCACTCAGGGCATGTGATGCAACCGGGATTGACCACATCTACACCCAGAGCTGGTTGAGACATAAGGCTGGACACTTCAGGCTGATAGCATTGGTGAGTTTCGGTGAGCAAATGCAGACCCTTTGAAGTCATACTGCATGGTACCCATTCCATGGGTCCCAACTATCCAGGTTCAAGGGATTCTTCCTCCAGCTAAAACATGCATGGGAAACCCAGAGTATCGTCCACTATGTGATTGGGAAACGATTTAAAATGCATCTCAGTTTTCGTATACTGGTCCTCGGGTTCACCATTCCAGATGCTTTACTAACACTGTCCCCGCTTGGAGAGTCAGTGCCTTTAACCTCCTCTTTGGCACAGCTTGCAATTTCTGTGCAAGATGAACAGGAATAGGGAGAACCAATGAGAGACTAGCTGTAGGTGTCTGCACGGGCAAATGTAACACTCATTGCCCACCAGGAAGAGGAATTAAACAAAGGCTCAGTGTGCCCTGCTGGAAACAGATTAGGGCCTGAAGCAATCCTGCGGTTTTGTGCCCAGCTCACAAGAAAGCGAGTTGAAGAAAGGAGCTCAGGGGCACTGTACTTCACAAACCTGCAGAGTTATAAATGACAGCTATCCTCCAAAAATATATTGAAGTAAGCCTGCGAAGGGGACTTGAAAGCGGGACAGAATTTCAGGAAAACGATTGCAGGGGGTAGACTGGAATTGCCCTGAAAGCATAGGAAAAGAGGCACAACGTCGACAATGATGCACTTGGCCAAAAAGGGCGTATGCGTTTTTTCCTGAATATATTCAGGAAAAAACGCATACGCCCTTTTTGGCCAACCAAGCAAGCCTGTAAAGGAAATCTGCACTACAATGAAATCTCACTGCCCCCCCGGGCAAAAGGGCCATCTGAAAAAAGTGTAAAATCCAGAAAGGTAGGACAGGATATGGAGAACAGGGAGCCTTGTTATGCTGATTGGCAGGATGTAAATTGTGAACAGCCACCCTGGAGAAGTGTATGGTGTTTCCTGAAACACATAAGAAATAAAGCAACACAGCCTATGGCATTTCCACTTATGGTCCTATAGCTTACGGAAATTAAAATCAAAAACAGACAGCCACCCCAATATTTGGGACGGCTGTGTTCACAAGAAGCTCGTCTACAGTATCAGGTAAATATCCCAGAAAGCAAAAAATGGATAAAGAAATTGTGGCACGTACGTACAATGCAATATCACTCAGCAATGAAATCTGTGTCATCAGGCCCGCAGCGGCATAGTGAGTGGATGCAGGTACGGTGATTCTACGTAAACTACGTCACACAGAAAAAGAAACATCATAAGATATCACTAATACACGGAATGTAAACTTGACTACACATGAACTGAATTACAAAAAAGAACAGGGTCTCAAATTTAGAAAAACAAATAGTGCTTGCTTATGGGGAAAGGTGCCTTGGGGTGCTGCATAAAACCAGAGACTGAAATTAGCACAGATAACTTTCCATAAGCCAAATATGTAATAGACAAGACCTACTCTTTGCTCAACGAAATGGACCCAACACCACATATTCAACGCCTAAGAATATACCTGACTAGGAAGAATCTTAAAACCCATGGATATATATGTCTCCATAAGAGAATCAGGCGTGTGTACAGCGGCCGAAACGCAGCAGTGAAAATCCGATAAATCCCATTATCAAAATAAATTTCGAAAACAAAACACAAAGACAGTGAAATAGAGAGCAATTCTTAAATAATTCACTCAGGTCATGTGATGCAACCGGGATTTAATACATCTACACCCAGAGCTGGTTGAGACATAAGGCTGGACACTTCAGGCTGATAGCATTGGTGAGTTTCGGTGAGCAAATGCAGACCCTTTGAAGTCATACTGCATGGTACCCATTCCATGGGTCCCAACTCTCCAGGTTCAAGGGAATCTTCCTCCAGCTAAAACATGCATGGGAAACCCAGAGTATCGTCCACCGTGTGATTGGGAAATGATTTAAAATGCATCTCAGTTTTCGTTTCCTGGTCCTCGGGTTCACCATTCCAGATGCTTTACTAACACTCTCCCCGCTTTGAGAGTCAGTGCCTTTAACCTCCTGTTTCGCACAGCTTGCAATTTCTGTGCAAGATGAACAGGAATAGGGAGAACCAATGAGAGACTAGCTGTAGGTGTCTGCACGGGCAAATGTAACGCTCATTGCCCACCAGGAAGAGGAATTAACCAAAGGCTCAGCGTGCCCTGCCGGAAACAGATTAGGGCCTGAAGCAATCCTGCGGTTTTGTGCCCAGCTCACAAGAAAGCGAGTTGAAGAAAGGAGTTCAGGGGCACTGTAATTCACAAACCTGCAGAGTTATAAATGACAGCTATCCTCCAAAAATATATTGAAGTAAGCCTGCGAAGGGGACTTGAAAGCGGGGCAGAATTTCAGGAAAACGATTGCAGGGGGTAGACTGGAATTGCCCTGTAAGCATAGGAAAAGAGGCACAACGTCGACAATGATGCACTTGGCCAAAAAGGGCGTATGCATTTTTTCCTGAATATATTCAGGAAAAAACGCATACGCCCTTTTTGGCCAACCAAGCAAGCCTGTAAAGGAAATCTGCACTACAATGAAATCTCACTGCCACCCCGGGCAAAAGGGCCATCTGAAAAAAGTGTAAAATCCTGAAAGGTAAGACAGGATATGGAGAACAGGGAGCCTTGTTATGCTGATTGGCAGGATGTAAATTGCCAGCAGCCACCCTGGAGAAGTGTATGGTGTTTCCTGAAACACGTAAGAAACAAAGCAACACAGCCTATGGCACTTCCACTTATGGTCCTATAGCTTACGGAAATTAAAATCAAAAACAGACAGCCACCCCAATATTTGGGACGGCTGTGTTCACAAGAAGCTCGTCTACAGTATCAGGTAAATATCCCAGAAAGCAAAAAATGGATAAAGAAGTTGTGGCACGTACGTACAATGCAATATCACTCAGCAATGAAATCTGTGTCATCAGGCCCGTAGCGGCATAGTGAGTGGATGCAGGTACGGTGATTCTACGTGAACTACGTCACACAGAAAAAGAAACATCATAAGATATCACTAATACACGGAATGTAAACTTGACTACACATGAACTGAATTACAAAACAGAACAGGGTCTCAAATTTAGAAAACCAAGTAGTGCTTGCTTATGGGGAAAGGTGCCTTGGGGTGCTGCATAAAACCAGAGACTGAAATTAGCACAGATAACATTCCATAAGCCAAATATGTAATAGACAAGACCTACTCCTTGCTCAACGAAATGGACTCAACACCACATATTCAACGCCTAGGAATATACCTGATTAGGAAGAATCTTAAAACCCATGGATATATATGTCTCCGTAAGAGAATCAAGCGTGTGTACAGCGGCCGAAACGCAGCAGTGAAAATCCGATAAATCCCATTATCAAAATAAATTTCGAAAACAAAACACAAAGACAGTGATATCGAGAGCAATTCTTAACTAATTCACTCAGGGCATGTGATGCAACCGGGATTGACCACATCTACACCCAGAGCTGGTTGAGAAATAAGGCTGGACACTTCAGGCTGATAGCATTGGTGAGTTTCCGTGAGCAAATGCAGACCCTTTGAAGTCATACTGCATGGTACCCATTCCATGGGTCCCAACTCTCCAGGTTAAAGGCATTCTACCTCCAGCTAAAACATGCATGGGAAACCCAGAGTATCGTCCACCGTGTGATTGGGAAACTATTTAAAATGCATCTCAGTTTTCGTATCCTGGTCCTCGGGTTCACCATTCCAGATGCTTTACTAACACTCTCCCCGCTTGGAGAGTCAGTGCCTTTAACCTCCTGTTTGGCACAGCATGCAATTTCTGTGCAAGATTAACAGGAATAGGGAGAACCAATGAGAGACTAGCTGTAGGTGTCTCCACGGGCAAATGTAACGCTCATTGCCGACCAGGAAGAGGAATTAAACAAAGGCTCCGTGTGCCCTCCTGAAAACAGATTAGGGCCTGAAGCAATCCTGCGGTTTTGTGCCCAGCTCACAAGAAAGCGAGTTGAAGAAAGGAGCTCAGGGGCACTGTAATTCACAAACGTGCAGAGTTATAAATGACAGCTATCCTCCAAAAATATATTGAAGTAAGCCTGCGAAGGGGACTTGAAAGCGGGGCAGTATTTCACGAAAACGATTGCAGGGGTAGACTGGAATTGCCCTGAAAGCATAGAAAAAGAGGCAGAACGTCAACAATGATGCACTTGGCCAAAAAGGGCGTATGCGTTTTTTCCTGAATATATTCAGGAAAAAACGCATACGCCCTTTTTGGCCAACCAAGCAAGCCTGTAAAGGAAATCTGCACCACAATGAAGCCTCACTGTCCCCCGGGCAAAAGGGCCATCTGAAAAAATTGTATAATCCAGAAAGGTAGGACAGGATATGGAGAACAGGGAGCCTTGTTATGCTGATTGGCAGGATGTAAATTGCCAGCAGCCACCCTGGAGAAGTGTATGGTGTTTCCTGAAACACGTTAAGAAACAAAGCAACACAGCCAATGGCACTTCCACTTATGGTCCTATAGCTTACGGAAATTAAAATCAAATACAGAGAGCCACCCCAATATTTGAGACGGCTGTGTTCACAAGAAGCTCGTCTACAGTATCAGGTAAATATCCCAGAAAACAAAAAATGGATAAAGAAGTTGTGGCACGTACGTACAATGCAATATCACTCAGCAATGAAATCTGTGTCATCAGGCCCGTAGCGGCATAGTGAGTGGATGCAGGTACGGTGATTCTACGTGAACTACGTCACACAGAAAAAGAAACATCATAAGATATCACTAATACACGGAATGTAAACTTGACTACACATGAACTGAATTACAAAACAGAACAGGGTGTCAAATTTAGAAAACCAACTAGTGCTTGCTTATGGGGAAAGGTGCCTTGGGGTGCTGCATAAAACCAGAGACTGAAATTAGCACAGATAACTTTCCATAAGCCAAATATGTAATAGACAAGACCTACTCCTTGCTCAACGAAATGGACCCAACACCACATATTCAACGCCTAGGAATATACCTGACTAGGAAGAATCTTAAAACCCATGGATATATATGTCTCCGTAAGAGAATCAAGCGTGTGTACAGCGGCCAAAACGCAGCAGTGAAAATCCGATAAATCCCATTATCAAAATAAATTTCGAAAACAAAACACAAAGACAGTGAAATAGAGAGCAATTCTTAAATAATTCACTCAGGGCATGTGATGCAACCGGGATTTACCACATCTACACCCAGAGCTGGTTGAGACATAAGGCTGGACACTTCAGGCTGATAGCATTGGTGAGTTTCGGTGAGCAAATGCAGACCCTTTGAAGTCATACTGCATGGTACCTATTCCATGGGTCCCAACTCTTCAGGTTCAAGGGATTCTTCCTCCAGCTAAAACATGCATGGGAAACCCACAGTATGGTCCACTGTGTGATTGGGAAACGATTTAAAATGCATCTCAGTTTTCGTATCCTGGTCCTCGGGTTCACCATTCCAGATGCTTTACTAACACTCTCCCCGCTTGGAGAGTCAGTGCCTTTAACCTCCTCCTTGGCACAGCTTGCAATTTCTGTGCAAGATGAACAGGAATAGGGAGAACCAATGAGAGACTAGCTGTAGGTGTCTGCACGGGCAAATGTAACGCTCATTGCCCACCAGGAAGAGGAATTAACCAAAGGCTCAGCGTGCCCTGCCGGAAACAGATTAGGGCCTGAAGCAATCCTGCGGTTTTGTGCCCAGCTCACAAGAAAGCGAGTTGAAGAAAGGAGCTCAGGGGCACTGTAATTCACAAACCTGCAGAGTTATAAATGACAGCTATCCTCCAAAAATATATTGAAGTAAGCCTGCGAAGGGGACTTGAAAGCGGGGCAGAATTTCAGGAAAACGATTGCAGGGGGTAGACAGGAATTGCCCTGTAAGCATAGGAAAAGAGGCAAAACGTCGACAATGATGCACTTGGCCAAAAAGGGCGTATGCATTTTTTCCTGAATATATTCAGGAAAAAACGCATACGCCCTTTTTGGCCAACCAAGCAAGCCTGTAAAGGAAATCTGCACTACAATGAAATCTCACTGCCACCCCAGGCAAAAGGGCCATCTGAAAAAAGTGTAAAATCCTGAAAGGTAGGACAGGATATGGAGAACAGGGAGCCTTGTTATGCTGATTGGCAGGATGTGAATTGCCAGCAGCCACCCTGGAGAAGTGTATGGTGTTTCCTGAAACACGTAAGAAACAAAGCAACACAGCCTATGGCACTTCCACATATGGTCCTATAGCTTACGGAAATTAAAATCAAAAACAGACAGCCACCCCAATATTTGGGACGGCTGTGTTCACAAGAAGCTCGCCTACAGTATCAGGTAAATATCCCAGAAAGCAAAAAATGGATAAAGAAATTGTGGCACGTACGTACAATGCAATATCACTCAGCAATGAAATCTGTGTCATCAGGCCCGTAGCGGCATCGTGATTGGATGCAGGTACGGTGATTCTACGTAAACTACGTCACACAGAAAAAGAAACATCATAAGATATCACTAATACACGGAATGTAAACTTGACTACACATGAACTGAATTACAAAAAAGAACAGGGTCTCAAATTTAGAAAACCAAATAGTGCTTGCTTATGGGGAAAGGTGCCTTGGGGTGCTGCATAAAACCAGAGACTGAAATTAGCACAGATAACTTTGCATAAGCCAAATATGTAATAGACAAGACCTACTCCTTGCTCAACGAAATGGACCCAACACCACATATTCAACGCCTAAGAATATACCTGACTAGGAAGAATCTTAAAACCCATGGATATATATATCTCCATAAGAGAATCAAGCGTGTGTACAGCGGCCGAAACGCAGCAGTGAAAATCCGATAAATCCCATTATCAAAATAAATTTCGAAAACAAAACACAAAGACAGTGAAATAGAGAGCAATTCTTAAATAATTCACTCAGGGCATGTGATGCAACCGGGATTTAATACATCTACACCCAGAGCTGGTTGAGACATAAGGCTGGACACTTCAGGCTGATAGCATTGGTGAGTTTCGGTGAGCAAATGCAGACCCTTTTAAGTCATACTGCATGGTACCCATTCCATGGGTCCCAACTATCCAGGTTCAAGGGAATCTTCCTCCAGCTAAAACATGCATGGGAAACCCAGAGTATCGTCCACCGTGTGATTGGGAAATGATTTAAAATGCATCTCAGTTTTCGTTTCCTGGTCCTCGGATTCACCATTCCAGATGCTTTACTAACACTCTCCCCGCTTTGAGAGTCAGTGCCTTTAACCTCCTGTTTCGCACATCTTGCAATTTCTGTGCAAGATGAACAGGAATAGGGAGAACCAATGAGAGACTAGCTGTAGGTGTCTGCACGGGCAAATGTAACGCTCATTGCCCACCAGGAAGAGGAATTAAACAAAGGCTCAGTGTGCCCTGCTGGAAACAGATTAGGGCCTGAAGCAATCCTGCGGTTTTGTGCCCAGCTCACAAGAAAGCGAGTTGAAGAAAGGAGCTCAGGGGCACTGTAATTCACAAACCTGCAGAGTTATAAATGACAGCTATCCTCCAAAAATATATTGAAGTAAGCCTGCGAAGGGGACTTGAAAGCGGGGCAGAATTTCAGGAAAACGATTGCAGGGGGTGGACAGGAATTGCCCTGTAAGCATAGGAAAAGAGGCAAAACGTCGACAATGATGCACTTGGCCAAAAAGGGCGTATGCATTTTTTCCTGAATATATTCAGGAAAAAACGCATACGCCCTTTTTGGCCAACCAAGCAAGCCTGTAAAGGAAATCTGCACTACAATGAAATCTCACTGCCACCCCGGGCAAAAGGGCCATCTGAAAAAAGTGTAAAATCCTGAAAGGTAGGACAGGATATGGAGAACAGGGAGCCTTGTTATGCTGATTGGCAGGATGTGAATTGCCAGCAGCCACCCTGGAGAAGTGTATGGTGTTTCCTGAAACACGTAAGAAACAAAGCAACACAGCCTATGGCACTTCCACTTATGGTCCTATAGCTTACGGAAATTAAAATCAAAAACAGACAGCCACCCCAATATTTGGGACGGCTGTGTTCACAAGAAGCTCGCCTACAGTATCAGGTAAATATCCCAGAAAGCAAAAAATGGATAAAGAAATTGTGGCACGTACGTACAATGCAATATCACTCAGCAATGAAATCTGTGTCATCAGGCCCGTAGCGGCATCGTGATTGGATGCAGGTACGGTGATTCTACGTAAACTACGTCACACAGAAAAAGAAACATCATAAGATATCACTAATACACGGAATGTAAACTTGACTACACATGAACTGAATTACAAAAAAGAACAGGGTCTCAAATTTAGAAAACCAAATAGTGCTTGCTTATGGGGAAAGGTGCCTTGGGGTGCTGCATAAAACCAGAGACTGAAATTAGCACAGATAACTTTGCATAAGCCAAATATGTAATAGACAAGACCTACTCCTTGCTCAACGAAATGGACCCAACACCACATATTCAACGCCTAAGAATATACCTGACTAGGAAGAATCTTAAAACCCATGGATATATATGTCTCCATAAGAGAATCAAGCGTGTGTACAGCGGCCGAAACGCAGCAGTGAAAATCCGATAAATCCCATTATCAAAATAAATTTCGAAAACAAAACACAAAGACAGTGAAATAGAGAGCAATTCTTAAATAATTCACTCAGGGCATGTGATGCAACCGGGATTTAATACATCTACACCCAGAGCTGGTTGAGACATAAGGCTGGACACTTCAGGCTGATAGCATTGGTGAGTTTCGGTGAGCAAATGCAGACCCTTTTAAGTCATACTGCATGGTACCCATTCCATGGGTCCCAACTCTCCAGGTTCAAGGGAATCTTCCTCCAGCTAAAACATGCATGGGAAACCCAGAGTATCGTCCACCGTGTGATTGGGAAATGATTTAAAATGCATCTCAGTTTTCGTTTCCTGGTCCTCGGATTCACCATTCCAGATGCTTTACTAACACTCTCCCCGCTTTGAGAGTCAGTGTCTTTAATCTCCTGTTTCGCACATCTTGCAATTTCTGTGCAAGATGAACAGGAATAGGGAGAACCAATGAGAGACTAGCTGTAGGTGTCTGCACGGGCAAATGTAACGCTCATTGCCCACCAGGAAGAGGAATTAAACAAAGGCTCAGTGTGCCCTGCTGGAAACAGATTAGGGCCTGAAGCAATCCTGCGGTTTTGTGCCCAGCTCACAAGAAAGCGAGTTGAAGAAAGGAGCTCAGGGGCACTGTAATTCACAAACCTGCAGAGTTATAAATGACAGCTATCCTCCAAAAATATATTGAAGTAAGCCTGCGAAGGGGACTTGAAAGCGGGGCAGAATTTCAGGAAAACGATTGCAGGGGGTAGACAGGAATTGCCCTGTAAGCATAGGAAAAGAGGCAAAACGTCGACAATGATGCACTTGGCCAAAAAGGGCGTATGCATTTTTTCCTGAATATATTCAGGAAAAAACGCATACGCCCTTTTTGGCCAACCAAGCAAGCCTGTAAAGGAAATCTGCACTACAATGAAATCTCACTGCCACCCCGGGCAAAAGGGCCATCTGAAAAAAGTGTAAAATCCTGAAAGGTAGGACAGGATATGGAGAACAGGGAGCCTTGTTATGCTGATTGGCAGGATGTGAATTGCCAGCAGCCACCCTGGAGAAGTGTATGGTGTTTCCTGAAACACGTAAGAAACAAAGCAACACAGCCTATGGCACTTCCACTTATGGTCCTATAGCTTACGGAAATTAAAATCAAAAACAGACAGCCACCCCAATATTTGGGACGGCTGTGTTCACAAGAAGCTCGCCTACAGTATCAGGTAAATATCCCAGAAAGCAAAAAATGGATAAAGAAATTGTGGCACGTACGTACAATGCAATATCACTCAGCAATGAAATCTGTGTCATCAGGCCCGTAGCGGCATCGTGATTGGATGCAGGTACGGTGATTCTACGTAAACTACGTCACACAGAAAAAGAAACATCATAAGATATCACTAATACACGGAATGTAAACTTGACTACACATGAACTGAATTACAAAAAAGAACAGGGTCTCAAATTTAGAAAACCAAATAGTGCTTGCTTATGGGGAAAGGTGCCTTGGGGTGCTGCATAAAACCAGAGACTGAAATTAGCACAGATAACTTTGCATAAGCCAAATATGTAATAGACAAGACCTACTCCTTGCTCAACGAAATGGACCCAACACCACATATTCAACGCCTAAGAATATACCTGACTAGGAAGAATCTTAAAACCCATGGATATATATGTCTCCATAAGAGAATCAAGCGTGTGTACAGCGGCCGAAACGCAGCAGTGAAAATCCGATAAATCCCATTATCAAAATAAATTTCGAAAACAAAACACAAAGACAGTGCAATAGAGAGCAATTCTTAAATAATTCACTCAGGGCATGTGATGCAACCGGGATTTAATACATCTACACCCAGAGCTGGTTGAGACATAAGGCTGGACACTTCAGGCTGATAGCATTGGTGAGTTTCGGTGAGCAAATGCAGACCCTTTTAAGTCATACTGCATGGTACCCATTCCATGGGTCCCAACTCTCCAGGTTCAAGGGAATCTTCCTCCAGCTAAAACATGCATGGGAAACCCAGAGTATCGTCCACCGTGTGATTGGGAAATGATTTAAAATGCATCTCAGTTTTCGTTTCCTGGTCCTCGGATTCACCATTCCAGATGCTTTACTAACACTCTCCCCGCTTTGAGAGTCAGTGTCTTTAATCTCCTGTTTCGCACATCTTGCAATTTCTGTGCAAGATGAACAGGAATAGGGAGAACCAATGAGAGACTAGCTGTAGGTGTCTGCACGGGCAAATGTAACGCTCATTGCCCACCAGGAAGAGGAATTAAACAAAGGCTCAGTGTGCCCTGCTGGAAACAGATTAGGGCCTGAAGCAATCCTGCGGTTTTGTGCCCAGCTCACAAGAAAGCGAGTTGAAGAAAGGAGCTCAGGGGCACTGTAATTCACAAACCTGCAGAGTTATAAATGACAGCTATCCTCCAAAATATATTGAAGTAAGCCTGCGAAGGGGACTTGAAAGTGGGGCTGAATTTCAGGAAAACGATTGCAGGGGGTAGACAGGAATTGCCCTGAAAGCATAGGAAAAGAGGCACAACGTCGACAATGATGCACTTGGCCAAAAAGGGCGTATGCGTTTTTTCCTGAATATATTCAGGAAAAAACGCATACGCCCTTTTTGGCCAACCAAGCAAGCCTGTAAAGGAAATCTGCACTACAATGAAATCTCACTGCCCCCATGGGCAAAAGGGCCATCTGAAAAAAGTGTAAAATCCAGAAAGGTAGGACAGGATATGGAGAACAGGGAGCCTTGTTATGCTGATTGGCAGGATGTAAATTGCCAGCAGCCACCCTGGAGAAGTGTATGGTGTTTCCTGAAACACGTACGAAACAAACCAACACAGCCTATGGCACTTCCACTTATGGTCCTATAGCTTACGGAAATTAAAATCAGAAACAGACAGCCACCCCAATATTTGGGACGGCTGTGTTCACAAGAAGCTCGTCTACAGTACCAGGTAAATAACCCAGAAAGCAAAAAATGGATAAAGAAGTTGTGGCACGTACGTGCAATGCATTATCACTCAGCAATGTAATGTGTGTCATCAGGCCCGTAGCGGCATAGTGAGTGGATGCAGGTACGGTGATTCTACGTGAACTACATCACACAGAAAAAGAAACATCATAAGATATCACTAATACACGGAATGTAAATTTAAATACACATGAACTGAATTATAAAACAGAACAGGGTCTCAAATTTTGAAAACCAACTAGTGCTTGCTTAAGGGGAAATGTGCGTTGGGATGCTGCATAAAACCAGAGACTTAAATTAGCACAGATAACTTTCCATAAGCTAAATATGTAATAGACAAGACCTACTCCTTGCTCAACGAAATGGACTCAACACCACATATTCAACGCCTAGGAATATACCTGACTAGGAAGAATCTTAAAACCCATGGATTTATATGTCTCCGTAAGAGAATCAAGCGTGTGTACAGCGGCATAAACGCAGCAGTGAAAATCCGATAAATCCCATTATCAAAATAAATTTCAAAAACAAAACACAAAGACAGTGAAATAGAGAGCAATTCTTAAACAATTCACTCAGTGCATGTGATGCAACCGGGATTGACCACATCTACACCCACAGCTGGTTGAGACATAAGGCTGGACACTTCAGGCTGATAGCATTGGTGAGTTTTGGTGAGCAAATGCAGACCCTTTGAAGTCATACTGCATGGTACCCATTCCATGGGTCCCAACTCTCCAGGTTCAAGGGATTCTCCCTCCAGCTAAAACATGCATGGGAAACCCAGAGTATCGTCCACCGTGTGATTGGGAAACGATTTAAAATGCATCTCAGTTTTCGTATCCTGGTCCTCGGGTTCACCATTCCAGATGCTTTACTAACACTCTACCCGCTTGGAGAGTCAGTGCCTTTAACCTCCTGTTTGGCACAGCTTGCAATTTCTGTGCAAGATGAACAGGAATAGGGAGAACCAATGAGAGACTAGCTGTAGGTGTCTGCACGGGCAAATATAATGCTCATTTCCCACCAGGAAGAGGAATTAACCAAACGCTTAGCATGCCCTGCTGGAAAGAGATTAGTGCCTGAAGCAATCCTGCGGTTTTGTGCCCAGCTAACAAGAAAGCGAGTTGAAGAAAGGAGCTCAGGGGCACTGTAATTCACAAACCTGCAGAGTTATAAATGACAGCTATCCTCCAAAAATATATTGAAGTAAGCCTGCGAAGTGGACTTGAAAGCGGGGCAGAGTTTCAGGAAAACCATTGCAGGGGGTAGACTGGAATTGCCCTGAAAGCATAGGAAAAGAGGCATAACGTCGACAATGATGACTTGGCCAAAAAGGGCGTATGCGTGTTTTCCTGAATATATTCAGGAAAACACGCATACGCCCTTTTTGGCCAACCAAGCAAGCCTGTAAAGGAAATCTGCACTACAATGAAGTCTCACTGCCCCCGTGGCAAAAGGGCCATCTGAAAAAAGTGTAAAATCCTGAAAGGTAGGACAGGATATGGAGAACAGGGAGCCTTGTTATGCTGATTGGCAGGATGTAAATTGCCAGCAGCCACCCTGGAGAAGTGTATGGTGTTTCCTGAAACACGTAAGAAACAAAGCAACACAGCCTATGGCACTTCCACTTATGGTCCTATAGCTTACGGAACTTAAAATCAAAAACAGACAGCCACCCCAATATTTGGGACGGCTGTGTTCACAAGAAGCTCGTCTACAGTATCAGGTAAATATCCCAGAAAGCAAAAAATGGATAAAGAAGTTGTGGCACGTACGTACAATGCAATATCACTCAGCAATGAAATCTGGGTCATCAGGCCCGTAGCGGCATAGTGAGTGGATGCAGGTACGGTGATTCTACGTGAACTACGTCACACAGAAAAAGAAACATCATAAGATATCACTAATACACGGAATGTAAACTTGACTACACATGAACTGAATTACAAAACAGAACAGGGTCTCAAATTTAGAAAACCAACTAGTGCTTGCTTATGGGGAAAGGTGCGTTGGGGTGCTGCATAAAAGCAGAGACTGAAATTAGCACAGATAACATTCCATAAGCCAAATATGTAATAGACAAGACCTACTCCTTGCTCAACGAAATGGACCCAACACCACATATTCAACGCCTAGGAATATACCTGACTGCGAAGAATCTTAACACCCATGGATTTATATGTCTCCGTAAGAGAATCAAGGATGTGTACAGCGGCATAAACACAGCGGTGAAAATCCGATAACTCCCATTATCAAAATAAATTTCAAAAACAAAACACAAAGACAGTGAAATAGAGAGCAATTCTTAAACAATTCACTCAGGGCATGTGATGCAACCGGGATTGACCACATCTACACCCACAGCTGGTTGAGACATAAGGCTGGACACTTCAGGCTGATAGCATTGGTGAGTTTCGGTGAGCAAATGCAGACCCTTTGAAGTCATACTGCATGGTAACCATTCCATGGGTCCCAACTCTCCAGGTTCAAGGGATTCTTCCTCCAGCTAAAACATGCATGGGAAACCCAGAGTATCGTCCACCGTGTGATTGGGAAACTATTTAAAATGCATCTCAGTTTTCGTATCCTGGTCCTCGGGTTCACCATTCCAGATGCTTTACTAACACTCTCCCCACTTGGAGAGTCAGTGCCTTTAACCTCCTCTTTGGCACAGCTTGCAATTTTTGTGCAAGATGAACAGGAATAGGGAGAACCAATGAGAGACTAGCTGTAGGTGTCTGCACGGGCAAATGTAACGCTCATTGCCCACCAGGAAGAGGAATTAAACAAAGGCTCAGTGTGCCCTGCTGGAAACAGATTAGGGCCTGAAGCAATCCTGCGGTTTTGTGCCCAGCTCACAAGAAAGCGAGTTGAAGAAAGGAGCTCAGGGGCACTGTACTTCACAAACCTGCAGAGTTATAAATGACAGCTATCCTCCAAAAATATATTGAAGTAAGCCTGCGAAGGGGACTTGAAAGCGGGGCAGAGTTTCAGGAAAACCATTGCAGGGGGTAGACTGGAATTGCCCTGAAAGCATAGGAAAAGAGGCAGAACGTCGACAATGATGACTTGGCCAAAAAGGGCGTATGCGTGTTTTCCTTAATATATTCAGGAAAAAACGCATACGCCCTTTTTGGCCAACCAAGCAAGCCTGTAAAGGAAATCTGCACTACAATGAAGTCTCACTGCCCCCCGGGCAAAAGGGCCATCTGAAAAAAGTGTAAAATCCAGAAAGGTAGGACAGGATATGGAGAACAGGGAGCCTTGTTATGCTGACTGGCAGGATGTTAATTGCCAGCAGCCACCCTGGAGAAGTGTATGGTGTTTCCTGAAACACGTAAGAAACAAAGCAACACAGCCTATGGCACTTCCACTTATGGTCCTATAGCTTACGGAAATTAAAATCAAAAACAGACAGCCACCCCAATATTTGGGACGGCTGTGTTCACAAGAAGCTCGTCTACAGTATCAGGTAAATATCCCAGAAAGCAAAAAATGGATAAAGAAGTTGTGGCACGTACGTGCAATGCAATATTACTCAGCAATGAAATCTGGGTCATCAGGCCCGTAGCGGCATAGTGAGTGGATGCAGGTACGGTGATTCTACGTGAACTACGTCACACAGAAAAAGAAACATCATAAGATATCACTAATACACGGAATATAAACTTGACTACACATGAACTGAATTACAAAACAGAACAGGGTCTCAAATTTAGAAAACCAACTAGTGCTTGCTTATGGGGAAAGGTGCGTTGGGGTGCTGCATAAAAGCAGAGACTGAAATTAGCACAGATAACATTCCATAAGCCAAATATGTAATAGACATGACCTACTCCTTGCTCAACGAAATGTACCCAGCACCACATATTCAACGCCTAGGAATATACCTGACTACGAAGAATCTTAAAACCCATGGATTTATATGTCTCCGTAAGAGAATCAAGCGTGTGTGCAGCGGTATAAACACAGCGGTGAAAATCCGATAACTCCCATTATCAAAATAAATTTCAAAAACAAAACACAAAGACAGTGAAATAGAGAGCAATTCTTAAACAATTCACTCAGGGCATGTGATGCAACCGGGATTGACCACATCTACACCCAGAGCTGGTTGAGACATAAGGCTGGACACTTCAGGCTCATAGCATTGGTGAGTTTCGGTGAGCAAATGCAGACCCTTTGAAGTCATACTGCATGGTACCCATTCCATGGGTCCCAACTCTCCAGGTTCAAGGCATTCTTCCTCCAGCTAAAACATGCATGGGAAACCCAGAGTATGGTCCACCGTGTGATTGGGAAACGATTTAAAATGCATCTCAGTTTTCGTATCCTGGTCCTCGGGTTCACCATTCCAGATGCTTTACTAACACTCTCCCCGCTTGGAGAGTCAGTGCCTTTAACCTCCTCTTTGGCACAGCTTGCAATTTCTGTGCAAGATGAACAGGAATAGGGAGAACCAATGAGAGACTCGCTGTAGGTGTCTGCACGGGCAAATGTAACGCTCATTGCCGACCAGGAAGAGGAATTAAACAAAGGCTCAGCGTGCCATGCTAAAAACAGATTAGGGCCTGAAGCAATCCTGCGGTTTTGTGCCCAGCTCACAAGAAAGCGAGTTGAAGAAAGGAGCTCGGGGCACTGTAATTCACAAACCTGCAGAGTTATAAATGACAGCTATCCTCCAAAAATATATTGAAGTAAGCCTGCGAAGGGGACTTGAAAGCGGGGCAGAATTTCAGGAAAACGATTGCAGGGGGTAGACTGGAATTGCCCTGAAAGCATAGGAAAAGAGGCAGAACGTCGACAATGATGCACTTGGGCAAAAAGTGCGTATGCGTATATTCCTGAATATATTCAGGAAAAAACGCATACGCCCTTTTTGGCCAACCAAGCAAGCCTGTAAAGGAAATCTGCACTACAATGAAGTCTCACTGCCCCCGGGGCAAAAGGGCCATCTGAAAAAAGTGTAAAATCCTGAAAGGTAGGACAGGATATGGAGAACAGGGAGCCTTGTTATGCTGATTGGCAGGATGTAAATTGCCAGCAGCCACCCTGGAGAAGTGTATGGTGTTTCCTGAAACACGTAAGAAACAAAGCAACACAGCCTATGGCACTTCCACTTATGGTCCTATAGCTTACGGAAATTAAAATCAAAAACAGACAGCCACCCCAATATTTGGGACGGCTGTGTTCACAAGAAGCTCGTCTACAGTATCAGGTAAATATCCCAGAAAGCAAAAAATGGATAAAGAAGTTGTGGCACGTACGTACAATGCAATATCACTCAGCAATGAAATCTGTGTCATCAGGCCCGTAGCGGCATAGTGAGTGGATGCAGGTACGGTGATTCTACGTGAACTACGTCACACAGAAAAAGAAACATCATAAGATATCACTAATACACGGAATGTAAACTTGACTACACATGAACTGAATTACAAAACAGAACAGGGTCTCAAATTTAGAAAACCAACTAGTGCTTGCTTATGGGGAAAGGTGCGTTGGGGTGCTGCATAAAAGCAGAGACTGAAATTAGCACAGATAACATTCCATAAGCCAAATATGTAATAGACAAGACCTACTCCTTGCTCAACGAAATGGACCCAACACCACATATTCAACGCCTAGGAATATACCTGACTGCGAAGAATCTTAAAACCCATGGATTTATATGTCTCCGTAAGAGAATCAAGCATGTGTACAGCGGCATAAACACAGCGGTGAAAATCCGATAACTCCCATTATCAAAATAAATTTCAAAAACAAAACACAAAGACAGTGAAATAGAGAGCAATTCTTAAACAATTCACTCAGGGCATGTGATGCAACCGGGATTGACCACATCTACACCCACAGCTGGTTGAGACATAAGGCTGGACACTTCAGGCTGATAGCATTGGTGAGTTTCGGTGAGCAAATGCAGACCCTTTGAAGTCAAACTGCATGGTAACCATTCCATGGGTCCCAACTCTCCAGGTTCAAGGGATTCTTCCTCCAGCTAAAACATGCATGGGAAACCCAGAGTATCGTCCACCGTGTGATTGGGAAACGATTTAAAATGCATCTCAGTTTTCGTATCCTGGTCCTCGGGTTCACCATTCCAGATGCTTTACTAACACTCTCCCCGCTTGGAGAGTCAGTGCCTTTAACCTCCTCTTTGGCACAGCTTGCAATTTTTGTGCAAGATGAACAGGAATAGGGAGAACCAATGAGAGACTAGCTGTAGGTGTCTGCACGGGCAAATGTAACGCTCATTGCCCACCAGGAAGAGGAATTAAACAAAGGCTCAGTGTGCCCTGCTGGAAACAGATTAGGGCCTGAAGCAATCCTGCGGTTTTGTGCCCAGCTCACAAGAAACGAGTTGAAGAAAGGAGCTCAGGGGCACTGTAATTCACAAACCTGCAGAGTTATAAATGACAGCTATCCTCCAAAAATATATTGAAGTAAGCCTGCGAAGGGGACTTGAAAGCGGGGCAGAATTTCAGGAAAACGATTGCAGGGGGTAGACAGGAATTGCCCTGAAAGCATAGGAAAAGAGGCAGAACGTCGAAAATGATGCACTTGGCCAAAAAGGGCGTATGCGTTTTTTCCTGAATATATTCAGGAAAAAACGCATACGCCCTTTTTGGCCAACCAAGCAAGCCTGTAAACGAAATCTGCACTACAGTGAAGTCTCACTGCCCCCCGGGCAAAAGGGCCATCTGAAAAAAGAATAAAATCCAGAAAGGTAGGACAGGATATGGAGAACAGTGAGCCTTGTTATGCTGATTGGCAGGATGTAAATTGCCAGCAGCCACCCTGGAGAAGTGTATGGTGTTTCCTGAAACACGTAAGAAACAAAGCAACACAGCCTATGGCACTTCCACTTATGGTCCTATAGCTTACGGAAATTAAAATCAAAAACAGACAGCCACCCCAATATTTGGGACGGCTGTGTTCACAAGAAGCTCGTCTACAGTATCAGGTAAATATCCCAAAAAGCAAAAAATGGATAAAGAAGTTGTGGCACGTACGTAAAATGCAATATCACTCAGCAATGAAATCTGTGTCATCAGGCCCTTAGCGGCATAGTGAGTGGATGCAGGTACGGTGATTCTACGTGAACTACGTCACACAGAAAAAGAAACATCATAAGTTATCACTAATACACGGAATGTGAACTTGACTACACATGAACTGAATTACAAAACAGAACAGGGTCTCAAATTTAGAAAACCAACTAGTGCTTGCTTATGGGGAAAGGTGCCTTGGGGTGCTGCATAAAACCAGAGACTGAAATTAGCACAGATAACTTTCCATAAGCCACATATGTAATAGACAAGACCTACTCCTTGCTCAACGAAATGGACCCAACACCACATATTCAACGCCTAGAAATATACCTGACTAGGAAGAATCTTCAAACCCATGGATATATATGTCTCCGTAAGAGAATCAAGCGTGTGTACAGCGGCCGAAACGCAGCAGTGAAAATCCGATAAATCCCATTATCAAAATAAATTTCGAAAACAAAACACAAAGACAGTGAAATAGAGAGCAATTCTTAAATAATTCACTCAGGGCATGTGATGCACCCGGGATTGACCACATCTACACCCAGAGCTGGTTGAGACATAAGGCTGGACACTTCAGGCTGATAGCATTGGTGAGTTTCGGTGAGCAAATGCAGACCCTTTGAAGTCATACAGCATGGTACCCATTCCATGGGTCCCAACTCTCCAGGTTCAAGGCATTCTTCCTCCAGCTAAAACATGCATGGGAAACCCAGAGTATCGTCCACCGTGTGATTGGGAAACGATTTAAAATGCATCTCAGTTTTCGTATCCTGGTCCTCGGGTTCACCATTCCAGACGCTTTACTAACACTCTCCGCGCTTGGAGAGTCAGTGCCTTTAACCTCCTGTTTTGCACAGCTTGCAATTTCTGTGCAAGATGAACAGGAATAGGGAGAACCAATGAGAGACTAGCTATAGGTGTCTGCACGGGCAAATGTAATGCTCATTTCCCACCAGGAAGAGGAATTAACCAAAGGCTCAGCGTGCCCTGCCGGAAACAGATTAGGGCCTGAAGCAATCCTGCGGTTTTGTGCCCAGCTCACAAGAAAGCGAGTTGAAGAAAGGAGCTCTGGGGCACTGTAATTCACAAACCTGCAGAGTTATAAATGACAGCTATCCTCCAAAAATATATTGAAGTAAGCCTGCGAAGGGGACTTGAAAGCGGGGCAGAGTTTCAGGAAAACCATTGCAGGGGGAAGACTGGAATTGCCCTGAAAGCATAGGAAAAGAGGCAGAATGTCGACAATGATGACTTGGCCAAAAAGGGCGTATGCGTGTTTTCCTGAATATATTCAGGAAAAAACGCATACGCCCTTTTTGGCCAACCAAGCAAGCCTGTAAAGGAAATCTGCACTACAATCACTGCCCCCCGGGCAAAAGGGCCATCTGAAAAAAGTGTAAAATCCAGAAAGTTAGGACAGGATATGGAGAACAGGGAGCCTTGTTATGCTGATTGGCAGGATGTAAATTCCCAGCAGCCACCCTGGAGAAGTGTATGGTGTTTCCTGAAACACGTAAGAAACAAAGCAACACAGCCTATGGCACTTCCACTTATGGTCCTATAGCTTACGGAAATTAAAATCAAAAACAGACAGCCACCCAAATACTTGGGACGGCTGTGTTCACAAGAAGCTCGTCTACAGTATCAGGTAAATATCCCAGAAAGCAAAAAATGGATAAAGAAGATGTGGCACGTACGTGCAATGCAATATCACTCAGCAATGAAATCTGGGTCATCAGGCCCGTAGCGGCATAGTGAGTGGATGCAGGTACGGTGATTCTACGTGAACTACCTCACACAGAAAAAGAAACATCATAAGATATCACTAATACACGGAATGTAAACTTGACTACACATGAACTGAATTACAAAACAGAACAGGGTCTCAAATTTAGAAAACCAACTAGTGCTTGCTTATGGGGAAAGGTGCGTTGGGGTGCTGCATAAAACCAGAGACTGAAATTAGCACAGATAACTTTCCATAAGCCAAATATGTAATAGACAAGACCTACTCCTTGCTCAACGAAATGGACCCAACACCACATATTCAACGCCTAGGAATATACCTGACTAGGAAGAATCTTAAAACCCATGGATATATATGTCTCCGTAAGAGAATCAAGCGTGTGTACAGCGGCCGAAACGCAGCAGTGAAAATCCGGTAAATCCCATTATCAAAATAAATTTCGAAAACAAAACACAAAGACAGTGAAATAGAGAGCAATTCTTAAATAATTCACTCAGGGCATGTGATGCAACCGGGATTGACCACATCTACACCCAGAGCTGGTTGAGACATAAGGCTGGACACTTCAGGCTGATAGCATTGGTGAGTTTCGGTGAGCAAATGCAGACCCTTTGAAGTCATACTGCATGGTACCTATTCCATGGGTCCCAACTCTTCAGGTTCAAGGGATTCTTCCTCCAGCTAAAACATGCATGGGAAACCCAGAGTATCGTCCACCGTGTGATTGGGAAACGATTTAAAATGCATCTCAGTTTTCGTATCCTGGTCCTCGGGTTCACCATTCCAGATGCTTTACTAACACTCTCCCCGCTTGGAGAGTCAGTGCCTTTAACCTCCTCTTTGGCACAGCTTGCAATTTCTGTGCAAGATGAACAGGAATAGGGAGAACCAATGAGAGACTAGCTTTAGGTGTCTGCACGGGCAAATGTAACGCTCATTGCCCACCAGGAAGAAACATTAAACAAAGGCTCAGTGTGCCCTGCTGGAAACAGATTAGGGCCTTAAGAAATCCTGCAGTTTTGTGCCCAGCTCACAAGAAAGCGAGTTGACGAAAGGAGCTCAGGGGCACTGTAATTCACAAACCTGCAGAGTTATAAATGACAGCTATCCTCCAAAAGTATATTGAAGTAAGCCTGCGAAGGGGACTTGAAAGCGGGGCAGAATTTCAGGAAATCGATTGCAGGGGGTAGACTGGAATTGCCCTGAAATCATAGGAAAAGAGGCAGAACGTCGACAATGATGCACTTGGCCAAAAAGGGCGTAAGCGTTTTTTCCTGAATATATTCAGGAAAAAACGCATACGCTCTTTTTTGCCAAAGGAGCAAGCCTGTAAAGGAAATCTGCACTACAATGAAATCTCACTGCCCCCCGGCAAAAGGGCCATCTGAAAAAAGTGTAAAATCCAGAAAGGTAGGACAGGATATGGAGAACAGGTCGCCTTGTTATGCTGATTGGCAGGATGTAAATTGTGAACAGCCACCCTGGAGAAGTGTATGGTGTTTCCTGAAACACGTAAGAAATAAAGCAACACAGCCTATGGCAATTGCACTTATGGTCCTATTCCTTAGGGAAATTAAAATCAAAACAGAGAGCCACCCCAAATTTTGGGACAGCTGTGTTCCCAAGCAGCTCGTCTACAGTACCAGGTAAATATCCCAGAAAGGAAAAAATGGATAAAGAAGTTGTGGCACGTACGTGCAATGCAGTATCACTCAGCAATGAATTCTGTGTCATCAGGCCCGTAGCGGCATAGTGAGTGGATGCAGGTACGGTGATTCTACTTAAACTACGTCACACAGAAAAAGAAACATCATAAGATATCACTAATACACGGAATGTAAACTTGACTACACATGAACTGAATTACAAAACAGAACAGGGTCTCAAATTTAGAAAATCAACTAGGGCTTGCTTATGGGGAAAGGTGCCTTGGGCTGTTGCATAAAACCAGAGACTGAAATTAGCACAGATAACTTTCCATAAGCCAAATATGTAATAGACAAAACCTATTCCTTGCTCAACGAAATGGACCCAACACCACATATTCAACGCCTAGGAATATACCTGACTAGGAAGAATCTTAAAACCCATGGATATATATGTCTCCGTAAGAGAATAAAGCGTGTGTACAGCGGCCGAAACGCAGCAGTGAAAATCCGATAAATCCCATTATCAAAATAACTTTCGAAAACAAAACACAAAGACAGTGAAATAGAGAGCAATTCTTAAATAATTCACTCAGGGCATGTGATGCAACCGGGATTGACCACATCTACACCCAGAGCTGGTTGAGACATAAGGCTGGACACTTCAGGCTGATAGCATTGGTGAGTTTTGGTGAGCAAATGCAGACCCTTTGAAGTCATACTGCATGGTACCCATTCCATGGGTCCCAACTCTCCAGGTTCAAGGCATTCTTCCTCCAGCTAAAACATGCATGGGAAATCCAGAGTATCGTCCACCGTGTGATTGGGAAACGATTTAAAATGCAACTCAGTTTTCGTATCCTGGTCCTCGGTTTCACCATTCCAGATGCTTTACTAACACTCTCCCCGCTTGGAGAGTCAGTGCCTTTAACCTCCTGTTTGTCACAGCTTGCAATTTCTGTGCAAGATGAACAGGAATAGGGAGAACCAATGAAAGACTAGCTGTAGGTGTCTGCACGGGCATATGGAACACTCATTGCCCACCAGGAAGAGGAATTAAACAAAGGCTCAGCATGCCCTGCTGGAAACAGATTAGGGCCTGAAGCAATCATGCGGTTTTGTGCCCAGCTCACAAGAAAGCGAGTTGAAGAAAGGAGCTCAGGGGCACTGTAATTCACAAACCTGCAGAGTTATAAATGACAGCTTTCCTCCAAAAATATATTGAAGAAAGCCTGCGAAGGGGACTTGAAAGCGTGGCAGAATTTCAGGAAAACGATTGCAGGGGGTAGACTGGAATTGCCCTGAAAGCATAGGAAAAGAGGCAGAACGTCGACAATGATGCACTTGGCCAAAAAGGGCGTAAGCGTTTTTTCCTGAATATATTCAGGAAAAAACGCATACGCTCTTTTTGGCCAAAGGAGCAAGCCTGTAAAGGAAATCTGCACTACAATGAAATCTCACTGCCCCCCGGCAAAAGGGCCATCTGAAAAAAGTGTAAAATCCAGAAAGGTAGGACAGGATATGGAGAACAGGGCGCCTTGTTATGCTGATTGGCAGGATGTAAATTGTGAACAGCCACCCCGGAGAAGTGTATGGTGTTTCCTGAAACACGTAAGAAATAAAGCAACACAGCCTATGGCAATTGCACTTATGGTCCTATTCCTTAGGGAAATTAAAATCAAAACAGAGAGCCACCCCAAATTTTGGGACAGCTGTGTTCCCAAGCAGCTCGTCTACAGTACCAGGTAAATATCCCAGAAAGGAAAAAATGGATAAAGAAGTTGTGGCACGTACGTGCAATGCAGTATCACTCAGCAATGAATTCTGTGTCATCAGGCCCGTAGCGGCATAGTGAGTGGATGCAGGTACGGTGATTCTACTTGAACTACGTCACACAGAAAAAGAAACATCATAAGATATCACTAATACACGGAATGTAAACTTGACTACACATGAACTGAATTACAAAACAGAACAGGGTCTCAAATTTAGAAAATCAACTAGGGCTTGCTTATGGGGAAAGGTGCCTTGGGCTGTTGCATAAAACCAGAGACTGAAATTAGCACAGATAACTTTCCATAAGCCAAATATGTAATAGACAAAACCTATTCCTTGCTCAACGAAATGGACCCAACACCACATATTCAACGCCTAGGAATATACCTGACTAGGAAGAATCTTAAAACCCATGGATATATATGTCTCCGTAAGAGAATAAAGCGTGTGTACAGCGGCCGAAACGCAGCAGTGAAAATCCGATAAATCCCATTATCAAAATAACTTTCGAAAACAAAACACAAAGACAGTGAAATAGAGAGCAATTCTTAAATAATTCACTCAGGGCATGTGATGCAACCGGGATTGACCACATCTACACCCAGAGCTGGTTGAGACATAAGGCTGGACACTTCAGGCTGATAGCATTGGTGAGTTTTGGTGAGCAAATGCAGACCCTTTGAAGTCATACTGCATGGTACCCATTCCATGGGTCCCAACTCTCCAGGTTCAAGGCATTCTTCCTCCAGCTAAAACATGCATGGGAAATCCAGAGTATCGTCCACCGTGTGATTGGGAAACGATTTAAAATGCAACTCAGTTTTCGTATCCTGGTCCTCGGTTTCACCATTCCAGATGCTTTACTAACACTCTCCCCGCTTGGAGAGTCAGTGCCTTTAACCTCCTGTTTGTCACAGCTTGCAATTTCTGTGCAAGATGAACAGGAATAGGGAGAACCAATGAAAGACTAGCTGTAGGTGTCTGCATGGGCATATGGAACACTCATTGCCCACCAGGAAGAGGAATTAAACAAAGGCTCAGCATGCCCTGCTGGAAACAGATTAGGGCCTGAAGCAATCATGCGGTTTTGTGCCCAGCTCACAAGAAAGCGAGTTGAAGAAAGGAGCTCAGGGGCACTGTAATTCACAAACCTGCAGAGTTATAAATGACAGCTTTCCTCCAAAAATATATTGAAGAAAGCCTGCGAAGGGGACTTGAAAGCGTGGCAGAATTTCAGGAAAACGATTGCAGGGGGTAGACTGGAATTGCCCTGAAAGCATAGGAAAAGAGGCAGAACGTCGACAATGATGCACTTGGCCAAAAAGGGCGTAAGCGTTTTTTCCTGAATATATTCAGGAAAAAACGCATACGCTCTTTTTGGCCAAAGGAGCAAGCCTGTAAAGGAAATCTGCACTACAATGAAATCTCACTGCCCCCCGGCAAAAGGGCCATCTGAAAAAAGTGTAAAATCCAGAAAGGTAGGACAGGATATGGAGAACAGGGCGCCTTGTTATGCTGATTGGCAGGATGTAAATTGTGAACAGCCACCCCGGAGAAGTGTATGGTGTTTCCTGAAACACGTAAGAAATAAAGCAACACAGCCTATGGCAATTGCACTTATGGTCCTATTCCTTAGGGAAATTAAAATCAAAACAGAGAGCCACCCCAAATTTTGGGACAGCTGTGTTCCCAAGCAGCTCGTCTACAGTACCAGGTAAATATCCCAGAAAGGAAAAAATGGATAAAGAAGTTGTGGCACGTACGTGCAATGCAGTATCACTCAGCAATGAATTCTGTGTCATCAGGCCCGTAGCGGCATAGTGAGTGGATGCAGGTACGGTGATTCTACTTGAACTACGTCACACAGAAAAAGAAACATCATAAGATATCACTAATACACGGAATGTAAACTTGACTACACATGAACTGAATTACAAAACAGAACAGGGTCTCAAATTTAGAAAATCAACTAGGGCTTGCTTATGGGGAAAGGTGCCTTGGGCTGTTGCATAAAACCAGAGACTGAAATTAGCACAGATAACTTTCCATAAGCCAAATATGTAATAGACAAAACCTATTCCTTGCTCAACGAAATGGACCCAACACCACATATTCAACGCCTAGGAATATACCTGACTAGGAAGAATCTTAAAACCCATGGATATATATGTCTCCGTAAGAGAATAAAGCGTGTGTACAGCGGCCGAAACGCAGCAGTGAAAATCCGATAAATCCCATTATCAAAATAACTTTCGAAAACAAAACACAAAGACAGTGAAATAGAGAGCAATTCTTAAATAATTCACTCAGGGCATGTGATGCAACCGGGACTGACCACATCTACACCCAGAGCTGGTTGAGACATAAGGCTGGACACTTCAGGCTGATAGCATTGGTGAGTTTTGGTGAGCAAATGCAGACCCTTTGAAGTCATACTGCATGGTACCCATTCCATGGGTCCCAACTCTCCAGGTTCAAGGCATTCTTCCTCCAGCTAAAACATGCATGGGAAATCCAGAGTATCGTCCACCGTGTGATTGGGAAACGATTTAAAATGCAACTCAGTTTTCGTATCCTGGTCCTCGGTTTCACCATTCCAGATGCTTTACTAACACTCTCCCCGCTTGGAGAGTCAGTGCCTTTAACCTCCTGTTTGTCACAGCTTGCAATTTCTGTGCAAGATGAACAGGAATAGGGAGAACCAATGAAAGACTAGCTGTAGGTGTCTGCACGGGCATATGGAACACTCATTGCCCACCAGGAAGAGGAATTAAACAAAGGCTCAGCATGCCCTGCTGGAAACAGATTAGGGCCTGAAGCAATCATGCGGTTTTGTGCCCAGCTCACAAGAAAGCGAGTTGAAGAAAGGAGCTCAGGGGCACTGTAATTCACAAACCTGCAGAGTTATAAATGACAGCTTTCCTCCAAAAATATATTGAAGAAAGCCTGCGAAGGGGACTTGAAAGCGTGGCAGAATTTCAGGAAAACGATTGCAGGGGGTAGACTGGAATTGCCCTGAAAGCATAGGAAAAGAGGCAGAACGTCGACAATGATGCACTTGGCCAAAAAGGGCGTATGCATTTTTTCCTGAATATATTCAGGAAAAAACGCATACGCCCTTTTTGGCCAACCAAGCAAGCCTGTAATGGAAATCTGCACTACAATGAAGTCTCACTGCCCCCCCGGGGAAAGGGCATTCTGAAAAAAGTGTAAAATCCAGAAAGTTAGGACAGGATATGGAGAACATGGAGCCTTGTTATGCTGATTGGCAGGATGTAAATTGCCAGCAGCCACCCTGGAGAAGTGTATGGTGTTTCCTGAAACACGTAAGAAACAAAGCAACACAGCCTATGGCACTTCCACTTATGGTCCTATAGCTTACGGAAATTAAAATCAAAAACAGACAGCCACCCCAATATTTGGGATGGCTGTGTTCACAAGAAGCTCGTCTACAGCACCAGGTAAATATCCCAGAATGCAAAAAATGGATAAAGAAGTTGTGGCACGTACGTACAATGCAATATCACTCAGCAATGAAATCTGTGTCATCAGGCCCGTAGCGGCATAGTGAGTGGATGCAGGTACGGTGATTCTACGTGAACTACGTCACACAGAAAAAGAAACATCATAAGATATCACTAATACACGGAATGTAAACTTGACTACACATGAACTGAATTACAAAACAGAACAGGGTCTCAAATTTAGAAAACCAACTAGTGCTTGCTTATGGGGAAAGGTGCTTTGGGGTGCTGCATAAAACCAGAGACTGAAATTATCACAGATAACTTTCCATAAGCCAAATATGTAAAAGACAAGACCTACTCCTTGCTCAACGAAATGGACCCAACACCACATATTCAACGCCTAGGAATATACCTGACTAGGAAGAATCTTCAAACCCATGGATATATATGTCTCCGTAAGAGAATCAAGCGTGTGTACAGCGGCCGAAACGCAGCAGTGAAAATCCGATAAATCCCATTATCAAAATAAATTTCGAAAACAAAACACAAAGACAGTGAAATAGAGAGCAATTCTTAAATAATTCACTCAGGGCATGTGATGCAACCGGGATTGACCACATCTACACCCAGAGCTGGTTGAGACATAAGGCTGGACACTTCAGGCTGATAGCATTGGTGAGTTTCGGTGAGCAAATGCAGACCCTTTGAAGTCATACTGCATGGTACCAATTCCATGGGTCCCAACTCTCCAGGTTCAAGGCATTCTTCCTCCAGCTAAAACATGCATGGGAAATCCAGAGTATCGTCCACCGTGTGATTGGGAAACGATTTAAAATGCATCTCAGTTTTCGTATCCTGGTCCTCGGGTTCACCATTCCAGATGCTTTACTAACACTCTCCCCGCTTGGAGAGTCAGTGCCTTTACCTCCTGTTTGGCACAGCTTGCAATTTTTTTGCAAGATGAACAGGAATAGGGAGAACCAATGAGAGACTAGCTGTAGGTGTCTGCACGGGCAAATGTAACGCTCATTGCCCACCAGGAAGAGGAATTAAACAAAGGCTCAGTGTGCCCTGCTGGAAACAGATTAGGGCCTGAAGCAATCCTGCGGTTTTGTGCCCAGCTCACAAGAAATCGAGTTGAAGAAAGGAGCTCAGGGGCACTGTAATTCACAAACCTGCAGAGTTATAAATGACAGCTATCTTCCAAAAGTATATTGAAGTAAGCCTGCAAAGGGGACTTGAAAGCGGTGCAGAATTTCAGTAAAACGATTGCAGGGGGTAGACTGGAATTGCCCTGAAAGCATAGGAAAAGAGGCACAACGTCGACAATGATGCACTTGGCCAAAAAGGGCGTATGCGTTTTTTCCTGAATATATTCAGGAAAAAACGCATATGCACTTTTTGGCCAACCAAGCAAGCCTGTAAAGAAATCTGCACTACAATGAAGTCTCACTGCCCCCCGGGCAAAAGGGCCATCTGAAAAAAGTATAAAATCCAGAAAGGTAGGACAGGATATGCAGAACAGGGAGCCTTGTTATGTTGATTGGGAGGATGTAAATTGCCAACAGCCACCCTGGAGAAGTGTATGGTGTTTCCTGAAACACGTAAGAAATAAAGGAACACAGCCAATGGCAATTGCTCTTATGGTCCTCTTGCTTAGGGAAATTAAAATCAAAAACAGAGATCCGCCCCAAAGTTTGGGACAGCTGTGTTCCCAAGAAGCTCGTCTACAGTACCAGGAAAATATCCCAGAAATCAAAAAATGGATAAAGAAGTTGTGGCACGTACGTGCAATGCAATATCACTCAGCAATTAAATCTGTGTCATCAGGCCCGTAGCGGCATAGTGAGTGGATGCAGGTACGGTGATTCTACGTGAACTACGTCACACAGAAAAAGAAACATCATAAGATATCACTAATACACGGAATGTAAACTTGACTACACATGAACTGAATTACAAAACAGAACAGGGTCTCAAATTTAGAAAACCAACTAGTGCTTGCTTATGGGGAAAGGTGCCTTGGGGTGCTGCATAAAACCAGAGACTGAAATTAGCACAGATAACATTCCATAAGCCAAATATGTAATAGACAAAACCTACTCCTTGCTCAACGAAATGGACCCAACACCACATATTCAACGCCTAGGAATATACCTGACTAGGAAGAATCTTCAAACCCATGGATATATATGTCTCCGTAAGAGAATCAAGCGTGTGTACAGCGGCCGAAACGCAGCACTGAAAATCCGATAAATCCCATTATCAAAATAAATTTCGAAAACAAAACACAAAGACAGTGAAATAGAGAGCAATTCTTAAATAATTCACTCAGGGCATGTGATGCAACCGGGATTGACCACATCTACACCCAGAGCTGGTTGAGACATAAGGCTGGACACTTCAGGCTGATAGCATTGGTGAGTTTCGGTGAGCAAATGCAGACCCTTTGAAGTCATACTGCATGGTACCCATTCCATGGGTCCCAACTCTCCAGGTTCAAGGCATTCTTCCTCCAGCTAAAACATGCATGGGAAACCCAGAGTATCGTCCACCGTGTGATTGGGAAACGATTTAAAATGCATCTCAGTTTTCGTATCCTGGTCCTCGGGTTCACCATTCCAGACGCTTTACTAACACTCTCCCCACTTGGAGAGTCAGTGCCTTTAACCTCCTGTTTGGCACAGCTTGCAATTTCTGTGCAAGATGAACAGGAATAGGGAGAACCAATGAGAGACTAGCTATAGGTGTCTGCACGGGCAAATGTAATGCTCATTTCCCACCAGGAAGAGGAATTAACCAAAGGCTCAGCGTGCCCTGCCGGAAACAGATTAGGGCCTGAAGCAATCCTGCAGTTTTGTGCGCAGCTCACAAGAAAGCGAGTTGAAGAAAGGAGCTCAGGGGCACTGTAATTCACAAACCTGCAGAGTTATAAATGACAGCTATCCTCCAAAATGTATTGAAGTAAGCCTGCGAAGGGGACTTGAAAGCGGGGCAGAGTTTCAGGAAAACCATTGCAGGGGGTAGACTGGAATTGCCCTGAAAGCATAGGAAAAGAGGCATAACGTCGACAATGATGACTTGGCCAAAAAGGGCGTATGCGTGTTTTCCTGAATATATTCAGGAAAAAACGCATACGCCCTTTTTGGCCAACCAAGCAAGCCTGTAAAGGAAATCTGCACTACAATGAAGTCTCACTGCCCCCGGGGCAAAAGGGCCATCTGAAAAAAGTGTAAAATCCTGAAAGGTAGGACAGGATATGGAGAACAGGGAGCCTTGTTATGCTGATTGGCAGGATGTAAATTGCCTGCAGCCACTCTGGAGAAGTGTATGGTGTTTCCTGAAACACGTAAGAAACAAAGCAACACAGCCTATGGCACTTCCACTTATGGTCCTATAGCTTACGGAAATTAAAATCAAAAACAGACAGCCACCCCAATATTTGGGACGGCTGTGTTCACAAGAAGCTCGTCTACAGTATCAGGTAAATATCCCAGAAAGCAAAAAATGGATAAAGAAGTTGTGGCACGTACGTACAATGCAATATCACTCAGCAATGAAATCTGGGTCATCAGGCCCGTAGCGGCATAGTGAGTGGATGCAGGTACGGTGATTCTACGTGAACTACGTCACACAGAAAAAGAAACATCATAAGATATCACTAATACACGGAATGTAAACTTGACTACACATGAACTGAATTACAAAACAGAACAGGGTCTCAAATTTAGAAAACCAACTAGTGCTTGCTTATGGGGAAAGGTGCGTTGGGGTGCTGCATAAAAGCAGAGACTGAAATTAGCACAGATAACATTCCATAAGCCAAATATGTAATAGACAAGACCTACTCCTTGCTCAACGAAATGGACCCAACACCACATATTCAATGCCTAGGAATATACCTGACTAGGAAGAATCTTAAAACCCATGGATATATATGTCTCCATAAGAGAATCAAGCGTAGGTACTGCGGCTAAAACGCAGCAGTGAAAATCCGATAAATCCCATTATCAAAATAAATTTCGAAAACAAAACACAAAGACAGTGAAATAGCAATTCTTAAATAATTCACTCAGGGCATGTGATGCAACCGGGATTGACCACATCTACACCCAGAGCTGGTTGAGACATAAGGCTGGACACTTCAGGCTGATAGCATTGGTGAGTTTCGGTGAGCAAGTGCAGACCCTTTGAAGTCATACTGCATGGTACCCATTCCATGGGTCCCAACTCTCCAGGTTCAAGGCATTCTTCCTCCAGCTAAAACATGCATGGGAAACCCAGAGTATCGTCCACCGTGTGATTGGGAAACGATTTAAAATGCATCTCAGTTTTCGTATCCTGGTCCTCGGGTTCACCATTCCAGACGCTTTACTAACACTCTCCCCACTTGGAGAGTCAGTGCCTTTAACCTCCTGTTTGGCACAGCTTGCAATTTCTGTGCAAGATGAACAGGAATACGGAGAACCAATGAGAGACTAGCTATAGGTGTCTGCACGGGCAAATGTAATGCTCATTTCCCACCAGGAAGAGGAATTAACCAAAGGCTCAGCGTGCCCTGCCGGAAACAGATTAGGGCCTGAAGCAATCCTGCGGTTTTGTGCGCAGCTCACAAGAAAGCGAGTTGAAGAAAGGAGCTCAGGGGCACTGTAATTCACAAACCTGCAGAGTTATAAATGACAGCTATCCTCCAAAAATATATTGAAGTAAGCGTGCGAAGGGGACTTGAAAGCGGGGCAGAGTTTCAGGAAAACCATTGCAGGGGGTAGACTGGAATTGCCCTGAAAGCATAGGAAAAGAGGCAGAACGTCGACAATGATGACTTGGCCAAAAAGGGCGTATGCGTGTTTTCCTTAATATATTCAGGAAAAAACGCATACGCCCTTTTTGGCCAACCAAGCAAGCCTGTAAAGGAAATCTGCACTACAATGAAGTCTCACTGCACCCCGGGCAAAAGGGCCATCTGAAAAAAGTGTAAAATCCAGAAAGGTAGGACAGGATATGGAGAACAGGGAGCCTTGTTATGCTGACTGACAGGATGTAAATTGCCAGCAGCCACCCTGGAGAAGTGTATGGTGTTTCCTGAAACACGTAAGAAACAAAGCAACACAGCCTATGGCACTTCCACTTATGGTCCTATAGCTTACGGAAATTAAAATCAAAAACAGACAGCCACCCCAATATTTGGGACGGCTGTGTTCACAAGAAGCTCGTCTACAGTATCAGGTAAATATCCCAGAAAGCAAAAAATGGATAAAGAAGTTGTGGCACGTACGTGCAATGCAATATCACTCAGCAATGAAATCTGGGTCATCAGGCCCGTAGCGGCATAGTGAGTGGATGCAGGTACGGTGATTCTACGTGAACTACGTCACACAGAAAAAGAAACATCATAAGATATCACTAATACACGGAATGTAAACTTGACTACACATGAACTGAATTACAAAACAGAACAGGGTCTCAAATTTAGAAAACCAACTAGTGCTTGCTTATGGGGAAAGGTGCGTTGGGGTGCTGCATAAAAGCAGAGACTGAAATTAGCACAGATAACATTCCATAAGCCAAATATGTAATAGACATGACCTACTCCTTGCTCAACGAAATGGACCCAGCACCACATATTCAACGCCTAGGAATATACCTGACTACGAAGAATCTTAAAACCCATGGATTTATATGTCTCCGTAAGAGAATCAAGCGTGTGTACAGCGGTATAAACACAGCGGTGAAAATCCGATAACTCCCATTATCAAAATAAATTTCAAAAACAAAACACAAAGACAGTGAAATAGAGAGCAATTCTTAAACAATTCACTCAGGGCATGTGATGCAACCGGGATTGACCACATCTACACCCAGAGCTGGTTGAGACATAAGGCTGGACACTTCAGGCTCATAGCATTGGTGAGTTTCGGTGAGCAAATGCAGACCCTTTGAAGTCATACTGCATGGTACCCATTCCATGGGTCCCAACTCTCCAGGTTCAAGGCATTCTTCCTCCAGCTAAAACATGCATGGGAGACCCAGAGTATGGTCCACCGTGTGATTGGAAAACGATTTAAAATGCATCTCAGTTTTCGTATCCTGGTCCTCGGGTTCACCATTCCAGATGCTTTACTAACACTCTACCCGCTTGGAGAGTCAGTGCCTTTAACCTCCTCTTTGGCACAGCTTGCAATTTCTGTGCAAGATGAACAGGAATAGGGAGAACCAATGAGAGACTAGCTGTAGGTGTCTGCACGGGCAAATGTAACGCTCATTGCTGACCAGGAAGAGGAATTAAACAAAGGCTCAGCGAGCCCTGCTAAAAACAGATTAGGGCCTGAAGCAATCCTGCGGTTTTGTGCCCAGCTCACAAGAAAGCGAGTTGAAGAAAGGAGCTCAGGGGCACTGTAATTCACAAACCTGCAGAGTTATAAATGACAGCTATCCTCCAAAAATATATTGAAGTAAGCCTGCGAAGGGGACTTGAAAGCGGGGCAGAATTTCAGGAAAACGATTGCAGGGGGTAGACTGGAATTGCCCTGTAAGCATAGGAAAAGAGGCAGAACGTCGACAATGATGCACTTGGCCAAAAAGGGCGTATGCGTATATTCCTGAATATATTCAGGAAAAAACGCATACGCCCTTTTTGGCCAACCAAGCAAGCCTGTAAAGGAAATCTGCACTACAATGAAGTCTCACTGCCCCCGGGCAAAAGGGCCATCTGAAAAAAGTGTAAAATCCAGAAAGGTAGGACAGGATATGGAGAACAGGGAGCCTTGTTATGCTGATTGGCAGGATGTAAATTGCCAGCAGCCACCCTGGAGAAGTGTATGGTGTTTCCTGAAACACGTAAGAAACAAAGAAACACAGCCTATGGCACTTCCACTTATGGTCCTATAGCTTACGGAAATTAAAATCAAAAACAGACAGCCACCCCAATATTTGGGACGGCTGTGTTCACAAGAAGCTCGTCTACAGTATCAGGTAAATATCCCAGAAAGCAAAAAATGGATAAAGAAGTTGTGGCACGTACGTACAATGCAATATCACTCAGCAATGAAATCTGTGTCATCAGGCCCGTTGCGGCATAGTGAGTGGATGCAGGTACAGTGATTCTACGTGAACTACGTCACACAGAAAAAGAAACATCATAAGATATCACTAATACACGGAATGTAAACTTGACTACACATGAACTGAATTACAAAACAGAACAGGGTCTCAAATTTAGAAAACCAAGTAGTGCTTGCTTATGGGGAAAGGTGCCTTGGGGTGCTGCATAAAAGCAGAGACTGAAATTAGCACAGATAACTTTCCATAAGCCAAATATGTAATAGACAAGACCTACTCCTTGCTCAACAAAATGGACCCAACACCACATATTCAACGCCTAGAAATATACCTGACTAGGAAGAATCTTCAAACCCATGGATATATATGTCTCCGTAAGAGAATCAAGCGTGTGTACAGCGGCCGAAACGCAGCAGTGAAAATCCGATAAATCCCATTATCAAAATAAATTTCGAAAACAAAACACAAAGACAGTGAAATAGAGAGCAATTCTTAAATAATTCACTCAGGGCATGTGATGCAACCGGGATTGACCACATCTACACCCAGAGCTGGTTGAGACATAAGGCTGGACACTTCAGGCTGATAGCATTGGTGAGTTTCGGTGAGCAAATGCAGACCCTTTGAAGTCATACAGCATGGTTCCCATTCCATGGGTCCCAACTCTCCAGGTTCAAGGCATTCTTCCTCCAGCTAAAACATGCATGGGAAACCCAGAGTATCGTCCACCGTGTGATTGGGAAACGATTTAAAATGCATCTCAGTTTTCGTATCCTGGTCCTCGGGTTCACCATTCCAGACGCTTTACTAACACTCTCCCCGCTTGGAGAGCCAGTGCCTTTAACCTCCTGTTTGGCACAGCTTGCAATTTCTGTGCAAGATGAACAGGAATAGGGAGAACCAATGAGAGACTAGCTATAGGTGTCTGTACGGGCAAATGTAATGCTCATTTCCCACCAGGAAGAGGAATTAACCAAAGGCTCAGCGTGCCCTGCCAGAAACAGATTAGGGCCTGAAGCAATCCTGCGGTTTTGTGCCCAGCTCACAAGAAAGCGAGTTGAAGAAAGGAGCTCTGGGGCACTGTAATTCACAAACCTGCAGAGTTATAAATGACAGCTATCCTCCAAAAATATATTGAAGTAAGCCTGCGAAGGGGACTTGAAAGCGGGGCAGAGGTTCAGGAAAACCATTGCAGGGGGTAGACTGGAATTGCCCTGAAAGCATAGGAAAAGAGGCAGAATGTCGACAATGATGACTTGGCCAAAAAGGGCGTATGCGTGTTTTCCAGAATATATTCAGGAAAAAACGCATAAGCCCTTTTTGGCCAACCAAGCAAGCCTGTAAAGGAAATCTGCACTACAATGAAGTCTCACTGCTCCCCGGGCAAAAGGGCCATCTGAAATAAGTGTAAAATCCAGAAAGGTAGGACAGGATATGGAGAACAGGGAGCCTTGTTATGCTGATTGGCAGGATGTAAATTCCCAGCAGCCACCCTGGAGAAGTGTATGGTGTTTCCTGAAACACGTAAGAAACAAAGCAACACAGCCTATGGCACTTCCACTTATGGTCGTATAGCTTACGGAAATTAAAATCAAAAACAGACAGCCAGCCAAATATTTGGGACGGCTGTGTTCACAAGAAGCTCGTCTACAGTATCAGGTAAATATCCCAGAAAGCAAAAAATGGATAAAGAAGATGTGGCACGTACGTGCAATGCAATATCACTCAGCAATGAAATCTGGGTCATCAGGCCCCTAGCGGCATAGTGAGTGGATGCAGGTACGGTGATTCTACGTGAACTACGTCACACAGAAAAAGAAACATCATAAGATATCACTAATACACGGAATGTAAACTTGACTACACATGAACTGAATTACAAAACAGAACAGGGTCTCAAATTTAGAAAACCAACTAGTGCTTGCTTATGGGGAAAGGTGCGTTGGGGTGCTGCATAAAACCAGAGACTGAAATTAGCACAGATAACATTCCATAAGCCAAATATGTAATAGACAAGACCTACTCCTTGCTCAACGAAATGGACCCAACACCACATATTCAACGCCTAGAAATATACCTGACTACGAAGAATCTTAAAACCCATGGATTTATATGTCTCCATAAGAGAATCAAGCGTGTGTACAGCGGCATAAACACAGCGGTGAAAATCCGATAACTCTCATTATCAAAATAAATTTCAAAAACAAAACACAAAGACAGTGAAATAGAGAGCAATTCTTAAACAATTCACTCAGGGCATGTGATGCAACCGGGATTGACCACATCTACACCCACAGCTGGTTGAGACATAAGGTTGGACACTTCAGGCTGATAGCATTGGTGAGTTTCGGTGAGCAAATGCAGACCCTTTGAAGTCATACTGCATGGTACCCATTCCATGGGTCCCAACTCTCCAGGTTCAAGGGATTCTTCCTCCAGCTAAAACATGCATGGGAAACCCAGAGTATCGTCCACCGTGTGATTGGTAAACGATTTAAAATGCATCTCAGTTTTCGTATCCTGGTCCTCGGGTTCACCATTCCAGATGCTTTACTAACACTCTCCCCACTTGGAGAGTCAGTGCCTTTAACCTCCTCTTTGGCACAGCTTGCAATTTCTGTGCAAGATGAACAGGAATAGGGAGAACCAATGAGAGACTAGCTGTAGGTGTCTGCACGGGCAAATGTAACGCTCATTGCCCACCAGGAAGAGGAATTAAACAAAGGCTCAGTGTGCCCTGCTGGAAACAGATTAGGGCCTGAAGCAATCCTGCGATTTTGTGCCCAGCTCACAAGAAAGCTAGTTGAAGAAAGGAGCTCAGGGGCACTGTAATTCACAAACCTGCAGAGTTATAAATGACAGCTATCCTCCAAAAATATATTGAAGTAAGCCTGCGAAGGGGACTTGAAAGCGTGGCAGAATTTCAGGAAAACGATTGCAGGGGGTAGACTGGAATTGCCCTGAAAGCATACGAAAAGAGGCACAACGTCGACAATGATGCACTTGGCCAAAAAGGGCGTATGCGTTTTTTCCTGAATATATTCAGGAAAAAACGCATACGCCCTTTTTGGCCAACCAAGCAAGCCTGTAAAGGAAATCTCCACTACAATGAAGTCTCACTGCCCCCCGGGCAAAAGGGCCATTTGAAAAAAGTGTAAAATCCAGAAATGTAGGACAGGATATGGAGAACAGGGAGCCTTGTTATGCTGATTGGCAGGATGTAAATTGCCAGCAGCCACCATGGAGAAGTGTATGGTGTTTCCTGAAACACGTAACAAACAAAGCAACACAGCCTATGGCACTTCCACATATGGTCCTATAGCTTACGGAAATTAAAATCAAAGACAGACAGCCACCCCAATATTTGGGACGGCTGTGTTCACAAGAAGCTTGTCTACAGTATCAGGTAAATATCCCAGAAAGCAAAAATTGGATAAAGAAGTTGTGGCACGTACGTACAATGCAATATCACTCAGCAATGAAATCTGTGTCATCAGGCCCGTAGCGGCATAGTGAGTGGATGCAGGTACGGTGATTCTAGGTGAACTACGTCACACAGAAAAAGAAACATCATAAGATATCACTAATACACGGAATGTAAACTTGACTACACATGAACTGAATTACAAAACAGAACAGGGTCTCAAATTTAGAAAAGCAACTAGTGCTTGCTTATGGGGAAAGGTGCGTTGGGGTGCTGCATAAAACCAGAGACTGAAATTAGCACAGATAACTTTCCATAAGCCAAATATGTAATAGACAAGACCTACTCCTTGCTCAACGAAATGGACCCAACACCACATATTCAACGCCTAGGAATATACCTGACTAGGAAGAATCTTAAAACCCATGGATATATATGTCTCAGTAAGAGAATCAAGCGTGTGTACAGCGGCCGAAACGCAGCAGTGAAAATCTGATAAATCCCATTATCAAAATAAATTTCGAAAACAAAACACAAAGACAGTGAAATAGAGAGCAATTCTTAAATAATTCTCTCAGGGCATGTGATGCAACAGGGATTGACCACATCTACACCCAGAGCTGGTTGAGACATAAGGCTGGACACTTCAGGCTGATAGCACTGGTGAGTTTCGGTGAGCAAATGCAGACCCTTTGAAGTCATACTGCATGGTACCCATTCCATGGGTCCCAACTCTCCAGGTTCAAGGCATTCTTCCTCCAGCTAAAACATGCATGGGAAACCCAGAGTATCATACACCGTGTTATAGGGAAACGATTTAAAATGCATCTCAGTTTTCGTATCCTGGTCCTTGGGTTCACCATTCCAGATGCTTTACTAACACTCTCCCTGCTTGGAGAGTCAGTGCCTTTAACCTCCTGTTTCGCAAAGCTTGCAATTTCTGTGCAAGATGAACAGGAATAGGGAGAACCAATGAGAGACTAGCTGTAGGTGTCTGCACGGGCAAATGTAACGCTCATTGCCCACCAGGAAGAGGAATTAAACAAAGGCTCAGTGTGCCCAGCTGGAAACAGATTAGGGCCTGAAGCAATCCTGCGGTTTTGTGCCCAGCTCACAAGAAAGCGAGTTGAAGAATGGAGCTCAGGGGCACTGTACTTCACAAACCTGCAGAGTTATAAATGACAGCTATCCTCCAAAAATATATTGAAGTAAGCCTGCGAAGGGGACGTGAAAGCGGGGCTGAATTTCAGGAAAACGATTGCAGGTGGTAGAATGGAATTGCCCTGAAAGCATAGGAAAAGAGGCACAACGTCGACAATGATGCACTTGGCCAAAAAGGGCGTATTCGTTTTTTCCTGAATATATTAAGGAAAAAACGCATACGCCCTTTTTGGCCAACCAAGCAAGCCTGTAAAGGAAATCTGCACTACAATGAAATCTCACTGCCCCCCCGGGCAAAAGGGCCATCTGAAAAAAGTGTAAAATCCAGAAAGGTAGGACAGGATATGGAGAACAGGGAGCCTTGTTATGCTGATTGGCAGGATGTAAATTGCCAGCAGCCAACCTGGAGAAGTGTATGGTGTTTCCTGAAACACGTAAGAAACAAAGCAACACAGCCTATGGCACTTCCACTTATGGTCCTATAGCTTACGGAAATTAAAATCAAAAACAGACAGCCAGCCCAATATTTGGGACGGCTGTGTTCACAAGAAGCTCGTCTACAGTATCAGGTAAATATCCCAGAAAGCAAAATATGGATAAAGAAGTTGTGGCACGTACGTACAATGCAATATCACTCAGCAATTAAATCTGTGTCATCAGGCCCATAGCGGCATAGTGAGTGGATGCAGGTACGGTGATTCTACGTGAACTACGTCACACAGAAAAAGAAACATCATAAGATATCACTAATACACGGAATGTAACTTGACTACACATGAACTGAATTACAAAAAAGAACAGGGTCTCAAATTTAGAAAACCAACTAGTGCTTGCTTATGGGGAAAGGTGCCTTGGGGTGCTGCATAAAACCAGAGACTGAAATTAGCACAGATAACTTTCCATAAGCCAAATATGTAATAGACAAGACCTACTCCTTGTTCAACGAAATGGACCCAACACCACATATTCAACGCCTAGGAATATACCTGACTAAGAAGAATCTTAAAACCCATGGATATATATGTCTCTGTAAGAGAATCAAGCGTGTATACAGCGGCCGAAACGCAGCAGTGAAAATCCGATAAATCCCATTATCAAAATAAATTTCGAAAACAAAACACAAAGACAGTGAAATAGAGAGCAATTCTTAAATAATTCACTCAGGGCATGTCATGCAACCGGGATTGACCACATCTACACCCAGAGCTGGTTGAGACATAAGGCTGGACACTTCAGGCTGATAGCATTGGTGAGTTTCGGTGAGCAAATGCAGACCCTTTGAAGTCATACTGCATGGTACCCATTCCATGGGTCCCAACTCTCCAGGTTCAAGGGATTCTTCCTCCAGCTAAAACATGCATGGGAAACCCAGAGTATCGTCCACTGTGTGATTGGGAAACGTTTTAAAATGCATCTCAGTTTTCGTTTCCTGGTCCTCGCGTTCACCATTCCAGATGCTTTACTAACACTCTCCCCGCTTGGAGAGTCAGTGCCTTTAACCTCCTGTTTCGCACAGCTTGCAATTTCTGTGCAAGATGAACAGGAATAGGGAGAACCAATGAGAGACTAGCTGTAGGTGTCTGCACGGGCAAATGTAACGCTCATTGCTCACCAGAAAGAGGAATTAAACAAAGGCTCAGTGTGCCCTGCTGGAAACAGATTAGGGCCTGAAGCAATCCTGCGGTTTTGTGCCCAGCTCACAAGAAAGCGAGTTGAAGAAAGGAGCTCAGGGGCACTGTACTTCACAAACCTGCAGAGTTATAAATGACAGCTATCCTCCAAAAATATATTGAAGTAAGCCTGCGAAGGGGACTTGAAAGCGGGGCTGAATTTCAGGAAAACGATTGCAGGGGGTAGAATGGAATTGCCCTGAAAGCATAGGAAAAGAGGCACAACATCGACAATGATGCACTTGGCCAAAAAGGGGGTATGCGTGTTTTCCTGAATATATTCAGGAAAACACGCATACGCCCTTTTTGGCCAACCAAGCAAGCCTGTAAAGGAAATCTGCACTACAATGAAATCTCACTGCCCCCCCGGGCAAAAGGGCCATCTTAAAAAAGTGTAAAATCCAGAAATGTAGGACAGGATATGGAGAACAGGGAGCCTTGTTATGCTGATTGGCAGGATGTAAATTGCCAGCAGCCACCCTGGAGAAGTGTATGGTGTTTCCTGAAACACGTAAGAAACAAAGCAACACAGCCTATGGCACTTCCACTTATGGTCGTATAGCTTACGGAAATTAAAATCAAAAACAGACAGCCACCCCAATATTTGGGACGGCTGTGTTCACAAGAAGCTCGTCTACAGTATCAGGTAAATATCCCAGAAAGCAAAAAATGGATAAAGAAGTTGTGACACGTACGTGCAATGCAATATCACTCAGCAATGAAATCTGTGTCATCAGGCCCGTAGCGGCATAGTAAGTGGATGCAGGTACGGTGATTCTACGTGAACTACGTCACACAGAAATAGAAACATCATAAGATATCACTAATACACGGAATGTAAACTTGACTACACATGAACTGAATTACAAAACAGAACAGGGTCTCAAATTTAGAAAACCAACTAGTGCTTGCTTACGGGGAAAGGTGCGTTGGGGTGCTGCATAAAACCAGAGACTGAAATTATCACAGATAACTTTCCATAAGCCAAATATGTAATAGACAAGACCTACTCCTTGCTCAACGAAATGGACCCAACACCACATATTCAACGCCTAGGAATATACCTGACTAGGAAGAATCTTAAAACCCATGGATATATATGTCTCCGTAAGAGAATCAAGCGTGTGTACAGCAGCCGAAACGCAGCAGTGAAAATCCGATAAATCCCATTATCAAAATAAATTTCGAAAACAAAACACAAAGACAGTGAAATACAGAGCAATTCTTAAATAAATCACTCAGGGCATGTGATGCAACCGGGATTGACCACATCTACACCCAGAGCTGGTTGAGACATAAGGCTGGACACTTCAGGCTGATAGCATTGGTGAGTTTCGGTGAGCAAATGCAGACCCTTTGAAGTCATACTGCATGGTACCCATTCCATGGGTCCCAACTCTCCAGGTTCAAGGGATTCTTCCTCCAGCTAAAACATGCATGGGAAACCCAGAGTATCGTCCACTGTGTGATTGGGAAATGATTTAAAATGCATCTCAATTTTCGTTTCCTGGTCCTCGGGTTCACCATTCCAGATGCTTTACTAACACTCTCCCCGCTTGGAGAGTCAGTGCCTTTAACCTCCTGTTTCGCACAGCTTGCAATTTCTGTGCAAGATGAACAGGAATAGGGAGAACCAATGAGAGACTAGCTGTAGGTGTCTGCACGGGCAAATGTAACGCTCATTGCCCACCAAGAAGAGGAATTAAACAAAGGCTCAGTGTGCCCTGCTGGAAACAGATTAGGGCCTGAAGCAATCCTGCGGTTTTGTGCCCTTCTCACAAGAAAGCGAGTTGAAGAAAGGAGCTCAGGGGCACTGTACTTCACAAACCTGCAGAGTTATAAATGACAGCTATCATCCAAAAGTATATTGAAGTAAGCCTGCGAAGGGGACTTGAAAGCGGGGCAGAATTTCAGGAAAACGATTGCAGGGGGTAGACTGGAATTGCCCTGAAAGCATAGGAGAAGAGGCACAACGTCGACAATGATGCACTTGGCCAAAAATGGCGTATGCGTTTTTTCCTGAATATATTAAGGAAAAAACGCATACGCCCTTTTTGGCCAACCAAGCAAGCCTGTAAAGGAAATCTGCACTACAATGAAATCTCACTGCCCCCCCGGGCAAAAGGGCCATCTGAAAAAAGTGTAAAATCCAGAAAGGTAGGACAGGATATGGAGAACAGGGAGCCTTGTTATGCTGATTGGCAGGATGTAAATTGCCAGCAGCCACCCTGGAGAAGTGTATGGTGTTTCCTGAAACACGTAAGAAACAAAGCAACACAGCCTATGGCACTTCCACTTATGGTCCTATAGCTTACGGAAATTAAAATCAAAAACAGACAGCCAGCCCAATATTTGGGACGGCTGTGTTCACAAGAAGCTCGTCTACAGTATCAGGTAAATATCCCAGAAAGCAAAACATGGATAAAGTAGTTGTGGCACGTACGTACAATGCAATATCACTCAGCAATTAAATCTGTGTCATCAGGCCCATAGCGGCATAGTGAGTGGATGCAGGTACGGTGATTCTACGTGAACTACGTCACACAGAAAAAGAAACATCATAAGATATCACTAATACACGGAATGTAAACTTGACTACACATAAACTGAATTACAAAACAGAACAGGGTCTCAAATTTAGAAAACCAACTAGTGCTTGCTTATGGGGAAAGGTGCGTTGGGGTGCTGCATAAAACCAGAGACTGAAATTAGCACAGATAACTTTCCATAAGCCAAATATGTAATAGACAAGACCTACTCCTTGTTCAACGAAATGGACCCAACACCACATATTCAACGCCTAGGAATATACCTGCCTAAGAAGAATCTTAAAACCCATGGATATATATGTCTCTGTAAGAGAATCAAGCGTGTATACAGCGGCCGAAACGCAGCAGTGAAAATCCGATAAATCCCATTATCAAAATAAATTTCGAAAACAAAACACAAAGACAGTGAAATAGAGAGCAATTCTTAAATAATTCACTCAGGGCATGTCATGCAACCGGGATTGACCACATCTACACCCAGATCTGGTTGAGACATAAGGCTGGACACTTCAGGCTGATAGCATTGGTGAGTTTCGGTGAGCAAATGCAGACCCTTTGAAGTCATACTGCATGGTACCCATTCCATGGGTCCCAACTCTCCAGGTTCAAGGGATTCTTCCTCCAGCTAAAACATGCATGGGAAACCCAGAGTATCGTCCACTGTGTGATTGGGAAACGTTTTAAAATGCATCTCAATTTTCGTTTCCTGGTCCTCGCGTTCACCATTCCAGATGCTTTACTAACACTCTCCCCGCTTGGAGAGTCAGTGCCTTTAACCTCCTGTTTCGCACAGCTTGCAATTTCTGTGCAAGATGAACAGGAATAGGGAGAACCAATGAGAGACTAGCTGTAGGTGTCTGCACGGGCAAATGTAACGCTCATTGCTCACCAGAAAGAGGAATTAAACAAAGGCTCAGTGTGCCCTGCTGGAAACAGATTAGGGCCTGAAGCAATCCTGCGGTTTTGTGCCCAGCTCACAAGAAAGCGAGTTGAAGAAAGGAGCTCAGGGGCACTGTACTTCACAAACCTGCAGAGTTATAAATGACAGCTATCCTCCAAAAATATATTGAAGTAAGCCTGCGAAGGGGACTTGAAAGCGGGGCTGAATTTCAGGAAAAAGATTGCAGGGGGTAGAATGGAATTGCCCTGAAAGCATAGGAAAAGAGGCACAACATCGACAATGATGCACTTGGCCAAAAAGGGCGTATGCGTGTTTTCCTGAATATATTCAGGAAAAAACGCATACGCCCTTTTTGGCCAACCAAGCAAGCCTGTAAAGGAAATCTGCACTACAATGAAATCTCACTGCCCCCCCGGGCAAAAGGGCCATCTTAAAAAAGTGTAAAATCCAGAAATGTAGGACAGGATATGGAGAACAGGGAGCCTTGTTATGCTGATTGGCAGGATGTAAATTGCCAGCAGCCACCCTGGAGAAGTGTATGGTGTTTCCTGAAACACGTAAGAAACAAAGCAACACAGCCTATGGCACTTCCACTTATGGTCGTATAGCTTACGGAAATTAAAATCAAAAACAGACAGCCTCCCCAATATTTGGGACGGCTGTGTTCACAAGAAGCTCGTCTACAGTATCAGGTAAATATCCCAGAAAGCAAAAAATGGATAAAGAAGTTGTGACACGTACGTGCAATGCAATATCACTCAGCAATGAAATCTGTGTCATCAGGCCCGTAGCAGCATAGTAAGTGGATGCAGGTACGGTGATTCTACGTGAACGACGTCACACAGAAATAGAAACATCATAAGATATCACTAATACACGGAATGTAAACTTGACTACACATGAACTGAATTACAAAACAGAACAGGGTCTCAAATTTAGAAAACCAACTAGTGCTTGCTTACGGGGAAAGGTGCGTTGGGGTGCTGCATAAAACCAGAGACTGAAATTAGCACAGATAACTTTCCATAAGCCAAATATGTAATAGACAAGACCTACTCCTTGCTCAACGAAATGGACCCAACACCACATATTCAACGCCTAGGAATATACCTGACTAGGAAGAATCTTAAAACCCATGGATATATATGTCTCTGTAAGAGAATCAAGCGTGTGTACAGCAGCCGAAACGCAGCAGTGAAAATCCGATAAATCCCATTATCAAAATAAATTTCGAAAACAAAACACAAAGACAGTGAAATACAGAGCAATTCTTAAATAAATCACTCAGGGCATGTGATGCAACCGGGATTGACCACATCTACATCCAGAGCTGGTTGAGACATAAGGCTGGACACTTCAGGCTGATAGCATTGGTGAGTTTCGGTGAGCAAATGCAGACCCTTTGAAGTCATACTGCATGGTACCCATTCTATGGGTCCCAACTCTCCAGGTTCAAGGGTTTCTTCCTCCAGCTAAAACATGCATGGGAAACCCAGAGTATCGTCCACTGTGTGATTGGGAAATGATTTAAAATGCATCTCAATTTTCGTTTCCTGGTCCTCGGGTTCACCATTCCAGATGCTTTACTAACACTCTCCCCGCTTGGAGAGTCAGTGCCTTTAACCTCCTGTTTCGCACAGCTTGCAATTTCTGTGCAAGATGAACAGGAATAGGGAGAACCAATGAGAGACTAGCTGTAGGTGTCTGCACGGGCAAATGTAACGCTCATTGCCCACCAAGAAGAGGAATTAAACAAAGACTCAGTGTGCCCTGCTGGAAACAGATTAGGGCCTGAAGCAATCCTGCGGTTTTGTGCCCAGCTCACAAGAAAGCGAGGTGAAGAAAGGAGCTCAGGGGCACTGTAATTCACAAACCTGCAGAGTTATAAATGACAGCTATCTTCCAAAAGTATATTGAAGTAAGCCTGCGAAGGGGACTTGAAAGCGGGGCTGAATTTCAGGAACACGATTGCAGGGGGTAGACTGGAATTGCCCTGAAAGGATAGGAAAAGAGGCACAACGTCGACAATGATGCACTTGGCCAAAAAGGGCGTATGCGTTTTTTCCTGAATATATTCAGGAAAAAAAGCATACCCCCTTTTTGGCCAACCAAGCAAGCCTGTAAAGGAAATCTGCACTACAATGAAGTCTCACTGCCCCCCGGGCATAAGGGCAATCTGAAAAAAGTGTAAAATCCAGAAAGTTAGGACAGGATATGGAGAACAGGGAGCCTTGTTATGCGGATTGGCAGGATGTAAATTGCCACCAGCCATCCTGGAGAAGTGTATGGTGTTTCCTGAAACACGTAAGAAACAAAGCAACACAGCCTATGGCACTTGCACTTATGGTCGTATAGCTTACGGAAATTAAAATCAAAAATAGAGAGCCACCCCAATATTTGGGACGGCTGTGTTCAAAAGAAGCTCGTCTACAGTATCAGGTAAATATCCCAGAAAGCAAAAAATGGATAAAGAAGTTGTGGCACATACGTACAATGCAATATCACTCAGCAATGAAATCTGTGTCATCAGGCCCGTAGCGGCATAGTGAGTGGATGCAGGTACGGTGATTCTACGTGAACTACGTCACACAGAAAAAGAAACATCATAAGATATCACTAATACACGGAATGTAAACTTGACTACACATGAACTGAATTACAAAACAGAACAGGGTCTCAAATTTAGAAAACCAACTAGTGCTTGCTTATGGGGAAAGGTGCCTTGGGGTGCTGCATAAAACCAGAGACTGAAATTAGCACAGATAACATTCCATAAGCCAAATAGGTAATAGACAAGACCTACTCCTTGCTCAACGAAATGGACTCAACACCACATATTCAACGCCTAGGAATATACCTGACTAGGAAGAATCTTAAAACCCATGGATATATATGTCTCCGTAAGAGAATCAAGCGTGTGTACAGCGGCCGAAACGCAGCAGTGAAAATCCGATAAATCCCATTATCAAAATAAATTTCGAAAACAAAACACAAAGACAGTGAAATAGAGAGCAATTCTTAAATAATTCACTCAGGGCATGTGATGCAACCGGGATTGACCACATCTACACCCAGAGCTGGTTGAGACATAAGGCTGGACACTTCAGCCTGATAGCATTGGTGAGTTTCGGTGAGCAAATGCAGACCCTTTGAAGTCATACTGCATGGTACCCATTCCATGGGTCCCAACTCTCCAGGTTCAAGGGATTCTTCCTCCAGCTAAAACATGCATGGGAAACCCAGAGTATCGTCCACCGTGTGATTGGGAAACGATTTAAAATGCATCTCAGTATTCGTATCCTGGTCCTCGGGTTCACCATTCCAGATGCTTTACTAACACTCTCCCCGCTTGGAGAGTCAGTGCCTTTAACTTCCTCTTTGGCACAGCTTGCAATTTCTGTGCAAGTTGAACAGGAATAGGGAGAACCAATGAGAGACTAGCTGTAGGTGTCTGCACGGGCAAATGTAACGCTCATTGCCGACCAGGAAGAGGAATTAAACAAAGGCTCAGTGTGCCCTGCGGGAAACAGATTAGGGCCTGAAGCAATCCTGCGGTTTTGTGCCAAGCTCACAAGAAAGCGAGGTGAAGAAAGGAGCTCAGGGGCACTGTACTTCACAAACCTGCAGAGTTATAAATGACAGCTATCATCCAAAAGTATATTGAAGTAAGCCTACGAAGGGGACTTGAAAGCGGGGCAGAATTTCAGGAAAACGATTGCAGGGGGTAGACTGGAATTGCCCTGAAAGCATAGGAAAAGAGGCACAACGTCGACAATGATGCACTTGGCCAAAAATGGCGTATGCGTTTTTTCCTGAATATATTCAGGAAAAAAAGCATACGCCCTTTTTGGCCAACCAAGCAAGCCTGTAAAGGAAATCTGCACTACAATGAAGTCTCACTGCCCCCCGGGAATAAGGGCCATCTGAAAAAAGTGTAAAATCCTGAAAGGTAGGACAGGATATGGAGAACAGGGAGCCTTGTTATGCTGATTGGCAGGATGTAAATTGCCACCAGCCACCCTGGAGAAGTGTATGGTGTTTCCTGAAACACGTAAGAAACAAAGCAACACAGCCTATGGCACTTCCACGCATGGTCGTGTAGCTTACGGAAATTAAAATCAAAAACAGAGAGCCACCCCAATATTTGGGATGGCTGTGTTCACAAGAAGCTCGTCTACAGTATCAGGTAAATATCCCAGAAATCAAAAAATGGATAAAGAAGTTGTGGCACGTACGTACAATGCAATATCACTCAGCAATGAAATCTGTGTCATCAGGCCCGTAGCGCCATAGTGAGTGGATGCAGGTACGGTGATTCTACGTGAACTACGTCACACAGAAAAAGAAACATCATAAGATACCACTAATACACGGAATGTAAACTTGACTACACATGAACTGAATTACAAAACAGAACAGTGTCTCAAATTTAGAAAACCAACTAGTGCTTGCTTATGGGAAAGGTGTGTTGGGGTGCTGCATAAAACCAGAGACTGAAATTGGCACAGATAACTTTCCATAAGCCAAATATGTAATAGACAAGCCCTACTCCTTGCTCAACGAAATGGACCCAACACCACATATTCAACGCCTAGGAATATACCTGATTAGGAAGAATCTTAAAACCCATGGATATATATGTCTCCGTAAGAGAATCAAGCGTGTGTACAGCGGCCGAAACGCAGTAGTGAAAATCCGATAAATCCCATTATCAAAATAAATTTCGAAATCAAAACACAAAGACAGTGAAATAGAGAGCAATTCTTAAATAATTCACTCAGGGCATGTGATGCAACCGGGATTTAACACATCTACACCCAGAGCTGGTTGAGACATAAGGCTGGACACTTCAGGCTGATAGCATTGGTGAGTTTCGGTGAGCAAATGCAGACCCTTTGAAGTCATACTGCATGGTACCCATTCCATGGGTCCCAACTCTCCAGGTTCAAGGGATTCTTCCTCCAGCTAAAACATGCATGGGAAACCCAGAGTATCGTCCACCGTGTGATTGGGAAACGATTTAAAATGCATCTCAGTTTTCGTATCCTGTTCCTCGGGTTCAACATTCCAGATGCTTTACTAACACTCTCCCCGCTTGGAGAGTCAGTGCCTTTAACCTCCTCTTTGACACAGCTTGCAATTTCTGTGCAAGATGAACAGGAATAGGGAGAACCAATGAGAGACTAGCTGTAGGTGTCTGCACGGGCAAATGTAACGCTCATTGCCCACCAGGAAGGGAAATTAAACAAAGGCTCAGTGTGCCCTGCTGGAAACAGATTAGGGCCTGAAGCAATCCTGCGGTTTTGTGCCCAGCTCACAAGAAAGCGAGTTGAAGAAAGGAGCTCAGGGGCACCGTAATTCACAAACCTACAGAGTTATAAATCACAGCTATCTTCCAAAAGTATATTGAAGTAAGCCTGCGAAGGGGACTTGAAAGCGGGGCTGAATTTCAGGAAAACGATTGCAGGGGGTAGACTGGAATTGCCCTGAAAGCATAGGAAAAGAGGCACAACGTCGACAATGATGCACTTGGCCAAAAAGGGCGTATGCGTTTTTTCCTGAATATATTCAGGAAAAAACGCATACGCCCTTTTTGGCCAACCAAGCAAGCCTGTAAAGAAATCTGCACTACAATGAAATTTCACTGCCCCCGCGGGCAAAAGGGCCATCTGAAAAAAGTGTAAAATCCAGAAAGGTAGGACAGGATATGGAGAACAGGGCGCCTTGTTATGCTGATTGGCAGGATGTAAATTGCCAGCAGCCACCCTGGAGAAGTGTATGGTGTTTCCTGAAACACGTAAGAAACAAAGCAACACAGCCTATGGCACTTCCACTTATGGGTCTATAGCTTACGGAAATTAAAATCAAAAACAGACAGCCACCCCAATATTTGGGATGGCTGTGTTCACAAGAAGCTCGTCTACAGTATCAGGTAAATATCCCAGAAAGCAAAAAATGGATAAAGAAGTTGTGGCACGTACGTACAATGCCATATCACTCAGCAATGAAATCTGTGTCATCAGGCCCGTAGCGGCATAGTGAGTGGATGCAGGTACGGTGATTCTACGTGAACTACGTCACACAGAAAAAGAAACATCATAAGATATCACTAATACACGGAATGTAAACTTGACTACACATGAACTGAATTACAAAACAGAACAGGGTCTCAAATTTAGAAAACCAACTAGTGCTTGCTTATGGGGAAAGGTGCCTTGGGGTGCTGCATAAAACCAGAGACTGAAATTAGCACAGATAACATTCCATAAGCCAAATATGTAATAGACAAGACCTACTCAACGAAATGGACTTAACACCACATATTCAACGCCTAGGAATATACTTGACAAGGAAGAATCTTAAAACCCATGGATATATATGTCTCCGTAAGAGAATCAAGCGTGTGTACAGCGGCAGAAACGCAGCAGTGAAAATCCGATAAATCCCATTATCAAAATAAATTTCGAAAACAAAACACAAAGACAGTGAAATAGAGAGCAATTCTTAAATAATTCACTCAGGGCATGTGATGCAACCGGGATTGACCACATCTACACCCAGAGCTGGTTGAGACATAAGGCTGGACAGTTCAGCCTGATAGCATTGGTGAGTTTCGGTGAGCAAATGCAGACCCTTTGAAGTCATACTTCATGGTACCCATTCCATGGGTCCCAACTCTCCAGGTTCAAGGGATTCTTCCTCCAGCTAAAACATGCATGGGAAACCCAGAGTATCGTCCACCGTGTGATTGGGAAACGATTTAAAATGCATCTCAGTTTTTGTATCCTGGTCCTCGGGTTCACCATTCCAGATGCTTTACTAACACTCTCCCCGCTTGGAGAGTCAGTGCCTTTAACCTCTTGTTTGGCACAGCTTGCAAATTCTGTGCAAGATGCACAGAAATAGGGAGAACCAATGAGAGACTAGCTGTAGGTGTCTGCACGGGCAAATGTAACGCTCATTGCCGACCAGGAATAGGAATTAAACAAAGGCTCAGTGTGCCCTGCGGGAAACAGATTAGGGCCTGAAGCACTCCTGCGGTTTTGTGCCAGGCTCACAAGAAAGCGAGTTGAAGAAAGGAGCTCAGGGGCACTGTACTTCACAAACCTGCAGTGTTATAAATGACAGCTATCATCCAAAAATATATTGAAGTAAGCCTGCAAAGGGGACTTGAATGCGGGGCAGAAATTCAGGAAAACGATTGAAGGGTTAAACTGGAATTGCACTTAAAGAATAGGAAAAGAGGCAGAACGTCGATAATGATGCACTTGTCCAAAAAGTGCGGAAGCTTTTTTCCCTAAATATATTCAGGAAAAAACGCATACGCACTTTTGGGCCAACCAAGAAGCTTGTAAATAAACCTGCACTACAATGAAATCTCAGTGCCCCCCAGGGCAAAAGGGCCATTTAAAAAAATTGTAAAATCCAGAAACGGAGGACAGGCAATGGAAAACAGGTATCCTTATTATGCTGATGCATATGATGTAAATTGCCGACAGCCATTCTGGAGAAGTGTTATGTGTTTCCTGAAACACGTAAGAAACAAAGCAACACAGCCTATGGCACTTCCACTTATGGTCCTACAGCTTAGGGAAATTAAAATCAAAAACACCCAGCCACCTCAAAGTTTGGGACCTCTCTGTTCACAAGAACCTCATTTACAGTACCAGGTAAATATCCCAGAAAGCAAACAATGGATAAAGAAGTTGTGGTACGTACGTACAATGGAATATCACTCAGCAATGAAATCTGTGACATCAGGCCCGTAGTGGCATAGTGAGTGGATACAGGTATGTTGATTCTACGTGAAATAAGTCACACATAAAAAGAAACATCATAAAATATCACTAATACACAGTATGTAAACTTGACTACACATGAACTGAATTACAAAACAGAACAGTCTCAAATTTAGAAAACCAACTTGTGCTTTCTTATGGAGAAAGGTGCGTTGGAGTGCTGCATAAAACCAGAGACTGAAATTAGCACAGATACCGTTCCATAAGCCAAATATGTAATAGACAAGACCTACTCCTTGCTCAACGAAATGGACTCAACACCACATATTCAACGCCTAGGAATATACCTGACTAGGAAGAATCTTAAAACCCGTGGATATTTATGTCTCCGTAAGAGAATCAAGAGTGTGTACAGCGGCATTAACGCAGCAGTGAAAATCCGATAAATCGCAGTGTCAAAAAAAATTTCAAAAACAAAACACAATGACAGTGAAATAGAGAGCAATTCTTAAATAACTCACACAGGGCATGTGATGCAACCTGGTTTACCACATCTACACCCAGAGCTGGGTGAGAGATAAGGCTTGACCCTTTGGGCTGATAGCATTGGTGAGGTTCTGTGAGCAAATGCAGACCCTTTGATGTTATACTGCCTGGTACCCATTCCATGGTTCCCAACTCTCCAGGTTCAAGGGATTCTTCCTTCTGCTAAAATTTGCATGGGAAACCCAGAGTATGCTCCACCGTGTGACTGGGAAACCTTTTTACATGCATGTCTGTTTTCGTCCCCTGGTACTCAGGTTCACCATTCCAGACCCTTTTCTTACACTCTCCCCATTTGGAGAGTCAGTGCCTTTAACCTCCTGTTTGGCACTGTTTGCAATTTCTGCGCAAGATGAACAGGAATAAGGAGAACCAATGGGAGACTATCTGTAGGTGTGTGCACGGGCAAATATTTTTTTTAACATCTTTATTGGGGTATAATTGCTTTACAATGGTGTGTTAGTTTTTGCTTTATAACAAAGTGAATCAGCTATACATATACATATGCTCCCTGCGTCTTCCCTCTTGTGTCTCCCTCCCTCCCTCTCTCCCCCTTCCACCCCTCCAGGCTGTCCCAACGCCCCGAGCTAATATCCCTGTGCCTTGCGGCTGCTTCCCCCTTGCTATCTACCTTACTACATTTGTTAGTGTGTATATGTCCATGACTCTCTCTCGCCCTGTCAAAACTAACCATTCCCCCTCCCCATATCCTCAATTCCGTTCTCCAGTAGGTCTGCGCCTCTATTCCTGTCTTATCCCTAGGTTCTTCATGACATTTTTTTCCTTTAAATTCCATATATATGTGTTAGCATACGCTATTTGTCTTTTTCTTTCTGACTTACTTCACTCTGTATGACAGACTCTAGGTCTATCCATCTCATTACAAATAACTCAGTTTCATTTCTTTTTAAGGCTGAGTAATATTCCATTATGTATATGTGCCACATCTTCTTTATCCATTCGTCCGATGATGGGCGCTTAGGTTCTTTCCATCTCCGGGCTATTGTAAATAGAGCTGCAATGAACATTTTGGTACATGACTCTTTTTGAATTTTGGTTTTCTCAGGGTATATGCCCAGTATGCACGGGCAATTTTAACACTCATTTCCCAACAGGAAAAGGAATTAACCAAAGGCTCAGCATGCCGTGCTGGAACAAGATTAGGGCCTGAAGCAATCCTGCGGTTTTGTGGCCAGCTCACAAGAAAGCGAGTTGAGGAAAGGAGCTCAGGGGCACTGTCATTCACATACCTGCAGACTTATAAATGACAGAAATCGTACAAAAATATATTGAATTAAGGCTGCGAAGAGGACTTGAAAGTGGGGCAGAATTGCTGGAATCCGATTTCAGGAGGTAGACGTGAATTGCTCTGAAAGCATAAGAGAAGTGGCAGAACCTCGTCAATGAAGCACTTGGCCAAAAAGGGCATATGCATTTTTTCCAGGGCCATCATTCACGGGAGTAGGAGGCTCCCAGCATGCTCCAGTGGCCAACAGAGGGCCCACGTCGCCAAGGCGATGTGAGCTAGCCAGGCAGGAGTGACCTGACATCAGAGGGCCCACCTCACAGAATGGTAGGGAACCCAGCCAGGATCAGACTCTCCCCAGAGGGCCCACATCACCAAGGTGATGGGAACCAGGCAGGAGTGTCCTCACACCCGTGGGGCCACATCATCAAAAGTTGAGGTACCCAGCACATGTGGCCTCAAACCAGAGGACCCACATCACCATGGGTTTCGGAGTGAGGCAGGCAGGATTAACCTCACAACACATGTCCCATTGTATACAAAAGGTGTGGAAACCAGCAGTTGGATCTTCCTAGCAGGCGGCCCAGAGCACTGAGGCTATGAGATCCAGGCCGGCATGAACTCACAACAGAGGGCCCTCATTGTGATTCTGTAAGCAACCCAGCCGTTGTGACCTCAGAGCAGAAGGCCCACATCCCCATGGGGAAGGGAAACAAGCAGGAGTGTCATCGCAAGAGTGGGCACACATGAAAAAATGTGGGGAGCCCAGCAATTAGTGCCTGATGCCAGAGGGCCCTCATCACCGAGGGGCGGTGGCTCCCAGCCAGCTCCGACTGCTACCAGAGGGGCGACGTCGCCAATGCGGAGTGCGACAACCAGGCAGGAGTGACCTCAGAGCAGAGGGTCAACCTCACAGAAGTGTGAAGAACTAAAGAGGATCAGATTCTCACCAGAGGGCCCACATCACCAAGGGAATGGGAACCAGGCAGGAGTGTCCTCACACTAGTGGGGCCACATCACCGAAAAGTGAGGGACCCAGCACACGTGGCCTCAAACCAGAGGACACACATCACAAGGGAGCTGGGATTGAGGCAGGCAGGAGGAGCCTCAAAACAGAGGGACCATAGAATTAAAGAGGTGAAGAATCCCGCAGTTGGAACCTCCCAGCAGGCGGCCAGGAGCAGCGAGACTATGGGATCCAGGCCGGAGTGATCTCACACCAGAGGGCCGTCATCATGAAACTGTGAGCAACCTAGGCGTTGGGATCTCAGAGCAGAAGGCCCACATTCCCATGGGGTTGGGAACCTGTCAGAAGTGTACTCGCACCACAGGGCACACATCAGAGAATTTAGGGAACCCAGGAGTTAGGGCCTGACGCCAGAGGGCCCTCATTACCAAGGGGAGGAGACTCCAATCAGGCACCAACACCCAACTGAGGTCCCACGTCGCCAAGGTGACGTGTGACAGCCAGGTAGGAGTGACCTCACCGCAGAGGGCCTACCTCACAGAAGGGTGAGGAACACAGCCAGGATAAGACTCTCACCAGAGGGCCCACATCACCAAGGTGATCAGAACCAGGCAGGAGAGTCTTCACACCAGTGTGGTCACATCATAGAAAGGTGAGGAACCCAGCACATGTGGCCTAAACCAGAAGACCCACATCTCCAAGGGGCTCGGAATGAGGCAGGCAGGAGTAGCCTCACAACACAGGGCCCATAGAATAAAAAAGCTGAGGAATCCAGCAATGGGAACCTCCCAGCAGGCGGCCAAGAGCACCAAGTCTATGCGATTCAGGCCGCAGTAAACTCACAGCAGAGGGTCCACATCATGAAACTGCGAGCAACCCAGCCATTTGGACCTCAGAGCAGAAGGTCCACATCCCCAAGGTGTTGGGAGCATGGCAGGAGTGTCCTCGCACCACTTAGCACATATCAGAAAATGTGGGTACCCAGCAGTTAGGGCCTGACGCCAGAGGGCCCTCATCACTGAGGGGAGGAGGCTCCCAGCATGTTCCAACTACCACAAGAGGGCCCACGTCGCCAAGGCGGGGTGTGCCAGCCAGGCAGGAGTGACCTCACAGCAGACGGCCCACCTCAAAGAAGTGTGAGGAACCCAACCAGGATCAGACTCTCACCAGAGGGCCCATATCACCAAGGGGACGGGAACCAGGCACGAGTGTCCTCACACCAGTGGGGCCACATCACTAAAAGATGAGGAAACTGGCACATGTGGCCACAAACCAGAGGACCTACATCACTAAGGGGCTGGGAGTGACACAGGCAGGAGGAGCCTCCCAACACAGGGTCCAAAGAATAAAAAAGGTGAGGAACCCAGCAGTTGGAACTTCCCAGCAGGCGGCCCAGAGTACAGAGGCTATGGGATCTAGGAATGAGTGAACTAACACCAGAGAGCTAACATCAGGAAACTGTGAGCAACCCAGTCGTTGGAACCTCAGAGCAGAAGGCCCATATCGCCATGGGGATGGGAACATTTCACGAGTGTCCTGGCATCACTGGGCTCACATCAGAAAACCTGGGGAGCCCAGCAGTTAGAGCCTGACGCCAGAGGGACCTCATCACCGAGGACAGGAGTCTCCAAAAGGATCCAACTGCCACCAGAGGGCCAACGTCACCAAGGCAATGGGAGCAAGCCAGGCAGGAGTTACCTCAGAGCACAGGGCCCACCTCACAGAACGGTAAGGAACCCAGCCAGGATCAGACTCTCACTAGAGGGGCCACATCACCAAGGGGCTGGGACACAGGCACGAGTGTCCTCACACCATTGGGGCCACATCATCGAAAGGTGAGGGACCCAGCACACGTGGCCTCACTCCAGAGGACACACATCACAACGGGGCTGGGATTGAGGCAGGCAGGAGGAGCCTCAAAACAGAGGGCCCATAGAATAAAAAAGGTGAGGAATCCCGCAGTTGGAACCTCCCAGCAGGCGCCCAGGAGCAGCAAGCCTATGGGATCTAGGCCGGAATGAACGCACATCAGAGGGCCCTCATCATGAAACTGTGAGCACCCCAGCCGTTGGGACCTCAGAGCAGAAGGCCCAAATTCCCATGGGGTTGGGAACCTGACAGGAGTGTACTCGCACCACAGGTCGCACATCTGCAAATTTTGGGAGCCCAGGAGTTAGGGTCTGACGCAAGAGGGCCCTCATTACCGAGGGACGGAGACTCGCAGCAGACACCAACTCCCAACTGAGGGCCCACGTCACCAAGGTGATGTGTGCCAGCCAGGCAGGAGTGACCTCACCGCAGAGGGCCTACCTCACAGAAGGGTGAGGAAACCAGCCAGGATAAGACTCTCACCAGAGGGCCCACATCACCAAGGGGATCGGAACCAGGCAGGAGGGTCCTCACACCAGTGTGGCCACATTATAGAAAGGTGAGGAACCCAGAACATGTGGCCTAAAACAGGGGACCCACATCTCCAAGGGGCTAGGAGTGAGGCAAGCAGGAGTATCCTCACAAAACAGAGCCCACAGAATAAAAGTTGTGAGGAATCCAGCAGTTGGAACCGGCCAGTAGGCCGCCCAGAGCACAGAGTCTATGGGATCCAGGCCACAGCAAACTCACAGCAGAGGTCCCACATCATGAAACTGTGAGCAACCCAGCGGATGGGACCTCAGAGCAGAAGGCCCACATCCCTATGGGGATGGGAACCTGACAGGAGTGTCCTCGGCCCACTTCCACGAATCAGAAAATGTGGGAACCCAGCAGTTAGGACCTGAGGCCAGAGGACCCTCATCACCGAGGGGAGGAGGCTCCCAGCAGGCTCTAACTGCCACCATAAGGCCGATGTCACCAAGGCGGGGTGTGCCAACCAGGCAGGAGTGACCTCAGAGCAGAAAGCCCACCTCACAGAAGTGTGAGGAACCCAACAAGGATCAGACTGTCACCAGAGGGCCAACATCACCAAGGGAATGGGAACCAGGCAGGAGTGTCCTCACACCAGTGGGGCTACATCACCATAATTTGAGGGACCCAGCACACGTGGCCTCAAACCTGAGGACACACATCACCAAGGGGCTGGGAGTGAGGCAGGCCAGAGGATCCTCAAAACAGAGGGACCATAGAATAAAAAAGGTGAGGAATCCCACAGTTGGAACCTCCGGCAGGCAGCCAGGAGCAGCGAGGCTATGGGATCTAGGCAGGAGTGAACTCACACCAGAGGGCCCTCATCATGAAACTGTGAGCAACACAGCCGTTGGGACCTCAGAGCAGAAGGCTCACATCCCCATGGGGATGGGAACCTGGCAGGAGTGTCCTTGCACCACTTAGCACGAATCAGAAAATGTGGGAACCCAGCAGTTAGGGCCTGAGGCCAGAGGGCCCTCATCACTGAGGGGAGGAGGCTCCCAGCAGGCTCCAACTACCACCATATGGCCGACGTTGCCAAGGCGGGGTGTGCCAGCCAGGCAGGAGTGACCTCAGAGCAGAGGGCCCACCTCACAGAAGGGTGAGGAACCTAACCAGGATCAGACTCTCACCAGAGGGCCAACATCACCAAGGTGATGGGAACCAGGCAAGACTGTCCTAACAGCAGTGGGGCCAACATCACCAAGGGAATGGGAACCAGGCAAGAGTGTCCTCACACCAGTGTGGCCACATTATAGAAAGGTGAGGAACACAGCACATGTGGCCTCAAACAACGGGACACACATCACGAAGGGGCTGGGAGTGAGGCATGCAGGAGGAGACGCACAACTGAGGGCCCATAGAATAAAAAAGGTGAGGAATCGAGAAGTTGGAAACTCCAAGCTGGAGGCCCAGAGCACTGACACTATGGGATACAGGCCAGAGTGAACACACAGCAAAGGGCCCACATCATGAAACTGTGAGCAACCCAGCAGTTGGGACCACAGAACAGAAGTCCCACATGCCCATGGGGATGGGAACCTGGCAGGAGTGACTCGCACCACTGGGCACACATCAGAAAATGTGTGGAGCCCAGCACTTAGGGCCTGACACCAGAAGGCCCTCATCACTGAGGGGAGGAGGCCCCAGCACACTCCAACTGCCACCAGAGGGTCCACATCGCCAAGGCGACGTGCGCCAGCCAGGCAGGATTGACCTCACAGCAGAGGGCCCACATCATGAAAGTGTGAGCAACCCAGCCGTTAGGACCTCAGAACAGAAGGCCCACACGCTCATGAGGATGGGAACCTGGCAGGAGTGCCCTCGTACCACTTAGCACGTATCAGAAAATGTGGGAACCCCGCCATTAGGGTCTGACGCCAGAGGGCCTCATCACCGCGGGAAGGAGGCTCCCAGCAGGCTCCAACTGCCACCAGGGTGCCGAAGTCAACAAGGCGGGTTGTGCCAGCCAGGCAGGAGTGACCTCAGAGAAGAGGGCTCACCTCACGGATGTGTGAGGAACCCAACCAGGATCAGAGTCTCACCAGAGGGCCCACATCACCAAGGGGATGGGAACCAGGCAGGAGTGTCCACACACCAGTGGGGCCACATCATCAAAAGATGAGGAACCCATCACATATGGCCTCAAACCTGAGGACATACATCACCATGTGGCTGGGAGTGAGGCAGGTATCTGGAGGGGCACATTTAACTCTAATTTCCCACCAGGAAGAGGAATTAACCAAAGGCTCAGAGTGCTGTGCTGGACCCTGATTATGGCCTGAAGCAAACCTGCAGTTTTGTGGCCAGCTTACAAGGAAGCGAGTTAAGAAAGGAGCTCAGGGGCACTGTAATTCACAAACCTGCAGAGATAAATGACAGCTATTGGCAAAAATATATCGAAGTAAGTCTGCAAAGAGGACTTGAAAACGAGGCAGAATTGCAGGAATCATATTTCAAGAGGTAGATTGGAATTGCATTTAAAGCATATGAAAAGCGGCAGATCTTTGACAGTGATGCACATGGACAAAAAGTGCGTATACATTTTTCCTGAATATATTCAGGAAAAAACGCATATGAACATTTTGGCCAACCAAGCACTCCAGCAATGGAAATCCACACTACAATGAAGTCACATTTCCCATTCGTCAAAAAGGCCATCTGAATAAAGTGTAAAAACCAGAAACACAGGACAGGCCATGGAGAACAGGGAGCCGTGTTATGCTGATGGGCGGGATGTAAATTGCCAACAGACACTCTGGAGATGTTCATGGTGTATCCTGAAACATCTAAAAAACAAAGCTACAGAGCCTAGGGCACTTCCACTTTTGGCCCTATAGCTTAGGAAAATTAAAATCAACAAGACACAGCCAACACAAAATTTAGGGCTGCTGTGTTTACAAGAACCTCGAGTCCAGTACAAATTAAATATCCCAGAAAGAAAAAAATGGATAAAGAAGTTGTGCTACTTACGTACAACGGAATATCACTCAGCAGTGAAATCAATGTCATCAGGCCTGTAGCAGCAAATTGAGTGGATTTAATTATGATGATTCTAAGAGAAATATATCACACAAAGAAAGATAATTATCATAAGATATCACTAATAGAGGGAGTGTAAACTTGGCTACACATAAACTGAATTACAAAACCGAACAGAGTCTCACATTTAGATAAAAACCTTATGCTTGCTTAAGGGGAAAGTTGAGTTGGGCTGCTGTATAAAAACAGATTGAAATTAGCACACATACCATTCCATAAGCCAAATACGTAATAAACAAGACCTACTCTTTGCTCAACGAAATAGACTCATCCATGGTGTATCACCTCACACCTATTAGAATGGGCATCATCAGAAAATCTACAAACAACAAATGCTGGAAACGGTGTGGAGATAAGGAATCCTCTTCCACTATTGTTGGGAACGTAAATTGATACAGTCACTGTGGAGAACATTATGGAGTTTCTTATAAAACTAAGAATAGAATTACCATATGATACAGCAATCCCTCTACTGGGCATATACCCAGACAAAACCATAAATCAAAAAGAGACATTCACCACAATGTTCATTGCATCACTATTTACACTATCCAGGAAATGGAAGCAACCTAAATGCCCACAGACAGACGAATGCATAAAGATGTGGTACATATATAAAATGGAATATTACTAAGCCATAAAACGGAATGAAATTGGGACATTTGTAGAGACGTTGATGGATCTAGAGACTGTCATACAGAGTGAAGTAAGTCAGAAAGAGAAAAACAAATCTTGTATATTAATGCATATATGTGGAACCTAGAAAAATTGTACAGATGAACCGTTTTGCAAGGCAGAAATAGAGCAATACATGTATACAACAAACGTATGGACAACAAGGGGGGAAAGCTGTTGGGGATGGTGGTGGGAGGAGTTGAGATATTGGGATTGGTATGTATACATTTATATGTATAAAGTAGATAACCAAAAACAACCTGCTGTATAAAAATATAAAATTAAATTCAAAATAAAATTAAAAAAAGTAAAACAGAAAAATATTCTTCCCTTCACATACATGTATTTATATGAATAAATTATTTCCATGCTTATATCTGTAAATACACAAAAGAGGAATAAAATCTACCTTGAACCAAAAACGAAAAAAAGATAAAAAAGAACAGAACCCATCAGTTACACAGAGGAAAACCGTTTCAGGGCACTTGCTCCAATTGCAAACAATTCTGAAGTTGGTCAGTGGTGGGGAATCATCTCCCATTCAGCCAGCATGCTCCTCGCAACAAGCGTCCTCACTGCAAAGCTGGTGGACCGTGCCAAGGTATCTGTGAGTAAACGTGGGCCGAGCCCCAGGCCAGCTGCTGCTGAAATGTTCCCACCCTTCCAAGGCTAAACACCTGAATATGTACAAGGACTTGAAAACCTAGAGGAAGGGCCATGGAGCCACATGAGGGACAGCATGCCAGCCGACTTGGTGCCTGCAGGCCAGCCAGGATGGTCCTGGCCCTGGGTGCTCTTCTGGAAGCTCTCCATTTCCCTGCCTGAGATACCCCTGCTGTCCCGGCCCCCACTGCTTTCTTCCTTCCTCACCTGTGCCCAGGGAGAAATTCCAGCGGCAGGTGTGGGTGACACATCCTCTTCTTTAGCAGGTAGCATCTTGGCAACTGCTGCAGAAAGTCCAGCAGAGCCCCACTCACACTGGGACACCCACAAAGCCGTGGCCTCTCACTCCCTCCCACCAGCCCAGCCCTGAGACTGCTGACAGGGCAGAGAAAATGGCGTCAGGCACAGCTGCAGGGGCTCTTGCTGCCTGGAGCGGTGTTTATATTGATCTCAACCCAGGCACACCTGGGGAGGGCTGGCCGGCACGGTCAGGCTTCCCAAGCCAGCCAATAATCACCCCTCAGGGGCTCACAGTTGCTGAAAATGGAACTTGCTGAATTGGCCAGGTCCAAGGAACAGGTGTGGGCTCCTGAGAGTCAGGATAGACAAGGGGCTGCAGCTCTGGCTTGTTTTCTAATTATATTATCTGGCCCATGAGTGGGAGACAACTTCAAGAAAACCCTCTCCTAATGAGAGGAACCCAGGAGTCAGGGAGAGGAGGGGTGGGTGGTGGTTGGAGACAGAGGCCTGGTGCCCCGGGTGCAGTGGAAGTCTCTGGAAGACCAGGTGGAGGAGGCCGCACAGAGTGATGCCCAGGGTCACAGACCTGTCAGAGCTGCTGTTTGTTAGTTCAAGTCCTGCTCTGAGGTGCTCTGTGTCAGATCTGAGCGACAGGTGAGATGGGAGTGCTCTGCAATGAGGGCTATGTGCACGGTTCCTGTGTGCCCAGCCCTGCCAAGGTACCTGCAAGGGTAGCTCTGTATCCTGGGAGGGGCCTGACCACGGGAGCCCCATGGACTGCAGAGGACCTGCCCAGGGAATCCCATATCCTGGGAGGGGCCTGAACACGAGAGCCCCGTGGGCTGGGGTGGGGGTAGGGTACCTGCCCAGGTGAGCTCCATATCCTGGGATTGGCCTGACCTCGAGAGCCCCATGGGCTGCTGGAGTCCTGGTAAAGGATGTCAGGACAGTCAGTGAAGCCACTGAGGATATACCTCCAGTAGTTCCTAAATCCTACACCCTGCTGGTCATTCTACCAACCACCAGGACTTGGTATTCTGTATTAGTCTTCACTGATGCCTTCTTTTGTATTCCATTAGTCCCAGAGTCACAAGAAATTTTGGCTTGTGAGTGACAGGACTCAACATACAACTAAAACAATACTTCCAGGCTGTCTTGCCCCAAGGGTTCAAAAATTCCCACACCATCTTTGGGGAAAGCTCAGCTAAAGACCTAAAAGTTCTACCTCTGGAAAAGGAAACACTCCTTCAATATTCAGACGACATTCTGATCGCCAGCCCTACTAAGGAGGCCTCAGAACTACCAAGCCAATAAAGGATAGAAGTTGTCCACGAAAAAGCTCAAGTATCACAGACTACGGTGACCTGCCTGGGCTTCATTCTCACAGAAGGTCGGAGAAGCCCATCCCAGGAAAGGGAAGAAACAATTTACAGCCTTACCCCTTTCTGAAACTAGAAGACAGCTTAGGGGTTCCTGGGGAAGCCAGGGTTTCCTGCCTCTGGATCCCTAACTACAGTCTACTAGCTGGGCCTCTATATGAAACACTGAAAGGAAAAGATGATGATCCTTTTGAATAGAATCCAGAAGTGGCCTTTCAAGAATGGAAAGAGCAGTCAATTCAGACCCTTGCCCTGGAACTCCCTAATTTAGCTAAACCCTTTGACCTTTACATTCCTGGTGAAAGGTGAATCGCCATTGGAGTATTAGTGCAAAAACTGGGACCACTTGAAATGGAACAATGCAAGAATGCCATCCAGGTAGGATAAGCTATGGTCACCAAGGGGCTTGGCCCACCGCCACATCTGGCCAAGATACTGGTGGTATCTGAAAACCTGGAAATCAGCAGCCCAAAAGGCCACCTCCCTTCTAAGGGAAACGGACCCCACGTGGTGATCCTAACCCCCAACCATGCCCTGAAGTTGCAGGGTTTGCTCCGTGGGCACACTGACCTCGATTGAGGAGGCCCTCCAACTCCAACCTCCAGAGAGATAACCGGGGGCAACGGGGCACCATGACGACCCGTGTGACCATGACTTGACCTGGAGTTTCTCTCATAAAACAATAAGAGTGTGTCCCAAAAGAGTAGACTACTGCTTGCAGTACTTACTGTACCCAGAGGGGAGCTAATAATCTTGGCGGGGGAACCGTATATCATGCTGTCACCATAGAAAAGCCTACAGACACCCTGATGATGGTGGCCAATAAGACCGGCTGGACTCCTGTTTACTTCCAAAGGCTCTTGACTCAGTGACCATCATGATCCTTCATCACCACTGACCCTGGACTGTCTGGGAGCTGAGCGGGCAGGATCCTGACACCTGGTGCTGTTTTTACGTTAATTCAGGGGCCTAATGGAAGAAAGCGCAGACTGTTGGTCAGAGCATCTAGGCTGGCAGAAACGGTCAGTCAGAGCATCTAGGCTGGCAGAAACGGTCAGCCTAAGGTGGCCGAACAAATGTGGGGCGGAGTGAAACTGGACCTCACAGCGCCACTGCACATCTCCTTTCTGGACCCTTAAAGGTCATTAGAATCTATAACACTTCCAATACTGGTGCTCAGGTGGACGAGCAGGGAGGCAGGAGGCCTGGGGACAATCAACGTCACCTGGAGGCTGCTGGGGAGAAGTTCTGACCCTCGCCCACGGGTATGAAGCCTCCTAACTCAGCACTCAGCAGTTACAGAAGAAGGGTCTGCACCCGCAGCACTCCAAGAATGAGGAAAGGGACAAAAGGCAGAAGAGAAGTTTGTCCCAGGCAAAGCCCCTTAAAAATGCCTGGGAGATAAAAATAGAATCTGGGCAATAAAATAAAGTCTAACCATTTTTATCCTTTGTGCTTTGTCTAATTTCAGGTGCTCCTAGTGTCCCGCATACAGAGGTTCCACACCCGGCACTTCAGACCAGATTTCCTAGAGCAGAATGGCTCGACGACACTTCAGCTCCTGGGGCCCAGTTCAGACTCCGTGACATAGAGCCTGAGCTGCAGCCAACCAGGTCCTCGAGAGCTCAGCCCCCTCCCTCCCAGTGACTCTGACAGGATCTCTACACAGCAGCCCAGCCCACAGCCCACAGGGTAGCACCTCTCCATTCTCTGATCAAAATATAAAGTTTCCTTTGCTTTTGAACCAAACTCAGTCTCGATCTATTGGCTCCAATGACACTGGGCAGGGGGACACTTGTTGGCGTCCACTCTGGAGGATCAGTAACAGAAATTGAGAACATTGTAACTTCAATGAACAGATGTGTGAGCCAAACTGTAATTAACATAGAACAGTGTATAAGGCTCGGGTAAAATAAGATGTTTCTAACACTTCCATTTGATATTTCCATCACTTTCTTATAAGCAAGTTCAGTGAAAAGGTTTGTCTTCTTTGTCAGGTCAATATTAGAGAAACAAAGTGATTTCTTTCCAAGGATGTACATCTAATAATCTTGGTTAAAGCTTCAATCTTGTTTTAAATGCTTTTGCATTGAAAATGATACCTCTCTTTCAGCTCCCCCATTTCTGAGAAGCATAAAATCTTATAATTTATTATTACCAAAGGGAAATGGTAGGAGGAGGGATAAATTAACAGTTTGGGATTAACACATACACACTGCTATGTATGAAATCATCAGCAAGGAACTACTGTATAGCACAGGGAACTACACTCAATATTTTGCAATAACCTATAAGGGGAAATGATCTGAAAAAGAATAGATATTTTTATTGACATCATCCATCAATGACAGTAAAAATGGAATCTAAGGGAAGACAGTGGTGAGTGCTTCTGACCCTGAAGACTTCAATCATCTAAAGTTTGGACTCTGCCTACTTCCCAAGGCCCTTAATGAACATATGTGTAGCCGTAGCTTAAAAAATTCCCCAGTTTGGGTTGCGGAGAGACACTGATATTTAAAATCCCCTGGTGTTCTCCTCACATGAATGGGACCCTTCCTACACCTAAAACATGCCTGTCACACCCAGAGGATGGTATACCGTCTGATCGGGAAAAGTTTGGAAAAGGCATCTCATCTCCTCATCTCTTGGTGCTAGGGTTCACCACTCCAGCGTCTTTACTAACAGTCTCCCCACTTGGAGATGTCAGCACTGTCAACATCCTGTTGCATACAGTTTGGAATTTGTCCAGAGGATGAAGCAGAAGGAGGAGGAACAATGAGAGACAAGTCCTAGGTGTTTGGACAGGCACATGCCACTCTAATTTCCAATCAGGAAGACGAATTGACCAAAGGCTAGGGTTGCCCATGGAAACAGAATAGGGCTTGAGGAATCCTGATGCTTTGTGGCCAGTTCCCATAAACACAAGTTGGAAAATGGAACTCAGGGGCACTAAAATTCACGAAACTGCAGAATTGAAAATATCTATCACTGAAAAATGTCTTGAGGAAAGTCAGAGAAAAGGACTTGTAAGCAACGGAGAATGGCAGGAAAGGGATTGGAAGAGGTAGAAAGGACTCGCCATTAAGCACAAGAAAAGGGGCTGAACATTGCCAACATTGCAGTTGGCCAAAAAGGGTGTATGCGTCTTTTTCTGTATATATTCAAGAAAAGGGCATACACTTTTTTAGCCAACCAAACAGGTGGGCACTGGAAATCAATACTACAAAACATATCACTTTGCATCAGTCAGAAGAGCCGTCCTCATAAAGTGTAAACACCAGAAATGCAGGACAGGGCAAGGAGAAAAGGGAGCCCTGTGAGTCTTATAGTGGAAATGTATATTGCCAACGGTCACTCTGGATAAGTCTATTGTGTTTACTAAAGCATCTAAAAAATGAGCTACCGAGCACAGGGCACTTGCACTCATGGACGTATATCTTGGGAAAAACAAAAATCGAGAGGACACAGGCACCCCAATGTTTACCACCTCTCTGTTTAAAAGATCCTCGACTAGGATATAACTTAAAGTATCTGCAGAGAAAAAACGGACAGAGATGTGGTGCTTATGTAGAGTGGAATATTACTAAGCCTGGAAATCAATGAAATACGGCCACTTATAACAACTCAAGAGGAGATACGTGTGATCATTCGAAGTCACAAAATTCAAAAAGAAAAAGACATAAGATATCACTAATACATGGAATGTTAACATGGCTACACATGAACTGAATTACAAAAGAGAAGAGGGTTTCAAATTAAGGAAACCAACTTATGCTTCCTTAAGGGGAAAGGTGAGTTGGGGTGCTGCATAAAACCAGAGATTGAAATTAGCACAGATACCATTCCATAAGCCAAATATGTAATAGTCAAGACCTACTCCTTGCTCAACGAAATGGACTCCACACGCCATATTCAATGCCTAAGAATATACCGGATTAGTAAGAATCTTAAAACCCATGGACTTATATGCCTCCGTAAAAGAATCAAGCGCGTGTACAGCGGCATAAACGAAGCAGTGAAAATCCGATAAATCCCATTATTAAAATAAATTTCAAAAACAAAACACAATGACAGTGAAATAGGAAGCAATTCTTAAATAATTCACTCAGGGCATGTGATGCAACCTGGATTTACCACATCTACACCCAGAGCTGGTTGAGACATAAGGCTGGACACTTCAGGCTGATAGCACTGGTGAGTTTCGGTGAACAAATGCAGATCCTTTGAAGTCATACTGCATGGTACCCATTCCATGGGTCCCAACTCTCCAGGTTCAAGGGATTCTTTCTTCAGCTAAAACATGTGTGGGAAACGGCGAGTATGGTCCACCGTGTGATTAGGAAACGATTTAAAATGCATCTCAGTTTTCGTATCCTGGTCCTCGGGTTCACCATTCCAGACGGTTTACTAACACTCTCCCCGCTTGGAGAGTCAGTGCCTTTAACCTCCTGTTTGGCACAGCTTGCAATTTCTGCAAAAGATGAACAGGAATAGGGAGAACCAATGAGAGACTAGCTATAGGTGTCTGCACGGGCAAATGTAAGGCTCATTTCCCACCAGGAAGAGGAATTAACCAAAGGCTCAGCGTGCCCTGCCGGAAACAGATTAGGGCCTGAAGCAATCCTGTGGTTTTGTGCCCAGCTCACAAGAAAGCGAGGTGAAGAAAGGAGCTCAGGGGCACTGTAATTCACAAACCTGCAGAGTTATAAATGACAGCTATCCTACAAAAATATATTGAAGTAAGCCTGCGAAGGGGACTTGAAAGCGGGACAGAATTTCAGGAAAACGATTGCAGGGGGTAGACTGGAATTGCCCAGAAAGCATAGGAAAAGAGGCAGAACGTCAACAATGGTGCACTTGGCCAAAAAGTGCGTATGCATTTTTTCCTGAACATATTCAGGAAAAAACGCATACGCCCTTTTTCGCAAACCAAGCAAGCCTGTAAAGGAAATCTGCACTACAGTGAAGTCTAACTGCCCCCTGGGCAAAAGGGCCATCTGAAAAAAGTGTAAAATCCAGAAAGTAGGACAGGATATGGAGAACAGGGAGTCTTGTTATGCTGATTGGCAGGATGTAAATTGCCAGCAGCAACCCTGGAGAAGTGTATGGTGTTTCCTGAAACACGTAAGAAACAAAGCAACACAGCCTATCTCACTTCCACTTATGGTCCTATAGCTTATGGAAATTAAAATCAAAAACAGAGAGCCACCCCAAAGTTTGGGACGGCTGTGTTCCCAAGGAGCTCGTCTACAGTACCAGGTAAATATCCCCGAAAGCAAAAAATGGATAAAGAAGTTGTGGCACGTACGTACAATGCAATATCACACAGCAATGAAATCTGTGTCATCAGGCCCGTAGCGGCATAGTGAGTGGATGCAGGTACGGTGATTCTACGTGAACTACGTCACACAGAAAAAGAAACATCATAAGATATCACTAATACACGGAATGTAAACTTGACTACACATGAACTGAATTACAAAACAGAACAGGGTCTCAAATTTAGAAAACCAACTAGTGCTTGCTTATGGGGAAGGGTGCGCTAGGGTGCTGCATAAAACCAGAGACTGAAATTAGCACAGATAACTTTCCATAAGCCAAATATGTAATAGACAAGACCTACTCCTTGCTCAACGAAATGGACCCAACACCATATATTCAACGCCTAGGAATATACCTGACTAGGAAGAATCTTAAAACCCATGGATATATATGTCTCCGTAAGAGAATCAATCGTGTGTACAGCGGCCGAAACGCAGCAGTGAAAATCCGATAAATCCCATTATCAAAATAAATTTCGAAAACAAAACACAAAGACATTGAAATAGAGAGCAATTCTTAAATAATTCACTCAGGGCATGTGATGCAACCGGGATTGACCACATCTACACCCAGAGCTGGTTGAGACATAAGGCTGGACACTTCAGGCTGATAGCATTGGTGAGTTTCACTAAGCAAATGCAGACCCTTTGAAGTCATACTGCATGGTACCCATTCCATGGGTCCCAACTCTCCAGGTTCAAGGGATTCTTCCTCCAGCTAAAACATGCATGGGAAACCCAGAGTATCGTCCACCGTGTGATTGGGAAACGATTTAAAATGCATCTCAGTTTTCGTATCCTGGTCCTCGGGTTCACCATTCCAGATGCTTTACTAACACTCTCCCCACTTGGAGAGTCAGTGCCTTTAACCTCCTGTTTGGCACAGCTTGCAATTTCTGTGCAAGATGAACAGGAATAGGGAGAACCAATGAGAGACTAGCTGTAGGTGTCTGCACGGGCAAATATAATGCTCATTGCCCACCAGGAAGAGGAATTAAACAAAGGCTCAGTGTGCCCTGCTGGAAACAGATTAGGGCCTGAAGCAATCCTGCGGTTTTGTGCCCAGCTCCCAAGAAAGCGAGTTGAAGAAAGGAGCTCAGGGGCACTGTAATTCACAAACCTGCAGAGTTATAAATGACAGCTATCCTCCAAAAATATATTGAAGTAAGCCTGCGAAGGGGACTTGAAAGCGGGGCTGAATTTCAGGAAAACGATTGCAGGGGGTAGACTGGAAATGCCCTGAAAGCATAGGAAAAGAGGCAGAACGTCGACAATGATGCACTTGGCCAAAAAGGGCGTATGCGTTTTTTCCTGAATATATTCAGGAAAAAACGCATACGCCCTTTTTGGCCAACGAGGCAAGCCTGTAAAGGAAATCTGCAGTACAATGAAGTCTCACTGCCCCCCAGGCAAAAGGGCCATCTGAAAAAAGTGTAAAATCCAGAAAGGTAGGACAGGATATGGAGAACAGGGAGCCTTGTTATGCTGATTGGCAGGATGTAAATTGCCAGCAGCCACCCTGGAGAAGTGTATGGTGTTTTCTGAAACACGTAAGAAACAAAGCAACACAGCCTATCTCACTTCCACTTATGGTCCTATAGCTTACGGAAATTAAAATCAAAAACAGAGAGCCACCCCAAAGTTTGGGACGGCTGTGTTCCCAAGGAGCTCGTCTACAGTACCAGGTAAATATCCCAGAAAGCAAAAAATGGATAAAGAAGTTGTGGCACGTACGTGCAATGCAATATCACTCAGCAATGAAATCTGTGTCATCAGGCCCGTAGCGGCATAGTGAGTGGATGCAGGTATGGTGATTCTACGTGAACTACGTCACACAGAAAAAGAAACATCATAAGATATCACTAATACACGGAATGTAAACTTGACTACACATGAACTGAATTACAAAACAGAACAGGGTCTCAAATTTAGAAAACCAACTAGTGCTTGCTTATGGGGAAGGGTGCGCTGGGGTGCTGCATAAAACCAGGGACTGAAATTAGCACAGATAACTTTCCATAAGCCAAATATGTAATAGACAAGACCTACTCCTTGCTCAACGAAATGGACCCAACACCACATATTCAACGCCTAGGAATATACCTGACTAGGTAGAATCTTAAAACCCATGGATATATATGTCTCCGTAAGAGAATCAAGCGTGTGTACAGCGGCCGAAACGCAGCAGTGAAAATCCGATAAATCCCATTATCAAAATAACTTTCGAAAACAAAACACAAAGACAGTGAAATAGAGAGCAATTCTTAAATAATTCACTCAGGGCATGTGATGCAACCGGGATTGACCACATCTACACCCAGAGCTGGTTGAGACATAAGGCTGGACACTTCAGGCTGATAGCATTGGTGAGTTTCGGTGAGCAAATGCAGACCCTTTGAAGTCATACTGCATGGTACCCATTCCATGGGTCCCAACTCTCCAGGTTCAAGGGATTCTTCCTCCAGCTAAAACATGCATGGGAAACCCAGAGTATCATCCACCGTTTGATTGGGAAACGATTTAAAATGCATCTCAGTTTTCGTATCCTGGTCCTCGGGTTCACCATTCCAGACGCTTTACTAACACTCTCCCCGCTTGGAGAGTCAGTGCCTTTAACCTCCTCTTTGGCATAGCTTGCAATTTCTGTGCAAGATGAACAGGAATAGGGAGAACCAATGAGAGACTAGCTATAGGTGTCTGCACGGGCAAATGTAACGCTCATTTCCCACCAGGAAGAGGAATTAACCAAAGGCTCATCGTGCCCTTCCGGAAACAGATTAGGGCCTGAAGCAATCCTGCGGTTTTGTGCCCAGCTCACAAGAAAGCGAGTTGAAGAAAGGAGCTCAGGGCCACTGTAATTCACAAACCTGCAGAGTTATAAATGACAGCTATCCTCCAAAAATATATTGAAGTAAGCCTGCGAAGGGGACTTGAAAGCGGGGCAGAATTTCAGGAAAACGATTGCAGGGGGTAGACGGGAATTGCCCTGAAAGCATAGGAAAAGAGGCAGAACGTCGACAATGATGCACTTGGCCAAAAAGGGCGTATGCGTTTTTTCCTGAATATATTCAGGAAAAAACGCATACGCCCTTTTTGTCCAACCAAGCAAGCCTGTAAAGGAAATCTGCCCTACAATGAAATCTCACTGCCCCCTCCCGGGCAAAAGGGCCATCTGAAAAAAGTGTAAAATCCAGAAAGGTAGGACAGGATATGGAGAACAGGGAGCCTTGTTATGCTGATTGGCAGGATGTAAATTGCCAGCAGCCACCCTGGAGAAGTGTATGGTGTTTCCTGAAACACGTAAGAAACAAAGCAACACAGCCTATGGCACTTCCACTTATGGTCCTATAGCTTACGGAAATTAAAATCAAAAACAGACAGCCACCCCAATATTTGGGACGGCTGTGTTCACAAGAAGCTCGTCTACAGTATCAGGTAAATATCCCAGAAAGCAAAAAATGGATAAAGAAGTTGTGGCACGTACGTACAATGCAATATCACTCAGCAATGAAATCTGTGTCATCAGGCCCGTAGCGGCATAGTGAGTGGATGCAGGTACGGTGATTCTACGTGAACTACGTCACACAGAAAAAGAAACATCATAAGATATCACTAATACACGGAATGTAAACTTGACTACACATAAACTGAATTACAAAACAGAACAGGGTCTCAAATTTAGAAAACCAACTAGTGCTTGCTTATGGGGAAACGTGCGTTGGGGTGCTGCATAAAACCAGAGACTGAAATTAGCACAGATAACTTTCCATAAGCCAAATATGTAATAGACAAGACCTACTCCTTGCTCAACGAAATGGACCCAACACCACATATTCAACGCCTAGGAATATACCTGACTAGGAAGAATCTTAAAACCCATGGATATATATGTCTCCGTAAGAGAATCAAGCGTGTGTACAGCGGCCGAAACGCAGCAGTGAAAATCCGTTAAATCCCATTATCAAAATTAATTTCGAAAACAAAACACAAAGACAGTGAAATAGAGAGCAATTCTTAAATAATTCACTCAGGGCATGTGATGCAACCGGGATTGACCACATCTACACCCAGAGCTGGTTGAGACATAAGGCTGGACACTTCAGGCTGATAGCATTGGTGAGTTTCGGTGAGCAAATGCAGACCCTTTGAAGTCATACTGCATGGTACCCATTCCATGGGTCCCAACTCTCCAGGTTCAAGGGATTCTTCCTGCAGCTAAAACATGCATGGGAAACCTAGAGTATCGTCCACCGTGTGATTGGGAAACGATTTAAAATGCATCTCAGTTTTCGTATCCTGGTCATCGGGTTCACCATTCCAGACGCTTTACTAACACTCTCCCCGCTTGGAGAGTCAGTGCCTTTAACCTGCTCTTTGGCACAGCTTGCAATTTCTGTGCAAGATGAACAGGAATAGGGAGAACCAATGAGAGACTAGCTATAGGTGTCTGCACGGGCAAATGTAACGCTCATTTCCCACCAGGAAGAGGAATTAACCAAAGGCTCAGCATGCCCTGCCGGAAACAGATTAGGGCCTGAAGCAATCCTGCGGTTTTGTGCCCAGCTCACAAGAAAGCGAGTTGAAGAAAGGAGCTCAGGGCCACTGTAATTCACAAACCTGCAGAGTTATTAATGACAGCTATCCTCCAAAAATATATTGACGTAAGCCTGAGAAGGGGACTTGAAAGCGGGGCAGAGTTTCAGGAAAACGATTGCAGGGGGTAGACTGGAATTGCCCTGAAAGCATAGGAAAAGAGGCAGAACGTCGACAATGATGCACTTGGCCAAAAAGGGCGTATGCGTTTTTTCCTGAATATATTCAGGAAAAAACGCATACGCCCTTTTTGGCCAACCAAGCAAGCCTGTAAAGGAAATCTGCACTACAATGAAGTCTCACTGCCCCCCCCTCCCCGGGCAATAGGGCCATCTGAAAAAAGTGTAAAATCCAGAAAGGTAGGACAGGATATGGAGAACAGGGAGCCTTCTTATGCTGATTGGCGGGATGTAAATTGCCAGCAGCCACCCTGGAGAAGTGTATGGTGTTTCCTGAAACACGTAAGAAACAAAGCAACACAGCCTATGGCACTTCCACTTATGGTCCTATTCCTTAGGGATATTAAAATCAAAAACAGAGAGCCACCCCAAAGTTTGGGACGGCTGTGTTCCCAGGAAGCTCGTCTACAGTACCAGGTAAATATCCCAGAAAGCAAAAAATGGATAAAGAAGTTTTGGCACGTACGTGCAATGCAATATCACTCAGCAATGAAATCTGTGTCATCAGGCCCGTAGCGGCATAGTGAGAGGATGCAGGTACGGTGATTCTACGTGAACTACGTCACACAGAAAAAGAAACATCATAAGATATCACTAATACACGGAATGTAAACTTGACTACACATGAACTGAACTACAAAACAGAACAGGGTCTCAAATTTAGAAAACCAACTAGTGCTTGCTTATGGGAAAAGGTGCGTTGGGTTGCTGCATAAAACCAGAGACTGAAATTAGCACAGATAACTTTCCATAAGCCAAATATGTAATAGACAAGACCTACTCCTTGCTCAACGAATTGGACCCAACACCACATATTCAACGCCTAGGAAAATACCCGACTGGGAAGAATCTTAAAACCCATGGATATATATGTCTCCGTAAGAGAATCAAGCGTGTGTACAGCGGCCGAAACGCAACAGTGAAAATCCGATAAATCCCATTATCAAAATAAATTTCGAAAACAAAACACAAAGACAGTGAAATAGAGAGCAATTCTTAAACAATTCACTCAGGGCATGTGATGCAACCGGGATTGACCACATCTACACCCAGAGCTGTTTGAGACATAAGGCTGGACACTTCAGGCTGATAGCATTGGTGAGTTTCGGTGAGCAAATGCAGACCCTTTGAAGTCATACTGCATGGTACCCATTCCATGGGTCCCAACTCTCCAGGTTCAAGGGATTCTTCCTTCAGCTAAAACATGCATGGGAAACACAGAGTATGGTACACCGTGAGATTGGGAAACGATTTAAAATGCATCTCAGTTTTCGTATCCTTGCCCTCGGGTTCACCATTCCAGATGCATTACTAACACTCTCCCCGCTTGGAGAGTCAGTGCCTTTAACCTCCTGTTTGGCACAGTTTGCAATTTCTGTGCAAGATGAACAGGAATAGGGAGAACCAATGATAGACTAGCTGTAGGTGTCTGCACGGGCAAATGTAACACACATTGCCCACCAGGAAGAGGAATTAAACAAAGGCTCAGTGTGCCCTGCTGGAAACAGATTAGGGCCTGAAGCAATCCTGCGGTTTTGTGCCCAGCTCACAAGAAAGCGAGTTGAAGAAAGGAGCTCAGGGGCACTGTACTTCACAAACCTGCAGAGTTATAAATGACAGCTATCCTCCAAAAATATATTGAAGTAAGCCTGTGAAGGGGACTTGAAAGCGGGGCAGAATTTCAGGAAAACGATTGCAGGGGGTAGACTGGAATTGCCCTGAAAGCATAAGAAAAGAGGCACAACGTCGACAATGATGCACTTGGCCAAAAAGGGCGTATGCGTTTTTTCCTGAATATATTCAGGAAAAAACGCATACGCCCTTTTTGGCCAACCAAGCAAGCCTGTAAAGGAAATCTGCACTACAATGAAGTCTCACTGCGCCCCCCCCCCGGGGCAAGAGGGCCATCTGAAAAAAGTGAAAAATCCAGAAAGATAGGACAGGATATGGAGAACAGGGAGCCTTGTTATGCTGACTGGCAGGATGTAAATTGCCAGCAGCCATCCTGGAGAAGTGTATGGTGTTTCCTGAAACACGTAAGAAACAAAGCAACACAGCCTATGGCACTTCCACTTATGGTCCTATAGCTTACGGAAATTAAAATCAAAAACAGACAGCCACCCCAATATTTGGGATGGCTGTGTTCACAAGAAGCTCGTCTACAGTACCAGGTAAATATCCCGGAATGCAAAAAATGGATAAAGAAGTTGTAGCACGTACGTACAATGCAATATCACTCAGCAATGAAATCTGTGTCATCAGGCCCGTAGCGGCATAGTGAGTGGATGCAGGTACGGTGATTCTACGTGAACTACGTCACACAGAAAAAGAAACATCATAAGATATCACTAATACACGGAATGTAAACTTGACTACACATGAACTGAATTACAAAACAGAACAGGGTCTCAAATTTAGAAAACCAACTAGTGCTTGCTTATGGGGAAAGGTGCTTTGGGGTGCTGCATAAAACCACAGACTGAAATTAGCACAGATAACTTTCCATAAGCCAAATATGTAAAAGACAAGACCTACTCCTTGCTCAACGAAATGGACTCAACACCACATATTCAACGCCTAGGAATATACCTGACTAGGAAGAATCTTAAAACCCATGGATATATATGTCTCCGTAAGAGAATCAAGCATGTGTACAGCGGCCGAAACGCAGCAGTGAAAATCCGATAAATCCCATTATCAAAATAAATTTTGAAAACAAAACACAAAGACAGTGAAATAGAGAGCAATTCTTAAATAATTCACTCAGGGCATGTGATGCAACCGGGATTGACCACATTTACACCCAGAGCTGGTGGAGACATAAGGCTGGACACTTCAGGCTGATAGCATTGGTGAGTTTCGGTGAGCAAATGCAGACCCTTTGAAGTCATACTGCATGGTACCCATTCCATGGGTCCCAACTCTCCAGGTTCAAGGGATTTTTCCTTCAGCAAAAACATGCATGGGAATCACAGATTATAGTACACCGTGAGACTGGGAAATGATTTCAATTGGATCTCAGTTTTCGTTTCCTTGTCCTCGGTTTCAACATTCCAGACGCATTACTAACACTCTCCCCGCTTGGAGAGTCAGTGCCTTTAACCTCCTGTTTGGCACAGTTTGCAATTTCTGTGCAAGATGAACAGGAATAGGGAGAACCAATGAGAGACTAGCTGTAGGTGTCTGCACGGGCAAATGTAACGCTCATTGCCCACCAGGAAGAGGAATTAAACAAAGGCTCAGTGTGCCCTGCTGGAAACAGATTAGGGCCTGAAGCAATCCTGCGGTTTTGTGCCCAGCTCACAAGAAAGCGAGTTGAAGAAAGGAGCTCAGGGGCACTGTAATTCACAAACCTGCAGAGTTATAAATGACAGCTATCCTCCAAAAATATATTGAAGTAAGCCTGCGAAGGGGACTTGAAAGCGGGACAGAATTTCAGGAAAACGATTGCAGGGGGTAGACTGGAATTGCCCTGAAAGCATAGGAAAAGAGGCACAACGTCGACAATGATGCACTTGGCCAAAAAGGGCGTATGCGTTTTTTCCTGAATATATTCAGGAAAAAACGCATACGCCCTTTTTGGCCAACCAAGCAAGCCTGTAAAGGAAATCTGCACTACAATGAAATCACACTGCCCCCCCGGGCAAAAGGGCCATCTGAAAAAAGTGTAAAATCCAGAAAGGTAGGACAGGATATGGAGAACAGGGAGCCTTGTTATGCTGATTGGCAGGATGTAAATTGTGAACCGCCACCCTGGAGAAGTGTATGGTGTTTCCTGAAACACGTAAGAAATAAAGCAACACAGCCTATGGCAATTGCACTTATGGTCCTATAGCTTACGGAAATTAAAATCAAAAACAGACAGCCACCCCAATATTTGGGACGGCTGTGTTCACAAGAAGCTCGTCTACAGTATCAGGTAAATATCCCAGAAAGCAAAAAATGGATAAAGAAGTTGTGGCACGTACGTACAATGCAATATCACTCAGCAATGAAATCTGTGTCATCAGGCCCGTAGCGGCATAGTGAGTGGATGCAGGTACGGTGATTCTACGTGAACTACGTCACACAGAAAAAGAAACATCATAAGATATCACTAATACACGGAATGTAAACTTGACTACACATGAACTGAATTACAAAACAGAACAGGGTCTCAAATTTAGAAAACCAACTAGTGCTTGCTTATGGGGAAAGGTGCGTTGGGGTGCTGCATAAAACCAGAGACTGAAATTAGCACAGATAACTTTCCATAAACCAAATATGTAATAGACAAGACCTACTCCTTGCTCAACGAAATGGACCCAACACCACATATTCAACGCCTAGGAATATACCTGACTAGGAAGAATCTTAAAACCCATGGATATATATGTCTCCGTAAGAGAATCAAGCGTGTGTACAGCGGCCAAAATGCAGTAGTGAAAATCCGATAAATCCCATTATCAAAATAAATTTCGAAAACAAAACACAAAGACAGTGAAATAGAGAGCAATTCTTAAATAATTCACTCAGGGCATGTGATGCAACCGGGAATTAACACATCTACACCCAGAGCTGGTTGAGACATAAGGCTGGACACTTCAGGCTGATAGCATTGGTGAGTTTCGGTGAGCAAATGCAGACCCTTTGAAGTCATACTGCATGGTACCCATTCCATGGGTCCCAACTCTCCAGGTTCAAGGGATTCTTCCTCCAGCTAAAACATGCATGAGAAACCTAGAGTATCGTCCACCGTGTGATTGGGAAACGATTTAAAATGCATCTCAGTTTTTGTATCCTGGTCCTCGGATTCACCATTCCAGATGCTTTACTAACACTCTCCCCGCTTGGAGAGTCAGTGCCTTTAACCTCCTCTTTGGCACAGCTTGCAATTTCTGTGCAAGATGAACAGCAATAGGGAGAAACAATGAGAGACTAGCTGTAGGTGTCTGCACGGGCAAATGTAATGCTCATTGCCCACCAGGAAGAGGAATTAAACAAAGGCTCAGTGTGCCCTGCTGGAAACAGATTAGGGCCTGAAGCAATCCTGCGGTTTTGTGCCCAGCTCACAAGAAAGCGAGTTGAAGAAAGGAGCTCAGGGGCACTGTACTTCACAAACCTGCAGAGTTTTAAATGACAGCTATCTTCCAAAAGTATATTGAAGTAAGCCTCCGAAGGGGACTTGAAACCGGGGCAGAATTTCAGGAAAACGATTGCAGGGGGTAGACAGGAATTGCCCTGAAAGTATAGGAAAAGAGGCACAACGTCGAAAATGATGCACTTGGCCAAAAAGTGCGTATGCGTTTTTTCCTGAATATATTCAGGAAAAAACGCATACGCCCTTTTTGGCCAACCAGGCAAGCCTGTAAAGGAAATCTGCACTACAATGAAGTCTCACTGCCCCCCGGGCAAGAGAGCCATCTGAAAAAAGTGAAAAATCCAGAAAGGTAGGACAGGATATGGAGAACAGGGAGCCTTGTTATGCTGATTGGCAGGATGTAAATTGCCAACAGCCACCCTGGAGAAGTGTATGGTGTTTCCTGAAACACGAAAGAAATAAAGCAACACAGCCTATGGCAATTGCACTTATGGTCCTATTCCTTAGGGATATTAAAATCAAAAACAGAGACCAACCCCAAAGTTGGGGACGGCTGTGTTCCCAGGAAGCTCGTCTACAGTACCAGGTAAATATCCCAGAAAGCAACAAATGGATAAAGAAGTTGTGGCACGTACGTGCAATGCAATATCACTCAGCAATGAAATCTGTGTCATCAGGCCCGTAGCGGCATAGTGAGTGGATGCAGGTACGGTGATTCTACGTGAACTACGTCACACAGAAAAAGAAACATCATAAGATATCACTAATACACGGAATGTAAACTTGACTACACATGAACTGAATTAAAAAACAGAACAGGGTCACAAATTTAGAAAACCAACTAGTGCTTGCTTATGGGGAGAGGTGCGTTGGGGTGATGCATAAAACCAGAGACTGTAATTAGCACAGATAACTTTCCATAAGCCAAATATGTAATAGACAAGACCTACACCTTGCTCAACGAAATGGACCCAACACCACATATTCAACTCCTAGGAATATACCTGAATAGGAAGAATCTTAAAACCCATGGATATATATGTCTCCGTAAGAGAATCAAGCGTGTGTACAGCGGCCGAAACAAAGTAGTGAAAATCCGATAAATCCCATTATCAAAATAAATTTCGAAAACAAAACACAAAGACAGTGAAATAGAGAGCAATTCTTAAATAATTCACTCAGGGCATGTGATGCAACCGGGATTGACCACATCTACACCCACAGCTGGTTGAGACATAAGGCTGGACACTTCAGGCTGATAGCATTGGTGAGTTTCGGTGAGCAAATGCAGACCCTTTGAAGTCATACTGCATGGTACCCATTCCATGGGTCCCAACTCTACAGGTTCAAGGGATTCTTCCTCCAGCTAAAACATGCATGAGAAACCTAGAGTATCGTCCACCGTGTGATTGGGAAACAATTTAAAATGCATCTCAGTTTTTGTATGCTGGTCCTCGGGTTCACCATTCCAGATGCTTTACTAACACTCTCCCTGCTTGGAGAGTCAGTGCCTTTAACCTCCTCTTTGGCACAGCTTGCAATTTCTGTGCAAGATGAACAGGAATAGGGAGAACCAATGAGAGACTAGCTGTAGGTGTCTGCACGGGCAAATGTAACGCTCATTGCCCACCAGGAAGAGGAATTAAACAAAGCCTCAGTGTGCCCTGCTGGAAACAGATTAGGGCCTGAAGCAATCCTGCGGTTTTGTGCCCAGCTCACAAGAAAGCGAGTTGAAGAAAGGAGCTCAGGGGCACTGTAATTCACAAACCTGCAGAGTTATAAATGACAGCTATCTTCCAAAAGTATATTGAAGTAAGCCTCCGAAGGGGACTTGAAAGCGGGGCTGAATTTCAGGAAAACGATTGCAGGGGGTAGACTGGAATTGCCCTGAAAGCATAGGAAAGGAGGCACAACGTCGACAATGATGCACTTGGCCAAAAAGGGCGTATGCGTTTTTTCCTGAATATATTCAGGAAAAAACGCATACGCCCTTTTTGGCCAACCAGGCAAGCCTGTAAAGGAAATCTGCACTACAATGAAGTCTCACTGCCCCCCGGGCAAGAGAGCCATCTGAAAAAAGTGAAAAATCCAGAAAGGTAGGACAGGATATGGAGAACAGGGAGCCTTGTTATGCTGATTGGCAGGATGTAAATTGCCAACAGCCACCCTGGAGAAGTGTATGGTGTTTCCTGAAACACGAAAGAAATAAAGCAACACAGCCTATGGCAATTGCACTTATGGTCCTATTCCTTAGGGATATTAAAATCAAAAACAGAGAGCCACCCCAAAGTTGGGGACGGCTGTGTTCCCAGGAAGCTCGTCTACAGTACCAGGTAAATATCCCAGAAAGCAAAAAATGGATAAAGAAGTTGTGGCACGTACGTGCAATGCAATATCACTCAGCAATGAAATCTGTGTCATCAGGCCCGTAGCGGCATAGTGAGTGGATGCAGGTACGGTGATTCTACGTGAACTACGTCACACAGAAAAAGAAACATCATAAGATATCACTAATGCACGGAATGCAAACTTGACTACACATGAACTGAATTAAAAAACAGAACAGGGTCACAAATTTAGAAAACCAACTAGTGCTTGCTTATGGGGAGAGGTGCGTTGGGGTGCTGCATAAAACCAGAGACTGTAATTAGCACAGATAACTTTCCATAAGCCAAATATGTAATAGACAAGACCTACTCGTTGCTCAACGAAATGGACCCAACACCACATATTCAACGCCTAGGAATATACCTGACTAGGAAGAATCTTAAAACCCATGGATATATATGTCTCCGTAAGAGAATCAAGCGTGTGTACAGCGGCCGAAACGCAGCAGTGAAAATCCGATAAATCCCATTATCAAAATAAATTTCGAAAGCAAAACACAAAGACAGTGAAATAGAGAGCAATTCTTAAATAATTCACTCAGGGCATGTGATGCAACCGGGATTGACCACATCTACACCCACAGCTGGTTGAGACATAAGGCTGGACACTTCAGGCTGATAGCATTGGTGAGTTTCGGTGAGCAAATGCAGACCCTTTGAAGTCATACTGCATGGTACCCATTCCATGGGTCCCAACTCTCCAGGTTCAAGGGATACTTCCTCCAGCTAAAACATGCATGGGAAACCCAGAGTATCATCCACCGTGTGATTGGGAAACGATTTAAAATGCATCTCAGTTTTCGTATCCTGGTCCTCGGGTTCACCATTCCAGATGCTTTACTAATATTCTCCCCGCTTGGAGAGTCAGTGCCTTTAACCTCCTCTTTGGCACAGTTTGCAATTTCTGTGCAAGATGAACAGGAATAGGGAGAACCAATGAGAGACTAGCTATAGGTGTCTGCACGGGCAAATGTAATGCTCATTTCCCACCAGGAAGAGGAATTAACCAAAGGCTCAGCGTGCCCTGCTGGAAACAGATTACGGCCTGAAACAATCCTGCGGTTTTGTGCCCAGCTCACAAGGAAGCGAGTTGAAGAAACGAGCTCAGGGGCACTGTAATTCACAAACCTGCAGAGTTATAAATGACAGCTATCCTCCAAAAATATATTGAAGAAAGCCTGCGAAGGGGACTTGAAAGCGGGGCAGAGTTTCAGGAAAACGATTGCAGGGGGTAGACTGGAATTGCCCTGAAAGCATAGGAAAAGAGGCACAACGTCGACAATGATGCATTTGGCCAAAAAGGGCGTATGCGTTTTTTCCTGAATATATTCAGGAAAAAACGCATACGCACTTTTTGGCCAACCAAGCAAGCCTGTAAAGGAAATCTGCACTACAATGAAGTCTCACTGCCCCCCGGGCAAAAGGGCCATCTGAAAAAAGTGTAAAATCCAGAAATGTAGGACAGGATATGGAGAACAGGGAGCCTTGTTATGCTGATTGGCAGGATGTAAATTGCCGGCAGCCACCCTGGAGAAGTGTATGGTGTTTCCTGAAACACGTAAGAAACAAAGCAACACAGCCTATGGCACTTCCACTTATGGTCCTATAGCTTACGGAAATTAAAATCAAAAACAGACAGCCACCCAAATATTTGGGACGGCTGTGTTCACAAGAAGCTCGTCTACAGTATCAGGTAAATATCCCAGAAAGCAAAAAATGGATAAAGAAGTTGTGGCACGTACGTACAATGCAATATCACTCAGCAATGAAATCTGGTTCATCAGGTCCGTAGCGGCATAGTGAGTGGATGCAGGTACGGTGATTCTACGTGAACTACGTCACACAGAATAAGAAACATCATAAGATATCACTAATACACGGAATGTAAACTTGACTACACATGAACTGAATTACAAAACAGAACAGGGTCTCAAATTTAGAAAACCAACTAGTGCTTGCTTATGGGGAAAGGTGCCTTGGGGTGCTGCATAAAACCACAGACTGAAATTAGTACAGATAACATTCCATAAGACAAATATGTAATAGACAAGACCTACTCCTTGCTCAACGAAATGGACTCAACACCACATATTCAATGCCTAGGAATATACCTGACTAGGAAGAATCTTAAAACCCATGGATATATATGTCTCCGTAAGAGAATCAAGCGTGTGTACAGCGGCCGAAACGCAGCAGTGAAAATCCGATAAATCCCATTATCAAAATAAATTTCGAAAACAAAACACAAAGACAGTGAAATAGAGAGCAATTCTTAAATAATTCACTCAGGGCATGTGATGCAACCGGGATTGACCACATCTGCACCCAGAGCTGGTTGAGACATAAGGCTGGACACTTCAGGCTGATAGCATTGGTGAGTTTCGGTGAGCAAATGCAGACCCTTTGAAGGCATACTGCATGGTACCCATTCCATGGGTCCCAACTCTCCAGGTTCAAGGGATTCGTCCTCCAGCTAAAACATGCATGGGAAACCCAGAGTATCGTCCACCGTGTGATTGGGAAACGATTTAAAATGCATCTCAGTTTTCGTATCCTGGTCCTCGGGTTCACCATTCCAGATGCTTTACTAACACTCTCCCCGCTTGGAGAGTCAGTGCCTTTAACCTCCTCTTTGGCACAGCTTGCAATTTCTGTGCAAGATGAACAGGAATAGGGAGAACCAATGAGAGACTAGCCGTAGGTGTCTGCACGGGCAAATGTAATGCTCATTGCCCACCAGGAAGAGGAATTAAACAAAGGCTCAGCGTGCCCTGCTGAAAACAGATTAGGGCCTGAAGCAATCCTGCGGTTTTGTGCCCAGCTCACAAGAAAGCGAGTTGAAGAAAGGAGCTCAGGTGCACTGTAATTCACAAACCTGCAGAGTTATAAATGACAGCTATCCTCCAAAAATATATTGAAGTAAGCCTGCGAAGGGGACTTGAAAGCGGTGCAGAATTTCAGGAAAACGATTCCAGGGGTAGACTGGAATTGCCCTGAAAGCATAGGAAAAGAGGCAGAACGTCGACAATGATGCACTTGGCCAAAAAGGGCGTATGCGTTTTTTCCTGAATATATTCAGGAAAAAACGCATACGCCCTTTTTGGCCAACCAAGCAAGCCTGTAAAGGAAATCTGCACTACAATGAAGTCTCACTGCCCCCCGGGCAAAAGGGCCATCTGAAAAAAGTGTAAAATCCAGAAAGGTAGGACAGGATATGGAGAACAGGGAGCCTTGTTATGCTGATTGGCAGGATGTAAATTGCCAGCAGCCACCCTGGAGAAGTGTATGGTGTTTCCTGAAACACGTAAGAAACAAAGCAACACAGCCTATGGCACTTCCACTTATGGTCCTATAGCTTACGGAAATTAAAATCAAAAACAGACAGCCACCCCAATATTTGGGACGGCTGTGTTCACAAGAAGCTCGTCTACAGTATCAGGTAAATATGCCAGAAAGCAAAAAATGGATAAAGAAGTTGTGGCACGTACGTACAATGCAATATCACTCAGCAATTAAATCTGTGTCATCAGGCCCATAGCGGCATAGTGAGTGGATGCAGGTACGGTGATTCTACGTGAACTACGTCACACAGAAAAAGAAACATCATAAGATATCACTAATACACGGAATGTAAACTTGACTACACATGAACTGAATTACAAAAAAGAACAGGGTCTCAAATTTAGAAAACCAACTAGTGCTTGCTTATGGGGAAAGGTGCCTTGGGGTGCTGCATAAAACCAGAGACTGAAATTAGCACAGATAACTTTCCATAAGCCAAATATGTAATAGACAAGACCTACTCCTTGCTCAACGAAATGGACTCAACACCACATATTCAATGCATAGGAATATACCTGACTAGGAAGAATCTTAAAACCCATGGATATATATGTCTCCGTAAGAGAATCAAGCGTGTGTACAGCGGCCAAAACGCAGCAGTGAAAAACCGATAAATCCCATTATCAAAATAAATTTCGAAAACAAAACACAAAGACAGTGAAATAGAGAGCAATTCTTAAATAATTCACTCAGGGCATGTGATGCAACCGGGATTGACCACATCTACACCCAGAGCTGGTTGAGACATAAGGCTGCACACTTCTGGCTGAGAGCACTGGTGAGTTTCGGTGAGCAAATGCAGACCCTTTGAAGTCATACTGCATGATACCCATTCCATGGGTCCCAACTCTACAGGTTCAAGGCATTCTTCTTCCAGCTAAAACATGCATGGGAAACCCAGAGTATCGTCCACCTTGTGATTGGGAAACGATTTAAAATGCATCTCAGTTTTCGTATCCTGGTCCTCGGGTTCACCATTCCAGATGCTTTACTAAGACTCTCCCCGCTTGGAGAGTCAGTGCCTTTAACCTCCTGTTTGGCACAGCTTGCCATTTCTGTGCAAGATGAACAGGAATAGGGAGAACCAATGAGAGACTAGCTGTAGGTGTCTGCACGGGCAAATGTAACGCTCATTGCCCACCAGGAAGAGGAATTAAACAAAGGCTCAGTGTGTCCTGCTGGAAACAGATTAGGGCCTGAAGCAATCCTGCGGTTTTGTGCCCAGCTCACAAGAAAGCGAGTTGAAGAAAGGAGCTCAGGGGCACTGTACTTCACAAACCTGCAGAGTTATAAATGAGAGCTCTCCTCCAAAAATATATTGAAGTAAGGCTGCGAAGGGGACTTGAAAGCGGGGCTGAATTTCAGGAAAACGATTGCAGGGGGTAGACTGGAATTGCCCTGAAAGCATAGGAAAAGAGGCACAACGTCGACAATGATGCACTTGGCCAAAAAGGGCGTATGCGTTTTTTCCTGAATATATTCAGGATAAAACGCATACGCCCTTTTTGGCCAACCAAGCAAGCCTGTAAAGGAAATCTGCACTACAATGAAATCTCACTGCCCCCCCGGGCAAAAGGGCCATCTGAAAAAAGTGTAAAATCCAGAAAGGTAGGACAGGATATGGAGAACAGGGAGCCTTGTTATGCTGATTGGCAGGATGTAAATTGCCAGCAGCCACCCTGGAGAAGTGTATGGTGTTTCCTGAAACACGTAAGAAACAAAGCAACACAGCCTATGGCACTTCCACTTATGGTCCTATAGCTTACGGAAATTAAAATCAAAAACAGACAGCCACCCCAATATTTGGGACGGCTGTGTTCACAAGAAGCTCGTCTACAGTATCAGGTAAATATCCCAGAAAGCAAAAAATGGATAAAGAAGTTGTGGCACGTACGTACAATGCAATATCACTCAGCAATGAAATCTGTGTCATCAGGCCCGTAGCGGCATAGTGAGTGGATGCAGGTACGGTGATTCTACGTGAACTACGTCACACAGAAAAAGAAACATCATAAGATATCACTAATACACGGAATGTAAACTTGACTACACATGAACTGAATTACAAAAAAGAAAAGGGTCTCAAATTTAGAAAACCAACTAGTGCTTGCTTATGGGGAAAGGTGCGTTTGGGTGCTGCATAAAACCAGAGACTGAAATTAGCACAGATAACTTTCCATAAGCCAAATATGTAATAGACAAGACCTACTCGTTGCTCAACGAAATGGACCCAACACCACATATTCAACGCCTAGGAATATACCTGACTAGGAAGAATCTTAAAACCCATGGATATATATGTCTCCGTAAGAGAATCAAGCGTGTGTACAGCGGCCGAAACGCAGCAGTGAAAATCCGATAAATCCCATTATCAAAATAAATTTCGAAAACAAAACACAAAGACAGTGAAATAGAGAGCAATTCTTAAATAATTCACTCAGGGCATGTGATGCAACCGGGATTGACCACATCTACACCCAGAGCTGGTTGAGACATAAGGCTGGACACTTCTGGCTGATAGCACTGGTGAGTTTCGGTGAGCAAATGCAGACCCTTTGAAGTCATACTGCATGGTACCCATTCCATGGGTCCCAACTCTCCAGGTTCAAGGCATTCTTCCTACAGCTAAAACATGCATGGGAAACCCAGAGTATCGTCCATCGTGTGATTGGGAAACGATTTAAAATGCATCTCAGTTTTCGTATCCTGGTCCTCGGGTTCACCATTCCAGATGCTTTACTAACACTCTCCCCCCTTGGAGAGTCAGTGCCTTTAACCTCCTGTTTCTCACAGCTTGCCATTTCTGTGCAAGATGAACAGGAATAGGGAGAACCAATGAGAGACTAGCTGTAGGTGTCTGCACGGGCAAATGTAACGCGCATTGCCCACCAGGAAGAGGAATTAAACAAAGGCTCAGTGTGCCCTGCTGGAAACAGATTAGGGCCTGAAGCAATCCTGCGGTTTTGTGCCCAGCTCACAAGAAAGCGAGTTGAAGAAAGGAGCTCAGGGGCACTGTAATTCACAAACCTGCAGAGTTATAAATGACAGCTATCCTCCAAAAATATATTGAAGTAAGCCTGCGAAGGGGACTTGAAAGCGGGGATGAATTTCAGGAAAACGATTGCAGGGGGTAGACTGGAATTGCCCTGAAAGCATAGGAAAAGAGGCACAACGTCGACAATGATGCACTTGGCCAAAAAGGGCGTATGCGTTTTTTCCTGAATATATTCAGGATAAAACGCATACGCCCTTTTTGGCCAACCAAGCAAGCCTGTAAAGGAAATCTTCACTACAATGAAATCTCACTGCCCCCCCGGGCAAAAGGGCCATCTGAAAAAAGTGTAAAATCCAGAAAGGTAGGACAGGATATGGAGAATAGGGAGCCTTGTTATGCTGATTGGCAGGATGTAAATTGCCAGCAGCCACCCTGGAGAAGTGTATGGTGTTTCCTGAAACACGTAAGAAACAAAGCAACACAGCCTATGGCACTTCCACTTATGCTCCTATAGCTTACGGAAATTAAAATCAAAAACAGACAGCCACCCCAATATTTGGGATGGCTGTGTTCCCAAGAAGCTCGTCTACAGTATCAGGTAAATATCCCAGAAAGCAAAAAATGGATAAAGAAGTTGTGGCACGTACGTACAATGCAATATCACTCAGCAATGAAATCTGTGTCATCAGGCCCGTAGCGGCATAGTGAGTGGATATAGGTACGGTGATTCTACGTGAACTACGTCACACAGAAAAAGAAACATCATAAGATATCACTAATACACGGAATGTAAACTGGACTACACATGAACTGAATTAAAAAAAGAACAGGGTCTCAAATTTAGAAAACCAACTAGTGCTTGCTTATGGGGAAAGGTGCGTTGGGGTGCTGCATAAAACCAGAGACTGAAATTAGCACAGATAACTTTCCATAAGCCAAATATGTAATAGACAAGACCTACTCCTTGCTCAACGAAATGGACCCAACACCACATATTCAACGCCTAGGAATATACCTGACTAGGAAGAATCTTAAAACCCATGGATATATATGTCTCCGTAAGAGAATCAAGCGTGTGTACAGCGGCCGAAACGCAGCAGTGAAAATCCGATAAATCCCATTATCAAAATAACTTTCGAAAACAAAACACAAAGACAGTGAAATAGAGAGCAATTCTTAAATAATTCACTCAGGGCATGTGATGCAACCGGGATTGACCACATCTACACCCAGAGCTGGTTGAGACATAAGGCTGGACACTTCAGGCTGATAGCACTGGTGAGTTTCGATGAGCAAATGCAGACCCTTTGAAGTCATACTGCATGGTACCCATTCCATGGGTCCCAACTCTCCAGGTTCAAGGCATTCTTCCTCCAGCTAAAACATGCATGGGAAACCCAGAGTATCGTCCACCGTGTGATTGGGAAACGATTTAAAATGCATCTCAGTTTTCGTATCCTGGTCCTCGGGTTCACCATTCCAGATGCTTTACTAACACTCTCCCCGCTTGGAGAGTCAGTGCCTTTAACCTCCTGTTTGGCACAGCTTGCCATTTCTGTGCAAGATGAACAGGAATAGGGAGAACCAATGAGAGACTAGCTGTAGGTGTCTGCACGGGCAAATGTAACGCTCATTGCCCACCAGGAAGAGGAGTTAAACAAAGGCTCAGTGTGCCCTGCTGGAAACAGATTAGGGCCTGAAGCAATCCTGCGGTTTTGTGCCCAGCTCACAAGAAAGCGAGTTGAAGAAAGGAGCTCAGGGGCACTGTACTTCACAAACCTGCAGAGTTATAAATGACAGCTATCCTCCAAAAATATATTGAAGTAAGCCTGCGAAGGGGACTTGAAAGCGGGGCTGAATTTCAAGAAAACGATTGCAGGGGGTAGACTGGAATTGTCGTGAAAGCATAGGAAAAGAGGCACAACGTCGACAATGATGCACTTGGCCAAAAAGGGCGTATGCGTTTTTTCCTGAATATATTTAGGAAAAAACGCATACGCGCTTTTTGGCCAACCAAGCAAGCCTGTAAAGGAAATCTGCACTACAATGAAATCTCACTGCCCCCCCCGGGCAAAAGGGCCATGTGAAAAAAGTGTAAAATCCAGAAAGGTAGGACAGGATATGGAGAATAGGGAGCCTTGTTATGCTGATTGGCAGGATGTAAATTGCCAGCAGCCACTCTGGAGAAGTGTATGGTGTTTCCTGAAACACGTAAGAAACAAAGCAACACAGCCTATGGCACTTCCACTTATGGTCCTATAGCTTACGGAAATTAAAATCAAAAACAGACAGCCACCCCAATATTTGGGATGGCTGTGTTCCCAAGAAGCTCGTCTACAGTATCAGGTAAATATCCCAGAAAGCAAAAAATGGATAAAGAAGTTGTGGCACGTACGTACAATGCAATATCACTCAGCAATGAAATCTGTGTCATCAGGCCCGTAGCGGCATAGTGAGTGGATATAGGTACGGTGATTCTACGTGAACTACGTCACACAGAAAAAGAAACATCATAAGATATCACTAATACACGGAATGTAAACTGGACTACACATGAACTGAATTAAAAAAAGAACACGGTCTCAAATTTAGAAAACCAACTAGTGCTTGCTTATGGGGAAAGGTGCGTTGGGGTGCTGCATAAAACCAGAGACTGAAATTAGCACAGATAACTTTCCATAAGCCAAATATGTAATAGACAAGACCTACTCCTTGCTCAACGAAATGGACCCAACACCACATATTCAACGCCTAGGAATATACCTGACTAGGAAGAATCTTAAAACCCATGGATATATATGTCTCCGTAAGAGAATCAAGCGTGTGTACAGCGGCCGAAACGCAGCAGTGAAAATCCGATAAATCCCATTATCAAAATAAATTTCGAAAACAAAACACAAAGACAGTGAAATAGAGAGCAATTCTTAAATAATTCACTCAGGGCATGTGATGCAACCGGGATTGACCACATCTACACCCAGAGCTGGTTGAGACATAAGGCTGGACACTTCAGGCTGATAGCATTGGTGAGTTTCGGTGAGCAAATGCAGACCCTTTGAAGTCATACTGCATGGTAGCCATTCCATGGGTCCCAACTCTCCAGCTTCAAGGGATTCTTCCTCCAGCTAAAACATGCATGGGAAACCCAGAGTATCGTCCACCGTGTGATTGGGAAATGATTTAAAATGCATCTCAGTTTTCTTTTCCTGGTCCTCGGGTTCACCATTCCAGATGCTTTACTAACACCCTCCCTGCTTGGAGAGTCAGTGCCTTTAACCTCCTGTTTCGCACAGCTTGCCATTTCTGTGCAAGATGAACAGGAATAGGGAGAACCAATGAGAGACTAGCTGTAGGTGTCTGCACGGGCAAATGTAACGCTCATTGCCCACCAGGAAGAGGAATTAAACAAAGGCTCAGTGTGCCCTGCTGGAAACAGATTAGGGCCTGAAGCAATCCTGCGGTTTTGTGCCCAGCTCACAAGAAAGCGAGTTGAAGAAAGGAGCTCAGGGGCACTGTACTTCACAAACCTGCAGAGTTATAAATGACAGCTATCCTCCAAAAATATATTGAAGTAAGCCTGCGAAGGGGACTTGAAAGCGGGGCTGAATTTCAGGAAAACGATTGCAGGGGGTAGACTGGAATTGCCCTGAAAGCATAGGAAAAGAGGCACAACGTCGACAATGATGCACTTGGCCAAAAAGGGCGTATGCGTTTTTTCCTGAATATATTCAGGAAAAAACGCATACGCCATTTTTGGCGAACCAAGCAAGCCTGTAAATGAAATCTGCACTACAATGAAATCTCACTGCCCCCCCGGGCAAAAGGGCCATCTGAAAAAAGTGTAAAATCCAGAAAGGTAGGACAGGATATGGAGAACAGGGAGCCTTGTTATGCTGATTGGCAGGATGTAAATTGCCAGCAGCCACCCTGGAGAAGTGTATGGTGTTTCCTGAAACACGTAAGAAACAAAGCAACACAGCCTATGGCACTTCCACTTATGGTCCTATAGCTTATGGAAATTAAAATCAAAAACAGACAGCCACCCCAATATTTGGGACGGCTGTGTTCAAAAGAAGCTCGTCTACAGTATCAGGTAAATATCCCGGAAAGCAAAAAATGGATAAAGAAGTTGTGGCACGTACGTGCAATGCAATATCACTCAGCAATGAAATCTGTGTCATCAGGCCCGTAGCAGCATAGTGAGTGGATGCAGGTACGGTGATTCTACGTGAACTACGTCACACAGAAAAAGAAACATCATAAGATATCACTAATACACGGAATGTAAACTTGACTACACATGAACTGAATTACAAAACAGAACAGGGTCTCAAATTTAAAAAACCAACTAGTGCTTGCTTATGGGGAAAGGTGCGTTGGGGTGCTGCATAAAACCAGAGACTGAAATTAGCACAGATAACATTCCATAAGCCAAATATGTAATAGACAAGACCTACTCCTTGCTCAACGAAATGGACCCAACACCACATATTCAACGCCTAGGAATATACCTGACTAGGAAGAATCTTAAAACCCATGGATATATATGTCTCCGTAAGAGAATCAAGCATGTGTACAGCGGCGGAAATGCAGCAGTGAAAATCCGATAAATCCCATTATCAAAATAAATTTCGAAAACAAAACACAAAGACAGTGAAATAGAGAGCAATTCTTAAATAATTCACTCAGGGCATGTGATGCAACCGGGATTGACCACATCTACACCCAGAGCTGGTTGAGACATAAGGCTGGACACTTCAGGCTGATAGCACTGGTGAGTTTCGGTGAGCAAATGCAGACCCTTTGAAGTCATACTGCATGGTACCCAATCCATGGGTCCCAACTCTCCAGGTTCAAGGCATTCTTCCTCCAGCTAAAACATGCATGGGAAACCCAGAGTATCGTCCACCGTGTGATTGGGAAACGATTTAAAATGCATCTCAGTTTTCGTATCCTGGTCCTCGGGTTCACCATTCCAGATGCTTTACTAACACTCTCCCCGCTTGGAGAGTCAGTGCGTTTAACCTCCTGTTTGGCACAGCTTGCCATTTCTGTGCAAGATGAACAGGAATAGGGAGAACCAATGAGAGACTAGCTGTAGGTGTCTGCATGGGCAAATGTAACGCTCATTGCCCACCAGGAAGAGGAATTAAACAAAGGCTCAGTGTGCCCTGCTGGAAACAGATTAGGGCCTGAAGCAATCCTGCGGTTTTGTGCCCAGCTCACAAGAAAGCGAGTTGAAGAAAGGAGCTCAGGGGCACTGTACTTCACAAACCTGCAGAGTTATAAATGACAGCTATCCTCCAAAAATATATTGAAGTAAGCCTGCGAAGGGGACTTGAAAGCGGGGATGAATTTCAGGAAAACGATTGCAGGGGGTAGACTGGAATTGCCCTGAAAGCATAGGAAAAGAGGCACAACGTCGACAATGATGCACTTGGCCAAAAAGGGCGTATGCGTTTTTTCCTGAATATATTCAGGAAAAAACGCATACGCCCTTTTTGGCCAACCAAGCAAGCCTGTAAAGGAAATCTGCACTACAATGAAATCTCACTGCCCCCCCGGGAAAAAGGGCCATCTGAAAAAAGTGTAAAATCCAGAAAGGTAGGACAGGATATGGAGAACAGGGAGCCTTGTTATGCTGATTGGCAGGATGTAAATTGCCAGCAGGCACCGTGGAGAAGTGTATGGTGTTTCCTGAAACACGTAAGAAACAAAGCAACACAGCCTATGGCACTTCCACTTATGGTCCTATAGCTTACGGAAATTAAAATCAAAAACAGACAGCCACCTCAATATTTGGGACGGCTGTGTTCACAAGAAGCTCGTCTACAGTATCAGGTAAATATCCCAGAAAGCAAAAAATGGATAAAGAAGTTGTGGCACGTACGTGCAATGCAATATCACTCAGCAATGAAATCTGTGTCATCAGGCCCGTAGCGGCATAGTAAGTGGATGCAGGTACGGTGATTCTACGTGAACTACGTCACACAGAAAAAGAAACATCATAAGATATCACTAATACACGGAATGTAAACTTGACTACACATGAACTGAATTACCAAACAGAACAGGGTCTCAAATTTAGAAAAACAACTAGTGCTTGCTTATGGGGAAAGGTGCGTTGGGGTGCTGCATAAAACCAGAGACTGAAATTAGCACAGATAACATTCCATAAGCCAAATATGTAATAGACAAGACCTACTCCTTGCTCAACGAAATGGACCCAACACCACATATTCAACGCCTAGGAATATACCTGACTAGGAAGAATCTTAAAACCCATGGATATATATGTCTCCGTAAGAGAATCAAGCGTGTGTACAGCGGCGGAAATGCAGCAGTGAAAATCCGATAAATCCCATTATCAAAATAAATTTCGAAAACAAAACACAAAGACAGTGAAATAGAGAGCAATTCTTAAATAATTCACTCAGGGCATGTGATGCAACCGGGATTGACCACATCTACACCCAGAGCTGGTTGAGACATAAGGCTGGACACTTCAGGCTGATAGCACTGGTGAGTTTCGGTGAGCAAATGCAGACCCTTTGAAGTCATACTGCATGGTACCCATTCCATGGGTCCCAACTCTCCAGGTTCAAGGCATTCTTCCTCCAGCTAAAACATGCATGGGAAACCCAGAGTATCGTCCACCGTGTGATTGGGAAACGATTTAAAATGCATCTCAGTTTTCGTATCCTGGTCCTCGGGTTCACCATTCCAGATGCTTTACTAACACTCTCCCCGCTTGGAGAGTCAGTGCCTTTAACCTCCTGTTTGGCACAGCTTGCCATTTCTGTGCAAGATGAACAGGAATAGGGAGAACCAATGAGAGACTAGCTGTAGGTGTCTGCACGGGCAAATGTAACGCTCATTGCCCACCAGGAAGAGGAATTAAACAAAGGCTCAGTGTGCCCTGCTGGAAACAGATTAGGGCCTGAAGCAATCCTGCGGTTTTGTGCCCAGCTCACAAGAAAGCGAGTTGAAGAAAGGAGCTCAGGGGCACTGTACTTCACAAACCTGCAGAGTTATAAATGACAGCTATCCTCCAAAAATATATTGAAGTAAGCCTGCGAAGGGGACTTGAAAGCGGGGATGAATTTCAGGAAAACGATTGCAGGGGGTAGACTGGAATTGCCCTGAAAGCATAGGAAAAGAGGCACATGGTCGACAATGATGCACTTGGCCAAAAAGGGCGTATGCGTTTTTTCCTGAATATATTCAGGAAAAAACGCATACGCCCTTTTTGGCCAACCAAGCAAGCCTGTAAAGGAAATCTGCACTACAATGAAATCTCACTGCCCCCCCGGGAAAAAGGGCCATCTGAAAAAAGTGTAAAATCCAGAAAGGTAGGACAGGATATGGAGAACAGGGAGCCTTGTTATGCTGATTGGCAGGATGTAAATTGCCAGCAGCCACCCTGGAGAAGTGTATGGTGTTTCCTGAAACAGGTAAGAAACAAAGCAACACAGCCTATGGCACTTCCACTTATGGTCCTATAGCTTACGGAAATTAAAATCAAAAACAGACAGCCACCCCAATATTTGGGACGGCTGTGTTCACAAGAAGCTCGTCTACAGTATCAGGTAAATATCCCAGAAAGCAAAAAATGGATAAAGAAGTTGTGGCACGTACGTGCAATGCAATATCACTCAGCAATGCAATCTGTGTCATCAGGCCCGTAGCGGCATAGTAAGTGGATGCAGGTACGGTGATTCTACGTGAACTACGTCACACAGAAAAAGAAACATCATAAGATATCACTAATACACCGAATGTAAACTTGACTACACATGAACTGAATTACAAAACAGAACAGGGTCTCAAATTTAGAAAAACAACTAGTGCTTGCTTATGGGGAAAGGTGCCTTGGGGTGCTGCATAAAACCAGAGACTGAAATTAGCACAGATAACATTCCATAAGCCAAATATGTAATAGACAAGACCTACTCCTTGCTCAACGAAATGGACTCAACACCACATATTCAACGCCTAGGAATATACCTGACTAGGAAGAATCTTAAAACCCATGGATATATATGTCTCCGTAAGAGAATCAAGCGTGTGTACAGTGGCGGAAATGCAGCAGTGAAAATCCGATAAATCCCATTATCAAAATAAATTTCGAAAACAAAACACAAAGACAGTGAAATAGAGAGCAATTCTTAAATAATTCACTCAGGGCATGTGATGCAACCGGGATTGACCACATCTACACCCAGAGCTGGTTGAGACATAAGGCTGGACACTTCAGGCTGATAGCACTGGTGAGTTTCGGTGAGCAAATGCAGACCCTTTGAAGTCATACTGCATGGTACCCATTCCATGGGTCCCAACTCTCCAGGTTCAAGGCATTCTTCCTCCAGCTAAAACATGCATGGGAAACCCAGAGTATTGTCCACCGTGTGATTGGGAAACGATTTAAAATGCATCTCAGTTTTCGTATCCTGGTCCTCGGGTTCACCATTCCAGATGCTTTACTAACACTCTCCCCGCTTGGAGAGTCAGTGCCTTTAACCTCCTGTTTGGCACAGCTTGCCATTTCTGTGCAAGATGAACAGGAATAGGGAGAACCAATGAGAGACTAGCTATAGGTGTCTGCACGGGCAAATGTAACGCTCATTGCCCACCAGGAAGAGGAATTAAACAAAGGCTCAGTGTGACCTGCTGGAAACAGATTAGGGCCTGAAGCAATCCTGCGGTTTTGTGCCCAGCTCACAAGAAAGCGAGTAGAAGAAAGGAGCTCAGGGGCACTGTACTTCACAAACCTGCAGAGTTATAAATGACAGCTATCCTCCAAAAATATATTGAAGTAAGCCTGCGAAGGGGACTTGAAAGCGGGGATGAATTTCAGGAAAACGATTGCAGGGGGTAGACTGGAATTGCCCTGAAAGCATAGGAAAAGAGGCACAACGTCGACAATGATGCACTTGGCCAAAAAGGGCGTATGCGTTTTTACCTGAATATATTCAGGAAAAAACGCATACGCCCTTTTTGGCCAACCAAGCAAGCCTGTAAAGGAAATCTGCACTACAATGAAATCTCACTGCCCCCCGGGCAAGAGGGCCATCTGAAAAAAGTGTAAAATCCAGAAAGGTAGGACAGGATATGGAGAACAGGGAGCCTTGTTATGCTGATTGGCAGGATGTAAATTGCCAGCAGCCACCCTGGAGAAGTGTATGGTGTTTCCTGAAACACGTAAGAAACAAAGCAACACAGCCTATGGCACTTCCACTTATGGTCCTATAGCTTACAGAAATTAAAATCAAAAACAGACAGCCACCCCAATATTTGGGACGGCTGTGTTCACAAGAAGCTCGTCTACAGTATCAGGTAAATATCCCAGAAAGCAAAAAATGGATAAAGAAGTTGTGGCACGTACGTGCAATGCAATATCACTCAGCAATGCAATCTGTGTCATCAGGCCCGTAGCGGCATAGTAAGTGGATGCAGGTACGGTGATTCTACGTGAACTACGTCACACAGAAAAAGAAACATCATAAGATATCACTAATACACGGAATGTAAACTTGACTACACATGAACTGACTTACAAAACAGAACAGTGTCTCAAATTTAGAAAACCAACTAGTGCTTGCTTATGGGGAAACGTGCCTTGGGGTGCTGCATAAAACCAGAGACTGAAATTAGCACAGATAACATTCCATAAGCCAAATATGTAATAGACAAGACCTACTCCTTGCTCAACGAAATGGACTCAACACCACATATTCAACGCCTAGGAATATACCTGACTAGGAAGAATCTTAAAACCCATGGATATATATGTCTCCGTAAGAGAATCAAGCGTGTGTACAGCGGCCGAAACGCATCACTGAAAATCCGATAAATCCCATTATCAAAATAAATTTCGAAAACAAAACACAAAGACAGTGAAATAGAGAGCAATTCTTAAATAATTCACTCAGGGCATGTGATGCAACCGGGATTGACCACATCTACACCCAGAGCTTGTTGAGACATAAGGCTGGACACTTCAGGCTGATAGCATTGGTGAGTTTCGGTGAGCAAATGCAGACCCTTTGAAGTCATACTGCATGGTACCCATTCCATGGGTCCCAACTCTCCAGGTTCAAGGGATTCTTCCTCCAGCTAAAACATGCATGGGAACCCCACAGTATGGTCCACCGTGTGATTGGGAAACGATTTAAAATGCATCTCAGTTTTCGTATCCTGGTCCTCGGGTTCACCATTCCAGATGCTTTACTAACACTCTCCCCGCTTGGAGCGTCACTGCCTTTAACCTCCTGTTTGGCACAGCTTGCAATTTCTGTGCAAGATGAACAGGAATAGGGAGAACCAATGAGAGACTAGCTGTAGGTGTCTGCACGGGCAAATGTAACGCTCATTGCCGACCAGGAAGGGGAATTAAACAAAGGCTCAGTGTGCCCTGCTGAAAACAGATTAGGGCCTGAAGTAATCCTGCGGTTTTGTGCCCAGCTCACAAGAAAGCGAGTTGAAGAAAGGAGCTCAGGGGCACTGTAATTCACAAACCTGCAGAGTTATAAATGACAGCTATCCTCCAAAAATATATTGAAGTAAGCCTGCGAAGGGGACTTGAAAGCGGGGCAGAATTTCAGGAAAACGATTGCAGGGGGTAGACTGGAATTGCCCTGAAAGCATAGGAAAAGAGGCAGAACGTCGACAATGATGCACTTGGCCAAAAAGGGCGTATGCGTTTTTTCCTGAATATATTCAGGAAAAAACACATACGCCCTTTTTGGCCAACCAAGCAAGCCTGTAAAGGAAATCTGCACTACAATGAAGTCTCACTGCCCCCCGGGCAAAAGGGCCATCTGAAAAAAGTGTAAAATCCAGAAAGGTAGGACAGGATATGGAGAACAGGGAGCCTTGTTATGCTGATTGGCAGGATGTAAATGGCCAGCAGCCACCCTGGAGAAGTGTATGGTGTTTCCTGAAACACGTAAGAAACAAAGCAACACATCCTTTGGCACTTCCACTTATGGTCCTATAGCTTACGGAAATTAAATCAAAAACAGACAGCCACCCCAATATTTGGGACGGCTGTGTTCACAAGAAGCTCATCTACAGTATCAGGTAAATATCCCAGAAAGCAAAAAATGGATAAAGAAGTTGTGGCACGTACGTGCAATGCAATATCACTCAGCAATGAAATCAGTGTCATCAGGCCCGTAGCGGCATAGTGAGTGGATGCAGGTACGGTGATTCTACGTGAACTACGTCACACAGAAAAAGAAACATCATAAGATATCACTAATACACGGAATGTAAACTTGACTACACATGAACTGAATTACAAAACAGAACAGGGTCTCAAATTTAGAAAACCATCTAGTGCTTGCTTATGGGGAAAGGTGCCTTGGGGACCTGCATAAAACCAGAGACTGAAATTAGCACAGATAACATTCCATAAGCCAAATATGTAATAGACAAGACCTACTCCTTGCTCAACGAAATGGACTCAACACCACATATTCAACGCCTAGGAATATACCTGACTAGGAAGAATCTTAAAACCCATGGATATATATGTCTCCGTAAGAGAATCAAGCGTGTGTACAGCGGCCGAAACGCAGCAGTGAAAATCCGATAAATCCCATTATCATATAAATTTCCAAAACAAAACACAAAGACAGTGAAATAGAGAGCAATTCTTAAATAATTCACTCAAGGCATGTGATGCAACCGGGATTTACCATATCTACACCCAGAGCTGGTTGAGACATAAGGCTGGACACTTCAGGCTGATAGCATTGGTGAGTTTTGGTGAGCAAATGCAGACCCTTTTAAGTCATACTGCATGGTACCCATTCCAAGGGTCCCAACTCTCCAGGTTCAAGGCATTCTTCCTCCAGCTAAAACATGCATGGGAAACCCAGAGTATCGTCCACCGTGTGATTGGGAAACGATTTAAAATGCATCTCAGTTTTCGTATCCTGGTCCTCAGGTTCACCATTCCAAATGCTTTACTAACACTCTCCCCGCTTGGAGAGTCAGTGCCTTTAACCTCCTGTTTGGCACAGCTTGCAATTTCTGTGCAAGATGAACAGGAATAGGGAGAACCAATGAGAGACTAGCTGTAGGTGTCTGCACGGGCAAATGTAACGCTCATTGCCGACCAGGAAGAGGAATTAAACAAAGGCTCAGTGTGCCCTGCTGGAAACAGATTAGGGCCTGAAGCAATCCTGCGGTTTTGTGCCCAGCTCACAAGAAAGCGAGTTGAAGAAAGGAGCTCAGGGGCACTGTACTTCACAAACCTGCAGAGTTATAAATGACAGCTATCTTCCAAAAGTATATTGAAGTAAGCCTGCGAAGGGGACTTGAAAGCGGGGCAGAATTTCAGGAAAACGACTGCAGGGGGTAGACTGGAATTGCCCTGAAAGCATAGGAAAAGAGGCACAACGTCGACAATGATGCACTTGGCCAAAAAGGGCGTATGCGTTTTTTCCTGAATATATTAAGGAAAAAACGCATACGCACTTTTTGGCCAACCAAGCAAGCCTGTAAAGGAAATGTGCACTACAATGAAGTCTCCCTGCCCCCCGGGCAAGAGGGCCATCTGAAAAGAGTGTAAAATCCAGAAAGGTAGGACAGGATATGGAGAACAGGGAGCCTTGTTATGCTGATTGGCAGGATGTAAATTGCCAACAGCCACCCTGGAGAAGTGTATGGTGTTTCCTGAAACACGTAAGAAATAAAGCAACACAGCCTATGGCAATTGCACTTATGGTCCTATTCCTTAGGGAAATTAAATTCAAAACCAGAGAGCCACCCCAAAGTTTGGGACGGCTGTGTTCCCAAGAAGCTCGTCTACAGTACCAGGTAAATATCCCAGAAAGCAAAAAATGGATAAAGAAGTTGTGGCACGTACGTACAATGCAATATCACTCAGCAATGGAATCTGTGTCATCAGGCCCGTAGCCGCATAGTGAGTGGATGCAGGTACGGTGATTCTACATGAACTACATCACACAGAAAAAGAAACATCATAAGATATCACTAATACACGGAATGTAAACTTGACTACACATGAACTGAATTACAAAACAGAACAGGGTCTCAAATTTAGAAAACCAACTAGTGCTTGCTTATGGGGAAAGGTGCCTTGGGGTGCTGCATAAAACCAGAGACTGAAATTAGCACAGATAACATTCCATAAGCCAAATATGTAATAGAAAAGACCTACTCCTTGCTCAACGAAATGTACTCAACACCACATATTCAACGCCTAGGATTATACCTGACTAGGAAGAATCTTAAAACCCATGGATATATATGTCTCCGTAAGAGAATCAAGCGTGTGTACAGCGGCCGATACGCAGCAGTGAAAATCCGATAAATCCCATTATCAAAATAAATTTCGAAAACAAAACACAAAGACAGTGAAATAGAGAGCAATTCTTAAATAATTCACTCAGGGCATGTGATGGAACCGGGATTGACCACATCTACCCCCAGAGCTGATTGAGACATAAGGCTGGACACTTCAGGCTAATAGCATTGGTGAGTTTCGGTGAGCAAATGCAGACCCTTTGAATTCACACTGCATCGTACCTATTCCATGGGTCCCAACTCTTCAGGTTCAAGGGATTCTTCCTCCAGCTAAAACATGCATAGGAAACCCACAGTATGGTCCACCGTGTGATTGGGAAACGATTTACAATGCATCTCAGTTTTCGTATCCTGGTCCTCGGGTTCACCATTCCAGATGCTTTACTAACATTCTCCCTGCTTGGAGAGTCAGTGCCTTTAACCTCCTGTTTGGCACAGCTTGCAATTTCTGTGCAAGATGAACAGGAATAGGGAGAACCAATGAGAGACTAGCTATAGGTGTCTGCACGGGCAAATGTAACGCTCATTGCCCACCAGGAAGAGGAATTAACCAAAGGTTCAGTGTGCCCTGCTGGAAACAGATTAGGGCCTGAAACAATCCTGCGGTTTTGTGCCCAGCTCACAAGAAAGCGAGTTGAAGAAAGGAGCTCAGGGGATTGTAATTCACAAACCTGCAGAGTTATAAATGACAGCTATCCTCCAAAAATATATTGAAGTAAGCCTGCGAGGGGGACTTGAAAGCGGGGCAGAATTTCAGGAAAACGATTGCAGGGGGTAGACTGGAATTGCCCTGAAAGCATAGGAAAAGAGGCAGAACGTTGACAATGATGCACTTGGCCAAAAAGGGCGTATGCGTTTTTTCCTGAATATATTCAGGAAAAAACGCATACGCCCTTTTTGGCCAACCAAGCAAGCCTGTAAAGGAAATCTGCACCACAACGAAGTCTCACTGCCCCCCGGGCAAAAGGGCCATCTGAAAAAAGTGTAAAATCCAGAAAGGTAGGACAGGATATGGAGAACAGGGAGCCTTGTTATGCTGATTGGCAGGATGTAAATTGCCAGCAGCCACCCTGGAGAAGTGTATGGTGTTTCCTGAAACACGTAAGAAACAAAGCAACACAGCCTATGGCACTTCCACTTATGGTCCTATAGCTTACGGAAATTAAAATCAAAAACAGAAAACCACCCCAATATTTGGGATGGCTGTGTTCACAAGAAGCTCGTCTACACTATCAGGTAAATATCCCAGAAAGCAAAAAATGGATAAAGAAGATGTGGCACGTACGTACAATGCAATATCACTCAGCAATGGAATCTGTGTCATCAGGCCCGTAGCGGCATAGTGAGTGGATGCAGGTACGGTGATTCTACGTGAACTACGTCACACCGAAAAAGAAACATCATAAGTTAACACTAATACACGGAATGTAAACTTGACTACACATGAACTGAATTACAAAACAGAACAGGGTCTCAAATTTAGGAAACCAACTAGTGCTTGCTTATGGGGAAAGGTGCCTTGGGGTGCTGCATAAAACCAGAGACTGAAATTAGCACAGATAACTTTCCATAAGCCAAATATGTAATAGACAAGACCTACTCCTTGTTCAACGAAATGGACCCAACACCACATATTCAACGCCTAGGAATATACCTGACAAGGAAGAATCTTAAAACCCATGGATATATATGTCTCCGTAAGAGAATCAAGCGTGTGTACAGCGGCATAAACGCAGCAGTGAAAATCCGATAAATCCCATTATCAAAATAAATTTCAAAAACAAAACACAAAGACAGTGAAATAGAGAGCAATTCTTAAATAATTCACTCAGGGCATGTGATGCAACCGGGATTTAACACATCTACACCCAGAGCTGGTTGAGACATAAGTCTGGACACTTCAGGCTGATAGCATTGGTGAGTTTCGGTGAGCAAATTCAGACCCTTTGAAGTCATACTGCATGGTACCCATTCCATGGGTCCCAACTCTCCAGGTTCAAGGGATTCTTCCTCCAGCTAAAACATGCATGGGAAACTCAGAGTATCATCCACCGTGTGATTGGGAAACGATTTAAAATGCATCTCAGTTTTCGTATCCTGGTCCTCGGGTTCACCATTCCAGATGCTTTACTAACACTCTCCCCGCTTGGAGAGTCAGTGCCTTTAACCTCCTCTTTGGCACAGCTTGCAATTTCTGTGCAAGATGAACAGGAATAGGGAGAACCAATGATAGACTAGCTGTAGGTGTCTGCACGGGCAAATGTAACGCTCATTGCCCACCAGGAAGAGGAATTAAACAAAGGCTCAGTGTGCCCTGCTGGAAACAGATTAGGGCCTGAAGCAATCCTGCGGTTTTGTGCCCAGCTCACAAGAAAGCGAGTTGAAGAAAGGAGCTCAGGGGCACTGTACTTCACAAACCTGCAGAGTTATAAATGACAGCTATCCTCCAAAAATATATTGAAGAAAGCCTGCGAAGGGGACTTGAAAGCGGGGCAGAATTTCAGGAAAACGATTGCAGGGGGTAGACTGGAATTGCCCTGAAAGCATAAGAAAAGAGGCACAAAGTCCACAATGATGCACTTGGCCAAAAAGGGCGTATGCGTTTTTTCCTGAATATATTCAGGAAAAAACGCATACGCCCTTTTTGGCCAACCAAGCAAGCCTGTAAAGGAAATCTGCACTACAATGAAGTCTCACTGCCCCCGGGCAAAAGGGCCATCTGAAAAAAGTGTAAAATCCAGAAAGGTAGGACAGGATATGGAGAACAGGGAGCCTTGTTATGCTGATTGGCAGGGTGTAAATTGCCAGCATCCACCCTGGAGAAGTGTATGGTGTTTCCTGAAACACGTAAGAAACAAAGCAACACAGCCTATTGCACTTCCACTTATGGTCCTATAGCTTACGGAAATTAAAATCAAAAACAGACAGCCACCCCAATATTTGGGACGGCTGTGTTCACAAGAAGCTCGTCTAAAATATCTGGTAAATATCCCAGAAGGCAAAAAATGGATAAAGAAGGTGTGGCACGTACGTGCAATGCAGTAAAACTCAGCAATGAAATCTGTGTCATCAGGCCCGTAGCGGCATAGTGAGAGGATGCAGATACGGTGATTCTACGTGAACTACGTCACACAGAAAAAGAAACATCATAAGATATCACTAATACACGGAATGTAAACTTGACTACACATGAACTGAATTACAAAACAGAACAGGGTCTCAAATTTAGAAAACCAACTAGTGCTTGCTTATGGGGAAAGGTGCCTTGGGGTGCTGCATAAAACCGGAGACTGAAATTAGCACAGATAACATTCTATAAGCCAAATATGTAATAGACAAGACCTACTCCTTGCTCAACGAAATGGACTCAACACCACATATTCAATGCCTAGGAATATACCTGACTAGGATGAATCTTAAAACCCATGGATATATATGTCTCTGTAAGAGAATCAAGCGTGTGTACAGCGGCCGAAACGCAGCAGTGAAAATCCGATAAATCGCATTATCAAAATAAATTTCGAAACAAAACACAAAGACAGAGAAATAGAGAGCAATTCTTAAATAATTCACTCAGGGAATGTGATGCAACCGGGATTGACCACATCTACACCCAGAGCTGGTTGACACATAAGGCTGGACACTTCAGGCTGATAGCATTGGTGAGTTTCGGTGAGCAAATGCAGACCCTTTGAAGTCATACTGCATGGTACCTATTCCATGGGTCCCAACTCTCCAGGTTCAAGGGATTCTTCCTCCAGCTAAAACATGCATGGGAAACCCACAGTATTGTCCACTGTGTGATTGGGAAACGATTTAAAATGCATCTCAGTTTTCGTATCCTGGTCCTCGGGTTCACCATTCCAGATGCTTTACTAACACTCTCCCTGCTTGGAGAGTCACTGCCTTTAACCTCCTGTTTGGCACAGCTTGCAATTTCTGTGCAAGATGAACAGGAATAGGGAGAACCAATGAGAGACTGGCTGTAGGTGTCTGCACGGGCAAATGTAACGCTCATTTCCCACCAGGAAGAGGAATTAACCAAAGGCTCAGCATTCCCTGCCGGAAACAGATTAGGGCCTGAAGCAATCCTGCGGTTTTGTGCCCAGCTCACAAGAAAGTGAGTTGAAGAAAGGAGCTCAGGGCCACTGTAATTCACAAACCTGCAGAGTTATAAATGACAGCTATCCTCCAAAAATATATTGAAGTAAGCCTGCGAAGGGGACTTGAAAGCGGGGCAGAATTTCAGGAAAACGATTGCAGGGGGTAGACTGGAATTGCCCTGAAAGCATAGGAAAAGAGGCAGAACGTCGACAATGATGCACTTGGCCAAAAAGGGCGTATGCGTTTTTTCCTGAATATATTCAGGGAAAAACGCATACGCCCTTTTTGCCCAACCAAGCAAGCCTGTAAAGGAAATCTGCACTACAATGAAGTCTCACTGCCCCCCGGGCAAAAGGGCCATCTGAAAAAAGTGTAAAATCCAGAAAGGTAGGACAGGATATGGAGAACAGGGAGCCTTGTTATGCTGATTGGCAGGATGTAAATTGCCGGCAGCCACCCTGGAGAAGTGTATGGTGTTTCCTGAAACACGTAAGAAATAAAGCAACACAGCCTATGGCAATTGCACTTATGGTCCTATTCCTTAGGGAAATTAAAATCAAAAACAGAGAGCCACCCAAAAGTTTGGGACGGCTGTGTTCCCAAGAAGCTCGTCTACAGTACCAGGTAAATATCCCAGAATGCAAAATATGGATAAAGAAGTTGTGGCACGTACGTGCAATGCAATATCACTCAGCAATGAAATCTGTGTCATCAGGCCCTTAGCGGCATAGTGAGTGGATGCAGGTACGGTGATTCTACGTGAACTACGCCACACAGAAAAAGAAACATCATAAGATATCACTAATACACGGAATGTAAACTTGACAACACATGAACTGAATTACAAAACAGAACAGGGTCTCAAATTTAGAAAACCAACTAGTGCTTGCTTATGGGGAAAGGTGCCTTGGGGTGCTGCATAAAACCAGAGACTGAAATTAGCACAGATAACTTTCCATAAGCCAAATATGTAATAGACAAGACCTACTCCTTGCTCAACGAAATGGACTCAACACCACATATTCAACGCCTAGGAATATACCTGACTAGGAAGAATCTTAAAACCCATGGATATATATGTCTCTGTAAGAGAATCAAGCGTGTGTACAGCGGCCGAAACGCAGCAGTGAAAATCCGATAAATCCCATTATCAAAATAAATTTCGAAAACAAAACACAAAGACAGTGAAATAGAGAGCAATTCTTAAATAATTCACTCAGGGCATGTGATGCAACCGGGATTGACCACATCTACACCCAGAGCTGGTTGAGACATAAGGCTGGACACTTCAGGCTGATAGCATTGGTGAGTTTCGGTGAGCAAATGCAGACCTTTTGAAGTCATACTGCATGGTACCCTTTCCATGGGTCCCAACTCTCCAGGTTCAAGGGATTCTTCCTCCAGCTAAAACATGCATGGGAAACCCAGAGTATCGTCCACCGTGTGATTGGGAACCGATTTAAAATGCATCTCAGTTTTCGTATCCTGGTCCTCGGGTTCACCATTCCAGATGCTTTACTAACACTCTCCCCGCTTGGAGAGTCACTGCCTTTAACCTCCTGTTTGGCACAGCTTGCAATTTCTGTGCAAGATGAACAGGAATAGGGAGAACCAATGAGAGACTAGCTGTAGGTGTCTGCACGGGCAAATGTAACGCTCATTGCCCACCAGGAAGAGGAATTAAACAAAGGCTCAGCGTGCCCTGCTGAAAACAGATTAGGGCCTGAAGCAATCCTGCGGTTTTGTGCCCAGCTCACAAGAAAGCGAGTTGAAGAAAGGAGCTCATGGGCACTGTAATTCACAAACCTGCAGAGTTATAAATGACAGCTATCTTCCAAAAGTATATTGAAATAAGTCTGCGAAGGGGACTTGAAAGCGGGGCAGAATTTCAGGAAAACGATTGCAGGGGGTAGACTGGAATTGCCCTGAAAGCATAGGAAAAGAGGCACAACGTCGACAATGATGCACTTGGCCAAAAAGGGCGTATGCGTTTTTTCCTGAATATATTCAGGAAAAAACGCATACGCCCTTTTTGGCCAAACAAGCAAGCCTGTAAAGGAAATCTGCACTACAATGAAGTCTCACTGCCCCCCGGGCAAGAGGGCCATCTGAAAAAAGTGTAAAATCCAGAAAGGTAGGACAGGATATGGAGAACAGGGAGCCTTGTTATGCTGATTGGCAGGATGTAAATTGCCAGCAGCCACCCTGGAGAAGTGTATGGTGTTTCCTGAAACATGTAAGAAACAAAGCAACACAGCCTATGGCATTTCCACTTATGGTCCTATAGCTTACGGAAATTAAAATCAAAAACAGACAGCCACCCCAATATTTGGGACGGCTGTGTTCACAAGAAGCTCGTCTACAGTATCAGGTAAATATCCTAGAAAGCAAAAAATGCATAAAGAAGTTGTGGCACGTACGTACAATGCAATATCACTCAGCAATGGAATCTGTGTCATCAGGCCCGTAGCGGCATAGTGAGTGGATGCAGGTACGGTGATTCTACATGAACTACATCACACAGAAAAAGAAACATCATAAGATATCACTAATACACGGAATGTAAACTTGACTACACATGAACTGAATTACAAAACAGAACAGGGTCTCAAATTTAGAAAACCAACTAGTGCTTGCTTATGGGGAAAGGTGCCTTGGGGTGCTGCATAAAACCAGAGACTGAAATTAGCACAGATAACATTCCATAAGCCAAATATGTAATAGACAAGACCTACTTCTTGCTCAAAGAAATGTACTCAACACCACATATTCAACGCCTAGGATTATACCTGACTAGGAAGAATCTTAAAACCCATGGATATATATGTCTCCGTAAGAGAATCAAGCGTGTGTACAGCGGCCGATACGCAGCAGTGAAAATCCGATAAATCCCATTATCAAAATAAATTTCGAAAACAAAACACAAAGACAGTGAAATAGAGAGCAATTCTTAAATAATTCACTCAGGGCATGTGATGGAACCGGGATTGACCACATCTACCCCCAGAGCTGATTGAGACATAAGGCTGGACACTTCAGGCTAATAGCATTGGTGAGTTTCGGTGAGCAAATGCAGACCCTTTGAATTCACACTGCATCGTACCTATTCCATGGGTCCCAACTCTTCAGGTTCAAGGGATTCTTCCTCCAGCTAAAACATGCATAGGAAACCCACAGTATGGTCCACCGTGTGATTGGGAAACGATTTACAATGCATCTCAGTTTTCGTATCCTGGTCCTCGGGTTCACCATTCCAGATGCTTTACTAACATTCTCCCTGCTTGGAGAGTCAGTGCCTTTAACCTCCTGTTTGGCACAGCTTGCAATTTCTGTGCAAGATGAACAGGAATAGGGAGAACCAATGAGAGACTAGCTATAGGTGTCTGCACGGGCAAATGTAACGCTCATTGCCCACCAGGAAGAGGAATTAACCAAAGGTTCAGTGTGCCCTGCTGGAAACAGATTAGGGCCTGAAACAATCCTGCGGTTTTGTGCCCAGCTCACAAGAAAGCGAGTTGAAGAAAGGAGCTCAGTGGATTGTAATTCACAAACCTGCAGAGTTATAAATGACAGCTATCCTCCAAAAATATATTGAAGTAAGCCTGCGAGGGGGACTTGAAAGCGGGGCAGAATTTCAGGAAAACGATTGCAGGGGGTAGACTGGAATTGCCCTAAAGCATAGGAAAAGAGGCAGAACGTTGACAATGATGCACTTGGCCAAAAAGGGCGTATGCGTTTTTTCCTGAATATATTCAGGAAAAAACGCATACGCCCTTTTTGGCCAACCAAGCAAGCCTGTAAAGGAAATCTGCACCACAACGAAGTCTCACTGCCCCCCGGGCAAAAGGGCCATCTGAAAAAAGTGTAAAATCCAGAAAGGTAGGACAGGATATGGAGAACAGGGAGCCTTGTTATGCTGATTGGCAGGATGTAAATAGCCAGCAGCCACCCTGGAGAAGTGTATGGTGTTTCCTGAAACACGTAAGAAACAAAGCAACACAACCTATGGCACTTCCACTTATGGTCCTATAGCTTACGGAAATTAAAATCAAAAACAGAAAACCACCCCAATATTTGGGATGGCTGTGTTCACAAGAAGCTGGTCTACACTATCAGGTAAATATCCCAGAAAGCAAAAAATGGATAAAGAAGTTGTGGCACGTACGTACAATGCAATATCACTCAGCAATGGAATCTGTGTCATCAGGCCCGTAGCGGCATAGTGAGTGGATGCAGGTACGGTGATTCTACGTGAACTACGTCACACCGAAAAAGAAACATCATAAGTTAACACTAATACACAGAATGTAAACTTGACTACACATGAACTGAATTACAAAACAGAACAGGGTCTCAAATTTAGGAAACCAACTAGTGCTTGCTTATGGGGAAAGGTGCCTTGGGGTGCTGCATAAAACCAGAGACTGAAATTAGCACAGATAACTTTCCATAAGCCAAATATGTAATAGACAAGACCTACTCCTTGTTCAACGAAATGGACCCAACACCACATATTCAACGCCTAGGAATATACCTGACAAGGAAGAATCTTAAAACCCATGGATATATATGTCTCCGTAAGAGAATCAAGCATGTGTACAGCGGCATAAACGCAGCAGTGAAAATCCGATAAATCCCATTATCAAAATAAATTTCAAAAACAAAACACAAAGACAGTGAAATAGAGAGCAATTCTTAAATAATTCACTCAGGGCATGTGATGCAACCGGGATTTAACACATCTACACCCAGAGCTGGTTGAGACATAAGGCTGGACACTTCAGGCTGATAGCATTGGTGAGTTTCGGTGAGCAAATGCAGACCCTTTGAAGTCATACTGCATGGTACCCATTCCATGGGTCCCAACTCTCCAGGTTCAAGGGATTCTTCCTCCAGCTAAAACATGCATGGGAAACTCAGAGTATCGTCCACCGTGTGATTGGGAAACGATTTAAAATGCATCTCAGTTTTCGTATCCTGGTCCTCGGGTTCACCATTCCAGATGCTTTACTAACACTCTCCCCGCTTGGAGAGTCAGTGCCTTTAACCTCCTCTTTGGCACAGCTTGCAATTTCTGTGCAAGATGAACAGGAATAGGGAGAACCAATGAGAGACTAGCTGTAGGTGTCTGCACGGGCAAATGTAACGCTCATTGCCCACCAGGAAGAGGAATTAAACAAAGGCTCCGTGTGCCCTGCTGGAAACAGATTAGGGCCTGAAGCAATCCTGCGGTTTTGTGCCCAGCTCACAAGAAAGCGAGTTGAAGAAAGGAGCTCAGGGGCACTGTAATTCACAAACCTGCAGAGTTATAAATGACAGCTATCCTCCAAAAATATATTGAAGTAAGCCTGCGAAGGGGACTTGAAAGCGGGGCAGAATTTCAGGAAAACGATTGCAGGGGGTAGACTGGAATTGCCCTGAAAGCATAGGAAAAGAGGCAGAACGAGGACAATGATGCACTTGGCCAAAAAGGGCGTATGCGTTTTTTCCTGAATATATTCAGGAAAAAACGCATACGCCCTTTTTGGCCAACCAAGCAAGCCTGTAAAGGAAATCTGCACTACAATGAAGTCTCACTGCCCCCGGGCAAAAGGGCCATCTGAAAAAAGTGTAAAATCCAGAAAGGTAGGACAGGATATGGAGAACAGGGAGCCTTGTTATGCTGATTGGCAGGGTGTAAATTGCCAGCATCCACCCTGGAGAACTGTATGGTGTTTCTTGAAACATGTAAGAAACAAAGCAACACAGCCTATTGCACTTCCACTTATGGTCCTATAGCTTACGGAAATTAAAATCAAAAACAGACAGCCACCCCAATATTTGGGACGGCTGTGTTCACAAGAAGCTCGTCTAAAATATCTGGTAAATATCCCAGAAGGCAAAAAATGGATAAAGAAGATGTGGCACGTACGTGCAATGCAGTATAACTCAGCAATGAAATCTGTGTCATCAGGCCCGTAGCGGCATAGTGAGAGGATGCAGATACGGTGATTCTACGTGAACTACGTCACACAGAAAAAGAAACATCATAAGATATCACTAATACACGGAATGTAAACTTGACTACACATGAACTGAATTACAAAACAGAACAGGGTCTCAAATTTAGAAAACCAACTAGTGCTTGCTTATGGGGAAAGGTGCCTTGGGGTGCTGCATAAAACCAGAGACTGAAATTAGCACAGATAACATTCTATAAGCCAAATATGTAATAGACAAGACCTACTCCTTGCTCAACGAAATGGACTCAACACCACATATTCAATGCCTAGGAATATACCTGACTAGGAAGAATCTTAAAACCCATGGATATATATGTCTCTGTAAGAGAATCAAGCGTTTGTACAGCGGCCGAAACGCAGCAGTGAAAATCCGATAAATCCCATTATCAAAATAAATTTCGAAACAAAACACAAAGACAGTGAAATAGAGAGCAATTCTTAAATAATTCACTCAGGGAATGTGATGCAACCGGGATTGACCACATCTACACCCAGAGCTGGTTGACACATAAGGCTGGACACTTCAGGCTGATAGCATTGGTGAGTTTCGGTGAGCAAATGCAGACCCTTTGAAGTCATACTGCATGGTACCTATTCCATGGGTCCCAACTCTCCAGGTTCAAGGGATTCTTCCTCCAGCTAAAACATGCATGGGAAACCCACAGTATGGTCCACCGTGTGATTGGGAAACGATTTAAAATGCATCTCAGTTTTCGTATCCTGGTCCTCGGGTTCACCATTCCAGATGCTTTACTAACACTCTCCCTGCTTGGAGAGTCACTGCCTTTAACCTCCTGTTTGGCACAGCTTGCAATTTCTGTGCAAGATGAACAGGAATAGGGAGAACCAATGAGAGACTAGCTGTAGGTGTCTGCACGGGCAAATGTAACGCTCATTTCCCACCAGGAAGAGGAATTAACCAAAGGCTCAGCATTCCCTTCCGGAAACAGATTAGGGCCTGAAGCAATCCTGCGGTTTTGTGCCCAGCTCACAAGAAAGTGAGTTGAAGAAAGGAGCTCAGGGCCACTGTAATTCACAAACCTGCAGAGTTATAAATGACAGCTATCCTCCAAAAATATATTGAAGTAAGCCTGCGAAGGGGACTTGAAAGCGGGGCAGAATTTCAGGAAAACGATTGCAGGGGTTAGACTGGAATTGCCCTGAAAGCATAGGAAAAGAGGCAGAACGTCGACAATGATGCACTTGGCCAAAAAGGGCGTATGCGTTTTTTCCTGAATATATTCAGGGAAAAACGCATACGCCCTTTTTGCCCAACCAAGCAAGCCTGTAAAGGAAATCTGCACTACAATGAAGTCTCACTGCCGCCCGGGCAAAAGGGCCATGTGAAAAAAGTGTAAAATCCAGAAAGGTAGGACAGGATATGGAGAACAGGGAGCCTTGTTATGCTGATTGGCAGGATGTAAATTGCCGGCAGCCACCCTGGAGAAGTGTATGGTGTTTCCTGAAACACGTAAGAAATAAAGCAACACAGCCTATGGCAATTGCACTTATGGACCTATTCCTTAGGGAAATTAAAATCAAAAACAGAGAGCCACCCAAAAGTTTGGGACGGCTGTGTTCCCAAGAAGCTCGTCTACAGTACCAGGTAAATATCCCAGAAAGCAAAATATGGATAAAGAAGTTGTGGCACGTACGTGCAATGCAATATCACTCAGCAATGAAATCTGTGTCATCAGGCCCGTAGCGGCATAGTGAGTGGATGCAGGTACGGTGATTCTACGTGAACTACGCCACACAGAAAAAGAAACATCATAAGATATCACTAATACACGGAATGTAAACTTGACAACACATGAACTGAATTACAAAACAGAACAGGGTCTCAAATTTAGAAAACCAACTAGTGCTTGCTTATGGGGAAAGGTGCCTTGGGGTGCTGCATAAAACCAGAGACTGAAATTAGCACAGATAACTTTCCATAAGCCAAATATGTAATAGACAAGACCTACTCCTTGCTCAACGAAATGGACTCAACACCACATATTCAACGCCTAGGAATATACCTGACTAGGAAGAATCTTAAAACCCATGGATATATATGTCTCTGTAAGAGAATCAAGCGTGTGTACAGCGGCCGAAACGCAGCAGTGAAAATCCGATAAATCCCATTATCAAAATAAATTTCGAAAACAAAACACAAAGACAGTGAAATAGAGAGCAATTCTTAAATAATTCACTCAGGGCATGTGATGCAACCGGGATTGACCACATCTACACCCAGAGCTGGTTGAGACATAAGGCTGGACACTTCAGGCTGATAGCATTGGTGAGTTTCGGTGAGCAAATGCAGACCTTTTGAAGTCATACTGCATGGTACCCATTCCATGGGTCCCAACTCTCCAGGTTCAAGGGATTCTTCCTCCAGCTAAAACATGCATGGGAAACCCAGAGTATCGTCCACCGTGTGATTGGGAACCGATTTAAAATGCATCTCAGTTTTCGTATCCTGGTCCTCGGGTTCACCATTCCAGATGCTTTACTAACACTCTCCCTGCTTGGAGAGTCACTGCCTTTAACCTCCTGTTTGGCACAGCTTGCAATTTCTGTGCAAGATGAACAGGAATAGGGAGAACCAATGAGAGACTAGCTGTAGGTGTCTGCACCGGCAAATGTAACGCTCATTGCCGACCAGGAAGAGGAATTAAACAAAGGCTCAGCGTGCCCTGCTGAAAACAGATTAGGGCCTGAAGCAATCCTGCGGTTTTGTGCCCAGCTCACAAGAAAGCGAGTTGAAGAAAGGAGCTCAGGGGCACTGTAATTCACAAACTTGCAGAGTTATAAATGACAACTATCTTCCAAAAGTATATTGAAGTAAGTCTGCGAAGGGGACTTGAAAGCGGGGCAGAATTTCAGGAAAACGATTGCAGGGGGTAGACTGGAATTGCCCTGAAAGCATAGGAAAAGAGGCACAACGTCGACAATGATGCACTTGGCCAAAAAGGGCGTATGCGTTTTTTCCTGAATATATTCAGGAAAAAACGCATACGCCCTTTTTGGCCAAACAAGCAAGCCTGTAAAGGAAATCTGCACTACAATGAAGTCTCACTGCCCCCCGGGCAAAAGGGCCATCTGAAAAAAGTGTAAAATCCAGAAAGGTAGGACAGGATATGGAGAACAGGGAGCCTTGTTATGCTGATTGGCAGGATGTAAATTGCCAACAACCACCCTGGAGAAGTGTATGGTGTTTCCTGAAACACGTAAGAAATAAAGCAACACAGCGTATGGCAATTGCACTTATGGTCCTATTCCTTAGGGAAATTAAAATCAAAAACAGAGAGCCACCCCAAAGTTTGGGACGGCTGTGTTCCCAAGAAGCTCGTCTACAGTACCAGGTAAATATCCCAGAAAGCAAAATATGGATAAAGAAGTTGTGGCACATACGTGCAATGCAATATCACTCAGCAATGAAATCTGTGTCATCAGGCCCGTAGCGGCATAGTGAGTGGATGCAGGTACGGTGATTCTACATGAACTACGTCACACAGAAAAAGAAACATAATAAGATATCACTAATACACGGAATGTAAACTTGACTACACATGAACTGAATTACAAAACAGAACAGTGTCTCAAATTTAGAAAACCAACTAGTGCTTGCTTATGGGGAAAGGTGCCTTGGGGTGCTGCATAAAACCAGAGACTGAAATTAGCACAGATAACATTCCATAAGCCAAATATGTAATAGACAAGACCTACTCCTTGCTCAACGAAATGGACTCAACACCACATATTCAACGCCTAGGAATATACCTGACTAGGAAGAATCTTAAAACCCATGGATATATATGTCTCCGTAAGAGAATCAAGCATGTGTACAGCGGCCGAAACGCAGCAGTGAAAATCCAATAAATCCCATTATCAAAATAATTTTCGAAAACAAAACACAAAGACAGTGAAATAGAGAGCAATTCTTAACTAATTCACTCAGGGCATGTGATGCAACCGGGATTGACCACATCTACACCCAGAGCTGGTTGAGACATAAGGCTGGACACTTCAGGCTGATAGCATTGGTGAGTTTCGGTGAGCAAATGCAGACCCTTTGAAGTCATACTGCATGGTACCTATTCCATGGGTCCCAACTCTTCAGGTTCAAGGGATTCTTCCTCCAGCTAAAACATGCATGGGAACCCCACAGTATGGTCCACCGTGTGATTGGGAAACGATTTAAAATGCATCTCAGTTTTCGTATCCTGGTCCTCGGGTTCACCAATCCAGATGCTTTACTAACACTCTCCCCGCTTGGAGAGTCACTGCCTTTAACCTCCTATTTGGCACAGCTTGCAATTTCTGTGCAAGATGAACAGGAATAGGGAGAACCAATGAGAGACTAGCTGTAGGTGTCTGCACCGGCAAATGTAACGCTCATTGCCGACCAGGAAGAGGAATTAAACAAAGGCTCAGCGTGCCCTGCTGAAAACAGATTAGGGCCTGAAGCAATCCTGCGGTTTTGTGCCCAGCTCACAAGAAAGCGAGTTGAAGAAAGGAGCTCATGGGCACTGTAATTCACAAACCTGCAGAGTTATAAATGACAGCTATCTTCCAAAAGTATATTGAAGTAAGTCTGCGAAGGGGACTTGAAAGCGGGGCAGAATTTCAGGAAAACGATTGCAGGGGGTAGACTGGAATTGCCCTGAAAGCATAGGAAAAGAGGCACAACGTCGACAATGATGCACTTGGCCAAAAAGGGCGTATGCGTTTTTTCCTGAATATATTCAGGAAAAAACGCATACGCCCTTTTTGGCCAAACAAGCAAGCCTGTAAAGGAAATCTGCACTACAATGAAGTCTCACTGCCCCCCGGGCAAGAGGGCCATCTGAAAAAAGTGTAAAATCCAGAAAGGTAGGACAGGATATGGAGAACAGGGAGCCTTGTTATGCTGATTGGCAGGATGTAAATTGCCAACAACCACCCTGGAGAAGTGTATGGTGTTTCCTGAAACACGTAAGAAATAAAGCAACACAGCCTATGGCAATTGCACTTATGGTCCTTTTCCTTAGGGAAATTAAAATCAAAAACAGAGAGCCACCCAAAAGTTTGGGACGGCTGTGTTCCCAAGAAGCTCGTCTACAGTACCAGGTAAATATCCCAGAAAGCAAAATATGGATAAAGAAGTTGTGGCACGTACGTGCAATGCAATATCACTCAGCAATGAAATCTGTGTCATCAGGCCCGTAGCGGCATAGTGAGTGGATGCAGGTACGGTGATTCTACGTGAACTACGCCACACAGAAAAAGAAACATCATAAGATATCACTAATACACGGAATGTAAACTTGACAACACATGAACTGAATTACAAAACAGAACAGGGTCTCAAATTTAGAAAACCAACTAGTGCTTGCTTATGGGGAAAGGTGCCTTGGGGTGCTGCATAAAACCAGAGACTGAAATTAGCACAGATAACTTTCCATAAGCCAAATATGTAATAGACAAGACCTACTCCTTGCTCAACGAAATGGACTCAACACCACATATTCAACGCCTAGGAATATACCTGACTAGGAAGAATCTTAAAACCCATGGATATATATGTCTCTGTAAGAGAATCAAGCGTGTGTACAGCGGCCGAAACGCAGCAGTGAAAATCCGATAAATCCCATTATCAAAATAAATTTCGAAAACAAAACACAAAGACAGTGAAATAGAGAGCAATTCTTAAATAATTCACTCAGGGCATGTGATGCAACCGGGATTGACCACATCTACACCCAGAGCTGGTTGAGACATAAGGCTGGACACTTCAGGCTGATAGCATTGGTGAGTTTCGGTGAGCAAATGCAGACCTTTTGAAGTCATACTGCATGGTACCCATTCCATGGGTCCCAACTCTCCAGGTTCAAGGGATTCTTCCTCCAGCTAAAACATGCATGGGAAACCCAGAGTATCGTCCACCGTGTGATTGGGAACCGATTTAAAATGCATCTCAGTTTTCGTATCCTGGTCCTCGGGTTCACCATTCCAGATGCTTTACTAACACTCTCCCCGCTTGGAGAGTCACTGCCTTTAACCTCCTGTTTGGCACAGCTTGCAATTTCTGTGCAAGATGAACAGGAATAGGGAGAACCAATGAGAGACTAGCTGTAGGTGTCTGCACCGGCAAATGTAACGCTCATTGCCGACCAGGAAGAGGAATTAAACAAAGGCTCAGCGTGCCCTGCTGAAAACAGATTAGGGCCTGAAGCAATCCTGCGGTTTTGTGCCCAGCTCACAAGAAAGCGAGTTGAAGAAAGGAGCTCAGGGGCACTGTAATTCACAAACTTGCAGAGTTATAAATGACAGCTATCTTCCAAAAGTATATTGAAGTAAGTCTGCGAAGGGGACTTGAAAGCGGGGCAGAATTTCAGGAAAACGATTGCAGGGGGTAGACTGGAATTGCCCTGAAAGCATAGGAAAAGAGGCACAACGTCGACAATGATGCACTTGGCCAAAAAGGGCGTATGCGTTTTTTCCTGAATATATTCAGGAAAAAACGCATACGCCCTTTTTGGCCAAACAAGCAAGCCTGTAAAGGAAATCTGCACTACAATGAAGTCTCACTGCCCCCCGGGCAAAAGGGCCATCTGAAAAAAGTGTAAAATCCAGAAAGGTAGGACAGGATATGGAGAACAGGGAGCCTTGTTATGCTGATTGGCAGGATGTAAATTGCCAACAACCACCCTGGAGAAGTGTATGGTGTTTCCTGAAACACGTAAGAAATAAAGCAACACAGCGTATGGCAATTGCACTTATGGTCCTATTCCTTAGGGAAATTAAAATCAAAAACAGAGAGCCACCCCAAAGTTTGGGACGGCTGTGTTCCCAAGAAGCTCGTCTACAGTACCAGGTAAATATCCCAGAAAGCAAAATATGGATAAAGAAGTTGTGGCACGTACGTGCAATGCAATATCACTCAGCAATGAAATCTGTGTCATCAGGCCCGTAGCGGCATAGTGAGTGGATGCAGGTACGGTGATTCTACATGAACTACGTCACACAGAAAAAGAAACATAATAAGATATCACTAATACACGGAATGTAAACTTGACTACACATGAACTGAATTACAAAACAGAACAGTGTCTCAAATTTAGAAAACCAACTAGTGCTTGCTTATGGGGAAAGGTGCCTTGGGGTGCTGCATAAAACCAGAGACTGAAATTAGCACAGATAACATTCCATAAGCCAAATATGTAATAGACAAGACCTACTCCTTGCTCAACGAAATGGACTCAACACCACATATTCAACGCCTAGGAATATACCTGACTAGGAAGAATCTTAAAACCCATGGATATATATGTCTCCGTAAGAGAATCAAGCATGTGTACAGCGGCCGAAACGCAGCAGTGAAAATCCAATAAATCCCATTATCAAAATAATTTTCGAAAACAAAACACAAAGACAGTGAAATAGAGAGCAATTCTTAACTAATTCACTCAGGGCATGTGATGCAACCGGGATTGACCACATCTACACCCAGAGCTGGTTGAGACATAAGGCTGGACACTTCAGGCTGATAGCATTGGTGAGTTTCGGTGAGCAAATGCAGACCCTTTGAAGTCATACTGCATGGTACCTATTCCATGGGTCCCAACTCTTCAGGTTCAAGGGATTCTTCCTCCAGCTAAAACATGCATGGGAACCCCACAGTATGGTCCACCGTGTGATTGGGAAACGATTTAAAATGCATCTCAGTTTTCGTATCCTGGTCCTCGGGTTCACCAATCCAGATGCTTTACTAACACTCTCCCCGCTTGGAGAGTCACTGCCTTTAACCTCCTATTTGGCACAGCTTGCAATTTCTGTGCAAGATGAACAGGAATAGGGAGAACCAATGAGAGACTAGCTGTAGGTGTCTGCACCGGCAAATGTAACGCTCATTGCCGACCAGGAAGAGGAATTAAACAAAGGCTCAGCGTGCCCTGCTGAAAACAGATTAGGGCCTGAAGCAATCCTGCGGTTTTGTGCCCAGCTCACAAGAAAGCGAGTTGAAGAAAGGAGCTCATGGGCACTGTAATTCACAAACATGCAGAGTTATAAATGACAGCTATCTTCCAAAAGTATATTGAAGTAAGTCTGCGAAGGGGACTTGAAAGCGGGGCAGAATTTCAGGAAAACGATTGCAGGGGTAGACTGGAATTGCCCTGAAAGCATAGGAAAAGAGGCACAACGTCGACAATGATGCACTTGGCCAAAAAGGGCGTATGCGTTTTTTCCTGAATATATTCAGGAAAAAACGCATACGCCCTTTTTGGCCAAACAAGCAAGCCTGTAAAGGAAATCTGCACTACAATGAAGTCTCACTGCCCCCCGGGCAAGAGGGCCATCTGAAAAAAGTGTAAAATCCAGAAAGGTAGGACAGGATATGGAGAACAGGGAGCCTTGTTATGCTGATTGGCAGGATGTAAATTGCCAACAACCACCCTGGAGAAGTGTATGGTGTTTCCTGAAACACGTAAGAAATAAAGCAACACAGCCTATGGCAATTGCACTTATGGTCCTATTCCTTAGGGAAATTAAAATCAAAAACAGAGAGCCACCCAAAAGTTTGGGACGGCTGTGTTCCCAAGAAGCTCGTCTACAGTACCAGGTAAATATCCCAGAAAGCAAAATATGGATAAAGAAGTTGTGGCACGTACGTGCAATGCAATATCACTCAGCAATGAAATCTGTGTCATCAGGCCCGTAGCGGCATAGTGAGTGGATGCAGGTACGGTGATTCTACGTGAACTACGCCACACAGAAAAAGAAACATCATAAGATATCACTAATACACCGAATGTAAACTTGACTACACATGAACTGAATTACAAAACAGAACAGGGTCTCAAATTTAGAAAACCAACTAGTGCTTGCTTATGGGGAAAGGTGCCTTGGGGTGCTGCATAAAACCAGAGACTGAAATTAGCACAGATAACATTCCATAAGCCAAATATGTAATAGACAAGACCTACTCCTTGCTCAACGAAATGGACTCAACACCACATATTCAACGCCTAGGAATATACATGACTAGGAAGAATCTTAAAACCCATTGATATATATGTCTCTGTAAGAGAATCAAGCATGTGTACAGCGGCCGAAACGCAGCAGTGAAAATCCGATAAATCCCATTATCAAAATAAATTTCGAAAACAAAACACAAAGACAGTGAAATAGAGAGCAATTCTTAACTAATTCACTCAGGGAATGTGATGCAACCGGGATTGACCACATCTACACCCAGAGCTGGTTGAGACATAAGGCTGGACACTTCAGGCTGATAGCATTGGTGAGTTTCGGTGAGCAAATGCAGACCCTTTGAAGTCATACTGCATGGTACCTATTCCATGGGTCCCAACTCTTCAGGTTCAAGGGATTCTTCCTCCAGCTAAAACATGCATGGGAACCCCACAGTATGGTCCACCGTGTGATTGGGAAACGATTTAAAATGCATCTCAATTTTCGTATCCTGGTCCTCGGGTTCACCATTCCAGATGCTTTACTAACACTCTCCCCGCTTGGAGAGTCCCTGCCTTTAACCTCCTGTTTGGCACAGCTTGCAATTTCTGTGCAAGATGAACAGGAATAGGGAGAACCAATGAGAGACTAGCTGTAGGTGTCTGCACGGGCAAATGTAACGCTCATTGCCCACCAGGAAGAGGAATTAAACAAAGGCTCAGCGTGCCCTGCTGAAAACAGATTAGGGCCTGAAGCAATCCTGCGGTTTTGTGCCCAGCTCACAAGAAAGCGAGTTGAAGAAAGGAGCTCATGGGCACTGTAATTCAAAAACCTGCAGAGTTATAAATGACAGCTATCTTCCAAAATTATATTGAAGTAAGTCTGCGAAGGGGACTTAAAAGCGGGGCAGAATTTCAGGAAAACGATTGCAGGGGGTAGACTGGAATTGCCCTGAAAGCATAGGAAAAGAGGCACAACGTCGACAATGATGCACTTGGCCAAAAAGGGCGTATGCGTTTTTTCCTGAATATATTCAGGAAAAAACGCATACGTCCTTTTTGGCCAAACAAGCAAGCCTGTAAAGGAAATCTGCACTACAATGAAGTCTCACTGCCCCCCGGGCAAGAGGGCCATCTGAAAAAAGTGTAAAATCCAGAAAGGTAGGACAGGATATGGAGAACAGGGAGCCTTGTTATGCTGATTGGCAGGATGTAAATTGCCAACAACCACCCTGGAGAAGTGTATGGTGTTTCCTGAAACACGTAAGAAATAAAGCAACACAGCCTATGGCAATTGCACTTATGGTCCTATTCCTTAGGGAAATTAAAATCAAAAACAGAGAGCCACCCCAAAGTTTGGGACGGCTGTGTTCCGAAGAAGCTCGTCTACAGTACCAGGTAAATATCCCAGAAAGCAAAATATGGATAAAGAAGTTGTGGCACGTACGTGCAATGCAATATCACTCAGCAATGAAATCTGTGTCATCAGGCCCGTAGCGGCATAGTGAGTGGATGCAGGTACGGTGATTCTACATGAACTACGTCACACAGAAAAAGAAACATAATAAGATATCACTAATACACGGAATGTAAACTTGAATACACATGAACTGAATTACAAAACAGAACAGGGTCTCAAATTTAGAAAACCAACTAGTGCTTGCTTATGGGGAAAGGTGCCTTGGGGTGCTGCATAAAACCAGAGACTGAAATTAGCACAGATAACATTCCATAAGCCAAATATGTAATACACAAGACCTACTCCTTGCTCAACGAAATGGACTCAACACCACATATTCAACGCCTACGAATATACCTGACTAGGAAGAATCTTAAAACCCATTGATATATATGTCTCTGTAAGAGAATCAAGCATGTGTACAGCGGCCGAAACGCAGCAGTGAAAATCCGATAAATCCCATTATCAAAATAAATTTCGAAAACAAAACACAAAGACAGTGAAATAGAGAGCAATTCTTAACTAATTCACTCAGGGAATGTGATGCAACCGGGATTGACCACATCTACACCCAGAGCTGGTTGAGACATAAGGCTGGACACTTCAGGCTGATAGCATTGGTGAGTTTCGGTGAGCAAATGCAGACCCTTTGAAGTCATACTGCATGGTACATATTCCATGGGTCCCAACTCTTCAGGTTCAAGGGATTCTTCCTCCAGCTAAAACATGCATGGGAACCCCACAGTATGGTCCACCGTGTGATTGGGAAACGATTTAAAATGCATCTCAGTTTTCGTATCCTGGTCCTCGGGTTCACCATTCCAGATGCTTTACTAACACTCTCCCCGCTTGGAGAGTCACTGCCTTTAACCTCCTGTTTGGCACAGCTTGCAATTTCTGTGCAAGATGAACAGGAATAGGGAGAACCAATGAGAGACTAGCTGTAGGTGTCTGCACGGGCAAATGTAACGCTCATTGCCGACCAGGAAGAGGAATTAAACAAAGGCTCAGCGTGCCCTGCTGAAAACAGATTAGGGCCTGAAGCAATCCTGCGGTTTTGTGCCCAGCTCACAAGAAAGCGAGTTGAAGAAAGGAGCTCAGGGGCACTGTAATTCACAAACCTGCAGAGTTATAAATGACAGCTATCTTCCAAAATTATATTGAAGTAAGTCTGCGAAGGGGACTTGAAAGCGGGGCAGAATTTCAGGAAAACGATTGCAGGGGGTAGACTGGAATTGCCCTGAAAGCATAGGAAAAGAGGCAGAACGTCGACAATGATGCACTTGGCCAAAAAGGGCGTATGCGTTTTTTCCTGAATATAATCAGGAAAAAACGCATACGCCCTTTTTGGCCAAACAAGCAAGCCTGTAAAGGAAATCTGCACTACAATGAAGTCTCACTGCCCCCCGGGCAAGAGGGCCATCTGAAAAAAGTGTAAAATCCAGAAAGGTAGGACAGGATATGGAGAACAGGGAGCCTTGTTATGCTGATTGGCAGGATGTAAATTGCCAACAACCACCCTGGAGAAGTGTATGGTGTTTCCTGAAACACGTAAGAAATAAAGCAACACAGCCTATGGCAATTGCACTTATGGTCCTATTCCTTAGGGAAATTAAAATCAAAAACAGAGAGCCACCCCAAAGTTTGGGACGGCTGTGTTCCCAAGAAGCTCGTCTACAGTACCAGGTAAATATCCCAGAAAGCAAAATATGGATAAAGAAGTTGTGGCACGTACGTGCAATGCAATATCACTCAGCAATGAAATCTGTGTCATCAGGCCCGTATCGGAATAGTGAGTGGATGCAGGTACGGTGATTCTACATGAACTACGTCACACAGAAAAAGAAACATCATAAGATATCACTAATACACGGAATGTAAACTTGACTACACATGAACTGAATTACAAAACAGAACAGGGTCTCAAATTTAGAAAACCAACTAGTGCTTGCTTATGGGAAAAGGTGCCTTGGGGTGCTGCATAAAACCAGAGACTGAAATTAGCACAGATAACATTCCATAAGCCAAATATGTAATAGACAAGACCTACTCCTTGCTCAACGAAATGGACTCAACACCACATATTCAACGCCTACGAATATACATGACTAGGAAGAATCTTAAAACCCATTGATATATATGTCTCTGTAAGAGAATCAAGCATGTGTACAGCGGCCGAAACGCAGCAGTGAAAATCCAATAAATCCCATTATCAAAATAAATTTCGAAAACAAAACACAAAGACAGTGAAATAGAGAGCATTTCTTAACTAATTCACTCAGGGAATGTGATGCAACCGGGATTGACCACATCTACACCCAGAGCTGGTTGAGACATAAGGCTGGACACTTCAGGCTGATAGCATTGGTGAGTTTCGGTGAGCAAATGCAGACCCTTTGAAGTCATACTGCATGGTACCTATTCCATGGGTCCCAACTCTTCAGGTTCAAGGGATTCTTCCTCCAGCTAAAACATGCATGGGAACCCCACAGTATGGTCCACCGTGTGATTGGGAAACGATTTAAAATGCATCTCAGTTTTCGTATCCTGGTCCTCGGGTTCACCATTCCAGATGCTTTACTAACACTCTCCCCGCTTGGAGAGTCACTGCCTTTAACCTCCTGTTTGGCACAGCTTGCAATTTCTGTGCAAGATGAACAGGAATAGGGAGAACCAATGAGAGACTAGCTGTAGGTGTCTGCACGGGCAAATGTAACGCTCATTGCCCACCAGGAAGAGGAATTAAACAAAGGCTCAGCGTGCCCTGCTGAAAACAGATTAGGGGCTGAAGCAATCCTGCGGTTTTGTGCCCAGCTCACAAGAAAGCGAGTTGAAGAAAGGAGCTCATGGGCACTGTAATTCACAAACCTGCAGAGTTATAAATGACAGCTATCTTCCAAAATTATATTGAAGTAAGTCTGCGAAGGGGACTTGAAAGCGGGGCAGAATTTCAGGAAAACGATTGCAGGGGGTAGACTGGAATTGCCCTGAAAGCATAGGAAAAGAGGCACAACGTCGACAATGATGCACTTGGCCAAAAAGGGCGTATGCGTTTTTTCCTGAATATAATCAGGAAAAAACGCATACGCCCTTTTTGGCCAAACAAGCAAGCCTGTAAAGGAAATCTGCACTACAATGAAGTCTCACTGCCCCCCGGGCAAGAGGGCCATCTGAAAAAAGTGTAAAATCCAGAAAGGTAGGACAGGATATGGAGAACAGGGAGCCTTGTTATGCTGATTGGCAGGATGTAAATTGCCAACAACCACCCTGGAGAAGTGTATGGTGTTTCCTGAAACACGTAAGAAATAAAGCAACACAGCCTATGGCAATTGCACTTATGGTCCTATTCCTTAGGGAAATTAAAATCAAAAACAGAGAGCCACCCCAAAGTTTGGGACGGCTGTGTTCCGAAGAAGCTCGTCTACAGTACCAGGTAAATATCCCAGAAAGCAAAATATGGATAAAGAAGTTGTGGCACGTACGTGCAATGCAATATCACTCAGCAATGAAATCTGTGTCATCAGGCCCGTAGCGGCATAGTGAGTGGATGCAGGTACGGTGATTCTACATGAACTACGTCACACAGAAAAAGAAACATCATAAGATATCACTAATACACGGAATGTAAACTTGACTACACATGAACTGAATTACAAAACAGAACAGGGTCTCAAATTTAGAAAAACAACTAGTGCTTGCTTATGGGGAAAGGTGCCTTGGGGTGCTGCATAAAACCAGAGACTGAAATTAGCACTGATAACATTCCATAAGCCAAATATGTAATAGACAAGACCTACTCCTTGCTCAACGAAATGGACTCAACACCACATATTCAACGACTAGGAATATACCTGACTAGGAAGAATCTTAAAACCCATGGATATATATGTCTCCGTAAGAGAATCAAGCATGTGTACAGCGGCCGAAACGCAGCAGTGAAAATCCGATAAATCCCATTATCAAAATAAATTTCGAAACAAAACACAAAGACAGTGAAATAGAGAGCAATTCTTAACTAATTCACTCAGGGCATGTGATGCAACCGGGATTGACCACATCTACACCCAGAGCTGGTTGAGACATAAGGCTGGACACTTCAGGCTGATAGCATTGGTGAGTTTCGGTGAGCAAATGCAGACCCTTTGAAGTCATACTGCATGGTACCTATTCCATGGGTCCCAACTCTTCAGGTTCAAGGGATTCTTCCTCCAGCTAAAACATGCATGGGAACCCCACAGTATGGTCCACCGTGTGATTGGGAAACGATTTAAAATGCATCTCAGTTTTCGTATCCTGGTCCTCGGGTTCACCATTCCAGATGCTTTACTAACACTCTCCCCGCTTGGAGAGTCCCTGCCTTTAACCTCCTGTTTGGCACAGCTTGCAATTTCTGTGCAAGATGAACAGGAATAGGGAGAACCAATGAGAGACTAGCTGTAGGTGTCTGCACGGGCAAATGTAACGCTCATTGCCCACCAGGAAGAGGAATTAAACAAAGGCTCAGCGTGCCCTGCTGAAAACAGATTAGGGCCTGAAGCAATCCTGCGGTTTTGTGCCCAGCTCACAAGAAAGCGAGTTGAAGAAAGGAGCTCAGGGGCAATGTAATTCACAAACCTGCAGAGTTATAAATGACAGCTATCTTCCAAAAGTATATTGAAGTAAGTCTGCGAAGGGGACTTGAAAGCGGGGCAGAATTTCAGGAAAACGATTGCAGGGGGTAGACTGGAATTGCCCTGAAAGCATAGGAAAAGAGGCACAACGTCGACAATGATGTACTTGGCCAAAAAGGGCGTATGCGTTTTTTCCTTAATATATTCAGGAAAAAACGCATACGCCCTTTTTGGCCAAACAAGCAAGCCTGTAAAGGAAATCTGCACTACAATGAAGTCTCACTGCCCCCCGGGCAAGAGGGCCATCTGAAAAAAGTGTAAAATCCAGAAAGGTAGGACAGGATATGGAGAACAGGGAGCCTTGTTATGCTGTTTGGCAGGATGTAAATTGCCAACAACCACCCTGGAGAAGTGTATGGTGTTTCCTGAAACACGTAAGAAATAAAGCAACACAGCCTATGGCAATTGCACTTATGGTCCTATTCCTTAGGGAAATTAAAATCAAAAACAGAGAGCCACCCCAAAGTTTGGGACGGCTGTGTTCCCAAGAAGCTCGTCTACAGTACCAGGTAAATATCCCAGAAAGCAAAATATGGATAAAGAAGTTGTGGCACGTACGTGCAATGCAATATCACTCAGCAATGAAATCTGTGTCATCAGGCCCGTAGCGGCATAGTGAGTGGATGCAGGTATGGTGATTCTACGTGAACTACGCCACACAGAAAAAGAAACATCATAAGATATCACTAATACACGGAATGTAAACTTGACTACACATGAACTGAATTACAAAACAGAACAGGGTCTCAAATTTAGAAAACCAACTAGTGCTTGCTTATGGGGAAAGGTGCCTTGGGGTGCTGCATAAAACCAGAGACTGAAATTAGCACAGATAACATTCCATAAGCCAAATATGTAATAGACAAGACCTACTCCTTGCTCAACGAAATGGACTCAACACCACATATTCAACGCCTAGGAATATACCTGACTAGGAAGAATCTTAAAACCCATGGATATATATGTCTCCGTAAGAGAATCAAGCATGTGTACAGCGGCCGAAACGCAGCAGTGAAAATCCGATAAATCCCATTATCAAAATAAATTTCGAAAACAAAACACAAAGACAGTGAAATAGAGAGCAATTCTTAACTAATTCACTCAGGGCATGTGATGCAACCGGGATTGACCACATCTACACCCAGAGCTGGTTGAGACATAAGGCTGGACACTTCAGGCTGATAGCATTGGTGAGTTTCGGTGAGCAAATGCAGACCCTTTGAAGTCATACTGCATGGTACCTATTCCATGGGTCCCAACTCTTCAGGTTCAAGGGATTCTTCCTCCAGCTAAAACATGCATGGGAACCCCACAGTATGGTCCACCGTGTGATTGGGAAACCATTTAAAATGCATCTCAGTTTTCGTATCCTGGTCCTCGGGTTCACCATTCCAGATGCTTTACTAACACTCTCCCCGCTTGGAGAGTCCCTGCCTTTAACCTCCTGTTTGGCACAGCTTGCAATTTCTGTGCAAGATGAACAGGAATAGGGAGAACCAATGAGAGACTAGCTGTAGGTGTCTGCACGGGCAAATGTAACGCTCATTGCCCACCAGGAAGAGGAATTAAACAAAGGCTCAGCGTGCCCTGCTGAAAACAGATTAGGGCCTGAAGCAATCCTGCGGTTTTGTGCCCAGCTCACAAGAAAGCGAGTTGAAGAAAGGAGCTCAGGGGCAATGTAATTCACAAACCTGCAGAGTTATAAATGACAGCTATCTTCCAAAAGTATATTGAAGTAAGTCTGCGAAGGGGACTTGAAAGCGGGGCAGAATTTCAGGAAAACGATTGCAGGGGGTAGACTGGAATTGCCCTGAAAGCATAGGAAAAGAGGCACAACGTCGACAATGATGTACTTGGCCAAAAAGGGCGTATGAGTTTTTTCCTGAATATATTCAGGAAAAAACGCATACGCCCTTTTTGGCCAAACAAGCAAGCCTGTAAAGGAAATCTGCACTACAATGAAGTCTCACTGCCCCCCGGGCAAGAGGGCCATCTGAAAAAAGTGTAAAATCCAGAAAGGTAGGACAGGATATGGAGAACAGGGAGCCTTGTTATGCTGTTTGGCAGGATGTAAATTGCCAACAACCACCCTGGAGAAGTGTATGGTGTTTCCTGAAACACGTAAGAAACAAAGCAACACAGCCTATGGCACTTCCACTTATGGTCCTATAGCTTACGGAAATTAAAATCAAAAACAGACAGCCACCCCAATATTTGGGACGGCTGTGTCCACAAGAAGCTCGTCTACAATATCAGGTAAATATCCCAGAAGGCAAAAAATGGATAAAGAAGTTGTGGCCCGTACGTGCAATGCAGTATAACTCAGCAATGAAATCTGTGTCATCAGGCCCGTAGTGGCATAGTGAGAGGATGCAGATACGGTGATTCTACGTGATCTACGTCACACAGAAAAAGAAACATCATAAGATATCACTAATACACGGAATGTAAACTTGACTACACATGAACTGAATTACAAAACAGAACAGGGTCTCAAATTTAGAAAACCAACTAGTGCTTGCTTATGGGGAAAGGTGCCTTGGGGTGCTGCATAAAACAAGAGACTGAAATTAGCACAGATAACATTCTATAAGCCAAATATGTAATAGACAAGACCTACTCCTTGCTCAACGAAATGGACTCAACACCACATATTCAACGCCTAGGAATATACCTGACTAGGAAGAATCTTAAAACCCATGGATATATATGTCTCTGTAAGAGAATCAAGCGTGTGTACAGTGGCCGAAACGCAGCAGTGAAAATCCGATAAATCCCATTATCAAAATAAATTTCGAAACAAAACACAAAGACAGTGAAATAGAGAGCAATTCTTAAATAATTCACTCAGGGAATGTGATGCAACCGGGATTGACCACATCTACACCCAGAGCTGGTTGACACATAAGGCTGGACACTTCAGGCTGATAGCATTGGTGAGTTTCGGTGAGCAAATGCAGACCCTTTGAAGTCATACTGCATGGTACCTATTCCATGGGTCCCAACTCTCCAGGTTCAAGGGATTCTTCCTCCAGCTAAAACATGCATGGGAAACCCACAGTATGGTCCACCGTGTGATTGGGAAACGATTTAAAATGCATCTCAGTTTTCGTATCCTGGTCCTCGGGTTCACCATTCCAGATGCTTTACTAACACTCTCCCTGCTTGGAGAGTCACTGCCTTTAACCTCCTGTTTGGCACAGCTTGCAATTTCTGTGCAAGATGAACAGGAATAGGGAGAACCAATGAGAGACTAGCTGTAGGTGTCTGCACCGGCAAATGTAACGCTCATTGCCGACCAGGAAGAGGAATTAAACAAAGGCTCAGCGTGCCCTGCTGAAAACAGATTAGGGCCTGAAGCAATCCTGCGGTTTTGTGCCCAGCTCACAAGAAAGCGAGTTGAAGAAAGGAGCTCAGGGGCACTGTAATTCACAAACTTGCAGAGTTATAAATGACAGCTATCCTCTAAAAGTATATTGAAGTAAGTCTGCGAAGGGGACTTGAAAGCGGGGCAGAATTTCAGGAAAACGATTGCAGGGGGTAGACTGGAATTGCCCTGAAAGCATAGGAAAAGAGGCACAACGTCGACAATGATGCACTTGGCCAAAAAGGGCGTATGCGTTTTTTCCTGAATATATTCAGGAAAAAACGCATACGCCCTTTTTGGCCAAACAAGCAAGCCTGTAAAGGAAATCTGCACTACAATGAAGTCTCACTGCCCCCCGGGCAAGAGGGCCATCTGAAAAAAGTGTAAAATCCAGAAAGGTAGGACAGGATATGGAGAACAGGGAGCCTTGTTATGCTGATTGGCAGGATGTAAATTGCCAACAACCACCCTGGAGAAGTGTATGGTGTTTCCTGAAACACATAAGAAATAAAGCAACACAGCCTATGGCAATTGCACTTATGGTCCTATTCCTTAGGGAAATTAAAATCAAAAACAGAGAGCCACCCCAAAGTTTGGGACGGCTGTGTTCCCAAGAAGCTCGTCTACAGTACCAGGTAAATATCCCAGAAAGCAAAATATGGATAAAGAAGTTGTGGCACGTACGTGCAATGCAATATCACTCAGCAATGAAATCTGTGTCATCAGGCCCGTATCGGCATAGTGAGTGGATGCAGGTACGGTGATTCTACGTGAACTACGTCACACAGAAAAAGAAACATCATAAGATATCACTAATACACGGAATGTAAACTTGACTACACATGAACTGAATAACAAAACAGAACAGGGTCTCATATTTAGAAAACCAACTAGTGCTTGCTTATGGGGAAAGGTGCCTTGGGGTGCTGCATAAAACCAGAGACTGAAATTAGCACAGATAACATTCCATAAGCCAAATATGTAATAGACAAGACCTACTCCTTGCTCAACGAAATGGACTCAACACCACATATTCAACGGCTAGGAATATACCTGACTAGGAAGAATCTTAAAACCCATGGATATATATGTCTCCGTAAGAGAATCAAGCATGTGTACAGCGGCCGAAACGCAGCAGTGAAAATCCGATAAATCCCATTATCAAAATAAATTTCGAAAACAAAACACAAAGACAGTGAAATAGAGAGCAATTCTTAAATAATTCACTCAGGGCATGTGATGCAACCGGGATTGACCACATCTACACCCAGAGCTGGTTGAGACATAAGGCTGGACACTTCAGGCTGATAGCATTGGTGAGTTTCGGTGAGCAAATGCAGACCCTTTGAAGTCATACTGCATGGTACCTATTCCATGGGTCCCAACTCTTCAGGTTCAAGGGATTCTTCCTCCAGCTAAAACATGCATGGGTACCCCACAGTATGGTCCACCGTGTGATTGGGAAACCATTTAAAATGCATCTCAGTTTTCGTATCCTGGTCCTCATGTTCACCATTCCAGATGCTTTACTAACACTCTCCCCGCTTGGAGAGTCACTGCCTTTAACCTCCTGTTTGGCACAGCTTGCAATTTCTGTGCAAGATGAACAGGAATAGGGAGAACCAATGAGAGACTAGCTGTAGGTGTCTGCACGGGCAAATGTAACGCTCATTGCCCACCAGGAAGAGGAATTAAACAAAGGCTCAGCGTGCCCTGCTGAAAACAGATTAGGGCCTGAAGCAATCCTGCGGTTTTGTGCCCAGCTCACAAGAAAGCGAGTTGAAGAAAGGAGCTCAGGGGCACTGTAATTCACAAACCTGCAGAGTTATAAATGACAGCTATCTTCCAAAAGTATATTGAAGTAAGTCTGCGAAGGGGACTTGAAAGCGGGGCAGAATTTCAGGAAAACGATTGCAGGGGGTAGACTGGAATTGCCCTGAAAGCATAGGAAAAGAGGCACAACGTCGACAATGATGCACTTGGCCAAAAAGGGCGTATGCGTTTTTTCCTGAATATATTCAGGAAAAAACGCATACGCCCTTTTTGGCCAACCAAGCAAGCCTGTAAAGGAAATCTGCACTACAATGAAGTCTCACTGCCCCCCGGGCAAGAGGGCCATCTGAAAAAAGTGTAAAATCCAGAAAGGTAGGACAGGATATGGAGAACAGGGAGCCTTGTTATGCTGATTGGCAGGATGTAAATTGCCAACAACCACCCTGGAGAAGTGTATGGTGTTTCCTGAAACACGTAAGAAATAAAGCAACACAGCCTATGGCAATTGCACTTATGGTCCTATTCCTTAGGGAAATTAAAATCAAAAACAGAGAGCCACCCCAAAGTTTGGGACGGCTGTGTTCCCAAGAAGCTCGTCTACAGTACCAGGTAAATATCCCAGAAAGCAAAATATGGATAAAGAAGTTGTGGCACGTACGTGCAATGCAATATCACTCAGCAATGAAATCTGTGTCATCAGGCCCGTAGCGGCATAGTGAGTGGATGCAGGTACGGTGATTCTACGTGAACTACGCCACACAGAAAAAGAAACATCATAAGATATCACTAATACACGGAATGTAAACTTGACTACACATGAACTGAATTACAAAACAGAACAGGGTCTCAAATTTAGAAAACCAACTAGTGCTTGCTTATGGGGAAAGGTGCCTTGGGGTGCTGCATAGAACCAGAGACTGAAATTAGCACAGATAACATTCCATAAGCCAAATATGTAATAGACAAGACCTACTCCTTGCTCAACGAAATGGACTCAACACCACATATTCAACGCCTTGGAATATACCTGACTAGGAAGAATCTTAAAACCCATGGATATATATGTCTCCGTAAGAGAATCAAGCATGTGTACAGCGGCCGAAACGCAGCAGTGAAAATCCGATAAATCCCATTATCAAAATAAATTTCGAAAACAAAACACAAAGACAGTGAAATAGAGAGCAATTCTTAAATAATTCACTCAGGGAATGTGATGCAACCGGGATTGACCACATCTACACCCAGAGCTGGTTGAGACATAAGGCTGGACACTTCAGGCTGATAGCATTGTTGAGTTTCGGTGAGCAAATGCAGACCCTTTGAAGTCATACTGCATGGTACCTATTCCATGGGTCCCAACTCTTCAGGTTCAAGGGATTCTTCCTCCAGCTAAAACATGCATGGGAACCCCACAGTATGGTCCACCGTGTGATTGGGAAACGATTTAAAATGCATCTCAGTTTTCGTATCCTGGTCCTCGGGTTCACCATTCCAGATGCTTTACTAACACTCTCCCCGCTTGGAGAGTCAGTGCCTTTAACCTCCTGTTTGGCACAGCTTGCAATTTCTGTGCAAGAGGAACAGGAATAGGGAGAACCAATGAGAGACTAGCTGTAGGTGTCTGCACGGGCAAATGTAACGCTCATTGCCCACCAGGAAGAGGAATTAAACAAAGGCTCAGCGTGCCCTGCTGAAAACAGATTAGGGCCTGAAGCAATCCTGCGGTTTTGTGCCCAGCTCACAAGAAAGCGAGTAGAAGAAAGGAGCTCAGGGGCACTGTAATTCACTAACCTGCAGAGTTATAAATGACAGCTATCCTCCAAAAATATATTGAAGTAAGCCTGCGAAGGGGACTTGAAAGCGGGGCAGAATTTCAGGAAAACGATTGCAGGGGGTAGACTGGAATTGCCCTGAAAGCATAGGAAAAGAGGCACAACGTCGACAATGATGCACTTGGCCAAAAAGGGCGTATGCGTTTTTTCCTGAATATATTCAGGAAAAAACGCATACGCCCTTTTTGGCCAACCAAGCAAGCCTGTAAAGGAAATCTGCACTACAATGAAGTCTCACTGCCCCCCGGGCAAAAGGGCCATCTGAAAAAAGTGTAAAATCCAGAAAGGTAGGACAGGATATGGAGAACAGGGAGCCTTGTTATGCTGATTGGCAGGATGTAAATTGCCAGCAGCCACCCTGGAGAAGTGTATGGTGTTTCCTGAAACACGTAAGAAACAAAGCAACACAGCCTATGGCACTTCCACTTATGGTCCTATAGCTTACGGAAATTAAAATCAAAAACAGACAGCCACCCCAATATTTGGGACGGCTGTGTTCACAAGAAGCTCGTCTACAGTATCAGGTAAATATCCCAGAAGGCAAAAAATGGATAAAGAAGATGTGGCACGTACGTGCAATGCAGTATCACTCAGCAATGAAATCTGTGTCATCAGGCCCGTAGCGGCATAGTGAGAGGATGCAGATACGGTGATTCTACGTGAACTGCGTCACACAGAAAAAGAAACATCATAAGATATCACTAATACACGGAATGTAAACTTGACTACACATGAACTGACTTACAAAACAGAACAGTGTCTCAAATTTAGAAAGCCAACTAGTGCTTGCTTATGGGGAAACGTGCCTTGGGGTGCTGCATAAAACCAGAGACTGAAATTAGCACAGATAACATTCCATAAGCCAAATATGTAATAGACAAGACCTACTCCTTGCTCAACGAAATGGACTCAACACCACATATTCAACGCCTAGGAATATACTTGACTAGGGAGAATCTTAAAACCCATGGATATATATGTCTCCGTAAGAGAATCAAGCGTGTGTACAGCGGCCGAAACTCAGCAGTGAAAATCCGATAAATCCCATTATCAAAATAAATTTCGAAACAAAACACAAAGACAGTGAAATAGAGAGCAATTCTTAAATAATTCACTCAGGGCATGTGATGCAACCGGGATTGACCACATATACACCCAGAGCTGGTTGACACATAAGGCTGGACACTTCAGGCTGATAGCATTGGTGAGTTTCGGTGAGCAAATGCAGACCCTTTGAAGTCATACTGCATGGTACCTATTCCATGGGTCCCAACTATTCAGGTTCAAGGGATTCTTCCTCCAGCTAAAACATGCATGGGAACCCCACAGTATGGTCCACCGTGTGATTGGGAAACGATTTAAAATGCATCTCAGTTTTCGTATCCTGGTCCTCGGGTTCACCATTCCAGATGCTTTACTAACACTCTCCTTGCTTGGAGAGTCAGTGCCTTTAACCTCCTGTTTGGCACAGCTTGCAATTTCTGTGCAAGATGAACAGGAATAGGGAGAACCAATGAGAGACTAGCTGTAGGTGTCTGCACGGGCAAATGTAACGCTCATTTCCCACCAGGAAGAGGAATTATCCAAAGGCTCTGCATGCCCTGCCAGAAACAGATTAGGGCCTGAAGCAATCCTGCGGTTTTGTGCCCAGCTCACAAGAAAGCGAGTTGAAGAAAGGAGCTCAAGGGCACTGTAATTCACAAACCTGCAGAGTTATAAATGACAGCTATCTTCCAAAAGTATATTGAAGTAAGCCTGCGTAGGGGACTTGAAAGCGGGGCAGAATTTCAGGAAAACGATTGCAGGGGGTAGACTGGAATTGCCCTGAAAGCATAGGAAAAGAGGCACAACGTCGACAATGATGCACTTGGGCAAAAAGGGCGTATGCGTTTTTTCCTGAATATATTCAGGAAAAAACGCATACGCCCTTTTTTGCCAACCAAGCAAGCCTGTAAAGGAAATCTGCACTACATGAAGTCTCACTGCCCCCCGGGCAAGAGGGCCATCTGAAAAAAGTGTAAAATCCAGAAAGGTAGGACAGGATATGGAGAACAGGGAGCCTTGTTATGCTGATTGGCAGGATGTAAATTGCCAACAGCCACCCTGGAGAAGTGTATGGTGTTTCCTGAAACACGTAAGAAATAAAGCAACACAGCCTATGGCAATTGCACTTATGGTCCTATTCCTTAGGGAAATTAAAATCAAAAACAGAGAGCCACCCCAAAGTTTGGGACGGCTGTGTTCCCAAGAAGCTCGTCTACAGTACCAGGTAAATATCCCAGAAATTAAAAAATGGATAAAGAAGTTGTGGCACGTACGTGCAATGTAATATCACTCAGCAATGAAATCTGTGTCATCAGGCCCGTAGCGGCATAGTGAGTGGATGCAGGTACGGTGATTCTACGTGAACTACGTCACACAGAAAAAGAAACATCATAAGATATCACTAATACACGGAATGTAAACTTGACTACACATGAACTGAATTACAAAACAGAACAGGGTCTCAAATTTAGAAAACCAACTAGTGCTTGCTTATGGGGAAAGGTGCCTTTGGGTGCTGCATAAAACCAGAGACTGAAATTAGCACAGATAACATTCCATAAGCCAAATATGTAATACACAAGACCTACTCCTTGCTCAACGAAATGGACTCAACACCACATATTCAACGCCTAGGAATATACCTGACTAGGAAGAATCTTAAAACCCATGGATATATATGTCTCCGTAAGAGAATCAAGGGTGTGTACAGCGGCCGAAACGCAGCAGTGAAAATCCGATAAATCCCATTATCAAAATAAATTTCGAAAACAAAACACAAAGACAGTGAAATCGAGAGCAATTCTTAACTAATTCACTCAGGGCATGTGATGCAACCGGGATTGACCACATCTACACCCAGAGCTGGTTGAGACATAAGGCTGGACACTTCAGGCTGATAGCATTGGTGAGTTTCGGTGAGCAAATGCAGACCCTTTGAAGTCATACTGCATGGTACCCATTCCATGGGTCCCAACTCTCCAGGTTCAAGGCATTCTTCCTCCAGCTAAAACATGCATGGGAAACCCAGAGTATCATCCACCGTGTGATTGGGAAACGATTTAAAATGCATCTCAGTTTTCGTATCCTGGTCCTCGGGTTCACCATTCCAGATGCTTTACTAACACTCTCCCCGCTTGGAGAGTCAGTGCCTTTAACCTCCTCTTTGGCACAGCTTGCAATTTCTGTGCAAGATGAACAGGAATAGGGAGAACCAATGAGAGACTAGCTGTAGGTGTCTGCACGGGCAAATGTAACGCTCATTTCCCACCAGGAAGAGGAATTAAACAAATGCTCCGTGTGCCCTGCTGAAAACAGATTAGGGCCTGAAGCAATCCTGCGGTTTTGTGCCCAGCTCACAAGAAAGCGAGTTGAAGAAAGGAGCTCAGGGGCACTGTAATTCACAAACCTGCAGAGTTATAAATGACAGCTATCCTCCAAAAATATATTGAAGTAAGCCTGCGAAGGGGACTTGAAAGCGGGGCAGAATTTCAGGAAAACGATTGCAGGGGTAGACTGGAATTGCCCTGAAAGCATAGGAAAAGAGGCAGAACGTCGACAATGATGCACTTGGCCAAAAAGGGCGTATGCGTTTTTTCCAGAATATATTCAGGAAAAAACGCATACGCCCTTTTTGGCCAACCAAGCAAGCCTGTAAAGGAAATCTGCACCACAATGAAGTCTCACTGCCCCCCCGGGCAAAAGGGCCATCTGAAAAAAGTGTAAAATCCAGAAAGGAAGGACAGGATATGGAGAACAGGGAGCCTTGTTATGCTGATTGGCAGGATGTAAATTGCCAGGAGCCACCCTGGAGAAGTGTATGGTGTTTCCTGAAACACGTTAAGAAACAAAGCAACACAGCCTATGGCACTTCCACTTATGGTCCTATAGCTTACGGAAATTAAAATCAAAAACAGACAGCCACCCCAATATTTGAGACGGCTGTGTTCACAAGAAGCTCGTCTACAGTATCAGGTAAATATCCCAGAAAGCAAAAAATGGATAAAGAAGTTGTGGCACGTACGTACAATGCAATATCACTCAGCAATGAAATCTGTGTCAACAGGCCCGTAGCGGCATAGTGAGTAGATGCAGGTACGGTGATTCTACGTGAACTACGTCACACAGAAAAAGAAACATCATAAGATATCACTAATACACGGAATGTAAACTTGACTACACATGAACTGAATTACAAAACAGAACAGGCTGTCAAATTTAGAAAACCAACTAGTGCTTGCTTATGGGGAAAGGTGCCTTGGGGTGCTACATAAAACCAGAGACTGAAATTAGCACAGATAACTTTCCATAAGCCAAATATGTAATAGACAAGACCTACTCCTTGCTCAACGAAATGGACCCAACACCACATATTCAACGTCTAGGAATATACCTGACTAGGAAGAATCTTAAAACCCATGGATATATATGTCTCCGTAAGAGAATCAAGCGTGTGTACAGCGGCCAAAACGCAGCAGTGAAAATCCGATAAATCCCATTATCAAAATAAATTTCGAAAACAAAACACAAAGACAGTGAAATCGAGAGCAATTCTTAACTAATTCACTAAGGGCATGTGATGCAACCGGGATTGACCACATCTACACCCAGAGCTGGTTGAGACATAAGGCTGGACACTTCAGGCTGATAGCATTAGTGAGTTTCGGTGAGCAAATGCAGACCCTATGAAGTCATACTGCATGGTACCCATTCCATGGGTCCCAACTCTCCAGGTTCAAGGCATTCTTCCTCCAGTTAAAACATGCATGGGAAACCCAGAGTATCGTCCACCGTGTGATTGGGAAACGATTTAAAATGCATCTCAGTTTTCGTATCCTGGTCCTCGGGTTCACCATTCCAGATGCTTTACTAACACTCTCCTTGCTTGGAGAGTCAGTGCCTTTAACCTCCTGTTTGGCACAGCTTGCAATTTCTGTGCAAGATGAACAGGAATAGGGAGAACCAATGAGAGACTAGCTATAGGTGTCTGCACGGGCAAATGTAACGCTCATTGCCGACCAGGAAGAGGAATTAAACAAAGGCTCAGCGTGCCCTGCTGAAAACAGATTAGGGCCTGAAGCAATCCTGCGGTTTTGTGCCCAGCTCACAAGAAAGCGAGTTGAAGAAAGGAGCTCAGGGGCACTGTAATTCACAAACCTGCAGAGTTATAAATGACAGCTATCCTCCAAAAATATATTGAAGTAAGCCTGCGAAGGGGACTTGAAAGCGGGGCAGAATTTCAGGAAAACGATTGCAGGGAGTAGACTGGAATTGCCCTGAAAGCATAGGAAAAGAGGCACAACGTCGACAATGATGCACTTGGCCAAAAAGGGCGTATGCGTTTTTTCCTGAATATATTCAGGAAAAAACGCATACGCCCTTTTTGGCCAACCAAGCAAGCCTGTAAAGGAAATCTGCACTACAATGAAGTCTCACTGCCCCCCTGGCAAAAGGGCCATCTGAAAAAAGTGTAAAATCCACAAAGGTAGGACAGGATATGGAGAACAGGGAGCCTTGTTATGCTGATTGGCAGGATGTAAATTGCCAGCAGCCACCCTGGAGAAGTGTATGGTGTTTCCTGAAACACGTAAGAAACAAAGCAACACACCCTATGGCATTTCCACTTATGGTCCTATAGCTTACAGAAATTAAAATCAAAAACAGACAGCCATCCCAATATTTGGGACGGCTGTGTTCACAAGAAGCTCGTGTACAGTATCAGGTAAATATCCCAGAAAGCAAAAAATGGATAAAGAAGTTGTGGCACGTACGTACAATGCAATATCACTCAACAATGGAATCTGTGTCATCAGGCCCGTAGCGGCATAGTGAGTGGATGCAGGTACGGTGATTCTACGTGAACTACGTCACACAGAAAAAGAAACATCATAAGATATCACTAATACACGGAATGTAAACTTGACTACACATGAACTGAATTACAAAACAGAACAGGGTCTCAAATTTAGAAAACCAACTAGTGCTTGCTTATGGGGAAAGGTGCCTTGGGGTGCTGCATAAAACCAGAGACTGAAATTAGCACAGATAACTTTCCATAAGCCAAATATGTAATAGACAAGACCTACTCTTTGCTCAACGAAATGGACCCAACACCACATAATCAACGCCTAGGAATATACCTGACTAGGAAGAATCTTAAAACCCATGGATATATATGTCTCCATAAGAGAACCAAGCATGTGTACAGCGGCCGAAACGCAGCAGTGAAAATCCGATAAATCCCATTATCAAAATAAATTTCGAAAATAAAACACAAAGAGAGTGAAATCGAGAGCAATTCTTAACTAATTCACTCAGGGCATGTGATGCAACCGGGATTGACCACATCTACACCCAGAGCTGGTTGAGACATAAGGCTGGACACTTCAGGCTGATAGCATTGGTGAGTTTCGGTGAGCAAATGCAGACCCTTTGAAGTCATACTGCATGGTACCCATTCCATGGGTCCCAACTCTCCAGGTTCAAGGCATTCTTCCTCCAGCTAAAACATGCATGGGAAACCCAGAGTATCGTCCACCGTGTGATTGGGAAACGATTTAAAATGCATCTCAGTTTTCGTATCCTGGTCCTCGGGTTCTCCATTCCAGATGCTTTACTAACACTCTCCCCGCTTGGAGAGTCAGTGCCTTTAACCTCCTCTTTGGCACAGCTTGCAATTTCTGTGCAAGATGAACAGGAATAGGGAGAACCAATGAGAGACTAGCTGTAGGTGTCTGCACGGGCAAATGTAACGCTCATTGCCGACCAGGAAGAGGAATTAAACAAAGGCTCCGAGTGCCCTGCTGAAAACAGATTAGGGCCTGAAGCAATCCTGCGGTTTTGTGCCCAGCTCACAAGAAAGCGAGTTGAAGAAAGGAGCTCAGGGGCACTGTAATTCACAAACCTGCAGAGTTATAAATGACAGCTATCCTCCAAAAATATATTGAAGTAAGCCTGCGAAGGGGACTTGAAAGCGGGGCAGAATTTCAGGAAAACGATTGCAGGGGGTAGACTGGAATTGCCCTGAAAGCATAGGAAAAGAGGCACAAAGTCGACAATGATGCACTTGGCCAAAAAGGGCGTATGCGTTTTTTCCTGAATATATTCAGGAAAAAACGCATACGCCCTTCTTGGCCAACCAAGCAAGCCTGTGAAGGAAATCTGCACTACAATGAAATCTCACTGCCCCCCCGGGCAAAAGGGCCATCTGAAAAAAGTGTAAAATCCAGAAATTAGGACAGGATATGGAGAACAGGGAGCCTTGTTATGCTGATTGGCAGGATGTAAATTGTGAACAGCCACCCTGGAGAAGTGTATGGTGTTTCCTGAAACACGTAAGAAATAAAGCAACACAGCCTATGGCAATTGCAATTATGGTCCTATAGCTTACGGAAATTAAAATCAAAAACAGACAGCCACCCCAATATTTGGGATGGCTGTGTTCACAAGAAGCTCGTCTACAGTATCAGGTAAATATCCCAGAAAGCAAAAAATGGATAAAGAAGTTGTGGCACGTACGTACAATGCAATATCACTCAGCAATGAAATCTGTGTCATCAGGCCCGTAGCGGCATAATGAGTGGATGCAGGTACGGTGATTCTACGTGAACTACGTCACACAGAAAAAGAAACATCATAAGATATCACTAATACACGGAATGTAAACTTGACTAAACATGAACTGAATTACAAAAAAGAACAGGGTCTCAAATTTAGAAAACCAACTAGTGCTTGCTTATGGGGAAAGGTGCCTTGGGGTGCTGCATAAAACCAGAGACTGAAATTAGCACAGATAACATTCCATAAGCCAAATATGTAATAGACAACACCTACTCCTTGCTCAACGAAATGGACCCAACACCACATATTCAACGCCTAGGAATATACCTGACTAGGAAGAATCTTAAAACCCATGGATATATATGTCTCCGTAAGAGAATCAAGCGTGTGTACAGCGGCCGAAACGCAGCAGTGAAAATCCGATAAATCCCATTATCAAAATAAATTTCGAAAACAAAACACAAAGACAGTGAAATAGAGAGCAATTCTTAAATAATTCACTCAGGGCATGTGATGCAACCGGGATTGACCACATCTACACCCAGAGCTGGTTGAGACATACGGCTGGACACTTCAGGCTGATAGCATTGGTGAGTTTCGGTGAGCAAATGCAGACCCTTTGAAGTCATACTGCATGGTTCCCGTTCCATGGGTCCCAACTCTCCAGGTTCAAGGGATTCTTCCTCCAGCTAAAACATGCATGGGAAACCCAGAGTATCGTCCACCGTGTGATTGGGAAACGATTTAAAATGCATCTCAGTTTTCGTTTCCTGGTCCTCGGGTTCACCATTCCAGATGCTTTACTAACATTCCCCCCGCTTGGAGAGTCAGTGCCTTTAACCTCCTGTTTCGCACAGCTTGCAATTTCTGTGCAAGATGAACAGGAATAGGGAGAACCAATGAGAGACTAGCTGTAGGTGTCTGCACGGGCAAATGTAACGCTCATTGCCCACCAGAAAGAGGAATTAAACAAAGGCTCAGTGTGCACTGCTGGAAACAGATTAGGGCCTGAAGCAATCCTGCGGTTTTGTGCCCAGCTCACAAGAAAGCAAGTTGAAGAAAGGAGCTCAGGGGCACTGTACTTCACAAACCTGCAGAGTTATAAATGACAGCTATCCTCCAAAAATATATTGAAGTAAGCCTGCGAAGGGGACTTGAAAGCGGGGCTGAATTTCAGGAAAACGATTGCAGGGGGTAGACTGGAATTGCCCTGAAAGCATAGGAAAAGAGGCACAACGTCGACAATGATGCACTTGGCCAAAATGGGCGTATGCGTTTTTTCCTGAATATATTCAGGAAAAAACGCATACGCCCTTTTTGGCCAACCAAGCAAGCCTGTAAAGGAAATCTGCACTACAATGAAATCTCACTGCCCCCCCGGGCAAAAGGGCCATCTGAAAAAAGTGTAAAATCCAGAAAGGTAGGACAGGATATGGAGAACAGGGAGCCTTGTTATGCTGATTGGCAGGATGTAAATTGCCAGCAGCCACCCTGGAGAAGTGTATGGTGTTTCCTGAAACACGTAAGAAACAAAGCAACACAGCCTATGGCACTTCCACTTATGGTCCTATAGCTTACGGAAATTAAAATAAAAAAGCAGACATCCACCCCAATATTTGGGGCGGCTGTATTCACAAGAAGCTCGTCTACAGTATCAGGTAAATATCCCAGAAAGCAAAAAATGGATAAAGAAGTTGTGGCACGTACGTACAATGCAATATCACTCAGCAATGAAATCTGTGTCATCAGGCCCGTAGCGGCATAGTGAGTGGATGCAGGTACGGTGATTCTACGTGAACTACGTCACACAGAAAAAGAAACATCATAAGATATCACTAATACACGGAATGTAAACTTGACTACACATGAACTGAATTACAAAACAGAACAGGGTCTCAAATTTAGAAAACCAACTAGTGCTTGCTTATGGGGAAAGGTGCCTTGGGGTGCTGCATAAAACCAGAGACTGAAATTAGCACAGATAACTTTCCATAAGCCAAATATGTAATAGACAAGACCTACTCCTTGCTCAACGAAATGGACTCAACACCACATATTCAACGCCTAGGAATATACCTGACTAGGAAGAATCTTAAAACCCATGGATATATATGTCTCCGTAAGAGAATCAAGCGTGTGTATAGCGGCATAAACGCAGCAGTGAAAATCCGATAAATCCCATTATCAAAATAAATTTCGAAAACAAAACACAAAGACAGTGAAATAGAGAGCAATTCTTAAATAATTCACTCAGGGCATGTGATGCAACCGGGATGGACCACATCTACACCCAGAGCTGGTTGACAGATAAGGCTGGACACTTCAGGCTGATAGCATTGGTGAGTTTCGGTGAGCAAATGCAGACCCTTTGAAGTCATACTGCATGGTACCTATTCCATGGGTCCCAACTCTTCAGGTTCAAGGGATTCTTCCTCCAGCTAAAACATGCATGGGAAACCCACAGTATGGTCCACCGTGTGATTGGGAAACGATTTAAAATGCATCTCAGTTTTCGTATCCTGGTCCTCGGGTTCACCATTCCAGATGCTTTACTAACACTCTCCCTGCTTGGAGAGTCAGTGCCTTTAACCTCCTGTTTCGCACAGCTTGCAATTTCTGTGCAAGATGAACAGGAATAGGGAGAACCAATGAGAGACTAGCTGTAGGTGTCTGCACGGGCAAATGTAACGCTCATTTCCCACCAGGAAGAGGAATTAACCAAATGCTCAGCATGCCCTGCCAGAAACAGATTAGGGCCTGAAGCAATCCTGCGGTTTTGTGCCCAGCTCACAAGAAAGCGAGTTGAAGAAAGGAGCTCAGGGGCACTGTAATTCACAAACCTGCAGAGTTATAAATGACAGCTATCCTCCAAAAATATATTGAAGTAAGCCTGCGAAGGGGACTTGAAAGCGGGGCAGAATTTCAGGAAAACGATTGCAGGGGGTAGACTGGAATTGCTCTGAAAGCATAGGAAAAGTGGCACAACGTCGACAATGATGCACTTGGCCAAAAAGGGCGTATGCGTTTTTTCCTGAATATATTCAGGAAAAAACGCATACGCACTTTTTGGCCAACCAAGCAAGCCTGTAAAGGAAATCTGCACTACAATGAAGTCTCACTGCCCCCCGGGCAAAAGGGCCATCTGAAAAAAGTGTAAAATCCAGAAATGTAGGACAGGATATGGAGAACAGGGAGCCTTGTTATGCTGATTGGCAGGATGTAAATTGCCGGCAGCCACCCTGGAGAAGTGTATGGTGTTTCCTGAAACACGTAAGAAACAAAGCAACACAGCCTATGGCACTTCCACTTATGGTCCTATAGTTACGGAAATTAAAATCAAAAACAGACAGCCACCCCAATATTTGGGATGGCTGTGTTCACAAGAATCTCGTCTACAGTAACAGGTAAATATCCCAGAAAGCAAAAAATGGATAAAGAAGTTGTGGCACGTACGTACAATGCAATATCACTCAGCAATGAAATCTGTGTCATCAGGCCCGTAGCGGCATAGTGAGTGGATGCAGGTACGGTGATTCTACGTGAACTATGTCACACAGAAAAAGAAACATCATAAGATATCACTAATACACAGAATGTAAACTTGACTACACATGAACTGAATTACAAAACAGAACAGGGTCTCAAATTTAGAAAACCAACTAGTGCTTGCTTATGGTGAAAGGTGCCTTGGGGTGCTGCATAAAACCAGAGACTGAAATTAGTACAGATAACATTCCATGAGACAAATATGTAATAGACAAGACCTACTCCTTGCTCAACGAAATGGACTCAACACCACATATTCAACGCCTAGGAATATACCTGACTAGGAAGAATCTTAAAACCCATGGTTATATATGTCTCCGTAAGAGAATCAAGCGTGTGTACAGCGGCCGATACGCAGCAGTGAAAATCCGATAAATCCCATTATCAAAATAAATTTCGAAAACAAAACACAAAGACAGTGAAATAGAGAGCGATTCTTAAAAAATTCACTCAGGGCATGTGATGCAACCGGGATTGACCACATCTACACCCACTGCTGTTTGAGACAAAAGGCTGGACACTACAGGCTGATAGCATTTGTGAGTTTCGGTGAGCAAATGCAGACCCTTTGAAGTCATACTGCATGGTACCTATTCCATGGGTCCCAACTCTTCAGATTCAAGGGATTTTTCCTCCAGCAAAAACATTCATGGGAAACCCACAGTATGGTCCACCGTGTGATTGGGAAACGATTTAAAATGCATCTCAGTTTTCGTATCCTGGTCCTCGGGTTCACCATTCCAGATGCTTTACTAACACTCTCCCTGCTTGGAGAGTCAGTGCCTTTAACCTCCTGTTTGACACAGCTTGCAATTTCTGTGCAAGATGAACAGGAATAGGGAGAAACAATGAGAGACTAGCTATAGGTGTCTGCACGGGCAAATGTAATGCTCATTTCCCACCAGGAAGAGGAATTAACCAAAGGCTCAGTGTGCCCTGCCGGAAACAGATTAGGGCCTGAAGCAATCCTGCAGTTTTGTGCCCAGCTCACAAGAAAGCGAGTTGAAGAAAGGAGCTCAGGGGCACTGTAATTCAAAAAACTGCAGAGTTATAAATGACAGCTATCATCCAAAAATATATTGAAGTAAGACTGCGAAGGGGACTTGAAAGCGGGGCAGAATTTCTGGAAAACGATTGCAGGGGGTAGACTGGAATTGCCCTGAAAGCATAGGAAAAGAGGCACAACGTCGACAATGATGCACTTGGCCAAAAAGGGCGAATGCGTTTTTTCCTGAATATATTCAGGAAAAAACGCATACGCCCTTTTTGGCCAACCAAGCAAGCCTGTAAAGGAAATCTGCACTACAATGAAGTCTCACTGCCCCACCCCCCCCGGGCAAAAGGGCCATCTGAAAAACGTGTAAAATCCAGAAATGTAGGACAGGATATGGAGAACAGGGAGCCTTGTTATGCTGATTCGCACGATGTAAATTGCCGGCAGCCACCCTGGAGAAGTGTATGGTGTTTCCTGAAACACGTAAGAAACAAAGCAACACAACCTATGGCACTTCCACTTATGGTCCTATAGCTTACGGAAATTAAAATCAAAAACAGACAGCCACCCCAATATTTGGGATGGCTGTGTTCACAAGAAGCTCGTCTACAGTATCAGGTAAATATCCCAGAAAGCAAAAAATGGATAAAGAAGTTGTGGCACGTACGTACAATGCAATATCACTCAGCAATGAAATCTGTGTCATCAGTCCCGTAGTGGCATAGTGAGTGGATGCAGGTACGGTGATTCTACGTGAACTACGTCACACAGAAAACGAAACATCATAAGATATCACTAATACACGGAATGTAAACTTGACTACACATGAACTGAATTAGAAAACAGAACAGGGTCTCAAATTTAGAAAACCAACTAGTGCTTGCTTATGGGGAAAGGAGCCTTGGGGTGCTGCATAAAACCAGAGACTGAAATTAGCACAGATAACTTTCCATAAGCCAAATATGTAATAGACAAGACCTACTCCTTGCTGAACGAAATGGACCCAACACCACATATTCAATGCCTAGGAATATACCTGACTAGGAAGAATCTTAAAACCCATGGATATATATGTCTCCGTAAGAGAATCAAGCATGTGTACAGCGGCCGAAACGCAGTAGTGATAATCCGATAAATCCCATTATCAAAATAAATTTCGAAAACAAAACACAAAGACAGTGAAATAGAGAGCAATTCTTAAATAATTCACTCAGGACATGTGATGCAACCGGGATTGACCACATCTACACCCAGAGCTGGTTGAGACATAAGGCTGGACACTTCAGGCTGATAGCATTGGTGAGTTTTGGTGAGCAAATGCAGACCCTTTGAAGTCATACTGAATGGTACCCATTCCATGGGTCCCAACTCTCCAGGTTCAAGGGATTCGTCCTCCAGCTAAAACATGCATGGGAAACCCAGAGTATCGTCCACCGTGTGATTGGGAAACGATTTAAAATGCATCTCAGTTTTCGTATCCTGGTCCTCGGGTTCAACATTCCAGATGCTTTACTAACACTCTCCCCGCTTGGAGAGTCAGTGCCTTTAACCTCCTCTTTGGCACAGCTTGCAATTTCTGTGCAAGATGAACAGGAATAGGGAGAACCAATGAGAGACTAGCCGTAGGTGTCTGCACGGGCAAATGTAATGCTCATTCCCCACCAGGAAGAGGAATTAAACAAAGGCTCAGCGTGCCCTGCTGAAAACAGATTAGGGCCTGAAGCAATCCTGCGGTTTTGTGCCCAGCTCACAAGAAAGCGAGTTGAAGAAAGGAGCTCAGGTGCACTGTAATTCACAAACCTGCAGAGTTATAAATGACAGCTATCCTCCAAAAATATATTGAAGTAAGCCTGCGAAGGGGACTTGAAAGCGGGGCAGAATTTCAGGAAAACGATTGCAGGGGTAGACTGGAATTGCCCTGAAAGCATAGGAAAAGAGGCAGAACGTCGACAATGATGCACTTGGCCAAAAAGGGCGTATGCGTTTTTTCCTGAATATATTCAGGAAAAAAAGCATACGCCCTTTTTGGCCAACCAAGCAAGCCTGTAAAGGAAATCTGCACCACAACGAAGTCTCACTGCCCCCAGGGCAAAAGGGCCATCTGAAAAAAAGTGTAAAATCCAGAAAGGTAGGACAGGATATGGAGAACAGGGAGCCTTGTTATGCTGATTGGCAGGATGTAAATTGCCAGCAGCCACCCTGGAGAAGTGTATGGTGTTTCCTGAAACACATAAGAAACAAAGCAACACAGCCTATGGCACTTCCACTTATGGTCCTATAGCTTACGGAAATTAAAATCAAAAACAGACAGCCACCCCAATATTTGGGATGGCTGTGTTCACAAGAAGATCGTCTACAGTATCTGGTAAATATCCCAGAAAGCAAACAATGGATAAAGAAGTTGTGGCACGTACGTACAATGCAATATCACTCAGCAATGATATCTGTGTCATCAGGCCCGTAGCGGCATAGTGAGTGGATGCAGGTACGGTGAATCTACGTGAACTACGTCACATAGACAAAGAAACATCATAAGATATCACTAATACACGGAATGTAAACTGGACTACACATGAACTGAATTACAAAACAGAACAGGGTCTCAAATTTAGAAAACCAACTAGTGCTTGCTTATGGGGAAAGGTGCCTTGGGGGGCTGCATAAAACCAGAAACTGAAATTAGCACAGATAGCTTTCCATAAGCCAAATATGTAATAGACAAGACCTACTCCTTGCTCAACGAAATGCACCCAACACCACATATTTAACGCCTAGGAATATACCTGACTAGGAAGAATCTTAAAACCCATGGATATATATGTCTCCGTGAGAGAATCAAGCGTGTGTACAGCGGCCGAAACGCAGCAGTGAAAATCCGATAAATCCCATTATCAAAATAAATTTCGAAAACAAAACACAAAGACAGTGAAATAGAGAGCAATTCTTAAATAATTCACTCAGGGCATGTGATGCAACCGGGATTGACCACATCTACACCCAGAGCTGGTTGAGACATAAGGCTGGACACTTCAGGCTGATAGCATTGGTGAGTTTCGGTGAGCAAATGCAGACCCTTTGAAGTCATACTGCATGGTACCTATTCCATGGGTCCCAACTCTTCAGGTTCAAGGGATTCTTCCTGCAGCTAAAACATGCATGGGAAACCCACAGTATGGTCCAATGTGTGATTGGGAAACGATTTAAAATGCATCTCAGTTTTCGTATCCTGGTCCTCGGTTTCACCATTCCAGATGCTTTACTAACACTCTCCCTGCTTGGAGAGTTAGTGCCTTTAACCTCCTGTTTGGCACAGCTTGCAATTTCTGTGCAAGATGAACAGGAATAGGGAGAACCAATGAGAGACTAGCTGTAGGTGTCTGCACGGGCAAATGTAACGCTCATTGCCGACCAGGAAGAGGAATTAACCAAAGGCTCAGTGTGCCCTGCCGGAAACAGATTAGGGCCTGAAGCAATCCTGCGGTTTTGTGCCCAGCTCACAAGAAAGCGAGTTGAAGAAAGGAGCTCAGGGGCACTGTAATTCACAAACCTGCAGAGTTATAAATGACAGCTATCCTCCAAAAATATATTGAAGTAAGCCTGCGAAGGGGACTTGAATGCGGGGCAGAATTTCAGGAAAACGATTGCAGGGGGTAGACTGGAATTGCCCTGAAAGCATAGGAAAAGAGGCACAACGTCGACAATGATGCACTTGGCCAAAAAGGGCGTATGCGTTTTTTCCTGAATATATTCAGGAAAAAACGCATACGCACTTTTTGGCCAACCAAGCAAGCCTGTAAAGGAAATCTGAACTACAATGAAGTCTCACTGCCCCCCGGGCAAAAGGGCCATCTGAAAAAAGTGTAAAATCCAGAAATGTAGGACAGGATATGGAGAACAGGGAGCCTTGTTATGCTGATTGGCAGGATGTAAATTGCTGGCAGCCACCCTGGAGAAGTGTATGGTGTTTCCTGAAACACGTAAGAAACAAAGCAACACAGCCTATGGCACTTCCACTTATGGTCCTATAGCTTACGGAAATTAAAATCAAAAACAGACAGCCACCCCAATATTTGGGACGGCTGTGTTCACAAGAAGCTCGTCTACAGTATCAGGTAAATATCCCAGAAAGCAAAAAATGGATAAAGAAGTTGTGGCACGTACGTACAATGCAATATCACTCAGCAATGAAATCTGTGTCATCAGGCCCGTAGCGGCATAGTGAGTGGATGCAGGTACGGTGATTCTACGTGAACTACGTCACACAGAAAAAGAAACATCATAAGATATCACTAATACACGGAATGTAAACTTGACTACACATGAACTGAATTACAAAACAGAACAGGGTCTCAAATTTAGAAAACCAACTAGTGCTTGCTTATGGGAAAAGGTGCCTGGGGTGCTGCATAAAACCAGAGACTGAAATTAGCACAGATAACTTTCCATAAGCCAAATATGTAATAGACAAGACCTACTCCTTGCTCAACGAAATGGACCCAACACCACATATTCAATGCCTAGGAATATACCTGACTAGGATGAATCTTAAAACCCATGGATATATATGTCTCCGTAAGAGAATCAAGCGTGTGTACAGTGGCCGAAACGCAGCAGTGAAAATCCGATAAATCCCATTATCAAAATAAATTTCGAAAATAAAACACAAAGACAGTGAAATAGAGAGCAATTCTTAAATAATTCACTCAGGGCATGTGATGCAACCTGGATTGACCACATCTACACCCAGAGCTGGTTGAGACATAAGGCTGGACACTTCAGGCTGATAGCATTGGTGAGTTTCGGTGAGCAAATGCAGACCCTTTGAAGTCATACTGCATGGTACCCATTCCATGGGTCCCAACTCTCCAGGTTCAACGGATTCTTCCTCCAGCTAAAACATGCATGGGAAACCCAGAGTATCGTCCACCGTGTGATTGGGAAACGATTTAAAATGCATCTCAGTTTTCGTATCCTGGTCCTCGGGTTCACCATTCCAGATGCTTTACTAACACTCTCCCCGCTTGGAGAGTCAGTGCCTTTAACCTCCTGTTTTGCACAGCTTGCAATTTCTGTGCAAGATGAACAGGAATAGGGAGAACCAATGAGAGACTAGCTGTAGGTGTCTGCACGGGCAAATGTAACGCTCATTGCCGACCAGGAAGAGGAATTAAACAAAGGCTCAGCGTGCCCTGCTGAAAACAGATTAGGGCCTGAAGCAATCCTGCGGTTTTGTGCCCAGCTCACAGGAAAGCGAGTTGAAGAAAGGAGCTCAGGGGCCCTGTAATTCTCAAACCTGCAGAGTTATAAATGACAGCTATCCTCCAAAAATATATTGAAGTAAGACTGCGAAGGGGACTTGAAAGCGGGGCAGAATTTCAGGAAAACGATTGCAGGGGGTAGACTGGAATTGCCCTGAAAGCATAGGAAAAGAGGCACAACGTCGACAATGATGCACTTGGCCAAAAAGGGCGTATGCGTTTTTTCCTGAATATATTCAGGAAAAAACGCATATGCCCTTTTTGGCCAACCAAGCAAGCCTGTAAAGGAAATCTGCACTACAATGAAGTCTCACTGCCCCCCGGGCAAAAGGGCCATCTGAAAAAAGTGTAAAATCCAGAAATGTAGGACAGGATATGGAGAACAGGGAGCCTTGTTATGCTGATTGGCAGGATGTAAATTGCCGGCAGCCACCCTGGAGAAGTGTATGGTGTTTCCTGAAACATGTAAGAAACAAAGCAACACAGCCTATGGCACTTCCACTTATGGTCCTATAGCTTACGGAAATTAAAATCAAAAACAGACAGCCACCCCAATATTTGGGATGGCTGTGTTCACAAGAAGCTCGTCTACAGTATCAGGTAAATATCCCAGAAAGTAAAAAATGGATAAAGAAGTTGTGGCACGTAAGTACAATGCAATATCACTCAGCAATGAAATCTGTGTCATCAGGCCCGTAGCGGCATAGTGAGTGGATGCAGGTACGGTGATTCTACGTGAACTACGTCACACAGAAAAAGAAACATCATAAGATATCACTAATACACGGAATGTAAACTTGACTACACATGAACTGAATTACAAAACAGAGCATGGTCTCAAATTTAGAAAACCAACTAGTGCTTGCTTATGGGGAAAGGTGCCTTGGGGTGCTGCATAAAACCAGAGACTGAAATTAGTACAGATAACATTCCATAAGACAAATATGTAATAGACAAGACCTACTCCTTGCTCAACAAAATGGACTCAACACCACATATACAACGCCTAGGAATATACCTGACTAGGAAGAATCTTAAAACCCATGGATATATATGTCTCCGAAAGAGAATCAAGCGTGTGTACAGCGGCCGATACGCAGCAGTGAAAATCCGATAAATCCCATTATCAAAATAAATTTCGAAAACAAAACACAAAGACAGTGAAATAGAGAGCAATTCTTAAATAATTCACTCAGGGCATGTGATGCAACCGGGATTGACCACATCTACACACAGAGCTGGTTGAGACATAAGGCTGGACACTACAGGCTGATAGCATTGGTGAGTTTCGGTGAGCAAATGCAGACCCTTTGAAGTCATACTGCATGGTACCTATTCCATGGGTCCCAACTCTTCAGGTTCAAGGGATTCTTCCTCCAGCTAAAACATGCATGGGAAACCCACAGTATGGTCCACCGTGTGATTGGGAACCGATTTAAAATGCATCTCAGTTTTCGTATCCTGGTCCTCGGGTTCACCATTCCAGATGCTTTACTAACACTCTCCCCGCTTGGAGAGTCAGTGCCTTTAACCTCCTGTTTGGCACAGCTTGCAATTTCTGTGCAAGATGAACAGGAATAGGGAGAACCAATGAGAGACTAGCTATAGGTGTCTGCACGGGCAAATGTAACGCTCATTTCCCACCAGGAAGAGGAATTAAACAAAGGCTCAGCGTGCCCTGCTGAAAACAGATTAGGGCCTGAAGCAATCCTGCGGTTTTGTGCCCAGCTCACAGGAAAGCGAGTTGAAGAAAGGAGCTCAGGGGCCTTTAATTCTCAAACCTGCAGAGTTATAAATGACAGCTATCCTCCAAAAATATATTGAAGTAAGACTGCGAAGGGGACTTGAAAGCGGGGCAGAATTTCAGGAAAACGATTGCAGGGGGTAGACTGGAATTGCCCTGAAAGCATAGGAAAAGAGGCACAACGTCGACAATGATGCACTTGGCCAAAAAGGGCGTATGCGTTTTTTCCTGAATATATTCAGGAAAAAACGCATATGCCCTTTTTGGCCAACCAAGCAAGCCTGTAAAGGAAATCTGCACTACAATGAAGTCTCACTGCCCCCCGGGCAAAAGGGCCATCTGAAAAAAGTGTAAAATCCAGAAATGTAGGACAGGATATGGAGAACAGGGAGCCTTGTTATGCTGATTGGCAGGATGTAAATTGCCGGCAGCCACCCTGGAGAAGTGTATGGTGTTTCCTGAAACATGTAAGAAACAAAGCAACACAGCCTATGGCACTTCCACTTATGGTCCTATAGCTTACGGAAATTAAAATCAAAAAGAGACAGCCACCCCAATATTTGGGATGGCTGTGTTCACAAGAAGCTCGTCTACAGTATCAGGTAAATATCCCAGAAAGTAAAAAATGGATAAAGAAGTTGTGGCACGTACGTACAATGCAATATCACTCAGCAATGAAATCTGTGTCATCAGGCCCGTAGCGGCATAGTGAGTGGATGCAGGTACGGTGATTCTACGTGAACTACGTCACACAGAAAAAGAAACATCATAAGATATCACTAATACACGGAATGTAAACTTGACTACACATGAACTGAATTACAAAACAGAGCATGGTCTCAAATTTAGAAAACCAACTAGTGCTTGCTTATGGGGAAAGGTGCCTTGGGGTGCTGCATAAAACCAGAGACTGAAATTAGTACAGATAACATTCCATAAGACAAATATGTAATAGACAAGACCTACTCCTTGCTCAACAAAATGGACTCAACACCACATATACAACGCCTAGGAATATACCTGACTAGGAAGAATCTTAAAACCCATGGATATATATGTCTCCGAAAGAGATTCAAGCGTGTGTACAGCGGCCGATACGCAGCAGTGAAAATCCGATAAATCCCGTTATCAAAATAAATTTCGAAAACAAAACACAAAAACAGTGAAATAGAGAGCAATTCTTAAATAATTCACTCAGGGCATGTGATGCAACCGGGATTGACCACATCTACACCCAGAGCTGGTTGAGACATAAGGCTGGACACTACAGGCTGATAGCATTGGTGAGTTTCGGTGAGCAAATGCAGACCCTTTGAAGTCATACTGCATGGTACCTATTCCATGGGTCCCAACTCTTCAGGTTCAAGGGATTCTTCCTCCAGCTAAAACATGCATGGGAAACCCACAGTATGGTCCACCGTGTGATTGGGAACCGATTTAAAATGCATCTCAGTTTTCGTATCCTGGTCCTCGGGTTCACCATTCCAGATGCTTTACTAACACTCTCCCCGCTTGGAGAGTCAGTGCCTTTATCCTCCTCTTTGGCACAGCTTGCAATTTCTGTGCAAGATGAACAGGAATAGGGAGAACCAATGAGAGACTAGCTATAGGTGTCTGCACGGGCAAATGTAACGCTCATTTCCCACCAGGAAGAGGAATTAAACAAAGGCTCAGTGTGCCCTGCTGGAAACAGATTAGGGCCTGAAGCAATCCTGCGGTTTTGTGCCCAGCTCACAAGAAAGCGAGTTGAAGAAAGGAGCTCAGGGGCACTGTACTTCACAAACCTGCAGAGTTATAAATGACAGCTATCCTCCAAAAATATATTGAAGTAAGCCTGCGAAGGGGACTTGAAAGCGGGGCAGAATTTCAGGAAAACGACTGCAGGGGGTAGACTGGAATTGCCCTGAAAGCATAGGAAAAGAGGCACAACGTCGACAATGATGCATTTGGCCAAAAAGGGCGTATGCGTTTTTTCCTGAATATATTCAGGAAAAAACGCATACGCACTTTTTGGCCAACCAAGCAAGCCTGTAAAGGAAATCTGCACTACAATGAAGTCTCACTGCCCCCGGGGCAAAAGGGCCATCTGAAAAAAGTGTAAAATCCAGAAATGTAGGACAGGATATGGAGAACAGGGAGCCTTGTTATGCTGATTGGCAGGATGTAAATTGCTGGCAGCCACCCTGGAGAAGTGTATGGTGTTTCCTGAAACACGTAAGAAACAAAGCAACACAGCCTATGGCACTTCCACTTATGGTCCTATAGCTTACGGAAATTAAAATCAAAAACAGACAGCCACTCCAATATTTGGGACGACTGTGTTCACAAGAAGTTCGTCTACAGTATGAGGTAAATATCCCAGAAAGCAAAAAATGGATAAAGAAGTTGTGGCACGTACGTACAATGCAATATCACTCAGCAATGAAATCTGTGTCATCAGGCCCGTAGCGGCATAGTGAGTGGATGCAGGTACGGTGATTCTACGTGAACTACGTCACACAGAAAAAGAAACATCATAAGATATCACTAATACACGGAATGTAAACTTGACTACACATGAACTGAATTACAAAACAGAACAGGGTCTCAAATTTAGAAAACCAACTAGTGCTTGCTTATGGGGAAAGGTGCCTTGGGGGGCTGCATAAAACCAGAGACTGAAATTAGCACAGATAACTTTCCATAAGCCAAATATGTAATAGACAAGACCTACTCCTTGCTCAACGAAATGGACCCAAAACCACATATTCAACGCCTAGGAATATACCTGACTAGGAAGAATCTTAAAACCCATGGATATATATGTCTCCGTAAGAGAATCAAGCGTGTGTACAGCGGCCGAAACGCAGCAGTGAAAATCCGATAAATCCCATTATCAAAATAAATTTCGAAAACAAAACACAAAGACAGTGAAATAGAGAGCAATTCTTAACTAATTCACTCAGGGCATGTGATGCAACCGGGATTGACCACATCTACACCCAGAGCTGGTTGAGACATAAGTCTGGACACTTCAGGCTGATAGCATTGGTGAGTGTCGGTGAGCAAATGCAGACCCTTTGAAGTCATACTGTATGGTACCCATTCCATGGGTCCCAACTCTCCAGGTTCAAGGGATTCTTCCTCCAGCTGAAACATGCAATGGAAACCCAGAGTATCGTCCACCGTGTGATTGGGAAACGATTTAAAATGCATCTCAGTTTTCGTATCCTGGTCCTCGGGTTCACCATTCCAGATGGTTTACTAACACTCTCCCCGCTTGGAGAGTCAGTGCCTTTAACCTCCTCTTTGGCACAGCTTGCAATTTCTGTGCAAGATGAACAGGAATAGGGAGAACCAATGAGAGACTAGCTGTAGGTGTCTGCACGGGCAAATGTAACGCTCATTGCCCACCAGGAAGAGGAATTAAACAAAGGCTCAGTGTGCCCTGCTGAAAACAGATTAGGGCCTGAAGCAATCCTGCGGTTTTGTGCCCAGCTCACAAGAAAGCGAGTTGAAGAAAGGAGCTCAGGGGCCCTGTAATTCTCAAACCTGCAGAGTTATAAATGACAGCTATCTTCCAAAAGTATATTGAAGTAAGCCTGCGTAGGGGACTTGAAAGCGGGGCAGAATTTCAGGAAAACGATTGCAGGGGGTAGACTGGAATTGCCCTGAAAGCATAGGAAAAGAGGCACAACGTCGACAATGATGCACTTGGCCAAAAATGGGGTATGCGTTTTTTCCTGAATATATTCAGGAAAAAACGCATACCCCCTGTTTGGCCAACCAAGCAAGCCTGTAAAGGAAATCTGCACTACAATGAAGTCTCACTGCCCCTGGGCAAGAGGGCCATCTGTCAAAAGTGTAAAATCCAGAAAGGTAGGACAGGATATGGAGAACAGGGAGCCTTGTTATGCTGATTGGCAGGATGTAAATTGCCAACAGCCACCCTGGAGAAGTGTATGGTGTTTCCTGAAACACGTAAGAAATAAAGCAACACAGCCTATGGCAATTGCACTTATGGTCCTATTCCTTAGGGAAATTAAAATCAAAAACAGAGAGCCACTCCAAAGTTTGGGACGGCTGTGTTTCCCAGAAGCTCGTCTACAGTACCAGGTAAATATCCCAGAAAGCAAAAAATGGATAAAGAAGTTGTGGCACGTACGTGCAATGCAATATCACTCAGCAATGAAATCTGTGTCATCAGGCCCGTAGCGGCATAGTGAGTGGATGCAGGTACGGTGATTCTACGTGAACTACGTCACACAGAAAAAGAAACATCATAAGGTATCACTAATACACGGAATGTAAACTTGACTACACATGAACTGAATTACAAAACAGAACAGGGTCTCAAATTTAGAAAACCAAGTAGTGCTTGCTTATGGGGAAAGGTGCCTTGGGGTGCTGCATAAAACCAGAGACTGAAATTAGCACAGATAACATTCCATAAGCCAAATATGTAATAGACAAGACCTACTCCTTGCTCAACGAAATGGACTCAACACCACATATTCAACGCCTAGGAATATACCTGACTAGGAAGAATCTTAAAACCCATGGATATATATGTCTCCGTAAGAAAATCAAGCGTGTGTACAGCGGCCGAAACGCAGCAGTGAAAATCCGATAAATCCCATTATCAAAATAAATTTCGAAAACAAAACACAAAGACAGTGAAATAGAGAGCAATTCTTAACTAATTCACTCAGGGCATGTGATGCAACCGTGATTGACCACATCTACACCCAGAGCTGGTTGAGACATAAGGCTGGACACTTCTGGCTGATAGCATTGGTGAGTTTCGGTGAGCAAATGCAGACCCTTTGAAGTCATACTGCATGGTACCTATTCCATGGGTCCCAACTCTTCAGGTTCAAGGGATTCTTCCTCCAGCTAAAACATGCATGGGAACCCCACATTATGGTCCACCGTGTGATTGGGAAACGATTTAAAATGCATCTCAGTTTTCGTATCCTGGTCCTCGGGTTCACCATTCCAGATGCTTTACTAACACTCTCCCCGCTTGGAGAGTCACTGCCTTTAACCTCGTGTTTGGCACAGCTTGCAATTTCTGTGCAAGATGAACAGGAATAAGGAGAACCAATGAGAGACTAGCTGTAGGTGTCTGCACGGGCAAATGTAACGCTCATTGCCCACCAGGAAGAGGAATTAAACAAAGGCTCAGCGTGCCCTGCTGAAAACAGATTAGGGCCTGAAGCAATCCTGCGGTTTTGTGCCCAGCTCACAAGAAAGCGAGTTGAAGAAAGGAGCTCAGGGGCACTGTAATTCACAAACCTGCAGAGTTATAAATGACAGCTATCCTCCAAAAATATATTGAAGTAAGCCTGCGAAGGGGACTTGAGAGCGGGGCAGAATTTCAGGAAAACGATTGCAGGGGTAGACTGGAATTGCCCTGAAAGCATAGGAAAAGAGGCACAACGTCGACAATCATGCACTTGGCCAAAAAGGGCGTATGCGTTTTTTCCTGAATATATTCAGGAAAAAATGCATACGCACTTTTTGGCCAACCAAGCAAGCCTGTAAAGGAAATCTGCACCACAACGAAGTCTCACTGCCCCCCGGGCAAACGGGCCATCTGAAAAAAGTGTAAAATCCAGAAAGGTAGGACAGGATATGGAGAACAGGGAGCCTTGTTATGCTGATTGGCAGGATGTAAATTGCCAGCAGCCACCCTGGAGAAGTGTATGGTGTTTCCTGAAACATGTAAGAAACAAAGCAACACAGCCTATGGCACTTCCACTTATGGTCCTATAGATTACGGAAATTAAAATCAAAAACAGACAGCCACCCCAATATTTGGGATGGCTGTGTTCACAAGAAGCTCGTCTACAGTATCAGGTAAATATCCCAGAAAGTAAAAAATGGATAAAGAAGTTGTGGCACGTATGTACAATGCAATATCACTCAGCAATGAAATCTGTGTCATCAGGCCCGTAGCGGCATAGTGAGTGGATGCAGGTACGGTGATTCTACGTGAACTACGTCACACAGAAAAAGAAACATCATAAGATATCACTAATACACGGAATGTAAACTTGACTACACATGAACTGAATTACAAAACAGAGCATGGTCTCAAATTTAGAAAACCAACTAGTGCTTGCTTATGGGGAAAGGTGCCTTGGGGTGCTGCATAAAACCAGAGACTGAAATTAGTACAGATAACATTCCATAAGACAAATATGTAATAGACAAGACCTACTCCTTGCTCAACAAAATGGACTCAACACCACATATACAACGCCTAGGAATATACCTGACTAGGAAGAATCTTAAAACCCATGGATATATATGTCTCCGAAAGAGAATCAAGCGTGTGTACAGCGGCCGATACGCAGCAGTGAAAATCCGATAAATCCCATTATCGAAATAAATTTCGAAAACAAAACACAAAGACAGTGAAATAGAGAGCAATTCTTAAATAATTCACTCAGGGCATGTGATGCAACCGGGATTGACCACATCTACACCCAGAGCTGGTTGAGACATAAGGCTGGACTCTACAGGCTGATAGCATTGGTGAGTTTCGGTGAGCAAATGCAGACCCTTTGAAGTCATACTGCATGGTACCTATTCCATGGGTCCCAACTCTTCAGGTTCAAGGGATTCTTCCTCCAGCTAAAACATGCATGGGAAACCCACAGTATGGTCCACCGTGTGATTGGGAACCGATTTAAAATGCATCTCAGTTTTCGTATCCTGGTCCTCGGGTTCACCATTCCAGATGCTTTACTAACACTCTCCCCGCTTGGAGAGTCAGTGCCTTTAACCTCCTCTTTGGCACAGCTTGCAATTTCTGTGCAAGATGAACAGGAATAGGGAGAACCAATGAGAGACTAGCTGTAGGTGTCTGCACGGGCAAATGTAACGCTCATTTCCCACCAGGAAGAGGAATTAAACAAAGGCTCAGCGTGCCCTGCTGAAAACAGATTAGGGCCTGAAGCAATCCTGCGGTTTTGTGCCCAGCTCACAGGAAAGCGAGTTGAAGAAAGGAGCTCAGGGGCCTTTAATTCTCAAACCTGCAGAGTTATAAACGACAGCTATCCTCCAAAAATATATTGAAGTAAGACTGCGAAGGGGACTTGAAAGCGGGGCAGAATTTCAGGAAAACGATTGCAGGGGGTAGACTGGAATTGCCCTGAAAGCATAGGAAAAGAGGCACAACGTCGACAATGATGCACTTGGCCAAAAAGGGCGTATGCGTTTTTTCCTGAATATATTCAGGAAAAAACGCATATGCCCTTTTTGGCCAACCAAGCAAGCCTGTAAAGGAAATCTGCACTACAATGAAGTCTCACTGCCCCTGGGCAAGAGGGCCATCTGTAAAAAGTGTAAAATCCAGAAAGGTAGGACAGGATATGGAGAACAGGGAGCCTTGTTATGCTGATTGGCAGGATGTAAATTGCCAACAGCCACCCTGGAGAAGTGTATGGTGTTTCCTGAAACACGTAAGAAATAAAGCAACACAGCCTATGGCAATTGCACTTATGGTCCTATTCCTTAGGGAAATTAAAATCAAAAACAGAGAGCCACTCCAAAGTTTGGGACGGCTGTGTTTCCCAGAAGCTCGTCTACAGTACCAGGTAAATATCCCAGAAAGCAAAAAATGGATAAAGAAGATGTGGCACGTACGTGCAATGCAATATCACTCAGCAATGAAATCTGTGTCATCAGGCCCGTAGCGGCATAGTGAGTGGATGCAGGTACGGTGATTCTACGTGAACTACGTCACACAGAAAAAGAAACATCATAAGGTATCACTAATACACGGAATGTAAACTTGACTACACATGAACTGAATTACAAAACAGAACAGGGTCTCAAATTTAGAAAACCAAGTAGTGCTTGCTTATGGGGAAAGGTGCCTTGGGGTGCTGCATAAAACCAGAGACTGAAATTAGCACAGATAACATTCCATAAGCCAAATATGTAATAGACAAGACCTACTCCTTGCTCAACGAAATGGACTCAACACCACATATTCAACGCCTAGGAATATACCTGACTAGGAAGAATCTTAAAACCCATGGATATATATGTCTCCGTAAGAAAATCAAGCGTGTGTACAGCGGCCGAAACGCAGCAGTGAAAATCCGATAAATCCCATTATCAAAATAAATTTCGAAAACAAAACACAAAGACAGTGAAATAGAGAGCAATTCTTAACTAATTCACTCAGGGCATGTGATGCAACCGTGATTGACCACATCTACACCCAGAGCTGGTTGAGACATAAGGCTGGACACTTCTGGCTGATAGCATTGGTGAGTTTCGGTGAGCAAATGCAGACCCTTTGAAGTCATACTGCATGGTACCTATTCCATGGGTCCCAACTCTTCAGGTTCAAGGGATTCTTCCTCCAGCTAAAACATGCATGGGAACCCCACAGTATGGTCCACCGTGTGATTGGGAAACGATTTAAAATGCATCTCAGTTTTCGTATCCTGGTCCTCGGGTTCACCATTCCAGATGCTTTACTAACACTCTCCCCGCTTGGAGAGTCACTGCCTTTAACCTCGTGTTTGGCACAGCTTGCAATTTCTGTGCAAGATGAACAGGAATAAGGAGAACCAATGAGAGACTAGCTGTAGGTGTCTGCACGGGCAAATGTAACGCTCATTGCCCACCAGGAAGAGGAATTAAACAAAGGCTCAGCGTGCCCTGCTGAAAACAGATTAGGGCCTGAAGCAATCCTGCGGTTTTGTGCCCAGCTCACAAGAAAGCGAGTTGAAGAAAGGAGCTCAGGGGCACTGTAATTCACAAACCTGCAGAGTTATAAATGACAGCTATCCTCCAAAAATATATTGAAGTAAGCCTGCGAAGGGGACTTGAGAGCGGGGCAGAATTTCAGGAAAACGATTGCAGGGGTAGACTGGAATTGCCCTGAAAGCATAGGAAAAGAGGCAGAACGTCGACAATCATGCACTTGGCCAAAAAGGGCGTATGCGTTTTTTCCTGAATATATTCAGGAAAAAATGCATACGCACTTTTTGGCCAACCAAGCAAGCCTGTAAAGGAAATCTGCACCACAACGAAGTCTCACTGCCCCCCGGGCAAAAGGGCCATCTGAAAAAAGTGTAAAATCCAGAAAGGTAGGACAGGATATGGAGAACAGGGAGCCTTGTTATGCTGATTGGCAGGATGTAAATTGCCAGCAGCCACCCTGGAGAAGTGTATGGTGTTTCCTGAAACATGTAAGAAACAAAGCAACACAGCCTATGGCACTTCCACTTATGGTCCTATAGATTACGGAAATTAAAATCAAAAACAGACAGCCACCCCAATATTTGGGATGGCTGTGTTCACAAGAAGCTCGTCTACAGTATCAGGTAAATATCCCAGAAAGTAAAAAATGGATAAAGAAGTTGTGGCACGTACGTACAATGCAATATCACTCAGCAATGAAATCTGTGTCATCAGGCCCGTAGCGGCATAGTGAGTGGATGCAGGTACGGTGATTCTACGTGAACTACGTCACACAGAAAAAGAAACATCATAAGATATCACTAATACACGGAATGTAAACTTGACTACACATGAACTGAATTACAAAACAGAGCATGGTCTCAAATTTAGAAAACCAACTAGTGCTTGCTTATGGGGAAAGGTGCCTTGGGGTGCTGCATAAAACCAGAGACTGAAATTAGTACAGATAACATTCCATAAGACAAATATGTAATAGACAAGACCTACTCCTTGCTCAACAAAATGGACTCAACACCACATATACAACGCCTAGGAATATACCTGACTAGGAAGAATCTTAAAACCCATGGATATATATGTCTCCGAAAGAGAATCAAGCGTGTGTACAGCGGCCGATACGCAGCAGTGAAAATCCGATAAATCCCATTATCGAAATAAATTTCGAAAACAAAACACAAAGACAGTGAAATAGAGAGCAATTCTTAAATAATTCACTCAGGGCATGTGATGCAACCGGGATTGACCACATCTACACCCAGAGCTGGTTGAGACATAAGGCTGGACACTACAGGCTGATAGCATTGGTGAGTTTCGGTGAGCAAATGCAGACCCTTTGAAGTCATACTGCATGGTACCTATTCCATGGGTCCCAACTCTTCAGGTTCAAGGGATTCTTCCTCCAGCTAAAACATGCATGGGAAACCCACAGTATGGTCCACCGTGTGATTGGGAACCGATTTAAAATGCATCTCAGTTTTCGTATCCTGGTCCTCGGGTTCACCATTCCAGATGCTTTACTAACACTCTCCCCGCTTGGAGAGTCAGTGCCTTTAACCTCCTCTTTGGCACAGCTTGCAATTTCTGTGCAAGATGAACAGGAATAGGGAGAACCAATGAGAGACTAGCTATAGGTGTCTGCACGGGCAAATGTAACGCTCATTTCCCACCAGGAAGAGGAATTAAACAAAGGCTCAGCGTGCCCTGCTGAAAACAGATTAGGGCCTGAAGCAATCCTGCGGTTTTGTGCCCAGCTCACAGGAAAGCGAGTTGAAGAAAGGAGCTCAGGGGCCTTTAATTCTCAAACCTGCAGAGTTATAAACGACAGCTATCCTCCAAAAATATATTGAAGTAAGACTGCGAAGGGGACTTGAAAGCGGGGCAGAATTTCAGGAAAACGATTGCAGGGGGTAGACTGGAATTGCCCTGAAAGCATAGGAAAAGAGGCACAACGTCGACAATGATGCACTTGGCCAAAAAGGGCGTATGCGTTTTTTCCTGAATATATTCAGGAAAAAACGCATATGCCCTTTTTGGCCAACCAAGCAAGCCTGTAAAGGAAATCTGCACTAGAATGAAGTCTCACTGCCCCCCGGGCAAAAGGGCCATCTGAAAAAAGTGTAAAATCCAGAAATGTAGGACAGGATATGGAGAACAGGGAGCCTTGTTATGCTGATTGGCAGGATGTAAATTGCCGGCAGCCACCCTGGAGAAGTGTATGGTGTTTCCTGAAACATGTAAGAAACAAAGCAACACAGCCTATGGCACTTCCACTTATGGTCCTATAGCTTACGGAAATTAAAATCAAAAACAGACAGCCACCCCAATATTTGGGATGGCTGTGTTCACAAGAAGCTCGTCTACAGTATCAGGTAAATATCCCAGAAAGTAAAAAATGGATAAAGAAGTTGTGGCACGTACGTACAATGCAATATCACTCAGCAATGAAATCTGTGTCATCAGGCCCGTAGCGGCATAGTGAGTGGATGCAGGTACGGTGATTCTACGTGAACTACGTCACACAGAAAAAGAAACATCATAAGATATCACTAATACACGGAATGTAAACTTGACTACACATGAACTGAATTACAAAACAGAGCATGGTCTCAAATTTAGAAAACCAACTAGTGCTTGCTTATGGGGAAAGGTGCCTTGGGGTGCTGCATAAAACCAGAGACTGAAATTAGTACAGATAACATTCCATAAGACAAATATGTAATAGACAAGACCTACTCCTTGCTCAACAAAATGGACTCAACACCACATATACAACGCCTAGGAATATACCTGACTAGGAAGAATCTTAAAACCCATGGATATATATGTCTCCGAAAGAGATTCAAGCGTGTGTACAGCGGCCGATACGCAGCAGTGAAAATCCGATAAATCCCATTATCAAAATAAATTTCGAAAACAAAACACAAAGACAGTGAAATAGAGAGCAATTCTTAAATAATTCACTCAGGGCATGTGATGCAACCGGGATTGACCACATCTACACCCAGAGCTGGTTGAGACATAAGGCTGGACACTACAGGCTGATAGCATTGGTGAGTTTCGGTGAGCAAATGCAGACCCTTTGAAGTCATACTGCATGGTACCTATTCCATGGGTCCCAACTCTTCAGGTTCAAGGGATTCTTCCTCCAGCTAAAACATGCATGGGAAACCCACAGTATGGTCCACCGTGTGATTGGGAACCGATTTAAAATGCATCTCAGTTTTCGTATCCTGGTCCTCGGGTTCACCATTCCAGATGCTTTACTAACACTCTCCCCGCTTGGAGAGTCAGTGCCTTTATCCTCCTCTTTGGCACAGCTTGCAATTTCTGTGCAAGATGAACAGGAATAGGGAGAACCAATGAGAGACTAGCTATAGGTGTCTGCACGGGCAAATGTAACGCTCATTTCCCACCAGGAAGAGGAATTAAAGAAAGGCTCAGTGTGCCCTGCTGGAAACAGTTTAGGGCCTGAAGCAATCCTGCGGTTTTGTGCCCAGCTCACAAGAAAGCGAGTTGAAGAAAGGAGCTCAGGGGCACTGTACTTCACAAACCTGCAGAGTTATAAATGACAGCTATCCTCCAAAAATATATTGAAGTAAGCCTGCGAAGGGGACTTGAAAGCGGGGCAGAATTTCAGGAAAACGACTGCAGGGGGTAGACTGGAATTGCCCTGAAAGCATAGGAAAAGAGGCACAACGTCGACAATGATGCACTTGGCCAAAAAGAGCGTATGCGTTTTTTCCTGAATATATTCAGGAAAAAACGCATACGCACTTTTTGGCCAACCAAGCAAGCCTGTAAAGGAAATCTGCACTACAATGAAGTCTCACTGCCCCCGGGGCAAAAGAGCCATCTGAAAAAAGTGTAAAATCCAGAAATGTAGGACAGGATATGGAGAACAGGGAGCCTTGTTATGCTGATTGGCAGGATGTAAATTGCTGGCAGCCACCCTGGAGAAGTGTATGGTGTTTCCTGAAACACGTAAGAAACAAAGCAACACAGCCTATGGCACTTCCACTTATGGTCCTATAGCTTACGGAAATTAAAATCAAAAACAGACAGCCACTCCAATATTTGGGACGACTGTGTTCACAAGAAGTTCGTCTACAGTATCAGGTAAATATCCCAGAAAGCAAAAAATGGATAAAGAAGTTGTGGCACGTACGTACAATGCAATATCACTCAGCAATGAAATCTGTGTCATCAGGCCCGTAGCGGCATAGTGAGTGGATGCAGGTACGGTGATTCTACGTGAACTACGTCACACAGAAAAAGAAACATCATAAGATATCACTAATACACGGAATGTAAACTTGACTACACATGAACTGAATTACAAAACAGAACAGGGTCTCAAATTTAGAAAACCAACTAGTGCTTGCTTATGGGGAAAGGTGCCTTGGGGGGCTGCATAAAACCAGAGACTGAAATTAGCACAGATAACTTTCCATAAGCCAAATATGTAATAGACAAGACCTACTCCCTGCTCAACGAAATGGACCCAAAACCACATATTCAACGCCTAGGAATATACCTGACTAGGAAGAATCTTAAAACCCATGGATATATATGTCTCCGTAAGAGAATCAAGCGTGTGTACAGCGGCCGAAACGCAGCAGTGAAAATCCGATAAATCCCATTATCAAAATAAATTTCGAAAACAAAACACAAAGACAGTGAAATAGAGAGCAATTCTTAACTAATTCACTCAGGGCATGTGATGCAACCGGGATTGACCACATCTACACCCAGAGCTGGTTGAGACATAAGTCTGGACACTTCAGGCTGATAGCATTGGTGAGTGTCGGTGAGCAAATGCAGACCCTTTGAAGTCATACTGTATGGTACCCATTCCATGGGTCCCAACTCTCCAGGTTCAAGGGATTCTTCCTCCAGCTGAAACATGCAATGGAAACCCAGAGTATCGTCCACCGTGTGATTGGGAAACGATTTAAAATGCATCTCAGTTTTCGTATCCTGGTCCTCGGGTTCACCATTCCAGATGGTTTACTAACACTCTCCCCGCTTGGAGAGTCAGTGCCTTTAACCTCCTCTTTGGCACAGCTTGCAATTTCTGTGCAAGATGAACAGGAATAGGGAGAACCAATGAGAGACTAGCTGTAGGTGTCTGCACGGGCAAATGTAACGCTCATTGCCCACCAGGAAGAGGAATTAAACAAAGGCTCAGTGTGCCCTGCTGAAAACAGATTAGGGCCTGAAGCAATCCTGCGGTTTTGTGCCCAGCTCACAAGAAAGCGAGTTGAAGAAAGGAGCTCAGGGGCCCTGTAATTCTCAAACCTGCAGAGTTATAAATGACAGCTATCTTCCAAAAGTATATTGAAGTAAGCCTGCGTAGGGGACTTGAAAGCGGGGCAGAATTTCAGGAAAACGATTGCAGGGGGTAGACTGGAATTGCCCTGAAAGCATAGGAAAAGAGGCACAACGTCGACAATCATGCACTTGGCCAAAAAGGGGGTATGCGTTTTTTCCTGAATATATTCAGGAAAAAACGCATACCCCCTTTTTGGCCAACCAAGCAAGCCTGTAAAAGAAATCTGCACTACAATGAAGTCTCACTGCCCCTGGGCAAGAGGGCCATCTGTAAAAAGTGTAAAATCCAGAAAGGTAGGACAGGATATGGAGAACAGGGAGCCTTGTTATGCTGATTGGCAGGATGTAAATTGCCAACAGCCACCCTGGAGAAGTGTATGGTGTTTCCTGAAACACGTAAGAAATAAAGCAACACAGCCTATGGCAATTGCACTTATGGTCCTATTCCTTAGGGAAATTAAAATCAAAAACAGAGAGCCACTCCAAAGTTTGGGACGGCTGTGTTTCCCAGAAGCTCGTCTACAGTACCAGGTAAATATCCCAGAAAGCAAAAAATGGATAAAGAAGATGTGGCACGTACGTGCAATGCAATATCACTCAGCAATGAAATCTGTGTCATCAGGCCCGTAGCGGCATAGTGAGTGGATGCAGGTACGGTGATTCTACGTGAACTACGTCACACAGAAAAAGAAACATCATAAGGTATCACTAATACACGGAATGTAAACTTGACTACACATGAACTGAATTACAAAACAGAACAGGGTCTCAAATTTAGAAAACCAAGTAGTGCTTGCTTATGGGGAAAGGTGCCTTGGGGTGCTGCATAAAACCAGAGACTCAAATTAGCACAGATAACATTCCATAAGCCAAATATGTAATAGACAAGACTTACTCCTTGCTCAACGAAATGGACTCAACACCACATATTCAACGCCTAGGAATATACCTGACTAGGAAGAATCTTAAAACCCATGGATATATATGTCTCCGTAAGAAAATTAAGCGTGTGTACAGCGGCCGAAACGCAGCAGTGAAAATCCGATAAATCCCATTATCAAAATAAATTTCGAAAACAAAACACAAAGACAGTGAAATAGAGAGCAATTCTTAACTAATTCACTCAGGGCATGTGATGCAACCGTGATTGACCACATCTACACCCAGAGCTGGTTGAGACATAAGGCTGGACACTTCTGGCTGATAGCATTGGTGAGTTTCGGTGAGCAAATGCAGACCCTTTGAAGTCATACTGCATGGTACCTATTCCATGGGTCCCAACTCTTCAGGTTCAAGGGATTCTTCCTCCAGCTAAAACATGCATGGGAACCCCACAGTATGGTCCACCGTGTGATTGGGAAACGATTTAAAATGCATCTCAGTTTTCGTATCCTGGTCCTCGGGTTCACCATTCCAGATGCTTTACTAACACTCTCCCCGCTTGGAGAGTCACTGCCTTTAACCTCGTGTTTGGCACAGCTTGCAATTTCTGTGCAAGATGAACAGGAATAAGGAGAACCAATGAGAGACTAGCTGTAGGTGTCTGCACGGGCAAATGTAACGCTCATTGCCCACCAGGAAGAGGAATTAAACAAAGGCTCAGCGTGCCCTGCTGAAAACAGATTAGGGCCTGAAGCAATCCTGCGGTTTTGTGCCCAGCTCACAAGAAAGCGAGTTGAAGAAAGGAGCTCAGGGGCACTGTAATTCACAAACCTGCAGAGTTATAAATGACAGCTATCCTCCAAAAATATATTGAAGTAAGCCTGCGAAGGGGACTTGAGAGCGGGGCAGAATTTCAGGAAAACGATTGCAGGGGTAGACTGGAATTGCCCTGAAAGCATAGGAAAAGAGGCAGAACGTCGACAATCATGCACTTGGCCAAAAAGGGCGTATGCGTTTTTTCCTGAATATATTCAGGAAAAAATGCATACGCACTTTTTGGCCAACCAAGCAAGCCTGTAAAGGAAATCTGCACCACGACGAAGTCTCACTGCCCCCCGGGCAAAAGGGCCATCTGAAAAAAGTGTAAAATCCAGAAAGGTAGGACAGGATATGGAGAACAGGGAGCCTTGTTATGCTGATTGGCAGGATGTAAATTGCCAGCAGCCACCCTGGAGAAGTGTATGGTGTTTCCTGAAACACGTAAGAAACAAAGCAACACAGCCTATGGCACTTCCACTTATGGTCCTATAGCTTACGGAAATTAAAATCAAAAACAGACAGCCAACCCAATATTTGGGACGGCTGTGTTCACAAGAAGCTCGTCTACAGTATCAGGTAAATATCCCAGAAAGCAGAATATGGATAAAGAAGTTGTGGCACGTACGTACAATGCAATATCACTCAGCAATGAAATCTGTGTCAGCAGGCCCGTAGCGGCATAGTGAGTGGATGCAGGTACGGTGATTCTACGTGAACTACGTCACACAGAAAAAGAAACATCATAAGATATCACTAATACACGGAATGTAAACTTGACTACACATGAACTGAATTAAAAAACAGAACAGGGTCTCAAATTTAGAAAACCAACTAGTGCTTGCTTATGGGGAAAGGTGCCTTGGGGTGCTGCATAAAACCAGAGACTGAAATTAGTACAGATAATATTCCATAAGCTAAATATGTAATAGACAAGACCTACTCCTTGCTCAATGAAATGGACTCAACACCACATATTCAACGCCTAGGAATATACCTGACTAGGAAGAATCTTAAAACCCATGGATATATATGTCTGCGTAAGAGAATCAAGCGTGTGTACAGCGGCCGAAACGCAGCAGTGAAAATCCGATAAATCCCATTATCAAAATAAATTTCGAAAACAAAACACAAAGACAGTGAAATAGAGAGCAATTCTTAACTAATTCACTCAGGGCATGTGATGCAACCGGGATTGACCACATCTACACCCAGAGCTGGTTGAGACATAAGGCTGGACACTTCAGGCTGATAGCATTGGTGAGTTTCGGTGAGCAAATGCAGACCCTTTGAAGTCATACTGCATGGTACCTATTCCATGGGTCCCAACTCTTCAGGTTCAAGGGATTCTTCCTCCAGCTAAAACATGCATGGGAACCCCACAGTATGGTCCACCGTGTGATTGGGAAACGATTTAAAATGCATCTCAGTTTTCGTATCCTGGTCCTCGGGTTCACCATTCCAGATGCTTTACTAACACTCTCCCCGCTTGGAGAGTCACTGCCTTTAACCTCGTGTTTGGCACAGCTTGCAAATTCTGTGCAAGATGAACAGGAATAGGGAGAACCAATGAGAGACTAGCTGTAGGTGTCTGCACGGGCAAATGTAACGCTCATTGCCCACCAGGAAGAGGAATTAAACAAAGGCTCAGCGTGCCCTGCTGAAAACAGATTAGGGCCTGAAGCAATCCTGCGGTTTTGTGCCCAGCTCACAAGAAAGCGAGTTGAAGAAAGGAGCTCAGGGGCACTGTAATTCACAAACCTGCAGAGTTATAAATGACAGCTATCCTCCAAAAATATATTGAAGTAAGCCTGCGAAGGGGACTTGAGAGCGGGGCAGAATTTCAGGAAAACGATTGCAGGGGTAGACTGGAATTGCCCTGAAAGCATAGGAAAACAGGCAGAACGTCGACAATGATGCACTTGGCCAAAAAGTGTGTATGCGTTTTTTCCTGAATATATTCAGGAAAAAATGCATACGCCCTTTTTGGCCAACCAAGCAAGCCTGTAAAGGAAATCTGCACCACAACGAAGTCTCACTGCCCCCCGGGCAAAAGGGCCATCTGAAAAAAGTGTAAAATCCAGAAAGTTAGGACAGGATATGGAGAACAGGGAGCCTTGTTATGCTGATTGGCAGGATGTAAATTGCCAGCAGCCACCCTGGAGAAGTGTATGGTGTTTCCTGAAACACATAAGAAACAAAGCAACACAGCCTATGGCACTTCCACTTATGGTCCTATAGCTTACGGAAATTAAAATCAAAAACAGACAGCCACCCCAATATTTGGGACGACTGTGTTCACAAGAAGCTCGTCTACAGTATCAGGTAAATATCCCAGAAAGCAAAAAATGGATAAAGAAGTTGTGGCACGTACGTACAATGCAATATCACTCAGCAATGAAATCTGTGTCATCAGGCCCGTAGCGGCATAGTGAGTGGATGCAGGTATGGTGATTCTACGTGAACTACGTCACACAGAAAAAGAAACATCATAAGATATCACTAATACACGGAATGTAAACTTGACTACACATGAACTGAATTACAAAACAGAACAGGGTCTCAAATTTAGAAAACCAACTAGTGCTTGCTTATGGGAAAAGGTGCCTTGGGGTGCTGCATAAAACCAGAGACTGAAATTAGCACAGATAACTTTCCATAAGACAAATATGTAATACACAAGACCTACTCCTTGCTCAACGAAATGGACCCAACACCACATATTCAATTCCTAGGAATATACCTGACTAGGATGAATCTTAAAACCCATGGATATATATGTCTCCATAAGAGAATCAAGCGTGTGTACAGCGGCCAAAACGCAGCAGTGAAAATCCGATAAATCCCATTATCAAAATAAATTTCGAAAACAAAACACAAAGACAGTGAAATAGAGAGCAATTCTTAAATAATTCACTCAGGGCATGTGATGCAACCGGGATTTACCACATCTACACCCAGAGCTGGTTGAGACATAAGGCTGGACACTTCATGCTGATAGAATGGTGAGTTTCGGTGAGCAAATGCAGACCCTTTGAAGTCATACTGCATGGTACCCATTCCATGGGTCCCAAATCTCCAGGTTCAAGGGATACTTCCTGCAGCTAAAACATGCATGGGAAACCCAGAGTATCGTCCACCGTGTGATTGGGAAACGATTTAAAATGCATCTCAGTTTTCGTATCCTGGTCCTCGGGTTCAACATTCCAAATGCTTTACTACCACTCTCCCCGCTTGGTGTGTCAGTGCCTTTAACCTCCTCTTTGGCACAGCTTGCAATTTCTGTGCAAGATGAACAGGAATAGGGAGAACCAATGAGAGACTAGCTGTAGGTGTCTGCACGGGCAAATGTAACGCTCATTGCCCACCAGGAAGAGGAATTAACCAAAGGCTCAGCATGCCCTGCAGGAAACAGATTAGGGCCTGAAGCAATCCTGCGGTTTTGTGCCCAGCTCACAAGAAAGCGAGTTGAAGAAAGGAGCTCAGGGGCACTGTAATACACAAACCTGCAGAGTTATAAATGACAGCTATCCTCCAAAAATATATTGAAGTAAGCCTGCGAAGGGGACTTGAAAGCGGGGCAGAATTTCAGGAAAACGATTGCAGGGGGTAGACTGGAATTGCCCTGAAAGCATAGGAAAAGAGGCAGAACGTCGACAATGATGCACTTGGCCAAAAAGGGCGTATGCGTTTTTTCCTGAATATATTCAGGGAAAAAGGCATATGCCCTTTTTGGCCAACCAAGCAAGCCTGTAAAGGAAATCTGCACTACAATGAAGTCTCACTGCCCCCCGGGCAAAAGGGCCATCTGAAAAAACTGTAAAATCCAGAAAGGTAGGACAGGATATGGAGAACAGGGAGCCTTGTTATGCTGATTGGCAGGATGTAAATTGCCAACAGCCACCCTGGAGAAGTGTATGGTGTTTCCTGAAACACGTAAGAAATAAAGCAACACAGCCTATGGCAATAGCACTTATGGTCCTCTTCCTTAGGGAAATTAAAATCAAAAACAGAGAGCCACCCCAAAGTTTGGGACGGCTGTGTTCCCAAGAAGCTCGTCTACAGTACCAGGTAAATATCCCAGAAAGCAAAAAATGGATAAAGAAGTTGTGGCACGTACGTGCAATGCAGTATCACTCAGCAATGAAATCTGTGTCATCAGGCCCGTAGCGGCATAGTGAGTGGATGCAGGTACGGTGATTCTACGTGAACTACGTCACACAGAAAAAGAAACATCATAAGATATCACTAATGCACGGAATGTAAACTTGACTACACATGAACTGAATTACAAAACAGAACAGGGTCTCAAATTTAGAAAACCAACCAGTGCTTGCATATGGGGAAAGGTGCCTTGGGGTGCTGCATAAAACCAGAGACTGAAATTAGCACAGATAACATTCCATAAGCCAAATATGTAATAGACAAGACCTACTCCTTGCTCAACGAAATGAACTCAACACCACATATTCAACGCCTAGGAATATACCTGACTAGTAAGAATCTTAAAACCCATGGATATATATGTCTCCGTAAGAGAATCAAGCGTGTGTACAGCGGCCGAAACGCAGCAGTGAAAATCCGATAAATCCCATTATCAAAATAAATTTCGAAAACAAAACACAAAGACAGTGAAATAGAGAGCAATTCTTAAATAATTCACTCAGGGCATGTGATGCAACCGGGATTGACCACATCTACACCCAGAGCTGGTTGAGACATAAGGCTGGACACTTCAGGCTGATAGCATTGGTGAGTTTCGGTGAGCAAATGCAGACCCTTTGAAGTCATACTGCATGGTTCCCATTCCATGGGTCCCAACTCTCCAGGTTCAAGGGATTCTTCCTCCAGCTAAAACATGCATGGGAAACCCAGAGTATCATCCATCGTGTGATTGGGAAACGATTTAAAATGCATCTCAGTTTTCGTATCCTGGTCCTCGGGTTCACCATTCCAGATGCTTTACTAACACTCTCCCTGCATGGAGAGTCAGTGCCTTTAACCTCCTGTTTGGCACAGCTTGCAATTTCTGTGCAAGATGAACAGGAATAGGGAGAACCAATGAGAGACTAGCTGTAGGTGTCTGCACGGGCAAATGTAAGGCTCATTTCCCACCAGGAAGAGGAATTAACCAAAGGCTCAGCATGCCCTGCCGGAAACAGATTAGGGCCTGAAGCAATCCTGCGGTTTTGTGCCCAGCTCACAAGAAAGCGAGTTGAAGAAAGGAGCTCAGGGGCACTGTAATTCACAAACCTGCAGAGTTATAAATGACAGCTATCCTCCAAAAATATATTGAAGTAAGCCTGCGAAGGGGACTTGAATGCGGGGCAGAATTTCAGGAAAACGATTGCAGGGGGTAGACTGGAATTGCCCTGAAAGCATAGGAAAAGAGGCAGAACGTCGACAAGGATGCACTTGGCCAAAAAGGGCGTATGCGTTTTTTCCTGAATATATTCAGGAAAAAACGCATACGCCCTTTTTGGCCAACCAAGCAAGCCTGTAAAGGAAATCTGCACTACAATGAATTCTCACTGTCCCCCGGGCAAAAGGGCCATCTGAAAAAAGTGTAAAATCCAGAAAGGTAGGACAGGATATGGAGAACAGGGAGCCTTGTTATGCTGATTGGCAGGATGTAAATTGCCAGCAGCCACCCTGGAGAAGTGTATGGTGTTTCCTGAAACACGTAAGAAACAAAGCAACACAGCCTATGGCACTTCCACTTATGGTCCTATAGCTTACGGAAATTAAAATCAAAAACAGACAGCCACCCCAATATTTGGGACGGCTGTGTTCACAAGAAGCTCGTCTACAGTATCAGGTAAATATCCCAGAAAGCAAAAAATGGATAAAGAAGATGTGGCACGTACGTACAATGCAATATCACTCAGCAATGAAATCTGTGTCATCAGGCCCGTAGAGGCATAGTGAGTGGATGCAGGTACGGTGATTCTACGTGAACTACGTCACACAGAAAAAGAAACATCATAAGATATCACTAATACACGGAATGTAAACTTGACTACACATGAACTGAATTACAAAACAGAACAGGGTCTCAAATTTAGAAAATCAACTAGTGCTTGCTTATGGGGAAATGTGCGTTGGGGTGCTGCATAAAACCAGAGACTGAAATTAGCACAGATAACTTTCCATAAGCCAAATATGTAATAGACAAGACCTACTCCTTGCTCAACGAAATGGACTCAACACCACATATTCAACGCCTAGGAATATACCTGACTAGGAAGAATCTTAAAACCCATGGATATATAAGTCTCCATAAGAGAATCAAGCGTCTGTACAGCCGCCGAAACGCAGCAGTGAAAATCCGATAAATCCCATTATCAAAATAAATTTCGAAAACAAAACACAAAGACAGTGAAATAGAGAGCAATTCTTAAATAATTCACTCAGGGCATGTGATGCAACCGGGATTGACCACATCTACACCCAGAGCTGGTTGAGACATAAGGCTGGACACTTCAGGCTGATAGCATTGGTGAGTTTCGGTGAGCAAATGCAGACCCTTTGAAGTCATACTGTATGGTACCCATTCCATGGGTCCCAACTCTCCAGGTTCAAGGGATTCTTCCTCCAGCTGAAACATGCAATGGAAACCCAGAGTATCGTCCACCATGTGATTGGGAAACGATTTAAAATGCATCTCAGTTTTCGTATCCTGGTCCTCGGGTTCACCATTCCAGATGGTTTACTAACACTCTCCCTGCTTAGAGAGTCAGTGCCTTTAACCTCCTCTTTGGCACAGCTTGCAATTTCTGTGCAAGATGAACAGGAATAGGGAGAACCAATGAGAGACTAGATGTAGGTGTCTGCACGGGCAAATGTAACGCTCATTGCCCACCAGGAAGAGGAATTAAACAAAGGCTCAGTGTGCCCTGCTGGAAACAGATTAGGGCCTGAAGCAATCCTGCGGTTTTGTGCCCAGCTCACAAGAAAGCGAGTTGAAGAAAGGAGCTCAGGGGCACTGTAATTCACAAACCTGCAGAGTTATAAATGACAGCTATCTTCCAAAAGTATATTGAAGTAAGCCTGCATAGGGGACTTGAAAGCGGGGCAGAATTTCAGGAAAACGATTGCAGGGGGTAGACTGGAATTGCCCTGAAAGCATAGGAAAAGAGGCACAACGTCGACAATGATGCACTTGGCCAAAAAGGGGGTATGCGTTTTTTCCTGAATATATTCAGGAAAAAACGCATACGCCCTTTTTGGCCAACCAAGCAAGCCTGTAAAGGAAATCTGCCCTACAATGAAGTCTCACTGCCCCCCGGGCAAGAGGGCAATCTGGAAAAAGTGTAAAATCCAGAAAGGTAGGACAGGATATGGAGAACAGGGAGCCTTGTTATGCTGATTGGCAGGATGTAAATTGCCAACAGCCACCCTGGAGATGTGTATGGTGTTTCCTGAAACACGTAAGAAATAAAGCAACACAGCCTATGGCAATTGCACTTATGGTCCTATTCCTTAGGGAAATTAAAATCAAAAACAGAGAGCCACTCCAAAGTTTGGGATGGCTGTGTTTCCAAGAAGCTCGTCTACAGTACCAGGTAAATATCCCAGAAAGCAAAAAATGGATAAAGAAGATGTGGCACGTACGTGCAATGCAATATCACTCAGCAATGAAATCTGTGTCATCAGGCCCGTAGTGGCATAGTGAGTGGATGCAGGTACGGTGATTCTACGTGAACTACGTCACACAGAAAAAGAAACATCATAAGGTATCACTAATACACGGAATGTAAACTTGACTACACAGGAACTGAATTACAAAACAGAACAGGGTCTCAAATTTAGAAAACCAACTAGTGCTTGCTTATGGGGAAAGGTGCCTTGGGGTGCTGCATAAAACCAGAGACTGAAATTAGCACAGATAACATTCCATAAGCCAAATATGTAATAGACAAGACCTACTCCTTGCTCAACGAAATGGACTCAACACCACATATTCAACGCCTAGGAATATACCTGACTAGGAAGAATCTTAAAACCCATGGATATATATGTCTCCGTAAGAAAATCAAGCGTGTGTACAGCAGCCGAAACGCAGCAGTGAAAATCCGATAAATCCCATTATCAAAATAAATTTCGAAAACAAAACACAAAGACAGTGAAATAGAGAGCAATTCTTAAATAATTCACTCAGGGCATGTGATGCAACCGGGATTGACCACATCTACACCCAGAGCTGGTTGAGACATAAGGCTGGACACTTCAGGCTGATAGCATTGGTGAGTTTCGGTGAGCAAATGCAGACCCTTTGAAGTCATACTGCATGGTACCCATTCCATGGGTCCCAACTCTCCAGGTTCAAGGGATTCTTCCTCCAGCTAAAACATGTATGGGAAACCCAGAGTATCGTCCACCGTGTGATTGGGAAACGATTTAAAATGCATCTCAGTTTTCGTATCCTGGTCCTCGGGTTCACCATTCCAGATGCTTTACTAACACTCTCCCCACTTGGAGAGTCAGTGCCTTTAACCTCCTCTTTGGCACAGCTTGCAATTTCTGTGCAAGATGAACAGGAATAGGGAGAACCAATGAGAGACTAGCTGTAGGTGTCTGCACGGGCAAATGTAACGCTCATTGCCCACCAGGAAGAGGAATTAAACAAAGGCTCAGTGTGCCCTGCTAGAAACAGATTAGGGCCTGAAGCAATCCTGCGGTTTTGTGCCCAGCTCACAAGAAAGCGAGTTGAAGAAAGGAGCTCAGGGGCACTGCAATTCACAAACCTGCAGAGTTATAAATGACAGCTATCTTCCAAAAGTATACTGAAGTAAGCCTGCGTAGGGGACTTGAAAGTGGGGCAGAATTTCAGGAAAACGATTGCAGGGGGTAGACTGGATTTGCCCTGAAAGCATAGGAAAAGAGGCACAACATCGACAATGATGCACTTGGCCAAAAAGGGCGTATGCGTTTTTTCCTGAATATATTCAGGAAAAAACGCATACGCCCTTTTTGGCCAACCAAGCAAGCCTGTAATGGAAATCTGCACTACAATGAAGTCTCACTGCCCCCCGGGCAAGAGGGCCATCTGAAAAAAGTGTAAAATCCAGAAAGGTAGGACAGGATATGGAGAAGAGGGAGCCTTGTTATGCTGATTGGCAGGATGTAAATTGCCAACAGCCACCCTGGAGAAGTGTATGGTGTTTCCTGAAACACGTAAGAAATAAAGCAACACAGCCTATGGCAATTGCACTTATGGTCCTATTCCTTAGGGAAATTAAAATCAAAACCAGAGAGCCACCCCAAAGTTTGTGTCGGCTGTGTTCCCAAGAAGCTCGTCTACAGTACCAGGTAAATATCCCAGAAAGCAAAAAATGGATAAAGAAGTTGTGGCACGTACGTGCAATGCAATATCACACAGCAATGAAATCTGTGTCATCAGGCCCGTAGCGGCATAGTGAGTGGATGCAGGTACGGTGATTCTACGTGAACTACGTCACACAGAAAAAGAAACATCATAAGATATCTCTAATACACGGAATGTAAATTTGACTACACATGAACTGAATTACAAAACAGAACAGGGTCTCAAATTTAGAAAACCAACTAGTGCTTGCTTATGGGGAAAGGTGCCTTGGGGTGCTGCATAAAACCAGAGACTGAAATTAGCACAGATAACTTTCCATAAGCCAAATATGTAATAGACAAGACCTACTCCTTGCTTAACGAAATGGACTCAACACCACATATTCAACGCCTAGGAATATACCTGACTAGGAAGAATCTTAAAGCCCATGGATATATATGTCTCCGTAAGAGAATCAAGCGTGTGTACAGCGGCCGATACGCAGCAGTGAAAATCCGATAAATCCCATTATCAAAATAAATTTCGTAAACAAAACAAAAAGACAGTGAAATAGAGAGCAATTCTTAAATAATTCACTCAGGGCATGTGATGCAACCGGGATTGACCACATCTACACCCAGAGCTGATTGAGACATAAGGCTGGACACTTCAGGCTAATAGAATTGGTGAGTTTCGGTGAGCAAATGCAGACACTTTGAAGTCATACTGCATGGTACCTATTCCATGGGTCCCAACTCTTCAGGTTCAAGGGATTCTTCCTCCAGCTAAAACAAGCATAGGAAACCCACAGTATGGTCCACCGTGTGATTGGGAAACGATTTAAAATGCATCTCAGGTTTCGTATCCTGGTCCTCGGGTTCACCATTCCAGATGCTTTACTAACATTCTCCCTGCTTGGAGAGTCAGTGCCTTTAACCTCCTGTTTGGCACAGCTTGCAATTTCTGTGCAAGATGAACAGGAATAGGGAGAACCAATGAGAGACTAGCTATAGGTGTCTGCACGGGCAAATGTAACGCTCATTGCCCACCAGGAAGAGGAATTAACCAAAGGCTCAGTGTGCCCTGCTAGGAACAGATTAGGGCCTGAAGCAATCCTGCGGTTTTGTGCCCAGCTCACAAGAAAGCGAGTTGAAGAAAGGAGCTCAGAGGCACTGTAATTCACAAACCTGCAGAGTTATAAATGACAGCTATCCTCCAAATTATATTGAAGTAAGCCTGCGAAGGGGACTTGAAAGCGGGGCAGAATTTCAAGAAAACGATTGCAGGGGGTAGACTGGAATTGCCCTGAAAGCATAGGAAAAGAGGCAGAACGTCGACAATGATGCACTTGGCAAAAAGGGCGTATGCGTTTTTTCCTGAATATATTCAGGAAAAAACGCATACGCCCATTTTGGCCAACCAAGCAAGCCTGTAAAGGAAATCTCCACTACAATGAAGTCTCACTGCCCCCCGGGCAAAAGGGCCATCTGAAAAAAGTGTAAAATCCAGAAAGGTAGTACAGGATATGGAGAACAGGGAGCCTTGTTATGCTGATTGGCAGGATGTAAATTGCCAGCAGCCAGCCTGGAGAAGTGTATGGTGTTTCCCGAAACACGTAAGAAACAAAGCAACACAGCCTATGGCACTTCCACTTATGGTCCTATAGCTTACGGAAATTAAAATCAAAAACAGACAGCCAGCCCAATATTTGGGATGGCTGTGTTCACAAGAAGCTCGTCTACAGTATCAGGTAAATATCCCAGAAAGCAAAAAATGGATAAAGAAGTTGTGGCACGTATGTACAATGCAATATCACTCAGCAATGAAATCTGTGTCATCAGGCCCGTAGCGGCATAGTGAGTGGATGCAGGTACGGTGATTCTACGTGAACTGCGTCACACAGAAAAAGAAACATCATAAGATATCACTAATACACGGAATGTAAACTTGACTACACATGAACTGAATTACAAAACAGAACAGGGTCTCAAATTTAGGAAACCAACTAGTGCTTGCCTATGGGGAAAGGTGCCTTGGGGTGCTGCATAAAACCAGAGACTGAAATTAGCACAGATAACTTTCCATAAGCCAAATATGTAATAGACAAGACCTACTCCTTGTTCAACGAAATGGACCCAACACCACATATTCAACGCCTAGGAATATACCTGACTAGGAAGAATCTTAAAACCCATGGATATATATGTCTCCGTAAGAGAATCAAGTGTCTGTACAGCGGCATAAAAGCAGCAGTGAAAATCCGATAAATCCCATTATCAAAATAAATTTCAAAAACAAAACACAAAGACAGTGAAATAGAGAGCAATTCTTAAATAATTCACTCAGGTCATGTGATGCAACCGGGATTTAACACATCTACAACCAGAGCTGGGTGAGACATAAGGCTGGACACTTCAGGCTGATAGCACTGGTGAGTTTCGGTGAGCAAATGCAGACCCTTTGAAGTCATACTGCATGGTACCCATTCCATGGGTCCCAACTCTCCAGGTTCAAGGGATTCTTCCTCCACCTTAAACATGCATGGGAAACCCAGAGTATCGTCCACCGTGTGATTGGGATACGATTTAAAATGCATCTCAGTTTTCGTATCCTGGTCCTCGGGTTCACCATTCCAGATGCTTTACTAACACTATCCCCGCTTGGAGAGTCAGTGCCTTTAACCTCCTCTTTGGCACAGCTTGCAATTTCTGTGCAAGATGAACAGGAATAGGGAGAACCAATGAGAGACTAGCTGTAGGTGTCTGCACGGGCTAATGTAACGCTCATTGCCCACCAGGAAGAGGAATTAAACAAAGGCTCAGTGTGCCCTGCTGGAAACAGATTAGGGCCTGAAGCAATCCTGCGGTTTTGTGCCCAGCTCACAGGAAAGCGAGTTGAAGAAAGGAGCTCAGGGGCACTGTACTTCACAAACCTGCAGAGTTATAAATGACAGCTATCCTCCAAAAATATATTGAAGTAAGCCTGCGAAGGGGACTTGAAAGCGGGGCAGAATTTAAGGAAAACGATTGCAGGGGGTAGACTGGAATTGCCCTGAAAGCATAGGAAAAGAGGCACAATGTCGACAATGATGCACTTGGCCAAAAAGTGCGTATGCGTTTTTTCCTGAATATATTCAGGAAAAAACGCATACGCCCTTTTTGGCCAACCAAGCAAGCCTGTAAAGGAAATCTGCACTACAATGAAATCTCACTGCTCCCCCGGGCAAAAGGGCCATCTGAAAAAAGTGTAAAATCCAGAAAGGTAGGACAGGATATGGAGAACAGGGAGCCTTGTTATGCTGATTGGCAGGATGTAAATTGTGAACAGCCACCCTGGAGAAGTGTATGGTGTTTCCTGAAACACGTAAGAAATAAAGCAACACAGCCTATGGCAATTGCAATTATGGTCCTATTGCTTAGGGAAATTAAAATCAAAAACAGACAGCCACCCCAAAGTTTGGGACGGCTGTGTTCCCAAGAAGCTCGTCTACAGTACCAGGTAAATATCCCAGAAAGCAAAAAATGGATAAAGAAGTTGTGGCACGTACGTGCAATGCAGTATCACTCAGCAATGAAATCTGTGTCATCAGGCCCATAGCGGCATAGTGAGTGGATGCAGGTACGGTGATTCTACGTGAACTACGTCACACAGAAAAAGAAACATCATAAGATATCACTAATGCACTGAATGTAAACTTGACTACACATGAACTGAATTACAAAACAGAACAGGGTCTCAAATTTAGAAAAACAACTAGTGCTTGCTTATGGGGAAAGGTGCCTTGGGGTGCTGCATAAAACCAGAGACTGAAATTAGCACAGATAACTTTCCATAAGCCAAATATGTAATAGAAAAGACCTACTCCTTTCTCAACGAAATGGACCCAACACCACATATTCAACGCCTAGGAATATACCTGACTAGGAAGAATCTTAAAACCCATGGATATATATGTCTCCGTAAGAGAATCAAGCGTGTGTACAGCGGCCGAAACGCAGCAGTGAAAATCCGATAAATCCCATTCTCAAAATAAATTTCGAAAACAAAGCACAAAGACAGTGAAATAGAGAGCAATTCTTAAATAATTCACTCAGGGCATGTGATGCAACCGGGATTGACCACATCTACACCCAGAGCTGGTTGAGACATAAGGCTGGACACTTCAGGCTGATAGCATTGGTGAGTTTCGGTGAGCAAATGCAGACCCTTTGAAGTCATACTGCATGGTACCCATTCCATGGGTCCCAACTCTCCAGGTTCAAGGCATTCTTCCTCCAGCTAAAATATGCATGGGAAACCCAGAGTATCGTCCACCGTGTAATTGGGAAAAGATTTAAAATGCATCTCAGGTTTCGTATCCTGGTCCTCAGGTTCACCATTCCAGATGCTTTACTAACACTCTCCCCCCTTGGAGAGTCACTGCCTTTAACCTCCTCTTTGGCACAGCTTGCAATTTCTGTGCAAGATGAACAGGAATAGGGAGAACCAATGAGAGACTAGCTGTAGGTGTCTGCATGGGCAAATGTAACGCTCATTGCCCACCAGGAAGAGGAATTAAACAAAGGCTCAGTGTGCCCTGCTGGAAACAGATTAGGGCCTGAAGCAATCCTGCGGTTTTGTGCCCAGCTCACAAGAAAGCGAGTTGAAGAAAGGAGCTCAGGGGCACTGTACTTCACAAACCTGCAGAGTTATAAATGACAGCTATCCTCCAAAAATATATTGAAGTAAGCCTGCGAAGGGGACTTGAAAGCGGGGCAGAATTTCAGGAAAACGATTGTAGGGGGTAGACTGGAATTGCCCTGAAAGCATAGGAAAAGAGGCACAACGTCGACAATGATGCACTTGGCCAAAAAGGGCGTATGCGTTTTTTCCTGAATATATTCAGGAAAAAACGCATACGCCCTTTTTGGCCAACCAAGCAAGCCTGTAAAGGAAATCTGCACTACAATGAAATCTCACTGCCCCCCCCGGGCAAAAGGGCCATCTGAAAAAAGTGTAAAATCCAGAAAGGTAGGACAGGATATGGAGAATAGGGAGCCTTGTTATGCTGATTGGCAGGATGTAAATTGCCAGCAGCCACCCTGGAGAAGTGTATGGTGTTTCCTGAAACACGTAAGAAACAAAGCAACACAGCCTATGGCACTTCCACTTATGGTCCTATAGCTTACGGAAATTAAAATCAAAAACAGACAGCCACCCCAATATTTGGGACAGCTGTGTTCACAAGAAGCTCGTCTACAGTATCAGGTAAATATCCCAGAAAGCAAAAAATGGATAAAGAAGTTGTGGCACGTACTTGCAATGCAATATCACTCAGAAATGAAATCTGTGTCATCAGGCCCGTAGCGGCATAGTGAGTGGATGCAGGTACGGTGATTCTACGTGAACTACGTCACACAGAAAAAGAAACATCATAAGATATCACTAATACACGGAATGTAAACTTGACTACACATGAACTGAATTACAAAAAAGAACAGGGTCTCAAATTTAGAAAACCAAGTAGTGCTTGCTTATGGGGAAAGGTGCCTTGGGGTGCTGCATAAAACCAGAGACTGAAATTAGCACAGATAACTTTGCATAAGCCAAATATGTAACAGACAAGACCTACTCCTTGCTCAACGAAATGGACCCAACACCACATATTCAACGCCTAGGAATATACCTGACTAGGAAGAATCTTAAAACCCATGGATATATATGTCTCCGTAAGAGAATCAAGCGTGTGTACAGCGGCCGAAACGCAGCAGTGAAAATCCGATAAATCCCATTATCAAAATAAATTTCGAAAACAAAACACAAAGACAGTGAAATAGAGAGCAATTCTTAAATAATTCACTCAGGGCATGTGATGCAACCGGGATTGACCACATCTACACCCAGAGCTGGTTGAGACATAAGGCTGGACACTTCAGGCTGATAGCATTGGTGAGTTTTGTTGAGCAAATGCAGACCCTTTGAAGTCATACTGCATGGTACCCATTCCATGGGTCCCAACTCTCCAGGTTCAAGGGATTCTTCCTCCAGCTAAAACATGCATGGGAAACCCAGAGTATCGTCCACCGTGTGATTGGTAAACGATTTAAAATGCATCTCAGTTTTCGTTTCCTGGTCCTCGGGTTCACCATTCCAGATGCTTTACTAACACTCTCCCCGCTTGGAGAGTCAGTGCCTTTAATCTCCTGTTTCGCACAGCTTGCCATTTCTGTGCAAGATGAACAGGAATAGGGAGAACCAATGAGAGACTAGCTGTAGGTGTCTGCAAGGGCAAATGTAACGCTCATTGCCCACCAGGAAGAGGAATTAAACAAAGGCTCAGTGTGCCCTGCTGGAAACAGATTAGGGCCTGAAGCAATCGTGTGGTGTTGTGCCCAGCTCACAAGAAAGTGAGTTGAAGAAAGGAGCTCAGGGGCACTGTACTTCACAAACGTGCAGAGTTATAAATGACAGCTATCCTCCAAAAATATATTGAAGTAAGCCTGCGAAGGGGACTTGAAAGCGGGGCTGAATTTCAGGAAAACGATTGCAGGGGGTAGACTGGAATTGCCCTGAAAGCATAGGAAAAGAGGCACAACGTCGACAATGATGCACTTGGCCAAAAAGGGCGTATGCGTTTTTTCCTGAATATATTCAGGAAAAAACGCATACGCCCTTTTTGGCCAACCAAGCAAGCCTGTAAAGGAAATCTGCACTACAATGAAATCTCACTGCCCCCCCGGGCAAAAGGGTCATCTGAAAAAGGTGTAAAATCCAGAAAGGTAGGACAGGATATGGAGAAGAGGGAGCCTTGTTATGCTGATTGGCAGGATGTAAATTGCCAGCAGCCACCCTGGAGAAGTGTATGGTGTTTCCTGAAACACGTAAGAAACAAAGCAACACAGCCTATGGCACTTCCACTTATGGTCCTATAGCTTACGGAAATTAAAATCAAAAACAGACAGCCACCCCAATATTTGGGACGGCTGTGTTCATAAGAAGCTCGTCTACAGTATCAGTTAAATATCCCAGAAAGCAAAAAATGGATAAAGAAGTTGTGGCACGTACGTGCAATGCAATATCACTCAGCAATGAAATCTGTGTCATCAGGCCCGTAGCGGCATAGTAAGTGGATGCAGGTACGGTGATTCTACGTGAACTACGTCACACAGAAAAAGAAACATCATAAGATATCACTAATACACGGAATGTAAACTTGACTACACATGAACTGAATTACAAAACAGAACAGGGTCTCAAATTTAGAAAACCAACTAGTGCTTGCTTATGGGGAAAGGTGCGTTGGGGTGCTGCATAAAACCAGAGACTGAAATTAGCACAGATAACATTCCATAAGCCAAATATGTAATAGACAAGACCTACTCCTTGCTCAACGAAATGGACTCAACACCACATATTCAACGCCTAGGAATATACCTGACTAGGAAGAATCTTAAAACCCATGGATATATATGTCTCCGTAAGAAAATCAAGCGTGTGTACAGCGGCGGAAAGGCAGCAGTGAAAATCCGATAAATCCCATTATCAAAATAAATTTCGAAAACAAAACACAAAGACAGTGAAATAGAGAGCAATTCTTAAATAATTCACTCAGGGCATGTGATGCAACCGGGATTGACCACATCTACACCCAGAGCTGGTTGAGACATAAGGCTGGACACTTCTGGCTGATAGCACTGGTGAGTTTCGGTGAGCAAATGCAGACCCTTTGAAGTCATACTGCATGGTACCCATTCCATGGGTCCCAACTCTCCAGGTTCAAGGCATTCTTCCTCCAGCTAAAACATGCATGGGAAACCCAGAGTATCCTCCACCGTGTGATTGGGAAACGATTTAAAATGCATCTCAGTTTTCGTATCCTGGTCCTCGGGTTCACCATTCCAGATGCTTTACTAACACTCTCCCCGCTTGGAGAGTCAGTGCCTTTAACCTCCTGTTTGGCACAGCTTGCCATTTCTGTGCAAGATGAACAGGAATAGGGAGAACCAATGAGAGACTAGCTGTAGGTGTCTGCACGGGCAAATGTAACGCTCATTGCCCACCAGGAAGAGGAATTAAACAAAGGCTCAGTGTGCCCTGCTGGAAACAGATTAGGGCCTGAAGCAATCCTGCGGTTTTGTGCCCAGCTCACAAGAAAGCGAGTTGAAGAAAGGAGCTCAGGGGCACTGTACTTCACAAACCTGCAGAGTTATAAATGACAGCTATCCTCCAAAAATATATTGAAGTAAGCCTGCGAAGGGGACTTGAAAGCGGGGCTGAATTTCAGGAAAACGATTGCAGGGGGTAGACTGGAATTGCCCTGAAAGCATAGGAAAAGAGGCACAACGTCGACAATGATGCACTTGGCCAAAAAGGGCGTATGCGTTTTTTCCTGAATATATTTAGGAAAAAACGCATACGCCCTTTTTGGCCAACCAAGCAAGCCTGTAAAGGAAATCTGCACTACAATGAAATCTCACTGCCCCCCCGGGCAAAAGGGCCATCTGAAAAAAGTGTAAAATCCAGAAATGTAGGACAGGATATGGAGAACAGGGAGCCTTGTTATGCTGACTGGCAGGATGTAAATTGCCAGCAGCCACCCTGGAGAACTGTATGGTGTTTCCTGAAACACGTAAGAAACAAAGCAACACAGCCTATGGCACTTCCACTTATGGTCCTATAGCTTACGGAAATTAAAATCAAAAACAGACAGCCACCCCAATATTTGGGACAGCTGTGTTCACAAGAAGCTCGTCTACAGTATCAGGTAAATATCCCAGAAAGCAAAAAATGGATAAAGAAGTTGTGGCACGTACGTACAATGCAATATCACTCAGCAATGAAATCTGTGTCATCAGGCCCGTAGCGGCATAGTGAGTGGATGCAGGTACGGTGATTCTACGTGAACTACGTCACACAGAAAAAGAAACATCATAAGATATCACTAATACACGGAATGTAAACTTGACTACACATGAACTGAATTACAAAAAAGAACAGGGTCTCAAATTTAGAAAACCAACTAGTGCTTGCTTATGGGGAAAGGTGCCTTGGGGTGCTGCATAAAACCAGAGACTGAAATTAGCACAGATAACTTTCCATAAGCCAAATATGTAATAGACAAGACCTACTCCTTGCTCAACGAAATGGACCCAACACCACATATTCAACGCCTAGGAATATACCTGACTAGGAAGAATCTTAAAACCCATGGATATATATGTCTCCGTAAGAGAATCAAGCATGTGTACAGCGGCCGAAACGCAGTAGTGAAAATCCGATAAATCCCATTATCAAAATAAATTTCGAAAACAAAACACAAAGACAGTGAAATAGAGAGCAATTCTTAAATAATTCACTCAGGGCATGTGATGCAACCGGGATTGACCACATCTACACCCAGAGCTGGTTGAGACATAAGGCTGGACACTTCAGGCTGATAGCATTGGTGAGTTTCGGTGAGCAAATGCAGACCCTTTGAAATCATACTGCATGGTACCTATTCCATGGGTCCCAACTCTTCAGGTTCAAGGGATTCGTCCTCCATCTAAAACATGCATGGGAAACCCAGAGTATCGTCCACCGTGTGATTGGGAAAAGATTTAAAATGCATCTCAGTTTTCGTATCCTGGTCCTCGGGTTCAACATTCCAGATGCTTTACTAACACTCTCCCCGCTTGGAGAGTCAGTGCCTTTAACCTCCTCTTTGGCACAGCTTGCAATTTCTGTGCAAGATGAACAGGAATAGGAAGAACCAATGAGAGACTAGCTGTAGGTGTCTGCACGGGCAAATGTAACGCTCATTGCCCACCAGGAAGAGGAATTAAACAAAGGCTCAGTGTGCCCTGCTTGAAACAGATTAGGGCCTGAAGCAATCCTGCGGTTTTGTGCCCAGCTCACAAGAAAGCGAGTTGAAGAAAGGAGCTCAGGGTCAGTGTAATTCACAAACCTGCAGAGTTATAAATGACAGCTATCTTCCAAAAGTATATTGAAGTAAGCCTGCGTAGGGGACTTGAAAGCGGGGCAGAATTTCAGGAAAACGATTGCAGGGGGTAGACTGGAATTGCCCTGAAAGCATAGGAAAAGAGGCACAACGTCGACAATGATGCACTTGGCCAAAAAGGGCGTATGCGTTTTTTCCTGAATATATTCAGGAAAAACGCATACGCCCTTTTTGGCCAACCAAGCAAGCCTGTAAAGGAAATCTGCACTACAATGAAGTCTCACTGCCCCCCGGGCAAGAGGGCCATCTGAAAAAATGTAAAATACAGAAAGGTAGGACAGGATATGGAGAACAGGGAGCCTTGTTATGCTGATTGGCAGGATGTAAATTGCCAACAGCCACCCTGGAGAAGTGTATGGTGTTTCCTGAAACACGTAAGAAATAAAGCAACACAGCCTATGGCAATTGCACTTATGGTCCTATTCCTTAGGGAAATTAAAATCAAAAACAGAGAGCCACTCCAAAGTTTGGGACGGCTGTGTTTCCAAGAAGCTCGTCTACAGTACCAGGTAAATATCCCAGAAAGCAAAAAATGGATAAAGAAGTTGTGGCACGTACGTGCAATGCAATATCACTCAGCAATGAAATCTGTGTCATCAGGCCCGTAGCGGCATAGTGAGTGGATGCAGGTACGGTGATTCTACGTGAACTACGTCACACAGAAAAAGAAACATCTTAAGATATCACTAATACACGGAATGTAAACTTGACTACACATGAACTGAATTACAAAACAGAACAGGGTCTCAAATTTAGAAAACCAACTAGTGATTGCTTATGGGGAAAGGTGCCTTGGGGTGCTGCATAAAACCAGAGACTGAAATTAGCACAGATAACATTCCATAAGCCAAATATGTAATAGACAAGACCTACTCCTTGCTCAACGAAATGGACTCAACACCACATATTCAACGCCTAGGAATATACCTGACTAGGACGAATCTTAAAACCCATGGATATATATGTCTCCGTAAGAGAATCAAGCATGTGTACAGCGGCCGAAACGCAGCAGTGAAAATCCGATAAATCCCATTATCAAAATAAATTTCGAAAACAAATCACAAAGACAGTGAAATAGAGAGCAATTCTTAACTAATTCACTCAGGGCATGTGATGCAACCGGGATTGACCACATCTACACCCAGAGCTGGTTGAGACATAAGGCTGGACACTTCAGGCTGATAGCATTGGTGAGTTTCGGTGAGCAATGCAGACCCTTTGAAGTCATACTGCATGGTACCTATTCCATGGGTCCCAACTCTTCAGGTTCAAGGGATTCTTCCTCCAGCTAAAACATGCATGGGAACCCCACAGTATGGTCCACCGTGTGATTGGGAAACGATTTAAAATGCATCTCAGTTTTCGTATTCTCGTCCTCGTGTTCACCATTCCAAATGCTTTACTAACACTCTCCCCGCTTGGAGAGTCACTGCCTTTAACCTCCTGTTTGGCACAGCTTGCAATTTCTGTGCAAGATGAACAGGAATAGGGAGAACCAATGAGAGACTAGCTGTAGGTGTCTGCACGGGCATATGTAACGTTTATTGCCCACCAGGAAGAGGAATTAAACAAAGGCTCAGCGTGCCCTGCTGAAAACAGATTAGGGCCTGAAGCAATCCTGCGGTTTTGTGCCCAGCTCACCTGAAAGCGAGTTGAAGAAAGGAGCTCAGGGGCACTGTAATTCACAAACCTTCAGAGTTATAAATGACAGCTATCCTCCAAAAATATATTGAAGTAAGCCTGCGAAGGGGACTTGAAAGCGGGGCAGAGTATCAGGAAAACGATTGCAGGGGGTAGACTGGAATTGCCCTGAAAGCATAGGAAAAGAGGCACAACGTCGACAATGATGCACTTGGCCAAAAAGGGCGTATGCGTTTTTTCCTGAATATATTCAGGAAAAAACGCATACGCTCTTTCTGGACAACCAAGCAAGCCTGTAAAGGAAATCTGCACTACAATGAAGTCTCACTGCCCCCTGGGCAAGAGGGCCATCTGAAAAAAGTGTAAAATCCAGAAAGGTAGGACAGGATATGGAGAACAGGGAGCCTTGTTATGCTGATTGGCAGGATGTAAATTGCCAACAGCCACCCTGGAGAAGTGTATGGTGTTTCCTGAAACACGTAAGAAATAAAGCAACACAGCCTATGGCAATTGCACTTATGGCCCTATTCCTTAGGGAAATTAAAATCAAAAACACAGAGCCACCCCAAAGTTTGGGACAAAGCTCGTCTACAGTACCAGGTAAATATCCCAGAAAGCAAAAAATGGATAAAGAAGTTGTGGCACGTACGTGCAATGCAATATCACTCAGCAATGAAATCTGTGTCATCAGGCCCGTAGCGGCATAGTGAGTGGATGCAGGTACGGTGATTCTACGTGAACTACGTCACACAGAAAAAGAAACATCATAAGATATCACTAATACACGGAATGTAAACTTGACTACACATGAACTGAATTAAAAACAGAACAGGGTCTCAAATTTAGAAAACCATCTAGTGCTTGCTTATGGGGAAAGGTGCCTTGGGGTGCTTCATAAAACCAGAGACTGAAATTAGCACAGATAACATTCCATAAGCCAAATATGTAATAGAAAAGACCTACTCCTTGCTCAACGAAATGGACTCAACACCACATATTCAACGCATAGGAATATACCTGACTAGGAAGAATCTTAAAACCCATGGATATATATGTCCCCGTAAGAGAATCAAGCGTGTGTACAGCGGCTGATACGCATCAGTGAAAATCCGATAAATCCCATTATCAAAATAAATTTCGAAAACAAAACACAAAGACAGTGAAATAGAGAGCAATTCTTAAATAATTCACTCAGGGCATGTGATGCAACCGGGATTGACCACATCTACACCCAGAGCTGGTTGAGACATAAGGCTGGACACTTCAGACTGATAGCATTGGTGAGTTTTGGTGAGCAAATGCAGACCCTTTGAAGTCATACTGCATGGTACTTATTCCATGGGTCCCAACTCTTCAGGTTCAAGGGATTCTTCCTCCAGCTAAAACATGCATGGGAAACCCACAGTACAGTCCACCGTGTGATTGGGAAACGATTTAAAATGCACCTCAGTTTTCGTATCCTGGTCCTCGGGTTCACCATTCCAGATGCTTTACTAACACTCTCCCCGCTTGGAGAGTCAGTGCCTTTAACCTCCTGTTTGGCACAGCTTGCAATTTCTGTGCAAGATGAACAGGAATAGGGAGAACCAATGAGAGACTAGCTACAGGTGTCTGCACGGGCAAATGTAACGCTCATTTCCCACCAGGAAGAGGAATTAAACAAAGGATCAGTGCGCCCTGCTGGAAACAGATTAGGGCCTGAAGCAATCGTGCGGTTTTGTGCCCAGCTCACAAGAAAGCGAGTTGAAGAAAGGAGCTCAGGGGCACTGTAATTCACAAACCTGCAGAGTTATAAATGACAGCTATCCTCCAAAAATATATTGAAGTAAGCCTGCGAAGGGGACTTGAAAGCGGGGCAGAATTTCAGGAAAACGATTGCAGGGGGTAGACAGGAATTGCCCTGAAAGCATAGGAAAAGAGGCAGAACGTCGACAATGATGCACTTGGCCAAAAAGGGCGTATGCGGTTTTTCCTGAATATATTCAGGAAAACACGCATACGCCCTTTTTGGCCAACCAAGCAAGCCTGTAAAGGAAATCTGCACCACAACGAAGTCTCACTGCTCCCCGGGCAAAAGGGCCATCTGAAAAAAGTGTAAAATCCAGAAAGGTAGGACAGGATATGGAGAACAGGGAGCCTTGTTATGCTGATTGGCAGGATGTAAATTGCCAACAGCCACCCTGGAGAAGTGTATGGTGTTTCCTGAAACACGTAAGAAATAAAGCACCACAGCCTATGGCAATTGCACTTATGGTCCTATTCCTTAGGGAAATTAAAATCAAAAACAGAGAGCCACTCCAAAGTTTGGGACGGCTGTGTTTCCAAGAACCTCGTCTACAGTACCAGGTAAATATCCCAGAAAGCAAAAAATGGATAAAGAAGTTGTGGCACATACATGCAATGCAATATCACTCAGCAATGAAATCTGTGTCATCAGGCCCGTAGCGGCATAGTGAGTGGATGCAGGTACGGTGATCTACGTGAACTACGTCACACAGAAAAAGAAACATCATAAGATATCACTAATACATGGAATGTAAACTTGACTACACATGAACTGAATTACAAAACAGAACAGGGTCTCAAATTTAGAAAACCAACTAGTGCTTGCTTATGGGGAAGGGTGCCTTGGGGTGCTGCATAAAACCAGAGACTGAAATTAGCACAGATAACATTCCATAAGCCAAATATGTAATAGACAAGACCTACTCCTTGCTCAACGAAATGGACTCAACACCACATATTCAACGCCTAGGAATATACCTGACTAGGAAGAATCTTAAAACCAATGGATATATATGTCTCCGTAAGAGAATCAAGCATGTGTACAGCGGCCGAAACGCAGCAGTGAAAATCCGATAAATCCCATTATCAAAATAAATTTCGAAAACAAAACACAAAGACAGTGAAATAGAGAGCAATTCTTAACTAATTCACTCAGGGCATGTGATGTAACCGGGATTGACCACATCTACACCCAGAGCTGGTTGAGACATAAGGCTGGACACTTCAGGCTGATAGCATTGGTGAGTTTCGGTGAGCAAATGCAGACACTTTGAAGTCATACTGCATGGTACCTATTCCATGGGTCCCAACTCTTCAGGTTCAAGGGATTCTTCCTCCAGCTAAAACATGCATGGGAACCCCACAGTATGGTCCACCGTGTGATTGGGAAACGATTTAAAATGCATCTCAGTTTTCGTATCCTGGTCCTCGGGTTCAACATTCCAGATGCTTTACTAACACTCACCCCGCTTGGAGAGTCAGTGCCTTTAACCTCCTCTTTGGCACAACTTGCAATTTCTGTGCAAGATGAACAGAAATAACCAATGAGAGACTAGCCGTAGTTGTCTGCACGGGCAAATGTAATTCTCATTGCCCACCAGGAAGAGGAATTAAACAAAGGCTCAGCGTGCCCTGCTGAAAACAGATTAGGGCCTGAAGCAATCCTGCGGTTTTGTGCCCAGCTCACAAGAAAGCGAGTTGAAGAAAGGAGCTCAGGGGCACTGTAATTCACAAACCTGCAGAGTTATAAATGACAGCTATCCTCCAAAAATATATTGAAGTAAGCCTGCGAAGGGGACTTGAAAGCGGGGCAGAATTTCAGGAAAAAGATTGCAGGGGTAGACTGGAATTGCCCTGAAAGCATAGGAAAAGAGGCAGAACGTCGACAATGATGCACTTGGCCAAAAAGGGCGTATGCGTTTTTTCCTGAATATATTCAGGAAAAAACGCATACGCCCTTTTTGGCCAACCAAGCAAGCCTGTAAAGGAAATCTGCACCACAACGAAGTCTCACTGCCCCCCGGGCAAAAGGGCCATCTGAAAAAAAGTGTAAAATCCAGAAATGTAGGACAGGATATGGAGAACAGGGAGCCTTGTTATGCTGATTGGCAGGATGTAAATTGCCAGCAGCCAACCTGGAGAAGTGTATGGTGTTTCCTGAAACACATAAGAAACAAAGCAACACAGCCTATGGCACTTCCACTTATGGTCCTATAGCTTACGGAAATTAAAATCAAAAACAGACAGCCACCCCAATATTTGGGACGGCTGTGTTCACAAGAAGCTCGTCTACAGTATCAGGTAAATATCCCAGAAAGCAAACAATGGATAAAGAAGTTGTGGCACGTACGTACAATGCAATATCACTCAGCAATGAAATCTGTGTCATCAGGCCCGTAGCGGCATAGTGAGTGGATGCAGGTACGGTGATTCTACATGAACTACGTCACACAGAAAAAGAAACATCATAAGATATCACTAATACACGGAATGTAAACTTGACTACACATGAACTGAATTACAAAACAGAACAGGGTCTCAAATTTAGAAAACCAACTAGTGCTTGCTTATGGGGAAAGGAGCCTTGGGGTTCTGCATAAAACCAGAGACTGAAATTAGCACAGATAACTTTCCATAAGCCAAATATGTAATAGACAAGACCTACTCCTTGCTCAACGAAATGGACCCAACACCACATATTCAATGCCTAGGAATATACCTGACTAGGAAGAATCTTAAAACCCATGGATATATATGTCTCCATAAGAGAATCAAGCGTGAGTACAGCGGCCGAAACGCAGCAGAGAAAATCCGATAAATCCCATTATCAAAATAAATTTCGAGAACAAAACACAAAGACAGTGAAATAGAGAGCAATTCTTAAATAATTCACTCAGGGCATGTGATGCAACCGGGATTTACCACATCTAAACCCAGAGCTGGTTGAGACATAAGGCTGGACACTTCAGGCTGATAGCATTGGTGAGTTTCGGTGAGCAAATGCAGACCCTTTGAAGTCATACTGCATGGTACCTATTCCATGGGTCCCAACTCTTCAGGTTCAAGGGATTCTTCCTCCAGCTAAAACATGCATGGGAAACCCACAGTATGGTCCACCGTGTGATTGGGAAACGATTTAAAATGCATCTCAGTTTTCGTATCCTGGTCCTCGGGTTCACCATTCCAGATGCTTTACTAACACTCTCCCTGCTTGGAGAGTCAGTGCCTTTAACCTCCTGTTTGGCACAGCTTGCAATTTCTGTGCAAGATGAACAGGAATAGGGAGAACCAATGAGAGACTAGCTGTAGGTGTCTGCACGGGCAAATGTAACGCTCATTGCCCACCAGGAAGAGGAATTAAACAAAGGCTCAGCGTGCCCTGCTGAAAACAGATTAGGGCCTGAAGCAATCCTGCGGTTTTGTGCCCAGCTCACAGGAAAGCGAGTTGAAGAAAGGAGCTCAGGGGTACTGTAATTCACAAACCTGCAGAGTTATAAATGACAGCTATCCTCCAAAAATATATTGAAGTAAGCCTGCGAAGGGGACTTGAAAGCGGGGCAGAATTTCAGGAAAACGATTGCAGGGGGTAGACTGGAATTGCCCTGAAAGCATAGGAAAAGAGGCAGAACGTCGACAATGATGCACTTGGCCAAAAAGGGCGTATGCGTTTTTTCCTGAATATATTCAGGAAAAAACGCATACGCCCTTTTTGGCCAACCAAGCAAGCCTGTAAAGGAAATCTGCACTACAATGAAGTCTCACTGCCCGCCAGGCAAAAGGGCCATCAGAAAAAAGTGTAAAATCCAGAAAGGTAGGACAGGATATGGAGAACAGGGAGCCTTGTTATGCTGATTGGCCGGATGTAAATTGCCAACAACCACCCTGGAGATGTGTATGGTGTTTCCTGAAACACGTAAGAAATAAAGCAACACAGCCTATGGCAATTGCACTTATGGTCCTATTACTTAGGGAAATTAAAATCAAAAACAGAGAGCCACCCCAAAGTTTGGGACGGCTGTGTTCCCAAGAAGATCGTCTACAGTAGCAGGTAAATATCCCAGAAAGCAAAATATGGATAAACAAGTTGTGGCACGTACGTGCAATGCAATATCACTCAGCAATGAAATCTGTGTCATCAGGCCCGTAGCGGCATAGTGAGTGGATGCAGGTACGGTAATTCTACGTGAACTACGTCACACAGAAAAAGAAACATCATAAGATATCACTAATACACGGAATGTAAACTTGACTACACATGAACTGAATTACAAAACAGAACAGGGTCTCAAATTTAGAAAACCAAGTAGTGCTTGCTTATGGGGAAAGGTGCCTTGGGGTGCTGCATAAAACCAGAGACTGAAATTAGCACAGATAACATTCCATAAGCCAAATATATAATAGACAAGACCTACTCCTTGCTCAACGAAATGGACTCAACACCACATATTCAACGCCTAGGAATATACCTGACTAGGAAGAATCTTAAAACCCATGGATATATATGTCTCCGTAAGAGAATCAAACATGTGTACAGCGGCCGAAACGCAGCAGTGAAAATCCGATAAATCCCATTATCAAAATAAATTTCGAAAACAAAACACAAAGACAGTGAAATAGAGAGCAATTCTTAAATAATTCACTCAGGGCATGTGATGCAACCGGGATTTACCACATCTACACCCAGAGCTGGTTGAGACATAAGGCTGGACACTTCAGGCTGATAGCATTGGTGAGTTTCGGTGAGCAAATGCAGACCCTTTGAAGTCATACTGCATGGTACCCATTCCATGGGTCCCAACTCTCCAGGTTCAAGGGAATCTTCCTCCAGCTAAAACATGCATGGGAAACCCAGAGTATCTTCCACCGTGTGATTGGGAAACGATTTGAAATGCATCACAGTTTTCGTATCCTGGTCCTCGGGTTCACCATTCCAGATGCTTTACTAACACTCTCCCCGCTTGGAGAGTCAGTGCGTTTAACCTCCTGTTTGGCACAGCTTGCAATTTCTGTGCAAGATTAACAGGAATAGGGAGAACCAATGAGAGACTAGCTGTAGGTGTCTGCACGGGCAAATGTAACGCTCATTGCCCACCAGGAAGAGGAAATAAACAAAGGCTCAGCGTGCCCTGCTGAAAACAGATTAGGGCCTGAAGCAATCCTGCGGTTTTGTGCCCAGCTCACAAGAAAGCGAGTTGAAGAAAGGAGCTCAGGGGCACTGTAATTCACAAACCTGCAGATTTATAAATGACAGTTATCCTCCAAATATATATTGAAGTAAGCCTGCAAAGGGGACTTGAAAGCGGGGCAGAATTTCAGGAAAACGATTGCAGGGGGTAGACTGGAATTGCCCTGAAAGCATAGGAAAAGAGGCACAACGTCGACAATGATGCACTTGGCCAAAAAGGGCATAAGCGTTTTTTCCTGAATATATTCAGGAAAAAACGCATACGCCCTTTTTGGCCAACCAAGCAAGCCTGTAAAGGAAATCTGCTCTACAATGAAGTCTCACTGCCCCCCGGGCAAAAGGGCCATCTGAAAAAAGTGTATAATCCAGAAATGTAGGACAGAATATGGAGAACAGGGAGCCTTGTTATGCTGATTGGCAGGATGTAAATTGCCAGCAGCCACCCTGGAGAAGTGTATGGTGTTTCCTGAAACACGTAAGAAACAAAGCAACACAGCCTATGGCAATTGCACTTATGGTCCTATTACTTAGGGAAATTAAAATCAAAAACAGAGAGCCACCCCAAAGTTTGGGACGGCTGTGTTCCCAAGAAGCTCGTCTACAATACCAGGTAAATATCCCAGAAAGCAAAACTTGGATAAAGAAGTTGTGGCACGTACGTGCAATGCAGTATCACTCAGCAATGAAATCTGTGTCATCAGGCCCGTAGCAGCATAGTGAATGGATGCAGGTATGGTGATTCTACGTGAACTACGTCACACAGAAAAAGAAACATCATAAGATATCACTAATACACGGAATGTAAACTTGACTACACATGAACTGAATTACAAAACAGAACAGGGTCTCAAATTTAGAAAACCAACTAGTGCTTGCTTATGGGGAAAGGTGCCATGGGGTGCTGCATAGAACCAGAGACTGAAATTAGCACATATAACATTCCTTAAGCCAAATATGTAATAGACAAGACCTACTCCTTGCTCAACGAAATGGACTCAACACCACATATTCAACGCCTAGGAATATACCTGACTAGGAAGAATCTTAAAACCCATGGATATTTATGTCTCCGTAAGAGAATCAAGCGTGTGTACAGCGGCCGAAACGCAGCAGTGAAAATCCGATAAATCCCATTATCAAAATAAATTTCGAAAACAAAACACACAGACAGTGAAATAGATAGCAATTCTTAAATAATTCACTCAGCGCATGTGATGCAACCGGGATGGACCACATCTACACCCAGAGCTGGTTGACACATAAATCTGGACACTTCAGGCTGATAGCATTGGTGAGTTTCGCTGAGCAAATGCAGACCCTTTGAAGTCATACTGCATGGTACCTATTCCATGGGTTCCAACTCTTCAGGTTCAAGGGATTCTTCTTCCAGCTAAAACATGCATGGGAAACCCACAGTATGGTCCACCGTGTGATTGGGAAACGATTTAAAATGCATCTCAGTTTTCGTATCCTGGTCCTCGGGTTCACCATTCCAGGTGCTTTACTAACACTCTCCGTGCTTGGAGAGTCAGTGCCTTTAACCTCCTCTTTGGCACAGCTTGCAATTTCTGTGCAAGATGAACAGGAATAGGGAGAACCAATGAGAGACTAGCTGTAGGTGTCTGCACGGGCAAACGTAACGCTCATTTCCCACCAGGAAGAGGAATTCACCAAAGGCTCAGCATGCCCTGCCGGAAACAGATTAGGGCCTGAAGCAATCCTGCGGTTTTGTGCCCAGCTCACAAGAAAGCGAGATGAAGAAAGGAGCTCAGGGGCACTGTAATTCACAAACGAGCAGAGTTATAAATGACAGCTATCCTCCAAAAATATATTGAAGTAAGCCTGCGAAGGGGACTTGAAAGCTGGGCTGAATTTCAGGAAAACGATTGCAGGGGGTAGACTGGAATTGCCCTGAAAGCATAGGAAAAGAGGCAGAACGTCGACAATGATGCACTTGGCCAAAAAGTGCGTATGCGTTTTTTCCTGAATATATTCAGGAAAAAACGCATACGCCCTTTTTGGCCAACCAAGCAAGCCTGTAAAGGAAATCTGCACCACAATGAAGTCTCACTGCCCCCCGGGCAAAAGGGCCATCTGAAAAAAGTGTAAAATCCAGAAATGTAGGACAGGATATGGAGAACAGGGAGCCTTGTTATGCTGATTGGCAGGATGTAAATTGCCAGCAGCCACCATGGAGAAGTGTATGGTGTTTCCTGAAACACGTAACAAACAAAGCAACACAGCCTATGGCACTTCCACTTATGGTCCTATAGATTACGGAAATTAAAATCAAAAACAGACAGCCACCCCAATATTTGGGACGGCTGTGTTCACAAGAAGCTCGTCTACAGTATCAGGTAAATATCCCAGAAAGCAAAAATTGGATAAAGAAGTTGTGGCACGTACGTACAATGCAATATCACTCAGCAATGAAATCTGTGTCATCAGGCCCGTAGCGGCATAGTGAGTGGATGCAGGTACGGTGATTCTACGTGAACTACGTCACACAGAAAAAGATACATCATAAGATATCACTAATACACGGAATGTAAACTTGACTACACATGAACTGAATTACAAAACAGAACAGGGTCTCAAATTTAGAAAACCAACTAGTGCTTGCTTATGGGGAAAGGTGCCTTGGGGGTCTGCATAAAACCAGAGACTGAAATTAGCACAGATAACTTTCCATAAGCCAAATATGTAATAGACAAGACCTACTCCTTGCTCAACGAAATGGACCCAAAACCACATATTCAACGCCTAGGAATATACCTGACTAGGAAGAATCTTAAAACCCATGGATATATATGTCTCCATAAGAGAATCAAGCGTGTGTACAGCGGCCGAAACGCAGCAGTGAAAACCCGATAAATCCCATTATCAAAATAAATTTCGAAAACAAAACACAAAGACAGTGAAATCGAGAGCAATTCTTAAATAATTCACTCAGGGCATGTGATGCAACCGGGATTGACCACATCTACACCCAGAGCTGGTTGAGACATAATGCTGGACACTTCAGCCTGATAGCATTGTTGAGTTTCGGTGAGCAAATGCAGACCCTTTGAAGTCATACTGCATGGTACCCATTCCATGGGTCCCAACTCTCCAGGTCCAAGGGATTCTTCCTCCAGCTAAAACATGCATGGGAAACCCAGAGTATCGTCCACCGTGTGATTGGGAAACGATTTAAAATGCATCTCAGTTTTCGTATCCTGGTCCTCGGGTTCACCATTCCAGATGCTTTACTAACACTCTCCCCGCTTAGAGAGTCAGTGCCTTTAACCTCCTCTTTCGCACAGCTTGCAATTTCTGTGCAAGATGAACAGGAATAGGGAGAACGAATGAGACACTAGCTGTAGGTGTCTTCACGGGCAAATGTAACGCTCATTGCCCACCAGGAAGAGGAATTAAACAAAGGCTCAGTGTGCCCTGCTGGAAACAGATTAGGTCCTGAAGCAATCCTGCGGTTTTGTGCCCAGCTCACAAGAAAGCGAGTTGAAGAAAGGAGCTCAGGGGCACTGTACTTCACAAACCTGCAGAGTTATAAATGACAGCTATCCTCCAAAAATATATTGAAGTAAGCCTGCGAAGGGGAATTGAAAGCGGGGCAGAATTTCAGGAAAACAATTGCAGGGGGTAGACTGGAATTGCCCTGAAAGCATAGGAAAAGAGGCACAACGTCAACAATGATGCACTTGGCCAAAAAGGGCGTATGCGTTTTTTCCTGAATATATTCAGGAAAAAACGAATACGCCCTTTTTGGCCAACCAAGCAAGCCTGTAAAGGAAATCTGCACTACAATGAAATCTCACTGCCCCCCCGGGCAAAAGGGCCATCTTAAAAAAGTGTAAAATCCAGAAAGGTAGGACAGGATATGGAGAACAGGGAGCCTTGTTATGCTGATTGGCTGGATGTAAATTGCCAGCAGCCACCCTGGAGAAGTGTATGGTGTTTCCTGAAACACGTAAGAAACAAAGCAACACAGCCTATGGCACTTCCACTTATGGTCCTATAGCTTACGGAAATTAAAATCAAAAACAGACAGCCACCCCAATATTTGGGACGGCTGTGTTCACAAGAAGCTCGTCTACAGTATCAGGTAAATATCCCAGAAAGCAAAAAATGGTAAAAGAAGTTGTGGCATGTACGTGCAATGCAATATCACTCAGCAATGAAATCTGTGTCATCAGGCGCGTAGCGGCATAGTGAGTGGATGCAGGTACGGTGATTCTACGTGAACTACGTCACACAGAAAAAGAAACATCATAAGATATCACTAATACACGGAATGTAAACTTGACTACACATGAACTGAATTACAAAACAGAATAGGGTCTCAAATTTCGAAAACCAACTAGTGCTTGCTTATGGGGAAAGGTGCGTTGGGGTGCTGCATAAAACCAGAGACTGAAATTAGCACAGATAACATTCCATAAGCCAAATATGTAATAGACAAGACCTACTCCTTGCTCAACGAAATGGACTCAACACCACATATTCAACGCCTAGGAATATACCTGACTAGGAAGAATCTTAAAACCCATGGATATATATGTCTCCGTAAGAGAATCAAGCGTGTGTACAGCGGCCGAAACGCAGCAGTGAAAATCCGATAAATCCCATTATCAAAATAAATTTCGAAAACAAAACACAAAGACAGTGAAATAGAGAGCAATTCTTAAATAATTCACTCAGGGCATGTGATGCAACCGGGATTGACCACATCTACACCCAGAGCTGGTTGAGACATAAGGCTGGACACTTCAGCCTGATAGCATTGGTGAGTTTCGGTGAGCAAATGCAGACCCTTTGAAGTCATACTGCATGGTACCCATTCCATGGGTCCCAACTCGCCAGGTTCAAGGGATTCTTCCTCCAGCTAAAACATGCATGGGAAACCCAGAGTATCGTCCACCGTGTGATTGGGAAACGATTTAAAATGCATCTCAGTTTTCGTATCCTGGTCCTCGGGTTCACCATTCCAGATGCTTTACTAACACTCTCCCCGCTTCGAGAGTCAGTGCCTTTAACCTCCTGTTTGGCACAGCTTGCAATTTCTGTGCAAGATGAACAGGAATAGGGAGAACCAATGAGAGACTAGCTGTAGGTGTCTGCACGGGCAAATGTAACGCTCATTTCCCACCAGGAAGAGGAATTAACCAAAGGCTCAGCGTGCCCTGCCGGAAACATATTAGGGCCTGAAGCAATCCTGCGGTTTTGTGCCCAGCTCACAAGAAAGCGAGTTGAATAAAGGAGCTCAGGGGCACTGTAATTCACAAACCTGCAGAGTTATAAATGACAGCTATCCTCCAAAAATATATTGAAGGAAGCCTGCGAAGGGGACTTGAAAGCGGGGCAGAATTTCAGGAAAACGATTGCAGGGGGTAGACTGGAATTGCCCTGAAAGCATAGGAAAAGAGGCACAACGTCGAAAATGATGCACTTGGCCAAAAAGGACGTATGCGTTTTTCCCTAAATATATTCAGGAAAAAACACATATGCCCTTTTTGGCCAACCAAGCAAGCCTGTAAAGGAAATCTGCACTACAATGAAGTCTCACTGCCCCCCGGGCAAAAGGGCCATCTGAAAAAAGTGTAAAATCCAGAAAGGTAGGACAGCATATGGAGAACAGGGAGCCTTGTTATGCTGATTGGCAGGATGTAAATTGCCAGCAGCCACCCTGGAGAAGTGTATGGTGTTTCCTGAAACACGTAAGAAACAAAGCAACACAGCCTATGGCACTTCCACTTATGGTCCTATAGCTCACGGAAATTAAAATCAAAAACAGACAGCCACCCCAATATTTGGGACGGCTGTGTTCACAATAAGCTCGTCTACAGTATCAGGTAAATATCCCAGAAAGCAAAAAATGGAAAAAGAAGTTGTGGCACGTACGTGCAATGCAATATCACTCAGCAATGAAATCTGTGTCATCAGGCCCGTAGCGGCATAGTAAGTGGATGCAGGTACGGTGATTCTACGTGAACTACGTCACACAGAAAAAGAAACATCATAAGATATCACTAATACACGGAATGTAAACTTGACTACACATGAACTGAATTACAAATCAGAACAGGGTCTCAAATTTAGAAAACCAACTAGTGCTTGCTTATGGGGAAAGGTGCGTTGGGGTGCTGCATAAAAGCAGAGACTGAAATTAGCACAGATAACATTCCATAAGCCAAATATGTAATAGACAAGACCTACTCCTTGCTCAACGAAATGGACTCAACACCACATATTCAACGCCTAGGAATATACCTGACTAGGAAGAATCTTCAAACCCATGGATATATATGTCTCCGTAAGAGAATCAAGTGTGTGTACAGCGGCCGAAACGCAGCAGTGAAAATCCGATAAATCCCATTATCAAAATAAATTTCGAAAACAAAACACAAAGACAGTGAAATCGAGAGCAATTCTTAACTAATTCACTCAGGGCATGTGATGCAACCTGGATTTACCACATCTACACCCAGAGCTGGTTGAGACATAAGGCTGGACACTTCAGGCTGATAGCATTGGTGAGTTTCGGTGAGCAAATGCAGACCCTTTGAAGTCATACTGCATGGTACCCATTCCATGGGTCCCAACTCTCCAGGTTCAAGGCATTCTTCCTCCAGCTAAAACATGCATGGGAAACCCAGAGTATCGACCACCGTGTGATTGGGAAACGATTTAAAATGCATCTCAGTTTTCGTATCCTGGTCCTCGGGTTCACCATTCCAGATGCTTTACTAACACTCTCCCCGCTTGGATTGTCACTGCCTTTAACCTCCTCTTTGGCACAGCTTGCAATTTCTGTGCAAGATGAACAGGAATAGGGAGAACCAATGAGAGACTAGCTGTAGGTGTCTGCAGGGGCAAATGTAACGCTCATTGCCGACCAGGAAGAGGAATTAAACAAAGGCTCCGTGTGCCCTGCTGAAAACAGATTAGGGCCTGACGCAATCCTGCGGTTTTGTGCCCAGCTCACAAGAAAGCGAGTTGAAGAAAGGAGCTCAGGGGCACTGTAATTCACAAACCTGCAGAGTTATAAATGACAGCTATCCTCCAAAAATATATTGAAGTAAGCCTGCGAAGGGGACTTGAAAGCGGGGCAGAATTTCAGGAAAACGATTGCAGGGGTAGACTGGAATTGCCCTGAAAGCATAGGAAAAGAGGCAGAACGTCGACAATGATGCACTTGGCCAAAAAGGGCGTATGCGTTTTTTCCTGAATATATTCAGGAAAAAACGCATACGCCCTTTTTGGCCAACCAAGCAAGCCTGTAAAGGAAATCTGCACCACAATGAAGTATCACTGCCCCCCTGGCAAAAGGGCCATCTGAAAAAAGTGTAAAATCCAGAAAGGTAGGACAGGATATGGAGAACAGGGAGCCTTGTTATGCTGATTGGCAGGATGTAAATTGCCAGCAGCCACCCTGGAGAAGTGTATGGTGTTTCCTGAAACACGTTAAGAAACAAAGCAACACAGCCTATGGCACTTCCACTTATGGTCCTATAGCTTACGGAAATTAAAATCAAAAACAGACAGCCACCCCAATATTGGAGACGGCTGTGTTCACAAGAAGCTCGTCTACAGTATCAGGTAAATATCCCAGAAAGCAAAAAATGGATAAAGAAGTTGTGGCACGTACGTACAATGCAATATCACTCAGCAATGAAATCTGTGTCATCAGGCCCGTAGCGTCATAGTGAGTGGATGCAGGTACGGTGATTCTACGTGAACTACGTCACACAGAAAAAGAAACATCATAAGATATCACTAATACACGGAATGTAAACTTGACTACACATGAACTGAATTACAAAACAGAACAGGGTGTCAAATATAGAAAACCAACTAGTGCTTGCTTATGGGGAAAGGTGCCTTGGGGTGCTGCATAAAACCAGAGACAGAAATTAGCACAGATAACTTTCCATAAGCCAAATATGTAATAGACAAGACCTACTCCTTGCTCAACGAAATGGACCCAACACCACATATTCAACGCCTAGGAATATACCTGACTAGGAAGAATCTTAAAACCCATGGATATATATGTCTCCGTAAGAGAATCAAGCGTGTGTACAGCGGCCGAAACTCAGCAGTCAAAATCCGATAAATCCCATTATCAAAATAAATTTTGAAAACAAAACACAAAGACAGTGAAATCGAGAGCAATTCTTAACTAATTCACTCAGGGCATGTGATGCAACCGGGATTGACCACATCTACACCCAGAGCTGGTTGAGACATAAGGCTGGACACTTCAGCCTGATAGCATTGGTGAGTTTCGGTGAGCAAATGCAGACCCTTTGAAGTCATACTGCATGGTACCCATTCCATGGGTCCCAACTCTCCAGGTTCAAGGGATTCTTCCTCCAGCTAAAACATGCATGGGAAACCCAGAGTATCGTCCACCGTGTGATTGGGAAACGATTTAAAATGCATCTCAGTTTTCGTATCCTGGTCCTCGGGTTCACCATTCCAGATGCTTTACTAAAACTCTCCCCGCTTGGAGAGTCAGTGCCTTTAACCTCCTGTTTGGCACAGCTTGCAATTTCTGTGCAAGATGAACAGGAATAGGGAGAACCAATGAGAGACTAGCTGTAGGTGTCTGCACGGGCAAATGTAACGCTCATTGCCCACCAGGAAGAGGAATTAAATAAAGGCTCAGTGTGCCCTGCTGGAAACAGATTAGGGCCTGAAGCAATCCTGCGGTTTTGTGCCCAGCTCACAAGAAAGCGAGTTGAAGAACGGAGCTCAGAGGCACTGTAATTCACAAACCTGCAGAGTTATAAATGACAGCTATCTTCGAAAGTATATTGAAGTAAGCCTGCGAAGGGGACTTGAAAGCGGGGCAGAATGTCAGGAAAACGATTGCAGGGGGTAGACTGGAATTGCCCTGAAAGCATAGGAAAAGAGGCAGAACGTCGACAATCATGCACTTGGCCAAAAAGGGCGTATGCGTTTTTTCCTGAATATATTCAGGAAAAAACGCATACGCCCTTTTTGGCCAACCAAGCAAGCCTGTAAAGGAAATCTGCACTACAATGAAGTCTCACTGCCCCCCGGGCAAGAGGGCCATCTGAAAAAAGTGTAAAATCCAGAAAGGTAGGACAGGATATGGAGAACAGGGAGCCTTGTTATGCTGATTGGCTGGATGTAAATTGCCAAAAACCACCCTGGAGAAGTGTATGGTGTTTCCTGAAACACGTAAGAAATAAAGCAACACAGCCTATGGCAATTGCACTTATGGTCCTATTCCTTAGGGAAATTAAAATCAAAAACAGAGAGCCACCCCAAATTTGGGACGGCTGTGTTCCCAAGAAGCTCGTCTACAGTACCAGGTAAATATCCCAGAAAGCAAAAAATGGATAAAGAAGTTGTGGCACGTACGTGCAAAGCAATATCACTCAGCAATGAAATCTGTGTCATCAGGCCCGTAGCGGCATAGTGAGTGGATGCAGGTACGGTGATTCTACGTGAACTACGTCACACAGAAAAAGAAACATCATAAGATATCACTAATACACGGAATGTAAACTTGACTACACATGAACTGAATTACAAAACAGAACAGGGTCTCAAATTTAGAAAACCAACTAGTGCTTGCTTATGGGGAAAGGTGCCTTGGGGGGCTGCATAAAACCAGAGACTGAAATTACCACAGATAACATTCCATAAGCCAAATATGTAATAGACAAGACCTATTCCTTGCTCAACGAAATGGAATCAACACCACATATTCAACGCCTAGGAATATACCTGACTAGGAAGAATCTTAAAACCCATGGATATATATGTCTCCGTAAGAGAATCAAGCATGTGTACAGCGGCCGAAACGCAGCAGTGAAAATCCGATAAATCCCATTATCAAAATAAATTTCGAAAACAAATCACAAAGACAGTGAAATAGAGAGCAATTCTTAACTAATTCACTCAGGGCATGTGATGCAACCGGGATTGACCACATCTACACCCAGAGCTGGTTGAGACATAAGGCTGGACACTTCAGGCTGATAGCATTGGTGAGTTTCGATGAGCAAATGCAGACCCTTTGAAGTCATACTGCATGGTACCTATTCCATGGGTCCCAACTCTTCAGGTTCAAGGGATTCTTCCTCCAGCTAAAACATGCATGGGAACCCCACAGTATGGTCCACCGTGTGATTGGGAAACGATTTAAAATGCATCTCAGTTTTCGTATCCTTGTCCTCGGGTTCACCATTCTAGATGCTTTACTAACACTCTCCCCGCTTGGAGAGTCACTGCCTTTAACCTCCTGTTTGGCACAGCTTGCAATTTCTGTGCAAGATGAACAGGAATAGGGAGAACCAATGAGAGACTAGCTGTGGGTGTCTGCACGGGCAAATGTAACGCTCATTGCCCACCAGGAAGAGGAATTAAACAAAGGCTCAGCGTGCCCTGCTGAAAACAGATTAGGGCCTGAAGCAATCCTGTGGTTTTGTGCCCAGCTCACAAGAAAGCGAGTTGAAGAAAGGAGCTCAGGGGCACTGTAATTCACAAACCTGCAGAGTTATAAATGACAGCTATCCTCCAGAAATATATTGAAGTAAGCCTGCGAAGGGGACTTGAAAGCGGGGCTGAATTTCAGGAAAACGATTGCAGGGGGTAGACTGGAATTGCCCTGAAAGCATAGGAAAAGAGGCACAACGCCGACAATGATGCACTTGGCCAAAAAGGGCGTATGCGTTTTTTCCTGAATATATTCAGGAAAAAACGCATATACGCCCTTTTTGGCCAACCAAGCAAGCCTGTAAAGGAAATCTGCACTACAATGAAGTCTCACTGCCCCCCGGGCAAAAGGGCCATCTGAAAAAAGTGTAAAATCCAGAAAGGTAGGACAGGATATGGAGAACAGGGAGCCTTGTTATGCTGATTGGCAGGATGTAAATTGCCAGCAGCCACCCTGGAGAAGTGTATGGTGTTTCCTGAAACACGTAAGAAACAAAGCAACACAGCCTATGGCACTTCCACTTATGGTCCTATAGCTTACGGAAATTAAAATCAAAAACAGACAGCCACCCCAATATTTGGGACGGCTGTGTTCACAAGAAGCTCGTCTACAGTATCAGGTAAATATCCCAGAAAGCAAAAAATGGATAAAGAAGTTGTGGCACGTACGTACAATGCAATATCACTCAGCAATGAAATCTGTGTCATCAGGCCCATAGCGGCATAGTGAGTGGATGCAGGTACGGTGATTCTACGTGAACTACGTCACACAGAAAAAGAAACATCCTAAGATATCCCTAATACACGGCATGTAAACTTGACTACACATGAACTGAATTACAAAACAGAACAGGGTCTCAAATTTAGAAAACCAACTAGTGCTTGCTTATGGGGAAAGGTGCGTTGGGGTGCTGCATAAAACCAGAGACTGAAATTAGCACAGATAACTTTCCATAAGCCAAATATGTAATAGACAAGACCTACTCCTTGCTCAACGAAATGGACCCAACACCACATATTCAACGCCTAGGAATATACCTGACTAGGAAGAATCTTAAAACCCATGGATATATATGTCTCCGTAAGAGAATCAAGCGTGTGTACAGCGGCCGAAACGCAGCAGTGAAAATCCGATAAATCCCATTATCAAAATAAATTTCGAAAACAAAACACAAAGACAGTGAAATAGAGAGCAATTCTTAAATAATTCACTCAGGGCATGTGTTTCAACCGGGATTGACCACATCTACACCCAGAGCTGGTTGAGACATAAGGCTGGACACTTCAGGCTGATAGCATTGGTGAGTTTCGGTGAGCAAATGCAGACCCTTTGAAGTCATACTGCATGGTACCCATTCCATGGGTCCCAACTCTCCAGGTTCAAGGCATTCTTCCTCCAGCTAAAACATGCATGGGAAACCCAGAGTATCGTCCACCGTGTGATTGGGGAACGATTTAAAATGCATCTCAATTTTCGTATCCTGGTCCTCGGGTTCACCATTCCAGATGCTTTACTAACACTCTCCCCGCTTGGAGAGTCAGTGCCTTTAACCTCCTGTTTGGCACAGCTTGCCATTTCTGTGCAAGATGAACAGGAATAGGGAGAACCAATGAGAGACTAGCTGTAGGTGTCTGCACGGGCAAATGTAACGCTCATTGCCCACCAGGAAGAGGAATTAAACAAAGGCTCAGTGTGCCCTGCTGGAAACAGATTAGGTCCTGAAGCAATCCTGCGGTTTTGTGCCCAGCTCACAAGAAAGCGAGTTGAAGAAAGGAGCTCAGGGGCACTGTACTTCACAAACCTGCAGAGTTATAAATGACAGCTATCCTCCAAAAATATATTGAAGTAAGCCTGCGAAGGGGACTTGAAAGCGGGTCTGAATTTCAGGAAAACGATTGCAGGGGGTAGACTGGAATTGCCCTGAAAGCATAGGAAAAGAGGCACAACGTCGACAATGATGCACTTGGCCAAAAAGGGCGTATGCGTTTTTTCCTGAATATATTCAGGAAAAAACGCATACGCCCTTTTTGGCCAACCAAGCAAGCCTGTAAAGGAAATCTGCACTACAATGAAATCTCACTGCCCCCCCGGGCAAAAGGGCCATCTGAAAAAAGTGTAAAATCCAGAAAGGTAGGACAGGATATGGAGAACAGGGAGCCTTGTTATGCTTATTGGCTGGATGTAAATTGCCAGCAACCACCCTGGAAAAGTGTATGGTGTTTCCTGAAACACGTAAGAAACAAAGCAACACAGCCTATGGCACTTCCACTTATGGTCCTATAGCTTACGGAAATTAAAATCAAAAACAGACAGCCACCCCAATATTTGGGACGGCTGTGTTCACAAGAAGCTCGTCTACAGTATCAGGTAAATATCCCAGAAAGCAAAAAATGGATAAAGAAGTTGTGGCACGTACGTACAATGCAATATCACTCAGCAATGAAATCTGTGTCATCAGGCCCGTAGCGGCATAGTGAGTGGATGCAGGTACGGTGATTCTACGTGAACTACGTCACACAGAAAAAGAAACATCATAAGATATCACTAATACACGGAATGTAAACTTGACTACACATGAACTGAATTACAAAGAAGAACAGTGTCTCAAATTTAGAAAACCAACTAGTGCTTGCTTATGGGGAAAGGTGCCTTGGGGTGCTGCATAAAACCAGAGACTGAAATTAGCACAGATAACTTTCCATAAGCCAAATATGTAATAGACAAGACCTACTCCTTGCTCAACGAAATGGACCCAACACCACATATTCAACGCCTAGGAATATACCTGACTAGGAAGAATCTTAAAACCCATGGATATATATGTCTCCGTAAGAGAATCAAGCGTGTGTACAGCGGCCGATACGCAGCAGTTAAAATCCGATAAATCCCATTATCAAAATAAATTTCGAAAACAAAACCCAAAGACAGTGAAATAGAGAGCAATTCTTAAATAATTCACTCAGGGCATGTGATGCAACCGGGATTGACCACATCTACACCCAGAGCTGGTTGAGACATAAGGCTGGACACTTCAGCCTGATAGCATTGGTGAGTTTCGGTGAGCAAATGCAGACCCTTTGAAGTCATACTGCATGGTACCCATTCCATGGGTCCCAACTCGCCAGGTTCAAGGGATTCTTCCTCCAGCTAAAACATGCATGGGAAACCCAGAGTATCGTCCACCGTGTGATTGGGAAACGATTTAAAATGCATCTCAGTTTTCGTATCCTGGTCCTCGGGTTCACCATTCCAGATGCTTTACTAACACTCTCCCCGCTTGGAGAGTCAGTGCCTTTAACCTCCTGTTTGGCACAGCCTGCCATTTCTGTGCAAGATGAACAGGAATAGGGAGAACCAATGAGAGACTAGCTGTAGGTGTCTGCACGGGCAAATGTAATGCTCATTGCCCACCAGCAAGAGGAATTAAACAAAGGCTCAGTGTGCCCTGCAGAAAACAGATTAGGGCCTGAAGCAATCCTGCGGTTTTGTGCCCAGCTCACAAGAAAGCGAGTTGAAGAAAGGAGCTCAGGGGCACTGTACTTCACAAACCTGCAGAGTTATAAATGACAGCTATCCTCCAAAAATATATTGAAGTAAGCCTGCGAAGGGGAATTGAAAGCGGGGCAGAATTTCAGGAAAACAATTGCAGGGGGTAGACTGGAATTGCCCTGAAAGCATAGGAAAAGAGGCACAACGTCAACAATGATGCACTTGGCCAAAAAGGGCGTATGCGTTTTTTCCTGAATATATTCAGGAAAAAACGAATACGCCCTTTTTGGCCAACCAAGCAAGCCTGTAAAGGAAATCTGCACTACAATGAAATCTCACTGCCCCCCCGGGCAAAAGGGCCATCTGAAAAAAGTGTAAAATCCAGAAAGGTAGGACAGGATATGGAGAACAGGGAGCCTTGTTATGCTGATTGGCTGGATGTAAATTGCCAGCAGCCACCCTGGAGAAGTGTATGGTGTTTCCTGAAACACGTAAGAAACAAAGCAACACAGCCTATGGCACTTCCACTTATGGTCCTATAGCTTACGGAAATTAAAATCAAAAACAGACAGCCACCCCAATATTTGGGACGGCTGTGTTCACAAGAAGCTCGTCTACAGTATCAGGTAAATATCCCAGAAAGCAAAAAATGGAAAAAGAAGTTGTGGCATGTACGTGCAATGCAATATCACTCAGCAATGAAATCTGTGTCATCAGGCGCGTAGCGGCATAGTGAGTGGATGCAGGTACGGTGATTCTACGTGAACTACGTCACACAGAAAAAGAAACATCATAAGATATCACTAATACACGGAATGTAAACTTGACTACACATGAACTGAATTACACAACAGAATAGGGTCTCAAATTTCGAAAACCAACTAGTGCTTGCTTATGGGGAAAGGTGCGTTGGGGTGCTGCATAAAACCAGAGACTGAAATTAGCACAGATAACATTCCATAAGCCAAATATGTAATAGACAAGACCTACTCCTTGCTCAACGAAATGGACTCAACACCACATATTCAACGCCTAGGAATATACCTGACTAGGAAGAATCTTAAAACCCATGGATATATATGTCTCCGTAAGAGAATCAAGCATGTGTACAGCGGCCGAAACGCAGCAGTGAAAATCCGATAAATCCCATTATCAAAATAAATTTCGAAAACAAAACACAAAGACAGTGAAATAGAGAGCAATTCTTAAATAATTCACTCAGGGCATGTGATGCAACCGGGATTGACCACATCTACACCCAGAGCTGGTTGAGACATAAGGCTGGACACTTCAGCCTGATAGCATTGGTGAGTTTCGGTGAGCAAATGCAGACCCTTTGAAGTCATACTGCATGGTACCCATTCCATGGGTCCCAACTCGCCAGGTTCAAGGGATTCTTCCTCCAGCTAAAACATGCATGGGAAACCCAGAGTATCGTCCACCGTGTGATTGGGAAACGATTTAAAATGCATCTCAGTTTTCGTATCCTGGTCCTCGGGTTCACCATTCCAGATGCTTTACTAACACTCTCCCCGCTTCGAGAGTCAGTGCCTTTAACCTCCTGTTTGGCACAGCTTGCAATTTCTGTGCAAGATGAACAGGAATAGGGAGAACCAATGAGAGACTAGCTGTAGGTGTCTGCACGGGCAAATGTAACGCTCATTTCCCACCAGGAAGAGGAATTAACCAAAGGCTCAGCGTGCCCTGCCGGAAACATATTAGGGCCTGAAGCAATCCTGCGGTTTTGTGCCCAGCTCACAAGAAAGCGAGTTGAATAAAGGAGCTCAGGGGCACTGTAATTCACAAACCTGCAGAGTTATAAATGACAGCTATCCTCCAAAAATATATTGAAGGAAGCCTGCGAAGGGGACTTGAAAGCGGGGCAGAATTTCAGGAAAACGATTGCAGGGGGTAGACTGGAATTGCCCTGAAAGCATAGGAAAAGAGGCACAACGTCGAAAATGATGCACTTGGCCAAAAAGGACGTATGCGTTTTTCCCTAAATATATTCAGGAAAAAACACATACGCCCTTTTTGGCCAACCAAGCAAGCCTGTAAAGGAAATCTGCACTACAATGAAGTCTCACTGCCCCCCGGGCAAAAGGGCCATCTGAAAAAAGTGTAAAATCCAGAAAGGTAGGACAGCATATGGAGAACAGGGAGCCTTGTTATGCTGATTGGCAGGATGTAAATTGCCAGCAGCCACCCTGGAGAAGTGTATGGTGTTTCCTGAAACACGTAAGAAACAAAGCAACACAGCCTATGGCACTTCCACTTATGGTCCTATAGCTCACGGAAATTAAAATCAAAAACAGACAGCCACCCCAATATTTGGGACGGCTGTGTTCACAATAAGCTCGTCTACAGTATCAGGTAAATATCCCAGAAAGCAAAAAATGGAAAAAGAAGTTGTGGCACGTACGTGCAATGCAATATCACTCAGCAATGAAATCTGTGTCATCAGGCCCGTAGCGGCATAGTAAGTGGATGCAGGTACGGTGATTCTACGTGAACTACGTCACACAGAAAAAGAAACATCATAAGATATCACTAATACACGGAATGTAAACTTGACTACACATGAACTGAATTACAAATCAGAACAGGGTCTCAAATTTAGAAAACCAACTAGTGCTTGCTTATGGGGAAAGGTGCGTTGGGGTGCTGCATAAAAGCAGAGACTGAAATTAGCACAGATAACATTCCATAAGCCAAATATGTAATAGACAAGACCTACTCCTTGCTCAACGAAATGGACTCAACACCACATATTCAACGCCTAGGAATATACCTGACTAGGAAGAATCTTCAAACCCATGGATATATATGTCTCCGTAAGAGAATCAAGTGTGTGTACAGCGGCCGAAACGCAGCAGTGAAAATCCGATAAATCCCATTATCAAAATAAATTTCGAAAACAAAACACAAAGACAGTGAAATAGAGAGCAATTCTTAAATAATTCACTCAAAGCATGTGATGCAACCGGGATTGACCACATCTACACCCAGAGCTGGTTGAGACATAAGGCTGGACACTTCAGGCTGATAGCACTGGTGAGTTTCGGTGAGCAAATGCAGACCCTTTGAAGTCATACTGCATGGTACCCATTCCATGGGTCCCAACTCTTCAGGTTCAAGTCATTCTTCCTCCAGCTAAAACATGCATGGGAAACACAGAGTATTGTCTACCGTGTGATTGGGAAACGATTTAAAATGCATCTCAATTTTCGTATCCTGGTCCTCGGGTTCACCATTCCAGATGCTTTACTAACACTCACCCCGCATGGAGAGTCAGTGCCTTTAACCTCCTCTTTGGCACAGCTTGCAATTTCTGTGCAAGATGCACAGGAATAGGGAGAACCAATGAGAGACTAGCTGTAGGTGTCTGCACGGGCAAATGTAACGCTCATTGCCCACCAGGAAGAGGAATTAACCAAAGGCTCAACGTGCCCTGCCGGAAACAGATTAGGGCCTGAAGCAATGCTGCGGTTTTGTGCCCAGCTCACAAGAAAGCGAGATGAAGAAAGGAGCTCAGGGGCACTGTAATTCACAAACCTGCAGAGTTATAAATGACAGCTATCCTCCAAAAATATATTGAAGTAAGCCTGCGAAGGGGACTTGAAAGCGGGGCAGAATTTGAGGAAAACGATTCCAGGGGGTAGACTGGAATTGCCCTGAAAGCATAGGAAAAGAGTCAGAACGTCGAAAATGATGCACTTGGCCAAAAAGGGTGTATGCGTTTTTTCCTGAATATATTCAGGAAAAAACGCATACGCCCTTTTTGGCCAACCAAGCAAGCCTGTAAAAGAAATCTGCACTACAATGAAATCTCACTGCCCCCCCGGGCAAAAAGGCCATCTGAAAAAAATGTAAAATCCAGAAAGGTAGGACAAGATATGGAGAAGAGGGAGCCTTGTTATGCTGATTGGCAGGATGTAAATTGTGAACAGCCACCCTGGAGAAGTGTATGGTGTTTCCTGAAACACGTAAGAAACAAAGCAACACAGCCTATGGCACTTCCACTTATGGTCCTATAGCTTACGGAAATTAAAATCAAAAACAGACAGCCACCCCAATATTTGGGACGGCTGTGTTCACAAGAAGCTCGTCTACAGTATCAGGTAAATATCCCAGAAAGCAAAAAATGGATAAAGAAGCTGTGGCACGTACGTGCAATGCAATATCACTCAGCAATGAAATCTGTGTCATCAGGCCCGTAGCGGCATAGTAAGTGGATGCAGGTACGGTGATTCTACGTGAACTACGTCACACAGAAAAAGAAACATCATAAGATATCACTAATACACGGAATGTAAACTTGACTACACATGAACTGAATTACAAAACAGAACAGGGTCTCAAATTTAGAAAACCGACTAGTGCTTGCTTATGGTGAAAGGTGCCTTGGGGTGCTGCATAAAACCAGAGACTGAAATTAGCACAGATAACTTTCCATAACCCAAATATGTAATAAAAAAGACCTAGTCCTTGCTCAACGAAATGGACCCAACACCACATATTCAACGCCTAGGAATATACCTGACTAGGAAGAATCTTAAAACCCATGGATATATATGTCTCCGTAAGAGAATCAAGCGTGTGTACAGCGGCCGAAACGCAGCAGTGAAAATCCGATAAATCCCATTATCAAAATAAATTTCGAAAACAAAACACAAAGACAGTGAAATAGAGAGCAATTCTTAAATAATTCACTCAGGGCATGTGATGCAACCGGGATTTACCACATCTACACCCAGAGCTGGTTGAGACATAAGGCTGGACACTTCAGGCTGATAGCATTGGTGAGTTTCGGTGAGCAAATGCAGACCCTTTGAAGTCATACTGCATGGTACCCATACCATGGGTCCCAACTCTCCAGGTTCAAGGGATCCTTCCTCCAGCTAAAACATGCATGGGAAACCCAGAGTATCGTCCACCGTGTGATTGGGAAACGATTTAAAATGCATCTCAGTTTTCGTATCCTGGTCCTCGGGTTCACCATTCCAGATGCTTTACTAACACTCTCCCCGCTTGGAGAGTCAGTGCTTTAACCTCCTGTTTGGCACAGCTTGCAATTTCTGTGCACGATGAACAGGAATAGGGAGAACCAATGAGAGACTAGCTATAGGTGTCTGCACGGGCAAATGTAACGCTCATTTCCCACCAGGAATAGGAATTAACCAAAGGCTAAGCGTGCCCTGCCGGAAACAGATTAGGGCCTGAAGCAATCCTGCCGTTTTGTGCCCATCTCACAAGAAAGCGAGTTGAAGTAAGGAGCTCAGGGGCACTGTAATTCACAAACCTGCAGAGTTATAAATGACAGCTATCTTCCAAAAGTATACTGAAGTAAGCTTGCGTAGGGGACTTGAAAGCGGGGCAGAATTTCAGGAAAACGATTGCAGGGGGTAGACTGGAATTGCCCTGAAAGCATAGGAAAAGAGGCAGAACGTCGACAATGATGCACTTGGCCAAAAAGTGCGTATGCGTTTTTTCCTGAATATATTCAGGAAAAAACGCATACGCGCTTTTTGGACAACCAAGCAAGCCTGTAAAGGAAATCTGCACTACAATGAAGTCTCACTGCCCCCCGGGCAAGAGGGCCATCTGAAAAAAGTGTAAAATCCAGAAAGGTAGGACAGGATATGGAGAAGAGGGAGCCTTGTTATGCTGATTGGCAGGATGTAAATTGCCAACAGCCACCCTGGAGAAGTGTATGGTGTTTCCTGAAACACGTAAGAAATAAAGCAACACAGCCTATGGCAATTGCACTTATGGTCCTATTCCTTAGGGAAATTAAAATCAAAAACAGAGAGCCACCCCAAAGTTTGGGACGGCTGTGTTCCCAAGAAGCTCGTCTACAGTACCAGGTAAATATCCCAGAAAGCAAAAAATGGATAAAGAAGTTGTGGCACGTACGTGCAATGCAATATCACTCAGCAATGAAATCTGTGTCATCAGGCCCGTAGCGGCATAGTGAGTGGATGCAGGTACGGTGATTCTACGTGAACTACGTCACACAGAAAAAGAAACATCATAAGCTATCACTAATACACGGCATGTAAACTTGACTACACATGAACTGAATTACAAAAAAGAACAGGGTCTCATATTTAGAAAAGCAACTAGTGCTTGCTTATGGGGAAAGGTGCCTTGGGGTGCTGCATAAAACCAGAGACTGAAATTAGCACAGATAACTTTCCATAAGCCAAATATGTAATAGAGAAGGCCTACTCCTTGCTCAACGAAATGGACTCAACACCACATATTCAACGCCTAGGAATATACCTGACTAGGAAGAATCTTAAAACCCATGGATATATATGTCTCCGTAAGAGAATCAAGCATGTGTACAGCGGCCGATATGCAGCAGTGAAAATCCGATAAATCCCACTATCAAAATAAATTTCGAAAACAAAACACAAAGACAGTGAAATAGAGAGCAATTCTTAAATAATTCACTCAGGGCATGTGATGCAACCGGGATTGACCACATCTACACCCAGAGCTGATTGAGACATAAGGCTGGACACTTCAGGATGATAGCATTGGTGAGTTTCGGTGAGCAAATGCAGACCCTTTGAAGTCATACTGCATGGTACCCATTCCATGGGTCCCAACTCTTCAGGTTCAAGTCATTCTTCCTCCAGCTAAAACATGCATGGGAAACACAGAGTATTGTCTACCGTGTGATTGGGAAACGATTTAAAATGCATCTCAGTTTTCGTATCCTGGTCCTCGGGTTCACCATTCCAGATGCTTTACTAACACTCACCCCGCATGGAGAGTCAGTGCCTTTAACCTCCTCTTTGGCACAGCTTGCAATTTCTGTGCAAGATGCACAGGAATAGGGAGAACCAATGAGAGACTAGCTGTAGGTGTCTGCACGGGCAAATGTAACGCTCATTGCCCACCAGGAAGAGGAATTAACCAAAGGCTCAACGTGCCCTGCCGGAAACAGATTAGGGCCTGAAACAATGCTGCGGTTTTGTGCCCAGCTCACAAGAAAGCGAGTTGAAGAAAGGAGCTCAGGGGCACTGTAATTCACAAACCTGCAGAGTTATAAATGACAGCTATCCTCCAAAAATATATTGAAGTAAGCCTGCGAAGGGGACTTGAAAGCGGGGCAGAATTTCAGGAAAACGATTGCAGGGGGTAGACAGGAATTGCCCTGAAAGCATAGGAAAAGAGGCAGAACGTCGACAATGATGCACTTGGCCAAAAAGTGTGTATGCGTTTTTTCCTGAATATATTCAGGAAAAAACGCATACGCCCTTTTTGGCCAACCAAGCAAGCCTGTAAAGGAAATCTGCACTACAATGAAATCTCACTGCCCCCCCGGGCAAAAGGGCCATCTGAAAAAAGTATAAAATCCAGAAAGGTAGGACAGGATATGGAGAACAGGGAACCTTGTTATGCTGATTGGCTGGATGTAAATTGCCAGCAGCCACCCTGGAGAAGTGTATGGTGTTTCCTGAAACACGTAAGAAACAAAGCAACACAGCCTATGGCACTTCCACTTATGGTCCTATAGCTTACGGAAATTAAAATCAAAAACAGACAGCCACCCCAATATTTGGGACGGCTGTGTTCACAAGGAGCTCGTCTACAGTATCAGGTAAATATCCCAGAAAGCAAAAAATGGAAAAAGAAGTTGTGGCACGTACGTGCAATGCAATATCACTCAGCAATGAAATCTGTGTCATCAGGCCCGTAGCGGCATAGTGAGTGGATGCAGGTACGGTGATTCTACGTGAACTACGTCACACAGAAAAAGAAACATCATAAGATATCACTAATACACGGAATGTAAACTTGACTACACATGAACTGAATTACAAAACAGAACAGGGTCTCAAATTTCGAAAACCAACTAGTGCTTGCTTATGGGGAAAGGTGCGTTGGGGTGCTGCATAAAACCAGAGACTGAAATTAGCACAGATAACATTCCATAAGCCAAATATGTAATAGACAAGACCTACTCCTTGCTCAACGAAATGGACTCAACACCACATATTCAACGCCTAGGAATATACCTGACTAGGAAGAATCTTAAAACCCATGGATATATATGTCTCCGTAAGAGAATCAAGCGTGTGTACAGCGGCCGAAACGCAGCAGTGAAAATCCGATAAATCCCATTATCAAAATAAATTTCGAAAACAAAACACAAAGACAGTGAAATAGAGAGCAATTCTTAAATAATTCACTCAGGGCATGTGATGCAACCGGGATTGACCACATCTACACCCAGAGCTGGTTGAGACATAAGGCTGGACACTTCAGCCTGATAGCATTGGTGAGTTTCGGTGAGCAAATGCAGACCCTTTGAAGTCATACTGCATGGTACCCATTCCATGGGTCCCAACTCTCCAGGTTCAAGGGATTCTTCCTCCAGCTAAAACATGCATGGGAAACCCAGAGTATCGTCCACCGTGTGATTGGGAAACGATTTAAAATGCATCTCAGTTTTCGTATCCTGGTCCTCGGGTTCACCATTCCAGATGCTTTACTAACACTCTCCCCGCTTGGAGAGTCAGTGCCTTTAACCTCCTGTTTGGCACAGCTTGCAATTTCTGTGCAAGATGAACAGGAATAGGGAGAACCAATGAGAGACTAGCTATAGGTGTCTGCACGGGCAAATGTAACGCTCATTTCCCACCAGGAAGAGGAATTAACCAAAGGCTCAGCGTGCCCTGCCGGAAACATATTAGGGCCTGAAGCAATCCTGCGGTTTTGTGCCCAGCTCACAAGAAAGCGAGTTGAATAAAGGAGCTCAGGGGCACTGTAATCCACAAACCTGCAGAGTTATAAATGACAGCTATCCTCCAAAAATATATTGAAGGAAGCCTGCGAAGGGGACTTGAAAGCGGGGCAGAATTTCAGGAAAACGATTGCAGGGGGTAGACTGGAATTGCCCTGAAAGCATAGGAAAAGAGGCACAACGTCGAAAATGATGCACTTGGCCAAAAAGGGCGTATGCGTTTTTCCCTAAATATATTCAGGAAAAAACGCATACGCCCTTTTTGGCCAACCAAGCAAGCCTGTAAAGGAAATCTGCACTACAATGAAGTCTCACTGCCCCCTGGGCAAAAGGGACATCTGAAAAAAGTGTAAAATCCAGAAAGGTAGGACAGCATATGGAGAACAGGGAGCCTTGTTATGCTGATTGGCAGGATGTAAATTGCCAGCAGCCACCCTGGAGAAGTGTATGGTGTTTCCTGAAACACGTAAGAAACAAAGCAACACAGCCTATGGCACTTCCACTTATGGTCCTATAGCTTACGGAAATTAAAATCAAAAACAGACAGCCACCCCAATATTTGGGACGGCTGTGTTCACAAGAAGCTCGTCTACAGTATCAGGTAAATATCCCAGAAAGCAAAAAATGGAAAAAGAAGTTGTGGCACGTACATGCAATGCAATATCACTCAGCAATGAAATCTGTGTCATCAGGCCCGTAGCGGCATAGTAAGTGGATGCAGGTACGGTGATTCTACGTGAACTACGTCACACAGAAAAAGAAACATCATAAGATATCACTAATACACGGAATGTAAACTTGACTACACATGAACTGAATTACAAATCAGAACAGGGTCTCAAATTTAGAAAACCAACTAGTGCTTGCTTATGGGGAAAGGTGCGTTGGGGTGCTGCATAAAACCAGAGACTGAAATTAGCACAGATAACATTCCATAAGCCAAATATGTAATAGACAAGACCTACACCTTGCTCAACGAAATGGACTCAACACCACATATTCAACGCCTAGGAATATACCTGACTAGGAAGAATCTTCAAACCCATGGATATATATGTCTCCGTAAGAGAATCAAGTGTGTGTACAGCGGCCGAAACGCAGCAGTGAAAATCCGATAAATCCCATTATCAAAATAAATTTCGAAAACAAAACACAAAGACAGTGAAATAGAGGGCAATTCTTAAATAATTCACTCAGGGCATGTGATGCAACCGGGATTGACCACATCTACACCCAGAGCTGGTTGAGACATAAGGCTGGACACTTCAGGCTGATAGCATTGGTGAGTTTCGGTGAGCAAATGCAGACCCTTTGAAGTCATACTGCATGGTTCCCATTCCATGGGTCCCAACTCTTCAGGTTCAAGTCATTCTTCCTCCAGCTAAAACATGCATGGGAAACACAGAGTATTGTCTACCGTGTGATTGGGAAACGATTTAAAATGCATCTCAGTTTTCGTATCCTGGTCCTCGGGTTCACCATTCCAGATGCTTTACTAACACTCACCCCGCATGGAGAGTCAGTGCCTTTAACCTCCTCTTTGGCACAGCTTGCAATTTCTGTGCAAGATGCACAGGAATAGGGAGAACCAATGAGAGACTAGCTGTAGGTGTCTGCACGGGCAAATGTAACGCTCATTGCCCACCAGGAAGAGGAATTAACCAAAGGCTCAACGTGCCCTGCCGGAAACAGATTAGGGCCTGAAACAATGCTGCGGTTTTGTGCCCAGCTCACAAGAAAGCGAGTTGAAGAAAGGAGCTCAGGGGCACTGTAATTCACAAACCTGCAGAGTTATAAATGACAGCTATCCTCCAAAAATATATTGAAGTAAGCCTGCGAAGGGGACTTGAAAGCGGGGCAGAATTTCAGGAAAACGATTGCAGGGGGTAGACTGGAATTGCCCTGAAAGCATAGGAAAAGAGGCAGAACGTCGACAATGATGCACTTGGCCAAAAAGGGCGTATGCGTTTTTTCCTGAATATATTCAGGAAAAAACGCATACGCCCTTTTTGGCCAACCAAGCAAGCCTGTAAAAGAAATCTGCACTACAATGAAATCTCACTGCCCCCCCGGGCAAAAGGGCCATCTGAAAAAAGTGTAAAATCCAGAAAGGTAGGACAAGATATGGAGAACAGGGAGCCTTGTTATGCTGATTGGCAGGATGTAAATTGTGAACAGCCACCCTGGAGAAGTGTATGGTGTTTCCTGAAACACGTAAGAAACAAAGCAACACAGCCTATGGCACTTCCACTTATGGTCCTATAGCTTACGGAAATTAAAATCAAAAACAGACAGCCACCCCAATATTTGGGACGGCTGTGTTCACAAGAAGCTCGTCTACAGTATCAGGTAAATATCCCAGAAAGCAAAAAATGGAAAAAGAAGTTGTAGCACGTACGTGCAATGCAATATCACTCAGCAATGAAATCTGTGTCATCAGGCCCGTAGCGGCATAGTAAGTGGATGCAGGTACGGTGATTCTACGTGAACTACGTCACACAGAAAAAGAAACATCATAAGATATCACTAATAAACGGAATGTAAACTTGACTACACATGAACTGAATTACAAAACAGAACAGGGTCTCAAATTTAGAAAACCGACTAGTGCTTGCTTATGGTGAAAGGTGCCTTGGGGTGCTGCATAAAACCAGAGACTGAAATTAGCACAGATAACTTTCCATAACCCAAATATGTAATAAAAAAGACCTACTCCTTGCTCAACGAAATGGACCCAACACCACATATTCAACGCCTAGGAATATACCTGACTAGGAAGAAACTTAAAACCCATGGATATATATGTCTCCGTAAGAGAATCAAGCGTGTGTACAGCGGCCGAAACGCAGCAGTGAAAATCCGATAAATCCCATTATCAAAATAAATTTCGAAAACAAAACACAAAGACAGTGAAATAGAGAGCAATTCTTAAATAATTCACTCAGGGCATGTGATGCAACCGTTATTTACCACATCTACACCCAGAGCTGGTTGAGACATAAGGCTGGACACTTCAGGCTGATAGCATTGGTGAGTTTCGGTGAGCAAATGCAGACCCTTTGAAGTCATACTGCATGGTACCCATTCCATGGGTCCCAACTCTCCAGGTTCAAGGCATTCTTCCTCCAGCTTAAACATGCATGGGAAACCCAGAGTATCGTCCACCGTGTGATTGGGAAATGATTTAAAATGCATCTCAGTTTTCGTATCCTGGTCCTCGGGTTCACCATTCCAGATGCTTTACTAACACTCTCCCCGCTTGGAGAGTCAGTGCCTTTAACCTCCTGTTTGGCACAGCTTGCCATTTCTGTGCAAGATGAACAGGAATAGGGAGAACCAATGAGAGACTAGCTGTAGGTGTCTGCACGGGCAAATGTAACGCTCATTGCCCACCAGGAAGAGGAATTAAACAAAGGCTCAGTGTGCCCTGCTGGAAACAGATTAGGGCCTGAAGCAATCCTGCGGTTTTGTGCCCAGCTCACAAGAAAGCGAGTTGAAGAAAGGAGCTCAGGGGCACTGTACTTCACAAACCTGCAGAGTTATAAATGACAGCTATCCTCCAAAAATATATTGAAGTAAGCCTGCGAAGGGGACTTGAAAGCGGGGCAGAATTTCAGGAAAACGATTGCAGGGGGTAGACTGGAATTGCCCTGAAAGCATAGGAAAAGAGGCACAAAGTCGACAATGATGCACTTGGCCAAAAAGGGCGTATGCGTTTTTTCCTGAATATATTCAGGGAAAAACGCATACGCCCTTTTTGGCCAACCAAGCAAGCCTGTAAAGGAAATCTGCACTACAATGAAGTCTCACTGCCCCCCGGGCAAAAGGGCCATCTGAAAAAAGTGTAAAATCCAGAAAGGTAGGACAGGATATGGAGAACAGGGAGCCTTGTTATGCTGATTGGCAGGATGTAAATTGCCAGCAGCCACCCTGGAGAAGTGTATGGTGTTTCCTGAAACACGTAAGAAACAAAGCAACACAGCCTATGGCACTTCCACATATGGTCCTATAGCTTACGGAAATTAAAATAAAAAAACAGACATCCACCCCAATATTTGGGACGGCTGTGTTCACAAGAAGCTCGTCTATAGTATCAGGTAAATATCCCAGAAAGCAAAAAAAGGATAAAGAAGTTGTGGCACGTAAGTACAATGCAATATCACTCAGCAATGAAATCTATGTCATCAGGCCCGTAGCGGCATAGTGAGTGGATGCACGTACGGTGATTCTACGTGAACTACGTCACACAGAAAAAGAAACATCATAAGATATCACTAATACACCGAATGTAAACTTGACTACACATGAACTGAATTACAAAACAGAACAGGGTCTCAAATTTAGAAAACCAACTAGTGCTTGCTTATGGGGAAAGGTGCCTTGGGGTGCTGCATAAAACCAGAGACTGAAATTAGCACAGATAACTTTCCATAAGCCAAATATGTAATAGACAAGACCTACTCCTTGCTCAACGAAATGGACCCAAAACAACATATTCAACGCCTAGGAATATACCTGACTAGGAAGAATCTTAAAACCCATGGATATATATGTCTCCGTAAGAGAATCAAGCGTGTGTACAGCGGCCGAAACACAGCAGTGAAAATCCGATAAATCCCATTATCAAAATAAATTTCGAAAACAAAACACAAAGACAGTGAAATAGAGAGCAATTCTTAAATAATTCACTCAGGGCATGTGATGCAACCGGGATTGACCACATGTACACCCAGAGCTGGTTGAGACATAAGGCTGGACACTTCAGGCTGATAGCATTGGTGAGTTTCGGTGAGCAAATGCAGACCCTTTAAAGTCATACTGCATGGTACCCATTCCATGGGTCCCAACTCTCCAGGTTCAAGGCATTCTTCCTCCAGCTAAAACATGCATGGGAAACCCAGAGTATCGTCCACCGTGTGATTGGGAAACGATTTAAAATGCATCTCAGTTTTCGTATCCTGGTCCTCGGGTTCACCATTCCAGATGCTTTACTAACACTCTCCCCGCTTAGAGAGTCAGTGCCTTTAACCTCCTCTTTGGCACAGCTTGCAATTTCTGTGCAAGATGAACAGGAATAGGGAGAACCAATGAGAGACTAGCTGTAGGTGTCTGCACGGGCAAATATAACGCTCATTGCCCACCAGGAAGAGGAATTAAACAAAGGCTCAGTGTGCCCTGCTGGAAACAGATTAGGGCCTGAAGCAATCCTGCGGTTTTGTGCCCAGCTCACAAGAAAGCGATTTGAAGAAAGGAGCTCAGGGGCACTGTAATTCACGAACCTGCAGAGTTATAAAAGACAGCTATCTTCCAAAAGTATATTGAAGTAAGCCTGCGTAGGGGACTTTAAAGCGGGGCAGAATTTCAGGAAAACGATTGCAGGGTGTAGACTGGAATTGCCCTGAAAGCATAGGAAAAGAGGCTCAACGTCGACAATGATGCACTTGGCCAAAAAGGGCGTATGCGTTTGTTCCTGAATATATTCAGGAACAAACGCATACGCACTTTTTGGCCAACCATGGAAGCCTGTAATGGAAATCTGCACTACAATGAAGTCTCACTGCCCCCCGGGCAAGAGGGCCATCTGAAAAAACTGTAAAATCCAGAAAGGTAGGACAGGATATGGAGGACAGGGAGCCTTGTTATGCTGATTGGCAGGATGTAAATTGCCAACAGCCACCCTGGAGAAGTGTATGGTGTTTCCTGAAACACGTAAGAAATAAAGCAACACAGCCTATGGCAATTGCACTTATGGTCCTATTCCTTAGGGAAATTAAAATCAAAAACAGAGAGCCACCCCAAAGTTTGGGACGGCTGTGTTCCCAAGAAGCTCGTCTACAGTACCAGGTAAATATCCCAGAAAGCAAAAAATGGATAAAGAAGTTGTGGCACGTACGTGCAATGCAATATCACTCAGCAATGAAATCTGTGTCATCAGGCCCGTAGCGGCATAGTGAGTGGATTCAGGTACGGTGATTCTACGTGAACTACGTCACACAGAAAAAGAAACATCATAAGTTATCACTAATACACGGAATGTAAACTTGACTACACATGAACTGAATTACAAAACAGAACAGGGTCTCAAATTTAGAAAACCAACTAGTGCTTGCTTATGGGGAAAGGTGCGTTGGGGTGCTGCATAAAACCAGAGACTGAAATTAGCACAGATAACATTCCATAAGCCAAATATGTAATAGACAAGACCTACTCCTTGCTAAACGAAATGGACTCAACACCACATATTCAACGCCTAGGAATATACCTGACTAGGAAGAATCTTAAAACCCATGGATATATATGTCTCCATAAGAGAATCAAGCGTGTGTACAGCGGCCGAAATGCAGCAGTGAAAATCCGATAAATCCCATTATCAAAATAAATTTCGAAAACAAAACACAAAGACAGTGAAATCGAGAGCAATTCTTAACTAATTCACTCAGGGCATGTGATGCAACCGGGATTGACCACATCTACACCCAGAGCTGGTTGAGACATAAGGCTGGACACTTCAGGCTGTTAGCATTGGTGAGTTTCGGTGAGCAAATGCAGACCCTTTAAAGTCATACTGCATGGTACCCATACCATGGGTCCCAACTCTCCAGGTTCAAGGCATTCTTCCTCCAGCTAAAACATGCATGGGAAACCCAGAGTATCGTCCACCGTGTGATTGGGAAACGATTTAAAATGCATCTCAGTTTTCGTATCCTGGTCCTCGGGTTCACCATTCCAGATGCTTTACTAACACTCTCCCCGCTTGGAGAGTCACTGCCTTTAACCTCCTCTTTGGCACAGCTTGCAATTTCTGTGCAAGATGAACAGGAATAGGGAGAACCAATGAGAGACTAGCTGTAGGTGTCTGCACGGGCAAATGTAACGCTCATTGCCCACCAGGAAGAGGAATTAAACAAAGGCTCAGCGTGCCCTGCTGAAAACAGATTAGGGCCTGAAGCAATCCTGCGGTTTTGTGCCCAGCTCACAAGAAAGCGAGTTGAAGAAAGGAACTCGGGGCACTGTAATTCACAAACCTGCAGAGTTATAAATGACAGCTATCCTCCAAAATTATATTGAAGTAAGCCTGCGAAGGGGACTTGAAAGCGGGGCAGAATTTCAGGAAAACGATTGCACGGGGTAGACTGGAATTGCCCTGAAAGCATAGGAAAAGAGGCAGAACGTCGACAATGATGCACTTGGCAAAAAAGGGCGTATGCGTTTTTTCCTGAATATATTCAGGAAAAAACGCATACGCCCTTTTTGGCCAACCAAGCAAGCCTGTAAATGAAATCTGCACTACAATAAAGTCTCACTGCCCCCCGGGCAAAAGGGCCATCTGAAAAAAGTGTAAAATCCAGAAATGTAGGACAGGATATGGAGAACAGGGAGCCTTGTTATGCTGATTGGCAGGATGTAAATTGCCGGCATCCACCCTGGAGAAGTGTATGGTGTTTCCTGAAACACGTAAGAAACAAAGCAACACAGCCTATGGCACTTCCAATTATGGTCCTATAGCTTACGGAAATTAAAATCAAAAACAGACAGCCACCCCAATATTTGGGACGGCTGTGTTCACAAGAAGCTCGTCTACAGTATCAGGTAAATATCCCAGAAAGCAAAAAATGGATAAAGAAGTTGTGGCACGTACGTACAATGCAATATCACTCAGCAATGAAATCTGTGTCATCAGGCCCGTAGCGGCATAGTGAGTGGATGCAGGTACGGTGATTTTACGTGAACTACGTCACACAGAAAAAGAAACATCATAAGATATCACTAATACACGGAATGTAAACTTGACTACACATGAACTGAATTACAAAACAGAACAGGGTCTCAAATTTAGAAAACCAACTAGTGCTTGCTTATGGGAAAAGGTGCCTTGGGGTGCTGCATAAAACCAGAGACTGAAATTAGCACAGATAACTTTCCATAAGCCAAATATGTAATAGACAAGACCTACTCCTTGCTCAAGGAAATGGACCCAACACCTCATATTCAATGCCTAGGAATACACCTGACTAGGAAGAATCTTAAAACCCATGGATATATATGTCGCCGTAAGAGAATCAAGCATGTGTACAGCGGCCGAAACGCAGCAGTGAAAATCCGATAAATCCCATTATCAAAATAAATTTCGAAAACAAAACACAAAGACAGTGAAATAGAGAGCAATTCTTAAATAATTCACTCAGGGCATGTGATGCAACCGGGAAGGACCACATCTACACCCAGAGCTGGTTGACACATAAGGCTGGACACTTCAGGCGATAGCATTGGTGAGTTTCGGTGAGCAAATGCAGACCCTTTGAAGTCATACTTCATGGTACCCATTCCATGGGTCCCAACTCTCCAGGTTCAAGGCATTCTTCCTCCAGCTAAAACATGCATGGGAAACCCAGAGTATCGTCCACCGTGTGATTGGGAAACGATTTAAAATGCATCTCAATTTTCGTATCCTGGTCCTCGGGTTCACCATTCCAGTTGCTTTACTAACACTCTCCCCGCTTGGAGAGTCAGTGCCTTTAACCTCCTGTTTGGCACAGCTTGCAATTTCTGTGCAAGATGAACAGGAATAGGGAGAACCAATGAGAGACTAGCTGTAGGTGTCTGCACGGGCAAATGTAACGCTCATTGCCGACCAGGAAGAGGAATTAAACAAAGGCTCCGTGTGCCCTGCTGAAAACAGATTAGGGCCTGAAGCAATCCTGCGGTTTTGTGCCCAGCTCACAAGAAAGCGAGTTGAAGAAAGGAGCTCAGGGGCACTGTAATTCACAAACCTGCAGAGTTATAAATGACAGCTATCCTCCAAAAATATATTGAAGTAAGCCTGCGAAGGCGACTTGAAAGCGGGGCAGAATTTCAGGAAAACGATTGCAGGGGTAGACTGGAATTGCCCTGAAAGCATAGGAAAAGAGGCAGAACGTCGATAATGATGCACTTGGCCAAAAAGGGCGTATGCGTTTTTTCCTGAATATATTCAGGAAAAAACGCATACGCCCTTTTTGGTCAACCAAGCAAGCCTGTAGAGGAAATCTGCACCACAATGAAGTCTCACTGCCCCCCGGGCAAAAGGGCCATCTGAAAAAAGTGTAAAATCCAGAAAGGTAGGACAGGATATGGAGAACAGGGAGCCTTGTTATGCTGATTGGCAGGATGTAAATTGCCAGCAGCCACCCTGGAGAAGTGTATGGTTTTTCCTGAAACACGTTAAGAAACAAAGCAACACAGCCTATGGCACTTCCACTTATGGTCCTATAGCTTACGGAAATTAAAATCAAAAACAGACAGCCACCCCAATATTTGGGACGGCTGTGTTCACAAGAAGCTCGTCCACAGTATCAGGTAAATATCCCAGAAAGCATAAATTGGATAAAGAAGTTGTGGCACGTACGTATAATGCAATATCACTCAGCAATGAAATCTGTGTCATCAGGCCCATAGCGGCATAGTGAGTGGATGCAGGTACGGTGATTCTACGTGAACTACGTCACACAGAAAAAGAAACATCATAAGATATCACTAATACACGGAATGTAAACTTGACTACACATGAACTGAATTACAAAACAGAACAGGGTCTCAAATTTAGAAAACCAACTAGTGCTTGCTTATGGGGAAAGGTGCCTTGGGGTGCTGCATAAAACCAGAGACTGAAATTAGCACAGATAACTTTCCATAAGCCAAATATGTAATAGACAAGACCTACTCCTTGCTCAGCGAAATGGACCCAAAACCACATATTCAACGCCTAGGAATATACCTGACTAGGAAGAATCTTAAAACCCATGGATATATATGTCTCCGTAAGAGAATCAAGCGTGTGTACAGCGGCCGAAACGCAGCAGTGAAAATCCGATAAATCCCATTATCAAAATAAATTTCGAAAACAAAACACAAAGACAGTGAAATAGAGAGCAATTCTTAAATAATTCACTCAGGGCATGTGATGCAACCGGGATTGACCACATCTACACCCAGAGCTGGTTGAGACATAAGGCTGGACACTTCAGGCTGATAGCATTGGTGAGTTTCGGTGAGCAAATGCAGACCCTTTGAAGTCATACTGCATGGTACCCATTCCATGGGTCCCAACTCTCCAGGTTCAAGGGATTCTTCCTCCAGCTAAAACATGCATGGGAAACCCAGAGTATCGTCCACCGTGTGATTGGGAAACGATTTAAAATGCATCTCAGTTTTCGTATCCTGGTCCTCGTGTTCACCATTCCAGATGCTTTACTAACACTCTCCCCGCTTAGAGAGTCAGTGCCTTTAACCTCCTCTTTGGCACAGCTTGCAATTTCTGTGCAAGATGAACAGGAATAGGGAGAACCAATGAGAGACTAGCTGTAGGTGTCTGCACGGGCAAATGTAACGCTCATTGCCCACCAGGAAGAGGAATTAAACAAAGGCTCTGTGTGCCCTGCTGGAAACAGATTAGGGCCTGAAGCAATCCTGCGGTTTTGTGCCCAGCTCACAAGAAAGCGAGTTGAAGAAAGGAGCTCAGGGGCACTGTAATTCACAAACCTGCAGAGTTATAAATGACAGCTATCTTCCAAAAGTATATTGAAGTAAGCCTGCGTAGGGGACTTGAAAGCGGGGCAGAATTTCAGGAAAACGATTGCAGGGGGTAGACTGGAATTGCCCTGAAAGCATAGGAAAAGAGGCACAACGTCGACAATGATGCACTTGGCCAAAAAGGGCGTATGCGTTTTTTCCTGAATATATTCAGGAAAAAACGCATACGCCCTTTTTGGCCAACCAAGCAAGCCTGTAAAGGAAATCTGCACTACAAAGAAGTCTCACTGCCCCCCGGGCAAGAGGGCCATCTGAAAAAAGTGTAAAATCCAGAAAGGTAGGACAGGATATCGAGAACAGGGAGCCTTGTCATGCTGATTGGCAGGATGTAAATTGCCAACAGTCACCCTAGAGAAGTGTATGGTGTTCCCTGAAACACGTAAGAAATAAAGCAACACAGCCTATGGCAATTGCACTTATGGTCCTATTCCTTAGGGAAATTAAAATCAAAAACAGAGAGCCACCCCAAAGTTTGGGAAGGCTGTGTTCCCAAGAAGCTCGTCTACAGTACCAGGTAAATATCCCAGAAAGCAAAAAATGGATAAAGAAGTTGTGGCACATACGTGCAATGCAATATCACTCAGCAATGAAATCTGTGTCATCAGGCCCGTAGCGGCATAGTGAGTGGATGCAGGTACGGTGATTCTACGTGAATTACGTCACACAGAAAAAGAAACATCATAAGATATCACTAATAAACGGAATGTAAACTTGACTACACATGAACTGAATTACAAAACAGAACAGGGTCTCAAATTTAGAAAACCAACTAGTGCTTGCTTATGGGGAAAGGTGCCTTGGGGTGCTGCATAAAACCAGAGACTGAAATTAGCACAGATAACATTCCATAAGCCAAATATGTAATAGACAAGACCTACTCCTTGCTCAACGAAATGGACTCAACACCACATATTCAACGCCTAGGAATATACCTGACTAGGAAGAATCTTAAAACCCATGGATATATATGTCTCCGTAAGAGAATCAAGTGTGTGTACAGCGGCCGAAACGCAGCAGTGAAAATCCGATAAATCCCATTATCAAAATAAATTTCGATAACAAAACACAAAGACAGTGAAATCGAGAGCAATTCTTAACTAATTCACTCAGGGCATGTGATGCAACCGGGATTGACCACATCTACACACAGAGCTGGTTGAGACATAAGGCTGGACACTTCAGGCTGATAGCATTGGTGAGTTTCATTGAGCAAATGCAGACCCTTTGAAGTCATACTGCATGGTACCCATTCCATGGGTCCCAACTCTCCAGGTTCAAGGCATTCTTCCTCCAGCTAAAACATGCATGGGAAACCCAGAGTATCGTCCACCGTGTGATTGGGAAACGATTTAAAATGCATCTCAGTTTTCGTATCCTGGTCCTCGGGTTCACCATTCCAGATGCTTTACTAACACTCTCCCCGCTTGGAGAGTCAGTGCCTTTAAACTCCTGTTTGGCACAGCTTGCAATTTCTGTGCAAGATGAACAGGAATAGGGAGAACCAATGAGAGACTAGCTGTAGGTGTCTGCACGGGCAAATGTAACGCTCATTGCCGACCAGGAAGAGGAATTAAACAAAGGCTCCGTGTGCCCTGCTGAAAACAGATTAGGGCCTGAAGCAATCCTGCGGTTTTGTGCCCAACTCACAAAAAAGCGAGTTGAAGAAAGGAGCTCAGGGGCACTGTAATTCACAAACCTGCAGAGTTATAAATGACAGCTATCCTCCAAAAATATATTGAAGTAAGCCTGCGAAGGGGACTTGAAAGCGGGGCAGAATTTCAGGAAAACGATTGCAGGGGGTAGACTGGAATTGCCCTGAAAGCATAGGAAAAGAGGCAGAACATCGAATGATGCACTTGGCAAAAAAGGGCGTATGCGTTTTTTCCTGAATATATTCAGGAAAAAACGCATACGCTCTTTTTGGCCAACCAAGCAAGCCTGTAAATGAAATCTTCACTACAATGAAGTCTCACTGCCCCCCGGGCAAAAGGGCCATCTGAAAAAAGTGTAAAATCCAGAAATGTAGGACAGGATATGGAGAACAGGGAGCCTTGTTATGCTGATTTGCAGGATGTAAATTGCCGGCATCCACCCTGGAGAAGTGTATGGTGTTTCCTGAAACACGTAAGAAACAAAGCAACACAGCCTATGGCACTTCCACTTATGGTCCTATAGCTTACGGAAATTAAAATCAAAAACAGACAGCCACCCCAATATTTGGGACGGCTGTGTTCACAAGAAGCTCGTCTACAGTATCAGGTAAATATCCCAGAAAGCAAAAAATGGATAAAGAAGTTGTGGCACGTACGTACAATGCAATATCACTCAGCAATGAAATCTGTGTCATCAGGCCCGTAGCGGCATAGTGAGTGGATGCAGGTACGGTGATTCTACGTGAACTACGTCACACAGAAAAAGAAACATCATAAGATATCACTAATACACGGAATGTAAACTTGACTACACATGAACTGAATTACAAAACAGAACAGGGTCTCAAATTTAGAAAACCAACTAGTGCTTGCTTATGGGAAAAGGTGCCGTGGGGTGCTGCATAAAACCAGAGACTGAAATTAGCACAGATAACTTTCCATAAGCCAAATATGTAATAGACAAGACCTACTCCTTGCTCAAGGAAATGGACCCAACACCACATATTCAATGCCTAGGAATATACCTGACTAGGAAGAATCTTAAAACCCATGGATATATATGTCTCCGTAAGAGAATCAAGCATGTGTACAGCGGCCGAAACGCAGCAGTGAAAATCCGATAAATCCCATTATCAAAATAAATTTCGAAAACAAAACACAAAGACAGTGAAATAGAGATCAATTCTTAAATAATTCACTCAGGGCATGTGATGCACCCGGGAAGGACCACATCTACACCCAGAGCTGGTTGAGACATAAGGCTGGACACTTCAGGCTGATAGCATTGGTGAGTTTCGGTGAGCAAATGCAGACCCTTTGAAGTCATACTGCATGGTACCCATTCCATGGGTCCCAACTCTCCAGGTTCAAGGGATTCTTCGTCCAGCTAAAACATGCATGGGAAACCCAGAGTATCGTCCACCGTGTGATTGGGAAACGATTTAAAATGCATCTCAGTTTTCGTATCCTGGTCCTCGGGTTCACCATTCCAGATGCTTTACTAACACTCTCCCCGCTTGGAGAGTCAGTGCCTTTAACCTCCTGTTTGGCACAGCTTGCAATTTCTTTGCAAGATGAACAGGAATAGGGAGAACCAATGAGAGACTAGCTGTAGGTGTCTGCACGGGCAAATGTAACGCTCATTGCCCACCAGGAAGAGGAATTAAATAAAGGCTCAGTGTGCCCTGCTGGAAACAGATTAGGGCCTGAAGCAATCCTGCGGTTTTGTGCCCAGCTCACAAGAAAGCGAGTTGAAGAACGGAGCTCAGAGGCACTGTAATTCACAAACCTGCAGAGTTATAAATGACAGCTATCGTCCAAAAGTATATTGAAGTAAGCCTGCGAAGGGGACTTGAAAGCGGGGCAGAATTTCAGGAAAACGATTGCAGGGGGTAGACTGGAATTGCCCTGAAAGCATAGGAAAAGAGGCACAACGTCGACAATGATGCACTTGGCCAAAAAGGGCGTATGCGTTTTTTCCTGAATATATTCAGGAAAAAACGCATACACCCTTTTTGGCCAACCAAGCAAGCCTGTAAATGAAATCTGCACTACAATGAAGTCTCACTGCCCCCTGGGCAAAAGGGCCATCTGAAAAAAGTGTAAAATCCAGAAAGGTAGGACAGGATATGGAGAACAGGGAGCCTTGTTATGCTGATTGGCAGGATGTAAATTGCCAGCAGCCAACCTGGAGAAGTGTATGGTGTTTCCTGAAACACGTAAGAAACAAAGCAACACAGCCTATGGCACTTCCACTTATGGTCCTATAGCTTACGGAAATTAAAATCAAAAACAGACAGCCACCCCAATATTTGGGACGGCTGTGTTCACAAGAAGCTCGTCTACAGTATCAGGTAAATATCCCAGAAAGCAAAAAATGGATAAAGAAGTTGTGGCACGTACGTACAATGCAATATCACTCAGCAATGAAATCTGTGTCATCAGGCCCTTAGCGGCATAGTGAGTGGATGCAGGTACGGTGATTCTACGTGAACTACGTCACACAGAAAAAGAAACATCATAAGATTTCACTAATACACGGAATGTAAACTTGACTACACATGAACTGAATTACAAAACAGAACAGGGTCTCAAATTTAGAAAACCAACTAGTGCTTGCTTATGGGGAAAGGTGCGTTGGGGTGCTGCATAAAACCAGAGACTGAAATTAGCACAGATAACTTTCCATAAGCCAAATATGTAATAGACAAGACCTACTCCTTGCTCAACGAAATGGACCCAAAACCACATATTCAACACCTAGGAATATACCTGACTAGGAAGAATCTTAAAACCCATGGATATATATGTCTCCATAAGAGAATCAAGCGTGTGTACAGCGGCCGAAACGCAGCAGTGAAAATCCGATAAATCCCATTATCAAAATAAATTTCGAAAACAAAACACAAAGACAGTGAAATAGAGAGCAATTCTTAACTAATTCATTCAGGGCATGTGATGCAACCGGGATTGACCACATCTACACCCAGAGCTGGTTGAGATATAAGGCTGGACACTTCAGGCTGATAGCATTGGTGAGTTTCGGTGAGCAAATGCAGACCCTTTGAAGTCATACTGCATGGTACCCATTCCATGGGTCCCAACTCTCCAGGTTCAAGGCATTCTTCCTCCAGCTAAAACATGCATGGGAAACCCAGAGTATCATCCACCGTGTGATTGGGAAACGATTTAAAATGCATCTCAGTTTTCGTATCCTGGTCCTCGGGTTCACCATTCCAGATGCTTTACTAACACTCTCCCCGCTTGGAGAGTCAGTGCCTTTAACCTCCTCTTTGGCACAGCTTGCAATTTCTGTGCAAGATGAACAGGAATAGGGAGAACAAATGAGAGACTAGCTGTAGGTGTCTGCACGGGCAAATGTAACGCTCATTGCCGACCAGGAAGAGGAATTAAACAAAGGCTCAGTGTGCCCTGCTGAAAACAGATTAGGGCCTGAAGCAATCCTGCGGTTTTGTGCCCAGCTCACAAGAAAGCGAGTTGAAGAAAGGAGCTCAGGGGCACTGTACTTCACAAACCTGCAGAGTTATAAATGACAGCTATCCTCCAAAAATATATTGAAGTAAGCCTGCGAAGGGGACTTGAAAGCGGGGCTGAATTTCAGGAAAACGATTGCAGGGGGTAGACTGGAATTGCCCTGAAAGCATAGGAAAAGAGGCACAACGTCGACAATGATGCACTTGGCCAAAAAGTGCGTATGCGTTTTTCCTGAATATATTCAGGAAAAAACGCATACGCCATTTTTGGCCAACCAAGCAAGCCTGTAAATGAAATCTGCACTACAATGAAATGTCACTGCCCCCTCGGGCAAACGGGCCATCCGAAAAAAGTGTAAAATCCAGAAAGGTAGGACAGGATATGGAGAACAGGGAGCCTTGTTATGCTGATTGGCAGGATGTAAATTGTGAACAGCCACCCTGGAGAAGTGTATGGTGTTTCCTGAAACACGTAAGAAATAAAGCAACACAGCCTATGGCAATTGCAATTATGGTCCTATTGCTTAGGGAAATTAAAATCAAAAACGGACAGCCACCCCAAAGTTTGGGACGGCTGTGTTCCCAAGAAGCTCGTCTACAGTACCAGGTAAATATCCCAGAAAGCAAAAAATGGATAAAGAAGTTGTGGCACGTACGTGCAATGCAATATCACTCAGCAATGAAATCTGTGTCATCAGGCCCGTAGCGGCATAGTGAGTGGATGCAGGTACGGTGATTCTACGTGAACTACGTCACACAGAAAAAGAAACATCATAAGATATCACTAATACACGGAATGTAAACTTGACTACACATGAACTGAATTACAAAACAGAACAGGGTCACAAATTCAGAAAACCAACTAGTGCTTGCTTATGGGTAAAGGTGCCTTGGGGTGCTGCATAAAACCAGAGACTGAAATTAGCACAGATAACATTCCATAAGCCAAATATGTAATAGACAAGACCTACTCCTTGCTCAACGAAATGGACTCAACACCACATATTCAACGCCTAGGAATATACCTGACTAGGAAGAATCTTAAAACCCATGGATTTATATGTCTCCGTAAGAGAATCAAGCGTGTGTACAGCGGCATAAACGCAGCAGTGAAAATCCGATAAATCCCATTATCAAAATTATTTCGAAAACAAAACACAAAGACAGTGAAATAGAGAGCAATTCTTAAATAATTCACTCAGGGCATGTGATGCAACCGAGATTGACCACATCTACACCCAGAGCTGGTTGAGACATAAGGCTGGACACTTCAGGCTGATAGCATTGGTGAGTTTCGGTGAGCAAATGCAGACCCTTTGAAGTCATACTGCATGGTACCCAATCCATGGGTCCCAACTCTCCAGGTTCAAGGCATTCTTCCTCCAGCTAAAACATGCATGGGAAACCCAGAGTATCGTCCACCGTGTGATTGGGAAACGATTTAAAATGCATCTCAGTTTTCGTATCCTGGTCCTCGTGTTCACCTTTCCAGATGCTTTACTAACACTCTCCCCGCTTGGAGAGTCAGTGCCTTTAACCTCCTGTTTGGCACAGCTTGCCATTTCTGTGCAAGATGAACAGGAATAGGGAGAACCAATGAGAGACTAGCTGTAGGTGTCTGCACGGGCAAATGTAACGCTCAATGCCCACCAGGAAGAGGAATTAAACAAATGCTCAGTGTGCCCTGCTGGAAACAGATTAGGTCCTGAAGCAATCCTGCGGTTTTGTGCCCAGCTCACAAGAAAGCGAGTTGAAGAAAGGAGCTCAGGGGCACTGTACTTCACAAACCTGCAGAGTTATAAATGACAGCTATCCTCCAAAACTATATTGAAGTAAGCCTGCGAAGGGGACTTGAAAGAGGGGCTGAATTTCAGGAAAACGATTGCAGGGGTAGACTGGAATTGCCCTGAAAGCATAGGAAAAGAGGCAGAACGTCGATAATGATGCACTTGGCCAAAAAGGGCGTATGCGTTTTTTCCTGAATATATTCAGGAAAAAACGCATACGCCCTTTTTGGTCAACCAAGCAAGCCTGTAAAGGAAATCTGCACCACAATGAAGTCTCACTGCCCCCCGGGCAAAAGGGCCATCTGAAAAAAGTGTAAAATCCAGAAAGGTAGGACAGGATATGGAGAACAGGGAGCCTTGTTATGCTGATTGGCAGGATGTAAATTGCCAGCAGCCACCCTGGAGAAGTGTATGGTGTTTCCTGAAACACGTTAAGAAACAAAGCAACACAGCCTATGGCACTTCCACTTATGGTCCTATAGCTTACGGAAATTAAAATCAAACACAGACAGCCACCCCAATATTTGGGACGGCTGTGTTCACAAGAAGCTCGTCCACAGTATCAGGTAAATATCCCAGAAAGCATAAATTGGATAAAGAAGTTGTGGCACGTACGTATAATGCAATATCACTCAGCAATGAAATCTGTGTCATCAGGCCCATAGCGGCATAGTGAGTGGATGCAGGTACGGTGATTCTACGTGAACTACGTCACACAGAAAAAGAAACATCATAAGATATCACTAATACACGGAATGTAAACTTGACTACACATGAACTGAATTACAAAACAGAACAGGGTCTCAAATTTAGAAAACCAACTAGTGCTTGCTTATGGGGAAAGGTGCCTTGGGGTGCTGCATAAAACCAGAGACTGAAATTAGCACAGATAACTTTCCATAAGCCAAATATGTAATAGACAAGACCTACTCCTTGCTCAGCGAAATGGACCCAAAACCACATATTCAACGCCTAGGAATATACCTGACTAGGAAGAATCTTAAAACCCATGGATATATATGTCTCCGTAAGAGAATCAAGCGTGTGTACAGCGGCCGAAACGCAGCAGTGAAAATCCGATAAATCCCATTATCAAAATAAATTTCGAAAACAAAACACAAAGACAGTGAAATAGAGAGCAATTCTTAAATAATTCACTCAGGGCATGTGATGCAACCGGGATTGACCACATCTACACCCAGAGCTGGTTGAGACATAAGGCTGGACACTTCAGGCTGATAGCATTGGTGAGTTTCGGTGAGCAAATGCAGACCCTTTGAAGTCATACTGCATGGTACCCATTCCATGGGTCCCAACTCTCCAGGTTCAAGGGATTCTTCCTCCAGCTAAAACATGCATGGGAAACCCAGAGTATCGTCCACCGTGTGATTGGGAAACGATTTAAAATGCATCTCAGTTTTCGTATCCTGGTCCTCGTGTTCACCATTCCAGATGCTTTACTAACACTCTCCCCGCTTAGAGAGTCAGTGCCTTTAACCTCCTCTTTGGCACAGCTTGCAATTTCTGTGCAAGATGAACAGGAATAGGGAGAACCAATGAGAGACTAGCTGTAGGTGTCTGCACGGGCAAATGTAACGCTCATTTCCCACCAGGAAGAGGAATTAAACAAAGGCTCTGTGTGCCCTGCTGGAAACAGATTAGGGCCTGAAGCAATCCTGCGGTTTTGTGCCCAGCTCACAAGAAAGCGAGTTGAAGAAAGGAGCTCAGGGGCACTGTAATTCACAAACCTGCAGAGTTATAAATGACAGCTATCTTCCAAAAGTATATTGAAGTAAGCCTGCGTAGGGGACTTGAAAGCGGGGCAGAATTTCAGGAAAACGATTGCAGGGGGTAGACTGGAATTGCCCTGAAAGCATAGGAAAAGAGGCACAACGTCGACAATGATGCACTTGGCCAAAAAGGGCGTATGCGTTTTTTCCTGAATATATTCAGGAAAAAACGCATACGCCCTTTTTGGCCAACCAAGCAAGCCTGTAAAGGAAATCTGCACTACAAAGAAGTCTCACTGCCCCCCGGGCAAGAGGGCCATCTGAAAAAAGTGTAAAATCCAGAAAGGTAGGACAGGATATGGAGAACAGGGAGCCTTGTCATGCTGATTGGCAGGATGTAAATTGCCAACAGTCACCCTAGAGAAGTGTATGGTGTTCCCTGAAACACGTAAGAAATGAAGCAACACAGCCTATGGCAATTGCACTTATGGTCCTATAGCTTACGGAAATTAAAATCAAAAACATACAGCCACCCCAATATTTGGGACGGCTGTGTTCACAAGAAGCTCGTCTACAGTATCAGGTAAATATCCCAGAAAGCAAAAAATGGATAAAGAAGTTGTGGCACGTACGTGCAATGCAATATCACTCAGCAATGAAATCTGTGTCATCAGGCCCGTAGCGGCATAGTGAGTGGATGCAGGTACAGTGATTCTACGTGAACTACGTCACACAGAAAAAGAAACATCATAAGATATCACTAATACACGGAATGTAAACTTGACAACACATGAACTGAATTACAAAACAGAACAGGATCTCAAATTTAGAAAACCGACTAGTGCTTGCTTATGGTGAAAGGTGCCTTGGGTTGCTGCATAAAACCAGAGACTGAAATTAGCACAGATAACTTTCCATAAGCCAAATATGTAATAGACAAGACCTACTCCTTGCTCAACGAAATGGACTCAACACCACATATTCAACGCCTAGGAATATACCTGACTAGGAAGAATCTTAAAACCCATGGATATATATGTCTCCATAAGAGAATCAAGCGTGTGTACAGCGGCGGAAATGCAGCAGTGAAAATCCGATAAATCCCATTATCAAAATAAATTTCGAAAACAAAACACAAAGACAGTGAAATAGAGAGCAATTCTTAAATAATTCACTCAGAGCATGTGATGCAACCGGGATTGACCACATCTACACCCAGAGCTGGTTGAGACATAAGGCTGGACACTTCAGGCTGATAGCACTGGTGAGTTTCGGTGAGCAAATGCAGACCCTTTGAAGTCATACTGCATGGTACCCATTCCATGGGTCCCAACTCTCCAGGTTCAAGGCATTCTTCCTCCAGCTAAAACATGCATGGGAAACCCAGAGTATCGTCCACCGTGTGATTGGGAAACGATTTAAAATGCATCTCAGTTTTCGTATCCTGGTCCTCGGGTTCACCATTCCAGATGCTTTACTAACACTCTCCCCGCTTGGAGAGTCAGTGCCTTTAACCTCCTGTTTGGCACAGCTTGCCATTTCTGTGCAAGATGAACAGGAATAGGGAGAACCAATGAGAGACTAGCTGTAGGTGTCTGCACGGGCAAATGTAACGCTCATTGCCCACCAGGAAGAGGAATTAAACAAAGGCTCAGTGTGCCCTGCTGGAAACAGATTAGGGCCTGAAGCAATCCTGCGGTTTTGTGCCCAGCTCACAAGAAAGCGAGTTGAAGAAAGGAGCTCAGGGGCACTGTACTTCACAAACCTGCAGAGTTATAAATGACAGCTATCCTCCAAAAATATATTGAAGTAAGCCTGCGAAGGGGACTTGAAAGTGGGGCTGAATTTCAGGAAAACGATTGCAGGGGGTAGACTGGAATTGCCCTGAAAGCATAGGAAAAGAGGCACAACGTCGACAATGATGCACTTGGCCAAAAAGGGCGTATGCGTTTTTTCCTGAATATATTCAGGAAAAAACGCATACGCCCTTTTTGGCCAACCAAGCAAGCCTGTAAAGGAAATCTGCACTACAATGAAATCTCACTGCCCCCCCGGGCAAAAGGGCCATCTGAAAAAAGTGTAATATCCAGAAAGGTAGTACAGGATATGGAGAACAGGGAGCCTTGTTATGCTGATTGGCAGGATGTAAATTGCCAGCAGACACCCTGGAGAAGTGTATGGTGTTTCCTGAAACACGTAAGAAACAAAGCAACACAGCCTATGGCACTTCCACTTATGGTCCTATAGCTTACGGAAATTAAAATCAAAAACAGACAGCCACCCCAATATTTGGGACGGCTGTGTTCACAAGAAGCTCCTCTACAGTATCAGGTAAATATCCCAGAAAGCAAAAAATGGATAAAGAAGTTGTGGCACGTACGTGCAATGCAATATCACTCAGCAATGAAATCTGTGTCATCAGGCCCGTAGCGGCATAGTAAGTGGATGCAGGTATGGTGATTCTACGTGAACTACGTCACACAGAAAAAGAAACATCATAAGATATCACTAATACACGGAATGTAAACTTGACTACACATGAACTGAATTACAAAACAGAACAGGGTCTCAAATTTAGAAAACCAACTAGTGCTTGCTTATGGGGAAAGGTGCGTTGGGGTGCTGCATAAAACCAGAGACTGAAATTAGCACAGATAACATTCCATAAGCCAAATATGTAATAGACAAGACCTACTCCTTGCTCAACGAAATGGACTCAACAACACATATTCAACGCCTAGGAATATACCTGACTAGGAAGAATCTTAAAACCCATGGATATATATGTCTCCGTAAGAGAATCAAACGTGTGTACAGCGGCGGAAATGCAGCAGTGAAAATCCGATAAATCCCATTATCAAAATAAATTTCGAAAACAAAACACAAAGACAGTGAAATAGAGAGCAATTCTTAAATAATTCACTCAGGGCATGTGATGCAACCGGGATTGACCACATCTACACCCAGAGCTGGTTGAGACATAAGGCTGGACACTTCAGGCTGATAGCACTGGTGAGTTTCGGTGAGCAAATGCAGACCCTTTGAAGTCATACTGCATGGTACCCATTCCATGGGTCCCAACTCTCCAGGTTCAAGGCATTCTTCCTCCAGCTAAAACATGCATGGGAAACCCAGAGTATCGTCCACCGTGTGATTGGGAAACGATTTAAAATGCATCTCAGTTTTCGTATCCTGGTCCTCGGGTTCACCATTCCAGATGCTTTACTAACACTCTCCCCGCTTGGAGAGTCAGTGCCTTTAACCTCCTGTTTGGCACAGCTTGCCATTTCTGTGCAAGATGAACAGGAATAGGGAGAACCAATGAGAGACTAGCTGTAGGTGTCTGCACGGGCAAATGTAACGCTCATTGCCCACCAGGAAGAGGAATTAAACAAAGGCTCAGTGTGCCCTGCTGGAAACAGATTAGGGCCTGAAGCAATCCTGCGGTTTTGTGCCCAGCTCACAAGAAAGCGAGTTGAAGAAAGGAGCTCAGGGGCACTGTACTTCACAAACCTGCAGAGTTATAAATGACAGCTATCCTCCAAAAATATATTGAAGTAAGCCTGCGAAGGGGACTTGAAAGCGGGGCTGAATTTCAGGAAAACGATTCAGGGGGTAGACTGGAATTGCCCTGAAAGCATAGGAAAAGAGGCACAACGTCGACAATGATGCACTTGGCCAAAAAGGGCGTATGCGTTTTTTCCTGAATACATTCAGGAAAAAACGCATACGCCCTTTTTGGCCAACCAAGCAAGCCTGTAAAGGAAATCTGCACTACAATGAAATCTCACTGCCCCCCCGGGCAAAAGGGCCATCTGAAAAAAGTGTAATATCCAGAAAGGTAGTACAGGATATGGAGAACAGGGAGCCTTGTTATGCTGATTGGCAGGATGTAAATTGCCAGCAGCCACCCTGGAGAAGTGTATGGTGTTTCCTGAAACACGTAAGAAACAAAGCAACACAGCCTATGGCACTTCCACTTATGGTCCTATAGCTTACGGAAATTAAAATCAAAAACAGACAGCCACCCCAATATTTGGGACGGCTGTGTTCACAAGAAGCTCCTCTACAGTATCAGGTAAATATCCCAGAAAGCAAAAAATGGATAAAGAAGTTGTGGCACGTACGTGCAATGCAATATCACTCAGCAATGAAATCTGTGTCATCAGGCCCGTAGCGGCATAGTAAGTGGATGCAGGTACGGTGATTCTACGTGAACTACGTCACACAGAAAAAGAAACATCATAAGATATCACTAATACACGGAATGTAAACTTGACTACACATGAACTGAATTACAAAACAGAACAGGGTCTCAAATTTAGAAAACCAACTAGTGCTTGCTTATGGGGAAAGGTGCGTTGGGGTGCTGCATAAAACCAGAGACTGAAATTAGCACAGATAACTTTCCATAAGCCAAATATGTAATAGAAAAGACCTACTGCTTGCTCAACGAAATGGACCCAACACCACATATTCAACGCCTAGGAATATACCTGACTAGGAAGAATCTTAAAACCAATGGATATATATGTCTCCGTAAGAGAATCAAGCGTGTGTACAGCGGCCGAAACGCAGCAGTGAAAATCCGATAAATCCCATTATCAAAATAAATTTCGAAAACAAAACACAAAGACAGTGAAATAGAGAGTAATTCTTAAATAATTCACTCAGGGCATGTGATGCAACCGGGATTTACCACATCTACACCCAGAGCTGGTTGAGACATAAGGCTGGACACTTCAGGCTGATAACATTGGTGAGTTTCGGTGAGCAAATGCAGACCCTTTGAAGTCATACTGCATGGTACCCATTCCATGGGTCCCAACTCACCAGGTTCAAGGGATTCTTCCTCCAGCTAAAACATGCATGGGAACCCCAGAGTATCGTCCACCGTGTGATTGGGAAACGATTTAAAATGCATCTCAGTTTTCGTATCCTGGTTCTCGGGTTCACCATTCCAGATGCTTTACTAACACTCTCCCCGCTTGGAGAGTCAGTGCCTTTAACCTCCTGTTGGGCACAGCTTGCAATTTCTGTGCAAGATGAAGAGGAATAGGGAGAACCAGTGAGAGACTAGCTGTAGGTGTCTGCACGGGCAAATGTAATGCTCATTGCCGACCAGGAAGAGGAATTAAACAAAGGCTCAGCGTGCCCTGCTGAAAACAGATTAGGGCCTGAAGCAATCCTGCGGTTTTGTGCCCAGCTCACAAGAAAGCGAGTTGAAGAAAGGAGCTCAGGGGCACTGTAATTCACAAACCTGCAGAGTTATAAATGACAGCTATCCTCCAAAAATATATTGAAGTACGCCTGCGAAGGGGACTTGAAAGCGGGGCTGAATTTCAGGAAAACGATTGCAGGGGGTAGACTGGAATTGCCCTGAAAGCATAGGAAAAGAGGCACAACGTCGACAATGATGCACTTGGCCAAAAAGGGCGTATGCGTTTTTTCCTGAGTATATTCAGGAAAAAACGCATACGCCCTTTTTGGCCAACCAAGCAAGACTGTAAAGGAAATCTGCACTACAATGAAGTCTCACTGCCCCCCGGGCAAAAGGGCCATCTTAAAAAAGTGTAAAATCCAGAAATGTAGGACAGGATATGGAGAACAGGGAGCCTTGTTATGCTGATGGGCAGGATGTAAATTGCCAGCAGCCACCCTGGAGAAGTGTATGGTGTTTCCTGAAACACGTAAGAAACAAAGCAACACAGCCTATGGCACTTCCACTTATGGTCCTATAGCTTACGGAAATTAAAATCAAAAACAGACAGCCACCCCAATATTTGGGACGGCTGTGTTCACAAGAAGCTCGTCTACAGTATCAGGTAAATATCCCAGAAAGCAAAAAATGGATAAAGAAGTTGTGGCACGTACGTACAATGCAATATCACTCAGCAATGAAATCTGTGTCATCAGGCCCGTAGCGGCATAGTGAGTGGATGCAGGTACGGTGATTCTACGTGAACTACATCACACAGAAAAAGAAACATCATAAGATATCACTAATACACGGAATGTAAACTTGACTACACATGAACTGAATTACAAAACAGAACAGGGTCTCAAATTTAGAAAACCAACTAGTGCTTGCTTATGGGGAAAGGTGCGTTGGGTTGTTGCATAAAACCAGAGACTGAAATTAGCACAGATAACTTTCCATAAGCCAAATATGTAATAGAAAAGACCTACTGCTTGCTCAACGAAATGGACCCAACACCACATATTCAACGCCTAGGAATATACCTGACTAGGAAGAATCTTAAAACCAATGGACATATATGTCTCCGTAAGAGAATCAAGCGTGTGTACAGCGGCCGAAACGCAGCAGTGAAAATCTGATAAATCCCATTATCAAAATAAATTTCGAAAACAAAACACAAAGACAGTGAAATAGAGAGCAATTCTTAAATAATTCACTCAGGGCATGTGATGCAACCGGGATTGACCACATCTACACCCAGAGCTGGTTGAGACATAAGGCTGGACACTTCAGGCTGATAGCATTGGTGAGTTTCGGTGAGCAAATGCAGACCCTTTGAAGTCATACTGCATGGTACCCATTCCATGGGTCCCAACTCACCAGGTTCAAGGGATTCTTCCTCCAGCTAAAACATGCATGGGAACCCCAGAGTATCGTCCACCGTGTGATTGGGAAACGATTTAAAATGCATCTCAGTTTTCGTATCCTGGTTCTCGGGTTCACCATTCCAGATGCTTTACTAACACTCTCCCCGCTTGGAGAGTCAGTGCCTTTAACCTCTGTTGGGCACAGCTTGCAATTTCTGTGAAAGATGAAGAGGAATAGGGAGAACCAGTGAGAGACTAGCTGTAGGTGTCTGCACGGGCAAATGTAATGCTCATTGCCGACCAGGAAGAGGAATTAAACAAATGCTCAGCGTGCCCTGCTGAAAACAGATTAGGGCCTGAAGCAATCCTGCGGTTTTGTGCCCAGCTCACAAGAAAGCGAGTTGAAGAAAGGAGCTCAGGGGCACTGTAATTCACAAACCTGCAGAGTTATAAATGACAGCTATCCTCCAAAAATATATTGAAGTACGCCTGCGAAGGGGACTTGAAAGCGGGGCAGAATTTCAGGAAAACGATTGCAGGGGGTAGACTGGAATTGCCCTGAAAGCATAGGAAAAGAGGCAGAACGTCGACAATGATGCACTTGGCCAAAAAGGGCGTATGCGTTTTTTCCTGAATATATTCAGGAAAAAACGCATACGCCCTTTTTGGCCAACCAAGCAAGCCTCGAAAAGAAATCTGCACTACAATGAAGTCTCACTGCCCCCCGGGCAAAAGGGCCAACTGAAAAAAGTGTAAAATCCAGAAATGTAGGACAGGATATGGAGAACAGGGAGCCTTGTTATGCTGATTGGCAGGATGTAAATTGCCGGCAGCCACCCTGGAGAAGTGTATGGTGTTTCCTGAAACACGTAAGAAACAAAGCAACACAGCCTATGGCACTTCCACTTATGGTCCTATAGCTTACGGAAATTAAAATCAAAAACAGACAGCCACCCCAATATTTGGGACGGCTGTGTTCACAAGAAGCTCGTCTACTGTATCAGGTAAATATCCCAGAAAGCAAAAAATGGATAAAGAAGTTGTGGCACGTACGTACAATGCAATATCACTCAGCAATGAAATCTGTGTCATCAGGCCCGTAGCGGCATAGTGAGTGGATGCAGGTACGGTGATTCTATGTGAACTACGTCACACAGAAAAAGAAACATCATAAGATATCACTAATACACGGAATGTAAACTTGACTACACATGAACTGAATTACCAAACAGAACAGGGTCTCAAATTTAGAAAACCAACTAGTGCTTGCTTATGGGGAAAGGAGCCTTGGGGTGCTGCATAAAACCAGAGACTCAAATTAGCACAGATAACTTTCCATAAGCCAAATATGTAATAGACAAGACCTACTCCTTGCTCACCGAAATGGACCCAACACCACATATTCAATGCCTAGGAATATACCTGACTAGGAAGAATCTTAAAACCCATGGATATATATGTCTCCATAAGAGAATCAAGCGTGTGTACAGCGGCCGAAACGCAGCACTGAAAATCCGATAAATCCCATTATCAAAATAAATTTCGAAAACAAAACACAAAGACAGTGAAATAGAGAGCAATTCTTAAATAATTCACTCAGGGCATGTGATGCAACCGGGATTGACCACATCTACACCCAGAGCTGGTTGAGACATAAGGCTGGACACTTCAGGCTGATAGCATTGGTGAGTTTCGGTGAGCAAATGCAGACCCTTTGAAGTCATACTGCATGGTACCCATTCCATGGGTCCCAACTCTCCAGGTTCAAGGGATTCGTCCTCCAGCTTAAACATTCATGGGAAACCCAGAGTATCGTCCACCGGGTGATTGGGAAACGATTTAAAATGCATCTCAGTTTTCGTATCCTGGTCCTCGGGTTCAACATTCCAGATGCTTTACTAACACTCTCCCTGCTTGGAGAGTCAGTGCCTTTAACCTCCTCTTTGGCACAGCTTGCAATTTCTGTGCAAGATGAACAGGAATAGGGAGAACCAATGAGAGACTAGCCGTAGGTGTCTGTACGGGCAAATGTAACACTCATTGCCCACCAGGAAGAGGAATTAAACAAAGGCTCAGCGTGCCCTGCTGAAAACAGATTAGGGCCTGAAGCAATCCTGCGGTTTTGTGCCCAGCTCACAAGAAAGCGAGTTGAAGAAAGGAGCTCAGGTGCACTGTAATTCACAAACCTGCAGAGTTATAAATGACAGCTCTCCTCCAAAAATATATTGAAGTAAGCCTGCGAAGGGGACTTGAAAGCGGGGCAGAATTTCAGGAAAACGATTGCAGGGGTAGACTGGAATTGCCCTGAAAGCATAGGAAAAGAGGCAGAACGTCGACAATGATGCACTTGGCCAAAAAGGGCGTATGCGTTTTTTCCTGAATATATTCAGGAAAAAACGCATACGCCCTTTTTGGCCAACCAAGCAAGCCTGTAAAGGAAATCTGCACCATAACGAAGTCTCACTGCCCCCCGGGCAAAAGGGCCATCGGAAAAAAGTGTAAAATCCAGAAAGGTAGGACAGGATATGGAGAACAGGGCGCCTTGTTATGCTGATTGGCAGGATGTAAATTGCCAGCAGCCACCCTGGAGAAGTGTATGGTGTTTCCTGAAACACGTAAGAAACAAAGCAACACAGCCTATGGCACTTCCACTTATGGTCCTATAGCTTACGGAAATTAAAATCAAAAACAGACAGCCACCCCAATATTTGGGACGGCTGTGTTCACAAGAAGCTCGTCTACAGTATCAGGTAAATATCCCAGAAAGCAAACAATGGATAAAGAAGTTGTGGCACGTACGTACAATGCAATATCACTCAGCAATGAAATCTGTGTCATCAGGCCCGTAGCGGCATAGTGAGTGGATGCAGGTACGGTGTTTCTACGTGAACTACGTCACACAGAAAAAGAAACATCATAAGATATCACTAATACACGGAATGTAAACTTGACTACACATGAACTGAATTACAAAATAGAACAGGGTCTCAAATTTAGAAAACCAACTAGTGCTTGCTTATGGGGAAAGGTGCCTTGGGGTGCTGCATAAAACCAGAGACTGAAATTAGCACAGATAACTTTCCATAAGCCAAATATGTAATAGACAAGACCTACTCCTTGTTCAACGAAATGGACCCAACACCACATATTCAACGCCTAGGAATATACCTGACTAGGAAGAATCTTAAAACCCATGGATATATATGTCTCCGTAAGAGAATCAAGCGTGTGTACAGCGGCCGAAACGCAGCAGTGAAAATCCGATAAATCCCATTATCAAAATAAATTTCGAAAACAAAACACAAAGACAGTGAAATAGAGAGCAATTCTTAAATAATTCACTCAGGGCGTGTGATGCAACCGGGATTGACCACATCTACACCCAGAGCTGGTTGAGACATAAGGCTGGACACTTCAGGCTGATAGCATTGGTGAGTTTCGGTGAGCAAATGCAGACCCTTTGAAGTCATACTGCATGGTACCCATTCCATGGGTCCCAACTCTCCAGGTTCAAGGCATTCTTCCTCCAGCTAAAACATGCATGGGAAACCCAGAGTATCGTCCACCGTGTGATTGGCAAACGATTTAAAATGCATCTCAGTTTTCCTATCCTGGTCCTCGGGTTCACCATTCCAGATGCTTTACTAACACTCTCCCCGCTTGGAGAGTCAGTGCCTTTAACCTCCTCTTTGGCACAGCTTGCAATTTCTCTGCAAGATGAACAGGAATAGGGAGAACCAATGAGAGACTAGCTGTAGGTGTCTGCACGGGCAAATGTAACGCTCATTTCCCACCAGGAAGAGGAATTAACCAAAGGCTCAGCATGCCTTGCCGGAAACAGATTAGGGCCTGAAGCAATCCTGCGGTTTTGTGCCCAGCTCACAAGAAAGCAAGTTGAAGAAAGGAGCTCAGGGGCACTGTAATTCACAAACCTGCAGAGTTATAAATGACAGCATTCCTCCAAAAATATATTGAAGTAAGCCTGCGAAGGGGACTTGAAAGCGGGGCAGAATTTCAGGAAAACGATTGCAGGGGGTAGACTGGAATTGCCCTGAAAGCATAGGAAAAGAGGCACAACGTCGACAATGATGCACTTGGCCAAAAAGTGCGTATGCGTTTTTTCCTGAATATATTCAGGAAAAAACGCATACGCCCTTTTTGGCCAACCAAGCAAGCCTGTAAAGGAAATCTGCACTACAATGAAGTCTCACTGCCCCCCGGGCAAAAGGGCCATCTGAAAAAAGTGTAAAATCCAGAAAGGTAGGACAGGATATGGAGAACAGGGAGCCTTGTTATGCTGATTGGCAGGATGTAAATTGCCAGCAGGCACCCTGGAGAAGTGTATGGTGTTTCCTGAAACACGTAAGAAACAAAGCAACACAGCCTATGGCACTTCCACTTATGGTCCTATAGCTTACGGAAATTAAAATCAAAAACAGACAGCCACCCCAATATTTGGGACGGCTGTGTTCACAAGAAGCTCGTCTACAGTATCAGGTAAATATCCCAGAAAGCAAAAAACGGATAAAGAAGTTGTGGCACGTACGTGCAATGCAATATCACTCAGCAATGAAATCTGTGTCATCAGGCCCGTAGCGGCATAGTAAGTGGATGCAGGTACGGTGATTCTACGTGAACTACGTCACACAGAAAAAGAAACATCATAAGATATCACTAATACACGGAATGTAAACTTGACTACACATGAACTGAATTACAAAACAGGACAGGGTCTCAAATTTAGAAAACCAACTAGTGCTTGCTTATGGGGAAAGGTGCGTTGGGGTGCTGCATAAAACCAGAGACTGAAATTAGCACAGATAACATTCCATAAGCCAAATATGTAATAGACAAGACCTATTCCTTGCTCAACGAAATGGACTCAACACCACATATTCAACGCCTACGAATATACCTGAATAAGGAAGAATCTTAAAACCCATGGATATATATGTCTCCGTAAGAGAATCAAGCGTGTGTACAGCGGCGGAAATGCAACAGTGAAAATCCGATAAATCCCATTATCAAAATAAATTTCGAAAACAAAACACAAAGACAGTGAAATAGAGAGCAATTCTTAAATAATTCACTCAGGGCATGTGATGCAACCGGGATTGACCACATCTACACCCAGAGCTGGTTGAGACATAAGGCTGGACACTTCTGGCTGATAGCACTGGTGAGTTTCGGTGAGCAAATGCAGACCCTTTGAAGTCATACTGCATGGTACCCATTCCATGGGTCCCAACTCTCCAGGTTCAAGGCATTCTTCCTCCAGCTAAAACATGCATGGGAAACCCAGAGTATTGTCCACCGTGTGATTGGGAAACGATTTAAAATGCATCTCAGTTTTCGTATCCTGGTCCTCGGGTTCACCATTCCAGATGCTTTACTAACACTCTCCCCGCTTGGAGAGTCAGTGCCTTTAACCTCCTGTTTGGCACAGCTTGCCATTTCTGTGCAAGATGAACAGGAATAGGGAGAACCAATGAGAGACTAGCTGTAGGTGTCTGCACGGGCAAATGTAACGCTCATTGCCCACCAGGAAGAGGAATTAAACAAAGGCTCAGTGTGCCCTGCTGGAAACAGATTAGGGCCTGAAGCAATCCTGCGGTTTTGTGCCCAGCTCACAAGAAAGCGAGTTGAAGAAAGGAGCTCAGGGGCACTGTACTTCACAATCCTGCAGAGTTATAAATGACAGCTATCCTCCAAAAAAATATTGAAGTAAGCCTGCGAAGGGGACTTGAAAGCGGGGCAGAATTTCAGGAAAACGATTGCAGGGGGTAGAATGGAATTGCCCTGAAAGCATAGGAAAAGAGGCAGAACATCGACAATGATGCACTTGGCCGAAAAGGGCGTATGCGTTTTTTCCTGAATATATTCAGGAAAAAACGCATACGCCCTTTTTGGCCAACCAAGCAAGCCTTTAAAGAAATCTGCACTACAATGAAATCTCACTGCCCCCCCGGGCAAAAGGGCCATCTGAAAAAAGTGTAAAATCCAGAAAGGTAGGACAGGATATGGAGAACAGGGAGCCTTGTTATGCTGAATGGCAGGATGTAAATTGCCAGCAGCCACCCTGGAGAAGTGTATGGTGTTTCCTGAAACACGTAAGAAACAAAGCAACACAGCCTATGGCACTTCCACTTATGGTCCTATAGCTTACGGAAATTAAAATCAAAAACAGACAGCCACCCCAATATTTGGGACGGCTGTGTTCACAAGAAGCTCGTCTACAGTATCAGGTAAATATCCCAGAAAGCAAAAAATGGATAAAGAAGTTGTGGCACGTACGTGCAATGCAATATCACTCAGCAATGAAATCTGTGTCATCAGGCCCGTAGCGGCATAGTGAGTGGATGCAGGTACGGTGATTCTACGTGAACTACGTCACACAGAAAAAGAAACATCATAAGATATCACTAATACACGGAATGTAAACTTGACTACACATGAACTGAATTACAAAACAGAACAGGGTCTCAAATTTAGAAAAGCGACTAGTGCTTGCTTATGGTGAAAGGTGCCTTGGGGTGCTGCATAAAACCAGAGACTGACATTAGCACAGATAACTTTCCATAAGCCAAATATGTAATAAAAAAGACCTACTCCGTGCTCAACGAAATGGACCCAACACCACATATTCAACGCCTAGGAATATACCTGACTAGGAAGAATCTTAAAACCCATGGATATATATGTCTCCGTAAGATAATCAAGCGTGTGTACAGCGGCCGAAACGCAGCAGTGAAAATCCGATAAATCCCATTATCAAAATAAATTTCGAAAACAAAGACAGTGAAATAGAGAGCAATTCTTAAATAATTCACTCAGGGCATGTGATGCAACCGGGATTGACCACATCTACACCCAGAGCTGGTTGAGACATAAGGCTGGACACTTCAGGCTGATAGCATTGGTGAGTCTAGGTGAGCAAATGCAGACCCTTTGAAGTCATACTGCATGGTGCCCATTCCATGGGTCCCAACTCTCCAGGTTCAAGGGATTCTTCCTCCAGCTAAAACATGCATGGGAAACCCAGAGTATCGTCCACCGTGTGATTGGGAAACGATTTAAAATGCATCTCAGCTTTCGTATCCTGGTCCTCGGGTTCACCATTCCAGATGCTTTACTAACACACTCCCCGCTTGGAGAGTCACTGCCTTTAACCTCCTGTTTGGCACAGCTTGCAATTTCTGTGCAAGATGAACAGGAATAGGGAGAACCAATGAGAGACTAGCTGTAGGTGTCTGCACGGGCAAATGTAACGCTCATTGCCCACCAGGAAAAGGAATTAACCAAAGGCTCAACGTGCCCTGCCGGAAACAGATTAGGGCCTGAAGCAATGCTGCGGTTTTGTGCCCAACTCACAAGAAAGCGAGTTGAAGAAAGGAGCTCAGGGGCACTGTAATTCACAAATCTGCAGAGTTATAAATGACAGCTATCCTCCAAAGATATATTGAAGTAAGCCTGCGAAGGGGACTTGAAAGCGGGGCAGAATTTCAGGAAAACGATTGCAGGGGGTAGACTGTAATTGCCCTGAAAGCATAGGAAAAGAGGCAGAACATTGACAATGATGCACTTGGCCAAAAAGGGCGTATGCGTTTTTTCCTGAATATATTCAGGAAAAAACGCATACGCCCTTTTTGGCCAACCAAGCAAGCCTGTAAAGGAAATCTGCACTACAATGAAATCTCACTGCCCCCCCGTGCAAAAGGGCCATCTGAAAAAAGAGTAAAATACAGAAAGGTAGGACAGGATATGGAGAACAGGGAGCCTTGTTATGCTGAATGGCAGGATGTAAATTGCCAGCAGCCACGCTGGAGAAGTGTATGGTGTTTCCTGAAACACGTAAGAAACAAAGCAACACAGCCTATGGCACTTCCACTTATGGTCCTATAGCTTACGGAAATTAAAATCAAAAACAGACAGCCACCCCAATATTTGGGACGGCTGTGTTCACAAGAAGCTCGTCTACAGTATCAGGTAAATATCCCAGAAAGCAAAAAATGGATAAAGAAGTTGTGGCACGTACGTACAATGCAATATCACTCAGCAATGAAATCTGTGTCATCAGGCCCATAGCGGCATAGTGAGTGGATGCAGGTACGGTGATTCTACGTGAACTACGTCACACAGAAAAAGAAACATCATAAGATATCACTAATACACGGAATGTAAACTTGACTACACATGAACTGAATTACAAAACAGAACAGGGTCTCAAATTTAGAAAACCGACTAGTGCTTGCTTATGGAGAAAGGTGCGTTGGGGTGCTGCATAAAACCAGAGACTGAAATTAGCACAGATAACTTTCCATAAGCCAAATATGTAATAGACAAGACCTACTCCTTGCTCAACGAAATGGACCCAACACCACATATTCAACGCCTAGGAATATACGTGACTAGGAAGAATCTTAAAACCCATGGAAATATATGTCTCCATAAGAGAATCAAGCGTGTGTACAGCGGCCGAAACGCAGCAGTGAAAATCCGATAAATCCCATTATCAAAATAAATTTCGAAAACAAAACAAAAAGACAGTGAAATAGAGAGCAATTCTTAAATAATTCACTCAGGGAATGTGATGCAACCGGGATTTACCACATCTACACCCAGAGCTGGTTTAGACATAAGGCTGGACACTTCAGGCTGATAGCACTGGTGAGTTTCGGTGAGCAAATGCAGACCCTTTGAAGTCATACTGCATGGTACCCATTCCATGGGTCCCAACTCTCCAGGTTCAAGGCATTCTTCCTCCAGCTAAAACATGCATGGGAAACCCAGAGTATCGTCCACCGTGTGATTGGGAAACGATTTAAAATGCATCTCAGTTTTCGTATCCTGGTCCTCGGGTTCACCATTCCAGATGCTTTACTAACACTCTCCCCGCTTGGAGAGTCAGTGCCTTAAAACTCCTGTTTGGCACAGCTTGCAATTTCTGTGCAAGATGAACAGGAATAGGGAGAACCAATGAGAGATTAGCTGTAGGTTTCTGCATGGGCAAATGTAACGCTCATTGCCCACCAGGAAGAGGAATTAAACAAAGGCTCAGTGTGCCCTGCTGGAAACAGATTAGGGCCTGAAGCAATCCTGCGGTTTTGTGCCCAGCTCACAAGAAAGCGAGTTGAAGAAAGGAGCTCAGGGGCACTGTACTTCACAAACCTGCAGAGTTATAAATGGCAGCTATCCTCCAAAAATATATTGAAGTAAGCCTGCGAAGGGCACTTGAAAGCGGGGCTGAATTTCAGGAAAACGATTGCAGGGGGTAGACTGGAATTGCCCTGAAAGCATAGGAAAAGAGGCACAACGTCGACAATGATGCACTTGGCCAAAAAGTGCGTATGCGTTTTTTCCTGAATGTATTCAGGAAAAAACGCATACGCCCATTTTGACCAACCAAGCAAGCCTGTAAAGGAAATCTACACTACAATGAAATCTCACAGCCCCCCTGGGCAAAAGGGTCATCTGAAAAAAGTGTAAAATCCAGAAAGGTAGGACAGGATATGGAGAACAGGGAGCCTTGTTATGCTGATTGGCAGGATGTAAATTTTGAACAGCCACCCTGGAGAAGTGTATGGTGTTTCCTGAAACACGTAAGAAACAAAGCAACACAGCCTATGGCACTTCCACTTATGGTCCTATAGCTTACGGAAATTAAAATCAAAAACAGAGAGCCACCCCAATATTTGGGACGGCTGTGTTCACAAGAAGCTCGTCTACAGTATCAGGTAAATATCCCAGAAAGCAAAAAATGGATAAAGAAGTTGTGGCACGTACGTGCAATGCAATATCACTCAGCAATGAAATCTGTGTCATCAGGCCCGTAGCGGCATAGTAAGTGGATGCAGGTACGGTGATTCTACGTGAACTACGTCACACAGAAAAAGAAACATCATAAGATATCACTAATACACGGAATGTAAACTTGACAACACATGAACTGAATTACAAAACAGAACAGGATCTCAAATTTAGAAAACCGACTAGTGCTTGCTTATGGTGAAAGGTGCCTTGGGTTGCTGCATAAAACCAGAGACTGAAATTAGCACAGATAACTTTCCATAAGCCAAATATGTAATAGACAAGACCTACTCCTTGCTCAACGAAATGGACCCAACACCACATATTCAACGCCTAGGAATATACCTGACTAGGAAGAATCTTAAAACCCATGGATATATATGTCTCCGTAAGAGAACCAAGCGTGTGTACAGCGGCCGAAACGCAGCAGTGAAAATCCGATAAATCCCATTATCAAAATAAATTTCGAAAACAAAGACAGTGAAATAGAGAGCAATTCTTAAATAATTCACTCAGAGCATGTGATGCAACCGGGATTGACCACATCTACACCCAGGGCTGGTTGAGACATAAGGCTGGACACTTCAGGCTGATAGCATTGGTGAGTTTCGGTGAGCAAATGCAGACCCTTTGAAGTCATACTGCATGGTACCCATTCCATGGGTCCCAACTCTCCAGGTTCAAGGCATTCTTCCTCCAGCTAAAACATGCATGGGAAACACAGAGTATCGTCTACCGTGTGATTGGGAAACGATTTAAAATGCATCTCAGTTTTCGTATCGTGGTCCTCGTGTTCACCCCTCCAGATGCTTTACTAACACTCTCCCCGCTTGGAAAGTCAGTGCCTTTAACCTCCTCTTTGGCACAGCTTGCAATTTCTGTGCAAGATTAACAGGAATAGGGAGAACCAATGAGAGACTAGCTGTAGGTGTCTGCACGGGCAAATGTAACGCTCACTGACCACCAGGAAGAGGAATTAAACAAAGGCTCAGTGTGACCTGCTGGAAACAGATTACGGCCTGAAGTAATCCTGCGGTTTTGTGCCCAGCTCACAAGAAAGCGAGTTGAAGAAAGGAGCTCAGGGGCACTGTAATTCACAAACCTGCAGAGTTATAATTGACAGCTATCCTCCAGAAATATATTGAAGTAAGCCTGCGAAGGGGACTTGAAAGCATGGCAGAATTTCAGGAAAGCGATTGCAGGGGGTAGACTGGAATTGCCCTGAAAGCATAGGAAAAGAGGCAGAACGTCGACAATGATGCACTTGGCCAAAAAGGGCGTATGCGTTTTTTCCTGAATATATTCAGGAAAAAACGCATACGCCCTTTTTGGCCAACCAAGCAAGCCTGTAAAGGAAATCTGCACTACAATGAAGTCTCACTGCCCCCCGGGCAAAAGGGCCATCTGAAAAAAGTGTAAAATCCAGAAAGGTAGGACAGGATATGGAGAACAGGGAGCCTTGTTATGCTGATTGGCAGGATGTAAATTGCCAGCAGCCACCCTGGAGAAATGTATGGTGTTTCCTGAAACACTTAAGAAACAAAGCAACACAGCCTATGGCACTTCCACTTATGGTCCTATAGCTTACGGAAATTAAAATCAAAAACAGACAGCCACCCCAATATTTGGGACGGCTGTGTTCACAAGAAGCTCGTCTACAGTATCAGGTAAATATCCCAGAAAGCAAAAAATGGATAAAGAAGTTGTGGCACGTACGTGCAATGCAATAACACTCAGCAATGAAATCTGTGTCATCAGGCCCGTAGCGGCATAGTAAGTGGATGCAGGTACGGTGATTCTACGTGAACTACGTCACACAGAAAAAGAAACATCATAAGATATCACTAATACACGGAATGTAAACTTGACAACACATGAACTGAATTACAAAACAGAACAGGATCTCAAATTTAGAAAACCGACTAGTGCTTGCTTATGGTGAAAGGTGCCTTGGGTTGCTGCATAAAACCAGAGACTGAAATTAGCACAGATAACTTTCCATAAGCCAAATATGTAATAGACAAGACCTACTCCTTGCTCAAGGAAATGGACCCAACACCACATATTCAACGCCTAGGTATATACCTGACTAGGTAGAATCTTAAAACCCATGGATATATATGTCTCCGTAAGAGAATCAAGCGTGTGTACAGCGGCCGAAACGCAGCAGTGAAAATCCGATAAATCCCATTATCAAAATAAATTTCGAAAACAAAAACAGTGAAATAGAGAGCAATTCTTAAATAATTCACTCAGGGCATGTGATGCAACCGTGATTGACCACATCTACACCCAGAGCTGGTTGAGACATAAGGCTGGACACTTCAGGCTGATAGCACTGGTGAGTTTCGGTGAGCAAATGCAGACCCTTTGAAGTCATACTGCATGGTACCCATTCCATGGCTCCCAACTCTCCAGGTTCAAGGCATTCTTCCTCCAGCTAAAACATGCATGGGAAACCCAGAGTATCGTCCACCGTGTGATTGGGAAATGATTTAAAATGCATCTCAGTTTTCGTATCCTGGTCCTCGGGTTCACCATTCCAGATGCTTTACTAACACTCTCCCCGCTTGGAGAGTCAGTGCCTTTAACCTCCTGTTTGGCACAGCTTGCAATTTCTGTGCAAGATGAACAGGAATAGGGAGAACCAATGAGAGACTAGCTGTAGGTGTCTGCACGGGCAAATGTAACGCTCATTGCCGACCAGGAAGAGGAATGAAACAAAGGCTCAGCGTGCCCTGCTGAAAACAGATTAGGGCCTGAAGCAATCCTGCGGTTTTGTGCCCAGCTCACAAGAAAGCGTGTTGAAGAAAGGAGCTCAGGGGCACTGTAATTCACAAACCTGCAGAGTTATAAATGACAGCTATCCTCCAAAAAATATTGAAGTAAGACTGCGAAGGGGACTTGAAAGCGGGGCAGAATTTCTGGAAAACGATTGCAGGGGGTAGACTGGAATTGCCCTGAAAGCATAGGAAAAGAGGCAGAACATCGACAATGATGCACTTGGCCAAAAAGGGCGTATGCGTTTTTTCCTGAATATATTCAGGAAAAAACGCATACGCCCTTTTTGGCCAACCAAGCAAGCCTGTAAAGGAAATCTGCACTACAATGAAGTCTCACTGCCCCCCGGGCAAAAGGGCCATCTGAAAAAAGTGTAAAATCCAGAAAGGTAGGACAGGATATGGAGAACAGGGAGCCTTGTTATGCTGATTGGCAGGATGTAAATTGCCAGCAGCCACCCTGGAGAAGTGTATGGTGTTTCCTGAAACACGTAAGAAACAAAGCAACACAACCTATGGCACTTCCACTTATGGTCCTATAGCTTACGGAAATTAAAATCAAAAACAGACAGCCACCCCAATATTTGGGACGGCTGTGTTCAGAAGAAGCTCGTCTACAGTATCTGGTAAATATCCCAGAAAGCAAAAAATGGATAAAGAAGTTGTGGCACGTACGTACAATGCAATATCACTCAGCAATGAAATCTGTGTCATCAGGCCCGTAGAGGTATAGTGAGTGGATGCAGGTACGGTGATTCTACGTGAACTACGTCACACAGAAAAAGAAACATCATAAGATATCACTAATACACGGAATGTAAACTTGACTACACATGAACTGAATTACAAAACAGAACAGGGTCTCAAATTTAGAAAACCAACTAGTGCTTGCTTATGGGGAAAGGTGCGTTGGGGTGCTGCATAAAACCAGAGACTGAAATTAGCACAGATAACTTTCCATAAGCCAAATATGTAATAGACAAGACCTACTCCTTGCTCAACGAAGTGGACTCAACACCACATATTCAACGCCTAGGAATATACCTGACTAGGAAGAATCTTAAAACCCATGGATATATATGTCTCCGTAAGAGAATCAAGCGTGTGTACAGCGGCCGAAACGCAGCAGTGAAAATCCGATAAATCCCATTATCAAAATAAATTTCGAAAACAAAACACAAAGACAGTGAAATAGAGAGCAATTCTTAAATAATTCACTCAGGGCATGTGATGCAACCGGGATTGACCACATCTACACCCAGAGCTGGTTGAGACATAAGGCTGGACACTTCAGGCTGATAGCATTGGTGAGTGTCGGTGAGCAAATGCAGACGCTTTGAAGTCATACTGCATGGTACCCATTCCATGTGTCCCAACTCTCCAGGTTCAAGGGATTCTTCCTCCAGCTAAAACATGCATGGGAAACCCAGAGTATTGTCCACCGTGTGACTGGGAAACGATTTAAAATGCATCTCAGTTTTCGTATCCTGGTCCTCGGTTTCAACATTCCAGATGCTTTACTAACACTCTCGCCGCTTAGAGAGTCAGTGCCTTTAACCTCCTGTTTGGCACAGCTTGCAATTTCTGTGCAAGATGAACAGGAATAGGGAGAACCAATGAGAGACTAGCTGTAGGTGTCTGCACGGGCAAATGTAACGCTCATTGCCGACCAGGAAGAGGAATTAAACAAAGGCTCAGTGTGCCCTGCTGGAAACAGATTAGGGCCTGAAGCAATCCTGCGGTTTTGTGCCCAGCTCACAAGAAAGCGAGTTGAAGAAAGGAGCTCAGGGGCACTGTAATTCACAAACCTGCAGAGTTATAAATGACAGCTATCTTCCAAAAGTATATTGAAGTAAGCCTGCGTAGGGGACTTGAAAGCGGGGCAGAATTTCAGGAAAACAATTGCTGGGGGTAGACTGGAATTGCCCTGAAAGCATAGGAAAAGAGGCACAATGTCGACAATGATGCACTTGGCCAAAAAGGGCGTATGCGTTTTTTCCTGAATATATTCAGGAAAAAACGCATACGCCCTTTTTGGGCAACCAAGCAAGCCTGTAATGGAAATCTGCACTACAATGAAGTCTCACTGCCCCCCGGGCAAGAGGGCCATCTGAAAAAAGTGTAAAATCCAGAAAGGTAGGACAGGATATGGAGAACAGGGAGCCTTGTTATGCTGATTGGCAGGATGTAAATTGCCAACAGCCACCCTGGAGAAGTGTATGGTGTTTCCTGAAACACGTAAGTAATAAAGCAACACAGCCTATGGCAATTGCACTTATGGCCCTATTCCTTAGGGAAATTAAAATCAAAAACAGAGAGCCACCCCAAAGTTTGGGACGGCTGTGTTCCCAAGAAGCTCGTCTACAGTACCAGGTAAATATCCCAGAAAGCAAAAAATGGATAAAGAAGTTGTGGCACGTACGTACAATGCAATATCACTCAGCAATGAAATCTGTGTCATCAGGCCCGTAGCGGCATAGTGAGTGGATGCAGGTACGGTGATTCTACGTGAACTACGTCACACAGAAAAAGAAACATCATAAGATATCACTAATACACGGAATGTAAACTTGACTACACATGAACTGAATTACAAAACAGAACAGGGTCTCAAATTTAGAAAACCAACTAGTGCTTGCTTATGGGGAAAGGAGCCTTGGGGTGCTGCATAAAACCAGAGACTGAAATTAGCACAGATAACTTTCCATAAGCCAAATATGTAATAGACAAGACCTACTCCTTGCTCAACGAAATGGACCCAACACCACATATTCAATGCCTAGGAATATACCTGACTAGGAAGAATCTTAAAACCCATGGATATATATGTCTCCATAAGAGAATCAAGCGTGTGTACAGCGGCCGAAACGCAGCAGTGAAAATCCGATAAATCCCATTATCAAAATAAATTTCGAAAACAAAACACAAAGACAGTGAAATAGAGAGCAATTCTTAAATAATTCACTCAGGGCATGTGATGCAACCGGGATTTACCACATCTAAACCCAGAGCTGGTTGAGACATAAGGATGGACACTTCAGGCTGATAGCATTGGTGAGTGTCGGTGAGCAAATGCAGACCCTTTGAAGTCATACTGCATGGTACCCATTCCATGGGTCCCAACTCTCCAGGTTCAAGGGATTCGTCCTCCATCTAAAACATGAATGGGAAATCCAGAGTATCGTTCACCGTGTGATTGGGAAACGATTAAAAATGCATCTCAGTTTTCGAATCCTGGTCCTCGGTTTCAACATTCCAGATGCTTTACTAACACTCTCCCCGCTTGGAGAGTCAGTGCCTTTAACCTCCTCTTTGGCAGCTTGCAATTTCTGTGCAAGATGAACAGGAATAGGGAGAACCAATGAGAGAGTAGCTGTAGGTGTCTGCACGGGCAAATGTAACGCTCATTGCCCACCAGGAAGAGGAATTAAACAAAGGCTCAGTGTGCTCTGCTGGAAACAGATTAGGGCCTGAAGCAATCCTGCGGTTTTGTGCCCAGCTCACAAGAAAGCGAGTTGAAGAAAGGAGCTCAGGGGCACTGTAATTCACAAACCTGCAGAGTTATAAATGACAGCTATCCTCCAAAAATATATTGAAGTAAGCCTGCGAAGGGGACTTGAAAGCGGGGCAGAATTTCAGGAAAACGATTGCAGGGGGTAGACTGGAATTGCCCTGAAAGCATAGGAAAAGAGGCAGAACGTCGACAATGATGCACTTGGCCAAAAAGGGCGTATGCGTTTTTTCCTGAATATATTCAGGAAAAAACGCATACGCCCTTTTTGGCCAACCAAGCAAGCCTGTAAAGGAAATCTGCACTACAATGAAGTCTCACTGCCCCCCGGGCAAAAGGGCCATCTGAAAAAAGTGTAAAATCCAGAAAGGTAGGACAGGATATGGAGAACAGGGAGCCTTGTTATGCTGATTGGCAGGATGTAAATTGCCAGCAGCCACCCTGGAGAAGTGTATGGTGTTTCCTGAAACACGTAAGAAACAAAGCAACACAACCTATGGCACTTCCACTTATGGTCCTATAGCTTACGGAAATTAAAATCAAAAACAGACAGTCACCCCAATATTTGGGACGGCTGTGTTCAGAAGAAGCTCGTCTACAGTATCTGGTAAATATCCCAGAAAGCAAAAAATGGATAAAGAAGTTGTGGCACGTACGTACAATGCAATATCACTCAGCAATGAAATCTGTGTCATCAGGCCCGTAGAGGTATAGTGAGTGGATGCAGGTACGGTGATTCTACGTGAACTACGTCACACAGAAAAAGAAACATCATAAGATATCACTAATACACGGAATGTAAACTTGACTACACATGAACTGAATTACAAAACAGAACAGGGTCTCAAATTTAGAAAACCAACTAGTGCTTGCTTATGGGGAAAGGTGCGTTGGGGTGCTGCATAAAACCAGAGACTGAAATTAGCACAGATAACTTTCCATAAGCCAAATATGTAATAGACAAGACCTACTCCTTGCTCAACGAAGTGGACTCAACACCACATATTCAACGCCTAGGAATATACCTGACTAGGAAGAATCTTAAAACCCATGGATATATATGTCTCCGTAAGAGAATCAAGCGTGTGTACAGCGGCCGAAACGCAGCAGTGAAAATCCGATAAATCCCATTATCAAAATAAATTTCGAAAACAAAACACAAAGACAGTGAAATAGAGAGCAATTCTTAAATAATTCACTCAGGGCATGTGATGCAACCGGGATTGACCACATCTACACCCAGAGCTTGTTGAGACATAAGGCTGGACACTTCAGGCTGATAGCATTGGTGAGTGTCGGTGAGCAAATGCAGACGCTTTGAAGTCATACTGCATGGTACCCATTCCATGTGTCCCAACTCTCCAGGTTCAAGGGATTCTTCCTCCAGCTAAAACATGCATGGGAAACCCAGAGTATTGTCCACCGTGTGACTGGGAAACGATTTAAAATGCATCTCAGTTTTCGTATCCTGGTCCTCGTGTTCAACATTCCAGATGCTTTACTAACACTCTCGCCGCTTAGAGAGTCAGTGCCTTTAACCTCCTGTTTGGCACAGCTTGCAATTTCTGTGCAAGATGAACAGGAATAGGGAGAACCAATGAGAGACTAGCTGTAGGTGTCTGCACGGGCAAATGTAACGCTCATTGCCGACCAGGAAGAGGAATTAAACAAAGGCTCAGTGTGCCCTGCTGGAAACAGATTAGGGCCTGAAGCAATCCTGCGGTTTTGTGCCCAGCTCACAAGAAAGCGAGTTGAAGAAAGGAGCTCAGGGGCACTGTAATTCACAAACCTGCAGAGTTATAAATGACAGCTATCTTCCAAAAGTATATTGAAGTAAGCCTGCGTAGGGGACTTGAAAGCGGGGCAGAATTTCAGGAAAACAATTGCTGGGGGTAGACTGGAATTGCCCTGAAAGCATAGGAAAAGAGGCACAATGTCGACAATGATGCACTTGGCCAAAAAGGGCGTATGCGTTTTTTCCTGAATATATTCAGGAAAAAACGCATACGCCCTTTTTGGGCAACCAAGCAAGCCTGTAATGGAAATCTGCACTACAATGAAGTCTCACTGCCCCCCGGGCAAGAGGGCCATCTGAAAAAAGTGTAAAATCCAGAAAGGTAGGACAGGATATGGAGAACAGGGAGCCTTGTTATGCTGATTGGCAGGATGTAAATTGCCAACAGCCACCCTGGAGAAGTGTATGGTGTTTCCTGAAACACGTAAGTAATAAAGCAACACAGCCTATGGCAATTGCACTTATGGCCCTATTCCTTAGGGAAATTAAAATCAAAAACAGAGAGCCACCCCAAAGTTTGGGACGGCTGTGTTCCCAAGAAGCTCGTCTACAGTACCAGGTAAATATCCCAGAAAGCAAAAAATGGATAAAGAAGTTGTGGCACGTACGTACAATGCAATATCACTCAGCAATGAAATCTGTGTCATCAGGCCCGTAGCGGCATAGTGAGTGGATGCAGGTACGGTGATTCTACGTGAACTATGTCACACAGAAAAAGAAACATCATAAGATATCACTAATACACGGAATGTAAACTTGACTACACATGAACTGAATTACAAAACAGAACAGGGTCTCAAATTTAGAAAACCAACTAGTGCTTGCTTATGGGGAAAGGTGCCTTGGGGTGCTGCATAACACCAGAGAGTGAAATTAGCACAGATAACATTCCATAAGCCAAATATGTAATAGACAAGACCTACTCCTTGCTCAACGAAATGGACTCAACACCACATATTCAACGCCTAGGAATATACATGACTAGGAAGAATCTTAAAACCCATGGATATATATGTCTCCGTAAGAGAATCAAGCGTGTGTACAGCGGCCGAAACGCAGCAGTGAAAATCCGATAAATCCCATTATCAAAAAAAATTTCGAAAACAAAACACAAAGACAGTGAAATAGAAAGCAATTCTTAAATAATTCACACAGGGCATGTGATGGAACCGGGATTGACCACATCTACACCCAGAGCTGGTTGAGACATAAGGCTGGACACTTCAGGCTGATAGCATTGGTGAGTTTCGGTGAGCAAATGCAGACCCTTTGAAGTCATACTGCATGGTACCCATTCCATGGGTCCCAACTCTCCAGGTTCAAGGGATTCTTCCTCCAGCTAAAACATGCATGGGAAACCCAGAGTATCGTCCACCGTGTGATTGGGAAACGATTTAAAATGCATCTCAGTTTTCGTATCCTGGTCCTCGGGTTCACCATTCCAGATGCTTTACTAACACTCTCCCCGCTTAGAGAGTCAGTGCCTTTAACCTCCTCTTTGGCACAGCTTGCAATTTCTGTGCAAGATGAACAGGAATAGGGAGAACCAATGAGAGACTAGCTGTAGGTGTCTGCACGGGCAAATGTAACGCACATTGCCGACCAGGAAGAGGAATTAAACAAAGGCTCAGTGTGCCCTGCTGGAAACAGATTAGGGCCTGAAGCAATCCTGCGGTTTTGTGCCCAGCTCACAAGAAAGCGAGTTGAAGAAAGGAGCTCAGGGGCACTGTAATTCACAAACCTGCAGAGTTATAAATGACAGCTCTCCGCCAAAAATATATTGAAGTAAGCCTGCGAAGGGGACTTGAAAGCGGGGCAGAATTTCAGGAAAACGATTGCAGGGGGTAGACTGGAATTGCCCTGAAAGCATAGGAAAAGAGGCACAACGTCGACAATGATGCACTTGGCCAAAAAGGGCGTATGCGTTTTTTCCTGAATATATTCAGGAAAAAACGCATACGCCCTTTTTGGCCAACCAAGCAAGCCTGTAAAGGAAATCTGCACTACAATGAAGTCTCACTGCCCCCCGGGCAAAAGGGCCATCTGAAAAAAGTGTAAAATCCAGAAAGGTAGGACAGGATATGGAGAACAGGGAGCCTTGTTATGCTGATTGGCAGGATGTAAATTGCCAGCAGCCACCCTGGAGAAGTGTATGGTGTTTCCTGAAACACGTAAGAAACAAAGCAACACAGCCTATGGCACTTCCACTTATGGTCCTATAGCTTACGGAAATTAAAATCAAAAACAGACAGCCACCCCAATATTTGGGACGGCTGTGTTCACAAGAAGCTCGTCTACAGTATCAGGTAAATATCCCAGAAAGCAAAAAATGGATAAAGAAGTTGTGGCACGTACGTACAATGCAATATCACTCAGCAATGAAATCTGTGTCATCAGGCCCGTAGCGGCATAGTGAGTGGATGCAGGTACGGTGATTCTACGTGAACTACGTCACACAGAAAAAGAAACATCATAAGATATCACTAATACACGGAATGTAAACTTGACTACACATGAACTGAATTACAAAACAGAACAGGGTGTCAAATTTAGAAAACCAACTAGTGCTTGCTTATGGGGAAAGGTGGCTTGGGGTGCTGCATAAAACCAGAGGCTGAAATTAGCACAGATAACTTTCCATAAGCCAAATATGTAATAGACAAGACCTACTCCTTGCTCAACGAAATGGACCCAACACCACATATTCAATGCCTAGGAATATACCTGACTAGGAAGAATCTTAAAACCCATGGATATATATGTCTCCGTAAGAGAATCAAGCGTGTGTACAGCGGCCGAAACGCAGCAGTGAAAATCCGATAAATCCCATTATCAAAATAAATTTCGAAAACAAAACACAAAGACAGTGAAATAGAGAGCAATTCTTAAATAATTCACTCAGGGCATGTGATGCAACCGGGATTGACCACATCTACACCCAGAGCTGGTTGAGACATAAGGCTGGACACTTCAGGCTGATAGCACTGGTGAGTTTCAGTGAGCAAATGCAGACCCTTTGAAGTCATACTGCATGGTACCCATTCCATGGGTCCCAACTCTCCAGGTTCAAGGCATTCTTCCTCCAGCTAAAACATGCATGGGAAACCCAGAGTATCGTCCACCGTGTGATTGGGAAACGATTTAAAATGCATCTCAGTTTTCGTATCCTGGTCCTCAGGTTCACCATTCCAGATGCTTTACTAACACTCTCCCCGCTTGGAGAGTCAGTGCCTTTAAACTCCTGTTTAGCACAGCTTGCAATTTCTGTGCAAGATGAACAGGAATAGGGAGAACCAATGAGAGACTAGCTGTAGGTTTCTGCACGGGCAAATGTAACGCTCATTGCCCACCAGGAAGTGGAATTAAACAAAGGCTCAGTGTGCCCTGCTGGAAACAGATTAGGGCCTGAAGCAATCCTGCGGTTTTGTGCCCAGCTCACAAGAAAGCGAGTTGAAGAAAGGAGCTCAGGGGCACTGTAATTCACAAACCTGCAGAGTTATAATTGACAGCTATCCTCCAGAAATATATTGAAGTAAGCCTGCGAAGGGGACTTGAAAGCAGGGCAGAATTTCAGGAAAGCGATTGCAGGGGGTAGACTGGAATTGCCCTGAAAGCATAGGAAAAGAGGCAGAACGTCGACAATGATGCACTTGGCCAAAAAGGGCGTATGCGTTTTTTCCTGAATATATTCAGGAAAAAACGCATACGCCCTTTTTGGCCAACCAAGCAAGCCTGTAAAGGAAATCTGCACTACAATGAAGTCTCACTGCCCCCCGGGCAAAAGGGCCATCTGAAAAAAGTGTAAAATCCAGAAAGGTAGGACAGGATATGGAGAACAGGGAGCCTTGTTATGCTGATTGGCAGGATGTAAATTGCCAGCAGCCACCCTGGAGAAGTGTATGGTGTTTCCTGAAACACTTAAGAAACAAAGCAACACAGCCTATGGCACTTCCACTTATGGTCCTATAGCTTACGGAAATTAAAATCAAAAACAGAGAGCCACCCCAATATTTGGGACGGCTGTGTTCACAAGAAGCTCGTCTACAGTATCAGGTAAATATCCCAGAAAGCAAAAAATGGATAAAGAAGTTGTGGCACGTACGTGCAATGCAATATCACTCAGCAATGAAATCTGTGTCATCAGGCCCGTAGCGGCATAGTAAGTGGATGCAGGTACGGTGATTCTACGTGAACTACGTCACACAGAAAAAGAAACATCATAAGATATCACTAATACACGGAATGTAAACTTGACAACACATGAACTGAATTACAAAACAGAACAGGATCTCAAATTTAGAAAACCGACTAGTGCTTGCTTATGGTGAAAGGTGCCTTGGGTTGCTGCATAAAACCAGAGACTGAAATTAGCACAGATAACTTTCCATAAGCCAAATATGTAATAGACAAGACCTACTCCTTGCTCAACGAAATGGACCCAACACCACATATTCAACGCCTAGGAATATACCTGACTAGGAAGAATCTTAAAACCCATGGATATATATGTCTCCGTAAGAGAACCAAGCGTGTGTACAGCGGCCGAAACGCAGCAGTGAAAATCCGATAAATCCCATTATCAAAATAAATTTCGAAAACAAAGACAGTGAAATAGAGAGCAATTCTTAAATAATTCACTCAGAGCATGTGATGCAACCGGGATTGACCACATCTACACCCAGAGCTGGTTGAGACATAAGGCTGGACACTTCAGGCTGATAGCATTGGTGAGTTTCGGTGAGCAAATGCAGACCCTTTGAAGTCATACTGCATGGTACCCATTCCATGGGTCCCAACTCTCCAGGTTCAAGGCATTCTTCCTCCAGCTAAAACATGCATGGGAAACACAGAGTATCGTCTACCGTGTGATTGGGAAACGATTTAAAATGCATCTCAGTTTTCGTATCGTGGTCCTCGTGTTCACCCCTCCAGATGCTTTACTAACACTCTCCCCGCTTGGAAAGTCAGTGCCTTTAACCTCCTCTTTGGCACAGCTTGCAATTTCTGTGCAAGATTAACAGGAATAGGGAGAACCAATGAGAGACTAGCTGTAGGTGTCTGCACGGGCAAATGTAACGCTCACTGCCCACCAGGAAGAGGAATTAAACCAAGGCTCAGTGTGACCTGCTGGAAACAGATTACGGCCTGAAGTAATCCTGCGGTTTTGTGCCCAGCTCACAAGAAAGCGAGTTGAAGAAAGGAGCTCAGGGGCACTGTAATTCACAAACCTGCAGAGTTATAATTGACAGCTATCCTCCAGAAATATATTGAAGTAAGCCTGCGAAGGGGACTTGAAAGCAGGGCAGAATTTCAGGAAAGCGATTGCAGGGGGTAGACTGGAATTGCCCTGAAAGCATAGGAAAAGAGGCAGAACGTCGACAATGATGCACTTGGCCAAAAAGGGCGTATGCGTTTTTTCCTGAATATATTCAGGAAAAAACGCATACGCCCTTTTTGGCCAACCAAGCAAGCCTGTAAAGGAAATCTGCACTACAATGAAGTCTCACTGCCCCCCGGGCAAAAGGGCCATCTGAAAAAAGTGTAAAATCCAGAAAGGTAGGACAGGATATGGAGAACAGGGAGCCTTGTTATGCTGATTGGCAGGATGTAAATTGCCAGCAGCCACCCTGGAGAAGTGTATGGTGTTTCCTGAAACACTTAAGAAACAAAGCAACACAGCCTATGGCACTTCCACTTATGGTCCTATAGCTTACGGAAATTAAAATCAAAAACAGACAGCCACCCCAATATTTGGGACGGCTGTGTTCACAAGAAGCTCGTCTACAGTATCAGGTAAATATCCCAGAAAGCAAAAAATGGATAAAGAAGTTGTGGCACGTACGTGCAATGCAATAACACTCAGCAATGAAATCTGTGTCATCAGGCCCGTAGCGGCATAGTAAGTGGATGCAGGTACGGTGATTCTACGTGAACTACGTCACACAGAAAAAGAAACATCATAAGATATCACTAATACACGGAATGTAAACTTGACAACACATGAACTGAATTACAAAACAGAACAGGATCTCAAATTTAGAAAACCGACTAGTGCTTTCTTATGGTGAAAGGTGCCTTGGGTTGCTGCATAAAACCAGAGACTGAAATTAGCACAGATAACTTTCCATAAGCCAAATATGTAATAGACAAGACCTACTCCTTGCTCAAGGAAATGGACCCAACACCACATATTCAACGCCTAGGTATATACCTGACTAGGTAGAATCTTAAAACCCATGGATATATATGTCTCCGTAAGAGAATCAAGCGTGTGTACAGCGGCCGAAACGCAGCAGTGAAAATCCGATAAATCCCATTATCAAAATAAATTTCGAAAACAAAAACAGTGAAATAGAGAGCAATTCTTAAATAATTCACTCAGGGCATGTGATGCAACCGTGATTGACCACATCTACACCCAGAGCTGGTTGAGACATAAGGCTGGACACTTCAGGCTGATAGCACTGGTGAGTTTCGGTGAGCAAATGCAGACCCTTTGAAGTCATACTGCATGGTACCCATTCCATGGCTCCCAACTCTCCAGGTTCAAGGCATTCTTCCTCCAGCTAAAACATGCATGGGAAACCCAGAGTATCGTCCACCGTGTGATTGGGAAATGATTTAAAATGCATCTCAGTTTTCGTATCCTGGTCCTCGGGTTCACCATTCCAGATGCTTTACTAACACTCTCCCCGCTTGGAGAGTCAGTGCCTTTAACCTCCTGTTTGGCACAGCTTGCAATTTCTGTGCAAGATGAACAGGAATAGGGAGAACCAATGAGAGACTAGCTGTAGGTGTCTGCACGGGCAAATGTAACGCTCATTGCCGACCAGGAAGAGGAATGAAACAAAGGCTCAGCGTGCCCTGCTGAAAACAGATTAGGGCCTGAAGCAATCCTGCGGTTTTGTGCCCAGCTCACAAGAAAGCGTGTTGAAGAAAGGAGCTCAGGGGCACTGTAATTCACAAACCTGCAGAGTTATAAATGACAGCTATCCTCCAAAAAATATTGAAGTAAGACTGCGAAGGGGACTTGAAAGCGGGGCAGAATTTCTGGAAAACGATTGCAGGGGGTAGACTGGAATTGCCCTGAAAGCATAGGAAAAGAGGCAGAACATCGACAATGATGCACTTGGCCAAAAAGGGCGTATGCGTTTTTTCCTGAATATATTCAGGAAAAAACGCATACGCCCTTTTTGGCCAACCAAGCAAGCCTGTAAAGGAAATCTGCACTACAATGAATTCTCACTGCCCCCCCCCACGGGCAAAAGGGCCATCTGAAAAAAGTGTAAAATCCAGAAATGTAGGACAGGATATGGAGAACAGGGAGCCTTGTTATGCTGATTGGCAGGATGTAAATTGCCGGCAGCCACCCTGGAGAAGTGTATGGTGTTTCCTGAAACACGTAAGAAACAAAGCAACACAGCCTATGGCACTTCCACTTATGGTCCTATAGCTTACGGAAATTAAAATCAAAAACAGACAGCCACCCCAATATTTGGGACGGCTGTGTTAACAAGAAGCTCGTCTACATTATCAGGTAAATATCCCAGAAAGCAAAAAATGGATAAAGAAGTTGTGGCACGTACGTACAATGCAATATCACTCAGCAATGAAATCTGTGTCATCAGGCCCGTAGCGGCATAGTGAGTGGATGCAGGTACGGTGATTCTACGTGAACTACGTCACACAGAAAAAGAAACATCATAAGATATCACTAATACACGGAATGTAAACTTGACTACACATGAACTGAATTACAAAACAGAACAGGGTCTCAAATTTAGAAAACCAACTAGTGCTTGCTTATGGGGAAAGGAGCCTTGGGGTGCTGCATAAAACCAGAGACTGAAATTAGCACAGATAACTTTCCATAAGCCAAATATGTAATAGACAAGACCTACTCCTTGCTCAACGAAATGGACCCAACACCACATATTCAATGCCTAGGAATATACCTGACTAGGAAGAATCTTAAAACCCATGGATATATATGTCTCCATAAGAGAATCAAGCGTGTGTACAGCGGCCGAAACGCAGCAGTGAAAATCCGATAAATCCCATTATCAAAATAAATTTCGAAAACAAAACACAAAGACAGTGAAATAGAGAGCAATTCTTAAATAATTCACTCAGGGCATGTGATGCAACCGGGATTTACCACATCTAAACCCAGAGCTGGTTGAGACATAAGGATGGACACTTCAGGCTGATAGCATTGGTGAGTGTCGGTGAGCAAATGCAGACCCTTTGAAGTCATACTGCATGGTACCCATTCCATGGGTCCCAACTCTCCAGGTTCAAGGGATTCGTCCTCCATCTAAAACATGAATGGGAAATCCAGAGTATCGTTCACCGTGTGATTGGGAAACGATTAAAAATGCATCTCAGTTTTCGAATCCTGGTCCTCGGTTTCAACATTCCAGATGCTTTACTAACACTCTCCCCGCTTGGAGAGTCAGTGCCTTTAACCTCCTCTTTGGCAGCTTGCAATTTCTGTGCAAGATGAACAGGAATAGGGAGAACCAATGAGAGAGTAGCTGTAGGTGTCTGCACGGGCAAATGTAACGCTCATTGCCGACCAGGAAGAGGAATTAAACCAAGGATCAGCGTGCCCTGCTTAAAACAGATTAGGGCCTGAAGCAATCCTGCGGTTTTGTGCCCAGCTCACAAGAAAGCGAGTTGAAGAAAGGAGCTCAGGGGCACTGTAATTCACAAACCTGCAGAGTTATAAATGACAGCTATCCTCCAAAAATATATTGAAGTAAGCCTGCGAAGGGGACTTGAAAGCGGGGCAGAATTTCAGGAAAACGATTGCAGGGGGTAGACTGGAATTGCCCTGAAAGCATAGGAAAAGAGGCAGAACGTCGACAATGATGCACTTGGCCAAAAAGGGCGTATGCGTTTTTTCCTGAATATATTCAGGAAAAAACGCATACGCCCTTTTTGGCCAACCAAGCAAGCCTGTAAAGGAAATCTGCACTACAATGAAGTCTCACTGCCCCCCGGGCAAAAGGGCCATCTGAAAAAAGTGTAAAATCCAGAAAGGTAGGACAGGATATGGAGAACAGGGAGCCTTGTTATGCTGATTGGCAGGATGTAAATTGCCAGCAGCCACCCTGGAGAAGTGTATGGTGTTTCCTGAAACACGTAAGAAACAAAGCAACACAACCTATGGCACTTCCACTTATGGTCCTATAGCTTACGGAAATTAAAATCAAAAACAGACAGCCACCCCAATATTTGGGACGGCTGTGTTCAGAAGAAGCTCGTCTACAGTATCTGGTAAATATCCCAGAAAGCAAAAAATGGATAAAGAAGTTGTGGCACGTACGTACAATGCAATATCACTCAGCAATGAAATCTGTGTCATCAGGCCCGTAGAGGTATAGTGAGTGGATGCAGGTACGGTGATTCTACGTGAACTACGTCACACAGAAAAAGAAACATCATAAGATATCACTAATACACGGAATGTAAACTTGACTACACATGAACTGAATTACAAAACAGAACAGGGTCTCAAATTTAGAAAACCAACTAGTGCTTGCTTATGGGGAAAGGTGCGTTGGGGTGCTGCATAAAACCAGAGACTGAAATTAGCACAGATAACTTTCCATAAGCCAAATATGTAATAGACAAGACCTACTCCTTGCTCAACGAAGTGGACTCAACACCACATATTCAACGCCTAGGAATATACCTGACTAGGAAGAACCTTAAAACCCATGGATATATATGTCTCCGTAAGAGAATCAAGCGTGTGTACAGCGGCCGAAACGCAGCAGTGAAAATCCGATAAATCCCATTATCAAAATAAATTTCGAAAACAAAACACAAAGACAGTGAAATAGAGAGCAATTCTTAAATAATTCACTCAGGGCATGTGATGCAACCGGGATTGACCACATCTACACCCAGAGCTGGTTGAGACATAAGGCTGGACACTTCAGGCTGATAGCATTGGTGAGTTTCGGTGAGCAAATGCAGACCCTTTGAAGTCATACTGCATGGTACCCATTCCATGGGTCCCAACTCTCCAGGTTCAAGGGATTCTTCCTCCAGCTAAAACATGCATGGGAAACCCAGAGTATCGTCCACCGTGTGATTGGGAAACGATTTAAAATGCATCTCAGTTTTCGTATCCTGGTCCTCGGGTTCACCATTCCAGATGCTTTACTAACACTCTCCCCGCTTAGAGAGTCAGTGCCTTTAACCTCCTCTTTGGCACAGCTTGCAATTTCTGTGCAAGATGAACAGGAATAGGGAGAACCAATGAGAGACTAGCTGTAGGTGTCTGCACGGGCAAATGTAACGCACATTGCCGACCAGGAAGAGGAATTAAACAAAGGCTCAGTGTGCCCTGCTGGAAACAGATTAGGGCCTGAAGCAATCCTGCGGTTTTGTGCCCAGCTCACAAGAAAGCGAGTTGAAGAAAGGAGCTCAGGGGCACTGTAATTCACAAACCTGCAGAGTTATAAATGACAGCTATTTTCCAAAAGTATATTGAAGTAAGCCTGCGAAGGGGACTTGAAAGCGGGGCAGAATTTCAGGAAAACGACTGCAGGGGGTAGACTGGAATTGCCCTGAAAGCATAGGAAAAGAGGCACAACGTCGACAATGATGCACTTGGCCAAAAAGGGGGTATGCGTTTTTTCCTGAATATATTAAGGAAAAAACGCATACGCCCTTTTTGGCCAACCAAGCAAGCCTGTAAAGGAAATGTGCAATACAATGAAGTCTCACTGCCCCCCGGGCAAGACGGCCATCTGAAAAAAGTGTAAAATCCAGAAAGGTAGGACAGGATATGGAGAACAGGGAGCCTTGTTATGCTGATTGGCAGGATGTAAATTGCCAACAGCCACCCTGGAGAAATGTATGGTGTTTCCTGAAACACGTAAGAAATAAAGCTACACAGCCTATGGCAATTGCACTTATGGTCCTATTCCTTAGGGAAATTAAAATCAAAAACAGAGAGCCACCCCAAAGTTTGGGACGAAGCTCGTCTACAGTACCAGGTAAATATCCCAGAAAGCAAAAAATGGATAAAGAAGTTGTGGCACATACGTGCAATGCAATATCACTCAGCAATGAAATCTGTGTCATCATGCCCATAGTGGCATAGTGAGTGGATGCAGGTACGGTGATTCTACGTGAACTACGTCACACAGAAAAAGAAACATCATAAGATATCACTAATACACGGAATGTAAACTTGACTACACATGAACTGAATTACAAAACAGAACAGGGTCTCAAATTTAGAAAACCAACCAGTGCTTGCTTATGGGGAAAGGTGCCTTGGGGTGCTGCATAAAACCAGAGACTGAAATTAACACAGATAACATCCCATAAGCCAAATATTTAATAGAGAAGACCTACTCCTTGCTCAACGAAATGGACTCAGCACCACATATTCAACGCCTAGGAATATACATGACTAGGAAGAATCTTAAAACCCATGGATATATATGTCTCCGTAAGAGAATCAAGCGTGTGTACAGCGGCCGAAATGCAGCAGTGAAAATCCGATAAATCCCATTATCAAAATAAATTTCGAAAACAAAACACAAAGACAGTGAAATAGAGAGCAATTCTTAAATAATTCACTCAGGGCATGTGATGCAACCGGGATTGACCACATCTACACCCAGAGCTGGTTGAGACATAAGGCTGGACACTTCAGGCTGATAGCATTGGTGAGTTTCGGTGAGCAAATGCAGACCCTTTGAAGTCATACTGCATGGTACCCATTCCATGGGTCCCAACTCTCCAGGTTCAAGGCATTCTTCCTCCAGCTAAAACATGCATGAGAAACCCAGAGTATCGTCCACCGTGTGATTGGGAAACGATTTAAAATGCATCTCAGTTTTCGTATCCTGGTCCTCAGGTTCACCATTCCAAATGCTTTACTAACACTCTCCCCGCTTGGAGAGTAAGTGCCTTTAACCTCCTCTTTGGCACAGCTTGCAATTTCTGTGCAAGATGAACAGGAATAGGGAGAACCAATGAGAGACTAGCTGTAGGTGTCTGCACGGGCAAATGTAATGCTCATTGCCGACCAGGAAGAGGAATTAAACAAAGGCTCAGTGTGCCCTGCTGGAAACAGATTAGGGCCTGAAGCAATCCTGCGGTTTTGTGCCCAGCTCACAAGAAAGCGAGTTGAAGAAAGGAGCTCAGGGGCACTGTAATTCACAAACCTGCAGAGTTATAAATGACAGCTATCTTCCAAAAGTATATTGAACTAAGCCTGCGAAGGGGACTTGAAAGCGGGGCAGAATTTCAGGAAAACGACTGCAGGGGGTAGACTGGAATTGCCCTGAAAGCATAGGAAAAGAGGCACAACGTCGACAATGATGCACTTGGCCAAAAAGGGCGTATGGGTTTTTTCCTGAATATATTAAGGAAAAAACGCATACGCCCTTTTTGGCCAAACAAGCAAGCCTGTAAAGGAAATGTGCACTACAATGAAGTCTCACTGCCCCGGGCAAGAGGGCCATCTGAAAAAAGTGTAAAATCCAGAAAGGTAGGACAGTGTATGGAGAACAGGGAGCCTTGTTATGCTGATTGGCAGGATGTAAATTGCCAACAGCCATCCTGGAGAAATGTATGGTGTTTCCTGAAACACGTAAGAAATAAAACAACACAGCCTATGGCAATTGCACTTATGGCCCTATTCCTTAGGGAAATTAAAATCAAAAACAGAGAGCCACCCCAAAGTTTGGGACGGCTGTGTTCCCAAGAAGCTCGTCTACAGTATCAGGTAAATATCCCAGAAAGCAAAAAATGGATAAAGAAGTTGTGGCACGTACGTACAATGCAATATCACTCAGCAATGAAATCTGTGTCATCAGGCCCGTAGCGGCATACTGAGTGGATGCAGGTACGGTGATTCTACGTGAACTACAGCACACAGAAAAAGAAACATCATAAGATATCACTAATACACGGACTGTAAACTTGACTACACATGAACTGAATTACAAAACAGAACAGGGTCTCAAATTTAGAAAACCAACTAGTGCTTGCTTATGGGGAAAGGTGCCTTGGGGTGCTGCATAAAACCAGAGACTGAAATTAGCACAGATAACTTTCCATAGGCCAAATATGTAATAGACAAGTCCTACTCCTTGCTCAACGAAATGGACCCAACACCATATATTCAACGCCTAGGAATATACCTGACTAGGAAGAATCTTAAAACCCATGGATATATATGTCTCCGTAAGAGAATCAAGCGTGTGTACAGCGGCCGAAACGCAGCAGTGAAAATCCGATAAATCCCATTATCAAAATAAATTTCGAAAACAAAACACAAAAACAGTGAAATCGAGAGCAATTCTTAACTAATTCACTCAGGGCATGTGATGCAACCGGGATTGACCACATCTACACCCAGAGCTGGTTGAAACATAAGGCTGGACACTTCAGGCTGATAGCATTGGTGAGTTTCGTTGAGCAAATGCAGACCCTTTGAAGTCATACTGCATGGTACCCATTCCATGGCTCCCAACTCTCCAGGTTCAAGGCATTCTTCCTCCAGTTAAAACATGCATGGGAAACCCAGAGTATCGTCCACCGTGTGATTGGGAAACGATTTAAAATGCATCTCAGTTTTCGTATCCTGGTCCTCCGGTTCACCATTCCAGATGCTTTACTAACACTCTCCCCGCTTGGAGAGTCAGTGCCTTTAACCTCCTCTTTGACACAGCTTGCAATTTCTGTGCAAGATGAACAGGAATAGGGAGAACCAATGAGAGACTAGCTGTAGGTGTCTGCACGGGCAAATGTAACGCTCATTGCCGACCAGGAAGAGGAATTAAACAAAGGCTCAGCGTGCCCTGCTGAAAACAGATTAGGGCCTGAAGCAATCCTGCGGTTTTGTGCCCAGCTCACAAGAAAGCGAGTTGAAGAAAGGAGCTCAGGGGCACTGTAATTCACAAACCTGCAGAGTTATAAATGACAGCTATCCTCCAAAAATATATTGAAGTAAGCCTGCGAAGGGGACTTGAAAGCGGGGCAGAATTTCAGGAAATCGATTGCAGGGGGTAGACTGGAATTGCCCTGAAAGCATAGGAAAAGAGGCAGAACGTCGACAATGATGCACTTGGCCAAAAAGGGCGTATGCGTTTTTTCCTGAATATATTCAGGAAAAAACGCATACGCCCTTTTTGGCCAACCAAGCAAGCCTGTAAAAGAAATCTGTACAGCAATGAAGTCTCACTGCCCCCCGGGCAAAAGGGCCATCTGAAAAAAGTGTAAAATCCAGAAAGGTAGGACAGGATATGGAGAACAGGGAGCCTTGTTATGCTGATTGGCAGGATGTAAATTGCCAACAGCCACCCTGGAGAAGTGTATGGTGTTTCCTGAAACACGTAAGAAATAAAGCAACACAGCCTATGGCAATTGCACTTATGGTCCTATTCCTTAGGGAAATTAAAATCAAAAACAGAGAGCCACCCCAAAGTTTGGGATGGCTGTGTTCCCAAGAAGCTCGTCTACAGTACCAGGTAAATATCCCAGAAAGCAAAAAATGGATAAAGAAGTTGTGGCACGTACGTGCAAAGCAGTATCACTCAGCAATGAAATCTGTGTCATCAGGCCCGTAGCGGCATAGTGAGTGGATGCAGGTACGGTGATTCTACGTGAACTACGTCACACAGAAATAGAAACATCATAAGATATCACTAATACACGGAATGTAAACTTGACTACACATGAACTGTATAACAAAACAGAACAGGGTCTCAAATTTAGAAAACCAACTAGTGCTTGCTTATGGGGAAAGGTGCGTTGGGGTGCTGCATAAAACCAGAGACTGAAATTAGCACAGATAACATTCCATAAGCCAAATATGTAATAGACAAGACCTACTCCTTGCTCAACGAAATGGACTCAACACCACATATTCAACGCCTAGGAATATACCTGACTAGGAAGAATCTTAAAACCCATAGATATATATGTCTCCGTAAGAGAATCAAGCGTGTGTACAGCGGCCGAAATGCAGCAGTGAAAATCCGATAAATCCCATTATCAAAATAAATTTCGAAAACAAATCACAAAGACAGTGAAATAGAGAGCAATTCTTAAATAATTCACTCAGGGCATGTGATGCAACCGGGATTGACCACATCTACACCCAGAGCTGATTGAGACATAAGGCTGGACACTTCAGGCCAATAGCATTGGTGAGTTTCGGTGAGCAAATGCAGACCCTTTGAAGTCATACTGCATCGTACCTATTCCATGGGCCCCAACTCTTCAGGTTCAAGGGATTCTTCCTCCAGCTAAAACATGCATAGGAAACCCACAGTATGGTCCACCGTGTGATTGGGAAACGATTTAAAATGCATCTCAGTTTTCGTATCCTGGTCCTCGGTTTCACCATTCCAGATGCTTTACTAACATTCTCCCTGCTTGGAGAGTCAGTGCCTTTAACCTCCTGTTTGGCACAGCTTGCAATTTCTGTGCAAGATGAACAGGAATAGGGAGAACCAATGAGAGACTAGCTATAGGTGTCTGCACGGGCAAATGTAACGCACATTGCCCACCAGGAAGAGGAATTAACCAAAGGCTCAGTGTGCCCTGCTGGAAACAGATTAGGGCCTGAAGCAATCCTGCGGTTTTGTGCCCAGCTCACAAGAAAGCGAGTTGAAGAAAGGAGCTCAGGGGCACTGTAATTCACAAACCTGCAGAGTTATAAATGACAGCTATCCTCCAAAAATATATTGAAGTAAGCCTGCGAAGGGGACTTGAAAGCGGGGCAGAATTTCAGGAAAACGATTGCAGGGGGTAGACTGGAATTGCCCTGAAAGCATAGGAAAAGAGGCAGAACGTCGACAATGATGCACTTGGCCAAAAAGGGCGTATGCGTTTTTTCCTGAATATATTCAGGAAAAAACGCATACGCCCTTTTTGGCCAAGCAAGCAAGCCTGTAAAGGAAATCTGCACTACAATGAAGTCTCACTGCCCCCCGGGCAAAAGGGCCATCTGAAAAACGTGTAAAATCCAGAAAGGTACGACAGGATATGGAGAACAGGGAGCCTTGTTATGCTGATTGGCAGGATGTAAATTGCCAGCAGCCACCCTGGAGAAGTGTATGGTGTTTCCTGAAACACGTAAGAAACAAAGCAACACAGCCTATGGCACTTCCACTTATGGTCCTATAGCTTACGGAAATTAAAATCAAAAACAGACAGCCACCCCAATATTTGGGACGGCTGTGTTCACAAGAAGCTCGTCTACAGTATCAGGTAAATATCCCAGAAAGCAAAAAATGGATAAAGAAGTTGTGGCACGTACGTACAATGCAATATCACTCAGCAATGAAATCTGTGTCATCAGGCCCGTAGCGGCATAGTGAGTGGATGCAGGTACGGTGATTCTACGTGAACTACGTCACACAGAAAAAGAAACATCATAAGATATCACTAATACACGGAATGTAACTTGACTACACATGAACTGAATTACAAAACAGAACAGTGTCTCAAATTTAGGAAACCAACTAGTGCTTGCTTATGGGGAAAGGTGCCTTGGGGTGCTGCATAAAACCAGAGACTGAAATTATCACAGATAACTTTCCATAAGCCAAATATGTAATAGACAAGACCTACTCCTTGTTCAACGAAATGGACCCAACACCACATATTCAACGCCTAGGAATATACCTGACTAGGAAGAATCTTAAAACCCATGGATATATATGTCTCCGTAAGAGAATCAAGCGTGTGTATAGCGGCATAAATGCAGCAGTGAAAATCCGATAAATCCCATTATCAAAATAAATTTCAAAAACAAAACACAAAGACAGTGAAATAGAGAGCAATTCTTAACTAATTCACTCAGGGCATGTGATGCAACCGGGATTGACCACATCTACACCCAGAGCTGGTTGAGACATAAGGCTGGACACTTCAGGCTGATAGCATTGGTGAGTTTCGGTGAGCAAATGCAGACCCTTTGAAGTCATACTGCATGGTACCCATTCCATGGGTCCCAACTCTCCAGGTTCAAGGGATTCTTCCTCCAGCTAAAACATGCATGGGAAACCCAGAGTATCGTCCACCGTGTGATTGGGAAACGATTTAAAATGCATCTCAGTTTTCGTATCCTGGTCCTCGGGTTCACCATTCCAGATGCTTTACTAACACTCTCCCTGCTCGGAGTGTCAGTGCCTTTAACCTCCTGTTTGGCACAGCTTGCAATTTCTGTGCAAGATGAACAGGAATAGGGAGAACCAATGAGAGACTAGCTGTAGGTGTATGCACGGGCAAATGTAACGCTCATTGCCCACCAGGAAGAGGAATTAAACAAAGGCTCAGCGTGCCCTGCCGGAAACAGATTAGGGCCTGAAGCAATCCTGCGGTTTTGTGCCCAGCTCACAAGAAAGCGAGTTGAAGAAAGGAGCTCAGGGGCACTGTAATTCACAAACCTGCAGAGTTATAAATGACAGCTATCCTCCAAAAATATACTGAAGTAAGCCTGCGAAGGGGACTTGAAAGCGGGACAGAATTTCAGGAAAACGATTGCAGGGGGTAGACTGGAATTGCCCTGAAAGCATAGGAGAAGAGGCAGAACGTCGACAATGATGCACTTGGCCAAAAAGGGCGTATGCGTTTTTTCCTGAATATATTCAGGAAAAAACGCATACGCCCTTTTTGGACAACCAAGCAAGCCTGTAAAGGAAATCTGCACTACAATGAAGTCTCACTGCCCCCCGGGCAAGAGGGCCATCGGAAAAAAGTGTAAAATCCAGAAAGGTAGGACAGGATATGGAGAAGAGGGAGCCTTGTTATGCTGATTGGCAGGATGTAAATTGCCAACAGTCACCCTGGAGAAGTGTATGGTGTTTCCTGAAACACGTAAGAAATAAAGCAACACAGCCTATGGCAATTGCACTTATGGTCCTATTCCTTAGGGAAATTAAAATCAAAAACAGAGAGCCACCCCAAAGTTTGGGACGGCTGTGTTCCCAAGAAGCTCGTCTACAGTACCAGGTAAATATCCCAGAAAGCAAAATATGGATAAAGAAGTTGTGGCACGTACGTGCAATGCAATATCACTCAGCAATGAAATCTGTGTCATCAGGCCCGTAGCGGCATAGTGAGTGGATGCAGGTACGGTGATTCTACGTGAACTACGTCACACAGAAATAGAAACATCATAAGATATCACTAATACACGGAATGTAAACTTGACTACACATGAACTGAATTACAAAACAGAACAGGGTCTCAAATTTAGAAAACCAACTAGTGCTTGCTTATGGGGAAAGGTGCCTTGGGGTGCTGCATAAAACCAGAGACTGAAATTAGCACAGATAACATTCCATAAGCCAAATATGTAATAGACAAGACCTACTCCTTGCTCAACGAAATGGACTCAACACCACATATTCAACGCCTAGGAATATACCTGACTAGGAGGAATCTTAAAACCCATGGATATACATGTCTCCGTAAGAGAATCAAGCGTGTGTACAGCGGCCGAAACGCAGCAGTGAAAATCCGATAAATCCCATTATCAAAATAAATTTCGAAAACAAAACACAAAGACAGTGAAATCGAGAGCAATTCTTAACTAATTCACTCAGGGCATGTGATGCAACCGGGATTGACCACATCTACACCCAGAGCTGGTTGAGACATAAGGCTGGACACTTCAGGCTGTTAGCATTGGTGAGTTTCGGTGAGCAAATGCAGACCCTTTGAAGTCATACTGCATGGTACCCATTCCATGGGTCCCAACTCTCCAGGTTGAAGGCATTCTTCCTCCAGCTAAAACATGCTTGGGAAACCCAGTGTATCGTCCACCGTGTGATTGGGAAACGATTTAAAATGCATCTCAGTTTTCGTATCCTGGTCCTCGGGTTCACCATTCCAGATGCTTTACTAACACTCTCCCCGCTTGGAGAGTCACTGCCTTTAACCTACTCTTTGGCACAGCTTGCAATTTCTGTGCAAGATGAACAGGAATAGGGAGAACCAATGAGAGACTAGCTGTAGGTGTCTGCACGGGCAAATGTAACGCTCATTGCCCACCAGGAAGAGGAATTAAATAAAGGCTCAGTGTGCCCTGCTGGAAACAGATTAGGGCCTGAAGCAATCCTGCGGGTTTGTGCCCAGCTCACAAGAAAGCGAGTTTAAGAACGGAGCTCAGAGGCACTGTAATTCACAAACCTGCAGAGTTATAAATGACAGCTATCTTCCAAAAGTATATTGAAGTAAGTCTGAGAAGGGGACTTGAAGGCGGGGCAGAATTTCAGGAAAACGATTGCAGGGGGTAGACTGGAATTGCCCTGAAAGCATAGGAAAAGAGGCAGAACGTCGACAATGATGCACTTGGACAAAAAGGGCGTATGCGTTTTTTCCTGAATATATTCAGGAAAAAACGCATACGCCCTTTTTGGCCAAACAAGCAAGCCTGTAAAGGAAATCTGCACTACAATGAAGTCTCACTGCCCCCCGGGCAAGAGGGCCATCTGAAAAAAGTGTAAAATCCAGAAAGGTAGGACAGGATATGGAGAACAGGGAGCCTTGTTATGCTGATTGGCAGGATGTAAATTGCCAACAGCCACCCTGGAGAAGTGTATGGTGTTTCCTGAAACACGTAAGAAATAAAGCAACACAGCCTATGGCAATTGCACTTATGGTACTATTCCTTAGGGAAATTAAAATCAAAAACAGAGAGCCACCCCAAAGTTTGGGACGAAGCTCGTCTACAGTACCAGGTAAATATCCCAGAAAGCAAAAAATGGATAAAGAAGTTGTGGCACGTACGTGCAATGCAATATCACTCAGCAATGAAATCTGTGTCATCAGGCCCGTAGCGGCATAGTGAGTGGATGCAGGTATGGTGATTCTACGTGAACTACGTCACACAGAAAAAGAAACATCATAAGATATCACTAATACACGGAATGTAAACTTCACTACACATGAACTGAATTACAAAACAGAACAGGGTCTCAAATTTAGAAAACCAACCAGTGCTTGCTTATGGGGAAATGTGCCTTGGGGTGCTGCATAAAACCAGAGACTGAAATTAGCACAGATAACATTCCATAAGCCAAATATGTAATAGAGAAGACCTACTCCTTGCTCAACGAAATGGACTCAGCACCACATATTCAACGCCTAGGAATATACATGACTAGGAAGAATCTTAAAACCCAAGGATATATATGTCTCCGTAAGAGAATCAAGCGTGTGTACAGCGGCCGAAACGCAGCAGTGAAAATCCGATAAATCCCATTATCAAAATAAATTTCGAAAACAAAACACAAAGACAGTGAAATAGAGAGCAATTCTTAAATAATTCACTCAGGGCATGTGATGCAACCGGGATTTACCACATCTACACCCAGAGCTGGTTGAGACATAAGGCTGGACACTTCAGGCTGATAGCATTGGTGAGTTTCGGTGAGCAAATGCAGACCCTTTGAAGTCATACTGCATGGTACCCATTCCATGGGTCCCAACTCTCCAGGTTCAAGGCATTCTTCCTCCAGCTAAAACATGCATGGGAAACCCAGAGTATCGTCCACCGTGTGATTGGGAAACGATTTAAAATGCATCTCAGTTTTCGTATCCTGGTCCTCAGGTTCACCATTCCAAATGCTTTACTAACACTCTCCCCGCTTGGAGAGTCAGTGCCTTTAACCTCCTGTTTGGCACAGCTTGCAATTTCTGTGCAAGATGAACAGGAATAGGGAGAAGCAATGAGAGACTAGCTGTAGGTGTCTGCACGGGCAAATGTAACGCTCATTGCAGACCAGGAAGGGGAATTAAACAAAGGCTCAGTGTGCCCTGCTGGAAACAGATTAGGGCCTGAAGCAATCCTGCGGTTTTGTGCCCAGCTCACAAGAAAGCGAGTTGAAGAAAGGAGCTCAGGGGCACTGTAATTCACAAACCTGCAGAGTTATAAATGACAGCTATCTTCCAAAAGTATATTGAAGTAAGCCTGCGAAGGGGACTTGAAAGCGGGGCAGAATTTCAGGAAATCGATTGCAGGGGGTAGACTGGAATTGCCCTGAAAGCATAGGAAAAGAGGCAGAACGTCGACAATGATGCACTTGGCCAAAAAGGGCGTATGCGTTTTTTCCTGAATATATTCAGGAAAAAACGCATACGCCCTTTTTGGCCAAGCAAGCAAGCCTGTAAAGGAAATCTGCACTACAATGAAGTCTCACTGCCCCCCGGGCAAAAGGGCCATCTGAAAAAAGTGTAAAATCCAGAAAGGTAGGACAGGATATGGAGAACAGGGAGCCTTGTTATGCTGATTGGCAGGATGTAAATTGCCAGCAGCCACCCTGGAGAAGTGTATGGTGTTTCCTGAAACACGTAAGAAACAAAGCAACACAGCCTATGGCACTTCCACTTATGGTCCTATAGCTTACGGAAATTAAAATCAAAAACAGACAGCCACCCCAATATTTGGGATGGCTGCGTTCACAAGAAGCTCGTCTACAGTATCAGGTAAATATCCCAGAAAGCAAAAAATGGATAAAGAAGTTGTGGCACGTACGTACAATGCAATATCACTCAGCAATGAAATCTGTGTCATCAGGCCCGTAGCGGCATAGTGAGTGGATGCAGGTACGGTGATTCTACGTGAACTACGTCACACAGAAAAAGAAACATCATAAGATATCACTAATACACGGAATGTAAACTTGACTACACATGAACTGAATTACAAAACAGAACAGTGTCTCAAATTTAGGAAACCAACTAGTGCTTGCTTATGGGGAAAGGTGCCTTGGGGTGCTGCATAAAACCAGAGACTGAAATTAGCACAGATAACTCTCCATAAGCCAAATATGTAATAGACAAGACCTACTCCTTGTTCAACGAAATGGACCCAACACCACATATTCAACGCCTAGGAATATACCTGACTAGGAAGAATCTTAAAACCCATGGATATATATGTCTCCGTAAGAGAATCAAGCGTGTGTACAGCGGCATAAATGCAGCAGTGAAAATCCGATAAATCCCATTATCAAAATAAATTTCAAAAACAAAACACAAAGACAGTGAAATCGAGAGCAATTCTTAACTAATTCACTCAGGGCATGTGATGCAACCGGGATTGACCACATCTACACCCAGAGCTGGTTGAGACATAAGGCTGGACACTTCAGGCTGTTAGCATTGGTGAGTTTCGGTGAGCAAATGCAGACCCTTTGAAGTCATACTGCATGGTACCCATTCCATGGGTCCCAACTCTCCAGGTTCAAGGCATTCTTCCTCCAGCTAAAACATGCTTGGGAACCCAGTGTATCGTCCACTGTGTGATTGGGAAACGATTTAAAATGCATCTCAGTTTTCGTATCCTGGTCCTCGGGTTCACCATTCCAGATGCTTTACTAACACTCTCCCCGCTTGGAGAATCACTGCCTTTAACCTCCTCTTTGGCACAGCTTGCAATTTCTGTGCAAGATGAACAGGAATAGGGAGAACCAATGAGAGACTAGCTGTAGGTGTCTGCACGGGCAAATGTAACGCTCATTGCCCACCAGGAAGAGGAATTAAATAAAGGCTCAGTGTGCCCTGCTGGAAACAGATTAGGGCCTGAAGCAATCCGGCGGTTTTGTGCCCAGCTCACAAGAAAGCGAGTTTAAGAACGGAGCTCAGAGGCACTGTAATTCACAAACCTGCAGAGTTATAAATGACAGCTATCTTCCAAAAGTATATTGAAGTAAGTCTGAGAAGGGGACTTGAAAGCGGGGCAGAATTTCAGGAAAACGATTGCAGGGGGTAGACTGGAATTGCCCTGAAAGCATAGGAAAATAGGCACAACGTCGACAATGATGCACTTGGCCAAAAATTGCGTATGCGTTTTTTCCTGAATATATTCAGGAAAAAACGCATATGCCCTTTTTGGCCAACCAAGCAAGCCTGTAAAGGAAATCTGCACTACAATGAAGTCTCACTGCCCCCCGGGCAAGAGGGCCATCTGAAAAAAGTGTAAAATCCAGAAAGGTAGGACAGGATATGGAGAACAGGGAGCCTTGTTATGCTGATTGGCAGGATGTAAATTGTGAACAGCCACCCTGGAGAAGTGTATGGTGTTTCCTGAAACACGTAAGAAATAAAGCAACACAGCCTATGGCAATTGCACTTATGGTCCTATTCCTTAGGGAAATTAAAATCAAAAACAGAGAGCCACCCCAAAGTTTGTGATGGCTGTGTTCCCAAGAAGCTCGTCTACAGTACCAGGTAAATATCCCAGAAAGCAAAATATGGATAAAGAAGTTGTGGCACGTACGTGCAATGCAATATCACTCAGCAATGAAATCTGTGTCATCAGGCCCGTAGCGGCATAGTGAGTGGATGCAGGTACGGTGATTCTACGTGAACTACGTCACACAGAAAAAGAAACATCATAAGATATCACTAATACACGGAATGTAAACTTGACTACACATGAACTGAATTACAAAACAGAACAGGGTCTCAAATTTAGAAAACCAACTAGTGCTTGCTTATGGGGAAAGGTGCCTTGGGGTGCTGCATAAAACCAGAGACTGAAATTAGCACAGATAACATTCCATAAGCCAAATATGTAATAGACAAGACCTACTCCTTGCTCAACGAAATGGACTCAACACCACATATTCAACGCCTAGGAATATACCTGACTAGGAAGAATCTTAAAACCCATGGATATATATGTCTCCGTAAGAGAATCAAGCATGTGTACAGCGGCCGAAATGCAGCAGTGAAAATCCGATAAATCCCATTATCAAAATAAATTTCGAAAACAAAACACAAAGACAGTGAAATAGAGAGCAATTCTTAACTAATTCAATCAGGGCATGTGATGCAACCGGGATTGACCACATCTACACCCAGAGCTGGTTGAGACATAAGGCTGGACACTTCAGGCTGATAGCATTGGTGAGTTTCGGTGAGCAAATGCAGACCCTTTGAAGTCATACTGCATGGTACCTATTCCATGGGTCCCAACTCTTCAGGTTCAAGGGATTCTTCCTCCAGCTAAAACATGCATGGGAACCCCACAATATGGTCCACCGTGTGATTGGGAAACGATTTAAAATGCATCTCAGTTTTCGTATCCTGGTCCTCGGGTTCACCATTCCAGATGCTTTACTAACACTCTCCCCGCTTGGAGAGTCACTGCCTTTAACCTCCTGTTTGGCACAGCTTGCAATTTCTGTGCAAGATGAACAGGAATAGGGAGAACCAATGAGAGACTAGCTGTAGGTGTCTGCACGGGCAAATGTAACGCTCATTGCCCACCAGGAAGAGGAATTAAACAAAGGCTCAGCGTGCCCTGCTGAAAACAGATTAGGGCCTGAAGCAATCCTGCGGTTTTGTGCCCAGCTCACAAGAAAGCGAGTTGAAGAAAGGAGCTCAGGGGCACTGTACTTCACAAACCTGCAGAGTTATAAATGACAGCTATCCTCCAAAAATATATTGAAGTAAGCCTGCGAAGGGGACTTGAAAGCGGGCAGAATTTCAGGAAAACGATTGCAGGGGGTAGACAGGAATTGCCCTGAAAGCATAGGAAAAGAGGCACAACGTCGACAATGATGCACTTGGCCAAAAAGGGCGTATGCGTTTTTTCCTGAATATATTCAGGAAAAAACGCATACGCCTTTTTGGCCAACCAAGCAAGCCTGTAAAGGAAATCTGCACTACAATGAAGTCTCAATGCCCCCCGGGCAAGAGGGCCATATGAAAAAAGTGTAAAATCCAGAAAGGTAGGACAGGATATGGAGAACAGGGAGCCTTGTTTTGCTGATTGGCAGGATGTAAATTGCCAACAGCCACCCTGGAGAAGTGTATGGTGTTTCCTGAAACACGTAAGAAATAAAGCAACACAGCCTATGGCAATTGCACTTATGGTCCTATTCCTTAGGGAAATTAAAATCAAAAACAGAGAGCCACTCCAAAGTTTGGGACGGCTGTGTTTCCAAGAAGCTCGTCTACAGTACCAGGTAAATATCCCAGAATGCAAAAAATGGATAAAGAAGTTGTGGCACGTACGTGCAATGCAATATCACTCAGCAATGAAATCTGTGTCATCAGGCCCGTAGTGGCATAGTGAGTGGATGCAGGTACGGTGATTCTACGTGAACTATATCACACAGAAAAAGAAACATCATAAGATATCACTAATACACGGAATGTAAATTTAACTACACATGAACTGAATTACAAAACAGAACAGGGTCTCAAATTTTGAAAACCAACTAGTGCTTGCTTATGGGGAAATGTGCGTTGGGATGCTGCATAAAACCAGAGACTGAAATTAGCACAGATAACTTTCCATAAGCCAAATATGTAATAGACAAGACCTACTCCTTGCTCAACGAAATGGACTCAACACCACATATTCAATGCCTAGGAATATACCTGTCTAGGAAGAATCTTAAAACCCATGGATTTATATGTCTCCGTAAGAGAATCAAGCGTGTGTACAGCGGCATAAACGCAGCAGTGAAAATCCGATAAATCCCATTATCAAAATAAATTTCAAAAACAAAACACAAAGACAGTGAAATAGAGAGCAATTCTTAAACAATTCACTCAGGGCATGTGATGCAACCGGGATTGACCACATCTACACCCACAGCTGGTTGAGACATAAGGCTGGACACTTCAGGCTGATAGCATTGGTGAGTTTTGGTGAGCAAATGCAGACCCTTTGAAGTCATACTGCATGGTACCCATTCCATGGGTCCCAACTCTCCAGGTTCAAGGGATTCTTCTTCCAGCTAAAACATGCATGGGAAACCCAGAGTATCGTCCACCGTGTGATTGGGAAACGATTTAAAATGCATCTCAGTTTTCGTATCCTGGTCCTCGGGTTCACCATTCCAGAAGCTTTACTAACACTCTCCCCGCTTGGAGAGTCAGTGCCTTTAACCTCCTCTTTGGCACACCTTGCAATTTCTGTGCAAGATGAACAGGAATAGGGAGAACCAATGAGAGACTAGCTGTAGGTGTCTGCACGGGCAAATGTAATGCTCATTTCCCACCAGGAAGAGGAATTAACCAAACGCTCAGCGTGCCCTGCTGGAAAGAGATTAGTGCCTGAATCAATCCTGCGGTTTTGTGCCCAGCTCACAAGAAAGCGAGTTGAAGAAAGGAGCTCAGGGGCACTGTAATTCACAAACCTGCAGAGTTATAAATGACAGCTATCCTCCAAAAATATATTGAAGTAAGCCTGCAAAGGGGACTTGAAAGCGGGGCAGAAATTCAGGAAAACGATTGAAGGGTTAAACTGGAATTGCACTTAAAGAATAGGAAAAGAGGCAGAACGTCGATAATGATGCACTTGTTCAAAAAGGGCGGGTGCTTTTTTCCCTAAATATATTCAGGAAAAAACGCATACGCACTTTTTGGCCAACCAAGAAGCTTGTAAATAAACCTGCACTACAATGAAATCTCAGTGCCCCCCAGGGCAAAAGGGCCATTTAAAAAAATTGTAAAATCCAGAAACGGAGGACAGGCAATGGAAAACAGGGATCCTTATTATGCTGATGCATATGATGTAAATTGCCGACAGTCATTATGGAGAAGTGTTATGTGTTTCCTGAAACACGTAAGAAACAAAGCAACACAGCCTATGGCACTTCCACTTATGGTCCTACAGCTTAGGGAAATTAAAATCAAAAACACCCAGCCACCTCAAAGTTTGGGACCACTCTGTTCACAAGAACCTCGTTTACAGTACCAGTTAAATATCTCAGAGAGCAAACAATGGATAAAGAAGTTGTGGTACGTACGTACAATGGAATATCACTCAGCAATGAAATCTGTGTCATCAGGCCCGTAGTGGCATAGTGAGTGGATAAAGGTATGGTGATTCTACGTGAAATAAGTCACACATAAAAAGAAACATCATAAAATATCACTAATACACAGTATGTAAACTTGACTACACATGAACTGAATTACAAAACAGAACAGTCTCAAATTTAGAAAACCAACTTGTGCTTTCTTATGGAGAAAGGTGCATTGGAGTGCTGCATAAAACCAGAGACTGAAATTAGCACAGATACCGTTCCATAAGCCAAATATGTAATAGACAAGACCTACTCCTTGCTCAACGAAATGGACTCAACACCACATATTCAACGCCTAGGAATATACCTGACTAGGAAGAATCTTAAAACCCGTGGATATTTATGTCTCCGTAAGAGAATCAAGAGTGTGTACAGCGGCATTAACGCAGCAGTGAAAATCCGATAAATCCCAGTGTCAAAAAAAATTTCAAAAACAAAACACAATGACAGTGAAATAGAGAGCAATTCTTAAATAACTCACACAGGGCATGTGATGCAACCTGGTTTACCACATCTACACCCAGAGCTGGGTGAGAGATAAGGCTTGACCCTTTGGGCTGATAGCATTGGTGAGGTTCAGTGAGCAAATGCAGACCCTTTGATGTCATACTGCCTGGTACCCATTCCATGGTTCCCAACTCTCCAGGTTCAAGGGATTCTTCCTTCTGCTAAAATTTGCATGGGAAACCCAGAGTATGCTCCACCGTGTGACTGGGAAACCTTTTTACATGCATGTCTGTTTTCGTCCCCTGGTACTCAGGTTCACCATTCCAGACCCTTTTCTTACACTCTCCCCATTTGGAGAGTCAGTGCCTTTAACCTCCTGTTTGGCACTGTTTGCAATTTCTGCACAAGATGAACAGGAATAAGGAGAACCAATGGGAGACTATCTGTAGGTGTGTGCACGGGCAAATATTTTTTTTAACATCTTTATTGGGGTATAATTGCTTTACAATGGTGTGTTAGTTTTTGCTTTATAACAAAGTGAATCAGCTATACATATACATATGCTCCCTGTGTCTTCCCTCTTGTGTCTCCCTCCCTCCCTCTCTCCCCCTTCCACCCCTCCAGGCTGTCCCAACGCCCCGAGCTAATATCCCTGTGCCTTGCGGCTGCTTCCCCCTTGCTATCTACCTTACTACATTTGTTAGTGTGTATATGTCCATGACTCTCTCTCGCCCTGTCAAAACTCACCATTCCCCCTCCCCATATCCTCAATTCCGTTCTCCAGTAGGTCTGCGCCTCTATTCCTGTCTTATCCCTAGGTTCTTCATGACATTTTTTTCCTTTAAATTCCATATATATGTGTTAGCATACGCTATTTGTCTTTTTCTTTCTGACTTACTTCACTCTGTATGACAGACTCTAGGTCTATCCATCTCATTACAAATAACTCAGTTTCATTTCTTTTTAAGGCTGAGTAATATTCCATTGTGTATATGTGCCACATCTTCTTTATCCATTCGTCCGATGATGGGTGCTTAGGTTCTTTCCATCTCCGGGCTATTGTAAATAGAGCTGCAATGAACATTTTGGTACATGACTCTTTTTGAATTTTGGTTTTCTCAGGGTATATGCCCAGTATGCACGGGCAATTTTAACACTCATTTCCCAACAGGAAAAGGAATTAACCAAAGGCTCAGCATGCCGTGCTGGAACAAGATTAGGGCCTGAAGCAATCCTGCGGTTTTGTGGCCAGCTCACAAGAAAGCGAGTTGAGGAAAGGAGCTCAGGGGCACTGTCATTCACATACCTGCAGACTTATAAATGACAGAAATCGTACAAAAATATATTGAATTAAGGCTGCGAAGAGGACTTGAAAGTGGGGCAGAATTGCTGGAATCTGATTTCAGGAGGTAGACGTGAATTGCTCTGAAAGCATAAGAGAAGTGGCAGAACCTCGTCAATGAAGCACTTGGCCAAAAAGGGCATATGCATTTTTTCCAGGGCCATCATTCACGGGAGTAGGAGGCTCCCAGCATGCTCCAGTGGCCAACAGAGGGCCCACGTCGCCAAGGCGATGTGAGCTAGCCAGGCAGGAGTGACCTGACATCAGAGGGCCCACCTCACAGAATGGTAGGGAACCCAGCCAGGATCAGACTCTCCCCAGAGGGCCCACATCACCAAGGTGATGGGAACCAGGCAGGAGTGTCCTCACACCCGTGGGGCCACATCATCAAAAGTTGAGGTACCCAGCACATGTGGCCTCAAACCAGAGGACCCACATCACCATGGGTTTCGGAGTGAGGCAGGCAGGATTAACCTCACAACACATGTCCCATTGTATACAAAAGGTGTGGAAACCAGCAGTTGGATCTTCCTAGCAGGCGGCCCAGAGCACTGAGGCTATGAGATCCAGGCCGGCATGAACTCACAACAGAGGGCCCTCATTGTGATTCTGTAAGCAACCCAGCCGTTGTGACCTCAGAGCAGAAGGCCCACATCCCCATGGGGAAGGGAAACAAGCAGGAGTGTCATCGCAAGAGTGGGCACACATGAAAAAATGTGGGGAGCCCAGCAATTAGTGCCTGATGCCAGAGGGCCCTCATCACCGAGGGGCGGTGGCTCCCAGCCAGCTCCGACTGCTACCAGAGGGGCGACGTCGCCAATGCGGAGTGCGACAACCAGGCAGGAGTGACCTCAGAGCAGAGGGTCAACCTCACAGAAGTGTGAAGAAATAAAGAGGATCAGATTCTCACCAGAGGGCCCACATCACCAAGGGAATGGGAACCAGGCAGGAGTGTCCTCACACTAGTGGGGCCACATCACCGAAAAGTGAGGGACCCAGCACACGTGGCCTCAAACCAGAGGACACACATCACAAGGGAGCTGGGATTGAGGCAGGCAGGAGGAGCCTCCAAACAGAGGGACCATAGAATTAAAGAGGTGAAGAATCCCGCAGTTGGAACCTCCCAGCAGGCGGCCAGGAGCAGCGAGACTATGGGATCCAGGCCGGAGTGATCTCACACCAGAGGGCCGTCATCATGAAACTGTGAGCAACCTAGGCGTTGGGATCTCAGAGCAGAAGGCCCACATTCCCATGGGGTTGGGAACCTGTCAGAAGTGTACTCGCACCACAGGGCACACATCAGAGAATTTAGGGAACCCAGGAGTTAGGGCCTGACGCCAGAGGACCCTCATTACCAAGGGGAGGAGACTCCAATCAGGCACCAACACCCAACTGAGGTCCCACGTCGCCAAGGTGACGTGTGACAGCCAGGTAGGAGTGACCTCACCGCAGAGGGCCTACCTCACAGAAGGGTGAGGAACACAGCCAGGATAAGACTCTCACCAGAGGGCCCACATCACCAAGGTGATCAGAACCAGGCAGGAGAGTCTTCACACCAGTGTGGCCACATCATAGAAAGGTGAGGAACCCAGCACATGTGGCCTAAACCAGAAGACCCACATCTCCAAGGGGCTCGGAATGAGGCAGGCAGGAGTAGCCTCACAACACAGGGCCCATAGAATAAAAAAGCTGAGGAATCCAGCAATGGGAACCTCCCAGCAGGCGGCCAAGAGCACCAAGTCTATGCGATTCAGGCCGCAGTAAACTCACAGCAGAGGGTCCACATCATGAAACTGCGAGCAACCCAGCCATTTGGACCTCAGAGCAGAAGGTCCACATCCCCAAGGTGTTGGGAGCATGGCAGGAGTGTCCTCGCACCACTTAGCACATATCAGAAAATGTGGGTACCCAGCAGTTAGGGCCTGAGGCCAGAGGGCCCTCATCACTGAGGGGAGGAGGCTCCCAGCATGTTCCAACTACCACAAGAGGGCCCACGTCGCCAAGGCGGGGTGTGCCAGCCAGGCAGGAGTGACCTCACAGCAGACGGCCCACCTCAAAGAAGTGTGAGGAACCCAACCAGGATCAGACTCTCACCAGAGGGCCCATATCACCAAGGGGACGGGAACCAGGCACGAGTGTCCTCACACCAGTGGGGCCACATCACTAAAAGATGAGGAAACTGGCACATGTGGCCACAAACCAGAGGACCTACATCACCAAGGGGCTGGGAGTGACACAGGCAGGAGGAGCCTCCCAACACAGGGCCCAAAGAATAAAAAAGGTGAGGAACCCAGCAGTTGGAACTTCCCAGCAGGCGGCCCAGAGTACAGAGGCTATGGGATCTAGGAATGAGTGAACTAACACCAGAGAGCTAACATCAGGAAACTGTGAGCAACCCAGTCGTTGGAACCTCAGAGCAGAAGGCCCATATCGCCATGGGGATGGGAACATTTCACGAGTGTCCTGGCATCACTGGGCTCACATCAGAAAACCTGGGGAGCCCAGCAGTTAGAGCCTGACGCCAGAGGGACCTCATCACCGAGGACAGGAGTCTCCAAAAGGATCCAACTGCCACCAGAGGGCCGACGTCACCAAGGCAATGGGAGCAAGCCAGGCAGGAGTTACCTCAGAGCACAGGGCCCACCTCACAGAACGGTAAGGAACCCAGCCAGGATCAGACTCTCACCAGAGGGGCCACATCACCAAGGGGCTGGGAAACAGGCACGAGTGTCCTCACACCATTGGGGCCACATCATCGAAAGGTGAGGGACCCAGCACACGTGGCCTCACACCAGAGGACACACATCACAACGGGGCTGGGATTGAGGCAGGCAGGAGGAGCCTCAAAACAGAGGGCCCATAGAATAAAAAAGGTGAGGAATCCCGCAGTTGGAACCTCCCAGCAGGCGCCCAGGAGCAGCAAGCCTATGGGATCTAGGCCGGAATGAACGCACATCAGAGGGCCCTCATCATGAAACTGTGAGCACCCCAGCCGTTGGGACCTCAGAGCAGAAGGCCCAAATTCCCATGGGGGTGGGAACCTGACAGGAGTGTACTCGCACCACAGGTCGCACATCTGCAAATTTTGGGAGCCCAGGAGTTAGGGTCTGACGCAAGAGGGCCCTCATTACCGAGGGACGGAGACTCGCAGCAGACACCAACTCCCAACTGAGGGCCCACGTCACCAAGGTGATGTGTGCCAGCCAGGCAGGAGTGACCTCACCGCAGAGGGCCTACCTCACAGAAGGGTGAGGAAACCAGCCAGGATAAGACTCTCACCAGAGGGCCCACATCACCAAGGGGATCGGAACCAGGCAGGAGGGTCCTCACACCAGTGTGGCCACATTATAGAAAGGTGAGGAACCCAGAACATGTGGCCTAAAACAGGGGACCCACATCTCCAAGGGGCTAGGAGTGAGGCAAGCAGGAGTATCCTCACAAAACAGAGCCCACAGAATAAAAGTTGTGAGGAATCCAGCAGTTGGAACCGGCCAGTAGGCCGCCCAGAGCACAGAGTCTATGGGATCCAGGCCACAGCAAACTCACAGCAGAGGTCCCACATCATGAAACTGTGAGCAACCCAGCGGATGGGACCTCAGAGCAGAAGGCCCACATCCCTATGGGGATGGGAACCTGACAGGAGTGTCCTCGGCCCACTTCCACGAATCAGAAAATGTGGGAACCCAGCAGTTAGGACCTGAGGCCAGAGGACCCTCATCACCGAGGGGAGGAGGCTCCCAGCAGGCTCTAACTGCCACCATAAGGCCGATGTCACCAAGGCGGGGTGTGCCAACCAGGCAGGAGTGACCTCAGAGCAGAAAGCCCACCTCACAGAAGTGTGAGGAACCCAACAAGGATCAGACTGTCACCAGAGGGCCAACATCACCAAGGGAATGGGAACCAGGCAGGAGTGTCCTCACACCAGTGGGGCTACATCACCATAATTTGAGGGACCCAGCACACGTGGCCTCAAACCTGAGGACACACATCACCAAGGGGCTGGGAGTGAGGCAGGCCAGAGGATCCTCAAAACAGAGGGACCATAGAATAAAAAAGGTGAGGAATCCCACAGTTGGAACCTCCGGCAGGCAGCCAGGAGCAGCGAGGCTATGGGATCTAGGCAGGAGTGAACTCACACCAGAGGGCCCTCATCATGAAACTGTGAGCAACACAGCCGTTGGGACCTCAGAGCAGAAGGCTCACATCCCCATGGGGATGGGAACCTGGCAGGAGTGTCCTTGCACCACTTAGCACGAATCAGAAAATGTGGGAACCCAGCAGTTAGGGCCTGAGGCCAGAGGGCCCTCATCACTGAGGGGAGGAGGCTCCCAGCAGGCTCCAACTGCCACCATATGGCCGACGTTGCCAAGGCGGGGTGTGCCAGCCAGGCAGGAGTGAGCTCAGAGCAGAGGGCCCACCTCACAGAAGGGTGAGGAACCTAACCAGGATCAGACTCTCACCAGAGGGCCAACATCACCAAGGTGATGGGAACCAGGCAAGACTGTCCTAACAGCAGTGGGGCCAACATCACCAAGGGAATGGGAACCAGGCAAGAGTGTCCTCACACCAGTGTGGCCACATTATAGAAAGGTGAGGAACACAGCACATGTGGCCTCAAACAACGGGACACACATCACGAAGGGGCTGGGAGTGAGGCATGCAGGAGGAGACGCACAACCGAGGGCCCATAGAATAAAAAAGGTGAGGAATCGAGAAGTTGGAAACTCCAAGCTGGAGGCCCAGAGCACTGACACTATGGGATACAGGCCAGAGTGAACACACAGCAAAGGGCCCACATCATGAAACTGTGAGCAACCCAGCAGTTGGGACCACAGAACAGAAGTCCCACATGCCCATGGGGATGGGAACCTGGCAGGAGTGACTCGCACCACTGGGCACACATCAGAAAATGTGTGGAGCCCAGCACTTAGGGCCTGACACCAGAAGGCCCTCATCACTGAGGGGAGGAGGCCCCAGCACACTCCAACTGCCACCAGAGGGTCCACATCGCCAAGGCGACGTGCGCCAGCCAGGCAGGATTGACCTCACAGCAGAGGGCCCACATCATGAAAGTGTGAGCAACCCAGCCGTTAGGACCTCAGAACAGAAGGCCCACACGCTCATGAGGATGGGAACCTGGCAGGAGTGCCCTCGTACCACTTAGCACGTATCAGAAAATGTGGGAACCCCGCCATTAGGGTCTGACGCCAGAGGGCCTCATCACCGCGGGAAGGAGGCTCCCAGCAGGCTCCAACTGCCACCAGGGTGCCGAAGTCAACAAGGCGGGTTGTGCCAGCCAAGCAGGAGTGACCTCAGAGAAGAGGGCTCACCTCACGGATGTGTGAGGAACCCAACCAGGATCAGAGTCTCACCAGAGGGCCCACATCACCAAGGGGATGGGAACCAGGCAGGAGTGTCCACACACCAGTGGGGCCACATCATCAAAAGATGAGGAACCCATCACATATGGCCTCAAACCTGAGGACATACATCACCATGTGGCTGGGAGTGAGGCAGGTATCTGGAGGGGCACATTTAACTCTAATTTCCCACCAGGAAGAGGAATTAACCAAAGGCTCAGAGTGCCGTGCTGGACCCTGATTATGGCCTGAAGCAAACCTGCAGTTTTGTGGCCAGCTTACAAGGAAGCGAGTTAAGAAAGGAGCTCAGGGGCACTGTAATTCACAAACCTGCAGAGATAAATGACAGCTATTGGCAAAAATATATCGAAGTAAGTCTGCAAAGAGGACTTGAAAACGAGGCAGAATTGCAGGAATCATATTTCAAGAGGTAGATTGGAATTGCATTTAAAGCATATGAAAAGCGGCAGATCTTTGACAGTGATGCACATGGACAAAAAGTGCGTATACATTTTTCCTGAATATATTCAGGAAAAAACGCATATGAACATTTTGGCCAACCAAGCACTCCAGCAATGGAAATCCACACTACAATGAAGTCACATTTCCCATTCGTCAAAAAGGCCATCTGAATAAAGTGTAAAAACCAGAAACACAGGACAGGCCATGGAGAACAGGGAGCCGTGTTATGCTGATGGGCGGGATGTAAATTGCCAACAGACACTCTGGAGATGTTCATGGTGTATCCTGAAACATCTAAAAAACAAAGCTACAGAGCCTAGGGCACTTCCACTTTTGGCCCTATAGCTTAGGAAAATTAAAATCAACAAGACACAGCCAACACAAAATTTAGGGCTGCTGTGTTTACAAGAACCTCGAGTCCAGTACAAATTAAATATCCCAGAAAGAAAAAAATGGATAAAGAAGTTGTGCTACTTACGTACAACGGAATATCACTCAGCAGTGAAATCAATGTCATCAGGCCTGTAGCAGCAAATTGAGTGGATTTAATTATGATGATTCTAAGAGAAATATATCACACAAAGAAAGATAATTATCATAAGATATCACTAATAGAGGGAGTGTAAACTTGGCTACACATAAACTGAATTACAAAACCGAACAGAGTCTCACATTTAGATAAAAACCTTATGCTTGCTTAAGGGGAAAGTTGAGTTGGGCTGCTGTATAAAAACAGATTGAAATTAGCACACATACCATTCCATAAGCCAAATACGTAATAAACAAGACCTACTCTTTGCTCAACGAAATAGACTCATCCATGGTGTATCACCTCACACCTATTAGAATGGGCATCATCAGAAAATCTACAAACAACAAATGCTGGAAACGGTGTGGAGATAAGGAATCCTCTTCCACTATTGTTGGGAACGTAAATTGATACAGTCACTGTGGAGAACATTATGGAGTTTCTTATAAAACTAAGAATAGAATTACCATATGATACAGCAATCCCTCTACTGGGCATATACCCAGACAAAACCATAAATCAAAAAGAGACATTCACCACAATGTTCATTGCATCACTATTTACACTATCCAGGAAATGGAAGCAACCTAAATGCCCACAGACAGACGAATGCATAAAGATGTGGTACATATATAAAATGGAATATTACTAAGCCATAAAAAGGAATGAAATTGGGACATTTGTAGAGACGTTGATGGATCTAGAGACTGTCATACAGAGTGAAGTAAGTCAGAAAGAGAAAAACAAATCTTGTATATTAATGCATATATGTGGAACCTAGAAAAATTGTACAGATGAACCGTTTTGCAAGGCAGAAATAGAGCAATACATGTATACAACAAACGTATGGACAACAAGGGGGGAAAGCTGTTGGGGATGGTGGTGGGAGGAGTTGAGATATTGGGATTGGTATGTATACATTTATATGTATAAAGTAGATAACCAAAAACAACCTGCTGTATAAAAATATAAAATTAAATTCAAAATAAAAAAATAAAATTAAAAAAAGTAAAACAGAAAAATATTCTTCCCTTCACATACATGTATTTATATGAATAAATTATTTCCATGCTTATATCTGTAAATACACAAAAGAGGAATAAAATCTACCTTGAACCAAAAACGAAAAAAAGATAAAAAAGAACAGAACCCACCAGTTACACAGAGGAAAACCGTTTCAGGGCACTTGCTCCAATTGCAAACAATTCTGAAGTTGGTCAGTGGTGGGGAATCATCTCCCATTCAGCCAGCATGCTCCTCGCAACAAGCGTCCTCACTGCAAAGCTGGTGGACCGTGCCGAGGTATCTGTGAGTAAACGTGGGCCGAGCCCCAGGCCAGCTGCTGCTGAAATGTTCCCACCCTTCCAAGGCTAAACACCTGAATATGTACAAGGACTTGAAAACCTAGAGGAAGGGCCATGGAGCCACATGAGGGACAGCATGCCAGCCGACTTGGTGCCTGCAGGCCAGCCAGGATGGTCCTGGCCCTGGGTGCTCTTCTGGAAGCTCTCCATTTCCCTGCCTGAGATACCCCTGCTGTCCCGGCCCCCACTGCTTTCTTCCTTCCTCACCTGTGCCCAGGGAGAAATTCCAGCGGCAGGTGTGGGTGACACATCCTCTTCTTTAGCAGGTAGCATCTTGGCAACTGCTGCAGAAAGTCCAGCAGAGCCCCACTCACACTGGGACACCCACAAAGCCGTGGCCTCTCACTCCCTCCCACCAGCCCAGCCCCGAGACTGCTGACAGGGCAGAGAAAATGGCGTCAGGCACAGCTGCAGGGGCTCTTGCTGCCTGGAGCGGTGTTTATATTGATCTCAACCCAGGCACACCTGGGGAGGGCTGGCCGGCACGGTCAGGCTTCCCAAGCCAGCCAATAATCACCCCTCAGGGGCTCACAGTTGCTGAAAATGGAACTTGCTGAATTGGCCAGGTCCAAGGAACAGGTGTGGGCTCCTGAGAGTCAGGATAGACAAGGGGCTGCAGCTCTGGCTTGTTTTCTAATTATATTATCTGGCCCATGAGTGGGAGACAACTTCAAGAAAACCCTCTCCTAATGAGAGGAACCCAGGAGTCAGGGAGAGGAGGGGTGGGTGGTGGTTGGAGACAGAGGCCTGGTGCCCCGGGTGCAGTGGAAGTCTCTGGAAGACCAGGTGGAGGAGGCCGCACAGAGTGATGCCCAGGGTCACAGACCTGTCAGAGCTGCTGTTTGTTAGTTCAAGTCCTGCTCTGAGGTGCTCTGTGTCAGATCTGAGCGACAGGTGAGCTGGGAGTGCTCTGCAATGAGGGCTATGTGCACGGTTCCTGTGTGCCCAGCCCTGCCAAGGTACCTGCAAGGGTAGCTCTGTATCCTGGGAGGGGCCTGACCACGGGAGCCCCATGGACTGCAGAGGACCTGCCCAGGGAATCCCATATCCTGGGAGGGGCCTGAACACGAGAGCCCCGTGGGCTGGGGTGGGGGTAGGGTACCTGCCCAGGTGAGCTCCATATCCTGGGATTGGCCTGACCTCGAGAGCCCCATGGGCTGCTGGAGTCCTGGTAAAGGATGTCAGGACAGTCAGTGAAGCCACTGAGGATATACCTCCAGTAGTTCCTAAATCCTACACCCTGCTGGTCATTCTACCAACCACCAGGACTTGGTATTCTGTATTAGTCTTCACTGATGCCTTCTTTTGTATTCCATTAGTCCCAGAGTCACAAGAAATTTTGGCTTGTGAGTGACAGGACTCAACATACAACTAAAACAATACTTCCAGGCTGTCTTGCCCCAAGGGTTCAAAAATTCCCACACCATCTTTGGGGAAAGCTCAGCTAAAGACCTAAAAGTTCTACCTCTGGAAAAGGAAACACTCCTTCAATATTCAGACGACATTCTGATCGCCAGCCCTACTAAGGAGGCCTCAGAACTACCAAGCCAATAAAGGATAGAAGTTGTCCACGAAAAAGCTCAAGTATCACAGACTACGGTGACCTGCCTGGGCTTCATTCTCACAGAAGGTCGGAGAAGCCCATCCCAGGAAAGGGAAGAAACAATTTACAGCCTTACCCCTTTCTGAAACTAGAAGACAGCTTAGGGGTTCCTGGGGAAGCCAGGGTTTCCTGCCTCTGGATCCCTAACTACAGTCTACTAGCTGGGCCTCTATATGAAACACTGAAAGGAAAAGATGATGATCCTTTTGAATAGAATCCAGAAGTGGCCTTTCAAGAATGGAAAGAGCAGTCAATTCAGACCCTTGCCCTGGAACTCCCTAATTTAGCTAAACCCTTTGACCTTTACATTCCTGGTGAAAGGTGAATCGCCATTGGAGTATTAGTGCAAAAACTGGGACCACTTGAAATGGAACAATGCAAGAATGCCATCCAGGTAGGATAAACTATGGTCACCAAGGGGCTTGGCCCACCGCCACATCTGGCCAAGATACTGGTGGTATCTGAAAACCTGGAAATCAGCAGCCCAAAAGGCCACCTCCCTTCTAAGGGAAACGGACCCCACGTGGTGATCCTAACCCCCAACCATGCCCTGAAGTTGCAGGGTTTGCTCCGTGGGCACACTGACCTCGATTGAGGAGGCCCTCCAACTCCAACCTCCAGAGAGATAACCGGGGGCAACGGGGCACCATGACGACCCGTGTGACCATCACTTGACCTGGAGTTTCTCTCATAAAACAACAAGAGTGTGTCCCAAAAGAGTAGACTACTGCTTGCAGTACTTACTGTACCCAGAGGGGAGCTAATAATCTTGGCGGGGGAACCGTATATCATGCTGTCACCATAGAAAAGCCTACAGACACCCTGATGATGGTGGCCAATAAGACCGGCTGGACTCCTGTTTACTTCCAAAGGCTCTTGACTCAGTGACCATCATGATCCTTCATCACCACTGACCCTGGACTGTCTGGGAGCTGAGCGGGCAGGATCCTGACACCTGGTGCTGTTTTTACGTTAATTCAGGGGCCTAATGGAAGAAAGCGCAGACTGTTGGTCAGAGCATCTAGGCTGGCAGAAACGGTCAGTCAGAGCATCTAGGCTGGCAGAAACGGTCAGCCTAAGGTGGCCGAACAAATGTGGGGCGGACTGAAACTGGACCTCACAGTGCCACTGCACATCTCCTTTCTGGACCCTTAAAGGTCATTAGAATCTATAACACTTCCAATACTGGTGCTCAGGTGGACGAGCAGGGAGGCAGGAGGCCTGGGGACAATCAACGTCACCTGGAGGCTGCTGGGGAGAAGTTCTGACCCTCGCCCACGGGTATGAAGCCTCCTAACTCAGCACTCAGCAGTTACAGAAGAAGGGTCTGCACCCGCAGCACTCCAAGAATGAGGAAAGGGACAAAAGGCAGAAGAGAAGTTTGTCCCAGGCAAAGCCCCTTAAAAATGCCTGGGAGATAAAAATAGAATCTGGGCAATAAAATAAAGTCTAACCATTTTTATCCTTTGTGCTTTGTCTAATTTCAGGTGCTCCTAGTGTCCCGCATACAGAGGTTCCACACCCGGCACTTCAGACCAGATTTCCTAGAGCAGAATGGCTCGACGACACTTCAGCTCCTGGGGCCCAGTTCAGACTCCGTGACATAGAGCCTGAGCTGCAGCCAACCAGGTCCTCGAGAGCTCAGCCCCCTCCCTCCCAGTGACTCTGACAGGATCTCTACACAGCAGCCCAGCCCACAGCCCACAGGGTAGCACCTCTCCATTCTCTGATCAAAATATAAAGTTTCCTTTGCTTTTGAACCAAACTCAGTCTCGATCTATTGGCTCCAATGACACTGGGCAGGGGGACACTTGTTGGCGTCCACTCTGGAGGATCAGTAACAGAAATTGAGAACATTGTAACTTCAATGAACAGATGTGTGAGCCAAACTGTAATTAACATAGAACAGTGTATAAGGCTTGGGTAAAATAAGATGTTTCTAACACTTCCATTTGATATTTCCATCACTTTCTTATAAGCAAGTTCAGTGAAAAGGTTTGTCTTCTTTGTCAGGTCAATATTAGAGAAACAAAGTGATTTCTTTCCAAGGATGTACATCTAATAATCTTGGTTAAAGCTTCAATCTTGTTTTAAATGCTTTTGCATTGAAAATGATACCTCTCTTTCAGCTCCCCCATTTCTGAGAAGCATAAAATCTTATAATTTATTATTACCAAAGGGAAATGGTAGGAGGAGGGATAAATTAACAGTTTGGGATTAACACATACACACTGCTATGTATGAAATCATCAGCAAGGAACTACTGTATAGCACAGGGAACTACACTCAATATTTTGCAATAACCTATAAGGGGAAATGATCTGAAAAAGAATAGATATTTTTATTGACATCATCCATCAATGACAGTAAAAATGGAATCTAAGGGAAGACAGTGGTGAGTGCTTCTGACCCTGAAGACTTCAATCATCTAAAGTTTGGACTCTGCCTACTTCCCAAGGCCCTTAATGAACATATGTGTAGCCGTAGCTTAAAAAATTCCCCAGTTTGGGTTGCGGAGAGACACTGATATTTAAAATCCCCTGGTGTTCTCCTCACATGAATGGGACCCTTCCTACACCTAAAACATGCCTGTCACACCCAGAGGATGGTATACCGTCTGATCGGGAAAAGTTTGGAAAAGGCATCTCATCTCCTCATCTCTTGGTGCTAGGGTTCACCACTCCAGCGTCTTTACTAACAGTCTCCCCACTTGGAGATGTCAGCACTGTCAACATCCTGTTGCATACAGTTTGGAATTTGTCCAGAGGATGAAGCAGAAGGAGGAGGAACAATGAGAGACAAGTCCTAGGTGTTCGGACAGGCACATGCCACTCTAATTTCCAATCAGGAAGACGAATTGACCAAAGGCTAGGGTTGCCCATGGAAACAGAATAGGGCTTGAGGAATCCTGATGCTTTGTGGCCAGTTCCCATAAACACAAGTTGGAAAATGGAACTCAGGGGCACTAAAATTCACGAAACTGCAGAATTGAAAATATCTATCACTGAAAAATGTCTTGAGGAAAGTCAGAGAAAAGGACTTGTAAGCAACGGAGAATGGCAGGAAAGGGATTGGAAGAGGTAGAAAGGACTCGCCATTAAGCACAAGAAAAGGGGCTGAACATTGCCAACATTGCAGTTGGCCAAAAAGGGTGTATGCGTCTTTTTCTGTATATATTCAAGAAAAGGGCATACACTTTTTTAGCCAACCAAACAGGTGGGCACTGGAAATCAATACTACAAAACATATCACTTTGCATCAGTCAGAAGAGCCGTCCTCATAAAGTGTAAACACCAGAAATGCAGGACAGGGCAAGGAGAAAAGGGAGCCCTGTGAGTCTTATAGTGGAAATATATATTGCCAACGGTCACTCTGGATAAGCTTATTGTGTTTACTAAAGCATCTAAAAAATGAGCTACCGAGCACAGGGCACTTGCACTCATGGACGTATATCTTGGGAAAAACAAAAATCGAGAGGACACAGGCACCCCAATGTTTACCACCTCTCTGTTTAAAAGATCCTCGACTAGGATATAACTTAAAGTATCTGCAGAGAAAAAACGGACAGAGATGTGGTGCTTATGTAGAGTGGAATATTACTCAGCCTGGAAATCAATGAAATACGGCCAGTTATAACAACTCAAGAGGAGTTACGTGTGATCATTCGAAGTCACATAATTCAAAAAGAAAAAGACATAAGATATCACTAATACATGGAATGTTAACATGGCTACACATGAACTGAATTACAAAAGATAAGAGGGTTTCAAATTAAGAAAACCAACTTATGCTTCCTTAAGGGGAAAGGTGAGTTGGGGTGCTGCATAAAACCAGAGATTGAAATTAGCACAGATACCATTCCATAAGCCAAATATGTAATAGTCAAGACCTACTCCCTGCTCAACGAAATGGACTCCACACGCCATATTCAATGCCTAAGAATATACCGGATTAGTAAGAATCTTAAAACCCATGGATTTATATGTCTCCGTAACAGAATCAAGCACGTGTACAGCGGCATAAACGAAGCAGTGAAAATCCGATAAATCCCATTATTAAAATAAATTTCAAAAACAAAACACAATGACAGTGAAATAGGAAGCAATTCTTAAATAATTCACTCAGGGCATGTGATGCAACCTGGATTTACCACATCTACACCCAGAGCTGGTTGAGACATAAGGCTGGACACTTCAGGCTAATAGCATTGGTGAGTTTCGGTGAGCAAATGCAGACCCTTTGAAGTCATACTGCATGGTACCCATTCCATGGGTCCCAACTCTCCAGGTTCAAGGGATTCTTCCTCCAGCTAAAACATGCATGGAAAACCCAGAGTATCGTCCACCGTGTGATTGGGAAACGATTTAAAATGCATCTCAGTTTTCGTATCCTGGTCCTCGGGTTCACCATTCCAGATGCTTTACTAACACTCTCCCCGCTTGGAGAGTCAGTGCCTTTAACCTCCTCTTTGGCACAGCTTGCCATTTCTGTGCAAGATGAACAGGAATAGGGAGAACCAATGAGAGACTAGCTGTAGGTGTCTGCACGGGCAAATGTAATGCTCATTGCCCACCAGGAAGAACAATTAAACAAAGGCTCAGTGTGCCCTGCTGGAAACAGATTAGGGCCTTAAGCAATCCTGCGGTTTTGTGCCCAGCTCACAAGAAAGCGAGTTGAAGAAAGGAGCTCAGGGGCACTGTAATTCACAAACGTGCAGAGTTATAAATGACAGCTATCTTCCAAAAGTATATTGAAGTAAGCCTGCGAAGGGGACTTGAAAGCAGGGCAGAATTTCAGGAAAACGATTGCAGGGGGTAGACTGGAATTGCCCTGAAAGCATAGGAAAAGAGGCACAACGTCGACAATGATGCACTTGGCCAAAAAGGGCATAAGCGTTTTTTCCTGAATATATTCAGGAAAAAACGCATACGACCTTTTTGGCCAACGGAGCAAGCCTGTAAAGGAAATCTGCACTACAATGAAGTCTCACTGCCCCCCCCCCCCCCCCCCCCGGGCAAAAGGGCCATCTGAAAAAAGTGTAAAATCCTGAAAGGTAGGACAGGATATGGAGAACAGGGAGCCTTGTTATGCTGATTGGCAGGATGTAAATTGCCAGCAGCCACCCTGGAGAAGTGTATGGTGTTTCCTGAAACAGGTAAGAAACAAAGCAACACAGCCTATGGCACTTCCACTTATGGTCCTATAGCTTACGGAAATTAAAATCAAAAACAGACAGCCACCCCAATATTTGGGACGGCTGTGTTCACAAGAAGCTCGTCTACAGTATCAGGTAAATATCCCAGAAAGCAAAAAATGGATAAAGAAGTTGTGGCACGTACGTACAATGCAATATCACTCAGCAATGAAATCTGTGTCATCAGGCCCGTAGCGACATAGTAAGTGGATGCAGGTACGGTGATTCTACGTGAACTACGTCACACAGAAAAAGAAACATCATAAGATATCACTAATACACGGAATGTAAACTTGACTACACATGAACTGAATTACAAAACAGAACAGGGTCTCAAATTTAGAAAACCAACTAGTGCTTGCTTATGGGGAAAGGTGCGTTGGGGTGCTGCATAAAACCAGAGACTGAAATTAGCACAGATAACATTCCATAAGCCAAATATGTAATAGACAAGACCTACTCCTTGCTCAACGAAATGGACTCAACACCACATATTCAACGCCTAGGAATATACCTGACTAGGAAGAATCTTAAAACCCATGGATATATATGTCTCCGTGAGAGAAACAAGCGTGTGTACAGCGGCGGAAATACAGCAGTGAAAATCCGATAAATCCCATTATCAAAATAAATTTCGAAAACAAAACACAAAGACAGTGAAATAGAGAGCAATTCTTAAATAATTCACTCAGGGCATGTGATGCAACCGGGATTGACCACATCTACACCCAGAGCAGGTTGAGACATAAGGCTGGACACTTCAGGCTGATAGCACTGGTGAGTTTCGGTGAGCAAATGCAGACCCTTTGAAGTCATACTGCATGGTACCCATTCCATGGGTCCCAACTCTCCAGGTTCAAGGCATTCTTCCTCCAGCTAAAACATGCATGGGAGACCCAGAGTATCGTCCACCGTGTGATTGGGAAACGATTTAAAATGCATCTCAGTTTTCGTATCCTGGTCCTCGGGTTCACCATTCCAGATGCTTTACTAACACTCTCCCCGCTTGGAGAGTCAGTGCCTTTAAACTCCTGTTTGGCACAGCTTGCCATTTCTGTGCAAGATGAACAGGAATAGGGAGAACCAATGAGAGACTAGCTGTAGGTGTCTGCACGGGCAAATGTAACGCTCATTGCCCACCAGGAAGAGGAATTAAACAAAGGCTCAGTGTGCCCTGCTGGAAACAGATTAGGGCCTGAAGCAATCCTGCGGTTTTGTGCCCAGCTCACAAGAAAGCGAGTTGAAGAAAGGAGCTCAGGGGCACTGTACTTCACAAACCTGCAGAGTTATAAATGACAGCTATCCTCCAAAGATATATTGAAGTAAGTCTGCGAAGGGGACTTGAAAGCGGGGCTGAATTTCAGGAAAACGATTGCAGGGGGTAGACTGGAATTGCCCTGAAAGCATAGGAAAAGAGGCACAACGTCGACAATGATGCACTTGGCTAAAAAGGGCGTATGCGTTTTTTCCTGAATATATTCAGGAAAAAACGCATACGCCTTTTTGGCCAACCAAGCAAGCCTGTAAAGGAAATCTGCACTACAATGAAATCTCACTGCCCCCCCGGGCAAAAGGGCCATCTGAAAAAAGTGTAAAATCCAGAAAGGTAGGACAGGATATGGAGAACAGGGAGCCTTGTTATGCTGATTGGCAGGATGTAAATTGCCAGCAGCCACCCTGAAGAAGTGTATGGTGTTTCCTGAAACACGTAAGAAACAAAGCAACACAGCCTATGGCACTTCCACTTATGGTCCTATAGCTTACGGAAATTAAAATCAAAAACAGACAGCCACCCCAATATTTGGGACGGCTGTGTTCACAAGAAGCTCGTCTACAGTATCAGGTAAATATCCCAGAAAGCAAAATATGGATAAAGAAGTTGTGGCACGTACGTGCAATGCAATATCACTCAGCAATGAAATCTGTGTCATCAGGCCCGTAGCGGCTAGTAAGTGGATGCAGGTACGGTGATTCTACGTGAACTACGTCACACAGAAAAAGAACATCATAAGATATCACTAATACACGGAATGTAAACTTCACTACACATGAACTGAATTACAAAAAAGAACAGGGTCTCAAATTTAGAAAACCAACTAGTGCTTGCTTATGGGGAAAGGTGCGTTGGGGTGCTGCATAAAACCAGAGACTGAAATTAGCACAGATAACATTCCATAAGCTAAATATGTAATAGACAAGACCTACTCCTTGCTCAACGAAATGGACTCAACACCACATATTCAACGCCTAGGAATATACCTGACTAGGAAGAATCTTAAAACCCATGGATATATATGTCTCCGTGAGAGAATCAAGCGTGTGTACAGCGGCGGAAATACAGCAGTGAAAATCCGATAAATCCCATTATCAAAATAAATTTCCAAAACAAAACACAAAGACAGTGAAATAGAGAGCAATTCTTAAATAATTCACTCAGGGCATGTGATGCAACCGGGATTGACCACATCTACACCCAGAGCAGGTTGAGACATAAGGCTGGACACTTCAGGCTGATAGCACTGGTGAGTTTCGGTGAGCAAATGCAGACCCTTTGAAGTCATACTGCATGGTACCCATTCCATGGGTCCCAACTCTCCAGGTTCAAGGCATTCTTCCTCCAGCTAAAACATGCATGGGAAACCCAGAGTATCGTCCACCGTGTGATTGGGAAACGATTTAAAATGCATCTCAGTTTTCGTATCCTGGTCCTCGGGTTCACCATTCCAGATGCTTTACTAACACTCTCCCCGCTTGGAGAGTCAGTGCCTTTAACCTCCTGTTTGGCACAGCTTGCCATTTCTGTGCAAGATGAACAGGAATAGGGAGAACCAATGAGAGACTAGCTGTAGGTGTCTGCACGGGCAAATGTAACGCTCATTGCCCACCAGGAAGAGGAATTAAACAAAGGCTCAGTGTGCCCTGCTGGAAACAGATTAGGGCCTGAAGCAATCCTGCGGTTTTGTGCCCAGCTCACAAGAAAGCGAGTTGAAGAAAGGAGCTCAGGGGCACTGTACTTCACAAACCTGCAGTGTTATAAATGACAGCTATCCTCCAAAAATATATTGAAGTAAGCCTGCGAAGGGGACTTGAAAGCGGGGCTGAATTTCAGGAAAACGATTGCAGGGGGTAGACTGGAATTGCCCTGAAAGCATAGGAAAAGAGGCACAACGTCGACAATGATGCACTTGGCCAAAAAGGGCGTATGCGTTTTTTCCTGAATATATTCAGGAAAAAACGCATACGCCCTTTTTGGCCAACCAAGCAAGCCTGTAAAGGAAATCTGCACTACAATGAAATCTCACTGCCCCCCCGGGCAAAAGGGCCATCTGAAAAAAGTGTAAAATCCTGAAAGGTAGGACAGGATATGGAGAACAGGGAGCCTTGTTATGCTGATTGGCAGGATGTAAATTGCCAGCAGCCACCCTGGAGAAGTGTATGGTGTTTCCTGAAACACGTAAGAAACAAAGCAACACAGCCTATGGCACTTCCACTTATGGTCCTATAGCTTACGGAAATTAAAATCAAAAACAGACAGCCACCCCAATATTTGGGACGGCTGTGTTCACAAGAAGCTCGTCTACAGTATCAGGTAAATATCCCAGAAAGCAAAAAATGGATAAAGAAGTTGTGGCACGTACGTACAATGCAATATCACTCAGCAATGAAATCTGTGTCATCAGGCCCGTAGCGGCATAGTGAGTGGATGCAGGTACGGTGATTCTACGTGAACTACGTCACACAGAAAAAGAAACATCATAAGATATCACTAATACACGGAATGTAAACTTGACTACACATGAACTGAATTACAAAACAGAACAGGGTCTCAAATTTAGAAAACCAACTAGTGCTTGCTTTTGGGGAAAGGTGCGTTGGGGTGCTGCATAAAACCAGAGACTGAAATTAGCACAGATAACATTCCATAAGCCAAATATGTAATAGACAAGACCTACTCCTTGCTCAACGAAATGGACTCAACACCACATATTCAACGCCTAGGAATATACCTGACTAGGAAGAATCTTAAAACCCATGGATATATATGTCTCCGTAAGAGAATCAAGCGTGTGTACAGCGGCGGAAATGCAGCAGTGAAAATCCGATAAATCCCATTATCAAAATAAATTTCGAAACAAAACACAAAGACAGTGAAATAGAGAGCAATTCTTAAGTAATTCACTCAGGGCATGTGATGCAACCGGGATTGACCACATCTACACCCAGAGCTGGTTGAGACATAAGGCTGGACACTTCAGGCTGATAGCACTGGTGAGTTTCGGTGAGCAAATGCAGACCCTTTGAAGTCATACTGCATGGTACCCATTCCATGGGTCCCAACTCTCCTGGTTCAAGGGATTCTTCCTCCAGCTAAAACATGCATGGGAAACCCAGAGTATCATCCACCATGTGATTGGGAAACGATTTAAAATGCATCTCAGTTTTCGTTTCCTAGTCCTCGGGTTCACCATTCCAGATGCTTTACTAACACTCTCCCCGCTTGGAGAGTCAGTGCCTTTAACCTCCTGTTTGGCACAGCTTGCAATTTCTGTGCAAGATGAACAGGAATAGGGAGAACCAATGAGAGACTAGCTGTAGGTGTCTGCACGGGCAAATGTAACGCTCATTGCCCACCAGGAAGAGGAATTAAACAAAGGCTCAGTGTGCCCTGCTGGAAACAGATTAGGGCCTGAAGCAATCCTGCAGTTTTGTGCCCAGCTCACAAGAAAGCGAGTTGAAGAAAGGAGCTCAGGGGCACTGTACTTCACAAACCTACAGAGTTATAAATGACAGCTATCCTCCAAAAATATATTGAAGTAAGCCTGCGAAGGGGACTTGAAAGCGGGGCTGAATTTCAGGAAAACGATTGCAGGGGGTAGACTGGAATTGCCCTGAAAGCATAGGAAAAGAGGCACAACGTCGACAATGATGCACTTGGCCAAAAAGGGCGTATGCGTTTTTTCCTGAATATATTCAGGAAAAAACGCATACGCCCTTTTTGGCCAACCAAGCAAGCCTGTAAAGGAAATCTGCACTACAATGAAATCTCACTGCCCCCCTGGGCAAAAGGGCCATCTGAAAAAAGTGTAAAATCCAGAAAGGTAGGACAGGATATGGAGAACAGGGAGCCTTGTTATGCTGATTGGCAGGATGTAAATTGCCAGCAGCCACCCTGGAGAAGTGTATGGTGTTTCCTGAAACACGTAAGAAACAAAGCAACACAGCCTATGGCACTTCCACTTATGGTCCTATAGCTTACGGAAATTAAAATCAAAAACAGACAGCCACCCCAATATTTGGGACGGCTGTGTTCACAAGAAGCTCGTCTACAGTATCAGGTAAATATCCCAGAAAGCAAAAAATGGATAAAGAAGTTGTGGCACGTAAGTGCAATGTAATATCACTCAGCAATGAAATCTGTGTCATCAGGCCCGTAGCGGCATAGTGAGTGGATGCAGGTACGGTGATTCTACGTGAACTACGTCACACAGAAAAAGAAACATCATAAGATATCACTAATACACGGAATGTAAACTTGACTACACATGAACTGAATTACAAAACAGAACAGGGTCTCAAATTTAGAAAACCAACTAGTGCTTGCTTATGGGGAAAGGTGCGTTGGGGTGCTGCATAAAACCAGAGACTGAAATTAGCACAGATAACATTCCATAAGCCAAATATGTAATAGACAAGACCTACTCCTTGCTCAACGAAATTGAACCAACACCACATATTCAACGCCTAGGAATATACCTGACTAGGAAGAATCTTAAAACCCATGGATATATATGTCTCCGTAAGAGAATCAAGCGTGTGTACAGCGGCGGAAATGCAGCAGTGAAAATCCGATAAATCCCATTATCAAAATAAATTTCCAAAACAAAACACAAAGACAGTGAAATAGAGAGCAATTCTTAAATAATTCACTCAGGGCATGTGATGCAACCGGGATTGACCACATCTACACCCAGAGCTGGTTGAGACATAAGGCTGGACACTTCAGGCTGATAGCATTGGTGAGTTTCGGTGAGCAAATGCAGACCCTTTGAAGTCATACTGCATGGTACCTATTCCATGGGTCCCAACTCTTCAGGTTCAAGGGATTCTTCCTCCAGCTAAAACATGCATGGGAAACCCACAGTATGGTCCACCATGTGATTGGGAAACGATTTAAAATGCATCTCAGTTTTCGTATCCTGGTCCTCGGGTTCACCATTCCAGATGCTTTACTAACACTCTCCCTGCTTGGAGAGTCAGTGCCTTTAACCTCCTGTTTGGCACAGCTTGCAATTTCTGTGCATGATGAACAGGAAAAGGGAGAAACAATGAGAGACTAGCTATAGGTGTCTGCACGGGCAAATGTAACGCTCATTTCCCACCAGGAAGAGGAATAACCAAAGGCTCAGTGTGCCCTGCTGGAAACAGATTAGGGCCTGAAGCAATCCTGCGGTTTTGTGCCCAGCTCACAAGAGCGATGTGAAGAAAGGAGCTCAGGGGCACTGTAATTCACAAACCTGCAGAGTTATAAATGACAGCTATCCTCCAAAAATATATTTAAGTAAGATTGCGAAGGGGACTTGAAAGCGGGGCAGAATTTCTGGAAACCGATTGCAGGGGGTAGACTGGAATTGCCCTGAAAGCATAGGAAAAGAGGCAGAACGTCGACAATGATGCACTTGGCCAAAAAGGGCGTATGCGTTTTTTCCTGAATATATTCAGGAAAAAACGCATACGCCCTTTTTGGCCAGTCAAGCAAGCCTGTAAAGGAAATCTGCACTACAATGAAGACTCACTGCCCCGCCCCCCCCGGGCAAAAGGGCCATCTGAAAAACGTGTAAAATCCAGAAATGTAGGACAGGATATGGAGAACAGGGAACCTTGTTATGCTGATTGGCAGGATGTAAATTGCCGGCAGCCACCCTGGAGAAGTGTATGGTGTTTCCTGAAACACGTAAGAAACAAAGCAACACAGCCTATGGCACTTCCACTTATGGTCCTATAGCTTACGGAAATTAAAATCAAAAACAGACAGCCACCCCAATATTTGGGACGACTGTGTTCACAAGAAGCTCGTCTACAGTATCAGGTAAATATCCCAGAAAGCAAAAAATGGATAAAGATGATGTGGCACGTACGTGCAATGCAATATCACTCAGCAATGATATCTGTGTCATCAGGCCCGTAGCGGCATAGTGAGTGGATGCAGGTACGGTGATTCTACGTGAACTGCGTCACACAGAAAAAGAAACATCATAAGATATCACTAATACAGGGAATGTAAACTTGACTACACATGAACTGAATTACAAAACAGAACAGGGTCTCAAATTTAGAAAACCAACTAGTGCTTGCTTATGGGGAAAGGAGCCTTGGGGTGCTGCATAAAACCAGAGACTGAAATTAGCACAGATAACTTTCCATAAGCCAAATATGTAATAGACAAGACCTACTCCTTGCTCAACGAAATGGACCCAACACCACATATTCAACGCCTAGGAATATACCTGACTAGGAAGAATCTTAAAACCCATGGATATATATGTCTCCGTAAGAGAATCAAGCGTGTGTACAGCGGCCGAAACGCAGCAGTGAAAATCCGATAAATCCCATTATCAAAATAAATTTCGAAAACAAAACACAAAGACAGTGAAATAGAGAGCAATTCTTAAATAATTCAATCAGGGCATGTGATGCAAACGGGATTTACCACATCTACACCCAGAGCTGGTTGAGACATAAGGCTGGACACTTCAGGCTGATAGCATTGGTGAGTTTCGGTGAGCAAATGCAGACCCTTTGAAGTCATACTGCATGGTACCCATTCCATGGGTCCCAACTCTCCAGGTTCAAGGGATTCGTCCTCCAGCTAAAACATGCATGGGAAACCCAGAGTATCGTCCACCGTGTGATTGGGAAACGATTTAAAATGCATCTCAGTTTTCGTATCCTGGTCCTCGGGTTCAACATTCCAGATGCTTTACTAACACTCTCCCCGCTTGGAGAGTCAGTGCCTTTAACCTCCTCTTTGGCACAGCTTGCAATTTCTGTGCAAGATGCACAGGAATAGGGAGAACCAATGAGAGACTAGCCGTAGGTGTCTGCACGGGCAAATGTAATGCTCATTGCCCACCAGGAAGAGGAATTAAACAAAGGCTCAGCATGCCCTGCTGAAAACAGATTAGGGCCTGAAGCAATCCTGCGGTTTTGTGCCCAGCTCACAAGAAAGTGAGTTGAAGAAAGGAGCTCAGGTGCACTGTAATTCACAAACCTGCAGAGTTATAAATGACAGCTATCCTCCAAAAATATATTGAAGAAAGCCTGCGAAGGGGACTTGAAAGCGGGGCAGAATTTCAGGAAAACGATTGTAGGGATAGACTGGAATTGCCCTGAAAGCATAGGAAAAGAGGCAGAACGTCGACAATGATGCACTTGGCCAAAAAGGGCGTATGCGTTTTTTTCTGAATATATTCAGGAAAAAACGCATACGCCCTTTTTGGCCAACCAAGCAAGCCTGTAAAGGAAATCTGCACTAAAATGAAGTCTCACTGCCCCCCGGGCAAAAGGGCCATCTGCAAAAAGTTTAAAATCCAGAAAGGTAGGACAGGATATGGAGAACAGGGAGCTTTGTTATGCTGATTGGCAGGATGTAAATTGCCAGCAGCCACCCTGGAGAAGTGTATGGTGTTTCCTGAAACACGTAAGAAACAAAGCAACACAGCCTATGGCACTTCCACTTATGGTCCTATAGCTTACGGAAATTAAAATCAAAAACAGACAGCCACCCCAATATTTGGGACGGCTGTGTTCACAAGAGGCTCGTCTACAGTATCAGGTAAATATCCCAGAAGGCAAAAAATGGATAAAGAAGTTGTGGCACGTACGTGCAATGCAGTATCACTCAGCAATGAAATCTGTGTCATCAGGCCCGTAGCGGCATAGTGAGAGGATGCAGATACGGTGATTCTACGTGAACTACGTCACACAGAAAAAGAAACATCATAAGATATCACTAATACACGGAATGTAAACTTGACTACACATGAACTGAATTACAAAACAGAACAGGGTCTCAAATTTAGAAAACCAACTAGTGCTTGCTTATGGGGAAAGGTGCCTTGGGGTGCTGCATAAAACCAGAGACTGAAATTAGCACAGATAACATTCCATAAGCCAAATATGTAATAGACAATTCCTACTCCTTTTTCAACGAAATGGACTCAACACCACATATTCAACGCCTAGGAATATACCTGACTAGGAAGAATCTTAAAACCCATGGATATATATGTCTCCGTAAGAGAATCAAGCGTGTGTACAGCGGCCGAAACGCAGCAGTGAAAATCCGATAAATCCCATTATCAAAATAAATTTCGAAACAAAACACAAAGACAGTGAAATTGAGAGCAATTCTTAAATAATTCACTCAGGGAATGTGATGCAACCGGGATTGACCACATCTACACCCAGAGCTGGTTGACACATAAGGCTGGACACTTCAGGCTGATAGCATTGGTGAGTTTCGGTGAGCAAATGCAGACCCTTTGAAGTCATACTGCATGGTACCTATTCCATGGGTCCCAACTCTTCAGGTTCAAGGGATTCTTCCTCCAGCTAAAACATGCATGGGAAACCCACAGTATGGTCCACCGTGTGATTGGGAAACGATTTAAAATGCATCTCAGTTTTCGTATCCTGGTCCTCGGGTTCACCATTCCAGATGCTTTACTAACACTCTCCCTGCTTGGAGAGTCAGTGCCTTTAACCTCCTGTTTGGCCCAGCTTGCAATTTCTGTGCAAGATGAACAGGAATAGGGAGAACCAATGAGAGACTAGCTGTAGGTGTCTGCACGGGCAAACGTAACGCTCATTTCCCACCAGGAAGAGGAATTAACCAAAGGCTCAGCATGCCCTGCCGGAAACAGATTAGGGCCTGAAGCAATCCTGCGGTTTTGTGCCCAGCTCACAAGAAAGCGAGTTGAAGAAGGGAGCTCAGGGGCACTGTAATTCACAAACCTGCAGAGTTATAAATGACAGCTATCCTCCAAAAATATATTGAAGTAAGCCTGCGAAGGGGACTTGAAAGCGGGGCAGAATTTCAGGAAAACGATTGCAGGGGGTAGACTGGAATTGCCCTGAAAGCATAGGAAAAGTGGCACAACGTCGACAATGATGCACTTGGCCAAAAAGTGCGTATGCGTTTTTTCCTGAATATATTCAGGAAAAAACGCATACGCCCTTTTTGGCCAACCAAGCAAGCCTGTAAAGGAAATCTGCACTACAATGAAGTCTCACTGCCCCCCGGGCAAAAGGGCCATCTGAAAAAAGTGTAAAATCCAGAAATGTAGGACAGGATATGGAGAACAGGGAGCCTTGTTATGCTGATTGGCAGGATGTAAATTGCCAGCAGCCACCATAGAGAAGTGTATTCTGTTTCCTGAAACACGTAACAAACAAAGCAACACAGCCTATGGCACTTCCACTTATGGTCCTATAGCTTACGGAAATTAAAATCAAAAACAGACAGCCACCCCAATATTTGGGACGGCTGTGTTCACAAGAAGCTCGTCTACAGTATCAGGTAAATATCCCAGAAAGCAAAAATTGGATAAAGAAGTTGTGGCACGTACGTACAATGCAATATCACTCAGCAATGAAATCTGTGTCATCAGGCCCGTAGCGGCATAGTGAGTGGATGCAGGTACGGTGATTCTACGTGAACTACGTCACACAGAAAAAGAAACATCATAAGATATCACTAATACACGGAATGTAAACTTGACTACACATGAACTGAATTACAAAACAGAACAGGGTCTCAAATTTAGAAAACCAACCAGTGCTTGCTTATGGGGAAAGGTGCCTTGGGGTGCTGCATAAAACCAGAGACTGAAATTAGCACAGATAACTTTCCATAAGCCAAATATGTAATAGACAAGACCTACTCCTTGCTCAACGAAATGGACCCAACACCACATATTCAACGCCTAGGAATATACCTGACTAGGAAGAATCTTAAAACCCATGGATATATATGTCTCCGTAAGAGAATCAAGCGTGTGTACAGCGGCTGAAACGCAGCAGTGAAAATCCGATAAATCCCATTATCAAAATAAATTTCGAAAACAAAACACAAAGACAGTGAAATAGAGAGCAATTCTTAAATAATTCACTCAGGGCATGTGATGCAACCGGGATTTACCACATCTACACCCAGAGCTGGTTGAGACATAAGGCTGGACACTTCAGGCTGATAGCATTGGTGTGTTTCGGTGAGCAAATGCAGACCCTTTGAAGTCATACTGCATGGTACCCATTCCATGGGTCCCAACTCTCCAGGTTCAAGGGATTCTTCCTCCAGCTAAAACATGCATGGGAAACCCAGAGTATCGTCCACCGTGTGATTGGGAAACGATTTAAAATGCATCTCAGTTTTCGTATCCTGGTCCTCGGGTTCACCATTCCAGATGCTTTACTAACACTCTCCCCGCTTGGAGGGTCAGTGCCTTTAACCTCCTGTTTGGCACAGCTTGCAATTTCTGTGCAAGATGTACAGGAATAGGGAGAACCAATGAGAGACTAGCTGTAGGTGTCTGCACCGGCAAATGTAACGCTCATTGCCGACCAGGAAGAGGAATTAAACAAAGGCTCTGCGTGCCCTGCGGAAAACAGATTAGGGCCTGAAGCAATCCTGCGGTTTTGTGCCCAGCTCACAAGAAAGCGAGTTGAAGAAAGGAGCTCAGGGGCACTGTAATTCACAAACCTGCAGAGTTATAAATGACAGCTATCCTCCAAAAATATATTGAAGTAAGCCTGCGAAGGGGACTTGTAAGCGGGGCAGAATTTCAGGAAAACGATTGCAGGGGGTAGACTGGAATTGCCCTGAAAGCATAGGAAAAGAGGCACAACGTCGACAATGATGCACTTGGCCAAAAAGGGCGTATGCGTTTTTTCCTGAATATATTCAGGAAAAAACGCATACGCACTTTTTGGCCAACCAAGCAGGCCTGTAAAGGAAATCTGCACTACAATGAAGTCTCACTGCCCCCCGGGCAAATGGGCCATCTGAAAAAAGTGTAAAATCCAGAAATGTAGGACAGGATATGGAGAACAGGGAGCCTTGTTATGCTGATTGGCAGGATGTAAATTGCCAGCAGCCACCCTGGAGAAGTGTATGGTGTTTCCTGAAACACGTAAGAAACAGAGCAACACAGCCTATGGCACTTCCACTTATGGTCCTATAGCTTACGGAAATTAAAATCAAAAACAGAGAGCAACCCCAATATTTGGGATGGCTGTGTTCACAAGAAGCTCGTCTACAGTATCAGGTAAATACCCCAGAAAGTAAAAAATGGATAAAGAAGTTGTGGCACATACGTACAATGCAATATCACTCAGCAATGAAATCTGTGTCATCAGGCCCGTAGCAGCATAGTGAGTGGATGCAGGTACGGTGATTCTACGTGAACTACGTCACACAGAAAAAGAAACATCATAAGATATCACTAATACACGGAATGTAAACTTGACTACACATGAACTGAGTTACAAAACAGAGCAGGGTCTCAAATTAAAAAACCAACTAGTGCTTGCTTATTGGCAAAGGTGCCTTGGGGTGCTGCATAAAACCAGAGACTGAAATTAGCACAGATACCTTTCCGTAAGCCAAATATGTAATAGACAAGTCCTACTCCTTGCTCAACGAAATGGACTCAACACCACATATTCAACGCCTAGGAATATACCTGACTAGGAAGAATCATAAAACCCATGGATTTATATGTCTCCGTAAGAGAATCAAGCGTGTGTACAGCGGCATAAACGCAGCAGTGAAAATCCGATAAATCCCATTATCAAAATAAATTTCAAAAACAAAACACAAAGACAGTGAAATAGAGAGCAATTCTTAAACAATTCACTCAGGGCATGTGATGCAACCGGGATTTACCACATCTACACCCACAGCTGGTTGAGACATAAGGCTGGACACTTCAGGCTGATAGCATTGGTGAGTTTTGGTGAGCAAATGCAGACCCTTTGAAGTCATACTGCATGGTACCCATTCCATGGGTCCCAACTCTCCAGGTTCAAGGGATTCTTCCTCCAGCTAACACATGCATGGGAAACCCAGAGTATCGTCCACCGTGTGATTGGGAAACGATTTAAAATGCATCTCAGTTTTCGTATCCTGGTCCTCGGGTTCACCATTCCAGATGCTTTACTAACACTCTCCCCGCTTGGAGAGTCAGTGCCTTTAACCTCCTCTTTGGCACAGCTTGCAATTTCTGTGCAAGATGAACAGGAATAGGGAGAACCAATGAGAGACTAGCTGTAGGTGTCTGCACGGGCAAATGTAATGCTCATTTCCCACCAGGAAGAGGAATTAACCATACGCTCAGCGTGCCCTGCTAGAAAGAGATTAGTGCCTGAAGCAATCCTGCGGTTTTGTGCCCAGCTCACAAGAAAGCGAGTTGAAGAAAAGAGCTCAGGGGCACTGTAATTCACAAACCTGCAGAGTTATAAATGACAGCTATCCTCCAAAAATATATTGAAGTAAGCCTGCAAAGGGGACTTGAAAGCGGGGCAGAAATTCAGGAAAACGATTGAAGGGTTAAACTGGAATTGCACTTAAAGAATAGGAAAAGAGGCAGAACGTCGATAATGATGCACTTGTCCAGAAAGTGCGGATGCTTTTTTCCCTAAATATATTCAGGAAAAAACGCATACGCACTTTTTGGCCAACCAAGAAGCTTGTAAATAAACCTGCACTACAATGAAATCTCAGTGCCCCCCAGGGCAAAAGGGCCATTTAAAAAAATTGTAAAATCCAGAAACGGAGGACAGGCAATGGAAAACAGGGATCCTTATTATGCTGATGCATATGATGTAAATTGCCGACAGCCATTCTGAGGAACTGTTATGTGTTTCCTGAAACACGTAAGAAACAAAGCAACACAGCCTATGGCACTTCCACTTATGGTCCTACAGCTTAGGGAAATTAAAATCAAAAACACCCAGCCACCTCAAAGTTTGGGACCTCTCTGTTCACAAGAACCTCGTTTACAGTACCAGGTAAATATCTCAGAGAGCAAACAATGGATAAAGAAGTTGTGGTACGTACGTACAATGGAATATCACTCAGCAATGAAATCTGTGTCATCAGGCCCGTAGTGGCATAGTGAGTGGATACAGGTATGGTGATTCTACGTGAAATAAGTCACACATAAAAAGAAACATCATAAAATATCACTAATACACAGTATGTAAACTTGACTACACATGAACTGAATTACAAAACAGAACAGTCTCAAATTTAGAAAACCAACTTGTGCTTTCTTATGGAGAAAGGTGCGTTGGAGTGCTGCATAAAACCAGAGACTGAAATTAGCACAGATACCGTTCCATAAGCCAAATATGTAATAGACAAGACCTACTCCTTGCTCAACGAAATGGACTCAACACCACATATTCAACGCCTAGGAATATACCTGACTAGGAAGAATCTTAAAACCCGTGGATATTTATGTCTCCGTAAGAGAATCAAGATTGTGTACAGCGGCATTAACGCAGCAGTGAAAATCCGATAAATCCCAGTGTCAAAAAAAATTTCAAAAACAAAACACAATGACAGTGAAATAGAGAGCAATTCTTAAATAACTCACACAGGGCATGTGATGCAACCTGGTTTACCACATCTACACCCAGAGCTGGGTGAGAGATAAGGCTTGACCCTTTGGGCTGATAGCATTGGTGAGGTTCAGTGAGCAAATGCAGACCCTTTGATGTCATACTGCCTGGTACCCATTCCATGGTTCCCAACTCTCCAGGGTCAAGGGATTCTTCCTTCTGCTAAAATTTGCATGGGAAACCCAGAGTATGCTCCACCGTGTGACTGGGAAACCTTTTTACATGCATGTCTGTTTTCATCCCCTGGTACTCAGGTTCACCGTTCCAGACCCTTTTCTTACACTCTCCCCATTTGGAGAGTCAGTGCCTTTAACCTCCTGTTTGGCACTGTTTGCAATTTCTGCGCAAGATGAACAGGAATAAGGAGAACCAATGGGAGACTATCTGTAGGTGTGTGCACGGGCAAATATTTTTTTTAACATCTTTATTGGGGTATAATTGCTTTACAATGGTGTGTTAGTTTTTGCTTTATAACAAAGTGAATCAGCTATACATATACATATGCTCCCTGTGTCTTCCCTCTTGTGTCTCCCTCCCTCCCTCTCTCCCCCTTCCACCCCTCCAGGCTGTCCCAACGCCCCGAGCTAATATCCCTGTGCCTTGCGGCTGCTTCCCCCTTGCTATCTACCTTACTACATTTGTTAGTGTGTATATGTCCATGACTCTCTCTCGCCCTGTCAAAACTCACCATTCCCCCTCCCCATATCCTCAATTCCGTTCTCCAGTAGGTCTGCGCCTCTATTCCTGTCTTATCCCTAGGTTCTTCATGACATTTTTTTCCTTTAAATTCCATATATATGTGTTAGCATACGCTATTTGTCTTTTTCTTTCTGACTTACTTCACTCTGTATGACAGACTCTAGGTCTATCCATCTCATTACAAATAACTCAGTTTCATTTCTTTTTAAGGCTGAGTAATATTCCATTGTGTATATGTGCCACATCTTCTTTATCCATTCGTCCGATGATGGGCGCTTAGGTTCTTTCCATCTCCGGGCTATTGTAAATAGAGCTGCAATGAACATTTTGGTACATGACTCTTTTTGAATTTTGGTTTTCTCAGGGTATATGCCCAGTATGCACGGGCAATTTTAACACTCATTTCCCAACAGGAAAAGGAATTAACCAAAGGCTCAGCATGCCGTGCTGGAACAAGATTAGGGCCTGAAGCAATCCTGCGGTTTTGTGGCCAGCTCACAAGAAAGCGAGTTGAGGAAAGGAGCTCAGGGGCACTGTCATTCACATACCTGCAGACTTATAAATGACAGAAATCGTACAAAAATATATTGAATTAAGGCTGCGAAGAGGACTTGAAAGTGGGGCAGAATTGCTGGAATCCGATTTCAGGAGGTAGACGTGAATTGCTCTGAAAGCATAAGAGAAGTGGCAGAACCTCGTCAATGAAGCACTTGGCCAAAAAGGGCATAGGCATTTTTTCCAGGGCCATCATTCACGGGAGTAGGAGGCTCCCAGCATGCTCCAGTGGCCAACAGAGGGCCCACGTCGCCAAGGCGATGTGAGCTAGCCAGGCAGGAGTGACCTGACATCAGAGGGCCCACCTCACAGAATGGTAGGGAACCCAGCCAGGATCAGACTCTCCCCAGAGGGCCCACATCACCAAGGTGATAGGAACCAGGCAGGAGTGTCCTCACACCCGTGGGGCCACATCATCAAAAGTTGAGGTACCCAGCACATGTGGCCTCAAACCAGAGGACCCACATCACCATGGGTTTCGGAGTGAGGCAGGCAGGATTAACCTCACAACACATGTCCCATTGTATACAAAAGGTGTGGAAACCAGCAGTTGGATCTTCCTAGCAGGCGGCCCAGAGCACTGAGGCTATGAGATCCAGGCCGGCATGAACTCACAACAGAGGGCCCTCATTGTGATTCTGTAAGCAACCTAGCCGTTGTGACCTCAGAGCAGAAGGCCCACATCCCCATGGGGAAGGGAAACAAGCAGGAGTGTCATCGCAAGAGTGGGCACACATGAAAAAATGTGGGGAGCCCAGCAATTAGTGCCTGATGCCAGAGGGCCCTCATCACCGAGGGGCGGTGGCTCCCAGCCAGCTCCGACTGCTACCAGAGGGGCGACGTCGCCAATGCGGAGTGCGACAACCAGGCAGGAGTGACCTCAGAGCAGAGGGTCAACCTCACAGAAGTGTGAAGAAATAAAGAGGATCAGATTCTCACCAGAGGGCCCACATCACCAAGGGAATGGGAACCAGGCAGGAGTGTCCTCACACTAGTGGGGCCACATCACCGAAAAGTGAGGGACCCAGCACACGTGGCCTCAAACCAGAGAACACACATCACAAGGGAGCTGGGATTGAGGCAGGCAGGAGGAGCCTCAAAACAGAGGGACCATAGAATTAAAGAGGTGAAGAATCCCGCAGTTGGAACCTCCCAGCAGGCGGCCAGGAGCAGCGAGACTATGGGATCCAGGCCGGAGTGATCTCACACCAGAGGGCCGTCATCATGAAACTGTGAGCAACCTAGGCGTTGGGATCTCAGAGCAGAAGGCCCACATTCCCATGGGGTTGGGAACCTGTCAGAAGTGTACTCGCACCACAGGGCACACATCAGAGAATTTAGGGAACCCAGGAGTTAGGGCCTGACGCCAGAGGGCCCTCATTACCAAGGGGAGGAGACTCCAATCAGGCACCAACACCCAACTGAGGTCCCACGTCGCCAAGGTGACGTGTGACAGCCAGGTAGGAGTGACCTCACCGCAGAGGGCCTACCTCACAGAAGGGTGAGGAACACAGCCAGGATAAGACTCTCACCAGAGGGCCCACATCACCAAGGTGATCAGAACCAGGCAGGAGAGTCTTCACACCAGTGTGGCCACATCATAGAAAGGTGAGGAACCCAGCACATGTGGCCTAAACCAGAAGACCCACATCTCCAAGGGGCTCGGAATGAGGCAGGCAGGAGTAGCCTCACAACACAGGGCCCATAGAATAAAAAAGCTGAGGAATCCAGCAATGGGAACCTCCCAGCAGGCGGCCAAGAGCACCAAGTCTATGCGATTCAGGCCGCAGTAAACTCACAGCAGAGGGTCCACATCATGAAACTGTGAGCAACCCAGCCATTTGGACCTCAGAGCAGAAGGTCCACATCCCCAAGGTGTTGGGAGCATGGCAGGAGTGTCCTCGCACCACTTAGCACATATCAGAAAATGTGGGTACCCAGCAGTTAGGGCCTGACGCCAGAGGGCCCTCATCACTGAGGGGAGGAGGCTCCCAGCATGTTCCAACTACCACAAGAGGGCCCACGTCGCCAAGGCGGGGTGTGCCAGCCAGGCAGGAGTGACCTCACAGCAGACGGCCCACCTCAAAGAAGTGTGAGGAACCCAACCAGGATCAGACTCTCACCAGAGGGCCCATATCACCAAGGGGACGGGAACCAGGCACGAGTGTCCTCACACCAGTGGGGCCACATCACTAAAAGATGAGGAAACTGGCACATGTGGCCACAAACCAGAGGACCTACATCACCAAGGGGCTGGGAGTGACACAGGCAGGAGGAGCCTCCCAACACAGGGCCCAAAGAATAAAAAAGGTGAGGAACCCAGCAGTTGGAACTTCCCAGCAGGCGGCCCAGAGTACAGAGGCTATGGGATCTAGGAATGAGTGAACTAACACCAGAGAGCTAACATCAGGAAACTGTGAGCAACCCAGTCGTTGGAACCTCAGAGCAGAAGGCCCATATCGCCATGGGGATGGGAACATTTCACGAGTGTCCTGGCATCACTGGGCTCACATCAGAAAACCTGGGGAGCCCAGCAGTTAGAGCCTGACGCCAGAGGGACCTCATCACCGAGGACAGGAGTCTCCAAAAGGATCCAACTGCCACCAGAGGGCCGACGTCACCAAGGCAATGGGAGCAAGCCAGGCAGGAGTTACCTCAGAGCACAGGGCCCACCTCACAGAACGGTAAGGAACCCAGCCAGGATCAGACTCTCACCAGAGGGGCCACATCACCAAGGGGCTGGGAAACAGGCACGAGTGTCCTCACACCATTGGGGCCACATCATCGAAAGGTGAGGGACCCAGCACACGTGGCCTCACACCAGAGGACACACATCACAACGGGGCTGGGATTGAGGCAGGCAGGAGGAGCCTCAAAACAGAGGGCCCATAGAATAAAAAAGGTGAGGAATCCCGCAGTTGGAACCTCCCAGCAGGCGCCCAGGAGCAGCAAGCCTATGGGATCTAGGCCGGAATGAACGCACATCAGAGGGCCCTCATCATGAAACTGTGAGCACCCCAGCCGTTGGGACCTCAGAGCAGAAGGCCCAAATTCCCATGGGGTTGGGAAACTGACAGGAGTGTACTCGCACCACAGGTCGCACATCTGTAAATTTTGGGAGCCCAGGAGTTAGGGTCTGACGCAAGAGGGCCCTCATTACCGAGGGATGGAGACTCGCAGCAGACACCAACTCCCAACTGAGGGCCCACGTCACCAAGGTGATGTGTGCCAGCCAGGCAGGAGTGACCTCACCGCAGAGGGCCTACCTCACAGAAGGGTGAGGAAACCAGCCAGGATAAGACTCTCACCAGAGGGCCCACATCACCAAGGGGATCGGAACCAGGCAGGAGGGTCCTCACACCAGTGTGGCCACATTATAGAAAGGTGAGGAACCCAGAACATGTGGCCTAAAACAGGGGACCCACATCTCCAAGGGGCTAGGAGTGAGGCAAGCAGGAGTATCCTCACAAAACAGAGCCCACAGAATAAAAGTTGTGAGGAATCCAGCAGTTGGAACCGGCCAGTAGGCCGCCCAGGGCACAGAGTCTATGGGATCCAGGCCACAGCAAACTCACAGCAGAGGTCCCACATCATGAAACTGTGAGCAACCCAGCGGATGGGACCTCAGAGCAGAAGGCCCACATCCCTATGGGGATGGGAACCTGACAGGAGTGTCCTCGGCCCACTTCCACGAATCAGAAAATGTGGGAACCCAGCAGTTAGGACCTGAGGCCAGAGGACCCTCATCACCGAGGGGAGGAGGCTCCCAGCAGGCTCTAACTGCCACCATAAGGCCGATGTCACCAAGGTGGGGTGTGCCAACCAGGCAGGAGTGACCTCAGAGCAGAAAGCCCACCTCACAGAAGTGTGAGGAACCCAACAAGGATCAGACTGTCACCAGAGGGCCAACATCACCAAGGGAATGGGAACCAGGCAGGAGTGTCCTCACACCAGTGGGGCTACATCACCATAATTTGAGGGACCCAGCACACGTGGCCTCAAACCTGAGGACACACATCACCAAGGGGCTGGGAGTGAGGCAGGCCAGAGGATCCTCAAAACAGATGGACCATAGAATAAAAAAGGTGAGGAATCCCACAGTTGGAACCTCCGGCAGGCAGCCAGGAGCAGCGAGGCTATGGGATCTAGGCAGGAGTGAACTCACACCAGAGGGCCCTCATCATGAAACTGTGAGCAACACAGCCGTTGGGACCTCAGAGCAGAAGGCTCACATCCCCATGGGGATGGGAACCTGGCAGGAGTGTCCTTGCACCACTTAGCACGAATCAGAAAATGTGGGAACCCAGCAGTTAGGGCCTGAGGCCAGAGGGCCCTCATCACTGAGGGGAGGAGGCTCCCAGCAGGCTCCAACTGCCACCATATGGCCGACGTTGCCAAGGCGGGGTGTGCCAGCCAGGCAGGAGTGAGCTCAGAGCAGAGGGCCCACCTCACAGAAGGGTGAGGAACCTAACCAGGATCAGACTCTCACCAGAGGGCCAACATCACCAAGGTGATGGGAACCAGGCAAGACTGTCCTAACAGCAGTGGGGCCAACATCACCAAGGGAATGGGAACCAGGCAAGAGTGTCCTCACACCAGTGTGGCCACATTATAGAAAGGTGAGGAACACAGCACATGTGGCCTCAAACAACGGGACACACATCACGAAGGGGCTGGGAGTGAGGCATGCAGGAGGAGACGCACAACCGAGGGCCCATAGAATAAAAAAGGTGAGGAATCGAGAAGTTGGAAACTCCAAGCTGGAGGCCCAGAGCACTGACACTATGGGATACAGGCCAGAGTGAACACACAGCAAAGGGCCCACATCATGAAACTGTGAGCAACCCAGCAGTTGGGACCACAGAACAGAAGTCCCACATGCCCATGGGGATGGGAACCTGGCAGGAGTGACTCGCACCACTGGGCACACATCAGAAAATGTGTGGAGCCCAGCACTTAGGGCCTGACACCAGAAGGCCCTCATCACTGAGGGGAGGAGGCCCCAGCACACTCCAACTGCCACCAGAGGGTCCACATCGCCAAGGCGACGTGCGCCAGCCAGGCAGGATTGACCTCACAGCAGAGGGCCCACATCATGAAAGTGTGAGCAACCCAGCCGTTAGGACCTCAGAACAGAAGGCCCACACGCTCATGAGGATGGGAACCTGGCAGGAGTGCCCTCGTACCACTTAGCACGTATCAGAAAATGTGGGAACCCCGCCATTAGGGTCTGACGCCAGAGGGCCTCATCACCGCGGGAAGGAGGCTCCCAGCAGGCTCCAACTGCCACCAGGGTGCCGAAGTCAACAAGGCGGGTTGTGCCAGCCAGGCAGGAGTGACCTCAGAGAAGAGGGCTCACCTCACGGATGTGTGAGGAACCCAACCAGGATCAGAGTCTCACCAGAGGGCCCACATCACCAAGGGGATGGGAACCAGGCAGGAGTGTCCACACACCAGTGGGGCCACATCATCAAAAGATGAGGAACCCATCACATATGGCCTCAAACCTGAGGACATACATCACCATGTGGCTGGGAGTGAGGCAGGTATCTGGAGGGGCACATTTAACTCTAATTTCCCACCAGGAAGAGGAATTAACCAAAGGCTCAGAGTGCCGTGCTGGACCCTGATTATGGCCTGAAGCAAACCTGCAGTTTTGTGGCCAGCTTACAAGGAAGCGAGTTAAGAAAGGAGCTCAGGGGCACTGTAATTCACAAACCTGCAGAGATAAATGACAGCTATTGGCAAAAATATATCGAAGTAAGTCTGCAAAGAGGACTTGAAAACGAGGCAGAATTGCAGGAATCATATTTCAAGAGGTAGATTGGAATTGCATTTAAAGCATATGAAAAGCGGCAGATCTTTGACAGTGATGCACATGGACAAAAAGTGCGTATACATTTTTCCTGAATATATTCAGGAAAAAACGCATATGAACATTTTGGCCAACCAAGCACTCCAGCAATGGAAATCCACACTACAATGAAGTCACATTTCCCATTCGTCAAAAAGGCCATCTGAATAAAGTGTAAAAACCAGAAACACAGGACAGGCCATGGAGAACAGGGAGCCGTGTTATGCTGATGGGCGGGATGTAAATTGCCAACAGACACTCTGGAGATGTTCATGGTGTATCCTGAAACATCTAGAAAACAAAGCTACAGAGCCTAGGGCACTTCCACTTTTGGCCCTATAGCTTAGGAAAATTAAAATCAACAAGACACAGCCAACACAAAATTTAGGGCTGCTGTGTTTACAAGAACCTCGAGTCCAGTACAAATTAAATATCCCAGAAAGAAAAAAATGGATAAAGAAGTTGTGCTACTTACGTACAACGGAATATCACTCAGCAGTGAAATCAATGTCATCAGGCCTGTAGCAGCAAATTGAGTGGATTTAATTATGATGATTCTAAGAGAAATATATCACACAAAGAAAGATAATTATCATAAGATATCACTAATAGAGGGAGTGTAAACTTGGCTACACATAAACTGAATTACAAAACCGAACAGAGTCTCACATTTAGATAAAAACCTTATGCTTGCTTAAGGGGAAAGTTGAGTTGGGCTGCTGTATAAAAACAGATTGAAATTAGCACACATACCATTCCATAAGCCAAATACGTAATAAACAAGACCTACTCTTTGCTCAACGAAATAGACTCATCCATGGTGTATCACCTCACACCTATTAGAATGGGCATCATCAGAAAATCTACAAACAACAAATGCTGGAAACGGTGTGGAGATAAGGAATCCTCTTCCACTATTGTTGGGAACGTAAATTGATACAGTCACTGTGGAGAACATTATGGAGTTTCTTATAAAACTAAGAATAGAATTACCATATGATACAGCAATCCCTCTACTGGGCATATACCCAGACAAAACCATAAATCAAAAAGAGACATTCACCACAATGTTCATTGCATCACTATTTACACTATCCAGGAAATGGAAGCAACCTAAATGCCCACAGACAGACGAATGCATAAAGATGTGGTACATATATAAAATGGAATATTACTAAGCCATAAAAAGGAATGAAATTGGGACATTTGTAGAGACGTTGATGGATCTAGAGACTGTCATACAGAGTGAAGTAAGTCAGAAAGAGAAAAACAAATCTTGTATATTAATGCATATATGTGGAACCTAGAAAAATTGTACAGATGAACCGTTTTGCAAGGCAGAAATAGAGCAATACATGTATACAACAAACGTATGGACAACAAGGGGGGAAAGCTGTTGGGGATGGTGGTGGGAGGAGTTGAGATATTGGGATTGGTATGTATACATTTATATGTATAAAGTAGATAACCAAAAACAACCTGCTGTATAAAAATATAAAATTAAATTCAAAATAAAAAAATAAAATTAAAAAAAGTAAAACAGAAAAATATTCTTCCCTTCACATACATGTATTTATATGAATAAATTATTTCCATGCTTATATCTGTAAATACACAAAAGAGGAATAAAATCTACCTTGAACCAAAAACGAAAAAAAGATAAAAAAGAACAGAACCCACCAGTTACACAGAGGAAAACCGTTTCAGGGCACTTGCTCCAATTGCAAACAATTCTGAAGTTGGTCAGTGGTGGGGAATCATCTCCCATTCAGCCAGCATGCTCCTCGCAACAAGCGTCCTCACTGCAAAGCTGGTGGACCGTGCCGAGGTATCTGTGAGTAAACGTGGGCCGAGCCCCAGGCCAGCTGCTGCTGAAATGTTCCCACCCTTCCAAGGCTAAACACCTGAATATGTACAAGGACTTGAAAACCTAGAGGAAGGGCCATGGAGCCACATGAGGGACAGCATGCCAGCCGACTTGGTGCCTGCAGGCCAGCCAGGATGGTCCTGGCCCTGGGTGCTCTTCTGGAAGCTCTCCATTTCCCTGCCTGAGATACCCCTGCTGTCCCGGCCCCCACTGCTTTCTTCCTTCCTCACCTGTGCCCAGGGAGAAATTCCAGCGGCAGGTGTGGGTGACACATCCTCTTCTTTAGCAGGTAGCATCTTGGCAACTGCTGCAGAAAGTCCAGCAGAGCCCCACTCACACTGGGACACCCACAAAGCCGTGGCCTCTCACTCCCTCCCACCAGCCCAGCCCCGAGACTGCTGACAGGGCAGAGAAAATGGCGTCAGGCACAGCTGCAGGGGCTCTTGCTGCCTGGAGCGGTGTTTATATTGATCTCAACCCAGGCACACCTGGGGAGGGCTGGCCGGCACGGTCAGGCTTCCCAAGCCAGCCAATAATCACCCCTCAGGGGCTCACAGTTGCTGAAAATGGAACTTGCTGAATTGGCCAGGTCCAAGGAACAGGTGTGGGCTCCTGAGAGTCAGGATAGACAAGGGGGTGCAGCTCTGGCTTGTTTTCTAATTATATTATCTGGCCCATGAGTGGGAGACAACTTCAAGAAAACCCTCTCCTAATGAGAGGAACCCAGGAGTCAGGGAGAGGAGGGGTGGGTGGTGGTTGGAGACAGAGGCCTGGTGCCCCGGGTGCAGTGGAAGTCTCTGGAAGACCAGGTGGAGGAGGCCGCACAGAGTGATGCCCAGGGTCACAGACCTGTCAGAGCTGCTGTTTGTTAGTTCAAGTCCTGCTCTGAGGTGCTCTGTGTCAGATCTGAGCGACAGGTGAGCTGGGAGTGCTCTGCAATGAGGGCTATGTGCACGGTTCCTGTGTGCCCAGCCCTGCCAAGGTACCTGCAAGGGTAGCTCTGTATCCTGGGAGGGGCCTGACCACGGGAGCCCCATGGACTGCAGAGGACCTGCCCAGGGAATCCCATATCCTGGGAGGGGCCTGAACACGAGAGCCCCGTGGTCTGGGGTGGGGGTAGGGTACCTGCCCAGGTGAGCTCCATATCCTGGGATTGGCCTGACCTCGAGAGCCCCATGGGCTGCTGGAGTCCTGGTAAAGGATGTCAGGACAGTCAGTGAAGCCACTGAGGATATACCTCCAGTAGTTCCTAAATCCTACACCCTGCTGGTCATTCTACCAACCACCAGGACTTGGTATTCTGTATTAGTCTTCACTGATGCCTTCTTTTGTATTCCATTAGTCCCAGAGTCACAAGAAATTTTGGCTTGTGAGTGACAGGACTCAACATACAACTAAAACAATACTTCCAGGCTGTCTTGCCCCAAGGGTTCAAAAATTCCCACACCATCTTTGGGGAAAGCTCAGCTAAAGACCTAAAAGTTCTACCTCTGGAAAAGGAAACACTCCTTCAATATTCAGACGACATTCTGATCGCCAGCCCTACTAAGGAGGCCTCAGAACTACCAAGCCAATAAAGGATAGAAGTTGTCCACGAAAAAGCTCAAGTATCACAGACTACGGTGACCTGCCTGGGCTTCATTCTCACAGAAGGTCAGAGAAGCCCATCCCAGGAAAGGGAAGAAACAATTTACAGCCTTACCCCTTTCTGAAACTAGAAGACAGCTTAGGGGTTCCTGGGGAAGCCAGGGTTTCCTGCCTCTGGATCCCTAACTACAGTCTACTAGCTGGGCCTCTATATGAAACACTGAAAGGAAAAGATGATGATCCTTTTGAATAGAATCCAGAAGTGGCCTTTCAAGAATGGAAAGAGCAGTCAATTCAGACCCTTGCCCTGGAACTCCCTAATTTAGCTAAACCCTTTGACCTTTACATTCCTGGTGAAAGGTGAATCGCCATTGGAGTATTAGTGCAAAAACTGGGACCACTTGAAATGGAACAATGCAAGAATGCCATCCAGGTAGGATAAACTATGGTCACCAAGGGGCTTGGCCCACCGCCACATCTGGCCAAGATACTGGTGGTATCTGAAAACCTGGAAATCAGCAGCCCAAAAGGCCACCTCCCTTCTAAGGGAAACGGACCCCACGTGGTGATCCTAACCCCCAACCATGCCCTGAAGTTGCAGGGTTTGCTCCGTGGGCACACTGACCTCGATTGAGGAGGCCCTCCAACTCCAACCTCCAGAGAGATAACCAGGGGCAACGGGGCACCATGACGACCCGTGTGACCATCACTTGACCTGGAGTTTCTCTCATAAAACAACAAGAGTGTGTCCCAAAAGAGTAGACTACTGCTTGCAGTACTTACTGTACCCAGAGGGGAGCTAATAATCTTGGCGGGGGAACCGTATATCATGCTGTCACCATAGAAAAGCCTACAGACACCCTGATGATGGTGGCCAATAAGACCGGCTGGACTCCTGTTTACTTCCAAAGGCTCTTGACTCAGTGACCATCATGATCCTTCATCACCACTGACCCTGGACTGTCTGGGAGCTGAGCGGGCAGGATCCTGACACCTGGTGCTGTTTTTACGTTAATTCAGGGGCCTAATGGAAGAAAGCGCAGACTGTTGGTCAGAGCATCTAGGCTGGCAGAAACGGTCAGTCAGAGCATCTAGGCTGGCAGAAACGGTCAGCCTAAGGTGGCCGAACAAATGTGGGGCGGAGTGAAACTGGACCTCACAGCGCCACTGCACATCTCCTTTCTGGACCCTTAAAGGTCATTAGAATCTATAACACTTCCAATACTGGTGCTCAGGTGGACGAACAGGGAGGCAGGAGGCCTGGGGACAATCAACGTCACCTGGAGGCTGCTGGGGAGAAGTTCTGACCCTCGCCCACGGGTATGAAGCCTCCTAACTCAGCACTCAGCAGTTACAGAAGAAGGGTCTGCACCCGCAGCACTCCAAGAATGAGGAAAGGGACAAAAGGCAGAAGAGAAGTTTGTCCCAGGCAAAGCCCCTTAAAAATGCCTGGGAGATAAAAATAGAATCTGGGCAATAAAATAAAGTCTAACCATTTTTATCCTTTGTGCTTTGTCTAATTTCAGGTGCTCCTAGTGTCCCGCATACAGAGGTTCCACACCCGGCACTTCAGACCAGATTTCCTAGAGCAGAATGGCTCGATGACACTTCAGCTCCTGGGGCCCAGTTCAGACTCCGTGACATAGAGCCTGAGCTGCAGCCAACCAGGTCCTCGAGAGCTCAGTCCCCTCCCTCCCAGTGACTCTGACAGGATCTCTACACAGCAGCCCAGCCCACAGCCCACAGGGTAGCACCTCTCCATTCTCTGATCAAAATATAAAGTTTCCTTTGCTTTTGAACCAAACTCAGTCTCGATCTATTGGCTCCAATGACACTGGGCAGGGGGACACTTGTTGGCGTCCACTCTGGAGGATCAGTAACAGAAATTGAGAACATTGTAACTTCAATGAACAGATGTGTGAGCCAAACTGTAATTAACATAGAACAGTGTATAAGGCTCGGGTAAAATAAGATGTTTCTAACACTTCCATTTGATATTTCCATCACTTTCTTATAAGCAAGTTCAGTGAAAAGGTTTGTCTTCTTTGTCAGGTCAATATTAGAGAAACAAAGTGATTTCTTTCCAAGGATGTACATCTAATAATCTTGGTTAAAGCTTCAATCTTGTTTTAAATGCTTTTGCATTGAAAATGATACCTCTCTTTCAGCTCCCCCATTTCTGAGAAGCATAAAATCTTATAATTTATTATTACCAAAGGGAAATGGTAGGAGGAGGGATAAATTAACAGTTTGGGATTAACACATACACACTGCTATGTATGAAATCATCAGCAAGGAACTACTGTATAGCACAGGGAACTACACTCAATATTTTGCAATAACCTATAAGGGGAAATGATCTGAAAAAGAATAGATATTTTTATTGACATCATCCATCAATGACAGTAAAAATGGAATCTAAGGGAAGACAGTGGTGAGTGCTTCTGACCCTGAAGACTTCAATCATCTAAAGTTTGGACTCTGCCTACTTCCCAAGGCCCTTAATGAACATATGTGTAGCCGTAGCTTAAAAAATTCCCCAGTTTGGGTTGCGGAGAGACACTGATATTTAAAATCCCCTGGTGTTCTCCTCACATGAATGGGACCCTTCCTACACCTAAAACATGCCTGTCACACCCAGAGGATGGTATACCGTCTGATCGGGAAAAGTTTGGAAAAGGCATCTCATCTCCTCATCTCTTGGTGCTAGGGTTCACCACTCCAGCGTCTTTACTAACAGTCTCCCCACTTGGAGATGTCAGCACTGTCAACATCCTGTTGCATACAGTTTGGAATTTGTCCAGAGGATGAAGCAGAAGGAGGAGGAACAATGAGAGACAAGTCCTAGGTGTTCGGACAGGCACATGCCACTCTAATTTCCAATCAGGAAGACGAATTGACCAAAGGCTAGGGTTGCCCATGGAAACAGAATAGGGCTTGAGGAATCCTGATGCTTTGTGGCCAGTTCCCATAAACACAAGTTGGAAAATGGAACTCAGGGGCACTAAAATTCACGAAACTGCAGAATTGAAAATATCTATCACTGAAAAATGTCTTGAGGAAAGTCAGAGAAAAGGACTTGTAAGCAACGGAGAATGGCAGGAAAGGGATTGGAAGAGGTAGAAAGGACTCGCCATTAAGCACAAGAAAAGGGGCTGAACATTGCCAACATTGCAGTTGGCCAAAAAGGGTGTATGCGTCTTTTTCTGTATATATTCAAGAAAAGGGCATACACTTTTTTAGCCAACCAAACAGGTGGGCACTGGAAATCAATACTACAAAACATATCACTTTGCATCAGTCAGAAGAGCCGTCCTCATAAAGTGTAAACACCAGAAATGCAGGACAGGGCAAGGAGAAAAGGGAGCCCTGTGAGTCTTATAGTGGAAATGTATATTGCCAACGGTCACTCTGGATAAGTCTATTGTGTTTACTAAAGCATCTAAAAAATGAGCTACCGAGCACAGGGCACTTGCACTCATGGACGTATATCTTGGGAAAAACAAAAATCGAGAGGACACAGGCACCCCAATGTTTACCACCTCTCTGTTTAAAAGATCCTCGACTAGGATATAACTTAAAGTATCTGCAGAGAAAAAACGGACAGAGATGTGGTGCTTATGTAGAGTGGAATATTACTCAGCCTGGAAATCAATGAAATACGGCCAGTTATAACAACTCAAGAGGAGTTACGTGTGATCATTCGAAGTCACATAATTCAAAAAGAAAAAGACATAAGATATCACGAATACATGGAATGTTAACATGGCTACACATGAACTGAATTACAAAAGATAAGAGGGTTTCAAATTAAGAAAACCAACTTATGCTTCCTTAAGGGGAAAGGTGAGTTGGGGTGCTGCATAAAACCAGAGATTGAAATTAGCACAGATACCATTCCATAAGCCAAATATGTAATAGTCAAGACCTACTCCTTGCTCAACGAAATGGACTCCACACGCCATATTCAATGCCTAAGAATATACCGGATTAGTAAGAATCTTAAAACCCATGGATTTATATGTCTCCGTAACAGAATCAAGCGCGTGTACAGCGGCAGAAACGAAGCAGTGAAAATCCGATAAATCCCATTATTAAAATAAATTTCAAAAACAAAACACAATGACAGTGAAATAGGAAGCAATTCTTAAATAATTCACTCAGGGCATGTGATGCAACCTGGATTTACCACATCTACACCCAGAGCTGGATGAGACATAAGGCTGGACACTTCAGGCTGATAGCATTGGTGAGTTTCGGTGAGCAAATGCAGACCCTTTGAAGTCATACTGCATGGTACCCATTCCATGGGTCCCAACTATCCAGGTTCAAGGGATTCTTCCTCCAGCTAAAACATGCATGGGAAACCCAGAGTATCGTCCACCGTGTGATTGGGAAACGATTTAAAATGCATCTCAGTTTTCGTATCCTGGTCCTCGGGTTCACCATTCCAGATGCTTTACTAACACTCTCCCCGCTTGGAGAGTCAGTGCCTTTAACCTCCTCTTTGGCACAGCTTGCAATTTCTGTGCAAGATGAACAGGAATAGGGAGAACCAATGAGAGACTAGCTGTAGGTGTCTGCACGGGCAAATGTAATGCTCATTGCCCACCAGGAAGAACAATTAAACAAAGGCTCAGTGTGCCCTGCTGGAAACAGATTAGGGCCTTAAGCAATCCTGCGGTTTTGTGCCCAGCTCACAAGAAAGCGAGTTGAAGAAAGGAGCTCAGGGGCACTGTAATTCACAAACGTGCAGAGTTTAAATGACAGCTATCTTCCAAAAGTATATTGAAGTAAGCCTGCGAAGGGGACTTGAAAGCAGGGCAGAATTTCAGGAAAACGATTGCAGGGGGTAGACTGGAATTGCCCTGAAAGCATAGGAAAAGAGGCACAACGTCGACAATGATGCACTTGGCCAAAAAGGGCGTAAGCGTTTTTTCCTGAATATATTCAGGAAAAAACGCATACGACCTTTTTGGCCAACCGAGCAAGCCTGTAAAGGAAATCTGCACTACAATGAAATCTCACTGCCCCCCGGCAAAAGGGCCATCTGAAAAAAGTGTAAAATCCAGAAAGGTAGGACAGGATATGGAGAACAGGGAGCCTTGTTATGCTGATTGGCAGGATGTAAATTGTGAACAGCCACCCTGGAGAAGTGTATGGTGTTTCCTGAAACACGTAAGAAATAAAGCAACACAGCCTATGGCAATTGCACTTATGGTCCTATTCCTTAGGGAATTTAAAATCAAAAACAGAGAGCCACACCAAAGTTTGGGACGGCTGTGTTCCCAAGAAGCTCGTCTACAGTACCAGGTAAATATCCCAGAAAGCAAAAAATGGATAAAGAAGTTGTGGCACGTACGTGCAATGCAGTATCACTCAGCAATGAAATCTGTGTCATCAGGCCCGTAGCGACATACTGAGTGGGTGCCGGTATGGTGAATCTACGTGAACTACGTCACACAGAAAAAGAAACATCATAAGATATCACTAATACACGGAATGTAAACTTGACTACACATGAACTGAATTACAAAACAGAACAGGGTCTCAAATTTAGAAAACCAACTAGTGCTTGCTTATGGGGAAAGGTGCCTTGGGGTGCTGCATAAAACCAGAGACTGAAATTAGCACAGATAACATTCCATAAGACAAATATGTAATAGACAAGACCTACTCCTTGCTCATCGAAATGGACTCAACACCACATATTCAACACCTAGGAATATACCTGACTAAGAAAAATCTTAAAACCCATGGATATATATGTCTCCGTAAGAGAATCAAGCGTGTGTACAGCGGCCGATACGCAGCAGTGAAAATCCGATAAATCCCATTATCAAAATAAATTTCGAAAACAAAACACAAAGATAGTGAAATAGAGAGCAATTCTTAAATAATTCACTCAGGGCATGTGATGCAACCGGGATTGACCACATCTACACCCAGAGCTGGTTGAGACATAGGGCTGGACACTTCAGGCTGATAGCATTGGTGAGTTTCGGTGAGCAAATGCAGACCCTTTGAAGTCATACTGCATGGTACCTATTCCATGGGTCCCAAATCTTCAGGTTCAAGGGATTCTTCCTCCAGCTAAAACATGCATGGGAAACCCAGAGTATCGTCCACCGTGTGATTGGGAAACGATTTAAAATGCATCTCAGTTTTCGTATCCTGGTCCTCGGGTTCACCATTCCAGATGCTTTACTAACACTCTCCCCGCTTGGAGAGTCAGTGCCTTTAACCTCCTGTTTCGCACAGCTTGCCATTTCTGTGCAAGATGAACAGGAATAGGGAGAACTAATGAGAGACTAGCTGTAAGTGTCTGCACGGGCAAATGTAACGCTCATTGCCCACCAGGAAGAGGAATTAAACAAAGGCTCAGTGTGCCCTGCTGGAAACAGATTAGGGCCTGAAGCAATCCTGCGGTTTTGTGCCCAGCTCACACGAAAGCGAGTTGAAGAAAGGAGCTCAGGGGCACTGTACTTCAAAAACCTGCAGAGTTATAAATGACAGCTATCCTCCAAAAATATATTGAAGTAAGCCTGCGAAGGGGACTTGAAAGCGGGGCTGAATTTCAGGAAAACGATTGCAGGGGGTAGACTGGAATTGCCCTGAAAGCATAGGAAAAGAGGCACAAGTCGACAATGATGCACTTGGCTAAAAAGGGCGTATGCGTTTTTTCCTGAATATATTCAGGAAAAAACGCATACGCCCTTTTTGGCCAACCAAGCAAGCCTGTAAAGGAAATCTGCACTACAATGAAATCTCACTGCCCCCCCGGGCAAAAGGGCCATGTGAAAAAAGTGTAAAATCCAGAAAGGTAGGACAGGATATGGAGAACAGGGAGCCTTGTTATGCTGATTGGCAGGATGTAAATTGCCAGCAGCCACCCTGAAGAAGTGTATGGTGTTTCCTGAAACACGTAAGAAACAAAGCAACACAGCCTATGGCACGTCCACTTATGGTCCTATAGCTTACGGAAATTAAAATCAAAAACAGACAGCCACCCCAATATTTGGGACGGCTGTGTTCACAAGAAGCTCGTCTACAGTATCAGGTAAATATCCCAGAAAGCAAAATATGGATAAAGAAGTTGTGGCACGTACGTGCAATGCAATATCACTCAGCAATGAAATCTGTGTCATCAGGCCCGTAGCGGCATAGTAAGTGGATGCAGGTACGGTGATTCTACGTGAACTACGTCACACAGAAAAAGAAACATCATAAGATATCACTAATACACGGAATGTAAACTTCACTACACATGAACTGAATTACAAAAAAGAACAGGGTCTCAAATTTAGAAAACCAACTAGTGCTTGCTTATGGGGAAAGCTGCGTTGGGGTGCTGCATAAAACCAGAGACTGAAATTAGCACAGATAACATTCCATAAGCCAAATATGTAATAGACAAGACCTACTCCTTGCTCAACGAAATGGACTCAACACCACATATTCAACGCCTAGGAATATACCTGACTAGGAAGAATCTTAAAACCCATGGATATATATGTCTCCGTGAGAGAATCAAGCGTGTGTACAGCGGCGGAAATACAGCAGTGAAAATCCGATAAATCCCATTATCAAAATAAATTTCGAAAACAAAACACAAAGACAGTGAAATAGAGAGCAATTCTTAAATAATTCACTCAGGGCATGTGATGCAACCGGGATTGACCACATCTACACCCAGAGCAGGTTGAGACATAAGGCTGGACACTTAAGGCTGATAGCACTGGTGAGTTTCGGTGAGCAAATGCAGACCCTTTGAAGTCATACTGCATGGTACCCATTCCATGGGTCCCAACTCTCCAGGTTCAAGGCATTCTTCCTCCAGCTAAAACATGCATGGGAAACCCAGAGTATCGTCCACCGTGTGATTGGGAAACGATTTAAAATGCATCTCAGTTTTCGTATCCTGGTCCTCGGGTTCACCATTCCAGATGCTTTACTAACACTCTCCCCGCTTGGAGAGTCAGTGCCTTTAACCTCCTGTTTGGCACAGCTTGCCATTTCTGTGCAAGATGAACAGGAATAGGGAGAACCAATGAGAGACTAGCTGTAGGTGTCTGCACGGGCAAATGTAACGCTCATTGCCCACCAGGAAGAGGAATTAAACAAAGGCTCAGCGTGCCCTGCTGAAAACAGATTAGGGCCTGAAGCAATCCTGCGGTTTTGTGCCCAGCTCACAAGAAAGCGAGTTGAAGAAAGGAGCTCAGGGGCACTGTAATTCACAAACCTGCAGAGTTATAAATGACAGCTATCCTCCAAAAATATATTGAAGTAAGCCTGCGAAGGGGACTTGAAAGCGGGGCAGAATTTCAGGAAAACGATTGCAGGGGGTAGACTGGAATTGCCCTGTAAGCATAGGAAAAGAGGCAGAACGTCGACAATGATGCACTTGGCCAAAAAGGGCGTATGCGTTTTTTCCTGAATATATTCAGGAAAAAACGCATACGCCCTTTTTGGCCAACCAAGCAAGCCTGTAAAGGAAATCTGCACTACAATGAAATCTCACTGCCCCCCCGGGCAAAAGGGCCATCTGAAAAAAGTGTAAAATCCAGAAAGGTAGGACAGGATATGGAGAACAGGGAGCCTTGTTATGCTGATTGGCAGGATGTAAATTGCCAGCAGCCACCCTGGAGAAGTGTATGGTGTTTCCTGAAACACGTAAGAAACAAAGCAACACAGCCTATGGCACTTCCACTTATGGTCCTATAGCTTACGGAAATTAAAATCAAAAACAGACAGCCACCCCAATATTTGGGACGGCTGTGTTCACAAGAAGCTCGTCTACAGTATCAGGTAAATATCCCAGAAAGCAAAAAATGGATAAAGAAGTTGTGGCACGTACGTGCAATGCAATATCACTCAGCAATGAAATCTGTGTCATCAGGCCCGTAGCGGCATAGTGAGTGGATGCAGGTACGGTGATTCTACGTGAACTACGTCACACAGAAAAAGAAACATCATAAGATATCACTAATACACGGAATGTAAACTTGACTACACATGAACTGAATTACAAAGCAGAACAGGGTCTCAAATTTAGAAAACCAACTAGTGCTTGCTTATGGGAATAGGTGCCTTGGGGTGCTGAATAAAACCAGAGACTGAAATTAGCACAGATAACATTCCATAAGCCAAATATGTAATAGACAAGACCTACTCCTTGCTCAACGAAATGGACTCAACACCACATATTCAACGCCTAGGAATATACCTGACTAGGAAGAATCTTAAAACCCATGGATATATATGTCTCCGTAAGAGAATCAAGCTTGTGTACAGCGGCGGAAATGCAGCAGTGAAAATCCGATAAATCCCATTATCAAAATAAATTTCGAAAACAAAACACAAAGACAGTGAAATAGAGAGCAATTCTTAAATAATTCACTCAGGGCATGTGATGCAACCGGGATTGACCACATCTACACCCAGAGCTGGTTGAGACATAAGGCTGGACACTTCAGGCTGATAGCATTGGTGAGTTTCGGTGAGCAAATGCAGACCCTTTGAAGTCATACTGCATGGTACCCATTCCATGGGTCCCAACTCTCCAGGTTCAAGTGATTCTTCGTCCAGCTAAAACATGCATGGGAAACCCAGAGTATCGTCCACCGTGTGATTGGGAAATGATTTAAAATGCATCTCAGTTTTCGTTTCCTGGTCCTCGGGTTCACCATTCCAGATGCTTTACTAACACTCTCCCCGCTTGGAGAGTCAGTGCCTTTAACCTCCTGTTTCGCACAGCTTGCAATTTCTGTGCAAGATGAACAGGAATAGGGAGAACCAATGAGAGACTAGCTGTAGGTGTCTGCACGGGCAAATGTAACGCTCATTGCCCACCAGGAAGAGGAATTAAACAAAGGCTCAGTGTGCCCTGCTGGAAACAGATTAGGGCCTGAAGCAATCCTGCGGTTTTGTGCCCAGCTCACACGAAAGCGAGTTGAAGAAAGGAGCTCAGGGGCACTGTACTTCAAAAACCTGCAGAGTTATAAATGACAGCTATCCTCCAAAAATATATTGAAGTAAGCCTGCGAAGGGGACTTGAAAGCGGGGCTGAATTTCAGGAAAACGATTGCAGGGGGTAGACTGGAATTGCCCTGAAAGCATAGGAAAAGAGGCACAAGTCGACAATGATGCACTTGGCTAAAAAGGGCGTATGCGTTTTTTCCTGAATATATTCAGGAAAAAACGCATACGCCCTTTTTGGCCAACCAAGCAAGCCTGTAAAGGAAATCTGCACTACAATGAAATCTCACTGCCCCCCCGGGCAAAAGGGCCATGTGAAAAAAGTGTAAAATCCAGAAAGGTAGGACAGGATATGGAGAACAGGGAGCCTTGTTATGCTGATTGGCAGGATGTAAATTGCCAGCAGCCACCCTGAAGAAGTGTATGGTGTTTCCTGAAACACGTAAGAAACAAAGCAACACAGCCTATGGCACGTCCACTTATGGTCCTATAGCTTACGGAAATTAAAATCAAAAACAGACAGCCACCCCAATATTTGGGACGGCTGTGTTCACAAGAAGCTCGTCTACAGTATCAGGTAAATATCCCAGAAAGCAAAATATGGATAAAGAAGTTGTGGCACGTACGTGCAATGCAATATCACTCAGCAATGAAATCTGTGTCATCAGGCCCGTAGCGGCATAGTAAGTGGATGCAGGTACGGTGATTCTACGTGAACTACGTCACACAGAAAAAGAAACATCATAAGATATCACTAATACACGGAATGTAAACTTCACTACACATGAACTGAATTACAAAAAAGAACAGGGTCTCAAATTTAGAAAACCAACTAGTGCTTGCTTATGGGGAAAGCTGCGTTGGGGTGCTGCATAAAACCAGAGACTGAAATTAGCACAGATAACATTCCATAAGCCAAATATGTAATAGACAAGACCTACTCCTTGCTCAACGAAATGGACTCAACACCACATATTCAACGCCTAGGAATATACCTGACTAGGAAGAATCTTAAAACCCATGGATATATATGTCTCCGTGAGAGAATCAAGCGTGTGTACAGCGGCGGAAATACAGCAGTGAAAATCCGATAAATCCCATTATCAAAATAAATTTCGAAAACAAAACACAAAGACAGTGAAATAGAGAGCAATTCTTAAATAATTCACTCAGGGCATGTGATGCAACCGGGATTGACCACATCTACACCCAGAGCAGGTTGAGACATAAGGCTGGACACTTAAGGCTGATAGCACTGGTGAGTTTCGGTGAGCAAATGCAGACCCTTTGAAGTCATACTGCATGGTACCCATTCCATGGGTCCCAACTCTCCAGGTTCAAGGCATTCTTCCTCCAGCTAAAACATGCATGGGAAACCCAGAGTATCGTCCACCGTGTGATTGGGAAACGATTTAAAATGCATCTCAGTTTTCGTATCCTGGTCCTCGGGTTCACCATTCCAGATGCTTTACTAACACTCTCCCCGCTTGGAGAGTCAGTGCCTTTAACCTCCTGTTTGGCACAGCTTGCCATTTCTGTGCAAGATGAACAGGAATAGGGAGAACCAATGAGAGACTAGCTGTAGGTGTCTGCACGGGCAAATGTAACGCTCATTGCCCACCAGGAAGAGGAATTAAACAAAGGCTCAGCGTGCCCTGCTGAAAACAGATTAGGGCCTGAAGCAATCCTGCGGTTTTGTGCCCAGCTCACAAGAAAGCGAGTTGAAGAAAGGAGCTCAGGGGCACTGTAATTCACAAACCTGCAGAGTTATAAATGACAGCTATCCTCCAAAAATATATTGAAGTAAGCCTGCGAAGGGGACTTGAAAGCGGGGCAGAATTTCAGGAAAACGATTGCAGGGGGTAGACTGGAATTGCCCTGTAAGCATAGGAAAAGAGGCAGAACGTCGACAATGATGCACTTGGCCAAAAAGGGCGTATGCGTTTTTTCCTGAATATATTCAGGAAAAAACGCATACGCCCTTTTTGGCCAACCAAGCAAGCCTGTAAAGGAAATCTGCACTACAATGAAATCTCACTGCCCCCCCGGGCAAAAGGGCCATCTGAAAAAAGTGTAAAATCCAGAAAGGTAGGACAGGATATGGAGAACAGGGAGCCTTGTTATGCTGATTGGCAGGATGTAAATTGCCAGCAGCCACCCTGGAGAAGTGTATGGTGTTTCCTGAAACACGTAAGAAACAAAGCAACACAGCCTATGGCACTTCCACTTATGGTCCTATAGCTTACGGAAATTAAAATCAAAAACAGACAGCCACCCCAATATTTGGGACGGCTGTGTTCACAAGAAGCTCGTCTACAGTATCAGGTAAATATCCCAGAAAGCAAAAAATGGATAAAGAAGTTGTGGCACGTACGTGCAATGCAATATCACTCAGCAATGAAATCTGTGTCATCAGGCCCGTAGCGGCATAGTGAGTGGATGCAGGTACGGTGATTCTACGTGAACTACGTCACACAGAAAAAGAAACATCATAAGATATCACTAATACACGGAATGTAAACTTGACTACACATGAACTGAATTACAAAGCAGAACAGGGTCTCAAATTTAGAAAACCAACTAGTGCTTGCTTATGGGAATAGGTGCCTTGGGGTGCTGCATAAAACCAGAGACTGAAATTAGCACAGATAACATTCCATAAGCCAAATATGTAATAGACAAGACCTACTCCTTGCTCAACGAAATGGACTCAACACCACATATTCAACGCCTAGGAATATACCTGACTAGGAAGAATCTTAAAACCCATGGATATATATGTCTCCGTAAGAGAATCAAGCGTGTGTACAGCGGCGGAAATGCAGCAGTGAAAATCCGATAAATCCCATTATCAAAATAAATTTCGAAAACAAAACACAAAGACAGTGAAATAGAGAGCAATTCTTAAATAATTCACTCAGGGCATGTGATGCAACCGGGATTGACCACATCTACACCCAGAGCTGGTTGAGACATAAGGCTGGACACTTCTGGCTGATAGCACTGGTGAGTTTCGGTGAGCAAATGCAGACCCTTTGAAGTCATACTGCATGGTACCCATTCCATGGGTCCCAACTCTCCTGGTTCAAGGCATTCTTCCTCCAGCTAAAACATGCATGGGAAACCCAGAGTATTGTCCACCGTGTGATTGGGAAACGATTTAAAATGCATCTCAGTTTTCGTATCCTGGTCCTCGGGTTCACCATTCCAGATGCTTTACTAACACTCTCCCCGCTTGGAGAGTCAGTGCCTTTAACCTCCTGTTTGGCACAGCTTGCCATTTCTGTGCAAGATGAACAGGAATAGGGAAAACCAATGAGAGACTAGCTGTAGGTGTCTGCACGGGCAAATGTAATGCTCATTGCCCATCAGGAAGAGGAATTAAACAAAGGCTCAGTGTGACCTGTTGGAAACAGATTAGGGCCTAATCAATCCTGCGGTTTTGTGCCCAGCTCACAAGAAAGCGAGTTGAAGAAAGGAGCTCAGGGGCACTGTACTTCACAAACCTGCAGAGTTATAAATGACAGCTATCCTCCAAAAATATATTGAAGTAAGCCTGCGAAGGGGACTTGAAATCGGGGCTGAATTTCAGGAAAAAGATTGCAGGGGGTAGACTGGAATTGCCCTGAAAGCATAGGAAAAGAGGCACAAGTCGACAATGATGCACTTGGCTAAAAAGGGCGTATGCGTTTTTTCCTGAATATATTCAGGAAAAAACGCATACGCCCTTTTTGGCCAACCAAGCAAGCCTGTAAAGGAAATCTGCACTACAATGAAATCTCACTGCCCCCCCGGGCAAAAGGGCCATGTGAAAAAAGTGTAAAATCCAGAAAGGTAGGACAGGATATGGAGAACAGGGAGCCTTGTTATGCTGATTGGCAGGATGTAAATTGCCAGCAGCCACCCTGAAGAAGTGTATGGTGTTTCCTGAAACACGTAAGAAACAAAGCAACACAGCCTATGGCACGTCCACTTATGGTCCTATAGCTTACGGAAATTAAAATCAAAAACAGACAGCCACCCCAATATTTGGGACGGCTGTGTTCACAAGAAGCTCGTCTACAGTATCAGGTAAATATCCCAGAAAGCAAAAAATGGATAAAGAAGTTGTGGCACGTACGTACAATGCAATATCACTCAGCAATGAAATCTGTGTCATCAGGCCCGTAGCGGCATAGTGAGTGGATGCAGGTACGGTGATTCTACGTGAACTACGATACACAGAAAAAGAAACATCATAAGATATCACTAATACACGGAATGTAAACTTGACTACACATGAACTGAATTACAAAACAGAACAGGGTCTAAAATTTAGAAAACCAACTAGTGCTTGCTTATGGGAAAAGGTGCCTTGGTGTGCTGCATAAAACCAGAGACTGAAATTAGCACAGATAACTTTCCATAAGCCAAATATGTAATAGACAAGACCTACTCCTTGCTCAACGAAATGGACCCAACACCACATATTCAATGCCTAGGAATATACCTGACTAGGAAGAATCTTAAAACCCATGGATATATATGTCTCCGTAAGAGAATCAAGCGTGTGTACAGCGGCCGAAACGCAGCAGTGAAAATCCGATAAATCCCATTATCAAAATAAATTTCGAAAACAAAACACAAAGACAGTGAAATAGAGAGCAATTCTTAAATAATTCACTCAGGGCATGTGATGCAACCGGGATTGACCACATCTACACCCACAGCTGGTTGAGACATAAGGCTGGACACTTCAGGCTGATAGCATTGGTGAGTTTCGGTGAGCAAATGCAGACCCTTTGAAGTCATACTGCATGGTACCCATTCCATGGGTCCCAACTCTCCAGGTTCAAGGCATTCTTCCTGCAGCTAAAACATGCATGGGAAACCCAGAGTATCGTCCACCGTGTGATTGGGAAACGATTTAAAATGCATCTCAGTTTTCGTATCCTGGTCCTCGGGTTCAACATTCCAGATGCTTTACTAACACTCTCCCCACTTGGAGTGTCAGTGCCTTTAACCTCCTCTTTGGCACAGCTTGCAATTTCTGTGCAAGATGAACAGGAATAGGGAGAACCAATGAGAGACTAGCTGTAGGTGTCTGCGCGGGCAAATGTAATGCTCATTGCCCACCAGGAAGAGGAATTAAACAAAGGCTCAGCGTGCCCTGCTGAAAACAGATTAGGGCCTGAAGCAATCCTGCGGTTTTGTGCCCAGGTCACAAGAAAGCGAGTTGAAGAAAGGAGCTCAGGGGCACTGTAATTCACAAACCTGCAGAGTTATAAATGACAGCTATCCTCCAAAAATATATTGAAGTAAGCCTGCGAAGGGGACTTGAAAGCGGGGCAGAATTTCAGGAAAACGATTGCAGGGGGTAGACTGGAATTGCCCTGAAAGCATAGGAAAAGAGGCAGAACGTCGACAATGATGCACTTGGCCAAAAAGGGCGTATGCTTTTTTTCCTGAATATATTCAGGAAAAAACGCATACGCCCTTTTTGGCCAACCAAGCAAGCCTGTAAAGGAAATCTGCACTACAATGAAGTCTCACTGCCCCCTGGGCAAAAGGGCCATCTGAAAAAAAGTGTAAAATCCAGAAAGGTAGGACAGGATATGGAGAACAGGGAGCCTTGTTATGCTGATTGGCAGGATGTAAATTGCCAGCAGCCACCCTGGAGAAGTGTATGGTGTTTCCTGAAACACGTAAGAAACAAAGCAACACAGCCTATGGCACTTCCACTTATGGTCCTATAGCTTACGGAAATTAAAATCAAAAACAGACAGCCACCCCAATATTTGGGACGGCTGTGTTCACAAGAAGCTCGTCTACAGTATCAGGTAAATATCCCAGAAAGCAAAAAATGGATAAAGAAGTTGTGGCACGTACGTGCAATGCAATATCACTCAGCAATGAAATCTGTGTCATCAGGCTCGTAGCGGCATAGTAAGTGGATGCAGGTACGGTGATTCTACGTGAACTACGTCACACAGAAAAAGAAACATCATAAGATATCACTAATACACGGAATGTAAACTTGACTACACATGAACTGAATTACAAAACAGAACAGGGTCTCAAATTTAGAAAACCAACTAGTGCTTGCTTATGGGGAAAGGTGCGTTGGGGTGCTGCATAAAACCAGAGACTGAAATTAGCACAGATAACATTCCATAAGCCAAATATGTAATAGAAAAGACCTACTCCTTGCTCAACGAAATGGACTCAACACCACATATTCAACGCCTAGGAATATACCTGACTAGGAAGAATCTTAAAACCCATGGATATATATGTCTCCGTAAGAGAATCAAGCGTGTGTACAGCGGCGGAAATGCAGCAGTGAAAATCCGATAAATCCCATTATCAAAATAAATTTCGAAAACAAAACACAAAGACAGTGAAATAGAGAGCAATTCTTAAATAATTCACTCAGGGCATGTGATGCAACCGGGATTGACCACATCTACACCCAGAGCTGGTTGAGACATAAGGCTGGACACTTCTGGCTGATAGCACTGGTGAGTTTCAGTGAGCAAATGCAGACCCTTTGAAGTCATACTGCATGGTACCCATTCCATGGGTCCCAACTCTCCTGGTTCAAGGCATTCTTCCTCCAGCTAAAACATGCATGGGAAACCCAGAGTATTGTCCACCGTGTGATTGGGAAACGATTTAAAATGCATCTCAGTTTTCGTATCCTGGTCCTCGGGTTCACCATTCCAGATGCTTTACTAACACTCTCCCCGCTTGGAGAGTCAGTGCCTTTAACCTCCTGTTTGGCACAGCTTGCCATTTCTGTGCAAGATGAACAGGAATAGGGAAAACCAATGAGAGACTAGCTGTAGGTGTCTGCACGGGCAAATGTAATGCTCATTGCCCATCAGGAAGAGGAATTAAACAAAGGCTCAGTGTGACCTGTTGGAAACAGATTAGGGCCTAATCAATCCTGCGGTTTTGTGCCCAGCTCACAAGAAAGCGAGTTGAAGAAAGGAGCTCAGGGGCACTGTACTTCACAAACCTGCAGAGTTATAAATGACAGCTATCCTCCAAAAATATATTGAAGTAAGCCTGCGAAGGGGACTTGAAATCGGGGCTGAATTTCAGGAAAAAGATTGCAGGGGGTAGACTGGAATTGCCCTGAAAGCATAGGAAAAGAGGCACAACGTCGACAATGATGCACTTGGCCAAAAAGGGCGTATGCGTTTTTTCCTGAATATATTCAGGAAAAAACGCATACGCACTTTTCGGCCAACCTAGCAAGCCTGTAAAGGAAATGTGCACTACAATGAAGTCTCACTGCCCCCCGGGCAAAAGGGCCATCTGAAAAAAGTGTAAAATCCAGAAAGGTAGGACAGGATATGGAGAACAGGGAGCCTTGTTATGCTGATTGGCAGGATGTAAATTGCCGGCAGCCACCCTGGAGAAGTGTATGGTGTTTCCTGAAACACGTAAGAAACAAAGCAACACAGCCTATGGCACTTCCACTTATGGTCCTATAGCTTACGGAAATTAAAATCAAAAACAGACAGCCACCCCAATATTTGGGACGGCTGTGTTCACAAGAAGCTCGTCTACAGTATCAGGTAAATATCCCAGAAAGCAAAAAATGGATAAAGAAGTTGTGGCACGTACGTACAATGCAATATCACTCAGCAATGAAATCTGTGTCATCAGGCCCGTAGCGGCATAGTGAGTGGATGCAGGTACGGTGATTCTACGTGAACTACGATACACAGAAAAAGAAACATCATAAGATATCACTAATACACGGAATGTAAACTTGACTACACATGAACTGAATTACAAAACAGAACAGGGTCTAAAATTTAGAAAACCAACTAGTGCTTGCATATGGGAAAAGGTGCCTTGGTGTGCTGCATAAAACCAGAGACTGAAATTAGCACAGATAACTTTCCATAAGCCAAATATGTAATAGACAAGACCTACTCCTTGCTCAACGAAATGGACCCAACACCACATATTCAATGCCTAGGAATATACCTGACTAGGAAGAATCTTAAAACCCATGGATATATATGTCTCCGTAAGAGAATCAAGCGTGTGTACAGCGGCCGAAACGCAGCAGTGAAAATCCGATAAATCCCATTATCAAAATAAATTTCGAAAACAAAACACAAAGACAGTGAAATAGAGAGCAATTCTTAAATAATTCACTCAGGGCATGTGATGCAACCGGGATTGACCACATCTACACCCACAGCTGGTTGAGACATAAGGCTGGACACTTCAGGCTGATAGCATTGGTGAGTTTCGGTGAGCAAATGCAGACCCTTTGAAGTCATACTGCATGGTACCCATTCCATGGGTCCCAACTCTCCAGGTTCAAGGCATTCTTCCTGCAGCTAAAACATGCATGGGAAACCCAGAGTATCGTCCACCGTGTGATTGGGAAACGATTTAAAATGCATCTCAGTTTTCGTATCCTGGTCCTCGGGTTCAACATTCCAGATGCTTTACTAACACTCTCCCCACTTGGAGTGTCAGTGCCTTTAACCTCCTCTTTGGCACAGCTTGCAATTTCTGTGCAAGATGAACAGGAATAGGGAGAACCAATGAGAGACTAGCTGTAGGTGTCTGCACGGGCAAATGTAATGCTCATTGCCCACCAGGAAGAGGAATTAAACAAAGGCTCAGCGTGCCCTGCTGAAAACAGATTAGGGCCTGAAGCAATCCTGCGGTTTTGTGCCCAGGTCACAAGAAAGCGAGTTGAAGAAAGGAGCTCAGGGGCACTGTAATTCACAAACCTGCAGAGTTATAAATGACAGCTATCCTCCAAAAATATATTGAAGTAAGCCTGCGAAGGGGACTTGAAAGCGGGGCAGAATTTCAGGAAAACGATTGCAGGGGGTAGACTGGAATTGCCCTGAAAGCATAGGAAAAGAGGCACAACGTCGACAATGATGCACTTGGCCAAAAAGGGCGTATGCTTTTTTTCCTGAATATATTCAGGAAAAAACGCATACGCCCTTTTTGGCCAACCAAGCAAGCCTGTAAAGGAAATCTGCACTACAATGAAGTCTCACTGCCCCCTGGGCAAAAGGGCCATCTGAAAAAAAGTGTAAAATCCAGAAAGGTAGGACAGGATATGGAGAACAGGGAGCCTTGTTATGCTGATTGGCAGGATGTAAATTGCCAGCAGCCACCCTGGAGAAGTGTATGGTGTTTCCTGAAACACGTAAGAAACAAAGCAACACAGCCTATGGCACTTCCACTTATGGTCCTATAGCTTACGGAAATTAAAATCAGAAACAGACAGCCACCCCAATATTTGGGACGGCTGTGTTCACAAGAAGCTCCTCTACAGTATCAGGTAAATATCCCAGAAGGCAAAAAATGGATAAAGAAGTTTTGGCACGTACGTGCAATGCAGTATCACTCAGCAATGAAATCTGTGTCATCAGGCCCGTAGCGGCATAGTGAGAGGATGCAGATACGGTGATTCTACGTGAACTACGTCACACAGAAAAAGAAACATCATAAGATATCACTAATACACGGAATGTAAACTTGACTACACATGAACTGAATTACAAAACAGAACAGGGTCTCAAATTTAGAAAACCAACTAGTGCTTGCTTATGGGGAAAGGTGCCTTGGGGTGCTGCATAAAACCAGAGACTGAAATTAGCACAGATAACATTCCATAAGCCAAATATGTAATAGACAAGACCTACTCCTTGCTCAACGAAATGGACTCAACACCACATATTCAACGCCTAGGAATATACCTGACTAGGAAAAATCTTAAAACCCATGGATATATATGTCTCCGTAAGAGAATCAAGCGTGTGTACAGCGGCCGAAACGCAGCAGTGAAAATCCGATAAATCCCATTATTAAAATAAATTTTGAAACAAAACACAAAGACAGTGAAATAGAGAGCAATTCTTAAATAATTCACTCAGGGAATGTGATGCAACCGGGATTGACCACATCTACACCCAGAGCTGGTTGACACATAAGGCTGGACACTTCAGGCTGATAGCATTGGTGAGTTTCGGTGAGCAAATGCAGACCCTTTGAAGTCATACTGCATGGTACCTATTCCATGGGTCCCAACTCTTCAGGTTCAAGGGATTCTTCCTCCAGCTAAAACATGCATGGGAAACCCACAGTATGGTCCACCGTGTAATTGGGAAACGATTTAAAATGCATCTCAGTTTTCGTATCCTGGTCCTCGGGTTCACCATTCCAGATGCTTTACTAACACTCTCCCTGCCTGGAGAGTCAGTGCCTTTAACCTCCTCTTTGGCACAGCTTGCAATTTCTGTTCAAGATGAACAGGAATAGGGAGAACCAATGAGAGACTAGCTGTAGGTGTCTGCACGGGCAAATGTTACGCTCATTTCCCACCAGGAAGAGGAATTAACCAAAGGCTCAGCATGCCCTGCCGGAAACAGATTAGGGCCTGAAGCAATCCTGCGGTTTTGTGCCCAGCTCACAAGAAAGCGAGTTGAAGAAAGGAGCTCAGGGGCACTGTAATTCACAAAACTGCAGAGTTATAAATGACAGCTATCCTCCAAAAATATATTGAAGTAAGCCTGCGAAGGGGACTTGAAAGCGGGGCAGAATTTCAGGAAAACGATTGCAGGGTGTAGACTGGAATTGCCCTGAAAGCATAGGAAAAGAGGCAGAACGTCGACAATGATGCACTTGGCCAAAAAGGGCGTATGCGTTTTATCCTGAATGTATTCAGGAAAAAACGCATACGCCCTTTTTGGCCAACCAAGCAAGCCTGTAAAGGAAATCTGCACTACAATGAAGTCTCACTGCCCCCCGGGCAAAAGGGCCATCTGAAAAAAGTGTAAAATCCAGAAAGATAGGACAGGATATGGAGAACAGGGAGCCTTGTTATGCTGATTGGCAGGATGTAAATTGCCAACAGCCACCCTGGAAAAGTGTATGGTGTTTCCTGAAACACGTAAGAAATAAAGCAACACAGCCTATGGCAATTGCACTTATGGTACTATTCCTTAGGGAAATTAAAATCAAAAACAGAGAGCCACGCCAAAGTTTGGGACGGCTGTGTTCCCAAGAAGCTCGTCTACAGTATCAGGTAAGTATCCCAGAAAGCAAAAAATGGATAAAGAAGTTGTGGCACGTACGTACAATGCAATATCACTCAGCAATGAAATCTGTGTCATCAGGCCCGTAGCGGCATAGTGAGTGGATGCAGGTACGGTGATTCTACGTGAACTACGTCACACAGAAAAAGAAACATCATAAGATATCACTAATACACGGAATATAAACTTGACTACACATGAACTGAATTACAAAACAGAACAGGGTCTCAAATTTAGAAAACCAACTAGTGCTTGCTTATGGGGAAAGGTGCCTTGGGGTGCTGCATAAAACCAGAGACTGAAATTAGCACAGATAACTTTCCATAAGCCAAATATGTAATAGACAAGACCTACTCCTTGCTCAACGAAATGGACCAAAACCACATATTTAACGCCTAGGAATATACCTGACTAGGAAGAATCTTAAAACCCATGGATATATATGTCTCCGTAAGAGAATCAAGCGTGTATACAGTGGGCGAAACGCAGCAGTGAAAATTCGATAAATCCCATTATCAAAATAAATTTCGAAAACAAAACACAAAGACAGTGAAATAGAGAGCAATTCTTAAATAATTCACTCAGGGCATGTGATGCAACCGGGATTGACCACATCTACACCCAGAGCTGGTTGAGACATAAGGCTGGACACTTCTGGCTGATAGCACTGGTGAGTTTCGGTGAGCAAATGCAGACCCTTTGAAGTCATACTGCATGGTACCCATTCCATGGGTCCCAACTCTCCAGGTTCAAGGCATTCTTCCTCCAGCTAAAACATGCATGGGAAACCCAGAGTATCGTCCACCGTGTGATTGGGAAATGATTTAAAATGCATCTCAGTTTTCGTATCCTGGTCCTCGGGTTCACCATTCCAGATGCTTTACTAACACTCTCCCCGCTTGGGGAGTCACTGCCTTTAACCTCCTGTTTGGCACAGCTTTCCATTTCTGTGCAAGATGAACAGGAATAGGGAAAACCAATGAGAGACTAGCTGTAGGTGTCTGCACGGGCAAATGTAACGCTCATTGCCCACCAGGAAGAGGAATTAAACAAAGGCTCAGTGTGACCTGTTGGAAACAGATTAGGGCCTGAAGCAATCCTGCGGTTTTGTGCCCAGCTCACAAGAAAGCGAGTTGAAGAAAGGAGCTCAGGGGCACTGTACTTCACAAACCTGCAGAGTTATAAATGACAGCTATCCTCCAAAAATATATTGAAGTAAGCCTGCGAAGGGGACTTGAAAGCGGGGCTGAATTGCAGGAAAACGATTGCAGGGGGTAGACTGGAATTGCCCTGAAAGCATAGGAAAAGAGGCACAACGTCGACAATGATGCACTTGGCCAAAAAGGGCGTATGCGTTTTTTCCTGAATATATTCAGGAAAAAACGCATACGCCCTTTTTGGCCAACCAAGCAAGCCTGTAAAGGAAATCTGCACTACAATGAAATCTCACTGCCCCCCCGGGCAAAAGGGCCATCTGAAAAAAGTGTAAAATCCAGAAAGGTAGGACAGGATATGGAGAACAGGGAGCCTTGTTATGCTGATTGGCAGGATGTAAATTGCCAGCAGCCACCCTGGAGAAGTGTATGGTGTTTCCTGAAGCACGTAAGAAACAAAGCATCACAGCCTATGGCACATCCACTTATGGTCCTATAGCTTACGGAAATTAAAATCAAAAACAGACAGCCACCCCAATATTTGGGACGGCTGTGTTCACAAGAAGCTCGTCTACAGTATCAGGTAAATATCCCAGAAAGCAAAAAATGGATAAAGAAGTTGTGGCACGTACGTGCAATGCAATATCACTCAGCAATGAAATCTGTGTCATCAGGCTCGTAGCGGCATAGTAAGTGGATGCAGGTACGGTGATTCTACGTGAACTACGTCACACAGAAAAAGAAACATCATAAGATATCACTAATACACGGAATGTAAACTTGACTACACATGAACTGAATTACAAAACAGAACAGGGTCTCAAATTTAGAAAACCAACTAGTGCTTGCTTATGGGGAAAGGTGCGTTGGGGTGCTGCATAAAACCAGAGACTGAAATTAGCACAGATAACATTCCATAAGCCAAATATGTAATAGAAAAGACCTACTCCTTGCTCAACGAAATGGACTCAACACCACATATTCAACGCCTAGGAATATACCTGACTAGGAAGAATCTTAAAACCCATGGATATATATGTCTCCGTAAGAGAATGAAGCGTGTGTACAGCGGCAGAAATGCAGCAGTGAAAATCCGATAAATCCCATTATCAAAATAAATTTCGAAAACAAAACACAAAGACAGTGAAATAGAGAGCAATTCTTAAATAATTCACTCAGGGCATGTGATGCAACCGGGATTGACCACATCTACACCCAGAGCTGGTTGAGACATAAGGCTGGACACTTCTGGCTGATAGCACTGGTGAGTTTCGGTGAGCAAATGCAGACCCTTTGAAGTCATACTGCATGGTACCCATTCCATGGGTCCCAACTCTCCAGGTTCAAGGCATTCTTCCTCCAGCTAAAACATGCATGGGAAACCCAGAGTATTGTCCACCGTGTGATTGGGAAACGATTTAAAATGCATCTCAGTTTTCGTATCCTGGTCCTCGGGTTCACCATTCCAGATGCTTTACTAACACTCTCCCCGCTTGGAGAGTCAGTGCCTTTAACCTCCTGTTTGGCACAGCTTGCCATTTCTGTGCAAGATGAACAGGAATAGGGAAAACCAATGAGAGACTAGCTGTAGGTGTCTGCACGGGCAAATGTAATGCTCATTGCCCATCAGGAAGAGGAATTAAACAAAGGCTCAGTGTGACCTGTTGGAAACAGATTAGGGCCTAATCAATCCTGCGGTTTTGTGCCCAGCTCACAAGAAAGCGAGTTGAAGAAAGGAGCTCAGGGGCACTGTACTTCACAAACCTGCAGAGTTATAAATGACAGCTATCCTCCAAAAATATATTGAAGTAAGCCTGCGAAGGGGACTTGAAATCGGGGCTGATTTTCAGGAAAAAGATTGCAGGGGGTAGACTGGAATTGCCCTGAAAGCATAGGAAAAGAGGCACAACGTCGACAATGATGCACTTGGCCAAAAAGGGCGTATGCGTTTTTTCCTGAATATATTCAGGAAAAAACGCATACGCCCTTTTTGGCCAACCTAGCAAGCCTGTAAAGGGAATCTGCACTACAATGAAGTCTCACTGCCCCCCGGGCAAAAGGGCCATCTGAAAAAAGTGTAAAATCCAGAAAGGTAGGACAGGATATGGAGAACAGGGAGCCTTGTTATGCTGATTGGCAGGATGTAAATTGCCGGCAGCCACCCTGGAGAAGTGTATGGTGTTTCCTGAAACACGTAAGAAACAAAGCAACACAGCCTATGGCACTTCCACTTATGGTCCTATAGCTTACGGAAATTAAAATCAAAAACAGACAGCCACCCCAATATTTGGGACGGCTGTGTTCACAAGAAGCTCGTCTACAGTATCAGGTAAATATCCCAGAAAGCAAAAAATGGATAAAGAAGTTGTGGCACGTACGTACAATGCAATATCACTCAGCAATGAAATCTGTGTCATCAGGCCCGTAGCGGCATAGTGAGTGGATGCAGGTACGGTGATTCTACGTGAACTACGATACACAGAAAAAGAAACATCATAAGATATCACTAATACACGGAATGTAAACTTGACTACACATGAACTGAATTACAAAACAGAACAGGGTCTAAAATTTAGAAAACCAACTAGTGCTTGCTTATGGGAAAAGGTGCCTTGGGGTGCTGCATAAAACCAGAGACTGAAATTAGCACAGATAACTTTCCATAAGCCAAATATGTAATAGACAAGACCTACTCCTTGCTCAACGAAATGGACCCAACACCACATATTCAATGCCTAGGAATATACCTGACTAGGAAGAATCTTAAAACCCATGGATATATATGTCTCCGTAAGAGAATCAAGCGTGTGTACAGCGGCCGAAACGCAGCAGTGAAAATCCGATAAATCCCATTATCAAAATAAATTTCGAAAACAAAACACAAAGACAGTGAAATAGAGAGCAATTCTTAAATAATTCACTCAGGGCATGTGATGCAACCGGGATTGACCACATCTACACCCACAGCTGGTTGAGACATAAGGCTGGACACTTCAGGCTGATAGCATTGGTGAGTTTCGGTGAGCAAATGCAGACCCGTTGAAGTCATACTGCATGGTACCCATTCCATGGGTCCCAACTCTCCAGGTTCAAGGCATTCTTCCTGCAGCTAAAACATGCATGGGATACCCAGAGTATCGTCCACCGTGTGATTGGGAAACGATTTAAAATGCATCTCAGTTTTCGTATCCTGGTCCTCGGGTTCAACATTCCAGATGCTTTACTAACACTCTCCCCACTTGGAGTGTCAGTGCCTTTAACCTCCTCTTTGGCACAGCTTGCAATTTCTGTGCAAGATGAACAGGAATAGGGAGAACCAATGAGAGACTAGCTGTAGGTGTCTGCACGGGCAAATGTAATGCTCATTGCCCACCAGGAAGAGGAATTAAACAAAGGCTCAGCGTGCCCTGCTGAAAACAGATTAGGGCCTGAAGCAATCCTGCGGTTTTGTGCCCAGGTCACAAGAAAGCGAGTTGAAGAAAGGAGCTCAGGGGCACTGTAATTCACAAACCTGCAGAGTTATAAATGACAGCTATCTTCCAAAAATATATTGAAGTAAGCCTGCGAAGGGGACTTGAAAGCGGGGCAGAATTTCAGGAAAACGATTGCAGGGGGTAGACTGGAATTGCCCTGAAAGCATAGGAAAAGAGGCAGAACGTCGACAATGATGCACTTGGCCAAAAAGGGCGTATGCGTTTTTTCCTGAATATATTCAGGAAAAAACGCATACGCCCTTTTTGGCCAACCAAGCAAGCCTGTAAAGGAAATCTGCACTACAATGAAGTCTCACTGCCCCCTGGGCAAAAGGGCCATCTGAAAAAAAGTGTAAAATCCAGAAAGGTAGGACAGGATATGGAGAACAGGGAGCCTTGTTATGATGATTGGCAGGATGTAAATTGCCAGCAGCCACCCTGGAGAAGTGTATGGTGTTTCCTGAAACACGTAAGAAACAAAGCAACACAGCCTATGGCACTTCCACTTATGGTCCTATAGCTTACGGAAATTAAAATCAAAAACAGACAGCCACCCCAATATTTGGGACGGCTGTGTTCACAAGAAGCTCGTCTACAGTATCAGGTAAATATCCCAGAAAGCAAAAAATGGATAAAGAAGTTGTGGCACGTACGTGCAATGCAATATCACTCAGCAATGAAATCTGTGTCATCAGGCTCGTAGCGGCATAGTAAGTGGATGCAGGTACGGTGATTCTACGTGAACTACGTCACACAGAAAAAGAAACATCATAAGATATCACTAATACACGGAATGTAAACTTGACTACACATGAACTGAATTACAAAACAGAACAGGGTCTCAAATTTAGAAAACCAACTAGTGCTTGCTTATGGGGAAAGGTGCGTTGGGGTGCTGCATAAAACCAGAGACTGAAATTAGCACAGATAACATTCCATAAGCCAAATATGTAATAGAAAAGACCTACTCCTTGCTCAACGAAATGGACTCAACACCACATATTCAACGCCTAGGAATATACCTGACTAGGAAGAATCTTAAAACCCATGGATATATATGTCTCCGTAAGAGAATCAAGCGTGTGTACAGCGGCGGAAATGCAGCAGTGAAAATCTGATAAATCCCATTATCAAAATAAATTTCGAAAACAAAACACAAAGACAGTGAAATAGAGAGCAATTCTTAAATAATTCACTCAGGGCATGTGATGCAACCGGGATTGACCACATCTACACCCAGAGCTGGTTGAGACATAAGGCTGGACACTTCTGGCTGATAGCACTGGTGAGTTTCGGTGAGCAAATGCAGACCCTTTGAAGTCATACTGCATGGTACCCATTCCATGGGTCCCAACTCTCCAGGTTCAAGGGATTCTTCCTCCAGCTAAAACATGCATGGGAAACCCAGAGTATCATCCACCGTGTGATTGGGAAACGATTTAAAATGCATCTCAGTTTTCATATCCTGGTTCTCGGGTTCAACATTCCAGATGCTTTACTAAAACTCTCCCCGCTTGGAGAGTCAGTGCCTTTAACCTCCTCTTTGGCACAGCTTGCAATTTCTGTGCAAGATGAACAGGAATAGGGAGAACCAATGAGAGACTAGCTGTAGGTGTCTGCACGGGCAAATGTAACGCTCATTGCCCACCAGGAAGAGGAATTAAACAAAGGCTCAGTGTGCCCTGCTGGAAACAGATTAGGGCCTGAAGCAATCCTGCGGTTTTGTGCCCAGCTCACAAGAAAGCGAGTTGAAGAAAGGAGCTCAGGGGCACTGTAATTCACAAACCTGCAGAGTTATAAATGACAGCTATCTTCCAAAAGTATATTGAAGTAAGCCTGCGTAGGGTACTTGAAAGCGGGGCAGAATTTCAGGAAAACGATTGCAGGGGGTAGACAGGAATTGCCCTGAAAGCATAGGAAAAGAGGCAGAACGTCGACAATGATGCAATTGGCCAAAAAGGGCGTATGCTTTTTTTCCTGAATATATTCAGGAAAAAACGCATACGCCCTTTTCGGCCAACCAAGCAAGCCTGTAAAGGAAATCTGCACTACAATGAAGTCTCACTGCCCCCCGGGCAAGAGGGCCATCTGAAAAAAGTGTAAAATCCAGAAAGGTAGGACAGGATATGGAGAACAGGGAGCCTTGTTATGCTGATTGGCAGGATGTAAATTGCCAACAGCCACCCTGGAGAAGTGTATGGTGTTTCCTGAAACACGTAAGAAATAAAGCAACAGAGCCTATGGCAATTGCACTTATGGTCCTATTCCTTAGGGAAATTAAAATCAAAAACAGAGAGCCACCCCAAAGTTTGGGACGGCTGTGTTCCCAAGAAGCTCGTCTACAGTACCAGGTAAATATCCCAGAAAGCAAAAAATGGATAAAGAAGTTGTGGCACGTACGTGCAATGCAATATCACTCAGCAATGAAATCTGTGTGATCAGGCCCGTAGCGGCATAGTGAGTGGATGCAGGTACGGTGATTCTACGTGATCTACGTCACACAGAAAAAGAAACATCATAAGATATCACTAATACACGGAATGTAAACTTGACTACACATGAACTGAATTACAAAACAGAACAGGGTCTCAAATTTAGAAAACCAACTAGTGCTTGCTTATGGGGAAAGGCGCCTTGGGGTGCTGCATAAAACCAGAGACTGAAATTAGCACAGATAACATTCCATAAGCCAAATATGTAATAGACAAGACCTACTCCTTGCTCAACGAAATGGACTCAACACCACATATTCAACGCCTAGGAATATACCTGACTAGGAAGAATCTTAAAACCCATGGATATATATGTCTCCGTAAGAGAATCAAGCGTGTGTACAGCGGCCGAAACGCAGCAGTGAAAATCCGATAAATCCCATTATCAAAATAAATTTCAAAAACAAAACACAAAGACAGTGAAATAGAGAGCAATTCTTAACTAATTCACTCAGGGCATGTGATGCAACCGGGATTGATCACATCTACACCCAGAGCTGGTTGAGATATAAGGCTGGACACTTCAGGCTGATAGCATTGGTGAGTTTCGGTGAGCAACTGCAGACCCTTTGAAGTCATACTGCATGGTACCCATTCCATGGGTCGCAACTCTCCAGGTTCAAGGCATTATTCCTCCAGCTAAAACATGCATGGGAAACCCAGAGTATCGTCCACCGTGTGATTGGGAAACGATTTAAAATGCATCTCAGTTTTCGTATCCTGGTCCTCGGGTTCACCATTCCAGATGCTTTACTAACACTCTCCCCGCTTGGAGAGTCAGTGCCTTTAACCTCCTCTTTGGCACAGCTTGCAATTTCTGTGCAAGATGAACAGGAATAGGGAGAACCAATGAGAGACTAGCTGTAGGTGTCTGCACGGGCAAATGTAACGCTCATTGCCGACCAGGAAGAGGAATTAAACAAAGGCTCCGTGTGCCCTTCTGAAAACAGATTAGGGCCTGAAGCAATCCTGCGGTTTTGTGCCCAGCTCACAAGAAAGCGAGTTGAAAAAAGGAGCTCACGGGCACTGTAATTCACAAACCTGCAGAGTTATAAATGACAGCTATCCTCCAAAAATATATTGAAGTAAGCCTGCGAAGGGGACTTGAAAGCAGGGCAGAATTTCAGGAAAACGATTGCAGGGGTAGACTGGAATTGCCCTGAAAGCATAGGAAAAGTTGCAGAACGTCGACAATGATGCACTTGGCCAAAAAGGGCGTATGCGTTTTTTCCTGAATATATACAGGAAAAAACGCATACGCCCTTTTTGGACAACCAAGCAAGCCTGTAAAGGAAATCTGCACTACAATCAAGTCTCACTGCCCCCCGGGCAAAAGCGCCATCTGAAAAAAGTGTAAAATCCAGAAAGTTAGGACAGGATATGGAGAACAGGGAGCCTTGTTATGCTGATTGGCAGGATGTAAATTGCCAGCAGCCACCCTGGAGAAGTGTATGGTGTTCCCTGAAACACGTAAGAAACAAAGCAACACAGCCTATGGCACTTCCACTTATGGTCCTATAGCTTACGGAAATTAAAATCAAAAACAGACAGCCACCCCAATATTTGGGACGGCTGTGTTCACAAGAAGCTCCTCTACAGTATCAGGTAAATATCCCAGAAGGCAAAAAATGGATAAAGAAGTTTTGGCACGTACGTGCAATGCAGTATCACTCAGCAATGAAATCTGTGTCATCAGGCCCGTAGCGGCATAGTGAGAGGATGCAGATACGGTGATTCTACGTGAACTACGTCACACAGAAAAAGAAACATCATAAGATATCACTAATACACGGAATGTAAACTTGACTACACATGAACTGAATTACAAAACAGAACAGGGTCTCAAATTTAGAAAACCAACTAGTGCTTGCTTATGGGGAAAGGTGCCTTGGGGTGCTGCATAAAACCAGAGACTGAAATTAGCACAGATAACATTCCATAAGCCAAATATGTAATAGACAAGACCTACTCCTTGCTCAACGAAATGGACTCAACACCACATATTCAACGCCTAGGAATATACCTGACTAGGAAAAATCTTAAAACCCATGGATATATATGTCTCCGTAAGAGAATCAAGCGTGTGTACAGCGGCCGAAACGCAGCAGTGAAAATCCGATAAATCCCATTATTAAAATAAATTTTGAAACAAAACACAAAGACAGTGAAATAGAGAGCAATTCTTAAATAATTCACTCAGGGAATGTGATGCAACCGGGATTGACCACATCTACACCCAGAGCTGGTTGACACATAAGGCTGGACACTTCAGGCTGATAGCATTGGTGAGTTTCGGTGAGCAAATGCAGACCCTTTGAAGTCATACTGCATGGTACCTATTCCATGGGTCCCAACTCTTCAGGTTCAAGGGATTCTTCCTCCAGCTAAAACATGCATGGGAAACCCACAGTATGGTCCACCGTGTGATTGGGAAACGATTTACAATGCATCTCAGTTTTCGTATCCTGTTCCTCGGGTTCACCATTCCAGATGCTTTACTAACACTCTCCCTGCCTGGAGAGTCAGTGCCTTTAACCTCCTCTTTGGCACAGCTTGCAATTTCTGTTCAAGATGAACAGGAATAGGGAGAACCAATGAGAGACTAGCTGTAGGTGTCTGCACGGGCAAATGTTACGCTCATTTCCCACCAGGAAGAGGAATTAACCAAAGGCTCAGCATGCCCTGCCGGAAACAGATTAGGGCCTGAAGCAATCCTGCGGTTTTGTGCCCAGCTCACAAGAAAGCGAGTTGAAGAAAGGAGCTCAGGGGCACTGTAATTCACAAACCTGCAGAGTTATAAATGACAGCTATCCTCCAAAAACATATTGAAGTAAGCCTGCGAAGGGGACTTGAAAGCGGGGCAGAATTTCAGGAAAACGATTGCAGGGGGTAGACTGGAATTGCCCTGAAAGCATAGGAAAAGAGGCAGAACGTCGACAATGATGCACTTGGCCAAAAAGGGCGTATGCGTTTTATCCTGAATGTATTCAGGAAAAAACGCATACGCCCTTTTTGGCCAACCAAGCAAGCCTGTAAAGGAAATCTGCACTACAATGAAGTCTCACTGCCCCCCGGGCAAAAGGGCCATCTGAAAAAAGTGTAAAATCCAGAAAGATAGGACAGGATATGGAGAACAGGGAGCCTTGTTATGCTGATTGGCAGGATGTAAATTGCCAACAGCCACCCTGGAAAAGTGTATGGTGTTTCCTGAAACACGTAAGAAATAAAGCAACACAGCCTATGGCAATTGCACTTATGGTACTATTCCTTAGGGAAATTAAAATCAAAAACAGAGAGCCACCCCAAAGTTTGGGACGGCTGTGTTCCCAAGAAGCTCGTCTACAGTATCAGGTAAATATCCCAGAAAGCAAAAAATGGATAAAGAAGTTGTGGCACGTACGTACAATGCAATATCACTCAGCAATGAAATCTGTGTCATCAGGCCCGTAGCGGCATAGTGAGTGGATGCAGGTACGGTGATTCTACGTGAACTACGTCACACAGAAAAAGAAACATCATAAGATATCACTAATACACGGAATATAAACTTGACTACACATGAACTGAATTACAAAACAGAACAGGGTCTCAAATTTAGAAAACCAACTAGTGCTTGCTTATGGGGAAAGGTGCCTTGGGGTGCTGCATAAAACCAGAGACTGAAATTAGCACAGATAACTTTCCATAAGCCAAATATGTAATAGACAAGACCTACTCCTTGCTCAACGAAATGGACCAAAACCACATATTTAACGCCTAGGAATATACCTGACTAGGAAGAATCTTAAAACCCATGGATATATATGTCTCCGTAAGAGAATCAAGCGTGTATACAGTGGGCGAAACGCAGCAGTGAAAATTCGATAAATCCCATTATCAAAATAAATTTCGAAAACAAAACACAAAGACAGTGAAATAGAGAGCAATTCTTAAATAATTCACTCAGGGCATGTGATGCAACCGGGATCTACCACATCTACACCCAGAGCTGGTTGCGACATAAGGCTGGACACTTCAGGCTGATAGCATTGGTGAGTTTCGGTGAGCAAATGCAGACCCTTTGAAGTCATACTGCATGGTACCCATTCCATGGGTCCCAACTCTCCAGGTTCAAGGGATTCTTCCTCCAGCTAAAACATGCATGGGAAACCCAGAGTATCATCCACCGTGTGATTGGGAAACGATTTAAAATGCATCTCATTTTTCGTAACCTGGTTCTCGGGTTCACCATTCCAGATGCTTTACTAAAACTCTCCCCGCTTGGAGAGTCAGTGCCTTTAACCTCCTGTTTCGCACAGCTTGCAATTTCTGTGCAAGATGAATAGGAATAGGGAGAACCAATGAGAGACTAGCTGTAGGTGTCTGCACGGGCAAATGTAACGCTCATTGCCCACCAGGAAGAGGAATTAAACAAAGGCTCAGCGTGCCCTGCTGAAAACAGATTAGGGCCTGAAGCAATCCTGCGGTTTTGTGCCCAGCTCACAAGAAAGCGAGTTGAAGAAAGGAGCTCAGGGGCACTGTAATTCACAAACCTGCAGAGGTATAAATGACAGTTATCCTCCAAAAATATATTGAAGTAAGCCTGCGAAGGGGACTTGAAAGCAGGGCAGAATTTCAGGAAAACGATTGCAGGGGGTAGACTGGAATTGCCCTGAAAGCATAGGAAAAGAGGCAGAACGACGACAATGATGCACTTGGCCAAAAAGGGCGTATGCGTTTTTTCCTGAATATATTCAGGAAAAAACGCATACGCCCTTTTTGGCCAACCAAGCAAGCCTGTAAAGGAAATCTGCACTACAATGAAGTCTCACTGCCCCGCGGGTAAAAGGGCCATCTGAAAAAAGTGTAAAATCCAGAAATGTAGGACAGGATATGGAGAACAGGGAGCCTTGTTATGCTGATTGGCAGGATGTAAATTGCCAGCAGCCACCCTGGAGAAGTCTATGGTGTTTCCTGAAACACGTAAGAAATAAAGCAACACAGCCTATGGCAATTGCACTTATGGTCCTATTCTTTAGGGAAATTAAAATCAAAAACAGAGAGCCACCCCAAAGTTTGGGACGGCTGTGTTCCCAAGAAGCTCGTCTACAGTACCAGGTAAATATCCCAGAAAGCAAAAAATGGATAAAGAAGTTGTGGCACGTACGTGCAATGCAATATCACTCAGCAATGAAATCTGTGTCATCAGGCCCGTAGCGGCATAGTGAGTGGATGCAGGTACGGTGATTCTACGTGAACTACGTCACACAGAAAAAGAAACATCATAAGATATCACTAATACACGGAATGTAAACTTGACTACACATGAACTGAATTACAAAACAGAACAGGGTCTCAAATTTAGAAAACCAACTACGGCTTGCTTATGGGGAAAGGTGCCTTGGGGTGCTGCATAAAACCAGAGACTGACATTAGCACAGATAACATTCCATAAGCCAAATATGTAATAGACAAGACCTACGCCTTGCTAAACGAAATGGACTCAACACCACATATTCAACGCCTAGGAATATACCTGACTAGGAAGAATCTTAAAACTCATGGATATATATGTCTCCGTAAGAGAATCAAGCGTGTGCACAGCGGCCGAAACGCAGCAGTGAAAATCTGATAAATCCCATTATCAAAATAAATTTCGAAAACAAAACACAAAGACAGTGAAATCGAGTGCAATTCTTAACTAATTCACTCAGGACATGTGATGCAACTGGGATTGACCACATCTACACCCAGAGCTGGTTGAGACATAAGGCTGGACACTTCAGGCTGATAGCATTGGTGAGTTTCGGTGAGCAAATGCAGACCCTTTGAAGTCATACTGCATGGTACCCATTCCATGGGTCCCAACTCTCCAGGTTCAAGGCATTCTTCCTCCAGCTAAAACATGCATGGGAATCCCAGAGTATCGTCCACCGTGTGATTGGGAAACGATTTAAAATGCATCTCAGTTTTCGTATCCTGGTCGTCGGGTTCACCATTCCAGATGCTTTACTAAAACTCTCCCCGCTTGGAGAGTCAGTGCCTTTAACCTCCTGTTTGGCACAGCTTGCAATTTCTGTGCAAGATGAACAGGAATAGGGAGAACCAATGAGAGACTAGCTGTAGGTGTCTGCACGGGCAAATGTAACGCTCATTGCCCACCAGGAAGAGGAATTAAACAAAGGCTCAGCATGCCCTGCTGAAAACAGATTAGGGCCTGAAGCAATCCTGCGGTTTTGTGCCCAGCTCATAAGAAAGCGAGTTGAAGAAAGGAGCTCAGGGGCACTGTAATTCACAAACCTGCAGAGTTATAAATGACAGCTATCCTCCAAAAATATATTGAAGTAAGCCTGCGAAGGGGACTTGAAAGCGGGGCAGAATTTCAGGAAAACGATTGCAGGGGGTAGACTGGAATTGCCCTGTAAGTATAGGAAAAGAGGCAGAACGTCGACAATGATGCACTTGGCCAAAAAGGGCGTATGCGTTTTTTCCTGAATATATTCAGGAAAAAACGCATACGCCCTTTTTGGCCAAACAAGCAAGCCTGTAAAGGAAATCTGCACTACAATGAAATCTCACTGCCCCCCGGGCAAAAGGGCCATCTGAAAAAAGTGTAAAATCCAGAAAGGTAGGACAGGATATGGAGAACAGGGAGCCTTGTTATGCTGATTGGCAGGATGTAAATTGCCAGCAGCCACCCTGGAGAAGTGTATGGTGTTTCCTGAAACACGTAAGAAACAAAGCAACACAGCCTATGGCACTTCCACTTATGGTCCTATAGCTTACGGAAATTAAAATCAAAAACAGACAGCCACCCCAATATTTGGGACGCCTGTTTTCACAAGAAGCTCGTCTACAGTATCAGGTAAATATCCCAGAAAGCAAAAAATGGATAAAGAAGTTGTGGCACGTACGTACAATGCAATATCACTCAGCAATGAAATCTGTGTCATCAGGCCCGTAGCGGCATAGTGAGTGGATGCAGGTACGGTGATTCTACGTGAACTACGTCACCCAGAAAAAGAAACATCATAAGATATCACTAATACACGGAATGTAAACTTGACTACACATGAACTGAATTACAAAAAAGAACAGGGTCTCAAATTTAGAAAACCAAGTAGTGCTTGCTTATGGGGAAAGGTGCCTTGGGGTGCTGCATAAAACCAGAGACTGAAATTAGCACAGATAACTTTCCATAAGCCAAATATGTAATAGACAAGACCTACTCCTTGCTCAACGAAATGGACCCAACACCACATAATCAACGCCTAGGAATATACCTGACTAGGAAGAATCTTAAAACCCATGGATATATATGTCTCCGTAAGAGAATCAAGCGTGTGTACAGCGGCCGAAACGCAGCAGTGAAAATCCGATAAATCCCATTATCAAAATAAATTTCGAAAACAAAACACAAAGACAGTGAAATAGAGAGCAATTCTTAAATAATTCACTCAGGGCATGTGATGCAACCGGGATTGACCACTTCTACACCCAGAGCTGGTTCAGACATAAGGCTGGACACTTCAGGCTGATAGCATTGGTGAGTTTCGGTGAGCAAATGCAGACCCTTTGAAGTCATACTGCATGGTACCCATTCCATGGGTCCCGACTCCCCAGGTTCAAGGGATTCTTCCTCCAGCTAAAACATGCATGGGAAACCCAGAGTATCGTCCACCGTGTGATTGGGAAACGATTTAAAATGCATCTCAGTTTTCGTTTCCTGGTCCTCGGGTTCACCATTCCAGATGCTTTACTAACACTCTCCCCGCTTGGAGAGTCAGTGCCTTTAACCTCCTGTTTGGCACAGCTTGCAATTTCTGTGCAAGATGAACAGGAATAGGGAGAACCAATGAGAGACTAGCTGTAGGTGTCTGCACGGGCAAATGTAACGCTCATTGCCCACCAGGAAGAGGAATTAAACAAAGGCTCAGTGTGCCCTGCTGGAAACAGATTAGGGCCTGAAGCAATCCTGCGGTTTTGTGCCCAGCTCACAAGAAAGCGAGTTGAAGAAAGGAGCTCAGGGGCACTGTACTTCACAAACCTGCAGTGTTATAAATGACAGCTATCCTCCAAAAATATATTGAAGTAAGCCTGCGAAGGGGACTTGAAAGCGGGGCTGAATTTCAGGAAAACGATTGCAGGGGGTAGACTGGAATTACCCTGAAAGCATAGGAAAAGAGGCACAACGTCGACAATGATGCACTTGGCCAAAAAGGGCGTATGCGTTTTTTCCTGAATATATTCAGGAAAAAACGCATACGCCCTTTTTGGCCAACCAAGCAAGCCTGTAAAGGAAATCTGCACTACAATGAAATCTCACTGCCCCACCGGGCAAAAGGGCCATCTGAAAAAAGTGTAAAATCCAGAAAGGTAGGACAGGATATGGAGAACAGGGAGCCTTGTTATGCTGATTGGCAGGATGTAAATTGCCAGCAGCCACCCTGGAGAAGTGTATGGTGTTTCCTGAAACACGTAAGAAACAAAGCAACACAGCCTATGGCAGTTCCACTTATGGTCCTATAGCTTACGGAAATTAAAATCAAAAACAGACAGCCACCCCAATATTTGGGACGCCTGTTTTCACAAGAAGCTCGTCTACAGTATCAGGTAAATATCCCAGAAAGCAAAAAATGGATAAAGAAGTTGTGGCACGTACGTACAATGCAATATCACTCAGCAATGAAATCTGTGTCATCAGGCCCGTAGCGGCATAGTGAGTGGATGCAGGTACGGTGATTCTACGTGAACTACGTCACCCAGAAAAAGAAACATCATAAGATATCACTAATACACGGAATGTAAACTTGACTACACTTGAACTGAATTACAAAAAAGAACAGGGTCTCAAATTTAGAAAACCAAGTAGTGCTTGCTTATGGGGAAAGGTGCCTTGGGGTGCTGCATAAAACCAGAGACTGAAATTAGCACAGATAACTTTCCATAAGCCAAATATGTAATAGACAAGACCTACTCCTTGCTCAACGAAATGGACCCAACACCACATAATCAACGCCTAGGAATATACCTGACTAGGAAGAATCTTAAAACCCATGGATATATATGTCTCCGTAAGAGAATCAAGCGTGTGTACAGCGGCCGAAACGCAGCAGTGAAAATCCGATAAATCCCATTATCAAAATAAATTTCGAAAACAAAACACAAAGACAGTGAAATAGAGAGCAATTCTTAAATAATTCACTCAGGGCATGTGATGCAACCGGGATTGACCACTTCTACACCCAGAGCTGGTTCAGACATAAGGCTGGACACTTCAGGCTGATAGCATTGGTGAGTTTTGGTGAGCAAATGCAGACCCTTTGAAGTCATACTGCATGGTACCCATTCCATGGGTCCCAACTCCCCAGGTTCAAGGGATTCTTCCTCCAGCTAAAACATGCATGGGAAACCCAGAGTATCGTCCACCGTGTGATTGGGAAACGATTTAAAATGCATCTCAGTTTTCGTTTCCTGGTCCTCGGGTTCACCATTCCAGATGCTTTACTAACACTCTCCCCGCTTGGAGAGTCAGTGCCTTTAACCTCCTGTTTGGCACAGCTTGCAATTTCTGTGCAAGATGAACAGGAATAGGGAGAACCAATGAGAGACTAGATGTAGGTGTCTGCACGGGCAAATGTAACGCTCATTGCCCACCAGGAAGAGGAATTAAACAAAGGCTCAGTGTGCCCTGCTGGAAACAGATTAGGGCCTGAAGCAATCCTGCGGTTTTGTGCCCAGCTCACAAGAAAGCGAGTTGAAGAAAGGAGCTCAGGGGCACTGTACTTCACAAACCTGCAGAGTTATAAATGACAGCTATCCTCCAAAAATATATTGAAGTAAGCCTGCGAAGGGGACTTGAAAGCGGGGCTGAATTTCAGGAAAAAGATTGCAGGGGGTAGACTGGAATTGCCCTGAAAGCATAGGAAAAGAGGCACAACGTCGACAATGATGCACTTGGCCAAAAAGGGCGTATGCGTTTTTTCCTGAATATATTCAGGAAAAAACGCATACGCCCTTTTTGGCCAACCAAGCAAGCCTGTAAAGGAAATCTGCACTACAATGAAATCTCACTGCCCCCCCGGGCAAATGGGCCATCTGAAAAAAGTGTAAAATCCAGAAAGGTAGGACAGGATATGGAGAACAGGGAGCCTTGTTATGCTGATTGGCAGGATGAAAATTGCCATCAGCCACCCTGGAGAAGTGTATGGTGTTTCCTGAAACACGTAAGAAACAAAGCAACACAGCCTATGGCACTTCCACTTATGGTCCTATAGCTTACGGAAATTAAAATCAAAAACAGACAGCCACCCCAATATTTGGGACGGCTGTGTTCACAAGAAGCTCGTCTACAGTATCAGGTAAATATCCCAGAAAGCAAAAAATGGATAAAGAAGTTGTGGCACGTACGTGCAATGCAATATCACTCAGCAATGAAATCTGTGTCATCAGGCCCGTAGCGGCATAGTAAGTGGATGCAGGTACGGTGATTCTACGTGAACTACGTCACACAGAAAAAGAAACATCATAAGATATCACTAATACACGGAATGTAAACTTGACTACACATGAACTGAATTACAAAAAAGAACAGGGTCTCAAATTTAGAAAACCAACTAGTGCTTGCTTATGGGGAAAGGTGCGTTGGGGTGCTGCATAAAACCAAAGACTGAAATTAGCACAGATAACATTCCATAAGCCAAATATGTAATAGACAAGACCTACTCCTTGCTCAACGAAATGGACTCAACACCACATATTCAACGCCTAGGAATATACCTGACTAGGAAGAATCTTAAAACCCATGGATATATATGTCTCCGTAAGAAAATCAAACGTGTGTACAGCGGCGGAAATGCAGCAGTGAAAATCCGATAAATCCCATTATCAAAATAAATTTCGAAAACAAAACATAAAGACAGTGAAATAGAGAGCAATTCTTAAATAATTCACTCAGGGCATGTGATGCAACCGGGATTGACCACATCTACACCCAGAGCTGGTTGAGACATAAGGCTGGACACTTCTGGCTGATAGCACTGGTGAGTTTCGGTGAGCAAATGCAGACCCTTTGAAGTCATACTACATGGTACCCATTCCATGGTTCTCAACTCTCCAGGTTCAAGGCATTCTTCCTCCAGCTAAAACATGCATGGGAAACCCAGAGTATCGTCCACCGTGTGATTGGGAAACGATTTAAAATGCATCTCAGTTTTCGTATCCTGGTCCTCGGGTTCACCATTCCAGATGCTTTACTAACACTCTCCCCGCTTGGAGAGTCAGTGCCTTTAACCTCCTGTTTGGCACAGCTTTCCATTTCTGTGCAAGATGAACAGGAATAGGGAAAACCAATGAGAGACTAGCTGTAGGTGTCTGCACGGGCAAATGTAACGCTCATTGCCCACCAGGAAGAGGAATTAAACAAAGGCTCAGTGTGACCTGTTGGAAACAGATTAGGGCCTGAAGCAATCCTGCGGTTTTGTGCCCAGCTCACAAGAAAGCGAGTTGAAGAAAGGAGCTCAGGGGCACTGTACTTCACAAACCTGCAGAGTTATAAATGACAGCTATCCTCCAAAAATATATTGAAGTAAGCCTGCGAAGGGGACTTGAAAGCGGGGCTGAATTGCAGGAAAACGATTGCAGGGGGTAGACTGGAATTGCCCTGAAAGCATAGGAAAAGAGGCAGAACGTCGACAATGATGCACTTGGCCAAAAAGGGCGTATGCGTTTTTTCCTGAATATATTCAGGAAAAAACGCATACGCCCTTTTTGGCCAAACAAGCAAGCCTGTAAAGGAAATCTGCACTACAATGAAATCTCACTGCCCCCCGGGCAAAAGGGCCATCTGAAAAAAGTGTAAAATCCAGAAAGGTAGGACAGGATATGGAGAACAGGGAGCCTTGTTATGCTGATTGGCAGGATGTAAATTGCCAGCAGCCACCCTGGAGAAGTGTATGGTGTTTCCTGAAACACGTAAGAAACAAAGCAACACAGCCTATGGCACTTCCACTTATGGTCCTATAGCTTACGGAAATTAAAATCAAAAACAGACAGCCACCCCAATATTTGGGACGCCTGTTTTCACAAGAAGCTCGTCTACAGTATCAGGTAAATATCCCAGAAAGCAAAAAATGGATAAAGAAGTTGTGGCACGTACGTACAATGCAATATCACTCAGCAATGAAATCTGTGTCATCAGGCCCGTAGCGGCATAGTGAGTGGATGCAGGTACGGTGATTCTACGTGAACTACGTCACCCAGAAAAAGAAACATCATAAGATATCACTAATACACGGAATGTAAACTTGACTACACATGAACTGAATTACAAAAAAGAACAGGGTCTCAAATTTAGAAAACCAAGTAGTGCTTGCTTATGGGGAAAGGTGCCTTGGGGTGCTGCATAAAACCAGAGACTGAAATTAGCACAGATAACTTTCCATAAGCCAAATATGTAATAGACAAGACCTACTCCTTGCTCAACGAAATGGACCCAACACCACATAATCAACGCCTAGGAATATACCTGACTAGGAAGAATCTTAAAACCCATGGATATATATGTCTCCGTAAGAGAATCAAGCGTGTGTACAGCGGCCGAAACGCAGCAGTGAAAATCCGATAAATCCCATTATCAAAATAAATTTCGAAAACAAAACACAAAGACAGTGAAATAGAGAGCAATTCTTAAATAATTCACTCAGGGCATGTGATGCAACCGGGATTGACCACTTCTACACCCAGAGCTGGTTCAGACATAAGGCTGGACACTTCAGGCTGATAGCATTGGTGAGTTTCGGTGAGCAAATGCAGACCCTTTGAAGTCATACTGCATGGTACCCATTCCATGGGTCCCGACTCCCCAGGTTCAAGGGATTCTTCCTCCAGCTAAAACATGCATGGGAAACCCAGAGTATCGTCCACCGTGTGATTGGGAAACGATTTAAAATGCATCTCAGTTTTCGTTTCCTGGTCCTCGGGTTCACCATTCCAGATGCTTTACTAACACTCTCCCCGCTTGGAGAGTCAGTGCCTTTAACCTCCTGTTTGGCACAGCTTGCAATTTCTGTGCAAGATGAACAGGAATAGGGAGAACCAATGAGAGACTAGCTGTAGGTGTCTGCACGGGCAAATGTAACGCTCATTGCCCACCAGGAAGAGGAATTAAACAAAGGCTCAGTGTGCCCTGCTGGAAACAGATTAGGGCCTGAAGCAATCCTGCGGTTTTGTGCCCAGCTCACAAGAAAGCGAGTTGAAGAAAGGAGCTCAGGGGCACTGTACTTCACAAACCTGCAGTGTTATAAATGACAGCTATCCTCCAAAAATATATTGAAGTAAGCCTGCGAAGGGGACTTGAAAGCGGGGCTGAATTTCAGGAAAACGATTGCAGGGGGTAGACTGGAATTACCCTGAAAGCATAGGAAAAGAGGCACAACGTCGACAATGATGCACTTGGCCAAAAAGGGCGTATGCGTTTTTTCCTGAATATATTCAGGAAAAAACGCATACGCCCTTTTTGGCCAACCAAGCAAGCCTGTAAAGGAAATCTGCACTACAATGAAATCTCACTGCCCCACCGGGCAAAAGGGCCATCTGAAAAAAGTGTAAAATCCAGAAAGGTAGGACAGGATATGGAGAACAGGGAGCCTTGTTATGCTGATTGGCAGGATGTAAATTGCCAGCAGCCACCCTGGAGAAGTGTATGGTGTTTCCTGAAACACGTAAGAAACAAAGCAACACAGCCTATGGCAGTTCCACTTATGGTCCTATAGCTTACGGAAATTAAAATCAAAAACAGACAGCCACCCCAATATTTGGGACGCCTGTTTTCACAAGAAGCTCGTCTACAGTATCAGGTAAATATCCCAGAAAGCAAAAAATGGATAAAGAAGTTGTGGCACGTACGTACAATGCAATATCACTCAGCAATGAAATCTGTGTCATCAGGCCCGTAGCGGCATAGTGAGTGGATGCAGGTACGGTGATTCTACGTGAACTACGTCACCCAGAAAAAGAAACATCATAAGATATCACTAATACACGGAATGTAAACTTGACTACACTTGAACTGAATTACAAAAAAGAACAGGGTCTCAAATTTAGAAAACCAAGTAGTGCTTGCTTATGGGGAAAGGTGCCTTGGGGTGCTGCATAAAACCAGAGACTGAAATTAGCACAGATAACTTTCCATAAGCCAAATATGTAATAGACAAGACCTACTCCTTGCTCAACGAAATGGACCCAACACCACATAATCAACGCCTAGGAATATACCTGACTAGGAAGAATCTTAAAACCCATGGATATATATGTCTCCGTAAGAGAATCAAGCGTGTGTACAGCGGCCGAAACGCAGCAGTGAAAATCCGATAAATCCCATTATCAAAATAAATTTCGAAAACAAAACACAAAGACAGTGAAATAGAGAGCAATTCTTAAATAATTCACTCAGGGCATGTGATGCAACCGGGATTGACCACTTCTACACCCAGAGCTGGTTCAGACATAAGGCTGGACACTTCAGGCTGATAGCATTGGTGAGTTTCGGTGAGCAAATGCAGACCCTTTGAAGTCATACTGCATGGTACCCATTCCATGGGTCCCAACTCCCCAGGTTCAAGGGATTCTTCCTCCAGCTAAAACATGCATGGGAAACCCAGAGTATCGTCCACCGTGTGATTGGGAAACGATTTAAAATGCATCTCAGTTTTCGTTTCCTGGTCCTCGGGTTCACCATTCCAGATGCTTTACTAACACTCTCCCCCCTTGGAGAGTCAGTGCCTTTAACCTCCTGTTTGGCACAGCTTGCAATTTCTGTGCAAGATGAACAGGAATAGGGAGAACCAATGAGAGACTAGATGTAGGTGTCTGCACGGGCAAATGTAACGCTCATTGCCCACCAGGAAGAGGAATTAAACAAAGGCTCAGTGTGCCCTGCTGGAAACAGATTAGGGCCTGAAGCAATCCTGCGGTTTTGTGCCCAGCTCACAAGAAAGCGAGTTGAAGAAAGGAGCTCAGGGGCACTGTACTTCACAAACCTGCAGAGTTATAAATGACAGCTATCCTCCAAAAATATATTGAAGTAAGCCTGCGAAGGGGACTTGAAAGCGGGGCTGAATTTCAGGAAAAAGATTGCAGGGGGTAGACTGGAATTGCCCTGAAAGCATAGGAAAAGAGGCACAACGTCGACAATGATGCACTTGGCCAAAAAGGGCGTATGCGTTTTTTCCTGAATATATTCAGGAAAAAACGCATACGCCCTTTTTGGCCAACCAAGCAAGCCTGTAAAGGAAATCTGCACTACAATGAAATCTCACTGCCCCCCCGGGCAAAAGGGCCATCTGAAAAAAGTGTAAAATCCAGAAAGGTAGGACAGGATATGGAGAACAGGGAGCCTTGTTATGCTGATTGGCAGGATGAAAATTGCCATCAGCCACCCTGGAGAAGTGTATGGTGTTTCCTGAAACACGTAAGAAACAAAGCAACACAGCCTATGGCACTTCCACTTATGGTCCTATAGCTTACGGAAATTAAAATCAAAAACAGACAGCCACCCCAATATTTGGGACGGCTGTGTTCACAAGAAGCTCGTCTACAGTATCAGGTAAATATCCCAGAAAGCAAAAAATGGATAAAGAAGTTGTGGCACGTACGTGCAATGCAATATCACTCAGCAATGAAATCTGTGTCATCAGGCCCGTAGCGGCATAGTAAGTGGATGCAGGTACGGTGATTCTACGTGAACTACGTCACACAGAAAAAGAAACATCATAAGATATCACTAATACACGGAATGTAAACTTGACTACACATGAACTGAATTACAAAAAAGAACAGGGTCTCAAATTTAGAAAACCAACTAGTGCTTGCTTATGGGGAAAGGTGCGTTGGGGTGCTGCATAAAACCAAAGACTGAAATTAGCACAGATAACATTCCATAAGCCAAATATGTAATAGACAAGACCTACTCCTTGCTCAACGAAATGGACTCAACACCACATATTCAACGCCTAGGAATATACCTGACTAGGAAGAATCTTAAAACCCATGGATATATATGTCTCCGTAAGAAAATCAAACGTGTGTACAGCGGCGGAAATGCAGCAGTGAAAATCCGATAAATCCCATTATCAAAATAAATTTCGAAAACAAAACATAAAGACAGTGAAATAGAGAGCAATTCTTAAATAATTCACTCAGGGCATGTGATGCAACCGGGATTGACCACATCTACACCCAGAGCTGGTTGAGACATAAGGCTGGACACTTCTGGCTGATAGCACTGGTGAGTTTCGGTGAGCAAATGCAGACCCTTTGAAGTCATACTACATGGTACCCATTCCATGGTTCCCAACTCTCCAGGTTCAAGGCATTCTTCCTCCAGCTAAAACATGCATGGGAAACCCAGAGTATCGTCCACCGTGTGATTGGGAAACGATTTAAAATGCATCTCAGTTTTCGTATCCTGGTCCTCGGGTTCACCATTCCAGATGCTTTACTAACACTCTCCCCGCTTGGAGAGTCAGTGCCTTTAACCTCCTGTTTGGCACAGCTTTCCATTTCTGTGCAAGATGAACAGGAATAGGGAAAACCAATGAGAGACTAGCTGTAGGTGTCTGCACGGGCAAATGTAACGCTCATTGCCCACCAGGAAGAGGAATTAAACAAAGGCTCAGTGTGACCTGTTGGAAACAGATTAGGGCCTGAAGCAATCCTGCGGTTTTGTGCCCAGCTCACAAGAAAGCGAGTTGAAGAAAGGAGCTCAGGGGCACTGTACTTCACAAACCTGCAGAGTTATAAATGACAGCTATCCTCCAAAAATATATTGAAGTAAGCCTGCGAAGGGGACTTGAAAGCGGGGCTGAATTGCAGGAAAACGATTGCAGGGGGTAGACTGGAATTGCCCTGAAAGCATAGGAAAAGAGGCACAACGTCGACAATGATGCACTTGGCCAAAAAGGGCGTATGCGTTTTTTCCTGAATATATACAGGAAAAAACGCATACGCCCTTTTTGGCCAACCAAGCAAGCCTGTAAAGGAAATCTGCACTACAATGAAATCTCACTGCCCCCCCCCCCCGGGCAAAAGGGCCATCTGAAAAAAGTGTAAAATCCTGAAAGGTAGGACAGGATATGGAGAACAGGGAGCCTTGTTATGCTGATTGGCAGGATGTAAATTGCCAGCAGCCAACCTGGAGAAGTGTATGGTGTTTCCTGAAACACGTAAGAAACAAAGCAACACAGCCTATGGCACTTCCACTTATGGTCCTATAGCTTACGGAAATTAAAATCAAAAACAGACAGCCACCCCAATATTTGGGACGCCTGTGTTCACAAGAAGCTCGTCTACAGTATCAGGTAAATATCCCAGAAAGCAAAAAAATGGATAAAGAAGTTGTGGCACGTACGTACAATGCAATATCACTCAGCAATGAAATCTGTGTCATCAGGCCCGTAGGGGCATAGTGAGTGGATGCACGTACGGTGATTCTACGTGAACTACGTCACCCAGAAAAAGAAACATCATAAGATATCACTAATACACGGAATGTAAACTTGACTACACATGAACTGAATTACAAAAAAGAACAGGGTCTCAAATTTAGAAAACCAACTAGTGCTTGCTTATGGGGAAAGGTGCCTTGGGGTGCTGCATAAAACCAGAGACTGAAATTAGCACAGATAACTTTCCATAAGCCAAATATGTAATAGACAAGACCTACTCCTTGCTCAACGAAATGGACCCAACACCACATATTCAACGCCTAGGAATATACCTGACTAGGAAGAATCTTAAAACCCTTGGATATATATGTCTCCGTAAGAGAATCAAGCGTGTGTACAGCGACCGAAAGGCAGCAGTGAAAATCCGATAAATCCCATTATCAAAATAAATTTCGAAAACAAAACACAAAGACAGTGAAATAGAGAGCAATTCTTAACTAATACACTCAGGGCATGTGATGCAACCGGGATTGACCACATCTACACCCAGAGCTGGTTGAGACATAAGGCTGGACACTTCTGGCTGATAGCACTGGTGAGTTTCGGTGAGCAAATGCAGACCCTTTGAAGTCATACTGCATGGTACCCATTCCATGGGTCCCAACTCTCCAGGTTCAAGGCATTCTTCCTCCAGCTAAAACATGCATGGGAAACCCAGAGTATCGTCCACCGTGTGATTGGGAAACGATTTAAAATGCATCTCAGTTTTCGTATCCTGGTCCTCGGGTTCACCATTCCAGATGCTTTACTAACACTCTCCCCGCTTGGAGAGTCAGTGCCTTTAACCTCCTGTTTGGCACAGCTTGCCATTTCTGTGCAAGATGAACAGGAATAGGGAGAACCAATGAGAGACTAGCTGTAGGTGTCTGAACGGGCAAATGTAACACTCATTGCCCACCAGGAAGAGGAATTAAACAAAGGCTCAGTGTGCCCTGCTGGAAACAGATTAGCGCCTGAAGCAATCATGCGGTTTTGTGCCCAGCTCACAAGAAAGCGAGCTGAAGAAAGGAGCTCAGGGGCACTGTACTTCACAAACCTGCAGAGTTATAAATGACAGCTATCCTCCAAAAATATATTGAAGTAAGCCTGCGAAGGGGACTTGAAAGCGGGGCTGAATTTCAGGAAAACGATTGCTGGGGGTAGACTGGAATTGCCCTGAAAGCATAGGGAAAGAGGCACAACGTCGACAATGATGCACTTGGCCAAAAAGGGCGTATGCGTTTTTTCCTGAATATATTCAGGAAAAAACGCATACGCCCTTTTTGGCCAACCAAGGAAGCCTGTAAAGGAAATCTGCACTACAATGAAATCTCACTGCCCCCCCAGGCAAAAGGGCCATCTGAAAAAAGTGTAAAATCCAGAAAGGTAGGACAGGATATGGAGAACAGGGAGCCTTGTTTTGCTGATTGGCAGGATGTAAATTGCCAGCAGACACTCTGGAGAAGTGTATGGTGTTTCCTGAAACACGTAAGAAAGAAAGCAACACAGCCTATGGCACTTCCACTTATGGTCTTATAGCTTACGGAAATTAAAATCAAAAACAGACAGCCACCCCAATATTTGGGACGGCTGTGTTCACAAGAAGCTCGTCTACAGTATCAGGTAAATATCCCAGAAAGCAAAAAATGGATAAAGAAATTGTGGCACGTACGTACAATGCAATATCACTCAGCAATGAAATCTGTGTCATCAGGCCCGTAGCGGCATAGTGAGTGGATGCAGGTACAGTGATTCTACGTGAACTACGTCACACAGAAAAAGAAACATCATAAGATATCACTAATACACGGAATGTAAACTTGACTACACATGAAGTGAATTACAAAGCAGAACAGGGTCTCAAATTTAGAAAATCAACTAGTGCTTGCTTATGGGGAAAGGTGCGTTGGGGTGCTGCATAAAACCAGAGACTGAAATTAGCACAGATAACATTCCATAAGCCAAATATGTAATAGACAAGACCTACTCCTTGCTCAACGAAATGGACTCAACACCACATATTCAACGCCTAGGAATATACCTGACTAGGAAGAATCTTAAAACCCATGGATATATATGTCTCCGTAAGAGAATCAAGCGTGTGTACAGCGGCCGAAACGCAGCAGTGAAAATCCGATAAATCCCATTATCAAAATAAATTTCGAAAACAAAACACAAAGACAGTGAAATAGAGAGCAATTCTTAAATAATTCACTCAGGGCATGTGATGCAACCGGGATTGACCACATCTATACCCAGAGCTGGTTGAGACATAAGGCTGGACACTTCAGGCTGATAGCATTGGTGAGTTTCGGTGAGCAAATGCAGACCCTTTGAAGTCATACTGCATGGTACCCATTCCATGGGTCCCAACTCTCCAGGTTCAAGGGATTCTTCCTCCAGCTAAAACATGCATGGGAAACCCAGAGTATCGTCCACCGTGTGATTGGGAAACGATTTAAAATGCATCTCAGTTTTCGTATCCTGGTCCTCGGGTTCACCATTCCAGATGCTTTACTAACACTCTCCCCGCTTGGAGAGTCAGTGCCTTTAACCTCCTGTTTGGCACAGCTTGCCATTTCTGTGCAAGATGAACAGGAATATGGAGAACCAATGACAGACTAGCTGTATGTGTCTGCACGGGCAAATGTAACACTCATTGCCCACCAGGAAGAGGAATTAAACAAAGGCTCAGTGTGCCCTGCTGGAAACAGATTAGGGCCTGAAGCAATCCTGCGGTTTTGTGCCCAGCTCACAAGAAAGCGAGTTGAAGAAAGGAGCTCAGGGGCACTGTAATTCACAAACCTGCAGAGTTATAAATGACAGCTATCCTCCAAAAATATATTGAAGTAAGCCTGCGAAGGGGACTTGAAAGCGGGGCTGAATTTCAGGAAAACGATTGCAGGGGTAGACTGGAATTGCCCTGAAAGCATAGGAAAAGAGGCACAACGTCGACAATGATGCACTTGGCTAAAAAGGGCGTATGCGTTTTTTCCTGAATATATTCAGGAAAAAACGCATACGCCCTTTTTGGCCAACCAAGCAAGCCTGTAAAGGAAATCTGCACTACAATGAAATCTCACTGCCCCCCCGGGCAAAAGGGCCATCTGAAAAAAGTGTAAAATCCAGAAAGGTAGGACAGGATATGGAGAACAGGGAGCCTTGTTATGCTGATTGGCAGGATGTAAATTGCCAGCAGCCACCCTGGAGAAGTGTATGGTGTTTCCTGAAACACGTAAGAAACAAAGCAACACAGCCTATGGCATTTCCACTTATGGTCCTATAGCTTACGGAAATTAAAATCAAAAACAGACAGCCACCCCAATATTTGGGACGGCTGTGTTCACAAGAAGCTCGTCTACAGTATCAGGTAAATATCCCAGAAAGCAAAAAATGGATAAAGAAGATGTGGCACGTACGTACAATGCAATATCACTCAGCAATGAAATCTGTGTCATCAGGCCCGTAGCGGCATAGTGAGTGGATGCAGGTACGGTGATTCTACGGGAACTACGTCACACAGAAAAAGAAACATCATAAGATATCACTAATACACGGAATGTAAACTTGACTACACATGAACTGAATTACAAAAAAGAACAGGGTCTCAAATTTAGAAAACCAACTAGTGCTTGCTTATAGGGAAAGGTGCCTTGGGGTGCTGCATAAAACCAGAGACTGAAATTAGCACAGATAACTTTCCATAAGCCAAATATGTAATAGACAAGACCTACTCCTTGCTCAACGAAATGGACTCAACACCACATATTCAACGCCTAGGAATATACCTGACTAGGAAGAATCTTAAAACCCATGGATATATATGTCTCCGTAAGAGAATCAAGCGTGTGTACAGCGGCGGAAATGCAGCAGTGAAAATCCGATAAATCCCATTATCAAAATAAATTTCGAAAACAAAACACAAAGACAGTGAAATAGAGAGCAATTCTTAAATAATTCACTCAGGGCATGTGATGCAACCGGGATTGACCACATCTACACCCAGAGCTGGTTGAGACATAAGGCTGGACACTTCTGGCTGATAGCACTGGTGAGTTTCGGTGAGCAAATGCAGACCCTTTGAAGTCATACTGCATGGTACCCATTCCATGGGTCCCAACTCTCCAGGTTCAAGGCATTCTTCCTCCAGCTAAAACATGCATGGGAAACCCAGAGTATTGTCCACCGTGTGATTGGGAAACGATTTAAAATGCATCTCAGTTTTCGTATCCTGGTCCTCGGGTTCACCATTCCAGATGCTTTACTAACACTCTCCCCGCTTGGAGAGTCAGTGCCTTTAACTTCCTGTTTGGCACAGCTTGCCATTTCTGTGCAAGATGAACAGGAATAGGGAAAACCAATGAGAGACTAGCTGTAGGTGTCTGCACGGGCAAATGTAATGCTCATTGCCCATCAGGAAGAGGAATTAAACAAAGGCTCAGTGTGACCTGTTGGAAACAGATTAGGGCCTAATCAATCCTGTGGTTTTGTGCCCAGCTCACAAGAAAGCGAGTTGAAGAAAGGAGCTCAGGGGCACTGTACTTCACAAACCTGCAGAGTTATAAATGACAGCTATCCTCCAAAAATATATTGAAGTAAGCCTGCGAAGGGGACTTGAAATCGGGGCTGAATTTCAGGAAAAAGATTGCAGGGGGTAGACTGGAATTGCCCTGAAAGCATAGGAAAAGAGGCACAACGTCGACAATGATGCACTTGGCCAAAAAGGGCGTATGCGTTTTTTCCTGAATATATTCAGGAAAAAACGCATACGCCCTTTTTGTCCAACCAAGCAAGCCTGTAAAGGAAATCTGCACTACAATGAAATCTCACTGCCCCCCCGGGCAAAAGGGCCATCTGAAAAAAGTGTAAAATCCAGAAAGGTAGGACAGGATATGGAGAACAGGGAGCCTTGTTATGCTGATTGGCAGGATGAAAATTGCCATCAGCCACCCTGGAGAAGTGTATGGCGTTTCCTGAAACACGTAAGAAACAAAGCAACACAGCCTATGGCACTTCCACTTATGGTCCTATAGCTTACGGAAATTAAAATCAAAAACAGACAACCACCCCAATATTTGGGACGCCTGTGTTCACAAGAAGCTCGTCTACAGTGTCAGGTAAATATCCCAGAAAGCAAAAAAATGGATAAAGAAGTTGTGGCACGTACGTACAATGCAATACCACTCAGCAATGAAATCTGTGTCATCAGGCCCGTAGCGGCATAGTGAGTGGATGCAGGTACGGTGATTCTACGTGAACTACGTCACACAGAAAAAGAAACATCATAAGATATCACTAATACACGGAATGTAAACTTGACTACACATGAAGTGAATTACAAAGCAGAACAGGGTCTCAAATTTAGAAAACCAACTAGTGCTTGCTTATGGGGAAAGGTGCGTTGGGGTGCTGCATAAAACCAGAGACTGAAATTAGCACAGATAACATTCCATAAGCCAAATATGTAATAGACAAGACCTACTCCTTGCTCAACGAAATGGACTCAACACCACATATTCAACGCCTAGGAATATACCTGACTAGGAAGAATCTTAAAACCCATGGATATATATGTCTCCGTAAGAGAATCAAGCGTGTGTATAGCGGCCGAAACGCAGCAGGGAAAATCCGATAAATCCCATTATCAAAATAAATTTCGAAAACAAAACACAAAGACAGTGAAATAGAGAGCAATTCTTAAATAATTCACTCAGGGCATGTGATGCAACCGGGATTGACCACATCTACACCCAGAGCTGGTTGAGACATAAGGCTGGACACTTCAGCCTGATAGCATTGATGAATTTCGGTGAGCAAATGCAGACCCTTTGAAGTCATACTGCATGGTACCCATTCCATGGGTCCCAACTCTCCAGGTTCAAGGGATTCTTCCTCCAGCTAAAACATGCATGGGAAACCCAGAGTATCGTCCACCGTGTGATTGGGAAACGATTTAAAATGCATCTCAGTTTTCGTATCCTGGTCCTCGGGTTCACCATTCCAGATGCTTTACTAACACTCTCCCCGCTTGGAGAGTCAGTGCCTTTAACCTCCTGTTTGGCACAGCTTGCCATTTCTGTGCAAGATGAACAGGAATATGGAGAACCAATGACAGACTAGCTGTATGTGTCTGCACGGGCAAATGTAACACTCATTGCCCACCAGGAAGAGGAATTAAACAAAGGCTCAGTGTGCCCTGCTGGAAACAGATTAGGGCCTGAAGCAATCCTGCGGTTTTGTGCCCAGCTCACAAGAAAGCGAGTTGAAGAAAGGAGCTCAGGGGCACTGTAATTCACAAACCTGCAGAGTTATAAATGACAGCTATCCTCCAAAAATATATTGAAGTAAGCCTGCGAAGGGGACTTGAAAGCGGGGCTGAATTTCAGGAAAACGATTGCAGGGGTAGACTGGAATTGCCCTGAAAGCATAGGAAAAGAGGCACAATGTCGACAATGATGCACTTGGCCAAAAATGGCGTATGCGTTTTTTCCTGAATATATTCAGGAAAAAACGCATACGCCCTTTTTGGCCAACCAAGCAAGCCTGTAAAGGAAATCTGCACTACAATGAAATCTCACTGCCCCCCCGGGCAAAAGGGCCATCTGAAAAAAGTGTAAAATCCAGAAAGGTAGGACAGGATATGGAGAACAGGGAGCCTTGTTATGCTGATTGGCAGGATGTAAATTGCCAGCAGCCACCCTGGAGAAGTGTATGGTGTTTCCTGAAACACGTAAGAAACAAAGCAACACAGCCTATGGCACTTCCACTTATGGTCCTATAGCTTACGGAAATTAAAATCAAAAACAGACAGCCACCCCAATATTTGGGACGGCTGTGTTCACAAGAAGCTCGTGTACAGTATCAGGTAAATATCCCAGAAAGCAAAAAATGGATAAAGAAGATGTGGCACGTACGTACAATGCAATATCACTCAGCAATGAAATCTGTGTCATCAGGCCCGTAGCGGCATAGTGAGTGGATGCAGGTACGGTGATTCTACGTGAACTACGTCACACAGAAAAAGAAACATCATAAGATATCACTAATACACGGAATGTAAACTTGACTACACATGAACTGAATTACAAAAAAGAACAGGGTCTCAAATTTAGAAAACCAACTAGTGCTTGCTTATAGGGAAAGGAGCCTTGGGGTGCTGCATAAAACCAGAGACTGAAATTAGCACAGATAACTTTCCATAAGCCAAATATGTAATAGACAAGACCTACTCCTTGCTCAACGAAATGGACCCAACACCACATATTCAACGCCTAGGAATATACCTGATTAGGAAGAATCTTAAAACCCATGGATATATATGTCTCCGTAAGAGAATCAAGCGTGTGTACAGCGGCCGAAACGCAGCAGTGAAAATCCGATAAATCCCATTATCAAAATAAATTTCGAAAACAAAACACAAAGACAGAGAAATACAGAGCAATTCTTAAATAATTCACTCAGGGCATGTGATGCAACCGGGATTTACCACATCTACACCCAGAGCTGGTTGAGACATAAGGCTGGACACTTCAGGCTGATAGCATTGGTGAGTTTCGGTGAGCAAATGCAGACCCTTTGAAGTCATACTGCATGGTACCCATTCCATGGGTCCCAACTCTCCAGGTTCAAGGGATTCTTCCTCCAGCTAAAACATGCATGGGAAACCCAGAGTATCGTCCACCGTGTGATTGGGAAATGATTTAAAATGCATCTCAGTTTTCGTTTCCTTGTCCTCGGGTTCACCATTCCAGATGCTTTACTAACACTCTCCCCGCTTGGAGAGTCAGTGCCTTTAACCTCCTGTTTCGCAGCGCTTGCAATTTCTGTGCAAGATGAACAGGAATAGGGAGAACTAATGAGAGACTAGCTGTAGGTGTCTGCACGCGCAAATGTAACGCTCATTGCCCACCAGGAAGAGGAATTAAACAAAGGCTCAGTGTGCCCTGCTGGAAACAGATTAGGGCCTGAAGCAATCCTGCGGTTTTGTGCCCAGCTCACACGAAAGCGAGTTGAAGAAAGGAGCTCAGGGGCACTGTACTTCACAAACCTGCAGAGTTATATATGACAGCTATCCTCCAAAAATATATTGAAGTAAGCCTGCGAAGGGGACTTGAAAGCGGGGCTGAATTTCAGGAAAACGATTGCAGGGGGTAGACTGGAATTGCCCTGAAAGCATAGGAAAAGAGGCACAACGTCGACAATGATGCACTTGGCCAAAAAGGGCGTATGCGTTTTTTCCTGAATATATTCAGTAAAAAACGCATACGCCCTTTTTGGCCAACCAAGCAAGCCTGTAAAGGAAATCTGCACTACAATGAAATCTCACTGCCCCCCCGGGCAAAAGGGCCATCTGAAAAAAGTGTAAAATCCAGAAAGGTAGGACAGGATATGGAGAACAGGGAGCCTTGTTATGCTGATTGGCAGGATGTAAATTGCCAGCAGCCACCCTAGAGAAGTGTATGGTGTTTCCTGAAACACGTAAGAAACAAAGCAACACAGCCTATGGCACTTCCACTTATGGTCCTATACCTTACGGAAATTAAAATCAAAAACAGACAGCCACCCCAATATTTGGGACGGCTGTGTTCACAAGAAGCTCGTCTACAGTATCAGGTAAATATCCCAGAAAGCAAAAAATGGATAAAGAAGTTGTGGCACGTACGTACAATGCAATATAACTCAGCAATGAAATCTGTGTCATCAGGCCCGTAGCGGCATAGTGAGTGGATGCAGGTACGGTGATTCTACGTGAACTACGTCACACAGAAAAAGAAACATCATAAGATATCACTAATACACGGAATGTAAACTTGACTACACATGAACTGAATTACAAAACAGAACAGGGTCTCAAATTTAGAAAACCAGCTAGTGCTTGCTTATGGGGAAAGGTGCGTTGGGGTGCTGCATAAAACCAGAGACTGAAATTAGCACAGATAACATTCCATAAGCCAAATATGTAATAGACAAACCTACTCCTTGCTCAACGAAATGGACCCAACACCACATATTCAATGCCTAGGAATATACCTGACTAGGAAGAATCTTAAAACCCATGGATATATATGTCTCCGTAAGAGAATCAAGCGTGTGTACAGCGGCGGAAATGCAGCAGTGAAAATCCGATAAATCCCATTATCAAAATAAATTTCGAAAACAAAACACAAAGACAGTGAAATAGAGAGCAATTCTTAACTAATTCACTCAGGGCATGTGATGCAACCGGGATTGACCACATCTACACCCAGAGCTGGTTGAGACATAAGGCTGGACACTTCTGGCTGATAGCACTGGTGAGTTTCGGTGAGCAAATGCAGACCCTTTGAAGTCATACTGCATGGTACCCATTCCATGGGTCCCAACTCTCCAGGTTCAAGGCATTCTTCCTCCAGCTAAAACATGCATGGGAAACCCAGAGTATCGTCCACCGTGTGATTGGGAAACGATTTAAAATGCATCTCAGTTTTCGTATCCTGGTCCTCGGGTTCACCATTCCAGATGCTTTACTAACACTCTCCCCGCTTGGAGAGTCAGTGCCTTTAACCTCCTGTTTCGCACAGCTTGCCATTTCTGTGCAAGATGAACAGGAATAGGGAGAACAAATGAGAGACTAGCTGTAGGTGTCTGCACGGGCAAATGTAACGCTCATTGCCCACCAGGAAGAGGAATTAAACAAAGGCTCAGTGTGCCCTGCTGGAAACAGATTAGGGCCTGAAGCAATCCTGCGGTTTTGTGCCCAGCTCACAAGAAAGCGAGTTGAAGAAAGGAGCTCAGGGGCACTGTACTTCACAAACCTGCAGAGTTATAAATGACAGCTATCCTCCAAAAATATATTGAAGTAAGCCTGCGAAGGGGACTTGAAAGCGGGGCTGAATTTCAGGAAAACGATTGCAGGGGGTAGACTGGAATTGCCCTGAAAGCATAGGAAAAGAGGCACAACGTCGACAATGATGCACTTGGCTAAAAAGGGTGTATGCGTTTTTTCCTGAATATATTCAGGAAAAAACGCATACGCCCTTTTTGGCCAACCAAGCAAACCTGTAAAGGAAATCTGCACTACAATGAAATCTCACTGCCCCCCCCGGGCAAAAGGGCCATCTGAAAAAAGTGTAAAATCCAGAAAGGTAGGACAGGATATGGAGAATAGGGAGCCTTGTTATGCTGATTGGCAGGATGTAAATTGCCAGCAGCCACCCTGAAGAAGTGTATGGTGTTTCCTGAAACACGTAAGAAACAAAGCAACACAGCCTATGGCACTTCCACTTATGGTCCTATAGCTTACGGAAATTAAAATCAAAAACAGACAGCCACCCCAATATTTGGGACGGCTGTGTTCACAAGAAGCTCGTCTACAGTATCAGGTAAATATCCCAGAAAGCAAAATATGGATAAAGAAGTTGTGGCACGTACGTGCAATGCAATATCACTCAGCAATGAAATCTGTGTCATCATGCCCGTAGCGGCATAGTAAGTGGATGCAGGTACGGTGATTCTACGTGAACTACGTCACACAGAAAAAGAAACATCATAAGATATCACTAATACACGGAATGTAAACTTCACTACACATGAACTGAATTACAAAAAAGAACAGGGTCTCAAATTTAGAAAAGCAACTAGTGCTTGCTTATGGGGAAAGGTGCGTTGGGGTGCTGCATAAAACCAGAGACTGAAATTAGCACAGATAACATTCCATAAGCCAAATATGTAATAGACAAGACCTACTCCTTGCTCAACGAAATGGACTCAACACCACATATTCAACGCCTAGGAATATACCTGACTAGGAAGAATCTTAAAACCCATGGATATATATGTCTCCGTGAGAGAATCAAGCGTGTGTACAGCGGCGGAAATACAGCAGTGAAAATCCGATAAATCCCATTATCAAAATAAATTTCAAAAACAAAACACAAAGACAGTGAAATAGAGAGCAATTCTTAAATAATTCACTCAGGGCATGTGATGCAACCGGGATTGACCACATCTACACCCAGAGCAGGTTGAGACATAAGGCTGGACACTTCAGGCTGATAGCACTGGTGAGTTTCGGTGAGCAAATGCAGACCCTTTGAAGTCATACTGCATGGTACCCATTCCATGGGTCCCAACTCTCCAGGTTCAAGGCATTCTTCCTCCAGCTAAAACATGCATGGGAAACCCAGAGTATCGTCCACCGTGTGATTGGGAAACGATTTAAAATGCATCTCAGTTTTCGTATCCTGGTCCTCGGGTTCACCATTCCAGATGCTTTACTAACACTCTCCCCGCTTGGAGAGTCAGTGCCTTTAACCTCCTGTTTGGCACAGCTTGCCATTTCTGTGCAAGATGAACAGGAATAGGGAGAACCAATGAGAGACTAGCTGTAGGTGTCTGCACGGGCAAATGTAACGCTCATTGCCCACCAGGAAGAGGAATTAAAAAAAGGCTCAGTGTGCCCTGCTGGAAACAGATTAGGGCCTGAAGCAATCCTGCGGTTTTGTGCCCAGCTCACAAGAAAGCGAGTTGAAGAAAGGAGCTCAGGGGCACTGTACTTCACAAACCTGCAGAGTTATAAATGACAGCTATCCTCCAAAAATATATTGAAGTAAGCCTGCGAAGGGGACTTGAAAGCGGGGCTGAATTTCAGGAAAACGATTGCAGGGGGTAGACTGGATTTGCCCTGAAAGCATAGGAAAAGAGGCACAACGTCGACAATGATGCACTTGGCTAAAAAGGGCGTATGCGTTTTTTCCTGAATATATTCAGGAAAAAACGCATACGCCCTTTTTGGCCAACCAAGCAAGCCTGTAAAGGAAATCTGCACTAAAATGAAATCTCACTGCCCCCCCGGGCAAAAGGGCCATCTGAAAAAAGTGTAAAATCCAGAAAGGTAGGACAGGATATGGAGAACAGGGAGCCTTGTTATGCTGATTGGCAGGATGTAAATTGCCAGCAGCCACCCTGAAGAAGTGTATGGTATTTCCTGAAACACGTAAGAAACAAAGCAACACAGCCTATGGCACTTCCACTTATGGTCCTATAGCTTACGGAAATTAAAATCAAAAACAGACAGCCACCCCAATATTTGGGACGGCTGTGTTCACAAGAAGCTCGTCTACAGTATCAGGTAAATATCCCAGAAAGCAAAATATGGATAAAGAAGTTGTGGCACGTACGTGCAATGCAATATCACTCAGCAATGAAATCTGTGTCATCAGGCCCGTAGCGGCATAGTAAGTGGATGCAGGTACGGTGATTCTACGTGAACTACGTCACACAGAAAAAGAAACATCATAAGATATCACTAATACACGGAATGTAAACTTCACTACACATGAACTGAATTACAAAAAAGAACAGGGTCTCAAATTTAGAAAACCAACTAGTGCTTGCTTATGGGGAAAGCTGCGTTGGGGTGCTGCATAAAACCAGAGACTGAAATTAGCACAGATAACATTCCATAAGCCAAATATGTAATAGACAAGACCTACTCCTTGCTCAAAGAAATGGACTCAACACCACATATTCAACGCCTAGGAATATACCTGACTAGGAAGAATCTTAAAACCCATGGATATATATGTCTCCGTGAGAGAATCAAGCGTGTGTACAGCGGCGGAAATACAGCAGTGAAAATCCGATAAATCCCATTATCAAAATAAATTTTGAAAACAAAACACAAAGACAGTGAAATAGAGAGCAATTCTTAAATAATTCACTCAGGGCATGTGATGCAACCGGGATTGACCACATCTACACCCAGAGCAGGTTGAGACATAAGGCTGGACACTTCAGGCTGATAGCACTGGTGAGTTTCGGTGAGCAAATGCAGACCCTTTGAAGTCATACTGCATGGTACCCATTCCATGGGTCCCAACTCTCCAGGTTCAAGGCATTCTTCCTCCAGCTAAAACATGCATGGGAAACCCAGAGTATCGTCCACCGTGTGATTGGGAAACGATTTAAAATGCATCTCAGTTTTCGTATCCTGGTCCTCGGGTTCACCATTCCAGATGCTTTACTAACACTCTCCCCGCTTGGAGAGTCAGTGCCTTTAACCTCCTGTTTGGCACAGCTTGCCATTTCTGTGCAAGATGAACAGGAATAGGGAGAACCAATGAGAGACTAGCTGTAGGTGTCTGCACGGGCAAATGTAACGCTCATTGCCCACCAGGAAGAGGAATTAAACAAAGGCTCAGTGTGCCCTGCTGGAAACAGATTAGGGCCTGAAGCAATCCTGCGGTTTTGTGCCCAGCTCACAAGAAAGCGAGTTGAAGAAAGGAGCTCAGGGGCACTGTACTTCACAAACCTGCAGAGTTATAAATGACAGCTATCCTCCAAAAATATATTGAAGTAAGCCTGCGAAGGGGACTTGAAAGCGGGGCAGAATTTCAGGAAAACGATTGCAGGGGGTAGACTGGAATTGCCCTGAAAGCATAGGAAAAGAGGCACAACGTCGACAATGATGCACTTGGCCAAAAAGGGCGTATGCGTTTTTTCCTGAATATATTCAGGAAAAAACGCATACGCCCTTTTTGGCCAACCAAGCAAGCCTGTAAAGGAAATCTGCACTACAATGAAATCTCACTGCCCCCCCGGGCAAAAGGGCCATCTGAAAAAAGTGTAAAATCCAGAAAGGTAGGACAGGATATGGAGAACAGGGAGCCTTGTTATGCTGATTGGCAGGATGTAAATTGCCAGCGGCCACCCTGAAGAAGTGTATGGTGTTTCCTGAAACACGTAAGAAACAAAGCATCACAGCCTATGGCACATCCACTTATGGTCCTATAGCTTACGGAAATTAAAATCAAAAACAGACAGCCACCCCAATATTTGGGACGGCTGTGTTCACAAGAAGCTCGTCTACAGTATCAGGTAAATATCCCAGAATGCAAAAAATGGATAAAGAAGTTGTGGCACGTACGTGCAATGCAATATCACTCAGCAATGAAATCTGTGTCATCAGGCTCGTAGCGGCATAGTAAGTGGATGCAGGTACGGTGATTCTACGTGAACTACGTCACACAGAAATAGAAACATCATAAGATATCACTAATACAGGGAATGTAAACTTGACTACACATGAACTGAATTACAAAACAGAACAGGGTCTCAAATTTAGAAAACCAACTAGTGCTTGCTTATGGGGAAAGGTGCGTTGGGGTGCTGCATAAAACCAGAGACTGAAATTAGCACAGATAACATTCCATAAGCCAAATATGTAATAGAAAAGACCTACTCCTTGCTCAACGAAATGGACTCAACACCACATATTCAACGCCTAGGAATATACCTGACTAGGAAGAATCTTAAAACCCATGGATATATATGTCTCCGTAAGAGAATCAAGCGTGTGTACAGCGGCGGAAATGCAGCAGTGAAAATCCGATAAATCCCATTATCAAAATAAATTTCGAAAACAAAACACAAAGACAGTGAAATAGAGAGCAATTCTTAAATAATTCACTCAGGGCATGTGATGCAACCGGGATTGACCACATCTACACCCAGAGCTGGTTGAGACATAAGGCTGGACACTTCTGGCTGATAGCACTGGTGAGTTTCGGTGAGCAAATGCAGACCCTTTGAAGTCATACTGCATGGTACCCATTCCATGGGTCCCAACTCTCCAGGTTCAAGGCATTCTTCCTCCAGCTAAAACATGCATGGGAAACCCAGAGTATTGTCCACCGTGTGATTGGGAAACGATTTAAAATGCATCTCAGTTTTCGTATCCTGGTCCTCGGGTTCACCATTCCAGATGCTTTACTAACACTCTCCCCGCTTGGAGAGTCAGTGCCTTTAACCTCCTGTTTGGCACAGCTTGCCATTTCTGTGCAAGATGAACAGGAATAGGGAAAACCAATGAGAGACTAGCTGTAGGTGTCTGCACGGGCAAATGTAATGCTCATTGCCCATCAGGAAGAGGAATTAAACAAAGGCTCAGTGTGACCTGTTGGAAACAGATTAGGGCCTAATCAATCCTGCGGTTTTGTGCCCAGCTCACAAGAAAGCGAGTTGAAGAAAGGAGCTCAGGGGCACTGTACTTCACAAACCTGCAGAGTTATAAATGACAGCTATCCTACAAAAATATATTGAAGTAAGCCTGCGAAGGGGACTTGAAAGCGGGGCTGAATTTCAGGAAAACGATTGCAGGGGGTAGACTGGAATTGCCCTGAAAGCATAGGAAAAGAGGCACAACGTCGACAATGATGCACTTGGCCAAAAAGTGCGTATGCGTTTTTTCCTGAATATATTCAGGAAAAAAACGCATACGCCCTTTTTGGCCAACCAAGCAAGCCTGTAAAGGAAATCTGCACTACAATGAAATCTCACTGCCCCCCCCGGGCAAAAGGGCCATCTGAAAAAAGTGTAAAATCCAGAAAGGTAGGACAGGATATGGAGAACGGGGAGCCTTGTAATGCTGATTGGCAGGATGTAAATTGCCAGCAGCCACCCTGGAGAAGTGTATGGTGTTTCCTGAAACACGTAAGAAACAAAGCAACACAGCCTATGGCACTTCCACTTATGGTCCTATAGCTTACGGAAATTAAAATCAAAAACAGACAGCCACCCCAATATTTGGGACGCCTGTGTTCACAAGAAGCTCGTCTACAGTATTAGGTAAATATCCCAGAAAGCAAAAAATGGATAAAGAAGTTGTGGCACGTACGTACAATGCAATATCACTCAGCAATGAAATCTGTGTCATCAGGCCCGTAGCGGCATAGTGAGTGGATGCAGGTACGGTGATTCTACGTGAACTACGTCACACAGAAAAAGAAACATCATAAGATATCACTAATACACGGAATGTAAACTTGACTACACATGAACTGAATTACAAAAAAGAACAGGGTCTCAAATTTAGAAAACCAACTAGTGCTTGCTTATGGGGAAAGGTGCCTTGGGGTGCTGCATAAAACCAGAGACTGAAATTAGCACAGATAACTTTCCATAAGCCAAATATGTAATAGACAAGACCTACTCCTTGCTCAACGAAATGGACCCAACACCACATATTCAACGCCTAGGAATATACCTGACTAGGAAGAATCTTAAAACCCATGGATATATATGTCTCCATAAGAGAATCAAGCGTGTGTACAGCGACCGAAAGGCAGCAGTGAAAATCCGATAAATCCCATTATCAAAATAAATTTCGAAAACAAAACACAAAGACAGTGAAATAGAGAGCAATTCTTAAATAATTCACTCAGGGCATGTGATGCAACCGGGATTGACCACATCTACACCCAGAGCTGGTTGAGACATAAGGCTGGACACTTCTGGCTGATAGCACTGGTGAGTTTCGGTGAGCAAATGCAGACCCTTTGAAGTCATACTGCATGGTACCCATTCCATGGGTCCCAACTCTCCAGGTTCAAGTCATTCTTCCTCCAGCTAAAACATGCATGGGAAACCCAGAGTATCGTCCACCGTGTGATTGGGAAACGATTTAAAATGCATCTCAGTTTTCGTATCCTGGTCCTCGGGTTCACCATTCCAGATGCTTTACTAACACTCTCCCCGCTTGGAGAGTCAGTGCCTTTAACCTCCTGTTTGGCACAGCTTGCCATTTCTGTGCAAGATGAACAGGAATAGGGAGAACCAATGAGAGACTAGCTGTAGGTGTCTGAACGGGCAAATGTAACACTCATTGCCCACCAGGAAGAGGAATTAAACAAAGGCTCAGTGTGCCCTGCTGGAAACAGATTAGGGCCTGAAGCAATCATGCGGTTTTGTGCCCAGCTCACAAGAAAGCGAGTTGAAGAAAGGAGCTCAGGGGCACTGTAATTCACAAACCTGCAGAGTTATAAATGACAGCTATCCTCCAAAAATATATTGAAGTAAGCCTGCGAAGGGGACTTGAAAGCGGGGCTGAATTTCAGGAAAACGATTGCAGGGGGTAGACTGGAATTGCCCTGAAAGCATAGGAAAAGAGGCACAACGTCGACAATGATGCACTTGGCCAAAAAGGGCGTATGCGTTTTTTCCTGAATATATTCAGGAAAAAACGCATACGCCCTTTTTGGCCAACCAAGCAAGCCTGTAAAGGAAATCTGCACTATAATGAAATCTCACTGCCCCCCCGGGCAAAAGGGCCATCTGAAAAAAGTGTAAAATCCAGAAAGGTAGGACAGGATATGGAGAACAGGGAGCCTTGTTATGCTGATTGGCAGGATGTAAATTGCCAGCAGCCACCCTGGAGAAGTGTATGGTGTTTCCTGAAACACGTAAGAAACAAAGCAACACAGCCTATGGCACTTCCACTTATGGTCCTATAGCTTACGGAAATTAAAATCAAAAACAGACAGCCACCCCAATATTTGGGACGGCTGTGTTCACAAGAAGCTCGTCTACAGTATCAGGTAAATATCCCAGAAAGCAAAATATGGATAAAGAAGTTGTGGCACGTACGTGCAATGCAATATCACTCAGCAATGAAATCTGTGTCATCAGGCCCGTAGCGGCATAGTAAGTGGATGCAGGTACGGTGATTCTACGTGAACTACGTCACACAGAAAAAGAAACATCATAAGATATCACTAATACACGGAATGTAAACTTCACTACACATGAACTGAATTACAAAAAAGAACAGGGTCTCAAATTTAGAAAACCAACTAGTGCTTGCTTATGGGGAAAGGTGCGTTGGGGTGCTGCATAAAACCAGAGACTGAAATTAGCACAGATAACATTCCATAAGCCAAATATGTAATAGACAAGACCTACTCCTTGCTCAACGAAATGGACTCAACACCACATATTCAACGCCTAGGAATATACCTGACTAGGAAGAATCTTAAAACCCATGGATATATATGTCTCTGTGAGAGAATCAAGCGTGTGTACAGCGGCGGAAATATAGCAGTGAAAATCCGATAAATCCCATTATCAAAATAAATTTCGAAAACAAAACACAAAGACAGTGAAATAGAGAGCAATTCTTAAATAATTCACTCAGGGCATGTGATGCAACCGGGATTGACCACATCTACACCCAGAGCATGTTGAGACATAAGGCTGGACACTTCAGGCTGATAGCATTGGTGAGTTTCGGTGAGCAAATGCAGACCCTTTGAAGTCATACTGCATGGTACCCATTCCATGGGTCCCAACTCTCCAGGTTCAAGGCATTGTTCCTCCAGCTAAAACATGCATGGGAAACCCAGAGTATCGTCCACCGTGTGATTGGGAAACGATTTAAAATGCATCTCAGTTTTCGTATCCTGGTCCTCGGGTTCACCATTCCAGATGCTTTACTAACACTCTCCCCGCTTGGAGAGTCAGTGCCTTTAACCTCCTGTTTGGCACAGCTTGCCATTTCTGTGCAAGATGAACAGGAATAGGGAGAACCAATGAGAGACTAGCTGTAGGTGTCTGCACGGGCAAATGTAACGCTCATTGCCCACCAGGAAGAGGAATTAAACAAAGGCTCAGTGTGCCCTGCTGGAAACAGATTAGGGCCTGAAGCAATCCTGCGGTTTTGTGCCCAGCTCACAAGAAAGCGAGTTGAAGAAAGGAGCTCAGGGGCACTGTACTTCACAAACCTGCAGAGTTATAAATGACAGCTATCCTCCAAAAATATATTGAAGTAAGCCTGCGAAGGGGACTTGAAAGCGGGGCTGAATTTCAGGAAAACGATTGCAGGGGGTAGACTGGAATTGCCCTGAAAGCATAGGAAAAGAGGCACAACGTCGACAATGATGCACTTGGCCAAAAAGGGCGTATGCGTTTTTTCCTGAATATATTCAGGAAAAAACGCATACGCCCTTTTTGGCCAACCAAGCAAGCCTGTAAAGGAAATCTGCACTACAATGAAATCTCACTGCCCCCCCAGGCAAAAGGGCCATCTGAAAAAAGTGTAAAATCCAGAAAAGTAGGACAGGATATGGAGAACAGGGAGCCTTGTTATGCTGATTGGCAGGATGTAAATTGCCAGCAGCCACCCTGGAGAAGTGTATGGTGTGTCCTGAAACACGTAAGAAACAAAGCAACACAGCCTATGGCACTTCCACTTATGGTCCTATAGCTTACGGAAATTAAAATCAAAAACAGACAGCCTCCCCAATATTTGGGACGCCTGTGTTCACAAGAAGCTCGTCTACAGTATCAGGTAAATATCCCAGAAAGCAAAAAATGGATAAAGAAGTTGTGGCACGTACGTACAATGCAATATCACTCAGCAATGAAATCTGTGTCATCAGGCCCGTAGCGGCATAGTGAGTGGATGCAGGTACGGTGATTCTACGTGAACTACGTCACACAGAAAAAGAAACATCATAAGATATCACTAATACACGGAATGTAAACTTGACTACACATGAACTGAATTACAAAACAGAACAGGGTCTCAAATTTAGAAAACCAACTAGTGCTTGCTTATGGGGAAAGGTGCGTTGGGGTGCTGCATAAAACCAGAGACTGAAATTAGCACAGATAACATTCCATAAGCCAAATATGTAATAGACAAGACCTACTCCTTGCTCAACGAAATGGACTCAACACCACATATTCAACGCCTAGGAATATACCTGACTAGGAAGAATCTTAAAACCCATGGATATATATGTCTCCGTAAGAGAATCAAGCGTGTGTACAGTGGAGGAAATGCAGCAGTGAAAATACGATAAATCCCATTATCAAAATAAATTTCGAAAACAAAACACAAAGACAGTGAAATAGAGAGCAATTCTTAAATAATTCACTCAGGGCATGTGATGCAACCGGGATTTACCACATCTACACCCAAGGCTGGTTGAGACATAAGGCTGGACACTTCTGGCTGATAGCACTGGTGAGTTTCGGTGAGCAAATGCAGACCCTTTGAAGTCATACTGCATGGTACCCATTCCATGGGTCCCAACTCTCCAGGTTCAAGGCATTCTTCCTGCAGCTAAAACATGCATGGGAAACCCAGAGTATCGTCCACCGTGTGATTGGGAAACGATTTAAAATGCATCTCAGTTTTCGTATCCTGGTCCTCGGGTTCACCACTCCAGATGCTTTACTAACACTCTCCCCGCTTGGAGAGTCAGTGCCTTTAACCTCCTGTTTGGCACAGCTTGCCATTTCTGTGCAAGATGAACAGGAATAGGGAGAACCAATGAGAGACTAGCTGTAGGTGTCTGCACCGGCAAATGTAACGCTCATTGCCCACCAGGAAGAGGAATTAAACAAAGGCTCAGCGAGCCCTGCTGAAAACAGATTAGGGCCTGAAGCAATCCTTTGGTTTTGTGTCCAGCTCACAAGAAAGCGAGTTGAAGAAAGGAGCTCAGGGGCACTGTAATTCACAAACCTGCAGAGTTAAAAATGACAGCTCTCCTCCAAAAATATATTGAAGTAAGCCTGCGAAGGGGACTTGAAAGCGGGGCAGAATTTCAGGAAAACCATTGCAGGGGGTAGACTGGAATTGCCCTGAAAGCATAGGAAAAGAGGCAGAACATCGACAATGATGCACTTGGCCAAAAAGGGCGTATGCGATTTTTCCTGAATATATTCAGGAAAAAACGCATACGCCCTTTTTGGCCAACCAAGCAAGCCTGTAAAGGAAATCTGCACTACAATGAAGTCTCACTGCCCCCCGGGCAAAAGGGCCATCTGAAAATAGTGTAAAATCCAGAAAGGTAGGACAGGATATGGAGAACAGGGAGCCTTGTTATGCTGATTGGCAGGATGTAAATTGCCAGCAGCCACCCTGGAGAAGTGTATGGTGTTTCCTGAAACACGTAAGAAACAAAGCAACACAGCCTATGGCACTTCCACTTATGGTCCTATAGCTTACGGAAATTAAAATCAAAAACAGACAGCCACCCCAATATTTGGGACGGCTGTGTTCACAAGAAGCTCGTCTACAGTATCAGGTAAATATCCCAGAAAGCAAAACATGGATAAAGAAGTTGTGGCACGTACGTACAATGCAATATCACTCAGCAATGAAATCTGTGTCATCAGGCCCGTAGCGGCATAGTGAGTGGTTTCAGGTACGGTGATTCTACGTGAACTACGTCACACAGAAAAAGAAACATCATAAGATATCACTAATACACGGAATGTAAACTTGACTACACATGAACTAAATTAAAAAACAGAACACGGTCTCAAATTTAGAAAACCAACTAGTGCTTGCTTATGGGGAAAGGTGCCTTGGGGGGCTGCATAAAACCAGAGACTGAAATTAGCACAGATAACATTCCATAAGCCAAATATGTAATAGACAAGACCTACTCCTTGCTCAACGAAATGGACTCAACACCACATATTCAACGCCTAGGAATATACCTGACTAGGAAGAATCTTAAAACCCATGGATATATATGTCTCCGTAAGAGAATCAAGCGTGTGTACAGCGGCCGATATGCAGCAGGGAAAATCCGATAAATCCCATTATCAAAATAAATTTCGAAAACAAAACACAAAGACAGTGAAATAGAGAGCAATTCTTAAATAATTCACTCAGGGCATGTGATGCAACCGGGATTGACCACATCTACACCCAGAGCTGGTTGAGACATAAGGCTGGACACTTCAGGCTGATAGCATTGGTGAGTTTCGGTGAGCAAATGCAGACCCTTTGAAGTCATACTGCATGGTACCTATTCCATGGGTCCCAACTCTTCAGGTTCAAGGGATTCTTCCTCCAGCTAAAACATGCATGGGAAACCCACAGTATGGTCCACCGTGTGATTGGGAAACGATTTAAAATGCATCTCAGTTTTCGTATCCTGGTCCTCGGGTTCACCATTCCAGATGCTTTACTAACACTCTCCCTGCTTGGAGAGTCAGTGCCTTTAACCTCCTGTTTGGCACAGCTTGCAATTTCTGTGCAAGATGAACAGGAAAAGGGAGAAACAATGAGAGACTAGCTATAGGTGTCTGCACGGGCAAATGTAACGCTCATTTCCCACCAGGAAGAGGAATTAACCAAAGGCTCAGTGTGCCCTGCCGGAAACAGATTAGGGCCTGAAGCAATCCTGCGGTTTTGTGCCCAGCTCACAAGAGCGAGTTGAAGAAAGGAGCTCAGGGTCACTGCAATTTACAAACCTGCAGAGTTATAAATGACAGCTATCCTCCAAAAATATATTTAAGTAAGATTGCGAAGGGGACTTGAAAGCGGGGCAGAATTTCTGGAAACCGATTGCAGGGGGTAGACTGGAATTGCCCTGAAAGCATAGGAAAAGAGGCAGAACGACGACAATGATGCACTTGGCCAAAAAGGGCGTATGCGTTTTTTCCTGAATATATTCAGGAAAAAACGCATACGCCCTTTTTGGCCAATCAAGCAAGCCTGTAAAGGAAATCTGCACTACAATGAAAACTCACTGCCCCCCCCCCCCGGGCAAAAGGGCCATCTGAAAAACGTGTAAAATCCAGAAATGTAGGACAGGATATGGAGAACAGGGAACCTTGTTATGCTGATTGGCAGGATGTAAATTGCCAGCAGCCACCATGGAGAAGTGTATGGTGTTTCCTGAAACACGTAAGAAACAAAGCAACACAGCCTATGGCACTTCCACTTATGGTCCTATAGCTTACGGAAATTAAAATCAAAAACAGACAGCCACCCCAATATTTGGGACGGCTGTGTTCACAAGAACCTCGTCTACAGTATCAGGTAAATATCCCAGAAGGCAAAAAATGGATAAAGAAGTTGTGGCACGTACGTACAATGCAATATCACTCAGCAATGAAATCTGTGTCATCAGGCCCGTAGCGGCATAGTGAGTGGATGCAGGTACGGTGATTCTCCGTGAACTACGTCACACAGAAAAAGAAACATCATAAGATATCACTAATACACGGAATGTAAACTTGACTACACATGAACTGAATTACAAAACAGAACAGGGTCTCAAATTTAGAAAACCAACTAGTGCTTGCTTATGGGGAAAGGTGTCTTGGGGGGCTGCATAAAACCAGAGACTGAAATTAGCACAGATAACTTTCCATAAGCCAAATATGTAATAGACAAGACCTACTCCTTGCTCAACGAAATGGACCCAACACCACATATTCAACGCCTAGGAATATACCTGACTAGGAAGAATCTTAAAACCCATGGATATATATGTCTCCGTAAGAGAATCAAGCGTGTGTACAGCGGCCGAAACGCAGCAGTGAAAATCCGATAAATCCCATTATCAAAATAAATTTCGAAAACAAAACACAAAGACAGTGAAATAGAGAGCAATTCTTAACTAATTCACTCAGGGCATGTGATGCAACCGGGATTGACCACATCTACACCCAGAGCTGGTTGAGACATAAGGCTGGACACTTCAGGCTGATAGCATTGGTGAGTTTCGGTGAGCAAATGCAGACCCTTTGAAGTCATACTGCATGGTACCCATTCCATGGGTCCCAACTCTCCAGGTTCAAGGGATTCTTCCTCCAGCTAAAACATGCATGGGAAACCCAGAGTATCGTCCACCGTGTGATTGGGAAACGATTTAAAATGCATCTCAGTTTTCGTTTCCTGGTCCTCGGGTTCAACATTCCAGATGCTTTACTAACACTCTCCCCGCTTGGAGAGTCAGTGCCTTTAACCTCCTCTTTGGCACAGCTTGCAATTTCTGTGCAAGATGGACAGGAATAGGGAGAACCAATGAGAGACTAGCCGTAGGTGTCTGCACGGGCAAATGTAATGCTCATTGCCCACCAGGAAGAGGAATTAAACAAAGGCTCAGCATGCCCTGCTGAAAACAGATTAGGGCCTGAAGCAATCCTGTGGTTTTGTGCCCAGCTCACAAGAAAGTGAGTTGAAGAAAGGAGCTCAGGTGCACTGTAATTCACAAACCTGCAGAGTTATAAATGACAGCTATCCTCCAAAAATATATTGAAGTAAGCCTGCGAAGGGGACTTGAAAGCGGGGCAGAATTTCAGGAAAACGATTGTAGGGATAGACTGGAATTGCCCTGAAAGCATAGGAAAAGAGGCAGAACGTCGACAATGATGCACTTGGCCAAAAAGGGCGTATGCGTTTTTTCCTGAATATATTCAGGAAAAAACGCATACGCCCTTTTTTGCCAACCAAGCAAGCCTGTAAAGGAAATCTGCACTAAAATGAAGTCTCACTTCCCCCCGGGCAAAAGGGCCATCTGCAAAAAGTGTAAAATCCAGAAAGGTAGGACAGGATATGGAGAACAGGGAGCCTTGTTATGCTGATTGGCAGGATGTAAATTGCCAGCAGCCACCCTGGAGAAGTGTATGGTGTTTCCTGAAACACGTAAGAAACAAAGCAACACAGCCTATGGCACTTCCACTTATGGTCCTATTGCTTACGGAAATTAAAATCAAAAACAGACAGCCACCCCAATATTTGGGACGGCTGTGTTCACAAGAACCTCGTCTACAGTATCAGGTAAATATCCCAGAAGGCAAAAAATGGATAAAGAAATTGTGGCACGTACGTGCAATGCAGTATCACTCAGCAATGAAATCTGTGTCATCAGGCCCGTAGCGGCATAGTGAGAGGATGCAGATACGGTGATTCTACGTGAACTACGTCACACAGAAAAAGAAACATCATAAGATATCACTAATACACGGAATGTAAACTTGACTACACATGAACTGAATTACAAAACAGAACAGGGTCTCAAATTTAGAAAACCAACTAGTGCTTGCTTATGGGGAAAGGTGCCTTGGGGTGCTGCATAAAACCAGAGACTGAAATTAGCACAGATAACTTTCCATAAGCCAAATATGTAATAGACAATTCCTACTCCTTTTTCAACGAAATGGACTCAACACCACATATTCAACGCCTAGGAATATACCTGACTAGGAAGAATCTTAAAACCCATGGATATATATGTCTCCGTAAGAGAATCAAGCGTGTGTACAGCGGCCGAAACGCAGCAGTGAAAATCCGATAAATCCCATTATCAAAATAAATTTCGAAACAAAACACAAAGACAGTGAAATAGAGAGCAATTCTTAAATAATTCACTCAGGGAATGTGATGCAACCGGGATTGACCACATCTACACCCAGAGCTGGTTGACACATAAGGCTGGACACTTCAGGCTGATAGCATTGGTGAGTTTCGGTGAGCAAATGCAGACCCTTTGAAGTCATACTGCATGGTACCTATTCCATGGGTCCCAACTCTTCAGGTTCAAGGGATTCTTCCTCCAGCTAAAACATGCATGGGAAACCCACAGTATGGTCCACTGTGTGATTGGGAAACGATTTAAAATGCATCTCAGTTTTCGTATCCTGGTCCTCGGGTTCACCATTCCAGATGCTTTACTAACACTCTCCCTGCTTGGAGAGTCAGTGCCTTTAACCTCCTGTTTGGCCCAGCTTGCAATTTCTGTGCAAGATGAACAGGAATAGGGAGAACCAATGAGAGACTAGCTGTAGGTGTCTGCACGGGCAAATGTAACGCTCATTGCCGACCAGGATGAGGAATTAACCAAAGGCTCAGTGTGCCCTGCCGGAAACAGATTAGGGCCTGAAGCAATCCTGCGGTTTTGTGCCCAGCTCACAAGAAAGCGAGTTGAAGAAAGGAGCTCAGGGGCACTGTAATTCACAAACCTGCAGAGTTATAAATGACAGCTCTCCTCCAAAAATATATTGAAGTAAGCCTGCGAAGGGGACTTGAAAGCGGGGCAGAATTTCAGGAAGACGATTGCAGGGGGTAGACTGGAATTGCCCTGAAAGCATAGGAAAAGAGGCACAACGTCAACAATGATGCACTTGGCCAAAAAGGGCGTATGCGTTTTTGCCTGAATATATTCAGGATAAAAAGCATACGCCCTTTTTGGCCAACCAAGCAAGCCTGTAAAGGAAATCTGCACTACAATGAAGTCTCACTGCCCCCCGGGCAAAAGGGCCATCTGAAAAAAGTGTAAAATCCAGAAATGTAGGACAGGATATGGAGAACAGGGAGCCTTGTTATGCTGATTGGCAGGATGTAAATTGCCAGCAGCCACCATGGAGAAGTGTATGGTGTTTCCTGAAACACGTAACAAACAAAGCAACACAGCCTATGGCACTTCCACTTATGGTCCTATAGCGTACGGAAATTAAAATCAAAAACAGACAGCCACCCCAATATTTGGGACGGCTGTGTTCACAAGAAGCTCGTCTACAGTATCAGGTAAATATCCCAGAAAGCAAAAATTGGATAAAGAAGTTGTGGCACGTACGTACTATGCAATATCACTCAGCAATGAAATCTGTGTCATCAGGCCCGTAGCGGCATAGTGAGTGGATGCAGGTACGGTGATTCTACGTGAACTACGTCACACAGAAAAAGAAACATTATAAGATATCACTAATACACGGAATGTAAACTTGACTACACATGAACTGAATTACAAAACAGAACAGGGTCTCAAATTTAGAAAACCAACCAGTGCTTGCTTATGGGGAAAGGTGCCTTGGGGTGCTGCATAAAACCAGAGACTGAAATTAGCACAGATAACTTTCCATAAGCCAAATATGTAATAGACAAGACCTACTCCTTGCTCAACGAAATGGACCCAACACCACATATTCAACGCCTAGGAATATACCTGACTAGGAAGAATCTTAAAACCCATGGATATATATGTCTCCGTAAGAGAATCAAGCGTGTGTACAGCGGCCGAAACGCAGCAGTGAAAATCCGATAAATCCCATTATCAAAATAAATTTCGAAAACAAAACACAAAGACAGTGAAATAGAAAGCAATTCTTAAATAATTCACTCAGGGCATGTTATGCAACCGGGATTTACCACATCTACACCCAGAGCTGGTTGAGACATAAGGCTGGACACTTCAGGCTGATAGCATTGGTGTGTTTCGCTGAGCAAATGCAGACCCTTTGAAGTCATACTGCATGGTACCCATTCCATGGGTCCCAACTCTCCAGGTTCAAGGGATTCTTCCTCCAGCTAAAACATGCATGGGAAACCCAGAGTATCGTCCACCGTGTGATTGGGAAACGATTTAAAATGCATCTCAGTTTTCGTATCCTGGTCCTCGGGTTCACCATTCCAGATGCTTTACTAACACTCTCCCCGCTTGGAGAGTCAGTGCCTTTAACCTCCTGTTTGGCACAGCTTGCAATTTCTGTGCAAGATGAACAGGAATAGGGGGAACCAATGAGAGACTAGCTGTAGGTGTGTTCACCGGCAAATGTAATGCTCATTGCCCACCAGGAAGAGGAATTAAACAAAGGCTCAGCATGCCCTGCGGAAAACAGATTAGGGCCTGAAGCAATCCTGCGGTTTTGTGCCCAGCTCACAAGAAAGCGAGTTGAAGAAAGGAGCTCAGGGGCACTGTAATTCACAAACCTGCAGAGTTATAAATGACAGCTATCCTCCAAAAATATATTGAAGTAAGCCTGCGAAGGGGACTTGTAAGCGGGGCAGAATTTCAGGAAAACGATTGCAGGGGGTAGACTGGAATTGCCCTGAAAGCATAGGAAAAGAGGCACAACGTCGACAATGATGCACTTGGCCAAAAAGGGCGTATGCGTTTTTTCCTGAATATATTCAGGAAAAAACGCATACGCACTTTTTGGCCAACCAAGCAGGCCTGTAAAGGAAATCTGCACTACAATGAAGTCTCACTGCCCCTCGGGCAAATGGGCCATCTGAAAAAAGTGTAAAATCCAGAAATGTAGGACAGGATATGGAGAACAGGGAGCCTTGTTATGCTGATTGGCAGGATGTAAATTGCCAGCAGCCACCCTGGAGAAGTGTATGGTGTTTCCTGAAACACGTAAAAAACAGAGCAACACAGCCTATGGCACTTCCACTTATGGTCCTATAGCTTACGGAAATTAAAATCAAAAACAGAGAGCCACCCCAATATTTGGGACGGCTGTGTTCACAAGAAGCTCGTCTACAGTATCAGGTAAATACCCCAGAAAGTAAAAAATGGATAAAGAAGTTGTGGCACATACGTACAATGCAATATCACTCAGCAATGAAATCTGTGTCATCAGGCCCGTAGCAGCATAGTGAGTGGATGCAGGTACGGTGATTCTACGTGAACTACGTCACACAGAAAAAGAAACATCATAAGATATCACTAATACACGGAATGTAAACGTGACTACACATGAACTGAGTTACAAAACAGAGCAGGGTCTCAAATTAAAAAACCAACTAGTGCTTGCTTATTGGGAAAGGTGCCTTGGGGTGCTGCATAAAACCAGAGACTGAAATTAGCACAGATAACTTTCAGTAAGCCAAATATGTAATAGACAAGTCCTACTCCTTGCTCAACGAAATGGACTCAACACCACATATTCAACGCCTAGGAATATACCTGACTAGGAAGAATCTTAAAACCCATGGATTTATATGTCTCCGTAAGAGAATCAAGCGTGTGTACAGCGGCATAAACGCAGCAGTGAAAATCCGATAAATCCCATTATCAAAATAAATTTCAAAAACAAAACACAAAGACAGTGAAATAGAGAGCAATTCTTAAACAATTCACTCAGGGCATGTGATGCAACCGGGATTGACCACATCTACACCCACAGCTGGTTGAGACATAAGGCTGGACACTTCAGGCTGATAGCATTGGTGAGTTTTGGTGAGCAAATGCAGACCCTTTGAAGTCATACTGCATGGTACCCATTCCATGGGTCCCAACTCTCCAGGTTCAAGGGATTCTTCCTCCAGCTAACACATGCATGGGAAACCCAGAGTATCGTCCACCGTGTGATTGGGAAACGATTTAAAATGCATCTCAGTTTTCGTATCCTGGTCCTCGGGTTCACCATTCCAGATGCTTTACTAACACTCTCCCCGCTTGGAGAGTCAGTGCCTTTAACCTCCTCTTTGGCACAGCTTGCAATTTCTGTGCAAGATGAACAGGAATAGGGAGAACCAATGAGAGACTAGCTGTAGGTGTCTGCACGGGCAAATGTAATGCTCATTTCCCACCAGGAAGAGGAATTAACCATACGCTCAGCGTGCCCTGCTAGAAAGAGATTAGTGCCTTAAGCAATCCTGCGGTTTTGTGCCCAGCTCACAAGAAAGCGAGTTGAAGAAAAGAGCTCAGGGGCACTGTAATTCACAAACCTGCAGAGTTATAAATGACAGCTATCCTCCAAAAATATATTGAAGTAAGCCTGCAAAGGGGACTTTAAAGCGGGGCAGAAATTCAGGAAAACGATTGAAGGGTTAAACTGGAATTGCACTTAAAGAATAGGAAAAGAGGCAGAACGTCGATAATGATGCACTTGTCCAAAAAGTGCGGATGCTTTTTTCCCTAAATATATTCAGGAAAAAACGCATACGCACTTTTTGGCCAACCAAGAAGCTTGTAAATAAACCTGCACTACAATGAAATCTCAGTGCCCCCCAGGGCAAAAGGGCCATTTAAAAAAATTGTAAAATCCAGAAACGGAGGACAGGCAATGGAAAACAGGGATCCTTATTATGCTGATGCATATGATGTAAATTGCCGACAGCCATTCTGAGGAAGTGTTATGTGTTTCCTGAAACACGTAAGAAACAAAGCAACACAGCCTATGGCACTTCCACTTATGGTCCTACAGCTTAGGGAAATTAAAATCAAAAACACCCAGCCACCTCAAAGTTTGGGACCTCTCTGTTCACAAGAACCTCGTTTACAGTACCAGGTAAATATCTCAGAGAGCAAACAATGGATAAAGAAGTTGTGGTACGTACGTACAATGGAATATCACTCAGCAATGAAATCTGTGTCATCAGGCCCGTAGTGGCATAGTGAGTGGATACAGGTATGGTGATTCTACGTGAAATAAGTCACACATAAAAAGAAACATCATAAAATATCACTAATACACAGTATGTAAACTTGACTACACATGAACTGAATTACAAAACAGAACAGTCTCAAATTTAGAAAACCAACTTGTGCTTTCTTATGGAGAAAGGTGCGTTGGAGTGCTGCATAAAACCAGAGACTGAAATTAGCACAGATACCGTTCCATAAGCCAAATATGTAATAGACAAGACCTACTCCTTGCTCAACGAAATGGACTCAACACCACATATTCAACGCCTAGGAATATACCTGACTAGGAAGAATCTTAAAACCCGTGGATATTTATGTCTCCGTAAGAGAATCAAGATTGTGTACAGCGGCATTAACGCAGCAGTGAAAATCCGATAAATCCCAGTGTCAAAAAAAATTTCAAAAACAAAATACAATGACAGTGAAATAGAGAGCAATTCTTAAATAACTCACACAGGGCATGTGATGCAACCTGGTTTACCACATCTACACCCAGAGCTGGGTGAGAGATAAGGCTTGACCCTTTGGGCTGATAGCATTGGTGAGGTTCAGTGAGCAAATGCAGACCCTTTGATGTCATACTGCCTGGTACCCATTCCATGGTTCCCAACTCTCCAGGGTCAAGGGATTCTTCCTTCTGCTAAAATTTGCATGGGAAACCCAGAGTATGCTCCACCGTGTGACTGGGAAACCTTTTTACATGCATGTCTGTTTTCGTCCCCTGGTACTCAGGTTCACCGTTCCAGACCCTTTTCTTACACTCTCCCCATTTGGAGAGTCAGTGCCTTTAACCTCCTGTTTGGCACTGTTTGCAATTTCTGCGCAAGATGAACAGGAATAAGGAGAACCAATGGGAGACTATCTGTAGGTGTGTGCACGGGCAAATATTTTTTTTAACATCTTTATTGGGGTATAATTGCTTTACAATGGTGTGTTAGTTTTTGCTTTATAACAAAGTGAATCAGCTATACATATACATATGCTCCCTGTGTCTTCCCTCTTGTGTCTCCCTCCCTCCCTCTCTCCCCCTTCCACCCCTCCAGGCTGTCCCAACGCCCCGAGCTAATATCCCTGTGCCTTGCGGCTGCTTCCCCCTTGCTATCTACCTTACTACATTTGTTAGTGTGTATATGTCCATGACTCTCTCTCGCCCTGTCAAAACTCACCATTCCCCCTCCCCATATCCTCAATTCCGTTCTCCAGTAGGTCTGCGCCTCTATTCCTGTCTTATCCCTAGGTTCTTCATGACATTTTTTTCCTTTAAATTCCATATATATGTGTTAGCATACGCTATTTGTCTTTTTCTTTCTGACTTACTTCACTCTGTATGACAGACTCTAGGTCTATCCATCTCATTACAAATAACTCAGTTTCATTTCTTTTTAAGGCTGAGTAATATTCCATTGTGTATATGTGCCACATCTTCTTTATCCATTCGTCCGATGATGGGCGCTTAGGTTCTTTCCATCTCCGGGCTATTGTAAATAGAGCTGCAATGAACATTTTGGTACATGACTCTTTTTGAATTTTGGTTTTCTCAGGGTATATGCCCAGTATGCACGGGCAATTTTAACACTCATTTCCCAACAGGAAAAGGAATTAACCAAAGGCTCAGCATGCCGTGCTGGAACAAGATTAGGGCCTGAAGCAATCCTGCGGTTTTGTGGCCAGCTCACAAGAAAGCGAGTTGAGGAAAGGAGCTCAGGGGCACTGTCATTCACATACCTGCAGACTTATAAATGACAGAAATCGTACAAAAATATATTGAATTAAGGCTGCGAAGAGGACTTGAAAGTGGGGCAGAATTGCTGGAATCCGATTTCAGGAGGTAGACGTGAATTGCTCTGAAAGCATAAGAGAAGTGGCAGAACCTCGTCAATGAAGCACTTGGCCAAAAAGGGCATATGCATTTTTTCCAGGGCCATCATTCACGGGAGTAGGAGGCTCCCAGCATGCTCCAGTGGCCAACAGAGGGCCCACGTCGCCAAGGCGATGTGAGCTAGCCAGGCAGGAGTGACCTGACATCAGAGGGCCCACCTCACAGAATGGTAGGGAACCCAGCCAGGATCAGACTCTCCCCAGAGGGCCCACATCACCAAGGTGATGGGAACCAGGCAGGAGTGTCCTCACACCCGTGGGGCCACATCATCAAAAGTTGAGGTACCCAGCACATGTGGCCTCAAACCAGAGGACCCACATCACCATGGGTTTCGGAGTGAGGCAGGCAGGATTAACCTCACAACACATGTCCCATTGTATACAAAAGGTGTGGAAACCAGCAGTTGGATCTTCCTAGCAGGCGGCCCAGAGCACTGAGGCTATGAGATCCAGGCCAGCATGAACTCACAACAGAGGGCCCTCATTGTGATTCTGTAAGCAACCCAGCCGTTGTGACCTCAGAGCAGAAGGCCCACATCCCCATGGGGAAGGGAAACAAGCAGGAGTGTCATTGCAAGAGTGGGCACACATGAAAAAATGTGGGGAGCCCAGCAATTAGTGCCTGATGCCAGAGGGCCCTCATCACCGAGGGGCGGTGGCTCCCAGCCAGCTCCGACTGCTACCAGAGGGGCGACGTCGCCAATGCGGAGTGCGACAACCAGGCAGGAGTGACCTCAGAGCAGAGGGTCAACCTCACAGAAGTGTGAAGAACTAAAGAGGATCAGATTCTCACCAGAGGGCCCACATCACCAAGGGAATGGGAACCAGGCAGGAGTGTCCTCACACTAGTGGGGCCACATCACCGAAAAGTGAGGGACCCAGCACACGTGGCCTCAAACCAGAGGACACACATCACAAGGGAGCTGGGATTGAGGCAGGCAGGAGGAGCCTCAAAACAGAGGGACCATAGAATTAAAGAGGTGAAGAATCCCGCAGTTGGAACCTCCCAGCAGGCGGCCAGGAGCAGCGAGACTATGGGATCCAGGCCGGAGTGATCTCACACCAGAGGGCCGTCATCATGAAACTGTGAGCAACCTAGGCGTTGGGATCTCAGAGCAGAAGGCCCACATTCCCATGGGGTTGGGAACCTGTCAGAAGTGTACTCGCACCACAGGGCACACATCAGAGAATTTAGGGAACCCAGGAGTTAGGGCCTGACGCCAGAGGGCCCTCATTACCAAGGGGAGGAGACTCCAATCAGGCACCAACACCCAACTGAGGTCCCACGTCGCCAAGGTGACGTGTGACAGCCAGGTAGGAGTGACCTCACCGCAGAGGGCCTACCTCACAGAAGGGTGAGGAACACAGCCAGGATAAGACTCTCACCAGAGGGCCCACATCACCAAGGTGATCAGAACCAGGCAGGAGAGTCTTCACACCAGTGTGGCCACATCATAGAAAGGTGAGGAACCCAGCACATGTGGCCTAAACCAGAAGACCCACATCTCCAAGGGGCTCGGAATGAGGCAGGCAGGAGTAGCCTCACAACACAGGGCCCATAGAATAAAAAAGCTGAGGAATCCAGCAATGGGAACCTCCCAGCAGGCGGCCAAGAGCACCAAGTCTATGCGATTCAGGCCGCAGTAAACTCACAGCAGAGGGTCCACATCATGAAACTGTGAGCAACCCAGCCATTTGGACCTCAGAGCAGAAGGTCCACATCCCCAAGGTGTTGGGAGCATGGCAGGAGTGTCCTCGCACCACTTAGCACATATCAGAAAATGTGGGTACCCAGCAGTTAGGGCCTGACGCCAGAGGGCCCTCATCACTGAGGGGAGGAGGCTCCCAGCATGTTCCAACTACCACAAGAGGGCCCACGTCGCCAAGGCGGGGTGTGCCAGCCAGGCAGGAGTGACCTCACAGCAGACGGCCCACCTCAAAGAAGTGTGAGGAACCCAACCAGGATCAGACTCTCACCAGAGGGCCCATATCACCAAGGGGACGGGAACCAGGCACGAGTGTCCTCACACCAGTGGGGCCACATCACTAAAAGATGAGGAAACTGGCACATGTGGCCACAAACCAGAGGACCTACATCACCAAGGGGCTGGGAGTGACACAGGCAGGAGGAGCCTCCCAACACAGGGCCCAAAGAATAAAAAAGGTGAGGAACCCAGCAGTTGGAACTTCCCAGCAGGCGGCCCAGAGTACAGAGGCTATGGGATCTAGGAATGAGTGAACTAACACCAGAGAGCTAACATCAGGAAACTGTGAGCAACCCAGTCGTTGGAACCTCAGAGCAGAAGGCCCATATCGCCATGGGGATGGGAACATTTCACGAGTGTCCTGGCATCACTGGGCTCACATCAGAAAACCTGGGGAGCCCAGCAGTTAGAGCCTGACGCCAGAGGGACCTCATCACCGAGGACAGGAGTCTCCAAAAGGATCCAACTGCCACCAGAGGGCCGACGTCACCAAGGCAATGGGAGCAAGCCAGGCAGGAGTTACCTCAGAGCACAGGGCCCACCTCACAGAACGGTAAGGAACCCAGCCAGGATCAGACTCTCACCAGAGGGGCCACATCACCAAGGGGCTGGGAAACAGGCACGAGTGTCCTCACACCATTGGGGCCACATCATCGAAAGGTGAGGGACCCAGCACACGTGGCCTCACACCAGAGGACACACATCACAACGGGGCTGGGATTGAGGCAGGCAGGAGGAGCCTCAAAACAGAGGGCCCATAGAATAAAAAAGGTGAGGAATCCCGCAGTTGGAACCTCCCAGCAGGCGCCCAGGAGCAGCAAGCCTATGGGATCTAGGCCGGAATGAACGCACATCAGAGGGCCCTCATCATGAAACTGTGAGCACCCCAGCCGTTGGGACCTCAGAGCAGAAGGCCCAAATTCCCATGGGGTTGGGAACCTGACAGGAGTGTACTCGCACCACAGGTCGCACATCTGTAAATTTTGGGAGCCCAGGAGTTAGGGTCTGACGCAAGAGGGCCCTCATTACCGAGGGACGGAGACTCGCAGCAGACACCAACTCCCAACTGAGGGCCCACGTCACCAAGGTGATGTGTGCCAGCCAGGCAGGAGTGACCTCACCGCAGAGGGCCTACCTCACAGAAGGGTGAGGAAACCAGCCAGGATAAGACTCTCACCAGAGGGCCCACATCACCAAGGGGATCGGAACCAGGCAGGAGGGTCCTCACACCAGTGTGGCCACATTATAGAAAGGTGAGGAACCCAGAACATGTGGCCTAAAACAGGGGACCCACATCTCCAAGGGGCTAGGAGTGAGGCAAGCAGGAGTATCCTCACAAAACAGAGCCCACAGAATAAAAGTTGTGAGGAATCCAGCAGTTGGAACCGGCCAGTAGGCCGCCCAGAGCACAGAGTCTATGGGATCCAGGCCACAGCAAACTCACAGCAGAGGTCCCACATCATGAAACTGTGAGCAACCCAGCGGATGGGACCTCAGAGCAGAAGGCCCACATCCCTATGGGGATGGGAACCTGACAGGAGTGTCCTCGGCCCACTTCCACGAATCAGAAAATGTGGGAACCCAGCAGTTAGGACCTGAGGCCAGAGGACCCTCATCACCGAGGGGAGGAGGCTCCCAGCAGGCTCTAACTGCCACCATAAGGCCGATGTCACCAAGGTGGGGTGTGCCAACCAGGCAGGAGTGACCTCAGAGCAGAAAGCCCACCTCACAGAAGTGTGAGGAACCCAACAAGGATCAGACTGTCACCAGAGGGCCAACATCACCAAGGGAATGGGAACCAGGCAGGAGTGTCCTCACACCAGTGGGGCTACATCACCATAATTTGAGGGACCCAGCACACGTGGCCTCAAACCTGAGGACACACATCACCAAGGGGCTGGGAGTGAGGCAGGCCAGAGGATCCTCAAAACAGAGGGACCATAGAATAAAAAAGGTGAGGAATCCCACAGTTGGAACCTCTGGCAGGCAGCCAGGAGCAGCGAGGCTATGGGATCTAGGCAGGAGTGAACTCACACCAGAGGGCCCTCATCATGAAACTGTGAGCAACACAGCCGTTGGGACCTCAGAGCAGAAGGCTCACATCCCCATGGGGATGGGAACCTGGCAGGAGTGTCCTTGCACCACTTAGCACGAATCAGAAAATGTGGGAACCCAGCAGTTAGGGCCTGAGGCCAGAGGGCCCTCATCACTGAGGGGAGGAGGCTCCCAGCAGGCTCCAACTGCCACCATATGGCCGACGTTGCCAAGGCGGGGTGTGCCAGCCAGGCAGGAGTGAGCTCAGAGCAGAGGGCCCACCTCACAGAAGGGTGAGGAACCTAACCAGGATCAGACTCTCACCAGAGGGCCAACATCACCAAGGTGATGGGAACCAGGCAAGACTGTCCTAACAGCAGTGGGGCCAACATCACCAAGGGAATGGGAACCAGGCAAGAGTGTCCTCACACCAGTGTGGCCACATTATAGAAAGGTGAGGAACACAGCACATGTGGCCTCAAACAAGGGGACACACATCACGAAGGGGCTGGGAGTGAGGCATGCAGGAGGAGACGCACAACCGAGGGCCCATAGAATAAAAAAGGTGAGGAATCGAGAAGTTGGAAACTCCAAGCTGGAGGCCCAGAGCACTGACACTATGGGATACAGGCCAGAGTGAACACACAGCAAAGGGCCCACATCATGAAACTGTGAGCAACCCAGCAGTTGGGACCACAGAACAGAAGTCCCACATGCCCATGGGGATGGGAACCTGGCAGGAGTGACTCGCACCACTGGGCACACATCAGAAAATGTGTGGAGCCCAGCACTTAGGGCCTGACACCAGAAGGCCCTCATCACTGAGGGGAGGAGGCCCCAGCACACTCCAACTGCCACCAGAGGGTCCACATAGCCAAGGCGACGTGCGCCAGCCAGGCAGGATTGACCTCACAGCAGAGGGCCCACATCATGAAAGTGTGAGCAACCCAGCCGTTAGGACCTCAGAACAGAAGGCCCACACGCTCATGAGGATGGGAACCTGGCAGGAGTGCCCTCGTACCACTTAGCACGTATCAGAAAATGTGGGAACCCCGCCATTAGGGTCTGACGCCAGAGGGCCTCATCACCGTGGGAAGGAGGCTCCCAGCAGGCTCCAACTGCCACCAGGGTGCCGAAGTCAACAAGGCGGGTTGTGCCAGCCAGGCAGGAGTGACCTCAGAGAAGAGGGCTCACCTCACGGATGTGTGAGGAACCCAACCAGGATCAGAGTCTCACCAGAGGGCCCACATCACCAAGGGGATGGGAACCAGGCAGGAGTGTCCACACACCAGTGGGGCCACATCATCAAAAGATGAGGAACCCATCACATATGGCCTCAAACCTGAGGACATACATCACCATGTGGCTGGGAGTGAGGCAGGTATCTGGAGGGGCACATTTAACTCTAATTTCCCACCAGGAAGAGGAATTAACCAAAGGCTCAGAGTGCCGTGCTGGACCCTGATTATGGCCTGAAGCAAACCTGCAGTTTTGTGGCCAGCTTACAAGGAAGCGAGTTAAGAAAGGAGCTCAGGGGCACTGTAATTCACAAACCTGCAGAGATAAATGACAGCTATTGGCAAAAATATATCGAAGTAAGTCTGCAAAGAGGACTTGAAAACGAGGCAGAATTGCAGGAATCATATTTCAAGAGGTAGATTGGAATTGCATTTAAAGCATATGAAAAGCGGCAGATCTTTGACAGTGATGCACATGGACAAAAAGTGCGTATACATTTTTCCTGAATATATTCAGGAAAAAACGCATATGAACATTTTGGCCAACCAAGCACTCCAGCAATGGAAATCCACACTACAATGAAGTCACATTTCCCATTCGTCAAAAAGGCCATCTGAATAAAGTGTAAAAACCAGAAACACAGGACAGGCCATGGAGAACAGGGAGCCGTGTTATGCTGATGGGCGGGATGTAAATTGCCAACAGACACTCTGGAGATGTTCATGGTGTATCCTGAAACATCTAAAAAACAAAGCTACAGAGCCTAGGGCACTTCCACTTTTGGCCCTATAGCTTAGGAAAATTAAAATCAACAAGACACAGCCAACACAAAATTTAGGGCTGCTGTGTTTACAAGAACCTCGAGTCCAGTACAAATTAAATATCCCAGAAAGAAAAAAATGGATAAAGAAGTTGTGCTACTTACGTACAACGGAATATCACTCAGCAGTGAAATCAATGTCATCAGGCCTGTAGCAGCAAATTGAGTGGATTTAATTATGATGATTCTAAGAGAAATATATCACACAAAGAAAGATAATTATCATAAGATATCACTAATAGAGGGAGTGTAAACTTGGCTACACATAAACTGAATTACAAAACCGAACAGAGTCTCACATTTAGATAAAAACCTTATGCTTGCTTAAGGGGAAAGTTGAGTTGGGCTGCTGTATAAAAACAGATTGAAATTAGCACACATACCATTCCATAAGCCAAATACGTAATAAACAAGACCTACTCTTTGCTCAACGAAATAGACTCATCCATGGTGTATCACCTCACACCTATTAGAATGGGCATCATCAGAAAATCTACAAACAACAAATGCTGGAAACGGTGTGGAGATAAGGAATCCTCTTCCACTATTGTTGGGAACGTAAATTGATACAGTCACTGTGGAGAACATTATGGAGTTTCTTATAAAACTAAGAATAGAATTACCATATGATACAGCAATCCCTCTACTGGGCATATACCCAGACAAAACCATAAATCAAAAAGAGACATTCACCACAATGTTCATTGCATCACTATTTACACTATCCAGGAAATGGAAGCAACCTAAATGCCCACAGACAGACGAATGCATAAAGATGTGGTACATATATAAAATGGAATATTACTAAGCCATAAAAAGGAATGAAATTGGGACATTTGTAGAGACGTTGATGGATCTAGAGACTGTCATACAGAGTGAAGTAAGTCAGAAAGAGAAAAACAAATCTTGTATATTAATGCATATATGTGGAACCTAGAAAAATTGTACAGATGAACCGTTTTGCAAGGCAGAAATAGAGCAATACATGTATACAACAAACGTATGGACAACAAGGGGGGAAAGCTGTTGGGGATGGTGGTGGGAGGAGTTGAGATATTGGGATTGGTATGTATACATTTATATGTATAAAGTAGATAACCAAAAACAACCTGCTGTATAAAAATATAAAATTAAATTCAAAATAAAAAAATAAAATTAAAAAAAGTAAAACAGAAAAATATTCTTCCCTTCACATACATGTATTTATATGAATAAATTATTTCCATGCTTATATCTGTAAATACACAAAAGAGGAATAAAATCTACCTTGAACCAAAAACGAAAAAAAGATAAAAAAGAACAGAACCCACCAGTTACACAGAGGAAAACCGTTTCAGGGCACTTGCTCCAATTGCAAACAATTCTGAAGTTGGTCAGTGGTGGGGAATCATCTCCCATTCAGCCAGCATGCTCCTCGCAACAAGCGTCCTCACTGCAAAGCTGGTGGACCGTGCCGAGGTATCTGTGAGTAAACGTGGGCCGAGCCCCAGGCCAGCTGCTGCTGAAATGTTCCCACCCTTCCAAGGCTAAACACCTGAATATGTACAAGGACTTGAAAACCTAGAGGAAGGGCCATGGAGCCACATGAGGGACAGCATGCCAGCCGACTTGGTGCCTGCAGGCCAGCCAGGATGGTCCTGGCCCTGGGTGCTCTTCTGGAAGCTCTCCATTTCCCTGCCTGAGATACCCCTGCTGTCCCGGCCCCCACTGCTTTCTTCCTTCCTCACCTGTGCCCAGGGAGAAATTCCAGCGGCAGGTGTGGGTGACACATCCTCTTCTTTAGCAGGTAGCATCTTGGCAACTGCTGCAGAAAGTCCAGCAGAGCCCCACTCACACTGGGACACCCACAAAGCCGTGGCCTCTCACTCCCTCCCACCAGCCCAGCCCCGAGACTGCTGACAGGGCAGAGAAAATGGCGTCAGGCACAGCTGCAGGGGCTCTTGCTGCCTGGAGCGGTGTTTATATTGATCTCAACCCAGGCACACCTGGGGAGGGCTGGCCGGCACGGTCAGGCTTCCCAAGCCAGCCAATAATCACCCCTCAGGGGCTCACAGTTGCTGAAAATGGAACTTGCTGAATTGGCCAGGTCCAAGGAACAGGTGTGGGCTCCTGAGAGTCAGGATAGACAAGGGGGTGCAGCTCTGGCTTGTTTTCTAATTATATTATCTGGCCCATGAGTGGGAGACAACTTCAAGAAAACCCTCTCCTAATGAGAGGAACCCAGGAGTCAGGGAGAGGAGGGGTGGGTGGTGGTTGGAGACAGAGGCCTGGTGCCCCGGGTGCAGTGGAAGTCTCTGGAAGACCAGGTGGAGGAGGCCGCACAGAGTGATGCCCAGGGTCACAGACCTGTCAGAGCTGCTGTTTGTTAGTTCAAGTCCTGCTCTGAGGTGCTCTGTGTCAGATCTGAGCGACAGGTGAGCTGGGAGTGCTCTGCAATGAGGGCTATGTGCACGGTTCCTGTGTGCCCAGCCCTGCCAAGGTACCTGCAAGGGTAGCTCTGTATCCTGGGAGGGGCCTGACCACGGGAGCCCCATGGACTGCAGAGGACCTGCCCAGGGAATCCCATATCCTGGGAGGGGCCTGAACACGAGAGCCCCGTGGTCTGGGGTGGGGGTAGGGTACCTGCCCAGGTGAGCTCCATATCCTGGGATTGGCCTGACCTCGAGAGCCCCATGGGCTGCTGGAGTCCTGGTAAAGGATGTCAGGACAGTCAGTGAAGCCACTGAGGATATACCTCCAGTAGTTCCTAAATCCTACACCCTGCTGGTCATTCTACCAACCACCAGGACTTGGTATTCTGTATTAGTCTTCACTGATGCCTTCTTTTGTATTCCATTAGTCCCAGAGTCACAAGAAATTTTGGCTTGTGAGTGACAGGACTCAACATACAACTAAAACAATACTTCCAGGCTGTCTTGCCCCAAGGGTTCAAAAATTCCCACACCATCTTTGGGGAAAGCTCAGCTAAAGACCTAAAAGTTCTACCTCTGGAAAAGGAAACACTCCTTCAATATTCAGACGACATTCTGATCGCCAGCCCTACTAAGGAGGCCTCAGAACTACCAAGCCAATAAAGGATAGAAGTTGTCCACGAAAAAGCTCAAGTATCACAGACTACGGTGACCTGCCTGGGCTTCATTCTCACAGAAGGTCGGAGAAGCCCATCCCAGGAAAGGGAAGAAACAATTTACAGCCTTACCCCTTTCTGAAACTAGAAGACAGCTTAGGGGTTCCTGGGGAAGCCAGGGTTTCCTGCCTCTGGATCCCTAACTACAGTCTACTAGCTGGGCCTCTATATGAAACACTGAAAGGAAAAGATGATGATCCTTTTGAATAGAATCCAGAAGTGGCCTTTCAAGAATGGAAAGAGCAGTCAATTCAGACCCTTGCCCTGGAACTCCCTAATTTAGCTAAACCCTTTGACCTTTACATTCCTGGTGAAAGGTGAATCGCCATTGGAGTATTAGTGCAAAAACTGGGACCACTTGAAATGGAACAATGCAAGAATGCCATCCAGGTAGGATAAACTATGGTCACCAAGGGGCTTGGCCCACCGCCACATCTGGTCAAGATACTGGTGGTATCTGAAAACCTGGAAATCAGCAGCCCAAAAGGCCACCTCCCTTCTAAGGGAAACGGACCCCACGTGGTGATCCTAACCCCTAACCATGCCCTGAAGTTGCAGGGTTTGCTCCGTGGGCACACTGACCTCGATTGAGGAGGCCCTCCAACTCCAACCTCCAGAGAGATAACCGGGGGCAACGGGGCACCATGACGACCCGTGTGACCATCATTTGACCTGGAGTTTCTCTCATAAAACAACAAGAGTGTGTCCCAAAAGAGTAGACTACTGCTTGCAGTACTTACTGTACCCAGAGGGGAGCTAATAATCTTGGCGGGGGAACTGTATATCATGCTGTCACCATAGAAAAGCCTACAGACACCCTGATGATGGTGGCCAATAAGACCGGCTGGACTCCTGTTTACTTCCAAAGGCTCTTGACTCAGTGACCATCATGATCCTTCATCACCACTGACCCTGGACTGTCTGGGAGCTGAGCGGGCAGGATCCTGACACCTGGTGCTGTTTTTACGTTAATTCAGGGGCCTAATGGAAGAAAGCGCAGACTGTTGGTCAGAGCATCTAGGCTGGCAGAAACGGTCAGTCAGAGCATCTAGGCTGGCAGAAACGGTCAGCCTAAGGTGGCCGAACAAATGTGGGGCGGAGTGAAACTGGACCTCACAGCGCCACTGCACATCTCCTTTCTGGACCCTTAAAGGTCATTAGAATCTATAACACTTCCAATACTGGTGCTCAGGTGGACGAGCAGGGAGGCAGGAGGCCTGGGGACAATCAACGTCACCTGGAGGCTGCTGGGGAGAAGTTCTGACCCTCGCCCACGGGTATGAAGCCTCCTAACTCAGCACTCAGCAGTTACAGAAGAAGGGTCTGCACCCGCAGCACTCCAAGAATGAGGAAAGGGACAAAAGGCAGAAGAGAAGTTTGTCCCAGGCAGAGCCCCTTAAAAATGCCTGGGAGATAAAAATAGAATCTGGGCAATAAAATAAAGTCTAACCATTTTTATCCTTTGTGCTTTGTCTAATTTCAGGTGCTCCTAGTGTCCCGCATACAGAGGTTCCACACCCGGCACTTCAGACCAGATTTCCTAGAGCAGAATGGCTCGATGACACTTCAGCTCCTGGGGCCCAGTTCAGACTCCGTGACATAGAGCCTGAGCTGCAGCCAACCAGGTTCTCGAGAGCTCAGCCCCCTCCCTCCCAGTGACTCTGACAGGATCTCTACACAGCAGCCCAGCCCACAGCCCACAGGGTAGCACCTCTCCATTCTCTGATCAAAATATAAAGTTTCCTTTGCTTTTGAACCAAACTCAGTCTCGATCTATTGGCTCCAATGACACTGGGCAGGGGGACACTTGTTGGCGTCCACTCTGGAGGATCAGTAACAGAAATTGAGAACATTGTAACTTCAATGAACAGATGTGTGAGCCAAACTGTAATTAACATAGAACAGTGTATAAGGCTCGGGTAAAATAAGATGTTTCTAACACTTCCATTTGATATTTCCATCACTTTCTTATAAGCAAGTTCAGTGAAAAGGTTTGTCTTCTTTGTCAGGTCAATATTAGAGAAACAAAGTGATTTCTTTCCAAGGATGTACATCTAATAATCTTGGTTAAAGCTTCAATCTTGTTTTAAATGCTTTTGCATTGAAAATGATACCTCTCTTTCAGCTCCCCCATTTCTGAGAAGCATAAAATCTTATAATTTATTATTACCAAAGGGAAATGGTAGGAGGAGGGATAAATTAACAGTTTGGGATTAACACATACACACTGCTATGTATGAAATCATCAGCAAGGAACTACTGTATAGCACAGGGAACTACACTCAATATTTTGCAATAACCTATAAGGGGAAATGATCTGAAAAAGAATAGATATTTTTATTGACATCATCCATCAATGACAGTAAAAATGGAATCTAAGGGAAGACAGTGGTGAGTGCTTCTGACCCTGAAGACTTCAATCATCTAAAGTTTGGACTCTGCCTACTTCCCAAGGCCCTTAATGAACATATGTGTAGCCGTAGCTTAAAAAATTCCCCAGTTTGGGTTGCGGAGAGACACTGATATTTAAAATCCCCTGGTGTTCTCCTCACATGAATGGGACCCTTCCTACACCTAAAACATGCCTGTCACACCCAGAGGATGGTATACCGTCTGATCGGGAAAAGTTTGGAAAAGGCATCTCATCTCCTCATCTCTTGGTGCTAGGGTTCACCACTCCAGCGTCTTTACTAACAGTCTCCCCACTTGGAGATGTCAGCACTGTCAACATCCTGTTGCATACAGTTTGGAATTTGTCCAGAGGATGAAGCAGAAGGAGGAGGAACAATGAGAGACAAGTCCTAGGTGTTCGGACAGGCACATGCCACTCTAATTTCCAATCAGGAAGACGAATTGACCAAAGGCTAGGGTTGCCCATGGAAACAGAATAGGGCTTGAGGAATCCTGATGCTTTGTGGCCAGTTCCCATAAACACAAGTTGGAAAATGGAACTCAGGGGCACTAAAATTCACGAAACTGCAGAATTGAAAATATCTATCACTGAAAAATGTCTTGAGGAAAGTCAGAGAAAAGGACTTGTAAGCAACGGAGAATGGCAGGAAAGGGATTGGAAGAGGTAGAAAGGACTCGCCATTAAGCACAAGAAAAGGGGCTGAACATTGCCAACATTGCAGTTGGCCAAAAAGGGTGTATGCGTCTTTTTCTGTATATATTCAAGAAAAGGGCATACACTTTTTTAGCCAACCAAACAGGTGGGCACTGGAAATCAATACTACAAAACATATCACTTTGCATCAGTCAGAAGAGCCGTCCTCATAAAGTGTAAACACCAGAAATGCAGGACAGGGCAAGGAGAAAAGGGAGCCCTGTGAGTCTTATAGTGGAAATGTATATTGCCAACGGTCACTCTGGATAAGTCTATTGTGTTTACTAAAGCATCTAAAAAATGAGCTACCGAGCACAGGGCACTTGCACTCATGGATGTATATCTTGGGAAAAACAAAAATCGAGAGGACACAGGCACCCCAATGTTTACCACCTCTCTGTTTAAAAGATCCTCGACTAGGATATAACTTAAAGTATCTGCAGAGAAAAAACGGACAGAGATGTGGTGCTTATGTAGAGTGGAATATTACTCAGCCTGGAAATCAATGAAATACGGCCAGTTATAACAACTCAAGAGGAGTTACGTGTGATCATTCGAAGTCACATAATTCAAAAAGAAAAAGACATAAGATATCACTAATACATGGAATGTTAACATGGCTACACATGAACTGAATTACAAAAGAGAAGAGGGTTTCAAATTAAGAAAACCAACTTATGCTTCCTTAAGGGGAAAGGTGAGTTGGGGTGCTGCATAAAACCAGAGATTGAAATTAGCACAGATACCATTCCATAAACCAAATAGGTAATAGTCAAGACCTACTCCTTGCTCAACGAAATGGACTCCACACGCCATATTCAATGCCTAAGAATATACCGGATTAGTAAGAATCTTAAAACACATGGACTTATATGTCTCCGTAACAGAATCAAGCGCGTGTACAGCGGCATAAACGAAGCAGTGAAAATCCGATAAATCCCATTATCAAAATAAATTTCAAAAACAAAACACAATGACAGTGAAATAGGAAGCAATTCTTAAATAATTCACTCAGGGCATGTGATGCACCTGGATTTACCACATCTACACCCAGAGCTGGTTGAGACATAAGGCTGGACACTTCAGGCTGATAGCATTGGTGAGTTTCGGTGAGCAAATGCAGATCCTTTGAAGTCATACTGCATGGTACCCATTCCAAGGGTCCCAACTCTCCAGGTTCAAGGGATTCTTTCTTCAGCTAAAACATGCGTGGGAAACGGGGAGTATGGTCCACCGTGTGATTAGGAAACGATTTAAAATGCATCTCAGTTTTCGTATCCTGGTCCTCGGGTTCACCATTCCAGACGGTTTACTAACACTCTCCCCGCTTGGAGAGTCAGTGCCTTTAACCTCCTGTTTGGCACAGGTTGCAATTTCTGCGCAAGATGAATAGGAATAGGGAGAACCAATGAGAGACTAGCTATAGGTGTCTGCACGGACAAATGTAAGGCTCATTTCGCACCAGGAAGAGGAATTAACCAAAGGCTAAGCGTGCCCTGCCGTAAACAGATTAGAGCCTGAAGCAATCCTGCGGTTTTGTGCCCAGCTCACAAGAAAGCGAGTTGAAGAAAGGAGCTCAGGGGCACTGTAATTCACAAACCTGCAGAGTTATAAATGACAGCTATCCTCCAAAAATATATTGAAGTAAGCCTGCGAAGGGGACTTGAAAGCGGGACAGAATTTCAGGAAAACGATTGCAGGGGGTAGACTGGAATTGCCCAGAAAGCATAGGAAAAGAGGCAGAACGTCGACAATGGTGCACTTGGCCAAAAAGTGCGTATGCGTTTTTTCCTGAATATATTCAGGAAAAAACGCATACGCACTTTTTCGCAAACCAAGCAAGCCTGTTAAAGAAATCTGCACTACAATGAAGTCTAACTGCCCCCTGGGCAAAAGGGCCATCTGAAAAAAGTGTAAAATCCAGAAAGGTAGGACAGGATATGGAGAACAGGGAGCCTTGTTATGATGATAGGCAGGATGTAAATTGCCAACAGCCACCCTGGAGAAGTGTATGGTGTTTCCTGAAACCCATAAGAAACAAAGCAACACAGCCTATGGCACTTCCACTTATGGTCCCAAAGATTATGGAAATTAAAATCAAAAACAGACAGCCACCCCAATGTTTGGGACGGCTGTGTTCACAAGAAGCTCGTCTACAGTACCAGGTAAATATCCCAGAAAGCAAAAAATGGATAAAGAAGTTGTGGCACGTACGTGCAATGCAATATCACTCAGCAATGAAATCTGTGTCATCAGGCCCGTAGCGGCATAGTGATTGGATGCAGGTACGGTGATTCTACGTGAACGTCACACAGAAAAAGAAACATCATAAGATATCACTAATACACGGAATGTAAACTGGACTACACATGAACTGAATTACAAAACAGAACAGGGTCTCAAATTTAGAAAACCAACTAGTGCTTGCTTATGGGGAAAGGTGCCTTGGGGTGCTGCATAAAACCAGAGACTGAAATTAGCACAGATAACATTCCATAAGCCAAATATGTAATAGACAAGACCTACTCCTTGCTCAACGAAATGGACTCAACACCACATATTCAACGCCTAGGAATATACCTGACTAGGAAGAATCTTAAAACCCATGGATTTATATGTCTCCGTAAGAGAATCAAGCGTGTGTACAGCGGCATAAAGGCAGCAGTGAAAATCCGATAAATCCCATTATCAAAATAAATTTCAAAAACAAAACACAAAGACAGTGAAATAGAGAGCAATTTTTAAATAATTCACTCAAGGCATGTGATGCAACCGGGATTGACCACATCTACACCCAGAGCTGGTTGAGACATAAGGCTGGACACTTCAGGCTGATAGCATTGGTGAGTTTCGGTGAGCAAATGCAGACCCTTTGAAGTCATACTGCATGGTACCCATTCCATGGGTCCCAACTCTCCAGGTTCAAGGGATTCTTCCTCCAGCTAAAACATGCATGGGAAACCCAGAGTATCGTCCACCGTGTGATTGGGAAATGACTTAAAATGTATCTCAGTTTTCGTATCCTGGTCCTCGGGTTCACCATTCCAGATGCTTTACTAACACTCTCCCCGCTTGGAGAGTCAGTGCCTTTAACCTCCTCTTTGGCACAGCTTGCAATTTCTGTGCAAGATGGACAGGAATAGGGAAAACCAATGAGAGACTAGCTGTAGGTGTCTGCACGGGCAAATGTAACGCTCATTTCCAACCAGGAAGAGGAATTAACCAAAGGCTCAGCGTGCCCTGCCGGAAACAGATTAGGGCCTGAAGCAATCCTGCGGTTTTGTGCCCAGCTCACAAGAAAGCGAGTTGAAGAAAGGAGCTCAGGGGCACTGTAATTCACAAACCTGCAGAGTTATAAATGACAGCTATCCTCCAAAAATATATTGAAGTAAGCCTGCGAAGGGGACTTGAAAGCGGGGCAGAATTTCAGAAAAACGATTGCAGGGGGTAGAGTGGAATTGCCCTGAAAGCATAGGAAAAGAGGCAGAACGTTGACAATGATGCACTTGGCCAAAAAGGGCGTATGCGTTTTTTCCTGAATATATTCAGGAAAAAACGCATACGAACTTTTTGGCCAACCAAGCAAGCCTGTAAAGGAAATCTGCACTACAATGAAGTCTCACTGCCCCCGGGGCAAAAGGGCCATCTGAAAAAAGTGTAAAATCCAGAAATGTAGGACAGGATATGGAGAACAGGGAGCATTGTTATGCTGATTGGCAGGATGTAAATTGCCGGCAGCCACCCTGGAGAAGTGTATGGTGTTTCCTGAAACACGTAAGAAACAAAGCAACACAGCCTATGGCACTTCCACTTATGGTCCTATAGCTTACGGAATTTAAAATCAAAAACAGACAGCCACCCCAATATTTGGGACGGCTGTGTTCACAAGAAGCTCGTCTACAGTATCAGGTAAATATCCCAGAAAGCAAAAAATGGATAAAGAAGTTGTGGCACGTACGTACAATGCAATATCACTCAGCAATGAAATCTGTGTCATCAGGCCCGTAGCGGCATAGTGAGTGGATGCAGGTACGGTGATTCTACGTGAACTACGTCACACAGAAAAAGAAACATCATAAGATATCCCTAATACACGGAATGTAAACTTGACTACACATGAACTGAATTACAAAACAGAACAGGGTCTCAAATTTAGAAAACCAACTAGTGCTTGCTTATGGGGAAAGGAGCCTTGGGGTGCTGCATAAAACCAGAGACTGAAATTAGCACAGATAACTTTCCATAAGCCAAATATGTAATAGACAAGACCTACTCCTTGCTCAACGAAATGGACCCAACACCACATATTCAATGCCTAGGAATATACCTGACTAGGAAGAATCTTAAAACCCATGGATATATATGTCTCCGTAAGAGAATCAAGCGTGTGTACAGCGGCCGAAACGCAGCAGTGAAAATCCGATAAATCCCATTATCAAAATAAATTTCGAAAACAAAACACAAAGACAGTGAAATAGAGAGCAATTCTTAAATAATTCCCTCAGGGCATGTGATGCAACCGGGATTTACCACATCTACACCCAGAGCTGGTTCAGACATAAGGCTGGACACTTCAGGCTGATAGCATTGGTGAGTTTTGGTGAGCAAATGCAGACCCTTTGAAGTCATACTGCATGGTACCCATTCCATGAGTCCCAACTCTCCAGGTTCAAGGGATTCGTCCTCCAGCTAAAACATGCATGGGAAACCCAGAGTATCGTCCACCGTGTGATTGGGAAACGATTTAAAATGCATCTCAGTTTTCGTATCCTGGTCCTCGGGTTCAACATTCCAGATGCTTTACTAACACTCTCCCCGCTTGGAGAGTCAGTGCCTTTAACCTCCTCTTTGGCACAGCTTGCAATTTCTGTGCAAGATGAACAGGAATAGGGAGAACCAATGAGAGACTAGCCGAAGGTGTCTGCACGGGCAAATGTAATGCTCATTGCCGACCAGGAAGAGGAATTAAACAAAGGCTCAGCGTGCCCTGCTGAAAACAGATTAGGGCCTGAAGCAATCCTGCGGTTTTGTGCCCAGCTCACAAGAAAGCGAGTTGAAGAAAGGAGCTCAGGGGCACTGTAATTCACAAAGCTGCAGAGTTATAAATGACAGCTATCCTCCAAAAATATATTGAAGTAAGCCTGTGAAGGGGACTTGAAAGCGGGGCAGAATTTCAGGAAAACGATTGCAGGGGGTAGACTGGAATTGCCCTGAAAGCATAGGAAAAGAGGCAGAACGTCGACAATGATGCACTTGGCCAAAAAGGGCGTATGCGTTTTTTCCTGAATATATTCAGGAAAAAACGCATACGCCCTTTTTGGCCAACCAAGCAAGCCTGTAAAGGAAATCTGCACTACAATGAAGTCTCACTGCCCCCCGGGCAAAAGGGCCATCTGAAAAAAGTGTAAAATCCAGAAATGTAGGACAGGATATGGAGAACAGGGAGCCTTGTTATGCTGATTGGCAGGATGTAAATTGCCGGCAGCCACCCTGGAGAAGTGTATGGTGTTTCCTGAAACACGTAAGAAACAAAGCAACACAGCCTATGGCACTTCCACTTATGGTCCTATAGCTTACGGAAATTAAAATCAAAAACAGACAGCCACCCCAATATTTGGGACGGCTGTGTTCACAAGAAGCTCGTCTACAGTATCAGGTAAATATCCCAGAAAGCAAAAAATGGATAAAGAAGTTGTGGCACGTACGTACAATGCAATATCACTCAGCAATGAAATCTGTGTCATCAGGCCCGTAGCGGCATAGTGAGTGGATGCAGGTACGGTGATTCTACGTGAACTACGTCACACAGAAAAAGAAACATCATAAGATATCACTAATACACGGAATGTAAACTGGACTACACATGAACTGAATTACAAAACAGAACAGGGTCTCAAATTTAGAAAACCAACTAGTGCTTGCTTATGGGGAAAGGTGCTTTGGGGTGCTGCATAAAACCAGAGACTGAAATTAGCACAGATAACTTTCCATAAGCCAAATATGTAATAGACAAAACCTACTCCTTGCTCAACGAAATGGACCCAACACCACATATTCAACGCCTAGGAATATACCTGACTAGGAAGAATCTTAAAACCCATGGATATATATGTCTCCGTAAGAGAATCAAGCGTGTGTACAGCAGCCGAAACGCAGCATTGAAAATCCGATAAATCCCATTATCAAAATAAATTTCGAAAACAAAACACAAAGACAGTGAAATAGAGAGCAATTCTTAAATAATTCACTCAGGGCATGTGATGCAACCGGGATTGACCACATCTACACCCACAGCTGGTTGAGACAATAGGCTGGACACTTCAGGCTGATAGCATTGGTGAGTTTCGGTGAGCAAATGCAGACCCTTTGAAGTCATACTGCATGGTACCCATTCCATGGGTCCCAACTCTCCAGGTTCAAGGGATTCTTCCTCCAGCTAAAACATGCATGGGAAACCCAGAGTATCATCCACCGTGTGATTGGGAAACGATTTAAAATGCATCTCAGTTTTCGTATCCTGGTCCTCGGGTTCACCATTCCAGATGCTTTACTAACACTCTCCCCGCTTGGAGAGTCAGTGCCTTTAACCTCCTCTTTGGCACAGCTTGCAATTTCTGTGCAAGATGAACAGGAATAGGGAGAACCAATGAGAGACTAGCTGTAGGTGTCTGCACGGGCAAATGTAATGCTCATTGCCGACCAGGAAGAGGAATTAAACAAAGGCTCAGCGTGCCCTGCTGAAAACAGATTAGGGCCTGAAGCAATCCTGCGGGTTTGTGCCCAGCTCACAAGAAAGCGAGTTGAAGAAAGGAGCTCAGGGGCACTGTAATTCACAAACATGCAGAGTTATAAATGACAGCTATCCTCCAAAAATATATTGAAGTAAGCCTGCGAAGGGGACTTGAAAGCGGGGCAGAATTTCAGGAAAACGATTGCAGGGGGTAGACTGGAATTGCCCTGAAAGCATAGGAAAAGAGGCACAACGTCGACAATGATGCACTTGGCCAAAAAGGGCGTATGCGTTTTTTCCTGAATATATTCAGGAAAAAACGCATACGCCCTTTTTGGCCAACCAAGCAAGCCTGTAAAGGAAATCTGCACTACAATGAAGTCTCACTGCCCCCCGGGCAAAAGGGCCATCTGAAAAAAGTGTAAAATCCAGAAATGTAGAACAGGATATGGAGAACAGGGAGCCTTGTTATGCTGATTGGCAGGATGTAAATTGCCTGCAGCCACCCTGGAGAAGTGTATGGTGTTTCCTGAAACACGTAAGAAACAAAGCAACACAGCCTATGGCACTTCCACTTATGGTCCTATAGCTTACGGAAATTAAAATCAAAAACAGAGAGCCACCCCAATATTTGGGACGGCTGTGTTCACAAGAAGCTCGTCTACAGTATCAGGTAAATATCCCAGAAAGCAAAAAATGGATAAAGAAGTTGTGGCACGTACGTACAATGCAATATCACTCAGCAATGAAATCTGTGTCATCAGGCCCGTAGCGGCATAGTGATTGGATGCAGGTACGGTGATTCTACGTGAACTACGTCACACAGAAAAAGAAACATCATAAGATATCACTAATACACGGAATGTAAACTTGACTACACATGAACTGAATTACAAAACAGAACAGGGTCTCAAATTTAGAAAACCAACTAGTGCTTGCATATGGGGAAAGGTGCCTTGGCGTGCGGCATAAAACCAGAGACTGAAATTAGTACAGATAACATTCCATAAGACAAATATATAATAGACAAGACCTACTCGTTGCTCAACGAAATGGACTCAACACCACATATTCAACGCCTAGGAATATACCTGACTAGGAAGAATCTTAAAACCCATGGTTATATATGTCTCCGTAAGAGAATCAAGCGTGTGTACAGCGGCCGATACGCAGCAGTGAAAATCCGATAAATCCCATTATCAAAATAAATTTCGAAAACAAAACACAAAGACAGTGAAATAGAGAGCGATTCTTAAATAATTCACTCAGGGCATGTGATGCAACCGGGATTGACCACATCTACACCCAGAGCTGGTTGAGACATAAGGCTGGACACTACAGGCTGATAGCATTTGTGAGTTTCGGTGAGCAAATGCAGACCCTTTGAAGTCATACTGCATGGTACCTATTCCATGGGTCCCAACTCTTCAGTTTCAAGGGATTCTTCCTCCAGCTAAATCATGCATGGGAAACCCACAGTATGGTCCACCGTGTGATTGGGAAACGATTTAAAATGCATCTCAGTTTTCGTATCCTGGTCCTCGGGTTCACCATTCCAGATGCTTTACTAACACTCTCCCTGCTTGGAGAGTCAGTGCCTTTAACCTCCTGTTTGGCACAGCTTGCAATTTCTGTGCAAGATGAACAGCAATAGGGAGAAACAATGAGAGACTAGCTATAGGTGTCTGCACGGGCAAATGTAACGCTCATTTCCCACCAGGAAGAGGAATTAACCAAAGGCTCAGTGTGCCCTGCTGGAAACAGATTAGGGCCTGAAGCAATCCTGCGGTTTTGTGCCCAGCTCACAAGAAAGCGAGTTGAAGAAAGGAGCTCAGGGGCACTGTAATTCACAAACCTGCAGAGTTATAAATGACAGCTATCCTCCAAAAATATATTGAAGTAAGCCTGCGAAGGGGACTTGAAAGCGGGGCAGAATTTCAGGAAAACGATTGCAGGGGTAGACTGGAATTGCCCTGAATGCATAGGAAAAGAGGCAGAACGTGGACAATGATGCACTTGGCCAAAATGGGCGCATGCGTTTTTTCCTGAATATATTCAGGAAAAAACGCATACGCCCTTTTTGGCCAACCAAGCAAGCCTGCAAAGGAAATCTGCAGCACAACGAAGTCTCACTGCCCCCCGGGCAAAAGGGGCATCGGAAAAAAGTGTAAAATCCAGAAAGGTAGGACAGGATATGGAGAACAGGGAGCCTTGTTATGCTGATTGGCAGGATGTAAATTGCCAGCAGCCACCCTGGAGAAGTGTATGGTGTTTCCTGAAACACGTAAGAAACAAAGCAACACAGCCTATGGCACTTCCACTTATGGTCCTATAGCTTACGGAAATTAAAATCAAAAACAGACAGCCACCCCAATATTTGGGACGGCTGTGTTCCCAAGAAGCTCGTCTACAGTATCAGGTAAATATCCCAGAAAGCAAAAAATGGATAAAGAAGTTGTGGCACGTACGTACAATGCAATATCACTCAGCAATGAAATCTGTGTCATCAGGCCCGTAGCGGCATAGTGAGTGGATGCAGGTACGGTGATTCTACGTGAACTACGTCACACAGAAAAAGAAACATCATAAGATATCACTAATACACGGAATGTAAACTTGACTACACATGAACTGAATTACAAAACAGAACAGGGTCTCAAATTTAGAAAACCAACTAGTGCTTGCTTATGGGGAAAGGTGCCTTGGGGTGCTGCATAAAACCAGAGACTGAAATTAGCACAGATAACATTCCATAAGACAAATATGTAATAGACAAGACCTACTCCTTGCTCAACGAAATGGACTCAACACCACATATTCAACGCCTAGGAATATACCTGACTAGGAAGAATCTTAAAACCCATGGATATATATGTCTCCGTAAGAGAATCAAGCGTGTGTACAGTGGCCGAAACGCAGCAGTGAAAATCTGATAAATCCCATTATCAAAATAAATTTCGAAACAAAACACAAAGACAGTGAAATAGAGAGCAATTCTTAAATAATTCACTCAGGGAATGTGATGCAACCGGGATTGACCACATCTACACCCAGAGCTGGTTGACACATAAGGCTGGACACTTCAGGCTGATAGCATTGGTGAGTTTCGGTGAGCAAATGCAGACCCTTTGAAGTCATACTGCATGGTACCTATTCCATGGGTCCCAACTCTTCAGGTTCAAGGGATTCTTCCTCCAGCTAAAACATGCATGGGAAACGCACAGTATGGTCCACCGTGTGATTGGGAAACGATTTAAAATGCATCTCAGAATTCGTATCCTGGTCCTCGTGTTCACCATTCCAGATGCTTTACTAAAACTCTCCCTGCTTGGAGAGTCAGTGCCTTTAACCTCCTGTTTGGCACAGCTTGCAATTTCTGTGCAAGATGAACAGGAATAGGGAGAACCAATGAGAGACTAGCTGTAGGTGTCTGCACGGGCAAATGTAACGCTCATTTCCCACCAGGAAGGGGAATTAACCAAAGGCTCAGCATGCCCTGCCGGAAACAGATTAGGGCCTGAAGCAATCCTGCGGTTTTGTGCCCAGCTCACAAGAAAGCGAGTTGAAGAAAGGAGCTCAGGGGCACTGTAATTCACAAATCTGCAGAGTTATAAATGACAGCTTTCCTCCAAAAATATATTGAAGTAAGCCTGCGAAGGGGACTTGAAAGCGGGGCAGAATTTCAGGAGAACGATTGCAGGGGGTAGACTGGAATTGCCCTGAAAGCATAGGAAAAGAGTCAGAACGTCGACAATGATGCACTTGGCCAAAAAGGGCGTATGCGTTTTTTTCCTGAATGTATTCAGGAAAAAACGCATACGCCCTTTTTGGCCAACCAAGCAAGCCTGTAAAGGAAATCAGCACTACAATGAAGTCTCACTGCCCCCCGGGCAAAAGGGCCATCTGAAAAAAGTGTAAAATCCAGAAAGGTAGGACAGGATATGGAGAACAGGGAGCCTTGTTATGCTGATTGGCAGGATGTAAATTGCCAACAGCCACCCTGGAGAAGTGTATGGTGTTTCCTGAAACACGTAAGAAATAAAGCAACACAGCCTATGGCAATTGCACTTATGGTCCTATTCCTTAGGGAAATTAAAATCAAAAACAGAGAGCCACCCCAAAGTTTGGGACGGCTGTGTTCCCAAGAAGCGCGTCTACAGTACCAGGTAAATATCACAGAAAGCAAAAAATGGATAAAGAAGTTGTGGCACGTACGTGCAATGCAGTATCACTCAGCAATGAAATCTGTGTCATCAGGCCCGTAGCGGCATAGTGAGTAGATGCAGGTACGGTGATTCTACGTGAACTACGTCACACAGAAAAAGAAACATCATAAGATATCACTAATGCACGGAATGTAAACTTGACTACACATGAACTGAATTACAAAACAGAACAGGGTCTCAAATTTAGAAAACCAACTAGTGCTTGCTTATGGGGAAAGGTTCCTTGGGGTGCTGCATAAACCAGAGACTGAAAATGGCACAGATAACTTTCCATAAGCCAAATATGTAATAGACAAGGCCTACTACTTGCTCAACGAAATGGACCCAACACCACATATTTAACGCCTAGGAATATACCTGACTAGGAAGAATCTTAAAACCCATGGATATATATGTCTCCGTAAGACAATCAAGCGTGTGTACAGCGGGCGAAATGCAGCAGTGAAAATTCGATAAATCCCATTATCAAAATAAATTTCGAAACAAAACACAAAGACAGTGAAATAGAGAGCAATTCTTAAATAATTCACTCAGGGAATGTGATGCAACCGGGATTGACCACATCTACACCCAGAGCTGGTTGAGACATAAGGCTGGACACTTCAGGCTGATAGCATTGGTGAGTTTCGGTGAGCAAATGCAGACCCTTTGAAGTCATACTGCATGGTACCTATTCCATGGGTCCCAACTCTTCATGTTCAAGGGATTCTTCCTCCAGCTAAAACATGCATGGGGAACCCACAGTACGGTCCACCGTGTGATTGGGAAACGATTTACAATGCATCTCAGTTTTCGTATCCTGGTCCTCGGGTTCACCATTCCAGATGCTTTACTAACACTCTCCCTGCTTGGAGAGTCAGTGCCTTTAACCTCCTGTTTGGCACAGCTTGCAATTTCTGTGCAAGATGAACAGGAATAAGGAGAACCAATGAGAGACTAGCTGTAGGTGTCTGCACGGGCTAATGTAACGCTCATTTCCCTCCAGGAAGAGGAATTAACAAAAGGCTCAGCATGCCCTGCCGGAAACATATTAGGGCCTGAAGCAATCCTGCGGTTTTGTGCCCAGCTCACAAGAAAGCGAGTTGAAGAAAGGAGCTCAGGGGCACTGTAATTCACAAACCTGCAGAGTTATAAATGACAGCTATCCTCCAAAAATATATTGAAGTAAGCCTGCGAAGGGGACTTGAAAGCGGGGCAGAATTTCAGGAAAACGATTGCAGGGGGTAGACTGGAATTGCCCTGAAAGCATAGGAAAAGAGGCAGAACGTCGACAATGATGCACTTGGCCAAAAAGTGCGTATGCGTTTTTTCCTGAATGTATTCAGGAAAAAACGCATACGCCCTTTTTGGCCAACCAAGCAAGCCTGTAAAGGAAATCTGCACTACAATGAAGTCTCACTGCCCCCCGGGAAAAAGGGCCATCTGAAAAAAGTGTAAAATCCAGAAAGGTAGGACAGGATATGGAGAACAGGGAGCCTTGTTATGCTGATTGGCAGGATGTAAATTGCCAACAGCCACCCTGGAGAAGTGTATGGTGTTTCCTGAAACACGTAAGAAATAAAGCAACACAGCCTATGGCAATTGCACTTATGGTCCTATTCCTTAGGGAAATTAAAATCAAAAACAGAGAGCCACCCCAAAATTGGGACGGCTGTGTTCCCAAGAAGCTCGTCTACAGTACCAGGTAAATATCCCAGAAAGCAAAAAATGGATAAAGAAGTTGTGGCACATACGTGCAATGCAGTATCACTCAGCAATGAAATCTGTGTCATCAGGCCCGTAGCGGCATAGTGAGTGGATGCAGGTACGGTGATTCTACGTAAACTACGTTACACAGAAAAAGAAACATCATAAGATATCACTAATGCACGGAATGTAAACTTGACTACACATGAACTGAATTACAAAACAGAACAGGGTCTCAAATTTAGAAAATCAACTAGTGCTTGCTTATGGGGAAAGGTGCCTTGGGGTGCTGCATAAAACCAGAGACTGAAATTAGCACAGATAACATTCCATAAGCCAAATATGTAATACACAAGACCTACTCCTTGCTCAACGAAATGGACTCAACACCACATATTCAACGCCTAGGAATATACCTGACTAGGAAGAATCTTAAAACCCATGGATATATATGTCTCCGTAAGAGAATCAAGCGTGTGTACAGCGGCCGAAACGCAGCAGTGAAAATCTGATAAATCCCATTATCAAAATAAATTTCGAAACAAAACACAAAGACAGTGAAATAGAGAGCAATTCTTAAATAATTCACTCAGGGAATGTGATGCAACCGGGATTGACCACATCTACACCCAGAGCTGGTTGACACATAAGGCTGGACACTTCAGGCTGATAGCATTGGTGAGTTTCGGTGAGCAAATGCAGACCCTTTGAAGTCATACTGCATGGTACCTATTCCATGGGTCCCAACTCTTCAGGTTCAAGGGATTCTTCCTCCAGCTAAAACATGCATGGGAAACCCACAGTATGCTCCACCGTGTGATTGGGAAACGATTTACGATGCATCTCACATTTCGTATCCTGGTCCTCGTGTTCACCATTCCAGATGCTTTACTAAAACTCTCCCTGCTTGGAGAGTCAGTGCCTTTAACCTCCTGTTTGGCACAGCTTGCAATTTCTGTGCAAGATGAACAGGAATAGGGAGAACCAATGAGAGACTAGCTGTAGGTGTCTGCACGGGCAAATGTAACGCTCATTTCCCACCAGGAAGGGGAATTAACCAAAGGCTCAGCATGCCCTGCCGGAAACAGATTAGGGCCTGAAGCAATCCTGCGGTTTTGTGCCCAGCTCACAAGAAAGCGAGTTGAAGAAAGGAGCTCAGGGGCACTGTAATTCACAAATCTGCAGAGTTATAAATGACAGCTTTCCTCCAAAAATATATTGAAGTAAGCCTGCGAAGGGGACTTGAAAGCGGGGCAGAATTTCAGGAAAACGATTGCAGGGGGTAGACTGGAATTGCCCTGAAAGCATAGGAAAAGAGTCAGAACGTCGACAATGATGCACTTGGCCAAAAAGGGCGTATGCGTTTTTTTCCTGAATGTATTCAGGAAAAAACGCATACGCCCTTTTTGGCCAACCAAGCAAGCCTGTAAAGGAAATCAGCACTACAATGAAGTCTCACTGCCCCCCGGGCAAAAGGGCCATCTGAAAAAAGTGTAAAATCCAGAAAGGTAGGACAGGATATGGAGAACAGGGAGCCTTGTTATGCTGATTGGCAGGATGTAAATTGCCAACAGCCACCCTGGAGAAGTGTATGGTGTTTCCTGAAACACGTAAGAAATAAAGCAACACAGCCTATGGCAATTGCACTTATGGTCCTATTCCTTAGGGAAATTAAAATCAAAAACAGAGAGCCACCCCAAAGTTTGGGACGGCTGTGTTCCCAAGAAGCGCGTCTACAGTACCAGGTAAATATCCCAGAAAGCAAAAAATGGATAAAGAAGTTGTGGCACGTACGTGCAATGCAGTATCACTCAGCAATGAAATCTGTGTCATCAGGCCCGTAGCGGCATAGTGAGTAGATGCAGGTACGGTGATTCTACGTGAACTACGTCACACAGAAAAAGAAACATCATAAGATATCACTAATGCACGGAATGTAAACTTGACTACACATGAACTGAATTACAAAACAGAACAGGGTCTCAAATTTAGAAAACCAACTAGTGCTTGCTTATGGGGAAAGGTTCCTTGGGGTGCTGCATAAACCAGAGACTGAAAATGGCACAGATAACTTTCCATAAGCCAAATATGTAATAGACAAGGCCTACTACTTGCTCAACGAAATGGACCCAACACCACATATTTAACGCCTAGGAATATACCTGACTAGGAAGAATCTTAAAACCCATGGATATATATGTCTCCGTAAGACAATCAAGCGTGTGTACAGCGGGCGAAATGCAGCAGTGAAAATTCGATAAATCCCATTATCAAAATAAATTTCGAAACAAAACACAAAGACAGTGAAATAGAGAGCAATTCTTAAATAATTCACTCAGGGAATGTGATGCAACCGGGATTGACCACATCTACACCCAGAGCTGGTTGAGACATAAGGCTGGACACTTCAGGCTGATAGCATTGGTGAGTTTCGGTGAGCAAATGCAGACCCTTTGAAGTCATACTGCATGGTACCTATTCCATGGGTCCCAACTCTTCATGTTCAAGGGATTCTTCCTCCAGCTAAAACATGCATGGGGAACCCACAGTACGGTCCACCGTGTGATTGGGAAACGATTTACAATGCATCTCAGTTTTCGTATCCTGGTCCTCGGGTTCACCATTCCAGATGCTTTACTAACACTCTCCCTGCTTGGAGAGTCAGTGCCTTTAACCTCCTGTTTGGCACAGCTTGCAATTTCTGTGCAAGATGAACAGGAATAAGGAGAACCAATGAGAGACTAGCTGTAGGTGTCTGCACGGGCTAATGTAACGCTCATTTCCCTCCAGGAAGAGGAATTAACAAAAGGCTCAGCATGCCCTGCCGGAAACATATTAGGGCCTGAAGCAATCCTGCGGTTTTGTGCCCAGCTCACAAGAAAGCGAGTTGAAGAAAGGAGCTCAGGGGCACTGTAATTCACAAACCTGCAGAGTTATAAATGACAGCTATCCTCCAAAAATATATTGAAGTAAGCCTGCGAAGGGGACTTGAAAGCGGGGCAGAATTTCAGGAAAACGATTGCAGGGGGTAGACTGGAATTGCCCTGAAAGCATAGGAAAAGAGGCAGAACGTCGACAATGATGCACTTGGCCAAAAAGTGCGTATGCGTTTTTTCCTGAATGTATTCAGGAAAAAACGCATACGCCCTTTTTGGCCAACCAAGCAAGCCTGTAAAGGAAATCTGCACTACAATGAAGTCTCACTGCCCCCCGGGAAAAAGGGCCATCTGAAAAAAGTGTAAAATCCAGAAAGGTAGGACAGGATATGGAGAACAGGGAGCCTTGTTATGCTGATTGGCAGGATGTAAATTGCCAACAGCCACCCTGGAGAAGTGTATGGTGTTTCCTGAAACACGTAAGAAATAAAGCAACACAGCCTATGGCAATTGCACTTATGGTCCTATTCCTTAGGGAAATTAAAATCAAAAACAGAGAGCCACCCCAAAATTGGGACGGCTGTGTTCCCAAGAAGCTCGTCTACAGTACCAGGTAAATATCCCAGAAAGCAAAAAATGGATAAAGAAGTTGTGGCACATACGTGCAATGCAGTATCACTCAGCAATGAAATCTGTGTCATCAGGCCCGTAGCGGCATAGTGAGTGGATGCAGGTACGGTGATTCTACGTAAACTACGTTACACAGAAAAAGAAACATCATAAGATATCACTAATGCACGGAATGTAAACTTGACTACACATGAACTGAATTACAAAACAGAACAGGGTCTCAAATTTAGAAAATCAACTAGTGCTTGCTTATGGGGAAAGGTGCCTTGGGGTGCTGCATAAAACCAGAGACTGAAATTAGCACAGATAACATTCCATAAGCCAAATATGTAATACACAAGACCTATTCCTTGCTCAACGAAATGGACTCAACACCACATATTCAACGCCTAGGAATATACCTGACTAGGAAGAATCTTAAAACCCATGGATATATATGTCTCCGTAAGAGAATCAAGCGTGTGTACAGCGGCCGAAACGCAGCAGTGAAAATCTGATAAATCCCATTATCAAAATAAATTTCGAAACAAAACACAAAGACAGTGAAATAGAGAGCAATTCTTAAATAATTCACTCAGGGAATGTGATGCAACCGGGATTGACCACATCTACACCCAGAGCTGGTTGACACATAAGGCTGGACACTTCAGGCTGATAGCATTGGTGAGTTTCGGTGAGCAAATGCAGACCCTTTGAAGTCATACTGCATGGTACCTATTCCATGGGTCCCAACTCTTCAGGTTCAAGGGATTCTTCCTCCAGCTAAAACATGCATGGGAAACCCACAGTATGCTCCACCGTGTGATTGGGAAACGATTTACGATGCATCTCACATTTCGTATCCTGGTCCTCGTGTTCACCATTCCAGATGCTTTACTAAAACTCTCCCTGCTTGGAGAGTCAGTGCCTTTAACCTCCTGTTTGGCACAGCTTGCAATTTCTGTGCAAGATGAACAGGAATAGGGAGAACCAATGAGAGACTAGCTGTAGGTGTCTGCACGGGTAAACGTAACGCTCATTTCCCACCAGGAAGAGGAATTGACCAAAGGCTCAGCATGCCCTGCTGGAAACAGATTACGGCCTGAAGCAATCCTGCGGTTTTGTGCCAGCTCACAAGAAAGCGAGTTGAAGAGAGGAGCTCAGGGGCACTGTAATTCACAAACCTGCAGAGTTATAAATGACAGCTATCCTCCAAAAATATATTGAAGTAAGCCTGCGAAGGGGACTTGAAAGCGGGGCAGAATTTCAGGAAAACGATTGCAGGGGGTAGACTGGAATTGCCCTGAAAGCATAGGAAAAGAGGCAGAACGTCGACAATGATGCACTTGTCCAAAAAGGGCGTATGCGTTTTTTCCTGAATATATTCAGGAAAAAACGCATACGCCCTTCCTGGCCAACCAAGCAGGCCTGTAAAGGAAATCTGCACCACAATGAAGTCTCACTGCCCCCCGGGCAAAAGGGCCATCTGAAAAAAGTGTAAAATCCAGAAATGTAGGACAGGATATGGAGAACAGGGAGCCTTGTTATGCTGATTGGCAGGATGTAAATTTCCAGCAGCCACCCTGGAGAAGTGTATGGTGTTTCCTGAAACACGTAACAAACAAAGCAACACAGCCTATGGCACTTCCACTTATGGTCCTATAGCTTACGGAAATTAAAATCAAAAACAGACAGCCACCCCAATATTTGGGACGGCTGTGTTCACAAGAAGCTCGTCTACAGTATCAGGTAAATATCCCAGAAAGCAAAAAATGGATAAAGAAGTTGTGGCACGTACGTACAATGCAATATCACTCAGCAATGAAATCTGTGTCATCAGGCCCGTAGCGGCATAGTGAGTGGATGCAGGTACGGTGAATCTACGTGAACTACGTCACACAGAAAAAGAAACATCATAAGATATCACTAATACACGGAATGTAAACTGGACTACACATGAACTGAATTACAAAACAGAACAGGGTCTCAAATTTAGAAAACCAACTAGTGCTTGCTTATGGGGAAAGGTGCCTTGGGGTGCTGCATAAAACCAGAGACTGAAATTAGCACAGATAACTTTCCATAAGCCAAATATGTAATAGACAAGACCTACTCCTTGCTCAACGAAATGGACCCAACACCACATATTCAACGCCTAGGAATATACCTGACTAGGAAGAATATTAAAACCCATGGATATATATGTCTCCGTAAGAGAATCAAGCGTGTGTACAGCGGCCGAAACGCAGCAATGAAAATCCGATAAATCCCATTATCAAAATAAATTTCGAAAACAAAACACAAAGACAGTGAAATAGAGAGCAATTCTTAAATAATTCACTCAGGGCATGTGATGCAACCGGGATTGACCACATCTACACCCACAGCTGGTTGAGACATAAGGCTGGACACTTCAGGCTGATAGCATTGGTGAGTTTCGGTGAGCAAATGCAGACCCTTTGAAGTCATACTGCATGGTACCCATTCCATGGGTCCCAACTCTCCAGGTTCAAGGGATTCTTCCTCCACCTAAAACATGCCTAGGAAACTCACAGTATGGTCCACCGTGTGTTTGGGAAACGATTTAAAATGCATCTCAGTTTTCGTATCCTGGTCCTCGGGTTCACAATTCCAGATGCTTTACTAACACTCTCCCTGCTTGGAGAGTCAGTGCCTTTAACCTCCTGTTTGGCACAGCTTGCAATTTCTGTGCAAGATGAACAGGAATAGGGAGAACTAATGAGAGACTAGCTGTAGGTTTCTGCACGGGCAAACGTAATGCTCATTTCCCACCAGGAAGAGGAATTAACCAAAGGCTCAGCATGCCCTGCCGGAAACAGATTAGGGCCTGAAGCAATTCTCCGGTTTTGTGCCCAGCTCACAAGAAAGCGAGTTGAAGAAAGGAGCTCAGGGGCACTGTAATTCACAAACCTGCAGAGTTATAAATGAGAGCTATCCTCCAAAAATATATTGAAGTAAGACTGCGAAGGGGACTTGAAAGCGGGGCAGAATTTCAGGAAAACGATTGCAGGGGGTAGACTGGAATTGCCCTGAAAGCATAGGAAAAGAGGCAGAACGTCGACAGTGATGCACTTGGCCAAAAAGGGCGTATGCGTTTTTTCCTGAATATATTCAGGAAAAAACGCATACGCACTTTTTGGCCAACCAAGCAAGCCTGTAAAGGAAATCTGCACCACAATGAAGTCTCACTGCCCCCCGGGCAAAAGGGCCATCTGAAAAAAGTGTAAAATCCAGAAATGTAGGACAGGATATGGAGAACAGGGAGCCTTGTTATGCTGATTGGCAGGATGTAAATTGCCGGCAGCCACCCTGGAGAAGTGTATGGTGTTTCCTGAAACACGTAAGAAACAAAGCAACACAGCCTATGGCACTTCCACTTATGGTCCTATAGCTTACGGAAATTAAAATCAAAAACAGACAGCCACCCCAATATTTGGGACGGCTGTGTTCCCAAGAAGCTCGTCTACAGTATCAGGTAAATATCCCAGAAAGTAAAAATTGGATAAAGAAGTTGTGGCACGTACGTACAATGCAATATCACTCAGCAATGAAATCTGTGTCATCAGGCCCGTAGCGGCATAGTGAGTGGATGCAGGTACGGTGAATCTACGTGAACTACGTCACACAGAAAAAGAAACATCATAAGATATCACTAATACACGGAATGTAAACTGGACTACACATGAACTGAATTACAAAACAGAACAGGGTCTCAAATTTAGAAAACCAACTAGTGCTTGCTTATGGGGAAAGGTGCCTTGGGGTGCTGCATAAAACCAGAGACTGAAATTAGCACAGATAACTTTCCATAAGCCAAATATGTAATAGACAAGACCTACTCCTTGCTCAACGAAATGGACACAACACCACATATTCAACGACTAGGAATATACCTGACTAGGAAGAATCTTAAAACCCATGGATATATATGTCTCCGTAAGAGAATCAAGCATGTGTACAGCGGCCGAAACGCAGCAGTGAAAATCCGATAAATCCCATTATCAAAATAAATTTCGAAAACAAAACACAAAGACAGTGAAATAGAGAGCAATTCTTAAATAATTCACTCAGGGCATGTGATGCAACCGGGATTGACCACATCTACACCCACAGCTGGTTGAGACATAAGGCTGGACACTTCAGGCTGATAGCATTGGTGAGTTTCGGTGAGCAAATGCAGTCCCTTTGAAGTCATACTGCATGGTACCCATTCCATGGGTCCCAACTCTCCAGGTTCAAGGGATTCTTCCTCCAGCTAAAACATGCATGGGAAACCCAGAGTATCGTCCACCGTGTGCTTGGGAAACGATTTAAAATGCATCTCAGTTTTCGTATCCTGGTCCTCGGGTTCACCATTCCAGATGCTTTACTAACACTCTCCCCGCTTGGAGAGTCAGTGCCTTTAACCTCCTGTTTGGCACAGCTTGCAATTTCTGTGCAAGATGAACAGGAATAGGGAGAACCAATGAGAGACTAGCTGTAGGTGTCTGCACGGGCAAATGTAACGCTCATTGCCGACCAGGAAGAGGAATTAAACAAAGGCTCACTGTGCCCTGCTGAAAACAGATTAGGGCCTGAAGCAATCCTGCGGTTTTGTGCCCAGCTCACAAGAAAGCGAGTTGAAGAAAGGAGCTCAGGGGCACTGTAATTCACAAACCTGCAGAGTTATAAATGACAGCTATCCTCCAAAAATATATTGAAGTAAGCCTGCGAAGGGGACTTGAAAGCGGGGCAGAATTTCAGGAAAACGATTGCAGGGGGTAGACTGGAATTGCCCTGAAAGCATAGGAAAAGAGGCACAACGTCGACAATGATGCACTTGGCCAAAAAGGGCGTATGCGTTTTTTCCTGAATATATTCAGGAAAAAACGCATACGCCCTTTTTGGCCAACCAAGCAAGCCTGTAAAGGAAATCTGCACTACAAGGAAGTCTCACTGCCCCCCGGGCAAAAGGGCCATCTGAAAAAAGTGTAAAATCCAGAAATGTAGGACAGGATATGGAGAACAGGGAGCCTTGTTATGCTGATTGGCAGGATGTAAATTGCCGGCAGCCACCCTGGTGAAGTGTATGGTGTTTCCTGAAACACGTAAGAAACAAAGCAACACAGCCTATGGCACTTCCACTTATGGTCCTATAGCTTAGGGAAATTAAAATCAAAACAGACAGCCACCCCAATATTTGGGACGGCTGTGTTCACAAGAAGCTCGTCTACAGTATCAGGTAAATATCCCAGAAAGCAAAAATAGGATAAAGAAGTTGTGGCACGTACGTACAATGCAATATCACTCAGCAATGAAATCTGTGTCATCAGGCCCGTAGCGGCATAGTGAGTGGATGCAGGTACGGTGAATCTACGTGAACTACGTCACACAGAAAAAGAAACATCATAAGATATCACTAATACACGGAATGTAAACTGGACTACACATGAACTGAATTACAAAACAGAACAGGGTCACAAATTTAGAAAACCCACTAGTGCTTGCTTATGGGGAAAGGTGCCTTGGGGTGCTGCATAAAACCAGAGACTGAAATTAGCACAGATAACTTTCCATAAGCCAAATATGTAATACACAAGACCTACTCCTTGCTCAACGAAATGGACCCAACACCACATATTCAACGCCTAGGAATATACCTGACTAGGAAGAATCTTAAAACCCATGGATATATATGTCTCCGTAAGAGAATCAAGCGTGTGTACAGCGGCCGAAACGCAGCAGTGAAAATCCGATAAATCCCATTATCAAAATAAATTTCGAAAACAAAACACAAAGACAGTGAAATAGAGAGCAATTCTTAAATAATTCACTCAGGGCATGTGATGCAACCGGGATTGACCACATCTACACCCAGAGCTGGTTGAGACATAAGGCTGGACACTTCAGGCTGATAGCATTCGAGAGTTTCGGTGAGCAAATGCAGACCCTTTGAAGTCATACTGCATGGTACCCATTCCATGGGTCCCAACTCTCCAGGGTCAAGGCATTCTTCCTCCAGCTAAAACATGCATGGGAAACCCAGAGTATCGTCCACCGTGTGATTGGGAAACGATTTAAAATGCATCTCAGTTTTCGTTTCCTGGTCCTCGGGTTCACCATTCCAGATGCTTTACTAACACTCTCCCCGCTTGGAGAGTCAGTGCCTTTAACCTCCTGTTTCGCACAGCTTGCAATTTCTGTGCAAGATGAACAGGAATAGGGAGAACCAATGAGAGACTAGCTGTAGGTGTCTGCACGGGCAAATGTAACGCTCATTGCCCACCAGGAAGAGGAATTAAACAAAGGCTCAGTGTGCCCTGCTGGAAACAGATTAGGGCCTGAAGCAATCCTGCGGTTTTGTGCACAGCTCACAAGAAAGCGAGTTAAAGAAAGGAGCTCAGGGGCACTGTACTTCACAAACCTGCAGAGTTATAAATGACAGCTATCCTCCAAAAATATATTGAAGTAAGCCTGCGAAGGGGACTTGAAAGCGGGGCTGAATTTCAGGAAAACGATTGCAGGGGTTAGACTGGAATTGCCCTGAAAGCATAGGAAAAGAGGCACAACGTCGACAATGATGCACTTGGCCAAAAAGGGCGTATGCGTTTTTTCCTGAATATATTCAGGAAAAAACGCATACGCCCTTTTTGGCCAACCAAGCAAGCCTGTAAAGGAAATCTGCACTACAATGAAATCTCACTGCCCACCCGGGCAAAAGGGCCATCTGAAAAAAGTGTAAAATCCAGAAAGGTAGGACAGGATATGGAGAACAGGGAGCCTTGTTATGCTGATTGGCAGGATGTAAATTGCCAGCAGCCACCCTGGAGAAGTTTATGGTGTTTCCTGAAACACGTAAGAAACAAAGCAACACAGCCTATGGCACTTCCACTTATGGTCCTATAGCTTACGGAAATTAAAATCAAAAACAGACAGCCACCCAAATATTTGGGACGGCTGTGTTCACAAGAAGCTCGTCTACAGTATCAGGTAAATATCCCAGAAAGCAAAAAATGGATAAAGAAGTTGTGCAACGTACGTGCAATGCAATATCACTCAGCAATGAAATCTGTGTCATCAGGCCCGTAGCGGCATAGTAAGTGGATGCAGGTACGGTGATTCTACGTGAACTACGTCACACAGAAAAAGAAACATCATAAGATATCACTAATACACGGAATGTAAACTTGACTACACATGAACTGAATTACAAAACAGAACAGGGACTCAAATTTAGAAAACCAACTAGTGCTTCCTTATGGGGAAAGGTGCGTTGGGGTGCTGCATAAAACCAGAGACTGAAATTAGCACAGATAACATTCCATAAGCCAAATATGTAATAGACAAGACCTACTCCTTGCTCAACGAAATGGACTCAACAACACATATTCAACGCCTAGGAATATACCTGACTAGGAAGAATCTTAAAACCCATGTATATATATGTCTCCGTAAGAGAATCAAGCGTGTGTACAGCGGTGGAAATGCAGCAGTGAAAATCCGATAAATCCCATTATCAAAATAAATTTCGAAAACAAAACACAAAGACAGTGAAATAGAGAGCAATTCTTAACTAATTCACTCAGGGCATGTGATGCAACCGGGATTGACCACATCTACACCCAGAGCTGGTTGAGACATAAGGCTGGACACTTCTGGCTGATAGCACTGGTGAGTTTCGGTGAGCAAATGCAGACACTTTGAAGTCATACTGCATGGTACCCATTCCTTGGGTCCCAACTCTCCAGGTTCAAGGCATTCTTCCTCCAGCTAAAACATGCATGGGAAACCCAGAGTATCGTCCACCGTGTGATTGGGAAACGATTTAAAATGCATCTCAGTTTTCGTATCCTGGTCCTCGGGTTCACCATTCCAGATGCTTTACTAACACTCTCCCCGCTTGGAGAGTCAGTGCCTTTAACCTCCTGTTTGGCACAGCTTGCCATTTCTGTGCAAGATGAACAGGAATAGGGAGAACCAATGAGAGACTAGCTGTAGGTGTCTGCATGGGCAAATGTAACGCTCATTGCCCACCAGGAAGAGGAATTAAACAAAGGCTCAGTGTGCCCTGCTGGAAACAGATTAGGGCCTGAAGCAATCCTGCGGTTTTGTGCCCAGCTCACAAGAAAGCGAGTTGAAGAAAGGAGCTCAGGGGCACTGTACTTCACAAACCTGCAGAGTTATAAATGACAGCTATCCTCCAAAAATATATTGAAGTAAGCCTGCGAAGGGGACTTGAAAGCGGGGCTGAATTTCAGGAAAACGATTGCAGGGGGTAGACTGGAATTGCCCTGAAAGCATAGGAAAAGAGGCACAACGTCGACAATGATGCACTTGGCCAAAAAGGGCGTATGCGTTTTTTCCTGGATATATTTAGGAAAAAACGCATACGCCCTTTTTGGCCAACCAAGCAAGCCTGTAAAGGAAATCTGCACTACAATGAAATCTCACTGCCCCCCCGGGCAAAAGGGCCATCTGAAAAAAGTGTAAAAACCAGAAAGGTAGGACAGGATATGGAGAACAGGGAGCCTTGTTATGCTGATTGGCAGGATGTAAATTGCCAGCAGACACCCTGGAGAAGTGTATTGTGTTTCCTGAAACACATAAGAAACAAAGCAACACAGCCTATGGCACTTCCACTTATGGTCCTATAGCTTACGGAAATTAAAATCGAAAACAGACAGCCACCCCAATATTTGGGACGGCTGTGTTCACAAGAAGCTCGTCTACAGTATCAGGTAAATATCCCAGAAAGCAAAAAATGGATAAAGAAGTTGTGGCACGTACGTACAATGCAATATCACTCAGCAATGAAATCTGTGTCATCATGCCCATAGCGGCATAGTGAGTGGATGCAGGTACGGTGATTCTACGTGAACTACGTCACACAGAAAAAGAAACATCATAAGATATCACTAATACACGGAATGTAAACTTGACTACACATGAACTGAATTAAAAAAAAGAACAGGGTCTCAAATTTAGAAAACCAACTAGTGCTTGCTTATGGGGAAAGGTGCCTTGGGGAGCTGCATAAAACCAGAGACTGAAATTAGCACAGATAACTTTCCATAAGCCAAATATGTAATAGACAAGACCTACTCCTTGCTCAAAGAAATGGACCCAACACCACATATTCAACGCCTAGGAATATACCTGACTAGGAAGAATCTTAAAACCCATGGATATATATGTCTCCGTAAGAGAATCAAGCGTGTGTACAGCGGCCGAAACGCAGCAGTGAAAATCCGATAAATCCCATTATAAAAATAAATTTCGAAAACAAAACACAAAGACAGTGAAATAGAGAGCAATTCTTAAATAATTCACTCAGGGCATGTGATGCAACCGGGATTGACCACATCTACACCCAGAGCTGGTTGAGACATAAGGCTGGACACTTCAGGCTGATAGCATTGGTGAGTTTCGGTGAGCAAATGCAGACCCTTTGAAGTCATACTGCATGGTACCAATTCCATGGGTCCCAACTCTCCAGGTTCAAGGGATTCTTCCTCGAGCTAAAACATGCATGGGAAACCCAGAGTATCGTCCACCGTGTGATTGGGAAACGATTTAAAATGCATCTCAGTTTTCGTTTCCTGGTCCTCGGGTTCACCATTCCAGATGCTTTACTAACACTCTCCCCGCTTGGAGAGTCAGTGCCTTTAACCTCCTGTTTCGCACAGCTTGCCATTTCTGTGCAAGATGAACAGGAATAGGGAGAACCAATGAGAGACTAGCTGTAGGTGTCTGCACGGGCAAATGTAACGCTCATTGCCCACCAGGAAGAGGAATTAAACAAAGGCTCAGTGTGCCCTGCTGGAAACAGATTAGGGCCTGAAGCAATCCTGCGGTTTTGTGCCCAGCTCACAAGAAAGCGAGTTGGAGAAAGGAGCTCAAGGGCACTGTACTTCACAAACCTGCAGAGTTATAAATGACAGCTATCCTCCAAAAATATATTGAAGTAAGCCTGCGAAGGGGACTTGAAAGCAGGGCTGAATTTCAGGAAAACGATTGCAGGGGGTAGACTGGAATTGCCCTGAAAGCATAGGAAAAGAGGCACAACGTCGACAATGATGCACTTGGCCAAAAAGGGCGTATGCGTTTTTTCCTGAATATATTCAGGAAAAAACGCATACGCCCTTTTTGGCCAACCAAGCAAGCCTGTAAAGGAAATCTGCACTACAATGAAATCTCACTGCCCCCCCGGGCAAAAGGGCCATCTGAAAAAAGTGTAAAATCCAGAAAGGTAGGACAGGATATGGAGAACAGGGAGCCTTGTTATGCTGATTGGCAGGATGTAAATTGCCAGCAGCCACCCTGGAGAAGTTTATGGTGTTTCCTGAAACACGTAAGAAACAAAGCAACACAGCCTATGGCACTTCCACTTATGGTCCTATAGCTTACGGAAATTAAAATCAAAAACAGACAGCCACCCCAATATTTGGGACGGCTGTGTTCCCAAGAAGCTCGTCTACAGTATCAGGTAAATATCCCAGAAAGCAAAAAATGGATAAAGAAGTTGTGGCACGTACGTGCAATGCAATATCACTCAGCAATGAAATCTGTGTCATCAGGCCCGTAGCGGCATAGTAAGTGGATGCAGGTACGGTGATTCTACGTGAACTACGTCACACAGAAAAAGAAACATCATAAGATATCACTAATACACGGAATGTAAACTTGACTACACATGAACTGAATTACAAAACAGAACAGGGTCTCAAATTTAGAAAACCAACTAGTGCTTGCTTATGGGGAAAGGTGCGTTGGGGTGCTGCATAAAACCAGAGACTGAAATTAGCACAGATAACATTCCATAAGCCAAATATGTAATAGACAAGACCTACTCCTTGCTCAACGAAATGGACTCAACACCACATATTCAACGCCTAGGAATATACCTGACTAGGAAGAATCTTAAAACCCATGGATATATATGTCTCTGTAAGAGAATCAAGCGTGTGTACAGCGGTGGAAATGCAGCAGTGAAAATCCGATAAATCCCATTATCAAAATAAATTTCGAAAACAAAACACAAAGACAGTGAAATAGAGAGCAATTCTTAAATAATTCACTCAGGGCATGTGATGCAACCGGGATTGACCACATCTACACCCAGAGCTGGTTGAGACATAAGGCTGGACACTTCTGGCTGATAGCACTGGTGAGTTTCGGTGAGCAAACGCAGACCCTTTGAAGTCATACTGCATGGTACCCATTCCATGGGTCCCAACTCTCCAGGTTCAAGGCATTCTTCCTCCAGCTAAAACATGCATGGGAAACCCAGAGTATCGTCCACCGTGTGATTGGGAAACGATTTAAAATGCATCTCAGTTTTCGTATCCTGGTCCTCGGGTTCACCATTCCAGATGCTTTACTAACACTCTCCCCGCTTGAAGAGTCAGTGCCTTTAACCTCCTGTTTGGCACAGCTTGCCATTTCTGTGCAAGATGAACAGGAATAGGGAGAACCAATGAGAGACTAGCTGTAGGTGTCTGCACGGGCAAATGTAACGCTCATTGCCCACCAGGAAGAGGAATTAAACAAAGGCTCAGTGTGCCCTGCTGGAAACAGATTAGGGCCTGAAGCAATCCTGCGGTTTTGTGCCCAGCTCACAAGAAAGCGAGTTGAAGAAAGGAGCTCAGGGGCACTGTACTTCACAAACCTGCAGAGTTATAAATGACAGCTATCCTCCAAAAATATATTGAAGTAAGCCTGCGAAGGGGACTTGAAAGCGGGGCTGAATTTCAGGAAAACGATTGTAGGGGGTAGACTGGAATTGCCCTGAAAGCATAGGAAAAGAGGCACAACGTCAACAATGATGCACTTGGCCAAAAAGGGCGTATGCGTTTTTTCCTGAATATATTTAGGAAAAAACGTATACGCCCTTTTTGGCCAACCAAGCAAGCCTGTAAAGGAAATCTGCACTACAATGAAATCTCACTGCCCCACCGGGCAAAAGGGCCATCTGAAAAAAGTGTAAAATCCAGAAAGGTAGGACAGGATATGGAGAACAGGGAGCCTTGTTATGCTGATTGGCAGGATGTAAATTGCCAGCAGCCACCCTGGAGAAGTGTATGGTGTTTCCTGAAACACGTAAGAAACAAAGCAACACAGCCTATGGCACTTCCACTTATGTGCCTATGGCTTACGGAAATTAAAATCAAAAACAGACAGCCACCCCAATATTTGGGACGGCTGTGTTCCCAAGAAGCTCGTCTACAGTATCAGGTAAATATCCCAGAAAGCAAAAAATGGATAAAGAAGTTGTGGCACGTACGTACAATGCAATATCACTCAGCAATGAAATCTGTGTCATCAGGCCCGTAGCGGCATAGTGAGTGGATGCAGGTACGGTGATTCTACGTGAACTACGTCACACAGAAAAAGAAACATCATAAGATATCACTAATACACGGAATGTAAACTTGACTACACATGAACTGAATTACAAAAAAGAACAGGTTCTCAAATTTAGAAAACCAACTAGTGCTTGCTTATGGGGAAAGGTGCCTTGGGGTGCTGCATAAAACCAGAGACTGAAATTAGCACAGATAACTTTCCATAAGCCAAATATGTAATAGACAAGACCTACTCCTTGCTCAACGAAATGGACCCAATACCACATATTCAACGTCTAGGAATATACCTGACTAGGAAGAATCTTAAAACCCATGGATATATATGTCTCCGTAAGAGAATCAAGCGTGTGTACTGCGGCCGAAACGCAGCAGTGAAAATCCGATAAATCCCATTATCAAAATAAATTTCGAAAACAAAACACAAAGACAGTGAAATAGAGAGCAATTCTTAAATAATTCACTCAGGGCATGTGATGCAACCGGGATTGACCACATCTACACCCAGAGCTGGTTGAGACATAAGGCTGGACACTTCAGGCTGATAGCATTGGTGAGTTTCGGTGAGCAAATGCAGACCCTTTGAAGTCATACTGCATGGTACCCATTCCATGGGTCCCAACTCTCCAGGTTCAAGGGATTCTTCCTCCAGCTAAAACATGCATGGGAAACCGAGAGTATCGTCCACCGTGTGATTGGGAAACGATTTAAAATGCATCTCAGTTTTCGTTTCCTGGTCCTCGGGTTCACCATTCCAGATGCTTTACTAACACTCTCCCCGCTTGGAGAGTCAGTGCCTTTAACCTCCTGTTTCGCACAGCTTGCAATTTCTGTGCAAGATGAACAGGAATAGGGAGAACCAATGAGAGACTAGCTGTAGGTGTCTGCACGGGCAAATGTAACGCTCATTGCCCACCAGGAAGAGGAATTAAACAAAGGCTCAGTGTGCCCTGCTGGAAACAGATTAGGGCCTGAAGCAATCCTGCGATTTTGTGCCCAGCTCACAAGAAAGCGAGTTGAAGAAAGGAGCTCAGGGGCACTGTACTTCACAAACCTGCAGAGTTATAAATGACAGCTATCCTCCAAAAATATATTGAAGTAAGCCTGCGAAGGGGACTTGAAAGCGGGGCTGAATTTCAGGAAAACGATTGCAGGGGGTAGACTGGAATTGCCCTGAAAGCATAGGAAAAGAGGCACAACGTCGACAATGATGCACTTGGCCAAAAAGGGCGTATGCTTTTTTTCCTGAATATATTCAGGAAAAAACGCATACGCCCTTTTTGGCCAACCAAGCAAGCCTGTAAAGGAAATCTGCACTACAATGAAATCTCACTGCCCCCCCGGGCAAAAGGGCCATCTGAAAAAAGTGTAAAATCCAGAAAGGTAGGACAGGATATGGAGAACAGGGAGCCTTGTTATGCTGATTGGCAGGATGTAAATGGCCAGCAGCCATCCTGGAGAAGTTTATGGTGTTTCCTGAAACACGTAAGAAACAAAGCAACACAGCCTATGGCACTTCCACTTATGGTCCTATAGCTTACGGAAATTAAAATCAAAAACAGACAGCCACCCCAATATTTGGGACGGCTGTGTTCCCAAGAAGCTCGTCTACAGTATCAGGTAAATATCCCAGAAAGCAAAAAATGGATAAAGAAGTTGTGGCACGTACGTGCAATGCAATATCACTCAGCAATGAAATCTGTGTCATCAGGTCCGTAGCGGCATAGTAAGTGGATGCAGGTACGGTGATTCTACGTGAACTACGTCACACAGAAAAAGAAACATCATAAGATATCACTACTACACGGAATGTAAACTTGACTACACATGAACTGAATTACAAAACAGAACAGGGTCTCAAATTTAGAAAACCAACTAGTGCTTGCTTATGGGGAAAGGTGCGTTGGGGTGCTGCATAAAACCAGAGACTGAAATTAGCACAGATAACATTCCATAAGCCAAATATATAATAGACAAGACCTACTCCTTGCTCAACGAAATGGACTCAACACCACATATTCAACGCCTAGGAATATACCTGACTAGGAAAATCTTAAAACCCATGGATATATATGTCTCTGTAAGAGAATCAAGCGTGTGTACAGCGGTGGAAATGCAGCAGTGAAAATCCGATAAATCCCATTATCAAAATAAATTTCGAAAACAAAACACAAAGACAGTGAAATAGAGAGCAATTCTTAAATAATTCACTCAGGGCATGTGATGCAACCGGGATTGACCACATCTACACCCAGAGCTGGTTGAGACATAAGGCTGGACACTTCTGGCTGATAGCACTGGTGAGTTTCGTTGAGCAAACGCAGACCCTTTGAAGTCATACTGCATGGTACCCATTCCATGGGTCCCAACTCTGCAGGTTCAAGGCATTCTTCCTCCAGCTAAAACATGCATGGGAAACCCAGAGTATCGTCCACCGTGTGATTGGGAAACGATTTAAAATGCATCTCAGTTTTCGTATCCTGGTCCTCGGGTTCACCATTCCAGATGCTTTACTAACACTCTCCCCGCTTGGAGAGTCAGTGCCTTTAACCTCCTGTTTGGCACAGCTTGCCATTTCTGTGCAAGATGAACAGGAATAGGGAGAACCAATGAGAGACTAGCTGTAGGTGTCTGCACGGGCAAATGTAACGCTCATTGCCCACCAGGAAGAGGAATTAAACAAAGGCTCAGTGTGCCCTGCTGGAAACAGATTAGGGCCTGAAGCAATCCTGCGGTTTTGTGCCCAGCTCACAAGAAAGCGAGTTGAAGAAAGGAGCTCAGGGGCACTGTACTTCACAAACCTGCAGAGTTATAAATGACAGCTATCCTCCAAAAATATATTGAAGTAAGCCTGCGAAGGGGACTTGAAAGCGGGGCTGAATTTCAGGAAAACGATTGCAGGGGGTAGACTGGAATTGCCCTGAAAGCATAGGAAAAGAGGCACAACGTCGACAATGATGCACTTGGCCTAAAAGGGCGTATGCGTTTTTTCCTGAATATATTCAGGAAAAAACGCATACGCCCTTTTTGGCCAACCAAGCAAGCCTGTAAAGGAAATCTGCACTACAATCAAATCTCACTGCCCCCCCGGGCAAAAGGGTCATCTGAAAAAAGTGTAAAATCCAGAAAGGTAGGACAGGATATGGAGAACAGGGAGCCTTGTTATGCTGATTCGCAGGATGTAAATTGCCAGCAGCCACCCTGGAGAAGTGTATGGTGTTTCCTGAAACACGTAAGAAACAAAGCAACACAGCCTATGGCACTTCCACTTATGTGCCTATGGCTTACGGAAATTAAAATCAAAAACAGACAGCCACCCCAATATTTGGGACGGCTGTGTTCCCAAGAAGCTCGTCTACAGTATCAGGTAAATATCCCAGAAAGCAAAAAATGGATAAAGAAGTTGTGGCACGTACGTACAATGCAATATCACTCAGCAATGAAATCTGTGTCATCAGGCCCGTAGCGGCATAGTGAGTGGATGCAGGTACGGTGATTCTACGTGAACTACATCACACAGAAAAAGAAACATCATAAGATATCACTAATACACGGAATGTAAACTTGACTACACATGAACTGAATTACAAAAAAGAACAGGTTCTCAAACTTAGAAAACCAACTAGTGCTTGCTTATGGGGAAAGGTGCCTTGGGGTGCTGCATAAAACCAGAGACTGAAATTAGCACAGATAACTTTCCATAAGCCAAATATGTAATAGACAAGACCTACTCCTTGCTCAACGAAATGGACCCAATACCACATATTCAACGTCTAGGAATATACCTGACTAGGAAGAATCTTAAAACCCATGGATATATATGTCTCCGTAAGAGAATCAAGCGTGTGTACTGCGGCCGAAACGCAGCAGTGAAAATCCGATAAATCCCATTATCAAAATAAATTTCGAAAACAAAACACAAAGACAGTGAAATAGAGAGCAATTCTTAAATAATTCACTCAGGGCATGTGATGCAACCGGGATTGACCACATCTACACCCAGAGCTGGTTGAGACATAAGGCTGGACACTTCAGGCTGATAGCATTGGTGAGTTTCGGTGAGCAAATGCAGACCCTTTGAAGTCATACTGCATGGTACCCATTCCATGGGTCCCAACTCTCCAGGTTCAAGGGATTCTTCCTCCAGCTAAAACATGCATGGGAAACCGAGAGTATCGTCCACCGTGTGATTGGGAAACGATTTAAAATGCATCTCAGTTTTCGTTTCCTGGTCCTCGGGTTCACCATTCCAGATGCTTTACTAACACTCTCCCCGCTTGGAGAGTCAGTGCCTTTAACCTCCTGTTTCGCACAGCTTGCAATTTCTGTGCAAGATGAACAGGAATAGGGAGAACCAATGAGAGACTAGCTGTAGGTGTCTGCACGGGCAAATGTAACGCTCATTGCCCACCAGGAAGAGGAATTAAACAAAGGCTCAGTGTGCCCTGCTGGAAACAGATTAGGGCCTGAAGCAATCCTGCGATTTTGTGCCCAGCTCACAAGAAAGCGAGTTGAAGAAAGGAGCTCAGGGGCACTGTACTTCACAAACCTGCAGAGTTATAAATGACAGCTATCCTCCAAAAATATATTGAAGTAAGCCTGCGAAGGGGACTTGAAAGCGGGGCTGAATTTCAGGAAAACGATTGCAGGGGGTAGACTGGAATTGCCCTGAAAGCATAGGAAAAGAGGCACAACGTCGACAATGATGCACTTGGCCAAAAAGGGCGTATGCTTTTTTTCCTGAATATATTCAGGAAAAAACGCATACGCCCTTTTTGGCCAACCAAGCAAGCCTGTAAAGGAAATCTGCACTACAATGAAATCTCACTGCCCCCCCGGGCAAAAGGGCCATCTGAAAAAAGTGTAAAATCCAGAAAGGTAGGACAGGATATGGAGAACAGGGAGCCTTGTTATGCTGATTGGCAGGATGTAAATGGCCAGCAGCCATCCTGGAGAAGTTTATGGTGTTTCCTGAAACACGTAAGAAACAAAGCAACACAGCCTATGGCACTTCCACTTATGGTCCTATAGCTTACGGAAATTAAAATCAAAAACAGACAGCCACCCCAATATTTGGGACGGCTGTGTTCCCAAGAAGCTCGTCTACAGTATCAGGTAAATATCCCAGAAAGCAAAAAATGGATAAAGAAGTTGTGGCACGTACGTGCAATGCAATATCACTCAGCAATGAAATCTGTGTCATCAGGTCCGTAGCGGCATAGTAAGTGGATGCAGGTACGGTGATTCTACGTGAACTACGTCACACAGAAAAAGAAACATCATAAGATATCACTACTACACGGAATGTAAACTTGACTACACATGAACTGAATTACAAAACAGAACAGGGTCTCAAATTTAGAAAACCAACTACTGCTTGCTTATGGGGAAAGGTGCGTTGGGGTGCTGCATAAAACCAGAGACTGAAATTAGCACAGATAACATTCCATAAGCCAAATATATAATAGACAAGACCTACTCCTTGCTCAACGAAATGGACTCAACACCACATATTCAACGCCTAGGAATATACCTGACTAGGAAAATCTTAAAACCCATGGATATATATGTCTCTGTAAGAGAATCAAGCGTGTGTACAGCGGTGGAAATGCAGCAGTGAAAATCCGATAAATCCCATTATCAAAATAAATTTCGAAAACAAAACACAAAGACAGTGAAATAGAGAGCAATTCTTAAATAATTCACTCAGGGCATGTGATGCAACCGGGATTGACCACATCTACACCCAGAGCTGGTTGAGACATAAGGCTGGACACTTCTGGCTGATAGCACTGGTGAGTTTCGTTGAGCAAACGCAGACCCTTTGAAGTCATACTGCATGGTACCCATTCCATGGGTCCCAACTCTGCAGGTTCAAGGCATTCTTCCTCCAGCTAAAACATGCATGGGAAACCCAGAGTATCGTCCACCGTGTGATTGGGAAACGATTTAAAATGCATCTCAGTTTTCGTATCCTGGTCCTCGGGTTCACCATTCCAGATGCTTTACTAACACTCTCCCCGCTTGGAGAGTCAGTGCCTTTAACCTCCTGTTTGGCACAGCTTGCCATTTCTGTGCAAGATGAACAGGAATAGGGAGAACCAATGAGAGACTAGCTGTAGGTGTCTGCACGGGCAAATGTAACGCTCATTGCCCACCAGGAAGAGGAATTAAACAAAGGCTCAGTGTGCCCTGCTGGAAACAGATTAGGGCCTGAAGCAATCCTGCGGTTTTGTGCCCAGCTCACAAGAAAGCGAGTTGAAGAAAGGAGCTCAGGGGCACTGTACTTCACAAACCTGCAGTGTTATAAATGACAGCTATCCTCCAAAAATATATTGAAGTAAGCCTGCGAAGGGGACTTGAAAGCGGGGCTGAATTTCAGGAAAACGATTGCAGGGGGTAGACTGGAATTGCCCTGAAAGCATAGGAAAAGAGGCACAACGTCGACAATGATGCACTTGGCCAAAAAGGGCGTATGCGTTTTTTCCTGAATATATTCAGGAAAAAACGCATACGCCCTTTTTGGCCAACCAAGCAAGCCTGTAAAGGAAATCTGCACTACAATGAAATCTCACTGCCCCCCCGGGCAAAAGGGTCATCTGAAAAAAGTGTAAAATCCAGAAAGGTAGGACAGGATATGGAGAACAGGGAGCCTTGTTATGCTGATTCGCAGGATGTAAATTGCCAGCAGCCACCCTGGAGAAGTGTATGGTGTTTCCTGAAACACGTAAGAAACAAAGCAACACAGCCTATGGCACTTCCACTTATGGTCCTATAGCTTACGGAAATTAAAATCAAAAACAGACAGCCACCCCAATATTTGGGACGGCTGTGTTCACAAGAAGCTCGTCTACAGTATCAGGTAAATATCCCAGAAAGCAAAAAATGGATAAAGAAGTTGTGGCACGTACGTAGAATGCAATATCACTCAGCAATGAAATCTGTGTCATCAGGCCCGTAGCGGCATAGTGAGTGGATGCAGGTACGGTGATTCTACGTGAACTACGTCACACAGAAAAAGAAACATCATAAGATATCACTAATACACGGAATGTAAACTTGACTACACATGAACTGAATTACAAAACAGAACAGGGTCTCAAATTTAGAAAACCAACTAGTGCATGCTTATGGGGAAAGGTGGCTTGGGGTGCTGCATAAAATCAGAGGCTAAAATTAGCACAGTTAACTTTCCATAAGCCAAATATGTAATAGACAAGACCTACTCCTTGCTCAACGAAATGGACTCAACACCACATATTCAACGCCTAGGAATATACCTGACTAGGAAGAATCTTAAAACCCATGGATATATATGTCTCCGTAAGAGAATCAAGCATGTGTACAGCGGCCGAAACGCAGCAGTGAAAATCCGATAAATCCCATTATCAAAATAAATTTCGAAAACAAAACACAAAGACAGTGAAATAGAGAGCAATTCTTAAATAATTCACTCAGGGCATGTGATGCAACCGGGATTGACCACATCTACACCCAGAGCTGGTTTAGACATAAGGCTGGACACTTAGGACTGATAGCACTGGTGAGTTTCGGTGAGCAAATGCAGAGCCTTTGAAGTCATACTGCATGGTACCCATTCCATGGGTCCCAACTCTCCAGGTTCAAGGCATTCTTCCTCCAGCTAAAACATGCATGGGAAACCCAGAGTATCGTCCACCGTGTGATTGGGAAACGATTTAAAATGCATCTCAGTTTTCCTATCCTGGTCCTCGGGTTCACCATTCCAGATGCTTTACTAACACTCTCCCCGCTTGGAGAGTCAGTGCCTTTAACCTCCTGTTTGGCACAGCTTGCCATTTCTGTGCAAGATGAACAGGAATAGGGAGAACCAATGAGAGACTAGCTGTAGGTGTCTGCACGGGCAAATGTAACGCTCATTGCCCACTAGGAAGAGGAATTAAACAAAGGCTCAGTGTGCCCTGCTGGAAACAGATTAGGGCCTGAAGCAATCCTGCGGTTTTGTGCCCAGCTCACAAGAAAGCGAGTTGAAGAAAGGAGCTCAGGGGCACTGTACTTCACAAACCTGCAGAGTTATAAATGACAGCTATCCTCCAAAAATATATTGAAGTAAGCCTGCGAAGGGGACTTGAAAGCGGGGCTGAATTTCAGGAAATCGATTGCAGGGGGTAGACTGGAATTGCCCTGAGAGCATAGGAAAAGAGGCACAACGTCGACAATGATGCACTTGGCCAAAAAGGGCGTATGCGTTTTTTCCTGAATATATTCAGGAAAAAACGCATACGCCCTTTTTGGCCAACCAAGCAAGCCTGTAAAGGAAATCTGCACTACAATGAAATCTCACTGCCCCCCCGGGCAAAAGGGCCATCTGAAAAAAGTGTAAAATCCAGAAAGGTAGGACAGGATATGGAGAACAGGGAGCCTTGTTATGCTGATTGGCAGGATGTAAATTGCCAGCAGCCACCCTGGAGAAGTGTATGGTGTTTCCTGAAACACGTAAGAAACAAAGCAACACAGCCTATGGCACTTCCACTTATGGTCCTATAGCTTACGGAAATTAAAATCAAAAACAGACAGCCACCCCAATATTTGGGACGGCTGTGTTCACAAGAAGCTCGTCTACAGTATCAGGTAAATATCCCAGAAAGCAAAAAATGGATAAAGAAATTGTGGCACGTTCGTGCAATGCAATATCACTCAGCAATGAAATCTGTGTCATCAGGCCCGTAGCGGCATAGTAAGTGGATGCAGGTACGGTGAATCTACGTGAACTACGTCACACAGAAAAAGAAACATCATAAGATATCACTAATACACGGAATGTAAACTTGACTACACATGAACTGAATTACAAAACAGAACAGGGTCTCAAATTTAGAAAACCAACTAGTGCTTGCTTATGGGGAAAGGTGCGTTGGGGTGCTGCATAAAACCAGAGACTGAAATTTGCACACATAACATTCCATAAGCCAAATATGTAATAGACAAGACCTACTCCTTGCTCAACGTAATGGACTCAACACCACATATTCAACGCATAGGAATATACCTGACTAGGAAGAATCTTAAAACCCATGGATATATATGTCTCCGTAAGAGAATCAAGCATGTGTACAGCGGTGGAAATGCAGCAGTGAAAATCCGATAAATCCCATTATCAAAATAAATTTCGAAAACAAAACACAAAGACAGTGAAATAGAGAGCAATTCTTAAATAATTCACTCAGGGCATGTGATGCAACCGGGATTGACCACATCTACACCCAGAGCTGGTTGAGACATAAGGCTGGACACTTCAGGCTGATAGCACTGGTTAGTTTCGGTGAGCAAATGCAGACCCTTTGAAGTCATACAGCATGGTACCCATTCCATGGGTCCCAACTCTCCAGGTTCAAGGCATTCTTCCTCCAGCTAAAACATGCATGGGAAACCCAGAGTATCGTCCACCGTGTGATTGGGAAACGATTTAAAATGCATCTCAGTTTTCGTATCCTGGTCCTCGGGTTCACCATTCCAGATGCTTTACTAACACTCTCCCCGCTTGGAGAGTCAGTGCCTTTAAACTCCTGTTTGGCACAGCTTGCCATTTCTGTGCAAGATGAACAGGAATAGGGAGAACCAATGAGAGACTAGCTGTAGGTGTCTGCACGGGCAAATGTAACGCTCATTGCCTACCAGGAAGGGGAATTAAACAAAGGCTCAATGTGCCCTGCTGGAAACAGATTAGGGCCTGAAGCAATCCTGCGGTTTTGTGCCCAGCTCACAAGAAAGCGAGTTGAAGAAAGGAGCTCAGGGGCACTGTACTTCACAAACCTGCAGAGTTATAAATGACAGCTCTCCTCCAAAAATATATTGAAGTAGGCCTGCGAAGGGGACTTGAAAGCGGGGCAGAATTTCAGGAAAACGATTGCAGGGGGTAGACTGGAATTGCCATGAAAGCATAGGAAAAGAGGCACAACGTCGACAATGATGCACTTGGCCAAAAAGGGCGTATGCGTTTTTTCCTGAATATATTAAGGAAAAAACGTATACGCCCTTTTTGGCCAACCAAGCAAGCCTGTAAAGGAAATCTGCACTACAATGAAATCTCACTGCCCCACCGGGCAAAAGGGCCATCTGAAAAAAGTGTAAAATCCAGAAAGGTAGGACAGGATATGGAGAACAGGGAGCCTTGTTATGCTGATTGGCAGGATGTAAATTGCCAGCAGCCACCCTGGAGAAGTGTATGGTGTTTCCTGAAACACGTAAGAAACAAAGCAACACAGCCTATGGCACTTCCACTTATGTGCCTATGGCTTACGGAAATTAAAATCAAAAACAGACAGCCACCCCAATATTTGGGACGGCTGTGTTCCCAAGAAGCTCGTCTACAGTATCAGGTAAATATCCCAGAAAGCAAAAAATGGATAAAGAAGTTGTGGCACGTACGTACAATGCAATATCACTCAGCAATGAAATCTGTGTCATCAGGCCTGTAGCGGCATAGTGAGTGGATGCAGGTACGGTGATTCTACGTGAACTACGTCACACAGAAAAAGAAACATCATAAGATATCACTAATACACGGAATGTAAACTTGACTACACATGAACTGAATTACAAAAAAGAACAGGTTCTCAAATTTAGAAAACCCACTAGTGCTTGCTTATGGGGAAAGGTGCCTTGGGGTGCTGCATAAAACCAGAGACTGAAATTAGCACAGATAACTTTCCATAAGCCAAATATGTAATAGACAAGACCTACTCCTTGCTCAACGAAATGGACCCAATACCACATATTCAACGTCTAGGAATATACCTGACTAGGAAGAATCTTAAAACCCATGGATATATATGTCTCCGTAAGAGAATCAAGCGTGTGTACTGCGGCCGAAACGCAGCAGTGAAAATCCGATAAATCCCATTATCAAAATAAATTTCGAAAACAAAACACAAAGACAGTGAAATAGAGAGCAATTCTTAAATAATTCACTCAGGGCATGTGATGCAACCGGGATTGACCACATCTACACCCAGAGCTGGTTGAGACATAAGGCTGGACACTTCAGGCTGATAGCATTGGTGAGTTTCGGTGAGCAAATGCAGACCCTTTGAAGTCATACTGCATGGTACCCATTCCATGGGTCCCAACTCTCCAGGTTCAAGGGATTCTTCCTCCAGCTAAAACATGCATGGGAAACCGAGAGTATCGTCCACCGTGTGATTGGGAAACGATTTAAAATGCATCTCAGTTTTCGTTTCCTGGTCCTCGGGTTCACCATTCCAGATGCTTTACTAACACTCTCCCCGCTTGGAGAGTCAGTGCCTTTAACCTCCTGTTTCGCACAGCTTGCAATTTCTGTGCAAGATGAACAGGAATAGGGAGAACCAATGAGAGACTAGCTGTAGGTGTCTGCACGGGCAAATGTAACGCTCATTGCCCACCAGGAAGAGGAATTAAACAAAGGCTCAGTGTGCCCTGCTGGAAACAGATTAGGGCCTGAAGCAATCCTGCGATTTTGTGCCCAGCTCACAAGAAAGCGAGTTGAAGAAAGGAGCTCAGGGGCACTGTACTTCACAAACCTGCAGAGTTATAAATGACAGCTATCCTCCAAAAATATATTGAAGTAAGCCTGCGAAGGGGACTTGAAAGCGGGGCTGAATTTCAGGAAAACGATTGCAGGGGGTAGACTGGAATTGCCCTGAAAGCATAGGAAAAGAGGCACAACGTCGACAATGATGCACTTGGCCAAAAAGGGCGTATGCTTTTTTTCCTGAATATATTCAGGAAAAAACGCATACGCCCTTTTTGGCCAACCAAGCAAGCCTGTAAATGAAATCTGCACTACAATGAAATCTCACTGCCCCCCCGGGCAAAAGGGCCATCTGAAAAAAGTGTAAAATCCAGAAAGGTAGGACAGGATATGGAGAACAGGGAGCCTTGTTATGCTGATTGGCAGGATGTAAATGGCCAGCAGCCATCCTGGAGAAGTTTATGGTGTTTCCTGAAACACGTAAGAAACAAAGCAACACAGCCTATGGCACTTCCACTTATGGTCCTATAGCTTACGGAAATTAAAATCAAAAACAGACAGCCACCCCAATATTTGGGACGGCTGTGTTCCCAAGAAGCTCGTCTACAGTATCAGGTAAATATCCCAGAAAGCAAAAAATGGATAAAGAAGTTGTGGCACGTACGTGCAATGCAATATCACTCAGCAATGAAATCTGTGTCATCAGGTCCGTAGCGGCATAGTAAGTGGATGCAGGTACGGTGATTCTACGTGAACTACGTCACACAGAAAAAGAAACATCATAAGATATCACTACTACACGGAATGTAAACTTGACTACACATGAACTGAATTACAAAACAGAACAGGGTCTCAAATTTAGAAAACCAACTACTGCTTGCTTATGGGGAAAGGTGCGTTGGGGTGCTGCATAAAACCAGAGACTGAAATTAGCACAGATAACATTCCATAAGCCAAATATATAATAGACAAGACCTACTCCTTGCTCAACGAAATGGACTCAACACCACATATTCAACGCCTAGGAATATACCTGACTAGGAAAATCTTAAAACCCATGGATATATATGTCTCCGTAAGAGAATCAAGCGTGTGTACAGCGGTGGAAATGCAGCAGTGAAAATCCGATAAATCCCATTATCAAAATAAATTTCGAAAACAAAACACAAAGACAGTGAAATAGAGAGCAATTCTTAAATAATTCACTCAGGGCATGTGATGCAACCGGGATTGACCACATCTACACCCAGAGCTGGTTGAGACATAAGGCTGGACACTTCTGGCTGATAGCACTGGTGAGTTTCGTTGAGCAAACGCAGACCCTTTGAAGTCATACTGCATGGTACCCATTCCATGGGTCCCAACTCTGCAGGTTCAAGGCATTCTTCCTCCAGCTAAAACATGCATGGGAAACCCAGAGTATCGTCCACCGTGTGATTGGGAAACGATTTAAAATGCATCTCAGTTTTCGTATCCTGGTCCTCGGGTTCACCATTCCAGATGCTTTACTAACACTCTCCCCGCTTGGAGAGTCAGTGCCTTTAACCTCCTGTTTGGCACAGCTTGCCATTTCTGTGCAAGATGAACAGGAATAGGGAGAACCAATGAGAGACTAGCTGTAGGTGTCTGCACGGGCAAATGTAACGCTCATTGCCCACCAGGAAGAGGAATTAAACAAAGGCTCAGTGTGCCCTGCTGGAAACAGATTAGGGCCTGAAGCAATCCTGCGGTTTTGTGCCCAGCTCACAAGAAAGCGAGTTGAAGAAAGGAGCTCAGGGGCACTGTACTTCACAAACCTGCAGAGTTATAAATGACAGCTATCCTCCAAAAATATATTGAAGTAAGCCTGCGAAGGGGACTTGAAAGCGGGGCTGAATTTCAGGAAAACGATTGCAGGGGGTAGACTGGAATTGCCCTGAAAGCATAGGAAAAGAGGCACAACGTCGACAATGATGCACTTGGCCAAAAAGGGCGTATGCGTTTTTTCCTGAATATATTCAGGAAAAAACGCATACGCCCTTTTTGGCCAACCAAGCAAGCCTGTAAAGGAAATCTGCACTACAATGAAATCTCACTGCCCCCCCGGGCAAAAGGGTCATCTGAAAAAAGTGTAAAATCCAGAAAGGTAGGACAGGATATGGAGAACAGGGAGCCTTGTTATGCTGATTCGCAGGATGTAAATTGCCAGCAGCCACCCTGGAGAAGTGTATGGTGTTTCCTGAAACACGTAAGAAACAAAGCAACACAGCCTATGGCACTTCCACTTATGGTCCTATAGCTTACGGAAATTAAAATCAAAAACAGACAGCCACCCCAATATTTGGGACGGCTGTGTTCACAAGAAGCTCGTCTACAGTATCAGGTAAATATCCCAGAAAGCAAAAAATGGATAAAGAAGTTGTGGCACGTACGTAGAATGCAATATCACTCAGCAATGAAATCTGTGTCATCAGGCCCGTAGCGGCATAGTGAGTGGATGCAGGTACGGTGATTCTACGTGAACTACGTCACACAGAAAAAGAAACATCATAAGATATCACTAATACACGGAATGTAAACTTGACTACACATGAACTGAATTACAAAACAGAACAGGGTCTCAAATTTAGAAAACCAACTAGTGCATGCTTATGGGGAAAGGTGGCTTGGGGTGCTGCATAAAATCAGAGGCTGAAATTAGCACAGTTAACTTTCCATAAGCCAAATATGTAATAGACAAGACCTACTCCTTGCTCAACGAAATGGACTCAACACCACATATTCAACGCCTAGGAATATACCTGACTAGGAAGAATCTTAAAACCCATGGATATATATGTCTCCGTAAGAGAATCAAGCATGTGTACAGCGGCCGAAACGCAGCAGTGAAAATCCGATAAATCCCATTATCAAAATAAATTTCGAAAACAAAACACAAAGACAGTGAAATAGAGAGCAATTCTTAAATAATTCACTCAGGGCATGTGATGCAACCGGGATTGACCACATCTACACCCAGAGCTGGTTGAGACATAAGGCTGGACACTTAGGACAGATAGCACTGGTGAGTTTCGGTGAGCAAATGCAGACCCTTTGAAGTCATACTGCATGGTACCCATTCCATGGGTCCCAACTCTCCAGGTTCAAGGCATTCTTCCTCCAGCTAAAACATGCATGGGAAACCCAGAGTATCGTCCACCGTGTGATTGGGAAACGATTTAAAATGCATCTCAGTTTTCCTATCCTGGTCCTCGGGTTCACCATTCCAGATGCTTTACTAACACTCTCCCCGCTTGGAGAGTCAGTGCCTTTAACCTCCTGTTTGGCACAGCTTGCCATTTCTGTGCAAGATGAACAGGAATAGGGAGAACCAATGAGAGACTAGCTGTAGGTGTCTGCACGGGCAAATGTAACGCTCATTGCCCACTAGGAAGAGGAATTAAACAAAGGCTCAGTGTGCCCTGCTGGAAACAGATTAGGGCCTGAAGCAATCCTGCGGTTTTGTGCCCAGCTCACAAGAAAGCGAGTTGAAGAAAGGAGCTCAGGGGCACTGTACTTCACAAACCTGCAGAGTTATAAATGACAGCTATCCTCCAAAAATATATTGAAGTAAGCCTGCGAAGGGGACTTGAAAGCGGGGCTGAATTTCAGGAAAACGATTGCAGGGGGTAGACTGGAATTGCCCTGAGAGCATAGGAAAAGAGGCACAACGTCGACAATGATGCACTTGGCCAAAAAGGGCGTATGCGTTTTTTCCTGAATATATTCAGGAAAAAACGCATACGCCCTTTTTGGCCAACCAAGCAAGCCTGTAAAGGAAATCTGCACTACAATGAAATCTCACTGCCCCCCCGGGCAAAAGGGCCATCTGAAAAAAGTGTAAAATCCAGAAAGGTAGGACAGGATATGGAGAACAGGGAGCCTTGTTATGCTGATTGGCAGGATGTAAATTGCCAGCAGCCACCCTGGAGAAGTGTATGGTGTTTCCTGAAACACGTAAGAAACAAAGCAACACAGCCTATGGCACTTCCACTTATGGTCCTATAGCTTACGGAAATTAAATTCAAAAACAGACAGCCACCCCAATATTTGGGACGGCTGTGTTCACAAGAAGCTCGTCTACAGTATCAGGTAAATATCCCAGAAAGCAAAAAATGGATAAAGAAATTGTGGCACGTTCGTGCAATGCAATATCACTCAGCAATGAAATCTGTGTCATCAGGCCCGTAGCGGCATAGTAAGTGGATGCAGGTACGGTGAATCTACGTGAACTACGTCACACAGAAAAAGAAACATCATAAGATATCACTAATACACGGAATGTAAACTTGACTACACATGAACTGAATTACAAAACAGAACAGGGTCTCAAATTTAGAAAACCAACTAGTGCTTGCTTATGGGGAAAGGTGCGTTGGGGTGCTGCATAAAACCAGAGACTGAAATTTGCACACATAACATTCCATAAGCCAAATATGTAATAGACAAGACCTACTCCTTGCTCAACGTAATGGACTCAACACCACATATTCAACGCATAGGAATATACCTGACTAGGAAGAATCTTAAAACCCATGGATATATATGTCTCCGTAAGAGAATCAAGCATGTGTACAGCGGTGGAAATGCAGCAGTGAAAATCCGATAAATCCCATTATCAAAATAAATTTCGAAAACAAAACACAAAGACAGTGAAATAGAGAGCAATTCTTAAATAATTCACTCAGGGCATGTGATGCAACCGGGATTGACCACATCTACACCCAGAGCTGGTTGAGACATAAGGCTGGACACTTCAGGCTGATAGCACTGGTTAGTTTCGGTGAGCAAATGCAGACCCTTTGAAGTCATACTGCATGGTACCCATTCCATGGGTCCCAACTCTCCAGGTTCAAGGCATTCTTCCTCCAGCTAAAACATGCATGGGAAACCCAGAGTATCGTCCACCGTGTGATTGGGAAACGATTTAAAATGCATCTCAGTTTTCGTATCCTGGTCCTCGGGTTCACCATTCCAGATGCTTTACTAACACTCTCCCCGCTTGGAGAGTCAGTGCCTTTAAACTCCTGTTTGGCACAGCTTGCCATTTCTGTGCAAGATGAACAGGAATAGGGAGAACCAATGAGAGACTAGCTGTAGGTGTCTGCACGGGCAAATGTAACGCTCATTGCCTACCAGGAAGGGGAATTAAACAAAGGCTCAATGTGCCCTGCTGGAAACAGATTAGGGCCTGAAGCAATCCTGCGGTTTTGTGCCCAGCTCACAAGAAAGCGAGTTGAAGAAAGGAGCTCAGGGGCACTGTACTTCACAAACCTGCAGAGTTATAAATGACAGCTCTCCTCCAAAAATATATTGAAGTAGGCCTGCGAAGGGGACTTGAAAGCGGGGCAGAATTTCAGGAAAACGATTGCAGGGGGTAGACTGGAATTGCCATGAAAGCATAGGAAAAGAGGCAGAACATCGACAATGATGCACTTGGCCAAAAAGGGCGTATGCGTTTTTTCCTGAATATATTCAGGAAAAAACGCATACGCCCTTTTTGGCCAACCAAGCAAGCCTGTAAAGGAAATCTTCACTACAATGAAGTCTCACTGCCACCCGGGCAAAAGGGCCATCTGAAAAAAGTGTAAAATCCAGAAAGGTAGGACAGGATATGGAGAACAGGGAGCCTTGTTATGCTGATTGGCAGGATGTAAATCGCCAGCAGCCACCCTGGAGAAGTGTATGGTGTTTCCTGAAACACGTAAGAAACAAAGCAACACAGCCTATGGCACTTCCACTTATGGTCCTATAGCTTACGGAAATTAAAATCAAAAACAGACAGCCACCCCAATATTTGGGACGGCTGTGTTCACAAGAAGCTCGTCTACAGTATCAGGTAAATATCCCAGAAAGCAAAAAATGGATAAAGAAGTTGTGGCACGTACGTACAATGCAATATCACTCAGCAATGAAATCTGTGTCATCAGGCCCGTAGCGGCATAGTGAGTGGATGCAGGTACGGTGATTCTACGTGAACTACGTCACACAGAAAAAGAAACATCATAAGATATCACTAATACACGGAATGTAAACTTGACTACACATGAACTGAATTACAAAACAGAACAGGGTCTCAAATTTAGAAAACCGACTAGTGCTTGCTTATGGAGAAAGGTGCCTTGGGGTGCTGCATAAAACCAGAGACTGAAATTAGCACAGATAACATTCCATAAGCCAAATATGTAATAGACAAGACCTACTCCTTTCTCAACGAAATGGACCCAACACCACATATTCAACGCCTAGGAATATACCTGACTAGGAAGAATCTTAAAACCCATGGAAATATATGTCTCCGTAAGAGAATCAGGCGTGTGTACAGCGGCCGAAACACAGCAGTGAAAATCCGATAAATCCCATTATCAAAATAAATTTCAAAAACAAAACACAAAGACAGTGAAATAGAGAGCAATTCTTAAATAATTCACTCAGGTCATGTGATGCAACCGGATTGACCACATCTAAACCCAGAGCTGGTTGAGACATAAGGCTGGACACTTCAGGCTGATAGCACTGGTGAGTTTCGGTGAGAAAATGCAGACCCTTTGAAGTCATACTGCATGGTACCCATTCCATGGGTCCCAACTCTCCAGGTTCAAGGCATTCTTCCTCCAGCTAAAACATGCATGGGAAACCCAGAGTATCGTCCACCGTGTGATTGGGAAACGATTTAAAATGCATCTCAGTTTTCGTATCCTGGTCCTCGGGTTCACCATTCCAGATGCTTTACTAACACTCTCCCCGCTTGGAGAGTCAGTGCCTTTAACCTCCTCTTTGGCACAGCTTGCAATTTCTGTGCAAGATGAACAGGAATAGGGAGAACCAATGAGAGACTAGCTGTAGGTGTCTGCACGGGCAAATGTAACGCTCATTGCCCACCAGGAAGAGGAATTAAACAAAGGCTCAGCATGCCCTGCTGGAAACAGATTAGGGCCTGAAGCAATCCTGCGGTTTTGTGCCCAGCTCACAAGAAAGCGAGTTGAAGAAAGGAGCTCAGGGGCACTGTACTTCACAAACCTGCAGAGTTATAAATGACAGCTATCCTCCAAAATTATATTGAAGTAAGCCTGCGAAGGGGACTTGAAAGCGGGAGAGAATTTCAGGAAAACGATTGAAGGGTTAAACTGGAATTGCACTTAAAGAATAGGAAAAGAGGCAGAACGTCGATAATGATGCACTTGTCCAAAAAGTGCGGATGATTTTTTCCCTAAATATATTCAGGAAAAAACGCATACGCACTTTTTGGCCAACCAAGAAGCTTGTAAATAAACCTGCACTACAATGAAATCTCAGAGCCCCCCAGGGCAAAAGGGCCATTTAAAAAAATTGTAAAATCCAGAAACGGAAGACAGGCAATGGAAAACAGGGATCCTTATTATGCTGATGCATATGATGTAAATTGCCGACAGCCATTCTGGAGAAGTGTTATGTGTTTCCTGAAACACGTTAGAAACAAAGCAACACAGCCTGTGGCACTTCCACTTATGGTCCTATAGCTTACGGAAATTAAAATCAAAAACACCCAGCCACCTCAAAGTTTGGGACCTCTCTGTTCACAAGAACCTCGTTTACAGTACCAGGTAAATATCTCAGAGAGCAAACAATGGATAAAGAAGTTGTGGTACGTACGTACAATGGAATATCACTCAGCAATGAAATCTGTGTCATCAGGCCCTTAGTGGCATAGTGAGTGGATACAGGTATGGTGATTCTACGTGAAATAAGTCACACATAAAAAGAAACATCATAAAATATCACTAATACACAGTATGTAAACTTGACTACACATGAACTGAATTACAAAACAGAACAGTCTCAAATTTAGAAAACCAACTTGTGCTTTCTTATGGAGAACGGTGCGTTGGAGTGCTGCATAAAACCAGAGACTGAAATTAGCACAGATACCGTTCCATAAGCCAAATATGTAATAGACAAGACCTACTCCTTGCTCAACGAAATGGACCCAACACCACATATTCAACGCCTAGGAATATACCTGACTAGGAAGAATCTTAAAACCCATGGATATATATGTCTCCGTAAGAGAATCAAGCGTGTGTACAGCGGCCGAAACGCAGCAGTGAAAATCCGATAAATCCCATTATCAAAATAAATTTCGAAAACAAAACACAAAGACAGTGAAATAGAGAGCAATTCTTAAATAATTCACTCAGGGCATGTGATGCAACCGGGATTGACCACATCTACACCCAGAGCTGGTTGAGACATAAGGCTGGACACTTCAGGCTGATAGCATTGGTGAGTTTCGGTGAGCAAATGCAGACCCTTTGAAGTCATACTGCATGGTACCCATTCCATGGGTCCCAACTCTCCAGGTTCAAGGGATTCTTCCTCCAGCTAAAACATGCATGGGAAACCCAGAGTATCGTCCACCGTGTGATTGGGAAACGATTTAAAATGCATCTCAGTTTTCGTATCCTGGTCCTCGGGTTCACCATTCCAGATGCTTTACTAACACTCTCCCCGCTTGGAGAGTCAGTGCCTTTAACCTCCTGTTTGGCACAGATTGCAATTTCTGTGCAAGATGAACAGGAATAGGGAGAACCCATGAGAGACTAGTTGTAGGTGTCTGCACGGGCAAATGTAACGCTCATTTCCCACCAGGAAGAGGAATTAAACAAAGGCTCAGTGTGCCCTGCTGGAAACAGATTAGGGCCTGAAGCAATCCTGCGGTTTTGTGCCCAGCTCACAAGAAACAAGTTGAAGAAAGGAGCTCAGGGGCACTGTAATTCACAAACCTGCAGAGTTATAAATGACAGCTATCCTCCAAAAATATATTGAAGTAAGCCTGCGAAGGGGACTTGAAAGCGGGGCAGAATTTCAGGAAAACGATTGCAGGGGGTAGACTGGAATTGCCCTGAAAGCATAGGAAAAGAGGCAGAACGTCGACAATGATGCACTTGGCCAAAAAGGGCGTATGCGTTTTTTCCTGAATATATTCAGGAAAAAACGCATACGCCCTTTTTGGCCAACCAAGCAAGCCTGTAAAGGAAATCTGCACTACAATGAAGTCTCACTGCCCCCCTGGCAAAAGGGCCATCTGAAAAAAGTGTAAAATCTAGAAAGGTAGGACAGGATATGGAGAAGAGGGAGCCTTGTTATGCTGATTGGCAGGATGTAAATTTCCAACAGCCACCCTGGAGAAGTGTATGGTGTTTCCTGAAACACGTAAGAAACAAAGCAACACAGCCTATGGCACTTGCACTTATGGTCCTATAGCTTAGGGAAATTAAAATCAAAAACAGACAGCCACACCAATGTTTGGGACGGCTGTGTTCACAAGAAGCTCGTCTACATTACCAGGAAAATAACACAGAAAGCAAAAAATGGATAAAGAAGTTGTGGCACGTACGTGCAATGCAATATCACTCAGCAATGAAATGTGTGTCATCAGGCCCGTAGCGGCATAGTGAGTGGATGCAGGTACGGTGATTCTACGTGAACTACATCACACAGAAAAAGAAACATCATAAGATATCACTAATACACGGAATGTAAATTTAACTACACATGAACTGAATTACAAAACAGAACAGGGTCTCAAATTTTGAAAACCAACTAGTGCTTGCTTATGGGGAAATGTGCGTTGGGATGCTGCATAAAACCGGAGACTGAAATTAGCACAGATAACTTTCCATAAGCCAAATATGTAATAGACAAGACCTACTCCTTGCTCAACGAAATGGACTCAACACCACATATTCAACACCTAGGAATATACCTGACTAGGAAGAATCTTAAAACCCATGGATTTATATGTCTCCGTAAGAGAATCAAGCGTGTGTACAGCGGCATAAACGCAGCAGTGAAAATCCGATAAATCCCATTATCAAAATAAATTTCAAAAACAAAACACAAAGACAGTGAAATAGAGAGCAATTCTTAAACAATTCACTCAGGGCATGTGATGCAACCGGGATTGACCACATCTACACCCAGAGCTGGTTGAGACATAAGGCTGGACACTTCAGGCTGATAGCATTGGTGAGTTTCGGTGAGCAAATGCAGACCCTTTGAAGTCATACTGCATGGTACCCATTCCATGGGTCCCAACTCTCCAGATTCAAGGGATTCTTCCTCCAGCTAAAACATGCATGGGAAACCCAGAGTATCGTCCACCGTGTGATTGGGAAACGATTTAAAATGCATCTCAGTTTTCGTATCCTGGTCCTCGGGTTCACCATTCCAGATGCTTTACTAACACTCTCCCCGCTTCGAGAGTCAGTGCCTTTAACCTCCTCTTTGGCACAGCTTGCAATTTCTGTGCAAGATGAACAGGAATAGGGAGAACCAATGAGAGACTAGCTGTAGGTGTCTGCACGGGCAAATGTAATGCTCATTTCCCACCAGGAAGAGGAATTAACCAAACGCTCAGCGTGCCCTTCTGGAAAGAGATTAGTGCCTGAAGCAATCCTGCGGTTTTGTGCCCAGCTCACAAGAAAGCGAGTTGAAGAAAGGAGCTCAGGGGCACTGTAATTCACAAACCTGCAGAGTTATAAATGACAGCTATCCTCCAAAAATATATTGAAGTAAGCCTGCGAAGGGGACTTGAAAGCGGGGCAGAATTTCAGGAAAACGATTGCAGGGGGTAGACTGGAATTGCCCTGAAAGCATAGGAAAAGAGGCACAACGTCGACAATGATGCACTTGGCCAAAAAGGGCGTATGCGTTTTTTCCTGAATATATTCAGGAAAAAACGCATACGCCCTTTTTGGCCAACCAAGCAAGCCTGTAAAGGAAATCTGCACTACAATGAAGTCTCACTGCCCCCCTGGCAAAAGGGCCATCTGAAAAAAGTGTAAAATCTAGAAAGGTAGGACAGGATATGGAGAAGAGGGAGCCTTGTTATGCTGATTGGCAGGATGTAAATTTCCAACAGCCACCCTGGAGAAGTGTATGGTGTTTCCTGAAACACGTAAGAAACAAAGCAACACAGCCTATGGCACTTCCACTTATGGTCCTACAGCTTAGGGAAATTAAAATCAAAAACACCCAGCCACCTCAAAGTTTGGGACCTCTCTGTTCACAAGAACCTCGTTTACAGTACCAGGTAAATATCTCAGAGAGCAAACAATGGATAAAGAAGTTGTGGTACGTACATACAATGGAATATCACTCAGCAATGAAATCTGTGTCATCAGGCCCGTAGTGGCATAGTGAGTGGATACAGGTATGGTGATTGTACGTGAAATAAGTCACACATAAAAAGAAACATCATAAAATATCACTAATACACAGTATGTAAACTTGACTACACATGAACTGAATTACAAAACAGAACAGTCTCAAATTTAGAAAAGCAACTTGTGCTTTCTTATGGAGGATGGTGCGTTGGGGTGCTGCATAAAACCAGAGACTGAAATTAGCACAGATACCGTTCCATAAGCCAAATATGTAATAGACAAGACCTACTCCTTGCTCAATGAAATGGACTCAACACCACATATTCAACGCCTAGGAATATACCTGACTAGGAAGAATCTTAAAACCCGTGGATATTTATGTCTCCGTAAGAGAATCAAGAGTGTGTACAGCGGCATTAACGCAGCAGTGAAAATCCGATAAATCCCAGTGTCAAAAAAAATTTCAAAAACAAAACACAATGACAGTGAAATAGAGAGCAATTCTTAAATAACTCACACAGGGCATGTGATGCAACCTGGTTTACCACATCTACACCCAGAGCTGGGTGAGAGATAAGGCTTGACCCTTTGGGCTGATAGCATTGGTGAGGTTCAGTGAGCAAATGCAGACCCTTTGATGTCAAACTGCCTGGTACCCATTCCATGGTTCCCAACTCTCCAGGGTCAAGGGATTCTTCCTTCTGCTAAAATTTGCATGGGAAACCCAGAGTATGCTCCACCGTGTGACTGGGAAACCTTTTTACATGCATGTCTGTTTTCGTCCCCTTTTACTCAGGTTCACCATTCCAGACCCTTTTCTTACACTCTCCCCATTTGGAGAGTCAGTGCCTTTAACCTCCTGTTTGGCACTGTTTGCAATTTCTGCGCAAGATGAACAGGAATAAGGAGAACCAATGGGAGACTATCTGTAGGTGTGTGCACGGGCAAATATTTTTTTTAACATCTTTATTGGGGTATAATTGCTTTACAATGGTGTGTTAGTTTTTGCTTTATAACAAAGTGAATCAGCTATACATATACATATGCTCCCTGTGTCTTCCCTCTTGTGTCTCCCTCCCTCCCTCTCTCCCCCTTCCACCCCTCCAGGCTGTCCCAACGCCCCGAGCTAATATCCCTGTGCCTTGCAGCTGCTTCCCCCTTGCTATCTACCTTACTACATTTGTTAGTGTGTATATGTCCATGACTCTCTCTCGCCCTGTCAAAACTCACCATTCCCCCTCCCCATATCCTCAATTCCGTTCTCCAGTAGGTCTGCGCCTCTATTCCTGTCTTATCCCTAGGTTCTTCATGACATTTTTTTCCTTTAAATTCCATATATATGTGTTAGCATACGCTATTTGTCTTTTTCTTTCTGACTTACTTCACTCTGTATGACAGACTCTAGGTCTATCCATCTCATTACAAATAACTCAGTTTCATTTCTTTTTAAGGCTGAGTAATATTCCATTGTGTATATGTGCCACATCTTCTTTATCCATTCGTCCGATGATGGGCGCTTAGGTTCTTTCCATCTCCGGGCTATTGTAAATAGAGCTGCAATGAACATTTTGGTACATGACTCTTTTTGAATTTTGGTTTTCTCAGGGTATATGCCCAGTATGCACGGGCAATTTTAACACTCATTTCCCAACAGGAAAAGGAATTAACCAAAGGCTCAGCATGCCGTGCTGGAACAAGATTAGGGCCTGAAGCAATCCTGCGGTTTTGTGGCCAGCTCACAAGAAAGCGAGTTGAGGAAAGGAGCTCAGGGGCACTGTCATTCACATACCTGCAGACTTATAAATGACAGAAATCGTACAAAAATATATTGAATTAAGGCTGCGAAGAGGACTTGAAAGTGGGGCAGAATTGCTGGAATCCGATTTCAGGAGGTAGACGTGAATTGCTCTGAAAGCATAAGAGAAGTGGCAGAACCTCGTCAATGAAGCACTTGGCCAAAAAGGGCATATGCATTTTTTCCAGGGCCATCATTCACGGGAGTAGGAGGCTCCCAGCATGCTCCAGTGGCCAACAGAGGGCCCACGTCGCCAAGGCGATGTGAGCTAGCCAGGCAGGAGTGACCTGACATCAGAGGGCCCACCTCACAGAATGGTAGGGAACCCAGCCAGGATCAGACTCTCCCCAGAGGGCCCACATCACCAAGGTGATGGGAACCAGGCAGGAGTGTCCTCACACCCGTGGGGCCACATCATCAAAAGTTGAGGTACCCAGCACATGTGGCCTCAAACCAGAGGACCCACATCACCATGGGTTTCGGAGTGAGGCAGGCAGGATTAACCTCACAACACATGTCCCATTGTATACAAAAGGTGTGGAAACCAGCAGTTGGATCTTCCTAGCAGGCGGCCCAGAGCACTGAGGCTATGAGATCCAGGCCGGCATGAACTCACAACAGAGGGCCCTCATTGTGATTCTGTAAGCAACCCAGCCGTTGTGACCTCAGAGCAGAAGGCCCACATCCCCATGGGGAAGGGAAACAAGCAGGAGTGTCATCGCAAGAGTGGGCACACATGAAAAAATGTGGGGAGCCCAGCAATTAGTGCCTGATGCCAGAGGGCCCTCATCACCGAGGGGCGGTGGCTCCCAGCCAGCTCCGACTGCTACCAGAGGGGCGACGTCGCCAATGCGGAGTGCGACAACCAGGCAGGAGTGACCTCAGAGCAGAGGGTCAACCTCACAGAAGTGTGAAGAACTAAAGAGGATCAGATTCTCACCAGAGGGCCCACATCACCAAGGGAATGGGAACCAGGCAGGAGTGTCCTCACACTAGTGGGGCCACATCACCGAAAAGTGAGGGACCCAGCACACGTGGCCTCAAACCAGAGGACACACATCACAAGGGAGCTGGGATTGAGGCAGGCAGGAGGAGCCTCAAAACAGAGGGACCATAGAATTAAAGAGGTGAAGAATCCCGCAGTTGGAACCTCCCAGCAGGCGGCCAGGAGCAGCGAGACTATGGGATCCAGGCCGGAGTGATCTCACACCAGAGGGCCGTCATCATGAAACTGTGAGCAACCTAGGCGTTGGGATCTCAGAGCAGAAGGCCCACATTCCCATGGGGTTGGGAACCTGTCAGAAGTGTACTCGCACCACAGGGCACACATCAGAGAATTTAGGGAACCCAGGAGTTAGGGCCTGACGCCAGAGGGCCCTCATTACCAAGGGGAGGAGACTCCAATCAGGCACCAACACCCAACTGAGGTCCCACGTCGCCAAGGTGACGTGTGACAGCCAGGTAGGAGTGACCTCACCGCAGAGGGCCTACCTCACAGAAGGGTGAGGAACACAGCCAGGATAAGACTCTCACCAGAGGGCCCACATCACCAAGGTGATCAGAACCAGGCAGGAGAGTCTTCACACCAGTGTGGCCACATCATAGAAAGGTGAGGAACCCAGCACATGTGGCCTAAACCAGAAGACCCACATCTCCAAGGGGCTCGGAATGAGGCAGGCAGGAGTAGCCTCACAACACAGGGCCCATAGAATAAAAAAGCTGAGGAATCCAGCAATGGGAACCTCCCAGCAGGCGGCCAAGAGCACCAAGTCTATGCGATTCAGGCCGCAGTAAACTCACAGCAGAGGGTCCACATCATGAAACTGTGAGCAACCCAGCCATTTGGACCTCAGAGCAGAAGGTCCACATCCCCAAGGTGTTGGGAGCATGGCAGGAGTGTCCTCGCACCACTTAGCACATATCAGAAAATGTGGGTACCCAGCAGTTAGGGCCTGACGCCAGAGGGCCCTCATCACTGAGGGGAGGAGGCTCCCAGCATGTTCCAACTACCACAAGAGGGCCCACGTCGCCAAGGCGGGGTGTGCCAGCCAGGCAGGAGTGACCTCACAGCAGACGGCCCACCTCAAAGAAGTGTGAGGAACCCAACCAGGGTCAGACTCTCACCAGAGGGCCCATATCACCAAGGGGACGGGAACCAGGCACGAGTGTCCTCACACCAGTGGGGCCACATCACTAAAAGATGAGGAAACTGGCACATGTGGCCACAAACCAGAGGACCTACATCACCAAGGGGCTGGGAGTGACACAGGCAGGAGGAGCCTCCCAACACAGGGCCCAAAGAATAAAAAAGGTGAGGAACCCAGCAGTTGGAACTTCCCAGCAGGCGGCCCAGAGTACAGAGGCTATGGGATCTAGGAATGAGTGAACTAACACCAGAGAGCTAACATCAGGAAACTGTGAGCAACCCAGTCGTTGGAACCTCAGAGCAGAAGGCCCATATCGCCATGGGGATGGGAACATTTCACGAGTGTCCTGGCATCACTGGGCTCACATCAGAAAACCTGGGGAGCCCAGCAGTTAGAGCCTGACACCAGAGGGACCTCATCACCGAGGACAGGAGTCTCCAAAAGGATCCAACTGCCACCAGAGGGCCGACGTCACCAAGGCAATGGGAGCAAGCCAGGCAGGAGTTACCTCAGAGCACAGGGCCCACCTCACAGAACGGTAAGGAACCCAGCCAGGATCAGACTCTCACCAGAGGGGCCACATCACCAAGGGGCTGGGAAACAGGCACGAGTGTCCTCACACCATTGGGGCCACATCATCGAAAGGTGAGGGACCCAGCACACGTGGCCTCACACCAGAGGACACACATCACAACGGGGCTGGGATTGAGGCAGGCAGGAGGAGCCTCAAAACAGAGGGCCCATAGAATAAAAAAGGTGAGGAATCCCGCAGTTGGAACCTCCCAGCAGGCGCCCAGGAGCAGCAAGCCTATGGGATCTAGGCCGGAATGAACGCACATCAGAGGGCCCTCATCATGAAACTGTGAGCACCCCAGCCGTTGGGACCTCAGAGCAGAAGGCCCAAATTCCCATGGGGTTGGGAACCTGACAGGAGTGTACTCGCACCACAGGTCGCACATCTGCAAATTTTGGGAGCCCAGGAGTTAGGGTCTGACGCAAGAGGGCCCTCATTACCGAGGGACGGAGACTCGCAGCAGACACCAACTCCCAACTGAGGGCCCACGTCACCAAGGTGATGTGTGCCAGCCAGGCAGGAGTGACCTCACCGCAGAGGGCCTACCTCACAGAAGGGTGAGGAAACCAGCCAGGATAAGACTCTCACCAGAGGGCCCACATCACCAAGGGGATCGGAACCAGGCAGGAGGGTCCTCACACCAGTGTGGCCACATTATAGAAAGGTGAGGAACCCAGAACATGTGGCCTAAAACAGGGGACCCACATCTCCAAGGGGCTAGGAGTGAGGCAAGCAGGAGTATCCTCACAAAACAGAGCCCACAGAATAAAAGTTGTGAGGAATCCAGCAGTTGGAACCGGCCAGTAGGCCGCCCAGAGCACAGAGTCTATGGGATCCAGGCCACAGCAAACTCACAGCAGAGGTCCCACATCATGAAACTGTGAGCAACCCAGCGGATGGGACCTCAGAGCAGAAGGCCCACATCCCTATGGGGATGGGAACCTGACAGGAGTGTCCTCGGCCCACTTCCACGAATCAGAAAATGTGGGAACCCAGCAGTTAGGACCTGAGGCCAGAGGACCCTCATCACCGAGGGGAGGAGGCTCCCAGCAGGCTCTAACTGCCACCATAAGGCCGATGTCACCAAGCCGGGGTGTGCCAACCAGGCAGGAGTGACCTCAGAGCAGAAAGCCCACCTCACAGAAGTGTGAGGAACCCAACAAGGATCAGACTGTCACCAGAGGGCCAACATCACCAAGGGAATGGGAACCAGGCAGGAGTGTCCTCACACCAGTGGGGCTACATCACCATAATTTGAGGGACCCAGCACACGTGGCCTCAAACCTGAGGACACACATCACCAAGGGGCTGGGAGTGAGGCAGGCCAGAGGATCCTCAAAACAGAGGGACCATAGAATAAAAAAGGTGAGGAATCCCACAGTTGGAACCTCCGGCAGGCAGCCAGGAGCAGCGAGGCTATGGGATCTAGGCAGGAGTGAACTCACACCAGAGGGCCCTCATCATGAAACTGTGAGCAACACAGCCGTTGGGACCTCAGAGCAGAAGGCTCACATCCCCATGGGGATGGGAACCTGGCAGGAGTGTCCTTGCACCACTTAGCACGAATCAGAAAATGTGGGAACCCAGCAGTTAGGGCCTGAGGCCAGAGGGCCCTCATCACTGAGGGGAGGAGGCTCCCAGCAGGCTCCAACTGCCACCATATGGCCGACGTTGCCAAGGCGGGGTGTGCCAGCCAGGCAGGAGTGAGCTCAGAGCAGAGGGCCCACCTCACAGAAGGGTGAGGAACCTAACCAGGATCAGACTCTCACCAGAGGGCCAACATCACCAAGGTGATGGGAACCAGGCAAGACTGTCCTAACAGCAGTGGGGCCAACATCACCAAGGGAATGGGAACCAGGCAAGAGTGTCCTCACACCAGTGTGGCCACATTATAGAAAGGTGAGGAACACAGCACATGTGGCCTCAAACAAGGGGACACACATCACGAAGGGGCTGGGAGTGAGGCATGCAGGAGGAGACGCACAACCGAGGGCCCATAGAATACAAAAGGTGAGGAATCGAGAAGTTGGAAACTCCAAGCTGGAGGCCCAGAGCACTGACACTATGGGATACAGGCCAGAGTGAACACACAGCAAAGGGCCCACATCATGAAACTGTGAGCAACCCAGCAGTTGGGACCACAGAACAGAAGTCCCACATGCCCATGGGGATGGGAACCTGGCAGGAGTGACTCGCACCACTGGGCACACATCAGAAAATGTGTGGAGCCCAGCACTTAGGGCCTGACACCAGAAGGCCCTCATCACTGAGGGGAGGAGGCCCCAGCACACTCCAACTGCCACCAGAGGGTCCACATCGCCAAGGCGACGTGCGCCAGCCAGGCAGGATTGACCTCACAGCAGAGGGCCCACATCATGAAAGTGTGAGCAACCCAGCCGTTAGGACCTCAGAACAGAAGGCCCACACGCTCATGAGGATGGGAACCTGGCAGGAGTGCCCTCGTACCACTTAGCACGTATCAGAAAATGTGGGAACCCCGCCATTAGGGTCTGACGCCAGAGGGCCTCATCACCGCGGGAAGGAGGCTCCCAGCAGGCTCCAACTGCCACCAGGGTGCCGAAGTCAACAAGGCGGGTTGTGCCAGCCAGGCAGGAGTGACCTCAGAGAAGAGGGCTCACCTCACGGATGTGTGAGGAACCCAACCAGGATCAGAGTCTCACCAGAGGGCCCACATCACCAAGGGGATGGGAACCAGGCAGGAGTGTCCACACACCAGTGGGGCCACATCATCAAAAGATGAGGAACCCATCACATATGGCCTCAAACCTGAGGACATACATCACCATGTGGCTGGGAGTGAGGCAGGTATCTGGAGGGGCACATTTAACTCTAATTTCCCACCAGGAAGAGGAATTAACCAAAGGCTCAGAGTGCCGTGCTGGACCCTGATTATGGCCTGAAGCAAACCTGCAGTTTTGTGGCCAGCTTACAAGGAAGCGAGTTAAGAAAGGAGCTCAGGGGCACTGTAATTCACAAACCTGCAGAGATAAATGACAGCTATTGGCAAAAATATATCGAAGTAAGTCTGCAAAGAGGACTTGAAAACGAGGCAGAATTGCAGGAATCATATTTCAAGAGGTAGATTGGAATTGCATTTAAAGCATATGAAAAGCGGCAGATCTTTGACAGTGATGCACATGGACAAAAAGTGCGTATACATTTTTCCTGAATATATTCAGGAAAAAACGCATATGAACATTTTGGCCAACCAAGCACTCCAGCAATGGAAATCCACACTACAATGAAGTCACATTTCCCATTCGTCAAAAAGGCCATCTGAATAAAGTGTAAAAACCAGAAACACAGGACAGGCCATGGAGAACAGGGAGCCGTGTTATGCTGATGGGCGGGATGTAAATTGCCAACAGACACTCTGGAGATGTTCATGGTGTATCCTGAAACATCTAAAAAACAAAGCTACAGAGCCTAGGGCACTTCCACTTTTGGCCCTATAGCTTAGGAAAATTAAAATCAACAAGACACAGCCAACACAAAATTTAGGGCTGCTGTGTTTACAAGAACCTCGAGTCCAGTACAAATTAAATATCCCAGAAAGAAAAAAATGGATAAAGAAGTTGTGCTACTTACGTACAACGGAATATCACTCAGCAGTGAAATCAATGTCATCAGGCCTGTAGCAGCAAATTGAGTGGATTTAATTATGATGATTCTAAGAGAAATATATCACACAAAGAAAGATAATTATCATAAGATATCACTAATAGAGGGAGTGTAAACTTGGCTACACATAAACTGAATTACAAAACCGAACAGAGTCTCACATTTAGATAAAAACCTTATGCTTGCTTAAGGGGAAAGTTGAGTTGGGCTGCTGTATAAAAACAGATTGAAATTAGCACACATACCATTCCATAAGCCAAATACGTAATAAACAAGACCTACTCTTTGCTCAACGAAATAGACTCATCCATGGTGTATCACCTCACACCTATTAGAATGGGCATCATCAGAAAATCTACAAACAACAAATGCTGGAAACGGTGTGGAGATAAGGAATCCTCTTCCACTATTGTTGGGAACGTAAATTGATACAGTCACTGTGGAGAACATTATGGAGTTTCTTATAAAACTAAGAATAGAATTACCATATGATACAGCAATCCCTCTACTGGGCATATACCCAGACAAAACCATAAATCAAAAAGAGACATTCACCACAATGTTCATTGCATCACTATTTACACTATCCAGGAAATGGAAGCAACCTAAATGCCCACAGACAGACGAATGCATAAAGATGTGGTACATATATAAAATGGAATATTACTAAGCCATAAAAAGGAATGAAATTGGGACATTTGTAGAGACGTTGATGGATCTAGAGACTGTCATACAGAGTGAAGTAAGTCAGAAAGAGAAAAACAAATCTTGTATATTAATGCATATATGTGGAACCTAGAAAAATTGTACAGATGAACCGTTTTGCAAGGCAGAAATAGAGCAATACATGTATACAACAAACGTATGGACAACAAGGGGGGAAAGCTGTTGGGGATGGTGGTGGGAGGAGTTGAGATATTGGGATTGGTATGTATACATTTATATGTATAAAGTAGATAACCAAAAACAACCTGCTGTATAAAAATATAAAATTAAATTCAAAATAAAAAAATAAAATTAAAAAAAGTAAAACAGAAAAATATTCTTCCCTTCACATACATGTATTTATATGAATAAATTATTTCCATGCTTATATCTGTAAATACACAAAAGAGGAATAAAATCTACCTTGAACCAAAAACGAAAAAAAGATAAAAAAGAACAGAACCCACCAGTTACACAGAGGAAAACCGTTTCAGGGCACTTGCTCCAATTGCAAACAATTCTGAAGTTGGTCAGTGGTGGGGAATCATCTCCCATTCAGCCAGCATGCTCCTCGCAACAAGCGTCCTCACTGCAAAGCTGGTGGACCGTGCCGAGGTATCTGTGAGTAAACGTGGGCCGAGCCCCAGGCCAGCTGCTGCTGAAATGTTCCCACCCTTCCAAGGCTAAACACCTGAATATGTACAAGGACTTGAAAACCTAGAGGAAGGGCCATGGAGCCACATGAGGGACAGCATGCCAGCCGACTTGGTGCCTGCAGGCCAGCCAGGATGGTCCTGGCCCTGGGTGCTCTTCTGGAAGCTCTCCATTTCCCTGCCTGAGATACCCCTGCTGTCCCGGCCCCCACTGCTTTCTTCCTTCCTCACCTGTGCCCAGGGAGAAATTCCAGCGGCAGGTGTGGGTGACACATCCTCTTCTTTAGCAGGTAGCATCTTGGCAACTGCTGCAGAAAGTCCAGCAGAGCCCCACTCACACTGGGACACCCACAAAGCCGTGGCCTCTCACTCCCTCCCACCAGCCCAGCCCCGAGACTGCTGACAGGGCAGAGAAAATGGCGTCAGGCACAGCTGCAGGGGCTCTTGCTGCCTGGAGCGGTGTTTATATTGATCTCAACCCAGGCACACCTGGGGAGGGCTGGCCGGCACGGTCAGGCTTCCCAAGCCAGCCAATAATCACCCCTCAGGGGCTCACAGTTGCTGAAAATGGAACTTGCTGAATTGGCCAGGTCCAAGGAACAGGTGTGGGCTCCTGAGAGTCAGGATAGACAAGGGGCTGCAGCTCTGGCTTGTTTTCTAATTATATTATCTGGCCCATGAGTGGGAGACAACTTCAAGAAAACCCTCTCCTAATGAGAGGAACCCAGGAGTCAGGGAGAGGAGGGGTGGGTGGTGGTTGGAGACAGAGGCCTGGTGCCCCGGGTGCAGTGGAAGTCTCTGGAAGACCAGGTGGAGGAGGCCGCACAGAGTGATGCCCAGGGTCACAGACCTGTCAGAGCTGCTGTTTGTTAGTTCAAGTCCTGCTCTGAGGTGCTCTGTGTCAGATCTGAGCGACAGGTGAGCTGGGAGTGCTCTGCAATGAGGGCTATGTGCACGGTTCCTGTGTGCCCAGCCCTGCCAAGGTACCTGCAAGGGTAGCTCTGTATCCTGGGAGGGGCCTGACCACGGGAGCCCCATGGACTGCAGAGGACCTGCCCAGGGAATCCCATATCCTGGGAGGGGCCTGAACACGAGAGCCCCGTGGGCTGGGGTGGGGGTAGGGTACCTGCCCAGGTGAGCTCCATATCCTGGGATTGGCCTGACCTCGAGAGCCCCATGGGCTGCTGGAGTCCTGGTAAAGGATGTCAGGACAGTCAGTGAAGCCACTGAGGATATACCTCCAGTAGTTCCTAAATCCTACACCCTGCTGGTCATTCTACCAACCACCAGGACTTGGTATTCTGTATTAGTCTTCACTGATGCCTTCTTTTGTATTCCATTAGTCCCAGAGTCACAAGAAATTTTGGCTTGTGAGTGACAGGACTCAACATACAACTAAAACAATACTTCCAGGCTGTCTTGCCCCAAGGGTTCAAAAATTCCCACACCATCTTTGGGGAAAGCTCAGCTAAAGACCTAAAAGTTCTACCTCTGGAAAAGGAAACACTCCTTCAATATTCAGACGACATTCTGATCGCCAGCCCTACTAAGGAGGCCTCAGAACTACCAAGCCAATAAAGGATAGAAGTTGTCCACGAAAAAGCTCAAGTATCACAGACTACGGTGACCTGCCTGGGCTTCATTCTCACAGAAGGTCGGAGAAGCCCATCCCAGGAAAGGGAAGAAACAATTTACAGCCTTACCCCTTTCTGAAACTAGAAGACAGCTTAGGGGTTCCTGAGGAAGCCAGGGTTTCCTGCCTCTGGATCCCTAACTACAGTCTACTAGCTGGGCCTCTATATGAAACACTGAAAGGAAAAGATGATGATCCTTTTGAATAGAATCCAGAAGTGGCCTTTCAAGAATGGAAAGAGCAGTCAATTCAGACCCTTGCCCTGGAACTCCCTAATTTAGCTAAACCCTTTGACCTTTACATTCCTGGTGAAAGGTGAATCGCCATTGGAGTATTAGTGCAAAAACTGGGACCACTTGAAATGGAACAATGCAAGAATGCCATCCAGGTAGGATAAACTATGGTCACCAAGGGGCTTGGCCCACCGCCACATCTGGCCAAGATACTGGTGGTATCTGAAAACCTGGAAATCAGCAGCCCAAAAGGCCACCTCCCTTCTAAGGGAAACGGACCCCACGTGGTGATCCTAACCCCCAACCATGCCCTGAAGTTGCAGGGTTTGCTCCGTGGGCACACTGACCTCGATTGAGGAGGCCCTCCAACTCCAACCTCCAGAGAGATAACCGGGGGCAACGGGGCACCATGACGACCCGTGTGACCATCACTTGACCTGGAGTTTCTCTCATAAAACAACAAGAGTGTGTCCCAAAAGAGTAGACTACTGCTTGCAGTACTTACTGTACCCAGAGGGGAGCTAATAATCTTGGCGGGGGAACCGTATATCATGCTGTCACCATAGAAAAGCCTACAGACACCCTGATGATGGTGGCCAATAAGACCGGCTGGACTCCTGTTTACTTCCAAAGGCTCTTGACTCAGTGACCATCATGATCCTTCATCACCACTGACCCTGGACTGTCTGGGAGCTGAGCGGGCAGGATCCTGACACCTGGTGCTGTTTTTACGTTAATTCAGGGGCCTAATGGAAGAAAGCGCAGACTGTTGGTCAGAGCATCTAGGCTGGCAGAAACGGTCAGTCAGAGCATCTAGGCTGGCAGAAACGGTCAGCCTAAGGTGGCCGAACAAATGTGGGGCGGAGTGAAACTGGACCTCACAGCGCCACTGCACATCTCCTTTCTGGACCCTTAAAGGTCATTAGAATCTATAACACTTCCAATACTGGTGCTCAGGTGGACGAGCAGGGAGGCAGGAGGCCTGGGGACAATCAACGTCACCTGGAGGCTGCTGGGGAGAAGTTCTGACCCTCGCCCACGGGTATGAAGCCTCCTAACTCAGCACTCAGCAGTTACAGAAGAAGGGTCTGCACCCGCAGCACTCCAAGAATGAGGAAAGGGACAAAAGGCAGAAGAGAAGTTTGTCCCAGGCAAAGCCCCTTAAAAATGCCTGGGAGATAAAAATAGAATCTGGGCAATAAAATAAAGTCTAACCATTTTTATCCTTTGTGCTTTGTCTAATTTCAGGTGCTCCTAGTGTCCCGCATACAGAGGTTCCACACCCGGCACTTCAGACCAGATTTCCTAGAGCAGAATGGCTCGACGACACTTCAGCTCCTGGGGCCCAGTTCAGACTCCGTGACATAGAGCCTGAGCTGCAGCCAACCAGGTCCTCGAGAGCTCAGCCCCCTCCCTCCCAGTGACTCTGACAGGATCTCTACACAGCAGCCCAGCCCACAGCCCACAGGGTAGCACCTCTCCATTCTCTGATCAAAATATAAAGTTTCCTTTGCTTTTGAACCAAACTCAGTCTCGATCTATTGGCTCCAATGACACTGGGCAGGGGGACACTTGTTGGCGTCCACTCTGGAGGATCAGTAACAGAAATTGAGAACATTGTAACTTCAATGAACAGATGTGTGAGCCAAACTGTAATTAACATAGAACAGTGTATAAGGCTCGGGTAAAATAAGATGTTTCTAACACTTCCATTTGATATTTCCATCACTTTCTTATAAGCAAGTTCAGTGAAAAGGTTTGTCTTCTTTGTCAGGTCAATATTAGAGAAACAAAGTGATTTCTTTCCAAGGATGTACATCTAATAATCTTGGTTAAAGCTTCAATCTTGTTTTAAATGCTTTTGCATTGAAAATGATACCTCTCTTTCAGCTCCCCCATTTCTGAGAAGCATAAAATCTTATAATTTATTATTACCAAAGGGAAATGGTAGGAGGAGGGATAAATTAACAGTTTGGGATTAACACATACACACTGCTATGTATGAAATCATCAGCAAGGAACTACTGTATAGCACAGGGAACTACACTCAATATTTTGCAATAACCTATAAGGGGAAATGATCTGAAAAAGAATAGATATTTTTATTGACATCATCCATCAATGACAGTAAAAATGGAATCTAAGGGAAGACAGTGGTGAGTGCTTCTGACCCTGAAGACTTCAATCATCTAAAGTTTGGACTCTGCCTACTTCCCAAGGCCCTTAATGAACATATGTGTAGCCGTAGCTTAAAAAATTCCCCAGTTTGGGTTGCGGAGAGACACTGATATTTAAAATCCCCTGGTGTTCTCCTCACATGAATGGGACCCTTCCTACACCTAAAACATGCCTGTCACACCCAGAGGATGGTATACCGTCTGATCGGGAAAAGTTTGGAAAAGGCATCTCATCTCCTCATCTCTTGGTGCTAGGGTTCACCACTCCAGCGTCTTTACTAACAGTCTCCCCACTTGGAGATGTCAGCACTGTCAACATCCTGTTGCATACAGTTTGGAATTTGTCCAGAGGATGAAGCAGAAGGAGGAGGAACAATGAGAGACAAGTCCTAGGTGTTCGGACAGGCACATGCCACTCTAATTTCCAATCAGGAAGACGAATTGACCAAAGGCTAGGGTTGCCCATGGAAACAGAATAGGGCTTGAGGAATCCTGATGCTTTGTGGCCAGTTCCCATAAACACAAGTTGGAAAATGGAACTCAGGGGCACTAAAATTCACGAAACTGCAGAATTGAAAATATCTATCACTGAAAAATGTCTTGAGGAAAGTCAGAGAAAAGGACTTGTAAGCAACGGAGAATGGCAGGAAAGGGATTGGAAGAGGTAGAAAGGACTCGCCATTAAGCACAAGAAAAGGGGCTGAACATTGCCAACATTGCAGTTGGCCAAAAAGGGTGTATGCGTCTTTTTCTGTATATATTCAAGAAAAGGGCATACACTTTTTTAGCCAACCAAACAGGTGGGCACTGGAAATCAATACTACAAAACATATCACTTTGCATCAGTCAGAAGAGCCGTCCTCATAAAGTGTAAACACCAGAAATGCAGGACAGGGCAAGGAGAAAAGGGAGCCCTGTGAGTCTTATAGTGGAAATGTATATTGCCAACGGTCACTCTGGATAAGTCTATTGTGTTTACTAAAGCATCTAAAAAATGAGCTACCGAGCACAGGGCACTTGCACTCATGGACGTATATCTTGGGAAAAACAAAAATCGAGAGGACACAGGCACCCCAATGTTTACCACCTCTCTGTTTAAAAGATCCTCGACTAGGATATAACTTAAAGTATCTGCAGAGAAAAAACGGACAGAGATGTGGTGCTTATGTAGAGTGGAATATTACTCAGCCTGGAAATCAATGAAATACGGCCAGTTATAACAACTCAAGAGGAGTTACGTGTGATCATTCGAAGTCACATAATTCAAAAAGAAAAAGACATAAGATATCATTAATACATGGAATGTTAACATGGCTACACATGAACTGAATTACAAAAGAGAAGAGGGTTTCAAATTAAGAAAACCAACTTATGCTTCCTTAAGGGGAAAGGTGAGTTGGGGTGCTGCATAAAACCAGAGATTGAAATTAGCACAGATACCATTCCATAAGCCAAATATGTAATAGTCAAGACCTACTCCTTGCTCAACGAAATGGACTCCACACGCCATATTCAATGCCTAAGAATATACCGGATTACTAAGAATCTTAAAACCCATGGACTTATATGTCTCCGTAACAGAATCAAGCGCGTGTACAGCGGCATAAACGAAGCAGTGAAAATCTGATAAATCCCATTATCAAAATAAATTTCAAAAACAAAATACAATGACAGTGAAATAGGAAGCAATTCTTAAATAATTCACTCAGGGCATGTGATGCAACCTGGATTTACCACATCTACACCCAGAGCTGGTTGAGACATAAGGCTGGACACTTCAGGCTGATAGCATTGGTGAGTTTCGGTGAACAAATGCAGATCCTTTGAAGTCATACTGCATGGTACCCATTCCAAGGGTCCCAACTCTCCAGGTTCAAGGGATTCTTTCTTCAGCTAAAACATGCGTGGGAAATGGCGAGTATGGTCCACCGTGTGATTAGGAAACGATTTAAAATGCATCTCAGTTTTCGTATCCTGGTCCTCGGGTTCACCATTCCAGACGGTTTACTAACACGCTCCCTGCTTGGAGAGTCAGTGCCTTTAACCTCCTGTTTGGCACAGCTTGCAATTTCTGCGCAAGATGAACAGGAATAGGGAAAACCAATGAGAGACTAGCTATAGGTGGCTGCACGGGCAAATGTAAGGCTCATTTCCCACAAGGAAGAGGAATTAACCAAAGGCTCAGTGTGCCCTGCCGGAAACAGATTAGGGCCTGAAGCAATCCTGCGGTTTTGTGCCCAGCTCACAAGAAAGCGAGTTGAAGAAAGGAGCTCAGGGGCACTGTAATTCACAAACCTGCAGAGTTATAAATGACAGCTATCCTCCAAAAATATATTGAAGTAAGCCTGCGAAGGGGACTTGAAAGCGGGACAGAATTTCAGGAAAACGATTGCAGGGGGTAGACTGGAATTGCCCAGAAAGCATAGGAAAAGAGGCAGAACGTCGACAATGGTGCACTTGGCCAAAAAGTGCGTATGAATTTTTTCCTGAATATATTCAGGAAAAAACGCATATGCCCTTTTTCGCAAACCAAGCAAGCCTGTAAAGGAAATCTGCACTACAATGAAGTCTAACTGCCCCCTGGGCAAAAGGGCCATCTGAAAAAAGTGTAAAATCCAGAAAGGTAGGACAGGATATGGAGAACAGGGAGCCTTGTTATGCTGATTGGCAGGATGTAAATTGCCAACAGCCACCCTGGAGAAGTGTATGGTGTTTCCTGAAACCCATAAGAAACAAAGCAACACAGCCTATGGCACTTCCACTTATGGTCCCAAAGATTACGGAAATTAAAATCAAAAACAGACAGCCACCCCAATGTTTGGGACGGCTGTGTTCACAAGAAGCTCGTCTACAGTACCAGGTAAATATCCCAGAAAGCAAAAAATGGATAAAGAAGTTGTGGCACGTACGTGCAATGCAATATCACTCAGCAATGAAGTCTGTGTCATCAGGCCCGTAGCGGCATAGTGAGTGGATGCAGGTACGGTGATTCTACGTGAACTACGTCACACAGAAAAAGAAACATCATAAGATATCACTAATACACGGAATGTAAACTTGACTACACATGAACTAAATTACAAAACAGAACAGGGTCTCAAATTTAGAAAACCAACTAGTGCTTGCTTATGGGGAAAGGTGCCTTGGGGTGCTGCATAAAACCAGAGACTGAAATTAGCACAGATAACTTTCCATAAGCCAAATATGTAATAGTCAAGACCTACTCCTTGCTCAACGAAATGGACTCCACACGCCATATTCAATGCCTAAGAATATACCGGATTAGTAAGAATTTTAAAACCCATGGACTTATATGTCTCCGTAACAGAATCAAGCGCGTGTACAGCGGCATAAACGAAGCAGTGAAAATCCGATAAATCCCATTATTAAAATAAATTTCAAAAACAAAACACAATGACAGTGAAATAGGAAGCAATTCTTAAATAATTCACTCAGGGCATGTGATGCAACCTGGATTTACCACATCTACACCCAGAGCTGGTTGAGACATAAGGCTGGACACTTCAGGCTGATAGCATTGGTGAGTTTCGGTGAACAAATGCAGATCCTTTGAAGTCATACTGCATGGTACCCATTCCAAGGGTCCCAACTCTCCAGGTTCAAGGGATTCTTTCTTCAGCTAAAACATGCGTGGGAAACGGCGAGTATGGTCCACCGTGTGATTAGGAAACGATTTAAAATGCATCTCAGTTTTCGTATCCTGGTCCTCGGGTTCACCATTCCAGACGGTTTACTAACACTCTCCCCGCTTGGAGAGTCAGTGCCTTTAACCTCCTGTTTGGCACAGCTTGCAATTTCTGCGCAAGATGAACAGGAATAGGGAGAACCAATGAGAGACTAGCTATAGGTGTCTGCACGGGCAAATGTAAGGCTCATTTCCCACCAGGAAGAGGAATTAACCAAAGGCTCAGCGTGCCCTGCCGGAAACAGATTAGGGCCTGAAGCAATCCTGCGGTTTTGTGCCCAGCTCACAAGAAAGCGAGTTGAAGAAAGGAGCTCAGGGGCACTGTAATTCACAAACCTGCAGAGTTATAAATGACAGCTATCCTCCAAAAATATATTGAAGTAAGCCTGCGAAGGGGACTTGAAAGCGGGACAGAATTTCAGGAAAACGATTGCAGGGGGTAGACTGGAATTGCCCAGAAAGCATAGGAAAAGAGGCAGAACGTCGACAATGGTGCACTTGGCCAAAAAGTGCGTATGAATTTTTTCCTGAATATATTCAGGAAAAAACGCATACGCCCTTTTTCGCAAACCAAGCAAGCCTGTAAAGGAAATCTGCACTACAATGAAGTCTAACTGCCCCCTGGGCAAAAGGGCCATTTGAAAAATGTGTAAAATCCAGAAAGGTAGGACAGGATATAGAGAACAGGGAGCCTTGTTATGCTGATTGGCAGGATGTAAATTGCCAACAGCCACCCTGGAGAAGTGTATGGTGTTTCCTGAAACCCATAAGAAACAAAGCAACACAGCCTATGGCACTTCCACTTATGGTCCCAAAGATTACGGAAATTAAAATCAAAAACAGACAGCCACCCCAATGTTTGGGACGGCTGTGTTCACAAGAAGCTCGTCTACAGTACCAGGTAAATATCCCAGAAAGCAAAAAATGGAAAAAGAAGTTGTGGCACGTACGTGCAATGCAATATCACTCAGCAATGAAATCTGTGTCATCAGGCCCGTAGCGGCATAGTGAGTGGATGCAGGTACGGTGATTCTACGTGAACTACGTCACACAGAAAAAGAAACATCATAAGATATCACTAATACACGGAATGTAAACTTGACTACACATGAACTGAATTACAAAACAGAACAGGGTCTCAAATTTAGAAAACCAACTAGTGCTTGCTTATGGGGAAAGGTACCTTGGGGTGCTGCATAAAACCAGAGACTGAAATTAGCACAGATACCATTCCATAAGCCAAATATGTAATAGATAAGACCTACTCCTTGCTCAAAGAAATGGACTCAACACCACATATTCAACGCCTAGGAATATACCTGACTAGGAAGAATCTTAAAACCCATGGATTTATATGTCTCCGTAAGAGAATCAAGCGTGTGTACAGCGGCATAAAGGCAGCAGTGAAAATCCGATAAATCCCATTATCAAAATAAATTTCAAAAACAAAACACAAAGACAGTGAAATAGAGAGCAATTCTTAAATAATTCACTCAGGGCATGTGATGCAACCGGGATTGACCACATCTACACCCAGAGCTGGTTGAGACATAAGGCTGGACACTTCAGGCTGATAGCATTGGTGAGTTTCGGTGAGCAAATGCAGACCCTTTGAAGTCATACTGCATGGTACCCATTCCATGGTTCCCAACTCTCCAGGTTCAACAGATTCTTCCTCCAGCTAAAACATGCATGGGAAACCCAGAGTATCGTCCACCGTGTGATTGGGAAACGATTTAAAATGCATCTCAGTTTTCGTATCCTGGTCCTCGGGTTCACCATTCCAGATGCTTTACTAACACTCTCCCCACTTAGAGATTCAGTGCCTTTAACCTCCTATTTGGCACAGCTTGCAATTTCTGTGCAAGATGAACAGGAATAGGGAGAACCAATGAGAGACTAGCTGTAGGTGTCTGCACGGGCAAATGTAATGCTCATTTCCCACCAGGAAGAGGAATTAACCAAAGGCTCATCGTGCCCTGCCGGAAACAGATTAGTGCCTGAAGCAATCCTGCGGTTTTGTGCCCAGCTCACAAGAAAGCGAGTTGAAGAGAGGAGCTCAGGGACACTGTAATTCACAAACCTGCAGAGTTATAAATGACAGCTATCTTCCAAAAGTATACTGAAGTAAGCCTGCGTAGGGGACTTGAAAGCGGGGCAGAATTTCAGGAAAACGATTGCAGGGGGTAGACTGGAATTGCCTTGAAAGCATAGGAAAAGAGGCACAACGTCGACAATGATGCACTTGTCCAAAAAGGGCGTATGCGTTTTTTCCTGAATATATTCAGGAAAAAACGCATACGCACTTTTTGGCCAACCAAGCAAGCCTGTAAAGGAAATCTGCACTACAATGAAGTCTCACTGCCCCCTGGCAAAAGGGCCATCTGAAAAAAGTGTAAAATCCAGAAAGGTAGGACAGGATATGGAGAACAGGGAGCCTTGTTATGCTGATTGGCAGGATGTAAATTGCCAACAGCCACCCTGGAGAAGTGTATGGTGTTTCCTGAAACACGTAAGAAATAAAGGAACACAGCCTATGGCAATTGCACTGATGGTCCTCTTGCTTAGGGAAATTAAAATCAAAAACAGAGATCCGCCCCAAAGTTTGGGACAGCTGTGTTCCCAAGAAGCACGTCTACAGTACCAGGTAAATATCCCAGAAATCAAAAAATGGATAAAGAAGTTGTGGCACGTACGTGCAATGCAATATCACTCAGCAATGAAATGTGTGTCATCAGGCCCGTAGCGGCATAGTGAGTGGATGCAGGTACGGTGATTCTACGTGATCTACGTCACACAGAAAAAGAAACATCATAAGATATCACTAATAAACGGAATGTAAATTTAACTACACATGAACTGAATTACAAAACAGAACAGGGTCTCAAATTTTTAAAACCAACTAGTGCTTGCTTATGGGGAAATGTGCATTGGGATGCTGCATAAAACCAGAGACTGAAATTAGCACAGATAACTTTCCATCAGCCAAATATGTAATAGACAAGACCTACTCCTTGCTCAACGAAATGGACTCAACACCACATATTCAAGGCCTAGGAATATACCTGACTACGTAGAATCTTAAAACCCATGAATTTATATGTCTCCATAAGAGAATCAAGCGTGTGTACAGCGGCATAAACACAGCAGTGAAAATCCGATAAATCCCATTATCAAAATAAATTTCAAAAACAAAACACAAAGACAGTGAAATAGAGAGCAATTCTTAAACAATTCACTCAGGGCATGTGATGCAACCGGGATTGACCACATCTACACCCACAGCTGGTTGAGACATATGGCTGGACACTTCAGGCTGATAGCATTGGTGAGTTTCGGTGAGCAAATGCAGACCCTTTGAAGTCATACTGCATGGTACCCATTCCATGGGTCCCAACTCTCCAGGTTCAAGGGATTCTTCCTCCAGCTAAAACATGCATGGGAAACCCAGAGTATCGTCCACCGTGTGATTGGGAAACGATTTAAAATGCATCTCAGTTTTCGTATCCTGGTCCTCGAGTTCACCATTGCAGATGCTTTACTAACACTCTCCCCGCTTGGAGAGTCAGTGCCTTTAACCTCCTCTTTGGCACAGCTTGCAATTTCTGTGCAAGATGAACAAGAATAGGGAGAACCAATGAGAGACTAGCTGTAGGTGTCTGCACGGGCAAATGTAACGCTCATTGCCCACCAGGAAGAGGAATTAAACAAAGGCTCAGCGTGCCCTGCTGGAAACAGATTAGGGCCTGAAGCAATCCTGCGGTTTTGTGCCCAGCTCACAAGAAAGCAAGTTGAAGAAAGGAGCTCAGGGGCACTGTAATTCACAAACCTGCAGAGTTATAAATGACAGCTATCCTCCAAAAATATATTGAAGTAAGCCTGCGAAGGGGACTTGAAAGCGGGGCAGAATTTCAGGAAAACGATTGCAGGGGTTAGACTGGAATTGCCCTGAAAGCATAGGAAAAGAGGCACAACGTCGACAATGATGCACTTGGCCAAAAAGGGCGTATGCGTTTTTTCCTGAATATATTCAGGAAAAAACGCATACGCCCTTTTTGGCCAACCAAGCAAGCCTGTAAAGGAAATCTGCACTACAATGAAATCTCACTGCCCCCCCGGGCAAAAGGGCCATCTGAAAAAAGTGTAAAATCCAGAAAGGTAGGACAGGATATGGAGAACAGGGAGCCTTGTTATGCTGATTGGCAGGATGTAAATTGCCAACAGCCACCCTGGAGAAGTGTATGGTGTTTCCTGAAACACGTAAGAAATAAAGCAACACAGCCTATGGCAATTGCACTTATGGTCCTATAGCTTAGGGAAATAAAAATCAAAAACAGACAGCCACCCCAATGTTTGGGACGGCTGTGTTCACAGGAAGCTCGTCTACAGTACCAGGTAAATATCCCAGAAAGCAAAAAATGGATAAAGAAGTTGTGGCACGTACGTGCAATGCAGTATCACTCAGCAATGAAATCTGTGTCATCAGGCCCGTAGCGGTTAGTGAGTGGATGCAGGTACGGTGATTCTACGTGAACTACGTCACACAGAAAAAGAAACATCATAAGATATCACTAATACACGGAATGTAAACTTGACTACACATGAACTGAATTACAAAAAAGAACAGGGTCTCAAATTTAGAAAACCAACTAGTGCTTGCTTATGGGGAAAGGTGCGTTGGGGTGCTGCATAAAACCAGAGACTGAAATTAGCACAGATAACTTTCCATAAGCCAAATATGTAATAGACAAGACCTACTCCTTGCTCAACGAAATGGACCCAACACCACATATTCAACGCCTAGGAATATACCTGACTAGGAAGAATCTTAAAACCCATGGATATATATGTCTCCGTAAGAGAATCAAGCGTGTGTACAGCGGCCGAAACGCAGTAGTGAAAATCCGATAAATCCCATTATCAAAATAAATTTCGAAAACACAAAGACAGTGAAATAGAGAGCAATTCTTAAATAATTCACTCAGGGCATGTGATGCAACCGCGATTAAACACATCTACACCCAGAGCTGGTTGAGACATAAGGCTGGACACTTCAGGCTGATAGCATTGGTGAGTTTCGGTGAGCAAATGCAGACCCTTTGAAGTCATACTGCATGGTACCCATTCCATGGGTCCCAACTCTCCAGGTTCAAGGGATTCTTCCTCCAGCTAAAACATGCATGGGAAACCCAGAGTATCGTCCACCGTGTGATAGGGAAACGATTTAAAATGCATCTCAGTTTTTGTATCCTGGTCCTCGGGTTCACCATTCCAGATGCTTTACTAACACTCTCCCCGCTTGGAGAGTCAGTGCCTTTAACCTCCTCTTTGGCACAGCTTGCAATTTCTGTGCAAGATGAACAGGAATAGGGAGAAACAATGAGAGACTAGCTGTAGGTGTCTGCACGGGCAAATGTAACGCTCATTGCCCACCAGGAAGAGGAATTAAACAAAGGCTCAGTGTGCCCTGCTGGAAACAGATTAGGGTCTGAAGCAATCCTGCGGTTTTGTGCCCAGCTCACAAGAAAGCGAGTTGAAGAAAGGAGCTCAGGGGCACTGTAATTCACAAACCTGCAGAGTTATAAATGACAGCTATCTTCCAAAATTATATTGAAGTAAGCCTACGAAGGGGACTTGAAAGCGGGGCAGAATTTCAGGAAAACGATTGCAGGGGGTAGACAGGAATTGCCCTGAAAGCATAGGAAAAGAGGCAGAACGTCGACAATGATGCACTTGGCCAAAAAGGGCATATGCTTTTTTTCCTGAATATATTCAGGAAAAACGCATACGCCCTTCTTGGCCAACCAAGCAAGCCTGTAAAGGAAATCTGCACTACAATGAAGTGTCACTGCCCCCCGGGCAAGAGGGCCATCTGAAAAAAGTGTAAAATCCAGAAATGTACGACAGGATATGGAGAACAGGTAGCCTTGTTAGGCTGAATGGCAGGATGTAAATTGCCAGCAGCCACCCTGGAGAAGTGTATGGTGTTTCCTGAAACACGTAAGAAACAAAGCAACACACCCTATGGCACTTCCACTTATGGTCCTATAGCTTACGGAAATTAAAATCAAAAACAGACAGCCACCCCAATGTTTGGGACGGCTGTGTTCACAAGAAGCTCGTCTACAGTACCAGGTAAATAACCCAGAAAGCAAAAAATGGATAAAGAAGTTGTGGCACGTACGTGCAATGCAATATCACTCAGCAATGAAATGTGTGTCATCAGGCCCGTAGCGGCATAGTGAGTGGATGCAGGTACGGTGATTCTACGTGAACTACATCACACAGAAAAAGAAACATCATAAGATATCACTAATACACGGAATGTAAATTTAACTACACATGAACTGAATTACAAAACAGAACAGGGTCTCCAATTTTGAAAACCAACTAGTGCTTGCTTATGGGGAAATGTGCGTTGGGATGCTGCATAAAACCAGAGACTGAAATTAGCACAGATAACTTTCCATAAGCCAAATATGTAATAGACAAGACCTACTCCTTGCTCAACGAAATGGACTCAACACCACATATTCAACGCCTAGGAATATACCTGACTAGGAAGAATCTTAAAACCCATGGATTTATATGTCTCCGTAAGAGAATCAAGCGTGTGTACAGCGGCATAAACGCAGCAGTGAAAATCCGATAAATCCCATTATCAAAATAAATTTCAAAAACAAAACACAAAGACAGTGAAATAGAGAGCAATTCTAAAACTATTCACTCAGGGCATGTGATGCAACCGGGATTGACCACATCTACACCCACAGCTGGTTGAGACATAAGGCTGGACACTTCAGGCTGATAGCATTGGTGAGTTTCGGTGAGCAAATGCAGACCCTTTGAAGTCATACTGCATGGTACCCATTCCATGGGTCCCAACTCTCCAGGTTCAAGGGATTCTTCCTCCAGCTAAAACATGCATGGGAAACCCAGAGTATCGTCCACCGTGTGATTGGGAAATGATTTAAAATGCATCTCAGTTTTCGTATCCTGGTCCTCGGGTTCACCATTCCAGATGCTTTACTAACACTCTCCCCGCTTGGAGAGTCAGTGCCTTTAACCTCCTCTTTGGCACAGCTTGCAATTTCTGTGCAAGATGAACAAGAATAGGGAGAACCAATGAGAGACTAGCTGTAGGTGTCTGCACGGGCAAATGTAACGCTCATTGCCCACCAGGAAGAGGAATTAAACAAAGGCTCAGCGTGCCCTGCTGGAAACAGATTACGGCCTGAAGCAATCCTGCGGTTTTGTGCCCAGCTCACAAGAAAGCAAGTTGAAGAAAGGAGCTCAGGGGCACTGTAATTCACAAACCTGCAGAGTTATAAATGAGAGCTATCCTCCAAAAATATATTGAAGTAAGCCTGCGAAGGGGACTTGAAAGCGGGGCAGAATTTCAGGAAAACGATTGCAGGGGTTAGACTGGAATTGCCCTGAAAGCATAGGAAAAGAGGCACAACGTCGACAATGATGCACTTGGCCAAAAAGGGCGTATGCGTTTTTTCCTGAATATATTCAGGAAAAAACGCATACGCCCTTTTTGGCCAACCAAGCAAGCCTGTAAAGGAAATCTGCACTACAATGAAATCTCACTGCCCCCCCGGGCAAAAGGGCCATCTGAAAAAAGTGTAAAATCCAGAAAGGTAGGACAGGATATGGAGAACAGGGAGCCTTGTTATGCTGATTGGCAGGATGTAAATTGCCAACAGCCACCCTGGAGAAGTGTATGGTGTTTCCTGAAACACGTAAGAAATAAAGCAACACAGCCTATGGCAATTGCACTTATGGTCCTATAGCTTACGGAAATTAAAATCAAAAACAGACAGCCACCCCAATATTTGGGACGGCTGTGTTCACAAGAAGCTCGTCTACAGTATCAGGTAAATATCCCAGAAAGCAAAAAATGGATAAAGAAGTTGTGGCACGTACGTGCAATGCAATATCACTCAGCAATGAAATCTGTGTCATCAGGCCCGTAGCGGTATAGTGAGTGGATGCAGGTACGGTGATTCTACGTGAACTACGTCACACAGAAAAAGAAACATCATAAGATATCACTAATACACGGAATGTAAACTTGACTACACATGAACTGAATTACAAAAAAGAACAGGGTCTCAAATTTAGAAAACCAACTAGTGCTTGCTTATGGGGAAAGGTGCGTTGGGGTGCTGCATAAAACCAGAGACTGAAATTAGCACAGATAACTTTCCATAAGCCAAATATGTAATAGACAAGACCTACTCCTTGCTCAACGAAATGGACCCAACACCACATATTCAACGCCTAGGAATATACCTGACTAGGAAGAATCTTAAAACCCATGGATATATATGTCTCCGTAAGAGAATCAAGCGTGTGTACAGCGGCCGAAACGCAGTAGTGAAAATCCGATAAATCCCATTATCAAAATAAATTTCGAAAACACAAAGACAGTGAAATAGAGAGCAATTCTTAAATAATTCACTCAGGGCATGTGATGCAACCGCGATTAAACACATCTACACCCAGAGCTGGTTGAGACATAAGGCTGGACACTTCAGGCTGATAGCATTGGTGAGTTTCGGTGAGCAAATGCAGACCCTTTGAAGTCATACTGCATGGTACCCATTCCATGGGTCCCAACTCTCCAGGTTCAAGGGATTCTTCCTCCAGCTAAAACATGCATGGGAAACCCAGAGTATCATCCACCGTGTGATAGGGAAACGATTTAAAATGCATCTCACTTTTTGTATCCTGGTCCTCGGGTTCACCATTCCAGATGCTTTACTAACACTCTCCCCGCTTGGAGAGTCAGTGCCTTTAACCTCCTCTTTGGCACAGCTTGCAATTTCTGTGCAAGATGAACAGGAATAGGGAGAAACAATGAGAGACTAGCTGTAGGTGTCTGCACGGGCAAATGTAACGCTCATTGCCCACCAGGAAGAGGAATTAAACAAAGGCTCAGTGTGCCCTGCTGGAAACAGATTAGGGTCTGAAGCAATCCTGCGGTTTTGTGCCCAGCTCACAAGAAAGCGAGTTGAAGAAAGGAGCTCAGGGGCACTGTAATTCACAAACCTGCAGAGTTATAAATGACAGCTATCTTCCAAAAGTATATTGAAGTAAGCCTACGAAGGGGACTTGAAAGCGGGGCAGAATTTCAGGAAAACGATTGCAGGGGGTAGACAGGAATTGCCCTGAAAGCATAGGAAAAGAGGCAGAACGTCGACAATGATGCACTTGGCCAAAAAGGGTATATGCTTTTTTTCCTGAATATATTCAGGAAAAACGCATACGCCCTTCTTGGCCAACCAAGCAAGCCTGTAAAGGAAATCTGCACTACAATGAAGTGTCACTGCCCCCCGGGCAAGAGGGCCATCTGAAAAAAGTGTAAAATCCAGAAATGTACGACAGGATATGGAGAACAGGTAGCCTTGTTAGGCTGATTGGCAGGATGTAAATTGCCAGCAGCCACCCTGGAGAAGTGTATGGTGTTTCCTGAAACACGTAAGAAACAAAGCAACACACCCTATGGCACTTCCACTTATGGTCCTATAGCTTACGGAAATTAAAATCAAAAACAGACAGCCACCCCAATGTTTGGGACGGCTGTGTTCACAAGAAGCTCGTCTACAGTACCAGGTAAATAACCCAGAAAGCAAAAAATGGATAAAGAAGTTGTGGCACGTACGTGCAATGCAATATCACTCAGCAATGAAATGTGTGTCATCAGGCCCGTAGCGGCATAGTGAGTGGATGCAGGTACGGTGATTCTACGTGAACTACATCACACAGAAAAAGAAACATCATAAGATATCACTAATACACGGAATGTAAATTTAACTACACATGAACTGAATTACAAAACAGAACAGGGTCTCCAATTTTGAAAACCAACTAGTGCTTGCTTATGGGGAAATGTGCGTTGGGATGCTGCATAAAACCAGAGACTGAAATTAGCACAGATAACTTTCCATAAGCCAAATATGTAATAGACAAGACCTACTCCTTGCTCAACGAAATGGACTCAACACCACATATTCAACGCCTAGGAATATACCTGACTAGGAAGAATCTTAAAACCCATGGATTTATATGTCTCCGTAAGAGAATCAAGCGTGTGTACAGCGGCATAAACGCAGCAGTGAAAATCCGATAAATCCCATTATCAAAATAAATTTCAAAAACAAAACACAAAGACAGTGAAATAGAGAGCAATTCTAAAACTATTCACTCAGGGCATGTGATGCAACCGGGATTGACCACATCTACACCCACAGCTGGTTGAGACATAAGGCTGGACACTTCAGGCTGATAGCATTGGTGAGTTTTGGTGAGCAAATGCAGACCCTTTGAAGTCATACTGCATGGTACCCATTCCATGGGTCCCAACTCTCCAGGTTCAAGGGATTCTTCCTCCAGCTAAAACATGCATGGGAAACCCAGAGTATCGTCCACCGTGTGATTGGGAAACGATTTAAAATGCATCTCAGTTTTCGTATCCTGGTCCTCGGGTTCACCATTCCAGATGCTTTACTAACACTCTCCCCGCTTGGAGAGTCAGTGCCTTTAACCTCCTCTTTGGCACAGCTTGCAATTTCTGTGCAAGATGAACAGGAATAGGGAGAACCAATGAGAGACTAGCTGTAGGTGTCTGCACGGGCAAATGTAATGCTCATTTCCCACCAGGAAGAGGAATTAACCAAACGCTCAGCGTGCCCTGCTGGAAAGAGATTAGTGCCTGAAGCAATCCTGCGGTTTTGTGCCCAGCTCACAAGAAAGCGAGTTGAAGAAAGGAGCTCAGGGGCACTGTAATTCACCAACCTGCAGAGTTATAAATGACAGGTATCCTCCAAAAATATATTGAAGTAAGCCTGCAAAGGGGACTTGAAAGCGGGGCAGAAATTCAGGAAAACGATTGAAGGGTTAAACTGGAATTGCACTTAAAGAATAGGAAAAGAGGCAGAACGTCGATAATGATGCACTTGTCCAAAAAGTGCGGATGATTTTTTCCCTAAATATATTCAGGAAAAAACGCATACGCACTTTTTGGCCAACCAAGAAGCTTGTAAATAAACCTGCACTACAATGAAATCTCAGTGCCCCCCAGGGCAAAAGGGCCATTTAAAAAAATTGTAAAATCCAGAAACGGAGGACAGGCAATGGAAAACAGGGATCCTTATTATGCTGATGCATATGATGTAAATTGCCGACAGCCATTCTGGAGAAGTGTTATGTGTTTCCTGAAACACGTAAGAAACAAAGCAACACAGCCTATGGCACTTCCACTTATGGTCCTACAGCTTAGGGAAATTAAAATCAAAAACACCCAGCCACCTCAAAGTTTGGGACCTCTCTGTTCACAAGAACCTCGTTTACAGTACCAGGTAAATATCTCAGAGAGCAAACAATGGATAAAGAAGTTGTGGTACGTACGTACAATGGAATATCACTCAGCAATGAAATCTGTGTCATCAGGCCCGTAGTGGCATAGTGAGTGGATACAGGTATGGTGATTCTACGTGAAATAAGTCACACATAAAAAGAAACATCATAAAATATCACTAATACACAGTATGTAAACTTGACAACACATGAACTGAATTACAAAACAGAACAGTCTCAAATTTAGAAAACCAACTTGTGCTTTCTTATGGAGAACGGTGCGTTGGAGTGCTGCATAAAACCAGAGACTGAAATTAGCACAGATACCGTTCCATAAGCCAAATATGTAATAGACAAGACCTACTCCTTGCTCAACGAAATGGACTCAACACCACATATTCAACGCCTAGGAATATACCTGACTAGGAAGAATCTTAAAACCCGTGGATATTTATGTCTCCGTAAGAGAATCAAGAGTGTGTACAGCGGCATTAACGCAGCAGTGAAAATCCGATAAATCCCAGTGTCAAAAAAAATTTCAAAAACAAAACACAAAGACAGTGAAATAGAGAGCAATTCTTAAATAACTCACACAGGGCATGTGATGCAACCTGGTTTACCACATCTACACCCAGAGCTGGGTGAGAGATAAGGCTTGACCCTTTGGGCTGATAGCATTGGTGAGGTTCAGTGAGCAAATGCAGACCCTTTGATGTCAAACTGCCTGGTACCCATTCCATGGTTCCCAACTCTCCAGGGTCAAGGGATTCTTCCTTCTGCTAAAATTTGCATGGGAAACCCAGAGTATGCTCCACCGTGTGACTGGGAAACCTTTTTACATGCATGTCTGTTTTCGTCCCCTTTTACTCAGGTTCACCATTCCAGACCCTTTTCTTACACTCTCCCCATTTGGAGAGTCAGTGCCTTTAACCTCCTGTTTGGCACTGTTTGCAATTTCTGCGCAAGATGAACAGGAATAAGGAGAACCAATGGGAGACTATCTGTAGGTGTGTGCACGGGCAAATATTTTTTTTAACATCTTTATTGGGGTATAATTGCTTTACAATGGTGTGTTAGTTTTTGCTTTATAACAAAGTGAATCAGCTATACATATACATATGCTCCCTGTGTCTTCCCTCTTGTGTCTCCCTCCCTCCCTCTCTCCCCCTTCCACCCCTCCAGGCTGTCCCAACGCCCCGAGCTAATATCCCTGTGCCTTGCGGCTGCTTCCCCCTTGCTATCTACCTTACTACATTTGTTAGTGTGTATATGTCCATGACTCTCTCTCGCCCTGTCAAAACTCACCATTCCCCCTCCCCATATCCTCAATTCCGTTCTCCAGTAGGTCTGCGCCTCTATTCCTGTCTTATCCCTAGGTTCTTCATGACATTTTTTTCCTTTAAATTCCATATATATGTGTTAGCATACGCTATTTGTCTTTTTCTTTCTGACTTACTTCACTCTGTATGACAGACTCTAGGTCTATCCATCTCATTACAAATAACTCAGTTTCATTTCTTTTTAAGGCTGAGTAATATTCCATTGTGTATATGTGCCACATCTTCTTTATCCATTGGTCCGATGATGGGCGCTTAGGTTCCTTCCATCTCCGGGCTATTGTAAATAGAGCTGCAATGAACATTTTGGTACATGACTCTTTTTGAATTTTGGTTTTCTCAGGGTATATGCCCAGTATGCACGGGCAATTTTAACACTCATTTCCCAACAGGAAAAGGAATTAACCAAAGGCTCAGCATGCCGTGCTGGAACAAGATTAGGGCCTGAAGCAATCCTGCGGTTTTGTGGCCAGCTCACAAGAAAGCGAGTTGAGGAAAGGAGCTCAGGGGCACTGTCATTCACATACCTGCAGACTTATAAATGACAGAAATCGTACAAAAATATATTGAATTAAGGCTGCGAAGAGGACTTGAAAGTGGGGCAGAATTGCTGGAATCCGATTTCAGGAGGTAGACGTGAATTGCTCTGAAAGCATAAGAGAAGTGGCAGAACCTCGTCAATGAAGCACTTGGCCAAAAAGGGCATATGCATTTTTTCCAGGGCCATCATTCACGGGAGTAGGAGGCTCCCAGCATGCTCCAGTGGCCAACAGAGGGCCCACGTCGCCAAGGCGATGTGAGCTAGCCAGGCAGGAGTGACCTGACATCAGAGGGCCCACCTCACAGAATGGTAGGGAACCCAGCCAGGATCAGACTCTCCCCAGAGGGCCCACATCACCAAGGTGATGGGAACCAGGCAGGAGTGTCCTCACACCCGTGGGGCCACATCATCAAAAGTTGAGGTACCCAGCACATGTGGCCTCAAACCAGAGGACCCACATCACCATGGGTTTCGGAGTGAGGCAGGCAGGATTAACCTCACAACACATGTCCCATTGTATACAAAAGGTGTGGAAACCAGCAGTTGGATCTTCCTAGCAGGCGGCCCAGAGCACTGAGGCTATGAGATCCAGGCCGGCATGAACTCACAACAGAGGGCCCTCATTGTGATTCTGTAAGCAACCCAGCCGTTGTGACCTCAGAGCAGAAGGCCCACATCCCCATGGGGAAGGGAAACAAGCAGGAGTGTCATCGCAAGAGTGGGCACACATGAAAAAATGTGGGGAGCCCAGCAATTAGTGCCTGATGCCAGAGGGCCCTCATCACCGAGGGGCGGTGGCTCCCAGCCAGCTCCGACTGCTACCAGAGGGGCGACGTCGCCAATGCGGAGTGCGACAACCAGGCAGGAGTGACCTCAGAGCAGAGGGTCAACCTCACAGAAGTGTGAAGAACTAAAGAGGATCAGATTCTCACCAGAGGGCCCACATCACCAAGGGAATGGGAACCAGGCAGGAGTGTCCTCACACTAGTGGGGCCACATCACCGAAAAGTGAGGGACCCAGCACACGTGGCCTCAAACCAGAGGACACACATCACAAGGGAGCTGGGATTGAGGCAGGCAGGAGGAGCCTCAAAACAGAGGGACCATAGAATTAAAGAGGTGAAGAATCCCGCAGTTGGAACCTCCCAGCAGGCGGCCAGGAGCAGCGAGACTATGGGATCCAGGCCGGAGTGATCTCACACCAGAGGGCCGTCATCATGAAACTGTGAGCAACCTAGGCGTTGGGATCTCAGAGCAGAAGGCCCACATTCCCATGGGGTTGGGAACCTGTCAGAAGTGTACTCGCACCACAGGGCACACATCAGAGAATTTAGGGAACCCAGGAGTTAGGGCCTGACGCCAGAGGGCCCTCATTACCAAGGGGAGGAGACTCCAATCAGGCACCAACACCCAACTGAGGTCCCACGTCGCCAAGGTGACGTGTGACAGCCAGGTAGGAGTGACCTCACCGCAGAGGGCCTACCTCACAGAAGGGTGAGGAACACAGCCAGGATAAGACTCTCACCAGAGGGCCCACATCACCAAGGTGATCAGAACCAGGCAGGAGAGTCTTCACACCAGTGTGGCCACATCATAGAAAGGTGAGGAACCCAGCACATGTGGCCTAAACCAGAAGACCCACATCTCCAAGGGGCTCGGAATGAGGCAGGCAGGAGTAGCCTCACAACACAGGGCCCATAGAATAAAAAAGCTGAGGAATCCAGCAATGGGAACCTCCCAGCAGGCGGCCAAGAGCACCAAGTCTATGCGATTCAGGCCGCAGTAAACTCACAGCAGAGGGTCCACATCATGAAACTGCGAGCAACCCAGCCATTTGGACCTCAGAGCAGAAGGTCCACATCCCCAAGGTGTTGGGAGCATGGCAGGAGTGTCCTCGCACCACTTAGCACATATCAGAAAATGTGGGTACCCAGCAGTTAGGGCCTGACGCCAGAGGGCCCTCATCACTGAGGGGAGGAGGCTCCCAGCATGTTCCAACTACCACAAGAGGGCCCACGTCACCAAGGCGGGGTGTGCCAGCCAGGCAGGAGTGACCTCACAGCAGACGGCCCACCTCAAAGAAGTGTGAGGAACCCAACCAGGATCAGACTCTCACCAGAGGGCCCATATCACCAAGGGGACGGGAACCAGGCACGAGTGTCCTCACACCAGTGGGGCCACATCACTAAAAGATGAGGAAACTGGCACATGTGGCCACAAACCAGAGGACCTACATCACCAAGGGGCTGGGAGTGACACAGGCAGGAGGAGCCTCCCAACACAGGGCCCAAAGAATAAAAAAGGTGAGGAACCCAGCAGTTGGAACTTCCCAGCAGGTGGCCCAGAGTACAGAGGCTATGGGATCTAGGAATGAGTGAACTAACACCAGAGAGCTAACATCAGGAAACTGTGAGCAACCCAGTCGTTGGAACCTCAGAGCAGAAGGCCCATATCGCCATGGGGATGGGAACATTTCACGAGTGTCCTGGCATCACTGGGCTCACATCAGAAAACCTGGGGAGCCCAGCAGTTAGAGCCTGACACCAGAGGGACCTCATCACCGAGGACAGGAGTCTCCAAAAGGATCCAACTGCCACCAGAGGGCCGACGTCACCAAGGCAATGGGAGCAAGCCAGGCAGGAGTTACCTCAGAGCACAGGGCCCACCTCACAGAACGGTAAGGAACCCAGCCAGGATCAGACTCTCACCAGAGGGGCCACATCACCAAGGGGCTGGGAAACAGGCACGAGTGTCCTCACACCATTGGGGCCACATCATCGAAAGGTGAGGGACCCAGCACACGTGGCCTCACACCAGAGGACACACATCACAACGGGGCTGGGATTGAGGCAGGCAGGAGGAGCCTCAAAACAGAGGGCCCATAGAATAAAAAAGGTGAGGAATCCCGCAGTTGGAACCTCCCAGCAGGCGCCCAGGAGCAGCAAGCCTATGGGATCTAGGCCGGAATGAACGCACATCAGAGGGCCCTCATCATGAAACTGTGAGCACCCCAGCCGTTGGGACCTCAGAGCAGAAGGCCCAAATTCCCATGGGGTTGGGAACCTGACAGGAGTGTACTCGCACCACAGGTCGCACATCTGCAAATTTTGGGAGCCCAGGAGTTAGGGTCTGACGCAAGAGGGCCCTCATTACCGAGGGACGGAGACTCGCAGCAGACACCAACTCCCAACTGAGGGCCCACGTCACCAAGGTGATGTGTGCCAGCCAGGCAGGAGTGACCTCACCGCAGAGGGCCTACCTCACAGAAGGGTGAGGAAACCAGCCAGGATAAGACTCTCACCAGAGGGCCCACATCACCAAGGGGATCGGAACCAGGCAGGAGGGTCCTCACACCAGTGTGGCCACATTATAGAAAGGTGAGGAACCCAGAACATGTGGCCTAAAACAGGGGACCCACATCTCCAAGGGGCTAGGAGTGAGGCAAGCAGGAGTATCCTCACAAAACAGAGCCCACAGAATAAAAGTTGTGAGGAATCCAGCAGTTGGAACCGGCCAGTAGGCCGCCCAGAGCACAGAGTCTATGGGATCCAGGCCACAGCAAACTCACAGCAGAGGTCCCACATCATGAAACTGTGAGCAACCCAGCGGATGGGACCTCAGAGCAGAAGGCCCACATCCCTATGGGGATGGGAACCTGACAGGAGTGTCCTCGGCCCACTTCCACGAATCAGAAAATGTGGGAACCCAGCAGTTAGGACCTGAGGCCAGAGGACCCTCATCACCGAGGGGAGGAGGCTCCCAGCAGGCTCTAACTGCCACCATAAGGCCGATGTCACCAAGCCGGGGTGTGCCAACCAGGCAGGAGTGACCTCAGAGCAGAAAGCCCACCTCACAGAAGTGTGAGGAACCCAACAAGGATCAGACTGTCACCAGAGGGCCAACATCACCAAGGGAATGGGAACCAGGCAGGAGTGTCCTCACACCAGTGGGGCTACATCACCATAATTTGAGGGACCCAGCACACGTGGCCTCAAACCTGAGGACACACATCACCAAGGGGCTGGGAGTGAGGCAGGCCAGAGGATCCTCAAAACAGAGGGACCATAGAATAAAAAAGGTGAGGAATCCCACAGTTGGAACCTCCGGCAGGCAGCCAGGAGCAGCGAGGCTATGGGATCTAGGCAGGAGTGAACTCACACCAGAGGGCCCTCATCATGAAACTGTGAGCAACACAGCCGTTGGGACCTCAGAGCAGAAGGCTCACATCCCCATGGGGATGGGAACCTGGCAGGAGTGTCCTTGCACCACTTAGCACGAATCAGAAAATGTGGGAACCCAGCAGTTAGGGCCTGAGGCCAGAGGGCCCTCATCACCGAGGGGAGGAGGCTCCCAGCAGGCTCCAACTGCCACCATATGGCCGACGTTGCCAAGGCGGGGTGTGCCAGCCAGGCAGGAGTGAGCTCAGAGCAGAGGGCCCACCTCACAGAAGGGTGAGGAACCTAACCAGGATCAGACTCTCACCAGAGGGCCAACATCACCAAGGTGATGGGAACCAGGCAAGACTGTCCTAACAGCAGTGGGGCCAACATCACCAAGGGAATGGGAACCAGGCAAGAGTGTCCTCACACCAGTGTGGCCACATTATAGAAAGGTGAGGAACACAGCACATGTGGCCTCAAACAAGGGGACACACAGCACGAAGGGGCTGGGAGTGAGGCATGCAGGAGGAGACGCACAACCGAGGGCCCATAGAATAAAAAAGGTGAGGAATCGAGAAGTTGGAAACTCCAAGCTGGAGGCCCAGAGCACTGACACTATGGGATACAGGCCAGAGTGAACACACAGCAAAGGGCCCACATCATGAAACTGTGAGCAACCCAGCAGTTGGGACCACAGAACAGAAGTCCCACATGCCCATGGGGATGGGAACCTGGCAGGAGTGACTCGCACCACTGGGCACACATCAGAAAATGTGTGGAGCCCAGCACTTAGGGCCTGACACCAGAAGGCCCTCATCACTGAGGGGAGGAGGCCCCAGCACACTCCAACTGCCACCAGAGGGTCCACATCGCCAAGGCGACGTGCGCCAGCCAGGCAGGATTGACCTCACAGCAGAGGGCCCACATCATGAAAGTGTGAGCAACCCAGCCGTTAGGACCTCAGAACAGAAGGCCCACACGCTCATGAGGATGGGAACCTGGCAGGAGTGCCCTCGTACCACTTAGCACGTATCAGAAAATGTGGGAACCCCGCCATTAGGGTCTGACGCCAGAGGGCCTCATCACCGCGGGAAGGAGGCTCCCAGCAGGCTCCAACTGCCACCAGGGTGCCGAAGTCAACAAGGCGGGTTGTGCCAGCCAGGCAGGAGTGACCTCAGAGAAGAGGGCTCACCTCACGGATGTGTGAGGAACCCAACCAGGATCAGAGTCTCACCAGAGGGCCCACATCACCAAGGGGATGGGAACCAGGCAGGAGTGTCCACACACCAGTGGGGCCACATCATCAAAAGATGAGGAACCCATCACATATGGCCTCAAACCTGAGGACATACATCACCATGTGGCTGGGAGTGAGGCAGGTATCTGGAGGGGCACATTTAACTCTAATTTCCCACCAGGAAGAGGAATTAACCAAAGGCTCAGAGTGCCGTGCTGGACCCTGATTATGGCCTGAAGCAAACCTGCAGTTTTGTGGCCAGCTTACAAGGAAGCGAGTTAAGAAAGGAGCTCAGGGGCACTGTAATTCACAAACCTGCAGAGATAAATGACAGCTATTGGCAAAAATATATCGAAGTAAGTCTGCAAAGAGGACTTGAAAACGAGGCAGAATTGCAGGAATCATATTTCAAGAGGTAGATTGGAATTGCATTTAAAGCATATGAAAAGCGGCAGATCTTTGACAGTGATGCACATGGACAAAAAGTGCGTATACATTTTTCCTGAATATATTCAGGAAAAAACGCATATGAACATTTTGGCCAACCAAGCACTCCAGCAATGGAAATCCACACTACAATGAAGTCACATTTCCCATTCGTCAAAAAGGCCATCTGAATAAAGTGTAAAAACCAGAAACACAGGACAGGCCATGGAGAACAGGGAGCCGTGTTATGCTGATGGGCGGGATGTAAATTGCCAACAGACACTCTGGAGATGTTCATGGTGTATCCTGAAACATCTAGAAAACAAAGCTACAGAGCCTAGGGCACTTCCACTTTTGGCCCTATAGCTTAGGAAAATTAAAATCAACAAGACACAGCCAACACAAAATTTAGGGCTGCTGTGTTTACAAGAACCTCGAGTCCAGTACAAATTAAATATCCCAGAAAGAAAAAAATGGATAAAGAAGTTGTGCTACTTACGTACAACGGAATATCACTCAGCAGTGAAATCAATGTCATCAGGCCTGTAGCAGCAAATTGAGTGGATTTAATTATGATGATTCTAAGAGAAATATATCACACAAAGAAAGATAATTATCATAAGATATCACTAATAGAGGGAGTGTAAACTTGGCTACACATAAACTGAATTACAAAACCGAACAGAGTCTCACATTTAGATAAAAACCTTATGCTTGCTTAAGGGGAAAGTTGAGTTGGGCTGCTGTATAAAAACAGATTGAAATTAGCACACATACCATTCCATAAGCCAAATACGTAATAAACAAGACCTACTCTTTGCTCAACGAAATAGACTCATCCATGGTGTATCACCTCACACCTATTAGAATGGGCATCATCAGAAAATCTACAAACAACAAATGCTGGAAACGGTGTGGAGATAAGGAATCCTCTTCCACTATTGTTGGGAACGTAAATTGATACAGTCACTGTGGAGAACATTATGGAGTTTCTTATAAAACTAAGAATAGAATTACCATATGATACAGCAATCCCTCTACTGGGCATATACCCAGACAAAACCATAAATCAAAAAGAGACATTCACCACAATGTTCATTGCATCACTATTTACACTATCCAGGAAATGGAAGCAACCTAAATGCCCACAGACAGACGAATGCATAAAGATGTGGTACATATATAAAATGGAATATTACTAAGCCATAAAAAGGAATGAAATTGGGACATTTGTAGAGACGTTGATGGATCTAGAGACTGTCATACAGAGTGAAGTAAGTCAGAAAGAGAAAAACAAATCTTGTATATTAATGCATATATGTGGAACCTAGAAAAATTGTACAGATGAACCGTTTTGCAAGGCAGAAATAGAGCAATACATGTATACAACAAACGTATGGACAACAAGGGGGGAAAGCTGTTGGGGATGGTGGTGGGAGGAGTTGAGATATTGGGATTGGTATGTATACATTTATATGTATAAAGTAGATAACCAAAAACAACCTGCTGTATAAAAATATAAAATTAAATTCAAAATAAAAAAATAAAATTAAAAAAAGTAAAACAGAAAAATATTCTTCCCTTCACATACATGTATTTATATGAATAAATTATTTCCATGCTTATATCTGTAAATACACAAAAGAGGAATAAAATCTACCTTGAACCAAAAACGAAAAAAAGATAAAAAAGAACAGAACCCACCAGTTACACAGAGGAAAACCGTTTCAGGGCACTTGCTCCAATTGCAAACAATTCTGAAGTTGGTCAGTGGTGGGGAATCATCTCCCATTCAGCCAGCATGCTCCTCGCAACAAGCGTCCTCACTGCAAAGCTGGTGGACCGTGCCGAGGTATCTGTGAGTAAACGTGGGCCGAGCCCCAGGCCAGCTGCTGCTGAAATGTTCCCACCCTTCCAAGGCTAAACACCTGAATATGTACAAGGACTTGAAAGCCTAGAGGAAGGGCCATGGAGCCACATGAGGGACAGCATGCCAGCCGACTTGGTGCCTGCAGGCCAGCCAGGATGGTCCTGGCCCTGGGTGCTCTTCTGGAAGCTCTCCATTTCCCTGCCTGAGATACCCCTGCTGTCCCGGCCCCCACTGCTTTCTTCCTTCCTCACCTGTGCCCAGGGAGAAATTCCAGCGGCAGGTGTGGGTGACACATCCTCTTCTTTAGCAGGTAGCATCTTGGCAACTGCTGCAGAAAGTCCAGCAGAGCCCCACTCACACTGGGACACCCACAAAGCCGTGGCCTCTCACTCCCTCCCACCAGCCCAGCCCCGAGACTGCTGACAGGGCAGAGAAAATGGCGTCAGGCACAGCTGCAGGGGCTCTTGCTGCCTGGAGCGGTGTTTATATTGATCTCAACCCAGGCACACCTGGGGAGGGCTGGCCGGCACGGTCAGGCTTCCCAAGCCAGCCAATAATCACCCCTCAGGGGCTCACAGTTGCTGAAAATGGAACTTGCTGAATTGGCCAGGTCCAAGGAACAGGTGTGGGCTCCTGAGAGTCAGGATAGACAAGGGGCTGCAGCTCTGGCTTGTTTTCTAATTATATTATCTGGCCCATGAGTGGGAGACAACTTCAAGAAAACCCTCTCCTAATGAGAGGAACCCAGGAGTCAGGGAGAGGAGGGGTGGGTGGTGGTTGGAGACAGAGGCCTGGTGCCCCGGGTGCAGTGGAAGTCTCTGGAAGACCAGGTGGAGGAGGCCGCACAGAGTGATGCCCAGGGTCACAGACCTGTCAGAGCTGCTGTTTGTTAGTTCAAGTCCTGCTCTGAGGTGCTCTGTGTCAGATCTGAGCGACAGGTGAGCTGGGAGTGCTCTGCAATGAGGGCTATGTGCACGGTTCCTGTGTGCCCAGCCCTGCCAAGGTACCTGCAAGGGTAGCTCTGTATCCTGGGAGGGGCCTGACCACGGGAGCCCCATGGACTGCAGAGGACCTGCCCAGGGAATCCCATATCCTGGGAGGGGCCTGAACACGAGAGCCCCGTGGGCTGGGGTGGGGGTAGGGTACCTGCCCAGGTGAGCTCCATATCCTGGGATTGGCCTGACCTCGAGAGCCCCATGGGCTGCTGGAGTCCTGGTAAAGGATGTCAGGACAGTCAGTGAAGCCACTGAGGATATACCTCCAGTAGTTCCTAAATCCTACACCCTGCTGGTCATTCTACCAACCACCAGGACTTGGTATTCTGTATTAGTCTTCACTGATGCCTTCTTTTGTATTCCATTAGTCCCAGAGTCACAAGAAATTTTGGCTTGTGAGTGACAGGACTCAACATACAACTAAAACAATACTTCCAGGCTGTCTTGCCCCAAGGGTTCAAAAATTCCCACACCATCTTTGGGGAAAGCTCAGCTAAAGACCTAAAAGTTCTACCTCTGGAAAAGGAAACACTCCTTCAATATTCAGACGACATTCTGATCGCCAGCCCTACTAAGGAGGCCTCAGAACTACCAAGCCAATAAAGGATAGAAGTTGTCCACGAAAAAGCTCAAGTATCACAGACTACGGTGACCTGCCTGGGCTTCATTCTCACAGAAGGTCGGAGAAGCCCATCCCAGGAAAGGGAAGAAACAATTTACAGCCTTACCCCTTTCTGAAACTAGAAGACAGCTTAGGGGTTCCTGGGGAAGCCAGGGTTTCCTGCCTCTGGATCCCTAACTACAGTCTACTAGCTGGGCCTCTATATGAAACACTGAAAGGAAAAGATGATGATCCTTTTGAATAGAATCCAGAAGTGGCCTTTCAAGAATGGAAAGAGCAGTCAATTCAGACCCTTGCCCTGGAACTCCCTAATTTAGCTAAACCCTTTGACCTTTACATTCCTGGTGAAAGGTGAATCGCCATTGGAGTATTAGTGCAAAAACTGGGACCACTTGAAATGGAACAATGCAAGAATGCCATCCAGGTAGGATAAACTATGGTCACCAAGGGGCTTGGCCCACCGCCACATCTGGCCAAGATACTGGTGGTATCTGAAAACCTGGAAATCAGCAGCCCAAAAGGCCACCTCCCTTCTAAGGGAAACGGACCCCACGTGGTGATCCTAACCCCCAACCATGCCCTGAAGTTGCAGGGTTTGCTCCGTGGGCACACTGACCTCGATTGAGGAGGCCCTCCAACTCCAACCTCCAGAGAGATAACCGGGGGCAACGGGGCACCATGACGACCCGTGTGACCATCACTTGACCTGGAGTTTCTCTCATAAAACAACAAGAGTGTGTCCCAAAAGAGTAGACTACTGCTTGCAGTACTTACTGTACCCAGAGGGGAGCTAATAATCTTGGCGGGGGAACCGTATATCATGCTGTCACCATAGAAAAGCCTACAGACACCCTGATGATGGTGGCCAATAAGACCGGCTGGACTCCTGTTTACTTCCAAAGGCTCTTGACTCAGTGACCATCATGATCCTTCATCACCACTGACCCTGGACTGTCTGGGAGCTGAGCGGGCAGGATCCTGACACCTGGTGCTGTTTTTACGTTAATTCAGGGGCCTAATGGAAGAAAGCGCAGACTGTTGGTCAGAGCATCTAGGCTGGCAGAAACGGTCAGTCAGAGCATCTAGGCTGGCAGAAACGGTCAGCCTAAGGTGGCCGAACAAATGTGGGGCGGAGTGAAACTGGACCTCACAGCGCCACTGCACATCTCCTTTCTGGACCCTTAAAGGTCATTAGAATCTATAACACTTCCAATACTGGTGCTCAGGTGGACGAGCAGGGAGGCAGGAGGCCTGGGGACAATCAACGTCACCTGGAGGCTGCTGGGGAGAAGTTCTGACCCTCGCCCACGGGTATGAAGCCTCCTAACTCAGCACTCAGCAGTTACAGAAGAAGGGTCTGCACCCGCAGCACTCCAAGAATGAGGAAAGGGACAAAAGGCAGAAGAGAAGTTTGTCCCAGGCAAAGCCCCTTAAAAATGCCTGGGAGATAAAAATAGAATCTGGGCAATAAAATAAAGTCTAACCATTTTTATCCTTTGTGCTTTGTCTAATTTCAGGTGCTCCTAGTGTCCCGCATACAGAGGTTCCACACCCGGCACTTCAGACCAGATTTCCTAGAGCAGAATGGCTCGACGACACTTCAGCTCCTGGGGCCCAGTTCAGACTCCGTGACATAGAGCCTGAGCTGCAGCCAACCAGGTCCTCGAGAGCTCAGCCCCCTCCCTCCCAGTGACTCTGACAGGATCTCTACACAGCAGCCCAGCCCACAGCCCACAGGGTAGCACCTCTCCATTCTCTGATCAAAATATAAAGTTTCCTTTGCTTTTGAACCAAACTCAGTCTCGATCTATTGGCTCCAATGACACTGGGCAGGGGGACACTTGTTGGCGTCCACTCTGGAGGATCAGTAACAGAAATTGAGAACATTGTAACTTCAATGAACAGATGTGTGAGCCAAACTGTAATTAACATAGAACAGTGTATAAGGCTCGGGTAAAATAAGATGTTTCTAACACTTCCATTTGATATTTCCATCACTTTCTTATAAGCAAGTTCAGTGAAAAGGTTTGTCTTCTTTGTCAGGTCAATATTAGAGAAACAAAGTGATTTCTTTCCAAGGATGTACATCTAATAATCTTGGTTAAAGCTTCAATCTTGTTTTAAATGCTTTTGCATTGAAAATGATACCTCTCTTTCAGCTCCCCCATTTCTGAGAAGCATAAAATCTTATAATTTATTATTACCAAAGGGAAATGGTAGGAGGAGGGATAAATTAACAGTTTGGGATTAACACATACACACTGCTATGTATGAAATCATCAGCAAGGAACTACTGTATAGCACAGGGAACTACACTCAATATTTTGCAATAACCTATAAGGGGAAATGATCTGAAAAAGAATAGATATTTTTATTGACATCATCCATCAATGACAGTAAAAATGGAATCTAAGGGAAGACAGTGGTGAGTGCTTCTGACCCTGAAGACTTCAATCATCTAAAGTTTGGACTCTGCCTACTTCCCAAGGCCCTTAATGAACATATGTGTAGCCGTAGCTTAAAAAATTCCCCAGTTTGGGTTGCGGAGAGACACTGATATTTAAAATCCCCTGGTGTTCTCCTCACATGAATGGGACCCTTCCTACACCTAAAACATGCCTGTCACACCCAGAGGATGGTATACCGTCTGATCGGGAAAAGTTTGGAAAAGGCATCTCATCTCCTCATCTCTTGGTGCTAGGGTTCACCACTCCAGCGTCTTTACTAACAGTCTCCCCACTTGGAGATGTCAGCACTGTCAACATCCTGTTGCATACAGTTTGGAATTTGTCCAGAGGATGAAGCAGAAGGAGGAGGAACAATGAGAGACAAGTCCTAGGTGTTCGGACAGGCACATGCCACTCTAATTTCCAATCAGGAAGACGAATTGACCAAAGGCTAGGGTTGCCCATGGAAACAGAATAGGGCTTGAGGAATCCTGATGCTTTGTGGCCAGTTCCCATAAACACAAGTTGGAAAATGGAACTCAGGGGCACTAAAATTCACGAAACTGCAGAATTGAAAATATCTATCACTGAAAAATGTCTTGAGGAAAGTCAGAGAAAAGGACTTGTAAGCAACGGAGAATGGCAGGAAAGGGATTGGAAGAGGTAGAAAGGACTCGCCATTAAGCACAAGAAAAGGGGCTGAACATTGCCAACATTGCAGTTGGCCAAAAAGGGTGTATGCGTCTTTTTCTGTATATATTCAAGAAAAGGGCATACACTTTTTTAGCCAACCAAACAGGTGGGCACTGGAAATCAATACTACAAAACATATCACTTTGCATCAGTCAGAAGAGCCGTCCTCATAAAGTGTAAACACCAGAAATGCAGGACAGGGCAAGGAGAAAAGGGAGCCCTGTGAGTCTTATAGTGGAAATGTATATTGCCAACGGTCACTCTGGATAAGTCTATTGTGTTTACTAAAGCATCTAAAAAATGAGCTACCGAGCACAGGGCACTTGCACTCATGGACGTATATCTTGGGAAAAACAAAAATCGAGAGGACACAGGCACCCCAATGTTTACCACCTCTCTGTTTAAAAGATCCTCGACTAGGATATAACTTAAAGTATCTGCAGAGAAAAAACGGACAGAGATGTGGTGCTTATGTAGAGTGGAATATTACTCAGCCTGGAAATCAATGAAATACGGCCAGTTATAACAACTCAAGAGGAGTTACGTGTGATCATTCGAAGTCACATAATTCAAAAAGAAAAAGACATAAGATATCACTAATACATGGAATGTTAACATGGCTACACATGAACTGAATTACAAAAGAGAAGAGGGTTTCAAATTAAGAAAACCAACTTATGCTTCCTTAAGGGGAAAGGTGAGTTGGGGTGCTGCATAAAACCAGAGATTGAAATTAGCACAGATACCATTCCATAAGCCAAATATGTAATAGTCAAGACCTACTCCTTGCTCAACGAAATGGACTCCACACGCCATATTCAATGCCTAAGAATATACCGGATTAGTAAGAATCTTAAAACCCATGGACTTATATGTCTCCGTAACAGAATCAAGCGCGTGTACAGCGGCATAAACGAAGCAGTGAAAATCCGATAAATCCCATTATCAAAATAAATTTCAAAAACAAAACACAATGACAGTGAAATAGGAAGCAATTCTTAAATAATTCACTCAGGGCATGTGATGCAACCTGGATTTACCACATCTACACCCAGAGCTGGTTGAGACATAAGGCTGGACACTTCAGGCTGATAGCATTGGTGAGTTTCGGTGAACAAATGCAGATCCTTTGAAGTCATACTGCATGGTACCCATTCCAAGGGTCCCAACTCTCCAGGTTCAAGGGATTCTTTCTTCAGCTAAAACATGCGTGGGAAAAGGGGAGTATGGTCCACCGTGTGATTAGGAAACGATTTAAAATGCATCTCAGTTTTCGTATCCTGGTCCTCGGGTTCACCATTCCAGATGCTTTACTAACACTCTCCCCGCTTGGAGAGTCAGTGCCTTTAACCTCCTGTTTGGCACAGCTTGCAATTTCTGCGCAAGATGAACAGGAATAGGGAGAACCAATGAGAGACTAGCTATAGGTGTCTGCACGGGCAAATGTAAGGCTCATTTCCCACCAGGAAGAGGAATTAACCAAAGGCTCAGCGTGCCCTCCCGGAAACAGATAAGGGCCTGAAGCAATCCTGCGGTTTTGTGCCCAGCTCACAAGAAAGCGAGTTGAAGAAAGGAGCTCAGGGGCACTGTAATTCACAAACCTGCAGAGTTATAAATGACAGCTATCCTCCAAAAATATATTGAAGTAAGCCTGCGAAGGGGACTTGAAAGCGGGACAGAATTTCAGGAAAACGATTGCAGGGGGTAGACTGGAATTGCCCAGAAAGCATAGGAAAAGAGGCAGAACGTCGACAATGGTGTACTTGGCCAAAAAGTGCGTATGAATTTTTTCCTGAATATATTCAGGAAAAAACGCATACGCCCTTTTTCGCAAACCAAGCAAGCCTGTAAAGGAAATCTGCACTACAATGAAGTCTAACTGCCCCCTGGGCAAAAGGGCCATCTGAAAAAAGTGTAAAATCCAGAAAGGTAGGACAGGATATGGAGAACAGGGAGCCTTGTTATGCTGATTGGCAGGATGTAAATTGCCAACAGCCACCCTGGAGAAGTGTATGGTGTTTCCTGAAACCCATAAGAAACAAAGCAACACAGCCTATGGCACTTCCACTTATGGTCCCAAGGATTACGGAAATTAAAATCAAAAACAGACAGCCACCCCAATGTTTGGGACGGCTGTGTTCACAAGAAGCTCGTCTACAGTACCAGGTAAATATCCCAGAAAGCAAAAAATGGATAAAGAAGTTGTGGCACGTACGTGCAATGCAATATCACTCAGCAATGAAATCTGTGTCATCAGGCCCGTAGCGGCATAGTGAGTGGATGCAGGTACGGTGATTCTACGTGAACTACGTCACACAGAAAAAGAAACATCATAAGATATCACTAATACACGGAATGTAAACTTGACTACACATGAACTGAATTACAAAACAGAACAGGGTCTCAAATTTAGAAAACCAACTAGTGCTTGCTTATGGGGAAAGGTGCCTTGGGGTGCTACATAAAACCAGAGACTGAAATTAGCACAGATAACTTTCCATAAGCCAAATATGTAATAGACAAGACCTACTCCTTGCTCAACGAAATGGACCCAACACCACATATTCAACGCCTAGGAATATACCTGACTAGGAAGAATCTTAACACCCATGGATATATATGTCTCCGTAAGAGAATCAAGCGTGTGTACAGCGGCCGAAACGCAGTAGTGAAAATCCGATAAATCCCATTATGAAAATAAATTTCGAAAACAAAACACAAAGACAGTGAAATAGAGAGCAATTCTTAAATAATTCACTCAGGGCATGTGATGCAACCGGGATTTAACACATCTACACCCAGAGCTGGTTGAGACATAAGGCTGGACACTTCAGGCTGATAGCATTGGTGAGTTTCGGTGAGCAAATGCAGACCCTTTGAAGTCATACTGCATGGTACCCATTCCATGGGTCCCAACTCTCCAGGTTCAAGGGATTCTTCCTCCAGCTAAACATGCATGAGAAACCTAGAGTATCGTCCACTGGGTGATTGGGAAACGATTTAAAATGCATCTCAGTTTTTGTATCCTGGTCCTAGGGTTCACCATTCCAGATGCTTTACTAACACTCTCCCCGCTTGGAGAGTCAGTGCCTTTAACCTCCTCTTTGGCACAGCTTGCAATTTCTGTGCAAGATGAACAGGAATAGGGAGAAACAATGAGAGACTAGCTGTAGGTGTCTGCACGGGCAAATATAACGCTCATTGCCCACCAGGAAGAGGAATTAAACAAAGGCTCATTGTGCCCTGCTGGAAACAGATTAGGGCCTGAAGCAATCCTGCGGTTTTGTGCCCAGCTCACAAGAAAGCGAGTTGAAGAAAGGAGCTCAGGGGCACTGTAATTCACAAACCTGCAGAGTTATAAATGACAGCTATCTTCCAAAAGTATATTGAAGTAAGCCTGCGAAGGGGATTTGAATGCGGGGCAGAATTTTTGGAAAACGATTGCAGGGGTTAGACTGGAATTGCCCTGAAAGCATAGGAAAAGAGGCAGAACGTCGACAATGATGCACTTGGCCAAAAAGTGCGTATGCCTTTTTTCCTGAATATATTCAGAAAAAAACGCATACGCACTTTTTGGCGAACCAAGCAAGCCTGTAAAGAAAATCTGCACTACAATGAAGTCTCACTGCCCCCCGGGCAAAAGGGCAATCTGAAAAAAGTGTAAAATCCAGAAAGTTAGGACAGGATATGGAGAACAGGCAGCCTTGTTATGCTGATTGGGAGGATGTAAATTGCCAGCAGCCACCCTGGAGAAGTGTATGGTGTTTCCTGAAACACGTAAGAAACAAAGCAACATAGCCTATGGCACTTCCACTTATGGTCCTATAGCTTACGGAAATTAAAATCAAAAACAGACAGCCACCCCAATATTTGGGACGGCTGTGTTCACAAGAAGCTCGTCTACAGTATCAGGTAAATATCCCAGAAAGCAAAAAATGGATAAAGAAGTTGTGGCACGTACGTGCAATGCAATATCACTCAGCAATGAAATCTGTGTCATCAGGCCCGTAGCGGCATAGTGAGTGGATGCAGGTACGGTGATTCTACGTGAACTACGTCACACAGAAAAAGAAACATCATAAGATATCACTAATACACGGAATGTAAACTTGACTACACATGAACTGAATTACAAAACAGAACAGGGTCTCAAATTTAGAAAACCAACTTGTGCTTGCTTATGGGGAAAGGTGCGTTGGGGTGTTGCATAAAACCAGAGACTGAAATTAGCACAGATAACTTTCCATAAGCCAAATATGTAATAGACAAGACCTACTCCTTGCTCAACGAAATGGACTCAACACCACATATTCAACGCCTAGGAATATACCTGACTAGGAAGAATCTTAAAACCCATGGATATATATGTCTCCGTAAGAGAATCAAGGGTGTGTACAGCGGCCGAAACGCAGCAGTGAAAATCCGATAAATCCCATTATCAAAATAAATTTCGAAAACAAAACACAAAGACAGTGAAATAGAGAGCAATTCTTAAATAATTCACTCAGGGCATGTGATGCAACCGGGATTGGCCACATCTACACCCAGAGCTGGTTGAGACATAAGGCTGGACACTTCAGACTGATAGCATTGGTGAGGTTCGGTGAGCAAATGCAGACCCTTTGAAGTCATACTGCATGGTACCCATTCCATGGGTCCCAAGTCTTCAGGTTCAAGGGATTCTTCCTCCAGCTAAAACATGCATGGGAAACCCACAGTATGGTCCACCGTGTGATTGGGAAACGATTTAAAATGCATCTCAGTTTTCGTATCCTGGTCCTCGGGTTCACCATTCCAGATGCTTTACTAACACTCTCCCCGCTTGGAGAGTCAGTGCCTTTAACCTCCTGTTTGGCACAGCTTGCAATTTCTGTGCAAGATGAACAGGAATAGGGAGAACCAATGAGAGAGTAGCTGTAGGTGTCTGCACGGGCAAATGTAACGCTCATTGCCCACCAGGAAGAGGAATTAAACAAAGGCTCAGTGTGCCCTGCTGGAAACAGATTAGGGCCTGAAGCAATCCTGCGGTTTTGTGCCCAGCTCACAAGAAAGCGAGTTGAAGAAAGGAGCTCAGGGGCACTGTAATTCACAAACCTGCAGAGTTATAAATGACAGCTATCCTCCAAAAATATATTGAAGTAAGCCTGCGAAGGGGACTTGAAAGCGGGCAGAATTTCAGGATAACGATTGCAGGGGGTAGACTGGAATTGCCCTGAAAGCATAGGAAAAGAGGCAGAACGTCGACAATGATGCACTTGGCCAAAAAGGGCGTATGCGTTTTTTCCTGAATATATTCAGGAAAAAACACATACGCCCTTTTGGGCAACCAAGCAAGCCTGTAAAGGAAATCTGCACTACAATGAAGTCTCACTGCCCCACGGGCAAAAGGGCCATCTGAAAAAAGTGTAAAATCCAGAAAGGTAGGACAGGATATGGAGAACAGGGAGCCTTGTTATGCTGATTGGCAGGATGTAAATTGCCAGCAGCCACCCTGGAGAAGTGTATGGTGTTTCCTGAAACACGTAAGAAACAAAGCAACACAGCCTATGGCACTTCCACTTATGGTCCTATAGCTTACGGAAATTAAAATCAAAAACAGACAGCCACCCCAATATTTGGGATGGCTGTGTTCCCAAGAAACTCGTCTACAGTACCAGGTAAATATCCCAGAAAGCAAAAAATGGATAAAGAAGTTGTGGCACGTACGTGCAATGCAATATCACTCAGCAATGAAATCTGTGTCATCAGGCACATAGCGGCACAGTGAGTCGTTGCAGGTACGGTGATTCTACGTGAACTACGTCACACAGAAAAAGAAACATCATAAGATATCACTAATACACGGAATGTAAACTTGACTACACATAAACTGAATTACAAAACAGAACAGGGTCTCAAATTTAGAAAACCAACTTGTGCTTGCTTATGGGGAAAGGTGCGTTGGGGTGTTGCATAAAACCAGAGACTGAAATTAGCACAGATAACTTTCCATAAGCCAAATATGTAATAGACAAGACCTACTCCTTGCTCAACGAAATGGACTCAACAGCACATATTCAACGCCTAGGAATATACCGGACTAGGAATAATCTTAACACCCATGGATATATATGTCTCCGTGAGAGAATCAAGCGTGTGTACAGCGGCCGAAACGCAGGAGTGAAAATCCGATAAATCCCATTATCAAAATAAATTTCGAAAACAAAACACAAACACAGTGAAATAGAGAGCAATTCTTAAACAATTCACTCAGGGCATGTGATGCAACCGGGATTGACCACATCTACACCCAGTGCTGGTTGAGACATAAGGCTGGACACTTCAGGCTGATAGCATTGGTGAGTTTCGGTGAGCAAATGCAGACCCTTTGAAGTCATACTGCATGGTACCCTTTCCATGGGTCCCAACTATCCAGGTTCAAGGGATTCTTCCTCCAGCTAAAACATGCATGGGAAACCCAGAGTATCGTCCACCGTGTGATTGGGAAACGATTTAAAATGCATCTCAGTTTTCGTATCCTGGTCCTCGGGTTCACCATTCCAGATGCTTTACTAACACTCTCCCCGCTTGGAGAGTCAGTGCCTTTAAACGCCTGTTTGGCACAGCTTGCAATTTCTGTGCAAGATGAACAGGAATAGGGAGAACCAATGAGAGACTAGCTATAGGTGTCTGCACGGGCAAATGTAACGCTCATTGCCCACCAGGAAGAGGAATTAAACAAAGGCCCAGAGTGCCCTGCTGAAAACAGATTAGGGCCTGAAACAATCCTTTGGTTTTGTGTCCAGCTCACAAGAAAGCGAGTTGAAGAAAGGAGCTCAGGGGCACTGTAATTCACAAACCTGCAGAGTTATAAATGACAGCTCTCCTCCAAAAATATATTGAAGTAAGCCTGCAAAGGGGACTTCAAAGCGGGGCAGAATTTCAGGAAAACGATTGCAGGGGGTAGACTGGAATTGCCCTGAAAGCATAGGAAAAGAGGCACAACGTCGACAATGATGCAGTTGGCCAAAAAGGGCATATGCGTTTTTTCCTGAATATATTCAGGAAAAAACGCATACGCCCTTTTTGGCCAACCAAGCAAGCCTGTAAAGGAAATCTGCACTACAATGAAGTCTCACTGCCCCCCGGGCAAAAGGGCCATCTGAAAAAAGTGTAAAATCCAGAAAGGTAGGACAGGATATGGAGAACAGGGAGCCTTGTTATGCTGATTGGCAGGATGTAAATTGCCAGCAGCCACCCTGGAGAAGTGTATGGTGTTTCCTGAAACACGTAAGAAACAAAGCAACACAGCCTATGGCACTTCCACTTATGGTCCTATAGCTTACGGAAATTAAAATCAAAAACAGACAGCCACCCCAATATTTGGGACGGCTGTGTTCACAAGATGCTCGTCTACAGTATCAGGTAAATATCCCAGAAAGCAAAAAATGGATAAAGAAGTTGTGGCACGTACGTACAATGCAATATCACTCAGCAATGAAATCTGTGTCATCAGGCCCGTAGCGGCATAGTGAGTGGATGCAGGTACGGTGATTCTCCGTGAACTACGTCACACAGAAGAAGAAACATCATAAGATATCACTAATACACGGAATGTAAACTTGACTACACATGAACTGAATTACAAAACAGAACAGGGTGTCAAATTTAGAAAACCAACTAGTGCTTGCTTATGGGGAAAGGTGGCTTGGGGTGCTGCATAAAACCAGAGGCTGAAATTAGCACAGATAACTTTCCATAAGCCAAATATGTAATAGACAAGACCTACTCTTTGCTGAACTAAATGGACCCAACACCACATATTCAACGCCTAGGAATATACCTGACTAGGAAGAATCTTAAAACCCATGGATATATATGTCTCCGTAAGAGAATCAAGAGTGTGTACAGCGGCCGAAACGCAGCAGTGAAAATCCGATAAATCCCATTATCAAAATAAATTTCGAAAACAAAACACAAAGACAGTGAAATAGAGAGCAATTCTTAAATAATTCACTCAGGGCATGTGATGCAACCGGGATTGACCACATCTACACCCAGAGCTGGTTGAGACATAAGGCTGGACACTTCAGGCTGATAGCATTGGTGAGTCTCGGTGAGCAAATGCAGACCCTTTGAAGTCATACTGCATGGTACCCATTCCATGGGTCCCAACTCTCCAGGTTCAAGGCATTCTTCCTCCAGCTAAAACATGCATGGGAGACCCAGAGTATCGTCCACCGTGTGATTGGGAAACAATTTAAAATGCATCTCAGTTTTCGTATCCTGGTCCTCGGGTTCACCATTCCAGATGCTTTCCTAACACTCTCCCCGCTTGGAGAGTCAGTGCCTTTAACCTCCTGTTTGGCACAGCTTGCAATTTCTGTGCAAGATGAACAGGAATAGGGAGAACCAAAGAGAGACTAGCTGTAGGTGTCTGCACGGGCAAATGTAACGCTCATTGCCGACCAGGAAGAGGAATTAAACAAAGGCTCAGTGTGCCCTGTGGGAAACAGATTAGGGCCTGAAGCAATCCTGCAGTTTTTTGCCAAGCTCACAAGAAAGCGAGGTGAAGAAAGGAGCTCAGGGGCACTGTACTTCACAAACCTGCAGAGTTATAAATGACAGCTATCATCCAAAAGTATATTGAAGTAAGCCTGCGAAGGGGACTTGAAAGCGGGGCAGAATTTCAGGAAAACGATTGCAGGTGGTAGACTGGAATTGCCCTGAAAGCATAGGAAAAGAGGCACAACGTCGACAAGGATGCACTTGGCCAAAAAGGGCGTATGCGTTTTTTCCTGAATATATTCAGGAAAAAAAGCATACGCCCTTTTTGGCCAACCAAGCAAGCCTGTAAAGGAAATCTGCACTACAATGAAGTCTCACTGCCCCCCCGGCAAAAGGGCCATCTGAAAAAAGTGTAAAATCCTGAAAGGTAGGACAGGATATGGAGAACAGGGAGCCTTGTTATGCTGATTGGCAGGATGTAAATTGCCAGCAGCCACCCTGGAGAAGTGTATGGTGTTTCCTGAAACACGTAAGAAACAAAGCAACACAGCCTATGGCACTTCCACTTATGGTCCTATAGCTTACGGAAATTAAAATCAAAAACAGAAAGCCACCCCAATATTTGGGAGGGCTGTGTTCACAAGAAGCTCGTCTACAGTATCAGGTAAATATCCCAGAAAGCAAAAAATGGATAAAGAAGTTGTGGCACGTACGTACAATGCAATATCACTCAGCAATGAAATCTGTGTCATCAGGCCCGTAGCGGCATAGTGAGTGGATGCAGGTACGGTGATTCTACGTGAACTACGTCACACAGAAAAAGAAACATCATAAGATATCACTAATACACGGAATGTAAACTTGACTACACATGAACTGAATTACAAAACAGAACAGGGTCTCAAATTTAGAAAACCAACTAGTGCTTGCTTATGGGGAAAGGTGCGTAGGGGTGCTTCATAAAACCAGAGACTGAAATTAGCACAGATAACTTTCCATAAGCCAAATATGTAATAGACTAGACCTACTCCTTGATCAACGAAATGGACCCAACACCACATATTCAACGCCTAGTAATATACCTGATTAGGAAGAATCTTAAAACCCATGGATATATATGTCTCCGTAAGAGAATCAAGCGTGTGTACAGCGGCCGAAACGCAGTAGTGAAAATCCGATAAATCCCATTATCAAAATAAATTTCGAAAACAAAACACAAAGACAGTGAAATAGAGAGCAATTCTTAAATAATTCACTCAGGGCATGTGATGCAACTGGGATTTAACACCTCTACACCCAGAGTTGGTTGAGACATAAGGCTGGACACTTCAGGCTGATAGCATTGGTGAGTTTCGGTGAGCAAATGCAGACCCTTTGAAGTCATACTGCATGGTACCCATTCCATGGGTCCCAACTCTCCAGGATCAAGGGATTCTTCCTCCAGCTAAAACATGCATGGGAAACCCAGAGTATCGTCCACCGTGTGATTGGGAAACGATTTAAAATGCATCTCAGTTTTCTTATCCTGGTCCTCGGGTTCACCATTCCAGATGCTTTATTAACACTCTTCCCGCTTGGAGAGTCAGTGCCTTTAACCTCCTCTTTGGCACAGCTTGCAATTTCTGTGCAAGATGAACAGGAATAGGGAGAACCAATGAGAGACTAGCTGTAGGTGTCTGCACGGGCAAATGTAACGCTCATTGCCCACCATGAAGGGGAATTAAACAAAGGCTCAGTGTGCCCTGCTGGAAACAGATTAGGGCCTGAAGCAATCCTGCGGTTTTGTGCCCAGCTCACAAGAAAGCGAGTTGAAGAAAGGAGCTCAGGGGCACTGTAATTCACAAACCTGCAGAGTTATAAATAACAGCTATCCTACAAAAATAAATTGAAGTAAGCCTGCGAAGGGGACTGGAAAGCGGGGCAGAATTTCAGGAAAACGATTGCAGGGGGTAGACTGGAATTGCCTTGAAAGCATATGAAAAGAGGCAGAACGTCGACAATGATGCACTTGGCCAAAAAGTGCGTATGCGTTTTTTCCTGAATATATTCAGGAAAAAACGCATACGCACTTTTTGGCCAACCAAGCAAGCCTGTAAATAAATCTGCACTACAATGAAGTCTCACTGCCCCCCGGGCAAAAGGGCCATCTGAAAAAAGTGTAAAATCCAGAAAGGCAGGACAGGATATGGAGAACAGTGAGCCTTGTTATGCCGATTGGCAGGATGTAAATTGCCAACAGCCACACTGGAGAAGTGTATGGTGTTTCCTGAAACACGTAAGAAATAAAGCAACACAGCCTATGGCACTTGCACTTATGGTCCTATAGCTTAGGGAAATAAAAATCAAAAACAGACAGCCACCCCAATATTTGGGACGGCTGTGTTCACAGGAAGCTCGTCTACAGTACCAGGTAAATATCCCAGAAAGCAAAAAATGGATAAAGAAGTTGTGGCACGTACGTGCAATGCAGTATCTCTCAGCAATGAAATCTGTGTCATCAGACCCGTAGCGGTTAGTGAGTGGATGCATGTACGGTGATTCTACGTGAACTACGTCACACAGAAATAGAAACATCATAAGATATCACTGATAAACGGAATGTAAACTTGACTACACATGAACTGAATTACAAAACAGAACAGGGTCTCAAATTTAGAAAACCAACTAGAGCTTGCTTATGGGGAAAGGTGCATTGGGGTGCTGCATAAAACCAGAGACTGAAATTAGCACAGATAACTTTCCATAAGCCAAATATATAATAGACAAGACCTACCACTTGCTCAAAGAAATAGACCCAACACCACATGTTCAACGCCTAGGAATATACATGACTAAGAAGAATCTTAAAACCCATAGATATATATGTTTCCGTAAGAGAATCAAGCGTGTGTACAGCGGCCGAAACGCCGCAGTGATAATCCGATAAATCCCATTATCAAAATAAATTTCGAAAACAAAACACAAAGACAGTGAAATAGAGAGCAATTCTTAAATAATTCACTCAGGGCATGTGATGCAACCGGGATTGACCACATCTACACCCAGAGCTGGTTGAGACATAAGGCTGGACACTTCAGGCTGATAGCATTGGTGAGTTTTGGTGAGCAAATGCAGACCCTTTGAAGTCATACTGCATGGTACCCATTCCATGGTTCCCAACTCTCCAGGTTCAAGGGATTCTTCCTCCAGCTAAAACATGCATGGGAAACCCAGAGTATGGTCCACCGAGTGATTGGGAAACGATTTAAAACGCATCTCAGTTTTCGTATCCTGGTCCTCGGGTTCACCATTCCAGATGCTTTACTAACACTCTCCCCGCTTGGAGAGTCAGTGCCTTTAACCTCCTGTTTGGCACAGCTTGCAATTTCTGTGCAAGATGAACAGGAATAGGGAGAACCAATGAGAGATTAGCTGTAGGTGTCTGCACGGGCAAATGTAATGCTCATTTCCCACCAGGAAGAGGAATTATCCAAAGGCTCACTGTGCCCTGCCGGAAACAGATTAGGGCCTGAAGGAATCCTGCGGTTTTGTGCCCAGATCACAAGAAAGCGAGTTGAAGAAAGGAGCTCAGGGGCACTGTAATTCACAAACCTGCAGAGTTATAAATGACAGCTATCCTCTAAAAATATATTGAAGTAAGCCTGCAAAGGGGACTTGAAAGCGGGGCAGAGTTTCAGGAAAACCACTGCATGGGGTAGACTGGAATTGCCCTGAAAGCATAGGAAAAGAGGCAGAACGTCGACAATGATGCACTTGGCCAAAAAGGGCGTATGCGTTTTTTCCTGAATATATTCAGGAAAAAACGCATACGCCCTTTTTGGCCAACCAAGCAAGCCTGTAAATGAAATCTGCACTACAATGAAGTCTCACTGCCCCCCGGGCAAAAGGGCCATTTGAAAAAAGTGTAAAATCCAGAAAGGTAGGACAGGATATGGAGAACAGGGAGTTTTGTTATGCTGATTGGCAGGATGTAAATTGCCAGCAGCCATGCTGGAGAAGTGTATGGTGTTTCCTGAAACACTTAAGAAACAGAGCAACACAGCCTATGGCACTTCCACTTATGGTCCTATAGCTTACGGAAATTAAAATCAAAAACAGACAGCCACCCCAATATTTGGGACGGCTGTGTTCCCAAGAAGCTCGTCTACAGTACCAGGTAAATATCCCAGAAAGCAAAAATGGATAAAGAAGTTGTGGCACATATGTGCAATGCAATATCACTCAGCAATGAAATCTGTGTCATCAGGCCCGTAGCGGCACAGTGAGTGGATGCAGGTACGGTGATTCTACGTGAACTACGTCACACAGAAAAAGAAACCTCATAAGTTATCACTAATACACGGAATGTAAACTTGACTACACATGAACTGAATTACAAAACAGAACAGGGTCTCAAATTTAGAAAATCAACTAGTGCTTGCTTATGGGGAAAGGTGCGTTGGGGTGCTGCATAAAACCAGAGACTGAAATTAGCACAGATAACTTTCCATAAGCCAAATATGTAATAGACAAGACCTACTCCTTGATCAACGAAATGGACCCAACACCACATATTCAACGCCTAGGAATATACCTGACTAGGAAGAATCTTAAAACCCATGGATATATATGTCTCCGTAAGAGAATCAAGCGTGTGTACAGCGGCCGAAACACAGCAGTGAAAATCCGATAAATCCCATTATCAAAATAAATTTAGAAAACAAAACACAAAGACAGTGAAATAGAAAGCAATTCTTAAATAATTCACTCAGGGCATGTGATGCAACCGGGATTGACCACATCTACACACAGAGCTGGTTGAGACATAAGGCTGGACACTTCAGGCTGATAGCATTGGTGAGTTTCGGTGAGCAAATGCAGACCCTTTGAAGTCATACTGCATGGTACCCATTCCATGGGTCCCAACTCTCCAGGTTCAAGGCATTCTTCCTCCAGCTAAAACATGCATGGGAAACCCAGAATATCGTCCACCATGTGATTGGGAAACGATTTAAAATGCATCTCAGTTTTCGTATCCTGGTCCTCGGGTTCACCATTCCAGATGCTTTACTAACACTCCCCGCTTGGAGAGTCAGTGCCTTTAACCTCCTCTTTGGCACAGCTTGCAATTTCTGTGCAAGATGAACAGGAATAGGGAGAACCAATGAGAGACTACCTGTAGGTGTCTGCACGGGCAAATGTAACGCTCATTGCTGACCAGGAAGAGGAATTAAACAAAGGCCCAGTGTGCCCTGCTGGAAACAGATTAGGGCCTGAAGGAATCCTGCGGTTTTGTGCCCAGCTCACAAGAAAGCGAGTTGAAGAAAGGAGCTCAGGGGCACTGTAATTCACAAACCTGCAGAGTTATAAATGACAGCTATCCTCCAAAAATATATTGAAGTAAGCCTGCGAAGGGGACTTGAAAGCGGGGCAGAATTTCAGGAAAACGATTGCAGGGGGTAGACTGGAATTGCCCTGAAAGCATAGGAAAAGAGGCACAACGTCGACAATGATGCACTTGGCCAAAAAGGGCGTATGCGTTTTTTCCTGAATATATTCAGGAAAAAACGCATACGCCCTTTTTGGCCAGCCAAGCAAGCCTGTAAAGGAAATCTGCACTACAATGAAGTCTCACTGCCCCCCTGGCAAAAGGGCCATCTGAAAAAAGTGTAAAATCTAGAAAGGTAGGACAGGATATGGAGAAGAGGGAGCCTTGTTATGCTGATTGGCAGGATGTAAATTGCCAACAGCCACCCTGGAGAAGTGTATGGTGTTTCCTGAAACACATAAGAAACAAAGCAACACAGCCTATGGCACTTGCACTTATGGTCCTACAGCTTAGGGAAATTAAAATCAAAAACACCCAGCCACCTCAAAGTTTGGGACCTCTCTGTTCACAAGAACCTCGTTTACAGTACCAGGTAAATATCTCAGGGAGCAAACAATGGATAAAGAAGTTGTGGTACGTACGTACAATGGAATATCACTCAGCAATGAAATCTGTGTCATCAGGCCCGTAGTGGCATAGTGAGTGGATACAGGTATGGTGATTCTACGTGAAATAAGTCACACATAAAAAGAAACATCATAAAATATCACTAATACACAGTATGTAAACTTGACTACACATGAACTGAATTACAAAACAGAACAGTCTCAAATTTAGAAAACCAACTTGTGCTTTCTTATGGAGAACGGTGCGTTGGAGTGCTGCATAAAACCAGAGACTGAAATTAGCACAGATACCGTTCCATAAGCCAAATATGTAATAGACAAGACCTACTCCTTGCTCAACGAAATGGACTCAACACCACATATTCAACGCCTAGGAATATACCTGACTAGGAAGAATCTTAAAACCCGTGGATATTTATGTCTCCGTAAGAGAATCAAGAGTGTGTACAGCGGCATTAACGCAGCAGTGAAAATCCGATAAATCCCAGTGTCAAAAAAAATTTCAAAAACAAAACACAATGACAGTGAAATAGAGAGCAATTCTTAAATAACTCACACAGGGCATGTGATGCAACCTGGTTTACCACATCTACACCCAGAGCTGGGTGAGAGATAAGGCTTGACCCTTTGGGCTGATAGCATTGGTGAGGTTCAGTGAGCAAATGCAGACCCTTTGATGTCATACTGCCTGGTACCCATTCCATGGCTCCCAACTCTCCAGGGTCAAGGGATTCTTCCTTCTGCTAAAATTTGCATGGGAAACCCAGAGTATGCTCCACCGTGTGACTGGGAAACCTTTTTACATGCATGTCTGTTTTCGTCCCCTTTTACTCAGGTTCACCATTCCAGACCCTTTTCTTACACTCTCCCCATTTGGAGAGTCAGTGCCTTTAACCTCCTGTTTGGCACTGTTTGCAATTTCTGCGCAAGATGAACAGGAATAAGGAGAACCAATGGGAGACTATCTGTAGGTGTGTGCACGGGCAAATATTTTTTTTAACATCTTTATTGGGGTATAATTGCTTTACAATGGTGTGTTAGTTTTTGCTTTATAACAAAGTGAATCAGCTATACATATACATATGCTCCCTGTGTCTTCCCTCTTGTGTCTCCCTCCCTCCCTCTCTCCCCCTTCCACCCCTCCAGGCTGTCCCAACGCCCCGAGCTAATATCCCTGTGCCTTGCGGCTGCTTCCCCCTTGCTATCTACCTTACTACATTTGTTAGTGTGTATATGTCCATGACTCTCTCTCGCCCTGTCAAAACTCACCATTCCCCCTCCCCATATCCTCAATTCCGTTCTCCAGTAGGTCTGCGCCTCTATTCCTGTCTTATCCCTAGGTTCTTCATGACATTTTTTTCCTTTAAATTCCATATATATGTGTTAGCATACGCTATTTGTCTTTTTCTTTCTGACTTACTTCACTCTGTATGACAGACTCTAGGTCTATCCATCTCATTACAAATAACTCAGTTTCATTTCTTTTTAAGGCTGAGTAATATTCCATTGTGTATATGTGCCACATCTTCTTTATCCATTGGTCCGATGATGGGCGCTTAGGTTCCTTCCATCTCCGGGCTATTGTAAATAGAGCTGCAATGAACATTTTGGTACATGACTCTTTTTGAATTTTGGTTTTCTCAGGGTATATGCCCAGTATGCACAGGCAATTTTAACACTCATTTCCCAACAGGAAAAGGAATTAACCAAAGGCTCAGCATGCCGTGCTGGAACAAGATTAGGGCCTGAAGCAATCCTGCGGTTTTGTGGCCAGCTCACAAGAAAGCGAGTTGAGGAAAGGAGCTCAGGGGCACTGTCATTCACATACCTGCAGACTTATAAATGACAGAAATCGTACAAAAATATATTGAATTAAGGCTGCGAAGAGGACTTGAAAGTGGGGCAGAATTGCTGGAATCCGATTTCAGGAGGTAGACGTGAATTGCTCTGAAAGCATAAGAGAAGTGGCAGAACCTCGTCAATGAAGCACTTGGCCAAAAGGGCATATGCATTTTTTCCAGGGCCATCATTCACGGGGAGTAGGAGGCTCCCAGCATGCTCCAGTGGCCAACAAGGGCCCACGTCGCCAAGGCGATGTGAGCTAGCCAGGCAGGAGTGACCTGACATCAGAGGGCCCACCTCACAGAATGGTAGGGAACCCAGCCAGGATCAGACTCTCCCAGAGGGCCCACATCACCAAGGTGATGGGAACCAGGCAGGAGTGTCCTCACACCCGTGGGGCCACATCATCAAAAGTTGAGGTACCCAGCACATGTGGCCTCAAACCAGAGGACCCACATCACCATGGGTTTCGGAGTGAGGCAGGCAGGATTAACCTCACAACACATGTCCCATTGTATACAAAAGGTGTGGAAACCAGCAGTTGGATCTTCCTAGCAGGCGGCCCAGAGCACTGAGGCTATGAGATCCAGGCCGGCATGAACTCACAACAGAGGGCCCTCATTGTGATTCTGTAAGCAACCCAGCCGTTGTGACCTCAGAGCAGAAGGCCCACATCCCCATGGGGAAGGGAAACAAGCAGGAGTGTCATCGCAAGAGTGGGCACACATGAAAAAATGTGGGGAGCCCAGCAATTAGTGCCTGATGCCAGAGGGCCCTCATCACCGAGGGGCGGTGGCTCCCAGCCAGCTCCGACTGCTACCAGAGGGGCGACGTCGCCAATGCGGAGTGCGACAACCAGGCAGGAGTGACCTCAGAGCAGAGGGTCAACCTCACAGAAGTGTGAAGAACTAAAGAGGATCAGATTCTCACCAGAGGGCCCACATCACCAAGGGAATGGGAACCAGGCAGGAGTGTCCTCACACTAGTGGGGCCACATCACCGAAAAGTGAGGGACCCAGCACACGTGGCCTCAAACCAGAGGACACACATCACAAGGGAGCTGGGATTGAGGCAGGCAGGAGGAGCCTCAAAACAGAGGGACCATAGAATTAAAGAGGTGAAGAATCCCGCAGTTGGAACCTCCCAGCAGGCGGCCAGGAGCAGCGAGACTATGGGATCCAGGCCGGAGTGATCTCACACCAGAGGGCCGTCATCATGAAACTGTGAGCAACCTAGGCGTTGGGATCTCAGAGCAGAAGGCCCACATTCCCATGGGGTTGGGAACCTGTCAGAAGTGTACTCGCACCACAGGGCACACATCAGAGAATTTAGGGAACCCAGGAGTTAGGGCCTGACGCCAGAGGGCCCTCATTACCAAGGGGTGGAGACTCCAATCAGGCACCAACACCCAACTGAGGTCCCACGTCGCCAAGGTGACGTGTGACAGCCAGGTAGGAGTGACCTCACCGCAGAGGGCCTACCTCACAGAAGGGTGAGGAACACAGCCAGGATAAGACTCTCACCAGAGGGCCCACATCACCAAGGTGATCAGAACCAGGCAGGAGAGTCTTCACACCAGTGTGGCCACATCATAGAAAGGTGAGGAACCCAGCACATGTGGCCTAAACCAGAAGACCCACATCTCCAAGGGGCTCGGAATGAGGCAGGCAGGAGTAGCCTCACAACACAGGGCCCATAGAATAAAAAAGCTGAGGAATCCAGCAATGGGAACCTCCCAGCAGGCGGCCAAGAGCACCAAGTCTATGCGATTCAGGCCGCAGTAAACTCACAGCAGAGGGTCCACATCATGAAACTGCGAGCAACCCAGCCATTTGGACCTCAGAGCAGAAGGTCCACATCCCCAAGGTGTTGGGAGCATGGCAGGAGTGTCCTCGCACCACTTAGCACATATCAGAAAATGTGGGTACCCAGCAGTTAGGGCCTGACGCCAGAGGGCCCTCATCACTGAGGGGAGGAGGCTCCCAGCATGTTCCAACTACCACAAGAGGGCCCACGTCACCAAGGCGGGGTGTGCCAGCCAGGCAGGAGTGACCTCACAGCAGACGGCCCACCTCAAAGAAGTGTGAGGAACCCAACCAGGATCAGACTCTCACCAGAGGGCCCATATCACCAAGGGGACGGGAACCAGGCACGAGTGTCCTCACACCAGTGGGGCCACATCACTAAAAGATGAGGAAACTGGCACATGTGGCCACAAACCAGAGGACCTACATCACCAAGGGGCTGGGAGTGACACAGGCAGGAGGAGCCTCCCAACACAGGGCCCAAAGAATAAAAAAGGTGAGGAACCCAGCAGTTGGAACTTCCCAGCAGGTGGCCCAGAGTACAGAGGCTATGGGATCTAGGAATGAGTGAACTAACACCAGAGAGCTAACATCAGGAAACTGTGAGCAACCCAGTCGTTGGAACCTCAGAGCAGAAGGCCCATATCGCCATGGGGATGGGAACATTTCACGAGTGTCCTGGCATCACTGGGCTCACATCAGAAAACCTGGGGAGCCCAGCAGTTAGAGCCTGACACCAGAGGGACCTCATCACCGAGGACAGGAGTCTCCAAAAGGATCCAACTGCCACCAGAGGGCCGACGTCACCAAGGCAATGGGAGCAAGCCAGGCAGGAGTTACCTCAGAGCACAGGGCCCACCTCACAGAACGGTAAGGAACCCAGCCAGGATCAGACTCTCACCAGAGGGGCCACATCACCAAGGGGCTGGGAAACAGGCACGAGTGTCCTCACACCATTGGGGCCACATCATCGAAAGGTGAGGGACCCAGCACACGTGGCCTCACACCAGAGGACACACATCACAACGGGGCTGGGATTGAGGCAGGCAGGAGGAGCCTCAAAACAGAGGGCCCATAGAATAAAAAAGGTGAGGAATCCCGCAGTTGGAACCTCCCAGCAGGCGCCCAGGAGCAGCAAGCCTATGGGATCTAGGCCGGAATGAACGCACATCAGAGGGCCCTCATCATGAAACTGTGAGCACCCCAGCCGTTGGGACCTCAGAGCAGAAGGCCCAAATTCCCATGGGGTTGGGAACCTGACAGGAGTGTACTCGCACCACAGGTCGCACATCTGCAAATTTTGGGAGCCCAGGAGTTAGGGTCTGACGCAAGAGGGCCCTCATTACCGAGGGACGGAGACTCGCAGCAGACACCAACTCCCAACTGAGGGCCCACGTCACCAAGGTGATGTGTGCCAGCCAGGCAGGAGTGACCTCACCGCAGAGGGCCTACCTCACAGAAGGGTGAGGAAACCAGCCAGGATAAGACTCTCACCAGAGGGCCCACATCACCAAGGGGATCGGAACCAGGCAGGAGGGTCCTCACACCAGTGTGGCCACATTATAGAAAGGTGAGGAACCCAGAACATGTGGCCTAAAACAGGGGACCCACATCTCCAAGGGGCTAGGAGTGAGGCAAGCAGGAGTATCCTCACAAAACAGAGCCCACAGAATAAAAGTTGTGAGGAATCCAGCAGTTGGAACCGGCCAGTAGGCCGCCCAGAGCACAGAGTCTATGGGATCCAGGCCACAGCAAACTCACAGCAGAGGTCCCACATCATGAAACTGTGAGCAACCCAGCGGATGGGACCTCAGAGCAGAAGGCCCACATCCCTATGGGGATGGGAACCTGACAGGAGTGTCCTCGGCCCACTTCCACGAATCAGAAAATGTGGGAACCCAGCAGTTAGGACCTGAGGCCAGAGGACCCTCATCACCGAGGGGAGGAGGCTCCCAGCAGGCTCTAACTGCCACCATAAGGCCGATGTCACCAAGCCGGGGTGTGCCAACCAGGCAGGAGTGACCTCAGAGCAGAAAGCCCACCTCACAGAAGTGTGAGGAACCCAACAAGGATCAGACTGTCACCAGAGGGCCAACATCACCAAGGGAATGGGAACCAGGCAGGAGTGTCCTCACACCAGTGGGGCTACATCACCATAATTTGAGGGACCCAGCACACGTGGCCTCAAACCTGAGGACACACATCACCAAGGGGCTGGGAGTGAGGCAGGCCAGAGGATCCTCAAAACAGAGGGACCATAGAATAAAAAAGGTGAGGAATCCCACAGTTGGAACCTCCGGCAGGCAGCCAGGAGCAGCGAGGCTATGGGATCTAGGCAGGAGTGAACTCACACCAGAGGGCCCTCATCATGAAACTGTGAGCAACACAGCCGTTGGGACCTCAGAGCAGAAGGCTCACATCCCCATGGGGATGGGAACCTGGCAGGAGTGTCCTTGCACCACTTAGCACGAATCAGAAAATGTGGGAACCCAGCAGTTAGGGCCTGAGGCCAGAGGGCCCTCATCACTGAGGGGAGGAGGCTCCCAGCAGGCTCCAACTGCCACCATATGGCCGACGTTGCCAAGGCGGGGTGTGCCAGCCAGGCAGGAGTGACCTCAGAGCAGAGGGCCCACCTCACAGAAGGGTGAGGAACCTAACCAGGATCAGACTCTCACCAGAGGGCCAACATCACCAAGGTGATGGGAACCAGGCAAGACTGTCCTAACAGCAGTGGGGCCAACATCACCAAGGGAATGGGAACCAGGCAAGAGTGTCCTCACACCAGTGTGGCCACATTATAGAAAGGTGAGGAACACAGCACATGTGGCCTCAAACAAGGGGACACACATCACGAAGGGGCTGGGAGTGAGGCATGCAGGAGGAGACGCACAACCGAGGGCCCATAGAATAAAAAAGGTGAGGAATCGAGAAGTTGGAAACTCCAAGCTGGAGGCCCAGAGCACTGACACTATGGGATACAGGCCAGAGTGAACACACAGCAAAGGGCCCACATCATGAAACTGTGAGCAACCCAGCAGTTGGGACCACAGAACAGAAGTCCCACATGCCCATGGGGATGGGAACCTGGCAGGAGTGACTCGCACCACTGGGCACACATCAGAAAATGTGTGGAGCCCAGCACTTAGGGCCTGACACCAGAAGGCCCTCATCACTGAGGGGAGGAGGCCCCAGCACACTCCAACTGCCACCAGAGGGTCCACATCGCCAAGGCGACGTGCGCCAGCCAGACAGGATTGACCTCACAGCAGAGGGCCCACATCATGAAAGTGTGAGCAACCCAGCCGTTAGGACCTCAGAACAGAAGGCCCACACGCTCATGAGGATGGGAACCTGGCAGGAGTGCCCTCGTACCACTTAGCACGTATCAGAAAATGTGGGAACCCCGCCATTAGGGTCTGACGCCAGAGGGCCTCATCACCGCGGGAAGGAGGCTCCCAGCAGGCTCCAACTGCCACCAGGGTGCCGAAGTCAACAAGGCGGGTTGTGCCAGCCAGGCAGGAGTGACCTCAGAGAAGAGGGCTCACCTCACGGATGTGTGAGGAACCCAACCAGGATCAGAGTCTCACCAGAGGGCCCACATCACCAAGGGGATGGGAACCAGGCAGGAGTGTCCACACACCAGTGGGGCCACATCATCAAAAGATGAGGAACCCATCACATATGGCCTCAAACCTGAGGACATACATCACCATGTGGTTGGGAGTGAGGCAGGTATCTGGAGGGGCACATTTAACTCTAATTTCCCACCAGGAAGAGGAATTAACCAAAGGCTCAGAGTGCCGTGCTGGACCCTGATTATGGCCTGAAGCAAACCTGCAGTTTTGTGGCCAGCTTACAAGGAAGCGAGTTAAGAAAGGAGCTCAGGGGCACTGTAATTCACAAACCTGCAGAGATAAATGACAGCTATTGGCAAAAATATATCGAAGTAAGTCTGCAAAGAGGACTTGAAAACGAGGCAGAATTGCAGGAATCATATTTCAAGAGGTAGATTGGAATTGCATTTAAAGCATATGAAAAGCGGCAGATCTTTGACAGTGATGCACATGGACAAAAAGTGCGTATACATTTTTCCTGAATATATTCAGGAAAAAACGCATATGAACATTTTGGCCAACCAAGCACTCCAGCAATGGAAATCCACACTACAATGAAGTCACATTTCCCATTCGTCAAAAAGGCCATCTGAATAAAGTGTAAAAACCAGAAACACAGGACAGGCCATGGAGAACAGAGAGCCGTGTTATGCTGATGGGCGGGATGTAAATTGCCAACAGACACTCTGGAGATGTTCATGGTGTATCCTGAAACATCTAGAAAACAAAGCTACAGAGCCTAGGGCACTTCCACTTTTGGCCCTATAGCTTAGGAAAATTAAAATCAACAAGACACAGCCAACACAAAATTTAGGGCTGCTGTGTTTACAAGAACCTCGAGTCCAGTACAAATTAAATATCCCAGAAAGAAAAAAATGGATAAAGAAGTTGTGCTACTTACGTACAACGGAATATCACTCAGCAGTGAAATCAATGTCATCAGGCCTGTAGCAGCAAATTGAGTGGATTTAATTATGATGATTCTAAGAGAAATATATCACACAAAGAAAGATAATTATCATAAGATATCACTAATAGAGGGAGTGTAAACTTGGCTACACATAAACTGAATTACAAAACCGAACAGAGTCTCACATTTAGATAAAAACCTTATGCTTGCTTAAGGGGAAAGTTGAGTTGGGCTGCTGTATAAAAACAGATTGAAATTAGCACACATACCATTCCATAAGCCAAATACGTAATAAACAAGACCTACTCTTTGCTCAACGAAATAGACTCATCCATGGTGTATCACCTCACACCTATTAGAATGGGCATCATCAGAAAATCTACAAACAACAAATGCTGGAAACGGTGTGGAGATAAGGAATCCTCTTCCACTATTGTTGGGAACGTAAATTGATACAGTCACTGTGGAGAACATTATGGAGTTTCTTATAAAACTAAGAATAGAATTACCATATGATACAGCAATCCCTCTACTGGGCATATACCCAGACAAAACCATAAATCAAAAAGAGACATTCACCACAATGTTCATTGCATCACTATTTACACTATCCAGGAAATGGAAGCAACCTAAATGCCCACAGACAGACGAATGCATAAAGATGTGGTACATATATAAAATGGAATATTACTAAGCCATAAAAAGGAATGAAATTGGGACATTTGTAGAGACGTTGATGGATCTAGAGACTGTCATACAGAGTGAAGTAAGTCAGAAAGAGAAAAACAAATCTTGTATATTAATGCATATATGTGGAACCTAGAAAAATTGTACAGATGAACCGTTTTGCAAGGCAGAAATAGAGCAATACATGTATACAACAAACGTATGGACAACAAGGGGGGAAAGCTGTTGGGGATGGTGGTGGGAGGAGTTGAGATATTGGGATTGGTATGTATACATTTATATGTATAAAGTAGATAACCAAAAACAACCTGCTGTATAAAAATATAAAATTAAATTCAAAATAAAAAAATAAAATTAAAAAAAGTAAAACAGAAAAATATTCTTCCCTTCACATACATGTATTTATATGAATAAATTATTTCCATGCTTATATCTGTAAATACACAAAAGAGGAATAAAATCTACCTTGAACCAAAAACGAAAAAAAGATAAAAAAGAACAGAACCCACCAGTTACACAGAGGAAAACCGTTTCAGGGCACTTGCTCCAATTGCAAACAATTCTGAAGTTGGTCAGTGGTGGGGAATCATCTCCCATTCAGCCAGCATGCTCCTCGCAACAAGCGTCCTCACTGCAAAGCTGGTGGACCGTGCCGAGGTATCTGTGAGTAAACGTGGGCCGAGCCCCAGGCCAGCTGCTGCTGAAATGTTCCCACCCTTCCAAGGCTAAACACCTGAATATGTACAAGGACTTGAAAACCTAGAGGAAGGGCCATGGAGCCACATGAGGGACAGCATGCCAGCCGACTTGGTGCCTGCAGGCCAGCCAGGATGGTCCTGGCCCTGGGTGCTCTTCTGGAAGCTCTCCATTTCCCTGCCTGAGATACCCCTGCTGTCCCGGCCCCCACTGCTTTCTTCCTTCCTCACCTGTGCCCAGGGAGAAATTCCAGCGGCAGGTGTGGGTGACACATCCTCTTCTTTAGCAGGTAGCATCTTGGCAACTGCTGCAGAAAGTCCAGCAGAGCCCCACTCACACTGGGACACCCACAAAGCCGTGGCCTCTCACTCCCTCCCACCAGCCCAGCCCCGAGACTGCTGACAGGGCAGAGAAAATGGCGTCAGGCACAGCTGCAGGGGCTCTTGCTGCCTGGAGCGGTGTTTATATTGATCTCAACCCAGGCACACCTGGGGAGGGCTGGCCGGCACGGTCAGGCTTCCCAAGCCAGCCAATAATCACCCCTCAGGGGCTCACAGTTGCTGAAAATGGAACTTGCTGAATTGGCCAGGTCCAAGGAACAGGTGTGGGCTCCTGAGAGTCAGGATAGACAAGGGGCTGCAGCTCTGGCTTGTTTTCTAATTATATTATCTGGCCCATGAGTGGGAGACAACTTCAAGAAAACCCTCTCCTAATGAGAGGAACCCAGGAGTCAGGGAGAGGAGGGGTGGGTGGTGGTTGGAGACAGAGGCCTGGTGCCCCGGGTGCAGTGGAAGTCTCTGGAAGACCAGGTGGAGGAGGCCGCACAGAGTGATGCCCAGGGTCACAGACCTGTCAGAGCTGCTGTTTGTTAGTTCAAGTCCTGCTCTGAGGTGCTCTGTGTCAGATCTGAGCGACAGGTGAGCTGGGAGTGCTCTGCAATGAGGGCTATGTGCACGGTTCCTGTGTGCCCAGCCCTGCCAAGGTACCTGCAAGGGTAGCTCTGTATCCTGGGAGGGGCCTGACCACGGGAGCCCCATGGACTGCAGAGGACCTGCCCAGGGAATCCCATATCCTGGGAGGGGCCTGAACACGAGAGCCCCGTGGTCTGGGGTGGGGGTAGGGTACCTGCCCAGGTGAGCTCCATATCCTGGGATTGGCCTGACCTCGAGAGCCCCATGGGCTGCTGGAGTCCTGGTAAAGGATGTCAGGACAGTCAGTGAAGCCACTGAGGATATACCTCCAGTAGTTCCTAAATCCTACACCCTGCTGGTCATTCTACCAACCACCAGGACTTGGTATTCTGTATTAGTCTTCACTGATGCCTTCTTTTGTATTCCATTAGTCCCAGAGTCACAAGAAATTTTGGCTTGTGAGTGACAGGACTCAACATACAACTAAAACAATACTTCCAGGCTGTCTTGCCCCAAGGGTTCAAAAATTCCCACACCATCTTTGGGGAAAGCTCAGCTAAAGACCTAAAAGTTCTACCTCTGGAAAAGGAAACACTCCTTCAATATTCAGACGACATTCTGATCGCCAGCCCTACTAAGGAGGCCTCAGAACTACCAAGCCAATAAAGGATAGAAGTTGTCCACGAAAAAGCTCAAGTATCACAGACTACGGTGACCTGCCTGGGCTTCATTCTCACAGAAGGTCGGAGAAGCCCATCCCAGGAAAGGGAAGAAACAATTTACAGCCTTACCCCTTTCTGAAACTAGAAGACAGCTTAGGGGTTCCTGAGGAAGCCAGGGTTTCCTGCCTCTGGATCCCTAACTACAGTCTACTAGCTGGGCCTCTATATGAAACACTGAAAGGAAAAGATGATGATCCTTTTGAATAGAATCCAGAAGTGGCCTTTCAAGAATGGAAAGAGCAGTCAATTCAGACCCTTGCCCTGGAACTCCCTAATTTAGCTAAACCCTTTGACCTTTACATTCCTGGTGAAAGGTGAATCGCCATTGGAGTATTAGTGCAAAAACTGGGACCACTTGAAATGGAACAATGCAAGAATGCCATCCAGGTAGGATAAACTATGGTCACCAAGGGGCTTGGCCCACCGCCACATCTGGCCAAGATACTGGTGGTATCTGAAAACCTGGAAATCAGCAGCCCAAAAGGCCACCTCCCTTCTAAGGGAAACGGACCCCACGTGGTGATCCTAACCCCCAACCATGCCCTGAAGTTGCAGGGTTTGCTCCGTGGGCACACTGACCTCGATTGAGGAGGCCCTCCAACTCCAACCTCCAGAGAGATAACCGGGGGCAACGGGGCACCATGACGACCCGTGTGACCATCACTTGACCTGGAGTTTCTCTCATAAAACAACAAGAGTGTGTCCCAAAAGAGTAGACTACTGCTTGCAGTACTTACTGTACCCAGAGGGGAGCTAATAATCTTGGCGGGGGAACCGTATATCATGCTGTCACCATAGAAAAGCCTACAGACACCCTGATGATGGTGGCCAATAAGACCGGCTGGACTCCTGTTTACTTCCAAAGGCTCTTGACTCAGTGACCATCATGATCCTTCATCACCACTGACCCTGGACTGTCTGGGAGCTGAGCGGGCAGGATCCTGACACCTGGTGCTGTTTTTACGTTAATTCAGGGGCCTAATGGAAGAAAGCGCAGACTGTTGGTCAGAGCATCTAGGCTGGCAGAAACGGTCAGTCAGAGCATCTAGGCTGGCAGAAACGGTCAGCCTAAGGTGGCCGAACAAATGTGGGGCGGAGTGAAACTGGACCTCACAGCGCCACTGCACATCTCCTTTCTGGACCCTTAAAGGTCATTAGAATCTATAACACTTCCAATACTGGTGCTCAGGTGGACGAGCAGGGAGGCAGGAGGCCTGGGGACAATCAACGTCACCTGGAGGCTGCTGGGGAGAAGTTCTGACCCTCGCCCACGGGTATGAAGCCTCCTAACTCAGCACTCAGCAGTTACAGAAGAAGGGTCTGCACCCGCAGCACTCCAAGAATGAGGAAAGGGACAAAAGGCAGAAGAGAAGTTTGTCCCAGGCAGAGCCCCTTAAAAATGCCTGGGAGATAAAAATAGAATCTGGGCAATAAAATAAAGTCTAACCATTTTTATCCTTTGTGCTTTGTCTAATTTCAGGTGCTCCTAGTGTCCCGCATACAGAGGTTCCACACCCGGCACTTCAGACCAGATTTCCTAGAGCAGAATGGCTCGATGACACTTCAGCTCCTGGGGCCCAGTTCAGACTCCGTGACATAGAGCCTGAGCTGCAGCCAACCAGGTTCTCGAGAGCTCAGCCCCCTCCCTCCCAGTGACTCTGACAGGATCTCTACACAGCAGCCCAGCCCACAGCCCACAGGGTAGCACCTCTCCATTCTCTGATCAAAATATAAAGTTTCCTTTGCTTTTGAACCAAACTCAGTCTCGATCTATTGGCTCCAATGACACTGGGCAGGGGGACACTTGTTGGCGTCCACTCTGGAGGATCAGTAACAGAAATTGAGAACATTGTAACTTCAATGAACAGATGTGTGAGCCAAACTGTAATTAACATAGAACAGTGTATAAGGCTCGGGTAAAATAAGATGTTTCTAACACTTCCATTTGATATTTCCATCACTTTCTTATAAGCAAGTTCAGTGAAAAGGTTTGTCTTCTTTGTCAGGTCAATATTAGAGAAACAAAGTGATTTCTTTCCAAGGATGTACATCTAATAATCTTGGTTAAAGCTTCAATCTTGTTTTAAATGCTTTTGCATTGAAAATGATACCTCTCTTTCAGCTCCCCCATTTCTGAGAAGCATAAAATCTTATAATTTATTATTACCAAAGGGAAATGGTAGGAGGAGGGATAAATTAACAGTTTGGGATTAACACATACACACTGCTATGTATGAAATCATCAGCAAGGAACTACTGTATAGCACAGGGAACTACACTCAATATTTTGCAATAACCTATAAGGGGAAATGATCTGAAAAAGAATAGATATTTTTATTGACATCATCCATCAATGACAGTAAAAATGGAATCTAAGGGAAGACAGTGGTGAGTGCTTCTGACCCTGAAGACTTCAATCATCTAAAGTTTGGACTCTGCCTACTTCCCAAGGCCCTTAATGAACATATGTGTAGCCGTAGCTTAAAAAATTCCCCAGTTTGGGTTGCGGAGAGACACTGATATTTAAAATCCCCTGGTGTTCTCCTCACATGAATGGGACCCTTCCTACACCTAAAACATGCCTGTCACACCCAGAGGATGGTATACCGTCTGATCGGGAAAAGTTTGGAAAAGGCATCTCATCTCCTCATCTCTTGGTGCTAGGGTTCACCACTCCAGCGTCTTTACTAACAGTCTCCCCACTTGGAGATGTCAGCACTGTCAACATCCTGTTGCATACAGTTTGGAATTTGTCCAGAGGATGAAGCAGAAGGAGGAGGAACAATGAGAGACAAGTCCTAGGTGTTCGGACAGGCACATGCCACTCTAATTTCCAATCAGGAAGACGAATTGACCAAAGGCTAGGGTTGCCCATGGAAACAGAATAGGGCTTGAGGAATCCTGATGCTTTGTGGCCAGTTCCCATAAACACAAGTTGGAAAATGGAACTCAGGGGCACTAAAATTCACGAAACTGCAGAATTGAAAATATCTATCACTGAAAAATGTCTTGAGGAAAGTCAGAGAAAAGGACTTGTAAGCAACGGAGAATGGCAGGAAAGGGATTGGAAGAGGTAGAAAGGACTCGCCATTAAGCACAAGAAAAGGGGCTGAACATTGCCAACATTGCAGTTGGCCAAAAAGGGTGTATGCGTCTTTTTCTGTATATATTCAAGAAAAGGGCATACACTTTTTTAGCCAACCAAACAGGTGGGCACTGGAAATCAATACTACAAAACATATCACTTTGCATCAGTCAGAAGAGCCGTCCTCATAAAGTGTAAACACCAGAAATGCAGGACAGGGCAAGGAGAAAAGGGAGCCCTGTGAGTCTTATAGTGGAAATGTATATTGCCAACGGTCACTCTGGATAAGTCTATTGTGTTTACTAAAGCATCTAAAAAATGAGCTACCGAGCACAGGGCACTTGCACTCATGGACGTATATCTTGGGAAAAACAAAAATCGAGAGGACACAGGCACCCCAATGTTTACCACCTCTCTGTTTAAAAGATCCTCGACTAGGATATAACTTAAAGTATCTGCAGAGAAAAAACGGACAGAGATGTGGTGCTTATGTAGAGTGGAATATTACTCAGCCTGGAAATCAATGAAATACGGCCAGTTATAACAACTCAAGAGGAGTTACGTGTGATCATTCGAAGTCACATAATTCAAAAAGAAAAAGACATAAGATATCACTAATACATGGAATGTTAACATGGCTACACATGAACTGAATTACAAAAGAGAAGAGGGTTTCAAATTAAGAAAACCAACTTATGCTTCCTTAAGGGGAAAGGTGAGTTGGGGTGCTGCATAAAACCAGAGATTGAAATTAGCACAGATACCATTCCATAAGCCAAATATGTAATAGTCAAGACCTACTCCTTGCTCAACGAAATGGACTCCACACGCCATATTCAATGCCTAAGAATATACCGGATTAGTAAGAATCTTAAAACCCATGGACTTATATGTCTCCGTAACAGAATCAAGCGCGTGTACAGCGGCATAAACGAAGCAGTGAAAATCCGATAAATCCCATTATCAAAATAAATTTCAAAAACAAAACACAATGACAGTGAAATAGGAAGCAATTCTTAAATAATTCACTCAGGGCATGTGATGCAACCTGGATTTACCACATCTACACCCAGAGCTGGTTGAGACATAAGGCTGGACACTTCAGGCTGATAGCATTGGTGAGTTTCGGTGAACAAATGCAGATCCTTTGAAGTCATACTGCATGGTACACATTCCAAGGGTCCCAACTATCCAGGTTCAAGGGATTCTTTCTTCAGCTAAAACATGCGTGGGAAACGGCGAGTATGGTCCACCGTGTGATTAGGAAACGATTTAAAATGCATGTCAGTTTTCGTATCCTGGTCCTCGGGTTCACCATTCCAGACGGTTTACTAACACTCTCCCTGCTTGGAGAGTCAGTGCCTTTAAGCTCCTGTTTGGCACAGCTTGCAATTTCTGCGCAAGATGAACAGGAATAGGGAGAACCAATGAGAGACTAGCTATAGGTGTCTGCACGGGCAAATGTAAGGCTCATTTCCCACCAGGAAGAGGAATTAACCAAAGGCTCAGCGTGCCCTGCCGGAAACAGATTAGGGCCTGAAGCAATCCTGCGGTTTTGTGCCCAGCTCACAAGTAAGCGAGTTGAAGAAAGGAGCTCAGGGGCACTGTAATTCACAAACCTGCAGAGTTATAAATGACAGCTATCCTCCAAAAATATATTGAAGTAAGCCTGCGAAGGGGACTTGAAAGCGGGACAGAATTTCAGGAAAACGATTGCAGGGGGTAGACTGGAATTGCACAGAAAGCATAGGAAAAGAGGCAGAACGTCGACAATGGTTCACTTGGCCAAAAAGTGCGTATGAATTTTTTCCGGAATATATTCAGGAAAAAACGCATATGCCCTTTTTCGCAAACCAAGTAAGCCTGTAAAGGAAATCTGCACTACAATGAAGTCTAACTGCCCCCCGGGCAAAAGGGCCATCTGAAAAAAGTGTAAAATCCAGAAAGGTAGGACAGGATATGGAGAACAGGGAGCCTTGTTATGCTGATTGGCAGGATGTAAATTGCCAACAGCCACCCTGGAGAAGTGTATGGTGTTTCCTGAAACCCATAAGAAACAAAGCAACACAGCCTATGGCACTTCCACTTATGGTCCCAAAGATTACGGAAATTAAAATCAAAAACAGACAGCCACCCCAATGTTTGGGACGGCTGTGTTCACAAGAAGCTCGTCTACAGTACCAGGTAAATATCCCAGAAAGCAAAACATGGATAAAGAAGTTGTGGCACGTACGTGCAATGCAATATCACTCAGCAATGAAATCTGTGTCATCAGGCCCGTAGCGGCATAGTGAGTGGATGCAGGTACGGTGATTCTACGTGAACTACGTCACACAGAAAAAGAAACATCATAAGATATCACTAATATACGGAATGTAAACTTGACTACACATGAACTGAATTACAAAACAGAACAGGGTCTCAAATTTAGAAAACCAACTAGTGCTTGCTTATGGGGAAAGGTGCCTTGGGGTGCTGCATAAAACCAGAGACTGAAATTAGCACAGATAACATTCCATAAGCCAAATATGTAATAGATAAGACCTACTCCTTGCTCAAAGAAATGGACTCAACACCACATATTCAACGCCTAGGAATGTACCTGACTAGGAAGAATCTTAAAACCCATGGATTTATATGTCTCCGTAAGAGAATCAAGCGTGTGTACAGCGGCATAAAGGCAGCAGTGAAAATCCGATAAATCCCATTATCAAAATAAATTTCAAAAACAAAACACAAAGACAGTGAAATAGAGAGCAATTCTTAAATAATTCACTCAGGGCATGTGATGCAACCGGGATTGACCACATCTACACCCAGAGCTGGTTGAGACATAAGGCTGGACACTTCAGGCTGATAGCATTGGTGAGTTTCGGTGAGCAAATGCAGACCCTTTGAAGTCATACTGCATGGTACCCATTCCATGGTTCCCAACTCTCCAGGTTCAAGGGATTCTTCCTCCAGCTAAAACATGCATGGGAAACCCAGAGTATCGTCCACCGTGTGATTGGGAAACGATTTAAAATGCATCTCAGTTTTCGTATCCTGGTCCTCGGGTTCACCATTCCAGATGCTTTACTAACACTCTCCCCGCTTGGAGAGTCAGTGCCTTTAACCTCCTCTTTGGCACAGCTTGCAATTTCTGGGCAAGATGAACAGGAATAGGGAGAACCAATGAGAGACTAGCTGTAGGTGTCTGCACGGGCAAATATAATGCACATTTCCCACCTGTAAGAGGAATTAACCAAAGGCTCAACGTGCCCTGCCGGAAACAGATTAGGGCCTGAAGCAATCCTGCGGTTTTGTGCCCAGCTCACAAGAAAGCGAGTTGAAGAGAGGAGCTCAGGGGCACCGTAATTCACAAACCTGCAGAGTTATAAATGACAGCTATCCTCCAAAAATATATTGAAGTAAGCCTGCGAAGGGGACTTGAAAGCGGGGCAGAGTTTCAGGAAAACCATTGCAGGGGGTACACTGGAATTGCCCTGAAAGCATAGGAAAAGAGGCAGAACGTCGACAATGATGCACTTGGCCAAAAAGGGCGTATGCGTTTTTTCCTGAATATATTCAGGAAAAAACGCATACGCCCTTTTTGGCCAACCAAGCAAGCCTGTAAAGGAAATCTGCACTACAATGAAGTCTCACTGCCCCCCGGGCAAAAGGGCCATCTGAAAAAAGTGTAAAATCCAGAAAGGTAGGACAGGATATGGAGAACAGGGAGCCTTGTTATGCTGATTGGCAGGATGTAAATTGCCAGCAGCCACCCTGGAGAAGTGTATGGTGTTTCCTGAAACACGTAAGAAACAAAGCAACACAGCCTATGGCACTTCCACTTATGGTCCTATAGCTTACGGAAATTAAAATCAAAAACAGACAGCCACCCCAATATTTGGGACGGCTGTGTTCACAAGAAGCTCCTCTACAGTATCAGGTAAATATCCCAGAAAGCAAGAAATGGATAAAGAAGTTGTGGCACGTACGTACAATGCAATATCACTCAGCAATGAAATCTGTGTCATCAGGCCCGTAGAGGCATAGTGAGTGGATGCAAGTACGGTGATTCTACGTGAACTACGTCACACAGAAAAAGAAACATCATAAGATATCACTAATACACGGAATGTAAACTTGACTACACATGAACTGAATTACAAAGCAGAACAGGGTCTCAAATTTAGAAAATCAACTTGTGCTTGCTTATGGGGAAAGGCGCCTTGGGGTGCTGCATAAAACCAGAGACTGAAATTAGCACAGATAACATTCCATAAGCCAAATATGTAATAGACAAGACCTACTCCTTGCTCAACGAAATGGACCCAACACCACATATTCAACGCCTAGGAATATACCTGACTAGGAAGAATCTTAAAACCCATGGATATATATGTCTCCGTAAGAGAATCAAGCGTGTGTACAGCGGCCAAAACACAGCAGTGAAAATCCGATAAATCCCATTATCAAAATAAATTTCGAAAACAACACACAAAGACAGTGAAATAGAGAGCAATTCTTAAATAATTCACTCAGGGCATGTGATGCAACCGGGATTGACCACATCTACACCCAGAGCTGGTTGAGACATAAGGCTGGACACTTCAGGCTGATAGCATTGGTGAGTTTCGGTGAGCAAATGCAGACCCTTTGAAGTCATACTGCATGGTACCCATTCCATGGGTCCCAACTCTCCAGGTTCAAGGGATTCTTCCTCCAGCTAAAACAGACATGGGAAACCCAGAGTATCGTCCACCGTGTGATTGGGAAACGATTTAAAATGCATCTCAGTTTTCGTATCCTGGTCCTCGGGATCACCATTCCAGATGCTTTACTAACACTCTCCCCACTTGGAGAGTCAGTGCCTTTAACCTTCTCTTTGGCACAGCTTGCAATTTCTGGGCAAGATGAACAGGAATAGGGAGAACCAATGAGAGACTAGCTGTAGGTGTCTGCACAGGCAAATGTAACGCTCATTGCCCACCAGGAAGAGGAATTAAACAAAGGCTCAGTGTGCCCTGCTGGAAACAGATTAGGGCCTGAAGCAATCCTGCGGTTTTGTGCCCAGCTCACAAGAAAGCGAGTTGAAGAAAGGAGCTCAGGGGCACTGTAATTCACAAACCTGCAGAGTTATAAATAACAGCTATCCTCCAAAAATAAATTGAAGTAAGCCTGCGAAGGGGACTGGAAAGCGGGGCAGAATTTCAGGAAAACGATTGCAGGGGGTAGACTGGAATTGCCTTGAAAGCATAGGAAAAGAGGCAGAACGTCGACAATGATGCACTTGGCCAAAAAGTGCATATGCGTTTTTTCCTGAATATATTCAGGAAAAAATTCATACGCACTTTTTGGCCAACCAAGCAAGCCTGTAAAGAAATCTGCACTACAATGAAGTCTCACTGCCCCCCGGGCAAAAGGGCCATCTGAAAAAAGTGTAAAATCCAGAAAGGTAGGACAGGATATGGAGAACAGGGAGCCTTGTTATGCCGATTGGCAGGATGTAAATTGCCAACAGCCACCCTGGAGAAGTGTATGGTGTTTCCTGAAACACGTAAGAAATAAAGCAACACAGCCTATGGCACTTGCACTTATGGTCCTATAGCTTAGGGAAATAAAAATCAAAAACAGACAGCCACCCCAATGTTTGGGACGGCTGTGTTCACAGGAAGCTCGTCTACAGTACCAGGTAAATATCCCAGAAAGCAAAAAATGGATAAAGAAGTTGTGGCACGTACGTGCAATGCAGTATCACTCAGCAATGAAATCTGTGTCATCAGACCCGTAGCGGTTAGTGAGTGGATGCATGTACGGTGATTCTACGTGAACTACGTCACAGAGAAATAGAAACATCATAAGATATTACTGATAAACGGAATGTAAACTTGACTACACATGAACTGAATTACAAAACAGAACAGGGTCTCAAATTTAGAAAACCAACTAGAGCTTGCTTATGGGGAAAGGTGCATTGGGGTGCTGCATAAAACCAGAGACTGAAATTAGCACAGATAACTTTCCATAAGCCAAATATGTAATAGACAAGACCTACCACTTGCTCAAAGAAATAGACCCAACACCACATGTTCAACGCCTAGGAATATACATGACTAAGAAGAATCTTAAAACCCATAGATATATATGTTTCCGTAAGAGAATCAAGCGTGTGTACAGCGGCCGAAACGCAGCAGTAATAATCCGATAAATCCCATTATCAAAATAAATTTCGAAAACAAAACACAAAGACAGTGAAATAGAGAGCAATTCTTAAATAATTCACTCAGGGCATGTGATGCAACCAGGATTGACCACATCTACACCCAGAGCTGGTTGAGACATAAGGCTGGACACTTCAGGCTGATAGCATTGGTGAGTTTTGGTGAGCAAATGCAGACCCTTTGAAGTCATACTGCATGGTACCCATTCCATGGGTCCCAACTCTCCAGGTTCAAGGGATTCTTCCTGCAGCTAAAACATGCATGGGAAACCCAGAGTATTGTCCACCGTGTGATTGGGAAACGATTTAAAATGCATCTCAGTTTTCTTATCCTGGTCCTCGGGTTCACCATTCCAGATGCTTTACTAACATTCTCCCCGCTTGGAGAGTCAGTACCTTTAACCTCCTGTTTGGCACAGCTTGCAATTTCTGTGCAAGATGAACAGGAATAGGGAGAACCAAAGAGAGACTAGCTGTAGGTGTCTGCACGGGCAAATGTAATGCTCATTTCCCACCAGGAAGAGGAATTATCCAAAGGCTCAGTGTGCCCTGCTGGAAACAGATTAGGGCCTGAAGCAATCCTGCGGTTTCGTGCCCAGCTCACAAGAAAGCGAGTTGAAGAAAGGAGCTCAGGGGCACTGTAATTCACAAACCTGCAGAGTTATAAATGACAGCTATCCTCCAAAAATATATTGAAGTAAGCCTGCAAAGGGGACTTGAAAGCGGGGCAGAGTTTCAGGAAAACCACTGCATGGGGTAGACAGGAATTGCCCTGAAAGCATAGGAAAAGAGGCACAACTTCGACAATGATGCACTTGGCCAAAAAGGGCGTATGCGTTTTTTCCTGAATATATTCAGGAAAAAACGCATACGCCCTTTTTGGCCAACCAAGCAAGCCTGTAAAGGAAATCTGCACTACAATGAAGTCTCACTGCCCCCCGGGCAAAAGGGCCATCTGAAAAAAGTGTAAAATCCAGAAAGGTAGGACAGGATATGGAGAACAGGGAGTCTTGTTATGCTGATTGGCAGGATGTAAATTGCCAGCAGCCACCCTGGAGAAGTGTATGGTGTTTCCTGAAACACGTAAGAAACAGAGCAACACAGCCTATGGCACTTCCACTTATGGTCCTATAGCTTACGGAAATTAAAATCAAAAACAGACAGCCACCCCAATATTTGGGACGGCTGTGTTCACAAGAAGCTCGTCTACAGTACCAGGTAAATATCCCAGAATGCAAAAATGGATAAAGAACTTGTGGCACGTATGTGCAATGCAATATCACTCAGCAATGAAATCTGTGTCATCAGGCCCGTAGCGGCACAGTGAGTGGATGCAGGTACGGTGATTCTACGTGAACTACGTCACACAGAAAAAGAAACCTCATAAGATATCACTAATACACGGAATGTAAACTTGACTACACATGAACTGAATTACAAAACAGAACAGGGTCTCAAATTTAGAAAATCAACTAGTGCTTGCTTATGGGGAAAGGTGCGTTGGGGTGCTGCATAAAACCAGAGACTGAAATTAGCACAGATAACTTTCCATAAGCCAAATATGTAATAGACAAGACCTACTCCTTGCTCAACGAAATGGACCCAACACCACATATTCAACGCCTAGGAATATACCTGACTAGGAAGAATCTTAAAACCCATGGATATATATGTCTCCGTAAGAGAATCAAGCGTGTGTACAGCGGCCGAAACGCAGCAGTGAAAATCCGATAAATCCCATTATCAAAATAAATTTCGAAAACAAAACACAAAGTCAGTGAAATAGAAAGCAATTCTTAAATAATTCACTCAGGGCATGGGATGCAACCGGGATTGACCACATCTACACACAGAGCTGGTTGAGACATAAGGCTGGACACTTCAGGCTGATAGCATTGGTGAGTTTCGGTGAGCAAATGCAGACCCTTTGAAGTCATACTGCATGGTACCCATTCCATGGTTCCCAACTCTCCAGGTTCAAGGCATTCTTCCTCCAGCTAAAACATGCATGGGAAACCCAGAGTATCGTCCACCGTGTGATTGGGAAACGATTTAAAATGCATCTCAGTTTTCGTATCCTGGTCCTCCGGTTCACCATTCCAGATGCTTTACTAAAACTCTCCCCGCTTGGAGAGTCAGTGCCTTTAACCTCCTCTTTGGCACAGCTTGCAATTTCTGTGCAAGATGAACAGGAATAGGGAGAACCAATGAGAGACTAGCTGTAGGTGTCTGCACGGGCAAATATAACGCTCATTGCCCACCAGGAAGAGGAATTAAACAAAGGCTCAGTGTGCCCTGCTGGAAACAGATTAGGGCCTGAAGCAATCCTGCGGTTTTGTGCCCAGCTCACAAGAAAGCGAGTTGAAGAAAGGAGCTCAGGGGCACTGTAATTCACAAACCTGCAGAGTTATAAATGACAGCTATCCTCCAAAAATATATTGAAGTAAGCCTGCGAAGGGGACTAGAAAGCGGGGCAGAATTTCAGGAAAACGATTGCAGGGGGTAGACTGGAATTGCCCTGAAAGCATAGGAAAAGAGGCACAAGGTCGACAATGATGCACTTGGCCAAAAAGGGCGTATGCGTTTTTTCCTGAATATATTCAGGAAAGAACGCATATGCCCTTTTTGGCCAACCAAGCAAGCCTGTAAAGGAAATCTGCACTACAATGAAGTCTCACTGCCCCCCTGGCAAAAGGGCCATCTGAAAAAAGTGTAAAATCTAGAAAGGTAGGACAGGATATGGAGAAGAGGGAGCCTTGTTATGCTGATTGGCAGGATGTAAATTGCCAACAGCCACCCTGGAGAAGTGTATGGTGTTTCCTGAAACACGTAAGAAACAAAGCAACACAGCCTATGGCACTTGCACTTATGGTCCTATAGCTTAGGGAAAATAAAATCAAAAACAGACAGCCACACCAATGTTTGGGACGGCTGTGTTCACAAGAAGCTCGTCTACAGTACCAGGTAAATAACCCAGAAAGCAAAAAATGGATAAAGAAGTTGTGGCACGTACGTGCAATGCAATATCACTCAGCAATGAAATGTGTGTCATCAGGCCCGTAGCGGCATAGTGAGTGGATGCAGGTACGGTGATTCTACGTGAACTACGTCACACAGAAAAAGAAACATCATAAGATATCACTAATACACGGAATGTAAATTTAACTACACATGAACTGAATTACAAAACAGAACAGGGTCTCCAATTTTGAAAACCAACTAGTGCTTGCTTATGGGGAAATGTGCGTTGGGATGCTGCATAAAACCAGAGACTGAAATTAGCACAGATAACTTTCCATAAGCCAAATATGTAATAGACAAGACCTACTCCTTCCTCAACGAAATGGACTCAACACCACATATTCAACGCCTAGGAATATACCTGACTAGGAAGAATCTTAAAACCCATGGATTTATATGTCTCCGTAAGAGAATCAAGCGTGTGTACAGCGGCATAAACGCAGCAGTGAAAATCCGATAAATCCCATTATCAAAATAAATTTCAAAAACAAAACACAAAGACAGTGAAATAGAGAGCAATTCTTAAACTATTCACTCAGGGCATGTGATGCAACCGGGATTGACCACATCTACACCCACAGCTGGTTGAGACATAAGGCTGGACACTTCAGGCTGATAGGATTGGTGAGTTTTGGTGAGCAAATGCAGACCCTTTGAAGTCATACTGCATGGTACCCATTCCATGGGTCCCAACTCTCCAGGTTCAAGGGATTCTTCCTCCAGCTAAAACATGCATGGGAAACCCAGAGTATCGTCCACCGTGTGATTGGGAAACGATTTAAAATGCATCTCAGTTTTCGTATCCTGGTCCTCGGGTTCACCATTCCAGATGCTTTACTAACACTCTCCCCGCTTGGAGAGTCAGTGCCTTTAACCTCCTCTTTGGCACAGCTTGCCATTTCTGTGCAAGATGAACAGGAATAGGGAGAACCAATGAGAGACTAGCTGTAGGTTTCTGCACGGGCAAATGTAATGCTCATTTCCCACCAGGAAGAGGAGTTAACCAAACGCTCAGCGTGCCCTGCTGGAAAGAGATTAGTGCCTGAAGCAATCCTGCGGTTTTGTACCCAGCTCACAAGAAAGCGAGTTGAAGAAAGGAGCTCAGGGGCACTGTAATTCACAAACCTGCAGAGTTATAAATGACAGCTATCCTCCAAAAATATATTGAAGTAAGCCTGCAAAGGGGACTTGAAAGCGGGGCAGAAATTCAGGAAAACGATTGAAGGGTTAAACTGGAATTGCACTTAAAGAATAGGAAAAGAGGCAGAACGTCGATAATGATGCACTTGTCCAAAAATTGCGGATGCTTTTTTCCCTAAATATATTCAGGAAAAAACGCATACGCACTTTTTGGCCAACCAAGAAGCTTGTCAATAAACCTGCACTACAATGAAATCTCAGTGCCCCCCAGGGCAAAAGGGCCATTTAAAAAAATTGTAAAATCCAGAAACGGAGGACAGGCAATGGAAAACAGGGATCCTTATTATGCTGATGCATATGATGTAAACTGCCGACAGTCATTCTGGAGAAGTGTTATGTGTTTCCTGAAACACGTAAGAAACAAAGCAACACAGCCTATGGCACTTCCACTTATGGTCCTACAGCTTAGGGAAATTAAAATCAAAAACACCCAGCCACCTCAAAGTTTGGGACCTCTCTGTTCACAAGAACCTCGTTTACAGTACCAGGTAAATATCTCAGAGAGCAAACAATGGATAAAGAAGTTGTGGTACGTACGTACAATGGAATATCACTCAGCAATGAAATCTGTGTCATCAGGCCCGTAGTGGCATAGTGAGTGGATACAGGTATGGTGATTCTACGTGAAATAAGTCACACATAAAAAGAAACATCATAAAATATCACTAATACACAGTATGTAAACTTGACTACACATGAACTGAATTACAAAACAGAACAGTCTCAAATTTAGAAAACCAACTTGTGCTTTCTTATGGAGAAAGGTGCGTTGGAGTGCTGCATAAAACCAGAGACTGAAATTAGCACAGATACCATTCCATAAGCCAAATATGTACTAGACAAGACCTACTCCTTGCTCAACGAAATGGACTCAACACCACATATTCAACGCCTAGGAATATACCTGACTAGGAAGAATCTTAAAACCCATGGATATATATGTCTCCGTAAGAGAATCAAGCGTGTGTACAGTGGCCGAAACGCAGCGGTGAAAATCCGATAAATCCCATTATCAAAATGAATTTCGAAAACAAAACACAAAGACAGTGAAATAGAGAGCAATTCTTAAATACCTCACACAGGGCATGTGATGCAACCTGGTTTACCACATCTACACCCAGAGCTGGGTGAGAGATAAGGCTTGACCCTTTGGGCTGATAGCATTGGTGAGGTTCAGTGAGCAAATGCAGACCCTTTGATGTCATACTGCCTGGTACCCATTCCATGGTTCCCAACTCTCCAGGGTCAAGGGATTCTTCCTTCTGCTAAAATTTGCATGGGAAACCCAGAGTATGCTCCACCGTGTGACTGGGAAACCTTTTTACATGCATGTCTGTTTTCGTCCCCTGGTACTCAGGTTCACCATTCCAGACCCTTTTCTTACATTCTCCCCATTTGGAGAGTCAGTGCCTTTAACCTCCTGTTTGGCACTGTTTGCAATTTCTGCGCAAGATGAACAGGAATAAGGAGAACCAATGGGAGACTATCTGTAGGTGTGTGCACGGGCAAATATTTTTTTTAACATCTTTATTGGGGTATAATTGCTTTACAATTGTGTGTTAGTTTTTGCTTTATAACAAAGTGAATCAGCTATACATATACATATGCTCCCTGTGTCTTCCCTCTTGTGTCTCCCTCCCTCCCTCTCTCCCCCTTCCACCTCTCCAGGCTGTCCCAACGCCCCGAGCTAATATCCCTGTGCCTTGCGGCTGCTTCCCCCTTGCTATCTACCTTACTACATTTGTTAGTGTGTATATGTCCATGACTCTCTCTCGCCCTGTCAAAACTCACCATTCCCCCTCCCCATATCCTCAATTCCGTTCTCCAGTAGGTCTGCGCCTCTATTCCTGTCTTATCCCTAGGTTCTTCATGACATTTTTTTCCTTTAAATTCCATATATATGTGTTAGCATACGCTATTTGTCTTTTTCTTTCTGACTTACTTCACTCTGTATGACAGACTCTAGGTCTATCCATCTCATTACAAATAACTCAGTTTCATTTCTTTTTAAGGCTGAGTAATATTCCATTGTGTATATGTGCCACATCTTCTTTATCCATTCGTCTGATGATGGGCGCTTAGGTTCTTTCCATCTCCGGGCTATTGTAAATAGAGCTGCAATGAACATTTTGGTACATGACTCTTTTTGAATTTTGGTTTTCTCAGGGTATATGCCCAGTATGCACGGGCAATTTTAACATTCATTTCCCAACAGGAAAAGGAATTAACCAAAGGCTCAGCATGCCGTGCTGGAACAAGATTAGCGCCTGAAGCAATCCTGCGGTTTTGTGGCCAGCTCACAAGAAAGCGAGTTGAGGAAAGGAGCTCAGGGGCACTGTCATTCACATACCTGCAGACTTATAAATGACAGAAATCGTACAAAAATATATTGAATTAAGGCTGCGAAGAGGACTTGAAAGTGGGGCAGAATTGCTGGAATCCGATTTCAGGAGGTAGACGTGAATTGCTCTGAAAGCATAAGAGAAGTGGCAGAACCTCGTCAATGAAGCACTTGGCCAAAAAGGGCATATGCATTTTTTCCAGGGCCATCATTCACGGGAGTAGGAGGCTCCCAGCATGCTCCAGTGGCCAACAGAGGGCCCACGTCGCCAAGGCGATGTGAGCTAGCCAGGCAGGAGTGACCTGACATCAGAGGGCCCACCTCACAGAATGGTAGGGAACCCAGCCAGGATCAGACTCTCCCCAGAGGGCCCACATCACCAAGGTGATGGGAACCAGGCAGGAGTGTCCTCACACCCGTGGGGCCACATCATCAAAAGTTGAGGTACCCAGCACATGTGGCCTCAAACCAGAGGACCCACATCACCATGGGTTTCGGAGTGAGGCAGGCAGGATTAACCTCACAACACATGTCCCATTGTATACAAAAGGTGTGGAAACCAGCAGTTGGATCTTCCTAGCAGGCGGCCCAGAGCACTGAGGCTATGAGATCCAGGCCGGCATGAACTCACAACAGAGGGCCCTCATTGTGATTCTGTAAGCAACCCAGCCGTTGTGACCTCAGAGCAGAAGGCCCACATCCCCATGGGGAAGGGAAACAAGCAGGAGTGTCATCGCAAGAGTGGGCACACATGAAAAAATGTGGGGAGCCCAGCAATTAGTGCCTGATGCCAGAGGGCCCTCATCACCGAGGGGCGGTGGCTCCCAGCCAGCTCCGACTGCTACCAGAGGGGCGACGTCGCCAATGCGGAGTGCGACAACCAGGCAGGAGTGACCTCAGAGCAGAGGGTCAACCTCACAGAAGTGTGAAGAACTAAAGAGGATCAGATTCTCACCAGAGGGCCCACATCACCAAGGGAATGGGAACCAGGCAGGAGTGTCCTCACACTAGTGGGGCCACATCACCGAAAAGTGAGGGACCCAGCACACGTGGCCTCAAACCAGAGGACACACATCACAAGGGAGCTGGGATTGAGGCAGGCAGGAGGAGCCTCAAAACAGAGGGACCATAGAATTAAAGAGGTGAAGAATCCCACAGTTGGAACCTCCCAGCAGGCGGCCAGGAGCAGCGAGACTATGGGATCCAGGCCGGAGTGATCTCACACCAGAGGGCCGTCATCATGAAACTGTGAGCAACCTAGGCGTTGGGATCTCAGAGCAGAAGGCCCACATTCCCATGGGGTTGGGAACCTGTCAGAAGTGTACTCGCACCACAGGGCACACATCAGAGAATTTAGGGAACCCAGGAGTTAGGGCCTGACGCCAGAGGGCCCTCATTACCAAGGGGAGGAGACTCCAATCAGGCACCAACACCCAACTGAGGTCCCACGTCGCCAAGGTGACGTGTGACAGCCAGGTAGGAGTGACCTCACCGCAGAGGGCCTACCTCACAGAAGGGTGAGGAACACAGCCAGGATAAGACTCTCACCAGAGGGCCCACATCACCAAGGTGATCAGAACCAGGCAGGAGAGTCTTCACACCAGTGTGGCCACATCATAGAAAGGTGAGGAACCCAGCACATGTGGCCTAAACCAGAAGACCCACATCTCCAAGGGGCTCGGAATGAGGCAGGCAGGAGTAGCCTCACAACACAGGGCCCATAGAATAAAAAAGCTGAGGAATCCAGCAATGGGAACCTCCCAGCAGGCGGCCAAGAGCACCAAGTCTATGTGATTCAGGCCGCAGTAAACTCACAGCAGAGGGTCCACATCATGAAACTGCGAGCAACCCAGCCATTTGGACCTCAGAGCAGAAGGTCCACATCCCCAAGGTGTTGGGAGCATGGCAGGAGTGTCCTCGCACCACTTAGCACATATCAGAAAATGTGGGTACCCAGCAGTTAGGGCCTGACGCCAGAGGGCCCTCATCATTGAGGGGAGGAGGCTCCCAGCATGTTCCAACTACCACAAGAGGGCCCACGTCGCCAAGGCGGGGTGTGCCAGCCAGGCAAGAGTGACCTCACAGCAGACGGCCCACCTCAAAGAAGTGTGAGGAACCCAACCAGGATCAGACTCTCACCAGAGGGCCCATATCACCAAGGGGACGGGAACCAGGCACGAGTGTCCTCACACCAGTGGGGTCACATCACTAAAAGATGAGGAAACTGGCACATGTGGCCACAAACCAGAGGACCTACATCACCAAGGGGCTGGGAGTGACACAGGCAGGAGGAGCCTCCCAACACAGGGCCCAAAGAATAAAAAAGGTGAGGAACCCAGCAGTTGGAACTTCCCAGCAGGCGGCCCAGAGTACAGAGGCTATGGGATCTAGGAATGAGTGAACTAACACCAGAGAGCTAACATCAGGAAACTGTGAGCAACCCAGTCGTTGGAACCTCAGAGCAGAAGGCCCATATCGCCATGGGGATGGGAACATTTCACGAGTGTCCTGGCATCACTGGGCTCACATCAGAAAACCTGGGGAGCCCAGCAGTTAGAGCCTGACACCAGAGGGACCTCATCACCGAGGACAGGAGTCTCCAAAAGGATCCAACTGCCACCAGAGGGCCGACGTCACCAAGGCAATGGGAGCAAGCCAGGCAGGAGTTACCTCAGAGCACAGGGCCCACCTCACAGAACGGTAAGGAACCCAGCCAGGATCAGACTCTCACCAGAGGGGCCACATCACCAAGGGGCTGGGAAACAGGCACGAGTGTCCTCACACCATTGGGGCCACATCATCGAAAGGTGAGGGACCCAGCACACGTGGCCTCACACCAGAGGACACACATCACAACGGGGCTGGGATTGAGGCAGGCAGGAGGAGCCTCAAAACAGAGGGCCCATAGAATAAAAAAGGTGAGGAATCCCGCAGTTGGAACCTCCCAGCAGGCGCCCAGGAGCAGCAAGCCTATGGGATCTAGGCCGGAATGAACGCACATCAGAGGGCCCTCATCATGAAACTGTGAACACCCCAGCCGTTGGGACCTCAGAGCAGAAGGCCCAAATTCCCATGGGGTTGGGAACCTGACAGGAGTGTACTCGCACCACAGGTCGCACATCTGCAAATTTTGGGAGCCCAGGAGTTAGGGTCTGACGCAAGAGGGCCCTCATTACCGAGGGACGGAGACTCGCAGCAGACACCAACTCCCAACTGAGGGCCCACGTCACCAAGGTGATGTGTGCCAGCCAGGCAGGAGTGACCTCACCGCAGAGGGCCTACCTCACAGAAGGGTGAGGAAACCAGCCAGGATAAGACTCTCACCAGAGGGCCCACATCACCAAGGGGATCGGAACCAGGCAGGAGGGTCCTCACACCAGTGTGGCCACATTATAGAAAGGTGAGGAACCCAGAACATGTGGCCTAAAACAGGGGACCCACATCTCCAAGGGGCTAGGAGTGAGGCAAGCAGGAGTATCCTCACAAAACAGAGCCCACAGAATAAAAGTTGTGAGGAATCCAGCAGTTGGAACCGGCCAGTAGGCCGCCCAGAGCACAGAGTCTATGGGATCCAGGCCACAGCAAACTCACAGCAGAGGTCCCACATCATGAAACTGTGAGCAACCCAGCGGATGGGACCTCAGAGCAGAAGGCCCACATCCCTATGGGGATGGGAACCTGACAGGAGTGTCCTCGGCCCACTTCCACGAATCAGAAAATGTGGGAACCCAGCAGTTAGGACCTGAGGCCAGAGGACCCTCATCACCGAGGGGAGGAGGCTCCCAGCAGGCTCTAACTGCCACCATAAGGCCGATGTCACCAAGCCGGGGTGTGCCAACCAGGCAGGAGTGACCTCAGAGCAGAAAGCCCACCTCACAGAAGTGTGAGGAACCCAACAAGGATCAGACTGTCACCAGAGGGCCAACATCACCAAGGGAATGGGAACCAGGCAGGAGTGTCCTCACACCAGTGGGGCTACATCACCATAATTTGAGGGACCCAGCACACGTGGCCTCAAACCTGAGGACACACATCACCAAGGGGCTGGGAGTGAGGCAGGCCAGAGGATCCTCAAAACAGAGGGACCATAGAATAAAAAAGGTGAGGAATCCCACAGTTGGAACCTCCGGCAGGCAGCCAGGAGCAGCGAGGCTATGGGATCTAGGCAGGAGTGAACTCACACCAGAGGGCCCTCATCATGAAACTGTGAGCAACACAGCCGTTGGGACCTCAGAGCAGAAGGCTCACATCCCCATGGGGATGGGAACCTGGCAGGAGTGTCCTTGCACCACTTAGCACGAATCAGAAAATGTGGGAACCCAGCAGTTAGGGCCTGAAGCCAGAGGGCCCTCATCACTGAAGGGAGGAGGCTCCCAGCAGGCTCCAACTGCCACCATATGGCCGACGTTGCCAAGGCGGGGTGTGCCAGCCAGGCAGGAGTGACCTCAGAGCAGAGGGCCCACCTCACAGAAGGGTGAGGAACCTAACCAGGATCAGACTCTCACCAGAGGGCCAACATCACCAAGGTGATGGGAACCAGGCAAGACTGTCCTAACAGCAGTGGGGCCAACATCACCAAGGGAATGGGAACCAGGCAAGAGTGTCCTCACACCAGTGTGGCCACATTATAGAAAGGTGAGGAACACAGCACATGTGGCCTCAAACAAGGGGACACACATCACGAAGGGGCTGGGAGTGAGGCATGCAGGAGGAGACGCACAACCGAGGGCCCATAGAATAAAAAAGGTGAGGAATCGAGAAGTTGGAAACTCCAAGCTGGAGGCCCAGAGCACTGACACTATGGGATACAGGCCAGAGTGAACACACAGCAAAGGGCCCACATCATGAAACTGTGAGCAACCCAGCAGTTGGGACCACAGAACAGAAGTCCCACATGCCCATGGGGATGGGAACCTGGCAGGAGTGACTCGCACCACTGGGCACACATCAGAAAATGTGTGGAGCCCAGCACTTAGGGCCTGACACCAGAAGGCCCTCATCACTGAGGGGAGGAGGCCCCAGCACACTCCAACTGCCACCAGAGGGTCCACATCGCCAAGGCGACGTGCGCCAGCCAGGCAGGATTGACCTCACAGCAGAGGGCCCACATCATGAAAGTGTGAGCAACCCAGCCGTTAGGACCTCAGAACAGAAGGCCCACACGCTCATGAGGATGGGAACCTGGCAGGAGTGCCCTCGTACCACTTAGCACGTATCAGAAAATGTGGGAACCCCGCCATTAGGGTCTGACGCCAGAGGGCCTCATCACCGCGGGAAGGAGGCTCCCAGCAGGCTCCAACTGCCACCAGGGTGCCGAAGTCAACAAGGCGGGTTGTGCCAGCCAGGCAGGAGTGACCTCAGAGAAGAGGGCTCACCTCACGGATGTGTGAGGAACCCAACCAGGATCAGAGTCTCACCAGAGGGCCCACATCACCAAGGGGATGGGAACCAGGCAGGAGTGTCCACACACCAGTGGGGCCACATCATCAAAAGATGAGGAACCCATCACATATGGCCTCAAACCTGAGGACATACATCACCATGTGGCTGGGAGTGAGGCAGGTATCTGGAGGGGCACATTTAACTCTAATTTCCCACCAGGAAGAGGAATTAACCAAAGGCTCAGAGTGCCGTGCTGGACCCTGATTATGGCCTGAAGCAAACCTGCAGTTTTGTGGCCAGCTTACAAGGAAGCGAGTTAAGAAAGGAGCTCAGGGGCACTGTAATTCACAAACCTGCAGAGATAAATGACAGCTATTGGCAAAAATATATCGAAGTAAGTCTGCAAAGAGGACTTGAAAACGAGGCAGAATTGCAGGAATCATATTTCAAGAGGTAGATTGGAATTGCATTTAAAGCATATGAAAAGCGGCAGATCTTTGACAGTGATGCACATGGACAAAAAGTGCGTATACATTTTTCCTGAATATATTCAGGAAAAAACGCATATGAACATTTTGGCCAACCAAGCACTCCAGCAATGGAAATCCACACTACAATGAAGTCACATTTCCCATTCGTCAAAAAGGCCATCTGAATAAAGTGTAAAAACCAGAAACACAGGACAGGCCATGGAGAACAGGGAGCCGTGTTATGCTGATGGGCGGGATGTAAATTGCCAACAGACACTCTGGAGATGTTCATGGTGTATCCTGAAACATCTAGAAAACAAAGCTACAGAGCCTAGGGCACTTCCACTTTTGGCCCTATAGCTTAGGAAAATTAAAATCAACAAGACACAGCCAACACAAAATTTAGGGCTGCTGTGTTTACAAGAACCTCGAGTCCAGTACAAATTAAATATCCCAGAAAGAAAAAAATGGATAAAGAAGTTGTGCTACTTACGTACAACGGAATATCACTCAGCAGTGAAATCAATGTCATCAGGCCTGTAGCAGCAAATTGAGTGGATTTAATTATGATGATTCTAAGAGAAATATATCACACAAAGAAAGATAATTATCATAAGATATCACTAATAGAGGGAGTGTAAACTTGGCTACACATAAACTGAATTACAAAACCGAACAGAGTCTCACATTTAGATAAAAACCTTATGCTTGCTTAAGGGGAAAGTTGAGTTGGGCTGCTGTATAAAAACAGATTGAAATTAGCACACATACCATTCCATAAGCCAAATACGTAATAAACAAGACCTACTCTTTGCTCAACGAAATAGACTCATCCATGGTGTATCACCTCACACCTATTAGAATGGGCATCATCAGAAAATCTACAAACAACAAATGCTGGAAACGGTGTGGAGATAAGGAATCCTCTTCCACTATTGTTGGGAACGTAAATTGATACAGTCACTGTGGAGAACATTATGGAGTTTCTTATAAAACTAAGAATAGAATTACCATATGATACAGCAATCCCTCTACTGGGCATATACCCAGACAAAACCATAAATCAAAAAGAGACATTCACCACAATGTTCATTGCATCACTATTTACACTATCCAGGAAATGGAAGCAACCTAAATGCCCACAGACAGACGAATGCATAAAGATGTGGTACATATATAAAATGGAATATTACTAAGCCATAAAAAGGAATGAAATTGGGACATTTGTAGAGACGTTGATGGATCTAGAGACTGTCATACAGAGTGAAGTAAGTCAGAAAGAGAAAAACAAATCTTGTATATTAATGCATATATGTGGAACCTAGAAAAATTGTACAGATGAACCGTTTTGCAAGGCAGAAATAGAGCAATACATGTATACAACAAACGTATGGACAACAAGGGGGGAAAGCTGTTGGGGATGGTGGTGGGAGGAGTTGAGATATTGGGATTGGTATGTATACATTTATATGTATAAAGTAGATAACCAAAAACAACCTGCTGTATAAAAATATAAAATTAAATTCAAAATAAAAAAATAAAATTAAAAAAAGTAAAACAGAAAAATATTCTTCCCTTCACATACATGTATTTATATGAATAAATTATTTCCATGCTTATATCTGTAAATACACAAAAGAGGAATAAAATCTACCTTGAACCAAAAACGAAAAAAAGATAAAAAAGAACAGAACCCACCAGTTACACAGAGGAAAACCGTTTCAGGGCACTTGCTCCAATTGCAAACAATTCTGAAGTTGGTCAGTGGTGGGGAATCATCTCCCATTCAGCCAGCATGCTCCTCGCAACAAGCGTCCTCACTGCAAAGCTGGTGGACCGTGCCGAGGTATCTGTGAGTAAACGTGGGCCGAGCCCCAGGCCAGCTGCTGCTGAAATGTTCCCACCCTTCCAAGGCTAAACACCTGAATATGTACAAGGACTTGAAAACCTAGAGGAAGGGCCATGGAGCCACATGAGGGACAGCATGCCAGCCGACTTGGTGCCTGCAGGCCAGCCAGGATGGTCCTGGCCCTGGGTGCTCTTCTGGAAGCTCTCCATTTCCCTGCCTGAGATACCCCTGCTGTCCCGGCCCCCACTGCTTTCTTCCTTCCTCACCTGTGCCCAGGGAGAAATTCCAGCGGCAGGTGTGGGTGACACATCCTCTTCTTTAGCAGGTAGCATCTTGGCAACTGCTGCAGAAAGTCCAGCAGAGCCCCACTCACACTGGGACACCCACAAAGCCGTGGCCTCTCACTCCCTCCCACCAGCCCAGCCCCGAGACTGCTGACAGGGCAGAGAAAATGGCGTCAGGCACAGCTGCAGGGGCTCTTGCTGCCTGGAGCGGTGTTTATATTGATCTCAACCCAGGCACACCTGGGGAGGGCTGGCCGGCACGGTCAGGCTTCCCAAGCCAGCCAATAATCACCCCTCAGCGGCTCACAGTTGCTGAAAATGGAACTTGCTGAATTGGCCAGGTCCAAGGAACAGGTGTGGGCTCCTGAGAGTCAGGATAGACAAGGGGCTGCAGCTCTGGCTTGTTTTCTAATTATATTATCTGGCCCATGAGTGGGAGACAACTTCAAGAAAACCCTCTCCTAATGAGAGGAACCCAGGAGTCAGGGAGAGGAGGGGTGGGTGGTGGTTGGAGACAGAGGCCTGGTGCCCCGGGTGCAGTGGAAGTCTCTGGAAGACCAGGTGGAGGAGGCCGCACAGAGTGATGCCCAGGGTCACAGACCTGTCAGAGCTGCTGTTTGTTAGTTCAAGTCCTGCTCTGAGGTGCTCTGTGTCAGATCTGAGCGACAGGTGAGCTGGGAGTGCTCTGCAATGAGGGCTATGTGCACGGTTCCTGTGTGCCCAGCCCTGCCAAGGTACCTGCAAGGGTAGCTCTGTATCCTGGGAGGGGCCTGACCACGGGAGCCCCATGGACTGCAGAGGACCTGCCCAGGGAATCCCATATCCTGGGAGGGGCCTGAACACGAGAGCCCCGTGGTCTGGGGTGGGGGTAGGGTACCTGCCCAGGTGAGCTCCATATCCTGGGATTGGCCTGACCTCGAGAGCCCCATGGGCTGCTGGAGTCCTGGTAAAGGATGTCAGGACAGTCAGTGAAGCCACTGAGGATATACCTCCAGTAGTTCCTAAATCCTACACCCTGCTGGTCATTCTACCAACCACCAGGACTTGGTATTCTGTATTAGTCTTCACTGATGCCTTCTTTTGTATTCCATTAGTCCCAGAGTCACAAGAAATTTTGGCTTGTGAGTGACAGGACTCAACATACAACTAAAACAATACTTCCAGGCTGTCTTGCCCCAAGGGTTCAAAAATTCCCACACCATCTTTGGGGAAAGCTCAGCTAAAGACCTAAAAGTTCTACCTCTGGAAAAGGAAACACTCCTTCAATATTCAGACGACATTCTGATCGCCAACCCTACTAAGGAGGCCTCAGAACTACCAAGCCAATAAAGGATAGAAGTTGTCCACGAAAAAGCTCAAGTATCACAGACTACGGTGACCTGCCTGGGCTTCATTCTCACAGAAGGTCGGAGAAGCCCATCCCAGGAAAGGGAAGAAACAATTTACAGCCTTACCCCTTTCTGAAACTAGAAGACAGCTTAGGGGTTCCTGAGGAAGCCAGGGTTTCCTGCCTCTGGATCCCTAAATACAGTCTACTAGCTGGGCCTCTATATGAAACACTGAAAGGAAAAGATGATGATCCTTTTGAATAGAATCCAGAAGTGGCCTTTCAAGAATGGAAAGAGCAGTCAATTCAGACCCTTGCCCTGGAACTCCCTAATTTAGCTAAACCCTTTGACCTTTACATTCCTGGTGAAAGGTGAATCGCCATTGGAGTATTAGTGCAAAAACTGGGACCACTTGAAATGGAACAATGCAAGAATGCCATCCAGGTAGGATAAACTATGGTCACCAAGGGGCTTGGCCCACCGCCACATCTGGCCAAGATACTGGTGGTATCTGAAAACCTGGAAATCAGCAGCCCAAAAGGCCACCTCCCTTCTAAGGGAAACGGACCCCACGTGGTGATCCTAACCCCCAACCATGCCCTGAAGTTGCAGGGTTTGCTCCGTGGGCACACTGACCTCGATTGAGGAGGCCCTCCAACTCCAACCTCCAGAGAGATAACCGGGGGCAACGGGGCACCATGACGACCCGTGTGACCATCACTTGACCTGGAGTTTCTCTCATAAAACAACAAGAGTGTGTCCCAAAAGAGTAGACTACTGCTTGCAGTACTTACTGTACCCAGAGGGGAGCTAATAATCTTGGCGGGGGAACCGTATATCATGCTGTCACCATAGAAAAGCCTACAGACACCCTGATGATGGTGGCCAATAAGACCGGCTGGACTCCTGTTTACTTCCAAAGGCTCTTGACTCAGTGACCATCATGATCCTTCATCACCACTGACCCTGGACTGTCTGGGAGCTGAGCGGGCAGGATCCTGACACCTGGTGCTGTTTTTACGTTAATTCAGGGGCCTAATGGAAGAAAGCGCAGACTGTTGGTCAGAGCATCTAGGCTGGCAGAAACGGTCAGTCAGAGCATCTAGGCTGGCAGAAACGGTCAGCCTAAGGTGGCCGAACAAATGTGGGGCGGAGTGAAACTGGACCTCACAGCGCCACTGCACATCTCCTTTCTGGACCCTTAAAGGTCATTAGAATCTATAACACTTCCAATACTGGTGCTCAGGTGGACGAGCAGGGAGGCAGGAGGCCTGGGGACAATCAACGTCACCTGGAGGCTGCTGGGGAGAAGTTCTGACCCTCGCCCACGGGTATGAAGCCTCCTAACTCAGCACTCAGCAGTTACAGAAGAAGGGTCTGCACCCGCAGCACTCCAAGAATGAGGAAAGGGACAAAAGGCAGAAGAGAAGTTTGTCCCAGGCAGAGCCCCTTAAAAATGCCTGGGAGATAAAAATAGAATCTGGGCAATAAAATAAAGTCTAACCATTTTTATCCTTTGTGCTTTGTCTAATTTCAGGTGCTCCTAGTGTCCCGCATACAGAGGTTCCACACCCGGCACTTCAGACCAGATTTCCTAGAGCAGAATGGCTCGATGACACTTCAGCTCCTGGGGCCCAGTTCAGACTCCGTGACATAGAGCCTGAGCTGCAGCCAACCAGGTTCTCGAGAGCTCAGCCCCCTCCCTCCCAGTGACTCTGACAGGATCTCTACACAGCAGCCCAGCCCACAGCCCACAGGGTAGCACCTCTCCATTCTCTGATCAAAATATAAAGTTTCCTTTGCTTTTGAACCAAACTCAGTCTCGATCTATTGGCTCCAATGACACTGGGCAGGGGGACACTTGTTGGCGTCCACTCTGGAGGATCAGTAACAGAAATTGAGAACATTGTAACTTCAATGAACAGATGTGTGAGCCAAACTGTAATTAACATAGAACAGTGTATAAGGCTCGGGTAAAATAAGATGTTTCTAACACTTCCATTTGATATTTCCATCACTTTCTTATAAGCAAGTTCAGTGAAAAGGTTTGTCTTCTTTGTCAGGTCAATATTAGAGAAACAAAGTGATTTCTTTCCAAGGATGTACATCTAATAATCTTGGTTAAAGCTTCAATCTTGTTTTAAATGCTTTTGCATTGAAAATGATACCTCTCTTTCAGCTCCCCCATTTCTGAGAAGCATAAAATCTTATAATTTATTATTACCAAAGGGAAATGGTAGGAGGAGGGATAAATTAACAGTTTGGGATTAACACATACACACTGCTATGTATGAAATCATCAGCAAGGAACTACTGTATAGCACAGGGAACTACACTCAATATTTTGCAATAACCTATAAGGGGAAATGATCTGAAAAAGAATAGATATTTTTATTGACATCATCCATCAATGACAGTAAAAATGGAATCTAAGGGAAGACAGTGGTGAGTGCTTCTGACCCTGAAGACTTCAATCATCTAAAGTTTGGACTCTGCCTACTTCCCAAGGCCCTTAATGAACATATGTGTAGCCATAGCTTAAAAAATTCCCCAGTTTGGGTTGCGGAGAGACACTGATATTTAAAATCCCCTGGTGTTCTCCTCACATGAATGAGACCCTTCCTACACCTAAAACATGCCTGTCACACCCAGAGGATGGTATACCGTCTGATCGGGAAAAGTTTGGAAAAGGCATCTCATCTCCTCATCTCTTGGTGCTAGGGTTCACCACTCCAGCGTCTTTACTAACAGTCTCCCCACTTGGAGATGTCAGCACTGTCAACATCCTGTTGCATACAGTTTGGAATTTGTCCAGAGGATGAAGCAGAAGGAGGAGGAACAATGAGAGACAAGTCCTAGGTGTTTGGACAGGCACATGCCACTCTAATTTCCAATCAGGAAGACGAATTGACCAAAGGCTAGGGTTGCCCATGGAAACAGAATAGGGCTTGAGGAATCCTGATGCTTTGTGGCCAGTTCCCATAAACACAAGTTGGAAAATGGAACTCAGGGGCACTAAAATTCACGAAACTGCAGAATTGAAAATATCTATCACTGAAAAATGTCTTGAGGAAAGTCAGAGAAAAGGACTTGTAAGCAACAGAGAATGGCAGGAAAGGGATTGGAAGAGGTAGAAAGGACTCGCCATTAAGCACAAGAAAAGGGGCTGAACATTGCCAACATTGCAGTTGGCCAAAAAGGGTGTATGCGTCTTTTTCTGTATATATTCAAGAAAAGGGCATACACTTTTTTAGCCAACCAAACCGGTGGGCACTGGAAATCAATACTACAAAACATATCACTTTGCATCAGTCAGAAGAGCCGTCCTCATAAAGTGTAAACACCAGAAATGCAGGACAGGGCAAGGAGAAAAGGGAGCCCTGTGAGTCTTATAGTGGAAATGTATATTGCCAACGGTCACTCTGGATAAGTCTATTGTGTTTACTAAAGCATCTAAAAAATGAGCTACCGAGCACAGGGCACTTGCACTCATGGACGTATATCTTGGGAAAAACAAAAATCGAGAGGACACAGGCACCCCAATGTTTACCACCTCTCTGTTTAAAAGATCCTCGACTAGGATATAACTTAAAGTATCTGCAGAGAAAAAACGGACAGAGATGTGGTGCTTATGTAGAGTGGAATATTACTCAGCCTGGAAATCAATGAAATACGGCCAGTTATAACAACTCAAGAGGAGTTACGTGTGATCATTCGAAGTCACATAATTCAAAAAGAAAAAGACATAAGATATCACTAATACATGGAATGTTAACATGGCTACACATGAACTGAATTACAAAAGAGAAGAGGGTTTCAAATTAAGAAAACCAACTTATGCTTCCTTAAGGGGAAAGGTGAGTTAGGGTGCTGCATAAAACCAGAGATTGAAATTAGCACAGATACCATTCCATAAGCCAAATATGTAATAGTCAAGACCTACTCCTTGCTCAACGAAACGGACTCCACACGCCATATTCAATGCCTAAGAATTACCGGATTAGTAAGAATCTTAAAACCCATGGACTTATATGTCTCCGTAACAGAATCAAGCGCGTGTACAGCGGCATAAACGAAGCAGTGAAAATCCGATAAATCCCATTATGAAAATAAATTTCAAAAACAAAACACAATGACAGTGAAATAGGAAGCAATTCTTAAATAATTCACTCAGGGCATGTGATGCAACCTGGATTTACCACATCTACAACCAGAGCTGGTTGAGACATAAGGCTGGACACTTCAGGCTGATAGCATTGGTGAGTTTCGGTGAACAAATGCAGATCCTTTGAAGTCAGACTGCATGGTACCCATTCCAAGGGTCCCAACTCTCCAGGTTCAAGGGATTCTTTCTTCAGCTAAAACATGCGTGGGAAACGGCGAGTATGGTCCACCGTGTGATTAGGAAACGATTTAAAATGCATCTCAGTTTTCGTATCCTGGTCCTCGGGTTCACCATTCCAAACGGTTTACTAACACTCTCCCCGCTTGGAGAGTCAGTGCCTTTATCCTCCTGTTTGGCACAGCTTGCAATTTCTGCGCAAGATGAACAGGAATAGGGAGAACCAATGAGAGACTAGCTATAGGTGTCTGCACGGGCAAATGTAAGGCTCATTTCCCACCAGGAAGAGGAATTAACCAAAGGCTCAGCGTGCCCTGCCGGAAACAGATTAGGGCCTGAAGCAATCCTGCGGTTTTGTGCCCAGCTCACAAGAAAGCGAGTTGAAGAAAGGAGCTCAGGGGCACTGTACTTCACAAACCTGCAGAGTTATAAATGACAGCTATCCTCCAAAAATATATTGAAGTAAGCCTGCGAAGGGGACTTGAAAGCGGGGCAGAATTTCAGGAAAACGATTGCAGGGGGTAGACTGGAATTGCCCAGAAAGCATAGGAAAAGAGGCAGAACGTCGACAATGGTGCACTTGGCCAAAAAGTGCGTATGAATTTTTTCCTGAATATATTCAGGAAAAAACGCATACGCCCTATTTCGCAAACCAAGCAAGCCTGTAAAGGAAATCTGCACTACAATGAAGTCTAACTGCCCCCTGGGCAAAAGGGCCATCTGAAAAAAGTGTAAAATCCAGAAAGGTAGGACAGGATATGGAGAACAGGGAGCCTTGTTATGCTGATTGGCAGGATGTAAATTGCCAACAGCCACCCTGGAGAAGTGTATGGTGTTTCCTGAAACCCATAAGAAACAAAGCAACACAGCCTATGGCACTTCCACTTATGGTCCCAAAGATTACGGAAATTAAAATCAAAAACAGACAGCCACCCCAATGTTTGGGACGGCTGTGTTCACAAGAAGCTCGTCTACAGTACCAGGAAAATATCCCAGAAAGCAAAAAATGGAAAAAGAAGTTGTGGCACGTACGTGCAATGCAATATCACTCAGCAATGAAATCTGTGTCATCAGGCCCGTAGCGGCATAGTGAGTGGATTCAGGTACGGTGATTCTTCGTGAACTACCTCACACAGAAAAAGAAACATCATAAGATATCACTAATACACAGAATGTAAACTTGACTACACATGAACTGAATTACAAAACAGAACAGGGTCTCAAATTTAGAAAACCAACTAGTGCTTGCTTATGGGGAAAGGTGCCTTGGGGTGCTGCATAAAACTAGACACTGAAATTAGCACAGATAACTTTCCATAAGCCAAATATGTAATAGACAAGACCTACTCCTTGCTCAACGAAATGGACCCAACACCACATATTCAACGCCTAGGAATATACCTGACTAGGAACAATCTTAAAACCCATGGATATATATGTCTCCGTAAGAGAATCAAGCGTGTGTACAGCGGCCGAAACGCAGCAGTGAAAATCCGATAAATCCCATTATTAAAATAAATTTCGAAAACAAAACACAAAGACAGTGAAATAGAGAGCAATTCTTAAATAATTCACTCAGGGCATGTGATGCAACCGGGATTGACCACATCTACACCCAGAGCTGGTTGAGACATAAGGCTGGACACTTCAGGCTGATAGCATTGTTGAGTTTCGGTGAGCAAATGCAGACCTTTTGAAGTCATACTGCATGGTACCCATTCCATGGGTCCCAACTCTCCAGGTTCAAGGGATTTTTCCTCCAGCTAAAACATGCATGGGAAACCCAGAGTATCATCCACCGTGTGATTGGGAAACGATTTAAAATGCATCTCAGTTTTCGTATCCTGGTCCTCGGGTTCACCATTCCAGATGCTTTACTAACACTCTCCCCGCTTGGAGAGTCAGTGCCTTTAACCTCCTCTTTGGCACAGCTTGCAATTTCTGTGCAAGATGAACAGGAATAGGGAGAACCAATGAGAGACTAGCTGTAGGTGTCTGCACGGGCAAATGTAATGCTCATTTCCCACCAGGAAGAGGAATTAACCAAAGGCTCAGCGTGCCCTGCCGGAAACAGATTAGGGCCTGAAGCAATCCTGCGGTTTTGTGCCCAGCTCACAAGAAAGCGAGTTGAAGAGAGGAGCTCAGGGGCACTGTAATTCACAAACCTGCAGAGTTATAAATGACAGCTATCCTCCAAAAATATATTGAAGTAAGCCTGCGAAGGGGACTTGAAAGCGGGGCAGAGTTTCAGGAAAACCATTGCAGGGGATACACTGGAATTGCCCTGAAAGCATAGGAAAAGAGGCAGAACGTCGACAATGATGCACTTGGCCAAAAAGGGCGTATGCGTTTTTTCCTGAATATATTCAGGAAAAAACGCATACTCCCTTTTTGGCAAACCAAGCAAGCCTGTAAAGGAAATCTGCACTACAATGAAGTCTCACTGCCCCCCGTGCAAAAGGGCCATCTGAAAAAAGTGTAAAATCCAGAAAGGTAGGACAGGATATGGAGAACAGGGAGCCTTGTTATGCTGATTGGCAGGATGTAAATTGCCAGCAGCCACCCTGGAGAAGTGTATGGTGTTTCCTGAAACACGTAAGAAACAAAGCAACACAGCCTATGGCACTTCCACTTATGGTCCTATAGCTTACGGAAATTAAAATCAAAAACAGAGAGCCACCCCAAAGTTTGGGACTGTTGTGTTCCCAAGAAGCTCGTCTACAGTACCAGGTAAATATCCCAGAAAGCAAAAAATGGATAAATAATTTGTGGCACGTACATGCAATGCAATATAACTCAGCAATGAAATCTGTGTCATCAGGCCCGTAGCCGCATAGTGAGTGGATGCAGGTACGGTGATTCTACGTGAACTACGTCACACAGAAAAACAAACATCATAAGGTATCACTAATACACGGAATGTAAACTTGACTACACATGAACTGAATTACAAAACAGAACAGGGTCTCAAATTTAGAAAACCAACTAGTGCTTGCTTATGGGGAAAGGTTCCTTGGGGTGCTGCATAAAACAAGAGACTGAAATTAGCACAGATAACATTCCATAAGTCAAATATGTAATAGACAAGACCAACTCCTTGCTCAACGAAATGGACTCAACACCACATATTCAACGCCTAGGAATATACCTGACTAGGAAGAATCTTAAAACCCATGGATTTATATGTCTCCGTAAGAGAATCAAGCGTGTGTGGAGCGGCATAAACGCAGCAGTGAAAATCCGATAAATCCCATTATCAAAATAAATTTCAAAAACAAAACACAAAGACAGTGAAATAGAGAGCAATTCTTAAAAAATTCACTCAGGGCATGTGATGCAACCGGGATTTAACACATCTACACCCAGAGCTGGTTGAGACATAAGGCTGGACACTTCAGGCTGATAGCATTGGTGAGTTTCGGTGAGCAAATGCAGACCCTTTGAAGTCATACTGCATGGTACCCATTCCATGGGTCCCAACTCTCCAGGTTCAAGGGATTCTTCCTCCAGCTAAAACATGCATGGGAAACCCAGAGTATCTTCCACCATGTGATTGGGAAACGATTTAAAATGCATCTCAGTTTTCGTATCCTGGTCCTCGGGTTCACCATTCCAGATGCTTTACTAACACTCTCCCCGCTTGGAGAGTCAGTGCCTTTAACCTCCTGTTTGGCACAGCTTGCAATTTCTGTGCAAGATGAACAGGAATAGGGAGAACCAATGAGAGACTAGCTGTAGGTGTCTGCACGGGCAAATGTAACGCTCATTGCCCACCAGGAAGAGGAATTAAACAACGGCTCAGTGTGCCCTGCTGGAAACAGATTAGGGCCTGAAGCTATCCTGCGGTTTTGTGCCCAGCTCACAAGAAAGCGAGTTGAAGAAAGGAGCTCAGGGGCACTGTAATTCACAAACGTGCAGAGTTATAAATGACAGCTATCCTCCAAAAATATATTGAAGTAAGCCTGGGAAGGGGACTTGAAAGCGGGGCAGAATTTCAGGAAAACGATTGCAGGGGGTAGACAGGAATTGCCCTGAAAGCATAGGAAAAGAGGCACAACGTCGACAATGATGCACTTGGCCAAAAAGGGCGTATGCGTTTTTTCCTGAATATATTCAGGAAAAAACGCATACGCCCTTTTTGGCCAATCAGGCAAGCCTGTAAAGGAAATCTGCACTACAATGAAGTCTCACTGCCCTCCGGGCAAGAGAGCCATCTGAAAAAAGTGAAAAATCCAGAAAGGTAGGACAGGATATGGAGAACAGGGAGCCTTGTTATGCTGATTGGCAGGATGTAAATTGCCAGCAGCCACCCTGGAGAAGTGTATGGTGTTTCCTGAAACACGTAAGAAACAAAGCAACACAGCCTATGGCACTTCCACTTATGGTCCTATAGCTTACGGAAATTAAAATCAAAAACAGACAGCCACCCCAATATTTGGGACGACTGTGTTCACAAGAAGCTCGTCTACAGTATCAGGTAAATATACCAGAAAGCAAAAAATGGATAAAGAAGTTGTGGAACGTACGTACAATGCAATATCACTCAGCAATGAAATCTGTGTCATCAGGCCCGTAGCGGCAGAGTGAGTGGATGCAGGTACGGTGATTCTACGTGAACTACGTCACACAGAAAAAGAAACATCATAAGATATCACTAATACACGGAATGTAAACTTGACTACACATGAACTGAATTACAAAACAGAACAGGGTCTCAAATTTAGAAAACCAACTAGTGCTTGCTTATGGGGAAAGGCGCCTTGGGGTGCTGCATAAAACCAGAGACTGAAATTAGCCCAGATAACTTTCCATAAGCCAAATATGTAATAGACAAGACCTACTCCTTGCTCAACGAAATGGACCCAACACCACATATTCAACGCCTAGGAATATACCTGACTAGTAAGAATCTTAAAACCCATGGATATATATGTCTCCGTAAGAGAATCAAGCGTGTGTAAAAGGGCCGAAATGCAGCAGTGAAAATCCGATAAATCCCATTATCAAAACAAATTTCGAAAACAAAGCACAAAGACAGTGAAATAGAGAGCAATTCTTAAATAATTCACTCAGGGCATGTGATGCAACCGGGATTGACCACATCTACACCCAGAGCTGGTTGAGACATAAGGCTGGACACTTCAGGCTGATAGCATTGGTGAGTTTCGGTGAGCAAATGCAGACCCTTTGAAGTCATACTGCATGGTACCCATTCCATGGGTCTCAACTCTCCAGGTTCAAGGCATTCTTCCTCCAGCTAAAATATGCATGGGAAACCCAGAGTATCGTCCACCGTGTGATTGGGAAACGATTTAAAATGCATCTCAGTTTTCGTATCCTGGTCCTCAGGTTCACCATTCCAGATGCTTTACTAACACTCTCCCCGCTTGGAGAGCCACTGCCTTTAACCTCCTCTTTGGCACAGCTTGCAGTTTCTGTGCAAGATGAACAGGAATAGGGAGAACCAATGAGAGACTAGCTGTAGGTGTCTGCATGGGCAAATGTAACGCTCATTGCCCACCAGGAAGAGGAATTAAACAACGGCTCAGTGTGCCCTGCTGGAAACAGATTAGGGCCTGAAGCAATCCTGCGGTTTTGTGCCCAGCTCACAAGAAAGCGAGTTGAAGAAAGGAGCTCAGGGGCACTGTAATTCACAAACCTGCAGAGTTATAAATGACAGCTATCTTGCAAAAGTATATTGAAGTAAGCCTGCAAAGGGGACTTGAAAGCGGGGCAGAATTTCAGGAAAACGATTGCAGGGGGTAGACTGGAATTGCCCTGAAAGCATAGGAAAAGAGGCACAACGTCGACAATGATGCACTTGGCCAAAAAGGGCGTATGCGTTTTTTCCTGAATATATTCAGGAAAAAACGCATACGCCCTTTTTGGCCAATCAGGCAAGCCTGTAAAGGAAATCTGCACTACAATGAAGTCTCACTGCCCTCCGGGCAAGAGAGCCATCTGAAAAAAGTGAAAAATCCAGAAAGGTAGGACAGGATATGGAGAACAGGGAGCCTTGTTATGCTGATTGGCAGGATGTAAATTGCCAGCAGCCACCCTGGAGAAGTGTATGGTGTTTCCTGAAACACGTAAGAAACAAAGCAACACAGCCTATGGCACTTCCACTTATGGTCCTATAGCTTACGGAAATTAAAATCAAAAACAGACAGCCACCCCAATATTTGGGACGACTGTGTTCACAAGAAGCTCGTCTACAGTATCAGGTAAATATACCAGAAAGCAAAAAATGGATAAAGAAGTTGTGGAACGTACATACAATGCAATATCACTCAGCAATGAAATCTGTGTCATCAGGCCCGTAGCGGCATAGTGAGTGGATGCAGGTACGGTGATTCTACGTGAACTACGTCACACAGAAAAAGAAACATCATAAGATATCATTAATACACGGAATGTAAACTTGACTACACATGAACTGAATTACAAAACAGAACAGGGTCTCAAATTTAGAAAACCAACTAGTGCTTGCTTATGGGGAAAGGTGCCTTGGGGTGCTGCATAAAACCAGAGACTGAAATTAGCACAGATAACTTTCCATAAGCCAAATATGTAATAGACAAGACCTACTCCTTGCTGAACGAAATGGACCCAACACCACATATTCAACGCCTAGGAATATACCTGACTAGGAAGAATCTTAAAACCCATGGATATATATGTCTCCGTAAGAGAATCAAGCATGTGTACAGCGGCCGAAACGCAGCAGTGAAAATCCGATAAATCCCATTATCAAAATAAATTTCGAAAACAAAACACAAAGACAGTGAAATAGAGAGCAATTCTTAAATAATTCACTCAGGGCATGTGATGCAACCGGGATTGACCACATCTACACCCAGAGCTGGTTGAGACATAAGGCTGGACACTTCAGGCTGATAGCATTGGTGAGTCTCGGTGAGCAAATGCAGAGCCTTTGAAGTCATACTGCATGGTACCCATTCCATGGGTCCCAACTCTCCAGGTTCAAGGCATTCTTCCTCCAGCTAAAACATGCATGGGAAACCCAGAGTATCGTCCACCCTGTGATTGGGAAACAATTTAAAATGCATCTCAGTTTTCGTATCCTGGTCCTCGGGTTCACCATTCCAGATGCTTTCCTAACACTCTCCCCGCTTGGAGAGTCAGTGCCTTTAACCTCCTTTTTGGCACAGCTTGCAATTTCTGTGCAAGATGAACAGGAATAGGGAGAACCAATGAGAGACTAGCTGTAGGTGTCTGCACGGGCAAATGTTACGCTCATTGCCGACCAGGAAGAGGAATTAAACAAAGGCTCAGTGTGCCCTGCGGGAAACAGATTAGGGCCTGAAGCAATCCTGCGGTTTTGTGCCAAGCTCACAAGAAAGCGAGTTGAAGAAAGGAGCTCAGGGGCACTGTACTTCACAAACCTGCAGAGTTATAAATGACAGCTATCATCCAAAAGTATATTGAAGTAAGCCTGCGAAGCGGACTTGAAAGCGGGGCAGAATTTCAGGAAAACGATTGCAGGGGGTAGACTGGAATTGCCCTGAAAGCATAGGAAAAGAGGCACAACGTCGACAAGGATGCACTTGGCCAAAAAGGGCGTATGCGTTTTTTCCTGAGTATATTCAGGAAAAAAAGCATACGCCCTTTTTGGCCAACCAAGGAAGCCTGTAAAGGAAATCTGCACTACAATGAAGTCTCACTGCCCCCGGGCAAAAGGGCCATCTGAAAAAAGTGTAAAATCCTGAAAGGTAGGAGAGGATATGGAGAACAGGGAGCCTTGTTATGCTGATTGGCAGGATGTAAATTGCCAGCAGCCACCCTGGAGAAGTGTATGGTGTTTCCTGATACACGTAAGAAATAAAGCAACACAGCCTATGGCACTTCCACTTATGGTCCTATAGCTTACGGAAATTAAAATCAAAAACAGACAGCCACCCCAATATTTGGGGCGGCTTTGTTCACAAGAAGCTCGTCTACAGTATCAGGTAAATATCCCAGAAAGCAAAAAATGGATAAAGAAGTTGTGGCACATACGTACAATGCAATATCACTCAGCAATGAAATCTGTGTCATCAGGCCCGTAGCGGCATAGTGAGTGGATGCAGGTACGGTGATTCTACGTGAACTACGTCACACAGAAAAAGAAACATCATAAGATATCACTAATACACGGAATGTAAACTTGACTACACATGAACTGAATTACAAAACAGAACAGGGTCTCAAATTTAGAAAACCAACTAGTGCTTGCTTATGGGGAAAGGTGCGTTGGGGTGCTGCATAAAACCAGAGACTGAAATTAGCACAGATAACATTCCATAAGCCAAATATGTAATAGACAAGACCTACTCCTTGCTCAACGAAATGGACTCAACACCACATATTCAACGCCTAGGAATATACCTGATTAGGAAGAATCTTAAAACCCATGGATATATATGTCTCCGTAAGAGAATCAAGCGTGTGTACAGCGGCTGAAACGCAGTAGTGAAAATCCGATAAATCCCATTATCAAAATAAATTTCGAAAACAAAACACAAAGACAGTGAAATAGAGAGCAATTCTTAAATAATTCACTCAGGGCATGTGATGCAACCGGGATTTAACACATCTACACCCAGAGCTGGTTGAGACATAAGGCTGGACACTTCAGGCTGATAGCATTGGTGAGTTTCGGTGAGCAATTGCAGACCCTTTGAAGTCATACTGCATTGTACCCATTCCATGGGTCCCAACTCTCCAGGTTCAAGGGATTCTTCCTCCAGCTAAAACATGCATGGGAAACCCAGAGTATCGTCCACCGTGTGATTGGGAAACGATTTAAAATGCATCTCAGTTTTCGTATCCTGGTCCTCGGGTTCACCATTCCAGATGCTTTACTAACACTCTCCCCGCTTGGAGAGTCATTGCCTTTAACCTCCTCTTTGGCACAGCTTGCAAATTCTGTTCAAGATGAACAGGAATAGGGAGAACCAATGAGAGACTAGCTGTAGGTGTCTGCACGGGCTAATGTAACGCTCATTGCCCACCAGGAAGGGGAATTAAACAAAGGCTCAGTGTGCCCTGCTTGAAACAGATTAGGGCCTGAAGCAATCCTGCGGTTTTGTGCCCAGCTCACAAGAAAGCGAGGTGAAGAAAGGAGCTCAGGGGCACTGTAATTCACAAACCTACAGAGTTATAAATGACAGCTATCTTCCAAAAGTATATTGAAGTAAGCCTGCGAAGGGGACTTGAAAGCGGGCAGAATTTCAGGAAAACGATTGCAGGGGGTAGACTGGAATTGCCCTGAAAGCATAGGAAAAGAGGCACAACGTCGACAATGATGCACTTGGCCAAAAAGGGCGTATGCGTTTTTTCCTGAATATATTCAGGAAAAAACGCATACGCCCTTTTTGGCCAACCAAGCAAGCCTGTAAAGGAAATCTGCACTACAATGAAGTCTCACTGCCCCTCGGGCAAGAGGGCCATCTGAAAAAAGTGTAAAATCCAGAAAGGTAGGACAGGATATGGAGAACAGGGAGCCTTGTTATGCTGATTGGCAGGATGTAAATTGCCAGCAGCCACCCTGGAGAAGTGTATGGTGTTTCCTGAAACACGTAAGAAACAAAGCAACACAGCCTATGGCACTTCCACTTATGGTCCTATAGCTTACGGAAATTAAAATCAAAAACAGACAGCCACCCCAATATTTGGGACGGCTGTGTTCAGAAGAAGCTCGTCTACAGTATCAGGTAAATATCCCAGAAAGCAAAAAATGGATAAAGAAGTTGTGGCACGTACGTACAATGCAATATCACTCAGCAATGAAATCTGTGTCATCAGGCCCGTAGCGGCATAGTTAGTGGATGCAGGTACGGTGATTCTACGTGAACTACGTCACACAGAAAAAGAAACATCATAAGATATCACTAATACACGGAATGTAAACTTGACTACACATGAACTGAAATACAAAACAGAACAGGGTCTCAAATTTAGAAAACCAACTAGTGCTTGCTTATGGGGAAAGGAGCCTTGGGATGCTGCATAAAACCAGAGACTGAAATTAGCACAGATAACTTTCCATAAGCCAAATATGTAATAGACAAGACCTACTCCTTGCTCAACGAAATGGACCCAACACCACATATTCAACGCCTAGGAATATACCTGACTAGGAAGAATCTTAAAACCCATGGATATATATGTCTCCGTAAGAGAATCAAGCGTGTGTACAGCGGCCGAACCGCAGTAGTGAAAATCCGATAAATCCCATTATCAAAATAAATTTCGAAAACAAAACACAAAGACAGTGAAATAGAGAGCAATTCTTAAATTATTCACTCAGGGCATGTGATGCAACCGGGATTGACCACATCTACACCCAGAGCTGGTTGAGACATAAGGCTGGACACTTCAGGCTGATAGCATTGGTGAGTTTCGGTGAGCAAATGCAGACCCTTTGAAGTCATACTGCATGGTACCCATTCCATGGGTCCCAACTCTCCAGGTTCAAGGGATTCTTCCTCCAGCTAAAACATGCATGGGAAACCCAGAGTATCGTCCACCGTGTGATTGGGAAACGATGTAAAATGCATCTCAGTTTTCGTATCCTGGTCCTCGGGTTCACCATTCCAGATGCTTTACTAACACTCTCCCCGCTTGGAGAGTCAGTGCCTTTAACCTCCTCTTTGGCACAGCTTGCAATTTCTGTGCAAGATGAACAGGAATAGGGAGAACCAATGAGAGACTAGCTGTAGGTGTCTGCACGGGCAAATGTAACGCTCATTACCCACCAGGAAGGGGAATTAAACAAAGGCTCAGTGTGGCCTGCTGGAAACAGATTAGGGCCTGAAGCAATCCTGCGGTTTTGTGCCCAGCTCACAAGAAAGCGAGTTGAAGAAAGGAGCTCGGGGGCACTGTAATTCACAAACCTGCAGAGTTATAAATGACAGCTATCTTGCATAAGTATATTGAAGTAAGCCTGCGAAGGGGACTTGAAAGCGGGGCAGAATTTCAGGAAAACGATTGCAGGGGGTAGACTGGAATTGCCCTGAAAGCATAGGAAAAGAGGCACAACGTCGACAATGATGCACTTGGCCAAAAAGGTCGTATGCGTTTTTTCCTGAATATATTCAGGAAAAAACGCATACGCCCTTTTTGGCCAACCAAGCAAGCCTGTAAAGGAAATCTGCACTACAATGAAATCTCACTGTCCCCCCGGGCAAAAGGGACATCTGAAAAAAGTGTAAAATCCAGAAAGGTAGGACAGGATATGGAGAACAGGGAGCCTTGTTATGCTGATTGGCAGGATGTAAATTGTGAACCGCCACCCTGGAGAAGTGTATGGTGTTTCCTGAAACACGTAAGAAATAAAGCAACACAGCCTATGGCAATTGCACTTATGGTCCTATAGCTTACGGAAATTAAAATCAAAAACAGACAGCCACCCCAATATTTGGGACGGCTGTGTTCACAAGAAGCTCGTCTACAGTATCAGGTAAATATCCCAGAAAGCAAAAAATGGATAAAGAAGTTGTGGCACGTACGTGCAATGCAATATCACTCAGCAATGAAATCTGTGTCATCAGGCCCGTAGCGGTATAGTGAGTGGATGCAGGTACGGTGATTCTACGTGAACTACGTCACACAGAAAAAGAAACATCATAAGATATCACTAATACACGGAATGTAAACTTGACTACACATGAACTGAATTACAAAACAGAACAGGGTCTCAAATTTAGAAAACCAACTTGTGCTTGCTTATGGGGAAAGGTGCGTTGGGGTGTTGCATAAAACCAGAGACTGAAATTAGCACAGATAACTTTCCATAAGCCAAATATGTAATAGACAAGACCTACTCCTTGCTCAACGAAATGGACTCAACACCACATATTCAACGCCTAGGAATATACCTGACTAGGAAGAATCTTAAAACCCATGGATATATATGTCTCCGTAAGAGAATCAAGCGTGTGTACAGCGGCCGAACCGCAGTAGGGAAAATGCGATAAATCGCATTATCAAAATAAATTTCGAAAACAAAACACAAAGACAGTGAAATAGAGAGCAATTCTTAAATAATTCACTCAGGGCATGTGATGCAACCGGGATTTAACACATCTACACCCAGAGCTGGTTGAGACATAAGGCTGGACACTTCAGGCTGATAGCATTGGTGAGTTTCGGTGAGCAAATGCAGACCCTTTGAAGTCATACTGCATGGTACCCATTCCATGGGTCCCAACTCTCCAGGTTCAAGGGATTCTTCCTCCAGCTAAAACATGCATGGGAAACCCAGAGTATCGTCCACCGTGTGATTGGTAAACGATTTAAAATGCATCTCAGTTTTCGTATCCTGGTCCTCGGGTTCACCATTCCAGATGCTTTACTAACACTCTCCCCGCTTGGAGAGTCAGTGCCTTTAACCTCCTCTTTGGCACAGCTTGCAATTTCTGTGCAAGATGAACAGGAATAGGGAGAACCAATGAGAGACTAGCTGTAGGTGTCTGCACGGGCAAATGTAACGCTCATTGCCCACCAGGAAGGGGAATTAAACCAAGGCTCAGTGTGCCCTGCTGGAAACAGATTAGGGCCTGAAGCAATCCTGCGGTTTTGTGCCCAGCTCACAAGAAAGCGAGTTGAAGAAAGGAGCTCGGGGGCACTGTAATTCACAAACCTGCAGAGTTATAAATGACAGCTATCTTGCATATGTATATTGAAGTAAGCCTGCGAAGGGGACTTGAAAGCGAGGCAGAATTTCAGGAAAACGATTGCAGGGGGTAGACTGGAATTGCCCTGAAAGCATAGGAAAAGAGGCACAACGTCGACAATGATGCACTTGGCCAAAAAGGGCGTATGCGTTTTTTCCTGAATATATTCAGGAAAAAACGCATACGCCCTTTTTGGCCAACCAAGCAAGCCTGTAAAGGAAATCTGCACTACAATGAAATCTCACTGCCCCCCTGGGCAAAAGGGACATCTGAAAAAAGTGTAAAATCCAGAAAGGTAGGACAGGATAAGGAGAACAGGGAGCCTTGTTATGCTGATTGGCAGGATGTAAATTGTGAACCGCCACCCTGGAGAAGTGTATGGTGTTTCCTGAAACACGTAAGAAATAAAGCAACACAGCCTATGGCAATTGCACTTATGGTCCTATAGCTTACGGAAATTAAAATCAAAAACAGACAGCCACCCCAATATTTGGGACGGCTGTGTTCACAAGAAGCTCGTCTACAGTATCAGGTAAATATCCCAGAAAGCAAAAAATGGATAAAGAAGTTGTGGCACGTACGTGCAATGCAATATCACTCAGCAATGAAATCTGTGTCATCAGGCCCGTAGCGGTATAGTGAGTGGATGCAGGTACGGTGATTCTACGTGAACTACGTCACACAGAAAAAGAAACATCATAAGATATCACTAATACACGGAATGTAAACTTGACTACACATGAACTGAATTACAAAACAGAACAGGGTCTCAAATTAAGAAAACCAACTTGTGCTTGCTTATGGGGAAAGGTGCGTTGGGGTGTTGCATAAAACCAGAGACTGAAATTAGCACAGATAACTTTCCATAAGCCAAATATGTAATAGACAAGACCTACTCCTTGCTCAACGAAATGGACTCAACACCACATATTCAACGCCTAGGAATATACGTGACTAGGAAGAATCTTAAAACCCATGGATATATATGTCTCCGTAAGAGAATCAAGGGTGTGTACAGCGGCCGAAAAGCAGCAGTGAAAATCCGATAAATCCCATTATCAAAATAAATTTCGAAAACAAAACACAAAGACAGTGAAATAGAGAGCAATTCTTAAATAATTCACTCAGGGCATGTGATGCAACCGGGATTGACCACATCTACACCCAGAGCTGGTTGAGACATAAGGCTGGACACTTCAGGCTGATAGCATTGGTGAGTTTCGGTGAGCAAATGTAGACCCTTTGAAGACATACTGCATGGTACCCATTCCATGGGTCCCAACTCTCCAGGTTCAAGGGATTCTTCCTCCAGCTAAAACATGCATGGGAAACCCAGAGTATCGTCCACCGTGTGATTGGTAAACGATTTAAAATGCATCTCAGTTTTCGTATCCTGGTCCTCGGGTTCACCATTCCAGAAGCTTTACTAACACTCTCCCCGCTTGGAGAGTCAGTGCCTTTAACCTCCTCTTTGGCACAGCTTGCAATTTCTGTGCAAGATGAACAGGAATAGGGAGAACCAATGAGAGACTAGCTGTAGGTGTCTGCACGGGCAAATGTAACGCTCATTGCCCACCAGGAAGAGGAATTAAACAAAGGCTCAGTGTGCCCTGCTGGAAACAGATTAGGGCCTGAAGCAATCCTGCGGTTTTGTGCCCAGCTCACAAGAAAGCGAGTTGAAGAAAGGAGCTCAGGGGCACTGTAATTCACAAACGTGCAGAGTTATAAATGACAGCTATCTTCCAAAAGTATATTGAAGTAAGCCTGCGAAGGGGACTTGAAAGCGGGGCAGAATTTCAGGAAAACAATTGCAGTGGGTAGACAGGAATTGCCCTGAAAGCATAGGAAAAGAGGCAGAACGTCGACAATGATGCACTTGGCCAAAAAGGGCGTATGCGTTTTTTCCTGAATATATTCAGGAAAAAACGCATACGCCCTTTTTGGCCAACCAAGCAAGCCTGTAAAGGAAATCTGCCCTACAATGAAATCTCACTGCCTCCCCTCGCCGGGCAAAAGGGCCATCTGAAAAAAGTGTAAAATCCAGAAAGGTAGGACAGGATATGGAGAACAGGGAGCCTTGTTATGCTGATTGGCAGGATGTAAATTGCCAGCAGCCACCCTGGAGAAGTGTGTGGTGTTTCCTGAAACACATAAGAAATAAAGCAACACAGCCTATGGCACTTCCACTTATGGTCCTATAGCTTACGGAAATTAAAATCAAAAACAGACAGCCACCCCAATATTTGCGATGGCTGTGTTCACAAGAAGCTCGTCTACAGTACCAGGTAAATATCCCAGAATGCAAAAAATGGATAAAGAAGTTGTGGCATGTACGTACAATGCAATATCACTCAGCAATGAAATCTGTGTCATCAGGCCCGTAGCGGCATAGTGAGTGGATGCAGGTACGGTGATTCTACGTGAACTACGTCACACAGAAAAAGAAACATCATAAGATATCACTAACACACGGAATGTAAACTTGACTACACATGAACTGAATTACAAAACAGAACAGGGTCTCAAATTTAGAAAACCAACTAGTGCTTGCTTATGGGGAAAGGTGCTTTGGGGTGCTGCATAAAACCAGAGACTGAAATTAGCACAGATAACTTTCCATAAGCCAAATATGTAAAAGACAAGACCTACTCCTTGCTCAACGAAATGGACCCAACACCACATATTCAACGCCTAGGAATATACCTGACTAGGAAGAATCTTAAAACCCATGGATATATATGTCTCCGTAAGAGAATCAAGCGTGTGTACAGCGGCCGAAACGCAGCAGTGAAAATCCGATAAATCCCATTATCAAAATAAATTTCGAAAACAAAACACAAAGACAGTGAAATAGAGAGCAATTCTTAAATAATTCACTCAGGGCATGTGATGCAACAGGGATTTACCACATCTACACACAGAGCTGGTTGAGACATAAGGCTGGACACTTCAGGCTGATAGCATTGGTGAGTTTCGGTGAGCAAATGCAGACCCTTTGAAGTCATACTGTATGGTACCCATTCCATGTGTCCCAACTCTCCAGGTTCAAGGCATTCTTCCTCCAGCTAAAACATGCATGGGAAATCCAGAGTATCGTCCACCGTGTGATTGGGAAACGATTTAAAATGCATCTCAGTTTTCGTATCCTGGTCCTCGGGTTCACCATTCCAGATGCTTTACTAACACTCTCCCCGCTTGGAGAGTCAGTGCCTTTAACCTCCTGTTTGGCACAGCTTGCAATTTCTGTGCAAGATGAACAGGAATAGGGAGAACCAATGAGAGACTAGCTGTAGGTGTCTGCACGGGCTAATGTAATGCTCATTGCCGACCAGGAAGAGGAATTAAACAAAGGCTCAGCGTGCCCTGCTGAAAACAGATTAGGGCCTGAAGCAATCCTGCGGTTTTGTGCCCAGCTCACAAGAAAGTGAGTTGAAGAAAGGAGCTCAGGGGCACTGTAATTCACAAACCTGCAGAGTTATAAATGACAGCTATCCTCCAAAAATATATTGAAGTAAGCCTGCGAAGGGGACTTGAAAGCGGGGCTGAATTTCAGGAAAACGATTGCAGGAGGTAGACTGGAATTGCCCTGAAAGCATAGGAAATGAGGCACAACGTCGTCAATGATGCACTTGGCCAAAAAGGGCGTATGCGTTTTTTCCTGAATATATTCAGGAAAAAACGCATACGCCCTTTTTGGCCAACCAAGCAAGCCTGTAAAGGAAATCTGCACTACAATGAAATCTCACTGCCCCCCTGGGCAAAAGGGCCATCTGAAAAAACGTGTAAAATCCAGAAAGGTAGGAGAGGATATGGAGAACAGGGAGCCTTGTTATGCTAATTGGCAGGATGTAAATTGTGAACAGCCACCCTGGAGAAGTGTATGGTGTTTCCTGAAACACGTAAGAAATAAAGCAACACAGCCTATGGCAATTGCACTTATGTTCCTATTGCTTAGGGAAATTAAAATCAAAAACAGAGAGCCACCCCAAAGTTTGGGACGGCTGTGTTCCCTAGAAGCTCGTCTACAGGACCAGGTAAATATCCCAGAAAGCAAAAAATGGATAAAGAAGTTGTGGCACGTACGTGCAATGCAATATCACTCAGCAATGAAATGTGTGTCATCAGGCCCGTAGCGGCATAGTGAGTGGATGCAGGTACGGTGATTCTACGTGAACTACGTCACACAGAAAAACAAACATCATAAGATATCACTAATACACGGAATGTAAACTTGACTACACATGAACTGAATTACAAAACAGAACAGGGTCTCAAATTTAGAAAACCAACTAGTGCTTGCTTATGGGGAAAGGTGCGTTGGGGTGCTGCATAAAACCAGAGACTGAAATTAGCACAGATAACTTTCCATAAGCCAAATATGTAATAGACAAGACCTACTCCTTGCTCAACGAAATGGACCCAACACCACATATTCAACGCCTAGGAATATACCTGACTAGGAAGAATCTTAACACCCATGGATATATATGTCTCCGTAAGAGAATCAAGCGTGTGTACAGCGGCCGAAACGCAGCAGTGAAAATCCGATAAATCCCATTATCAAAATAAATTTCGAAAACAAAACACAAAGACAGTGAAACAGAGAGCAATTCTTAAATAATTCACTCAGGGCATGTGATGCAACCGGGATTGACCACATCTACACCCAGAGCTGGTTGAGACATAAGGCTGGACACTTCAGGCTGATAGCATTGGTGAGTTTCGGTGAGCAAATGCAGACCCTTTGAAGTCATACTGCATGGTACCCATTCCATGGGTCCCAACTCTCCAGGTTCAAGGGATTCTTCCTCCAGCTAAAACATGCATGAGAAACCTAGAGTATCGTCCACCGGGTGATTGGGAAACGATTTAAAATGCATCTCAGTTTTTGTATCCTGGTCCTCGGGTTCACCATTCCAGATGCTTTACTAACACTCTCCCCGCTTGGAGAGTCAGTGCCTTTAACCTCCTCTTTGGCACAGCTTGCAATTTCTGTGCAAGATGAACAGGAATAGGGAGAAACAATGAGAGACTAGCTGTAGGTGTCTGCACGGGCAAATGTAACGCTCATGGCCCACCAGGAAGAGGAATTAAACAAAGGCTCAGTGTGCCCTGCTGGAAACAGATTAGGGCCTGAAGCAATCCTGCGGTTTTGTGCCCAGCTCACAAGAAAGCGAGTTGAAGAAAGGAGCTCAGGGGCACTGTAATTCACAAACCTGCAGAGTTATAAATGACAGCTATCTTCCAAAAGTATATTGAAGTAAGCCTGCGAAGGGGACGTGAAAGAGAGGCAGAATTTCAGGAAAACGATTGCAGTGGGTAGACAGGAATTGCCCTGAAAGCATAGGAAAAGAGGCACAACGTCGACAATGATGCACTTGGCCAAAAAGGGCGTATGCGTTTTTTCCTGAATATATTCAGGAAAAAAAGCATACGCCCTTTTTGGCCAACCAAGCAAGCCTGTAAAGGAAATCTGCACTACAATGAAGTCTCACTGCCCCCCGGGCAAGAGGGCCATCTGAAAAAAGTGTAAAATCCAGAAAGGTACGACAGGATATGGAGAACAGGGAGCCTTGTTATGCTGATTGGCAGGATGTAAATTGACAGCAGCCAATCTGGAGAAGTGTATGGTGTTTCCTGAAACACGTAAGAAACAAAGCAACACAACCTATGGCACTTCCACTTATGGTCCTATAGCTTACGGAAATTAAAATCAAAAACAGACAGCCACCCCAATATTTGGGACGGCTGTGTTCACAAGAAGCTCGTCTACAGTATCAGGTAAATATCCCAGAAAGCAAAAAATGGATAAAGAAGTTGTGGCACGTACCTACAATGCGATATCACTCAGCAATGAAATCTGTGTCATCAGGCCCGTAGCGGCACAGTGAGTGGATGCAGGTACGGTGATTCTACGTGAACTACGTCACACAGAAAAAGAAACATCATAAGATATCACTAATACACGGAATGTAAACTTGACTACAGATGAACTGAATTACAAAACAGAACAGGGTCTCAAATTTAGAAAACCAACTAGTGCTTGCTTATGGGGAAAGGCGCCTTGGGGTGCTGCATAAAACCAGAGACTGAAATTTGCACAGATAACTTTCCATAAGCCAAATATGTAATAGACATGACCTACTCCTTTCTCAACGAAATGGACCCAACACCACATATTCAACGCCTAGGAATATACCTGACTAGGAAGAATCTTAAAACCCATGGATATATATGTCTCCGTAAGAAAATCAAGCGTGTGTAAAGCGGCCGAAATGCAGCAGTGAAAATCCGATAAATCCCATTATCAAAACAAATTTCGAAAACAAAGCACAAAGACAGTGAAATAGAGAGCAATTCTTAAATAATTCACTCAGGGCATGTGATGCAACCGGGATTGACCACATCTACACCCAGAGCTGGTTGAGACATAAGGCTGGACACTTCAGGCTGATAGCATTGGTGAGTTTCGGTGAGCAAATGCAGACCCTTTGAAGTCATACTGCATGGTACCCATTCCATGGGTCCCAACTCTCCAGGTTCAAGGCATTCTTCCTGCAGCTAAAATATGCCTGGGAAACCCAGAGTATCGTCCACCGTGTGATTGGGAAACGATTTAAAGTGCATCTCAGTTTTCGTATCCTGGTCCTCAGGTTCACCATTCCAGATGCTTTACTAACACTCTCCCTGCTTGGAGAGTCAGTGCCTTTAACCTCCTCTTTGGCACAGCTTGCAATTTCTGTGCAAGATGAACAGGAATAGGGAGAACCAATGAGAGACTAGCTGTAGGTGTCTGCACGGGCAAATGTAACGCTCATTGCCCACCAGGAAGAGGAATTAAACAACGGCTCAGTGTGCCCTGCTGGAAACAGATTAGGGCCTGAAGCAATCCTGCGGTTTTGTGCCAAGCTCACAAGAAAGCGAGTTGAAGAAAGGAGCTCAGGGGCACTGTAATTCACAAACCTGCAGAGTTATAAATGACAGCTATCTTGCAAAAGTATATTGAAGTAAGCGTGCAAAGCGGACTTGAAAGCGGGGCAGAATTTCAGGAAAACGATTGCAGGGGGTAGACTGGAATTGCCCTGAAAGCATAGGAAAAGAGGCACAACGTCGACAATGATGCACTTGGCCAAAAAGGGCGTATGCGTTTTTTCCTGAATATATTCAGGAAAAAACGCATACGCCCTTTTTGGCCAACCAGGCAAGCCTGTAAAGGAAATCTGCACTACAATGAAGTCTCACTGCCCCCCGGGCAAGAGAGCCATCTGAAAAAGTGAAAAATCCAGAAAGTTAGGACAGGATATGGAGAACAGGGAGCTTTGTTATGCTGATTGGCAGGATGTAAATTGCCAGCAGCCACCCTGGAGAAGTGTATGGTGTTTCCTGAAACACGTAAGAAATAAAGCAACACAGCCTATGGCAATTGCACTTATGGTCCTATTCCTTAGGGATATTAAATCAAAAACAGAGAGCCACCCCAAAGTTGGGACGGCTGTGTTCCCAGGAAGCTCGTCTACAGTACCAGGTAAATATCCCAGAAAGCAACAAATGGATAAAGAAGTTGTGGCACGTACGGGCAATGCAATATCACTCAGCAATGAAATCTGTGTCATCAGGCCCGTAGCGGCATAGTGAGTGGATGCAGGTACGGTGATTCTACGTGAACTACGTCACACAGAAAAAGAAACATCATAAGATATCACTAATGCACGGAATGTAAACTTGACTACACATGAACTGAATTAAAAAACAGAACAGGGTCTCAAATTTAGAAAACCAACTAGTGCTTGCTTATGGGGAAAGGTGCGTTGGGGTGCTGCATAAAACCAGAGACTGAAATTAGCACAGATAACTTTCCATAAGCCAAATATATAATAGACAAGACCTACTCCTTGCTCAACGAAATGGACCCAACACCACATATTCAACGCCTAGGAATATACCTGACTAGGAAGAATCTTAAAACCCATGGATATATATGTCTCCGTAAGAGAATCAAGCGTGTGTACAGCGGCCGAAACGCAGTAGTGAAAATCCGATAAATCCCATTATCAAAATAAATTTCGAAAACAAAAGACAGTGAAATAGAGAGCAATTCTTAAATAATTCACTCAGGGCATGTGATGCAACCGGGATTGACCACATCTACACCCAGAGCTGGTTGAGACATAAGGCTGGACACTTCAGGCTGATAGCATTGGTGAGTTTCGGTGAGCAAATGCAGACCCTTTGAAGTCATACTGCATGGTACCCATTCCATGGGATCCAACACTCCAGGTTCAAGGGATTCTTCCTCCAGCTAAAACATGCATGGGAAACCCAGAGTATCATCCACCGTGTGATTGGGAAACGATTTAAAATGCATCTCAGTTTTCGTATCCTGGTCCTCGGGTTCACCATTCCAGATGCTTTACTAAAACTCTCCCCGCTTGGAGAGTCAGTGCCTTTAACCTCCTCTTTGGCACAGCTTACAATTTCTGTGCAAGATGAACAGGAATAGGGAGAACCAATGAGAGACTAGCTATAGGTGTCTGCACGGGCAAATGTAATGCTCATTTCCCACCAGGAAGAGGAATTAACCAAAGGCTCAGCGTGCCCTGCCGGAAACAGATTAGGGCCTGAAGCAATCCTGCGGTTTTGTGCCCAGCTCACAAGAAAGCGAGTTAAAGAAAGGAGCTCAGGGGCACTGTAATTCACAAACCTGCAGAGTTATAAATGACAGCTATCCTCCAAAAATATATTGAAGTAAGCCTGCAAATGGGACTTGAAAGCGGGGCAGAGTTTCAGGAAAACCATTGCAGGGGGTAGACTGGATTTGCCCTGAAAGCATAGGAAAAGAGGCAGAACGTCGACAATGATGCACTTGGCCAAAAAGGGCGTATGCGTTTTTTCCTGAATATATTCAGGAAAAAACGCATACGCCCTTTTTGGCCAACCAAGCAAGCCTGTAAAGGAAATCTGCACTACAATGAAGTCTCACTGCCCCCCGGGCAAAAGGGCCATCTGAAAAAAGTGTAAAATCCAGAAAGGTAGGACAGGATATAGAGAACAGGGAGCCTTGTTATGCTGATTGGCAGGATGTAAATTGCCAGCAGCCACCCTGGAGAAGTGTATGGTGTTTCCTGAAACACGTAAGAAACAAAGCAACACAGCCTATGGCACTTCCACTTATGGTCCTATAGCTTACGGAAATTAAAATCAAAAACAGACAGCCACCCCAATATTTGGGACGACTGTGTTCACAAGAAGCTCGTCTACAGTATCAGGTAAATATCCCAGAAAGCAAAAAATGGATAAAGAAGTTGAGGCACGTACGTGCAATGCAATATCACTCAGCAATGAAATCTGTGTCATCAGGCCCGTAGCGGCATAGTGAGTGGATGCAGGTACGGTGATTCTACGTGAACTACGTCACACAGAAAAAGAAACATCATAAGATATCACTAATACACGGAATGTAAACTTGAGTACACATGAACTGAATTACAAAACAGAACAGGGTCTCAAATTTAGAAAACCAACTAGTGCTTGCTTATGGGGAAAGGTGCGTTGGGATGTTGCATAAAACCAGAGACTGAAATTAGCACAGATAACTTTCCATAAGCCAAATATGTAATAGACAAGACCTACTCCTTGCTCAACGAAATGGACTCAACACCACATATTCAACGCCTAGGAATATACCTGACTAGGAAGAATCTTAAAACCCATGGATATATATGTCTCTGTAAGAGAATCAAGGGTGTGTACAGCGGCCGAAAAGCAGCAGTGAAAATCCGATAAATCCCATTATCAAAATAAATTTCGAAAACAAAACACAAAGACAGTGAAATAGAGAGCAATTCTTAAATAATTCACTCAGGGCATGTGATGCAACCGGGATTGACCACATCTACACCCAGAGCTGGTTGAGACATAAGGCTGGACACTTCAGGCTGATAGCATTGGTGAGTTTCGGTGAGCAAATGTAGACCCTTTGAAGACATACTGCATGGTACCCATTCCATGGGTCCCAACTCTCCAGGTTCAAGGGATTCTTCCTCCAGCTAAAACATGCATGGGAAACCCAGAGTATCGTCCACCGTGTGATTGGGAAACGATTTAAAATGCATCTCAGTTTTCGTATCCTGGTCCTCGGGTTCACCATTCCAGAAGCTTTACTAACACTCTCCCCGCTTGGAGAGTCAGTGCCTTTAACCTCCTCTTTGGCACAGCTTGCAATTTCTGTGCAAGATGAACAGGAATAGGGAGAACCAATGAGAGACTAGCTGTAGGTGTCTGCACGGGCAAATGTAACGCTCATTCCCCACCAGGAAGAGGAATTAAACAAAGGCTCAGTGTGCCCTGCTGGAAACAGATTAGGGCCTGAAGCAATCCTGCGGTTTTGTGCCCAGCTCACAAGAAAGCGAATTGAAGAAAGGAGCTCAGGGGCACTGTAATTCACAAACGTGCAGAGTTATAAATGACAGCTATCTTCCAAAAGTATATTGAAGTAAGCCTGCGAAGGGGACTTGAAAGCGGGGCAGAATTTCAGGAAAACGATTGCAGTGGGTAGACAGGAATTGCCCTGAAAGCATAGGAAAAAAGGCAGAACGTCGACAATGATGCACTTGGCCAAAAAGGGCGTATGCGTTTTTTCCTGAATATATTCAGGAAAAAACGCATAGGCCCTTTTTGGCCAACCAAGCAAGCCTGTAAAGGAAATCTGCACTACAATGAAATCTCACTGCCCCCCTGGGCAAAAGGGCCATCTGAAAAAACGTGTAAAATCCAGAAAGGTAGGAGAGGATATGGAGAACAGGGAGCCTTGTTATGCTAATTGGCAGGATGTAAATTGTGAACAGCCACCCTGGAGAAGTGTATGGTGTTTCCTGAAACACGTAAGAAATAAAGCAACACAGCCTATGGCAATTGCACTTATGTTCCTATTGCTTAGGGAAATTAAAATCAAAAACAGAGAGCCACCCCAAAGTTTGGGACGGCTGTGTTCCCTAGAAGCTCGTCTACAGGACCAGGTAAATATCCCAGAAAGCAAAAAATGGATAAAGAAGTTGTGGCACGTACGTGCAATGGAATATCACTCAGCAATGAAATGTGTGTCATCAGGCCCGTAGCGGCATAGTGAGTGGATGCAGGTACGGTGATTCTACGTGAACTACGTCACACAGAAAAACAAACATCATAAGATATCACTAATGCACGGAATGTAAATTTGACTACACATGAACTGAATTACAAAACAGAACAGGGTCTCAAATTTAGAAAACCAACTAGTGCTTGCTTATGGGGAAAGGTGCGTTGGTGTGCTGCATAAAACAAGAGACTGAAATTAGCACAGATAACATTCCATAAGCCAAATATGTAATAGACAAGACCTACTCCTTGCTCAACGAAATGGACTCAACACCACATATTCAACGCCTAGGAATATACCTGACTAGGAAGAATCTTAAAACCCATGGATTTATATGTCTCCGTAAGAGAATCAAGCGTGTGTACAGCGGCCGAAACGCAGCAGTGAAAATCCGATAAATCCCATTATCAAAATAAATTTCAAAAACAAAACACAAAGACAGTGAAATAGAGAGCAATTCTTAAATAATTCACTCAGGGCATGTGATGCAACCGGGATTTAACACATCTACACCCAGAGCTGGTTGAGACATAAGGCTGGACACTTCAGGCTGATAGCATTGGTGAGTTTCGGTGAGCAAATGCAGACCCTTTGAAGTCATACTGCATGGTACCCATTCCATGGGTCCCAACTCTCCAGGTTCAAGGCATTCTTCCTCCAGCTAAAACATGCATGGGAAACCCAGAGTATCGTCCACCGTGTGATTGGGAAACGATTTAAAATGCATCTCAGTTTTCGTATCCTGGCCCTCGGGTTCACCATTCCAGATGCTTTACTAACACTCTCCCCGCTTGGAGAGTCAGTGCCTTTAACCTCCTGTTTGGCACAGCTTGCAATTTCTGTGCAAGATGAACAGGAATAAGGAGAACCAATGAGAGACTAGCTGTGGGTGTCTGCACGGGCAAATGTAACGCTCATTGCCCACCAGGAAGAGGAATTAAAGAAAGGCTCAGTGTCCCCTGCTGGAAACAGATTAGGGCCTGAAGCAATCCTGCGGTTTTGTGCCCAGCTCACAAGAAAGCGAGTTGAAGAAAGTAGCTCAGGGGCACTGTAATTCACAAACCTGCAGAGTTATAAATGACAGCTATCCTCCAAAAATATATTGAAGTAAGCCTGCGAAGGGGACTTGAAAGCGGGGCAGAATTTCAGGAAAACGATTGCAGGGGCTAGACTGGAATTGCCCTGCAAGCATAGGAAAAGAGGCAGAACGTCGACAATGATGCACTTGGCCAAAAAGGGCGTATGCGTTTTTTCCTGAATATATTCAGGAAAAAACGCATACGCCCTTTTGTGCCAACCAAGCAAGACGGTAAAGGAAATCTGCACTACAATGAAGTCTCACTGCCCCCCGGGCAAAAGGGCCATCTGAAAAAAGTGTAAAATCCAGAAATGTAGGACAGGATATGGAGAACAGGCAGCCTTGTTATGCTGATTGGCAGGATGTAAATTGCCAGCAGCCACCCTGGAGAAGTGTATGGTGTTTCCTGAAACACGTAAGAAACAAAGCAACACAGCCTATGGCACTTCCACTTATGGTCCTATAGCTTACGGAAATTAAAATCAAAAACAGACAGCCACCCCAATATTTGGGACGGCTGTGTTCCCAAGAAGCTCGTCTACAGTATCAGGTAAATATCCCAGAAAGCAAAAAATGGATAAAGAAGTTGTGGCACGTACGTACAATGCAATATCACTCAGCAATGAAATCTGTGTCATCAGGCCCGTAGCGGCATAGTGAGTGGATGCAGGTACGGTGATTCTACGTGAACTACGTCACACAGAAAAAGAAACATCATAAGATATCACTAATACACGGAATGTAAACTTGACTACACATGAACTGAATTACAAAACAGAACAGGGTCTCAAATTTAGAAAACCAACTAGTGCTTGCTTATGGGGAAAGGTGCGTTGGGGTGTTGCATAAAACCAGAGACTGAAATTAGCACAGATAACGTTCCATAAGCCAAATATGTAATAGACAAGACCTACTCCTTGCTCAACGAAATGGACCCAACACCACATATTCAACGCCTAGGAATATACCTGACTAGGAAGAATCTTAAAACCCATGGATATATATGTCTCCGTAAGAGAATCAAGCGTGTGTACAGCGGCCGAAACGCAGCAGTGAAAATCCGATAAATCCCATTATCAAAATAAATTTCGAACACAAAGACAGTGAAATAGAGAGCAATTCTTAAATAATTCACTCAGGGCATGTGATGCAACCGGGATTGACCACATCTACACCCAGAGCTGGTTGAGACATAAGGCTGGACACTACAGGCTGATAGCATTTGTGAGTTTCGGTGAGCAAATGCAGACCCTTTGAAGTCATACGGCATGGTACCTATTCCATGGGTCAAAACTCTTCAGGTTCAAGGGATTTTTCCTCCAGCTAAAACATGCATGGGAAACCCAGAGTATGGTCCACCGTGTGATTGGGAAACGATTTAAAATGCATCTCAGTTTTCGTATCCTGGTCCTCGGGTTCACCATTCCAGATGTTTTACTAACACTCTCCCTGCTTGGAGAGTCAGTGCCTTTAACCTCCTGTTTGGCACAGCTTGCAATTTCTGTGCAAGATGAACAGGAATAGGGAGAAACAATGAGAGACTAGCTATAGGTGTCTGCACGGGCAAATGTAACGCTCATTTCCCACCAGGAAGAGGAATTAACCAAAGGCTCAGTGTGCCCTGCTGGAAACAGATTAGGGCCTGAAGCAATCCTGCGGTTTTGTGCCCAGCTCACAAGAAAGCGAGTTGAAGAAAGGAGCTCAGGGGCACTGTAATTCTCAAACCTGCAGAGTTATAAATGACAGCTATCCTCCAAAAATATATTGAAGTAAGACTGCGAAGGGGACTTGAAAGCGGGGCAGAATTTCAGGAAAACGATTGCAGGGGGTAGACAGGAATTGCCCTGAAAGCATAGGAAAAGAGGCAGAACGTCGACAATGATGCACTTGGCCAAAAAGGACGTATGCGTTTTTTCCTGAATATATTCAGGAAATATATATTCAGGAATATATTCAGGAAAAAACGCATACGCCCTTTTTGGCCAACCAAGCAAGCCTGTAAAGGAAATCTGCACTACAATGAAGTCTCACTGCCCCCCCACCCCCCGGGCAAAAGGGCCATCTGAAAAAAGTGTAAAATCCAGAAATGTAGGACAGGATATGGAGAACAGGGAGCCTTGTTATGCTGATTGGCAGGATGTAAATTGCCGGCAGCCACCCTGGAGTAGTGTATGGTGTTTCCTGAAACACGTAAGAAACAAAGCAACACAGCCTATGGCACTTCCACTTATGGTCCTATAGCTTACGGAAATTAAAATCAAAAACAGACAGCCACCCCAATATTTGGGACGGCTGTGTTCACAAGAAGCTCGTCTACAGTATCAGGTAAATATCCCAGAAAGCAAAAAATGGATAAAGAAGTTGTGGCACGTACCTACAATGCAATATCACTCAGCAATGAAATCTGTGTCATCAGGCCCGTAGCGGCATAGTGAGTGGATGCAGGTACGGTGATTCTACGTGAACTACGTCACACAGAAAAAGAAACATCATAAGATATCACTAATACACGGAATGTAAACTTGACTACACATGAACTGAATTACAAAACAGAACAGGGTCTCAAATTTAGAAAACCAACTAGTGCTTGCTTATGGGGAAAGGAGCCTTGGGGTGCTGCATAAAACCAGAGACTGAAATTAGCACAGATAACTTTCCATAAGCCAAATATGTAATAGACAAGACCTACTCCTTGCTCAACGAAATGGACCCAACACCACATATTCAACGCCTAGGAATATACTTGACTAGGAAGAATCTTAAAACCCATGGATTTATATGTCTCCGTAAGAGAATCAAGCGTGTGTACAGCGGCCGAAATGCAGCAGTGAAAATCCGATAAATCCCATTATCAAAATAAATTTCGAAAACAAAACACAAAGACAGTGAAATAGAGAGCAATTCTTAAATAATTCACTCAGGGCATGTGATGCAACCGGGATTTACCACATCTGCACCCAGAGCTGGTTGAGACATAAGGCTGGACACTTCAGGCTGATAGCATTGGTGAGTTTCGGTGAGCAAATGCAGACCCTTTGAAGTCATACTGCATGGTACCCATTCCATGGGTCCCAACTCTCCAGGTTCAAGGGATTCGTCCTCCAGCTAAAACATGCATGGGAAACCCAGAGTATCGTCCACCGTGTGATTGGGAAACGATTTAAAATGCATCTCAGTTTTCGTATCCTGGTCCTCGGGTTCACCATTCCAGATGCTTTACTAACACTCTCCCCACTTGGAGAGTCAGTGCCTTTAACCTCCCATTTGGCACAGCTTGCAATTTCTGTGCAAGATGAACAGGAATAGGGAGAACCAATGAGAGACTAGCCATAGGTGTCTGCACGGGCAAATGTAATGCTCATTGCCCACCAGGAAGAGGAATTAAACAAAGGCTCCGCGTGCCCTGCTGAAAACATATTAGGGCCTGAAGCAATCCTGCGGTTTTGTGCCCAGCTCACAAGAAAGCGAGTTGAAGAAAGGAGCTCAGGTGCACTGTAATTCACAAACCTGCAGAGTTATAAATGACAGCTATCCTCCAAAAATATATTGAAGTAAGCCTGCGAAGGGGACTTGAAAGCGGGGCAGAATTTCAGGAAAACGATTGCAGGGGGTAGACTGGAATTGCCCTGAAAGCATAGAAAAAGAGGCAGAACGTCGACAATGATGCACTTGGCCAAAAAGGGCGTATGCGTTTTTTCCTGAATATATTCAGGAAAAAACGCATACGCCCTTTTTGGCCAACCAAGCAAGCCTGTAAAGGAAATCTGCACCACAACGAAGTCTCACTGCCCCCCGGGCAAAAGGGCCATCGGAAAAAAGTGTAAAATCCAGAAAGGTAGGACAGGATATGGAGAACAGGGAGCCTTGTTATGCTGTTTGGCAGGATGTAAATTGCCAGCAGCCACCCTGGAGAAGTGTATGGTGTTTCCTGAAACACGTAAGAAACAAAGCAACACAGCCTATGGCACTTCCACTTATGGTCCTATAGCTTACGGAAATTAAAATCCAAAACAGACAGCCAACCCAATATTTGGGACGGCTGTGTTCACAAGAAGCTCGTCTACAGTATCAGGTAAATATCCCAGAAAGCAAACAATGGATAAAGAAGTTGTGGCACGTACGTACAATGCAATATCACTCAGCAATGAAATCTGTGTCATCAGGCCCGTAGCGGCATAGTGAGTGGATGCAGGTACGGTGATTCTACGTGAACTACGTCACACAGAAAAAGAAACATCATAAGATATCACTAATACACGGAATGTAAACTTGACTACACATGAACTGAATTACAAAACAGAACAGGGTCTCAAATTTAGAAAACCAACTAGTGCTTGCTTATGGGAAAAGGTGCCTTGGGGTGCTGCATAAAACCAGAGACTGAAATTAGCACAGATAACTTTCCATAAGCCAAATATGTAATAGACAAGACCTACTCCTTGCTCAACGAAATGGACCCAACACCACATATTCAATGCCTAGGAATATACCTGACTAGGAAGAATCTTAAAACCCATGGATATATATGTCTCCGTAAGAGAATCAAGTGTGTGCACAGCGGCCGAAACGCAGCAGTGAAAATCCGATAAATCCCATTATCAAAATAAATTTCGAAAACAAAACACAAAGACAGTGAAATAGAGAGCAATTCTTAAATAATTCACTCAGGGCATGTGATGCAACCGGGAAGGACCACATCTACACCCAGAGCTGGTTGACACATAAGGCTGGACACTTCAGGCTGATAGCATTGGTGAGTTTCGGTGAGCAAATGCAGACCCTTTGAAGTCAAACTGCATGGTACCCATTCCATGGGTCCCAACTCTCAAGGTTCAAGGGATTCTTCCTGCAGCTAATACATGCATGGGAAACCCAGAGTATCGTCCACCGTGTAATTGGAAACGATTTAAAATGCATCTCAGTTTTCGTATCCTGGTCCTCGGGTTCAACATTCCAGATGATTTACTAACACTCTCCCCGCTTGGAGTGTCAGTGCCTTTAACCTCCTCTTTGGCACAGCTTGCAATTTCTGTGCAAGATGAACAGGAATAGGGAGAACCAATGACAGACTAGCTGTAGGTGTCTGCACGGGCAAATGTAATGCTCATTGCCCACCAGGAAGAGGAATTAAACAAAGGCTCAGCGTGCCCTGCTGAAACAGATTAGGGCCTGAAGCAATCCTGCGGTTTTGTGCCCAGCTCACAAGAAAGCGAGTTGAAGAAAGGAGCTCAGGGGCACTGTAATTCACAAACCTGCAGAGTTATAAATGACAGCTACCCTCCAAAAATATATTGAAGTAAGCCTGCGAAGTGGACTTGAAAGCGGGGCAGAATTTCAGGAAAAGGATTGCAGGGGGTAGACTGGAATTGCCCTGAAAGCATAGGAAAAGAGGCAGAACGTCGACAATGATGCACTTGGCCAAAAAGGGCGTATGCGTTTTTTCCTGAATATATTCAGGAAAAAACGCATACGCCCTTTTTGGCCAACCAAGCAAGCCTGCAAAGGAAATCTGCACTACAATGAAGTCTCACTGCCCCCCAGGCAAAAGGGCCATCTGAAATAAGTGTAAAATCCAGAAAGGTAGGACAGGATATGGAGAACAGGGAGCCTTGTTATGCTGATTGGCAGGATGTAAATTGCCAGCAGCCACCCTGGAGAAGTGTATGGTGTTTCCTGAAACACGTAAGAAACAAAGCAACACAGCCTATGGCACTTCCACTTATGGTCCTATAGCTTACGGAAATTAAAATCAAAAACAGAGAGCCACCCCAAAGTTTGGGACGGCTGTGTTCCCAAGAAGCTCGTCTACAGTACCAGGTAAATATCCCAGAAAGCAAAAAATGGATAAAGAAGTTGTGGCACGTACGTGCAATGCAATATCACTCAGCAATGAAATCTGTGTCATCAGGCCCGTAGCGGCATAGTGAGTGGATGCACGTACGGTGATTCTACGTGAACTACGTCACACAGAAAAATAAACATCATAAGATATCACTAATACACGGAATGTAAACTTGACTACACATGAACTGAATTACAAAACAGAACAGGGTCTCAAATTTAGAAAACCAACTAGTGCTTGCTTATGGGGAAAGGTGCCTTGGGGTGCTGCATAAAACCAGAGACTGAAATTAGCACAGATAACATTCCATAAGCCAAATATGTAATCGAAAAGACCTACTCCTTGCTCAACGAAATGGACTCAACACCACATATTCAACGCCTAGGAATATACCTGACTAGGAAGAATCTTAAAACCCATGGATATATATGTCTCCGTAAGAGAATCAAGTGTGTGTACAGCGGCCGAAACGCAGCAGTGAAAATCCGATAAATCCCATTATCAAAATAAATTTCGAAAACAAAACACAAAGACAGTGAAATAGAGAGCAATTCTTAAATAATTCACTCAGGGCATGTGATGCAACCGGGATTGACCACATCTACACCCAGAGCTGATTGAGACATAAGGCTGGACACTTCAGGCTGATAGCATTGGTGAGTTTCGGTGAGCAAATGCAGACCCTTTGAAGTCATACTGCATGGTACCTATTCCATGGGTCCCAACTCTTCAGGTTCAAGGGATTCTTCCTCCAGCTAAAACATGCATGGGAAACCCAGAGTATCGTCCACCGTGTGATTGGGAAACGATTTAAAATGCATCTCAGTTTTCGTATCCTGGTCCTCGGGTTCACCATTCCAGATGCTTTACTAACACTCTCCCCGCTTGGAGAGTCAGTGCCTTTAACCTCCTCTTTGGCACAGCTTGCAATTTCTGTGCAAGATGAACAGGAATAGGGAGAACCAATGAGAGACTAGCTGTAGGTGTCTGCACGGGCAAATGTAACACTCATTGCCCACCATGAAGAGGAATTAAACAAAGGCTCAGTGTGCCCTGCTGGAAACAGATTAGGGCCTGAAGCAATCCTGCGGTTTTGTGCCCAGCTCACAAGAAAGCGAGTTGAAGAAAGGAGCTCAGGGACACTGTAATTCACAAACCTGCAGAGTTATAAATGACAGGTATCTTCCAAAAGTATACTGAAGTAAGCCTGCGTAGGGGACTTGAAAGCGGGGCAGAATTTCAGGAAAACGATTGCAGGGGGTAGACTGGAATTGCCCTGAAAGCATAGGAAAAGAGGCACAACGTCGACAATGATGCACTTGGCCAAAAAGGGCGTATGCGTTTTTTCCTGAATATATTCAGGAAAAAACGCATACGCCCTTTTTGGCCAAGCAAGCAAGCCTGTAAAGGAAATCTGCACTACAATGAAGTCTCACTGCCCCCCGGGCAAGAGGGCCATCTGAAAAAATTGTAAAATCCAGAAAGGTAGGACAGGATATGGAGAACAGGGAGCCTTGTTATGCTGATTGGCAGGATGTAAATTGCCAACAGCCACCCTGGAGAAGTGTATGGTGTTTCCTGAAACACGTAAGAAATAAAGCAACACAGCCTATGGCAATTGCACTTATGGTCCTATTCCTTAGGGAAATTAAAATCAAAAACAGAGAGCCACCCCAAAGTTTGGGACGGCTGTGTTCACAAGAAGCTCGTCTACAGTACCAGGTAAATATCCCAGAAAGCAAAAAATGGATAAAGAAGTTGTGGCACGTACGTGCAATGCAATATCACTCAGCAATGAAATCTGTGTCATCAGGCCCGTAGCGGCATAGTGACTGGATGCAGGTACGGTGATTCTACGTGAACTACGTCACACAGAAAAATAAACATCATAAGATATCACTAATACACGGAATGTAAACTTGACTACACGAACTGAATTACAAAACAGAACAGGGTCTCAAATTTAGAAAACCAACTAGTGCTTGCTTATGGGGAAAGGTGCCTTGGGGTGCTGCATAAAACCAGAGACTGAAATTAGCACAGATAACTTTCCATAAGCCAAATATGTAATACACAAGACCTACTCCTTGCTCAACGAAATGGACTCAACACCACATATTCAACGCCTAGGAATATACCTGACTAGGAAGAATCTTAAAACCCATGGATATATATGTCTCCGTAAGAGAATCAAGCATGTGTACAGCGGCCGATACGCAGCAGTGAAAATCCGATAAATCCCATTATCAAAATAAATTTCGAAAACAAAACACAAAGACAGTGAAATAGAGAGCAATTCTTAAATAATTCACTCAGGGCATGTGCTGCAACCGGGATTGACCACATCTACACCCAGAGCTGATTGAGACATAAGGCTGGACACTTCAGGCTAATAGCATTGGTGAGTTTCGGTGAGCAAATGCAGACACTTTGAAGTCATACTGCATGGTACCTATTCCATGGGTCCCAACTCTTCAGGTTCAAGGGATTCTTCTTCCAGCTAAAACATGCATAGGAAACCCACAGTATGGTCCACCGTGTGATTGGGAAACGATTTAAAATGCATCTCAGTTTCCGTATCCTGGTCCTCGGGTTCACCATTCCAGATGCTTTAGTAACACTCTCCCCGCTTGGAGAGTCAGTGCCTTTAACCTCCTCTTTGGCACAGCTTGCTATTTCTGTGCAAGATGAACAGGAATAGGGAGAACCAATGAGAGAGTAGCTGTAGGTGTCTGCACGGGCAAATGTAACGCTCATTGCCCACGAGGAAGAGGAATTAAACAAAGGCTCAGTGTGCCCTGCTGGAAACAGATTAGGGCCTGAAGCAATCCTGCGGTTTTGTGCCCAGCTCACAAGAAAGCGAGTTGAAGAAAGGAGCTCAGGGGCACTGTAATTCACAAACCTGCAGAGTTATAAATGACAGCTATCCTCCAAAAATATATTGAAGTAAGCCTGCGAAGGGGACTTGAAAGCGGGGCAGAATTTCAGGAAAACGATTGCAGGGGGTAGACTGGAATTGCCCTGAAAGCATAGAAAAGCGGCACAACGTCGACAATGATGCACTTGGCCAAAAAGTGCGTATGCGTTTTTTCCTGAATATATTCAGGAAAAAACGCATACGCCCTTTTTGGCCAACCAAGCAAGCCTGTAAAGGAAATCTGCACTACAATGAAATCTCACTGCCCCCCCAGGCAAACGGGCCATCTGAAAAAAGTGTAAAATCCAGAAAGGTAGTACAGGATATGGAGAACAGGGAGCCTTGTTATGCTGATTGGCAGGATGTAAATTGTGAACAGCCACCCTGGAGAAGTGTATGGTGTTTCCTGAAACACGTAAGAAATAAAGCAACACAGCCTATGGCAATTGCAATTATGGTCCTATTGCTTAGGGAAATTAAAATCAAAAACGGAGAGCCACCCCAAAGTTTGGGACGGCTGTGTTCCCAAGAAGCTCGTCTACAGTACCAGGTAAATATCCCAGAAAGCAAAAAATGGATAAAGAAGTTGTGGCACGTACGTGCAATGCAATATCACTCAGCAATGAAATCTGTGTCATCAGGCACGTAGCGGCATAGTGAGTGGATGCAGGTACGGTGATTCTACGTGAACTACGTCACACAGAAAAAGAAACATCATAAGATATCACTAATACACGGAATGTAAACTTGACTACACATGAACTGAATTACAAAACAGAACAGGGTCACAAATTTAGAAAACCAACTAGTGCTTGCTTATGGGGAAAGGTGCCTTGGGGTGCTGCATAAAACCAGAGACTGAAATTAGCACAGATAACATTCCATAAGCCAAATATGTAATACACAAGACCTACTCCTTGCTCAACGAAATGGACTCAACACCACATATTCAACGTCTAGGAATATACCTGACTAGGAAGAATCTTAAAACCCATGGATTTATATGTTTCCGTAAGAGAATCAAGCGTGTGTACAGCGGCATAAACGCAGCAGTGAAAATCCGATAAATCCCATTATCAAAATAAATTTCGAAAACAAAACACAAAGACAGTGAAATAGAGAGCAATTCTTAAATAATTCACTCAGGGCATGTGATGCAACCGGGATTGACCACATCTACACCCAGAGCTGGTTGAGACATAAGGCTGGACACTTCTGGCTGATAGCACTGGTGAGTTTCGGTGAGCAAATGCAGACCCTTTGAGGTCATACTGCATGGTACCAATTCCATGGTTCCCAACTCTCCAGGTTCAAGGCATTCTTCCTCCAGCTAAAACATGCATGGGAAACCCAGAGTAACGTCCACCGTGTGATTGGGAAACGATGTAAAATGCATCTCAGTTTTCGTATCCTGGTCCTCGGGTTCACCATTCCAGATGCTTTACTAACACTCTCCCCGCTTGGAGAGTCAGTGCCTTTAACCTCCTGTTTGGCACAGCTTGCCATTTCTGTGCAAGATGAACAGGAATAGGGAGAACCAATGAGAGACTAGCTGTAGGTGTCTGCACGGGCAAATGTAACGCTCATTGCCCACCAGGAAGAGGAATTAAACAAAGGCTCAGTGTGCCCTGCTGGAAACAGATTAGGGCCTGAAGCAATCCTGCGGTTTTGTGCCCAGCTCACAAGAAAGCGAGTTGAAGAAAGGAGCTCAGGGGCACTGTACTTCACAAACCTGCAGAGTTATAAATGACAGCTATCCTCCAAAAATATATTGAAGTAAGCCTGCGAAGGGGACTTGAAAGCGGGGCTGAATTTCAGGAAAACGATTGCAGGGGGTAGACTGGAATTGCCCTGAAAGCATAGGAAAAGAGGCAGAACGTCGACAATGATGCACTTGGCCAAAAAGGGCGTATGCGTTTTTTCCTGAATATATGCAGGAAAAAACGCATACGCCCTTTTTGGCCAACCAAGCAAGCCTGTAAAGGAAATCTGCACTACAATGAAATCTCACTGCCCCCCCGGGCCAAAGGGCCATCTGAAAAAAGTGTAAAATCCAGAAAGGTAGGACAGGATATGGAGAACAGTGAGCCTTGTTATGCTAATTGGCAGGATGTAAATTGCCAGCAGCCACCCTGGAGAAGTGTATGGTGTTTCCTGAAACACGTAAGAAACAAAGCAACACAGCCTATGGCACTTCCACTTATGGTCCTATAGCTTACGGAAATTAAAATCAAAAACAGACAGCCACCCCAATATTTGGGACGGCTGTGTTCACAAGAAGCTCGTCTACAGTATCAGGTAAATATCCCAGAAAGCAAAAAATGGATAAAGAAGTTGTGGCACGTACGTACAATGCAATATCACTCAGCAATGAAATCTGTGTCATCAGGCCCGTAGCGGCATAGTGAGTGGATGCAGGTACGGTGATTCTACGTGAACTACGTCACACAGAAAAAGAAACATCATAAGATATCACTAATACACGGAATGTAAACTTGACTACACATGAACTGAATTACAAAAAAGAACAGGGTCTCAAATTTAGAAAACCAACTAGTGCTTGCTTATGGGGAAAGGTGCGTTGGGGTGCTGCATAAAACCAGAGACTGAAATTAGCACAGATAACTTTCCATAAGCCAAATATGTAATAGACAAGTCCTACTACTTGCTCAACGAAATGGACCCAACACCACATATTCAACGCCTAGGAATATACCTGACTAGGAAGAATCTTAAAACCCATGGATATATATGTCTCCGTAAGAGAATCAAGCGTGTGTACAGCGGCGGAAATGCAGCAGTGAAAATCCGATAAATCCCATTATCAAAATAAATTTCGAAAACAAAACACAAAGACAGTGAAATAGAGAGCAATTCTTAAATAATTCACTCAGGGCATGTGATGCAACTGGGATTGACCACATCTACACCCAGAGCTGGTTGAGACATAAGGCTGGACACTTCTGGCTGATAGCACTGGTGAGTTTCGGTGAGCAAATGCAGACCCTTTGAGGTCATACTGCATGGTACCAATTCCATGGGTCCCAACTCTCCAGGTTCAAGGCATTCTTCCTCCAGCTAAAACATGCATGGGAAACCCAGAGTAACGTCCACCGTGTGATTGGGAAACGATTTAAAATGCATCTCAGTTTTCGTATCCTGGTCCTCGGGTTCACCATTGCAGATGCTTTACTAACACTCTCCCCGCTTGGAGAGTCAGTGCCTTTAACCTCCTGTTTGGCACAGCTTGCCATTTCTGTGCAAGATGAACAGGAATAGGGAGAACCAATGAGAGACTAGCTGTAGGTGTCTGCACGGGCAAATGTAACGCTCATTGCCCACCAGGAAGAGGAATTAAACAAAGGCTCAGTGTGCCCTGCTGGAAACAGATTAGGGCCTGAAGCAATCCTGCGGTTTTGTGCCCAGCTCACAAGAAAGCGAGTTGAAGAAAGGAGCTCAGGGGCACTGTACTTCACAAACCTGCAGAGTTATAAATGACAACTATCCTCCAAAAATATATTGAAGTAAGCCTGCGAAGGGGACTTGAAAGCGGGGCTGAATTTCAGGAAAAGGATTGCAGGGGGTAGACTGGAATTGCCCTGAAAGCATAGGAAAAGAGGCACAACGTCGACAATGATGCACTTGGCCAAAAAGGGCGTATGCGTTTTTTCCTGAATATATTCAGGAAAAAACGCATACGCCCTTTTTGGCCAACCAAGCAAGCCTGTAAAGGAAATCTGCACTACAGTGAAATCTCACTGCCCCCCCGGGCAAAAGGGCCATCTGAAAAAAGTGTAAAATCCAGAAAGGTAGGACAGGATATGGAGAACAGTGAGCCTTGTTATGCTAATTGGCAGGATGTAAATTGCCAGCAGCCACCCTGGAGAAGTGTATGGTGTTTCCTGAAACACGTAAGAAACAAAGCAACACAGCCTATGGCACTTGCACTTATGGTCCTATAGCTTACGGAAATTAAAATCAAAAACAGACAGCCACCCCAATATTTGGGACGGCTGTGTTCACAAGAAGCTCGTCTACAGTATCAGGTAAATATCCCAGAAAGCAAAAAATGGATAAAGAAGTTGTGGCACGTACGTACAATGCAATATCACTCAGCAATGAAATCTGTGTCATCAGGCCCGTAGCGGCATAGTGAGTGGATGCACGTACGGTGATTCTACGTGAACTACGTCACACAGAAAAAGAAACATCATAAGATATCACTAATACACGGAATGTAAACTTGACTACACATGAACTGAATTACAAAAAAGAACAGGGTCTCAAATTTAGAAAACCAACTAGTGCTTGCTTATGGGGAAAGGTGCGTTGGGGTGCTGCATAAAACCAGAGACTGAAATTAGCACAGATAACTTTCCATAAGCCAAATATGTAATAGACAAGTCCTACTACTTGCTCAACGAAATGGACCCAACACCACATATTCAACGCCTAGGAATATACCTGACTAGGAAGAATCTTAAAACCCATGAATATATATGTCTCCGTAAGAGAATCAAGCGTGTCTACAACGGCGGAAATGCAGCAGTGAAAATCCGATAAATCCCATTATCAAAATAAATTTCGAAAACAAAACACAAAGACAGTGAAATAGAGAGCAATTCTTAAATAATTCACTCAGGGCATGTGATGCAACCGGGATTGACCACATCTACACCCAGAGCTGGTTGAGACATAAGGCTGGACACTTCTGGCTGATAGCACTGGTGAGTTTCGGTGAGCAAATGCAGACCCTTTGAGGTCATACTGCATGGTACCAATTCCATGGGTACAAACTCTCCAGGTTCAAGGCATTCTTCCTCCAGCTAAAACATGCATGGGAAACCCAGAGTAACGTCCACCGTGTGATTGGGAAACGATTTAAAATGCATCTCAGTTTTCGTATCCTGGTCCTCGGGTTCACCATTCCAGATGCTTTACTAACACTCTCCCCGCTTGGAGAGTCAGTGCCTTTAACCTCCTGTTTGGCACAGCTTGCCATTTCTGTGCAAGATGAACAGGAATAGGGAGAACCAATGAGAGACTAGCTGTAGGTGTCTGCACGGGCAAATGTAACGCTCATTGCCCACCAGGAAGAGGAATTAACCAAAGGCTCAGTGTGCCCTGCTGGAAACAGATTAGGGCCTGAAGCAATCCTGCGGTTTTGTGCCCAGCTCACAAGAAAGCGAGTTGAAGAAAGGAGCTCAGGGGCACTGTACTTCACAAACCTGCAGAGTTATAAATGACAGCTATCCTCCAAAAATATATTGAAGTAAGCCTGCGAAGGGGACTTGAAAGCGGGGCTGAATTTCAGGAAAACGATTGCAGGGGGTAGACTGGAATTGCCCTGAAAGCATAGGAAAAGAGGCACAACGTCGACAATGATGCACTTGGCCAAAAAGGGCGTATGCGTTTTTTCCTGAATATATTCAGGAAAAAACGCATACGCCCTTTTTGGCCAACCAAGCAAGCCTGTAAAGGAAATCTGCACTACAATGAAATCTCACTGCCCCCCCGGGCAAAAGGGCCATCTGAAAAAAGTGTAAAATCCAGAAAGGTAGGACAGGATATGGAGAACAGTGAGCCTTGTTATGCTAATTGGCAGGATGTAAATTGCCAGCAGCCACCCTGGAGAAGTGTATGGTGTTTCCTGAAACACGTAAGAAACAAAGCAACACAGCCTATGGCACTTCCACTTATGGTCCTATAGCTTACGGAAATTAAAATCAAAAACAGACAGCCACCCCAATATTTGGGACGGCTGTGTTCACAAGAAGCTCGTCTACAGTATCAGGTAAATATCCCAGAAAGCAAAAAATGGATAAAGAAGTTGTGGCACGTACGTACAATGCAATATCACTCAGCAATGAAATCTGTGTCATCAGGCCCGTAGCGGCATAGTGAGTGGATGCAGGTACGGTGATTCTACGTGAACTACGTCACACAGAAAAAGAAACATCATAAGATATCACTAATACACGGAATGTAAACTTGACTACACATGAACTGAATTACAAAACAGAACAGGGTCTCAAATTTAGAAAACCAACTAGTGCTTGCTTATGGGGAAAGGTGCGTTTGGGTGCTGCATAAAACCAGAGACTGAAATTAGCACAGATAACATTCCATAAGCCAAATATGTAATACACAAGACCTACTCCTTGCTCAACGAAATGGACTCAACACCACATATTCAACGCCTAGGAATATACCTGACTAGGAAGAATCTTAAAACCCATGGATATATATGTCTCCGTAAGAGAATCAAGCGTGTGTACAGTGGCGGAAATGCAGCAGTGAAAATCTGATAAATCCCATTATCAAAATAAATTTCGAAAACAAAACACAAAGACAGTGAAATAGACAGCATTTCTTAAATAATTCACTCAGGGCATGTGATGCAACCAGGATTGACCACATCTACACCCAGAGCTGGTTGAGACATAAGGCTGGACATTTCAGGCTGATAGCACTGGTGAGTTTCGGTGAGCAAATGCAGACCCTTTGAATTCATACTGCATGGTACCCATTCCATGGGTCCCAACTCTCCAGGTTCAAGGCATTCTTCCTCCAGCTAAAACATGCATGGGAAACCCAGAGTAACGTCCACCGTGCGATTGGGAAACGATTTAAACTGCATCTCAGTTTTCGTATCCTGGTCCTCGGGTTCACCATTCCAGATGCTTTACTAACACTCTCCCCGCTTGGAGAGTCAGTGCCTTTAACCTCCTCTTTGGCACAGCTTGCCATTTCTGTGCAAGATGAACAGGAATAGGGAGAACCAATGAGAGACTAGCTGTAGGTGTCTGCACGGGCAAATGTAACGCTCATTGCCCACCAGGAAGAGGAATTAAACAAAGGCTCAGTGTGCCTTGCTGGAAACAGATTAGGGCCTGAAGCAATCCTGCGGTTTTGTGCCCAGCTCACAAGAAAGCGAGTTGAAGAAAGGAGCTCAGGGGCACTGTACTTCACAAACCTGCAGAGTTATAAATGACAGCTATCCTCCAAAAATATATTGAAGTAAGCCTGCGAAGGGGACTTGAAAGCGGGGCTGAATTTCAGGAAAACGATTGCAGGGGGTAGACTGGAATTGCCCTGAAAGCATAGGAAAAGAGGCACAACGTCGACAATGATGCACTTGGCCAAAAAGGGCGTATGCGTTTTTTCCTGAATATATTCAGGAAAAAACGCATATGCCCTTTTTGGCCAACCAAGCAAGCCTGTAAAGGAAATCTGCACTACAATGAAATCTCACTGCCCCCCCGGGCAAAAGGGCCATCTGAAAAAAGTGTAAAATCCAGAAAGGTAGGACAGGATATGGAGAACAGTGAGCCTTGTTATGCTAATTGGCAGGATGTAAATTGCCAGCAGCCACCCTGGAGAACTGTATGGTGTTTCCTGAAACACGTAAGAAACAAAGGAACACAGCCTATGGCACTTCCACTTATGGTCCTATAGCTTAAGGAAATTAAAATCAAAAACAGACAGCCACCCCAATATTTGGGACGGCTGTGTTCACAAGAAGCTCGTCTACAGTATCAGGTAAATATCCCAGAAAGCAAAAAATGGATAAAGAAGTTGTGGCACGTACGAACAATGCAATATCACTCAGCAATGAAATCTGTGTCATCAGGCCCGTAGCGGCATAGTGAGTGGATGCAGGTACGGTATTTCTACGTGAACTACGTCACACAGAAAAAGAAACATCATAAGATATCACTAATACACGGAATGTAAACTTGACTACACATGAACTGAATTACAAAAAAGAACATGGTCTCAAATTTAGAAAATCAACTAGTGCTTGCTTATGGGGAAAGGTGCGTTGGGGTGCTGCATAAAACCAGAGAATGAAATTAGCACAGATAACTTTCCATAAGCCAAATATGTAATAGACAAGTCCTACTACTTGCTCAACGAAATGGACCCAACACCACATATTCAACGCCTAGGAATATACCTGACTAGGAAGAATCTTAAAACCCATGGATATATATGTCTCCGTAAGAGAATCAAGCGTGTGTACAGCGGCCGAAACGCAGCAGTGAAAATCCGATAAATCCCATTATCAAAATAAATTTCGAAAACAAAACACAAAGACAGTGAAATAGAGAGCAATTCTTAAATAATTCACTCAGGGCATGTGATGCAACCGGGATTGACCACATCTACACCCAGACCTGGTTGAGACATAAGGCTGGACACTTCAGGCTGATAGCATTGGTGAGTTTCGGTGAGCAAATGCAGACCCTTTGAAGTCATACTGCATGGTACCCATTCCATGGGTCCCAACTCTCCAGGTTCAAGGCATTCTTCCTCCAGCTAAAACATGCATGGGAAACCCAGAGTATCGTCCACCGTGTGATTGGGAAATGATTTAAAATGCATCTCAGTTTTCGTAACCTGGTCCTCGGGTTCACCATTCCAGATGCTTTACTATCACTCTCCCCGCTTGGAGAGTCAGTGCCTTTAACCTTCTCTTTGGCACAGCTTGCAATTTCTGGGCAAGATGAACAGGAATAGAGAGAACCAATGAGAGACTAGCTGTAGGTGTCTGCCCGGACAAATGTAACGCTCATTGCCCACCAGGAAGAGGAATTAAACAAAGGCTCAGTGTGCCCTGCTGGAAACAGATTAGGGCCTGAAGCAATCCTGCGGTTTTGTGCCCAGCTCACAAGAAAGCGAGTTGAAGAAAGGATCTCAGGGGCACTGTACTTCACAAAACTGCAGAGTTATAAATGACAGCTATCCTCCAAAAATATATTGAAGTAAGCCTGCGAAGGGGACTTGAAAGCGGGGCTGAATTTCAGGAAAACGATTGCAGGGGGTAGACTGGAATTGCCCTGAAAGCATAGGAAAAGAGGCACAACGTCGACAATGATGCACTTGGCCAAAAAGGGCGTATGCGTTTTTTCCTGAATATATTCAGGAAAAAACGCATACGCCCATTTTGGCCAACCAAGCAAGCCTGTAAAGGAAATCTGCACTACAATGAAATCTCACTGCCCCCCCGGGCAAAAGGGCCATCTGAAAAAAGTGTAAAATCCAGAAAGGTAGGACAGGATATGGAGAACAGGGAGCCTTGTTATGCTGATTGGCAGGATGTAAATTGCCAGCAGCCACCCTGGAGAAGTGTATGGTGTTTCCTGAAACACGTAAGAAACAAAGCAACACAGCCTATGGCACTTCCACTTATGGTCCTATAGCTTACGGAAATTAAAATCAAAAACAGACAGCCACCCCAATATTTGGGACGGCTGTGTTCACAAGAAGTTCGTCTACAGTATCAGGTAAATATTCCAGAAAGCAAGAAATGGATAAAGAAGTTGTGGCACGTACGTGCAATGCAATATCACTCAGCAATGAAATCTGTGTCATCAGGCACGTAGCGGCATAGTAAGTGGATGCAGGTACGGTGATTCTACGTGAACTACGTCACACAGAAAAAGAAACATCATAAGATATCACTAATACACGGAATGTAAACTTGACTACAAATGAACTGAATTACAAAACAGAACAGGGTCTCAAATTTAGAAAACCAACTAGTGCTTGCTTATGGGGAAAGGTGCGTTGGGGTGCTGCATAAAACCAGAGACTGAAATTAGCACAGATAACATTCCATAAGCCAAATATGTAATAGACAAGACCTACTCCTTGCTCAACGAAATGGACTCAACACCACATATTCAACGCCTAGGAATATACCTGACTAGGAAGAATCTTAAAACCCATGGATATATATGTCTCTGTAAGAGAATCAAGCGTGTGTACAGCGGCGGAAATGCAGCAGTGAAAATCCGATAAATCCCATTATCAAAATAAATTTCGAAAACAAAACACAAAGACAGTGAAATAGAGAGCAATTCTTAAATAATTCACTCAGGGCATGTGATGCAACCGGGATTGACCACATCTACACCCAGAGCTGGTTGAGACATAAGGCTGGACACTTCAGGCTGATAGCACTGGTGAGTTTCGGTGAGCAAATGCAGACCCTTTGAAGTCATACTGCATGGTACCCATTCCATGGGTCCCAACTCTCCAGGTTCAAGGCATTCTTCCTCCAGCTAAAACATGCATGGGAAACCCAGAGTATTGTCCACCGTGTGATAGGGAAACGATTTAAAATGCATCTCAGTTTTCGTATCCTGGTCCTCGGGTTCACCATTCCAGATGCTTTACTAACACTCTCCCCGCTTGGAGAGTCAGTGCCTTTAACCTCCTGTTTGGCACAGCTTGCCATTTCTGTGCAACATGAACAGGAATAGGGAGAACCAATGAGAGACTAGCTGTAGGTGTCTGCACGTGCAAATGTAACGCTCATTGCCCACCAGGAAGAGGAATTAAACAAAGGCTCAGTGTGCCCTGCTGGAAACAGATTAGGGTCTGAAGCAATCCTGCGGTTTTGTGCCCAGCTCACAAGAAAGCGAGTTGAAGAAAGGAGCTCAGGGGCACTGTACTTCACAAACCTGCAGAGTTATAAATGACAGCTATCCTCCAAAAATATATTGAAGTAAGCCTGCGAAGGGGACTTGAATGCGGGGCTGAATTTCAGGAAAACGATTGCAGGGGGTAGACTGGAATTGCCCTGAAAGCATAGGAAAAGAGGCAGAACGTCGACAATGATGCACTTGGCCAAAAAGGGCGTATGCGTTTTTTCCTGAATATATTCAGGAAAAAACGCATACGCCCTTTTTGGCCAACCAAGCAAGCCTGTAAAGGAAATCTGCACTACAATGAAGTCTCACTGCCCCCCGGGCAAAAGGGTCATCTGAAAAAAGTGTAAAATCCAGAAAGGTAGGACAGGATATGGAGAACAGGGAGCCTTGTTATGCTGATTGGCAGGATGTAAATTGCCAGCAGCCACCCTGGAGAAGTGTATGGTGTTTCCTGAAACACGTAAGAAACAAAGCAACACAGCCTATGGCACTTCCACTTATGGTCCTATAGCTTACGGAAATTAAAATCAAAAACAGACAGCCACCCCAATATTTGGGACGGCTGTGTTCACAAGAAGCTCGTCTACAGTATCAGGTAAATATCCCAGAAAGCAAAAAATGGATAAAGAAGTTGTGGCACATACGTACAATGCAATATCACTCAGCAATGAAATCTGTGTCATCAGGCCCGTAGCGGCATAGTGAGTGGATGCAGGTACGGTGATTCTACGTGAACTACGTCACACAGAAAAAGAAACATCATACGATATCACTAATACACGAAATGTAAACTTGACTGCACATGAACTGAATTACAAAAAAGAACAGGGTCTCAAATTTAGAAAACCAACTAGTGCTTGCTTATGGGGAAAGGTGCCTTGGGGTGCTGCATAAAACCAGAGACTGAAATTAGCACAGATAACTTTCCATAAGCCAAATATGTAATAGACAAGACCTACTCCTTGCTCAACGAAATGGACCCAACACCACATATTCAACGCCTAGGAATATACCTGACTAGGATGAATCTTAAAACCCATGGATATATATGTCTCCGTAAGAGAATCAAGCGTGTGTACAGCGGCCGAAACGCAGCAGTGAATATCCGATAAATCCCATTATCAAAATAAATTTCGAAAACAAAACACAAAGACAGTGAAATAGAGAGCAATTCTTAAATAATTCACTCAGGGCATGTGATGCAACCGGGATTGACCACATCTACACCCAGAGCTGGTTGAGACATAAGGCTGCACACTTCTGGCTGATAGCACTGGTGAGTTTCGGTGAGCAAATGCAGACCCTTTGAAGTCATACTGCATGGTACCCATTCCATGGGTCCCAACTCTCCAGGTTCAAGGCATTCTTCCTCCAGCTAAAACATGCATGGGAAACCCAGAGTATCGTCCACCGTGTGATTGGGAAACGATTTAAAATGCATCTCAGTTTTCGTATCCTGGTCCTCGGGTTCACCATTCCAGATGCTTTACTAACACTCTCCCCGCTTGGAGCGTCAGTGCCTTTAACCTCCTGTTTCGCACAGCTTGCCATTTCTGTGCAAGATGAACAGGTAAAGGGAGAACCAATGAGAGACTAGCTGTAGGTGTCTGCACGGGCAAATGTAACGCTCATTGCCCACCAGGAAGAGGAATTAAGCAAAGGCTCAGTGTGCCCTGCTGGAAACAGATTAGGGCCTGAAGCAATCCTGCGGTTTTGTGCCCAGCTCACAAGAAAGCGAGTTGAAGAAAGGAGCTCAGGGGCACTGTAATTCACAAACCTGCAGAGTTACAAATGACAGCTATCCTCCAAAAATATATTGAAGTTAGCCTGCGAAGGGGACTTGAAAGCGGGGCTGAATTTCAGGAAAATGATTGCAGGGGGTAGACTGGAATTGCCCTGAAAGCATAGGAAAAGAGGCACAACGTCGACAATGATGCACTTGGCCAAAAAGGGCGTATGCGTTTTTTCCTGAATATATTCAGGAAAAAAGGCATACGCCCTTTTTGGCCAACCAAGCAAGCCTGTAAAGGAAATCTGCACTACAATGAAATCTCACTGCCCCCCCGGGCAAAAGGGCCATCTGAAAAAAGTGTAAAATCCAGAAAGGTAGGACAGGATATGGAGAACAGGGAGCCTTGTTATGCTGATTGGCAGGATGTAAATTGCCAGCAGCCACCCTGGAGAAGTGTATGGTGTTTCCTGAAACACGTAAGAAACAAAGCAACACAGCCTATGGCACTTCCACTTATGGTCCTATAGCTTACGGAAATTAAAATCAAAAACAGACAGCCACCCCAATATTTGGGACGGCTGTGTTCACAAGAAGCTCGTCTACAGTATCAGGTAAATATCCCAGAAAGCAAAAAATGGATAAAGAAGTTGTGGCACGTACGTACAATGCAATATCACTCAGCAATGAAATCTGTGTCATCAGGCCCGTAGCGGCATAGTGAGTGGATGCAGGTACGGTGATTCTACGTGAACTACGTCACACAGAAAAAGAAACATCATAAGATATCACTAATACACGGAATGTAAACTTGACTGCACATGAACTGAATTACAAAAAAGAACAGGGTCTCAAATTTAGAAAATCAACTAGTGCTTGCTTATGGGGAAAGGTACCTTGGGGTGCTGCATAAAACCAGAGACTGAAATTAGCACAGATATCTTTCCATAAGCCAAATATATAATAGACAAGACCTACTCCTTGCTCAACGAAATGGACCCAACACCACATATTCAACGCCTAGGAATATACCTGACTAGGAAGAATCTTAACACCCATGGATATATATGTCTCCGTAAGAGAATCAAGCGTGTGTACAGCGGCCGAAACGCAGCAGTGAAAATCCGATAAATCCCATTATCAAAATAAATTTCGAAAACAAAACACAAAGACAGTGAAATAGAGAGCAATTCTTAAATAATTCACTCAGGGCATGTGATGCAACCGGGATTGACCACATCTACACCCAGAGCTGGATGAGACATAAGGCTGCACACTTCTGGCTGATAGCACTGGTGAGTTTCGGTGAGCAAATGCAGACCCTTTGAAGTCATACTGCATGGTACCCATTCCATGGGTCCCAACTCTCCAGGTTCAAGGCATTTTTCCTCCAGCTAAAACATGCATGGGAAACCCAGAGTATCGTCCACCGTGTGATTGGGAAACGATTTAAAATGCATCTCAGTTTTCGTATCCTGGTCCTCGGGTTCACCATTCCAGATGCTTTACTAACACTCTCCCCGCTTGGAGAGTCAGTGCCTTTAACCTCCTGTTTGGCACAGCTTGCCAATTCTGTGCAAGATGAACAGGTATAGGGAGAACCAATGAGAGACTAGCTGTAGGTGTCTGCACGGGCAAATGTAACGCTCATTGCCCACCAGGAAGAGGAATTAAACAAAGGCTCAGTGTGCCCTGCTGGAAACAGATTAGGGCCTGAAGCAATCCTGCGGTTTTGTGCCCAGCTCACAAGAAAGCGAGTTGAAGAAAGGAGCTCAGGGGCACTGTACTTCACAAACCTGCAGAGTTATAAATGACAGCTATCCTCCAAAAATATATTGAAGTTAGCCTGCGAAGGGGACTTGAAAGCGGGGCTGAATTTCAGGAAAATGATTGCAGGGGGTAGACTGGAATTGCCCTGAAAGCATAGGAAAAGAGGCACAACGTCGACAATGATGCACTTGGCCAAAAAGGGCGTATGCGTTTTTTCCTGAATATATTCAGGAAAACATGCATACGCCCTTTTTGGCCAACCAAGCAAGCCTGTAAAGGAAATCTGCACTAAAATGAAATCTCACTGCCCCCCCGCGCAAAAGGGCCATCTGAAAAAAGTGTAAAATCCAGAAAGGTAGGACAGGATATGGAGAACAGGGAGCCTTGTTATGCTGATTGGCAGGATGTAAATTGCCAGCAGCCACCCTGGAGAAGTGTATGGTGTTTCCTAAAACACGTAAGAAACAAAGCAACACAGCCTATGGCACTTCCACTTATGGTCCTATAGCTTACGGAAATTAAAATCAAAAACAGACAGCCACCCCAATATTTGGGACGGCTGTGTTCACAAGAAGCTCGTCTACAGTATCAGGTAAATATCCCAGAAAGCAAAAAATGGATAAAGAAGTTGTGGCACGTACGTGCAATGCAATATCACTCAGCAATGAAATCTGTGTCATCAGGCCCGTAGCGGCATAGTAAGTGGATGCAGGTACGGTGATTCTACGTGAACTACGTCACACAGAAAAAGAAACTTCATAAGATATCACTAATACACGGAATGTAAACTTGACTACACATGAACTGAATTACAAAACAGAACAGGGTCTCAAATTTAGAAAACCAACTACTGCTTGCTTATGGGGAAAGGTGCGTTGGGGTGCTGCATAAAACCAGAGACTGAAATTAGCACAGATAACATTCCATAAGCCAAATATGTAATAGACAAGACCTACTCCTTGCTCAACGAAATGGACTCAACACCACATATTCAACGCCTAGGAATATACCTGACTAGGAAGAATCTTAAAACCCATGGATATATATGTCTCCGTAAGAGAATCAAGCGTGTGCACAGCGGCCGATACGCAGCAGTGAAAATCCGATAAATCCCATTATCAAAATAAATTTCGAAAACAAAACACAAAGACAGTGAAATAGCAATTCTTAAATAATTCACTCAGGGCATGTGATGCAACCGGGATTGACCACATCTACACCCAGAGCTGGTTGAGACATAAGGCTGCACACTTCTGGCTGATAGCACTGGTGAGTTTCGGTGAGCAAATGCAGACCCTTTGAAGTCATACTGCATGGTACCCATTCCATGGGTCCCAACTCTCCAGGTTCAAGGCATTCTTCCTCCAGCTAAAACATGCATGGGAAACCCAGAGTATCGTCCACCGTGTGATTGGGAAATGATTTAAAATGCATCTCAGTTTTCGTATCCTGGTGCTCGGGTTCACCATTCCAGATGCTTTACTAACACTCTCCCCGCTTGGAGAGTCAGTGCCTTTAACCTCCTGTTTGGCACAGCTTGCCATTTCTGTGCAAGATGAACAGGAATAGGGAGAACCAATGAGAGACTAGCTGTAGGTGTCTGCACGGGCAAATGTAACGCTCATTGCCCACCAGGAAGAGGAATTAAACAAAGGCTCAGTGTGCCCTGCTGGAAACAGATTAGGGCCTGAAGCAATCCTGCGGTTTTGTGCCCAGCTCACAAGAAAGCGAGTTGAAGAAAGGAGCTCAGGGGCACTGTAATTCACAAACCTGCAGAGTTATAAATGACAGCTATCCTCCAAAAATATATTGAAGTAAGCCTGCGAAGGGGACTTGAAAGCGGGGCTGAACTTCAGGAAAACGATTGCAGGGGGTAGACTGGAATTGCCCTGAAAGCATAGGAAAAGAGGCACAACGTCGACAATGATGCACTTGGCCAAAAAGGGCGTATGCGTTTTTTCCTGAATATATTCAGGAAAAAACGCATACGCCCTTTTTGGCCAACCAAGCAAGCCTGTAAAGAAATCTGCACTACAATGAAATCTCACTGCCCCCCCGGGCAAAAGGGCCATCTGAAAAAAGTGTAAAATCCAGAAAGGTAGGACAGGATATGGAGAACAGGGAGCCTTGTTATGCTGATTGGCAGGATGTAAATTGCCAGCAGCCACCCTGGAGAAGTGTATGGTGTTTCCTGAAACACTTAAGAAACAAAGCAACACAGCCTATGGCACTTCCACTTATGGTCCTATAGCTTACGGAAATTAAAATCAAAAACAGACAGCCACCCCAATATTTGGGACGGCTGTGTTCACAAGAAGCTCGTCTGCAGTATCAGGTAAATATCCCAGAAAGCAAGAAATGGATAAAGAAGTTGTGGCACGTACGTGCAATGCAATATCACTCAGCAATGAAATCTGTGTCATCAGGCACGTAGCGGCATAGTGAGTGGATGCAGGTACGGTGATTCTACGTGAACTACGTCACACAGAAAAAGAAACATCATAAGATATCACTAATACGCGGAATGTAAACTTGACTACAAATGAACTGAATTACAAAACAGAACAGGGTCTCAAATTTAGAAAACCAACTAGTGCTTGCTTATGGGGAAAGGTGCGTTGGGGTGCTGCATAAAACCAGAGACTGAAATTAGCACAGATAACATTCCATAAGCCAAATATGTAATAGACAAGACCTACTCCTTGCTCAACGAAATGGACTCAACACCACATATTCAACGCCTAGGAATATACCTGACTAGGAAGAATCTTAAAACCCATGGATATATATGTCTCCGTAAGAGAATCAAGCGTGTGTACAGCGGCGGAAATGCAGCAGTGAAACTCCGATAAATCCCATTATCAAAATAAATTTCGAAAACAAAACACAAAGACAGTGAAATAGAGAGCAATTCTTAAATAATTCACTCAGGGCATGTGATGCAACCGGGATTGACCACATCTACACCCAGAGCTGGTTGAGACATAAGGCTGGACACTTCTGGCTGATAGCACTGGTGAGTTTCGGTGAGCAAATGCAGACCCTTTGAAGTCATACTGCATGGTACCCATTCCATGGGTCCCAACTCTCCAGGTTCTAGGCATTCTTCCTCCAGCTAAAACATGCATGGGAAACCCAGAGTATTGTCCACCGTGTGATTGGGAAACGATTTAAAATGCATCTCAGTTTTCGTATCCTGGTCCTCGGGTTCACCATTCCAGATGCTTTACTAACACTCTCCCCGCTTGGAGAGTCAGTGCCTTTAACCTCCTGTTTGGCACAGCTTGCCATTTCTGTGCAAGATGAACAGGAATAGGGAGAACCAATGAGAGACTAGCTGTAGGTGTCTGCACGGGCAAATGTAACGCTCATTGCCCACCAGGAAGAGGAATTAAACAAAGGCTCAGTGTGCCCTGCTGGAAACAGATTAGGGCCTGAAGCAATCCTGCGGTTTTGTGCCCAGCTCACAAGAAAGCGAGTTGAAGAAAGGAGCTCAGGGGCACTGTACTTCACAAACCTGCAGAGTTATAAATGACAGCTATCTTCCAAAAGTATACTGAAGTAAGCCTGCGTAGGGGACTTGAAAGCGGGGCTGAATTTCAGGAAAACGATTGCAGGGAGTAGACTGGAATTGCCCTGAAAGCATAGGAAAAGAGGCAGAACGTCGACAATGATGCACTTGGCCAAAAAGGGCGTATGCGTTTTTTCCTGAATATATTCAGGAAAAAACGCATACGCCCTTTTTGGCCAACCAAGCAAGCCTGTAAAGGAAATCTGCACTACAATGAAATCTCACTGCCCCCCCGGGCAAAAGGGCCATCTGAAAAAAGTGTAAAATCCAGAAAGGTAGGACAGGATATGGAGAACAGGGAGCCTTGTTATGCTGATTGGCAGGATGTAAATTGCCGGCAGCCACCCTGGAGAAGTGTATGGTGTTTCCTGAAACACGTAAGAAACAAAGCAACACAGCCTATGGCACTTCCACTTATGGTCCTATAGCTTACGGAAATTAAAATCAAAAACAGACAGCCACCCCAATATTTGGGACGGCTGTGTTCACAAGAAGCTCGTCTACAGTATCAGGTAAATATCCCAGAAAGCAAAAAATGGATAAAGAAGTTGTGGCACGTACGTGCAATGCAATATCACTCAGCAATGAAATCTGTGTCATCAGGCCCGTAGCGGCATAGTAAGTGGATGCAGGTATGGTGATTCTACGTGAACTACGTCACACAGAAAAAGAAACATCATAAGATATCACTAATACACGGAATGTAAACTTGACTACACATCAACTGAATTACAAAACAGAACAGGGTCTCAAATTTAGAAAACCAACTAGTGCTTGCTTATGGGGAAACGTGCGTTGGGGTCCTGCATAAATCCAGAGACTGAAATTAGCACAGATAACATTCCATAAGCCAAATATGTAATAGACAAGACCTACTCCTTGCTCAACGAAATGGACCCAACACCACATATTCAACGCCTAGGAATATACCTGACTAGGAAGAATCTTAACACCCATGGATATATATGTCTCCGTAAGAGAATCAAGCGTGTGTACAGCGGCCGAAACGCAGCAGTGAAAATCCGATAAATCCCATTATTAAAATAAATTTCGAAAACAAAACACAAAGACAGTGAAATAGAGAGCAATTCTTAAATAATTCACTCAGGGCATGTGATGCAACCGGGATTGACCACATCTACACCCAGAGCTGGTTGAGACATAAGGCTGGACACTTCAGGCTGATAGCATTGGTGAGTTTCGGTGAGCAAATGCAGACCCTTTGAAGTCATACTGCATGGTACCCATTCCATGGGTCCCAACTCTCCAGGTTCAAGGCATTCTTCCTCCAGCTAAAACATGCATGGGAAACCCAGAGTATCGTCCACCGTGTGATTGGGAAACGATTTAAAATGCATCTCAGTTTTCGTATTCTGGTCCTCGGGTTCACCATTCCAGATGCTTTACTAACACTCTCCCCGCTTGGAGAGTCAGTGCCTTTAACCTCCTGTTTGGCACAGCTTGCCATTTCTGTGCAAGATGAACAGGAATAGGGAGAACCAATGAGAGACTAGCTGTAGGTGTCTGCATGGGCAAATGTAACGCTCATTGCCGACCAGGAAGAGGAATTAAACAAAGGCTCAGTGTGCCCTGCTGAAAACAGATTAGGGCCTGAAGCAATCCTGCGGTTTTGTGCCCAGCTCACAAGAAAGCGAGTTGAACAAAGGAGCTCAGGGGCACTGTAATTCACAAACCTGCAGAGTTATAAATGACAGCTATCCTCCAAAAATATATTGAGGTAAGCCTGCGAAGGGGACTTGAAAGCGGGGCTGAATTTCAGGAAAACGATTGCAGGGGGTAGACTGGAATTGCCCTGAAAGCATAGGAAAAGAGGCACAACGTCGACAATGATGCACTTGGCCAAAAAGGGCGTATGCGTTTTTTCCTGAATATATTCAGGAAAAAACGCATACTCCCTTTTTGGCCAACCAAGCAAGCCTGTAAAGGAAATCTGCACTACAATGAAATCTCACTGCCCCCCCGGGCAAAAGGGCCATCTGAAAAAAGTGTAAAATCCAGAAAGGTAGGACAGGATATGGAGAACAGGGAGCCTTGTTATGCTGATTGGCAGGATGTAAATTGCCAGCAGCCACCCTGGAGAAGTGTATGGTGTTTCCTGAAACACGTATGAAACAAAGCAACACAGCCTATGGCACTTCCACTTATGGTCCTATAGCTTACGGAAATTAAAATCAAAAACAGACAGCCACCCCATTATTTGGGACGGCTGTGTTCACAAGAAGCTCGTCTACAGTATCAGGTAAATATCCCAGAAAGCAAAAAATGGATAAAGAAGTTGTGGCACGTAAGTACAATGCAATATCACTCAGCAATGAAATCTGTGTCATCAGGCCCATAGCGGCATAGTGGGTGGATGCAGGTACGGTGATTCTACGTGAACTACGTCACACAGAAAAAGAAACATCATAAGATATCACTAATACACGGAATGTAAACTTGACTACACATAAACTGAATTACAAAACAGAACAGGGTCTCAAATTTAGAAAACCAACTAGTGCTTGCTTATGGGGAAAGGTGCGTTGGGGTGCTGCATAAAACCAGAGACTGAAATTAGCACAGATAACATTCCATAAGCCAAATATGTAATAGACAAGACCTACTCCTTGCTCAACGAAATGGACCCAACACCACATATTCAACGCCTAGGAATATACCTGACTAGGAAGAATCTTAACACCCATGGATATATATGTCTCCGTAAGAGAATCAAGCGTGTGTACAGCGGCGGAAATGCAGCAGTGAAAATCCGATAAATCCCATTATCAAAATAAATTTCGAACACAAAGACAGTGAAATAGAGAGCAATTCTTAAATAATTCACTCAGGGCATGTGATGCAACCGGGATTGACCACATCTACACCCAGAGCTGGTTGAGACATAAGGCTGGACACTTCTGGCTGATAGCACTGGTGAGTTTCGGTGAGCAAATGCAGACCCTTTGAAGTCATACTGCATGGTACCCATTCCATGGGTCCCAACTCTCCAGGTTCAAGGCATTCTTCCTCCAGCTAAAACATGCATGGGAAACCCAGAGTATTGTCCACCGTGTGATTGGGAAACGATTTAAAATGCATCTCAGTTTTCGTATCCTGGTCCTCGGGTTCACCATTCCAGATGCTTTACTAACACTCTCCCCGCTTGGAGAGTCAGTGCCTTTAACCTCCTGTTTGGCACAGCTTGCCATTTCTGTGCAAGATGAACAGGAATAGGGAGAACCAATGAGAGACTAGCTGTAGGTGTCTGCACGGGCAAATGTAACGCTCATTGCCCACCAGGAAGAGGAATTAAACAAAGGCTCAGTGTGCCCTGCTGGAAACAGATTAGGGCCTGAAGCAATCCTGCGGTTTTGTGCCCAGCTCACAAGAAAGCGAGTTGAAGAAAGGAGCTCAGGGGCACTGTACTTCACAAACCTGCAGAGTTATAAATGACAGCTATCCTCCAAAAATATATTGAAGTAAGCCTCCGAAGGGGACTTGAAAGCAGGGCTGAATTTCAGGAAAACGATTGCAGGGGGTAGACTGGAATTGCCCTGAAAGCATAGGAAAAGAGGCACAACGTCGACAATGATGCACTTGGCCAAAAAGGGCATATGCGTTTTTTCCTGAATATATTCAGGAAAAAACGCATACGCCCTTTTTGGCCAACCAAGCAAGCCTGTAAAGGAGATCTGCACTACAATGAAATCTCACTGCCCCCCCGGGCAAAAGAGCCATCTGATAAAAGTGTAAAATCCAGAAAGGTAGGACAGGATATGGAGAACAGGGAGCCTTTTTATGCTGTTTGGCAGGATGTAAATTGCCAGCAGCCACCCTGGAGAAGTGTATGGTGTTTCCTGAAACACGTAAGAAACAAAGCAACACAGCCTATGGCACTTCCACTTATGGTCCTATAGCTTACGGAAATTAAAATCAAAAACAGACAGCCACCCCAATATTTGGGACGGCTGTGTTCACAAGAAGCTGGTCTACAGTATCAGGTAAATATCCCAGAAAGCAAGAAATGGATAAAGAATTTTGGCACGTACGTGCAATGCAATATCACTCAGCAATGAAATCTGTGTCATCAGGCCCGTTGCGGCATAGTGAGTGGATGCACGTACGGTGATTCTACGTGAACTACGTCACACAGAAAAAGAAACATCATAAGATATCACTAATACACGGAATGTAAACTTGACTACACATGAACTGAATTACAAAACAGAACAGGGTCTCAAATTTAGAAAACCAACTAGTGCTTGCTTATGGGGAAAGGTGCCTTGGGGTGCTGCATAAAACCAGAGACTGAAATTAGCACAGATAACTTTCCATAAGCCAAATATGTAATAGACAAGACCTACTCCTTGCTCAACGAAATGGACCCAACACCACATATTCAACGCCTAGGAATATACCTGACTAGGAAGAATCTTAAAACCCATGGATATATATGTCTCCGTAAGAGAATCAAGCGTGTGTACAGCGGCCGAAACGCAGCAGTGAAAATCCGATAAATCCCATTATTAAAATAAATTTCGAAAACAAAACACAAAGACAGTGAAATAGAGAGCAATTCTTAAATAATTCACTCAGGGCATGTGATGCAACCGGGATTGACCACATCTACACCCAGAGCTGGTTGAGACATAAGGCTGGACACTTCAGGCTGATAGCACTGGTGAGTTTCGGTGAGCAAATGCAGACCCTTTGAAGTCATACTGCATGGTACCCATTCCATGGGTCCCAACTCTCCAGGTTCAAGGCATTCTTCCTCCAGCTAAAACATGCATGGGAAACCCAGAGTATCGTCCACCGTGTGATTGGGAAACGATTTAAAATGCATCTCAGATTTCGTATCCTGGTCCTCGGGTTCACCATTCCAGATGCTTTACTAACACTCTCCCCGCTTGGAGAGTCAGTGCCTTTAACCTCCTGTTTGGCACAGCTTGCCATTTCTGTGCAAGATGAACAGGAATAGGGAGAACCAATGAGAGACTAGCTGTAGGTGTCTGCACGGGCAAATGTAACGCTCATTGCCGACCAGGAAGAGGAATTAAACAAAGGCTCAGTGTGCCCTGCTGAAAACAGATTAGGGCCTGAAGCAATCCTGCGGTTTTGTGCCCAGCTCACAAGAAAGCGAGTTGAACAAAGGAGCTCAGGGGCACTGTACTTCACAAACCTGCAGAGTTATAAATGACAGCTATCCTCCAAAAATATATTGAAGTAAGCCTGCGAAGGGGACTTGAAAGCAGGGCTGAATTTCAGGAGAACGATTGCAGGGGGTAGACTGGAATTGCCCTGAAAGCATAGGAAAAGAGGCACAACGTCGACAATGATGCACTTGGCCAAAAAGGGCGTATGCGTTTTTTCCTGAATATATTCAGGAAAAAACGCATACGCCCTTTTTGGCCAACCAAGCAAGCCTGTAAAGGAAATCTGCACTACAATGAAATCTCACTGCCCCCCCGGGCAAAAGGGCCATCTGAAAAAAGTGTAAAATCCAGAAAGGTAGGACAGGATATGGAGAACAGGGAGCCTTTTTATGCTGATTGGCAGGATGTAAATTGCCAGCAGCCACCCTGGAGAAGTGTATGGTGTTTCCTGAAACACATAAGAAACAAAGCAACACAGCCTATGGCACTTCCACTTATGGTCCTATAGCTTACGGAAATTAAAATCAAAAACAGACAGCCACCCCAATATTTGGGACGGCTGTGTTCACAAGAAGCTCGTCTACAATATCAGGTAAATATCCCAGAAAGCAAGAAATGGATAAAGAAGTTGTGGCACGTACGTGCAATGCAATATAACTCAGCAATGAAATCTGTGTCATCTGGCCCGTTGCGGCATAGTGAGTGGATGCACGTACGGTGATTCTACGTGAACTACGTCACACAGAAAAAGAAACATCATAAGATATCACTAACACACGGAATGTAAACTTGACTACACATGAACTGAATTACAAAACAGAACAGGGTCTCAAATTTAAAAAACCAACTAGTGCTTGCTTATTGGGAAAGGTGCCTTGGGGTGCTGCATAAAACCAGAGACTGAAATTAGTACAGATAACATTGCATAAGACAAATATGTAATAGACAAGACCTACTCCTTGCTCAACGAAATGGACTCAACACCACATATTTAACGCCTAGGAATATACCTGACTAGGAAGAATCTTAAAACCCATGGTTATATATGTCTCCGTAAGAGAATCAAGCGTGTGTACAGCGGCCGATACGCAGCAGTGAAAATCCGATAAATCCCATTATCAAAATAAATTTCGAAAACAAAACACAGAGACAGTGAAATAGAGAGCGATTCTTAAATTATTCACTCAGGGCATGTGATGCAACCGGGATTTACCACATCTACACCCAGAGCTGGTTGAGACATAAGGCTGGGCACTACAGGCTGATAGCATTTGTGAGTTTCGGTGAGCAAATGCAGACCCTTTGAAGTCATACTGCATGGTACCTATTCCATGGGTCCCAAAACTTCAGGTTCAAGGGATTCTTCCTCCAGCTAAAATATGCATGGGAAACCCACAGTATGGTCCACCGTGTGATTGGGAAACGATTTAAAATGCATCTCAGTTTTCGTATCCTGGTCCTCGGGTTCACCATTCCAGATGCTTTACTAACACTCTCCCTGCTTGGAGAGTCAGTGCCTTTAACCTCCTGTTTGGCACAGCTTGCAATTTCTGTGCAAGATGAACAGGAATAGGGAGAAACAATGAGAAACTAGCTATAGGTGTCTGCACGGGCAAATGTAACGCTCATTTCCCACCAGGAAGAGGAATTAACCAAAGGCTCAGTGTGCCCTGCTAGAAACAGATTAGGGCCTGAAGCAATCCTGCGGTTTTGTGCCCAGCTCACAAGAAAGCGAGTTGAAGAAAGGAGCTCAGGGGCACTGTAATTCACAAACCTGCAGAGTTATAAATGACAGCTATCCTCCAAAAATATATTGAAGTAAGACTGCGAAGGGGACTTGAAAGCGGGGCAGAATTTCAGGAAAACGATTGCAGGGGTAGACTGGAATTGCCCTGAAAGCATAGGAAAAGAGGCAGAACGTCGACAATGATGCACTTGGCCAAAAAGGGCGTATGCGTTTTTTCCTGAATATATTCAGGAAAAAACGCATACGCCCTTTTTGGCCAACCAAGCAAGCCTGTAAAGGAAATCTGCACTACAATGAAGTCTCACTGCCCCCCGGGCAAAAGGGACATCTGAAAAAAGTGTAAAATCCAGAAAGGTAGGACAGGATATGGAGATCAGGGAGCCTTGTTATGCTGATTGGCAGGATGTAAATTGCCAGCAGCCACCCTGGAAAAGTGTATGGTGTTTCCTGAAACACGTAAGAAACAAAGCAACACAGCCTATGGCACTTCCACTTATGGTCCTATAGCTTACGGAAATTAAAATCAAAACCAGACAGCCACCCCAATATTTGGGACGGCTGTGTTCACAAGAAGCTCGTCTACAGTATCAGGTAAATATCCCAGAAAGCAAAAAATGGATAAAGAAGTTGTGGCATGTAAGTACAATGCAATATCACTCAGCAATGAAATCTGTGTCATCAGGCCCATAGCGGCATAGTGAGTGGATGCAGGTACGGTGATTCTACGTGAACTACGTCACACAGAAAAAGAAACATCATAAGATATCACTAATACACGGAATGTAAACTTGACTACACATAAACTGAATTACAAAACAGAACAGTGTCTCAAATTTAGAAAACCAACTAGTGCTTGCTTATGGGGAAAGGTGCCTTGGGGTGCTGCATAAAACTAGAGACTGAAATTAGCACAGATAACTTTCCATAAGCCAAATATGTAATAGACAAGACCTACTCCTTGCTCAACGAAATGGACCCAACACCACATATTCAACGCCTAGGAATATACCTGACTAGGAAGAATCTTAAAACCCATGGATATATATATCTCCGTAAGAGAATCAAGCGTGTGTACAGCGGCCGAAACGCAGCAGTGAAAATCCGATAAATCCCATTATTAAAATAAATTTCGAAAACAAAACACAAAGACAGTGAAATAGAGAGCAATTCTTAAATAATTCACTCAGGGCATGTGATGCAACCGGGATTGACCACATCTACACCCAGAGCTGGTTGAGACATAAGGCTGGACACTTCAGGCTGATAGCACTGGTGAGTTTCGGTGAGCAAATGCAGACCCTTTGAAGTCATACTGCATGGTACACATTCCATGGGTCCCAACTCTCCAGGTTCAAGGCATTCTTCCTCCAGCTAAAACATGCATGGGAAACCCAGAGTATTGTCCACCGTGTGATTGGGAAACGATTTAAAATGCATCTCAGTTTTCGTATCCTGGTCCTCGGGTTCACCATTCCAGATGCTTTACTAACACTCTCCCCGCTTGGAGAGTCAGTGCCTTTAACCTCCTGTTTGGCACAGCTTGCCATTTCTGTGCAAGATGAACAGGAATAGGGAGAACCAATGAGAGACTAGCTGTAGGTGTCTGCACGGGCAAATGTAACGCTCATTGCCCACCAGGAACAGGAATTAAACAAAGGCTCAGTGTGCCCTGCTGGAAACAGATTAGGGCCTGAAGCAATCCTTCGGTTTTGTGCCCAGATCACAAGAAAGCGAGTTGAAATAAGGAGTTCAGGGGCACTGTAATTCACAAACCTGCAGAGTTATAAATGACAGCTATCCTCCAAAAATATATTGAAGTAAGCCTGCGAAGGGGACTTGAAAGCGGGGCTGAATTTCAGGAAAACGATTGCAGGGGGTAGACTGGAATTGCCCTGAAAGCATAGGAAAAGAGGCACAACGTCGACAATGATGCACTTGGCCAAAAAGGGCGTATGCGTTTTTTCCTGAATATATTCAGGAAAAAACGCATACGCCCTTTTTGGCCAACCAAGCAAGCCTGTAAAGAAATCTGCACTACAATGAAATCTCACTGCCCCCCCGGGCAAAAGGGCCATCTGAAAAAAGTGTAAAATCCAGAAAGGTAGGACAGGATATGGAGAACAGGGAGCCTTGTTATGCTGATTGGCAGGATGTAAATTGCCAGCAGCCACCCTGGAGAAGTGTATGGTGTTTCCTGAAACACGTAAGAAACAAAGCAACACAGCCTATGGCACTTCCACTTATGGTCCTATAGCTTACGGAAATTAAAATCAAAAACAGACAGCCACCCCAATATTTGGGACGGCTGTGTTCACAAGAAGCTCGTCTGCAGTATCAGGTAAATATCCCAGAAAGCAAGAAATGGATAAAGAAGTTGTGGCACGTACGTGCAATGCAATATCACTCAGCAATGAAATCTGTGTCATCAGGCACGTAGCGGCATAGTAAGTGGATGCAGGTACGGTGATTCTACGTGAACTACGTCACACAGAAAAAGAAACATCATAAGATATCACTAATACGCGGAATGTAAACTTGACTACAAATGAACTGAATTACAAAACAGAACAGTGTCTCAAATTTAGAAAACCAACTAGTGCTTGCTTATGGGGAAAGGTGCGTTGGGGTGCTGCATAAAACCAGAGACTGAAATTAGCACAGATAACATTCCATAAGCCAAATATGTAATAGACAAGACCTACTCCTTGCTCAACGAAATGGACTCAACACCACATATTCAACGCCTAGGAATATACCTGACTAGGAAGAATCTTAAAACCCATGGATATATATGTCTCCGTAAGAGAATCAAGCGTGTGTACAGCGGCGGAAATGCAGCAGTGAAAATCCGATAAATCCCATTATCAAAATAAATTTCGAAAACAAAACACAAAAACAGTGAAATAGAGAGCAATTCTTAAATAATTCACTCAGGGCATGTGATGCAACCGGGATTGACCACATCTACACCCAGAGCTGGTTGAGACATAAGGCTGGACACTTCAGGCTGATAGCACTGGTGAGTTTCGGTGAGCAAATGCAGACCCTTTGAAGTCATACTGCATGGTACCCATTCCATGGGTCCCAACTCTCCAGGTTCAAGGCATTCTTCCTCCAGCTAAAACATGCATGGGAAACCCAGAGTATTGTCCACCGTGTGATAGGGAAACGATTTAAAATGCATCTCAGTTTTCGTATCCTGGTCCTCGGGTTCACCATTCCAGATGCTTTACTAACACTCTCCCCGCTTGGAGAGTCAGTGCCTTTAACCTCCTGTTTGGCACAGCTTGCCATTTCTGTGCAAGATGAACAGGAATAGGGAGAACCAATGAGAGACTAGCTGTAGGTGTCTGCACGGGCAAATGTAACGCTCATTGCCCACCAGGAAGAGGAATTAAACAAAGGCTCAGTGTGCCCTGCTGGAAACAGATTAGGGCCTGAAGCAATCCTGCGGTTTTGTGCCCAGCTCACAAGAAAGCGAGTTGAAGAAAGGAGCTCAGGGGCACTGTACTTCACAAACCTTCAGAGTTATAAATGACAGCTATCCTCCAAAAATATATTGAAGTAAGCCTGCGAAGGGGACTTGAAAGCGGGGCTGAATTTCAGGAAAACGATTGCAGGGGGTAGACTGGAATTGCCCTGAAAGCATAGGGAAAGAGGCACAACGTCGACAATGATGCACTTGGCCAAAAAGGGCGTATGCGTTTTTTCCTGAATATATTCAGGAAAAAACGCATACGCCCTTTTTGGCCAACCAAGCAAGCCTGTAAAGGAAATCTGCACTACAATGAAATCTCACTGCCCCCCCGGGCAAAAGGGCCATCTGAAAAAAGTGTAAAATCCAGAAAGGTAGGACAGGATATGGAGATCAGGGAGCCTTGTTATGCTGATTGGCAGGATGTAAATTGCCAGCAGCCACCCTGGAGAAGTGTATGTTGTTTCCTGAAACACGTAAGAAACAAAGCAACACAGCCTATGGCACTTCCACTTATGGTCCTATAGCTTACGGAAATTAAAATCAAAAACAGACAGCCACCCCAATATTTGGGACGGCTGTGTTCACAAGAAGCTCGTCTACAGTATCAGGTAAATATCCCAGAAAGCAAAAAATGGATAAAGAAGTTGTGGCACGTACGTGCAATGCAATATCACTCAGCAATGAAATCTGTGTCATCAGGCCCGTAGCGGCATAGTAAGTGGATGCAGGTACGGTGATTCTACGTGAACTACGTCACACAGAAAAAGAAACATCATAAGATATCACTAATACACGGAATGTAAACTTGACTACACATGAACTGAATTACAAAACAGAACAGGGTCTCAAATTTAGAAAACCAACTAGTGCTTGCTTATGGGGAAAGGTGCGTTGGGGTGCTGCATAAAACCAGAGACTGAAATTAGCACAGATAACATTCCATAAGCCAAATATGTAATAGACAAGACCTACTCCTTGCTCAACGAAATGGACTCAACACCACATATTCAACGTCTACGAATATACCTGACTAGGAAGAATCTTAAAACCCATGGATATATATGTCTCCGTAAGAGAATCAAGCGTGTGTACAGCGGCGGAAATGCAGCAGTGAAAATCCGATAAATCCCATTATCAAAATAAATTTCGAAAACAAAACACAAAGACAGTGAAATAGAGAGCAATTCTTAAATAATTCACTCAGGGCATGTGATGCAACCGGGATTGACCACATCTACACCCAGAGCTGGTTGAGACATAAGGCTGGACACTTCAGGCTGATAGCACTGGTGAATTTCGGTGAGCAAATGCAGACCCTTTGAAGTCATACTGCATGGTACCCATTCCATGGGTCCCAACTCTCCAGGTTCAAGGCATTCTTCCTCCAGCTAAAACATGCATGGGAAACCCAGAGTATCGTCCACCGTGTGATTGGGAAATGATTTAAAATGCATCTCAGTTTTCGTATCCTGGTCCTCGGGTTCACCATTCCAGATGCTTTACTAACACTCTCCCCGCTTGGAGAGTCAGTGCCTTTAACCTCCTGTTTCGCACAGCTTGCCATTTCTGTGCAAGATGAACAGGAATAGGGAGAACCAATGAGAGACTAGCTGTAGGTGTCTGCACGGGCAAATGTAACGCTCATTGCCCACCAGGAACAGGAATTAAACAAAGGCTCAGTGTGCCCTGCTGGAAACAGATTAGGGCCTGAAGCAATCCTGCGGTTTTGTGCCCAGCTCACAAGAAAGCGAGTTGAAGAAAGGAGCTCAGGGGCACTGTAATTCACAAACCTGCAGAGTTATAAATGACAGCTATCTTCCAAAAGTATACTGAAGTAAGCCTGCGTAGGGGACTTGAAAGCGGGGCTGAATTTCAGGAAAACGATTGCAGGGAGTAGACTGGAATTGCCCTGAAAGCATAGGAAAAGAGGCACAACGTCGACAATGATGCACTTGGCCAAAAAGGGCGTATGCGTTTTTTCCTGAATATATTCAGGAAAAAACGCATACGCCCTTTTTGGCCAACCAAGCAAGCCTGTAAAGGAAATCTGCACTACAATGAAATCTCACTGCCCCCCCGGGCAAAAGGGCCATCTGAAAAAAGTGTAAAATCCAGAAAGGTAGGACAGGATATGGAGAACTGGGAGCCTTGTTATGCTGATTGGCAGGATGTAAATTGCCAGCAGCCACCCTGGAGAAGTGTATGGTGTTTCCTGAAACACGTAAGAAACAAAGCAACACACCCTATGGCACTTCCACTTATGGTCCTATAGCTTACGGAAATTAAAATCAAAAACAGACAGCCACCCCAATATTTGGGACGGCTGTGTTCACAAGAAGCTCGTCTACAGTATCAGGTAAATATCCCAGAAAGCAAAAAATGGATAAAGAAGTTGTGGCACGTACGTGCAATGCAATATCACTCAGCAATGAAATCTGTGTCATCAGGCCCGTAGCGGCATAGTAAGTGGATGCAGGTACGGTGATTCTACGTGAACTACGTCACACAGAAAAAGAAACATCATAAGATATCACTAATACACGGAATGTAAACTTGACTACACATGAACTGAATTACAAAACAGAACAGGGTCTCAAATTTAGAAAACCAACTAGTGCTTGCTTATGGGGAAAGGTGCGTTGGGGTGCTGCATAAAACCAGAGACTGAAATTAGCACAGATAACATTCCATAAGCCAAATATGTAATAGACAAGACCTACTCCTTGCTCAACGAAATGGACCCAACACCACATATTCAACGCCTAGGAATATACCTGACTAGGAAGAATCTTAACACCCATGGATATATATGTCTCCGTAAGAGAATCAAGCGTGTGTACAGCGGCGGAAATGCAGCAGTGAAACTCCGATAAATCCCATTATCAAAATAAATTTCGAAAACAAAACACAAAGACAGTGAAATAGAGAGCAATTCTTAAATAATTCACTCAGGGCATGTGATGCAACCGGGATTGACCACATCTACACCCAGAGCTGGTTGAGACATAAGGCTGGACACTTCTGGCTGATAGCACTGGTGAGTTTCGGTGAGCAAATGCAGACCCTTTGAAGTCATACTGCATGGTACCCATTCCATGGGTCCCAACTCTCCAGGTTCTAGGCATTCTTCCTCCAGCTAAAACATGCATGGGAAACCCAGAGTATTGTCCACCGTGTGATTGGGAAACGATTTAAAATGCATCTCAGTTTTCGTATCCTGGTCCTCGGGTTCACCATTCCAGATGCTTTACTAACACTCTCCCCGCTTGGAGAGTCAGTGCCTTTAACCTCCTGTTTGGCACAGCTTGCCATTTCTGTGCAAGATGAACAGGAATAGGGAGAACCAATGAGAGACTAGCTGTAGGTGTCTGCACGGGCAAATGTAACGCTCATTGCCCACCAGGAAGAGGAATTAAACAAAGGCTCAGTGTGCCCCGCTGGAAACCGATTAGGGCCTGAAGCAATCCTGCGGTTTTGTGCCCAGCTCACAAGAAAGCGAGTTGAAGAAAGGAGCTCAGGGGCACTGTACTTCACAAACCTGCAGAGTTATAAATGACAGCTATCTTCCAAAAGTATACTGAAGTAAGCCTGCGTAGGGGACTTGAAAGCGGGGCTGAATTTCAGGAAAACGATTGCAGGGAGTAGACTGGAATTGCCCTGAAAGCATAGGAAAAGAGGCAGAACGTCCACAATGATGCACTTGGCCAAAAAGGGCGTATGCGTTTTTTCCTGAATATATTCAGGAAAAAATGCATACGCCCTTTTTGGCCAACCAAGCAAGCCTGTAAAGGAAATCTGCACTACAATGAAATCTCACTGCCCCCCCGGGCAAAAGGGCCATCTGAAAAAAGTGTAAAATCCAGAAAGGTAGGACAGGATATGGAGAACAGGGAGCCTTGTTATGCTGACTGGCAGGATGTAAATTGCCAGCAGCCACCCTGGAGAAGTGTATGGTGTTTCCTGAAACACGTAAGAAACAAAGCAACACAGCCTATGGCACTTCCACTTATGGTCCTATAGCTTACGGAAATTAAAATCAAAAACAGACAGCCACCCCAATATTTGGGACGGCTGTGTTCACAAGAAGCTCGTCTACAGTATCAGGTAAATATCCCAGAAAGCAAAAAATGGATAAAGAAGTTGTGGCACGTACGTGCAATGCAATATCACTCAGCAATGAAATCTGTGTCATCAGGCCCGTAGCGGCATAGTAAGTGGATGCAGGTACGGTGATTCTACGTGAACTACGTCACACAGAAAAAGAAACATCATAAGATATCACTAATACACGGAATGTAAACTTGACTACACATGAACTGAATTACAAAACAGAACAGGGTCTCAAATTTAGAAAACCAACTAGTGCTTGCTTATGGGGAAAGGTGCGTTGGGGTGCTGCATAAATCCAGAGACTGAAATTAGCACAGATAACATTCCATAAGCCAAATATGTAATAGACAAGACCTACTCCTTGCTCAACGAAATGGACCCAACACCACATATTCAACGCCTAGGAATATACCTGACTAGGAAGAATCTTAACACCCATGGATATATATGTCTCCGTAAGAGAATCAAGCGTGTGTATAGCGGCGGAAATGCAGCAGTGAAACTCCGATAAATCCCATTATCAAAATAAATTTCGAAAACAAAACACAAAGACAGTGAAATAGAGAGCAATTCTTAAATAATTCACTCAGGGCATGTGATGCAACCGGGATTGACCACATCTACACCCAGAGCTGGTTGAGACATAAGGCTGGACACTTCTGGCTGATAGCACTGGTGAGTTTCGGTGAGCAAATGCAGACCCTTTGAAGTCATACTGCATGGTACCCATTCCATGGGTCCCAACTCTCCAGGTTCTAGGCATTCTTCCTCCAGCTAAAACATGCATGGGAAACCCAGAGTATTGTCCACCGTGTGATTGGGAAACGATTTAAAATGCATCTCAGTTTTCGTATCCTGGTCCTCGGGTTCACCATTCCAGATGCTTTACTAACACTCTCCCCGCTTGGAGAGTCAGTGCCTTTAACCTCCTGTTTGGCACAGCTTGCCATTTCTGTGCAAGATGAACAGGAATAGGGAGAACCAATGAGAGACTAGCTGTAGGTGTCTGCACGGGCAAATGTAACGCTCATTGCCCACCAGGAAGAGGAATTAAACAAAGGCTCAGTGTGCCCTGCTGGAAACAGATTAGGGCCTGAAGCAATCCTGCGGTTTTGTGCCCAGCTCACAAGAAAGCGAGTTGAAGAAAGGAGCTCAGGGGCACTGTACTTCACAAACCTGCAGAGTTATAAATGACAGCTATCCTCCAAAAATATATTGAAGTAAGCCTGCGAAGGGGACTTGAAAGCGGGGCTGAATTTCAGGAAAACGATTGCAGGGGGTAGACTGGAATTGCCCTGAAAGCATAGGAAAAGAGGCACAACGTCGACAATGATGCACTTAGCCAAAAAGAGCGTATGCGTTTTTTCCTGAATATATTCAGGAAAAAACGCATACGCCCTTTTTGGCCAACCAAGCAAGCCTGTAAAGGAAATCTGCACTACATTGAAATCTCACTGCCCCCCCGGGCAAAAGGGCCATCTGAAAAAAGTGTAAAATCCAGAAAGGTAGGACAGGATATGGAGAACAGGGAGCCTTGTTATGCTGACTGGCAGGATGTAAATTGCCAGCAGCCACCCTGGAGAAGTGTATGGTGTTTCCTGAAACACGTAAGAAACAAGGCAACACAGCCTATGGCACTTCCACTTATGGTCCTATAGCTTACGGAAATTAAAATCAAAAACAGACAGCCACCCCAATATTTGGGACGGCTGTGTTCACAAGAAGCTCGTCTACAGTATCAGGTAAATATCCCAGAAAGCAAAAAATGGATAAAGAAGTTGTGGCACGTACGTGCAATGCAATATCACTCAGCAATGAAATCTGTGTCATCAGGCCCGTAGCGGCATAGTAAGTGGATGCAGGTACGGTGATTCTACGTGAACTACGTCACACAGAAAAAGAAACATCATAAGATATCACTAATACACGGGATGTAAACTTGACTACACATGAACTGAATTACAAAACAGAACAGGGTCTCAAATTTAGAAAACCAACTAGTGCTTGCTTATGGGGAAAGGTGCGTTGGGGTGCTGCATAAATCCAGAGACTGAAATTAGCACAGATAACATTCCATAAGCCAAATATGTAATAGACAAGACCTACTCCTTGCTCAACGAAATGGACCCAACACCACATATTCAACGCCTAGGAATATACCTGACTAGGAAGAATCTTAACACCCATGGATATATATGTCTCCGTAAGAGAATCAAGCGTGTGTATAGCGGCGGAAATGCAGCAGTGAAACTCCGATAAATCCCATTATCAAAATAAATTTCGAAAACAAAACACAAAGACAGTGAAATAGAGAGCAATTCTTAAATAATTCACTCAGGGCATGTGATGCAACCGGGATTGACCACATCTACACCCAGAGCTGGTTGAGACATAAGGCTGGACACTTCTGGCTGATAGCACTGGTGAGTTTCGGTGAGCAAATGCAGACCCTTTGAAGTCATACTGCATGGTACCCATTCCATGGGTCCCAACTCTCCAGGTTCTAGGCATTCTTCCTCCAGCTAAAACATGCATGGGAAACCCAGAGTATCGTCCACCGTGTGATTGGGAAACGATTTAAAATGCATCTCAGTTTTCGTATCCTGGTCCTCGGGTTCACCATTCCAGATGCTTTACTAACACTCTCCCCGCTTGGAGAGTCAGTGCCTTTAACCTCCTGTTTCGCACAGCTTGCCATTTCTGTGCAAGATGAACAGGTAAAGGGAGAACCAATGAGAGACTAGCTGTAGGTGTCTGCACGGGCAAATGTAACGCTCATTGCCCACCAGGAAGAGGAATTAAGCAAAGGCTCAGTGTGCCCTGCTGGAAACAGATTAGGGCCTGAAGCAATCCTGCGGTTTTGTGCCCAGCTCACAAGAAAGCGAGTTGAAGAAAGGAGCTCAGGGGCACTGTAATTCACAAACCTGCAGAGTTACAAATGACAGCTATCCTCCAAAAATATATTGAAGTTAGCCTGCGAAGGGGACTTGAAAGCGGGGCTGAATTTCAGGAAAATGATTGCAGGGGGTAGACTGGAATTGCCCTGAAAGCATAGGAAAAGAGGCACAACGTCGACAATGATGCACTTGGCCAAAAAGGGCGTATGCGTTTTTTCCTGAATATATTCAGGAAAAAAGGCATACGCCCTTTTTGGCCAACCAAGCAAGCCTGTAAAGGAAATCTGCACTACAATGAAATCTCACTGCCCCCCCGGGCAAAAGGGCCATCTGAAAAAAGTGTAAAATCCAGAAAGGTAGGACAGGATATGGAGAACAGGGAGCCTTGTTATGCTGATTGGCAGGATGTAAATTGCCAGCAGCCACCCTGGAGAAGTGTATGGTGTTTCCTGAAACACGTAAGAAACAAAGCAACACAGCCTATGGCACTTCCACTTATGGTCCTATAGCTTACGGAAATTAAAATCAAAAACAGACAGCCACCCCAATATTTGGGACGGCTGTGTTCACAAGAAGCTCGTCTACAGTATCAGGTAAATATCCCAGAAAGCAAAAAATGGATAAAGAAGTTGTGGCACGTACGTACAATGCAATATCACTCAGCAATGAAATCTGTGTCATCAGGCCCGTAGCGGCATAGTGAGTGGATGCAGGTACGGTGATTCTACGTGAACTACGTCACACAGAAAAAGAAACATCATAAGATATCACTAATACACGGAATGTAAACTTGACTGCACATGAACTGAATTACAAAAAAGAACAGGGTCTCAAATTTAGAAAATCAACTAGTGCTTGCTTATGGGGAAAGGTACCTTGGGGTGCTGCATAAAACCAGAGACTGAAATTAGCACAGATATCTTTCCATAAGCCAAATATATAATAGACAAGACCTACTCCTTGCTCAACGAAATGGACCCAACACCACATATTCAACGCCTAGGAATATACCTGACTAGGAAGAATCTTAACACCCATGGATATATATGTCTCCGTAAGAGAATCAAGCGTGTGTACAGCGGCCGAAACGCAGCAGTGAAAATCCGATAAATCCCATTATCAAAATAAATTTCGAAAACAAAACACAAAGACAGTGAAATAGAGAGCAATTCTTAAATAATTCACTCAGGGCATGTGATGCAACCGGGATTGACCACATCTACACCCAGAGCTGGATGAGACATAAGGCTGCACACTTCTGGCTGATAGCACTGGTGAGTTTCGGTGAGCAAATGCAGACCCTTTGAAGTCATACTGCATGGTACCCATTCCATGGGTCCCAACTCTCCAGGTTCAAGGCATTCTTCCTCCAGCTAAAACATGCATGGGAAACCCAGAGTATCGTCCACCGTGTGATTGGGAAACGATTTAAAATGCATCTCAGTTTTCGTATCCTGGTCCTCGGGTTCACCATTCCAGATGCTTTACTAACACTCTCCCCGCTTGGAGAGTCAGTGCCTTTAACCTCCTGTTTGGCACAGCTTGCCAATTCTGTGCAAGATGAACAGGTATAGGGAGAACCAATGAGAGACTAGCTGTAGGTGTCTGCACGGGCAAATGTAACGCTCATTGCCCACCAGGAAGAGGAATTAAACAAAGGCTCAGTGTGCCCTGCTGGAAACAGATTAGGGCCTGAAGCAATCCTGCGGTTTTGTGCCCAGCTCACAAGAAAGCGAGTTGAAGAAAGGAGCTCAGGGGCACTGTACTTCACAAACCTGCAGAGTTATAAATGACAGCTATCCTCCAAAAATATATTGAAGTTAGCCTGCGAAGGGGACTTGAAAGCGGGGCTGAATTTCAGGAAAATGATTGCAGGGGGTAGACTGGAATTGCCCTGAAAGCATAGGAAAAGAGGCACAACGTCGACAATGATGCACTTGGCCAAAAAGGGCGTATGCGTTTTTTCCTGAATATATTCAGGAAAACATGCATACGCCCTTTTTGGCCAACCAAGCAAGCCTGTAAAGGAAATCTGCACTAAAATGAAATCTCACTGCCCCCCCGCGCAAAAGGGCCATCTGAAAAAAGTGTAAAATCCAGAAAGGTAGGACAGGATATGGAGAACAGGGAGCCTTGTTATGCTGATTGGCAGGATGTAAATTGCCAGCAGCCACCCTGGAGAAGTGTATGGTGTTTCCTAAAACACGTAAGAAACAAAGCAACACAGCCTATGGCACTTCCACTTATGGTCCTATAGCTTACGGAAATTAAAATCAAAAACAGACAGCCACCCCAATATTTGGGACGGCTGTGTTCACAAGAAGCTCGTCTACAGTATCAGGTAAATATCCCAGAAAGCAAAAAATGGATAAAGAAGTTGTGGCACGTACGTGCAATGCAATATCACTCAGCAATGAAATCTGTGTCATCAGGCCCGTAGCGGCATAGTAAGTGGATGCAGGTACGGTGATTCTACGTGAACTACGTCACACAGAAAAAGAAACTTCATAAGATATCACTAATACACGGAATGTAAACTTGACTACACATGAACTGAATTACAAAACAGAACAGGGTCTCAAATTTAGAAAACCAACTACTGCTTGCTTATGGGGAAAGGTGCGTTGGGGTGCTGCATAAAACCAGAGACTGAAATTAGCACAGATAACATTCCATAAGCCAAATATGTAATAGACAAGACCTACTCCTTGCTCAACGAAATGGACTCAACACCACATATTCAACGCCTAGGAATATACCTGACTAGGAAGAATCTTAAAACCCATGGATATATATGTCTCCGTAAGAGAATCAAGCGTGTGCACAGCGGCCGATACGCAGCAGTGAAAATCCGATAAATCCCATTATCAAAATAAATTTCGAAAACAAAACACAAAGACAGTGAAATAGCAATTCTTAAATAATTCACTCAGGGCATGTGATGCAACCGGGATTGACCACATCTACACCCAGAGCTGGTTGAGACATAAGGCTGCACACTTCTGGCTGATAGCACTGGTGAGTTTCGGTGAGCAAATGCAGACCCTTTGAAGTCATACTGCATGGTACCCATTCCATGGGTCCCAACTCTCCAGGTTCAAGGCATTCTTCCTCCAGCTAAAACATGCATGGGAAACCCAGAGTATCGTCCACCGTGTGATTGGGAAATGATTTAAAATGCATCTCAGTTTTCGTATCCTGGTGCTCGGGTTCACCATTCCAGATGCTTTACTAACACTCTCCCCGCTTGGAGAGTCAGTGCCTTTAACCTCCTGTTTGGCACAGCTTGCCATTTCTGTGCAAGATGAACAGGAATAGGGAGAACCAATGAGAGACTAGCTGTAGGTGTCTGCACGGGCAAATGTAACGCTCATTGCCCACCAGGAAGAGGAATTAAACAAAGGCTCAGTGTGCCCTGCTGGAAACAGATTAGGGCCTGAAGCAATCCTGCGGTTTTGTGCCCAGCTCACAAGAAAGCGAGTTGAAGAAAGGAGCTCAGGGGCACTGTAATTCACAAACCTGCAGAGTTATAAATGACAGCTATCCTCCAAAAATATATTGAAGTAAGCCTGCGAAGGGGACTTGAAAGCGGGGCTGAACTTCAGGAAAACGATTGCAGGGGGTAGACTGGAATTGCCCTGAAAGCATAGGAAAAGAGGCACAACGTCGACAATGATGCACTTGGCCAAAAAGGGCGTATGCGTTTTTTCCTGAATATATTCAGGAAAAAACGCATACGCCCTTTTTGGCCAACCAAGCAAGCCTGTAAAGAAATCTGCACTACAATGAAATCTCACTGCCCCCCCGGGCAAAAGGGCCATCTGAAAAAAGTGTAAAATCCAGAAAGGTAGGACAGGATATGGAGAACAGGGAGCCTTGTTATGCTGATTGGCAGGATGTAAATTGCCAGCAGCCACCCTGGAGAAGTGTATGGTGTTTCCTGAAACACTTAAGAAACAAAGCAACACAGCCTATGGCACTTCCACTTATGGTCCTATAGCTTACGGAAATTAAAATCAAAAACAGACAGCCACCCCAATATTTGGGACGGCTGTGTTCACAAGAAGCTCGTCTGCAGTATCAGGTAAATATCCCAGAAAGCAAGAAATGGATAAAGAAGTTGTGGCACGTACGTGCAATGCAATATCACTCAGCAATGAAATCTGTGTCATCAGGCACGTAGCGGCATAGTGAGTGGATGCAGGTACGGTGATTCTACGTGAACTACGTCACACAGAAAAAGAAACATCATAAGATATCACTAATACGCGGAATGTAAACTTGACTACAAATGAACTGAATTACAAAACAGAACAGGGTCTCAAATTTAGAAAACCAACTAGTGCTTGCTTATGGGGAAAGGTGCGTTGGGGTGCTGCATAAAACCAGAGACTGAAATTAGCACAGATAACATTCCATAAGCCAAATATGTAATAGACAAGACCTACTCCTTGCTCAACGAAATGGACTCAACACCACATATTCAACGCCTAGGAATATACCTGACTAGGAAGAATCTTAAAACCCATGGATATATATGTCTCCGTAAGAGAATCAAGCGTGTGTACAGCGGCGGAAATGCAGCAGTGAAACTCCGATAAATCCCATTATCAAAATAAATTTCGAAAACAAAACACAAAGACAGTGAAATAGAGAGCAATTCTTAAATAATTCACTCAGGGCATGTGATGCAACCGGGATTGACCACATCTACACCCAGAGCTGGTTGAGACATAAGGCTGGACACTTCTGGCTGATAGCACTGGTGAGTTTCGGTGAGCAAATGCAGACCCTTTGAAGTCATACTGCATGGTACCCATTCCATGGGTCCCAACTCTCCAGGTTCTAGGCATTCTTCCTCCAGCTAAAACATGCATGGGAAACCCAGAGTATTGTCCACCGTGTGATTGGGAAACGATTTAAAATGCATCTCAGTTTTCGTATCCTGGTCCTCGGGTTCACCATTCCAGATGCTTTACTAACACTCTCCCCGCTTGGAGAGTCAGTGCCTTTAACCTCCTGTTTGGCACAGCTTGCCATTTCTGTGCAAGATGAACAGGAATAGGGAGAACCAATGAGAGACTAGCTGTAGGTGTCTGCACGGGCAAATGTAACGCTCATTGCCCACCAGGAAGAGGAATTAAACAAAGGCTCAGTGTGCCCTGCTGGAAACAGATTAGGGCCTGAAGCAATCCTGCGGTTTTGTGCCCAGCTCACAAGAAAGCGAGTTGAAGAAAGGAGCTCAGGGGCACTGTACTTCACAAACCTGCAGAGTTATAAATGACAGCTATCTTCCAAAAGTATACTGAAGTAAGCCTGCGTAGGGGACTTGAAAGCGGGGCTGAATTTCAGGAAAACGATTGCAGGGAGTAGACTGGAATTGCCCTGAAAGCATAGGAAAAGAGGCAGAACGTCGACAATGATGCACTTGGCCAAAAAGGGCGTATGCGTTTTTTCCTGAATATATTCAGGAAAAAACGCATACGCCCTTTTTGGCCAACCAAGCAAGCCTGTAAAGGAAATCTGCACTACAATGAAATCTCACTGCCCCCCCGGGCAAAAGGGCCATCTGAAAAAAGTGTAAAATCCAGAAAGGTAGGACAGGATATGGAGAACAGGGAGCCTTGTTATGCTGATTGGCAGGATGTAAATTGCCGGCAGCCACCCTGGAGAAGTGTATGGTGTTTCCTGAAACACGTAAGAAACAAAGCAACACAGCCTATGGCACTTCCACTTATGGTCCTATAGCTTACGGAAATTAAAATCAAAAACAGACAGCCACCCCAATATTTGGGACGGCTGTGTTCACAAGAAGCTCGTCTACAGTATCAGGTAAATATCCCAGAAAGCAAAAAATGGATAAAGAAGTTGTGGCACGTACGTGCAATGCAATATCACTCAGCAATGAAATCTGTGTCATCAGGCCCGTAGCGGCATAGTAAGTGGATGCAGGTATGGTGATTCTACGTGAACTACGTCACACAGAAAAAGAAACATCATAAGATATCACTAATACACGGAATGTAAACTTGACTACACATCAACTGAATTACAAAACAGAACAGGGTCTCAAATTTAGAAAACCAACTAGTGCTTGCTTATGGGGAAACGTGCGTTGGGGTCCTGCATAAATCCAGAGACTGAAATTAGCACAGATAACATTCCATAAGCCAAATATGTAATAGACAAGACCTACTCCTTGCTCAACGAAATGGACCCAACACCACATATTCAACGCCTAGGAATATACCTGACTAGGAAGAATCTTAACACCCATGGATATATATGTCTCCGTAAGAGAATCAAGCGTGTGTACAGCGGCCGAAACGCAGCAGTGAAAATCCGATAAATCCCATTATTAAAATAAATTTCGAAAACAAAACACAAAGACAGTGAAATAGAGAGCAATTCTTAAATAATTCACTCAGGGCATGTGATGCAACCGGGATTGACCACATCTACACCCAGAGCTGGTTGAGACATAAGGCTGGACACTTCAGGCTGATAGCATTGGTGAGTTTCGGTGAGCAAATGCAGACCCTTTGAAGTCATACTGCATGGTACCCATTCCATGGGTCCCAACTCTCCAGGTTCAAGGCATTCTTCCTCCAGCTAAAACATGCATGGGAAACCCAGAGTATCGTCCACCGTGTGATTGGGAAACGATTTAAAATGCATCTCAGTTTTCGTATTCTGGTCCTCGGGTTCACCATTCCAGATGCTTTACTAACACTCTCCCCGCTTGGAGAGTCAGTGCCTTTAACCTCCTGTTTGGCACAGCTTGCCATTTCTGTGCAAGATGAACAGGAATAGGGAGAACCAATGAGAGACTAGCTGTAGGTGTCTGCATGGGCAAATGTAACGCTCATTGCCGACCAGGAAGAGGAATTAAACAAAGGCTCAGTGTGCCCTGCTGAAAACAGATTAGGGCCTGAAGCAATCCTGCGGTTTTGTGCCCAGCTCACAAGAAAGCGAGTTGAACAAAGGAGCTCAGGGGCACTGTAATTCACAAACCTGCAGAGTTATAAATGACAGCTATCCTCCAAAAATATATTGAGGTAAGCCTGCGAAGGGGACTTGAAAGCGGGGCTGAATTTCAGGAAAACGATTGCAGGGGGTAGACTGGAATTGCCCTGAAAGCATAGGAAAAGAGGCACAACGTCGACAATGATGCACTTGGCCAAAAAGGGCGTATGCGTTTTTTCCTGAATATATTCAGGAAAAAACGCATACTCCCTTTTTGGCCAACCAAGCAAGCCTGTAAAGGAAATCTGCACTACAATGAAATCTCACTGCCCCCCCGGGCAAAAGGGCCATCTGAAAAAAGTGTAAAATCCAGAAAGGTAGGACAGGATATGGAGAACAGGGAGCCTTGTTATGCTGATTGGCAGGATGTAAATTGCCAGCAGCCACCCTGGAGAAGTGTATGGTGTTTCCTGAAACACGTATGAAACAAAGCAACACAGCCTATGGCACTTCCACTTATGGTCCTATAGCTTACGGAAATTAAAATCAAAAACAGACAGCCACCCCATTATTTGGGACGGCTGTGTTCACAAGAAGCTCGTCTACAGTATCAGGTAAATATCCCAGAAAGCAAAAAATGGATAAAGAAGTTGTGGCACGTAAGTACAATGCAATATCACTCAGCAATGAAATCTGTGTCATCAGGCCCATAGCGGCATAGTGGGTGGATGCAGGTACGGTGATTCTACGTGAACTACGTCACACAGAAAAAGAAACATCATAAGATATCACTAATACACGGAATGTAAACTTGACTACACATAAACTGAATTACAAAACAGAACAGGGTCTCAAATTTAGAAAACCAACTAGTGCTTGCTTATGGGGAAAGGTGCGTTGGGGTGCTGCATAAAACCAGAGACTGAAATTAGCACAGATAACATTCCATAAGCCAAATATGTAATAGACAAGACCTACTCCTTGCTCAACGAAATGGACCCAACACCACATATTCAACGCCTAGGAATATACCTGACTAGGAAGAATCTTAACACCCATGGATATATATGTCTCCGTAAGAGAATCAAGCGTGTGTACAGCGGCGGAAATGCAGCAGTGAAAATCCGATAAATCCCATTATCAAAATAAATTTCGAACACAAAGACAGTGAAATAGAGAGCAATTCTTAAATAATTCACTCAGGGCATGTGATGCAACCGGGATTGACCACATCTACACCCAGAGCTGGTTGAGACATAAGGCTGGACACTTCTGGCTGATAGCACTGGTGAGTTTCGGTGAGCAAATGCAGACCCTTTGAAGTCATACTGCATGGTACCCATTCCATGGGTCCCAACTCTCCAGGTTCAAGGCATTCTTCCTCCAGCTAAAACATGCATGGGAATCCCAGAGTATTGTCCACCGTGTGATTGGGAAACGATTTAAAATGCATCTCAGTTTTCGTATCCTGGTCCTCGGGTTCACCATTCCAGATGCTTTACTAACACTCTCCCCGCTTGGAGAGTCAGTGCCTTTAACCTCCTGTTTGGCACAGCTTGCCATTTCTGTGCAAGATGAACAGGAATAGGGAGAACCAATGAGAGACTAGCTGTAGGTGTCTGCACGGGCAAATGTAACGCTCATTGCCCACCAGGAAGAGGAATTAAACAAAGGCTCAGTGTGCCCTGCTGGAAACAGATTAGGGCCTGAAGCAATCCTGCGGTTTTGTGCCCAGCTCACAAGAAAGCGAGTTGAAGAAAGGAGCTCAGGGGCACTGTACTTCACAAACCTGCAGAGTTATAAATGACAGCTATCCTCCAAAAATATATTGAAGTAAGCCTCCGAAGGGGACTTGAAAGCAGGGCTGAATTTCAGGAAAACGATTGCAGGGGGTAGACTGGAATTGCCCTGAAAGCATAGGAAAAGAGGCACAACGTCGACAATGATGCACTTGGCCAAAAAGGGCATATGCGTTTTTTCCTGAATATATTCAGGAAAAAACGCATACGCCCTTTTTGGCCAACCAAGCAAGCCTGTAAAGGAAATCTGCACTACAATGAAATCTCACTGCCCCCCCGGGCAAAAGAGCCATCTGATAAAAGTGTAAAATCCAGAAAGGTAGGACAGGATATGGAGAACAGGGAGCCTTTTTATGCTGTTTGGCAGGATGTAAATTGCCAGCAGCCACCCTGGAGAAGTGTATGGTGTTTCCTGAAACACGTAAGAAACAAAGCAACACAGCCTATGGCACTTCCACTTATGGTCCTATAGCTTACGGAAATTAAAATCAAAAACAGACAGCCACCCCAATATTTGGGACGGCTGTGTTCACAAGAAGCTGGTCTACAGTATCAGGTAAATATCCCAGAAAGCAAGAAATGGATAAAGAATTTTGGCACGTACGTGCAATGCAATATCACTCAGCAATGAAATCTGTGTCATCAGGCCCGTTGCGGCATAGTGAGTGGATGCACGTACGGTGATTCTACGTGAACTACGTCACACAGAAAAAGAAACATCATAAGATATCACTAATACACGGAATGTAAACTTGACTACACATGAACTGAATTACAAAACAGAACAGGGTCTCAAATTTAGAAAACCAACTAGTGCTTGCTTATGGGGAAAGGTGCCTTGGGGTGCTGCATAAAACCAGAGACTGAAATTAGCACAGATAACTTTCCATAAGCCAAATATGTAATAGACAAGACCTACTCCTTGCTCAACGAAATGGACCCAACACCACATATTCAACGCCTAGGAATATACCTGACTAGGAAGAATCTTAAAACCCATGGATATATATGTCTCCGTAAGAGAATCAAGCGTGTGTACAGCGGCCGAAACGCAGCAGTGAAAATCCGATAAATCCCATTATTAAAATAAATTTCGAAAACAAAACACAAAGACAGTGAAATAGAGAGCAATTCTTAAATAATTCACTCAGGGCATGTGATGCAACCGGGATTGACCACATCTACACCCAGAGCTGGTTGAGACATAAGGCTGGACACTTCAGGCTGATAGCACTGGTGAGTTTCGGTGAGCAAATGCAGACCCTTTGAAGTCATACTGCATGGTACCCATTCCATGGGTCCCAACTCTCCAGGTTCAAGGCATTCTTCCTCCAGCTAAAACATGCATGGGAAACCCAGAGTATCGTCCACCGTGTGATTGGGAAACGATTTAAAATGCATCTCAGATTTCGTATCCTGGTCCTCGGGTTCACCATTCCAGATGCTTTACTAACACTCTCCCCGCTTGGAGAGTCAGTGCCTTTAACCTCCTGTTTGGCACAGCTTGCCATTTCTGTGCAAGATGAACAGGAATAGGGAGAACCAATGAGAGACTAGCTGTAGGTGTCTGCACGGGCAAATGTAACGCTCATTGCCGACCAGGAAGAGGAATTAAACAAAGGCTCAGTGTGCCCTGCTGAAAACAGATTAGGGCCTGAAGCAATCCTGCGGTTTTGTGCCCAGCTCACAAGAAAGCGAGTTGAACAAAGGAGCTCAGGGGCACTGTACTTCACAAACCTGCAGAGTTATAAATGACAGCTATCCTCCAAAAATATATTGAAGTAAGCCTGCGAAGGGGACTTGAAAGCAGGGCTGAATTTCAGGAGAACGATTGCAGGGGGTAGACTGGAATTGCCCTGAAAGCATAGGAAAAGAGGCACAACGTCGACAATGATGCACTTGGCCAAAAAGGGCGTATGCGTTTTTTCCTGAATATATTCAGGAAAAAACGCATACGCCCTTTTTGGCCAACCAAGCAAGCCTGTAAAGGAAATCTGCACTACAATGAAATCTCACTGCCCCCCCGGGCAAAAGGGCCATCTGAAAAAAGTGTAAAATCCAGAAAGGTAGGACAGGATATGGAGAACAGGGAGCCTTTTTATGCTGATTGGCAGGATGTAAATTGCCAGCAGCCACCCTGGAGAAGTGTATGGTGTTTCCTGAAACACATAAGAAACAAAGCAACACAGCCTATGGCACTTCCACTTATGGTCCTATAGCTTACGGAAATTAAAATCAAAAACAGACAGCCACCCCAATATTTGGGACGGCTGTGTTCACAAGAAGCTCGTCTACAATATCAGGTAAATATCCCAGAAAGCAAGAAATGGATAAAGAAGTTGTGGCACGTACGTGCAATGCAATATAACTCAGCAATGAAATCTGTGTCATCTGGCCCGTTGCGGCATAGTGAGTGGATGCACGTACGGTGATTCTACGTGAACTACGTCACACAGAAAAAGAAACATCATAAGATATCACTAACACACGGAATGTAAACTTGACTACACATGAACTGAATTACAAAACAGAACAGGGTCTCAAATTTAAAAAACCAACTAGTGCTTGCTTATTGGGAAAGGTGCCTTGGGGTGCTGCATAAAACCAGAGACTGAAATTAGTACAGATAACATTGCATAAGACAAATATGTAATAGACAAGACCTACTCCTTGCTCAACGAAATGGACTCAACACCACATATTTAACGCCTAGGAATATACCTGACTAGGAAGAATCTTAAAACCCATGGTTATATATGTCTCCGTAAGAGAATCAAGCGTGTGTACAGCGGCCGATACGCAGCAGTGAAAATCCGATAAATCCCATTATCAAAATAAATTTCGAAAACAAAACACAGAGACAGTGAAATAGAGAGCGATTCTTAAATTATTCACTCAGGGCATGTGATGCAACCGGGATTTACCACATCTACACCCAGAGCTGGTTGAGACATAAGGCTGGGCACTACAGGCTGATAGCATTTGTGAGTTTCGGTGAGCAAATGCAGACCCTTTGAAGTCATACTGCATGGTACCTATTCCATGGGTCCCAAAACTTCAGGTTCAAGGGATTCTTCCTCCAGCTAAAATATGCATGGGAAACCCACAGTATGGTCCACCGTGTGATTGGGAAACGATTTAAAATGCATCTCAGTTTTCGTATCCTGGTCCTCGGGTTCACCATTCCAGATGCTTTACTAACACTCTCCCTGCTTGGAGAGTCAGTGCCTTTAACCTCCTGTTTGGCACAGCTTGCAATTTCTGTGCAAGATGAACAGGAATAGGGAGAAACAATGAGAAACTAGCTATAGGTGTCTGCACGGGCAAATGTAACGCTCATTTCCCACCAGGAAGAGGAATTAACCAAAGGCTCAGTGTGCCCTGCTAGAAACAGATTAGGGCCTGAAGCAATCCTGCGGTTTTGTGCCCAGCTCACAAGAAAGCGAGTTGAAGAAAGGAGCTCAGGGGCACTGTAATTCACAAACCTGCAGAGTTATAAATGACAGCTATCCTCCAAAAATATATTGAAGTAAGACTGCGAAGGGGACTTGAAAGCGGGGCAGAATTTCAGGAAAACGATTGCAGGGGTAGACTGGAATTGCCCTGAAAGCATAGGAAAAGAGGCAGAACGTCGACAATGATGCACTTGGCCAAAAAGGGCGTATGCGTTTTTTCCTGAATATATTCAGGAAAAAACGCATACGCCCTTTTTGGCCAACCAAGCAAGCCTGTAAAGGAAATCTGCACTACAATGAAGTCTCACTGCCCCCCGGGCAAAAGGGACATCTGAAAAAAGTGTAAAATCCAGAAAGGTAGGACAGGATATGGAGATCAGGGAGCCTTGTTATGCTGATTGGCAGGATGTAAATTGCCAGCAGCCACCCTGGAAAAGTGTATGGTGTTTCCTGAAACACGTAAGAAACAAAGCAACACAGCCTATGGCACTTCCACTTATGGTCCTATAGCTTACGGAAATTAAAATCAAAACCAGACAGCCACCCCAATATTTGGGACGGCTGTGTTCACAAGAAGCTCGTCTACAGTATCAGGTAAATATCCCAGAAAGCAAAAAATGGATAAAGAAGTTGTGGCATGTAAGTACAATGCAATATCACTCAGCAATGAAATCTGTGTCATCAGGCCCATAGCGGCATAGTGAGTGGATGCAGGTACGGTGATTCTACGTGAACTACGTCACACAGAAAAAGAAACATCATAAGATATCACTAATACACGGAATGTAAACTTGACTACACATAAACTGAATTACAAAACAGAACAGTGTCTCAAATTTAGAAAACCAACTAGTGCTTGCTTATGGGGAAAGGTGCCTTGGGGTGCTGCATAAAACTAGAGACTGAAATTAGCACAGATAACTTTCCATAAGCCAAATATGTAATAGACAAGACCTACTCCTTGCTCAACGAAATGGACCCAACACCACATATTCAACGCCTAGGAATATACCTGACTAGGAAGAATCTTAAAACCCATGGATATATATATCTCCGTAAGAGAATCAAGCGTGTGTACAGCGGCCGAAACGCAGCAGTGAAAATCCGATAAATCCCATTATTAAAATAAATTTCGAAAACAAAACACAAAGACAGTGAAATAGAGAGCAATTCTTAAATAATTCACTCAGGGCATGTGATGCAACCGGGATTGACCACATCTACACCCAGAGCTGGTTGAGACATAAGGCTGGACACTTCAGGCTGATAGCACTGGTGAGTTTCGGTGAGCAAATGCAGACCCTTTGAAGTCATACTGCATGGTACACATTCCATGGGTCCCAACTCTCCAGGTTCAAGGCATTCTTCCTCCAGCTAAAACATGCATGGGAAACCCAGAGTATTGTCCACCGTGTGATTGGGAAACGATTTAAAATGCATCTCAGTTTTCGTATCCTGGTCCTCGGGTTCACCATTCCAGATGCTTTACTAACACTCTCCCCGCTTGGAGAGTCAGTGCCTTTAACCTCCTGTTTGGCACAGCTTGCCATTTCTGTGCAAGATGAACAGGAATAGGGAGAACCAATGAGAGACTAGCTGTAGGTGTCTGCACGGGCAAATGTAACGCTCATTGCCCACCAGGAAGAGGAATTAAACAAAGGCTCAGTGTGCCCTGCTGGAAACAGATTAGGGCCTGAAGCAATCCTTCGGTTTTGTGCCCAGATCACAAGAAAGCGAGTTGAAGAAAGGAGTTCAGGGGCACTGTAATTCACAAACCTGCAGAGTTATAAATGACAGCTATCCTCCAAAAATATATTGAAGTAAGCCTGCGAAGGGGACTTGAAAGCGGGGCTGAATTTCAGGAAAACGATTGCAGGGGGTAGACTGGAATTGCCCTGAAAGCATAGGAAAAGAGGCACAACGTCGACAATGATGCACTTGGCCAAAAAGGGCGTATGCGTTTTTTCCTGAATATATTCAGGAAAAAACGCATACGCCCTTTTTGGCCAACCAAGCAAGCCTGTAAAGAAATCTGCACTACAATGAAATCTCACTGCCCCCCCGGGCAAAAGGGCCATCTGAAAAAAGTGTAAAATCCAGAAAGGTAGGACAGGATATGGAGAACAGGGAGCCTTGTTATGCTGATTGGCAGGATGTAAATTGCCAGCAGCCACCCTGGAGAAGTGTATGGTGTTTCCTGAAACACGTAAGAAACAAAGCAACACAGCCTATGGCACTTCCACTTATGGTCCTATAGCTTACGGAAATTAAAATCAAAAACAGACAGCCACCCCAATATTTGGGACGGCTGTGTTCACAAGAAGCTCGTCTGCAGTATCAGGTAAATATCCCAGAAAGCAAGAAATGGATAAAGAAGTTGTGGCACGTACGTGCAATGCAATATCACTCAGCAATGAAATCTGTGTCATCAGGCACGTAGCGGCATAGTAAGTGGATGCAGGTACGGTGATTCTACGTGAACTACGTCACACAGAAAAAGAAACATCATAAGATATCACTAATACGCGGAATGTAAACTTGACTACAAATGAACTGAATTACAAAACAGAACAGTGTCTCAAATTTAGAAAACCAACTAGTGCTTGCTTATGGGGAAAGGTGCGTTGGGGTGCTGCATAAAACCAGAGACTGAAATTAGCACAGATAACATTCCATAAGCCAAATATGTAATAGACAAGACCTACTCCTTGCTCAACGAAATGGACTCAACACCACATATTCAACGCCTAGGAATATACCTGACTAGGAAGAATCTTAAAACCCATGGATATATATGTCTCCGTAAGAGAATCAAGCGTGTGTACAGCGGCGGAAATGCAGCAGTGAAAATCCGATAAATCCCATTATCAAAATAAATTTCGAAAACAAAACACAAAAACAGTGAAATAGAGAGCAATTCTTAAATAATTCACTCAGGGCATGTGATGCAACCGGGATTGACCACATCTACACCCAGAGCTGGTTGAGACATAAGGCTGGACACTTCAGGCTGATAGCACTGGTGAGTTTCGGTGAGCAAATGCAGACCCTTTGAAGTCATACTGCATGGTACCCATTCCATGGGTCCCAACTCTCCAGGTTCAAGGCATTCTTCCTCCAGCTAAAACATGCATGGGAAACCCAGAGTATTGTCCACCGTGTGATAGGGAAACGATTTAAAATGCATCTCAGTTTTCGTATCCTGGTCCTCGGGTTCACCATTCCAGATGCTTTACTAACACTCTCCCCGCTTGGAGAGTCAGTGCCTTTAACCTCCTGTTTGGCACAGCTTGCCATTTCTGTGCAAGATGAACAGGAATAGGGAGAACCAATGAGAGACTAGCTGTAGGTGTCTGCACGGGCAAATGTAACGCTCATTGCCCACCAGGAAGAGGAATTAAACAAAGGCTCAGTGTGCCCTGCTGGAAACAGATTAGGGCCTGAAGCAATCCTGCGGTTTTGTGCCCAGCTCACAAGAAAGCGAGTTGAAGAAAGGAGCTCAGGGGCACTGTACTTCACAAACCTTCAGAGTTATAAATGACAGCTATCCTCCAAAAATATATTGAAGTAAGCCTGCGAAGGGGACTTGAAAGCGGGGCTGAATTTCAGGAAAACGATTGCAGGGGGTAGACTGGAATTGCCCTGAAAGCATAGGGAAAGAGGCACAACGTCGACAATGATGCACTTGGCCAAAAAGGGCGTATGCGTTTTTTCCTGAATATATTCAGGAAAAAACGCATACGCCCTTTTTGGCCAACCAAGCAAGCCTGTAAAGGAAATCTGCACTACAATGAAATCTCACTGCCCCCCCGGGCAAAAGGGCCATCTGAAAAAAGTGTAAAATCCAGAAAGGTAGGACAGGATATGGAGATCAGGGAGCCTTGTTATGCTGATTGGCAGGATGTAAATTGCCAGCAGCCACCCTGGAGAAGTGTATGTTGTTTCCTGAAACACGTAAGAAACAAAGCAACACAGCCTATGGCACTTCCACTTATGGTCCTATAGCTTACGGAAATTAAAATCAAAAACAGACAGCCACCCCAATATTTGGGACGGCTGTGTTCACAAGAAGCTCGTCTACAGTATCAGGTAAATATCCCAGAAAGCAAAAAATGGATAAAGAAGTTGTGGCACGTACGTGCAATGCAATATCACTCAGCAATGAAATCTGTGTCATCAGGCCCGTAGCGGCATAGTAAGTGGATGCAGGTACGGTGATTCTACGTGAACTACGTCACACAGAAAAAGAAACATCATAAGATATCACTAATACACGGAATGTAAACTTGACTACACATGAACTGAATTACAAAACAGAACAGGGTCTCAAATTTAGAAAACCAACTAGTGCTTGCTTATGGGGAAAGGTGCGTTGGGGTGCTGCATAAAACCAGAGACTGAAATTAGCACAGATAACATTCCATAAGCCAAATATGTAATAGACAAGACCTACTCCTTGCTCAACGAAATGGACTCAACACCACATATTCAACGCCTACGAATATACCTGACTAGGAAGAATCTTAAAACCCATGGATATATATGTCTCCGTAAGAGAATCAAGCGTGTGTACAGCGGCGGAAATGCAGCAGTGAAAATCCGATAAATCCCATTATCAAAATAAATTTCGAAAACAAAACACAAAGACAGTGAAATAGAGAGCAATTCTTAAATAATTCACTCAGGGCATGTGATGCAACCGGGATTGACCACATCTACACCCAGAGCTGGTTGAGACATAAGGCTGGACACTTCAGGCTGATAGCACTGGTGAATTTCGGTGAGCAAATGCAGACCCTTTGAAGTCATACTGCATGGTACCCATTCCATGGGTCCCAACTCTCCAGGTTCAAGGCATTCTTCCTCCAGCTAAAACATGCATGGGAAACCCAGAGTATCGTCCACCGTGTGATTGGGAAATGATTTAAAATGCATCTCAGTTTTCGTATCCTGGTCCTCGGGTTCACCATTCCAGATGCTTTACTAACACTCTCCCCGCTTGGAGAGTCAGTGCCTTTAACCTCCTGTTTCGCACAGCTTGCCATTTCTGTGCAAGATGAACAGGAATAGGGAGAACCAATGAGAGACTAGCTGTAGGTGTCTGCACGGGCAAATGTAACGCTCATTGCCCACCAGGAACAGGAATTAAACAAAGGCTCAGTGTGCCCTGCTGGAAACAGATTAGGGCCTGAAGCAATCCTGCGGTTTTGTGCCCAGCTCACAAGAAAGCGAGTTGAAGAAAGGAGCTCAGGGGCACTGTAATTCACAAACCTGCAGAGTTATAAATGACAGCTATCTTCCAAAAGTATACTGAAGTAAGCCTGCGTAGGGGACTTGAAAGCGGGGCTGAATTTCAGGAAAACGATTGCAGGGAGTAGACTGGAATTGCCCTGAAAGCATAGGAAAAGAGGCAGAACGTCGACAATGATGCACTTGGCCAAAAAGGGCGTATGCGTTTTTTCCTGAATATATTCAGGAAAAAACGCATACGCCCTTTTTGGCCAACCAAGCAAGCCTGTAAAGGAAATCTGCACTACAATGAAATCTCACTGCCCCCCCGGGCAAAAGGGCCATCTGAAAAAAGTGTAAAATCCAGAAAGGTAGGACAGGATATGGAGAACTGGGAGCCTTGTTATGCTGATTGGCAGGATGTAAATTGCCAGCAGCCACCCTGGAGAAGTGTATGGTGTTTCCTGAAACACGTAAGAAACAAAGCAACACACCCTATGGCACTTCCACTTATGGTCCTATAGCTTACGGAAATTAAAATCAAAAACAGACAGCCACCCCAATATTTGGGACGGCTGTGTTCACAAGAAGCTCGTCTACAGTATCAGGTAAATATCCCAGAAAGCAAAAAATGGATAAAGAAGTTGTGGCACGTACGTGCAATGCAATATCACTCAGCAATGAAATCTGTGTCATCAGGCCCGTAGCGGCATAGTAAGTGGATGCAGGTACGGTGATTCTACGTGAACTACGTCACACAGAAAAAGAAACATCATAAGATATCACTAATACACGGAATGTAAACTTGACTACACATGAACTGAATTACAAAACAGAACAGGGTCTCAAATTTAGAAAACCAACTAGTGCTTGCTTATGGGGAAAGGTGCGTTGGGGTGCTGCATAAAACCAGAGACTGAAATTAGCACAGATAACATTCCATAAGCCAAATATGTAATAGACAAGACCTACTCCTTGCTCAACGAAATGGACCCAACACCACATATTCAACGCCTAGGAATATACCTGACTAGGAAGAATCTTAACACCCATGGATATATATGTCTCCGTAAGAGAATCAAGCGTGTGTACAGCGGCGGAAATGCAGCAGTGAAACTCCGATAAATCCCATTATCAAAATAAATTTCGAAAACAAAACACAAAGACAGTGAAATAGAGAGCAATTCTTAAATAATTCACTCAGGGCATGTGATGCAACCGGGATTGACCACATCTACACCCAGAGCTGGTTGAGACATAAGGCTGGACACTTCTGGCTGATAGCACTGGTGAGTTTCGGTGAGCAAATGCAGACCCTTTGAAGTCATACTGCATGGTACCCATTCCATGGGTCCCAACTCTCCAGGTTCTAGGCATTCTTCCTCCAGCTAAAACATGCATGGGAAACCCAGAGTATTGTCCACCGTGTGATTGGGAAACGATTTAAAATGCATCTCAGTTTTCGTATCCTGGTCCTCGGGTTCACCATTCCAGATGCTTTACTAACACTCTCCCCGCTTGGAGAGTCAGTGCCTTTAACCTCCTGTTTGGCACAGCTTGCCATTTCTGTGCAAGATGAACAGGAATAGGGAGAACCAATGAGAGACTAGCTGTAGGTGTCTGCACGGGCAAATGTAACGCTCATTGCCCACCAGGAAGAGGAATTAAACAAAGGCTCAGTGTGCCCCGCTGGAAACCGATTAGGGCCTGAAGCAATCCTGCGGTTTTGTGCCCAGCTCACAAGAAAGCGAGTTGAAGAAAGGAGCTCAGGGGCACTGTACTTCACAAACCTGCAGAGTTATAAATGACAGCTATCTTCCAAAAGTATACTGAAGTAAGCCTGCGTAGGGGACTTGAAAGCGGGGCTGAATTTCAGGAAAACGATTGCAGGGAGTAGACTGGAATTGCCCTGAAAGCATAGGAAAAGAGGCAGAACGTCCACAATGATGCACTTGGCCAAAAAGGGCGTATGCGTTTTTTCCTGAATATATTCAGGAAAAAATGCATACGCCCTTTTTGGCCAACCAAGCAAGCCTGTAAAGGAAATCTGCACTACAATGAAATCTCACTGCCCCCCCGGGCAAAAGGGCCATCTGAAAAAAGTGTAAAATCCAGAAAGGTAGGACAGGATATGGAGAACAGGGAGCCTTGTTATGCTGACTGGCAGGATGTAAATTGCCAGCAGCCACCCTGGAGAAGTGTATGGTGTTTCCTGAAACACGTAAGAAACAAAGCAACACAGCCTATGGCACTTCCACTTATGGTCCTATAGCTTACGGAAATTAAAATCAAAAACAGACAGCCACCCCAATATTTGGGACGGCTGTGTTCACAAGAAGCTCGTCTACAGTATCAGGTAAATATCCCAGAAAGCAAAAAATGGATAAAGAAGTTGTGGCACGTACGTGCAATGCAATATCACTCAGCAATGAAATCTGTGTCATCAGGCCCGTAGCGGCATAGTAAGTGGATGCAGGTACGGTGATTCTACGTGAACTACGTCACACAGAAAAAGAAACATCATAAGATATCACTAATACACGGAATGTAAACTTGACTACACATGAACTGAATTACAAAACAGAACAGGGTCTCAAATTTAGAAAACCAACTAGTGCTTGCTTATGGGGAAAGGTGCGTTGGGGTGCTGCATAAATCCAGAGACTGAAATTAGCACAGATAACATTCCATAAGCCAAATATGTAATAGACAAGACCTACTCCTTGCTCAACGAAATGGACCCAACACCACATATTCAACGCCTAGGAATATACCTGACTAGGAAGAATCTTAACACCCATGGATATATATGTCTCCGTAAGAGAATCAAGCGTGTGTATAGCGGCGGAAATGCAGCAGTGAAACTCCGATAAATCCCATTATCAAAATAAATTTCGAAAACAAAACACAAAGACAGTGAAATAGAGAGCAATTCTTAAATAATTCACTCAGGGCATGTGATGCAACCGGGATTGACCACATCTACACCCAGAGCTGGTTGAGACATAAGGCTGGACACTTCTGGCTGATAGCACTGGTGAGTTTCGGTGAGCAAATGCAGACCCTTTGAAGTCATACTGCATGGTACCCATTCCATGGGTCCCAACTCTCCAGGTTCTAGGCATTCTTCCTCCAGCTAAAACATGCATGGGAAACCCAGAGTATTGTCCACCGTGTGATTGGGAAACGATTTAAAATGCATCTCAGTTTTCGTATCCTGGTCCTCGGGTTCACCATTCCAGATGCTTTACTAACACTCTCCCCGCTTGGAGAGTCAGTGCCTTTAACCTCCTGTTTGGCACAGCTTGCCATTTCTGTGCAAGATGAACAGGAATAGGGAGAACCAATGAGAGACTAGCTGTAGGTGTCTGCACGGGCAAATGTAACGCTCATTGCCCACCAGGAAGAGGAATTAAACAAAGGCTCAGTGTGCCCTGCTGGAAACAGATTAGGGCCTGAAGCAATCCTGCGGTTTTGTGCCCAGCTCACAAGAAAGCGAGTTGAAGAAAGGAGCTCAGGGGTACTGTACTTCACAAACCTGCAGAGTTATAAATGACAGCTATCCTCCAAAAATATATTGAAGTAAGCCTGCGAAGGGGACTTGAAAGCGGGGCTGAATTTCAGGAAAACGATTGCAGGGGGTAGACTGGAATTGCCCTGAAAGCATAGGAAAAGAGGCACAACGTCGACAATGATGCACTTAGCCAAAAAGAGCGTATGCGTTTTTTCCTGAATATATTCAGGAAAAAACGCATACGCCCTTTTTGGCCAACCAAGCAAGCCTGTAAAGGAAATCTGCACTACATTGAAATCTCACTGCCCCCCCGGGCAAAAGGGCCATCTGAAAAAAGTGTAAAATCCAGAAAGGTAGGACAGGATATGGAGAACAGGGAGCCTTGTTATGCTGACTGGCAGGATGTAAATTGCCAGCAGCCACCCTGGAGAAGTGTATGGTGTTTCCTGAAACACGTAAGAAACAAGGCAACACAGCCTATGGCACTTCCACTTATGGTCCTATAGCTTACGGAAATTAAAATCAAAAACAGACAGCCACCCCAATATTTGGGACGGCTGTGTTCACAAGAAGCTCGTCTACAGTATCAGGTAAATATCCCAGAAAGCAAAAAATGGATAAAGAAGTTGTGGCACGTACGTGCAATGCAATATCACTCAGCAATGAAATCTGTGTCATCAGGCCCGTAGCGGCATAGTAAGTGGATGCAGGTACGGTGATTCTACGTGAACTACGTCACACAGAAAAAGAAACATCATAAGATATCACTAATACACGGGATGTAAACTTGACTACACATGAACTGAATTACAAAACAGAACAGGGTCTCAAATTTAGAAAACCAACTAGTGCTTGCTTATGGGGAAAGGTGCGTTGGGGTGCTGCATAAATCCAGAGACTGAAATTAGCACAGATAACATTCCATAAGCCAAATATGTAATAGACAAGACCTACTCCTTGCTCAACGAAATGGACCCAACACCACATATTCAACGCCTAGGAATATACCTGACTAGGAAGAATCTTAACACCCATGGATATATATGTCTCCGTAAGAGAATCAAGCGTGTGTATAGCGGCGGAAATGCAGCAGTGAAACTCCGATAAATCCCATTATCAAAATAAATTTCGAAAACAAAACACAAAGACAGTGAAATAGAGAGCAATTCTTAAATAATTCACTCAGGGCATGTGATGCAACCGGGATTGACCACATCTACACCCAGAGCTGGTTGAGACATAAGGCTGGACACTTCTGGCTGATAGCACTGGTGAGTTTCGGTGAGCAAATGCAGACCCTTTGAAGTCATACTGCATGGTACCCATTCCATGGGTCCCAACTCTCCAGGTTCTAGGCATTCTTCCTCCAGCTAAAACATGCATGGGAAACCCAGAGTATCGTCCACCGTGTGATTGGGAAACGATTTAAAATGCATCTCAGTTTTCGTATCCTGGTCCTCGGGTTCACCATTCCAGATGCTTTACTAACACTCTCCCCGCTTGGAGAGTCAGTGCCTTTAACCTCCTGTTTGGCACAGCTTGCCATTTCTGTGCAAGATGAACAGGAATAGGGAGAACCAATGAGAGACTAGCTGTAGGTGTCTGCACGGGCAAATGTAACGCTCATTGCCCACCAGGAAGAGGAATTAAACAAAGGCTCAGTGTGCCCTGCTGGAAACAGATTAGGGCCTGAAGCAATCCTGCGGTTTTGTGCCCAGCTCACAAGAAAGCGAGTTGAAGAAAGGAGCTCAGGGGCACTGTAATTCACAAACCTGCAGAGTTATAAATGACAGCTATCCTCCAAAAATATATTGAAGTTAGCCTGCGAAGGGGACTTGAAAGCGGGGCTGAATTTCAGGAAAATGATTGCAGGGGGTAGACTGGAATTGCCCTGAAAGCATAGGAAAAGAGGCACAACGTCGACAATGATGCACTTGGCCAAAAAGGGCGTATGCGTTTTTTCCTGAATATATTCAGGAAAACATGCATACGCCATTTTTGGCCAACCAAGCAAGCCTGTAAAGGAAATCTGCACTACAATGAAATCTCACTGCCCCCCCGGGCAAAAGGGCCATCTGAAAAAAGTGTAAAATCCAGAAAGGTAGGACAGGATATGGAGAACAGGGAGCCTTGTTATGCTGATTGGCAGGATGTAAATTGCCAGCAGCCACCCTGGAGAAGTGTATGGTGTTTCCTGAAACACGTAAGAAACAAAGCAACACAGCCTATGGCACTTCCACTTATGGTCCTATAGCTTACGGAAATTAAAATCAAAAACAGACAGCCACCCCAATATTTGGGACGGCTGTGTTCACAAGAAGCTCGTCTACAGTATCAGGTAAATATCCCAGAAAGCAAAAAATGGATAAAGAAGTTGTGGCACGTACGTGCAATGCAATATCACTCAGCAATGAAATCTGTGTCATCAGGCCCGTAGCGGCATAGTAAGTGGATGCAGGTACGGTGATTCTACGTGAACTACGTCACACAGAAAAAGAAACTTCATAAGATATCACTAATACACGGAATGTAAACTTGACTACACATGAACTGAATTACAAAACAGAACAGGGTCTCAAATTTAGAAAACCAACTAGTGCTTGCTTATGGGGAAAGGTGCGTTGGGGTGCTGCATAAAACCAGAGACTGAAATTAGCACAGATAACATTCCATAAGCCAAATATGTAATAAACAAGACCTACTCCTTGCTCAACGAAATGGACTCAACACCACATATTCAACGCCTAGGAATATACCTGACTAGGAAGAATCTTAAAACCCATGGATATATATGTCTCCGTAAGAGAATCAAGCGTGTGCACAGCGGCCGATACGCAGCAGTGAAAATCCGATAAATCCCATTATCAAAATAAATTTCGAAAACAAAACACAAAGACAGTGAAATAGAGAGCAATTCTTAAATAATTCACTCAGGGCATGTGATGCAACCGGGATTGACCACATCTACACCCAGAGCTGGTTGAGACATAAGGCTGCACACTTCTGGCTGATAGCACTGGTGAGTTTCGGTGAGCAAATGCAGACCCTTTGAAGTCATACTGCATGGTACCCATTCCATGGATCCCAACTCTCCAGGTTCAAGGCATTCTTCCTCCAGCTAAAACATGCATGGGAAACCCAGAGTATCGTCCACCGTGTGATTGGGAAATGATTTAAAATGCATCTCAGTTTTCGTATCCTGGTGCTCGGGTTCACCATTCCAGATGCTTTACTAACACTCTCCCCGCTTGGAGAGTCAGTGCCTTTAACCTCCTGTTTGGCACAGCTTGCCATTTCTGTGCAAGATGAACAGGAATAGGGAGAACCAATGAGAGACTAGCTGTAGGTGTCTGCACGGGCAAATGTAACGCTCATTGCCCACCAGGAAGAGGAATTAAACAAAGGCTCAGTGTGCCCTGCTGGAAACAGATTAGGGCCTGAAGCAATCCTGCGGTTTTGTGCCCAGCTCACAAGAAAGCGAGTTGAAGAAAGGAGCTCAGGGGCACTGTAATTCACAAACCTGCAGAGTTATAAATGACAGCTATCCTCCAAAAATATATTGAAGTAAGCCTGCGAAGGGGACTTGAAAGCGGGGCTGAATTTCAGGAAAACGATTGCAGGGGGTAGACTGGAATTGCCCTGAAAGCATAGGAAAAGAGGCACAACGTCGACAATGATGCACTTGGCCAAAAAGGGCGTATGCGTTTTTTCCTGAATATATTCAGGAAAAAACGCATACGCCCTTTTTGGCCAACCAAGCAAGCCTGTAAAGAAATCTGCACTACAATGAAATCTCACTGCCCCCCCGGGCAAAAGGGCCATCTGAGAAAAGTGTAAAATCCAGAAAGGTAGGACAGGATATGGAGAACAGGGAGCCTTGTTATGCTGATTGGCAGGATGTAAATTGCCAGCAGCCACCCTGGAGAAGTGTATGGTGTTTCCTGAAACACTTAAGAAACAAAGCAACACAGCCTATGGCACTTCCACTTATGGTCCTATAGCTTACGGAAATTAAAATCAAAAACAGACAGCCACCCCAATATTTGGGACGGCTGTGTTCACAAGAAGCTCGTCTGCAGTATCAGGTAAATATCCCAGAAAGCAAGAAATGGATAAAGAAGTTGTGGCACGTACGTGCAATGCAATATCACTCAGCAATGAAATCTGTGTCATCAGGCACGTAGCGGCATAGTAAGTGGATGCAGGTACGGTGATTCTACGTGAACTACGTCACACAGAAAAAGAAACATCATAAGATATCACTAATACGCGGAATGTAAACTTGACTACAAATGAACTGAATTACAAAACAGAACAGGGTCTCAAATTTAGCAAACCAACTAGTGCTTGCTTATGGGGAAAGGTGCGTTGGGGTGCTGCATAAAACCAGAGACTGAAATTAGCACAGATAACATTCCATAAGCCAAATATGTAATAGACAAGACCTACTCCTTGCTCAACGAAATGGACCCAACACCACATATTCAACGCCTAGGAATATACCTGACTAGGAAGAATCTTAACACCCATGGATATATATGTCTCCGTAAGAGAATCAAGCGTGTGTACAGCGGCGGAAATGCAGCAGTGAAACTCCGATAAATCCCATTATCAAAATAAATTTCGAAAACAAAACACAAAGACAGTGAAATAGAGAGCAATTCTTAAATAATTCACTCAGGGCATGTGATGCAACCGGGATTGACCACATCTACACCCAGAGCTGGTTGAGACATAAGGCTGGACACTTCTGGCTGATAGCACTGGTGAGTTTCGGTGAGCAAATGCAGACCCTTTGAAGTCATACTGCATGGTACCCATTCCATGGGTCCCAACTCTCCAGGTTCAAGGCATTCTTCCTCCAGCTGAAACATGCATGGGAAACCCAGAGTATTGTCCACCGTGTGATTGGGAAACGATTTAAAATGCATCTCAGTTTTCGTATCCTGGTCCTCGGGTTCACCATTCCAGATGCTTTACTAACACTCTCCCCGCTTGGAGAGTCAGTGCCTTTAACCTCCTGTTTGGCACAGCTTGCCATTTCTGTGCAAGATGAACAGGAATAGGGAGAACCAATGAGAGACTAGCTGTAGGTGTCTGCACGGGCAAATGTAACGCTCATTGCCCACCAGGAAGAGGAATTAAACAAAGGCTCAGTGTGCCCTGCTGGAAACAGATTAGGGCCTGAAGCAATCCTGCGGTTTTGTGCCCAGCTCACAAGAAAGCGAGTTGAAGAAAGGAGCTCAGGGGCACTGTAATTCACAAACCTGCAGAGTTATAAATGACAGCTATCCTCCAAAAATATATTGAAGTAAGCCTGCGAAGGGGACTTGAAAGCGGGGCTGAATTTCAGGAAAACGATTGCAGGGGGTAGACTGGAATTGCCCTGAAAGCATAGGAAAAGAGGCACAACGTCGACAATGATGCACTTAGCCAAAAAAGGCGTATGCGTTTTTTCCTGAATATATTCAGGAAAAAACGCATATGCCCTTTTTGGCCAACCAAGCAAGCCTGTAAAGGAAATCTGCACTACAATGAAATCTCACTGCCCCCTCGGGCAAAAGGGCCATCTGAAAAAAGTGTAAAATCCAGAAAGGTAGGACAGGATATGGAGAACAGGGAGCCTTGTTATGCTGATTGGCAGGATGTAAATTGCCAGCAGCCACCCTGGAGAAGTGTATGGTGTTTCCTGAAACACGTAAGAAACAAAGCAACACAGCCTATGGCACTTCCACTTATGGTCCTATAGCTTACGGAAATTAAAATCAAAAACAGACAGCCACCCCAATATTTGGGACGGCTGTGTTCACAAGAAGCTCGTCTACAGTATCAGGTAAATATCCCAGAAAGCAAAAAATGGATAAAGAAGTTGTGGCACGTACGTGCAATGCAATATCACTCAGCAATGAAATCTGTGTCATCAGGCCCGTAGCGGCATAGTAAGTGGATGCAGGTACGGTGATTCTACGTGAACTACGTCACACAGAAAAAGAAACATCATAAGATATCACTAATACACGGAATGTAAACTTGACTACACATGAACTGAATTACAAAACAGAACAGGGTCTCAAATTTAGAAAACCAACTAGTGCTTGCTTATGGGGAAAGGTGCGTTGGGGTGCTGCATAAAACCAGAGACTGAAATTAGCACAGATAACATTCCATAAGACAAATATGTAATAGACAAGACCTACTCCTTGCTCAACGAAATGGACTCAACACCACATATTCAACGCCTACGAATATACCTGACTAGGAAGAATCTTAAAACCCATGGATATATATGTCTCCGTAAGAGAATCAAGCGTGTGTACAGCGGCGGAAATGCAGCAGTGAAAATCCGATAAATCCCATTATCAAAATAAATTTCGAAAACAAAACACAAAGACAGTGAAATAGAGAGCAATTCTTAAATAATTCACTCAGGGCATGTGATGCAACCGGGATTGACCACATCTACACCCAGAGCTGGTTGAGACATAAGGCTGGACACTTCAGGCTGATAGCACTGGTGAGTTTCGGTGAGCAAATGCAGACCCTTTGAAGTCATACTGCATGGTACCCATTCCATGGGTCCCAACTCTCCAGGTTCAAGGCATTCATCCTCCAGCTAAAACATGCATGGGAAACCCAGAGTATTGTCCACCGTGTGATTGGGAAACGATTTAAAATGCATCTCAGTTTTCGTATCCTGGTCCTCGGGTTCACCATTCCAGATGCTTTACTAACACTCTCCCCGCTTGGAGAGTCAGTGCCTTTAACCTCCTGTTTGGCACATCTTGCCATTTCTGTGCAAGATGAACAGGAATAGGGAGAACCAATGAGAGACTAGCTGTAGGTGTCTGCACGGGCAAATGTAACGCTCATTGCCCACCAGGAAGAGGAATTAAACAAAGGCTCAGTGTGCCCTGCTGGAAACAGATTAGGGCCTGAAGCAATCCTGCGGTTTTGTGCCCAGCTCACAACAAAGCGAGTTGAAGAAAGGAGCTCAGGGGCACTGTACTTCACAAACCTGCAGAGTTATAAATGACAGCTATCCTCCAAAAATATATTGAAGTAAGCCTGCGAAGGGGACTTGAAAGCGGGGCTGAATTTCAGGAAAACGATTGCAGGGGGTAGACTGGAATGGCCCTGAAAGCATAGGAAAAGAGGCACAACGTCGACAATGATGCACTTGGCCAAAAAGGGCGTATGCGTTTTTTCCTCAATATATTCAGGAAAAAACGCATACGCCCTTTTTGGCCAACCAAGCAAGCCTGTAAAGGAAATCTGCACTACAATGAAATCTCACTGCCCCCCCGGGCCAAAGGGCCATCTGAAAAAAGTGTAAAATCCAGAAAGGTAGGACAGGATATGGAGAACAGGGAGCCTTATTATGCTGATTGGCAGGATGTAAATTGCCAGCAGCCAACCTGGAGAAGTGTATGGTGTTTCCTGAAACACGTAAGAAACAAAGCAACACAGCCTATGGCACTTCCACTTATGGTCCTATAGCTTACGGAAATTAAAATCAAAAACAGACAGCCACTCCAATATTTGGGACGGCTGTGTTCACAAGAAGCTCGTCTACAGTATCAGGTAAATATCCCAGAAAGCAAAAAATGGATAAAGAAGTTGTGGCACGTACGTGCAATGCAATATCACTCAGCAATGAAATCTGTGTCATCAGGCCCGTAGCGGCATAGTAAGGGCATGCAGGTACGGTGATTCTACGTGAACTACGTCACACAGAAAAAGAAACATCATAAGATATCACTAATACACGGAATGTAAACTTGACTACACATGAACTGAATTACAAAACAGAACAGTGTCTCAAATTTAGAAAACCAACTAGTGCTTGCTTATGGGGAAAGGTGCATTGGGGTGCTGCATAAAACCAGAGACTGAAATTAGCACAGATAACATTCCATAAGCCAAATATGTAATAGACAAGACCTACTCCTTGCTCAACGAAATGGACCCAACACCACATATTCAACGCCTAGGAATATACCTGACTAGGAAGAATCTTAACACCCATGGATATATATGTCTCCGTAAGAGAATCAAGCGTGTTTACAGCGGCGGAAATGCAGCAGTGAAAATCCAATAAATCCCATTATCAAAATAAATTTCAAAAACAAAACACAAAGACAGTGAAATAGAGAGCAATTCTTAAATAATTCACTCAGGGCATGTGATGCAACCGGGATTGACCACATCTACACCCAGAGCTGGTTGAGACATAAGGCTGGACACTTCTGGCTGATAGCACTGGTGAGTTTCGGTGAGCAAATGCAGACCCTTTGAAGTCATACTGCATGGTACCCATTCCATGGGTCCCAACTCTCCAGTTTCAAGGCATTCTTCCTCCAGCTAAAACATGCATGGGAAACCCAGAGTATTGTCCACCGTGTGATTGGGAAACGATTTAAAATGCATCTCAGTTTTCGTATCCTGGTCCTCGGGTTCACCATTCCAGATGCTTTACTAACACTCTCCCCGCTTGGAGAGTCAGTGCCTTTAACCTCCTGTTTGGCACAGCTTGCCATTTCTGTGCAAGATGAACAGGAATAGGGAGAACCAATGAGAGACTAGCTGTAGGTGTCTGCACGGGCAAATGTAACGCTCATTGCCCACCAGGAAGAGGAATTAAACAAAGGCTCAGTGTGCCCTGCTGGAAACAGATTAGGGCCTGAAGCAATCCTGCGGTTTTGTGCACAGCTCACAAGAAAGCGAGTTGAAGAAAGGAGCTCAGGGGCACTGTACTTCACAAACCTGCAGAGTTATAAATGACAGCTATCCTCCAAAAATATATTGAAGTAAGCCTGCGAAGGGGACTTGAAAGCAGGGCTGAATTTCAGGAAAACGATTGCAGGGGGTAGACTGGAATTGCCCTGAAAGCATAGGAAAAGAGGCACAACGTCGACAATGATGCACTTGGCCAAAAATGGCGTATGCGTTTTTTCCTGAATATATTCAGGAAAAAACGCATACGCCATTTTTGGCCAACCAAGCAAGCCAGTAAAGGAAATCTGCACTACAATGAAATCTCACTGCTCCCACGGCAAAAGGGCCATCTGAAAAAAGTGTAAAATCCAGAAAGGTAGGACAGGATATGGAGAACAGGGAGCCTTGTTATGCTGATTGGCAGGATGTAAATTGCCAGCAGCCACCCTGGAGAAGTGTATGGTGTTTCCTGAAACACGTAAGAAACAAAGCAACACAGCCTATGGCACTTCCACTTACGGTCCTATAGCTTACGGAAATTAAAATCAAAAACAGACAGCCACCCCAATATTTGGGATGGCTGTGTTCACAAGAAGCTCGTCTACAGTATCAGGTAAATATCCCAGAAAGCAAAAAATGGATAAAGAAGTTGTGGCACGTACGTGCAATGCAATATAACTCAGCAATGAAATCTGTGTCATCAGGCCCGTTGCGGCATAGTGAGTGGATGCGCGTACGGTGATTCTACGTGAACTACGTCACACAGAAAAAGAAACATCATAAGATATCACTAATACACGGAATGTAAACTTGACTACACATGAACTGAATTACAAAACAGAACAGGGTCTCAAATTTAGAAAACCAACTAGTGCTTGCTTATGGGGAAAGGTGCGTTGGGGTGCTGCATAAAACCAGAGACTGAAATTAGCACAGATAACATTCCATAAGCCAAATATGTAATAGACAAGACCTACTCCTTGCTCAACGAAATGGACTCAACACCACATATTCAACGCCTAGGAATATACCTGACTAGGAAGAATCTTAACACCCATGGATATATATGTCTCCGTAAGAGAATCAAGCGTGTGTACAGCGGCGGAAATGCAGCAGTGAAAATCCGATAAATCCCATTATCAAAATAAATTTCGAAAACAAAACACAAAGACAGTGAAATAGAGAGCAATTCTTAAATAATTCACTCAGGGCATGTGATGCAACCGGGATTGACCACATCTACACCCAGAGCTGGTTGAGACATAAGGCTGGACACTTCAGGCTGATAGCACTGGTGAGTTTCGGTGAGCAAATGCAGACCCTTTGAAGTCATACTACATGGTACCCATTCCATGGGTCCCAACTCTCCAGGTTCAAGGCATTCTTCCTCCAGCTAAAACATGCATGGGAAACCCAGAGTATCGTCCACCGTGTGATTGGGAAACGATTTAAAATGCATCTCAGTTTTCGTATCCTGGTCCTCGGGTTCACCATTCCAGATGCTTTACTAACACTCTCCCCGCTTGGAGAGTCAGTGCCTTTAACCTCCTGTTTGGCACAGCTTGCCATTTCTGTGCAAGATGAACAGGAATAGGGAGAACCAATGAGAGACTAGCTGTAGGTGTCTGCACGGGCAAATGTAACGCTCATTGCCCACCAGGAAGAGGAATTAAACAAAGGCTCAGTGTGCCCTGCTGGAAACAGATTAGGGCCTGAAGCAATCCTGCGGTTTTGTGCCCAGCTCACAAGAAAGCGAGTTGAAGAAAGGAGCTCAGGGGCACTGTACTTCACAAACCTGCAGAGTTATAAATGACAGCTATCCTCCAAAAATATATTGAAGTAAGCCTGCGAAGGGGACTTGAAAGCGGGGCTGAATTTCAGGAAAACGATTGCAGGGGGTAGACTGGAATTGCCCTGAAAGCATAGGGAAAGAGGCACAACGTCGACAATGATGCACTTGGCCAAAAAGGGCGTATGCGTTTTTTCCTGAATATATTCAGGAAAAAAGGCATACGCCCTTTTTGGCCAACCAAGCAAGCCTGTAAAGGAAATCTGCACTACAATGAAATCTCACTGCCCCCCCGGGCAAAAGGGCCATCTGAAAAAAGTGTAAAATCCAGAAAGGTAGGACAGGATATGGAGAACAGGGAGCCTTGTTATGCTGATTGGCAGGATGTAAATTGCCAGCAGCCACCCTGGAGAAGTGTATGGTGTTTCCTGAAACACGTAAGAAACAAAGCAACACAGCCTATGGCACTTCCACTTATGGTCCTATAGCTTACGGAAATTAAAATCAAAAACAGACAGCCACCCCAATATTTGGGACGGCTGTGTTCACAAGAAGCTCGTCTACAGTATCAGGTAAATATCCCAGAAAGCAAAAAATGGATAAAGAAGTTGTGGCACGTACGTGCAATGCAATATCACTCAGCAATGAAATCTGTGTCATCAGGCCCGTAGCGGCATAGTAAGTGGATGCAGGTACGGTGATTCTACGTGAACTACGTCACACAGAAAAAGAAACATCATAAGATATCACTAATACACGGAATGTAAACTTGACTACACATGAACTGAATTACAAAACAGAACAGGGTCTCAAATTTAGAAAACCAACTAGTGCTTGCTTATGGGGAAAGGTGCGTTGGGGTGCTGCATAAAACCAGAGACTGAAATTAGCACAGATAACATTCCATAAGCCAAACATGTAATAGACAAGACCTACTCCTTGCTCAACGAAATGGACCCAACACCACATATTTAACGCCTAGGAATATACCTGACTAGGAAGAATCTTAACACCCATGGATATATATGTCTCCGTAAGAGAATCAAGCGTGTGTACAGCGGCGGAAATGCAGCAGTGAAAATCCGATAAATCCCATTATCAAAATAAATTTCGAAAACAAAACACAAAGACAGTGAAATAGAGAGCAATTCTTAAATAATTCACTCAGGGCATGTGATGCAACCGGGATTGACCACATCTACAACCAGAGCTGGTTGAGACATAAGGCTGGACACTTCTGGCTGATAGCACTGGTGAGTTTCGGTGAGCAAATGCAGACCCTTTGAAGTCATACTGCATGGTACCCATTCCATGGGTCCCAACTCTCCAGGTTCAAGGCATTCTTCCTCCAGCTAAAACATGCATGGGAAACCCAGAGTATCGTCCACCGTGTGATTGGGAAATGATTTAAAATGCATCTCTGTTTTCGTATCCTGGTCCTCGGGTTCACCATTCCAGATGCTTTACTAACACTCTCCCCGCTTGGAGAGTCAGTGCCTTTAACCTCCTGTTTGGCACAGCTTGCCATTTCTGTGCAAGATGAACAGGAATAGGGAGAACCAATGAGAGACTAGCTGTAGGTGTCTGCACGGGCAAATGTAACGCTCATTGCCCACCAGGAAGAGGAATTAAACAAAGGCTCAGTGTGCCCTGCTGGAAACAGATTAGGGCCTGAAGCAATCCTGCGGTTTTGTGCCCAGCTCACAAGAAAGCGAGTTGAAGAAAGGAGCTCAGGGGCACTGTACTTCACAAACCTGCAGAGTTATAAATGACAGCTATCCTCCAAAAATATATTGAAGTAAGCCTGCGAAGGGGACTTGAAAGCGGGGCTGAATTTCAGGAAAACGATTGCAGGGGGTAGACTGGAATTGCCCTGAAAGCATAGGAAAAGAGGCACAACATCGATAATGATGCACTTGGCCAAAAATGGCGTATGCGTTTTTTCCTGAATATATTCAGGAAAAAACGCATACGCCCTTTTTGGCCAACCAAGCAAGCCTGTAAAGGAAATCTGCACTACAATGAAGTCTCACTGCCCCCCGGGCATAAGGGGCATCTGAAAAAAGTGTAAAATCCAGAAAGGTAGGACAGGATATGGAGATCAGGGAGCCTTGTTATGCTGATTGGCAGGATGTAAATTGCCAGCAGCCACCCTGGAGAAGTGTATGGTGTTTCCTGAAACACGTAAGAAACAAAGCAACACAGCCTATGGCACTTCCACTTATGGTCCTATAGCTTACGGAAATTAAAATCAAAAACAGACAGCCACCCCAATATTTGGGACGGCTGTGTTCACAAGAAGCTCGTCTACAGTATGAGGTAAATATCCCAGAAAGCAAAAAATGGATAAAGAAGTTGTGGCACGTAAGTACAATGCAATATCACTCAGCAATGAAATCTGTGTCATCAGGCCCATAGCGGCATAGTGAGTGGATGCAGGTACGGTGATTCTACGTGAACTACGTCACACAGAAAAAGAAACATCATAAGATATCACTAATACACGGAATGTAAACTTGACTACACATGAACTGAATTACAAAACAGAACAGGGTCTCAAATTTAGAAAACCAACTAGTGCTTGCTTATGGGGAAAGGTGCCTTGGGGTGCTGCATAAAACCAGAGACTGAAATTAGCACAGATAACTTTCCATAAGCCAAATATGTAATAGACAAGACCTACTCCTTGCTCAACGAAATGGACCCAACACCACATATTCAACGCCTAGGAATATACCTGACTAGGAAGAATCTTAACACCCATGGATATATATGTCTCCGTAAGAGAATCAAGCGTGTGTACAGCGGCGGAAATGCAGCAGTGAAAATCCGATAAATCCCATTATCAAAATAAATTTCGAAAACAAAACACAAAGACAGTGAAATAGAGAGCAATTCTTAAATAATTCACTCAGGGCATGTGATGCAACCGGGATTGACCACATCTACACCCAGAGCTGGTTGAGACATAAGGCTGGACACTTCTGGCTGATAGCACTGGTGAGTTTCGGTGAGCAAATGCAGACCCTTTGAAGTCATACTGCATGGTACCCATTCCATGGGTCCCAACTCTCCAGGTTCAAGGCATTCTTCCTCCAGCTAAAACATGCATGGGAAACCCAGAGTATTGTCCACCGTGTGATTGGGAAACGATTTAAAATGCATCTCAGTTTTCGTATCCTGGTCCTCGGGTTCACCATTCCAGATGCTTTACTAACACTCTCCCCGCTTGGAGAGTCAGTGCCTTTAACCTCCTGTTTGGCACAGCTTGCCATTTCTGTGCAAGATGAACAGGAATAGGGAGAACCAATGAGAGACTAGGTGTAGGTGTCTGCACGGGCAAATGTAACGCTCATTGCCCACCAGGAAGAGGAATTAAACAAAGGCTCAGTGTGCCCTGCTGGAAACAGATTAGGGCCTGAAGCAATCCTGCGGTTTTGTGCCCAGCTCACAAGAAAGCGAGTTGAAGAAAGGAGCTCAGGGGCACTGTACTTCACAAACCTGCAGAGTTATAAATGACAGCTATCCTCCAAAAATATATTGAAGTAAGCCTGCGAAGGGGACTTGAAAGCGGGGCTGAATTTCAGGAAAACGATTGCAGGGGGTAGACTGGAATGGCCCTGAAAGCATAGGAAAAGAGGCACAACGTCGACAATGATGCACTTGGCCAAAAAGGGCGTATGCGTTTTTTCCTCAATATATTCAGGAAAAAACGCATACGCCCTTTTTGGCCAACCAAGCAAGCCTGTAAAGGAAATCTGCACTACAATGAAATCTCACTGCCCCCCCGGGCAAAAGGGCCATCTGAAAAAAGTGTAAAATCCAGAAAGGTAGGACAGGATATGGAGAACAGGGAGCCTTGTTATGCTGATTGGCAGGATGTAAATTGCCAGCAGCCAACCTGGAGAAGTGTATGGTGTTTCCTGAAACACGTAAGAAACAAAGCAACACAGCCTATGGCACTTCCACTTATGGTCCTATAGCTTACGGAAATTAAAATCAAAAACAGACAGCCACTCCAATATTTGGGACGGCTGTGTTCACAAGAAGCTCGTCTACAGTATCAGGTAAATATCCCAGAAAGCAAAAAATGGATAAAGAAGTTGTGGCACGTACGTGCAATGCAATATCACTCAGCAATGAAATCTGTGTCATCAGGCCCGTAGCGGCATAGTAAGGGCATGCAGGTACGGTGATTCTACGTGAACTACGTCACACAGAAAAAGAAACATCATAAGATATCACTAATACACGGAATGTAAACTTGACTACACATGAACTGAATTACAAAACAGAACAGGGTCTCAAATTTAGAAAACCAACTAGTGCTTGCTTATGGGGAAAGGTGCATTGGGGTGCTGCATAAAACCAGAGACTGAAATTAGCACAGATAACATTCCATAAGCCAAATATGTAATAGACAAGACCTACTCCTTGCTCAACGAAATGGACTCAACACCACATATTCAACGCCTAGGAATATACCTGACTAGGAAGAATCTTAACACCCATGGATATATATGTCTCCGTAAGAGAATCAAGCGTGTTTACAGCGGCGGAAATGCAGCAGTGAAAATCCAATAAATCCCATTATCAAAATAAATTTCAAAAACAAAACACAAAGACAGTGAAATAGAGAGCAATTCTTAAATAATTCACTCAGGGCATGTGATGCAACCGGGATTGACCACATCTACACCCAGAGCTGGTTGAGACATAAGGCTGGACACTTCTGGCTGATAGCACTGGTGAGTTTCGGTGAGCAAATGCAGACCCTTTGAAGTCATACTGCATGGTACCCATTCCATGGGTCCCAACTCTCCAGGTTCAAGGCATTCTTCCTCCAGCTAAAACATGCATGGGAAACCCAGAGTATTGTCCACCGTGTGATTGGGAAACGATTTAAAATGCATCTCAGTTTTCGTATCCTGGTCCTCGGGTTCACCATTCCAGATGCTTTACTAACACTCTCCCCGCTTGGAGAGTCAGTGCCTTTAACCTCCTGTTTGGCACAGCTTGCCATTTCTGTGCAAGATGAACAGGAATAGGGAGAACCAATGAGAGACTAGCTGTAGGTGTCTGCACGGGCAAATGTAACGCTCATTGCCCACCAGGAAGAGGAATTAAACAAAGGCTCAGTGTGCCCTGCTGGAAACAGATTAGGGCCTGAAGCAATCCTGCGGTTTTGTGCCCAGCTCACAAGAAAGCGAGTTGAAGAAAGGAGCTCAGGGGCACTGTACTTCACAAACCTGCAGAGTTATAAATGACAGCTATCCTCCAAAAATATATTGAAGTAAGCCTGCGAAGGGGACTTGAAAGCAGGGCTGAATTTCAGGAAAACGATTGCAGGGGGTAGACTGGAATTGCCCTGAAAGCATAGGGAAAGAGGCACAACGTCGACAATGATGCACTTGGCCAAAAAGGGCGTATGCGTTTTTTCCTGAATATATTCAGGAAAAAAGGCATACGCCCTTTTTGGCCAACCAAGCAAGCCTGTAAAGGAAATCTGCACTACAATGAAATCTCACTGCCCCCCCGGGCAAAAGGGCCATCTGAAAAAAGTGTAAAATCCAGAAAGGTAGGACAGGATATGGAGAACAGGGAGCCTTGTTATGCTGATTGGCAGGATGTAAATTGCCAGCAGCCACCCTGGAGAAGTGTATGGTGTTTCCTGAAACACGTAAGAAACAAAGCAACACAGCCTATGGCACTTCCACTTATGGTCCTATAGCTTACGGAAATTAAAATCAAAAACAGACAGCCACCCCAATATTTGGGACGGCTGTGTTCACAAGAAGCTCGTCTACAGTATCAGGTAAATATCCCAGAAAGCAAAAAATGGATAAAGAAGTTGTGGCACGTACGTGCAATGCAATATCACTCAGCAATGAAATCTGTGTCATCAGGCCCGTAGCGGCATAGTAAGTGGATGCAGGTACGGTGATTCTACGTGAACTACGTCACACAGAAAAAGAAACATCATAAGATATCACTAATACACGGAATGTAAACTTGACTACACATGAACTGAATTACAAAACAGAACAGGGTCTCAAATTTAGAAAACCAACTAGTGCTTGCTTATGGGGAAAGGTGCGTTGGGGTGCTGCATAAAACCAGAGACTGAAATTAGCACAGATAACATTCCATAAGCCAAACATGTAATAGACAAGACCTACTCCTTGCTCAACGAAATGGACCCAACACCACATATTTAACGCCTAGGAATATACCTGACTAGGAAGAATCTTAACACCCATGGATATATATGTCTCCGTAAGAGAATCAAGCGTGTGTACAGCGGCGGAAATGCAGCAGTGAAAATCCGATAAATCCCATTATCAAAATAAATTTCGAAAACAAAACACAAAGACAGTGAAATAGAGAGCAATTCTTAAATAATTCACTCAGGGCATGTGATGCAACCGGGATTGACCACATCTACAACCAGAGCTGGTTGAGACATAAGGCTGGACACTTCTGGCTGATAGCACTGGTGAGTTTCGGTGAGCAAATGCAGACCCTTTGAAGTCATACTGCATGGTACCCATTCCATGGGTCCCAACTCTCCAGGTTCAAGGCATTCTTCCTCCAGCTAAAACATGCATGGGAAACCCAGAGTATCGTCCACCGTGTGATTGGGAAATGATTTAAAATGCATCTCTGTTTTCGTATCCTGGTCCTCGGGTTCACCATTCCAGATGCTTTACTAACACTCTCCCCGCTTGGAGAGTCAGTGCCTTTAACCTCCTGTTTGGCACAGCTTGCCATTTCTGTGCAAGATGAACAGGAATAGGGAGAACCAATGAGAGACTAGCTGTAGGTGTCTGCACGGGCAAATGTAACGCTCATTGCCCACCAGGAAGAGGAATTAAACAAAGGCTCAGTGTGCCCTGCTGGAAACAGATTAGGGCCTGAAGCAATCCTGCGGTTTTGTGCCCAGCTCACAAGAAAGCGAGTTGAAGAAAGGAGCTCAGGGGCACTGTACTTCACAAACCTGCAGAGTTATAAATGACAGCTATCCTCCAAAAATATATTGAAGTAAGCCTGCGAAGGGGACTTGAAAGCGGGGCTGAATTTCAGGAAAACGATTGCAGGGGGTAGACTGGAATTGCCCTGAAAGCATAGGAAAAGAGGCACAACGTCGATAATGATGCACTTGGCCAAAAATGGCGTATGCGTTTTTTCCTGAATATATTCAGGAAAAAACGCATACGCCCTTTTTGGCCAACCAAGCAAGTCTGTAAAGGAAATCTGCACTACAATGAAGTCTCACTGCCCCCCGGGCATAAGGGGCATCTGAAAAAAGTGTAAAATCCAGAAAGGTAGGACAGGATATGGAGATCAGGGAGCCTTGTTATGCTGATTGGCAGGATGTAAATTGCCAGCAGCCACCCTGGAGAAGTGTATGGTGTTTCCTGAAACACGTAAGAAACAAAGCAACACAGCCTATGGCACTTCCACTTATGGTCCTATAGCTTACGGAAATTAAAATCAAAAACAGACAGCCACCCCAATATTTGGGACGGCTGTGTTCACAAGAAGCTCGTCTACAGTATCAGGTAAATATCCCAGAAAGCAAAAAATGGATAAAGATGTTGTGGCACGTAAGTACAATGCAATATCACTCAGCAATGAAATCTGTGTCATCAGGCCCATAGCGGCATAGTGAGTGGATGCAGGTACGGTGATTCTACGTGAACTACGTCACACAGAAAAAGAAACATCATAAGATATCACTAATACACGGAATGTAAACTTGACTACACATGAACTGAATTACAAAACAGAACAGGGTCTCAAATTTAGAAAACCAACTAGTGCTTGCTTATGGGGAAAGGTGCCTTGGGGTGCTGCATAAAACCAGAGACTGAAATTAGCACAGATAACTTTCCATAAGCCAAATATGTAATAGACAAGACCTACTCCTTGCTCAACGAAATGGACCCAACACCACATATTCAACGCCTAGGAATATACCTGACTAGGAAGAATCTTAACACCCATGGATATATATGTCTCCGTAAGAGAATCAAGCGTGTGTACAGCGGCGGAAATGCAGCAGTGAAAATCCGATAAATCCCATTATCAAAATAAATTTCGAAAACAAAACACAAAGACAGTGAAATAGAGAGCAATTCTTAAATAATTCACTCAGGGCATGTGATGCAACCGGGATTGACCACATCTACACCCAGAGCTGGTTGAGACATAAGGCTGGACACTTCTGGCTGATAGCACTGGTGAGTTTCGGTGAGCAAATGCAGACCCTTTGAAGTCATACTGCATGGTACCCATTCCATGGGTCCCAACTCTCCAGGTTCAAGGCATTCTTCCTCCAGCTAAAACATGCATGGGAAACCCAGAGTATTGTCCACCGTGTGATTGGGAAACGATTTAAAATGCATCTCAGTTTTCGTATCCTGGTCCTCGGGTTCACCATTCCAGATGCTTTACTAACACTCTCCCCGCTTGGAGAGTCAGTGCCTTTAACCTCCTGTTTGGCACAGCTTGCCATTTCTGTGCAAGATGAACAGGAATAGGGAGAACCAATGAGAGACTAGGTGTAGGTGTCTGCACGGGCAAATGTAACGCTCATTGCCCACCAGGAAGAGGAATTAAACAAAGGCTCAATGTGCCCTGCTGGAAACAGATTAGGGCCTGAAGCAATCCTGCGGTTTTGTGCCCAGCTCACAAGAAAGCGAGTTGAAGAAAGGAGCTCAGGGGCACTGTACTTCACAAACCTGCAGAGTTATAAATGACAGCTATCCTCCAAAAATATATTGAAGTAAGCCTGCGAAGGGGACTTGAAAGCAGGGCTGAATTTCAGGAAAACGATTGCAGGGGGTAGACTGGAATTGCCCTGAAAGCATAGGAAAAGAGGCACAACGTCGACAATGATGCACTTGGCCAAAAAGGGCGTATGCGTTTTTTCCTGAATATGTTCAGGAAAAAACGCATACGCCCTTTTGGCCAATCAAGCAAGCCTGTAAAGGAAATCTGCACTACAATGAAATCTCACTGCCCCCCCGGGCAAAAGGGCCATCTGAAAAAAGTGTAAAATCCAGAAAGGTAGGACAGGATATGGAGAACAGGGAGCCTTTTTATGCTGTTTGGCAGGATGTAAATTGCCAGCAGCCACCCTGGAGAAGTGTATGGTGTTTCCTGAAACACGTAAGAAACAAAGCAACACAGCCTATGGCACTTCCACTTATGGTCCTATAGCTTACGGAAATTAAAATCAAAAACAGACAGCCACCCCAATATTTGGGACGGCTGTGTTCAAAAGAAGCTCGTCTACAGTATCAGGTAAATATCCCAGAAAGCAAGAAATGGATAAAGAAGTTGTGGCACGTACGTGCAATGCAATATCACTCAGCAATGAAATCTGTGTCATCAGGCCCGTTGCGGCATAGTGAGTGGATGCACGTACGGTGATTCTACGTGAACTACGTCACACAGAAAAAGAAACATCATAAGATATCACTAATAAACGGAATGTAAACTTGACTACACATGAACTGAATTACAAAACAGAACAGGGTCTCAAATTTAGAAAACCAACTAGTGCTTGCTTATGGGGAAAGGTGCGTTGGGGTGCTGCATAAAACCAGAGACTGAAATTAGCACAGATAACATTCCATAAGCCAAATATGTAATAGACAAGACCTACTCCTTGCTCAACGAAATGGACTCAATACCACATATTCAACGCCTAGGAATATACCTGACTAGGAAGAATCTTAAAACCCATGGATATATATGTCTCCGTAAGAGAATCAAGCGTGTGTACAGCGGCGGAAATGCAGCAGTGAAAATCCGATAAATCCCATTATCAAAATAAATTTCGAAAACAAAACACAAAGACAGTGAAATAGAGAGCAATTCTTAAATAATTCACTCAGGGCATGTGATGCAACCGGGATTGACCACATCTACACCCAGAGCTGGTTGAGACATAAGGCTGGACACTTCAGGCTAATAGCACTGGTGAGTTTCGGTGAGCAAATGCAGACCCTTTGAAGTCATACTGCATGGTACCCATTCCATGGGTCCCAACTCTCCAGGTTCTAGGTATTCTTCCTCCAGCTAAAACATGCATGGGAAACCCAGAGTATCGTCCACCGTGTGATTGGGAAACGATTTAAAATGCATCTCAGTTTTCGTATCCTGGTCCTCGGGTTCACCATTCCAGATGCTTTACTAACACTCTCCCTGCTTGGAGAGTCAGTGCCTTTAACCTCCTGTTTGGCACAGCTTGCCATTTCTGTGCAAGATGAACAGGAATAGGGAGAAACAATGAGAGACTAGCTATAGGTGTCTGCACGGGCAAATGTAACGCTCATTTCCCACCAGGAAGAGGAATTAACCAAAGGCTCAGTGTGCCCTGCTGGAAACAGATTAGGGCGTGAAGCAATCCTGCGGTTTTGTGCCCAGCTCACAAGAAAGCGAGTTGAAGAAAGGAGCTCAGGGGCACTGTAATTCACAAACCTGCAGAGTTATAAATGACAGCTATCCTCCAAAAATAGATTGAAGTAAGACTGCGAAGGGGACTTGAAAGCGGGGCAGAATTTCAGGAAAACGATTGCAGGGGTAGACTGGAATTGCCCTGAAAGCATAGGAAAAGAGGCAGAACGTCGACAATGATGCACTTGGCCAAAAAGGGCGTATGTGTTTTTTCCTGAATATATTCAGGAAAAAACGCATACGCCCTTTTTGGCCAACCAAGCAAGCCTGTAAAGGAAATCTGCACTACAATGAAGTCTCACTGCCCCCCGGGCAAAAGGGACATCTGAAAAAAGTGTAAAATCCAGAAAGGTAGGACAGGATATGGAGATCAGGGAGCCTTGTTATGCTGATTGGCAGGATGTAAATTGCCAGCAGCCACCCTGGAGAAGTGTATGGTGTTTCCTGAAACACGTAAGAAACAAAGCAACACAGCCTATGGCACTTCCACTTATGGTCCTATAGCTTACGGAAATTAAAATCAAAAACAGACAGCCACCCCAATATTTGGGACGGCTGTGTTCACAAGAAGCTCGTCTACAGTATCAGGTAAATATCCCAGAAAGCAAAAAATGGATAAAGAAGTTGTGGCATGTAAGTACAATGCAATATCACTCAGCAATGAAATCTGTGTCATCAGGCCCGTAGCGGCATAGTGAGTGGATGCAGGTACGGTGATTCTACGTGAACTACGTCACACAGAAAAAGAAACATCATAAGATATCACTAATACACGGAATGTAAACTTGACTACACATAAACTGAATTACAAAACAGAACAGGGTCTCAAATTTAGAAAACCAACTAGTGCTTGCTTATGGGGAAAGGTGCCTTGGGGTGCTGCATAAAACCAGAGACTGAAATTAGCACAGATAACTTTCCATAAGCCAAATATGTAATAGACAAGACCTACTCCTTGCTCAACGAAATGGACCCAACACCACATATTCAACGCCTAGGAATATACCTGACTAGGAAGAATCTTAAAACCCATGGATATATATGTCTCCGTAAGAGAATCAAGCGTGTGTACAGCGGCCGAAACGCAGCAGTGAAAATCCGATAAATCCCATTATTAAAATAAATTTTGAAAACAAAACACAAAGACAGTGAAATAGAGAGCAATTCTTAAATAATTCACTCAGGGCATGTGATGCAACCGGGATTGACCACATCTACACCCAGAGCTGGTTGAGACATAAGGCTGGACACTTCAGGCTGATAGCACTGGTGAGTTTCGGTGAGCAAATGCAGACCCTTTGAAGTCATACTGCATGGTACCCATTCCATGGGTCCCAACTCTCCAGGTTCAAGGCATTCTTCCTCCAGCTAAAACATGCATGGGAAACCCAGAGTATCGTCCACCGTGTGATTGGGAAACGATTTAAAATGCATCTCAGTTTTCGTATCCTGGTCCTCGGGTTCACCATTCCAGATGCTTTACTAACACTCTCCCCGCTTGGAGAGTCAGTGCCTTTAACCTCCTGTTTGGCACAGCTTGCCATTTCTGTGCAAGATGAACAGGAATAGGGAGAACCAATGAGAGACTAGCTGTAGGTGTCTGCACGGGCAAATGTAACGCTCATTGCCCACTAGGAAGAGGAATTAAACAAAGGCTCAGTGTGCCTTGCTGAAAACAGATTAGGGCCTGAAGCAATCCTGCGGTTTTGTGCCCAGCTCACAAGAAAGCGAGTTGAAGAAAGGAGCTCAGGGGCACTGTACTTCACAAACCTGCAGAGTTATAAATGACAGCTATCCTCCAAAAATATATTGAAATAAGCCTGCGAAGGGGACTTGAAAGCGGGGCAGAATTTCAGGAAAACGATTGCAGGGGGTAGACTGGAATTGCCCTGAAAGCATAGGAAAAGAGGCACAACGAAGACAATGATGCACTTGGCCAAAAAGGGCGTATGCGTTTTTTCCTGAATATATTCAGGAAAAAACGCATACGCTCTTTTTGGCCAAACAAGCAAGCCTGTAAAGGAAATCTGCACTACAATGAAGTCTCACTGCCCCCCGGGCAAAAGGGCCATCTGAAAAAAGTGTAAAATCCAGAAAGGTAGGACAGGATATGGAGAACAGGGAGCCTTGTTATGCTGATTGGCAGGATGTAAATTGCCAGCAGCCACCCTGGAGAAGTGTATGGTGTTTCCTGAAACACGTAAGAAACAAAGCAACACAGCCTATGGCACTTCCACTTATGGTCCTATAGCTTACGGAAATTAAAATCAAAAACAGACAGCCACCCCAATATTTGGGACGGCTGTGTTCACAAGAAGCTCGTCTACAGTATCAGGTAAATATCCCAGAAAGCAAAAAATCGATAAAGAAGTTGTGGCACGTACGTGCAATGCAATATCACTCAGCAATGAAATCTGTGTCATCAGGCCCGTAGCGGCATAGTAAGTGGATGCAGGTACGGTGATTCTACGTGAACTACGTCACACAGAAAAAGAAACATCATAAGATATCACTAATACACGGAATGTAAACTTGACTACACATGAACTGAATTACAAAACAGAACAGGGTCTCAAATTTAGAAAACCGACTAGTGCTTGCTTATGGTGAAAGGTGCCTTGGGGTGCTGCATAAAACCAGAGACTGAAATTAGCACAGATAACTTTCCATAAGCCAAATATGTAATAAAAAAGACCTACTCCTTGCTCAACGAAATGGACCCAACACCACATATTCAACGCCTAGGAATATACCTGACTAGGAAGAATCTAAAAACCCATGGATATATATGTCTCCGTAAGAGAATCAAGCGTGTGTACAGCGACCGAAACGCAGCAGTGAAAATCCGATAAATCCCATTATCAAAATAAATTTCGAAAACAAAGACAGTGAAATAGAGAGCAATTCTTAAATAATTCACTCAGGGCATGTGATGCAACCGGGATTGACCACATCTACACCCAGAGCTGGTTGAGACATAAGGCTGGACACTTCAGGCTGATAGCATTGGTGAGTTTTGTTGAGCAAATGCAGACCCTTTGAAGTCATACTGCATGGTACCCATTCCATGCGTCCCAACTCTACAGGTTCAAGGGATTCTTCCTCCAGCTAAAACATGCATGGGAAACACAGAGTATCGTCCACCGTGTGATTGGGAAACGATTTAAAATGCATCTCAGTTTTCGTATCCTGGTCCTCGGGTTCACCATTCCAGATGCTTTACTAACACTCTCCCCGCTTGGAGAGTCAGTGCCTTTAACCTCCTGTTTGGCACAGCTTGCAATTTCTGTGCAAGATGAACAGGAATAGGGAGAACCAATGAGAGACTAGCTGTAGGTGTCTGCACGGGCAAATGTAACGCTCATTGCCCACCAGGAAGAGGAATTAAACAAAGGCTCAGTGTGCCCTGCTGGAAACAGATTAGGGCCTGAAGCAATCCTGCGGTTTTGTGCCCAGCTCACAAGAAAGCGAGTTGAAGAAAGGAGCTCAGGGGCACTGTATTTCACAAAACTGCAGAGTTATAAATGACAGTTATCCTCCAAAAATATATTGAAGTAAGCCTGCGAAGGGGACTTGAAAGCGGGGCAGAATTTCAGGAAAACGATTGCAGGGGGTAGACTGGAATTGCCCTGAAAGCATAGGAAAAGAGGCAGAAAGTCGACAATGATGCACTTGGCCAAAAAGGGCGTATGCGTTTTTTCCTGAATATATTCAGGAAAAAACGCATACGCTCTTTTTGGCCAACCAAGCAAGCCTGTAAAAGAAATCTGCACTACAATGAAGTCTCACTGCCCCCTGGGCAAGAGGGCCATCTGAAAAAAGTGTAAAATCCAGAAAGGTAGGACAGGATATGGAGAACAGGGAGCCTTGTTATGCTGATTGGCAGGATGTAAATTGCCAACAGCCACCCTGGAGAAGTGTATGGTGTTTCCTGAAACACGTAAGAAATAAAGCAACACAGACTATGGCAATTGCACTTATGGTCCTATTCCTTAGGGAAATTAAAATCAAAAACAGAGAGCCACTCCAAAATTTGGGACGGCTGTGTTCCCAAGAAGCTCGTCTACAGTACCAGGTAAATATCCCAGAAAGCAAAAAATGGATAAAGAAGTTGTGGCACGTACGTGCAATGCAGTATCACTCAGCAATGAAATCTGTGTCATCAGGCCCGTAGCGGCATAGTGAGTGGATGCAGGTACGGTGATTCTACGTGAACTACGTCACACAGAAAAAGAAACATTATAAGATATCACTAATGCACGGAATGTAAACTTGACTACACATGAACTGAATTACAAAACAGAACAGGGTCTCAAATTTAGAAAACCAACTAGTGCTTGCTTATGGGGAAAGGTGCCTTGGGGTGCTACATAAAACCAGAGACTGAAATTAGCACAGATAACATTCCAAAAGCCAAATATGTAATAGACAAGACCTACTCCTTGCTCAACGAAATGGACTCAACACCACATATTCAACGCCTAGGAATATACCTGACTAGGAAGAATCTTAAAACCCATGGATATATATGTCTCCGTAAGAGAATCAAGCGTGTGTACAGCGGCATAAACGCAGCAGTGAAAATCCGATAAATCCCATTATCAAAATAAATTTCAAAAACAAAACACAAAGACAGTGAAATAGAGAGCAATTCTTAAATAATTCACTCAGGGCATGTGATGCAACCGGGATTTAACACATCTACACCCAGAGCTGGTTGAGACATAAGGCTGGACACTTCAGGCTGATAGCATTGGTGAGTTTCGGTGAGCAAATTCAGACCCTTTGAAGTCATACTGCATGGTACCCATTCCATGGGTCCTAACTCTCAAGGTTCAAGGGATTCTTCCTCCAGCTAAAACATGCATGGGAAACCCAGAGTATCGTCCACCGTGTGATTGGGAAACGATTTAAAATGCATCTCAGTTTTCGTATCCTGGTCCTCGGGTTCACCATTCCAGATGCTTTACTAACACTCTCCCCGCTTGGAGAGTCAGTGCCTTTAACCTCCTCTTTGGCACAGCTTGCCATTTCTGTGCAAGATGAACAGGAATAGGGAGAACCAATGAGAGACTAGCTGTAGGTTTCTGCACAGGCAAATGTAACGCTCATTGCTCACCAGGAAGAGGAATTAAACAAAGGCTCAGCGTGCCCTGCTGAAAACAGATTAGGGCCTGAAGCAATCCTGCGGTTTTGTGCCCAGCTCACAGGAAAGCGAGTTGAAGAAAGGAGCTCAGGGGTACTGTAATTCACAAACCTGCAGAGTTATAAATGACAGCTATCCTCCAAAAATATATTGAAGTAAGCCTGCGAAGGGGACTTGAAAGCGGGGCTGAATTTCAGGAAAACGATTGCAGGGGGTAGACTGGAATTGCACTGAAAGCCTAGGAAAAGAGGCAGAACGTCGACAATGATGCACTTGGCCAAAAAGGGCGTATGCGTTTTTTCCTGAATATATTCAGGAAAAAACGCATACGCCCTTTTTGGCCAACCAAGCAAGCCTGTAAAGGAAATCTGCACTACAATGAAGTCTCACTGCCCCCCGGGCAAAAGGGCCATCAGAAAAAAGTGTAAAATCCAGAAATGTAGGACAGGATATGGAGAACAGGGAGCCTTGTTATGCTGATTGGTAGGATGTAAATTGCCAGCAGCCACCCTGGAGAAGTGTATGGTGTTTCCTGAAACACGTAAGAAACAAAGCAACACAGCCTATGGCACTTCCACTTATGGTCCTATAGCTTACGGAAATTAAAATCAAAAACAGACAGCCACCCCAATATTTGGGACGGCTGTGTTCATAATAAGCTCGTCTACAGTACCAGGTAAATATCCCAGAAAGCAAAAAATGGATAAAGAAGTTGTGGCACGTACGTGCAATGCAGTATCACTCAGCAATGAAATCTGTGTCATCAGGCCCGTAGCGGCATAGTGAGTGGATGCAGGTACGGTGATTCTACGTGAACTACGTCACACAGAAAAAGAAACATCATAAGATATCACTAATGCACGGAATGTAAACTTGACTACACATGAACTAAATTACAAAACAGAACAGGGTCTCAAATTTAGAAAACCAACTAGTGCTTGCTTATGGGGAAAGGTGCCTTGGGGTGCTGCATAAAACCAGAGACTGAAATTAGCACAGATAACTTTCCATAGGCCAAATATGTAATAGACAAGACCTACTCCTTGCTCAACGAAATGGACCCAACACCACATATTCAACGCCTAGGAATATACCTGACTAGGAAGAATCTTAAAACCCATGGATATATATGTCTCCGTAAGAGAATCAAGCGTGTGTACAGCTGCCGAAACGCAGCAGTGAAAATCCGATAAATCCCATTATCAAAATAAATTTCGAAAACAAAACACAAAGACAGTGAAATCGAGAGCAATTCTTAACTAATTCACTCAGGGCATGTGATGTAACCGGGATTGACCACATCTACACCGAGAGCTGGTTGAGACATAAGGCTGGACACTTCAGGCTGATAGCATTGGTGAGTTTCGGTGAGCAAATGCAGACCCTTTGAAGTCATACTGCATGGTACCCATTCCATGGGTCCCAACTCTCCAGGTTCAAGGCATTCTTCCTCCAGTTAAAACATGCATGGGAAACCCAGAGTATCGTCCACCGTGTGATTGGGAAACGATTTAAAATGCATCTCAGTTTTCGTATCCTGGTCCTCGGGTTCACCATTCCAGATGCTTTACTAACACTCTCCCCGCTTGGAGAGTCAGTGCCTTTAACCTCCTGTTTGGCACAGCTTGCAATTTCTGTGCAAGATGAACAGGAATAGGGAGAACCAATGAGAGACTAGCTATAGGTGTCTGCACGGGCAAATGTAACGCTCATTGCTGACCAGGAAGAGGAATTAAACAAAGGCTCAGCGTGCCCTGCTGAAAACAGATTAGGGCCTGAAGCAATCCTGCGGTTTTGTGCCCAGCTCACAAGAAAGCGAGTTGAAGAAAGGAGCTCAGGGGCACTGTAATTCACAAACCTGCAGAGTTATAAATGACAGCTACCCTCCAAAAATATATTGAAGTAAGCCTGCGAAGGGGACTTGAAAGCGGGGCAGAATTTCATGAAAACGATTGCAGGGGGTAGACTGGAATTGCCCTGAAAGCATAGGAAAAGAGGCAGAACGTCGACAATGATGCACTTGGCCAAAAAGGGCGTATGCGTTTTTTCCTGAATGTATTCAGGAAAAAACGCATACGCCCTTTTTGGCCAACCAAGCAAGCCTGTAAAGGAAATCTGCACTACAATGAAGTCTCACTGCCCCCCAGGCAAAAGGGCCATCTGAAAAAAGTGTAAAATCCAGAAAGGTAGGACAGGATATGGAGAACAGGGAGCCTTGTTATGCTGATTGGCAGGATGTAAATTGCCAACAGCCACCCTGGAGAAGTGTATGGTGTTTCCTGAAACACATAAGAAATAAAGCAACACAGCCTATGGCAATTGCACTTATGGTCCTATTCCTTAGGGAAATTAAAATCAAAAACAGAGAGCCACCCCAAAGTTTGGGACGGCTGTGTTCCCAAGAAGCTCGTCTACAGTATCAGGTAAATATCCCAGAAAGCAAAAAATGGATAAAGAAGTTGTGGCACGTACGTGCAATGCAGTATCACTCAGCAATGAAATCTGTGTCATCAGTCCCGTAGCGGCATAGTGAGTGGATGCAGGTACGGTGATTCTACGTGAACTACGTCACACAGAAAAAGAAACATCATAAGATATCACTAATGCACGGAATGTAAACTTGACTACACATGAACTGAATTACAAAACAGAACAGGGTCTCAAATTTAGAAAACCAACTACTGCTTGCTTATGGGGAAAGGTGCCTTGGGGTGCTGCATAAAACCAGAGACTGAAATTAGCACAGATAACATTCCATAAGCCAAATATGTAATAGACAAGACCTACTCCTTGCTCAACGAAATGGACTCAACACCACATATGCAACGCCTAGGAATATAACTGACTAGTAAGAATCTTAAAACCCATGGATATATATGTCTCCGTAAGAGAATCAAGCGTGTGTACAGCGGCCGAAACGCAGCAGTGGAAATCCGATAAATCCCATTATCAAAATAAATTTCGAAAACAAAACACAAAGACAGTGAAATAGATAGCAATTCTTAAATAATTCACTCAGGGCATGTGATGCAACCGGGATTTACCACATCTACACCCAGAGCTGGTTGAGACATAAGGCTGGACACTTCAGGCTGATAGCATTGGTGAGTTTCGGTGAGCAAATGCAGACCCTTTGAAGTCATACTGCATGGTACCCATTCCATGGGTCCCTACTCTCCAGGTTCAAGGGATTCTTCCTCCAGCTAAAACATGCATGGGAAACCCAGAGTATCATCCACCGTGTGATTGGGAAACGATTTAAAATGCATCTCAGTTTTCGTATCCTGGTCCTCGGGTTCACCATTCCAGATGCTTTACTAACACTCTCCCTGCTCGGAGAGTCAGTGCCTTTAACCTCCTGTTTGGCACAGCTTGCAATTTCTGTGCAAGATGAACAGGAATAGGGAGAACCAATGAGAGACTAGCTGTAGGTGTCTGCACGGGCAAATGTAACGCTCATTGCCCACCAGGAAGAGGAATTAAACAAAGGCTCAGCATGCCCTGCCAGAAATAGATTAGGGCCTGAAGCAATCCTGCTGTTTTGTGCCCAGCTCACAAGAAAGCGAGTTGAAGAAAGGAGGTCAGGGGCACTGTAATTCACAAACATGCAGAGTTATAAATGACAGCTATCCTCCAAAAATATATTGAAGTAAGCCTGCGAAGGGGACTTGAAAGCGGGGCTGAATTTCAGGAAAACGATTGCAGGGGGTAGACTGGAATTGCCCTGAAAGCATAGGAAAAGAGGCACAACGTCGACAATGATGCACTTGGCCAAAAAGGGCGTATGCGTTTTTTCCTGAATATATTCAGGAAAAAACGCATACACACTTTTTGGCCAACCAAGCAAGCCTGTAAAGGAAATCTGCACCACAATGAAGTCTCACTGCCCCCCGGGCAAAAGGGCCATCTGAAAAAAGTGTAAAATCCAGAAATGTAGGACAGGATATGGAGAACAGGGAGCCTTGTTATGCTGATTGGCAGGATGTAAATTGCCAGCAGCCACCATGGAGAAGTGTATGGTGTTTCCTGAAACACGTAACAAACAAAGCAACACAGCCTATGGCACTTCCACTTATGGTCCTATAGATTACGGAAACTAAAATCAAAAACAGACAGCCACCCCAATATTTGGGACGGCTGTGTTCACAAGAAGCTCGTCTACAGTATCAGGTAAATATCCCAGAAAGCAAAAATTGGATAAAGAAGTTGTGGCACGTACGTACAATGCAATATCACTCAGCAATGAAATCTGTGTCATCAGGCCCGTAGCGGCATAGTGAGGGGATGCAGGTACGGTGATTCTACGTGAACTACGTCACACAGAAAAAGAAACATCATAAGATATCACTAATACACGGAATGTAAACTTGACTACTCATGAACTGAATTACAAAACAGAACAGGGTCTCAAATTTAGAAAACCACCTAGTGTTTGCTTATGGGGAAAGGTGCCTTGGGGGGCTGCATAAAATCAGAGACTGAAATTAGCACAGATAACTTTCCATAAGCCAAATATGTAATAGACAAGACCTACTCCTTGCTCAACGAAATGGACCCAAAACCACATATTCAACGCCTAGGAATATACCTGACTAGGAAGAATCTTAAAACCCATGGATATATATGTCTCCATAAGAGAACCAAGCGTGTGTACAGCGGCCGAAACGCAGCAGTGAAAATCCGATAAATCCCATTACCAAAATAAATTTCGAAAACAAAACACAAAGACAGTGAAATAGAGAGCAATTCTTAAATAATTCACTCAGGGCATGTGATGCAACCGGGATTGACCACATCTACACCCAGAGCTGGTTGAGACATAAGGCTGGACACTTCAGGCTGATAGCACTGGTGAATTTCGGTGAGCAAATGCAGACCCTTTGAAGTCATACTGCATGGTACCCATTCCATGGGTCCCAACTCTCCAGGTTCAAGGCATTCTTCCTCCAGCTAAAACATGCATGGGAAACCCAGAGTACCGTCCACCGTGTGATTGGGAAACGATTTAAAATGCATCTCAATTTTCGTATCCTTGTCCTCGGGTTCACCATTCCAGACGCTTTACTAACCTTCTCCCCGCTTGGAGAGTCAGTGCCTTTAACCTCCTGTTTGGCCCAGTTTGCAAATTCTGTGCAAGATGAACAGGAATAGGGAGAACCAAAGAGAGACTAGCTGTAGGTGTCTGCACGGCCAAATGTAACACTCATTGCCCACCAGGAAGAGGAATTAAACAAAGGCTCAGTGTGCCCTGCTGGAAAAAGATTAGGGCCTGAAGCAATCCTGCGGTTTTGTGCCCAGCTCACAAGAAAGCGAGTTAAAGAAAGGAGCTCAGGGGCACTGTAATTCACAAACCTGCAGAGTTATAATTGACAGCTATCCTCCAAAAATATATTGAAGTAAGCCTGCGAAGGGGACTAGAAAGCGGGGCAGAATTTCAGGAAAACGATTGCAGGGGGTAGACTGGAATTGTCCTGAAAGCATAGGAAAAGGGGCACAACGTCGACAATGATGCACTTGGCCACAAAGGGCGTATGCGTTTTTTCCTGAATATATTCACGAAACAACGCATACGCCCTTTTTGGCCAATCAAGCAAGCCTGTAAAGGAAATCTGCACTACAATGAAGTCTCACTGCCCCCCGGGCAAAAGGGCCATCTGGAAAAAGTGTAAAATCCAGAAAGGTAGGACAGGATATGGAGAACAGGAAGCCTTGTTATGCTGATTGGCAGGATGTAAATTGCCAGCAGCCACCCTGGAGAAGTGTATGGTGTTTCCTGAAACACGTAAGAAACAACGCAACACAGCCTATGGCACTTCCACTTATGGTCCTATAGCTTACAGAAATTAAAATAAAAAACAGACAGCCACCCAATATTTGGGACGCCTGGGTTCACAAGAAGCTCGTCTACAGTATCAGGTAAATATCCCAGAAAGCAAAAAATGGATAAAGAAGTTGTGGCACGTACGTGCAATGCAATATCATTCAGCAATGAAATCTGTGTCATCAGGCCCGTAGCGGCATAGTGAGTGGATGCAGGTACGGTGATTCTACGTGAACTACGTCACACAGAAAAAGAAACATCATAAGATATCACTAATACACGGAATGTAAACTTGACTACACATGAACTGAATTACAAAACAGAACAGGGTCTCAAATTTAGAAAACCAACTAGTGCTTGCTTATGGGGAAAGGTGCCTTGGGGTGCTGCATAAAACCAGAGACTGAAATTACCACAGATAACTTTCCATAAGCCAAATATGTAATAGACAAGACCTACTCCTTGTTCAGCGAAATGGACCCAACACCACATATTCAACGCCTAGGAATATACCTGACTAGGAAGAATCTTAAAACCCATGGATATATATGTCTCCGTAAGAGAATCAAGAGTGTGTACAGGGGCCGAAACACAGCAGTGAAAATCCGATAAATCCCATTATCAAAATAAATTTCGAAAACAAAACACAAAGACAGTGAAATAGAGAGCAATTCTTAAATAATTCACTGAGGGCATGTGATGCAAACGGGATTGACCACATCTACACCCAGAGCTGGTTGAGACATAAGGCTGGACACTTCAGGCTGATAGCATTGGTGAGTTTCGGTGAGCAAATGCAGACCCTTTGAAGTCATACTGCATGGTACCCATTCCATGGGTCGCAACTCTCCAGGTTCAAGGCATTCTTCCTCCAGCTAAAACATGCATTGGAAACCCAGAGTATCGTCCACCGTGTGATTGGGAAACGATTTAAAATGCATCTCAGTTTTCGTATCCTGGTCCTCGGGTTCACCATTCCAGATGCTTTACTAACACTCTCCCCGCTTGGAGAGTCAGTGCCTTTAACCTCCTCTTTGGCACAGCTTGCAATTTCTGTGCAAGATGAACAGGAATAGGGAGAACCAATGAGAGACTAGCTGTAGGTGTCTGCAGGGGCAAATGTAACGCTCATTTCCCACCAGGAAGAGGAATTAAACAAAGGCTCAGCATGCTGCCGGAAACAGATTAGGGCCTGAAGCAATCCTGCGGTTTTGTGCCCAGCTCACAAGAAAGCGAGTTGAAGAAAGGAGCTCAGGGGCACGGTAATTCACAAACCTGCAGAGTTATAAATGACAGCTATCCTCCAAAAATATATTGAAGTAAGCCTGCGAAGGGGACTTGAAAGCGGGGCAGAATTTCAAGAAAACGATTGCAGAGGGTAGACTGGAATTGCCCTGAAAGCATAGGAAAAGAGGCAGAACGTCGACAATGATGCACTTGGCCAAAAAGTGCGTATGCGTTTTTTCCTGAATATATTCAGGAAAAAACGCATACCCACTTTTTGGCCAACCAAGCAAGCCTGTAAAGAAATCTGCACTACAATGAAGTCTCACTGCCCCCCTGGCAAAAGGGCCATCTGAAAAAAGTGTAAAATCCAGAAAGGTAGGACAGGATATGGAGAACAGGGAGCCTTGTTATGCTGATTGGCAGGATGACAATTGCCAACAGCCACCCTGGAGAAGTGTATGGTGTTTCCTGAAACACATAAGAAATAAAGGAACACAGCCTATGGCAATTGCACTTATGGTCCTCTTGCTTAGGGAAATTAAAATCAAAAACAGAGATCCACCCGAAAGTTTGGGATGGCTGTGTTCCCAAGAAGCTCGTCTACAGTACCAGGTAAATATCCCAGAAAGCAAAAAATGGATAAAGAAGTTGTGGCACGTACGTGCAATGCAATATCACTCAGCAATGAAATCTGTGTCATCAGGCCCGTAGCGGCATAGTGAGTGGATGCAGGTACTGTGATTCTACGTGAATTACATCATACAGAAAAAGAAACATCATAAGATATCACTAATACACGGAATGTAAATTTAACTACACATGAACTGAATTACAAAACAGAACAGGGTCTCAAATTTTGAAAACCAACTAGTGCTTTCTTATGCGGAAATGTGCGTTTGGATGCTGCATAAAACCAGAGACTGAAATTAGCACAGATAACTTTCCATAAGCCAAATATGTAATAGACAAGACCTACTCCTTGCTCAACGAAATGGACTCAACACCACATATTCAACGCCTAAGAATATACCTGACTAGGAAGAATCTTAAATCCATGGAATTATATGTCTCCGTAAGAGAATCAAGCGTGTGTACAGCGGCATAAACGCAGCAGTGAAAATCCGATAAATCCCATTATCAAAATAAATTTCGAAAACAAAACACAAAGACAGTGAAATAGAGAGCAATTCTTAAACAATTCACTCAGGGCATGTGATGCAACCGGGATTGACCACATCTACACCCACAGCTGGTTGAGACATAAGGCTGGACACTTCAGGCTGATAGCACTGGTGAGTTTCGGTGAGCAAATGCAGACCCTTTGAAGTCATACTGCATGGTACCCATTCCATGGGTCCCAACTCTCCAGGTTCAAGGGATTCTTCCTCCAGCTAAAACATGCATGGGAAACCCAGAGTATCGTCCACCGTGTGATTGGGAAACGATTTAAAATGCATCTCAGTTTTCGTATCCTGGTCCTCGGGTTCACCATTCCAGATGCTTTACTAACACTCTCCCCGCTTGGAGAGTCAGTGCCTTTAAACTCCTGTTTGGCACAGCTTGCAATTTCTGTGCAAGATGAACAGGAATAGGGAGAACCAATGAGAGACTAGATGTAGGAGTCTGCACGGGCAAATGTAACGCTCATTGCCCACCAGGAAGGGGAATTAAAAAAGGCTCAGTGTGCCCTGCTGGAAACAGATTAGGGCCTGAAGCAATCGTGCGGCTTTGTGCCCAACTCACAAGAAAGCGAGGTGAAGAAATGAGCTCAGGGGCACTGCAATTCACAAACCTGCAGAGTTATAAATGACAGCTATCCTCCAAAAATATATTGAAGTAAGCCTGCGAAGGGGACTTGAAAGCGGGGCAGAATTTCAGGAAAACGATTGCAGGGGGTAGACTGGAATTGCCCTGAAAGCATAGGAAAAGAGGCAGAACGTCGACAATGATGCACTTGGCCAAAAAGGGCGTATGCGTTTTTTCCTGAATATATTCAGGAAAAAACGAATAGGCCCTTTTTGGCCAACCAAGCAAGCCTGTAAAGGAAATCTGCACTACAATGAAGTCTCACTGCCCCCCGGGCAAAAGGGCCATTTGAAAAAAGTGTAAAATCCAGAAATGTAGGACAGGATATGGAGAACAGGGAGCCTTGTTATGCTGATTGGCAGGATGTAAATTGTGAACAGCCACCCTGGAGAAGTGTATGGTGTTTCCTGAAACACGTAAGAAATAAAGCAACACAGCCTATGGCAATTGTACTTACGGTCCGATTGCTTAGGGAAGTTAAATTCAAAAACAGAGAGCCACAACAAAGTTTGGGACAGCTGTGTTCCCAAGACACTCCTCTACAGTACCAGGTAAATATCCCAGAAAGCAAAAAATGGATAAAGAAGTTGTGGCACGTACGTGCAATGCAATATCACACAGCAATGAAATCTGTGTCATCAGGCCCGTAGCGGCATAGTGAGTGGATGCAGGTACGGTGATTCTACGTGAACTACGTCACACAGAAAAAGAAACATCATAAGATATCACTAATACACGGAATGTAAACTTGACTACACATGAACTGAATTACAAAACAGAACAGGGTCTCAAATTTAGAAAACCAACTAGTGCTTGCTTATGGGGAAAGGTGCCTTGGGGTGCTGCATAAAACCAGAGACTGAAATTAGCACAGATAACTTTCCATAAGCCAAATATGTAATAGACAAGACCTACTCCTTGCTCAACGAAATGGACCCAACACCACATATTCAACGCCTAGGAATATACCTGACTAGGAAGAATCTTAAAACCCATGGACATATATGTCTCCGTAAGAGAATCAAGCGTGTGTACAGCGGCCGAAACGCAGCAGTGAAAATCCGATAAATCCCATTATCAACATAAATTTCGAAAACAAAACACAAAGACAGTGAAATAGAGAGCAATTCTTAAATAATTCACTCAGGGCATGTGATGCAACCGGGATTGACCACAGCTACACCCAGAGCTGGTTGAGACATAAGGCTGGACACTTCAGGCTGATAGCATTGGTGAGTTTCGGTGAGCAAATGCAGACCCTTTGAAGTCCTACTGCATGGTACCCATTCCATGGGTCCCAACTCTCCAGGTTCAAGGCATTCTTCCTTCAGCTAAAACATGCATGGGAAACCCAGAGTATGGTACACCGTGAGATTGGGAAACGATTTAAAATGGATCTCAGTTTTCGTATCCTTGTCCTCGGGTTCACCATTACAGACGCTTTACTAACACTCTCCCCGCTTGGAGAGTCATTGTCTTTAACCTCCTGTTTGGCACAGTTTGCAATTTCTGTGCAAGATGAACAGGAATAGGGAGAACCAATGAGAGACTAGCTGTAGGTGTCTGCACGGGCAAAGGTAACGCTCATTTCCCAGCAGGAAGAGGAATTAACCAAAGGATTAGCGTGCCCTGCCGGAAACAGATTAGGGCCTGAAGCAATACTGCGGTTTTGTGCCCAGCTCACAAGAAAGCGAGTTGAAGAAAGGAGCTCAGAGGCGCTGTAATTCACAAACCTGCAGAGTTATAAATGACAGCTATCCTCCAAAAATATATTGAATTAAGCCTGCGAAGGGGACTTGAAAGCGGGGCAGAATTTCAGGAAAACGATTGCTGGGGGTAGACTGGAATTGCCCTGAAAGCATAGGGAAAGAGGCAGAACGTCGACAATGATGCACTTGGCCAAAAAGGGCGTATGCGTTTTTTCCTGAATATATTCAGGAAAAAACGCATACGCCCTTTTTGGCCAACCAAGCAAGCCTGTAAAGGAAATCTGCACTACAATGAAGTCTCACTGCCCCCCGGGCAAAAGGGCCATCTGAAAAAAGTGTAAAATCCAGAAAGGTAGGACAGGATATGGAGAACAGGGAGCCTTGTTATGCTGATTGGCAGGATGTAAATTGCCAGCAGCCACCCTGGAGAAGTGTATGGTGTTTCCTTAAACACGTAAGAAACAAAGCAACACAGCCTATGGCACTTCCACTTATGGTCCTATAGCTTACGGAAATTAAAATCAAAAACAGACAGCCACCCCAATATTTGGGACGTCTGTGTTCACAAGAAGCTCGTCTACAGTATCAGGTAAATATCCCAGAAAGCAAAAAATGGATAAAGAAGTTGTGGCACGTACGTACAATGCAATATCACTCAGCAATGAAATCTGTGTCATCAGGCCCGTAGCGGCATAGTGAGTGGATGCAGGTACGGTGATTCTACGTGAACTACGTCACACAGAAAAAGAAACATCATAAGATATCACTAATACACGGAATGTAAACTTGACTACACATGAACTGAATTACAAAACAGAACAGGGTCTCAAATTTAGAAAACCAACTAGTGCTTGCTTATGGGGAAAGGTGCCTTGGGGTGCTGCATAAAACCAGAGACAGAAATTAGCACAGATAACTTTCCATAAGCCAAATATGTAATAGACAAGACCTACTCCTTGCTCAACGAAATGGACCCAACACCACATATTCAACGCCTAAGAATATACCTGACTAGGAAGAATCTTAAAACCCATGGATATATATGTCTCCGTAAGAGAATCAAGCGTGTGTACAGCGGCCGAAACGCAGCAGTGAAAATCCGATAAGTCCCATTATCAAAATAAATTTCAAAAACAAAACACAAAGACAGTGAAATAGAGAGCAATTCTTAAATAATTCACTCAGGGCATGTGATGCAACCGGGATTGACCACATCTACACCCAGAGCTGGTGGAGACATAAGGCTGGACACTTCAGGCTGATAGCATTGGTGAGTTTCGGTGAGCAAATGCAGACCCTTTGAAGTCATACTGCATGGTACCCATTCCATGGGTCCCAACTCTCCAGGTTCAAGGGATTCTTCCTCCAGCTAAAACATGCATGGGAAACCCAGAGTATCGTCCACCGTGTGATTGGGAAACGATTTAAAATGCATCTCAGTTTTCGTATCCTGGTCCTCGGGTTCACCATTCCAGATGCTTTACTAACACTCTCCCCGCTCGGAGAGTCAGTGCCTTTAACCTCCTCTTTGGCACAGCTTGCAATTTCTGTGCAAGATGAACAGGAATAGGGAGAACCAATGAGAGACTAGCTGTAGGTGTCTGCACGGGAAAATGTAATGCTCATTGCCCACCAGGAAGAGGAATTAAACAAAGGCTCAGCGTCCCCTGCCGGAAACAGATTAGGGCCTGAAGCAATCCTGCGGTTTTGTGCCCAGCTCACAAGAAAGCGAGTTGAAGAAAGGAGCTCAGGGGCACTGTAATTCACAAACCTGCAGAGTTATAAATGACAGCTATCTTCCAAAAATTTATTGAAGTAAGCCTGCGAAGGGGACTTGAAAGCGGGGCAGAATTTCAGGAAAACGATTGCAGGGGGTAGACTGGAATTGCCCTGAAAGCATAGGAAAAGAGGCAGAACGTCGACAATGATGCACTTGGCCAAAAAGGGCGTATGCGGTTTTTCCTGAATATATTCAGGAAAAAACGAATAGGCCCTTTTTGGCCAACCAAGCAAGCCTGTAAAGGAAATCTGCACTACAATGAAGTCTCACTGCCCCCCGGGCAAAAGGGCCATCTGAAAAAAGTGTAAAATCCAGAAAGGTAGGACAGGATATGGAGAACAGGGAGCCTTGTTATGCTGATTGGCAGGATGTAAATTGTGCACAGCCACCCTGAAGAAGTGTATGGTGTTTCCTGAAACACGTAAGAAATAAAGCAACACAGCCTATGGCAATTGCACTTACGGTCCGATTGCTTAGGGAAATTAAATTCAAAAACAGAGAGCCACCCCAATGTTTGGGACAGCTGTGTTCCCAAGAAGCTCCTCTACAGTACCAGGTAAATATCCCAGAAAGCAAAAAATGGATAAAGAAGTTGTGGCACGTACGTGCAATGCAATATCACACAGCAATGAAATCTGTGTCATCAGGCCCGTAGAGGCATAGTGAGTGGATGCAGGTACGGTGATTCTACGTTAACTACGTCACACAGAAAAAGAAACATCATAAGATATCACTAATACACGGAATCTAAACTTGACTACACATGAACTGAATTGCAAAAAAAAACAGGGTCTCAAATTTAGAAAAACAAACTAGTGCTTGCTTATGGGGAAAGGTGCCTTGAGGTGCTGCATAAAACCAGAGACTGAAATTAGCACAGATAACTTTCCATAAGCCAAATATGTAATAGACAAGACCTACTCCTTGCTCAACGAAATGGACTCAACACCACATATTCAACGCCTAGGAATATACCTGACTAGGAAGAATCTTAAAACCCATGGATTATTATGTCTCCGTAAGAGAATCAACCGTGTGTACAGCGGCATAAACGCAGCAGTGAAAATCCGATAAATCCCATTATCAAAATAAATTTCAAAAACAAAACACAAAGACAGTGAAATAGAGAGCAATTCTTAAATAATTCACTCAGGGCATGTGATGCAACCGGGATTGACCACATCTACATCCAGAGCTGGTGGAGACATAAGGCTGGACACTTCAGGCTGATAGCATTGGTGAGTTTCGGTGAGCAAATGCAGACCCTTTGAAGTCATACTGCATGGTACCCATTCCATGGGTCCCAACTCTCCAGGTTCAAGGGATTCTTCCTCCAGCTAAAACATGCATGGGAAACCCAGAGTATCGTCCACCGTGTGATTGGGAAACGATTTAAAATGCATCTCAGTTTTCGTATCCTGGTCCTCGGGTTCACCATTCCAGATGCTTTACTAACACTCTCCCCGCTTGGAGAGTCAGTGCCTTTAACCTCCTGTTTGGCACAGCTTGCAATTTCTCTGCAAGATGAACAGGAATAGGGAGAACCAATGAGAGACTAGCTGTAGGTGTCTGCACGGGCAAATGTAATGCTCATTGCCCACCAGGAAGAGGAATTAAACAAAGGCTCAGCGTGCCCTGCCGGAAACAGATTAGGGCCTGAAGCAATCCTGCGGTTTTGTGCCCAGCTCACAAGAAAGCGAGTTGAAGAAAGGAGCTCAGGGGCACTGTAATTCACAAACCTGCAGAGTTATAAATGACAGCTATCCTCCAAAAGTATATTGAAGTAAGCCTGCGAAGGGGACTTGAAAGCGGGGCAGAATTTCAGGAAAACGATTGCAGGGGGTAGACTGGAATTGCCCTGAAAGCATAGGAAAAGAGGCAGAACGTCGACAATGATGCACTTGGCCAAAAAGGGCGTATGCGTTTTTTCCTGAATATATTCAGGAAAAAACGCATACGCCCTTTTTGGCCAACCAAGCAAGCCTGTAAAGGAAATCTGCACTACAATGAAGTCTCACTGCCCCCCGGGCAAAAGGGCCATCTGAAAAAAGTGTAAAATCCAGAAAGGTAGGACAGGATATGGAGAACAGGGACCCTTGTTATGCTGATTGGCAGGATGTAAATTGCCAGCAGCCACCCTGGAAAAGTGTATGGTGTTTCCTGAAACACGTAAGAAACAAAGCAACACAGCCTATGGCACTTCCACTTATGGTCCTATTGCTTAGGGAAATTAAAATCAAAAACAGAGAGCCACCCAAAAGCTTGGGACGGCTGTGTTCCCAAGAAGCTCGTCTACAGTACCAGGTAAATATCCCAGAAAGCAAAAAATGGATAAAGAAGTTGTGGCACGTACGTGCAATGCAGTATCACTCAGCAATGAAATCTGTGTCATCAGGCCCGTAGCGGCATAGTGAGTGGATGCAGGTACGGTGATTCTACGTGAACTACGTCACACAGAAAAAGAAACATCATAAGATATCACTAATACACGGAATGTAAACTTGACTACACATGAACTGAATTACAAAACAGAACAGTGTCTCAAATTTAGAAAACCAACTAGTGCTTGCTTATGGGGAGAGGTGCGTTGGGGTGATGCATAAAACCAGAGACTGTAATTAGCACAGATAACTTTCCATAAGCCAAATATGTAATAGACAAGACCTACTCCTTGCTCAACGAAATGGACCCAACACCGCATATTCAACGCCTAGGAATATACCTGACTAGGAAGAATCTTAAAACCCATGGATATATATGTCTCCGTAAGAGAATCAAGCGTGTGCACAGCGGCCGATACGCAGCAGTGAAAATCCGATAAATCCCATTATCAAAATAAATTTCGAAAACAAAACACAAAGACAGTGAAATAGAGAGCAATTCTTAAATAATTCACTCAGGGCATCAGATGCAACCGGGATTGACCACATCTACACCCAGAGCTGGTTGAGACATAAGACTGGGCACTTCAGGCTGATAGCATTGGTGAGTTTCGGTGAGCAAATGCAGACCCTTTGAAGTCATACTGCATGGTACTCATTCCATTGGTCCCAACTCTCCAGGTTCAAGGGATTCTTCCTCCAGCTAAAACATGCATGGGAAACCCAGAGTATCGTCAACCGTGTGATTGGGAAACGATTTAAAATGCATCTCAGTTTTCGTATCCTGGTCCTCGGGTTCACCATTCCAGATGCTTTACTAACACTCTCCCCGCTTGGAGAGTCAGTGCCTTTAACCTCCTCTTAGGCACAGCTTGCAATTTCTGTGCAAGATGAACAGGAATAGGAGAAGCAATGAGAGACTAGATGTAGGTGTCTGCACGGGCAAATGTAACGCTCATTTCCCACCAGGAAGAGGAATTAACCAATGGCTCAGCGTGCCCTGCCGGAAACAGATTAGAGCCTGAAGCAATCCTGCGGTTTTGGGCCCAGCTCACAAGAAAGCGAGTTGAAGAAAGGAGCTCAGGGGCACTGTAATTCACAAACCTGCAGAGTTATAGATGACAGCTATCCTCCAAAAATATATTGAAGTAAGCCTGCGAAGGGGACCGGAATGCGGGGCAGAATTTCAGGAAAACGATTGCAGGGGGTAGACTGGAATTGCCTTGAAAGCATAGGAAAAGAGGCAGAACGTCGACAATGATGCACTTGCCCAAAAAGTGCGTATTCGTTTTTTCCTGAATATATTCAGGAAAAAAGGCATACGCACCTTTTGGCCAACCAAGCAAGCCTGTAAAGGAAATGTGAACTACAATGAAGTCTCACTGCCCCCGTGGCAAAAGGGCCATCTGAAAATAGTGGAAAATCCAGAAAGGTATGGCAGGATATGGAGAACAGTGAGCCTTGTTATGCTGATTGGCAGGATGTAAATTGCCAACAGCCACCCTGGAGAAGTGTATGGTGTTTCCTGAAACACGTAAGAAATAAAGCAACACAGCCTATGGCACTTGCACTTATGGTCCTATATCTTAGGGAAATTAAAATCAAAACAGACAGCCACCCCAATGTTTGGGACGGCTGTGTTCACAGGAAGCTCGTCTACAGTACCAGGTAAATATCCCAGAAAGCAAAAAATGGATAAAGAAGTTGTGGCACGTACGTACAATGGGATATCACTCAGCAATGGAATCTGTGTCATCAGGCCCGTAGCGGTTAGTGAGTTGATGCATGTACGGTGATTCTACGTGAACTACATCACACAGAACTAGAAACATCATAAGATATCACTGATACACGGAATGTAAACTTGACTACACATGAACTGAATTACAAAACAGAACAAGGTCTCAAATTTAGAAAACCAACTAGTGCTTGCTTACGGGGAAAGGTGCGTTGGGGTGCTGCATAAAACCAGAGACTGAAATTAGCACAGGTAACTTTCCATAAGCCAAATATATAATAGACAAGACCTACCCCTTGCTCAAAGAAATAGACCCAACACCACATATTCAACGCCTAGGAATATACATGACTAAGAAGAATCTTAAAACCCATGGATATATATGTTTCCGTAAGAGAATCAAGCGTGTGTACAGCGGCCGAAACGCAGCAGTGAAAATCCGATAAATCCCATTATCAAAATAAATTTCGAAAACAAAACACAAAGACAGTGAAATAGAGAGCAATTCTTAAATAATTCACTCAGGGCATGTGATGCTCCGGGATTGACCACATCTACACCCAGAGCTGGTTGAGACATAAGGCTGGACCCTTCAGGCTGGTAGCATTGGTGAGGTTCGGTGAACAAATGCAGACCCTTTGAAGTCATACTGCATGGTACCCATTCCATGGGTCCCAACTCTCCAGGTTCAAGGGATTATTCCTCCAGCTAAAACATGCATGGGGAACCCAGAGTATGGTCCACCGTGTGATTGGGAAACGATTTAAAATGCATCTCAGCTTTTGTATCCTGGTCCTCGGGTTCACCATTTCAGATGCTTTACTAACACTCTCCCCGCTTGGAGAGTCAGTGCCTATAACCTCCTGTTTGGCACAGCTTGCAATTTCTGTGCAAGATGAACAGGAATAGGGAGAACCAATGAGAGACTAGATGTAGGTGTCTGCACGGGCAAATGTAACGCTCATTGCCCACCAGGAAGGGGAATTAGAAAAAGCTCAGTGTGCCCTGCTGGAAACAGATTAGGGCCTGAAGCAATCGTGCGGCTTTGTGCCCAACTCACAAGAAAGCGAGGTGAAGAAATGAGCTCAGGGGCACTGCAATTCACAAACCTGCAGAGTTATAAATGACAGCTATCCTCCAAAAATATATTGAAGTAAGCCTGCGAAGGGGACTTGAAACCGGGGCAGAATTTCAGGAAAACGATTGCAGGGGGTAGACTGGAATTGCCCTGAAAGCATAGGAAAAGAGGCAGAACGTCGACAATGATGCACTTGGCCAAAAAGGGCGTATGCGTTTTTTCCTGAATATATTCAGGAAAAAACGCATACGCACTTTTTGGCCAACCAAGCAAGCCTGTAAAGGAAATCTGCACTACAATGAAATCTCACTGCCCACCGGGCAAAAGGGCCATCTGAAAAAAGTGTAAAATCCAGAAAGGTAGGACAGGATATGGAGAACAGGGAGCCTTGTTATGCTGATTGGCAGGATGTAAATTGCCAGCAGCCACCCTGGAGAAGTGTATGGTGTTTCCTGAAACACGTAAGAAACAAAGCAACACAGCCTATGGCACTTCCACTTATGGTCCTATAGCTTACGGAAATTAAAATCAAAAACAGACAGCCACCCCAATATTTGGGACGGCTGTGTTCACAAGAAGCTCGTCTACAGTATCAGGTAAATATCCCAGAAAGCAAAAAATGGATAAAGAAGTTGTGGCACGTACGTACAATGCAATATCACTCAGCAATGAAATCTGTGTCATCAGGCCCGTAGCGGCATAGTGAGTGGATGCAGGTACGGTGATTCTACGTGAACTACGTCACACAGAAAAAGAAACATCATAAGATATCACTAATACACGGAATGTAAACTTGACTACACATGAACTGAATTACAAAACAGAACAGGGTCTCAAATTTAGAAAACCAACTAGTGCTTGCTTATGGGGAAAGGTGCCTTGGGGTGCTGCATAAAACCAGAGACTGAAATTAGCACAGATAACTTTCCATAAGCCAAATATGTAATAGAAAAGACCTACACCTTGCTCAACGAAATGGACTCAACACCACATATTCAACGCCTAGGAATATACCTGACTAGGAAGAATCTTAAAACCCATGGATATATATGTCTCCGTAAGAGAATCAAGCGTGTGTACAGCGGCCGAAACGCAGCAGTGAAAATCCGATAAATCCCATTATCAAAATAAATTTCGAAAACAAAACACAAAGACAGTGAAATAGAGAGCAATTCTTAAATAATTCACTCAGGGCATGTGATGCAAACGGGATTGACCACATCTACACCCAGAGCTGGTTGAGACATAAGGCTGGACACTTCAGGCTGATAGCATTGGTGAGTTTCGGTGAGCAAATGCAGACCCTTTGAAGTCATACTGCATGGTACCCATTCCATGGGTCCCCACTCTCCAGGTTCAAGGGATTCTTCCTCCAGCTAAAACATGCATGGGAAACCCAGAGTATCGTCCACCGTGTGATTGGGAAACGATTTAAATTGCATCTCAGTTTTCGTATCCTGGTCCTCGGGTTCACCATTCCAGATGCTTTACTAACACTCTCCCCGCTTGGAGAGTCAGTGCCTTTAACCTCCTCTTTGGCACAGCTTGCAATTTCTGTGCAAGATGAACAGGAATAGGGAGAACCAATGAGAGACTAGCTGTAGGTGTCTGCACGGGCAAATGTAACGCTCATTTCCCACCAGGAAGAGGAATTAACCAAAGACTCAGTGTGCCCTGCTTGAAACAGATTAGGGCCTGAAGCAATCGTGCGGTTTTGTGCCCAGGTCACAAGAAAGCGAGTTGAAGAAAGGAGCTCAGGGGCACTGTAATTCACAAACCTGCAGAGTTATAAATGACAGCTATCCTCCAAAAATATTTTGAAGTAAGCCTGCGAAGGGGACTTGAAAATGGGGCAGAATTTCAGGAAAACGATTGCAGGGGGTAGACTGGAATTGCCCTGAAAGCATAGGAAAAGAGGCACAACGTCGACAATGATGCACTTGGCCAAAAAGGGCGTATGCGTTTTTTCCTGAATATATTCAGGAAAAAACGCATACGCACTTTTTGGCCAACCAAGCAAGCCTGTAAAGGAAATCTGCACTACAACGAAATCTCACTGCCCCCCCGGGCAAAAGGGCCATCTGAAAAAAGTGTAAAATCCAGAAAGGTAGGACAGGATATGGAGAACAGGGAGCCTTGTTATGCTGATGGGCAGGATGTAAATTGTGAACAGCCACCCTGGAGAAGTGTATGGTGTTTCCTGAAACACGTAAGAAATAAAGCAACACAGCCTATGGCAATTGCAATTATCGTCCTATTGCTTAGGGAAATTAAAATCAAAAACAGAGAGCCACCCCAAAGTTTGGGACGGCTGTGTTCCCAAGAAGCCCGTCTACAGTATCAGGTAAATATCCCAGAAAGCAAAAAATGGATAAAGAAGTTGTGGCACGTACGTGCAATGCAATATCACTCAGCAATGAAATCTGTGTCATCAGGCCCGTAGCGGCATAGTGAGTGGATGCAGGTACGGTGATTCTACGTGAACTACGTCACACCGAAAAAGAAATATCATAAGATATCACTAACACACGGAATGTAAACTTGACTACACATGAACTGAATTACAAAACAGAACAGGGTATCAAATTTAGAAAACCAACTAGTGCTTGCTTATGGGGAAAGGTGCCTTGGGGTGCTGCATAAAACCAGAGACTGAAATTAGCACAGATAACATTCCATCAGCCAAATATGTAATAGACAAGACCTACTCCTTGCTCAACGAAATGGACTCAACCCCACATATTCAACGCGAAGGAATACACCTGACTAGGAAGAATCTTAAAACCCATGGATTTATATGTCTCCGTAAGAGAATCAAGCGTGTGTACAGCGGCATAAACGCAGCAGTGAAAATCCGAGAAATCCCATTATCAAAATAAATTTCAAAAACAAAACACAAAGACAGTGAAATAGAGAGCAATTCTTAAATAATTCACTCAGGGCATGTGATGCAACCGGGATTTAACACATCTACATACAGAGCTGGTTGAGACATAAGGCTGGACACTTCAGGCTGATAGCATTGGTGAGTTTCAGTGAGCAAATGCAGACCCTTTGAAGTCATTCTGCATGGTACTCATTCCATGGGTCCCAACTCTCCAGGTTCAAGGGATTCTTCCTCCAGTTAAAACATGCATGGGAAACCCAGAGTATCGTCCACAGTGTGATTGGGAAATGATTTAAAATGCATCTCAGTTTTCGTATCCTGGTCCTCGGGTTCACCATTCCAGATGCTTTACTAACACTCTCCCCGCTTGGAGAGTCAGTGCCTTTAACCTCCTCTTAGGCACAGCTTGCAATTTCTGTGCAAGATGAACAGGAATAGGAGAAGCAATGAGAGACTAGATGTAGGTGTCTGCACGGGCAAATGTAACGCTCATTTCCCACCAGGAAGAGGAATTAACCAATGGCTCAGCGTGCCCTGCCGGAAACAGATTAGAGCCTGAAGCAATCCTGCGGTTTTGGGCCCAGCTCACAAGAAAGCGAGTTGAGGAAAGGAGCTCAGGGGCACTGTAATTCACAAACCTGCAGAGTTATAGATGACAGCTATCCTCCAAAAATATATTGAAGTAAGCCTGCGAAGGGGACCGGAATGCGGGGCAGAATTTCAGGAAAACGATTGCAGGGGGTAGACTGGAATTGCCTTGAAAGCATAGGAAAAGAGGCAGAACGTCGACAATGATGCACTTGCCCAAAAAGTGCGTATTCGTTTTTTCCTGAATATATTCAGGAAAAAAGGCATACGCACCTTTTGGCCAACCAAGCAAGCCTGTAAAGGAAATGTGAACTACAATGAAGTCTCACTGCCCCCGTGGCAAAAGGGCCATCTGAAAATAGTGGAAAATCCAGAAAGGTATGGCAGGATATGGAGAACAGTGAGCCTTGTTATGCTGATTGGCAGGATGTAAATTGCCAACAGCCACCCTGGAGAAGTGTATGGTGTTTCCTGAAACACGTAAGAAATAAAGCAACACAGCCTATGGCACTTGCACTTATGGTCCTATATCTTAGGGAAATTAAAATCAAAACAGACAGCCACCCCAATGTTTGGGACGGCTGTGTTCACAGGAAGCTCGTCTACAGTACCAGGTAAATATCCCAGAAAGCAAAAAATGGATAAAGAAGTTGTGGCACGTACGTACAATGGGATATCACTCAGCAATGGAATCTGTGTCATCAGGCCCATAGCGGTTAGTGAGTTGATGCATGTACGGTGATTCTACGTGAACTACATCACACAGAACTAGAAACATCATAAGATATCACTGATACACGGAATGTAAACTTGACTACACATGAACTGAATTACAAAACAGAACAAGGTCTCAAATTTAGAAAACCAACTAGTGCTTGCTTACGGGGAAAGGTGCGTTGGGGTGCTGCATAAAACCAGAGACTGAAATTAGCACAGGTAACTTTCCATAAGCCAAATATATAATAGACAAGACCTACCCCTTGCTCAAAGAAATAGACCCAACACCACATATTCAACGCCTAGGAATATACATGACTAAGAAGAATCTTAAAACCCATGGATATATATGTTTCCGTAAGAGAATCAAGCGTGTGTACAGCGGCCGAAACGCAGCAGTGAAAATCCGATAAATCCCATTATCAAAATAAATTTCGAAAACAAAACACAAAGACAGTGAAATAGATAGCAATTCTTAAATAATTCACTCAGGGCATGTGATGCTCCGGGATTGACCACATCTACACCCAGAGCTGGTTGAGACATAAGGCTGGACCCTTCAGGCTGGTAGCATTGGTGAGGTTCGGTGAACAAATGCAGACCCTTTGAAGTCATACTGCATGGTACCCATTCCATGGGTCCCAACTCTCCAGGTTCAAGGGATTATTCCTCCAGCTAAAACATGCATGGGGAACCCAGAGTATGGTCCACCGTGTGATTGGGAAACGATTTAAAATGCATCTCAGCTTTTGTATCCTGGTCCTCGGGTTCACCATTTCAGATGCTTTACTAACACTCTCCCCGCTTGGAGAGTCAGTGCCTATAACCTCCTGTTTGGCACAGCTTGCAATTTCTGTGCAAGATGAACAGGAATAGGGAGAACCAATGAGAGACTAGATGTAGGTGTCTGCACGGGCAAATGTAACGCTCATTGCCCACCAGGAAGGGGAATTAGAAAAAGCTCAGTGTGCCCTGCTGGAAACAGATTAGGGCCTGAAGCAATCGTGCGGCTTTGTGCCCAACTCACAAGAAAGCGAGGTGAAGAAATGAGCTCAGGGGCACTGCAATTCACAAACCTGCAGAGTTATAAATGACAGCTATCCTCCAAAAATATATTGAAGTAAGCCTGCGAAGGGGACTTGAAACCGGGGCAAAATTTCAGGAAAACGATTGCAGGGGGTAGACTGGAATTGCCCTGAAAGCATAGGAAAAGAGGCACAACGTCGACAATGATGCACTTGGCCAAAAAGGGCGTATGCGTTTTTTCCTGAATATATTCAGGAAAAAACGCATACGCACTTTTTGGCCAACCAAGCAAGCCTGTAAAGGAAATCTGCACTACAATGAAATCTCACTGCCCACCGGGCAAAAGGGCCATCTGAAAAAAGTGTAAAATCCAGAAAGGTAGGACAGGATATGGAGAAAAGGGAGCCTTGTTATGCTGATTGGCAGGATGTAAATTGCCAGCAGCCACCCTGGAGAAGTGTATGGTGTTTCCTGAAACACGTAAGAAACAAAGCAACACAGCCTATGGCACTTCCACTTATGGTCCTATAGCTTACGGAAATTAAAATCAAAAACAGACAGCCACCCCAATATTTGGGACGGCTGTGTTCACAAGAAGCTCGTCTACAGTATCAGGTAAATATCCCAGAAAGCAAAAAATGGATAAAGAAGTTGTGGCACGTACGTACAATGCAATATCACTCAGCAATGAAATCTGTGTCATCAGGCCCGTAGCGGCATAGTGAGTGGATGCAGGTACGGTGATTCTACGTGAACTACGTCACACAGAAAAAGAAACATCATAAGATATCACTAATACACGGAATGTAAACTTGACTACACATGAACTGAATTACAAAACAGAACAGGGTCTCAAATTTAGAAAACCAACTAGTGCTTGCTTATGGGGAAAGGTGCCTTGGGGTGCTGCATAAAACCAGAGACTGAAATTAGCACAGATAACTTTCCATAAGCCAAATATGTAATAGAAAAGACCTACACCTTGCTCAACGAAATGGACTCAACACCACATATTCAACGCCTAGGAATATACCTGACTAGGAAGAATCTTAAAACCCATGGATATATATGTCTCCGTAAGAGAATCAAGCGTGTGTACAGCGGCCGAAACGCAGCAGTGAAAATCCGATAAATCCCATTATCAAAATAAATTTCGAAAACAAAACACAAAGACAGTGAAATAGAGAGCAATTCTTAAATAATTCACTCAGGGCATGTGATGCAAACGGGATTGACCACATCTACACCCAGAGCTGGTTGAGACATAAGGCTGGACACTTCAGGCTGATAGCATTGGTGAGTTTCGGTGAGCAAATGCAGACCCTTTGAAGTCATACTGCATGGTACCCATTCCATGGGTCCCCACTCTCCAGGTTCAAGGGATTCTTCCTCCAGCTAAAACATGCATGGGAAACCCAGAGTATCGTCCACCGTGTGATTGGGAAACGATTTAAATTGCATCTCAGTTTTCGTATCCTGGTCCTCGGGTTCACCATTCCAGATGCTTTACTAACACTCTCCCCGCTTGGAGAGTCAGTGCCTTTAACCTCCTCTTTGGCACAGCTTGCAATTTCTGTGCAAGATGAACAGGAATAGGGAGAACCAATGAGAGACTAGCTGTAGGTGTCTGCACGGGCAAATGTAACGCTCATTTCCCACCAGGAAGAGGAATTAACCAAAGGCTCAGTGTGCCCTGCTTGAAACAGATTAGGGCCTGAAGCAATCGTGCGGTTTTGTGCCCAGGTCACAAGAAAGCGAGTTGAAGAAAGGAGCTCAGGGGCACTGTAATTCACAAACCTGCAGAGTTATAAATGACAGCTATCCTCCAAAAATATTTTGAAGTAAGCCTGCGAAGGGGACTTGAAAATGGGGCAGAATTTCAGGAAAACGATTGCAGGGGGTAGACTGGAATTGCCCTGAAAGCATAGGAAAAGAGGCACAACGTCGACAATGATGCACTTGGCCAAAAAGGGCGTATGCGTTTTTTCCTGAATATATTCAGGAAAAAACGCATATGCCCTTTTTGGCCAACCAAGCAAGCCTGTAAAGGAAATCTGCACTACAACGAAATCTCACTGCCCCCCCGGGCAAAAGGGCCATCTGAAAAAAGTGTAAAATCCAGAAAGGTAGGACAGGATATGGAGAACAGGGAGCCTTGTTATGCTGATGGGCAGGATGTAAATTGTGAACAGCCACCCTGGAGAAGTGTATGGTGTTTCCTGAAACACGTAAGAAATAAAGCAACACAGCCTATGGCAATTGCAATTATCGTCCTATTGCTTAGGGAAATTAAAATCAAAAACAGAGAGCCACCCCAAAGTTTGGGACGGCTGTGTTCCCAAGAAGCCCGTCTACAGTATCAGGTAAATATCCCAGAAAGCAAAAAATGGATAAAGAAGTTGTGGCACGTACGTGCAATGCAATATCACTCAGCAATGAAATCTGTGTCATCAGGCCCGTAGCGGCATAGTGAGTGGATGCAGGTACGGTGATTCTACGTGAACTACGTCACACCGAAAAAGAAATATCATAAGATATCACTAACACACGGAATGTAAACTTGACTACACATGAACTGAATTACAAAACAGAACAGGGTATCAAATTTAGAAAACCAACTAGTGCTTGCTTATGGGGAAAGGTGCCTTGGGGTGCTGCATAAAACCAGAGACTGAAATTAGCACAGATAACATTCCATCAGCCAAATATGTAATAGACAAGACCTACTCCTTGCTCAACGAAATGGACTCAACCCAACATATTCAACGCGTAGGAATACACCTGACTAGGAAGAATCTTAAAACCCATGGATTTATATGTCTCCGTAAGAGAATCAAGCGTGTGTACAGCGGCATAAACGCAGCAGTGAAAATCCGAGAAATCCCATTATCAAAATAAATTTCAAAAACAAAACACAAAGACAGTGAAATAGAGAGCAATTCTTAAATAATTCACTCAGGGCATGTGATGCAACCGGGATTTAACACATCTACATACAGAGCTGGTTGAGACATAAGGCTGGACACTTCAGGCTGATAGCATTGGTGAGTTTCAGTGAGCAAATGCAGACCCTTTGAAGTCATTCTGCATGGTACTCATTCCATGGGTCCCAACTCTCCAGGTTCAAGGGATTCTTCCTCCAGTTAAAACATGCATGGGAAACCCAGAGTATCGTCCACAGTGTGATTGGGAAATGATTTAAAATGCATCTCAGTTTTCGTATCCTGGTCCTCGGGTTCACCATTCCAGATGCTTTACTAACACTCTCCCCGCTTGGAGAGTCAGTGCCTTTAACCTCCTCTTTGGCACAGCTTGCAATTTCTGTGCAAGATGAACAGGAATAGGGAGAACCAATGAGAGACTAGCTGTAGGTGTCTGCACGGGCAAATGTAAGGCTCATTGCCCACCAGGAAAAGGAATTAAACAAAGGCTCAGTGTGCCCTGCTGGAAACAGATTAGGGCCTGAAGCAATCCTGCGGTTTTGTGCCCAGCTCACAAGAAAGCGAGTTGAAGAAAGGAGCTCAGGGGCACTGTAATTCACAAACCTGCCGAGTTATAAATGACAGCTATCGTCCAAAAATATATTGAAGTAAGCCTGCGAAGGGGACTTGAAAGCCGGGCAGAATTTCAGGAAAATTATTGCAGGGGGTAGACTGGAATTGCCCTGAAAGCATAGGAAAATAGGCACAACGTCGACAATGATGCACTTGGCCAAAAAGGGCGTATGCGTTTTTTTCTGAATATATTCAGGAAAAAACGCATACGCATTTTTGGCCAACCAAGCAAGCCTGTAAAGGAAATCTGCACTACAATGAAATCTCACTGCCCCCCGGGCAAAAGGGCCATCTGAAAAAAGTGTAAAATCCAGAAAGCTAGGACAGGATATGGAGAACAGGGAGCCTTGTTATGCTGATTGGCAGGATGTAAATTGCGAACAGCCACCCAGGAGAAGTGTATGGTGTTTCCTGAAACACGTAAGAAATAAAGCAACACAGCCTATGTCAATTGCAATTAGGGTCCTATTGCTTAGGGAAATTAAAATCAAAAACAGAGAGCCACCCCAAAGTTTGGGACGAATGTGTTCCCAAGAAGTTCGTCTAGAGTACCAGGTAAATATCCCAGAAAGCAAAAAATGGATAAAGAAGTTGTGGCACGTAGGTGCAATGCCATATCACTTAGCAATGAAATCTGTGTCATCAGGCCCGTAGCGGCATAGTGAGTGGATGCAGGTACGGTGATTCTACGTGAACTACGTCACACAGAAAAAGAAACATCATAAGATATCACTAATACACGGAATGTAAACTTGACTACACATGAACTGAATTACAAAACAGAACAGGATCTCAAATTTAGAAAACCAACTAGTGCTTGCTTATGGGGAAAGGTGCCTTGGGGTGCTGCATAAAACCAGAGACTGAAATTAGCACAGATAACATTCCATAAGCCAAATATGTAATAGACAAGACCTACTCCTTGCTCAACGAAATGGACTCAACACCACATATTCAACGCCTAGGAATATACCTGACTAGGAAGAATCTTAAAACCCAGGGATTTATATGTCTCCGTAAGAGAATCAAGCGTGTGTACAGCGGCATAAACGCAGCAGTGAAAATCCGATAAATCCCATTATCAAAATAAATTTCAAAAACAAAACACAAAGACAGTGAAATAGAGAGCAATTCTTAAATAATTCACTCAGGGCATGTGATGCAACCGGGATTGACCACATCTACACCCAGAGCTGGTTGAGACATAAGGCTGGACACTTCAGGCTGATCGCATTGGTGAGTTTCGGTGAGCAAATGCAGACCCCTTGAAGTCATACTGCATGCTACCCATTCCATGGGTCCCAACTCTCCAGGTTCATGGGATTCTTCCTCCAGCTAAAACATGCATGGGAAACCCAGAGTATCGTCCACCGTGTGATTGGGAAACGATTTAAAATGCATCTCAGTTTTCGTATCCTGGTCCTCGGGTTCACCATTCCAGATGCTTTACTAACACTCTCCCCGCTTGGAGAGTCAGTGCCTTTAACCTCCTCTTTGGCACAGCTTGCAATTTCTGTGCAAGATGAACAAGAATAGGGAGAACCAATGAGAGACTAGCTGTAGGTGTCTGCACGGGCAAATGTAACGCTCATTGCCCACCAGGAAGAGGAATTAAACAAAGGCTCAGCGTGCCCTGCCGGAAACAGATTAGGGCCTGAAGCAATCCTGCGGTTTTGTGCCCAGCTCACAAGAAAGCGAGTTGAAGAAAGGAGCTCAGGGGCACTGTAATTCACAAACTTGCAGAGTTATAAATGACAGCTATCCTCCAAAAATATATTGAAGTAAGCCTGCGAAGGGGACTTGAAAGCGGGGCAGAATTTCAGGAAAACGATTGCAGGGGGTAGACTGGAATTGCCCTGAAAGCATAGGAAAAGAGGCAGAACGTCGAAAATGATGCACTTGGCCAAAAAGTGCCTATGCGTTTTTTCCTGAATATATTCAGGAAAAAACGCATACGCCCTTTATGGCCAACCAAGCAAGCCTGTAAAGGAAATCTGCACTACAATGAAGTCTGACTGCCCCCCAGGCAAAAGGGCCATCTGAAAAAAGTGTAAAATCCAGAAAGATAGGACAGGATAAGGAGAACAGGGAGCCTTGCTATGCTGATTGGCAGGATGTAAATTGCCAGCAGCCACCCTGGAGAAGTGTATGGTGTTTCCTGAAACACGTAAGAAACAAAGCAACACAGCCTATGGCACTTCCACTTATGGTCCTATAGCTTACGGAAATTAAAATCAAAAACAGACAGCCACCCCAATATTTGGGACGGCTGTGTTCACAAGAAGCTCGTCTACAGTATCAGGTAAATATCCCAGAAAGCAAAAAATGGATTAAGAAGTTGTGGCACGTACGTACAATGCAATATCACTCAGCAATGAAATCTGTGTCATCAGGCCCGTAGCGGCATAGCGAGTTCATGCAGGTACGGTGATTCTACGTGAACTACGTCAAACAGAAAAAGAAACATCATAAGATATCACTAATACACGGAATGTAAACCTGACTACACATGAACTGAATTACAAAACAGAACAGGGTCTCAAATTTAGAAAACCAACTAGTGCTTGCTTATGGGGAAAGGTGCGTTGGGGTGATGCATAAAACCAGAGACTGAAATTAGCACAGATAACTTTCCATAAGCCAAATATGTAATAGACAAGACCTACTCCTTGCTCAACGAAATGGACCCAACACCACATATTCAACGCCTAGGAATATACCTAACTAGGAAGAATCTTAAAACCCATGGATATATATGTCTCCGTAAGAGAATCAAGAGTGTGTACAGCGGCCGAAACGCAGCAGTGAAAATCCGATAAATCCCATTATCAAAATAAATTTCGAAAACAAAACACAAAGACAGTGAAATAGAGAGCAATTCTTAAATAATTCACTCAGGGCATGTGATGCAACCGGGATTGACCACATCTACACCCAGAGCTGGTTGAGACATAAGGCTGGACACTTCAGGCTGATAGCATTGGTGAGTTTCGGTGAGCAAATGCAGACCCTTTGAAGGCATACTGCATGGTACCCATTCCATGGGTCCCAACTCTCCAGGTTCAAGGGATTCTTCCTCTAGCTAAAACATGCATGGGAAACCCAGAGTATCATCCACCGTGTGATTGGGAAACGATTTAAAATGCATCTCAGTTTTCGTATCCTGCTCCTCGGGTTCACCATTCCAGATGCTTTACTAACACTCTCCCCGCTTGGAGAGTCAGTGCCTTTAACCTCCTCTTTGGCACAGCTTGCAATTTCTGTGCAAGATGAACAGGAATAGGGAGAACCAAAGAGAGACTAGCTGTAGGTGTCTGCACGGGCAAATGTAACGCTCATTGCCCACCAGGAAGAGGAATTAAACAAAGGCTCAGTGTGCCCTGGTGGAAACAGATTAGGGCCTGAAGCAATCCTGCGGTTTTGTGCCCAGCTCACAAGAAAGCGAGTTGAAGAAAGGAGCTCAGGGGCACTGTAATTCACAAACCTGCAGAGTTATAAATGACAGCTATCCTCCAAAAATATATTGAAGTAAGCCTGCGAAGGGGCCTTGAAAGCGGGGCAGAATTTCAGGAAAACGATTGTAGGCGGTAGACTGGAATTACCCTGAAAGCATAGGAAAAGAGGCAGAACGTCGACAATGATGCACTTGGCCGAAAAGTGCGTATGCGTTTTTTCCTGAATATATTCAGGAAAAAACGCATACGCCCTTTTTGGCCAACTAAGCAAGCCTGTAAAAGAAATCTGCACTACAATGAAGTCTCACTGCCCCCCGGGCAAAAGGGCCATCTGAAAAAAGTGTAAAATCCAGAAAGGTAGGACAGGATATGGAGAACAGGGAGCCTTGTTATGCTGATTGGCAGAATGTAAATTGCCAACTGCCACCCTGAAGAAGTGTATGGTGTTTCCTGAAACATGTAAGAAACAAAGCAACACAGTATATGGCACTTCAACTTATGGTACTATAGCTTAGGGAAATTAAAATCAAAAACAGAGAGCCACCCCAATGTTTGGGACGGCTGTGTTCCCAAGAAGCTCGTCTACAGTGCCAAGTATATATCCCAGAAAGCAAAAAATGGATAAAGAAGTTGTGGCACGTACGTACAATGCAATATCACTCAGCAATGAAATCTGTGTCATCAGGCCCGTAGCGGCATAGTGAGTGGATGCAGGTACGGTGATTCTACGTGAACTACGTCACACAGAAAAAGAAACATCATAAGATATCACTAATACACGGAATGTAAACTTGACTACACATGAACTGAATTACAAAACAGAACATGGTCTCAAATTTAGAAAACCAACTAGTGCTTGCTTATGGGAAAAGGTGCCTTGGGGTGCTGCGTAAAAGCAGAGACTGAAATTAGCACAGATAACTTTCCATAAGTCAAATTTTAATAGACAAGACCTACTCCTTGCTCAACGAAATGGACCCAACACCACATATTCAACGCCTAGGAATATACCTGACTAGGAAGAATGTTAAAACGCATGGATATATATGTCTCCGTAAGAGAATCAAGCGTGTGTACAGCGGCTGAAATGCAGCATTGAAAATCCGATAAATCCCATTATCAAAATAAATTTCGAAAACAAAACACAAAGACAGTGAAATAGAGAGCAATTCTTAAATAATTCACTCAGGGCATGTGATGCAACCGGGATTGACCACATCTACACCCAGAGCTGGTTGAGACATAAGGCTGGATACTTCAGGCTGATAGCATTGGTGAGTTTCGGTGAGCAAATGCAGACCCTTTGAATCATACTGCATGGTACCCATTCCAAGGATCCCAACTCTTCAGGTTCAAGGGATTCTTCCTCCAGCTAAAACATGCACGGGAAACTCAGAGTATCATCCACCGTGTGATTGGGAAACGATTTAAAATGTATCTCAGTTTTCGTATGCTGGTCCTCGGGTTCACCATTCCAGATGCTTTACTAACACTCTCCCCGCTTGGAGAGTCAGTGCCTTTAACCTCCTCTTTGGCACAGCTTGCAATTTCTGTGCAAGATGAACAGGAATAGGGAGAACCAATGAGAGACTAGCTGTAGGTGTCTGCACGGGCAAATGTAATGCTCATTGCCCACCAGGAAGAGGAATTAAACAAAGGCTCAGTGTGCCCTGCCGGAAACAGATTAGGGCCTGAAGCAATCCTGCGGTATTGTGCCCAGCTCACAAGAAAGCGAGTTGAAGAAAGGAGCTCAGGGGCACTGTAATTCACAAACCTGCAGAGTTATAAATGACAGCTATCTTCCAAAATTGTATTGAAGTAAGCCTGTGAAGGGGACTTGAAAGCAGGGCAGAATTTCAGGAAAATGATTGAAGGGGGTAGACTGGAATTGCCCTGAAAGCATAGGAAAAGAGGCAGAAATTCGACAATGATGCACTTGGCCAAAAAAGGAGTATGCGTTTTTTCCTGAATATATTCAGGAAAAAACGCATACGCCCTTTTTGGCCAACCAAGCAAGCCTGTAAAGAAATCTGCACTACAATGAAGTCTCACTGCCTCCCGGGCAAGAGAGCCATCTGAAAAAAGTGTAAAATCCAGAAAGGTAGGACAGGATATGGAGAACAGGGTGCCTTGTTATGCTGATTGGCAGGATGTAAATTGCCAACAGCCACCCTGGAGAAGTGTATGGTGTTTCCTGAAACACGTAAGAAATAAAGCAACACAGCCTATGGCAATTGCACTTATGGTCCTATTCCTTAGGGAAATTAAAATCAAAAACAGAGAGCCACCCCAAAGTTTGGGACGGCTGTGTTCCCAAGAAGCCCGTCTACAGTACCAGGTAAATATCCCAGAAAGCAAAAAATGGATAAAGAAGTTGTGGCACGTACGTACAATGCAATATCACTCAGCAATGAAATCTGTGTCATCAGGCCTGTAGCGGCATAGTGAGTGGATGCACGTACGGTGATTCTACGTGAACTACGTCACACAGAAAAAGAAACATCATAAGATATCACTAATACACAGAATGTAAACTTGACTACACATGAACTGAATTACAAAACAGAACAGGGTCTCAAATTTAGAAAACCAACTAGTGCTTGCTTATGGGGAAAGGTGCCTTGGGGTGCTGCATAAAACCAGAGACTGAAATTAGCACAGATAACTTTCCATAAGCCAAATATGTAATAGACAAGACCTACTCCATGTTCAACGAAATGGACCCAACACCACATATTCAACGCCTAGGAATATACCTGACTAGGAAGAATCTTAAAACCCATGGATATATATGTCTCCGTAAGAGAATCAAGCGTGTGTAGAGCGGCCGAAACGCAGCAGTGAAAATCCGATAAATCCCATTATCAAAATAAATTTCGAAAACAAAACACAAAGACAGTGAAATAGAGAGCAATTCTTAAATAATTCACTCAGGGCATGTGATGCAACCGGGATTGACCACATCTACACCCAGAGCTGGTTGAGACATAAGGCTGGACACTTCAGGCTGATAGCATTGGTGAGTTTCGGTGAGCAAATGCAGACCCTTTGAAGTCATACTGCATGGTACCCATTCCATGGGTCCCAACTCTCCAGGTTCAAGGGATTCTTCCTCCAGCTAAAACATGCATTGGAAACCCAGAGTATCGTCCACCGTGTGATTGGGAAACGATTTAAAATGCATCTCAATTTTCGTATCCTGGTCCTCGGGTTCACCATTCCAGATGCTTTACCAACACTCTCCCCGCTTGGAGAGTCAGTGCCTTTAACCTCCTGTTTGGCAGAGCTTGCAATTTCTGTGCAAGATGAACAGGAATAGGGAGAACCAATGAGAGACTAGCTGTAGGTGTCTGCACGGGCAAATGTAACGCTCATTGCCCACCAGGAAGAGGAATTAAACAAAGGCTCAGTGTGCCCTGCCGGAAACAGATTAGGGCCTGAAGCAATCCTGCGGTTTTGTGCCCAGCTCACAAGAAAGCGAGTTGAAGAAAGGAGCTCAGGGGCACTGTAATTCACAAACCTGCAGAGTTATAAATGACAGCTATCCTCCAAAAATATATTGAAGTAAGCCTGCGAAGGGGACTTGAAAGCGGGGCAGAATTTCAGGAAAACGATTGCAGGGGGTAGACTGGAATTGCCCTGAAAGCATAGGAAAAGAGGCAGAATGTCGACAATGATGCACTTGGCCAAAAAGGGCGTATGCGTTTTTTCCTGAATATATTCAGGAAAAAACGCATACGCCCTTTTTGGCCAACCAAGCAAGCCTGTAAAGGAAATCTGCACTACAATGAAATCTCACTGCCCCCCAGGCAAAAGGGCCATCTGAAAAAAGTGTAAAATCCAGAAAGGTAGGACAGGATATGGAGAACAGGGAGCCTTGTTATGCTGATTGGCAGGATGTAAATTGCCAGCAGCCACCCTGGAGAAGTGTATGGTGTTTCCTGTAACACGTAAGAAACAAAGCAACACAGCCTATGGCACTTCCACTTATGGTCCTATAGCTTACGGAAATTAAAATCAAAAACAGACAGCCACCCCAATATTTGGGACGACTGTGTTCACAAGAAGCTCGTCTACAGTATCAGGTAAATATCCGAGAAAACAAAAAATGGATAAAGAAGTTGTGGCACGTACGTACAATGCAATATCACTCAGCAATGAAATCTGTGTCATCAGGCCCGTAGCGGCATAGTGAGTGGATGCAGGTACGGTGATTCTACGTGAACTACGTCACACAGAAAAAGAAACATCATAAGATATCACTAATACACGGAATGTAAACTTGACTACACATGAACTGAATTACAAAACAGAACAGGGTCTCAAATTTAGAAAACCAACTAGTGCTTGCTTATGGGAAAAGGTGCCTTGGGGTGCTGCATAAAAGCAGAGACTGAAATTAGCACAGATAACTTTCCATAAGCCAAATATGTAATAGACATGACCTACTCCTTGCTCAACGAAATGGACCCAACACCACATATTCAACGCCTAGGAATATACCTGACTAGGAACAATCTTAAAACCCATGGATATATATGTCTCCATAAGTGAATCAAGCGTGTGTACAGCGGCCAAAACGCAGCAGTGAAAATCCGATAAATCCCATTATCAAAATAAATTTCGAAAACAAAACACAAAGACAGTGAAATAGAGAGCAATTCTTAAATAATTCACTCAGGGCATGTGATGCAACCGGGATTGACCACATCTACACCCAGAGCTGGTTGAGACATAAGGCTGGACACTTCAGGCTGATAGCATTGGTGAGTTTCGGTGAGCAAATGCAGACCCTTTGAAGTCATACTGCATGGTACCCATTCCATGGGTCCCAACTCTCCAGGTTCAACGGATTCTTCCTCCAGCTAAAACATGCATGGGAAACCCAGAGTATCGTCCACTGTGTGATTGGGAAACGATTTAAAATGCATCTCAGTTTTCGTATCCTGGTCCTCGGGTTCACCATTCCAGATGCTTTACTAACACTCTCCCCGCTTGGAGAGTCAGTGCCTTTAACCTCCTCTTTGGCACAGCTTGCAATTTCTGTGCAAGATGAACAGGAATAGGGAGAACCAATGAGAGACTAGCTGTAGGTGTCTGCACGGGCAAATGTAACGCTCATTGCCCACCAGGAAGAGGAATTAAAGAAAGGCTCAGTGTGCCCTGCTGGAAACAGATTAGGGCCTGAAGCAATCCTGCGGTTTTGTGCCCAGCTCACAAGAAAGCGAGTTGAAGAAAGGAGCTCAGGGGCACTGTAATTCACAAACCTGCAGAGTTATAAATGACAGCTATCCTCCAAAAATATATTGAAGTAAGCCTGCGAAGGGGACTTGAAAGCGGGGCAGAATTTCAGGAAAACGATTGCAGGGGGTAGACTGGAATTGCCCTGAAAGCATAGGAAAAGAGGCAGAACGTCGACAATGATGCACTTGGCCAAAAAGGGCGTATGCGTTTTTTCCTGAATATATTCAGGATAAAACGCATACGCCCTTTTTGGCCAACCAAGCAAGCCTGTAAAGGAAATCTGCACTACAATGAAGTCTCACTGCCCCCCCGGGCAAAAGGGCCATCTGAAAAAAGTGTAAAATCCAGAAAGGTAGGACAGGATATGGAGAACAGGGAGCCTTGTTATGCTGATTGGCAGGATGTAAATTGCCAGCAGACAACCTGGAGAAGTGTATGGTGTTTCCTGAAACACGTAAGAAACAAAGCAACACAGCCTATGGCACTTCCACTTATGGTCCTATAGCGTACGGAAATTTAAATCAAAAACAGACAGCCACCCCAATATTTGGGACGGCTGTGTTCACAACAAGCTCGTCTACAGAATCAGGTAAATATCCCAGAAAGCAAAAAATGGATGAAGAAGTTGTGGCACGTACGTACAATGCAATATCACTCAGCAATGAAATCTGTGTCATCAGGCCTGTAGCGGCATAGTGAGTGGATGCACGTACGGTGATTCTACGTGAACTACGTCACACAGAAAAAGAAACATCATAAGATATCACTAATACACAGAATGTAAACTTGACTACACATGAACTGAATTACAAAACAGAACAGGGTCTCAAATTTAGAAAACCAACTAGTGCTTGCTTATGGGGAAAGGTGCCTTGGGGTGCTGCATAAAACCAGAGACTGAAATTAGCACAGATAACTTTCCATAAGCCAAATATGTAATAGACAAGACCTACTCCATGTTCAACGAAATGGACCCAACACCACATATTCAACGCCTAGGAATATACCTGACTAGGAAGTATCTTAAAACCCATGGATATATATGTCTCCGTAAGAGAATCAAGCGTGTGTACAGCGGCCGAAACGCAGCAGTGAAAATCCGATAAATCCCATTATCAAAATAAATTTCGAAAACAAAACACAAAGACAGTGAAATAGAGAGCAATTCTTAAATAATTCACTCAGGGCATGTGATGCAACCGGGATTGACCACATCTACACCCAGAGCTGTTTGAGACATAAGGCTGGACACTTCAGGCTGATAGCATTGGTGAGTTTCGGTGAGCAAATGCAGACCCTTTGAAGTCATACTGCATGGTACCCATTCCATGGGTCCCAACTCTCCAGGTTCAAGGGATTCTTCCTCCAGCTGAAACATGCATGGGAAACCCAGAGTATCGTCCACCGTGTGATTGGGAAACGATTTAAAATGCATCTCAGTTTTTGTATCCTGGTCCTTGGGTTCACCATTACAGATGCCCTACTAACACTCTCCCTGCTTGGAGAGTCAGTGCCTTTAACCTCCTGTTTGGCACAGCTTGCAATTTCTGTGCAAGATGAACAGGAATAGGGAGAACCAATGAGAGACTAGCTGTAGGTGTCTGCACGGGCAAATGTAACGCTCATTGCCCACCAGGAAGAGGAATTAAACAAAGGCTCAGTGTGCCCTGCTGGAAACAGATTAGGGCCTGAAGCAATCCTGCGGTTTTGTGCCCAGCTCACAAGAAAGCGATTTGAAGAAAGGAGCTCAGGGGCACTGTAATTCACAAACCTGCAGAGTTATAAATGACAGCTATCCTCCAAAAATATATTGAAGTAAGCCTGCGAAGGGGACTTGAAAGCGGGGCAGAATTTCAGGAAAACGATTGCAGGGGGTAGACTGGAATTGCCCTGAAAGCATAGGAAAAGAGGCAGAACGTAAACAATGATGCACTTGGCCAAAAAGGGCGTATGCGTTTTTTCCTGAATATATTCAGTAAAAAACGCATACGCCCTTTTTGGCCAACCAAGCACACCTGTAAAGGAAATCTGCACAACAATGATGTCTCACTGCCCCCCTGGCAAAAGGGCCATCTGAAAAAAGTGTAAAATCTAGAAAGGTAGGACAGGATATGGAGAAGAGGGAGCCTTGTTATGCTGATTGGCAGGATGTAAATTGCCAACAGCCACCCTGGAGAAGTGTATGGTGTTTCCTGAAACACGTAAGAAACAAAGCAACACAGCCTATGGCACTTGCACTTATGGTCCTATAGCTTAGGGAAATTAAAATCAAAAACAGACAGCCACACCAATGTTTGGGACGGCTGTGTTCACAAGAAGCTCGTCTACAGTACCAGGTAAATATCCCAGAAAGCAAAAAATGGATAAAGAAGTTGTGGCACGTACGTACAATGGAATATCACACAGCAATGAAATCTGTGTCATCAGGCCCGTAGCGGCATAGTGAGTGGATGCAGGTACGGTGATTCTACGTGAACTACATCACACAGAAAAAGAAACATCATAAGATATCACTAATACACGGAATGTAAATTTAACTACACATGAACTGAAATACAAAACAGAACAGGGTCTCAAATTTTGAAAACCAACTAGTGCTTGCTTATGGGGAAATCTGCGTTGGGATGTTGCATAAAACCAGAGACTGAAATTAGCACAGATAACTTTCCATAAGCCAAATATGTAATATATAAGACCTACTCCTTGCTCAACGAAATGGACTCAACACCACATATTCAACGCCTAGGAATATACCTGACTAGGAAGAATCTTAAAACCCATGGATTTATATGTCTCCGTAAGAGAATCAAGCGTGTGTACAGCGGCATAAACGCAGCAGTGAAAATCCGATAAATCCCATTATCAAAATAAATTTCAAAAACAAAACACAAAGACAGTGAAATAGAGAGCAATTTTTTTTTTTTTTTTTATGCGTTACGCGGGCCTCTCACTGTTGTGGCCTCTCCCGTTGCGGAGGACAGGCTCCGGACGCGCAGGCTCAGCGGCCATGGCTCACGGGCCCAGCCGCTCCGCGGCATGTGGGATCTTCCCAGACCGGGGCACGAACCCGTCTCCCCTGCATCGGCAGGCGGACTCTCAACCACTGCGCCACCAGGGAAGCCCGAGAGCAATTCTTAAACAATTCACTCAGGGCATGTGATGCAACCGGGATTGACCACATCTACACCCAGAGCTGGTTGAGACATAAGGCTGGACACTTCAGGCTGATAGCATTGGTGAGTTTCGGTGCGCAAATGCAGACCCTTTGAAGTCATACTGCATGTTACCCATTCTATGGGTCCCAACTCTCCAGGTTCAAGGGATTCTTCCTCCAGCTAAAACATGCATGGGAAACCCAGAGTATCGTCCACCGTGTGATTGGGAAACGATTTAAAATGCATCTCAGTTTTCGTATCCTGGTCCTCGGGTTCACCATTCCAGATGCTTTACTAACACTCTCCCCGCTTGGAGAGTCAGTGCCTTTAACCTCCTCTTTGGCACAGCTTGCAATTTCTGTGCAAGATGAACAGGAATAGGGAGAACCAATGAGAGACTAGCTGTAGGTGTCGGCACGGGCAAATGTAATGCTCATTTCCCACCAGGAAGAGGAATTAACCAAAGGCTCAGCGTGCCCTGCTGGAAAGAGATTAGTGCCTGAAGCAATCCTGCGGTTTTGTGCCCAGCTCACAAGAAAGCGAGTTGAAGAAAGGAGCTCAGGGGCACTGTAATTCACAAACCTGCAGAGTTATAAATGACAGCTATCCTCCAAAATTATATTGAAGTAAGCCTGCAAAGGGGACTTGAAAGCGGGGCAGAAATTTAGGAAAACGATTGAAGGGTTAAACTGGAATTGCACTTAAAGAATAGGAAAAGAGGCAGAACGTCGATAATGATGCACTTGTCCAAAAAGTGCGGATGCTTTTTTCCCGAAGTATATTCAGGAAAAAAAACGCATACGCACTTTTTGGCCAACCAAGCAAGCTTGTAAATAAACCTGCACTACAATGAAGTCTCAGTGCCCCCCAGGGCAGAAGGGCCATTTAAAAAAATTGTAAAATCCAGAAACGGAGGACAGGCAATGGAAAACAGGGATCCTTATTATGCTGATGCATATGATGTAAATTGCCGACAGCCATTCTGGAGAAGTGTTATGTGTTTCCTGAAACACGTAAGAAACAAAGCAACACAGCCTATGGCACTTCCACTTATGGTCCTACAGCTTAGGGAAATTAAAATCAAAAACACCCAGCCACCTCAAAGTTTGGGACCTCTCTGTTCACAAGAACCTCGTTTACAGTACCAGGTAAATATCTCAGAGAGCAAACAATGGATAAAGAAGTTGTGGTACGTACGTACAATGGAATATCACTCAGCAATGAAATCTGTGTCAACAGGCCCGTAGCGGCATAGTGAGTGGATTCAGGTATGGTGATTCTACGTGAAATAAGTCACACATAAAAAGAAACATCATAAAATATCACTAATACACAGTATGTAAACTTGACTACACATGAACTGAATTACAAAACAGAACAGTCTCAAATTTAGAAAACCAACTTGTGCTTTCTTATGGAGAAAGGTGTGTTGGAGTGCTGCATAAAACCAGAGACTGAAATTAGCACAGATACCGTTCCATAAGCCAAATATTTAATAGACAAGACCTACTCCTTGCTCAACGAAATGGACTCAACACCACATATTCAACGCCTAGGAATATACCTGACTAGGAAGAATCTTAAAACCCGTGGATATTTATGTCTCCATAAGAGAATCAAGAGTGTGTACAGCGGCATTAACGCAGCAGTGAAAATCCGATAAATCCCAGGGTCAAAAAAAAATTTCAAAAACAAAACACAATGACAGTGAAATAGACAGCAATTCTTAAATAACTCACACAGGGCATGTGATGCAACCTGGTTTACCACATCTACACCCAGAGCTGGGTGAGAGATAATGCTGGACCCTTTGGGCTGATAGCATTGGTGAGGTTCAGTGAACAAATGCAGACCCTTTGATGTCATACTGCCTGGTACCCATTCCATGGTTCCCAACTCTCCAGGTTCAAGGGATTCTTCCTTCTGCTAAAATTTGCATGGGAAACCCAGAGTATGCTCCACCGTGTGACTGGGACACCTTTTTACATGCATGTCTGTTTTCGTCCCCTGGTACTCAGGTTCACCATTCCAGACCCTTTTCTTACACTCTCCCCATTTGGAGAGTCAGTGCCTTTAACCTCCTGTTTGGCACTGTTTGCAATTTCTGTGCAAGATGAACAGGAATACGGAGAACCAATGGGAGACTATCTGTAGGTGTGTGCACGGGCAAATATTTTTTTTAACATCTTTATTGGGGTATAATTGCTTTACAATGGTGTGTTAGTTTTTGCTTTATAACAAAGTGAATCAGCTATACATATACATATGCTCCCTGTGTCTTCCCTCTTGTGTCTCCCTCCCTCCCTCTCTCCCCCTTCCACCCCTCCAGGCTGTCCCAACGCCCCGAGCTAATATCCCTGTGCCTTGCGGCTGCTTCCCCCTTGCTATCTACCTTACTACATTTGTTAGTGTGTATATGTCCATGACTCTCTCTCGCCCTGTCAAAACTCACCATTCCCCCTCCCCATATCCTCAATTCCGTTCTCCAGTAGGTCTGCGCCTCTATTCCTGTCTTATCCCTAGGTTCTTCATGACATTTTTTCCCTTTAAATTCCATATATATGTGTTAGCATACGCTATTTGTCTTTTTCTTTCTGACTTACTTCACTCTGTATGACAGACTCTAGGTCTATCCATCTCATTACAAATAACTCAGTTTCATTTCTTTTTAAGGCTGAGTAATATTCCATTGTGTATATGTGCCACATCTTCTTTATCCATTCGTCCGATGATGGGCGCTTAGGTTCTTTCCATCTCCGGGCTATTGTAACTAGAGCTGCAATGAACATTTTGGTACATGACTCTTTTTGAATTTTGGTTTTCTCAGGGTATATGCCCAGTATGCACGGGCAATTTTAACACTCATTTCCCAACAGGAAAAGGAATTAACCAAAGGCTCAGCATGCCGTGCTGGAACAAGATTAGGGCCTGAAGCAATCTGCGGTTTTGTGGCCAGCTCACAAGAAAGCGAGTTGAGGAAAGGAGCTCAGGGGCACTGTCATTCACATACCTGCAGACTTATAAATGACAGAAATCGTACAAAAATATATTGAATTAAGGCTGCGAAGAGGACTTGAAAGTGGCGCAGAATTGCTGGAATCCGATTTCAGGAGGTAGACGTGAATTGCTCTGAAAGCATAAGAGAAGTGGCAGAACCTCGTCAATGAAGCACTTGGCCAAAAAGGGCATATGCATTTTTTCCAGGGCCATCATTCACGGGAGTAGGAGGCTCCCAGCATGCTCCAGTGGCCAACAGAGGGCCCACGTCGCCAAGGCGATGTGAGCTAGCCAGGCCGGAGTGACCTGACATCAGAGGGCCCACCTCACAGAATGGTAGGGAACCCAGCCAGGATCAGACTCTCCCCAGAGGGCCCACATCACCAAGGTGATGGGAACCAGGCAGGAGTGTCCTCACACCCGTGGGGCCACATCATCAAAAGTTGAGGTACCCAGCACATGTGGCCTCAAACCAGAGGACCCACATCACCATGGGTTTCGGAGTGAGGCAGGCAGGATTAACCTCACAACACATGTCCCATTGTATACAAAAGGTGTGGAAACCAGCAGTTGGATCTTCCTAGCAGGTGGCCCAGAGCACTGAGGCTATGAGATCCAGGCCGGCATGAACTCACAACAGAGGGCCCTCATTGTGATTCTGTAAGCAACCCAGCCGTTGTGACCTCAGAGCAGAAGGCCCACATCCCCATGGGGAAGGGAAACAAGCAGGAGTGTCATCGCAAGAGTGGGCACACATGAAAAAATGTGGGGAGCCCAGCAATTAGTGCCTGATGCCAGAGGGCCCTCATCACCGAGGGGCGGTGGCTCCCAGCCAGCTCCGACTGCTACCAGAGGGGCGACGTCGCCAATGCGGAGTGCGACAACCAGGCAGGAGTGACCTCAGAGCAGAGGGTCCACCTCACAGAAGTGTGAAGAACCAAAGAGGATCAGATTCTCACCAGAGGGCCCACATCACCAAGGGAATGGGAACCAGGCAGGAGTGTCCTCACACTAGTGGGGCCACATCACCGAAAAGTGAGGGACCCAGCACACGTGGCCTCAAACCAGAGGACACACATCACAAGGGAGCTGGGATTGAGGCAGGCAGGAGGAGCCTCAAAACAGAGGGACCATAGAATTAAAGAGGTGAAGAATCCCGCAGTTGGAACCTCCCAGCAGGCGGCCAGGAGCAGCGAGACTATGGGATCCAGGCCGGAGTGATCTCACACCAGAGGGCCGTCATCATGAAACTGTGAGCAACCTAGGCGTTGGGATCTCAGAGCAGAAGGCCCACATTCCCATGGGGTTGGGAACCTGTCAGAAGTGTACTCGCACCACAGGGCACACATCAGAGAATTTAGGGAACCCAGGAGTTAGGGCCTGACGCCAGAGGGCCCTCATTACCAAGGGGAGGAGACTCCAATCAGGCACCAACACCCAACTGAGGTCCCACGTCGCCAAGGTGACGTGTGACAGCCAGGTAGGAGTGACCTCACCGCAGAGGGCCTACCTCACAGAAGGGTGAGGAACACAGCCAGGATAAGACTCTCACCAGAGGGCCCACATCACCAAGGTGATCAGAACCAGGCAGGAGAGTCTTCACACCAGTGTGGCCACATCATAGAAAGGTGAGGAACCCAGCACATGTGGCCTAAACCAGAAGACCCACATCTCCAAGGGGCTCGGAATGAGGCAGGCAGGAGTAGCCTCACAACACAGGGCCCATAGAATAAAAAAGCTGAGGAATCCAGCAATGGGAACCTCCCAGCAGGCGGCCAAGAGCACCAAGTCTATGCGATTCAGGCCGCAGTAAACTCACAGCAGAGGGTCCACATCATGAAACTGCGAGCAACCCAGCCATTTGGACCTCAGAGCAGAAGGTCCACATCCCCAAGGTGTTGGGAGCATGGCAGGAGTGTCCTCGCACCACTTAGCACATATCAGAAAATGTGGGTACCCAGCAGTTAGGGCCTGACGCCAGAGGGCCCTCATCACTGAGGGGAGGAGGCTCCCAGCATGTTCCAACTACCACAAGAGGGCCCACGTCGCCAAGGCGGGGTGTGCCAGCCAGGCAGGAGTGACCTCACAGCAGACGGCCCACCTCAAAGAAGTGTGAGGAACCCAACCAGGATCAGACTCTCACCAGAGGGCCCATATCACCAAGGGGACGGGAACCAGGCACGAGTGTCCTCACACCAGTGGGGCCACATCACTAAAAGATGAGGAAACTGGCACATGTGGCCACAAACCAGAGGACCTACATCACCAAGGGGCTGGGAGTGACACAGGCAGGAGGAGCCTCCCAACACAGGGCCCAAAGAATAAAAAAGGTGAGGAACCCAGCAGTTGGAACTTCCCAGCAGGCGGCCCAGAGTACAGAGGCTATGGGATCTAGGAATGAGTGAACTAACACCAGAGAGCTAACATCAGGAAACTGTGAGCAACCCAGTCGTTGGAACCTCAGAGCAGAAGGCCCATATCGCCATGGGGATGGGAACATTTCACGAGTGTCCTGGCATCACTGGGCTCACATCAGAAAACCTGGGGAGCCCAGCAGTTAGAGCCTGACGCCAGAGGGACCTCATCACCGAGGACAGGAGTCTCCAAAAGGATCCAACTGCCACCAGAGGGCCGACGTCACCAAGGCACTGGGAGCAAGCCAGGCAGGAGTTACCTCAGAGCACAGGGCCCACCTCACAGAACGGTAAGGAACCCAGCCAGGATCAGACTCTCACCAGAGGGGCCACATCACCAAGGGGCTGGGAAACAGGCACGAGTGTCCTCACACCATTGGGGCCACATCATCGAAAGGTGAGGGACCCAGCACACGTGGCCTCACACCAGAGGACACACATCACAACGGGGCTGGGATTGAGGCAGGCAGGAGGAGCCTCAAAACAGAGGGCCCATAGAATAAAAAAGGTGAGGAATCCCGCAGTTGGAACCTCCCAGCAGGCGCCCAGGAGCAGCAAGCCTATGGGATCTAGGCCGGAATGAACGCACATCAGAGGGCCCTCATCATGAAACTGTGAGCACCCCAGCCGTTGGGACCTCAGAGCAGAAGGCCCAAATTCCCATGGGGTTGGGAACCTGACAGGAGTGTACTCGCACCACAGGTCGCACATCTGCAAATTTTGGGAGCCCAGGAGTTAGGGTCTGACGCAAGAGGGCCCTCATTACCGAGGCACGGAGACTCGCAGCAGACACCAACTCCCAACTGAGGGCCCACGTCACCAAGGTGATGTGTGCCAGCCAGGCAGGAGTGACCTCACCACAGAGGGCCTACCTCACAGAAGGGTGAGGAAACCAGCCAGGATAAGACTCTCACCAGAGGGCCCACATCACCAAGGGGATCGGAACCAGGCAGGAGGGTCCTCCCACCAGTGTGACCACATTATAGAAAGGTGAGGAACCCAGAACATGTGGCCTAAAACAGGGGACCCACATCTCCAAGGGGCTAGGAGTGAGGCAAGCAGGAGTATCCTCACAAATCAGAGCCCACAGAATAAAAGTTGTGAGGAATCCAGCAGTTGGAACCGGCCAGTAGGCCGCCCAGAGCACAGAGTCTATTGGATCCAGGCCACAGCAAACTCACAGCAGAGGTCCCACATCATGAAACTGTGAGCAACCCAGCAGATGGGACCTCAGAGCAGAGGGCCCACATCCCTATGGGGATGGGAACCTGACAGGAGTGTCCTCGGCCCACTTCCACGAATCAGAAAATGTGGGAACCCAGCAGTTAGGACCTGAGGCCAGAGGACCCTCATCACCGAGGGGAGGAGGCTCCCAGCAGGCTCCAACTGCCACCATAAGGCCGATGTCACCAAGCCGGGGTGTGCCAACCAGGCAGGAGTGACCTCAGAGCAGAAAGCCCACCTCACAGAAGTGTGAGGAACCCAACAAGGATCAGACTGTCACCAGAGGGCCAACATCACCAAGGGAATGGGAACCAGGCAGGAGTGTCCTCACACCAGTGGGGCTACATCACCATAATTTGAGGGACTCAGCACATGTGGCCTCAAACCTGAGGACACACATCACCAAGGGGCTGGGAGTGAGGCAGGCCAGAGGATCCTCAAAACAGAGGGACCATAGAATAAAAAAGGTGAGGAATCCCACAGTTGGAACCTCCGGCAGGCAGCCAGGAGCAGCGAGGCTATGGGATCTAGGCAGGAGTGAACTCACACCAGAGGGCCCTCATCATGAAACTGTGAGCAACACAGCCGTTGGGACCTCAGAGCAGAAGGCTCACATCCCCATGGGGATGGGAACCTGGCAGGAGTGTCCTTGCACCACTTAGCACGAATCAGAAAATGTGGGAACCCAGCTGTTAGGGCCTGAGGCCAGAGGGCCCTCATCACCGAGGGGAGGAGGCTCCCAGCAGGCTCCAACTGCCACCATATGGCCGACGTTGCCAAGGCGGTGTGTGCCAGCCAGGCAGGAGTGACCTCAGAGCAGAGGGCCCACCTCACAGAAGGGTGAGGAACCTAACCAGGATCAGATTCTCACCAGTGGGCCAACATCACCAAGGTGATGGGAACCAGGCAAGACTGTCCTAACAGCAGTGGGGCCAACATCACCAAGGGAATGGGAACCAGGCAAGAGTGTCCTCACACTAGTGTGCCCACATTATAGAAAGGTGAGGAACACAGCACATGTGGCCTCAAACAAGGGGACACACATCACGAAGGGGCTGGGAGTGAGGCATGCAGGAGGAGACGCACAACCGAGGGCCCATAGAATAAAAAAGGTGAGGAATCGAGAAGTTGGAAACTCCAAGCGGGAGGCCCAGAGCACTGACACTATGGGATACAGGCCAGAGTGAACACACAGCAAAGGGCCCACATCATGAAACTGTGAGCAACCCAGCAGTTGGGACCACAGAACAGAAGTCCCACATGCCCATGGGGATGGGAACCTGGCAGGAGTGACTCGCACCACTGGGCACACATCAGAAAATGTGTGGAGCCCAGCACTTAGGGCCTGACACCAGAAGGCCCTCATCACTGAGGGGAGGAGGCCCCAGCACACTCCAACTGCCACCAGAGGGTCCACGTCGCCAAGGCGACGTGCGCCAGCCAGGGAGGATTGACCTCACAGCAGAGGGCCCACATCATGAAAGTGTGAGCAACCCAGCCGTTAGGACCTCAGAACAGAAGGCCCACACGCTCATGAGGATGGGAACCTGGCAGGAGTGCCCTCGTACCACTTAGCACATATCAGAAAATGTGGGAACCCCGCCATTAGGGTCTGACGCCAGAGGGCCTCATCACCGCGGGAAGGAGGCTCCCAGCAGGCTCCAACTGCCACCAGGGTGCCGAAGTCAACAAGGCGGGTTGTGCCAGCCAGGCAGGAGTGACCTCAGAGAAGAGGGCTCACCTCACGGATGTGTGAGGAACCCAACCAGGATCAGAGTCTCACCAGAGGGCCCACATCACCAAGGGGATGGGAACCAGGCAGGAGTGTCCACACACCAGTGTGGCCACATCATCAAAAGATGAGGAACCCATCACATATGGCCTCAAACCTGAGGACATACATCACCATGTGGCTGGGAGTGAGGCAGGTATCTGGAGGGGCACATTTAACTCTAATTTCCCACCAGGAAGAGGAATTAACCAAAGGCTCAGAGTGCCGTGCCGGAAACTGATTAGGGCCTGAAGCAAACCTGCAGTTTTGTGGCCAGCTTACAAGGAAGCGAGTTAAGAAAGGAGCTCAGGGGCACTGTAATTCACAAACCTGCAGAGATAAATGACAGCTATTGGCAAAAATATATCGAAGTAAGTCTGCAAAGAGGACTTGAAAACGAGGCAGAATTGCAGGAATCATATTTCAAGAGGTAGATTGGAATTGCATTTAAAGCATATGAAAAGCGGCAGATCTTTGACAGTGATGCACATGGACAAAAAGTGCGTATACATTTTTCCTGAATATATTCAGGAAAAAACGCATATGAACATTTTGGCCAACCAAGCACTCCAGCAATGGAAATCCACACTACAATGAAGTCACATTTCCCATTCGTCAAAAAGGCCATCTGAATAAAGTGTAAAAACCAGAAAAACAGGACAGGCCATGGAGAACAGGGAGCCGTGTTATGCTGATGGGCGGGATGTAAATTGCCAACAGACACTCTGGAGATGTTCATGGTGTATCCTGAAACATCTAAAAAACAAAGCTACAGAGCCTAGGGCACTTCCACTTTTGGCCCTATAGCTTAGGAAAATTAAAATCAACAAGACACAGCCAACACAAAATTTAGGGCTGCTGTGTTTACAAGAACCTCGAGTCCAGTACAAATTAAATATCCCAGAAAGAAAAAAATGGATAAAGAAGTTGTGCTACTTACGTACAACGGAATATCACTCAGCAGTGAAATCAATGTCATCAGGCCTGTAGCAGCAAATTGAGTGGATTTAATTATGATGATTCTAAGAGAAATATGTCACACAAAGAAAGATAATTATCATAAGATATCACTAATAGAGGGAGTGTAAACTTGGCTACACATAAACTGAATTACAAAACCGAACAGAGTCTCACATTTAGATAAAAACCTTATGCTTGCTTAAGGGGAAAGTTGAGTTGGGCTGCTGTATAAAAACAGATTGAAATTAGCACACATACCATTCCATAAGCCAAATACGTAATAAACAAGACCTACACTTTGCTCAACGAAATAGACTCATCCATGGTGTATCACCTCACACCTATTAGAATGGGCATCATCAGAAAATCTACAAACAACAAATGCTGGAAACGGTGTGGAGATAAGGAATCCTCTTCCACTATTGTTGGGAACGTAAATTGATACAGTCACTGTGGAGAACATTATGGAGTTTCTTATAAAACTAAGAATAGAATTACCATATGATACAGCAATCCCTCTACTGGGCATATACCAAGACAAAACCATAAATCAAAAAGAGACATTCACCACAATGTTCATTGCATCACTATTTACACTATCCAGGAAATGGAAGCAACCTAAATGCCCACAGACAGACGAATGCATAAAGATGTGGTACATATATAAAATGGGATATTACTAAGCCATAAAAAGGAATGAAATTGGGACATTTGTAGAGACGTTGATGGATCTAGAGACTGTCATACAGAGTGAAGTAAGTCAGAAAGAGAAAAACAAATCTTGTATATTAATGCATATATGTGGAACCTAGAAAAATTGTACAGATGAACCGTTTTGCAAGGCAGAAATAGAGCAATACATGTATACAACAAACGTATGGACAACAAGGGGGGAAAGCTGTTGGGGATGGTGGTGGGAGGAGTTGAGATATTGGGATTGGTATGTATACATTTATATGTATAAAGTAGATAACCAAAAACAGCCTGCTGTATAAAAATATAAAATTAAATTCAAAATAAAAAAATAAAATTAAAAAAAGTAAAACAGAAAAAATATTCTTCCCTTCACATACATGTATTTATATGAACAAATTATTTCCATGCTTATATCTGTAAATACACAAAAGAGGAATAAAATCTACCTTGAACCAAAAATGAAAAAAAGATAAAAAAGAACAGAACCCACCAGTTACACAGAGGAAAACCGTTTCAGGGCACTTGCTCCAATTGCAAACAATTCTGAAGTTGGTCAGTGGTGGGGAATCATCTCCCATTCAGCCAGCATGCTCCTCGCAACAAGCGTCCTCACTGCAAAGCTGGGGGACCGTGCCGAGGTATCTGTGAGTAAACGTGGGCCGAGCCCCAGGCCAGCTGCTGCTGAAATGTTCCCACCCTTCCAAGGCTAAACACCTGAATATGTACAAGGACTTGAAAACCTAGAGGAAGGGCCATGGAGCCACATGAGGGACAGCATGCCAGCCGACTTGGTGCCTGCAGGCCAGCCAGGATGGTCCTGGCCCTGGGTGCTCTTCTGGAAGCTCTCCATTTCCCTGCCTGAGATACCCCTGCTGTCCCGGCCCCCACTGCTTTCTTCCTTCCTCACCTGAGCCCAGGGAGAAATTCCAGCGGCAGGTGTGGGTGACACATCCTCTTCTTTAGCAGGTAGCATCTTGGCAACTGCTGCAGAAAGTCCAGCAGAGCCCCACTCACACTGGGACACCCACAAAGCCGTGGCCTCTCACTCCCTCCCACCAGCCCAGCCCCGAGACTGCTGACAGGGCAGAGAAAATGGCGTCAGGCACAGCTGCAGGGGCTCTTGCTGCCTGGAGCAGTGTTTATATTGATCTCAACCCAGGCACACCTGGGGAGGGCTGGCCGGCACGGTCAGGCTTCCCAAGCCAGCCAATAATCACCCCTCAGGGGCTCACAGTTGCTGAAAATGGAACTTGCTGAATTGGCCAGGTCCAAGGAACAGGTGTGGGCTCCTGAGAGTCAGGATAGACAAGGGGCTGCAGCTCTGGCTTGTTTTCTAATTATATTATCTGGCCCATGAGTGGGAGACAACTTCAAGAAAACCCTCTCCTAATGAGAGGAACCCAGGAGTCAGGGAGAGGAGGGGTGGGTGGTGGTTGGAGACAGAGGCCTGGTGCCCCGGGTGCAGTGGAAGTCTCTGGAAGACCAGGTGGAGGAGGCCGCACAGAGTGATGCCCAGGGTCACAGACCTGTCAGAGCTGCTGTTTGTTAGTTCAAGTCCTGCTCTGAGGTGCTCTGTGTCAGATCTGAGCGACAGGTGAGCTGGGAGTGCTCTGCAATGAGGGCTATGTGCACGGTTCCTGTGTGCCCAGCCCTGCCAAGGTACCTGCAAGGGTAGCTCTGTATCCTGGGAGGGGCCTGACCACGGGAGCCCCATGGACTGCAGAGGACCTGCCCAGGGAATCCCATATCCTGGGAGGGGCCTGAACACGAGAGCCCCGTGGGCTGGGGTGGGGGTAGGGTACCTGCCCAGGTGAGCTCCATATCCTGGGATTGGCCTGACCTCGAGAGCCCCATGGGCTGCTGGAGTCCTGGTAAAGGATGTCAGGACAGTCAGTGAAGCCACTGAGGATATACCTCCAGTAGTTCCTAAATCCTACACCCTGCTGGTCATTCTACCAACCACCAGGACTTGGTATTCTGTATTAGTCTTCACTGATGCCTTCTTTTGTATTCCATTAGTCCCAGAGTCACAAGAAATTTTGGCTTGTGAGTGACAGGACTCAACATACAACTAAAACAATACTTCCAGGCTGTCTTGCCCCAAGGGTTCAAAAATTCCCACACCATCTTTGGGGAAAGCTCAGCTAAAGACCTAAAAGTTCTACCTCTGGAAAAGGAAACACTCCTTCAATATTCAGACGACATTCTGATCGCCAGCCCTACTAAGGAGGCCTCAGAACTACCAAGCCAATAAAGGATAGAAGTTGTCCACGAAAAAGCTCAAGTATCACAGACTACGGTGACCTGCCTGGGCTTCATTCTCACAGAAGGTCGGAGAAGCCCATCCCAGGAAAGGGAAGAAACAATTTACAGCCTTACCCCTTTCTGAAACTAGAAGACAGCTTAGGGGTTCCTGGGGAAGCCAGGGTTTCCTGCCTCTGGATCCCTAACTACAGTCTACTAGCTGGGCCTCTATATGAAACACTGAAAGGAAAAGATGATGATCCTTTTGAATAGAATCCAGAAGTGGCCTTTCAAGAATGGAAAGAGCAGTCAATTCAGACCCTTGCCCGGGAACTCCCTAATTTAGCTAAACCCTTTGACCTTTACATTCCTGGTGAAAGGTGAATCGCCATTGGAGTATTAGTGCAAAAACTGGGACCACTTGAAATGGAACAATGCAAGAATGCCATCCAGGTAGGATAAACTATGGTCACCAAGGGGCTTGGCCCACCGCCACATCTGGCCAAGATACTGGTGGTATCTGAAAACCTGGAAATCAGCAGCCCAAAGGCCACCTCCCTTCTAATGGAAACGGACCCCACGTGGTGATCCTAACCCCCAACCATGCCCTGAAGTTGAAGGGTTTGCTCCGTGGGCACACTGACCTCGATTGAGGAGGCCCTCCAACTCCAACCTCCAGAGAGATAACCGGGGGCAACGGGGCACCATGACGACCCGTGTGACCATCACTTGACCTGGAGTTTCTCTCATAAAACAACAAGAGTGTGTCCCAAAAGAGTAGACTACTGCTTGCAGTACTTACTGTACCCAGAGGGGAGCTAATAATCTTGGCGGGGGAACCGTATATCATGCTGTCACCATAGAAAAGCCTACAGACACCCTGATGATGGTGTCCAATAAGACCGGCTTGACTCCTGTTTACTTCCAAAGGCTCTTGACTCAGTGACCATCATGATCCTTCATCACCACTGACCCTGGACTGTCTGGGAGCTGAGCGGGCAGGATCCTGACACCTGGTGCTGTTTTTACGTTAATTCAGGGGCCTAATGGAAGAAAGCGCAGACTGTTGGTCAGAGCATCTAGGCTGGCAGAAACGGTCAGTCAGAGCATCTAGGCTGGCAGAAACGGTCAGCCTAAGGTGGCCGAACAAATGTGGGGCGGAGTGAAACTGGACCTCACAGCGCCACTGCACATCTCCTTTCTGGACCCTTAAAGGTCATTAGAATCTATAACACTTCCAATACTGGTGCTCAGGTGGACGAGCAGGGAGGCAGGAGGCCTGGGGACAATCAACGTCACCTGGAGGCTGCTGGGGAGAAGTTCTGACCCTCGCCCACGGGTATGAAGCCTCCTAACTCAGCACTCAGCAGTTACAGAAGAAGGGTCTGCACCCGCAGCACTCCAAGAATGAGGAAAGGGACAAAAGGCAGAAGAGAAGTTTGTCCCAGGCAAAGCCCCTTAAAAATGCCTGGGAGATAAAAATAGAATCTGGGCAATAAAATAAAGTCTAACCATTTTAATCCTTTGTGCTTTGTCTAATTTCAGGTGCTCCTAGTGTCCCGCATACAGAGGTTCCACACCCAGCACTTCAGACCAGATTTCCTAGAGCAGAATGGCTCGATGACACTTCAGCTCCTGGGGCCCAGTTCAGACTCCGTGACATAGAGCCTGAGCTGCAGCCAACCAGGTCCTCGAGAGCTCAGCCCCCTCCCTCCCAGTGACTCTGACAGGATCTCTACACAGCAGCCCAGCCCACAGCCCACAGGGTAGCACCTCTCCATTCTCTGATCAAAATATAAAGTTTCCTTTGCTTTTGAACCAAACTCAGTCTCGATCTATTGGCTCCAATGACACTGGGCAGGGGGACACTTGTTGGCGTCCACTCTGGAGGATCAGTAACAGAAATTGAGAACATTGTAACTTCAATGAACAGATGTGTGAGCCAAACTGTAATTAACATAGAACAGTGTATAAGGCTCGGGTAAAATAAGATGTTTCTAACACTTCCATTTGATATTTCCATCACTTTCTTATAAGCAAGTTCAGTGAAAAGGTTTGTCTTCTTTGTCAGGTCAATATTAGAGAAACAAAGTGATTTCTTTCCAAGGATGTACATCTAATAATCTTGGTTAAAGCTTCAATCTTGTTTTAAATGCTTTTGCATTGAAAGTGATACCTCTCTTTCAGCTCCCCCATTTCTGAGAAGCATAAAATCTTATAATTTATTATTACCAAAGGGAAGTGGTAGGAGGAGGGATAAATTAACAGTTTGGGATTAACACATACACACTGCTATGTATGAAATCATCAGCAAGGAACTACTGTATAGCACAGGGAACTACACTCAATATTTTGCAATAACCTATAAGGGGAAATGATCTGAAAAAGAATAGATATTTTTATTGACATCATCCATCAATGACAGTAAAAATGGAATCTAAGGGAAGACAGTGGTGAGTGCTTCTGACCCTGAAGACTTCAATCATCTAAAGTTTGGACTCTGCCTACTTCCCAAGGCCCTTAATGAACATATGTGTAGCCGTAGCTTAAAAAATTCCCCAGTTTGGGTTGCGGAGAGACACTGATATTGAAAATCCCCTGGTGTTCTCCTCACATGAATGGGACCCTTCCTACACCTAAAACATGCCTGTCACACCCAGAGGATGGTATACCGTCTGATCGGGAAAAGTTTGGAAAAGGCATCTCATCTCCTCATCTCTTGGTGCTAGGGTTCACCACTCCAGCGTCTTTACTAACAGTCTCCCCACTTGGAGATGTCAGCACTGTCAACATCCTGTTGCATACAGTTTGGAATTTGTCCAGAGGATGAAGCAGAAGGAGGAGGAACAATGAGAGACAAGTCCTAAGTGTTCGGACAGGCACATGCCACTCTAATTTCCAATCAGGAAGACGAATTGACCAAAGGCTAGGGTTGCCCATGGAAACAGAATAGGGCTTGAGGAATCCTGATGCTTTGTGGCCAGTTCCCATAAACACAAGTTGGAAAATGGAACTCAGGGGCACTAAAATTCACGAAACTGCAGAGTTGAAAATATCTATCACTGAAAATTGTCTTGAGGAAAGTCAGAGAAAAGGACTTGTAAGCAACGGAGAATGGCAGGAAAGGGATTGGAAGAGGTAGAAAGGACTCGCCATTAAGCACAAGAAAAGGGGCTGAACATTGCCAACATTGCAGTTGGCCAAAAAGGGTGTATGCGTCTTTTTCTGTATATATTCAAGAAAAGGGCATACACTTTTTTAGCCAACCAAACAGGTGGGCACTGGAAATCAATACTACAAAACATATCACTTTGCATCAGTCAGAAGAGCCGTCCTCATAAAGTGTAAACACCAGAAATGCAGGACAGGGCAAGGAGAAAAGGGAGCCCTGTGAGTCTTATAGTGGAAATGTATATTGCCAACGGTCACTCTGGATAAGTCTATTGTGTTTACTAAAGCATCTAAAAAATGAGCTACCGAGCACAGGGCACTTGCACTCATGGACGTATATCTTGGGAAAAACAAAAATCGAGAGGACACAGGCACCCCAATGTTTACCACCTCTCTGTTTAAAAGATCCTCGACTAGGATATAACTTAAATGTATCTGCAGAGAAAAAACGGACAGAGATGTGGTGCTTATGTAGAGTGGAATATTACTCAGCCTGGAAATCAATGAAATACGGCCAGTTATAACAACTCCAGAGGAGTTACGTGTGATCATTCGAAGTCACATAATTCAAAAAGAAAAAGACATAAGATATCACTAATACATGGAATGTTAACATGGCTACACATGAACTGAATTACAAAAGAGAAGAGGGTTTCAAATTAAGAAAACCAACTTATGCTTCCTTAAGGGGAAAGGTGAGTTGGGGTGCTGCATAAAACCAGAGATTGAAATTAGCACAGATACCATTCCATAAGCCAAATATGTAATAGTCAAGACCTACTCCTTGCTCAACGAAATGGACTCAACACGCCATATTCAATGCCGAAGAATATACCGTATTAGTAAGAATCTTAAAACCCATGGACTTATATGTCTCCATAAGAGAATCAAGCGCGTGTACAGCGGCATAAACGAAGCAGTGAAAATCCGATAAATCCCATTATTAAAATAAATTTCAAAAACAAAACACAAAGACAGTGAAATAGAGAGCAAGTCTTAAATAATTCACTCAGGGCATGTGATGCAACCTAGATTTACCACATCTACACCCAGAGCTGGTTGAGACATAAGGCTGGACACTTCAGGCTGATAGCATTGGTGAGTTTTGGTGAACAAATGCAGATCCTTTGAAGTCATACTGCATGGTACCCATTCCAAGGGTCCCAATTTTCCATGTTCAAGGGATTCTTTCTTCAGCTAAAACATGCGTGGGAAACGCCGAGTACGGTCCACCGTGTGATTAGGAAACGATTTAAAATGCATCTCAGTTTTCGTATCCTGGTCCTCGGGTTCACCATTCCAGACGGTTTACTAACACTCTCCCCGCTTGGAGAGTCAGTGCCTTTAACCTCCTGTTTGGCACAGCTTGCAATTTCTGCGCAAGATGAACAGGAATAGGGAGAACCAATGAGAGACTAGCTATAGGTGTCTGCACGGGCAAATATAACGCTCATTTCCCACCAGGAAGAGGAATTAACCAAAGGCTCAGTGTGCCCTACCGGAAACAGATTAGGGCCTGCAGGAATCCTGCGGTTTTGTGCCCAGCTCACAAGAAAGCGAGTTGAAGAAAGGAGCTCAGGGGCACTGTAATTCACAAACCTGCAGAGTTATATATGACAGCTATCCTCCAAAAATATATTGAAGTAAGCCTCCGAAGGGGACTTGAAAGCGGGGCACAATTTCAGGAAAACGATTGCAGGGTGTAGACTGGAATTGCCCAGAAAACATAGGAAAAGAGGCAGAACGTCGACAATGGTGCACTTGGCCAAAAAGTGCGTATGCATTTTTTCCTGGATATATTCAGGAAAAAACGCATACGCCCTTTTTGGCAAACCAAGCAAGCCTGTAAAGGAAATCTGCACTACAATGAAATCTCACTGCCCCCCACACCCGGGCAAAAGGGCCATCTGAAAAAAGTGTAAAATCCAGAAAGGTAGGACAGGATATGGAGAACAGGGAGCCTTGTTATGCTGATTGGCAGGATGTAAATTGTGAACAGCCACCCTGGAGAAGTGTATGGTGTTTCCTGAAACACGTAAGAAATAAAGCAACACAGCCTATGGCAATTGCACTCATGGTCCCAAAGATTACGGAAATTAAAATCAAAAACAGACAGCCACCCCAATGTTTGGGATGGCTGTGTTCACAAGAAGCTCGTCTACAGTACCAGGTAAACATCCCAGAAAGCAAAAAATGGATAAAGAAGTTGTGGCACGTACGTGCAATGCAATATCACTCAGCAATGAAATCTGTGTCATCAGGCCCGTAGCGGCATAGTGAGTGGATGCAGGTACGGTGATTCTACGTGAACTACGTCACACAGAAAAAGAAACATCATAAGATATCACTAATACACGGAATGTAAACTTGACTACACATGAACTGAATTACAAAACAGAACAGGGTCTCAAATTTAGAAAACCAACTAGTACTTGCTTATGGGGAAAGGTGCGTTGGGGTGCTGCATTAAACCAGAGACTGAAATTAGCACAGATAACTTTCCATAAGCCAAATATGTAATAGACAAGACCTACTCCTTGCTCAACGAAATGGACTCAACACCAGATATTCAACGCCTAGGAATATACCTGACTAGGAAGAATTTTAAAACCCATGGATTTATATGTCTCCGTAAGAGAATCAAGCGTGTGTACAGCGGCATAAATGCAGCAGTGAAAATCCGATAAATCCCATTATCAAAATAAATTTCAAAAACAAAACTCAAAGACAGTGAAATAGAGAGCAATTTTTACTAATTCACTCAGGGCATGTGATGCAACAGGGATTTACCACAACTACACCCAGAGCTGGTTGAGACATAAGGCTGGACACTTCAGGCTGATAGCATTGGTGAGTTTCGGTGAGCAAATGCAGACCCTTTGAAGTCATACTGCATGGTACCCATTCCATGGGTCCCAACTCTCCAGGTTCAAGGGATTCTTCCTCCAGCTAAAACATGCATGGGAAACCCAGAGTATCATCCACCGTGTGATTGGGAAACGATTTAAAATGCATCTCAGTTTTCGTATCCTGGTCCTCGGGTTCACCATTCCAGATGCTTTACTAACACTCTCCCCGCTTGGATAGTCAGTGCCTTTAACCTCCTCTTTGGCACAGCTTGCAATTTCTGTGCAAGATGAACAGGAATAGGGAGAACCAATGAGAGACTAGCTGTAGGTGTCAGCACGGGCAAATGTAACGCTCATTTCCCACCAGGAAGAAGAATTAAACAAAGGCTCAGCATGCCCTGCTGAAAACAGATTAGGGCCTGAAGCAATCCTGCGGTTTTGTGCCCAGCTCACAAGAAAGCGAGTTGAAGAAAGGAGCTCAGGGGCACTGTAATTCACAAACCTGCAGAGTTATAAATGACAGCTATCCTCCAAAAATATATTGAAGTAAGCCTGCGAAGGGGACTTGAAAGCGGGGCAGAGTTTCAGGAAAACGATTGCAGGGGGTAGACTGGAATTGCCCTGAAAGCATAGGAAAAGAGGCAGAATGTCGACAATGATGCACTTGGCCAAAAAGGGCATATGCGTTTTTTCCTGAATATATTCAGGAAAAAACGCATACGCCCTTTTTGGCCAACCAAGCAAGCCTGGAAAGGAAATCTGCACTACAATGAAGTCTCACTGCCCCCCTGGCAAAAGGGCCATCTGAAAAAAGTGTAAAATCCAGAAAGGTAGGATAGGATATTGAGAACAGGGAGCCTTGTTATGCTGATTGGCAGGATGTAAATTGCCAGCAGCCACCCTGGAGAAGTGTATGGTGTTTCCTGAAACACGTAAGAAACAAAGCAACACAGCCTATGGCACTTCCACTTATGGTCCCAAAGATTACGGAAATTAAAATCAAAAACACACAGCCACCCCAATATTTGGGACGGCTGTGTTCACAAGAAGCTCGTCTACAGTATCAGGTAAATATCCCAGAAAGCAAAAAATGGATAAAGATGTTGTTGGACGTACGTACAATGCAATATCACTCAGCAATGAAATCTGTGTCATCAAGCCCGTAGCGGCATAGTGAGTGGATGCAGGTACGGTGATTCTACGTGAACTACGTCACACAGAAAAAGAAACATCGTAAGATATCACTAATACACGGAATGTAAACTTGAATACACATGAACTGAATTACAAAACAAAACAGGGACTCAAATTTAGAAAACCAACTAGTGCTTGCTTATGGGGAAAGGTGCGTTGGGGTGCTGCATAAAACCAGAGACTGAAATTAGCACAGATAACTTTCCATAAGCCAAATATGTAATAGACAAGACCTACTCCTTGCTCAACGAAATGGACCCAACACCACATATTCAACGCCTAGGAATATACCTGACTAGGAAGAATCTTAAAACCCATGGATATATATGTCTCCGTAAGAGAATCAAGCGTGTGTACAGCGGCCGAAACGCAGCAGTGAAAATCCGATAAATCCCATTATCAAAATAAATTTCGAAAACAAAACACAAAGACAGTGAAATAGAGAGCAATTCTTAAATAATTCACTCAGGGCATGTGATGCAACCGGGATTGACCACATCTACACCCAGAGCTGGTTGAGACATAAGGCTGGACACTTCAGGCTGATAGCATTGGTGAGTTTCGGTGAGCAAATGCAGAACCTTTGAAGTCATACTGCATGGTACCCATTCCATGGGTCCCAACTCTCCAGGTTCAAGGGATTCTTCCTCCAGCTAAAACATGCATGGGAAACCCAGAGTATCGTCCACCGTGTGATTGGGAAACGATTTAAACTGCATCTCAGTTTTCGTATCCTGGTCCTCGGGTTCACCATTCCAGATGCTTTACTAACACTCTCCCCGCTGGAGAGTCAGTGCCTTTAACCTCCTCTTTGGCACAGCTTGCAATTTCTGTGCAAGATGAACAGGAATAGGGAGAACCAATGAGAGACTAGCTGTAGGTGTCTGCACGGGCAAATGTAACGCTCATTGCCCACCAGGAAGGGGAATTAAACAAAGGCTCAGCATGCCCTGCTGAAAACAGATTAGGGCCTGAAGCAATCCTGCGGTTTTGTGCCCAGCTCACAAGAAAGCGAGTTGAAGAAAGGAGCTCAGGGGCACTGTAATTCACAAACCTGCAGAGTTATAAATGACAGCTATCCTCCAAAAATATATAGAAGTAAGCCTGCGAAGGGGACTTGAAAGCGGGGCAGAATTTCAGGAAAACGATTGCAGGGGTAGACTGGAAATGCCCAGATAGCATAGGAAAAGAGGCAGAACGTCGACAATGGTGCACTTGGCCAAAAAGTGCGTATGCATTTTTTCCTGAATATATTCAGGAAAGAACGCATACGCCCTTTTTCGCAAACCAAGCAAGCCTGTAAAGGAAATCTGCACTACAGTGAAGTCTCACTGCCCCCTGGGCAAAAGGGCCATCTGAAAAAAGTGTAAAATCCAGAAAGGTAGGACAGGATATGGAGAACAGGGAGCCTTGTTATGCTGATTGGCAAGATGTAAATTGCCATCAGCCACCCTGGAAAACTGTATGGTGTTTCCTGAAACCCATAAGAAACAAAGCAACACAGCCTATGGCACTTCCACTTATGGTCCCAAAGATTACGGAAATTAAAATCAAAAACCGACAGCCACCCCAATATTTGGGACGGCTGTGTTCACAAGAAGCTCGTCTACAGTACCAGGTAAATATCCCAGAAAGCAAAAAATGGATAAAGAAGTTGTGGCACGTACGTGCAATGCAGTATCACTCAGCAATGAAATCTGTGTCATCAGGCCCTTAGCGGCATAGTGAGTGGATGCAGGTACGGTGATTCTACGTGAACTACGTCACACAGAAAAAGAAACTTCATAAGATATCACTAATACACGGAATGTAAACTTGACTACACATGAACTGAATTACAAAACAGAACAGGGTCTCAAATTTAGAAAACCAACTAGTGCTTGCTTATGGGGAAAGGTGCCTTGGGGTGCTGCATAAAACCAGAGACTGAAATTAGCACAGATAACATTCCATAAGCCAAATATGTAATAGACAAGACCTACTCCTTGCTCAACGAAATGGACTCAACACCACATATTCAACGCCTAGGAATATACCTGACTAGGAAGAATCTTAAAACCCATGGATATATATGTCTCCGTAAGAGAATCAAGCGTGTGTACAGCGGCCGATACGCAGCAGTGAAAATCCGATAAATCCCATTATCAAAATAAATTTCGAAAACAAAACACAAAGACAGTGAAATAGAGAGCAATTCTTAAATAATTCACTCAGGGCATGTGATGCAACCGGGATTGACCACATCTACACCCAGAGCTGGTTGAGACATAAGGCTGGACACTTCAGGCTGATAGCATTGGTGAGTTTCGGTGAGCAAATGCAGACCCTTTGAAGTCATACTGCATGGTACCTATTCCATGGGTCCCAACTCTACAGGTTCAAGGGATTCTTCCTCCAGCTAAAACATGCATGGGAATCCCACAGTATGGTCCACCGTGTGATTGGGAAACGATTTAAAATGCATCTCAGTTTTCGTATCCTGGTGCTCGTGTTCACCATTTCAGATGCTTTACTAACACTCTCCCCGCTTGGAGAGTCAGTGCCTTTAACCTGTTTGGCACAGCTTGCAATTTCTGTGCAAGATGAACAGGAATAGGGAGAACCAATGAGAGACTAGCTGTAGGTGTCAGCACGGGCAAATGTAACGCTCATTTCCCACCAGGAAGAGGAATTAAACAAAGGCTCAGTGTGCCCTGCTGGAAACAGATTAAGGCCTGAAGCAAACCTGCGGTTTTGTGCCCAGCTCACAAGAAAGCGAGTTGAAGAAAGGAGCTCAGGGGCACTGTAATTCACAAACCTGCAGAGTTATAAATGACAGCTATCCTCCAAAAATATATTGAAGTAAGCCTGCGAAGGGGACTTGAAAGCGGGGCAGAATATAAGGAAAACGATTGCAGGGGGTAGTCTGGAATTGCCCTGAAAGCATAGGAAAAGAGGCAGAACGTCGACAATGATACACTTGGCCAAAAAGGGCGTATGAGTTTTTTCCTGAATATATTCAGAAAAAAACGAATACGCCCTTTTTGGCCAACCAAGCAAGCCTGTAATGGAAATCTGCACCACAATGAAGTCTCACTGCCCCCCGCGCAAAAGGGCCATCTGAAAAAAGTGGAAAATCCAGAAAGGTAGGACAGGATATGGAGAACAGGGAGCCTTGTTATGCTGATTGGCAGGATGTAAATTGCCAGCAGACAACCTGGAGAAGTGTATGGTGTTTCCTGAAACACGTAAGAAATAAAGCAACACAGCCTATGGCAATTGCACTTATGGTCCTATTCCTTAGGGAAATTAAAATCAAAAACAGAGAGCCACCCCAAAGTTTGGGACGGCTGTGTTCCCAAGAAGCTCGTCTACAGTACCAGGTAAATATCCCAGAAAGCAAAAAATGGATAAAGAAGTTGTGGCACGTACGTGCAATGCAGTATCACTCAGCAATGAAATCTGTGTCATCAGGCCCATAACGGCATAGTGAGTGGATGCAGGTACGGTGATTCTACGTGAACTACGTCACACAGAAAAAGAAACATCATAAGATATCACTAATATACGGAATGTAAACTTGACTACACATGAACTGAATTACAAAACAGAACAGGGTCTCAAATTTAGAAAACCAACTAGTGCTTGCTTATGGGGAAAGGTGCCTTGGGGTGCTGCATAAATCTAGAGACTGAAATTAGCACAGATAACATTCCATAAGCCAAATATGTAATAGACAAGACCTACTCCTTGCTCAACGAAATGGACTCAACACCACATATTCAACGCCTAGGAATATACCTGACTAGGAAGAATCTTAAAACCCATGGATATATATGTCTCCGTAAGAGAATCAAGCGTGTGTACAGCGGCCGATACGCAGCAGTGAAAATCCGATAAATCCCATTATCAAAATAAATTTCGAAAACAAAACACAAAGACAGTGAAATAGAGAGCAATTCTTAAATAATTCACTCAGGGCATGTGATGCAACCGGGATTGACCACATCTACACCCAGAGCTGGTTGAGACATAAGGCTGGACACTTCAGGCTGATAGCATTGGTGAGTTTCGGTGAGCAAATGCAGACCCTTTGAAGTCATACTGCATGGTACCTATTCCATGGGTCCCAACTCTTCAGGTTCAAGGGATTCTTCCTCCAGCTAAAACATGCATGGGAAACCCACAGTATGGTCCACCGTGTGATTGGGAAACGATTTAAAATGCATCTCAGTTTTCGTATCCTGGTGCTCGGGTTCACCATTTCACATGCTTTACTAACACTCTCCCCGCTTGGAGAGTCAGTGCCTTTAACCTCCTCTTTGGCACAGCTTGCAATTTCTGTGCAAGATGAACAAGAATAGGGAGAACCAATGAGAGACTAGCTGTAGGTGTGAGCACGGGCAAATGTAACGCTCATTTCCCACCAGGAAGAGGAATTAAACAAAGGCTCAGTGTGCCCTGCTGGAAACAGATTAGGGCCTGAATCAAACCTACGGTTTTGTGCCCAGCTCACAAGAAAGCGGGTTGAAGAAAGGAGCTCAGGGGCACTGTAATTCACAAACCTGCAGAGTTATAAATGACAGATATCCTCCAAAAATATATTGAAGTAAGCCTGCGAAGGGGACTTGAAAGCGGGAGAGAATTTCAGGAAAACGATTGCAGGGGGTAGACTGGAATTGCCCTGAAAGCATAGGAAAAGAGGCAGATCGTCGACAATGATGCACTTGGCCAAAAAGGGCGTATGCGTTTTTTCCTGAATATATTCAGGAAAAAACGCATACCCCCTTTTTGGCCAACCAAGCAAGCCTGTAAAGGAAATCTGCACTAAAATGAAGTCTCACTGCCCCCCGGGCAAAAGGGCCATCTGAAAAAAGTGTAAAATCCAGAAAGGTAGGACAGGATATGGAGAACAGGGAGCCTTGTTATGCTGATTGGCAGGATGTAAATTGCCAGCAGCCACCCTGGAGAATTGTATGGTGTTTCCTGAAACACGTAAGAAACAAAGCAACACAGCCTATGGCACTTCCACTTATGGTCCTATAGCTTACGGAATTTAAAATCAAAAACAGACAGCCACCCCAATATTTGGGACGGCTGTGTTCACAAGAAGCTCGTCTATAGTATCAGGTAAATATCCCAGAAAGCAAAAAATGGATAAAGAAGTTGTGGCACGTACGTACAATGCAATATCACTCAGCAATGAAATCTGTGTCATCAGGCCCGTAGCGGCATAGTGAGTGGATGCAGGTACGGTGATTCTACGTGAACTACGTCACACAGAAAAAGAAACATCATAAGATATCACTAATACAAGGAATGTAAACTTGACTACACATGAACTGAATTACAAAACGGAACAGGGTCTCAAATTTAGAAAACCAACTAGTGCTTGCTTATGGGGAACGGTGCCTTGGGCTGCTGCATAAAACCAGAGACTGAAATTAGCACAGATAACATTCCTTAAGCCAAATATGTAATAGACAAGACCTACTCCTTGCTCAACGAAATGGACTCAACACCACATATTCAACGCCTAGGAATATACCTGACTAGGAAGAATCTTAAAACCCATGGATATATATGTCTCCGTAAGAGAATCAAGCGTGTGTACAGCAGCCGAAACGCAGCAGTGAAAATCCGATAAATCCCATTATCAAAATAAATTTCGAAAACAAAACACAAAGACAGTGAAATAGAGAGCAATTCTTAAATAATTCACTCAGGGCATGTGATGCAACCGGGATTGACCACATCTACACCCAGAGCTGGTTGAGACATAAGGCTGGACACTTCAGGCTGATAGCATTGTTGAGTTTCTGTGAGCAAATGCAGACCCTTTGAAGTCATACTGCATGGTACCTATTCCATGGGTCCCAACTCTTCAGGTTCAAGGGATTCTTCCTCCAGCTAAAACATGCATGGGAATCCCACAGTATGGTCCACCGTGTGATTGGGAAAGGATTTAAAATGCATCTCAGTTTTCGTATCCTGGTCCTCGGGTTCACCATTCCAGATGCTTTACTAACACTCTCCCCGCTTGGAGAGTCAGTGCCTTTAACCTCCTGTTTCGCACAGCTTGCAATTTCTGTGCAAGATGAACAGGATTAGGGAGAACCAATGAGAGACTAGATGTAGGTGTCTGCATGGGCAAATGTAACGCTCATTTCCGACCAGGAAGAGGAATTAACCAAAGGCTCAGCATGCCCTGCCGGAAACAGATTAGGGCCTGAAGCAATCCTGCGGTTTTGTGCGCAGCTCACAAGAAAGCGAGTTGAAGAAAGGAGCTCAGGGGCACTGTAATTCACAAACCTGCAGAGTTATAAATGACAGCTATCCTCCAAAAATATATTGTAGTAAGCCTGCGAAGGGGACTTGAAAGCTGGGCAGAATTTCAGGAAATCTTTTGCAGGGGGTAGACTGGAATTGCCCTGAAAGCATAGGAAAAGAGGCAGAACGTCGACAATGATGCACTTGGCCAAAAAGGGCGTATGCGTTTTTTCCTGAATATATTCAGGAAAAAACGCATACGCCCTTTTTGGCCAACCAAGCAAGCCTGTAAAGGAAATCTGCACTACAATGAAGTCTCACTGCCCCCCGGGTAAAAGGGTCATCTGAAAAAAGTGTAAAATCCAGAAAGGTAGGACAGGATATGGAGAACAGGGAGCCTTGTTATGCTGATTGGCAGGATGTAAATTGCCAGCAGCCACCCTGGAGAAGTGTATGGTGTTTCCTGAAACATGTAAGAAACAAAGCAACACAGCCTATTGCACTTCCACTTATGGTCCTACAGCTTACGGAAATTAAAATCAAAAACAGACAGGCACTCCAATATTTGGGACGGCTGTGTTCCCAAGCAGCTCGTCTACCATATCAGGTAAATATCCCAGAAAGCAAAAAATGGATAAAGAAGTTGTGGCACGTACGTACAATGCAATATCACTCAGCAATGAAATCTGTGTCATCAGGCCCGTAGCGGCATAGTGAGTGGTTGCAGGTACGGTGATTCTACGTGAACTACATCACACAGAAAAAGAAACATCATAAGATATCACTAATACACGGAATGTAAACTTGACTACACATGAACTAAATTACAAAACAGAACAGGGTCTAAAATTTAGAAAACCATCTAGTGCTTGCTTATGGGGAAAGGTTCCTTGGGGTGCTGCATAAAACCAGAGACTGAAATTAGCACAGATAACATTCCATAAGCCAAATATGTAATAGACAAGACCTACTCCTTGCTCAACGAAATGGACTCAACACCACATATTCAACGCCTAGGAATATACCTGACTAGGAAGAATCTTAAAACCCATGGATATATATGTCTCCGTTAGAGAATCAAGGGTGTGTACATTGGCCGAAACGCAGCAGTGAAAATCCGATAAATCCCATTATCAAAATAAATTTCGAAAACAAAACACAAACACAGTGAAATAGAGAGCAATTCTTAAATAATTCACTCAGGGCATGTGATGCAACCGGGATTGACCACATCTACACCCAGAGCTGGTTGAGACATAAGGCTGGACACTTCAGGCTGATAGCATTGGGGAGTTTCGGTGAGCAAATGCAGACCCTTTGAAGTCATACTGCATGGTACCTATTCCATGGGTCCCAACTCTTCAGGTTCAAGGGATTCTTCCTCCAGCTAAAACATGCATGGGAAACCCACAGTATGGTCCACCGTGTGATTGGGAAACGATTTAAAATGCATCTCAGTTTTCGTATCCTGGTCCTCGGGTTCACCATTCCAGATGCTTTACTAACACTCTCCCTGCTTGGAGAGTCAGTGCCTTTAACCTCCTGTTTGGCACAGCTTGCAATTTCTGTGCAAGATGAACAGGAATAGGGAGAACCAATGAGAGACTAGCTGTAGGTGTCTGCACGGGCAAATGTAACGCTCATTTCCCACCAGGAAGAGGAATTAACCAAAGGCTCAGTGTGCCCTGCCGGAAACAGATTAGGGCCTGAAGCAATCCTGCGGTTTTGTGCCGAGCTCACAATAAAGCGAGTTGAAGAAAGGAGCTCAGGGGCACTGTAATTCACAAACCTGCAGAGTTATAAATGACAGCTATCCTCCAAAAATATATTGAAGTAAGCCTGCGAAGGGGACTTGAAAGCGGGGCAGAGTTTCAGGAAAACCATTGCAGGGGGTAGACTGGAATTGCCCTGAAAGCATAGGAAAAGCGCAGAACGTCGACAATGATGCACTTGGCCAAAAAGGGCGTATGCGTTTTATCCTGAATATATTCAGGAAAAAACGCATACGCCCTTTTTGGCCAACCAAGCAAGCCTGTAAAGGAAATCTGCACTACAATGAAGTCTCACTGCCCCCCTGGCAAAAGGGCCATCTGAAAAAAGTGTAAAATCCAGAATGGTAGGACAGGATATGGAGAACAGGGAGCCTTGTTATGCTGATTGGCAGGATGTAAATTGCCAGCAGCCACCCTGGAGAAGTGTATGGTGTTTCCTGAAACACGTAAGAAACAAAGCAAAACAGCCTATGGCACTTCCACTTATGGTCCTATAGCTTACGGAAATTAAAATCAAAAACAGACAGCCACCCCAATATTTGGGACGGCTGTGTTCCCAAGAAGCTCGTCTACAGTATCAGGTAAATATCCCAGAAAGCAAAGAATGGATAAGGAAGTTGTGGCACGTACGTACAATGCAATATCACTCAGCAATGTAATCTGTGTCATCAGGCCCGTAGCGGCATAGTGAGTGAATGCAGGTACGGTGATTCTACGTGAACTACGTCACACAGAAAAAGAAACATCATAAGATATCACTAATACACGGAATGTAAACTTGACTGCACATGAACTGAATTACAAAACAGAACAGGGTCTAAAATTTAGAAAACCATCTAGTGCTTGCTTATGGGGAAAGGTGCCTAGGGGTGCTGCATAAAACCAGAGACTGAAATTAGCACAGATAACATTCCATAAGCCAAATATGTAATAGACAAGACCTACTCCTTGCTCAACGAAATGGACTCAACACCACATATTCAACGCCTAGGAATATACCTGACTAGGAAGAATCTTAAAACCCATGGATATATATGTCTCCGTAAGAGAATCAAGCGTGTGTACAGCGGCCGAAACGCAGCAGTGAAAATCCGATAAATCCCATTATCAAAATAAATTTCGAAAACAAAACACAAAGACAGTGAAATAGAGAGCAATTCTTAAATAATTCACTCAGGGCATGTGATGCAACCGGGATTGACCACATCTACACCCAGAGCTGGTTGAGACATAAGGCTGGACACTTCAGGCTGATAGCATTGTTGAGTTTCGGTGAGCAAATGCAGACCCTTTGAAGTCATACTGCATGGTACCTATTCCATGGGTCCCAACTCTTCAGGTTCAAGGGATTCTTCCTCCAGCTAAAACATGCATGGGAATCCCACAGTATGGTCCACCGTGTGATTGGGAAAGGATTTAAAATGCATCTCAGTTTTCGTATCCTGGTCCTCGGGTTCACCATTCCAGATCCTTTACTAACACTCTCCCTGCTTGGAGAGTCAGTGCCTTTAACCTCCTGTTTCGCACAGCTTGCAATTTCTGTGCAAGATGAACAGGATTAGGGAGAACCAATGAGAGACTAGATGTAGGTGTCTGCATGGGCAAATGTAACGCTCATTTCCGACCAGGAAAAGGAATTAACCAAAGGCTCAGCATGCCCTGCCGGAAACAGATTAGGGCCTGAAGCAATCCTGCGGTTTTGTGCCCAGCTCACAAGAAAGCGAGTTGAAGAAAGGAGCTCAGGGGCACTGTAATTCACAAACCTGCAGAGTTATAAAGGACAGCTATCCTCCAAAAATATATTGTAGTAAGCCTGCGAAGGGGACTTGAAAGCTGGGCAGAATTTCAGGAAATCTTTTGCAGGGGGTAGACTGGAATTGCCCTGAAAGCATAGGAAAAGAGGCAGAACGTCGACAATGATGCACTTGGCCAAAAAGGGCGTATGCGTTTTTTCCTGAATATATTCAGGAAAAAACGCATACGCCCTTTTTGGCCAACCAAGCAAGCCTGTAAAGGAAATCTGCACTACAATGAAGTCTCACTGCCCCCCGGGTAAAAGGGTCATCTGAAAAAAGTGTAAAATCCAGAAAGGTAGGACAGGATATGGAGAACAGGGAGCCTTGTTATGCTGATTGGCAGGATGTAAATTGCCAGCAGCCACCCTGGAGAAGTGTATGGTGTTTCCTGAAACATGTAAGAAACAAAGCAACACAGCCTATTGCACTTCCACTTATGGTCCTATAGCTTACGGAAATTAAAATCAAAAAGAGACAGGCACTCCAATATTTGGGACGGCTGTGTTCCCAAGCAGCTCGTCTACCGTATCAGGTAAATATCCCAGAAAGCAAAAAATGGATAAAGAAGTTGTGGCACGTACGTACAATGCAATATCACTCAGCAATGAAATCTGTGTCATCAGGCCCGTAGCGGCATAGTGAGTGGATGCAGGTACGGTGATTCTACGTGAACTACGTCACACAGAAAAAGAAACATCATAAGATATCACTAATACACGGAATGTAAACTTGACTACACATGAACTAAATTACAAAACAGAACAGGGTCTAAAATTTAGAAAACCAACTAGTGCTTGCTTATGGGGAAAGGTGCCTTGGGGTGCTGCATAAAACCAGAGACTGAAATTAGCACAGATAACATTCCATAAGCCAAATATGTAATAGACAAGACCTACTCCTTGCTCAACGAAATGGACTCAACACCACATATTCAACGCCTAGGAATATACCTGACTAGGAAGAATCTTAAAACCCATGGATATATATGTCTCCGTTAGAGAATCAAGCGTGTGTACAGTGGCCGAAACGCAGCAGTGAAAATCCGATAAATCCCATTATCAAAATAAATTTCGAAAACAAAACACAAACACAGTGAAATAGAGAGCAATTCTTAAATAATTCACTCAGGGCATGTGATGCAACCGGGATTGACCACATCTACACCCAGAGCTGGTTGAGACATAAGGCTGGACACTTCAGGCTGATAGCATTGGTGAGTTTCGGTGAGCAAATGCAGACCCTTTGAAGTCATACTGCATGGTACCTATTCCATGGGTCCCAACTCTTCAGGTTCAAGGGATTCTTCCTCCAGCTAAAACATGCATGGGAAACCCACAGTATGGTCCACCGTGTGATTGGGAAACGATTTAAAATGCATCTCAGTTTTCGTATCCTGGTCCTCGGGTACACCATTCCAGATGCTTTACTAACACTCTCCCTGCTTGGAGAGTCAGTGCCTTTAACCTCCTGTTTGGCACAGCTTGCAATTTCTGTGCAAGATGAACAGGAATAGGGAGAACCAATGAGAGACTAGCTTTAGGTGTCTGCACAGGCAAATGTAACGCTCATTTCCCACCAGGAAGAGGAATTAACCAAAGGCTCAGTGTGCCCTGCCGGAAACAGATTAGGGCCTGAAGCAATCCTGCGGTTTTGTGCCGAGCTCACAATAAAGCGAGTTGAAGAAAGGAGCTCAGGGGCACTGTAATTCACAAACCTGCAGAGTTATAAATGACAGCTATCCTCCAAAAATATATTGAAGTAAGCCTGCGAAGGGGACTTGAAAGCGGGGCAGAGTTTCAGGAAAACCATTGCAGGGGGTAGACTGGAATTGCCCTGAAAGCATAGGAAAAGAGGCAGAACGTCGACAATGATGCACTTGGCCAAAAAGGGCGTATGGGTTTTTTCCTGAATATATTCAGGAAAAAACGCATATGCCCTTTTAGGCCAACCAAGCAAGCCTGTAAAGGAAATCTGCACTACAATGAAGTCTCACTGCCCCCCTGGCAAAAGGGCCATCTGAAAAAAGTGTAAAATCCAGAAAGGTAGGACAGGATATGGAGAACAGGGAGCCTTGTTATGCTGATTGGCAGGATGTAAATTGCCAGCAGCCACCCTGGAGAAGTGTATGGTGTTTCCTGAAACATGTAAGAAACAAAGCAACACAGCCTATGGCACTTCCACTTATGGTCCTATAGCTTACGGAAATTAAAATCAAAAACAGACAGCCACCCCAATATTTGGGACGGCTGTGTTCCCAAGGAGCTCGTCTACAGTATCAGGTAAATATCCCAGAAAGCAAAAAATGCATAAGGAAGTTGTGGCACGTACGTACAATGCAATATAACTCAGCAATGTAATCTGTGTCATCAGGCCCGTAGCGGCATAGTGAGTGAATGCAGGTACAGTGATTCTACGTGAACTACGTCACACAGAAAAAGAAACATCATAAGATATCACTAATACACGGAATGTAAACTTGACTGCACATGAACTGAATTACAAAACAGAACAGGGTCTAAAATTTAGAAAACCATCTAGTGCTTGCTTATGGGGAAAGGTGCCTAGGGGTGCTGCATAAAACCAGAGACTGAAATTAGCACAGATAACATTCCATAAGCCAAATATGTAATAGACAAGACCTACTCCTTGCTCAACGAAATGGACTCAACACCACATATTCAACGCCTAGGAATATACCTGACTAGGAAGAATCTTAAAACCCATGGATATATATGTCTCCGTAAGAGAATCAAGCGTGTGTACAGCGGCCGAAACGCAGCAGTGAAAATCCGATAAATCCCATTATCAAAATAAATTTCGAAAACAAAACACAAAGACAGTGAAATAGAGAGCAATTCTTAAATAATTCATTCAGGGCATGTGATGCAACCGGGATTGACCACATCTACACCCAAAGCTGGTTGAGACATAAGTCTGGACACTTCAGGCTGATAGCATTGGTGAGTTTCGGTGAGCAAATGCAGACCCTTTGTAGTCATACTGCACGGTACCCATTCCATGGGTCCCAACTCTTCAGGATCAAGGGATTCTTCCTCCAACTAAAACATGCATGGGAAACCCAGAGTATGGTCCACCGTGTGATTGGGAAACGATTTAAAATGCATCTCAGTTTTCGTATCCTGGTCCTCGGGTTCACCATTCCAGATGCTTTACTAACACTCGCCCCGCTTGGAGAGTCAGTGCCTTTAACCTCCTGTTTGGCACAGCTTGCAATTTCTGTGCAAGATGAACAGGAATAGGGAGAACCAATGAGAGACTAGCTGTAGGTGTCTGCATGGGCAAATGTAACGCTCATTTCCGACCAGGAAGAGGAATTAACCAAAGGCTCAGCATGCCCTGACGGAAACTGATTAGGGCCTGAAGCAATCCTGCGGTTTTGTGCCCAGCTCACAAGAAAGCGAGTTGAAGAAAGGAGCTCAGGGGCACTGTAATTCACAAACATGCAGAGTTATAAATGACAGCTATCTTCCAAAAATATATTGAAGTAAGCCTGCGAAGGGGACTTAAAAGCTGGGCAGGGCTTCCCTGGTGGCGCAGTGGTTGAGAGTCCGCCTGCCGATGCAGGGGACACAGGTTCGTGCCCCGGTCTGGGAAGATCCCACATGCCATGGAGCAGCTAGGCCCGTGAGCCATGGCCACTGGGCCTGCACGTCCGGAGCCTGTGCTCCACAACGGGAGAGGCCACAACAGTGAGAGGCCCGCGTACCGCAAAAAAAAAAAAAAAAAAAAGCTGAGCAGAATTTCAGGAAAACTTTTGCAGGGGGTAGACTGGAATTGCCCTGAAAGCATAGGAAAAGAGGCAGATCGTCGACAATGATGCACTTGGCCAAAAAGTGCGTATGCGTTTTTTCCTGAATATATTCAGGAAAAAACGCATACGCACTTTTTGGCCAACCAAGCAAGCCTGTAAAGGAAATCTGCACTACAATGAAGTCTCACTGCCCCCCGGGCAAAAGGGTCATCTGAAAAAAGTGTAAAATCCAGAAAGGTAGGACAGTATATGGAGAACAGGGAGCCTTGTTATGCTGATTGGCAGGATGTAAATTGCCAGCAGCCACCCTGGTGAAGTGTATGGTGTTTCCTGAAACACGTAAGAAACAAAGCAACACAGCCTATTGCACTTCCACTTATGGTCCTATACCTTACGGAAATTAAAATCAAAAACAGACAGGCACTCCAATATTTGGGACGGCTTTGTTCCCAAGAAGCTCGTCTACAGTATCAGGTAAATATCCCAGAAAGCAAAAAATGGATAAAGAAGTTGTGGCACGTACGTACAATGCAATATCACTCAGCAATGTAATCTGTGTCATCAGGCCCGTAGCGGCATAGTGAGTGAATGCAGGTACGGTGATTCTAGGTGAACTACGTCACACAGAAAAAGAAACATCATAAGATATCACTAATACACAGAATGTAAACTTGACTACACATGAACTGAATTACAAAACAGAACAGGGTCTCAAATTTAGAAAACCAACTAGTGCTTGCTTATGGGGAAAGGTGCCTTGGGGTGCTGCATAAAACCAGAGACTGAAATTAGCACAGATAACTTTCCATAAGCCAAATATGTAATAGACAAGACCTACTCCTTGCTCAACGAAATGGACTCAACACCACATATTCAACGCCTAGGAATATACCTGACTAGGAAGAATCTTAAAACCCATGGATATATATGTCTCCGTAAGAGAATCAAGCGTGTGTACAGCGGCCGAAACGCAGCAGTGAAAATCCGATAAATCCCATTATCAAAATAAATTTCAAAAACAAAACACAAACACAGTGAAATAGAGAGCAATTCTTAAATAATTCACTCAGGGCATGTGATGTAACCGGGATTGACCACATCTACACACAGAGCTGGTTGAGACATAAGGCTGGACACTTCAGGCTGATAGCATAGGTGAGTTTCGGTGAGCAAATGCAGACCCTTTGAAGTCATACTGCATGGTACCCATTCCATGGGTCCCAACTCTCCAGGTTCAAGGGATTCTTCCTCCAGCTAAAACATGCATGGGAAACCCAGAGTATCGTCCACCGTGTGCTTGGGAAACGATTTAAAATGCATCTCAGTTTTCGTATCCTGGTCCTCGGGTTCACCATTCCAAATGCTTTACTAACACTCTACCCGCTTGGAGAGTCAGTGCCTTTTACCTCCTGTTTGGCACAGCTTGCAATTTCTGTGCAAGATGAACAGGAATAGGGAGAACCAATGAGAGACTACCTGTAGGTTTCTGCACGGGCATATGTAAAGCTCATTTCCCACCAGGAAGAGGAATTAACCAAAGGCTCAGCGTGCCCTGCTGGAAACAGATTAGGGCCTGAAGCAATCCTGCGGTTTTGTGCCAAGCTCACAAGAAAGCGAGTTGAAGAAAGGAGCTCAGGGTCACTGTAATTCACAAACCTGCAGAGTTATAAATGACAGCTATCCTCCAAAATTATATTGAAGTAAGCCTGCGAAGGGGACTTGAAAGCGGGAGAGAATTTCAGGAAAACGATTGCAGGGGGTAGACTGGAATTGCCCTGAAAGCATAGGAAAAGAGGCAGAACGTCGACAATGATGCACTTGGCCAAAAAGGGCGTATGCGTTTTTTCCTGAATATATTCAGGAAAAAACGCATACGCCCTTTTTGGCCAACCAAGCAAGCCTGTAAAGGAAATCTGCACTAAAATGAAGTCTCACTGCCCCCCGGGCAAAAGGGCCATCGAAAAAAAGTGTAAAATCCAGAAAGGTAGGACAGGATATGGAGAACAGGGAGCCTTGTTATGCTGATTGGTAGGATGTAAATTGCCAGCAGCCACCTTGGAGAATTGTATGGTGTTTCCTGAAACACGTAAGAAACAAAGCAACACAGCCTATGGCACTTCCACTTATGGTCCTATAGCTTACGGAAATTAAAATCAAAAACAGAGAGCCACCCCAATATTTGGGACGGCTGTGTTCACAAGAAGCTCGTCTATAGTATCAGGTAAATATCCCAGAAAGCAAAAAATGGATAAAGAAGTTGTGGCACGTACGTACAATGCAATATCACTCAGCAATGAAATCTGTGTCATCAGGCCCGTAGCGGCATAGTGAGTGGATGCAGGTACGGTGATTCTACGTGAACTACGTCACACAGAAAAAGAAACATCATAAGATATCACTAATACAAGGAATGTAAACTTGACTACACATGAACTGAATTACAAAACGGAACAGGGTCTCAAATTTAGAAAACCAACTAGTGCTTGCTTATGGGGAACGGTGCCTTGGGGTGCTACATAAAACCAGAGACTGAAATTAGCACAGATAACATTCCTTAAGCCAAATATGTAATAGACAAGACCTACTCCTTGCTCAACGAAATGGACTCAACACCACATATTCAACGCCTAGGAATATACCTGACTAGGAAGAATCTTAAAACCCATGGATATATATGTCTCCGTAAGAGAATCGAGCGTGTGTACAGCGGCCGAAACGCAGCAGTGAAAATCCGATAAATCCCATTATCAAAATAAATTTCGAAAACAAAACACAAAGACAGTGAAATAGAGAGCAATTCTTAAATAATTCACTCAGGGCATGTGATGCAACCGGGATTGACCACATCTACACCCAGAGCTGGTTGAGACATAAGGCTGGACACTTCAGGCTGATAGCATTGGTGAGTTTCGGTGAGCAAATGCAGACCCTTTGAAGTCATACTGCATGGTACCTATTCCATGGGTCCCAACTCTTCAGGTTCAAGGGATTCTTCCTCCAGCTAAAACATGCATGGGAAACCCACAGTATGGTCCACCGTGTGATTGGGAAACGATTTAAAATGCATCTCAGTTTTCGTATCCTGGTGCTCGGGTTCACCATTTCACATGCTTTACTAACACTCTCCCCGCTTGGAGAGTCAGTGCCTTTAACCTCCTCTTTGGCACAGCTTGCAATTTCTGTGCAAGATGAACAAGAATAGGGAGAACCAATGAGAGACTAGCTGTAGGTGTGAGCACGGGCAAATGTAACGCTCATTTCCCACCAGGAAGAGGAATTAAACAAAGGCTCAGTGTGCCCTGCTGGAAACAGATTAGGGCCTGAATCAAACCTACGGTTTTGTGCCCAGCTCACAAGAAAGCGGGTTGAAGAAAGGAGCTCAGGGGCACTGTAATTCACAAACCTGCAGAGTTATAAATGACAGATATCCTCCAAAAATATATTGAAGTAAGCCTGCGAAGGGGACTTGAAAGCGGGAGAGAATTTCAGGAAAACGATTGCAGGGGGTAGACTGGAATTGCCCTGAAAGCATAGGAAAAGAGGCAGATCGTCGACAATGATGCACTTGGCCAAAAAGGGCGTATGCGTTTTTTCCTGAATATATTCAGGAAAAAACGCATATGCCCTTTTAGGCCAACCAAGCAAGCCTGTAAAGGAAATCTGCACTACAATGAAGTCTCACTGCCCCCCTGGCAAAAGGGCCATCTGAAAAAAGTGTAAAATCCAGAAAGGTAGGACAGGATATGGAGAACAGGGAGCCTTGTTATGCTGATTGGCAGGATGTAAATTGCCAGCAGCCACCCTGGAGAATTGTATGGTGTTTCCTGAAACACGTAAGAAACAAAGCAACACAGCCTATGGCACTTCCACTTATGGTCCTATAGCTTACGGAATTTAAAATCAAAAACAGACAGCCACCCCAATATTTGGGACGGCTGTGTTCACAAGAAGCTCGTCTATAGTATCAGGTAAATATCCCAGAAAGCAAAAAATGGATAAAGAAGTTGTGGCACGTACGTACAATGCAATATCACTCAGCAATGAAATCTGTGTCATCAGGCCCGTAGCGGCATAGTGAGTGGATGCAGGTACGGTGATTCTACGTGAACTACGTCACACAGAAAAAGAAACATCATAAGATATCACTAATACAAGGAATGTAAACTTGACTACACATGAACTGAATTACAAAACGGAACAGGGTCTCAAATTTAGAAAACCAACTAGTGCTTGCTTATGGGGAACGGTGCCTTGGGCTGCTGCATAAAACCAGAGACTGAAATTAGCACAGATAACATTCCTTAAGCCAAATATGTAATAGACAAGACCTACTCCTTGCTCAACGAAATGGACTCAACACCACATATTCAACGCCTAGGAATATACCTGACTAGGAAGAATCTTAAAACCCATGGATATATATGTCTCCGTAAGAGAATCAAGCGTGTGTACAGCAGCCGAAACGCAGCAGTGAAAATCCGATAAATCCCATTATCAAAATAAATTTCGAAAACAAAACACAAAGACAGTGAAATAGAGAGCAATTCTTAAATAATTCACTCAGGGCATGTGATGCAACCGGGATTGACCACATCTACACCCAGAGCTGGTTGAGACATAAGGCTGGACACTTCAGGCTGATAGCATTGTTGAGTTTCTGTGAGCAAATGCAGACCCTTTGAAGTCATACTGCATGGTACCTATTCCATGGGTCCCAACTCTTCAGGTTCAAGGGATTCTTCCTCCAGCTAAAACATGCATGGGAATCCCACAGTATGGTCCACCGTGTGATTGGGAAAGGATTTAAAATGCATCTCAGTTTTCGTATCCTGGTCCTCGGGTTCACCATTCCAGATGCTTTACTAACACTCTCCCTGCTTGGAGAGTCAGTGCCTTTAACCTCCTGTTTCGCACAGCTTGCAATTTCTGTGCAAGATGAACAGGATTAGGGAGAACCAATGAGAGACTAGATGTAGGTGTCTGCATGGGCAAATGTAACGCTCATTTCCGACCAGGAAGAGGAATTAACCAAAGGCTCAGCATGCCCTGCCGGAAACAGATTAGGGCCTGAAGCAATCCTGCGGTTTTGTGCGCAGCTCACAAGAAAGCGAGTTGAAGAAAGGAGCTCAGGGGCACTGTAATTCACAAACCTGCAGAGTTATAAATGACAGCTATCCTCCAAAAATATATTGTAGTAAGCCTGCGAAGGGGACTTGAAAGCTGGGCAGAATTTCAGGAAATCTTTTGCAGGGGGTAGACTGGAATTGCCCTGAAAGCATAGGAAAAGAGGCAGAACGTCGACAATGATGCACTTGGCCAAAAAGGGCGTATGCGTTTTTTCCTGAATATATTCAGGAAAAAACGCATACGCCCTTTTTGGCCAACCAAGCAAGCCTGTAAAGGAAATCTGCACTACAATGAAGTCTCACTGCCCCCCGGGTAAAAGGGTCATCTGAAAAAAGTGTAAAATCCAGAAAGGTAGGACAGGATATGGAGAACAGGGAGCCTTGTTATGCTGATTGGCAGGATGTAAATTGCCAGCAGCCACCCTGGAGAAGTGTATGGTGTTTCCTGAAACATGTAAGAAACAAAGCAACACAGCCTATTGCACTTCCACTTATGGTCCTACAGCTTACGGAAATTAAAATCAAAAACAGACAGGCACTCCAATATTTGGGACGGCTGTGTTCCCAAGCAGCTCGTCTACCATATCAGGTAAATATCCCAGAAAGCAAAAAATGGATAAAGAAGTTGTGGCACGTACGTACAATGCAATATCACTCAGCAATGAAATCTGTGTCATCAGGCCCGTAGCGGCATAGTGAGTGGTTGCAGGTACGGTGATTCTACGTGAACTACATCACACAGAAAAAGAAACATCATAAGATATCACTAATACACGGAATGTAAACTTGACTACACATGAACTAAATTACAAAACAGAACAGGGTCTAAAATTGAGAAAACCATCTAGTGCTTGCTTATGGGGAAAGGTTCCTTGGGGTGCTGCATAAAACCAGAGACTGAAATTAGCACAGATAACATTCCATAAGCCAAATATGTAATAGACAAGACCTACTCCTTGCTCAACGAAATGGACTCAACACCACATATTCAACGCCTAGGAATATACCTGACTAGGAAGAATCTTAAAACCCATGGATATATATGTCTCCGTTAGAGAATCAAGCGTGTGTACATTGGCCGAAACGCAGCAGTGAAAATCCGATAAATCCCATTATCAAAATAAATTTCGAAAACAAAACACAAACACAGTGAAATAGAGAGCAATTCTTAAATAATTCACTCAGGGCATGTGATGCAACCGGGATTGACCACATCTACACCCAGAGCTGGTTGAGACATAAGGCTGGACACTTCAGGCTGATAGCATTGGTGAGTTTCGGTGAGCAAATGCAGACCCTTTGAAGTCATACTGCATGGTACCTATTCCATGGGTCCCAACTCTTCAGGTTCAAGGGATTCTTCCTCCAGCTAATACATGCATGGGAAACCCACAGTATGGTCCACCGTGTGATTGGGAAAGGATTTAAAATGCATCTCAGTTTTCGTATCCTGGTCCTCGGGTTCACCATTCCAGATGCTTTACTAACACTCTCCCTGCTTGGAGAGTCAGTGCCTTTAACCTCCTGTTTCGCACAGCTTGCAATTTCTGTGCAAGATGAACAGGATTAGGGAGAACCAATGAGAGACTAGATGTAGTTGTCTGCATGGGCAAATGTAACGCTCATTTCCGACCAGGAAGAGGAATTAACCAAAGGCTCAGCATGCCCTGCCGGAAACAGATTAGGGCCTGAAGCAATCCTGCGGTTTTGTGCCCAGCTCACAAGAAAGCGAGTTGAAGAAAGGAGCTCAGGGGCACTGTAATTCACAAACCTGCAGAGTTATAAATGACAGCTATCCTCCAAAAATATATTGTAGTAAGCCTGCGAAGGGGACTTGAAAGCTGGGCAGAATTTCAGGAAATCTTTTGCAGGGGGTAGACTGGAATTGCCCTGAAAGCATAGGAAAAGAGGCAGAACGTCGACAATGATGCACTTGGCCAAAAAGGGCGTATGCGTTTTTTCCTGAATATATTCAGGAAAAAACGCATACGCCCTTTTTGGCCAACCAAACAAGCCTGTAAAGGAAATCTGCACTACAATGAAGTCTCACTGCCCCCCGGGTAAAAGGGTCATCTGAAAAAAGTGTAAAATCCAGAAAGGTAGGACAGGATATGGAGAACAGGGAGCCTTGTTATGCTGATTGGCAGGATGTAAATTGCCAGCAGCCACCCTGGAGAAGTGTATGGTGTTTCCTGAAACATGTAAGAAACAAAGCAACACAGCCTATTGCACTTCCACTTATGGTCCTATAGCTTACGGAAATTAAAATCAAAAACAGACAGGCACTCCAATATTTGGGACGGCTGTGTTCCCAAGCAGCTCGTCTACCATATCAGGTAAATATCCCAGAAAGCAAAAAATGGATAAAGAAGTTGTGGCACGTACGTACAATGCAATATCACTCAGCAATGAAATCTGTGTCATCAGGCCCGTAGCGGCATAGTGAGTGGATGCAGGTACGGTGATTCTACGTGAACTACATCACACAGAAAAAGAAACATCATAAGATATCACTAATACACGGAATGTAAACTTGACTACACATGAACTGAATTTCAAAACAGAACAGGGTCTCAAATTTAGAAAACCAACTAGTGCTTGCTCTTGGGGAAAGGTGCATTGGGGTGCTGCATAAAACCAGAGACTGAAATTAGCACAGATAACTTTCCATAAGCCAAATATGTAATAGAGAAGACCTACTCCTTGCTCAACGAAATGGACCCAACACCACATATTCAATGCCTAGGAATATACCTAACTAGGAAGAATCTTAAAACCCATGGATATATATGTCTCCGTAAGAGAATCAAGCGTGTGTACTGCGGCCGAAACGCAGCAGTGAAAATCCGATAAATCCCATTACCAAAATAAATTTCGAAAACAAAACACAAAGACAGTGAAATAGAGAGCAATTCTTAAATAATTCACTCAGGGCATGTGATGCAACCGGGATTTAACACATCTACACCCAGAGCTGGTTGAGACATAAGGCTGGACACTTCAGGCTGATAGCATTGGTGAGTTTCGGTGAGCAAATGCAGACCCTTTGTAGTCATACTGCATGGTACCCATTCCATGGGTCCCAACTCTCCAGGTTCAAGGCATTCTTCCTCCAGCTAAAACAATCATGGGAAACCCAGAGTATCGTCCACCGTGTGATTGGGAAACGATTTAAAATGCATCTCAGTTTTCGTATCCTGGTCCTCGGGTTCACCATTCCAGATGCTTTACTAACACTCTCCCCGCTTGGAGAATCAGTGCCTTTCACCTCCTCTTTGGCACAGCTTGCAATTTCTGTGCAAGATGAACAGGAATAGGGAGAACCAATGAGAGACTAGCTGTAGGTGTCTGCACGGGCAAATGTAACGCTCATTGCCGACCAGGAATTGTAATTAAACAAAGGCTCAGCGTGCCCTGCTGAAAACAAATTAGGACCTGAAGCAATCCTGCGGTTTCGTGCCCAGCTCACAAGAAAGCGAGTTGAAGAAAGGAGCTCAGGGGCACTGTAATTCACAAACCTGCAGTTATAAATGACAGGTATCCTCCAAAAATATATTGAAGTAAGCCTGTGAAGGGGACTTGAAAGCTGGGCAGAAATTCAGGAAAACGATTGAAGGGTTAAACTGGAATTGCACTTAAAGAATAGGAAAAGAGGCAGAACGTCGATAATGATGCACTTGTCCAAAAAGTGCGGATGCTTTTTTCCCTAAATATATTCAGGAAAAAACGCATACGCACTTTTTGGCCAACCAAGCAAGTTTGTAAATAAACCTGCACTACAATGAAGTCTCAGTGCCCCCCAGGGCAAAAGGGCCATTTAAAAATATTGTAAAATCCAGAAACGGAAGACAGGCAATGGAAAACAGGGATCCTTATTATGCTGATGCATATGATGTAAATTGCCGACAGCCATTCTGGAGAAGTGTTATGTGTTTCCTGAAACACGTAAGAAACAAAGCAACACAGCCTATGGCACTTCCACTTATGGTCCTACAGCTTAGGGAAATTAAAATCAAAAACACCCAGCCACCTCAAAGTTTGGGACCTCTCTGTTCACAAGAACCTCGTTTACAGTACCAGGTAAATATCTCAGAGAGCAAACAATGGATAAAGAAGTTGTGGCACGTACATACAATGGAATATCACACAGCAATGAAATGTGTCATCAGGCCCGTAGCGGCATAGTGAGTGGATTCAGGTATGGTGATTCTACGTGAAATAAGTCACACATAAAAAGAAACATCATAAAATATCACTAATACACAGTATGTAAACTTGACTACACATGAACTGAATTACAAAACAGAACAGGGTCTCAAATTTAGAAAACCAACTTGTGCTTTCTTATGGAGAAAGGTGCGTTGGAGTGCTGCATAAAACCAGAGACTGAAATTAGCACAGATACCGTTCCATAAGCCAAATATGTAATAGACAAGACCTACTCCTTGCTCAACGAAATGGACTCAACACCACATATTCAACGCCTAGGAATATACCTGACTAGGAAGAATCTTAAAACCCGTGGATATTTATGTCTCCGTAAGAGAATCAAGAGTGTGTACAGCGGCATTAACGCAGCAGTGAAAATCCGATAAATCCCAGTGTCAAAAAAAAATTTCAAAAACAAAACACAATGACAGTGAAATAGAGAGCAATTCTTAAATAACTCACACAGGGCATGTGATGCATCCTGGTTTACCAAATCTACAACCAGAGCTGGGTGAGAGATAAGGCTGGACCCTTTGGGCTGATAGCATTGGTGAGGTTCAGTGAGCAAATGCAGACCCTTTGATGTCATACTGCATGGTACCCATTCCATGGTTCCCAACTCTCCAGGTTCAAGGGATTCTTCCTTCTGCTAAAATTTGCATGGGAAACCCAGAGTATGCTCCACCGTGTGACTGGGAAACCTTTTTACATGCATGTCTGTTTTCGTCCCCTGGTACTCAGGTTCACCATTCCAGACCCTTTTCTTACACTCTCCCCATTTGGAGAGTCAGTGCCTTTAACCTCCTGTTTGGCACTGTTTGCAATTTCTGCGCAAGATGAACAGGAATACGGAGAACCAATGGGAGACTATCTGTAGGTGTGTGCACGGGCAAATATTTTTTTTAACATCTTTATTGGGGTATAATTGCTTTACAATGGTGTGTTAGTTTTTGCTTTATAACAAAGTGAATCAGCTATACATATACATATGCTCCCTGTGTCTTCCCTCTTGTGTCTCCCTCCCTCCCTCTCTCCCCCTTCCACCCCTCCAGGCTGTCCCAATGCCCCGAGCTAATATCCCTGTGCCTTGCGGCTGCTTCCTCCTTGCTATCTACCTTACTACATTTGTTAGTGTGTATATGTCCATGACTCTCTCTCGCCCTGTCAAAACTCACCATTCCCCCTCCCCATATCCTCAATTCCGTTCTCCAGTAGGTCTGCGCCTCTATTCCTGTCTTATCCCTAGGTTCTTCATGACATTTTTTTCCTTTAAATTCCATATATATGTGTTAGCATACGCTATTTGTCTTTTTCTTTCTGACTTACTTCACTCTGTATGACAGACTCTAGGTCTATCCATCTCATTACAAATAACTCAGTTTCATTTCTTTTTAAGGCTGAGTAATATTCCATTGTGTATATGTGCCACATCTTCTTTATCCATTCGTCCGATGATGGGCGCTTAGGTTCTTTCCATCTCTGGGCTATTGTAAATAGAGCTGCAATGAACATTTTGGTACATGACTCTTTTTGAATTTTGGTTTTCTCAGGGTATATGCCCAGTATGCATGGGCAATTTTAACACTCATTTCCCAACAGGAAAAGGAATTAACCAAAGGCTCAGCATGCCGTGCTGGAACAAGATTAGGGCCTGAAGCAATCCTGCGGTTTTGTGGCCAGCTCACAAGAAAGCGAGTTGAGGAAAGGAGCTCAGGGGCACTGTCATTCACATACCTGCAGACTTATAAATGACAGAAATCGTACAAAAATATATTGAATTAAGGCTGCGAAGAGGACTTGAAAGTGGGGCAGAATTGCTGGAATCCGATTTCAGGAGGTAGACGTGAATTGCTCTGAAAGCATAAGAGAAGTGGCAGAACCTCGTCAATGAAGCACTTGGCCAAAAAGGGCATATGCATTTTTTCCAGGGCCATCATTCACGGGAGTAGGAGGCTCCCAGCATGCTCCAGTGGCCAACAGAGGGCCCACGTCGCCAAGGCGATGTGAGTTAGCCAGCCAGGAGTGACCTGACATCAGAGGGCCCACCTCACAGAATGGTAGGGAACCCAGCCAGGATCAGACTCTCCCCAGAGGGCCCACATCACCAAGGTGATGGGAACCAGGCAGGAGTGTCCTCACACCCGTGGGGCCACATCATCAAAAGTTGAGGTACCCAGCACATGTGGCCTCAAACCAGAGGACCCACATCACCATGGGTTTCGGAGTGAGGCAGGCAGGATTAACCTCACAACACATGTCCCATTGTATACAAAAGGTGTGGAAACCAGCAGTTGGTTCTTCCTAGCAGGCGGCCCAGAGCACTGAGGCTATGAGAATCAGGCCGGCATAAACTCACAACAGAGGGCCCTCATTGTGATTCTGTAAGCAACCCAGCCGTTGTGACCTCAGAGCAGAAGGCCCACATCCCCATGGGGAAGGGAAACAAGCAGGAGTGTCATCGCAAGAGTGGGCACACATGAAAAAATGTGGGGAGCCCAGCAATTAGTGCCTGATGCCAGAGGGCCCTCATCACCGAGGGGCGGTGGCTCCCAGCCAGCTCCGACTGCTACCAGAGGGGCGACGTCGCCAATGCGGAGTGCGACAACCAGGCAGGAGTGACCTCAGAGCAGAGGGTCAACCTCACAGAAGTGTGAAGAACCAAAGAGGATCAGATTCTCACCAGAGGGCCCACATCACCAAGGGAATGGGAACCAGGCAGGAGTGTCCTCACACTAGTGGGGCCACATCACCGAAAAGTGAGGGACCCAGCACACGTGGCCTCAAACCAGAGGACACACATCACAAGGGAGCTGGGATTGAGGCAGGCAGGAGGAGCCTCAAAACAGAGGGACCATAGAATTAAAGAGGTGAAGAATCCCGCAGTTGGAACCTCCCAGCAGGCGGCCAGGAGCAGCGAGACTATGGGATCCAGGCCGGAGTGATCTCACACCAGAGGGCCGTCATCATGAAACTGTGAGCAACCTAGGCGTTGGGATCTCAGAGCAGAAGGCCCACATTCCCATGGGGTTGGGAACCTGTCAGAAGTGTACTCGCACCACAGGGCACACATCAGAGAATTTAGGGAACCCAGGAGTTAGGGCCTGACGCCAGAGGGCCCTCATTACCAAGGGGAGGAGACTCCAATCAGGCACCAACACCCAACTGAGGTCCCACGTCGCCAAGGTGACGTGTGACAGCCAGGTAGGAGTGACCTCACCGCAGAGGGCCTACCTCACAGAAGGGTGAGGAACACAGCCAGGATAAGACTCTCACCAGAGGGCCCACATCACCAAGGTGATCAGAACCAGGCAGGAGAGTCTTCACACCAGTGTGGCCACATCATAGAAAGGTGAGGAACCCAGCACATGTGGCCTAAACCAGAAGACCCACATCTCCAAGGGGCTCGGAATGAGGCAGGCAGGAGTAGCCTCACAACACAGGGCCCATAGAATAAAAAAGCTGAGGAATCCAGCAATGGGAACCTCCCAGCAGGCGGCCAAGAGCACCAAGTCTATGCGATTCAGGCCGCAGTAAACTCACAGTAGAGGGTCCACATCATGAAACTGCGAGCAACCCAGCCATTTGGACCTCAGAGCAGAAGGTCCACATCCCCAAGGTGTTGGGAGCATGGCAGGAGTGTCCTCGCACCACTTAGCACATATCAGAAAATGTGGGTACCCAGCAGTTAGGGCCTGACGCCAGAGGGCCCTCATCACTGAGGGGAGGAGGCTCCCAGCATGTTCCAACTACCACAAGAGGGCCCACGTCACCAAGGCAGGGTGTGCCAGCCAGGCAGGAGTGACCTCACAACAGACGGCCCACCTCAAAGAAGTGTGAGGAACCCAACCAGGATCAGACTCTCACCAGAGGGCCCATATCACCAAGGGGACGGGAACCAGGCACGAGTGTCCTCACACCAGTGGGGCCACATCACTAAAAGATGAGGAAACTGGCACATGTGGCCACAAACCAGAGGACCTACATCACCAAGGGGCTGGGAGTGACACAGGCAGGAGGAGCCTCCCAACACAGGGCCCAAAGAATAAAAAAGGTGAGGAACCCAGCAGTTGGAACTTCCCAGCAGGTGGCCCAGAGTACAGAGGCTATGGGATCTAGGAATGAGTGAACTAACACCAGAGAGCTAACATCAGGAAACTGTGAGCAACCCAGTCGTTGGAACCTCAGAGCAGAAGGCCCATATCGCCATGGGGATGGGAACATTTCACGAGTGTCCTGGCATCACTGGGCTCACATCAGAAAACCTGGGGAGCCCAGCAGTTAGAGCCTGACGCCAGAGGGACCTCATCACCGAGGACAGGAGTCTCCAAAAGGATCCAACTGCCACCAGAGGGCCGACGTCACCAAGGCAATGGGAGCAAGCCAGGCAGGAGTTACCGCAGAGCACAGGGCCCACCTCACAGAACGGTAAGGAACCCAGCCAGGATCAGACTCTCACCAGAGGGGCCACATCACCAAGGGGCTGGGAAACAGGCACGAGTGTCCTCACACCATTGGGGCCACATCATCGAAAGGTGAGGGACCCAGCACACGTGGCCTCACACCAGAGGACACACATCACAACGGGGCTGGGATTGAGGCAGGCAGGAGGAGCCTCAAAACAGAGGGCCCATAGAATAAAAAAGGTGAGGAATCCCGCAGTTGGAACCTCCCAGCAGGCGCCCAGGAGCAGCAAGCCTATGGGATCTAGGCCGGAATGAACGCACATCAGAGGGCCCTCATCATGAAACTGTGAGCACCCCAGCCGTTGGGACCTCAGAGCAGAAGGCCCAAATTCCCATGGGGGTGGGAACCTGACAGGAGTGTACTCGCACCACAGGTCGCACATCTGCAAATTTTGGGAGCCCAGGAGTTAGGGTCTGACGCAAGAGGGCCCTCATTACCGAGGGACGGAGACTCGCAGCAGACACCAACTCCCAACTGAGGGCCCACGTCACCAAGGTGATGTGTGCCAGCCAGGCAGGAGTGACCTCACCGCAGAGGGCCTACCTCACAGAAGGGTGAGGAAACCAGCCAGGATAAGACTCTCACCAGAGGGCCCACATCACCAAGGGGATCGGAACCAGGCAGGAGGGTCCTCACACCAGTGTGGCCACATTATAGAAAGGTGAGGAACCCAGAACATGTGGCCTAAAACAGGGGACCCACATCTCCAGGGGGCTAGGAGTGAGGCAAGCAGGAGTAGCCTCACAAAACAGAGCCCACAGAATAAAAGTTGTGAGGAATCCAGCAGTTGGAACCGGCCAGTAGGCCGCCCAGAGCACAGAGTCTATGGGATCCAGGCCACAGCAAACTCACAGCAGAGGTCCCACATCATGAAACTGTGAGCAACCCAGCGGATGGGACCTCAGAGCAGAAGGCCCACATCCCTATGGGGATGGGAACCTGACAGGAGTGTCCTCGGCCCACTTCCACGAATCAGAAAATGTGGGAACCCAGCAGTTAGGACCTGAGGCCAGAGGACCCTCATCACCGAGGGGAGGAGGCTCCCAGCAGGCTCTAACTGCCACCATAAGGCCGATGTCACCAAGGCGGGGTGTGCCAACCAGGCAGGAGTGACCTCAGAGCAGAAAGCCCACCTCACAGAAGTGTGAGGAACCCAACAAGGATCAGACTGTCACCAGAGGGCCAACATCACCAAGGGAATGGGAACCAGGCAGGAGTGTCCTCACACCAGTGGGGCTACATCACCATAATTTGAGGGACCCAGCACACGTGGCCTCAAACCTGAGGACACACATCACCAAGGGGCTGGGAGTGAGGCAGGCCAGAGGATCCTCAAAACAGAGGGACCATAGAATAAAAAAGGTGAGGAATCCCACAGTTGGAACCTCCGGCAGGCAGCCAGGAGCAGCGAGGCTATGGGATCTAGGCAGGAGTGAACTCACACCAGAGGGCCCTCATCATGAAACTGTGAGCAACACAGCCGTTGGGACCTCAGAGCAGAAGGCTCACATCCCCATGGGGATGGGAACCTGGCAGGAGTGTCCTTGCACCACTTAGCACGAATCAGAAAATGTGGGAACCCAGCAGTTAGGGCCTGAGGCCAGAGGGCCCTCATCACCGAGGGGAGGAGGCTCCCAGCAGGCTCCAACGGCCACCATATGGCCGACGTTGCCAAGGCGGGGTGTGCCAGCCAGGCAGGAGTGACCTCAGAGCAGAGGGCCCACCTCACAGAAGGGTGAGGAACCTAACCAGGATCAGACTCTCACCAGAGGGCCAACATCACCAAGGTGATGGGAACCAGGCAAGACTGTCCTAACAACAGTGGGGCCAACATCACCAACGGAATGGGAACCAGGCAAGAGTGTCCTCACACCAGTGTGGCCACATTATAGAAAGGTGAGGAACACAGCACATGTGGCCTCAAACAATGGGACACACATCACGAAGGGGCTGGGAGTGAGGCATGCAGGAGGAGACGCACAACCGAGGGCCCATAGAATAAAAAAGGTGAGGAATCGAGAAGTTGGAAACTCCAAGCGGGAGGCCCAGAGCACTGACACTATGGGATACAGGCCAGAGTGAACACACAGCAAAGGGCCCACATCATGAAACTGTGAGCAACCCAGCAGTTGGGACCACAGAACAGAAGTCCCACATGCCCATGGGGATGGGAACCTGGCAGGAGTGACTCGCACCACTGGGCACACATCAGAAAATGTGTGGAGCCCAGCACTTAGGGCCTGACACCAGAAGGCCCTCATCACTGAGGGGAGGAGGCCCCAGCACGCTCCAACTGCCACCAGAGGGTCCACGTCGCCAAGGCGACGTGCGCCAGCCAGGCAGGATTGACCTCACAGCAGAGGGCCCACATCATGAAAGTGTGAGCAACCCAGCCGTTAGGACCTCAGAACAGAAGGCCCACACGCTCATGAGGATGGGAACCTGGCAGGAGTGCCCTCGTACCACTTAGCACGTATCAGAAAATGTGGGAACCCCGCCATTAGGGTCTGACGCCAGAGGGCCTCATCACCGCGGGAAGGAGGCTCCCAGCAGGCTCCAACTGCCACCAGGGTGCCGAAGTCAACAAGGCGGGTTGTGCCAGCCAGGCAGGAGTGACCTCAGAGAAGAGGGCTCACCTCACGGATGTGTGAGGAACCCAACCAGGATCAGAGTCTCACCAGAGGGCCCACATCACCAAGGGGATGGGGACCAGGCAGGAGTGTCCACACACCAGTGGGGCCACATCATCAAAAGATGAGGAACCCATCACATATGGCCTCAAACCTGAGGACATACATCACCATGTGGCTGGGAGTGAGGCAGGTATCTGGAGGGGCACATTTAACTCTAATTTCCCACCAGGAAGAGGAATTAACCAAAGGCTCAGAGTGCCGTGCCGGAAACTGATTAGGGCCTGAAGCAAACCTGCAGTTTTGTGGCCAGCTTACAAGGAAGCAAGTTAAGAAAGGAGCTCGGGGCACTGTAATTCACAAACCTGCAGAGATAAATGACAGCTATTGGCAAAAATATATCGAAGTAAGTCTGCAAAGAGGACTTGAAAACGAGGCAGAATTACAGGAATCATATTTCAAGAGGTAGAATGGAATTGCATTTAAAGCATATGAAAAGCGGCAGATCTTTGACAGTGATGCACATGGACAAAAAGTGTGTATACATTTTTCCTGAATATATTCAGGAAAAAACGCATAAGTACATTTTGGCCAACCAAGCACTCCAGCAATGGAAATCCACACTACAATGAAGTCACATTTCCCATTCGTCAAAAAGGCCATCTGAATAAAGTATAAAAACCAGAAACACAGGACAGGCCATGGAGAACAGGGAGCCATGTTATGCTGATGGGCGGGATGTAAATTGCCAACAGACACTCTGGAGATGTTCATGGTGTATCCTGAAACATCTAAAAAACAAAGCTACAGAGCCTAGGGCACTTCCACTTTTGGCCCTATAGATTAGGAAAATTAAAATCAACAAGACACAGCCAACACAAAATTTAGGGCTGCTGTGTTTACAAGAACCTCGAGTCCAGTACAAATCAAATATCCCAGAAAGAAAAAAATGGATAAAGAAGTTGTGTTACTTACGTACAACGGAATATCACTCAGCAGTGAAATCAATGTCATCAGGCCTGTAGCAGCAAATTGAGTGGATTTAATTATGATGATTCTAAGAGAAATATATCACACAAAGAAAGATAATTATCATAAGATATCACTAATAGAGGGAGTGTAAACTTGGCTACACATAAACTGAATTACAAAACCGAACAGAGTCTCACATTTAGATAAAAACCTTATGCTTGCTTAAGGGGAAAGTTGAGTTGGGCTGCTGTATAAAAACAGATTGAAATTAGCACACATACCATTCCATAAGCCAAATACGTAATAAACAAGACCTACTCTTTGCTCAACGAAATAGACTCATCCATGGTGTATCACCTCACACCTATTAGAATGGGCATCATCAGAAAATCTACAAACAACAAATGCTGGAAACGGTGTGGAGATAAGGAATCCTCTTCCACTATTGTTGGGAACGTAAATTGATACAGTCATTGTGGAGAACATTATGGAGTTTCTTATAAAACTAAGAATAGAATTACCATATGATACAGCAATCCCTCTACTGGGCATATACCCAGACAAAACCATAAATCAAAAAGAGACATTCACCACAATGTTCATTGCATCACTATTTACACTATCCAGGAAATGGAAGCAACCTAAATGCCCACAGACAGACGAATGCATAAAGATGTGGTACATATATAAAATGGAATATTACTAAGCCATAAAAAGGAATGAAATTGGGACATTTGTAGAGACGTTGATGGATCTAGAGACTGTCATACAGAGTGAAGTAAGTCAGAAAGAGAAAAACAAATCTTGTATATTAATGCATATATGTGGAACCTAGAAAAATTGTACAGATGAACCGTTTTGCAAGGCAGAAATAGAGCAACACATGTATACAACAAACGTATGGACAACAAGGGGGGAAAGCTGTTGGGGATGGTGGTGGGAGGAGTTGAGATATTGGGATTGGTATGTATACATTTATATGTATAAAGTAGATAACCAAAAACAACCTGCTGTATAAAAATATAAAATTAAATTCAAAATAAAAAATAAAATTAAAAAAAGTAAAACAGAAAAAATATTCTTCCCTTCACATACATGTATTTATATGAATAAATTATTTCCATGCTTATATCTGTAAATACACAGAAGAGGAATAAAATCTACCTTGAACCAAAAACGAAAAAAAGATAAAAAAGAACAGAACCCACCAGTTACACAGAGGAAAACCGTTTCAGGGCACTTGCTCCAATTGCAAACAATTCTGAAGTTGGTCAGTGGTGGGGAATCATCTCCCATTCAGCCAGCATGCTCCTCGCAACAAGCGTCCTCACTGCAAAGCTGGGGGACCGTGCCGAGGTATCTGTGAGTAAACGTGGGCCGAGCCCCAGGCCAGCTGCTGCTGAAATGTTCCCACCCTTCCAAGGCTAAACACCTGAATATGTACAAGGACTTGAAAACCTAGAGGAAGGGCCATGGAGCCACATGAGGGACAGCATGCCAGCCGACTTGGTGCCTGCAGGCCAGCCAGGATGGTCCTGGCCCTGGGTGCTCTTCTGGAAGCTCTCCATTTCCCTGCCTGAGATACCCCTGCTGTCCCGGCCCCCACTGCTTTCTTCCTTCCTCACCTGTGCCCAGGGAGAAATTCCAGCGGCAGGTGTGGGTGACACATCCTCTTCTTTAGCAGGTAGCATCTTGGCAACTGCTGCAGAAAGTCCAGCAGAGCCCCACTCACACTGGGACACCCACAAAGCCGTGGCCTCTCACTCCCTCCCACCAGCCCAGCCCCGAGACTGCTGACAGGGCAGAGAAAATGGCGTCAGGCACAGCTGCAGGGGCTCTTGCTGCCTGGAGCGGTGTTTATATTGATCTCAACCCAGGCACACCTGGGGAGGGCTGGCCGGCATGGTCAGGCTTCCCAAGCCAGCCAATAATCACCCCTCAGGGGCTCACAGTTGCTGAAAATGGAACTTGCTGAATTGGCCAGGTCCAAGGAACAGGTGTGGGCTCCTGAGAGTCAGGATAGACAAGGGGCTGCAGCTCTGGCTTGTTTTCTAATTATATTATCTGGCCCATGAGTGGGAGACAACTTCAAGAAAACCCTCTCCTAATGAGAGGAACCCAGGAGTCAGGGAGAGGAGGGGTGGGTGGTGGTTGGAGACAGAGGCCTGGTGCCCCGGGTGCAGTGGAAGTCTCTGGAAGACCAGGTGGAGGAGGCCGCACAGAGTGATGCCCAGGGTCACAGACCTGTCAGAGCTGCTGTTTGTTAGTTCAAGTCCTGCTCTGAGGTGCTCTGTGTCAGATCTGAGCGACAGGTGAGCTGGGAGTGCTCTGCAATGAGGGCTATGTGCACGGTTCCTGTGTGCCCAGCCCTGCCAAGGTACCTGCAAGGGTAGCTCTGTATCCTGGGAGGGGCCTGACCACGGGAGCCCCATGGACTGCAGAGGACCTGCCCAGGGAATCCCATATCCTGGGAGGGGCCTGAACACGAGAGCCCCGTGGGCTGGGGTGGGGGTAGGGTACCTGCCCAGGTGAGCTCCATATCCTGGGATTGGCCTGACCTCGAGAGCCCCATGGGCTGCTGGAGTCCTGGTAAAGGATGTCAGGACAGTCAGTGAAGCCACTGAGGATATACCTCCAGTAGTTCCTAAATCCTACACCCTGCTGGTCATTCTACCAACCACCAGGACTTGGTATTCTGTATTAGTCTTCACTGATGCCTTCTTTTGTATTCCATTAGTCCCAGAGTCACAAGAAATTTTGGCTTGTGAGTGACAGGACTCAACATACAACTAAAACAATACTTCCAGGCTGTCTTGCCCCAAGGGTTCAAAAATTCCCACACCATCTTTGGGGAAAGCTCAGCTAAAGACCTAAAAGTTCTACCTCTGGAAAAGGAAACACTCCTTCAATATTCAGACGACATTCTGATCGCCAGCCCTACTAAGGAGGCCTCAGAACTACCAAGCCAATAAAGGATAGAAGTTGTCCACGAAAAAGCTCAAGTATCACAGACTACGGTGACCTGCCTGGGCTTCATTCTCACAGAAGGTCGGAGAAGCCCATCCCAGGAAAGGGAAGAAACAATTTACAGCCTTACCCCTTTCTGAAACTAGAAGACAGCTTAGGGGTTCCTGGGGAAGCCAGGGTTTCCTGCCTCTGGATCCCTAACTACAGTCTACTAGCTGGGCCTCTATATGAAACACTGAAAGGAAAAGATGATGATCCTTTTGAATAGAATCCAGAAGTGGCCTTTCAAGAATGGAAAGAGCAGTCAATTCAGACCCTTGCCCTGGAACTCCCTAATTTAGCTAAACCCTTTGACCTTTACATTCCTGGTGAAAGGTGAATCGCCATTGGAGTATTAGTGCAAAAACTGGGACCACTTGAAATGGAACAATGCAAGAATGCCATCCAGGTAGGATAAACTATGGTCACCAAGGGGCTTGGCCCACCGCCACATCTGGCCAAGATACTGGTGGTATCTGAAAACCTGGAAATCAGCAGCCCAAAAGGCCACCTCCCTTCTAAGGGAAACGGACCCCACGTGGTGATCCTAACCCCCAACCATGCCCTGAAGTTGCAGGGTTTGCTCCGTGGGCACACTGACCTCGATTGAGGAGGCCCTCCAACTCCAACCTCCAGAGAGATAACTGGGGGCAACGGGGCACCATGACGACCCGTGTGACCATCACTTGACCTGGAGTTTCTCTCATAAAACAACAAGAGTGTGTCCCAAAAGAGTAGACTACTGCTTGCAGTACTTACTGTACCCAGAGGGGAGCTAATAATCTTGGCGGGGGAACCATATATCATGCTGTCACCATAGAAAAGCCTACAGACACCCTGATGATGGTGGCCAATAAGACCGGCTGGACTCCTGTTTACTTCCAAAGGCTCTTGACTCAGTGACCATCATGATCCTTCATCACCACTGACCCTGGACTGTCTGGGAGCTGAGCGGGCAGGATCCTGACACCTGGTGCTGTTTTTACGTTAATTCAGGGGCCTAATGGAAGAAAGCGCAGACTGTTGGTCAGAGCATCTAGGCTGGCAGAAACGGTCAGTCAGAGCATCTAGGCTGGCAGAAACGGTCAGCCTAAGGTGGCCGAACAAATGTGGGGCGGAGTGAAACTGGACCTCACAGCGCCACTGCACATCTCCTTTCTGGACCCTTAAAGGTCATTAGAATCTATAACACTTCCAATACTGGTGCTCAGGTGGACGAGCAGGGAGGCAGGAGGCCTGGGGACAATCAACGTCACCTGGAGGCTGCTGGGGAGAAGTTCTGACCCTCGCCCACGGGTATGAAGCCTCCTAACTCAGCACTCAGCAGTTACAGAAGAAGGGTCTGCACCCGCAGCACTCCAAGAATGAGGAACGGGACAAAAGGCAGAAGAGAAGTTTGTCCCAGGCAAAGCCCCTTAAAAATGCCTGGGAGATAAAAATAGAATCTGGGCAATAAAATAAAGTCTAACCATTTTTATCCTTTGTGCTTTGTCTAATTTCAGGTGCTCCTAGTGTCCCGCATACAGAGGTTCCACACCCGGCACTTCAGACCAGATTTCCTAGAGCAGAATGGCTCGATGACACTTCAGCTCCTGGGGCCCAGTTCAGACTCCGTGACATAGAGCCTGAGCTGCAGCCAACCAGGTCCTCGAGAGCTCAGCCCCCTCCCTCCCAGTGACTCTGACAGGATCTCTACACAGCAGCCCAGCCCACAGCCCACAGGGTAGCACCTCTCCATTCTCTGATCAAAATATAAAGTTTCCTTTGCTTTTGAACCAAACTCAGTCTCGATCTATTGGCTCCAATGACACTGGGCAGGGGGACACTTGTTGGCGTCCACTCTGGAGGATCAGTAACAGAAATTGAGAACATTGTAACTTCAATGAACAGATGTGTGAGCCAAACTGTAATTAACATAGAACAGTGTATAAGGCTCGGGTAAAATAAGATGTTTCTAACACTTCCATTTGATATTTCCATCACTTTCTTATAAGCAAGTTCAGTGAAAAGGTTTGTCTTCTTTGTCAGGTCAATATTAGAGAAACAAAGTGATTTCTTTCCAAGGATGTACATCTAATAATCTTGGTTAAAGCTTCAATCTTGTTTTAAATGCTTTTGCATTGAAAATGATACCTCTCTTTCAGCTCCCCCATTTCTGAGAAGCATAAAATCTTATAATTTATTATTACCAAAGGGAAATGGTAGGAGGAGGGATAAATTAACAGTTTGGGATTAACACATACACACTGCTATGTATGAAATCATCAGCAAGGAACTACTGTATAGCACAGGGAACTACACTCAATATTTTGCAATAACCTATAAGGGGAAATGATCTGAAAAAGAATAGATATTTTTATTGACATCATCCATCAATGACAGTAAAAATGGAATCTAAGGGAAGACAGTGGTGAGTGCTTCTGACCCTGAAGACTTCAATCATCTAAAGTTTGGACTCTGCCTACTTCCCAAGGCCCTTAATGAACATATGTGTAGCCGTAGCTTAAAAAATTCCCCAGTTTGGGTTGCGGAGAGACACTGATATTTAAAATCCCCTGGTGTTCTCCTCACATGAACGGGACCCTTCCTACACCTAAAACATGCCTGTCACACCCAGAGGATGGTATACCGTCTGATCGGGAAAAGTTTGGAAAAGGCATCTCATCTCCTCATCTCTTGGTGCTAGGGTTCACCACTCCAGCGTCTTTACTAACAGTCTCCCCACTTGGAGATGTCAGCACTGTCAACATCCTGTTGCATACAGTTTGGAATTTGTCCAGAGGATGAAGCAGAAGGAGGAGGAACAATGAGAGACAAGTCCTAGGTGTTCGGACAGGCACATGCCACTCTAATTTCCAATCAGGAAGACGAATTGACCAAAGGCTAGGGTTGCCCATGGAAACAGAATAGGGCTTGAGGAATCCTGATGCTTTGTGGCCAGTTCCCATAAACACAAGCTGGAAAATGGAACTCAGGGGCACTAAAATTCACAAAACTGCAGAATTGAAAATATCTATCACTGAAAAATGTCTTGAGGAAAGTCAGAGAAAAGGACTTGTAAGCGACGGAGAATGGCAGGAAAGGGATTGGAAGAGGTAGAAAGGACTCGCCATTAAGCACAAGAAAAGGGGCTGAACATTGCCAACATTGCAGTTGGCCAAAAAGGGTGTATGCGTCTTTTTCTGTATATATTCAAGAAAAGGGCATACACTTTTTTAGCCAACCAAACAGGTGGGCACTGGAAATCAATACTACAAAACGTATCACTTTGCATCAGTCAGAAGAGCCGTCCTCATAAAGTGTAAACACCAGAAATGCAGGACAGGGCAAGGAGAAAAGGGAGCCCTGTGAGTCTTATAGTGGAAATGTATATTGCCAACGGTCACTCTGGATAAGTCTATTGTGTTTACTAAAGCATCTAAAAAATGAGCTACCGAGCACAGGGCACTTGCACTCATGGACGTATATCTTGGGAAAAACAAAAATCGAGAGGACACAGGCACCCCAATGTTTACCACCTCTCTGTTTAAAAGATCCTCGACTAGGATATAACTTAAATGTATCTGCAGAGAAAAAACGGACAGAGATGTGCTGCTTATGTAGAGTGGAATATTACTTTGCCTGGAAATCAATGAAATACGGCCAGTTATAACAACTCCAGAGGAGTTACGTGTGATCATTCGAAGTCACATACTTCAAAAAGAAAAAGACATAAGATATCACTAATACATGGAATGTTAACATGGCTACACATGAACTGAATTACAAAAGAGAAGAGGGTTTCAAATTAAGAAAACCAACTTATGCTTCCTTAAGGGGAAAGGTGAGTTGGGGTGCTGCATAAAACCAAAGATTGAAATTAGCACAGATACCATTCCATAAGCCAAATATGTAATAGTCAAGACCTACTCCTTGCTCAACGAAATGGACTCAACACGCCATATTCAATGCCTAAGAATATACCGAATTAGTAAGAATCTTAAAACCCATGGACTTATATGTCTCCGTAAGAGAATCAAGCGCGTGTACAGCGGCATAAACGAAGCAGTGAAAATCCGATAAATCCCATTATTAAAAGAAATTTCAAAAACAAAACACAATGACAGTGAAACAGGTAGCAATTCTTAAATAATTCACTCAGGGCATGTGATGCAACCTGGATTTACCACATCTACACCCAGAGCTGGTTGAGACATAAGGCTGGACACTTCAGGCTGATAGTATTGGTGAGTTTCGGTGAACAAATGCAGATCCTTTGAAGTCATACTGCATGGTACCAATTCCAAGGGTCCCAACTCTCCAGGTTCAAGGGATTCTTTCTTCAGCTAAAACATGCGTGGGAAACGCCGAGTACGGTCCACCGTGTGATTAGGAAACGATTTAAAATGCATCTCAGTTTTCGTATCCTGGTCCTCGGGTTCACCATTCCAGACGTTTTACTAACACTCTCCCCGCTTGGAGAGTCAGTGCCTTTAACCTCCTGTTTGGCACAGCTTGCAATTTCTGCGCAAGATGAACAGGAATACGGAGAACCAATGAGAGACTAGCTATAGGCGTCTGCACGGGCAAATGTAAGGCTCATTTCCCACCAGGAAGAGGAATTAACCAAAGGCTCAGCATGCCCTCCCGGAAACAGATTAGGGCCTGAAGCAATCCTGCGGTTTTGTGCCCAGCTCACAAGAAAGCGAGTTGAAGAAAGGAGCTCAGGGGCACTGTAATTCACAAACCTGCAGAGTTATAAATGACAGCTATCCTCCAAAAATATATTGAAGTAAGCCTGCGAAGGGGACTTGATAGCGGGGCAGAGTTTCAGGAAAACCATTGCAGGGGGTAGACTGGAATTGCCCTGAAAGCATAGAAAAAGAGGCAGAACCTCGACAATGATGCACTTGGCCAAAGAGGGCGTATGCGTTTTTTCCTGAATATATTCAGGAAAAAACGCATACGCCCTTTTTGGCCAACCAAGCAAGCCTGTAAAGGAAATCTGCACTACAATGAAGTCTCACTGCCCCCCGGGCAAAAGGGTCATCTGAAAAAAGTGTAAAATCCAGAATGGTAGGACACGATATGGAGAACAGGGAGCCTTGTTATGCTGATTGGCAGGATGTAAATTGCCAGCAGCCACCCTGGAGATGTGTATGGTGTTTCCTGAAACATGTAAGAAACAAAGCAACACAGCCTATTGCACTTCCACTTATGGCCCTATAGCTTACGGAAATTAAAATCAAAAACAGACAGGCACTCCCATATTTGGGACGGCTGTGTTCCCAAGAAGCTCGTCTACAGTATCAGGTAAATATCCCAGAAAGCAAAAAATGGATAAAGAAGTTGTGGCACGTACGTACAATGCAATATCACTCAGCAATGAAATCTGTGTCATCAGGCCCGTAGCGGCATAGTGACTAGATGCAGGTACGGTGATTCTACGTGAACTACGTCACACAGAAAAAGAAACATCATAAGATATCACTAATACACGGAATATAAACTTGACTACACATGAACTGAATTATAAAACAGAACAGGGTCTCAAATTTAGAAAACCAACTAGTGCTTGCTTATGGGGAAAGGTGCGTTGGGGTGCTGCATAAAACCAGAGACTGAAATTAGCACAGATAACTTTCCATAAGCCAAATATGTAATAGAAAAGACCTACTCCTTGCTCAACGAAATGGACCCAACACCACATATTCAACGCCTAGGAATATACCTGACTAGGAAGAATCTTAAAACCCATGGATATATATGTCTTCGTAAGAGAATCAAGCGTGTGTACTGTGATCGAAACGCAGCAGTGAAAATCTGATAAATCCCATTATCAAAATAAATTTCGAAAACAAACACAATGACAGTGAAATAGAGAGCAATTCTTAAATAATTCACTCAGGGCATGTGATGAAACCGGGATTGACCACATCTACACCCAGAGCTGGTTGAGACATAAGGCTGGACACTTCAGGCTGATAGCATTGGTGAGTTTTGGTGAGCAAATGCAGACCCTTTGAAGTCATACTGCATGGTACCCATTCCATGGGTCCCAACTCTCCAGGTTCAAGGGATTCTTCCTCCAGCTAAAACATGCATGGAAAACCCAGAGTATCGTCCACCGTGTGATTGGGAAATGATTTAAAATGCATCTCAGTTTTCGTATCCTGGTCCTCGGGTTCACCATTCCAGATGCTCTACTAACACTCTCCCCGCTTGGAGAGTCAGTGCCTTTAACCTCCTCTTTGGCACAGCTTGCAATTTCTGTGCAAGATGAACAGGAATAGGGAGAACCAATGAGAGACTAGCTATAGGTGTCTGCACGGGCAAATGTAACGCTCATTTCCCACCAGGAAGAGGAATTAACCAAAGGCTCAGCGTGCCCTGCCGGAAACTGATTAGGGCCTGAAGCAATCCTGCGGTTTTGTGCCTAGCTCACAAGAAAGCGAGTTGAAGAAAGGAGCTCAGGGGCACTGTAATTCACAAACCTGCAGAGTTATAAATGACAGCTATCCTCCAAAAATATATTGAAGTTAGCCTGCGAAGGGGACTTGACAGCGGGGCAGAATTTCAGGAAAACCATTGCAGGAGGTAGACTGGAATTGCCCTGAAAGCATAGGAAAAGAGGCACAACGTCGACAATGATGCACTTGGCCAAAAAGGGCGTAAGCGTTTTTTCCTGAATATATTCAGGAAAAAAAGCATACGCCCTTTTTGGCCAACCAAACAAGCCTGTAAAGGAAATCTGCACTACAATGATGTCTCACTGCCCCACGGGCAAAAGGGCCATCTGAAAAAAGTGTAAAATCCAGAAAGGTAGGACAGGATATGGAGAACAGGGAGCCTTGTTATGCTGATTGGCAGGATGTAAATTGCCAGCAGCCACCCTGGAGAAGTGTATGGTGTTTCCTGAAACACGTAAGAAACAAAGCAACACAGCCTATGGCACTTCCACTTATGGCCCTATAGCTTACGGAAATTAAAATCAAAAACAGACAGCCACCCCAATATTTGGGACGGCTGTGTTCACAAGAAGCTCGTCTACAGTATCAGGTAAATATCCCAGAAAGCAAAAAATGGATAAAGAAGTTGTGGCACGTACGTACAATGCAATATCACTCAGCAATGAAATCTGTGTCATCAGGCCCGTAGCGGCATAGTGAGTGGATGCAGGTACCGTGATTCTACATGAACTACGTCACACAGAAAAAGAAACATCATAAGATATCACTAATACACGGAATGTAAACTTGACTACACATGAACTGAATTACAAAACAGAACAGGGTCTCAAATTTAGAAAACCAACTAGTGCTTGCTTATGGGGAAAGGTGCCTTGGGGTGCTGCATAAAACCAGAGACTGAAATTAGCACAGATAACTTTCCATAAGCCAAATATGTAATAGACAAGACCTACTCCTTGCTCAACGAAATGGACCCAACACCACATATTCAACGCCTAGGAATATACCTGACTAGGAAGAATCTTAAAACACATGGATATATATGTCTCCATAAGAGAATCAAGAGTGTGTACAGCGGCCGAAACGCAGCAGTGAAAATCCGATAAATCCCATTATCAAAATAAATTTCGAAAACAAAACACAAAGACAGTGAAATAGAGAGCAATTCTTAAATAATTCACTCAGGGCATATGATGCAACCGGGATTGACCACATCTACACCCAGAGCTGGTTGAGACATAAGGCTGGACACTTCAGGCTGATAGCATTGTTGAGTTTCGGTGAGCAAATGCAGACCCTTTGAAGTCATACTGCATGGTACCCATTCCATGGGTCCCAACTCTCCAGGTTCAAGGGATTCTTCCTCCAGCTAAAACATGCATGGAAAACCCAGAGTATCGTCCACCGTGTGATTGGGAAACGATTTAAAATGCATCTCAGTTTTCGTATCCTGGTCCTCGGGTTCACCATTCCAGATGCTTTACTAACACTCTCCCCGCTTGGAGAGTCAGTGCCTTTAACCTCCTCTTTGGCACAGCTTGCAATTTCTGTGCAAGATGAACAGGAATAGGGAGAACCAATGAGAGACTAGCTATAGGTGTCTGCACGGCCAAATGTAACGCTCATTTCCCACCAGGAAGAGGAATTAACCAAAGGCTCAGCGTGCCCTGTCAGAAAAAGATTAGGGTCTGAAGCAATCCTGCGGTTTTGTGCCCAGCTCACAAGAAAGCGAGTTGAAGAAAGGAGCTCAGGGTCACTGTAATTCACAAACCTGCAGAGTTATAAATGACAGCTATCCTCCAAATATATATTGAAGTAAGCCTGCGAAGGGGACTTGAAAGCGGGGCAGAGTTTCAGGAAAACGATTGCAGGGGGTAGACTGGAATTGCCCTGAAAGCATATGAAAAGAGGCACAACGTCGACAATGATGCACTTGGCCAAAAAGGGCGTATGCGTTTTTTCCTGAATATATTCAGGAAAAAACGCATACGCACTTTTTGGCCAACCAAGCAAGCCTGTAAAGGAAATCTGCACTACAATATAGTCTCACTGCTCCCGGGGCAAAAGGGCCATCTGAAAAAAGTGTAAAATCCAGAAAGGTAGGACAGGATATGGAGAACAGGGAGCCTTGTTATGCTGATTGGCAGGATGTAAATTGCCAGCAGCTACCCTGAAGAAGTGTATGGTGTTTCCTGAAACACGTAAGAAACAAAGCAACACAGCCTATGGCACTTCCACTTATGGTCCTATAGTTTACGGAAATTAAAATCAAAAACAGACAGCCACCCCAATATTTGGGACGGCTGTGTTCACAAGAAGCTCGTCTACAGTATCAGGTAAATATCCCAGAAAGCAAAAAATGGATAAAGAAGTTGGGGCACGTACGTACAATGCAATATCACTCAGCAATGAAATCTGTGTCATCAGGCCCGTAGCGGCATAGTGAGTGGATGCAGGTACGGTGATTCTACATGAACTACGTCACACAGAAAAAGAAACATCATAAGATATCACTAATACACGGAATGTAAACTTGACTACACATGAACTGAATTACAAAACAGAACAGGGTCTCAAATTTAGAAAACCAACTAGTGCTTGCTTATGGGGAAAGGTGCGTTGGGGTGCTGCATAAAACCAGAGACTGAAATTAGCACAGATAACTTTCCATAAGCCAAATATGTAATAGAGAAGACCTACTCCGTGCTCAACGAAATGGACCCAACACCACATATTCAACGCCTAGGAATATACCTGACTAGGAAGAATCTTAAAATCCATGGATATATATGTCTCCGTAAGAGAATCAATCGTGTGTACTGCGGCCGAAACGCAGCAGTGAAAATCCGATAAATCCCATTATCAAAATAAATTTCGAAAACAAAACACAAAGACAAAGAAATAGAGAGCTATTCTTAAATAATTCACTCAGGGCATGTGATGCAACCGGGATTGACCACATCTACACCGAGAGCTGGTTGAGACATAAGGCTGGACACTTCAGGCTGATAGCATTGGTGAGTTTCGGTGAGCAAATGCAGACCCTTTGAAGTCATACTGCATGGTACCCATTCCATGGGTCCCAACTCTCCAGGTTCAAGGGATTCTCCCTCCAGCTAAAACATGCATGGGAAACCCAGAGTATCGTCCACCGTGTGATTGGGAAACGATTTAAAATACATCTCAGTTTTCGTATCCTGGTCCTCGGGTTCACCATTCCAGATGCTTTACTAACACTCTCCCCGCTTGGAGAGTCAGTGCCTTTAACCTCCTCTTTGGCACAGCTTGCAATTTCTGTGCAAGATGAACAGGAATAGGGAGAACCAATGAGAGACTAGCTGTAGGTGTCTGCACGGGCAAATGTAACGCTCATTGCCGACCAGGAAGAGGAATTAAACAAAGGCTCAGCGTGCCCTGCTGGAAACAGATTAGGGCCTGAAGCAATCCTCCGGTTTTGTGCCCAGCTCACAAGAAAGCGAGTTGAAGAAAGGAGCTCAGGGTCACTGTAATTCACAAACCTGCAGAGTTATAAATGACAGCTATCCTCCAAAAATATATTGAAGTAAGCCTGCGAAGGGGACTTGAAAGCGGGGCAGAGTTTCAGGAAAACCATTGCAGGGGGTAGACTGGAATTGCCCTGAAAGCATAGGAAAAGAGGCAGAACGTCGACAATGATGCACTTGGCCAAAAAGGGCGTATGCGTTTTTTCCTGAATATATTCAGGAAAAAACGCATACGCACTTTTTGGCCAACCAAGCAAGCCTGTAAAGGAAATCTGCACTACAATGAAGTCTCACTGCCCCCCGGGCAAAAGGGCCATCTGAAAAAAGTGTAAAATCCAGAAAGGTAGGACAGGATATGGAGAACAGGGAGCCTTGTTATGCTGATTGGCAGGATGTAAATTGCCAGCAGCCACCCTGGAGAAGTGTATGGTGTTTCCTGAAACACGTAAGAAACAAAGCAACACAGCCTATGGCACTTCCACTTATGGTCCTATAGCTTACGGAAATTAAAATCAAAAACAGACAGCCACCCCAATATTTGGGAAGGCTGTGTTCACAAGAAGCTCGTCTACAGTATCAGGTAAATATCCCAGAAAGCAAAAAATGGATAAAGAAGTTGTGGCACGTACGTAAAATGCAATATCACTCAGCAATGAAATCTGTGTCATCAGGCCCGTAGCGGCATTATGAGTGGATGCAGGTACGGTGATTCAACGTGAACTACGTCTCACAGAAAAAGAAACATCATAAGGTATCACTAATACACGGAATGTAAACTTGACTACACATGAACTGAATTACAAAACAGAACAGGGTCTCAAATTTAGAAAACCAACTAGTGCTTGCTTATGGGGAAAGGTGCGTTGGGGTGCTGCATAAAACCAGAGACTGAAATTAGCACAGATAACTTTCCATAAGCCAAATATGTAATAGACAAGACCTACTCCTTGCTCAACGAAATGGACCCAACACCACATATTCAATGCCTAGGAATATACCTGACTAGGAAGGATCTTAAAACCCATGGATATATATGTCTCCGTAAGAGAATCAAGCGTGTGTACTGCGGCCAAAATGCAGCAGTGGAAATCCAATAAATCCCCTTATCAAAATAAATTTCGAAAACAAAACACAAAGACAGTGAAATAGAGAGCAATTCTTAAATAATTCACTCAGGGCATGTGATGCAACCGGGATTGACCACATCTACACCCAGAGCTGGTTGAGACATAAGACTGGGCACTTCAGGCTGATAGCATTGGTGAGTTTCGGTGAGCAAATGCAGACCCTTTGAAGTCATACTGCATGGTACCCATTCCATGGGTCCCAACTCTCCAGGTTCAAGGGATTCTTCCTCCAGCTAAAACATGCATGGGAAACCCAGAGTATCGTCCACCGTGTGATTGGGAAACGATTTAAAATGCATCTCAGTTTTCGTATCCTGGTCCTCGGGTTCACCATTCCAGACGCTTTACTAACACTCTCCCCGCTTGGAGAGTCAGTGCCTTTAACCTCCTCTTTGGCACAGCTTGCAATTTCTGTGCAAGATGAACAGGAATAGGGAGAACCAATGAGAGACTAGCTATAAGTGTCTGCACGGGCAAATGTAACGCTCATTTCCCACCAGGAAGAGGAATTAACCAAAGGCTCAGCATGCCCTGCCGGAAACAGATTAGGGCCTGAAGCAATCCTGCGGTTTTGTGCCCAGCTCACAAGAAAGCGATTTGAAGAAAGGAGCTCAGGGGCTCTGTAATTCACAAACCTGCAGAGTTATAAATGACAGCTATCCTCCAAAAATATATTGAAGTAAGCCAGCGAAGGGGACTTGAAAGCGGGGCAGAGTTTCAGGAAAACCATTGCAGGGGGTAGACTGGAATTGCCCTGAAAGCATAGGAAAAGAGGCAGAACGTCGACAATGATGCACTTGGCCAAAAAGGGCGTATGCGTTTTTTCCTGAATATATTCAGGAAAAAACGCATACGCCCTTTTTGGTCAACCAAGCAAGCCTGTAAAGGAAATCTGCACTACAATGAAGTCACACTGCCCCCCGGGCAAAAGGGCCATCTGAAAAAAGTGTAAAATCCAGAAAGGTAGGACAGGATATGGAGAACAGGGAGCTTTGTTATGCTGATTGGCAGGATGTATATTGCCAGCAGCCACCCTGGAGAAGTGTATGGTGTTTCCTGAAACACGTAAGAAACAAAGCAACACAGCCTATGGCACTTCCACTTATGGTCCTATAGCTTACGGAAATTAAAATCAAAAACAGACAGCCACCCCAATATTTGGGACGGCTGTGTTCACAAAAAGCTCGTCTACAGTATCAGGTAAATATCCCAGAAAGCAAAAAATGGATAAAGAATTTGTGGCACGTACGTACAATGCAATATCACTCAGCAATGAAATCTCTGTCATCAGGCCCGTAGGGGCATAGTGAGTGGATGCAGGTACGGTGATTCTACGTGAACTACGTAACACAGAAAAAGAAACATCATAAGATATAACTAATACACGGAATGTAAACTTGACTACACATGAACTGAATTACAAAACAGAACAGGGTCTCAAATTTAGAAAACCAACTAGTGCTTGCTTATGGGGAAAGGTGCGTTGGGGTGCTGCATAAAACCAGAGACTGAAATTAGCACAGATAACTTTCCATAAGCCAAATATGTAATAGACAAGACCTACTCCTTGCTCAAGGAAATGGACCCAACACCACATATTCAACGCCTAGGAATATACCTGACTAGGAAGAATCTTAAAACACATGGATATATATGTCTCCGTAAGAGAATCAAGCGTGTGTACAACGGCCAAAACGCAGCAGTGAAAATCCGATAAATCCCATTATCAAAATAAATTTCGAAAACAAAACACAAGGACAGTGAAATAGAGAGCAATTCTTAAATAATTCACTCAGGGCATGTGATGCAACCGGGATTGACCACATCTACACCCAGAGCTGGTTGAGACATAAGGCTGGACACTTCAGGCTGATAGCATTGGTGAGTTTCAGTGAGCAAATGCAGACCCTTTGAAGTCATACTGCATGGTACCCATTCCATGGGTCCCAACTCTCCAGGTTCAAGGGATTCTTCCTCCAGCTAAAACATGCATGGGAAACCCAGAGTATCGTCCACCGTGTGATTGGGAAACGATTTAAAATACATCTCAGTTTTCGTATCCTGGTCCTCGGGTTCACCATTCCAGATGCTTTACTAACACTCTCCCCGCTTGGAGAGTCAGTGCCTTTAACCTCCTCTTTGGCACAGCTTGCAATTTCTGTGCAAGATGAACAGGAATAGGGAGAACCAATGAGAGACTAGCTGTAGGTGTCTGCACGGGCAAATGTAACGCTCATTGCCGACCAGGAAGAGGAATTAAACAAAGGCTCAGCGTGCCCTGCTGGAAACAGATTAGGGCCTGAAGCAATCCTCCGGTTTTGTGCCCAGCTCACAAGAAAGCGAGTTGAAGAAAGGAGCTCAGGGTCACTGTAATTCACAAACCTGCAGAGTTATAAATGACAGCTATCCTCCAAAAATATATTGAAGTAAGCCTGCGAAGGGGACTTGAAAGCGGGGCAGAGTTTCAGGAAAACCATTGCAGGGGGTAGACTGGAATTGCCCTGAAAGCATAGGAAAAGAGGCAGAACGTCGACAATGATGCACTTGGCCAAAAAGGGCGTATGCGTTTTTTCCTGAATATATTCAGGAAAAAACGCATACGCACTTTTTGGCCAACCAAGCAAGCCTGTAAAGGAAATCTGCACTACAATGAAGTCTCACTGCCCCCCGGGCAAAAGGGCCATCTGAAAAAAGTGTAAAATCCAGAAAGGTAGGACAGGATATGGAGAACAGGGAGCCTTGTTATGCTGATTGGCAGGATGTAAATTGCCAGCAGCCACCCTGGAGAAGTGTATGGTGTTTCCTGAAACACGTAAGAAACAAAGCAACACAGCCTATGGCACTTCCACTTATGGTCCTATAGCTTACGGAAATTAAAATCAAAAACAGACAGCCACCCCAATATTTGGGAAGGCTGTGTTCACAAGAAGCTCGTCTACAGTATCAGGTAAATATCCCAGAAAGCAAAAAATGGATAAAGAAGTTGTGGCACGTACGTAAAATGCAATATCACTCAGCAATGAAATCTGTGTCATCAGGCCCGTAGCGGCATTATGAGTGGATGCAGGTACGGTGATTCAACGTGAACTACGTCTCACAGAAAAAGAAACATCATAAGGTATCACTAATACACGGAATGTAAACTTGACTACACATGAACTGAATTACAAAACAGAACAGGGTCTCAAATTTAGAAAACCAACTAGTGCTTGCTTATGGGGAAAGGTGCGTTGGGGTGCTGCATAAAACCAGAGACTGAAATTAGCACAGATAACTTTCCATAAGCCAAATATGTAATAGACAAGACCTACTCCTTGCTCAACGAAATGGACCCAACACCACATATTCAATGCCTAGGAATATACCTGACTAGGAAGGATCTTAAAACCCATGGATATATATGTCTCCGTAAGAGAATCAAGCGTGTGTACTGCGGCCAAAATGCAGCAGTGGAAATCCAATAAATCCCCTTATCAAAATAAATTTCGAAAACAAAACACAAAGACAGTGAAATAGAGAGCAATTCTTAAATAATTCACTCAGGGCATGTGATGCAACCGGGATTGACCACATCTACACCCAGAGCTGGTTGAGACATAAGACTGGGCACTTCAGGCTGATAGCATTGGTGAGTTTCGGTGAGCAAATGCAGACCCTTTGAAGTCATACTGCATGGTACCCATTCCATGGGTCCCAACTCTCCAGGTTCAAGGGATTCTTCCTCCAGCTAAAACATGCATGGGAAACCCAGAGTATCGTCCACCGTGTGATTGGGAAACGATTTAAAATGCATCTCAGTTTTCGTATCCTGGTCCTCGGGTTCACCATTCCAGACGCTTTACTAACACTCTCCCCGCTTGGAGAGTCAGTGCCTTTAACCTCCTCTTTGGCACAGCTTGCAATTTCTGTGCAAGATGAACAGGAATAGGGAGAACCAATGAGAGACTAGCTATAAGTGTCTGCACGGGCAAATGTAACGCTCATTTCCCACCAGGAAGAGGAATTAACCAAAGGCTCAGCATGCCCTGCCGGAAACAGATTAGGGCCTGAAGCAATCCTGCGGTTTTGTGCCCAGCTCACAAGAAAGCGATTTGAAGAAAGGAGCTCAGGGGCTCTGTAATTCACAAACCTGCAGAGTTATAAATGACAGCTATCCTCCAAAAATATATTGAAGTAAGCCAGCGAAGGGGACTTGAAAGCGGGGCAGAGTTTCAGGAAAACCATTGCAGGGGGTAGACTGGAATTGCCCTGAAAGCATAGGAAAAGAGGCAGAACGTCGACAATGATGCACTTGGCCAAAAAGGGCGTATGCGTTTTTTCCTGAATATATTCAGGAAAAAACGCATACGCCCTTTTTGGTCAACCAAGCAAGCCTGTAAAGGAAATCTGCACTACAATGAAGTCACACTGCCCCCCGGGCAAAAGGGCCATCTGAAAAAAGTGTAAAATCCAGAAAGGTAGGACAGGATATGGAGAACAGGGAGCTTTGTTATGCTGATTGGCAGGATGTATATTGCCAGCAGCCACCCTGGAGAAGTGTATGGTGTTTCCTGAAACACGTAAGAAACAAAGCAACACAGCCTATGGCACTTCCACTTATGGTCCTATAGCTTACGGAAATTAAAATCAAAAACAGACAGCCACCCCAATATTTGGGACGGCTGTGTTCACAAAAAGCTCGTCTACAGTATCAGGTAAATATCCCAGAAAGCAAAAAATGGATAAAGAATTTGTGGCACGTACGTACAATGCAATATCACTCAGCAATGAAATCTCTGTCATCAGGCCCGTAGGGGCATAGTGAGTGGATGCAGGTACGGTGATTCTACGTGAACTACGTAACACAGAAAAAGAAACATCATAAGATATAACTAATACACGGAATGTAAACTTGACTACACATGAACTGAATTACAAAACAGAACAGGGTCTCAAATTTAGAAAACCAACTAGTGCTTGCTTATGGGGAAAGGTGCGTTGGGGTGCTGCATAAAACCAGAGACTGAAATTAGCACAGATAACTTTCCATAAGCCAAATATGTAATAGACAAGACCTACTCCTTGCTCAAGGAAATGGACCCAACACCACATATTCAACGCCTAGGAATATACCTGACTAGGAAGAATCTTAAAACACATGGATATATATGTCTCCGTAAGAGAATCAAGCGTGTGTACAACGGCCAAAACGCAGCAGTGAAAATCCGATAAATCCCATTATCAAAATAAATTTCGAAAACAAAACACAAGGACAGTGAAATAGAGAGCAATTCTTAAATAATTCACTCAGGGCATGTGATGCAACCGGGATTGACCACATCTACACCCAGAGCTGGTTGAGACATAAGGCTGGACACTTCAGGCTGATAGCATTGGTGAGTTTCAGTGAGCAAATGCAGACCCTTTGAAGTCATACTGCATGGTACCCATTCCATGGGTCCCAACTCTCCAGGTTCAAGGGATTCTTCCTCCAGCTAAAACATGCATGGGAAACCCAGAGTATCGTCCACCGTGTGATTGGGCAACGATTTAAAATGCATCTCAGTTTTCGTATCCTGGTCCTCGGGTTCACCATTCCAGATGCTTCACTAACACTCTCCCCGCTTGGAGAGTCAGTGCCTTTAACCTCCTCTTTGGCACAGCTTGCAATTTCTGTGCAAGATGAACAGGAGTAGGGAGAACCAATGAGAGACTAGCTCGAGGTGTCTGCATGGGCAAATGTAACGCTCATTGCCCACCAGGAAGAGGAATTAAACAAAGGCTCAATGTGCCCTGCCGGAAACAGATTAGGGCCTGAAGCAATCCTGCGGTTTTGTGCCCAGCTCACAATAAAGCGAGTTGAAGAAAGGAGCTCATGGGCACTGTAATTCACAAACCTGCAGAGTTATAAATGACAGCTATCCTCCAAAAATATATTGAAGTAAGCCTGCGAAGGGGACTTGAAAGCGGGGCAGAATTTCAGGAATACGATTGCAGGGGTAGACTGGAATTGCCCTGAAAGCATAGGAAAAGAGACACAACGTCGACAATGATGCACTTGGCCGAAAAAGGCGTATGCGTTTTTACTTGAATATATTCAGGAAAAAACGCATACGCCCTTTTTGGCCAACCAAGCAAGCTGGTAAAGGACATCTGCACTACAATGAAATCTCACTGCTCCCCGGGCAAAAGGGCCATCTGAAAAAAGTGTAAAATCCAGAAAGGTAGGACAGGATATGGAGAACAGGGAGCCTTGTTATGCTGATTGGCAGGATGCAAATTGCCAACAGCCACCCTGGAGAAGTGTATGATGTTTCCTGAAACATGTAAGAAAAAAAGCAACCCAGCCCATGGCACTTCCACTTATGGTCCTATAGCTTAGGGAAATTAAAATCAAAAACAGAGAGCCACCCCAAAGTTTGGGACGGCTGTGTTCCCAAGAAGCTCGTTTACAATACCAAGTATATATCCCAGAAAGCAAAAAATGGATAAAGAAGTTGTGGCACGTACGTGCAATGCAATATCACTCAGCAATGAAATCTGTGTCATCAGGCCCGTAGCGGAATAGTGAGTGGATGCAGGTACGGTGATTCTACGTGAACTAGGTCACACAGAAAAAGTAACATCATAAGATATCACTAATACACGGAATGTAAACTTGACTACACATGAACTGAATTACAAAACAGAACAGGGTCTCAAATTTAGAAAACCAACTAGTGCTTGCTTATGGGGAAAGGTGCGTTGGGGTGCTGCATAAAACCAGAGACTGAAATTAGCACAGATAACTTTCCATAAGCCAAATATGTAATAGACAAGACCTACTCCTTGCTCAAGGAAATGGACCCAACACCACATATTCAACGCCTAGGAATATACCTGACTAGGAAGAATCTTAAAACACATGGATATATATGTCTCCGTAAGAGAATCAAGCGTGTGTACAACGGCCAAAACGCAGCAGTGAAAATCCGATAAATCCCATTATCAAAATAAATTTCGAAAACAAAACACAAGGACAGTGAAATAGAGAGCAATTCTTAAATAATTCACTCAGGGCATGTGATGCAACCGGGATTGACCACATCTACACCCAGAGCTGGTTGAGACATAAGGCTGGACACTTCAGGCTGATAGCATTGGTGAGTTTCGGTGAGCAAATGCAGACCCTTTGAAGTCATACTGCATGGTACCCATTCCATGGGTCCCAACTCTCCAGGTTCAAGGGATTCTTCCTCCAGCTAAAACATGCATGGGAAACCCAGAGTATCGTCCACCGTGTGATTGGGCAACGATTTAAAATGCATCTCAGTTTTCGTATCCTGGTCCTCGGGTTCACCATTCCAGATGCTTCACTAACACTCTCCCCGCTTGGAGAGTCAGTGCCTTTAACCTCCTCTTTGGCACAGCTTGCAATTTCTGTGCAAGATGAACAGGAGTAGGGAGAACCAATGAGAGACTAGCTCTAGGTGTCTGCATGGGCAAATGTAATGCTCATTGCCCACCAGGAAGAGGAATTAAACAAAGGCTCAATGTGCCCTGCCGGAAACAGATTAGGGCCTGAAGCAATCCTGCGGTTTTGTGCCCAGCTCACAATAAAGCGAGTTGAAGAAAGGAGCTCATGGGCACTGTAATTCACAAACCTGCAGAGTTATAAATGACAGCTATCCTCCAAAAATATATTGAAGTAAGCCTGCGAAGGGGACTTGAAAGCGGGGCAGAATTTCAGGAATACGATTGCAGGGGTAGACTGGAATTGCCCTGAAAGCATAGGAAAAGAGACACAACGTCGACAATGATGCACTTGGCCGAAAAAGGCGTATGCGTTTTTACTTGAATATATTCAGGAAAAAACGCATACGCCCTTTTTGGCCAACCAAGCAAGCTGGTAAAGGACATCTGCACTACAATGAAATCTCACTGCTCCCCGGGCAAAAGGGCCATCTGAAAAAAGTGTAAAATCCAGAAAGGTAGGACAGGATATGGAGAACAGGGAGCCTTGTTATGCTGATTGGCAGGATGCAAATTGCCAACAGCCACCCTGGAGAAGTGTATGATGTTTCCTGAAACATGTAAGAAACAAAGCAACCCAGCCCATGGCACTTCCACTTATGGTCCTATAGCTTACGGAAATTAAAATCAAAAACAGAGAGCCACCCCAAAGTTTGGGACGGCTGTGTTCCCAAGAAGCTCGTTTACAATACCAAGTATATATCCCAGAAAGCAAAAAATGGATAAAGAAGTTGTGGCACGTACGTGCAATGCAATATCACTCAGCAATGAAATCTGTGTCATCAGGCCCGTAGCGGAATAGTGAGTGGATGCAGGTACGGTGATTCTACGTGAACTAGGTCACACAGAAAAAGTAACATCATAAGATATCACTAATACACGGAATGTAAACTTGACTACACATGAACTGAATTACAAAACAGAAAAGGGTCTCAAATTTAGAAAACCAACTAGTGCTTGCTTATGGGGAAAGGTGCCTTGGGGTGCTGCATAAAACCAGAGACTGAAATTAGCACAGATAACTTTCCATAAGAGAAATATGTAATAGACAAGACCTACTCCTTGCTCAACGAAATAGACCCAACACCACATATTCAACGCCTAGGAATATACCTGACTAGGAAGAATCTTAAAACCCATGGATATATATGTCTCCGTAAGAGAATCAAGCGTGTGTACTGCGGCCGAAACGCAGCAGTGAAAATCTGATAAATCCCATTATCAAAATAAATTTCTAAAACAAAACACAATGACAGTGAAATAGAGAGCAATTCTTAAATAATTCACTCAGGGCATGTGATGCACCCGGGATTGACCACATCTACACCCAGAGCTGGTTGAGACATAAGGCTGGACACTTCAGGCTGATAGCATTGGTGAGTTTCGGTGAGCAAATGCAGACCCTTTGAAGTCATACTGCATGGTACCCATTCCATGGGTCCCAACTCTCCAGGTTCAAGGGATTCTTCCTCCAGCTAAAACATGCATGGAAAACCCAGAGTATCGTCCACCGTGTGATTGAGAAACGATTTAAAATGCATCTCAGTTTTCGTATCCTGGTCCTCGGGTTCACCATTCCAGATGCTTTACTAACACTCTCCCCGCTTGGAGAGTCAGTGCCTTTAACCTCCTCTTTGGCACAGCTTGCAATTTCTGTGCAAGATGAACAGGAATAGGGAGAACCAATGAGACACTAGCTGTAGGTGTCTGCACGGGCAAATGTAACGCTCATTTCCCACCAGGAAGAGGAATTAACCAAAGGCTCAGCATGCCCTGCCGGAAACAGATTAGGGCCTGAAGCAATCCTGCGGTTTTGTGCCCAGCTCACAAGAAAGCGAGTTGAAGAAAGGAGCTCTGGGGCACTGTAATTCACAAACCTGCAGAGTTATAAATGACAGCTATCCTCCAAAAATATATTGAAGTAAGCCTGTGAAGGGGACTTGAAAGCGGGGCAGAGTTTCAGGAAAACCATTGCAGGGGGTAGACTGGAATTGCCCTGAAAGCATAGGAAAAGAGGCACAACGTCAACAATGATGCACTTGGCCAAAAAGGGCGTATGCGTTTTTTCCTGAATATATTCAGGAAAAAACGCATACGCACTTTTTGGCCCACCAAGCAAGCCTGTAAAGGAAATCTGCACTACAATGAAGTCTCACTGCCCCCCGGGCAAAAGGGCCATCTGAAAAAAGTGTAAAATCCAGAAAGGTAGGACAGGATATGGAGAACAGGGAGCCTTGTTATGCTGATTGGCAGGATGTAAATTGCCAGCAGCCACCCTGGAGAAGTGTATGGTTTTTCCTGAAACACGTAAGAAACAAAGCAACACAGCCTATGGCACTTCCACTTATGGTCCTATAGCTTACGGAAATTAAAATCAAAAACAGACAGCCACCCCAATATTTGGGACGGATGTGTTCACAAGAAGCTCGTCTACAGTATCAGGTAAATATCCCAGAAAGCAAAAAATGGATAAAGAAGTTGTGGCACGTACATGCAATGCAATATCACTCAGCAATGAAATCTGTGTCATCAGTCCTGTAGCGGCATAGTGAATGGATTCAGGTACGGTGATTCTACGTGAACTACGTCACACAGAAAAAGAAACATCATAAGATATCACTAATACACGGAATGTAAACTTGACTACACATGAACTGAATTACAAAACAGAACAGGGTCTCAAATTTAGAAAACCAACTTGTGCTTGCTTATGGGGAAAGGCGCGTTGGGGTGCTGCATAAAACCAGAGACTGAAATTAGCACAGATAACTTTCCATAAGCCAAATATGTAATAGACAAGACCTACTCCTTGCACAACGAAATGGACCCAACACCACATATTCAACGCCTAGGAATATACCTGACTAGGAGGAATCTTAAAACCCATGGATATATATGTCTCCGTAAGAGAATCAAGCGTGTGTACAGCGGCCGAAATGCAGCAGTGAAAATCCGATAAATCCCATTATCAAAATAAATTTCGAAAACAAAACACAAAGACAGTGAAATAGAGAGCAATTCTTAAATAATTCACTCAGGGCATGTGATGCAACCGGGATTGACCACATCTACACACAGAGCTGGTTGAGACATAAGGCTGGACACTTCAGGCTGATAGTGTTGGTGAGTTTCCGTGAGCAAATGCAGACCCTTTGAAGTCATACTGGATGGTACCCATTCCATGGGTCCCAACTCTCCAGGTTCAAGGCATTCTTCCTCCAGCTAAAACATGCATGGGAAACCCAGAATATCGTCCACCGTGTGATTGGGAAATGATTTAAAATGCATCTCAGTTTTCGTATCCTGGTCCTCGGGATCACCATTCCAGATGCTTTACTAACACTCTCCCCGCTTGGAGAGACAGTGCCTTTAACCTCCTCTTTGGTACAGCTTGCAATTTCTGTGCAAGATGAACAGGAATAGGGAGAACCAATGAGAGACTAGCTGTAGGTGTCTGCACGGGCAAATGTAACGCACATTGCCGACCAGGAAGAGGAATTAAACAAAGGCTCAGCGTGCCCTGCCGGAAACAGATTAGGGCCTGAAGCAATCCTGCGGTTTTGTGCCCAGCTCACAAGAAAGCGAGTTGAAGAAAGGAGCTCAGGGTCACTGTAATTCACAAACCTGCAGAGTTATAAATGACAGCTATCCTCCAAAAATATATTGAAGTAAGCCTGCGAAGGGGACTTGAAAGCGGGGCAGAATTTCAGGAAAACGATTGCAGGGGGTAGACTGGAATTGCCCTGAAAGCATAGGAAAAGAGGCACAACGTCGAAAATGATGCACTTGGCCAAAAAGGGCGTATGCGTTTTTTCCTGAATATATTCAGGAAAAAACGCATACGCCCTTTTTGGCCAACCAAGCAAGCCTGTAAAGGAAATCTGCACTACAATGAAATCTCACTGCCCCCCGGGCAAAAGGGCCATCTGAAAAAAGTGTAAAATCCTGAAACTTAGGACACGATATGGAGAACAGGGAGCCTTGTTATGCTGATTGGCAGGATGTAAATTGTCAACAGCCACCCTGGAGAAGTGTATGGTGTTTCCTGAAACATGTAAGAAACAAAGCAACACAGCCTATGGCACTTCCACTTATGGTCCTATAGCTTACAGTATTTAAAATCAAAATCAGAGAGCCACCCCAAATTTTGGGACGGCTGTGTTCCCAAGAAGCTCTTCTACAGTACCAAGTATAAATCCCAGAAAGCAAAAAATGGATAAAGAAGTTGTGGCACGTACATGCAATGCAATATCACTCAGCAATGAAATCTGTGTCATCAGGCCTGTAGCGGCATAGTGAGTGGATTCAGGTACGGTGATTCTACGTGAACTACGTCACACAGAAAAAGAAACATCATAAGATATCACTAATACACGGAATGTAAACTTGACTACACATGAACTGAATTACAAAACAGAACAGGGTCTCAAATTTAGAAAACCAACTTGTGCTTGCTTATGGGGAAAGGCGCGTTGGGGTGCTGCATAAAACCAGAGACTGAAATTAGCACAGATAACTTTCCATAAGCCAAATATGTAATAGACAAGACCTACTCCTTGCACAACGAAATGGACCCAACACCACATATTCAACGCCTAGGAATATACCTGAGTAGGAGGAATCTTAAAACCCATGGATATATATGTCTCCGTAAGAGAATCAAGCGTGTGTACAGCGGCCGAAACGCAGCAGTGAAAATCCGATAAATCCCATTATCAAAATAAATTTCGAAAACAAAACACAAAGACAGTGAAATAGAGAGCAATTCTTAAATAATTCACTCAGGGCATGTGATGAAACCGGGATTGACCACATCTACACCCAGAGCTGGTTGAGACATAAGGCTGGACACTTCAGGCTGATAGCATTGGTGAGTTTCGGTGAGCAAATGCAGACCCTTTGAAGTCATACTGCATGGTACCCATTCCATGGGTCCCAACTCTCCAGGTTCAAGGGATTCTCCCTCCAGCTGAAACATGCATGGGAAACCCAGAGTATCGTCCACCGTGTGATTGGGAAACGATTTAAAATGCATCTCAGTTTTCGTATCCTGGTCCTCGGGTTCACCATTCCAGATGCTTTACTAACACTCTCCCCGCTTGGAGAGTCAGTGCCTTTAACCTCCTCTTTGGCACAGCTTGCAATTTCTGTGCAAGATGAACAGGAATAGGGAGAACCAATGAGAGACTAGCTATAGGTGTCTGCACGGGCAAATGTAACGCTCATTTCCCACCAGGAAGAGGAATAAACCAAAGGCTCAGCGTCCCCAGCCGGAAACAGATTAGGGCCTGAAGCAATCCTGCCGTTTTGTGCCCAGCTCACAAGAAAGCGAGTTGAAGAAAGGAGCTCAGGGGCACTGTAATTCACAAACCTGCAGAGTTATAAATGACCGCTATCCTCCAAAAATATATTGAAGTAAGCCTGCGAAGGGGACTTGAAAGTGGGGCAGAGTTTCAGGAAAACCATTGCAGGGGGTAGACTGGAATTGCCCTGAAAGCATAGGAAAAGAGGCACAACGTCGACAATGATGCACTTGGCCAAAAAGGGCGTATGCGTTTTTTCCTGAATTTATTCAGGAAAAAACGCATACGCCCTTTTTGGCCAACCAAGCAAGCCTGTAAAGGAAATCTGCACTACAATGAAGTCTCACTGCCCCCGGGCAAAGGGCCATCAGAAAAAAGTTTAAAATCCAGAAAGGTAGGACAGGATATGGAGAACAGGGAGCCTTGTTATGCTGATTGGCAGGATGTAAATTGTGAACTGCCACCCTGGAGAAGTGTATGGTGTTTCCTGAAACACGTAAGAAATAAAGCAACACAGCCTATGGCTATTGCACTTATGGTCCTATTGCTTAGGGAAATTAAAATCAAAAACAGAGAGCCACCCCAAAGTGTGGGACGGCTGTGTTCCCAAGAAGCTCGTCTACATTACCAGGTAAATATCCCAGACAGCAAAAAATGGATAAAGAAGCTGTGGCACGTACGTGCAATGCAATATCACTCAGCAATGAAATCTGTGTCATCAGGCCCGTAGCGGCATAGTGAGTGGATGCAGGTACGGTGATTCTACGTGAACTACGTCACACAGAAAAAGAAACATCATAAGATATCACTAATACACGGAATGTAAACTTGACTACACATGAACTGAATTACAAAACAGAACAGGGTCTCAAATTTAGAAAACCAACTAGTGCTTGCTTATGGGGAAAGGTGCGTTGGGGTGCTGCATAAAACCAGGGACTGAAATTAGCACAGATAACTTTCCATAAGCCAAATATGTAATAGACAAGACCTACTCCTTGCTCAACGAAATGGTCTCAACACCACGTATTCAACGCCTAGGAATATACCTGACTAGGAAGAATCTTAAAACCCATGGATATATATGTCTCCGTAAGAGAAACAAGTGTGTGTACAGCGGCCGAAACGCAGCAGTGAAAATCCTATAAATCCCATTATCAAAATAACTTTCGAAAACAAAACACAAAGACAGTGAAATAGAGAGCAATTCTTAAAAAATTCACTCAGGGCATGTGATGCAACCGGGATTGACCACATCTACACCCACAGCTGGTTGATACATGAGGCTGGACACTTCAGGCTGATAGCATTGGTGAGGTTTGGTGAGCAAATGCAGACCCTTTGAAATCATACTGCATGGTACCCATTCCATGGGTCCCAACTCTCCAGGTTCAAGGGATTCTTCCTCCAGCTAAAACATGCATGGGAAACCCAGTGTATCGTCCACCGTGTGATTGGGAAACGATTTAAAATGCATCTCAGTTTTCGTATCCTGGTCCTCGGGTTCACCATTCCAGATGCTTTACTAACACTCTCCCCGCTTGGAGAGTCAGTGCCTTTAACCTCCTGTTTGGCACAGCTCGCAATTTCTGTGCAAGATGAACAGGAATAGGGAGAACCAATGAGAGACTAGCTATAGGTGTCTGCACGGGCAAATATAATGCTCATTTCCCACCAGGAAGAGGAATTAACCAAAGGCTCAGCATGCGCTGCCGAAAACAGATTAGGGCCTGAAGCAATCCTGCGGTTTTGTGCCTAGCTCACAAGAAAGCGAGTTGAAGAAAGGAGCTCAGGGGCACTGTAATTCACAAACCTGCAGAGTTATAAATGACAGCTATCCTCCAAAAATATATTGAAGTAAGCCTGCAAAGGGGACTTGAAAGCGGGGCAGAGTTTCAGGAAAACAATTGCAGGGGGTAGACTGGAATTGCCCTGAAAGCATAGGAAAAGAGGCAGAACGTCTACAATGATGCACTTGGCCAAAAAGGGCGTATGCGTTTTTTCCTGAATATATTCATGAAAAAACGCATACGCCCTTTTAGGCCAACCAAGCAAGCCTATAAAGGAAATCTGCACTACAATGAAGTCTCACTGCCCCCTGTGCAAAAGGGCCATCTGAAAAAAGTGTAAAATCCAGAAAGGTAGGACAGGATATGGAGAACAGGGAGCCTTGTTATGCTGATTGGCAGGATGTAAATTGCCAACAGCCACCCTGGAGAAGTGTATGGTGTTTCCTGAATCATGTAAGAAACAAAGCAACCCAGCCTATGGCACTTCCACTTATGGTCCTATAGCTTAGGGAAATTAAAATCAAAAACAGAGAGCCACCCCAAAGTTTGGTACGGCAGTGTTCCCAAGAAGCTCGTCTACAGTACCAAGTATATATCCCAGAAAGCAAAAAATGGATAAAGAAGTTGTGGCACGTACGTGCAATGCAATATCACTCAGCAATGAAATCTGTGTCATCAGGCCCATAGCGGAATAGTGAGTAGATGCAGGTACGGTGATTCTACGTGAACTAGGTCACACAGAAAAAGAAACATCATAAGATATCACTAATACACGGAATGTAAACTTGACTACACATGAACTGAATTACAAAACAGAACAGGGTCTCAAATTTAGAAAACCAACTAGTGCTTGCTTATGGGGAAAGGTGCCTTGGGGTGCTGCATAAAACCAGAGACTGAAATTAGCACAGATAACTTTCCATAAGCCAAATATGTAATAGAGAAGACCTACTCCTTGCTCAACGAAATGGACCCAACACCACATATTCAACGCCTAGGAATATACCTGACTAGGAAGAATCTTAAAACCCATGGATATATATGTCTCCGTAAGAGAATCAAGCGTGTGTACTGTGGCCGAAACGCAGCAGTGAAAATCTGATAAATCCCATTATCAAAATAAATTTCGAAAACAAAACACAAAGACAGTGAAATAGAGAGCAATTCTTAAATAATTCACTCAGGGCATGTGATGCAACCGGGATTGACCACATCTACACCCAGAGCTGGTTGAGACATAAGGCTGGACACTTCAGGCTGATAGCATTGGTGAGTTTCGGTGAGCAAATGCAGACTCTTTGAAGTCATACTGCATGGTACCCATTCCATGGGTCCCAACTCTCCAGGTTCAAGGGATTCTTCCTCCAGCTAAAACATGCATGGAAAACCCAGAGTATCGTCCACCGTGTGATTGGGAAACGATTTAAAATGCATCTCAGTTTTCGTATCCTGGTCCTCGGGTTCACCATTCCAGATGCTTTACTAACACTCTCCCCGCTTGGAGAGTCAGTGCCTTTAACCTCCTCTTTGGCACAGCTTGCAATTTCTGTGCAAGATGAACAGGAATAGGGAGAACCAATGAGAGACTAGCTGTAGGTGTCTGCACGGGCAAATGTAACGCTCATTTCCCACCAGGAAGAGGAATTAACCAAAGGCTCAGCGTGCCCTGCCGGAAACAGATTAGGGCCTGAAGCAATCCTGCGGTTTTGTGCCCAGCTCACAAGAAAGCGAGTTGAAGAAAGGAGCTCAGGGGCACTGTAATTCACAAACCTGCAGAGTTATAAATGACAGCTATCCTCCAAAAATATATTGAAGTAAGCCTGTGAAGGGCACTTGAAAGCGGGGCAGAGTTTCAGGAAAACCATTGCAGGGGGTAGACTGGAATTGCCCTGAAAGCATAGGAAAAGAGGCACAACGTCAACAATGATGCACTTGGCCAAAAAGGGCGTATGCGTTTTTTCCTGAATATATTCAGGAAAAAACGCATACGCCCTTTTTGGCCAACCAAGCAAGCCTGTAAAGGAAATCTGCACTACAATGAAGTCTCACTGCCCCCCGGGCAAAAGGGCCATCTGAAAAAAGTGTAAAATCCAAAAGGGTAGGACAGGATATGGAGAACAGGGAGCCTTGTTATGCTGATTGGCAGGATGTAAATTGCCAGCAGCCACCCTGGAGAAGTGTATGGTGTTTCCTGAAACACGTAAGAAACAAAGCAACACAGCCTATGGCACTTCCACTTATGGTCCTATAGCTTACGGAAATTAAAATCAAAAACAGACAGCCACCCCAATATTTGGGACGGCTGTGTTCACAAGAAGCTCGTCTACAGTATCAGGTAAATATCCCAGAAAGCAAAAAATGGATAAAGAAGTTGTGGCACGTACGTACAATGCAATATCACTCAGCAATGAAATCTGTGTCATCAGGCCCGTAGCGACATTATGAGTGGATGCAGGTACGGTGATTCTACGTGAACTACGTCACACAGAAAAAGAAACATCATAAGATATCACTAATACACGGAATGTAAACTTGACTACACATGAACTGAATTACAAAACAGAACGGGGTCTCAAATTTAGAAAACCAACTAGTGCTTGCTTATGGGGAAAGGTGCGTTGGGGTGCTGCATAAAACCAGAGACTGAAATTAGCACAGATAACTTTCCATAAGCCAAATATGTAATAGACAAGACCTACTCCTTGCTCAACGAAATGGACCCAACACCACATATTCAACGCCTAGGAATATACTTGACTAGGAAGAATCTTAAAACCCATGGATATATATGTCTCCGTAAGAGAATAAAGCGTGTGTACAGCGGCCGAAACGCAGCAGTGAAAATCCGATAAATCCCATTATCAAAATAAATTTCGAAAACAAAACACAAAGACAGTCAAATAGAGAGCAATTCTTAAATAATTCACTCAGGGCATGTGATGCAACCGGGATTGACCACATCTACACCCAGAGCTGGTTGAGACATAAGGTTGGACACTTCAGGTTGATAGCATTGGTGAGTTTCGGTGAGCAAATGCAGACCCTTTGAAGTCATACTGCATGGTACCCATTCCATGGGTCCCAACTCTCCAGGTTCAAGGGATTCTTCCTCCAGCTAAAACATGCATGGGAAACCCAGAGTATCGTCCACCGTGTGTTTGGGAAACGATTTAAAATGCATCTCAGTTTTCGTATCCTGGTCCTCGGGTTCACCATTCCAGATGCTTTACTAACACTCTCCCCGCTTGGAGAGTCAGTGCCTTTAACCTCCTCTTTGGCACAGCTTGCAATTTCTGTGCAAGATGAACAGGAATAGGGAGATCCAATGAGAGACTAGCTGTAGGTGTCTGCACGGGCAAATGTAACGCTCATTTCCCACCAGGAAGAGGAATTAACCAAAGGCTCAGCTTGCCCTGCCGGAAACTGATTAGGGCCTGAAGCAATCCTGCGGTTTTGTGCCTAGCTCACAAGAAAGCGAGTTGAAGAAAGGAGCTCAGGGGCACTGTAATTCACAAACCTGCAGAGTTATAAATGACAGCTATCCTCCAAAAATATATTGAAGTAAGCCTGCGAAGGGTACTTGAAATTGGGGCAGAGTTTCAGGAAAACCATTGCAGGGGGTAGACTGGAATTGCCCTGAAACCATAGGAAAAGAGGCAGAACGTCGACAATGATGCACTTCGCCAAAAAGGGCGTATGCGTTTTTTCCTGAATATATTCAGGAAAAAACGCATACGCCCTTTTTGGCCAACCAAGCAAGCCTGTAAAGGAAATCTGCACTACAATGAAGTCTCACTGCCCCCCGGGCAAAAGGGCCATCTGAAAAAAGTGTAAAATCCAGAAGGGTAGGACAGGATATGGAGAACAGGGAGCCTTGTTATGCTGATTGGCAGGATGTAAATTGCCAGCAGCCACCCTGGAGAAATGTATGGTGTTTCCTGAAACACGTAAGAAACAAAGCAACACAGCCTATGGCACTTCCACTTATGGTCCTATAGCTTACGGAAATTAAAATCAAAAACAGAGAGCCACCCCAAATTTTGGGACGGCTGTGTTCCCAAGAAGCTCTTCTACAGTACCAAGTATATATCCCAGAAAGCAAAAAATGGATAAAGATGTTGTGGCACGTACATGCAATGCAATATCACTCAGCAATGAAATCTGTGTCATCAGGCCTGTAGCGGCATAGTGAATGGATTCAGGTACGGTGATTCTACGTGAACTACGTCACACAGAAAAAGAAACATCATAAGATATCACTAATACACGGAATGTAAACTTGACTACACATAAACTGAATTACAAAACAGAACATGGTCTCAAATTTAGAAAACCAACTTGTGCTTGCTTATGGGGAAAGGCGCGTTGGGGTGCTGCATAAAACCAGAGACTGAAATTAGCACAGATAACTTTCCATAAGCCAAATATGTAATAGACAAGACCTACTCCTTGCACAACGAAATGGACCCAACACCACATATTCAACGCCTAGGAATATACCTGACTAGGAGGAATCTTAAAACCCATGGATATATATGTCTCCGTAAGAGAATCAAGCGTGTGTACAGCGGCCGAAACGCAGCAGTGAAAATCCGATAAATCCCATTATCAAAATAAATTTCGAAAACAAAACACAAAGACAGTGAAATAGAGAGCAATTCTTAAATAATTCACTCAGGGCATGTGATGCAACCGGGATTGACCACATCTACACCCAGAGCTGGTTGAGACATAAGGCTGGACACTTCAGGCTGATAGCATTGGTGAGTTTCGGTGAGCAAATGCAGACCCTTTGAAGTCATACTGCATGGCACACATTCCATGGGTCCCAACTCTCCAGGTTCAAGGGATTCTTCCTCCAGCTAAAACATGCATGGAAAACCCAGTGTATCATCCACCGTGTGATTGGGAAACGATTTAAAATGCATCTCAGTTTTCGTATCCTGGTCCTCGGTTTCACCATTCCAGATGCTTTACTAACACTCTCCCCGCTTGGAGAGTCAGTGCCTTTAACCTCCTGTTTGGCACAGCTTGCAATTTCTGTGCAAGATGAACAGGAATTGGGAGAACCAATGAGAGACTAGCTGTAGGTGTCTGCACGGGGAAATGTAACGCTCATTTCCCACCAGGAAGAGGAATTTACCAAAGGCTCCGCGAGCCCTGCCGGAAACAGATTAGGCCCTGAAGCAATCCTGCGGTTTTGTGCCCAGCTCACAAGAAAGCGAGTTGAGGAAAGGAGCTCAGGGGCACTGTAATTCACAAACCTGCAGAGTTATAAATGACAGCTATCCTCCAAAAATATATTGAAGTAAGCCTGCGAAGGGGACTTGAAAGCGGGGCAGAGTTTCAGGAAAACCATTGCAGGGGGTAGACTGGAATTGCCCTGAAAGCATAGGAAAAGAGGCAGAATGTCGACAATGATGCACTTGGCCAAAAAGGGCGTATGCGTTTTTTCCTGAATATATTCAGGAAAAAACGCATACGCCCTTTTTGGCCAACCAAGCAAGCCTGTAAAGGAAATCTGCACTACAATGAAGTCTCACTGCCCCCCGGGCAAAAGGGTCATCTGAAAAAAGTGTAAAATCCAGAAAGGTAGGACAGGATATGGAGAACAGGGAGCTTTGTTATGTTGATTGGCAGGATGTATATTGCCAGCAGCCACCCTGGAGAAGTGTATGGTGTTTCCTGAAACAAGTAAGAAACAAAGCAACACAGCCTATGGCACTTCCACTTATCGTCCTATAGCTTACGGAAATTAAAATCAAAAACAGACAGCCACCCCAATATTTGGGACGGCTGTGTTCACAAGAAGCTCGTCTACAGTATCAGGTAAATATCCCAGAAAGCAAAAAATGGATAAAGAATTTGTGGCACGTACGTACAATGCAATATCACTCAGCAATGAAATCTCTGTCATCAGGCCCTTAGGGGAATAGTGAGTGGATGCAGGTACGGTGATTCTACGTGAACTACGTCACACAGAAAAAGAAACATCATAAGGTATAACTAATACACGGAATGTAAACTTGACTACACATGAACTGAATTACAAAACAGAACAGGGTCTCAAATTTAGAAAACCAACTAGTGCTTGCTTATGGGGAAAGGTGCGTTGGGGTGCTGCATAAAACCAGAGACTGAAATTAGCACAGATAACTTTCCATAAGCCAAATATGTAATACACAAGACCTACTCCTTGCTCAAGGAAATGGACCCAACACCACATATAAAACGCCTAGGAATATACCTGACTAGGAAGAATCTTAAAACACATGGATATATATGTCTCCGTAAGAGAATCAAGCGTGTGTACAACGGCCAAATCGCAGCAGTGAAAATCCGATAAATCCCATTATCAAAATAAATTTCGAAAACAAAACACAAAGACAGTGAAATAGAGAGCAATTCTTAAATAATTCACTCAGGGCATGTGATGCAACCGGGATTGACCACATCTACACCCAGAGCTGGTTGAGACATAAGGCTGGACACTTCAGGCTGATAGCATTGGTGAGTTTCGGTGAGCAAATGCAGACCCTTTGAAGTCATACTGCATGGTACCCATTCCATGGGTCCCAACTCTCCAGGTTCAAGGGATTCTTCCTCCAGCTAAAACATGCATGGGAAACCCAGAGTATCGTCCACCGTGTGATTGGGAAACGATTTAAAATGCATCTCAGTTTTCGTATCCTGGTCCTCGTGTTCACCATTCCAGATGCTTTACTAACACTCTCCCCGCTTGGAGAGTCAGTGCCTTTAACCTCCTCTTTGGCACAGCTTGCAATTTCTGTGCAAGATGAACAGGAGTATGGAGAACCAATGAGAGACTAGCTGTAGGTGTCTGCACGGGCAAATGTAACGCTCATTGCCCACCAGGAAGAGGAATTAAACAAAGGCTCAGTGTGCCCTGCCGGAAACAGATTAGGGCCTGAAGCAATCCTGCGGTTTTGTGCCCAGCTCACAATAAAGCGAGTTGAAGAAAGGAGCTCATGGGCACTGTAATTCACAAACCTGCAGAGTTATAAATGACAGCTATCCTCCAAAAATATATTGAAGTAAGCCTGCGAAGGGGACTTGAAAGCGGGGCAGAATTTCAGGAATACGATTGCAGGGGTAGACTGGAATTACCCTGAAAGCATAGGAAAACAGGCACAACGTCGACAATGATGCACTTGGCCGAAAAAGGCGTATGCGTTTTTACTTGAATATATTCAGGAAAAAACGCATACGCCCTTTTTGGCCAACCAAGCAAGACTGTAAAGGACATCTGCACTACAATGAAATCTCACTGCCCCCTGGGCAAAAGGGCCATCTGAAAAAAGTGTAAAATCCAGAAAGGTAGGACAGGATATGGAGAACAGGGAGCCTTGTTATGCTGATTGGCAGGATGTAAATTGCCAACAGCCACCCTGGAGAAGTGTATGGTGTTTCCTGAAACATGTAAGAAACAAAGCAACCCAGCCCATGGCACTTCCACTTATGGTCCTATAGCTTAGTGAAATTAAAATCAAAAACAGAGAGCCACCCCAAAGTTTGGGACGGCTGTGTTCCCAAGAAGCTCGTTTACAGTACCAAGTATATATCCCAGAAAGCAAAAAATGGATAAAGAAGTTGTGACACGTACGTGCAATGCAATATCACTCAGCAATGAAATCTGTGTCATCAGGCCCGTAGCGGAATAGTGAGTGGATGCAGGTACGGTGATTCTACGTGAACTAGGTCACACAGAAAAAGAAACATCATAAGATATCACTAATACACGGAATGTAAACTTGACTACACATGAACTGAATTACAAAACAGAAAAGGGTCTCAAATGTAGAAAACCAACTAGTGCTTGCTTATGGGGAAAGGTGCCTTGGGGTGCTGCATAAAACCAGAGACTGAAATTAGCACAGATAACTTTCCATAAGAGAAATATGTAATAGACAAGACCTACTCCTTTCTCAACGAAATAGACCCAACACCACATATTCAACGCCTAGGAATATACCTGACTAGGAAGAATCTTAAAACCCATGGATATATATGTCTCCGTAAGAGAATCAAGCGTGTGTACTGCGGCCGAAACGCAGCAGTGAAAATCTGATAAATCCCATTATCAAAATAAATTTCGAAAACAAAACACAAAGACAGTGAAATAGAGAGCAATTCTTAAATAATTCACTCAGGGCATGTGATGCAAGCTGGATTGACCACATCTACACCCAGAGCTGGTTGAGACATAAGGCTGGACACTTCAGGCTGATAGCATTGGTGAGTTTCGGTGAGCAAATGCAGACCCTTTGAAGTCATACTGCATGGTACCCATTCCATGGGTCCCAACTCTCCAGGTTCAAGGGATTCTTCCTCCAGCTAAAACATGCATGGAAAACCCAGAGTATCGTCCACCGTGTGATTGGGAAACGATTTAAAATGCATCTCAGTTTTCGTATCCTGGTCCTCGGGTTCACCATTCCAGATGCTTTACTAACACTCTCCCCGCTTGGAGAGTCAGTGCCTTTAACCTCCTCTTTGGCACAGCTTGCAATTTCTGTACAAGATGAACAGGAATAGGGAGAACCAATGAGAGACTAGCTGTAGGTGTCTGCACGGGCAAATGTAACGCTCATTTCCCACCAGGAAGAGGAATTAACCAAAGGCTCAGCGTGCCCTGCCAGAAACAGATTAGGGCCTGAAGCAATCCTGCGGTTTTGTGCCCAGCTCACAAGAAAGCGAGTTGAAGAAAGGAGCTCAGGGGCACTGTAATTCACAAACCTGCAGAGTTATAAATGACAGCTATCCTCCAAAAATACATTGAAGTAAGCCTGTGAAGGGGACTTGAATGCGGGGCAGAGTTTCAGGAAAACCATTGCAGGGGGTAGACTGGAATTGCCCTGAAAGCATAGGAAAAGAGGCAGAACGTCGACAATGATGCACTTGGCCAAAAATGGCGTATGCGTTTTTTCCTGAATATATTCAGGAAAAAACGCATACGCCCTTTTTGGCCAACCAAGCAAGCCTGTAAAGGAAATCTGCACTACAATGAAGTCTCACTGCCCCCTGGGCAAAAGGGCCATCTGAAAAAAGTGTAAAATCCAGAAAGGTAGGACAGGATATGGAGAAAAGGGAGCCTTGTTATGCTGATTGGCAGGATGTAAATTGCCAACAGCCACACTGGAGAAGTGTATGGTGTTTCCTGAAACACGTAAGAAACAAAGCAACACAGCCTATGGCACTTCCACTTATGTTCCTATAGCTTACGGAAATTAAAATCAAAAACAGACAGCCACCCCAATATTTGGGACGGCTGTGTTCACAAGAAGCTCGTCTACAGTATCAGGTAAATATCCCAGAAAGCAAAAAATGGATAAAGAACTTGTGGCACGTAAGTACAATGCAATATCACTCAGCAATGAAATCTGTGTCATCAGGCCCGTAGCGGCATTATGAGTGGATGCAGGTACGGTGATTCTACGTGAACTACGTCACACAGAAAAAGAAACATCATAAGATATCACTAATACACGGAATGTAAACTTGACTACACATGAACTGAATTACAAAACAGAACGGGGTCTCAAATTTAGAAAACCAACTAGTGCTTGCTTATGGGGAAAGGTGCGTTGGGGTGCTGCATAAAACCAGAGACTGAAATTAGCACAGATAACTTTCCATAAGCCAAATATGTAATACACAAGACCTACTCCTTGCTCAACGAAATGGACCCAACACCACATATTCAACGCCTAGGAATATACCTGACTAGGAAGAATCTTAAAACCCATGGATATATATGTCTCCGTTAGAGAATCAAGCGTGTGTACAGTGGCCGAAACGCAGCAGTGAAAATCCGATAAATCCCATTATCAAAATAAATTTCGAAAACAAAACACAAAGACAGTGAAATAGAGAGCAATTCTTAAATAATTCACTCAGGGCATGTGATGCAACCGGGATTGACCACATCTACACACAGAGCTGGTTGAGACATAAGGCTGGACACTTCAGGCTGATAGCGTTGGTGAGTTTCCGTGAGCAAATGCAGACCCTTTGAAGTCATACTGCATGGTACCCATTCCATGGGTCCCAACTCTCCAGGTTCAAGGCATTCTTCCTCCAACTAAAACATGCATGGGAAACCCAGAATATCGTCCACTGTGTGATTGGGAAACGATTTAAAATGCATCTCAATTTTCGTATCCTGGTCCTCGGGTTCACCATTCCAGATGCTTTACTAACACTCTCCCCGCATGGAGAGTCAGTGCCTTTAACCTCCTCTTTGGCACAGCTTGCAATTTCTGTGCAAGATGAACAGGAATAGGGAGAACCAATGAGAGACTAGCTGTAGGTGTCTGCACGGGCAAATGTAACGCCCATTGCCGACAAGGTAGAGGAATTAAACAAAGGCTCAGCGTGCCCTGCTGGAAACAGATTAGGGCCTGAAGGAATCCTGCGGTTTTGTGCCCAGCTCACAAGAAAGCGAGTTGAAGAAAGGAGCTCAGGGACACTGTAATTCACAAACCTGCAGAGTTATAAATGACAGCTATCCTCCAAAAATATATTGAGGTAAGCCTGCGAAGGGGACTTGAAAGCGGGGCAGAATTTCAGGAAAACGATTGCAGGGGGTAGACTGGAATTGCCCTGAAAGCATAGGAAAAGAGGCACAACGTCGACAATGATGCACTTGGCCAAAAAGGGCGTATGCGTTTTTTCCTGAATATATTCAGGAAAAAACGCATACGCCCTTTTTGGCCAACCAAGCAAGCCTGTTAAAAAAATCTGCACTACAATGTAATCTCACTGCCCCCCCCGGGCAAAAGGTCCATCTGAAAAAAGTGTAAAATCCAGAAAGGTAGGAAAGGATATGGAGAACAGGGAGCCTTGTTATGCTGATTGGCAGGATGTAAATTGCCAGCAGCCACCCTGGAGAAGTGTATGGTGTTTCCTGAAACACGTAAGAAATAAAGCAACACAGCCTATGGCAATTGCACTTATGGTCCTATTGCTTAGGGAAATTAAAATCAAAAACAGAGAGCCACCCCAAAGTTTGGGACGGCTGTGTTCACAAGAAGCTCGTCTACAGTATCAGGTAAATATCCCAGAAAGCAAAAAATGGATAAAGAAGTTGTGGCACGTACGTGCAATGCAGTATCACTCAGCAATGAAATCTGTGTCATCAGGCCCGTAGCGGCATAGTGAGTGGATGCAGGTACGGTGATTCTACGTGAACTACGTCACACAGAAAAAGAAACATCATAAGATATAACTAATACACGGAATGTAAACATGACTACACATGAACTGAATTACAAAACAGAACAGGGTCTCAAATTTAGAAAACCAACTAGTGCTTGCTTATGGGGAAATGTGCGTTGCGATGCTGCATAAAACCAGAGACTGAAATTAGCACAGATAACTTTCCATAAGCCAAATATGTAATAGACAAGACCTACTCCTTGCTCAACGAAATGGACTCAACACCACATATTCAACGCCTAGGAATATACCTGACTAGGAAGAATCTTAAAACCCAGGGATATATATGTCTCCGTAAGAGAATCAAGCGTGTGTACTGCGGCCGAAACGCAGCAGTGAAAATCCGATAAATCCCATTATCAAAATAAATTTCAAAAACAAAACACAAACACAGTGAAATAGAGAGCAATTCTTAAATAGTTCACTCAGGGCATGTGATGCAACCGGGATTGACCACATCTACACCAAGAGCTGGTTGAGCCATAAGGCTGGACACTTCAGGCTGATAGCATTGGTGAGTTTCGGTGAGCAAATGCAGACCCTTTGAAGTCATACTGCATGGTAACCATTCCATGGGTCCCAAATCTCCAGGTTCAAGGGATTCTTCCTCCAACTAAAACATGCATGGGTAACCCAGAGTATCGTCCACCGTGTGATTGGGAAACGATTTAAAACGCTTCTCAGTTTTCGTATCCTGGTCCTCGGGTTCACCATTCCAGATGCTTTACTAACACTCTCTCCGCTTGGAGAGTCAGTGCCTTTAACCTCCTCTTTGGCACAGCTTGCAATTTCTGTGCAAGATGAACAGGAATAGGGAGAACCAATGAGAGACTAGCTGTAGGTGTCTGCACGGGCAAATGTAACGCTCATTTCCCACCAGGAAGAGGAATTAAACAAAGGCTCCATGTGCCCTGCTGGAAACAGATTAGGGCCTGAAGCAATCCTGTGGTTTTGTGCCCAGCTCACAAGAAAGCGAGTTGAAGAAAGGAGCTCAGGGGCACTGTAATTCACAAACCTGCAGAGTTATAAATGACAGCTATCCTCCAAAAATATATTGAAGTATGCCTGCGAAGGGGACTTGAAAGAGGGGCAGAATTTCAGGAAAACGATTGCAGGGGGTAGACTGGAATTGCCCTGAAAGCATAGGAAAAGAGGCACAACGTCGACAATGATGCACTGGGCCAAAAAGGGCGTATGCGTTTTTTCCTGAATATATTCAGGAAAAAACGCATACGCCCATTTTCGCCAACCAAGCAAGCCTGTAAAGAAATCTGCACTACAATGAAATCTCACTGCCCCCCCGGGCAAAAGGGCCATCTGAAAAAAGTGTAAAATCCAGAAATGTAGGACTGAATATGGAGAACAGGGAGCCTTGTTATGCTGATTGGCAGGATGTAAATTGCCAGCTGCCACCCTGGAGAAGTGTATGGTGTTTCCTGAAACACGTAAGAAACAAAGCAACACAGCCTATGGCACTTCCACTTATGGTCCTATAGCTTACGGAAATTAAAATCAAAAACAGACAGCCACCCCAATATTTGGGACGGCTGTGTTCACAAGAAGCTCGTCTACAGTATCAGGTAAATATCCCAGAAAGCAAAAAATGGATAAAGAAGTTGTGGCACGTACGTACAATGCAATATCACTCAGCAATGAAATCTGTGTCATCAGGCCCGTAGCGGCATAGTGAGTGGATGCAGGTACGGTGATTCTACGTGAACTACGTCACACAGAAAAAGAAACATCATAAGATATCACTAATACACAGAATGTAAACTTGACTACACATGAACTGAATTACAAAACAGAACAGGGTCTCAAATTTAGAAAACCAACTAGTGCTTGCTTATGGGGAAAGGTGCCTTGGGGTGCTGCATAAAACCAGAGACTGAAATTAGCACAGATAACTTTCCATAAGCCAAATATGTAATAGACAAGACCTACTCCTTGCTCAACGAAATGGACCCAACACCACATATTCAACGCCTAGGAATATACCTGACTAGGAAGAATCTTAAAACCCATGGATATATATGTCTCCATAAGAGAATCAAGCGTGTGTACTGCGGCCGAAACACAGCAGTGAAAATCCGATAAATCCCATTATCAAAATAAATTTCGAAAACAAAACACAAAGACAGTGAAATAGAGAGCAATTCTTAAATAATTCACTCAGGGCATGTGATGCAACCGGGATTGACCACATCTACACCCAGAGCTGGTTGAGACATAAGGCTGGACACTTCAGGCTGATAGCATTGGTGAGTTTCGGTGAGCAAATGCAGACCCTTTGAAGTCATACTGCATGGTACCCATTCCATGGGTCCCAACTCTCCAGGTTCAAGCAATTCTTCCTCCAGCTAAAACATGCATGGAAAACCCAGAGTATCGTCCACCGTGTGATTGGGAAACGATTTAAAATGCATCTCAGTTTTCGTATCCTGGTCCTCAGGTTCACCATTCCAGATGCTTTACTAACACTCTCCCTGCTTGGAGAGACAGTGCCTTTAACCTCCTCTTTGGCACAGCTTGCAATTTCTGTGCAAGATGAACAGGAATAGGGAGAACCAATGAGAGACTAGCTATAGGTGTCTGCACGGGCAAATGTAACGCTCATTTCCCACCAGGAAGAGGAATTAACCAAAGGCTCAGCATGCCCAGCCGGAAACAGATTAGGGCCTGAAGCAATCCTGCGGTTTTGTGCCCAGCTCACAAGAAAGCGAGTTGAAGAAAGGAGCTCAGGGGCACTGTAATTCACAAACCTGCAGAGTTATAAATGACAGCTACCCTCCAAAAATATATTGAAGTAAGCCTGCGAAGGGGACTTGAAAGCGGGGCAGAGTTTCAGGAAAACCATTGCAGGGGGTAGACTGGAATTGCCCTGAAAGCATAGGAAAAGAGGCACAACGTCGACAATGATGCACTTGGCCAAAAAGGGCGTATGCGTTTTTTCCTGAATATATTCAGGAAAAAACACATACGCCCTTTTTGGCCAACCGAGCAAGCCTGTAAAGGAAATCTGCACTACAAAGAAGTCTCACTGCCCCCCGGGCAAAAGGGCCATCTGAAAAAAGTTTAAAATCCAGAAAGGTAGGACAGGATATGGAGAACAGGGAGCCTTGTTATGCTGATTGGCAGGATGTAAATTGTGAACTGCCACCCTGGAGAAGTGTATGGTGTTTCCTGAAACACGTAAGAAATAAAGCAACACAGCCTATGGCTATTGCACTTATGGTCCTATTGCTTAGGGAAATTAAAATCAAAAACAGAGAGCCACCCCAAAGTGTGGGACGGCTGTGTTCCCAAGAAGCTCGTCTACGTTACCAGGTAAATATCCCAGACAGCAAAAAATGGATAAAGAAGCTGTGGCACGTACGTGCAATGCAATATCACTCAGCAATGAAATCTGTGTCATCAGGCCCATAGCGGCATAGTGAGTGGATGCAGGTACGGTGATTCTACGTGAACTACGTCACACAGAAAAAGAAACATCATAAGATATCACTAATACACGGAATGTAAACTTGACTACACATGAACTGAATTACAAAACAGAACAGGGTCTCAAATTTAGAAAACCAACTAGTGCTTGCTTATGGGGAAAGGTGCCTTGGGGTGCTGCATAAAACCAGAGACTGAAATTAGCACAGATAACTTTCCATAAGCCAAATATGTAATACACAAGACCTACTCCTTGCTGAAAGAAATGGACCCAACACCATATATTCAACGCCTAGGAATATACCTGACTAGGAAGAATCTTAAAACCCATGGATATATATGTCTCCGTAAGATAATCAAGCGTGTGTACAGCGCCCGAAACGCAGCAGTGAAAATCCGATAAATCCCATTATCAAAATAAATTTCGAAAACAAAACACAAAGACAGTGAAATAGAGAGCAATTCTTAAATAATTCACTCAGGGCATGTGATGCAACCGGGATTGACCACATCTACACCCAGAGCTGGTTGAGACATAAGGCTGGACACTTCAGGCGGATAGCATTGGTGAGTTTCGGTGAGCAAATGCAGACCCTTTGAAGTCATACTGCATGGTACCCATTCCATGGGTCCCAACTCTCCAGGTTCAAGGGATTCTTCCTCCAGCTAAAACATGCATGGGAAACCCAGAGTATCGTCCACCGTGTGATTGGGAAACGATTTAAAATGCATCTCAGTTTTCGTATCCTGGTCCTCGGGTTCACCATTCCAGATGCTTTACTAACACTCTCCCCGCTTGGAGAGTCAGTGCCTTTAACCTCCTCTTTGGCACAGCTTGCAATTTCTGTGCAAGATGAACAGGAATAGGGAGAACCAATGAGAGACTAGCTGTAGGTGTCTGCACGGGCAAATGTAACGCTCATTGCCCACCAGGAAGAGGAATTAAACAAAGGCTCAGTGTGCCCTGCTGGAAACAGATTAGGGCCTGAAGCAATCCTGCGGTTTTGCGCCCAGCTCACAAGAAAGCGAGTTGAAGAAAGGAGCTCAGGGGCACTGTAATTCACAAACCTGCAGAGTTATAAATGACAGCTATCCTCCAAAAATATATTGAAGTAAGCCTGCAAAGGGGACTTGAAAGCGGGGCAGAATTTCAGGAAAACGATTGCAGGGGGTAGACTGGAATTGCCCTGAAAGCATAGGAAAAGAGGCACAACGTCGACTATGATGCACTTGGCCAAAAAGGGCGTATGCGTTTTATCCTGAATATATTCAGGAAAAAACGCATACGCCCTTTTTGGCCAACCAAGCAAGCCTGTAAAGGAATTCTGCACTACAATGAAGTCTCACTGCCCCCCTGGCAAAAGGGCCATCTGAAAAAAGTGTAAAATCCAGAAAGGTAGGACAGGATATGGAGAACAGGGAGCCTTGTTATGCTGATTGGCAGGATGTAAATTGCCAACAGCCACCCTGGAGAAGTGTATGGTGTTTCCTGAAACACGTAAGAAACAAAGCAACACAGCCTATGGCACTTGCACTTATGGTCCAATAGCTTAAAGAAATTAAAATCAAAAACAGACAGCCACACCAATGTTTGGGACGGCTGTGTTCACAAGAAGCTCGTCTACAGTATCAGGTAAATATCCCAGAAAGCAAAAAATGGATAAAGAATTTGTGGCATGTACGTACAATGGAATATCACTCAGCAATGAAATCTGTGTCATCAGGCCCGTAGCGGCATAGTGAGTGGATGCAGGTACGGTGATTCTACGTGAACTAAGTCACACAGAGAAAGAAACATCATGAGATATCACTAATACACCGAATGTAAACTTGACTACACATGAACTGAATTACAAAACAGAACAGGGTCTCAAATTTAGAAAACCAACTAGTGCTTGCTTATGGGGAAAGGTGCGTTGGGGTGCTGCATAAAACCAGAGACTGAAATTAGCACAGATAACTTTCCATAAGCCAAATATGTAATAGACAAGACCTACTCCTTGCTCAAAGAAATGGACCCAACACCATATGTTCAACGCCTACGTATATACCTGACTAGGAAGAATCTTAAAACCCATGGATATATATGTCTCCGTAAGAGAATCAAGCGTGTGTACAGCGGCGGAAATGCAGCAGTGAAACTCCGATAAATCCCATTATCAAAATAAATTTCGAAAACAAAACACAAAGACAGTGAAATAGAGAGCAATTCTTAAATAATTCACTCAGGGCATGTGATGCAACCGGGATTGACCACATCTACACCCAGAGCTGGTTGAGACATAAGGCTGGACACTTCTGGCTGATAGCACTGGTGAGTTTCGGTGAGCAAATGCAGACCCTTTGAAGTCATACTGCATGGTACCCATTCCATGGGTCCCAACTCTCCAGGTTCAAGGGATTCTTCCTCCAGCTAAAACATGCATGGGAAACCCGGAGTATCGTGCACCATGTGATTGGGAAACGATTTAAAATGCATCTCAGTTTTCGTATCCTGGTCCTCGGGTTCACCATTCCAGATGCTTTACTAACACTCTCCCCGCATGGAGAGTCAGTGCCTTTAACCTCCTGTTTGGCACAGCTTGCAATTTCTTTGCAAGATGAACAGGAATAGGGAGAACCAATGAGAGACTAGCTGTAGGTGTCTGCACGGGCAAATGTAATGCTCATTTCCCACCAGGAAGAGGAATTAACCAAAGGCTCAGCGTGCCCTGCTGGAAAGAGATTAGTGCCTGAAGCAATCCTGCGGTTTTGTGCCCAGCTCACAAGAAAGCGAGTTGAAGAAAGGAGCTCAGGGGCACTGTAATTCACTAACCTGCAGAGTTATAAATGACAGCTATCCTCCAAAAATATATTGAAGTAAGCCTGCAAAGGGGACTTGAAAGCGGGGCAGAAATTCAGGAAAACGATTGAAGGGTTAAACTGGAATTGCACTTAAAGAATAGGAAAAGAGGCAGAACGTCGATAATGATGCACTTGTCCAAAAAGTGCGGATGCTTTTTTCCCTAAATATATTCAGGAAAAAACGCATACTCACTTTTTGGCCAACCAAGCAAGCTTGTAAATAAACCTGCACTACAATGAAGTCTCAGTGCCCCCTAGGGCAAAAGGGCCATTTAAAAAAATTGTAAAATCCAGAAACGGAGGACAGGCAATGGAAAACAGGGATCCTTATTATGCTGATGCATATGATGTAAATTTCCGACAGCCATTCTGGAGAAGTGTTATGTGTTTCCTGAAACACGTAAGAAACAAAGCAACACAGCCTATGGCACTTCCACTTATGGCCCTACAGCTTAGGGAAATTAAAATCAAAAACACCCAGCCACCTCAAAGTTTGGGACCTCTCTGTTCACAAGAACCTCGTTTACAGTACCAGGTAAATATCTCAGAGAGCAAACAATGGATAAAGAAGTTGTGGCACGTACGTACAATGGAATATCACTCAGCAATGAAATCTGTGTCATCAGGCCCGTAGCGGCATAGTGAGTGGATTCAGGTATGGTGATTCTACGTGAAATAAGTCACACATAAAAAGAAACATCATAAAATATCACTAATACACAGTATGTAAACTTGACTACACATGAACTGAATTACAAAACAGAACAGTCTCAAATTTAGGAAACCAACTTGTGCTTTCTTATGGAGAAAGGTGCGTTGGAGTGCTGCATAAAACCAGAGACTGAAATTAGCACAGACACCGTTCCATAAGCCAAATATGTAATAGACAAGACCTACTCCTTGCTCAACGAAATGGACTCAACACCACATATTCAACGCCTAGGAATATACCTGACTAGGAAGAATCTTAAAACCCGTGGATATTTATGTCTCTGTAAGAGAATCAAGGGTGTGTACAGCGGCATTAACGCAGCAGTGAAAATCCGATAAATCCCAGTGTCAAAAAAAAATTTTAAAAACAAAACACAATGACAGTGAAATAGAGAGCAATTCTTAAATAACTCACACAGGGCATGTGATGCAACCTGGTTTACCATATCTACACCCAGAGCTGGGTGAGAGATAAGGCTGGACCCTTTGGGCTGATAGCATTGGTGAGGTTCAGTGAGCAAATGCAGACCCTTTGATGTCATACTGCCTGGTACCCATTCCATGGTTCCCAACTCTCCAGGTTCAAGGGATTCTTCCTTCTGCTAAAATTTGCATGGGAAACCCAGAGTATGCTCCACCGTGTGACTGGGAAACCTTTTTACATGCATGTCTGTTTTCGTCCCCTGGTACTCAGGTTCACCATTCCAGACCCTTTTCTTACACTCTCCCCATTTGGAGAGTCAGTGCCTTTAACCTCCTGTTTGGCACTGTTTGCAATTTCTGCGCAAGATGAACAGGAATACGGAGAACCAATGGGAGACTATCTGTAGCTGTGTGCACGGGCAAATTTTTTTTTAACATCTTTATTGGGATATAATTGCTTTACAATGGTGTGTTAGTTTTTGCTTTATAACAAAATGAATCAGCTATACATATACATATGCTCCCTGTGTCTTCCCTCTTGTGTCTCCCTCCCTCCCTCTCTCCCCCTTCCACCCCTCCAGGCTGTCCCAACGCCCCGAGCTAATATCCCTGTGCCTTGCGGCTGCTTCCTCCTTGCTATCTACCTTACTACATTTGTTAGTGTGTATATGTCCATGACTCTCTCTCGCCCTGTCAAAACTCACCATTCCCCCTCCCCATATCCTCAATTCCGTTCTCCAGTAGGTCTGCGCCTCTATTCCTGTCTTATCCCTAGGTTCTTCATGACATTTTTTTCCTTTAAATTCCATATATATGTGTTAGAATACGCTATTTGTCTTTTTCTTTCTGACTTACTTCACTCCGTATGACAGACTCTAGGTCTATCCATCTCATTACAAATAACTCAGTTTCATTTCTTTTTAAGGCTGAGTAATATTCCATTGTGTATATGTGCCACATCTTCTTTATCCATTCGTCCGATGATGGGCGCTTAGGTTCTTTCCATCTCCAGGCTATTGTAAATAGAGCTGCAATGAACATTTTGGTACATGACTCTTTTTGAATTTTGGTTTTCTCAGGGTATATGCCCAGTATGCACGGGCAATTTTAACACTCATTTCCCAACAGGAAAAGGAATTAACCAAAGGCTCAGCATGCCGTGCTGGAACAAGATTAGGGCCTGAAGCAATCCTGCGGTTTTGTGGCCAGCTCACAAGAAAGCGAGTTGAGGAAAGGAGCTCAGGGGCACTGTCATTCACATACCTGCAGACTTATAAATGACAGAAATCGTACAAAAATATATTGAATTAAGGCTGCGAAGAGGACTTGAAAGTGGGGCAGAATTGCTGGAATCCGATTTCAGGAGGTAGACGTGAATTGCTCTGAAAGCATAAGAGAAGTGGCAGAACCTCGTCAATGAAGCACTTGGCCAAAAAGGGCATATGCATTTTTTCCAGGGCCATCATTCACGGGAGTAGGAGGCTCCCAGCATGCTCCAGTGGCCAACAGAGGGCCCACGTCACCAAGGCGATGTGAGCTAGCCAGGCAGGAGTGACCTGACATCAGAGGGCCCACCTCACAGAATGGTAGGAAACCCAGCCAGGATCAGACTCTCCCCAGAGGGCCCACATCACCAAGGTGATGGGAACCAGGCAGGAGTGTCCTCACACCCGTGGGGCCACATCATCAAAAGTTGAGGTACCCAGCACATGTGGCCTCAAACCAGAGGACCCACATCACCATGGGTTTCGGAGTGAGGCAGGCAGGATTAACCTCACAACACATGTCCCATTGTATACAAAAGGTGTGGAAACCAGCAGTTGGATCTTCCTAGCAGGCGGCCCAGAGCACTGAGGCTATGAGATCCAGGCCGGCATGAACTCACAACAGAGGGCCCTCATTGTGATTCTGTAAGCAACCCAGCCGTTGTGACCTCAGAGCAGAAGGCCCACATCCCCATGGGGAAGGGAAACAAGCAGGAGTGTCATCGCAAGAGTGGGCACACATGAAAAAATGTGGGGAGCCCAGCAATTAGTGCCTGATGCCAGAGGGCCCTCATCACCGAGGGGCAGTGGCTCCCAGCCAGCTCCGACTGCTACCAGAGGGGCGACGTCGCCAATGCGGAGTGCGACAACCAGGCAGGAGTGACCTCAGAGCAGAGGGTCAACCTCACAGAAGTGTGAAGAACCAAAGAGGATCAGATTCTCACCAGAGGGCCCACATCACCAAGGGAATGGGAACCAGGCAGGAGTGTCCTCACACTAGTGGGGCCACATCACCGAAAAGTGAGGGACCCAGCACACGTGGCCTCAAACCAGAGGACACACATCACAAGGGAGCTGGGATTGAGGCAGGCAGGAGGAGCCTCAAAACAGAGGGACCATAGAATTAAAGAGGTGAAGAATCCCACAGTTGGAACCTCCCAGCAGGCGGCCAGGAGCAGCGAGACTATGGGATCCAGGCCGGAGTGATCTCACACCAGAGGGCCGTCATCATGAAACTGTGAGCAACCAAGGCGTTGGGATCTCAGAGCAGAAGGCCCACATTCCCATGGGGTTGGGAACCTGTCAGAAGTGTACTCGCACCACAGGGCACACATCAGAGAATTTAGGGAACCCAGGAGTTAGGGCCTGACGCCAGAGGGCCCTCATTACCAAGGGGAGGAGACTCCAATCAGGCACCAACACCCAACTGAGGTCCCACGTCGCCAAGGTGACGTGTGACAGCCAGGTAGGAGTGACCTCACCACAGAGGGCCTACCTCACAGAAGGGTGAGGAACACAGCCAGGATCAGACTCTCACCAGAGGGGCCACATCACCAAGGGGCTGGGAAACAGGCACGAGTGTCCTCACACCATTGGGGCCACATCATCGAAAGGTGAGGGACCCAGCACACGTGGCCTCACACCAGAGGACACACATCACAACGGGGCTGGGATTGAGGCAGGCAGGAGGAGCCTCAAAACAGAGGGCCCATAGAATAAAAAAGGTGAGGAATCCCGCAGTTGGAACCTCCCAGCAGGCGCCCAGGAGCAGCAAGCCTATGGGATCTAGGCCGGAATGAACGCACATCAGAGGGCCCTCATCATGAAACTGTGAGCACCCCAGCCGTTGGGACCTCAGAGCAGAAGGCCCAAATTCCCATGGGGTTGGGAACCTGACAGGAGTGTACTCGCACCACAGGTCGCACATCTGCAAATTTTGGGAGCCCAGGAGTTAGGGTCTGACGCAAGAGGGCCCTCATTACCGAGGGACGGAGACTCGCAGCAGACACCAACTCCCAACTGAGGGCCCACGTCACCAAGGTGATGTGTGCCAGCCAGGCAGGAGTGACCTCACCGCAGAGGGCCTACCTCACAGAAGGGTGAGGAAACCAGCCAGGATAAGACTCTCACCAGAGGGCCCACATCACCAAGGGGATCGGAACCAGGCAGGAGGGTCCTCACACCAGTGTGGCCACATTATAGAAAGGTGAGGAACCCAGAACATGTGGCCTAAAACAGGGGACCCACATCTCCAAGGGGCTAGGAGTGAGGCAAGCAGGAGTATCCTCACAAAACAGAGCCCACAGAATAAAAGTTGTGAGGAATCCAGCAGTTGGAACCGGCCAGTAGGCCGCCCAGAGCACAGAGTCTATGGGATCCAGGCCACAGCAAACTCACAGCAGAGGTCCCACATCATGAAACTGTGAGCAACCCAGCGGATGGGACCTCAGAGCAGAAGGCCCACATCCCTATGGGGATGGGAACCTGACAGGAGTGTCCTCGGCCCACTTCCACGCATCAGAAAATGTGGGAACCCAGCAGTTAGGACCTGAGGCCAGAGGACCCTCATCACCGAGGGGAGGAGGCTCCCAGCAGGCTCCAACTGCCACCATAAGGCCGATGTCACCAAGGCGGGGTGTGCCAACCAGGCAGGAGTGACCTCAGAGCAGAAAGCCCACCTCACAGAAGTGTGAGGAACCCAACAAGGATCAGACTGTCACCAGAGGGCCAACATCACCAAGGGAATGGGAACCAGGCAGGAGTGTCCTCACACCAGTGGGGCTACATCACCATAATTTGAGGGACCCAGCACACGTGGCCTCAAACCTGAGGACACACATCACCAAGGGGCTGGGAGTGAGGCAGGCCAGAGGATCCTCAAAACAGAGGGACCATAGAATAAAAAAGGTGAGGAATCCCACAGTTGGAACCTCCAGCAGGCAGCCAGGAGCAGCGAGGCTATGGGATCTAGGCAGGAGTGAACTCACACCAGAGGGCCCTCATCATGAAACTGTGAGCAACACAGCCGTTGGGACCTCAGAGCAGAAGGCTCACATCCCCATGGGGATGGGAACCTGGCAGGAGTGTCCTTGCACCACTTAGCACGAATCAGAAAATGTGGGAACCCAGCAGTTAGGGCCTGAGGCCAGAGGGCCCTCATCACCGAGGGGAGGAGGCTCCCAGCAGGCTCCAACTGCCACCATATGGCCGACGTTGCCAAGGCGGGGTGTGCCAGCCAGGCAGGAGTGACCTCAGAGCAGAGGGCCCACCTCACAGAAGGGTGAGGAACCTAACCAGGATCAGACTCTCACCAGAGGGCCAACATCACCAAGGTGATGGGAACCAGGCAAGACTGTCCTAACAGCAGTGGGGCCAACATCACCAAGGGAATGGGAACCAGGCAAGAGTGTCCTCACACCAGTGTGGCCACATTATAGAAAGGTGAGGAACACAGCACATGTGGCCTCAAACAAGGGGACACACATCACGAAGGGGCTGGGAGTGAGGCATGCAGGAGGAGACGCACAACCGAGGGCCCATAGAATAAAAAAGGTGAGGAATCGAGAAGTTGGAAACTCCAAGCTGGAGGCCCAGAGCACTGACACTATGGGATACAGGCCAGAGTGAACACACAGCAAAGGGCCCACATCATGAAACTGTGAGCAACCCAGCAGTTGGGACCACAGAACAGAAGTCCCATATGCCCATGGGGATGGGAACCTGGCAGGAGTGACTCGCACCACTGGGCACACATCAGAAAATGTGTGGAGCCCAGCACTTAGGGCCTGACACCAGAAGGCCCTCATCACTGAGGGGAGGAGGCCCCAACACGCTCCAACTGCCACCAGAGGGTCCACGTCGCCAAGGCGACGTGCGCCAGCCAGGCAGGATTGACCTCACAGCAGAGGGCCCACATCATGAAAGTGTGAGCAACCCAGCCGTTAGGACCTCAGAACAGAAGGCCCACACGCTCATGAGGATGGGAACCTGGCAGGAGTGCCCTCGTACCACTTAGCACGTATCAGAAAATGTGGGAACCCCGCCATTAGGGTCTGACGCCAGAGGGCCTCATCACCGCGGGAAGGAGGCTCCCAGCAGGCTCCAACTGCCACCAGGGTGCCGAAGTCAACAAGGCGGGTTGTGCCAGCCAGGCAGGAGTGACCTCAGAGAAGAGGGCTCACCTCACGGATGTGTGAGGAACCCAACCAGGATCAGAGTCTCACCAGAGGGCCCACATCACCAAGGGGATGGGAACCAGGCAGGAGTGTCCACACACCAGTGGGGCCACATCATCAAAAGATGAGGAACCCATCACATATGGCCTCAAACCTGAGGACATACATCACCATGTGGCTGGGAGTGAGGCAGGTATCTGGAGGGGCCCATTTAACTCTAATTTCCCACCAGGAAGAGGAATTAACCAAAGGCTCAGAGTGCCGTGCCGGAAACTGATTAGGGCCTGAAGCAAACCTGCAGTTTTGTGGCCAGCTTACAAGGAAGCGAGTTAAGAAAGGAGCTCAGGGGCACTGTAATTCACAAACCTGCAGAGATAAATGACAGCTATTGGCAAAAATATATCGAAGTAAGTCTGCAAAGAGGACTTGAAAACGAGGCAGAATTGCAGGAATCATATTTCAAGAGGTAGATTGGAATTGCATTTAAAGCATATGAAAAGCGGCAGATCTTTGACAGTGATGCACATGGACAAAAAGTGCGTATACATTTTTCCTGAATATATTCAGGAAAAAACGCATATGAACATTTTGGCCAACCAAGCACTCCAGCAATGGAAATCCACACTACAATGAAGTCACATTTCCCATTCGTCAAAAAGGCCATCTGAATAAAGTGTAAAAACCAGAAACACAGGACAGGCCATGGAGAACAGGGAGCCGTGTTATGCTGATGGGCGGGATGTAAATTGCCAACAGACACTCTGGAGATGTTCATGGTGTATCCTGAAACATCTAAAAAACAAAGCTACAGAGCCTAGGGCACTTCCACTTTTGGCCCTATAGCTTAGGAAAATTAAAATCAACAAGACACAGCCAACACAAAATTTAGGGCTGCTGTGTTTACAAGAACCTCGAGTCCAGTACAAATTAAATATCCCAGAAAGAAAAAAATGGATAAAGAAGTTGTGCTACTTACGTACAACGGAATATCACTCAGCAGTGAAATCAATGTCATCAGGCCTGTAGCAACAAATTGAGTGGATTTAATTATGATGATTCTAAGAGAAATATGTCACACAAAGAAAGATAATTATCATAAGATATCACTAATAGAGGGAGTGTAAACTTGGCTACACATAAACTGAATTACAAAACCGAACAGAGTCTCACATTTAGATAAAAACCTTATGCTTGCTTAAGGGGAAAGTTGAGTTGGGCTGCTGTATAAAAACAGATTGAAATTAGCACACATACCATTCCATAAGCCAAATACGTAATAAACAAGACCTACTCTTTGCTCAACGAAATAGACTCATCCATGGTGTATCACCTCACACCTATTAGAATGGGCATCATCAGAAAATCTACAAACAACAAATGCTGGAAACGGTGTGGAGATAAGGAATCCTCTTCCACTATTGTTGGGAACGTAAATTGATACAGTCACTGTGGAGAACATTATGGAGTTTCTTATAAAACTAAGAGTAGAATTAACATATGATACAGCAATCCCTCTACTGGGCATATACCCAGACAAAACCATAAATCAAAAAGAGACATTCACCACAATGTTCATTGCATCACTATTTATCCAGGAAATGGAAGCAACCTAAATGCCCACAGACAGACGAATGCATAAAGATGTGGTACATATATAAAATGGAATATTACTAAGCCATAAAAAGGAATGAAATTGGGACATTTGTAGAGACGTTGATGGATCTAGAGACTGTCATACAGAGTGAAGTAAGTCAGAAAGAGAAAAACAAATCTTGTATATTAATGCATATATGTGGAACCTAGAAAAATTGTACAGATGAACCGTTTTGCAAGGCAGAAATAGAGCAATACATGTATACAACAAACGTATGGACAACAAGGGGGGAAAGCTGTTGGGGATGGTGGTGGGAGGAGTTGAGATATTGGGATTGGTATGTATACATTTATATGTATAAAGTAGATAACCAAAAACAACCTGCTGTATAAAAATATAAAATTAAATTCAAAATAAAAAAATAAAATTAAAAAAAGTAAAACAGAAAAAATATTCTTCCCTTCATATACATGTATTTATATGAATAAATTATTTCCATGCTTATATCTGTAAATACACAAAAGAGGAATAAAATCTACCTTGAACCAAAAACGAAAAAAAGATAAAAAAGAACAGAACCCACCAGTTACACAGAGGAAAACCGTTTCAGGGCACTTGCTCCAATTGCAAACAATTCTGAAGTTGGTCAGTGGTGGGGAATCATCTCCCATTCAGCCAGCATGCTCCTCGCAACAAGCGTCCTCACTGCAAAGCTGGGGGACCGTGCCGAGGTATCTGTGAGTAAACGTGGGCCGAGCCCCAGGCCAGCTGCTGCTGAAATGTTCCCACCCTTCCAAGGCTAAACACCTGAATATGTACAAGGACTTGAAAACCTAGAGGAAGGGCCATGGAGCCACATGAGGGACAGCATGCCAGCCGACTTGGTGCCTGCAGGCCAGCCAGGATGGTCCTGGCCCTGGGTGCTCTTCTGGAAGCTCTCCATTTCCCTGCCTGAGATACCCCTGCTGTCCCGGCCCCCACTGCTTACTTCCTTCCTCACCTGTGCCCAGGGAGAAATTCCAGCGGCAGGTGTGGGTGACACATCCTCTTCTTTAGCAGGTAGCATCTTGGCAACTGCTGCAGAAAGTCCAGCAGAGCCCCACTCACACTGGGACACCCACAAAGCCGTGGCCTCTCACTCCCTCCCACCAGCCCAGCCCCGAGACTGCTGACAGGGCAGAGAAAATGGCGTCAGGCACAGCTGCAGGGGCTCTTGCTGCCTGGAGCGGTGTTTATATTGATCTCAACCCAGGCACACCTGGGGAGGGCTGGCCGGCACGGTCAGGCTTCCCAAGCCAGCCAATAATCACCCCTCAGGGGCTCACAGTTGCTGAAAATGGAACTTGCTGAATTGGCCAGGTCCAAGGAACAGGTGTGGGCTCCTGAGAGTCAGGATAGACAAGGGGCTGCAGCTCTGGCTTGTTTTCTAATTATATTATCTGGCCCATGAGTGGGAGACAACTTCAAGAAAACCCTCTCCTAATGAGAGGAACCCAGGAGTCAGGGAGAGGAGGGGTGGGTGGTGGTTGGAGACAGAGGCCTGGTGCCCCGGGTGCAGTGGAAGTCTCTGGAAGACCAGGTGGAGGAGGCCGCACAGAGTGATGCCCAGGGTCACAGACCTGTCAGAGCTGCTGTTTGTTAGTTCAAGTCCTGCTCTGAGGTGCTCTGTGTCAGATCTGAGCGACAGGTGAGCTGGGAGTGCTCTGCAATGAGGGCTATGTGCACGGTTCCTGTGTGCCCAGCCCTGCCAAGGTACCTGCAAGGGTAGCTCTGTATCCTGGGAGGGGCCTGACCACGGGAGCCCCATGGACTGCAGAGGACCTGCCCAGGGAATCCCATATCCTGGGAGGGGCCTGAACACGAGAGCCCCGTGGGCTGGGGTGGGGGTAGGGTACCTGCCCAGGTGAGCTCCATATCCTGGGATTGGCCTGACCTCGAGAGCCCCATGGGCTGCTGGAGTCCTGGTAAAGGATGTCAGGACAGTCAGTGAAGCCACTGAGGATATACCTCCAGTAGTTCCTAAATCCTACACCCTGCTGGTCATTCTACCAACCACCAGGACTTGGTATTCTGTATTAGTCTTCACTGATGCCTTCTTTTGTATTCCATTAGTCCCAGAGTCACAAGAAATTTTGGCTTGTGAGTGACAGGACTCAACATACAACTAAAACAATACTTCCAGGCTGTCTTGCCCCAAGGGTTCAAAAATTCCCACACCATCTTTGGGGAAAGCTCAGCTAAAGACCTAAAAGTTCTACCTCTGGAAAAGGAAACACTCCTTCAATATTCAGACGACATTCTGATTGCCAGCCCTACTAAGGAGGCCTCAGAACTACCAAGCCAATAAAGGATAGAAGTTGTCCACGAAAAAGCTCAAGTATCACAGACTACGGTGACCTGCCTGGGCTTCATTCTCACAGAAGGTCGGAGAAGCCCATCCCAGGAAAGGGAAGAAACAATTTACAGCCTTACCCCTTTCTGAAACTAGAAGACAGCTTAGGGGTTCCTGGGGAAGCCAGGGTTTCCTGCCTCTGGATCCCTAACTACAGTCTACTAGCTGGGCCTCTATATGAAACACTGAAAGGAAAAGATGATGATCCTTTTGAATAGAATCCAGAAGTGGCCTTTCAAGAATGGAAAGAGCAGTCAATTCAGACCCTTGCCCTGGAACTCCCTAATTTAGCTAAACCCTTTGACCTTTACATTCCTGGTGAAAGGTGAATCGCCATTGGAGTATTAGTGCAAAAACTGGGACCACTTGAAATGGAACAATGCAAGAATGCCATCCAGGTAGGATAAACTATGGTCACCAAGGGGCTTGGCCCACCGCCACATCTGGCCAAGATACTGGTGGTATCTGAAAACCTGGAAATCAGCAGCCCAAAAGGCCACCTCCCTTCTAAGGGAAACGGACCCCACGTGGTGATCCTAACCCCCAACCATGCCCTGAAGTTGCAGGGTTTGCTCCGTGGGCACACTGACCTCGACTGAGGAGGCCCTCCAACTCCAACCTCCAGAGAGATAACCGGGGGCAACGGGGCACCATGACGACCCGTGTGACCATCACTTGACCTGGAGTTTCTCTCATAAAACAACAAGAGTGTGTCCCAAAAGAGTAGACTACTGCTTGCAGTACTTACTGTACCTAGAGGGGAGCTAATAATCTTGGCGGGGGAACCGTATATCATGCTGTCACCATAGAAAAGCCTACAGACACCCTGATGATGGTGGCCAATAAGACCGGCTGGACTCCTGTTTACTTCCAAAGGCTCTTGACTCAGTGACCATCATGATCCTTCATCACCACTGACCCTGGACTGTCTGGGAGCTGAGCGGGCAGGATCCTGACACCTGGTGCTGTTTTTACGTTAATTCAGGGGCCTAATGGAAGAAAGCGCAGACTGTTGGTCAGAGCATCTAGGCTGGCAGAAACGGTCAGTCAGAGCATCAAGGCTGGCAGAAACGGTCAGCCTAAGGTGGCCGAACAAATGTGGGGCGGAGTGAAACTGGACCTCACAGCGCCACTGCACATCTCCTTTCTGGACCCTTAAAGGTCATTAGAATCTATAACACTTCCAATACTGGTGCTCAGGTGGACGAGCAGGGAGGCAGGAGGCCTGGGGACAATCAACGTCACCTGGAGGCTGCTGGGGAGAAGTTCTGACCCTCGCCCACGGGTATGAAGCCTCCTAACTCAGCACTCAGCAGTTACAGAAGAAGGGTCTGCACCCGCAGCACTCCAAGAATGAGGAAAGGGACAAAAGGCAGAAGAGAAGTTTGTCCCAGGCAGAGCCCCTTAAAAATGCCTGGGAGATAAAAATAGAATCTGGGCAATAAAATAAAGTCTAACCATTTTTATCCTTTGTGCTTTGTCTAATTTCAGGTGCTCCTAGTGTCCCACATACAGAGGTTCCACACCCGGCACTTCAGACCAGATTTCCTAGAGCAGAATGGCTCGATGACACTTCAGCTCCTGGGGCCCAGTTCAGACTCCGTGACATAGAGCCTGAGCTGCAGCCAACCAGGTCCTCGAGAGCTCAGCCCCCTCCCTCCCAGTGACTCTGACAGGATCTCTACACAGCAGCCCAGCCCACAGCCCACAGGGTAGCACCTCTCCATTCTCTGATCAAAATATAAAGTTTCCTTTGCTTTTGAACCAAACTCAGTCTCGATCTATTGGCTCCAATGACACTGGGCAGGGGGACACTTGTTGGCGTCCACTCTGGAGGATCAGTAACAGAAATTGAGAACATTGTAACTTCAATGAACAGATGTGTGAGCCAAACTGTAATTAACATAGAACAGTGTATAAGGCTCGGGTAAAATAAGATGTTTCTAACACTTCCATTTGATATTTCCATCACTTTCTTATAAGCAAGTTCAGTGAAAAGGTTTGTCTTCTTTGTCAGGTCAATATTAGAGAAACAAAGTGATTTCTTTCCAAGGATGTACATCTAATAATCTTGGTTAAAGCTTCAATCTTGTTTTAAATGCTTTTGCATTGAAAATGATACCTCTCTTTCAGCTCCCCCATTTCTGAGAAGCATAAAATCTTATAATTTATTATTACCAAAGGGAAATGGTAGGAGGAGGGATAAATTAACAGTTTGGGATTAACACATACACACTGCTATGTATGAAATCATCAGCAAGGAACTACTGTATAGCACAGGGAACTACACTCAATATTTTGCAATAACCTATAAGGGGAAATGATCTGAAAAAGAATAGATATTTTTATTGACATCATCCATCAATGACAGTAAAAATGGAATCTAAGGGAAGACAGTGGTGAGTGCTTCTGACCCTGAAGACTTCAATCATCTAAAGTTTGGACTCTGCCTACTTCCCAAGGCCCTTAATGAACATATGTGTAGCCGTAGATTAAAAAATTCCCCAGTTTGGGTTGCGGAGAGACACTGATATTTAAAATCCCCTGGTGTTCTCCTCACATGAACGGGACCCTTCCTACACCTAAAACATGCCTGTCACACCCAGAGGATGGTATACCGTCTGATCGGGAAAAGTTTGGAAAAGGCATCTCATCTCCTCATCTCTTGGTGCTAGGGTTCACCACTCCAGCGTCTTTACTAACAGTCTCCCCACTTGGAGATGTCAGCACTGTCAACATCCTGTTGCATACAGTTTGGAATTTGTCCAGAGGATGAAGCAGAAGGAGGAGGAACAATGAGAGACAAGTCCTAGGTGTTCGGACAGGCACATGCCACTCTAATTTCCAATCAGGAAGACGAATTGACCAAAGGCTAGGGTTGCCCATGGAAACAGAATAGGGCTTGAGGAATCCTGATGCTTTGTGGCCAGTTCCCATAAACACAAGTTGGAAAATGGAACTCAGGGGCACTAAAATTCACGAAACTGCAGAGTTGAAAATATCTATCACTGAAAAATGTCTTGAGGAAAGTCAGAGAAAAGGACTTGTAAGCAACGGAGAATGGCAGGAAAGGGATTGGAAGAGGTAGAAAGGACTCGCCATTAAGCACAAGAAAAGGGGCTGAACATTGCCAACATTGCAGTTGGCCAAAAAGGGTGTATGCGTCTTTTTCTGTATATATTCAAGAAAAGGGCATACACTTTTTTAGCCAACCAAACCGGTGGGCACTGGAAATCAATACTACAAAACATATCACTTTGCATCAGTCAGAAGAGCCGTCCTCATAAAGTGTAAACACCAGAAATGCAGGACAGGGCAAGGAGAAAAGGGAGCCCTGTGAGTCTTATAGTGGAAATGTATATTGCCAACGGTCACTCTGGATAAGTCTATTGTGTTTACTAAAGCATCTAAAAAATGAGCTACCGAGCACAGGGCACTTGCACTCATGGACGTATATCTTGGGAAAAACAAAAATCGAGAGGACACAGGCACCCCAATGTTTACCACCTCTCTGTTTAAAAGATCCTCGACTAGGATATAACTTAAATGTATCTGCAGAGAAAAAACGGACAGAGATGTGGTGCTTATGTAGAGTGGAATATTACTCAGCCTGGAAATCAATGAAATACGGCCAGTTATAACAACTACAGAGGAGTTACGTGTGATCATTCGAAGTCACATAATTCAAAAAGAAAAAGACATAAGATATCACTAATACATGGAATGTTAACATGGCTACACATGAACTGAATGACAAAAGAGAAGAGGGTTTCAAATTAAGAAAACCAACTTATGCTTCCTTAAGGGGAAAGGTGAGTTGGAGTGCTGCATAAAACCAGAGATTGAAATTAGCGCAGATACCATTCCATAAGCCAAATATGTAATAGTCAAGACCTACACCTTGCTCAACGAAATGGACTCAACACGCCATATTCAATGCCTAAGAATATACCAGATTAGTAAGAATCTTAAAACCCATGGACTTATATGTCTCCGTAAGAGAATCAAGCGCGTGTACAGCGGGATAAACGAAGCAGTGAAAATCTGATAAATCCCGTTATTAAAATAAATTTCAAAAACAAAACACAATGACATTGAAATAGGTAGCAATTCTTAAATAATTCACTGAGGGCATGTGATGCAACCTGGATTTACCACATCTACACCCAGAGCTGGTTGAGACATAAGGCTGGACACTTCAGGCTGATAGCATTGGTGAGTTTCGGTGAACAAATGCAGATCCTTTGAAGTCATACTGCATGGTACCCATTCCAAGGGTCCCAACTCTCCAGGTTCAAGGGATTCTTTCTTCAGCTAAAACATGCGTGGGAAACGCCGAGTATGGTCCACCGTGTGATTAGGAAACGATTTAAAATGCATCTCAGTTTTCGTATCCTGGTCCTCGGGTTCACCATTCCAGACGGTTTACTAACACTCTCCCCGCTTGGAGAGTCAGTGCCTTTAACCTCCTGTTTGGCACAGCTTGCAATTTCTGCGCAAGATGAACAGGAATAGGGAGAACCAATGAGAGACTAGCTATAGGTGTCTGCACGGGCAAATGTAAGTCTCATTTCCCACCAGGAAGAGGAATTAACCAAAGGCTCAGCGTGCCGTGCCGGAAACAGATTAGGGCCTGAAGCAATCCTGTGGCTTTGTGCCCAGCTCACAAGAAAGCGAGTTGAAGAAAGGAGCTCAGGGGCACTGTAATTCACAAACCTGCAGAGTTATAAATGACAGCTATCCTCCAAAAATATATTGAAGTAAGCCTGCGAAGGGGACTTGAAAGCGGGGCAGAATTTCAGGAAAACCATTGCAGGGGGTAGACTGGAATTGCCCTGAAAGCATAGGAAAAGAGGCAGAACGTCGACAATGATGCACTTCGCCAAAAAGGGCGTATGCGTTTTTTCCTGAATATATTCAGGAAAAAACGCATACTCCCTTTTTGGCCAACCAAGCAAGCCTGTAAAGGAAATCTGCACTACAATGAAGTCTCACTGCCCCCCGGGCAAAAGGGCCATCTGAAAAAAGTGTAAAATCCAGAAAGTTAGGACAGGATATGGAGAACAGGGAGCCTTGTTATGCTGATTGGCAGGATGTAAATTGCCAGCAGCCACACTGGAGAAGTGTATGGTGTTTCCTGAAACACGTAAGAAACAAAGCAACACAGCCTATGGCACTTCCACTTATGGTCCTATAGCTTACGGAAATTAAAATCAAAAACAGACAGCCACCCCAATATTTGGGACGGCTGTGTTCACAAGAAGCTCGTCTACAGTATCAGGTAAATATCCCAGAAAGCAAAAAATGGATAAAGAAGTTGTGGCACGTACGTACAATGCAATATCACTCAGCAATGAAATCTGTGTCATCAGGCCCATAGCAACATAGTGAGTGGATGCAGGTACGGTGATTCTACGTGAACTACGTCACACAGAAAAAGAAACATCATAAGATATCACTAATACACGGAATGTAAACTTGACTACACATGAACTGAATTACAAAACAGAACAGGGTCTCAAATTTAGAAAACCAACTATTGCTTGCTTATGGGAAAGGTGCCTTGGGGTGCTGCATAAAACCAGAGACTGAAATTAGCACAGATAACATTCCATAAGCCAAATATGTAATAGACAAGACCTACTCCTTGCTCAACGAAATGGACTCAACACCACATATTCCACGCCTAGGAATATACCTGACTAGGAAGAATCTTAAAACCCATGGATTTATATGTCTCCGTAAGAGAATGAAGCGTGTGTATAGTGGCATAAACGCAGCAGTGAAAATCCGATAAATCCCATTATCAAAATAAATTTCAAAAACAAAACACAAAGACAGTGAAATAGAGAGCAATTCTTAAATAATTCACTCAGGGCATGTGATGCAACCGGGATTTAACACATCTACATCCAGAGCTGGTTGAGACATAAGGTTGGACACTTCAGGCTGATAGCATTGGTGAGTTTCGGTGAGCAAATGCAGACCCTTTGAAGTCATACTGCATGGTACCCATTCCATGGGTCCCAACTCTCCAGGTTCAAGGCATTCTTCCTCCAGCTAAAACATGCATGGGAAACCCAGAGTATCGTCCACCGTGTGATTGGGAAACGATTTGAAATGCATCTCAGTTTTCGTATCCTGGTCCTCGGGTTCACCATTCCAGATGCTTTACAAACACTCTTCCTGCTTGGAGAGTCAGTGCCTTTAACCGCCTCTTTGGCACAGCTTGCAATTTCTGTGCAAGATGAACAGGAATAGGGAGAACCAATGCGAGACTAGCTGTAGGTGTCTGCAGGGGCAAATGTAACGCTCATTGCCCACCAGGAAGAGGAATTAAACAAAGGCTCAGTGTGCCCTGCTGGAAACAGATTAGGGCCTGAAGCAATCCTGCGGTTTTTTGCCCAGCTCACAAGAAAGCGAGTTGAAGAAAGGAGCTCAGGAGCACTGTAATTCACAAACCTGCAGAGTTATAAATGACAGCTATCCTCCAAAAATATATTGAAGTAAGCGTGCGAAGGGGACTTGAAAGCGGGGCAGAATTTCAGGAAAACGATTGCAGGGGGTAGACTGGAATTGCCCTGAAAGCATAGGAAAAGAGGAACAACGTCGACAATGATGCACTTGGCCAAAAAGGGCGTATGCGTTTTTTCCTGAATATATTCAGGAAAAAACGCATACGCCCTTTTTGGCCAACCAAGCAAGCCTGTAAAGGAAATCTGCACTACAATGAAATCTCACAGCACCCCCGGGCAAAAGGGCCATCTGAAAAAAGTGTAAAATCCAGAAATGTAGGACAGGATATGGAGAACAGGGAGCCTTGTTATGCTGATTGGCAGGATGTAAATTGCCAGCAGCCACCCTGGAGAAGTGTATGGTGTTTCCTGAAACACGTAAGAAACAAAGCAACACAGCCTATGGCACTTCCACTTATGGACCTATAGCTTACGGAAATTAAAATCAAAAACAGACAGCCACCCCAATATTTGGGACGGCTGTGTTCACAAGAAGCTCGTCTACAGTATCAGGTAAATATCCCAAAATGCAAAAAATGGATAAAGAAGTTGTGGCACGTACGTACAATGCAATATCACTCAGCAATGAAATCTGTGTCATCAGGCCCGTAGCGGCATAGTGAGTGGATGCAGGTACGGTGATTCTACGTGAACTACGTCACACAGAAAAAGAAACATCTTAAGATATCACTAATACACGGAATGTAAACTTGACTACACATGAACTGAATTACAAAACAGAACAGGGTCTCAAATTTAGAAAACCAACTAGTGCTTGCTTATGGGGAAAGGTGCGTTGGGGTGCTGCATAAAACCAGAGACTGAAATTAGCACAGATAACTTTTCATAAGCCAAATATGTAATAGACAAGACCTACTCCTTGCTCAACGAAATGGACCCAACACCACATATTCAACGCCTAGGAATATACCTGATTGGAAGAATCTTAAAACCCATGGATATATATGTCTCCGTAATAGAATCAAGTGTGTGTACAGCGGCATAAAGGCAGCAGTGAAAATCCGATAAATCCCATTCTCAAAATAAATTTCAAAAACAAAACACAATGACAGTGAAATAGAGAGCAATTCTTAAATAATTCACTCAGGACATGTGAGGCAACCTGGATTTACCACATCTACACCGAGAGCTGGTTGAGACATAGGGCTGGACACTTCAGGCTGATAGCATTGGTGAAGTTCGGTGAGCAAATGCAGACCCTTTGTAGTCATAATGCGTGGTACCCAATCCATGGGTCCCAACTCTCCAGGTTCAAGGGATTCTTCCTTCAGCTAAAACATGCATGGGAAACCCTGAGAATGGTCCACCGTGTGATTGGGAAATGATTTAAAATGCATCTCAGTTTTCGTATCATGGTCCTCGGATTCACCATTCCAGACGCTTTACTAACACTCTCCCCACTTGGAGAGTCAGTGCCTTTAACCTCCTTTTTGGCACAGTTTGCACTTTCTGCGCAAGATGAACAGGAATAGGGAGAACTAATGAGAGACAAGCTGTAGGTTTTTGCACGGGCCAATGGAACGCTCATTTCCCACCAGGAAGAGGAATTAACCAAAGGCTCAGCGTGCCTTGCCGGAAACAGATTAGGGCCTGAAGCAATCCTGCGGTTTTGTGCCCAGTTCACAAGAAAGCGAGTTGAAGAAAGGAGTTCAGGGGCTCTGTAATTCACAAACCTGCAGAGTTATAAATGACAGCTATCTTCCAAAAATATATTGCAGTAAGCCTGCGAAGAGGATTTGAATGCGGGGCAGAATTTCAGGAAAACGATTGCAGGGGGTAGACTGGAATTGCACTTAAAGCATAGGAAAAGAGGCAGAACGTCGACAATGATACTCTTGGCCAAAAAGTGTGTATGCGTTTTTTCCTGAATATATTCAGGAAAAAACCCATACGCACTTTTGGCCAACCAAGCAAGCCTGTAAAGGAAATCTGCACTACAATGAAGTCTCACTGCCTTCCTGGCAAAAGGGCCATCTGAAAAATGTGCAAAATCCAGAAAGGCAGGACAGAACATGGAGAAAAGGGACCCTTGTTATGCTGATTGGCAGGATGTAAATTGCCCACAGCCACCCTGGAGTAGTGTATGCTGTTTCCTGAAACACGTAAGAAACACAGCATCATAGCCTATGGCACTTCCACTTATGGTCCTATAGCTTAGGGAAATTCAAATCAAAAACACACAGCCACCTCAAAGTTTGGGACAGCTGTGTTCACAAGAACCTCGTCTACATTACCTGGTAAATATCCCAGAAAGCAAAAAATGGATAAAGAAGTTGTAGTACGTATGTACAATGCAATATCACTCAGCAATGAAATCTGTGTCATCAGGCCCGTAGCGGCATAGTGAGTGGATTCAGGTACGGTGATTCGACGTGAACTAAGTCCCACAGAAAAAGAAACATCATAAGATATCACTAATACACGGAATGTAAACTTGACTACACATGAACTGTTTTACAAAACAGAACACGGTCTCAAATTTAGAAAATCAACTAGTGCTTGCTTATGGGGAAAGGTGCGTTGGGGTGCTGCATAAAACCAGAGACTGACATTAGCACAGATACCGTTCCATAAGCCAATTATGTAATAGACAAGACCTACTCCTTGCTCAACGAAATGGACTCAACACCCCATATTCAACGCCTAGGAATATACCTGACTAGGAAGAATCTTAAAACACATGGATTTTATGTCTCCGTAATAGAATCAAGCATGTGTACAGTGGCATAAAGGCAGCAGTGAAAATCCGATAAATCCCACTATTAAAATAAATTTCAAAAACAAAACACAATGACAGTGAAATAGAGAGCAATTCTTAAATAATTCACTCAGGGCATGTGAGGCAACCTGGATTTACCACATCTACACCAAGAGCTTGTTGAGACATAGGGCTGGACACTTCAGGCTGATAGCATTGGTGAAGTTCGGTGAGCAAATGCAGACCCTTTGTAGTCATACTGCACGGTACCCATTCCATGGGTCCCAACTCTCCAGGTTCAAGCGATTCTTCCTTCAGCTAAAACATGCATGGGAAACCCTGAGAATGGTCCACCGTGTGATTGGGAAATGATTTAAAATGCATCTCAGTTTTCGTATCCTGGTCCTCGGGTTCAACATTCCATATGCTTTACTAACACTCTCCCCAATTGGAGAGTCAGTGCCTTTAACCTCCTGTTTGGCACAGTATGCAATTTCTGCGCAAGATGAACAGGAATAGGGAGAACCAATGAGACACTAGCTGTAAGTTTCTGCATGGGCCAATGGAACGCTCATTTCCCACCAGGAAGAGGAATTAACCAATGGCTCAGCGTGCCCGGCCGGACACAGATTAAGGCCTGAAGCAATCCTGCGGTTTTGTGCCCAGCTCACAAGAAAGCGAGTTGAAGAAAGGACTTCAGGGACTCTGTAATTCACAAACCTGCAGAGTTATAAATGACAGCTATCCTCCAAAAATATATTGCAGTAAGCCTGTGAAGAGTACTTGAAAGCGGGGCAGAATTTCAGGAAAACGATTGCAGGGGGTAGACTGGAATTGCACTTAAAGCATAGGAAAAGAGGCAGAACGTCGACAATGATGCACTTGGCCAAAAAGTGTGTATGCGTTTTTTCCTGAATATATTCAGGAAAAAACGCATACGACCTTTTTGGCCAACCAATCAAGCCTGTGAAGGAAATCTGCATACAATGAAGTCTCACTGCCCCCCTGGCAAAAGGGCCATCTGAAAAAAGTGCAAAATCCAGAAAGGCAGGACACGACATGGAGAACAGGGAGCCTTGTTATGCTGATTGGCAGGATGTAAATTGCCAACAGCCACCCTGGAGAAGTGTATGGTGTTTCCTGAAACACGTAAGAAACAAAGCATCACAGCCTATGGCACTTCCACTTATGGTCCTATAGCTTAGGTAAATTGAAATCAAAAACACAGCCATCTCAAAGTTTGGAACGGCTGTGTTCACAAGAACCTCGTCTACAGTACCAGGTAAATATCCCAGAAAGCAAAAAATGGATAAAGTAGTTGTGGTACGTACGTACAATGGAATATCAATCAGCAATGAAATCTGTGTCATCAGGCCCGTAGCGGGATAGTGAGTGGATTCAGGTACGCTGATTCTATGTGAACTAAGTCACGCAGAAATAGAAACATCATAAGTCATCACTAATACATTGATTGTAAACTTGACTACACATGAACTGAATTACAAAACAGAACAGGGTCTCAAATTTAGAAAATCTACTAGTGCTTGCTTATGGGGAAAGGTGCGTTGGTGTGCTGCATAAAAACCAGAGATAGAAATTAGCACAGATACCGTTCCATAAGCCAAATATGTAATAGAGAAGACCTACACCTTGCTCAACAAAATGGACTCAACACCGCATATTCAACGCCTAGGAATATACCTGACTAGGAAGAATCTTAAAACCCATGGATTTATATGTCTCCGTAAGAGAATCAAGCGTGTGTACAGCGGCATAAACGCAGCATTGAAAATCCGATAAATCCCGTTATCAAAATCAATTTCAAAAACAAAACACAATGACAGTGAAATAGAGAGCAATTCTTAAATAATTCACTCAGCGCATGTGATGCAAGCTGGATTTGCCACATCTACACCCAGAGCTGTGTGAGACATAAGGCTGGACTCTTCCGGCTGATAGCATTGATGAGGTTCGGTGAGCAAATGCTGACCTTTTGAAGTCATAATTCATGTTACCCATTCCATGGGTCCCAACTCTCCAGGTTCAAGGTATTCTTGCATGGAAAACCCAGAGTATGGTCCACCGTGTGATTGGGAAACGTTTTTAAATTCATCTCAGTTCTCTTCCCTTGGTATTCAGGTTCACCATTCCAGACGCTTTACTAGCACTCTCCCAACTTGGAGAGTTAGTGCCTGTAACCTTATGTTTGGCACAGTTTGGAATTTCTGTGCAAGATGTACAGGAATAGGGAGAACCAATGAGAGACTAGCTGTAGGTGTCTGCATGGGCAAATGTAATGCTCATATCCCACCATAAGAGGAATTAACCAATGGCTCAACGTACCCGGCCGGAACCTGATTAAGACCTGAAGCAATCCTGTGGTTTTGTGCCCAGCTCACAAGAAAGCGAGTTGAAGAAAGGAGCTCAGGGGCACTGTAATTCACAAACCTGCAGAGTGATAAATGACAGCTATTGTCCAAAAATATATTGTAGTATTCGGGGGACTTGAAAACAGGCCAGAATGCGATTTCGGAAGGTAGACTGGAATTGCTCTGAAAGCATAGGAAAAGAGACATAACCGCCATAATGATGCACTTGGCTTAAAAAGGCATATGCGTTTTTTCCTCAGCCCTCATTAATGAGGGTAGGAGTCTCCCAGCATGTTCCATTGGCCAACAGAGGCCCCACGTCGCCAAGGTGACATGAGCCAGCCAGGCAGGGTTGACCTCACATCAGAGAGGCCCACCTCGCAATAGGGTAAGTAACCCAGCTAGGATCACACTCTCTCCAGAGGGCCCACATCACCAAGGGAATGGGGACCATGCAGGAGTGTCCTCACACCCATGGGGCCACATCATTGAAAGTTGAGGTATCCAGAACATGTGGCCTCAAACCAGAGGACCCACATCACCATGGGTCTCAGAGTGAGGCAGGCAGGATTAAGCTCACAACCCATGGCCCATGGTATAAAAAAGTGAGGAATCCAGAAGTTGGAACTTCCCAGCAGGCAGCCCAGAGCACCGAGTCTATGGAATCCAGGCCACAGTGAACTCACAGCAGAGGGCTGTAATCATGATACTGTAAGCAACCCAGCCGTTGTGACCTCAGAGCACAAGGCCCATATCCCCATGGGGAAGAGAACCAAGCAGGAGTGTCATCACACAAGTGGGAACACATCAGAAAATGTGGGGAGCCCAGCAGTTAGGACCTGATGTCAGAGTGCCGTCATCACTGAGGGGAGGTGGCTACCAGCAGGCTCCAACTGCTACCAGAGGGCCGATGTCGCCAATGTGGGGTGTGCCAGCCAGGCAGGAGTGACCTCAGAGCAGCCGGCCAACCTCCCAGAAGTGTGAGGAACCCAAAGATGATCAGACTCTCACCTGAGGGCCCACATCACCAAGGGAGTGGGATCCAAGAAGGAGTGTCCTCACACCAGTGGGGCGATATCACGAAAATATGAGGGACCCAGCACACGTTGCCTCAAACCAGAGGAAACACGTCACAAACAGGCTGGGAGTGAGGCAGACAGGAGGAGCCTCAAAACAGTGGGCCCATAGAATAAAAAAGGTGAGGAATCCTGCAGTTGGAACCTCCCAGCAGGCAGCCAGGAGCAGCGAGGCTATGGGACACAGTCCTGACTGAAATCACAACAGAGGGCCCTCATCATGAAACTGTGAGCAACCCAGCCGTTAGGACCTCAGAGGAGAAGGCCCACATTCCCATGGGGTTGGGAACCTGTCAGAAGTGTACTCGCACAACAGGGTGCACATCAGAGTATTTTGGGAGCCCAGGAGTTAGGGCCTGACGCCATAGGGCCCTCATTACCGAGGGGAGGAGACTCCAAGTAGGCACCAACTCCCAAATGAGGGCCCAGGTCGTCAAGGTGACGTGTTACAGCCAGGCAGGAGTGACCTCACAGCAGAGGGCCTACCTCAGAGAAGGGTGAGGAACCCAGCCGGGATAAGACTCTCACCAGAGTGCCCACATGACCAAGGGGATCAGAACCAGGCAGGAGTGTCCTCACACAAGTGTGGCAACATCATAGAAAGGTGAGGAACCCAGCACATGTGGCCTAAACCAGAGAACCCACATCTCCAAGGGGCTCGGAGTGAGGCAGGCAGGAGTACCCTCACAACACAGAGCCCATAGAATAAAAAAACTGAGGAATCCCGCAGTGGGAACCTCCCAGCAGGTGGCCCAGAGCACCCAGTCTATGTGATCCAGGCCTCAGTGAACGCACAGCAGAGGACCCACATCATGAAACTGTGAGCAACCCAGACGTTGGGACCTCAGAGCAGAAGACCTACATACCCATGGGGTTGGGAACATGGTAGCAGTGTCCTCGCACCACTTAGCACGTATCAGAAAATGTGGATACCCAGCAGTTAGGGCCTGACACGAGAGGGCCCTCATCACCAAGGGGAGGAGGCTCACAGCAGGCTCCAACTGCCACAAAAGGGCCGATGTCGCCAAGGCGGGGTGTGCCAGCAGGGCAGGAGTGACCTCAGAGCAGAGGGCCCACCTCACAGAAGTGTGAGGACCCCGACAAGGATAAGATTCTCACCAGAGGGCCCACATCATCAACGGGATGGGAACCAGGCAGGAGGGTCCTCACACAAGTGGGGCCACATCAGCGAAAGGTGAGGAACCCCGCACATGTGGCCTCAAAGCAGAGGACCCACATCACCAAGGGGCTCGGAGTGAGGCAGGCAGGAGTTGTCCCACAACACAGGGCTCATAGAATAAAAAAGCTTTGGAATCCCGCAGTTGGAAGCTCCAAGAGGGTGGCCCAGAGCACCGAGGCTATGGGATCCATGCCGGACTGAACTCACAGCAGAGGGCCCACATCCTGACACTGTGAGCAACCCAGCTGTTGGGACTTCAGAGTAGAAGGCCCAAATCCCCATGGGGATGGGATCCTGACAGGAGTGTCATCGCACCAGTGGGGACACATCAGAAAATGTGGGGAGACCAGCAGTTAGGGCCTGACGCCAGAGGGCCCTCATCACCGAGGGGAGGAGGCTCCCAGCACGCTCCAACTGCAACCAGAGGGTCCATGTGGCCAAGGCGACGTGTGCCAGCCAGGCAGGAGAAACCTCAGAGCAGAGGGCCTTCCTCCCAAAGTGTGAGGAATCCAGCCAGGATCAGACTCTCAGCAGAGAGCCCATATCACCAAGGGCATGGGAACCAGGCAGGAGTGTCCTCACACCAGTGGGGCCACATCAATAAAAGGTGAGGAAACCGGCACATGTGGCCTCAAACCAGAGGACCTATATCACAAAGGAGCAGGGAGTGAGGCAGGCAGGATGAGCCTCACAACATAGGGTCCAAAGAATAAAAATGGTGAGGAATCCCGCAGTTGGAACCTCCAGGCAGGCGGCCAGGAGAAGCGAGGCTATGGGATCCAGGCAGGAGTGAACTCACACCAGAGGGCCCTCATCAAGAAACTGTGAGCAACCCAGGCGTTGGGACCTCAGAGCAGAAGGCCCACATCCCCATGTGGTTCGAAACCTGGCAGGAGTGTACTCGCACCACAGGGCACACATCAGAAAATTTTGGGAGCCCGGCAGTTAGGGCCTGACGCCAGAGGGCCCACATTACCCAGGGAAGGAGACTCCCAGCAGGCACCAACTCCCAACTGAGGGCCCACGTCACCAAGGTGACGTGTGCCAGCCAGGCAGGAGTTATCTCAAAGGAGAGGGCCTACCTTAATGAAGGGTGAGGAACCCAGCCAGGATAAGACTCTCACCAGAGAGCTCACATCACCAAGGGGATCGGAACAAGGCAGAAGTGTCCTCACACCAGTGTGGCCACATAATAGAAAGGTGAGGATCCCAGCACATGTGGCCTAAAACCAGAGGACCCACAACACCAAGGTGCTCGGAGTGAGGCAGGCAGGAGTAACCTCACAACACAGGGCCCATAGAATAAAAAATGTGAGGAATCCAGCAGTTTAAATCCCCAGCAGGTGGCCCAGAGCACCCAGTCTATGGGATCCAGGCTGCAGGGAACTCACAGCAGAGGGCCCATGTCATGAAAATGTGAGCAACCCAGCCGGTGGGACCTCAGAGCAGAAGGCACACATCCCCATGTATATGGGACCCTCACAGGAGTGTCCTCGCACCACTTAGCATGTATCAGAAAATGTGGGAACACAGCAGGTAGGACCTGACGCCAGAGGGCCCTCATCACCGAGGGAAAGAGGCTCCCAGCAGGCTCCAACTGCCAGCAGAAGGTCGACGTCACCAAGGTGGGGTGTGCCAGCCAGGCAGGAGTGAACACAGAGCATAGGGCCCACCTCACAGAAGTGTGAGGAACCCAACAAGGATCAGACTCTCACCAGACGGCCCACATAACCAAGGGGATGGAAACCAGGCACGACTGTCCTAACACCAGTGGGGCCACGTCGGCGAAAGTTGAGGAACACAGCACATGTGGCCTCAAACAACGGGACACACATCACGAAGGGGCTGGGAGTGAGGCATGCAGGGGGAGACTCACAACACAGGGCCCACAGAACAAAAAAGGTGAGGATCTAGGAGTTGGAAACTCCAAGCAGGCGGCCAAGAGCACCGACACTATGGGATACAGGTCACAGTGAACTCACAGCAAAGGGCCCACATCATGAAACTGTGAGCGACCCAGCCATTGGGACCACAGAACAGAAGTCCCACATGCGCATGGGGATGGGAACCTGGAAGGACTGTCCGTGCACCACTGGGCACACATCAGAAAATGTGTGGATCCCAGCACTTAGGGCCTGACAGCAGAGGGCCCTCATCACCTAGGGGAGGAGGCCCCAGCATGCTCAAACTGCCACCAGAGTACCCAAGTTGCCAAGGCGACGTGTGCCATCCAGGCAGGAGTGACCTCACAGCAGACGGCCCTCCTCCCAGAAGTGTTAGGAACCCATCCAGGATAAGACTCTCACCAGAGTGCCCACATCACCAAGGGGATCGGAACAAGGCAGGAGTGTCCTCAGAGCAGTGTGGCCACATTATACAAAGGTGAGGAACACAGGACATGTGGCCTAAACCAGAGGACCCACATCTCCAAAGCGCTCGGAGTGAGGCAGGCAGGAGTTACCTCACAACACAGGGCCCATAGAATAATAAATGTGAGGAATCCAGCAGTTTGAACCTACCAGCAGGCGGCCCAGAGCACCGAGCTATGGGATCCAGGCCGCAGTGAACGCACAACAGTGGACCCACATCATGAAACTGTGAGCAACCGAGCCATTGGGACCTCAGAGCAGAAGGCCCACATTCCCAAGGGGTTGGGAACCTGGCAGGAGTGTACTCGTACCACAGGGCACACATCACAAAATTTTGGGAGCCCAGGAGTTAGTGCCTGATGCAAGAGAGCCCTCATTACCGAGGGGAGGAGACTCCCAGCAGACAACAAATCCCAACTGAGGGCCCACGTCGCCAAGGTGACGTGTGCCAGCCAGGCAGGAGTGACCTCACCACAGAGGGCCTACCTCACAGAAGAGTGAGGAAACCAGCCTGGATAAGACTCTCACCAGAGTGTCCACATCACCAAGGGGATCAGCACCAGGCAGGAGGGTCCTCACGCCAGTGTGGCCACATCATAGAAAGGTGAGGAACCCAGAACATGTGGCCTAAATCAGAAGACCCACATCTCCAAGGGGCTAGGATTGAGGCAGGAAGGAGTAGCCTCACAACACAGAGCCCATACAATCAAAAATGTGAGGAATCCAGCAGTTGGAACCTGCCAGCAGGCGGCCCAGAGAACGGAGTCTATGGGATCCAGGCCACAGTGAACTCACAACAGAGGGCCCACATCATGAGACTGTGAGCAACCGAACCATTCGGACCTCAGAGCAGAAGGCCCACATCCCCATGGGGATGGGAACCAGGCAGGAGTGTCATCGCACCACTTAGCACGAATCAGAAAATGTGGGAAGCCAGCAGTTAGGGCCTGAGGCCAGAGGGCCTTCATCACTGAGAGGATGAGGCTCCCAGCAGGCTCCAACTGCCACCATAGGGCCGACGTCACCAAGGCAGGGTGTGCCAGCCAGGCAAGAGTGACCTCAAAGCAGAGGGCCATCCTTCCAGAAGTGTGAAGAGTTCAGACAGGATCAGATTCTCACGAGAGAGCCCACATCACCAAGGGGATGGAAACCAGGCAGGAGTGGCCTCACACCAGTGGAGCCACATCAGCCAAAGGTGAGGAACACAGCACATGTGGCCTCAATCAAGGGGACACATATCACGAAGGGGCTGGGAGTGAGGCATGCAGGAGGAGACTCACAACAGAAGGCCCATAGAATAAAAAAGGTGAGGAATCCCTCAATTGGAAGCTCCAAACAGGTGGCCCAGCGCACCGAGGCTATGGGATCCATGCCAGAGTGAATTCACAGCAGAGGGCCCACATCCTGACACTGTGAGCAACCCAGCCATTGGGACTTCAGAGCAGAAAGCCCAATTCCCCATGGGATGGGAACCTGGTAGGAGTGTCATCGCACCAGTGGGCGCACATCAGCAAATGTGGGGAGCCCAGCAGTTAGGGCCTGACGCCAGAGAGCCCTCATCACCAAGGGGAAGAGGCTCTCAGCATGCTCAAACTGCAACCAGAGGGCCCATGTGGCCAAGGAGACGTGTGCCATCCAGGCAGGAGTGACCTCACAGCAGAGGGCCCTCCTTCCAGAAGTGTGAAGAGTTCAGACAGGATCAGATTCTCACCAGAGAGCCCACATCACCAAGGGGATGGGAACCAGGCAGGAGTCTCCTCACACCAGTGGGGCCAAATCATCGAAAGGTGAGGGACCCAGCACACGTGGCCTCAAACCAGAGGACACACATCTCCAAGGGGCTGGGTGTGAGGCAAGCAGGAGGAGCCTCAAAACAGAGGGCGCATAGAAAAAAAAGGTGAGTAATCCCCCATTTGGAACCTCCAAGTATGTGGCCCAGAGCACCGAGGCTATGGGATCCATGCCGGAGTGAACTGACAGCAGAGAGCCCACATTCTGACACTGTGAGCAACCCAGACGTTGGGACCTCAGAGCAGAAAGCCCACATCCGCATGGGGATGAGACCTTGGCAGGAGTGTACTCGCACTACAGGGTGCACATCAGAAAATTTTGGGAGCCCAGGAGTTCGGACCTGACGCCAGAGGGCCCTCATTACCGAGGGGAGGAGACTCCCAGCAGGCACCAACACCCAAGTGAGGGCCCACGTCGCCAAGGTGACGTATGCCAGCCTGGCAGGAGTGACCTCACAGCAGAGGGCCTACCTCACAGAAGGGTGAGGAACCCAGCCAGGATCAGACTCTCACCAGAGAGCCCACATCACCAAGGGGATCAAAACAAGGCAGGAGTATCCTCACACCATTGTGGCCACATTAGAGAAAGGTGAGGAACCCAGAACATGTGGCCTAAACCAGAGGATCCACATCTCAAAGGGGCTCAGATTGAGGCAGGCAGGAATAGCCTCACAACACAGGGACCATAGAACAAAAAAGCTGAGGAATCCAGCAGTTTGAACCTCCCAGCAGGTGGCCCAGAGTACCCAGTCTATGGGATCCAGGCCTCAGTGAACTTACAGCAGGGGTCCCACATCATAAAACTGTGAACAACCCAGCCAGTGGGACCTCAGAGCAGAAGGTCCACATCCCCATGGGGATGGGAACCTCACAGGAGTTTCCTTGCACCACTTAGCATGATTCAGAAAATGTGGGAAGCCAGCAGTTAGGGTCTGGAGCCAGAGGGCCCTCATCACTGAGGGGAGGAATCTCCCAGCAGGCACCAACTTCCACCTGACGGCTGACGTTGCCAAGTCACTGTGTGACAGCCAGGCAGGAGTGACCACAGAGCAGAGAGCCGACCTCACAGAAGTGTGAGGAACACAACCAGGATCAGACTCTCACCAGAGGGCTCACCTCAACAAGGGGATGGAAACCAGGCAGGAGTCTCCTCACACCAGTGGGGCCATATCAGCGAAAGGTCAGGAACACAGCACATGTGGCCTCAAACAAGGGGACACACATCACGAAGGGGCTAGGAGTGAGGCATGCAGGAGGAGACTCAAAAGAGAGGGCCCATAGAATAAAAAAGGCGAGGAATCCAGGAGTTGGAAACTCCAGGCAGGCGGCCCAGAGCACCGACGCTATGGGATACAGGCCGGAGTGAACTCACAGCAAAGGGCTAACATCATGAAACTGCGAGCAACCCAGCCGTTGGGAGCACAGAACAGAAGTCCCACATGCCCATGGGGATGGGAACCTGGCAGGAGTGTCATCGCACCACTGGGCACACAGCAGAAAAGGTGTGGAGCCCAGCACTTAGGGCCTGACACCAGAGGGCCCTCATCATTGAGGGGAGGAGGCCCCAGCACGCTCCAACTGCCACCAGAGTGCACACGTCGCCAAGGCGACGTGTGCCAGCCAGGCAGGATTGATATCACAGCAAAGGGCCCACATCATGAAAGTGTGAGCAACCCAGGCGTTGGGACCTCACAATAGAAGGCCCACATCCCCATGGTGATGGGAACCTGGCAGGAGTGTCATCGCACCACTGGGCGCACATCAGAAAATGCAGGGAGCCCAGCAGTTAGGGCCTGACGCCACTGGGCCCTCATCACTGAGGGGAGGAGGCTCCCAGCATGCTCCATCTGCAACCAGTGGGCCCATGTGGCCAAGTCGACATGTGCCAGCCAGGCAGGAGTGACCTCACAGCAGAGGTCCCACCTCCCAGAAGTATAAGGAGTTCAGCCTGGGTCAGACTCTCACCAGAGGGCCAACATCACCAAGGGGATGGGAACTAGGCAGGAGTGTCCTTACACCAGTGGGGCCACATCACTAAAAGGTGAGGAAACCGGCACATGTGACCTCAAACCAGAGGACCTACAACACCAAGGGGCTGGGAGTGAGGCAGGCAGGAAGAGCCTCACAACACAGGGCCCAACGAATAAAAAAGTTGAGGAATCCAGGAGTTGGAACCTCCCAGTAGGCAGCCCAGAGCACAGAGGCTATGGGATCTAGGCATGAGTGAACTAACAGCAGAGAGCCAACATCATGAAACTGTGAGCAACCCAGGCGTTGGGACCTCAGAGCAGAAAGTCCACGTCCCCATGGGGATGGGAACCATACAGGAGTGTCCTGGCACCACTGGGCTCACATCAGAAAGCGTGGAGAGCCCAGCAGTTAGAGCCTGATGCCAGAGGGCCCTCATCACAGAGGAGAGGAGGTTCCCAGCAGGCTCCAACTGCCAACAGAGGCCCGACGTCACCAAGGCAACCGGAGCAAGCCAGGCAGGAATTACCTCACAGCAGAGGGCCCACCTCACAGAAGGGTGAGGAACCCAGCCAGGATCAGACTCTCACCAGAGGGCCCATATCACCAAAGGGATGGGAACCAGGCAGGAGTGTCCTCACACCAGTTGGGCCACATCATCGAAAGGTGAGGGATCCAGCACACGTGGCCTCAAACCAGAGGACACACATCACCATGGGGCTCGGAATGAGGAAGGCAGGAGGAGCCTCAAAACACAGGGCCGATAGAATAAAAAAGGTGAGGAATCCCGCAGTTGGAAACTCCAAGCAGGTGGCACAGAGCATCGAGGCTATGGGATCCAGGCCACAGCGAACTCACAGCAGAAGGCCCACATTCTGACACTGTGAGCAACCCAGCCGTTGGGACCTCGGAGCAGAAAGCCCACATCCCCACGGGGATGGGACCCTGGCATGAGTGTACTCGCACCACAGGGCGCATCTCAGAGAATTTTGGGAGCCCATGAGTTAGGGCCTGAAGCCAGAGGGCCCTAATTACCGAGGGGAGGAGACTCCCAGCAGGCACCAACTCCCAACTGAGGGCCCACATTGCCAAGGTGACGTGTGCCAGCCAGGCAGGAGTGACCACAAAGCAGAGGGTCCACCTCCCAGAAGTGTGAGGAATCCAGCCAGGATCAGACTCTCACCAGAGGGCCCACATCACCAAGGGGATGGGAACCAGGCAGCAGTGTCCTCACACCAGTGGGGCCACATCAGCGAAAGGTGAGGAACACAGCACATGTGGCCTCAAACAAGGGGACACACATCAGGAAGGGGCTGGGAGTGAGGCATGCAGGAGGAGACTCACAACAGAGGGCCCACAGAATACAAAAGGCGAGGAATCCAGGAATTGGAAACTCCAGGCAGGCGGCCCAGAGCACCGACGCTATGGGATACAGGCCGGAGTGAACTCACAGCAAGGGGCCCACATCATGAAACTGTGAGCAACCCAGCCGTTGGGACCACAGAACAGACGTCCCACATGCCCATTGGGATGGGAATCAGAAAGGAGTGTCTTCGCACCACTGGGCACACAGCAGAAAATGTGTGGAGCTCAGCACTTAGGGCCTGACATCAGAGGGCCCTCATCACTGAAGGGAGGAGGCCCCAGCACGATCCATCTGCCACCAGAGTGCCCACTTCGCAAAGGTGACGTGTGCCAGCCAGGCAGGATTGATCTCACAGCAGAGGGCCCACATCATGAAAGTGTGAGCAACCCAGCCGTTGGGACCTCAGAATAGAAGGCCCACATCCCCATGGGGATGGGAACCTGGCAGGAGTGTCATCGCACCACTGGGCGCACATCAGAAAGTGTGGGGAGCCCAGCAGTTAGGGCCTAATGCCACTGGGCCCTCATCACCGAGGGGAGGAGTCTCCCAGCAAGCTCCATCTGCAACCAGTGGGCCCATGTGGCAAAGGCGACGTGTGCCAGCCAGGCAGGAGTGACCTCACAGCCGAGGTCCCACCTCCCAGAAGTGTGAGGAATCCAGCCAGGTTCAGACTCTCACCAGAGGGCCCATATCACAAAGGGGATGGGAACCAGGCAGGAGTTTCCTCACACCAGTGGGCCCACATCAATAAAGGTGAGGAAACCGGCACATGTGACCTCAAAACAGAGGACCTACTTCACAAAGGGGCTGGGAGTGAGGCAGGCAGGAGGAGCCTGAGAACAGAGGGCCCAAAGAAAAAAAAGGTGGGAATACAGCAGTTGGAAGCTACCAGCAGGCAGCTCAGAGCACAGAGTCTATGGGATCTAGGCCTGAGTGAACTAATACCAGAAAGCCAACATCATGAAACTGTGAACAACACAGGCGTTGGGACCTTAGAGCAGAAGGCCCACATGCCCATGTGAATGGGAACCTGGCAGGAGTGCCCTCACACCACTTAGCATGTATCAGAAAATGTGGGAACCCAGCACTTAGGTCCTGATCCCAGAGGGCCTCATCACAGATGGGAGGAGGCTCCCAGCAGGCTCCAACTGCCACCAGAGGGCCGACGTCGTGAAGGCGGGGTGTGCCAGCCAGGCAGGAGTGACCTCAGAGAAGAGGGCCCACCTCACAGAAGTGTGAGGAACCCAACCAGGATCAGACTCTAAACAGAGGGCCCACATCACCAAGGGTGTAGGAGTGAGGCAGGTGTCTGGACGGGCACATTTAACTATAATTTCACACTAAGAAGAGGAATTAACCAAAGGGTCAGAGTGCCGTGCCAGACCCTGATTACAGCCTGAAGCAAACCTGCGGTTTAGTGGCCAGCTTACAAGGAAACGAGTTAAGAAAGGATATCAGGGGCACTGTAATTCACAAACCTGCAGAGTTATAAATGACAGGTATTGGCAAAAATATATTGAAGTAAGTCTGCAAAGAGGACTTGAAAACGAGGTACAATTGCAGGAATCATATTTCAGGAGATAGATTGGAATTACATTTAAAGCATATGAAAAGCAGCAGATCTTTGACAGTGATGCACTTGGACAAAAGGTGCATATACATTTTTTCCTGAATATATTCAGGAAAAAACGCATATGCCTTTTTTGGCCAACCAAGCACTCGAGCAATGGAAATCCGCATTAAAATGAAGTCTCATTTCCCATTCGTCAAAAGGGCCATCTGAAAAAAGTGTAAAAACCAGAAACACAGGACAGGCCACGGAGAACAGGGAGCCTTGTTATGCTGATGGGCGGGATGTAAATTGCCAACAGACACTCTGGATATGTTTATGGTGTATCCTGAAACATCTAAAAAACAAAGCTACAGAGCCTAGGGCACTTCCACTTATGGCCCTATAGCTTAGGAATATTAAAATCAACAAGACACAGCCAACACAAAATTTTTTTTTTAAACATCTTTATTGGGGTATAATTGCTTTACAATGGTGTGTTAGTTTCTGCTTTATAACAAAGTGAATCAGCTATACATATACATATGTTCCCATATGTCTTCCCTCTTGCGTCTCCCTCCCTCCCACTCCCCCATCCCACCCTTCCAGGCTGTCACAAAGCACCGAGCTAATATCCCTGTGCCTTGCGGCTGCTTCCCCCCAGTTATCTACCTTACTACGTTTGTTAGTGTGTATATGTCCATGACTCTCTCTCGCCCTGTCAAAACTCACCCTTCCCCCTCCCCATATCCTCAAGTCCGTTCTCCAGTAGGTCTGCATCTTTATTCCTGTCTTACCCCTAGGTTCTTCATGACATTTTTTCCCCTTAAATTCCATATATATGTGTTAGCATACGGTATTTGTCTTTTTCTTTCTGACTTACTTCACTCTGTATGACAGACTCTAGGTCTATCCATCTCATTACAAATAGCTCAATTTCATTCCTTTTTAAGGCTGAGTAATATTCCATTGTGTATATGTGCCACATCTTCTTTATCCATTCATCCGATGATGGTCGCTTAGGTTGTTTCCGTCTCCGGGCTATTGTAAATAGAGCTGCAATGAACATTTTGGTACATGACTCTTTTTGAATTTTGGTTTTCTCAGGGTATATGCCCAGTAGTGGGATTGCTGGGTCATATGGTAATTCTATTTGTAGCTTTTTAAGGAACCTCCATACTGTTCTCCATAGTGGCTGAACCATTTCACATTCCCACCAGCAGTGCAAGAGTGTCCCCTTTTCTCCACACCCTCTCCAGCATTTATTGTTTATAGATTTTTTGATGATGGCCATTCTGACTGGTGTGAGATGATATCTCATTGTAGTTTTGATTTGCATTTCTCTAATGATTAATGATGTTGAGCATTCTTTCATGTGTTTGTTGGCATTCTGTATATCTTCTTTGGAGAAATGTCTATTTAGGTCTTCTGCCCATTTTTGGATGGGGTTGTTTGTTTTTTTTGTTATTGAGCTGCATGAGCTGCTTGTAAATTTTGGAGATTAATCCTTTGTCAGTTGCTTCATTTGCAAATGTTTTCTCCCATTCTGAGGGTTGTCTTTTGGTCTTGGTTATGGTTTCCTTTGCTGTGCAAAAGCTTTGAAGTTTCATTAGGTCCCATTTGTTTATTTTTGTTTTTATTTCCATTACTCTAGGAGGTGGGTCAGAAAGGATCTTGCTGTGATTTATGTCATAGAGTGTTCTTCCTATGTTTTCTTCTAAGAGTTTGATAGTTTCTGGCCTTACGTTTAGGTCTTTAATCCATTTTGAGCTTATTTTTGTGTATGGTGTTAGGGAGTGATCTAATCTCATACTTTTACATGTACCTGTCCAGTTTTCCCAGCACCATTTATTGAAGAGGCTGTCCTTTCTCCACTGTACATTTCTGCCTCCTTTATCAAAGATAAGGTGTCCATATGTGCGTGGGTTTATCTCTGGGCTTTCTATCCTGTTCCACTGATCTATCTTTCTGTTTTTGTGCCAGTACCACACTGTCTTGATTACTGTTGCTTTGTAATATAGTCTGAAGTCAGGGAGCCTGATTCCTCCAGCTCCTTTTTTCGTTCTCAAGATTGCTTTGGCTATTCGGGGTCTTTTGTGTTTCCATACAAATTGCGAAATTATTTGTTCTAGTTCTGTGAAAAATGCCAGTGGTAGTTTGATAGGGATTGCATTGAATCTGTAGATTGCTTTGGGTAGTAGAGTCATTTTCACAATGTTGATTCTTCCCATCCAAGAACATGGTATATCTCTCCATCTATTTGTATCATCTTTAATTTCTTTCATCAGTGTCTTATAATTTTCTGCATACAGGTCTTTCGTCTCCTTAGGTAGGTTTATTCCTAGATATTTTATTCTTTTTGTTGCAATGGTAAATGGGAGTGTTTTCTTGATTTCACTTTCAGATTTTTCATCATTAGTATATAGGAATGCCAGAGATTTCTGTGCATTAATTTTGTATCCTGCTACTTTACCAAATTCATTGATTAGCTCTAGTAGTTTTCTGGTAGCATCTTTAGGATTCTCTATGTATAGTATCATGTCATCTGCAAACAGTGACAGCTTTACTTCTTCTTGTCTGATTTGGATTCCTTTTATTTCCTTTTCTTCTCTGATTGCTGTGGCTAAAACTTCCAAAACTATGTTGAATAAGAGTGGTGAGAGTGGGCAACCTTGTCTTGTTCCTGATCTTAGTGGAAATGCTTTCAGTTTTTCACCACTGAGGATGATGTTTGCTGTGGGCTTGTCATATATGGCCTTTATTATGTTGAGGAAAGTTCCCTCTATGCCTACTTTCTGGAGGGTTTTTATCATAAATGGGTGTTGAATTTTGTCGAAAGCTTTCTCTGCATCTATTGAGATGATCATATGGTTTTTCTCCTTCAATTTGTTAATATGGTTTATCACATTGATAGATTTGCGTATATTGAAGAATCCTTGCATTCCTGGAATAAACCCCACTTGATCATGGTGTATGATCCTTTTAATGTGCTGTTGGATTCTGTTTGCTAGTATTTTGTTGAGGATTTTTGCATCTATGTTCATCAGTGATATTGGCCTGTAGTTTTCTTTCTTTGTGACATCCTTGTCTGGTTTTGGTATCAAGGTGATGGTGGCCTCGTAGAAGGAATTTGGGAGTGTTCCTCCCTCTGCTATATTTTGGAAGAGTTCGAGAAGGATAGGTGTTAGCTCTTCTCTAAACGTTTGATAGAATTCACCTGTGAAGCCATCTGGTCCTGGGCTTTTTTTTGTTGGAAGGTTTTTAATCACATTTTCAATTTCAGTGCTTGTGATTGGTCTGTTCATATTTTCTATTTCTTCCTGATTCAGTCTTGGCAGGTTGTGCATTTCTAAGAATTTGTCCATTTCTTCCAGATTGTCCATTTTATTGGCATAGAGTTGCTTGTAGTAATCTCTCATGATTTTTTTTATTTCTGCAGTGTCAGTTGTTACTTCTCCTTTTTCATTTCTAATTCTATTGATTTGAGTCTTCTCCCTTTTTTTCTTGATGAGTCTGGCTAGCGGTTTATCTATTTTGTTTATCTTCTCAAAGAACCAGCTTTTAGTTTTATTGATCTTTGCTATCATCTCCTTCATTTCTTTTTCATTTATTTCTGATCTGATTTTTATGATTTCTTTCCTTCTGCTAGCTTTGGGGTTTTTTTGTTCTTCTTTCTCTAATTGCTTGAGGTGCAAGGTTAGGTTGTTTATTCGAGATGTTTCCTGCTTCTTAAGGTGGGCTTGTATTGCTATAAACTTCCCCCTTAGAACTGCTTTTGCTGCATCCCATAGGTTTTGGGTCGTTGTGTCTCCATTGTCATTTGTTTCTAGGTATTTTTTTATTTCCTCTTTGATTTCTTCAGTGATCACTTCATTATTAAGTAGTGTATTGTTTAGCCTCCATGTGTTTGTATTTTTTACAGATCTTTTCCTGTAATTGATATCTAGTCTCATGGCGTTGTGGTCAGAAAAGATACTTGATACAATTTCAGTTTTCTTAAATTTACCAAGGCTTGATTTGTGACCCAAGATATGATCTATCCTGGAGAATGTTCCATGAGCACTTGAGAAAAATGTGTATTCTGTTGTTTTTGGACGGAGTGTCCTATAAATATCAATTAAGTCCATCTTGTTTAATGTATCATTTAAAGCTTGTGTTTCCTTATTTATTTTCATTTTGGATGATCTGTCCATGGGTGAAAGTGGGGTGTTAAAGTCCCCTACTATGAATGTGTTACTGTTGATCTCCCCTTTTATGGTTGTTAGTATTTGCCTTATGTATTGAGGTGCTCCTATGTTGGGTGCATAAATAGTTACAATTGTTATATCTTCTTCTTGGATCGATCCCTTGATCATTATGTAGTGTCCTTCTTTGTCCCTTTTAATAGTCCTTATTTTAAAGTCTATTTTGTCTGATATGAGAATTGCTACTCCAGCTTTCTTTTGGTTTCCATTTGCATGGAATATCTTTTTCCATCCCCTTACTTTCAGTCTGTATGTGTCTCTAGGTCTGAAGTGGGTCTCTTGTAGACAGCATATATAAGGGTCTTGCTTTTGTATCCATTCAGCCAATCTGTGTCTTTTGGTGGGAGCATTTAGTCCATTTACATTTAAGGTAATTATCGATATGTATGTTCCTATTTCCATTTTCTATATTGTTTTGGGTTCGCTACTATAGGTCGTTCCCTTCTCTTGTGTTTCGTGTCTAGAGAAGTTCCTTTAGCATTTGTTGTAAAGCTGGTTTGGTGGTGCTGAACTCTCTCAGCTTTTGCTTGTCTGTAAAGGTTTTAATTTCTCCATCAAATGTGAATGAGACCCTTGCTGGGTAGAGTAGTCTTGGTTGCAGGCTTTTCTCCTTCATCACTTTCAGTATGTCCTGCCACTCCCTTCTGGCTTGTAGGGTTTCTGCTGAGAGATCAGCTGTTAACCTTATGGGGATTTCCTTGTGTGTTATTTGTTGTTTTTCCCTTGCTGCTTTTAATATGCTTTCTTTGTATTTAATTTTTGACAGTTTGATTAATATGTGTCTTGGCGTGTTTCTCCTTGTATTTATCCTGTATGGGACTCTCTGTGCTTCCTGGACTTGATTAACTATTTCCTTTCCCATATTAGGGAAGTTTTCAACTATAATCTCTTCAAATATTTTCTCAGTCCCTTTCTTTCTTTCTTCTTCTTCTGGAACCCCTATAATTCGAATGTTGGTGCGTTTCATGTTGTCCCAGAGGTCTCTGAGACTGTCCTCAGTTCTTTTCATTCTTTTTTCTTTATTCTGCTCTGCAGTAGTTATTTCCACTACTTTATCTTCCAGGTCACTTATCCGTTCTTCTGCCTCAGTTATTCTGCTATTGATCCTATCTAGAGTGGTTTTAATTTCATTTATTGCATTGTTCATCGTTGCTTGTTTCATCTTTAGTTCTTGTAGGTCCTTGTTAACTGTTTCTTGCATTTTGTCCATTCTACTTCCAAGATTTCGGATCATCCTTACTATCATTATTCTGAATTCTTTTTCAGGTAGATTGCCTATTTCCTCTTCATTTGTTAGGTCTGGTGGGTTTTTATCTTGCTCCTTCATCTGCTGTGTGTTTTTCTGTCTTCTCATTTTGCTTATCTTACTGTGTTTGGGGTCTCCTTTTTGAAGGCTGCACTTTCGTAGTTCCCGTTGTTTTTGATGTCTGTCTCCAGTGGCTAAGGTTGTTTCAGTGGGTTGTGTAGGCTTCCTGGTGGAGGGGACCAGTGCCTGTGTTGTGCTGGATGAGGCTGGATCTTGTCTCTCTAGTGGGCAGGTTCACGTCTGGTGGTGTGTTTTGGGGTGTCTGTGGCCTTATTATGATTTTAGGCAGCCTCTCTGCTAATGGGTGGGGTTGTGTTCCTGTTTTGCTAGTTGTTTGGCATAGGTTGTCCAGCACTGTGGCTTGCTGGTCGTTGAGTGAAGCTGGGTGCTGGTGTTAAGATGGAGGTCTCTGGGAGAGTTCCACCGTTTAATATTATGTGGAGCTGGGAGGTCTCTTGTTGACCAGTGTCCTGAAGTTGGCTCTCCTACCTCAGAGGCAGAGCCCTGACTCCTGGCTGGAGCACCAAGAGCCTTTCATCCACACGGCTAAGAATAAAAGGGAGAAAAAGTAGAGAGAATTAGTAGAAGTATGAGTAAAGAAAGAAGGAAAGGAGGAAAGGAAGGAAGGAAGAAAGAAGCAAAGAAGGAAAGAAAGGAGGGAGGGAGGGAGGGAGGGAGGGAGGAAGGAAGGAAAGAGGGAAAGAAGGAAAAAAGACAGAAAGATGATACAGTAAAAATAAAATAAAGTATAATATAGTTATTGAATTAAAAAATATTTAGAAAAAAAATAAAAAAGGGACGGATAGAACCTTAGGACAAATGTTGGAAGCAAAGCTATACAGAGAAAATCTTACACAGAAGCATACACATACACCTTCACAAAAAGAGGTAAAGGAGGAAAAATCATAAATCCTGCTCCCAGAGACCACCTCCTCAATTTGGGGTGATTCGTTGTCTAAAGGAGGGAAGGAAGGAAGGAAAGAAAGAAAGAACGAAGGTAAAGTATAATAAAGTTATTACAATTAAACTTAATTATTAAGAAAAAGAATTTTTTAATAAACTCATGGACGGATAGAGCCCTAGGACAAATGGTGGAAGCAAGAGTATACAGACAAGATCTCACACAGAAGCATACACGTACACATTCACAAAAAGAGGAAAAGGGAAAAAAATCATAGATCTCGCTCCTAAATTCCCCCTCTTCAATTTGGGATCATTCCTTGTCTATTCAGGTATTCCACAGATGCAGGGTATATCAAGTTGATTGTGGAGCTTTAATCCGCTGCTTCTGTGGTTGCTGGGAGAGATTTCCCTTTCTCTTTGTTCTCACAGCTCACAGGAGCTCAGCTTTGGATTTGGCCCTGCCTCTGCGTGTAGGTCGCTGGAGGGCATCTGTTTTTTCGCTCAGACAGGACGGGGTTAAAGGAGCCGCTGATTGGGGCCTCCGGCTCACTCAGGCCGGGGGTTGGGGGATGGGGGAAGGAGGGGCACTGCGTGCGGGGCGGGCCTGCAGTGGCAGAGGCAGCGTGACGTTGCGGCAGAGGCCGGCGTGATGTTGCACCCGCCTGAGGCCCACCGTGCGTTGTCCCGGGGAAGTTGTCCCTGGATCCCGGGAACCTGGCAGTGGCGGGCTGCACAGGCTCCGCGGAAGAGGGGTGTGGAGAGTGACTTGTGCTCGCACACAGGCCCCTTGGTGGCGGCAGCAGCAGCCTTAGCGTCTCCTGCCCGGCTCTGGGGTCTGTGGTTTTAGCCGCGGCTCGTGCCCGTCTCTGGGGTTTGCGCTTTCAGCCACGGCTCGTGCCCGTCTCTGGGGTTCACGCTTTTAGCCGCGGCTCGCGCCCGTCTCTGGAGATCCTTTAAGCAGCGCTCTTAAACCCCTCTCCTCGCGCACCAGGAAACAAAGAGGGAAGAAAAAGTCTCTTGCCTCTTTGGCAGGTGCAGGCTTTTCCCCGAACTCCCTCCCGGCTAGTCGTGGTGCACTAACCCCTTCAGGCTATGTTCAAGCCGCCAACCCCAGTCCTCTCCCTGAGCTCCGTCCAAAACCAAAACCTGAGCCTCAGCTCGCAGCCCCGCCCGCCCCGGCGGGTGAGCAGACAAGCCTCTCGGGTTGGTGAGTGCTGGTCGGCACCGATCGTCTGTGCAGGAATCTCCCTGCTTTGCCCTCCGCACCCGTCGCTGTGCACTACTCCGCGGTCCCGAATCTCCCCCCTCTGTCTCCCGCAGTCTCCGCCCGCGGAGGGGCTTCCTAGTGTGTGGAAACTTTTCCTCCTTCACAGCTCCCTCCCACTGGTGCAGGTGCCGTCCTTATTCTTTTGTCTCTGTTTTTTCTTTTGCCCTACCCAGGTATGTGGGGAGTTTCTTGCCTTTTGGGAGGTCTGAGGTCTTCTGCCAGCCTTCAGTAGGAGTTCTATAGGAGTTGTTCCACGTGTGGATGTATTTCTGGTGTATCCGTGGGGAGGAAGGCGATCTCCGCGTCTTACTCTTCCGCCATCTTCAAGGTCACCCCCTCCCCACATTTTCTGATGTGAGCCCAGTGATTGCAGGACACTCCTGTAAGTTTCCCATTCCCAAGGGGATGTGGGCCTTCTGCTCTGAGGTCCCAACGCCTGGGTTGCACGCAGTTTCATGATGTTGGCTCTCTGGTTTTAGTTCACTCAGGCCTAGATACCATGGCTTCTGTGCTGTGGGCTGCCTGCTGGGAGTTTCCAACTGCTGGATTCCTCACCATTTATATTCTTTGGCCGCTGTGTTGTGAGGCTCCTCCTGCCTGCGTCAATCCCAGCCCCTTGGTGATGTGTGTCCTCTGGTTAAAGGCCACGTACCCTGGGTCCCTCAAGTTTCGATGATGTGGCCCACTGGTGTGAGGACATTCCTGCCTAGTTCGCATCCTCTTGGTGATGTGGGTCCTCTGATGAGAGTCTGACCCAGAATGGGTTCCTCACCCTTCTGTGAAGTGGGCCTTCTGCTGTGAGGTCACTCCTGCCTGGCTGGCACATGATGCCTTGTCAACGTAGGCCCTCTCGTGGCAGTTGGAGCCTGCTGGGCGCCTCCTGCCCTAGGTGAAGAGGGTCCTCTGGATTCAGGCACTAACTGCTGTTCTCCCCTCATTTTCTGATGTGCTCCCAGTGGTGCAAGAACACACCTGCCTGGTTCCCATCCCCATGGAGATGTGGGCCTTCTGCTCTGAAGTCCCAATGGCTGGGTTGCTCACAGTTTCATGGTGAGGGCCCTCTGGTGTGAGCTCACTCCGGCCTGGATTCCATAGCCCCGGTACACTTGGCCACCTGCTGGGAAGTTTCAACTGCTGGATTCCTCACCTTTTTTATTCCAAGGGCCCTGTCTTTTGAGGCTAATCCTGCCTGACTCACTCCGAGCCCCTTGGTGATGTGGGTCCTCTGGTTTGAGGCCACATGTGCTGGGTTCCTCAACTTTCGATGATGTGGCCCCACTGGTGTGAGGACACTCCTGCCTAGTTCCCATCACCTTGGTGATGTGGGCCTTCTGGTGAGAGACTGATCCTTGCTGTGTACCTCACCCTTTTGTGAGTTGGGCCCTCTGATGTTAGGTCATTCCTGCCTGGATGGAAAACTTCGCCCTGATGATGTGGGCCCTCTCTTGCCTACTAAAGGGTGCTGGGAGCCACCTCCCCTTGTTAATGAGGGCCCTGGAAAAAACGCATATGCCCTTTCTGTCCAAGTACATCATTGTCGAGGTTCTATCACTTTTCTTCTGCTTTAAGAGCAATTCCCGTTTATCTCCTGAAATCGGATCCCTGCAATTCTTCCCCGAATTCAAGTCTTCTTCGCAGGCTTACTTCAATATATTTTTTGATGATAGCTGTCATTTATAACTCTGCATGTTCGTGAATTACAGTGCCCCTGAGTCCCTTTATTCAACTTGCTTTCTTGTGAGCTGGCCGCAAAACCACAGGATTGCTTCAGGCCCTAATCTGGTTCCCGCATGGCTCGCTGAGTCTTTGGTTAAATCCTCTTCCTGGTGGTAAATGAGCATTAAATTTGCCCCTGCAGACACTTACAGCTAATCTCTCATTGGTTCTCCGTATTCCTGTTCATCTTCTGCAGAATTTGCAAACTGTGCCAAACAGGAGGTTAAAGACACTGACTCTCCAAGTGGTGAGAGATTTAGTAAAGCGTCGGAAATTGGGAAATCGGTTACCAAGGGATGAAAACTGAGATGTAGTTTAAAACGTTTCACAATCACACAGTGGACCATACCCTGGGTTCCCCATGCATGTTTTATTTGAAGGAAGAATCATTTAAACCTGGAGAGTTGGGACCCATGGAATGGGTACCATGCAGTATGACTTCAAAGGGTTTGAACTGGCTCACCGAACCTCACCAATCCTATCAGCCCCAAATGTCCAGCCTTATGTTTCACCCAGCTCTAGGTGTAGAGGTGGTAAATCCAGGTTGCATCACAAGCGCTGAATGAATTATTGAATAATTGCTCTCTATTTTACTGTCATTGTGGTGTTTTTTTGAAGTTTATTTTGATAATGGGATTTAGCTGATTTTCACTGCTGCCTTTATGCCGCTGTACACACGCTTGATCCTCTTACGGAGACATACAAATCCATAGGTTTTAAGATTCTTACTAGTCAGGTATATTCCTAGGCGTTGAATATGGGGGGTTGAATCCATTTCGTTGAGCAAGGAGTATGTCTTGTCTATTAAATATTTGGCTTATGGAAAGGTATCTGTGCTAATTTCAATCTCTGGTTTTATGCAGCACCCCAACTCATCTTGCCCCTTAAGCAAGCATAAGTTGGTTTTCTAAATTTGAGACGCTGTTCTGTTTTGTAATTCAGTTCATGTGTGACCAGGTTCACATTCCGTGTATTAGCGATATCTTATGATTTTTCCTTTTCTGTGTGACTTATTTCACTTAGAATCATTGTACCTGAATCCACTCATTATGCCCCTCTAGAGTAGCATAATAATTACACGGTGAACCATACATTCCGTGTATTAGTGATATCTTATGATGCCTTAAGTGATATCTTATGATACGTGTCTTTTTCTTTTTGAATTATGTGACTTAGAATTAGCATACGTAACTCCTCCAGAGTTATTACAACTGGCCATATTTCATTGATTTCCAGGCTGATTAATATTCCACTCTACATAAGTACCACATCTCTATTCATTTTTTTCCCTCCAGAGACTTTTAAGTTATATCCTAGTCGAGGATCTTTTAAACAGAGAGGTGGTAAATATTGGGGTGCCTGTGTCCTCTTGATTTTTGTTTTGCCCAAGATATACGCCCATGAGTGCAAGTGCCCTATGTTCTGTAGTTCATTTTTTAGATGCTTTAGTAAACACAATACACTCCTCCAGAGTGACCGTTGGCAATATACATTTCCACTGTAAGCTTCACAGTGCTCCATTTTCTCCTTGCCCTCTCCTGTGTTTCTGCTGTTTACACTTTATAAGGACGGCTCTCCTGACTGATGCAAAGTGACATCTTTTGTATTATTGATTTCCAGTGCCCACCTGTTTGGTTGGCTAAAAAAGTGTAGGCCCTTTTTTTGAATATATACAGAAAAAAACGCATACACCCTTTTTGGCCAACTGCAATGTTGGCAATGTTTAGCCCCTTTTCTTGTGCTAAATGGCGAGTCCTTTCTACCTCTTCCAATCCCTTTCCTGCCATTCTCCGTTGCTTACAAGTCCTTTTCTCTGACTTTCCTCAAGACATTTTTCAGTGATACATATTTTCAACTCTGCAGTTTCGTGAATTTTAGTGCCCCTGAGTTCCATTTATCAACTTTTGTTTATGGGAACTGGCCACAAAGCAGCGGGATTTCCTCAAGCCCTATTCTGTTTCCATGGGCAACCCTAGTCTTTGGTCAATTCGTCTTCCTGATTGGAAATTACAGTGACATGTGCCTGTCCGAACACCTAGGACTTGTCTCTCATTGTTCCTCATCCTTCTGCTTCATCCTCTGGACAAATTCCAAACTGTATGCAACAGGATGTTGACAGTGCTGACATCTCCAAGTGGGGAGACTGTTAGTAACAATGTTGGAGGGGTGAACCCGAGCACCAGGAGAAGAGGAGATGAGATGTCTTTTCCAAACTGTTCCTGATCAGACGTTATACCATCCTCTGGGTGTGACAGGCATGTTTTAGCTGTAAGAAGGGTCCCATTCATGTGAGGAGAACACCAGGGCTTTTTCAAAATCAATGTCTCCCCTACACCCAAACTGGGGGATTTTTTAAGCTACAGCTACACATATATTCATTAAGGGCCTTGGGATGTAGGCAGAGTCCAATCTTTAGATGATTGAAGCCTTCAGAGTCAGAAGCACTCACTACCGGCTTCCCTTAGGTTCCATTTTAACTGTCATTGATAGATGATGTAAATAAAAACACCTATGCTTTTTCAGATTATTTCCCCTTATAGGTTATTGCAAAATATTGAGTGTAGTTCCCTGTGCTATATAGTAGTTCCTTGTTGATGATCTATTTTATACATAGCAGTGTATATGTGTTAATCCCAAACTGTTAATTTATTGCTCCCCCCACCTTTCCCCTTTGGTAGTAATAAATTATAAGATTTTATACTTCTCAGAAATGGGGGAGCTGAAAGAGAGGTATCATTTTCAATGCAAAAGCATTTAAAACAAGATTGAAGCTTTAACCAAGATTATTAGATGTACATCCTTGGAAAGAAATCACTTCGTTTCTCTAATATTGACCTGACAAATAAGACAAACGTTTCACTGAACTTGCTTATAATAAAGTGATGGAAATATCAAATGGAAATGTTAGAAACATTTTACCCAAGCCTTATACACTGTTCTATGTTAATTGCAGGCTTGCTCACACATCTGTTCATTGAAGTTACAATGTTCTCAATTTCTGTTACTGATACCCCAGAGTGGACCCCAACAAGTGTCCCGCTGCCCAGTGTCATTGGAGCTAACAGATCGAGACTGAGTTTGGTTCAGAAGCAAAGGAAACTTTACATTTTGATGAGACAATGGAGAGGTGAGAGCATGTGCAACCCCGTGGGCTGTGGGCTGGGCTGCTGTGTAGAGATCCTGTCAGAGTCAGTGGGAGGGAGGCGGCGGAGCTCTGGAGGGCCGGGTTGGCTGCAGTTCAGGCTCTATATCATGGAGTCTGCACTGGGTCCCAGGAGCTGAGTTGTCGACCCAGCCATTCTGCACTAGGAAATCTGGTCTGAAGTGTCGGTTGTGGAACCTCTGCATGCGGGACCCTAGGAGCACGTGAAATTAGACAAAGTGCAAAGGATAAAAAAGGTTAGACTTTATTTTATTGCCCAGATTCTATTTTTATCTCCCAGGGATTTTTAATGGGCTTTGCCTGTGGCGAAACCCTCTTCTGCCTTTTGTCCCGTTCCTCATTCTTGGAGTGCTGAGGGTGCAGACCCTTCTTTTGTAACTGCTGAGTGCTGAGTTAGGAGCCCTCATACCGGGGGTGAGTGTCAGACCTTCCCCACAGCAGCCTCCAGGTGACGTTGATTTTCGTCAGGCCTCCTGCCTCCCTGCTCGTCCGCCTGAGCATCAGCATTGGAAGTGTTATAGATTTTAATGACCTTTAAGGGTGCAGTAAGGAAATGTGCAGTGATGCTGTGGGGTCCAGTTTCACCCTGCCCCACATTTGTTCGGCCACCTTAGGCTGACCTTTTCTGCCAGCCTAGATGCACTGACCAGTAGTCTGCGCTTTCTTCAGTTCGGCACCTGAATTAAAGAAAAAACAGCACCAGGTGTCAGGACCCTGCCTGCTCTACTCCCAGACGGCCCAGGGTCAGTAGTGATCAAGGACCATGATGACCACTGAGTCAACAGCCTTTTGAAGTAAACAGGAGTCCAGCCGTTCTTATTGGCCACCATCATCACGGTGTCTGTAGGCTTATCTATGGTGACAGCGTGATATACGTTTCCCCTACCAAGATTATTAGCTCCCTTCTGGGTGCAGTAAGTCCTAAAAGCAGTAGTCTACTGTTTTGGGACACACTCTTGCTGTTTTATGGGAGAAACTCCAGGTCAAGTAATGGTCACACGAGTCATCATGGTGCCCCGTAGCCCCTGGTTATCTCTCTGGAAGTTGGAGTTGGAGGGCCTCCTCACTCGAGGTCAGTGTGCCCACGGAGCAAACCCTGCAACTTCAGGACATGGTTGGGGGTTAGGATCACCACGTGGGGTCCTTTTTACTTAGGAGGGAGGTGGCCTTTTGGGCTGCTGATTTCCAGGTTTTTAGATACCGCCAGTATCTTGGCCAGATGTGGTGGTGGGCCAAGCCCCTTGGTGACCATAGTTTATCCTACCTGGATGGCATTCTTGCATTGTTCCATTTCAAGTGGTCCCAGTTTTTGCACTAATACTCCAATGGCGATTCACCTTTCACCAGGAATGTAAAGGTCAACGGGTTTAGCTAAATTAGGGAGTTCCAGGGCAAGGGTCTGTATTGCCTGCTCTTTCCATTCTTGAAAGGCCATTTCTGGATTCTATTCAAAGGGATCATCATCTTTTCCTTTCAGTGTTTCATATAGAGTCCCAGCTAGTAGACTGTAGTTAAAGATGCAGAAGCAGCAAACCTTGGCCTCCCCAGGAACCCCTAAGCTGTCTTCTAGTTTTAGAAAGGGGTAAGGCTGTAAATTGTTTCTTCCCTTTCCTGGATGGGCTTCTCCGACCTTCTGTGAGAATGAAGCCCAGGCAGGTCACCATAGTCTGTGATATTTGAGCTTTTCCTTGGACAACTTCTATCCTTTATTGGCTTGGTAGTTCTGAGGCCTCCTTAGTAGGGCTGGCGATCAGAATGTCGTCTGAATATTGAAGGAGTGTTTCCTTTTCCAGCGGTAGAACTTTTAGGTCTTTAGCTGAGCTTTCCCCAAAGATGGTGTGGGAATTTTTGAACCCTTGGGGCAAGACGGCCCGGAAATATTGTTTTAGTTGTATGTTGAGTCCTGTCACTCACAAGCCTAAATTTCTAGTGACTCTGGGACTAGTGGAATACAAAAGAAGGCATCATTGAAGACTAATACAGAATACCAAGTCCTGGTGGTTGGTAGAATGACCAGCAGGGTGTAGGATTTAGGAACTACTGGAGGTATATCCTCGGTGGCTTCACTGACTGTCCTGACATCATTTACCATGTCTCCAGCAGCCCATGGGGCTCCCGAGTTCAGGCCAATCCCAGGATATGGAGCTCACCTGGGCAGGTACCCCACCCCCACCCCAGCCCACGGGGCTCACGTGGTCAGGCCCCTACCAGGGTATGGGTTTCCCTGGGCAGGTACCCTGCAGCCCATGGGGCTCTCGTGGTCAGGCCCCTCCCAGGATACAGAGCTACCCTTGCAGGAACCGTGGCAGGGCTGGGCACACAGGAACCGTGCACATAGCCCACATTGCAGAGCACTCCCAGCTCACCTGTCGCTCAGATCTGACAGAGCACCTCAGAGCAGGACTTGAACTAAAAAACAGCAGCCCCGACAGGTCTGTGACCCTGGGAATCACTCTGTGCAGACTCCCTCTACCTGGTCTTCCAGAGACTTCTACTGCACACGGGGCAACAGGCCTCTGTCTCCACCCACCACCCACCCCTCCTCTCCCTGACCCCTGGGTTCTTCTCATTAGGAGAGGGTTTTCTTCAAGTTGTCTCTCACTCATGGGCCAGATAATATGATTAGAAAACAAGCAAGAGCTGTAGCCCCTTGTCTATCCTGACTCTCAGGATCCCACACCTGTTCCTTGGACCTAGCCGATTCAGCAAGTTCCATTTTCTGCAACTGTGAGCCCCTGAGTGGTGACTATTGGCTGACCTGGGAAGCCTGACCATGTCGGCCAGCCTTCCACAGTTGTGCCTAGGTTGATATCATTATAAACACAGCTCCAGGCAGCAAGAGCCCCTGCAGCTGTGCCTGACGCCATTTTCTCTGCCCTGTCAGCAGTCTCTGGGTTGGGCTGGTGTGAGGGAGTGAGAGGCCACGGCTTTGTGAGTGGCCCAGTGTGAGTGGGGCTCTGCTGGACTTTCTGCAGCAGTTGCCAAGATGCCACCTGCTAAAGAAGAGGATGTGTCACCCATACTTGCCACTGGAATTTCTCCCTGGGCAGAGGTGAGGAAGGAAGAAAGCAGTGGGGGCCGGGACACGAGGGGTATCTCAGGCAGGGCAATGGAAAGCTTCCAGAAGAGCACCCAGGGCCAGGACCATCCTGACTGGCCTGCAGGCACCAAGTCGGCTGGCATGCTGTTGCTCGTGTGGTTCCATGGCCCTTCCTCTAGGCTTTCAAGTCCTTGTACATATTCAGGTGTTTTACCTGGGATGGGTGGGAACAGTTCAGCAGCAGCTGGCCTGGGCCTCGGCCCACATTTACTCACAGATGCCTCGGCACGGTTCCCCCGCTTTGCAATGAGGACGCTTGTTGCGTGGGGCCTGCTGGCTGAATGGGAGATGATTCCCCACCACTGACCAACTTCAGAATTGTTTACAACTGGAGCAAGTGCCCTGAAACGGTTTTCCTCTGTATAACTGGTGGGTTCTGTTTTTTTTACTTTTTTTCGTTTTTGGTTCAAGGTAGATTTTATTCCTGTTTTTTGTATTCACAGATATAAGCAGGGAAATAATTTATTCATATAAATACATGTATGGGAAGGGAAGAATACTTTTTCTGTTTTACTTTTTTTAATTTTTAAATTAATTTTATATTTTTATACAGCAGGTTCTTATTGGTTATCTATTTTATACATATAAATGTATACATGCCAATCCCAATCTCTCAACTCCTCCCATGACCATCCCCCCAACAGCTTTTCCGCCTTGGTGCCCATACGTTTGTTGTCTTCATCTGTTGTTCTATTTCTGCCTTGCAAAACGGTTCATCTGTACAATTTTTCTTGGTTCCACATATATGCATTAATATACAAGATTTGTTTTTCTCTTTCTGACTTATTTCACTCTGTATGCCAGTCTCTAGATCCATCAACATCTCTACAAATGACCTAATTTCATTCCTTTTATGGCTTAGTAATATTCCATTTTATATATGTACCACATCTTTATGCATTTGTCTGTGTGGGCATTTAGGTTGCTTCCATTACCTGGATATTGTAAATAGTGATGCAATGAACATTGCGCTGAATGTCTCTTTTTGATTTATGGTTTTGTCTGGATATATGCCCAGTAGTGGGATAGCTATATCATATGGTAATTCTATTGTTTGTTTTATAAGAAACTCCATAATGTTCTTCACAGTGACTGTATCAATTTACATTCCAACAGTATTGGAAGAGGGTTCCTTATCTCCACACCCTTTCCAGCATTTGTTGTTTGTAGATTTTCTGATGATGCCCATTCTAACAGGTGTGAGGAGATACCCCATGGTTGAGTCTATTTCATTGAGCAAGGAGTAGGTCTTCTCTATTACATATTCGGCTTATGGAACGGTATCTGTGCTAATTTCAATCTCTGGTTTTATACAGCACCCCAACTCAACTTTCCCCTTAAGCAAGCATAAGTAATTTATCTAAATGTGAGACTCTGTTCGGTTTTGTAATTCAGTTCATGTGTAGCCAAGTTTACACTCCCTCTATTAGTGATATCTTATAATTATCTTTCTCTGTGTTACATATTTCTCTTAGAATCATCATACTTAAATCCACTCAATTTGCTGCTACAGGCCTGATGACATTGATTTCATTGCTGAGTGATATTCCATTGTACGTAAGTAGCACAACTTCTTTATCAATTTTTTCTCTCCAGGATATTTAATTTGTACTGGACTTGAGGTTCTTGTAAACACAGCAGTCCTAAATTTTGTGTTGGCTGTGTCTTGTAGATTTTAATTTTCCTAAGCTGTAGGGCCATATGTGGAAGTGCCCTAGGCTCTGTAGCTTTGTTTTCTAGATGTTTCAGGATACACCATGAACATCTCCAGAGTGTCTGTTGGCAATATACATCTGTACCATCAGCATAACACGGCTTCCTGTTCTCCATGGCATGTCCTGTGTTTCTGGTTTTTACACTTTTTTCAGATGCCCCTTTTGACGAATGGGAATTGAGACTTCATTGTAGTGCGGATTTCCATTGCTTCAGTGCTTGGTTGGCCAAAAAGAGCATATGAGTTTTTTCCTGAATATATAAAGGAAAAAATGTATACGCACTTTTTGTCTAAGTGCATCACTGTCAAAGATATGTCGCTTTTCATATGCTTTAAATGCAATTCCAATCTACCTCCTGAAATCTGATTCCTGCAATTCTGCCTCGTTTTCAAGTCTTCTTTGCAGCCTTACTTCTGTATATTTTTGCCAATCGCTGTCATTTTTAACTCTGCAGGTTTGTGAATAACAGTGCCCCTGATTTCCTTTCTTAACTCGCTTCCTTATAAGCTGGCCAAAAAACTGCAGGTTTGCTTCAGGCCCGTAATCTCTTTCTGGAATCGCACGCTGAGCCTTTGGTTAATTCCTCTTCCTGGTGGGAAATTAGAGTTAAATGTGCCCGTCTAGAAACCTACCTCACTCCCAGCCCCTTGGTGATGTGTGTCCTCTGGTTTGAGGCCACATGTGCTGCGTTTGTCATCTTTTGATGCTGTGTCCCCACTGGTGTGAGGACACTCCTGCCTGGTTCCAATCCCCTTGGTGATGTTGGCCCTCTGATGAGAGTCTGATCCTGGCTGAGTTCCTCAACCTTCTGTGAGGTAGGCCCTCTACTGTGAGGTCACTCCTGCCTGGCTGGCACGGGTCACCTTTGTGATGTGGGCTCTCAGTTTGGAGTTGTTGCCTGCTGGGAGTCTCCTCTCTCCATAATGAGGGCCCTCTTGCGTCAGGCCCTAACTCTTGGGCTCCCAAAATTTACTGATGTGCACCCTGTGATGCGAGTACACGCCTGCCAAGTTCCCAAACCCATGGGAATGTGGGCCTTCTGCTCTGAGAACAGAAAGCCTGGGTTGCTCACAGTTTCATGATGAGGGCCCTCTGGTGCGAGTTCATTCCGGACTGCATCCATTAGCCTCGCTGCTCCTGGCCGCCTGCTGGGAGGTTCCAACTGCGGGATTCCTCACATTTCTTATTCTATTGGCCCTCTGTTTTGTGACTCCTCCTGCCTGCTTCACACCCAGCCCCTTGGTGATGTGGGTATTCTGGTTTGAGGCCACGTGTTCTGGGTCCCTCACCTTTCGATGATGTGGCCCCACTAGTGTGAAGACACTCCGGCCTGGTAGCCTTTGCCTTGGGCATGTGGACCCTCTGGTGAGAGTCTGATCCTGGTTGGGTTCCTCATACTTCTTTGAGGTGGGTCCTCTGCTCTGAGGTCTCGCCAGCCTGGCAGGCACACCCTGCCTCGGAGACGTCGGCCCTCTGGTAGCAGTTGGAGCCTGCTGGGAGCCATCTCCCATTGGTTATGAGGACCCTCTGGCATCAGGCCCTAACTGCTGGGCTCCCAACATTTTCTGATGTGCGCCCACTGGTGCGATGACACTCCTGTCAGGTTCCCATCCCCATGGGGTTGCAGGCCTTCTGCTCTGAGGTCCCAACGTCTTGGTTGCTCACAGTTTCATGATATGGGCCCTCTGCTGTGAGTTCACTGCGGCCTGGATCCCATAGACTCGGTGCTCTGTGCCACCTGCTGGGAGGTTCCAACTGCTGGTTTACTCACCTTTTTTATTCTATGGGCCCTGTGTTGTGTGGTTACTCCTGCCTGCCTCACTCTGAGCCCTTTGGAGATGTGGGTCCTCTGGTTTAGGCAACATGTGCTGGGTTCCTCACCTTTCTATGATGTGACCATCTTGGTGTGAGGACACTCCTGCATGGTTCCGATTCCCTTGGTGATGTGGGCCCTCTGGTTTGAGGCCGCATGCACTGGGTTCCTCACCTTTCAATGATGTGGCCCCACTGGTGTGAGGACACTCCTGCCTGGTTCTCATCACCTTGGTGATGTGGGCCCTCTGGTGAGAGTCTGATCCTGGCTGGGTTCCTCAGCCTTCTGTGAGGTAAGCCATTTGCTGTGAGGTCAATCCTGCCTGGCTTGCACACGTTGTCTTGGCGAAGTGGGCCTTCTGGTGGAAGTTGGAGCCTGCTGGGAGCCTCCTCCCCTCAGTAAGGATGGCCCTCTGGCTTCAGGCCCTAACTGCTTGTTACCCACATTTTCTGATACGTGCTAAGTGGTGCGAGGACACTCCTGTCAGGTTCCCATCCCCATGGGGATGTGCGCCCTCTGCTCTGAAGTCCCAACGCATGGGTTGCTCACAGCTTTATTACGTGGGCCCTCTGCGGTGAGTTCACTGTGGCCTGGATCACATAGACTCGGTGCTCTGGGCCACCTGCTGGGTACTTTCTACTGCTGGATTCCTCACATTTTTTATTCCATGGGCCCTCTGTTGTGAGTCTGTTCCTGCATGCCTCACTTCTAGCCCCTTTGTGATGTGTGTCCTGTTGTTTGGGGTCACATGTGCTGGGATCCTCACATTTTGCTGAGGTGACCTCACAGTTGTGAGGACTCTCATGCCTGGTTCCAATCTCCTGGGTGATGTGGGCCCTCTGGTGAGAGTCTGATCCTGTATTGGTTCTTCACACTTCTGTGAGGTGTGTCCTCTGCTCTGATGTCCCTTCTGCCTGGCTGGCACATGCTGCGTTGGTGAAGTCGGCCCTCTGGTGGCAGTTGGAGCCTGGTGGGAGCCTCCTCCCCTCGGTGATGAGGGCCCTCTGGCGTCAGGCCCTAACTGCTGGGTACCAACATTTTCAGATACGTGCTAAGTGGTGTGAGGACACTCCTGCCAGGTTCCCATCCCCATGGGGATGTGGGCCTTCTGCTCTGAGGTCCCAACGTCTAGGTTGCTCACAGTTTCATGATATGGGCCCTCTGCTGTGAGTTCATTGCGACCTGGATCCCATAGACTCAGTGCTCTGTGCCACCTGCTGGCAGGTTCCAACTTCTGGTTTACTCACCTTTTTATTATGTGGGCCCTGTATTGTGTGGCTACTCCTTCCTGCCTCACTCTGAGCCCTTTGGAGATGTGGGTCCTCTGGTTTAGACCACATGTGCTGGGTTCCTCACCTTTCTATGATGTGGCCCCACTAGTGTGAGGACACTCCGGCCTGGTTCCCTTTCCCTTGGGCATGTGGGTCCTCTGGTGAGAGTCTTATCCTGGCTGGGATCCTCACCCTATTGTGAGGTAAGCCCTCTGCTGTGAATTCAATCCTGCCTGGCTGGCACACGTCACCTTGGCGAAGTTGGCCCTCAGTTGGGAGTTGCTGCGTGCTGGGAGTCTCCACCCCTCGGTAATGAGGGCCCTCTGTTGTCAGCCCCTAACTCCTGGGCTCCCAGTATTTTCTGATGTGCACCCTGTGGTGCGAGTAAACTCCTGCCAGGTTCCAACCTCATGGGAATTTGGGCCTTCTGCTCTGAGGTCCCATCGCCTGGGGTGCTCACAGTTTCATGATGAGGGCCATCGGGTGTGAGTTCACTGAGGTCTGGATCCCATAGACTCGCTGCTCCTGGCCACCTGCTGGGAGGTTCCAACTGCGGGATTCCTCAACTTTTTTATTCTATGGGCCCTCTGTTTTGAGGCTCCTCCTGCCTGCCTCACTCCCAGCCCCTTGGTGATGTGTGTCCTCTGGTTTGAGGCCACGTGTTATGGGTCCCTCAACTTTCAATTATGTGGCCCCACTGGTGTGAGGACACTCCTCCGTGGTTCCCGTCCTCTTGGTGATATGAACCCTCTGGTGAGAGTCTTATCCTGGCTGGGTTCCTCACCCTTCTGTGAGGTGGGCCCTCTACTGTGACGTAACTCCTGCCTGGCTTCCCATTGCCTTGGTGACGTTGTATTTCTGGTGGCATTTGGAGCCTACAGGGAGCCTCCTCTCCTCGTTGATGAGGGTCCTCTGGCCTCAGGCCGTAACTGCTGTGCTCCCCACGTTTTCTGGTGTGAGCCATGTGATAACAGGACACTTCTGTTAGGTTCGAATCCCCATGGGGATGTGGTTCTTCTGCTCTGTGGTCCAAGCGCCTGGGTTGCTCAGAGTTTCATGATATTTGCTCTCTGGTGTTCATTCACTCAAGCCTAGATCCCATATCCACTGTGCTCTGGGCCTCCTGCTGGGAAGTTCCAACTGCTGGATTCGTCACCTTTTTATTCTTGGGGCCCTGTGTTGTGAGTTCCCTCCTGCCTGCTTCACTCCCAGCCCCTTGGTGATGTGGGACGTCTGGTTTGTGGCCACATATGCTGGTTTCCTCAACTTTTCATGATGTGGCCCCACTGGTGTGAGGACACTCCTGCCTGGTTCCCATCTACTTGGTGATGTGGGCCCTCTGGTAAGAGTCTGATCTTGGCTGGGTTCCTCACACTTCTGTGTGGTGTGTCCTCTGCTGTGAGGTCACTCCTGCCTGGTTGGCACAAGTCGCCTTGGCCACATGGGCCCTCTGGTTGCAGTTGGAGCATGCTGGGTGCCTCCTCCAATCAGTGATGAGGGCCCTCTTGCGTCAGGGCCTAACTTCTGGGCTCCCCATATTTTCTGATGTGTGCCCACAGGTGCGATGACACTCCTGCCAGGTTCCCATACCCATGGGGATATGGGCCTTCTGTTCTGTGGTCCCAACGCCTGGGTTGCTCACAGTATCATAATGAGGGCACTCTGGTGTGAGTTATTTCTCGCCTGGATCGCATAGCCTAGGTGCTGTGGGCCACCTGCTGGGAAGTTCCATCTGCTGGATTCCTCACACTTTTTATTCTATGGGCTCTGTTTTGTGAGGCTAATCCTGCCTGCCTCACTCCGAGCCCCTTGGTGATGTGGTTCCTCTTGTTTGAGGCCATATGTGCTGCGTTTCTCAACTTTCCATGAGGTCACCCCACTGGTGTGAGGACACTCCTGCCTTTTTCCCATCCCCTTGCTGATGTGGGCCCTCTGTTGAGAGTTTGATCCTTGCTGCATTACTTACCCTTCTGTGACGTGGGTCCTCTGATGTGTGGTCATTCCTGCTTGGCTGGCACACGTCACCTTGGTGATGTGGGTTCTCAGTTCGGAGATGTTGCCTGTTGGGAGTCTCCTCCCATCGGTAATGAGGGCCCTCTGGCGTCAGGCCCTAACTCTTGGGCTCCCAAAATTTTCTGATGTGCACCCTGTGGTGCGAGTACACTCCTGCTATGTTCCCAAAACCATGGGAATGTGGGCCTTCTGCTCTGAGACCGCAAAGGCTGGGTTGCACAGTTTCATGATGACGGCCCTCTGGTGTGAGTTCATTGTGGAATGGATCTCATAGCCTCGCTGTTCCTGGCCGCCTGCTGGCAGGTTCCTCCTGCGGGATTCCTCACCTTTTTTATTCTATTGGCCCTCTGTTTTGTGGCTCCTCCTGCCAGCCTCACACCCAGCCCCTTGGTGATGTGTGTCCTCTGGTTTGAGGCCACGTGCTCTGGGTCCCTCGCCTTTCGATGATGTGGCCCCACTACTATGAGGACATTCCGACCTGGTTCCCTTTCCCTTGGCGATGTGGGCCCTCTTTTGTCCACTGGAGTATGCTGGGAACCTCCTCCCTTCCTTAATGACGGCCCTAGAAAAAACGCATATGTGCTTTTTGGCCAAGTGCATCATTGCCAACATTCTTCCTCTTTTCCTAGGCTGTAAATGCAATTCCTGTCTACCCCTGATATCGTTTTCCTGAAATTCTGCCCCACTTTCAAGTCCTCTTCGGAGACTTATTTCAATATATTTTTGGACGACATCTGTCATTTATAACTCTGCAGGTTTGTGAATTACAGTGCCCCTGAGCTCCTTCCTTCAACTCGCATTCTTGTGAGGTGGCCGCAAAACCACAGAATTGCTTGAGGCCCTAATCTGGTTCCGGCAGGGCATGCTGAGCCTTTGGTTAATTCCTCTTCCTGGTGGGAAATGAGCCTTAAATTTGCCCGTGGAGACACCAACAGCTAGTCTCTCATTGGTTCTCCCTATTCCTGTCCATCTTGCGCAGAAATTGCAAACTGTGCCAAACAGGAGGTTAAAGGCACTGACTCTCCAAGTGGGGAGAGTGTTAGTAAAGCGTCTGGAATGGTGAACCCGAGGACCAGGGGAACAAAACTGAGATGCATTTAAAAACGTTTCCCGATCACACGGTGGACCATACTCTCGGTTACCCATGCATGTTTTAGCTGAAGGAAGAATCCCTTAAACCTGGAGATTTGGGACCCATGGAATGTGTACCATGCAGTATGACTTCAAAGGGTCTGCATTTCCTCACCGAACCTCACCAGTCCAAGCAGGCCCAAGTGTCCAGCCTTATGTCTCACCCAGCTGTGGGTGCAGATGTGGTAAATCCAGGTTGCATAACAAGCCCTGAATGAATTATTGAAGAATTGCTCTCTATTTCACTGTCATTGCGTTTTGTTTTAGAAATTTATTTTGACAATGGGATTTATCGGATTTTCACGGATGCGTTTATGCTGCTGTACACATTCATGATTCTCTTACGGAGACATATAAATACATGGGTTTTAAGATTTTTACTAGTCAGCTATATTCCTAGACGTTGAATATGGGGTGTTGAGTCCATTTCGTTGAGCAAGGAGTAGGTCTTTTCTATTACATATTTGGCTTATGGAACGGTATCTGTGCTAATTTCATTCTCTGGTTTTATGCAGCACCCCAACTCACGTTTCCCCATAAGCAAGCACAAGTTGGTTTTCTAAATTTGAGACCCTGTTCTGTTTTGTAATTCAGTTCATATGTAGTCAAGTTTACATTCCGTGTATTAGTGATATCTTATGATGTTTCTTTTTCTGTGTGACTTATTTCACGTAGAATCACCGTACATGATTCCACGCACTATGCTGCTATGGGCCTGATGACATAGATTTCATTGCTGAGTGATATTCCATTGTACGTATTTACATAACACAAATTCTTTATCCGTTTTTCGCTTTCTGGGATATTTAACTTGTACCGTAGACGCCGTTCTTGTAAACAGAGTCATCCAAAATTTTGGGATGGCTGTGTGTTTTTTATTTTAATATCCCTGAGTTATAAAACCATAAGTAGAAGTGCAATAAGCTGTGTTGCTTTGTTTCTTATGTGTTTCGGGAATCACCATACACTTCTCCAGAGTGGCTGTTGGCAATGGGCATCCCGCCCATCAGCATAACAAGGCTCCCTGTTCTCCATGGTCTGTCCAGCCTTTCTGGATTTTACACTTTTTTCAGATGGCCCTTTTGACCGGGGGGCAGTGAGACTTCATTGTAGTGCTGATTTCCTTTACAAGCTTGCTTGGTTGGCAAAAAATTGCGTATGCGTTTTTCCCTGAATATTTTCAGGAAAAAACGCATATGCCCTTTTTGGCCAAGTGCATCATTGTCGACGTTCTGCCTCTTTTCCTGTGCTTTAAGTGCAATTCCAGTCTACCCCCTGCAATCGTTTTCCTGAAATTCTGCCCCGTTTTCAAGTCCTCTTCGCAGGCTTACTGCAATATATATTTGGACGATAGCTGTCATTTATAACTCTGCAGGTTTGTGAATTACAGTGCCCCTGAACTCCTTTCTTCAACTCGCTTTCTTGTGAGCTGGGCACAAAACCGCAGGATTGCTTCAAACCCTAATCTGGTTCCGGCAGGACATGCTGAGCCTTTGGTTAATTCCTCTTCCTGGTGGGAAATGAGCATTACATTTGCCCGTGCAGACACCTACAGCAAGTCTCTCATTGGTTCTCCCTATTCCTGTTCATCTTGTGCAGAAATTGCAAACTGTGCCAAACAGGAGGTTAAAGGCACAGACTCTCCAAGTGGGGAGAGTGTTAGTAAAACGTCTGGAATGGTGAACCCGAATACCAGGGGACGAAAACTGAGATGCATTTAAAAAGCTTTCCCAATCACAGTTTGGACTATACTCTGCATTTTCCATGCATGTTTTAGCTGAAGGAAGAATCCCTTGAACTTGGAGAGTTGGGACCATTTGCATGGGTACCATGCAGTATGACCTCAAAGGTTCTGCATTTGCTCACTGAACCTCACCAATGCTATCAGACCGAAGTGTCCAGCCTTATGTCTCACCCAGCTCTGGGTGTAGATGTGGTAAATCCAGGTTGCATCACAAGCCCTGAGTGTATTAGTTAAGAATTGCTCTCTATTTCACTGTCATTGTGTTTTGTTTTTGAAATTTATTTTGATAATGGGATTTATCGGATATTCACTGCTGCGTTTATTCCACTATACACACGCTTGATTATCTTACGGAGACATATAAATCCATGGGTTTTAAGATTCTTCATAGTCAGGTGTATTCCTAGGCATTGAGTATGGGGTGTTGAGTCCATTTCGTTGAGAAAGGTGTAGGTGTTGTCTATTAAATATTTGTCTTATGGAACGGTATCTGTGCTAATATCAGTCTCTGGTTTTATGCAGCACCCCAACTCACCTTTCCCCATAAGCAAGCACAAATTTTTTTTCTAAATTTGAGACCCTGTTCTCTATTGTAATTCAGTTCATGTGTAGTCAAGTGTACATCCCGAGTATTAGTGATATCTTATGATGTTTCTTTTTCTGTGTGACTTATTTCACATAGAATCACCATAACTGAATCCACTCACTATGCCGCTAGAGGCCTGATGACATAGATTTCATTGCTGAGTGATATTACATTGTACGTACGTATCAGAACTTCTTTATCCATTTTTCGGTTTCTGGGATATTTAACTTGTACCATAGACGAGGTTCTTGTAAACAGAGCCGTCCCAAACTTTAGGGTGACTCTGTGTTTTGATTTTAATTTCCCTTAGCTATAGGACTGTAAGTCTAAGTGCATAGGCTGTGTTAATTTGTTTCTTACGTGTTTCATGAATCACCATACACTTCTCCAGAGTGGCTGTTGGCAATTTACATCCCGAACAGCAGCATAACAAGGCTCCCTTTTCTCCATGGCCTATCCTGCCTTTCTGGATTTTACACTATTTTCAGATGGCCCTTTTGACATGGGAGCAGTGAGACTTCATTATAGTGCAGATTTTCTTTACACATTTGCCTGGTTGGCCAAAAAGGGAGTATGCGTTTTTTACTGAATATATTCAGGAAAAAACGCATACGCCCTTTTTGGCCAAGTGCGTCATTGTCGACGTTCTCCCTCTTTTCCTATGCTTTAAGTGCAATTCCAGTCTACCCCCTGAAATCGTTTTCCTGAAATTCTGCCAAGCTTTCAAGTTCTCTTCGCAAGCTTACTTCAATATACTTTTGAAAGATAGCTGTAATTTATACCTCTGCAGGTTTGTGAATTACAGTGCCCCTGAGCTCCTTTCTTCCACTCGCTTTCTTGTGAGCTGGGCAGAAATCCGCAGGATTGCTTCAGGCCCTAATCTGGTTCCAGCAGGGCATGCGGTGCCTTTGGTTAATCCCTCTTCCTGGTGGGAAATGAGAGTTACATTTGCCCGTGCAGACACCTACAGCAAGTCTCTCATTGGTTCTCCCTCTTCCTGGTTATATTGCGCAGAAATTGCAAACTGTGCCAAACAGGAGTTTAAAGGCAATGACTCTTCAGGTGGGGAGATTGTTAGTAAATCATCTGAAATGGTGAACCCAAATTCCAGGGAACGAAAACTGAGATGCATTTAACAACGTTTCCCGATCTCACGGTGGACCATACTCTGGGTTTTCAATGTATGTTTTAGCTGAAGGAAAAATCGCTTATACCTGGAGTGTTGGGATCCATGGAATGGGTACCATGCAGTATGACTTCAAAGGGTCTGCATTTGCTCACCAAACCTCACCAATCAAATCAGGCCCAAGTGTCCAGCCTTATGTCTCACCCAGCTGTGGGTGTAGATGTATTAAATCCGGGTTGCATCACCAGCCATGAATGAATTATTGAAGAATTGCTCTCTATTTCACTGTCATTGTGTTTTGTTCTTGAAATTTATTTTTATAATGGGAGTTATCTGATTTTCACTGCTGCATTTATTCCACTGTACACACACTTGATTCTCTTATGGAGACATTTAAATCTATGCGTTTTAAGATTCTTACCAGTCAGGTGTATCCCTAGGCGTTGAATATGGGGTGTTGAGTCCATTTCGTTGAGCAAGGAGTAGGTCTTCTCTATTACATATTTGGCTTATGGAAAGGTATCCTTGCTAATTTCAATCTCTGGTTATATGCAGCACCCCAACTCACCTTGCCCCTTAAGCAAGCATAAGTTGCTTTTCCAAATTTGAGACCCTGTTCTGTTTGTAATTCATTTCCTGTGTAGCCAAGTTTACATTCCGTGTATTAGTGATATCTTACGATGCTTTAAGTGATATATTATGATGTGTGTCTTTTTCTTTTTGAAAATTTGACTTAGAATTATCATACGTAACTCCTCCGAAGTTGTTACAACCTGCCATATTTCATTGATTTCCAGTTTGAGTAATATTCCACTCTACATAAGTGGCATATCTGTATCCATTTTTTTCGTCCAGAGACATTTAAGTTATATCCTAGTCGAGGATCTTTTAAACAGAAGCGGTAAATATTAGGGTGCCTGTGTCCTCTCGATTTTTGTTTTGCCCAAGTTATACGCCCATGAGTGCAAGTGCCCTATGCTCTGTAGCCCATTTTCTAGATGCTTTAGTAAACACAAGACACTTCTACAGAGTGACCATTGGAAATACACATTTCCAGTATAAGCTCACAAGGCTCCCTTTTCTCCTTGCCCTGTCCTGCATTTCTGGTGTTTACACTTTATGAGGACAGCTCTTCTGACTGATGCGAAGTGATATGTTTTGTAGTATTTATTTCCAGTGCCTACCTGTTTGGTTGTCTAAAAAGTTAATGCCCTTTTCTTGAATATATACAGAAAATAACGCATACAACATTTTTGGCCAACTGCAATGTTGGCAATGTTCAACCCCTTTTCTTGTGCTTAATGGCGAGTCCTTTCTACCTCTTCCAATCCCTTTCCTGCCATTCTCTGTTGCTTACAAGTCCTTTTCTCTGACTTTCCTCAAGACATTTTTCAGTGATAGATATTTTCAACTCTGAAGTTTCGTGAATTTTAGTGCCCCTGAGTTCCATTTTTCAACTTCTGTTTACGGGAACTGGCCACAAAGCAGCGGGATTTCCTGAAGCCCTATTCTGTTTCCATGGGCAACACTAGCCTTTGGTCAATTCGTCTTCCTGATTGGAAATTAGAGTGACATGTGCCTGTCCGAACACCTAGGACTTGTGTCTCATTGTTCCTCATCCTTCCGCTTCATCCTCTGGACAAATTCCAAACTGTATGCACCAGGATGTTGACAGTGCTGACATCTCCAAGTGGGGAGACTGTTAGTAAAGACGCTGGAGGGGTGAACCCGAGCACCAGGAGATGAGATGAGATGCCTTTTCCAAACTCTTCCCAATCAGATGGTATACCATCCTCTGGGTGTGACAGGCATGTTTTAGCTGTAGGAAGGGTCCCATTCATGTGAGGAGAACACCAGGGCTTTTTCAAAATCAGTGTCTCCCCGAAACGCAAACTGGGGGATTTTTTAAGCCACGGCTACACATATGTTCATTAAGGGCCTTGGGAAGTAGGCAGAGTCCAAACTTTAGATGATTGAAGTCTTCAGGGTCAGAAGCACTCACCACCAGCTTCCCTTGGGTTCCATTTTAACTGTCATTGTTAGACGATGTCAATAAATATATCTATTCTTTTTCAGATTATTTCCCCTTATAGGTTATTGCAAAATATTGAGTGTAGTTCCCTGTGCTATACAGTAGTTCCTTGTTGATGATCTATTTTATACATAGCAGTGTGTATGTGTTAATCCCAAACTGTTAATTTATCCCTCCTCCCACCTTTCACCTTTGGTAATAATAAATTATAAGATTTTATACGTCTCAGAAATGGGTGAGCTGAAAGAGAGGTACCATTTTCAATGGAAAAGCATTTAAAACAAGATTGAAGCTTTAACCAAGATTATTAGATGTACATCCTTGGAAAGAAATCACTTCGTTTCTCTAATATTGACCTCAAATAAGACAAACCTTTTCACTGATCTTGCTTATAATAAAGTGATGGAAATATCAAATGGAAGTGTTAGAAACATCTTATTTTACCCGAGCCTTATACACTCTTCTAATGTTAATTAGAGTTTGGCTCACACATCTGTTCATTGAAGTTACAATGTGCTCAATTTCAGTTACTGATCCTCCAGAGTGGACCCCAACAACTGTCCCCATGCCCATTGTCATTGCAACTAACAGATCGAGACTGAGTTTTATGCACAAGCAAAGGAAACTTTACATTTTGATGAGACAATGGAGAGGTGAGAGCAGGTGCTACCCCGTGGGCTGTGGGCTGGGCTGCTGTGTAGAGATCCTGTCAGAGTCAGTGGGAGGGTGGGAGCAGAGCACTCGAGGGCCCGGTTGGCTGCAGCTCAGGCTCTATATCGCAGAGTCTGCACTGGGCCCCAGGAGCTGAGGTGTTGATCCAGCCATTCTGCACTAGAAAATCTGCTCTGAACTGCCGGGTGTTGAACCTCTGTATGTGGGACCCTAGGGGCACGTGAAATTAGACAAAGCACAAAGGATAAAAATGGTTAGACTTTATTTTATTGCCCAGATTCTATTTTTATCTCCTGTGCATTTTTAAGGGGCTTTGCCTGGGACAAACCCCTCCTCTGCCTTTTGTCCCCTTCCTCATTCTGGGAGTGCTGAGCGTGCAGACCCTTCTTCTGTAACTGTTGAGTGCTGAGTTAGGAGCCCTCATACCCGTGGGTGAGGGTCAGAACTTCTCCCCAGCAGCCTCCAGGTGACGTTGATTGTCCCCAGGACTCCTGCCTCCCTGCTTGTCTGCCTGAGCACCAGCATTGGAAGTGTTATAGATTCTAATGACCTTTAAGGGTCCAGGAATGAGATGTGCAGTGATGCTGTGAGGTCCGGTTTCACCCCGCCCCACATTTGTTGGGCCACCTTAGGCTGACCTTTTCTGCAAGCCTAGATGCTCTGACCAGTAGTCTGCACTTTCTTCAGTTAGGCCCCTGAATTAACGTAAAAACAGCACCAGGTGTCAGGACCCTGCCCGCTCAAATCCCAGACAGTCCAGGGTCAGTGGTGATGAAGGATCATGATGGCCACTGAGTCAACAGCCTTTTGAAGTAAACAGGAGTTGGGCTGGTCTTATAGGCCACCATCATCATGGTGTCTGTAGGCTTTTCTATGGTGACAGCATGATATATGGTTCCCGCGCCAAGATTATTAGCTCCCCTCTGGGTGCAGTAAGTCCTGCAAGCAGTAGTCTACTCTTTGAGACACACTCTTGTTTTATGAGAGAAACTCCAGGTCAAGTGATGGTCACACGAGTCATCGTGGTGCCCCATTGCCCCCGGTTATCTCTCTGGAGGTTGGAGTTGGAGGGCCTCCTCACTCGAGGTCAGTGTGCCCACGGAGCAAACCCTGCAACTTCAGGGCATGGTTGGAGTTTAGGATCACCACGTGGGTCCTTTTCCCTTAGTAGGGAGGTGGCCTATTGGGCTGCTGATTTCCAGGTTTTCAGATACCACCAGTATATTGGCCAGATGTGGCAGTGGGCCAAGCCCCTTGGTGACCGTAGTTTATCCTACCTGGATGGCATTCTTGCATTGTTCCATTTCACGTGGTCCCAGTTTTTACACTAATACTCCAATGGCGATTCACCTTTCACCAGGAATGTAAAGGTCAAAGTGTTTATCTAAATGAGGGAGTTCCAGGGCAAGGGTCTGAATTGACTGCTCTTTCCATTCTTGAAAGGCCACTTCTGGATTCTATTCAAAAGGATCATCATCTTTTCCTTTCAGTGTTTCATATAGAGTCCCAGCTAGTAGACTGTAGTTAGGGATGCAGAAGCAGCAAACCTTGGCCTCCCCAGGAACCCCTAAGCTGTTTTCTAGTTTTAGAAAGGGGTAAGGTGGTAAATTGTTTCTTCCCTTTCCGGGGATGGTCTTCTCCGACCTTCTGTGAGAATGAAGCCCAGGCAGGTCACCATAGTCTGTGATATTTGAGCTTTTTCTTGGATAACTTCTATCCTTTATTGGCTTGATAGTTCAGAGGCCTCCTTAGTAGGGCTGGCGATCAGAATGTCATCTGCATATTGAAGGAGTGTTTCCTTTTCCGGAGGTACAACTTTTAGGTCTTTAGCTGAGCTTTCTCCAAAGATGGTGTGGGAATTTTTGAACCTTCGAGGCAAGACGGCCCAGAAGTATTGTTTTAGTTGTATGTTGAGTCGTGCCACTCACAAATCAAAATTTCTTGTGACTCTGGGACTAATGGAACACAAAAGAAGGCATCATTGAAGACTAATACAGAATACCAAGTCCTGGTGGTTGGTAGAATGACCAGCAGGGTGTAGCATTTAAGAACTACTGGAGATATATCCTCGATGGCTTCACTGACTGTCCTGACATCTTTTACCAGGACTCCAGCAGCCTATGGGACTCTCGAAGTCAGGCCAATCCCAGGATATGGAGCTCACCTGGGCAAGTACCCCACCTCCACCCAACCCCACGGGGCTCTCGTGTTCAGGCCCCTCCCAGGATACAGAGCTACCCTTGCAGGTACCTTGGCAGGGCTGGTCACACTGGAACTGTGCACATAGCCCTCATTGCAGAGCACTCCCAGCTCACCTGTCACACAGATCTGATACAGAGCACCTCAGAGCAGGACTTGAACTAAAAAACAGCAGCTCCAACAGGTCTGTGACCCTGGGCATCACTGTTCGGCCTCCCTCAACCTGGTCTTCCAGAGACTTCCACTGCACCCGGGGCACCAGGCCTCTGTCTCCACCAACCACCCACCCCTCCTCTCCCTGACTCCTGGGTTCCTCTCATTAGGAGACGGTTTTCTTGAAGTTGTTTCCCACTCATAGGCCAGATAATATGATTAGAAAACAAGCCAGAGCTGCAGCCCCTTGTCTATCCTGACTCTCAGGAGCCCACACTTGTTCTTTCGACCTGGCCGATTCAGCAATTTCCATTTTCAGCAACTGTGAGCCCCTGAGGGGTGATTATTGGCTGGCCTGGGAAGCCTGACCGTGCCGGCCAGCCCTCCCCAGGTGTGCCTGGGTTCATATCAATATAAACACTTCTCCAGGCAGCAAGAGCCCTTGCAGCTGTGCCTGACGCCATTTTCTCTGCCCTGTCAGCAGTCTCGGGGCTGGGCTGGTGGGAGGGAGTGAGAGGCCATGGCTTTGTGAGTGGCCCAGTGTGAGTGGGGCTCTGCTGGACTTTCTGCAGCAGTTAGCAAGATGCCACCTGCTAAAGAAGAGGATGTGTCACCCATACCTGCCACTGGAATTTCTCCCTGGGCAGAGGTGAGGAAGGAAGAAAGCAGTGGGGGCCGGGACAGCAGGGGTATCTCAGGCAGGGAAATGGAAAGCTTCCAGAAGAGCACCCAGGGCCAGGACCATCCTGGCTGGCCTGCAGGCACCAAGTCGGCTGGCATGCTGTCACTCATGTGGTTCCATGGCCCTTCCTCTAGGCTTTCAAGTCCTTGTACATATTCAGGTGTTTTACCTGGGAAGGGTGGGAACAGATCAGCAGCAGCTGGCCTGGGGCTCGGCCCACATTTACTCACAAATGCTTCGGCACGGTCCCCCAGCTTTGCAATGAGGACGCTTGTTGTGTGGGGCCTGCTGGCTGAATGGGAGATGATTCCCCACCACTGACCAACTTCAGAATTGTTTGCAATTGGAGCAAGTGCCCTGAAACGGTTTTCCTCTGTATAACTGGTGGGTTCTGTTTGTTTTACTTTTTTTCGTTTTTGGTTCAAGGTAGATTTTATTCCTCTTTTTTGTATTTACAGATATAAGCATGGAAATAAATTATTCATATAAATACATGTATGTGAAGGGAAAAATATTTTCTCTGTTTTACTTTTTAAATTTTATTTTTTCAATTTAATTTTATTTTTTTATACAGCAGGTTCTTACTTGTTCTCTATTTTATACATATAAATGTATACATGCCAATCCCAATCTCTCAACTCCTCCCACCACCACCCCCCCAACAGCTTTACCCCTTGGTGTCCATACGTTTGTTGTATACATCTGTTGCTCTATTTCTGCCTTGCAAAACGGTTCATCTGTACAATTTTTCTAGATTCCACATATATGCATTAATATACAAGATTTGTTTTTCTCTTTCTGACTTACTTCACTCTGTATGACAGTCTCTAGATCCATCAACGTCCTTACAAATGACTCACTTTCATTCCTATTTATGGCTTAGTAATATTCCATTTTATATATGTACCACTTCATACATTCGTGTGTCTGTGGGCATTTAGCTTGCTTCCATTACCTGGATATTGTAAATAGTGATGCAATGAACTTTGCAGTGGATGTCTCTTTTTGATTTATGGTTTCGTCTGGGTATATGCCCGGTAGTGGGAATGCTGTATCATATGGTAATTGTATCTTTAGTTTTATAAGGAACTCCATAATGTTCTCCACAGTGACTGTATCAATTTACATTCCCAACAACAGTGGAAGAGGGTTCCTTATCTCCACACCCTTTCCAGCATTTGTTGTTTGTAGATTTTCTGATGATGCCCATTCTAACAGGTGTGAGGTGATACACCATGGATGAGTCTATTTCGTTGGGCAAAGAGTAGGTCTTGTCTATTACATATTTGGCTTATGGAACGGTATGTGTGCTAATTTCAATCTCTGGTTTTATGCAGCAGCCCAACTCACCTTTCCCCATAAGCAAGCATAAGTTGGTTTTGTAAATTTGAGAACCTGTTCTGTTGTGTAATTCAGTTCATGTGTAGCCAAGTATACATTCCGTGTATTAGTGATATGATGTTTCTTTTTCTGTGTGACTTATTTCACATAGAATCATCATACCAGATTCCACTCATTTTGCCGCTACGGGCCTGATGACATAGATTTCATTGCTGATTGATATTCCATTTTAACTACGTACCACAACTTCTTTATCCATTTTTCGCTTTCTGGGATATCTACCTGGTACTGTAGACAAGGTTCTTGTAAACAGAGCCATCCCAAACTTTGGGGTGGCTGTGTGTTTTTGATTTTAATTTCCCTAAGCTATTGGACCATATGTGGAAGTGCCATAGGCTGTGTTGCTTTGTTTTTTAGCTGTTTCAGGAAACAGCATACACTTCTCCAGAATGGCTGTTGTCAATTTATATCCCGCCCATTAGCATAACAATGCTTCCTGTTCTCCATTGCCTGTGCTTCCTTTCTGGATTTTACACCTTTTTCAGATGGCCCTTTTGACCGGGGGGGGGGGGGGGCAGTGAATCTTCTTTGTAGTGCAGATTTTTTTGCAAGCTTGCTTGGTTGGCCAAAAAGGGCATATGCATTTTTTCCTGAATAATTTCAGGAAAAAACGCATAGGCCCTTTTTGGCCAAGGGCATCATTGTCGACGTTCTCCCTCTTTCCTATGCTTTAAATGCAATTCCAGTCTACCCACTGAAATCGTTTTCCTGAAATTCTGCCCCACTTTCAAGTCCTCTTTGCAGACATACTTCAATATATTTTGGGACGGTAGCTGTCATTTACAACTCTGCAGGTTTGTGAATTACAGTGCCCCTGAGCTCCTTTCTTTAACTCGCTTTCTTGTGAGCTGGCCGCAAAACCGCAGGATTGCTTCAGGCCCCAGTCTTGTTCCGGCAGGGCACACTGAGCCTTTGGTTAATTCCTCTTGCTGCTGGAGATTGAGCGTTAAATGTGTCCGTCCAGACCTCTGCCACACTCCATACCCCTTGGTGATGTGTGTCCTCTGGTTTGAGACCACATGTGCTGGGTTCCTCACCTTTCAGTGATGTGGCCCCAATGGTGTGAGGAAACTCCTGACTGGTTCCCTTCCTCTTGGTGATGTGGGCCCTCTGGTGAGTGTCTGATCCTGGCTGGCTCCCTCACCCTTCTGTGGGGTGTGCCCTCTGCTGTGTGGTGACTCCTGCCTGGCTTGCTCCCATTGCCTTGGAGACGTAGGCCCTCTGGTGGCAGTTGGAGCCTCCTGGTTGCCTCCTCTCCTCGGTGATGAGTGCCCTCTGGCATCAGGTTCTAACTGATGGCTCCGCACATTTTCTGATATTTGTTCACAGGTGCGATAACACTCCTGCCAGGTTTCCATCCTCATGGGGATACGGGCCTTCTGCTCTGAGGTACCAATGGCTGGGTTGATCACAATATCATGATGTGGGCCCTCTGCTGTGAGTTCACTGCGGCATAGATCCCATAGCTTCGGTGCACTGGGCTGTCTGTTGGGAGGTTCCAATTACTGGATTCCTCACCTTTTTTATTCTATGGGCCCTCTGTTTTGAGGCTCCTCCTGCCTTCCTCACTCCCAAACCCTTGTTGATGTGTGTCCTCTGATTAGAGGCCACGTGTGCTAGGTCCCTCTCCTTTCAATGATGTGACCCCACTGGTGTGAGGATACTTGTGCCTGGTTCCCATCCCCTTGGTGATATGGGCCCTCTGGTGAGAGTCTGATCCCAGCTGGGTTACTCACACTTCTGTGAGGTGGGCCCTCTGCTGTGAGGTAACTCCTGCCTGGCTTCCCATTGCCTTGGTGACGTCGGCCCTCTGGTGGCAGTTGGCACCTACTGGGAGCCTCCTCCCCTCGGTGATGAGGGTCCTGTGGCGTCAGTCACTAATTGCTGGGCTCCGCACATTTTCTGATATTTGCCCACTGGTGCGATAACACTCCTCCCAGGTTCCCATCCCCATGTGGATGTGCGCCTTCTGCTCTGAGGACCCAACGGCTGTGTTGCTCACAGTTTAATGATGAGGGCCCTCTGGTGTGAGTTCATTCTGGCCTGGATCCCATAGCCTCGTTGCACCTGGCTGCCTGCTGGGAGGTTCCAACTGCGGGATTCCTCACCTTTTTTATTCTATGGGCCCTCTGTTTTGAGGATCCTCCTGCCTGCCTCACTCCCAGCCCCTTGGTGATGTGTGTCCTCTGGTTTGAGGCCACATGTGCTGTGTTCCTCAACTTTTGATGATGTGGCCCCACTGGTGTGAGGACACTCCTGCCTGGTTCCCATTCCCTTGGTGATGTGGGCCCTCTGGTGTGAGTCTGATCCTCGCTGGGTTCCTCACACTTCTGTGGCGTGGGGCCTGTGATATGAGGTCACTCCTGCCTGGCTGGCACACGTCGCCTTGGTGACATGGGCCCTCTGTTGGCCATTACAGTGTGCTAGGAGCCTCCTCCCCTCGTTAATGAGGACACTGGATAAAACGCATATGCCCTTCTTGGCCTAGGGCATCACTGTCGACGTTCCGCCTCTTTTCCAATGCTTTAAGTGCAATTCCAGTCTACCTCTTGAAATCAGTTTCTTGCAATTCTGCCCCGCTTTCAAGTCCTCTTCGCAGCCTTACTTAAAAATATTATTGGACGATAGCTGTCATTTATAACTCTGCAAGTTCGTGAATTACAATGCCCCTGATCCCCTTTCTTCAACTCGCTTTCATGTGAGATGGCCGCAAAGCCGCAGGATTACCTCAGCCCCTAATCTTGTTCCGGTACGGCACACTGAGCCTTTGGTTAATTCCTCTTCCTAGTGGGAAATGAGAGTAAAATTTGCCCGTGCAGACACCTACATCTAGTCTCTCATTGGTTCTCCTTATTCCTGTTCATCTTGCACAGAAATTGCAAACTGTGCCAAACAGGAGGTTAAAGGCACTGATTCTCCAAGTGGGGAGAGTGTTAGTAAAGGGTCTGGAATGGTGAACCCGAGTACCAGGGGACGAACACTGAGATGCATTTAAGAACGTTTCCCAATCACACCGTGGACCATACTCTGGGTTTCCCATGCATGTTTTAGATGAAGGAAAAATCCCTTAAACATGGAGAGTTCGGACCCATGGAATGGGTACCATGCAGTATGACTTCAAAGGGTCTGCATTTGCTCACCGAACCTCACCAATGCTATCAGACCGAAGTGTCCAGCCTTATGTCTCACGCAGCTCTGGGTGTAGATGTGGTAAATCCAGATTGCATCACAAGCCCTGAATTAATTATTTAAGAATTGCTCTCTATCTCTCTGTCATTGTTTTGTTTTTGAAATTTATTTTTATGATGGGATTTAGTTGATTTTCACTGCTGCGTTTATGCCGCTGTACACACGCTTGATTCTCTTATGGAGACATATAAATCCATAGGTTTTAAGATTCTTACTAGTCAGGTATATTCCTAGGAGTTGAATATGGGGTGTTGAGCTCATTACGTTGAGAAAGGAGTAGGTCTTATCTATTATATATTTGGCTTATGGAACGGTATCTGTGCTAATTTCAATCTCTGGTTTCATGCAGCACCCCAACTCACCTTTTGCCTTAAGCAAGCATAAGTTGGTTTTCTAAATTTGAGACCCTGTTCTGTTTTGTAATTCAGTTCATGTGTAGACAACTTTACATTCCGTGTATTAGTGATATCTTATGATGTTTGTTTTTCTGTGAGTTATTTCACTTTGAATCATCGTACATGAATCCACTCATTATGCTGCTACAGGCCTGATGACATAGATTTCATTGCTGAGTGATATTCCATTGTACGTACGTACCACAACTTCTTTATCCATTTTTTGCTTTCTGGGATATTTAACTTGTACTGCAGATGAGGTTCTTGCAAACAGAGCCATCCCAAAATTTGGTGTGGCTGTGTCTTTTTTATTTTAATTTCCCTAAGCTATGGGACCATAAGTGGAAGTGCACTAGGCTCTGTTGCTTTGTTTTTTAAAAGTTTCAGGAAGCACCATATACTTCTCCAGAGTGGCTTTTGCCAACTTACATCTTGCCCATCAGCATAAGAAGGCTCCCTGTTCTCCATGGCCTGTCCTGCCTTTCTGGATTTTACACATTTTTCAGATGGTCTTTTTGAGCATGGGGAAGTGAGACTTCATTTTAGTGCAGATTTCCTTTGCAGGCTTGCATGGTTAGCCAAAAAGTGCGTATGCGTTTTTTCCTGAATATATTCAGGAAAAAACGCATACGCACTTTTTGGTCAAGTGCCTCATTGTCGAAGTTCTGCCTCTTTTCCTATGCTTTAAATGCAATTCCAGTCTACCTCCTGAAATCCGTTTCCTGCAATTCTGTCCCACTTTCAAGTCCTCTTTGCATGCTTACATCAATGTATATATGGACGATATCTGTCATTTATAACTCTGCAGGTTTGTGAATTACAGTGCCCCTGAGCTCCTTTCTTCAACTCGCTTTATTGTGAGCTGGCCGCAAAACCGCAGGATTGCTTCAGGCCCTAATCTGTTTCCGGCACAGCATGCTGAGCCTTTGGTTAATTCCTCTTCCTGGTGGAAATTAGAGTTAAATGTGTTCGTCCAGGCACCTACCTCAATCCCAGTCTCTTGGTGATGTGGGTCCTCTCGTTTGAGGCCACATGTGCTGGGTTCCTCGCCTTTCGATGATGTGACCCCACTGGTGTAAGGACACTCCTGCCTGATCCGATCTCCTTGGTGATGTGCGAACTCTGGTGAGAGTCTTATACTGGCTGGGTTCCTCACCCTTCTTTGACGTGATCCCTCTGCTCTGAGGTCACTCGTGCCTGGCTTGCTCCCATTGCCTTGGTGACGTCGGCCCTCTGGTTGCAGTTGGAGCATGCTGGGATCCTCCTCCCCTCCGTGATGAGCGCCCTCTACATCAGGCCCTAACTGCTGGGCTCCCCACATTTTCTGATGTGCGCTCAGTGGTGCGAGTACAGTCCTGCCAGTTTCCCATCCCCATGGGGTTGTGGGCCTTCTGCTCTGAGTTCCCAACGGCTGGGTAGCTCACAGTTTCATGATGTGGGCCTTCTGTTGTGAGTTCATTCCAGCCTGGATCCCATAGCCTTGGTACTCTCAGCCGCCTGCTGGGAGATTCCAACTGCTTGATACCTCACCTTTTTTATTCTATGGGCCCTGTGTTGTGAGGCTACTCCTGCCTTTTTCACTCTGAGCCCCTTAGTGATGGGGGTCCTCTGTTTTGAGGCCACATGTGCTGGGATCCTCACCTTTCTATGATGTTGCCCCACTGGTGGGAGGACACTCCTGCCTGGTTCCCATCCCCTTGGTGATGTGGGCCCTCTGGTGAGAGTCTGATCCTGGCTGGGTTCCTCACCCTTCTGTGAGCTGAGCCTTCTGCTGTGAGGTCACTCCTGCCTGGCTTGCTCCCATTGCCTTGGTGATGTTGGTCCTATGGTTGCAGTTGGATCCTGCTGGGAGACTCTTCCCCTCCGTGATGAGAGCCCTCTGGCATCAGGCCCTAACTACTGGGCTCCCCGTGTTTTCTGATGTGAGCCCAGTTATGCAATGATACTCCTATCACGTTCCCATCCCTATGGGGTTGTGGGCCTTCTGCTCTGTGGTGCCCACGGCTGGGTTGCTCATGGTTTCATGATGTGGGCACTCTGGTGTTAGTTCACTCAGGCCTGGATCCCATAGATTCTGTACTCTGGGCCGCCTTCTCGGACATTCCAACTGCTGAATTCCTCATCTTTTTTATTATTTGGGCCCTCTGTTTTGAGGCTCCTCCTCCCTGCCTCACTCCCAGTGCCTTCGTGATGTGTGTCCTGTGGTTTGAGGCCACATGTGCTGGGTTCCTCACCTTTAGATGGTGTGGCCCTACTGGTATGAGGACACTCCTGTCTGGTTCCCATTCCCTTGGTGATGTGGACCATCTGGAGAGGGTCTTATCCTGGTTGGGTTCCTCACCCTTCTGTGAGGTGGCACTTGGCTGTGAGGTCACACCTGCCTGCCTGGTACACATCGCCTTGGTGACGTGAGCCACCTTGTGGCAGTTGGAACGTGCTGGGAGCCGCCTCCCCTCACTTACAAGGGCCTGAGGAAAAGGCATACGCACTTTTTGGCCAAGTGCATCATTGTTGACGTTCTGCCTCTTTTCCTATGCTTTAAATGCAATTCCAGTCTACCTCCTGAAATCGGTTTCCTGCAATTCTGCCCTGCTTTCAAGTCCTCTTCGCAGCCTTACTTCAATATATTTTTGGAGGATAGCTGTCATTTATAACTCTGGAGGTTTGTGAATTACACTATCCCTGAGGTCCTTTCTTCAACTTGCTTTCTCGTGAGATGCCCGTAAAACTGCAGGATGGCTTCAGGCCGTAATGTGCGTCAGGCATGGCTTGCTACCCCTATGTTTAATTCCTCTTCCTGGTGGGAAATGAGAGTGAAATGTGCCTGTCCACACACCTCTAGTGTCTCATTGGGTCTCCCTATTCCTGTTCATTTTGCCCAGATATTGCAAACTGTGCCAAACAGGAGGTTAAAGGCACTGACTCTCCAAGTGGGGGAGAGTGTTAGTAAAGCATCTGCAATGGCAAACCTGAGTACCAAGGGACGAGCACTGAGATGCATTTTAAATCGTTTCCCAATCACACAGTGGACCATACTCTGCGTTTCCCATGCATGTTTTAGCTGAAGGAAGAATCCCTTAAACGTGGAGAGTTGGGATCCTTGGAATGGGTACCATGCAGTATGACTTCAAAGGGTCTGCATTTGCTCACCAAACCTCACCAATGCTATCAGCCACTCGTGTCCAGCCTTATATCTCACGCAGCTCTGGGTGTAGATGTGGTAAATCCAGGTAGCATCACAAGGTCTGAATGTATTATTTAAGAATTGCTCTCTATTTCACTGTCATTGTGTTTTGTTTTTGAAATTTATTTTTATAATGGGATTTAGCTGATTTTCACTGCTGCATTTATGCCACTGTTCACACGCTTGATTCTCTTATGGAGACATATAAATCCATAGATTTTAAGATTCTTACTAGTCAGGTATATTCCCAGGCGTTGAATATGGCGTGTGGAGTCCATTTCGTTGAGCAAAGAGTACGTCTTTTCTATTATATAGTTGGCTTATGGAACGGTATCTGTGCTAATTTCAATCTCTGGTTTTATGCAGCACCCCAACTCATCTTTCCTCTGATGCAAGCATAAGTTGGTTTTCTAAATTTAAGGCCATGTTCTTTTTTGTAATTCAGTTCATGTGTAGCCAAGTTTGCATTCTGTGTATTAGTGATACCTTATGATATTTCTTTTTCTGTGTGACTTATTTCACTTAGAATCATCGAACCTGTATGCATTCATTATGCTGCTATGGGTCTGATGACATAGATTTCATTGCTGAGTGATATTCCATTGTACATAAGTACCACAACTTCTTTATCCATTTTTCGCTTTCTGGGATATTTAAGTTGAACCATATACGAGGTTCTTGTAAACAGAGCCATCCCAAACTTTGGGGTGGCTCTGTCTTTTTGATTTTACTGTCCCTAAAGTGTTGGACCATAAGTGGAATTGCCCTAGGCTCTGTTGCTTTGTTTTTTAGAAGTTTCAGGAAACACCATACACTTCTCCAGAGTGGCTGTTGGCAATTTTCATCCCGCTCATCAGCATAACAAGGCTCCCTGTTCTCCATGGCCTGTCCTGCCTTTCTGGATTTTACACATTTTTCTGATTGCCCTTTTGGCCGGGGCAAAATGAGACTTCATTGTAGCGTGTATTTCCATTGCACATTTGCTTGGTTGGGCAAAAACTGTCTATGCGTTTTTTCCTGAATATATTCAGGAAAAAACGCATAGGCAGTTTTTGGCCAAGTGCATCATTGTCGAAGTTCTTCCTCTTTTCATATACTTTAAATGAAATTGCCATCTACCTCTTGAAATCAGTTTCCTGCAATTCTGCCTTTCTTTCTAGGCCTGTTCATAGCTTTTCGTCCATATACTTTTGGAAAATAGTTGGCCTTTATAACTCTGCAGGTTTGTTAATTACTGTGCCCCTGAGCTCCATTTTTCAGTTCTTATTTTTGTGATCTGGCCTCATAACCACAGGATTGCTTCAGGCCCTATTCTTGTTCTGGGTTTCCTTGCTGTGCCTTTGGTTACTTCTTCTTCCTGATGTGAATTTAGAGTGACCTGTGCCCATCAAAACCCCTACCGCTTGTTTCTCACTGGTTCCCCATCTTCCCATTCATCCTCCGCACTAATTGCCGACTGTGCTATACAGGACCTTAAAGGCATTGTCTCTCCAGGTGGGGATATTGTTAGTAAAGCAGCTGGAATGTCCATCCGGAACCCCAGGAGAGGAAAAATGAGGTGTGTTTTAGAAACCTTTCCTGATCACATGGTATACCATCGGCTGGGTTTCCCATGCATGGTTTAGCTGTAGGAAGATTCCCTTCATACTGGAGTGTTGGGACCCTTGGAATGAGTAGCATGATGTATTGCACTAAAGGTTCGTCAGTTGCTCACCAATGCTCACCAATCCTCTCAGCCCCAAGTGTCTAGCCTTATGTCTTATCCAGCTGTGGGTTTATATGTGGTCAATCCAGGTTGCATCACAGCCCCTGAACGAATTTGGTAAGAATTTTTCTCTCTTTCGTTGTTTCTGTGTTTTGTTTTTAAAATTTATTTCTGTAATGGGGTTTAGCTCATTTTCACTGTTGTGTTTGTGCCTCTCTGCACAGACTTGATTCCCTTATGGAGATATATCAATACATAAGTTTTAAGATTCTTATTACTCAGATATATTCCTCTGCGGTGTATAGGGGTTGTTGAGGCCAGTTCATTGAGCAAGATGTAGATCTTGGCTAATACCTGTTTGGTTTATTGAACGGTATCTGTGTTAATTTCAAACTCTGGTTTTATGCATCACCCCACCTCTCCTTTCCCCTTAAGCTGACATAAGTGTGTTTTGTAAATGTGAGACACTGTTCTGTTTTGTAATTCATTTGTTGTGCAGCCATATTTACATTCCCTCTATAAGTGATATCTTATGATATGTTTCTTTTTCTGTTTGACTTATTTCAAGTAGTATTATCGGACCTAAATCCACTGTTTATGCTTCTAGTAGCCTTATTACATTGCTTTCATGGTGAAGAGATATTCCATTGTACATAAGTACCACATCTTCTTTATCCATTGTTCTCTTTCCTGGGATATTTAAGGTGTACTGAAGTCGAGGTTCTTGTAAACAGAGCAGCGCTAAACTGTGGTGTGTTTGTGTCTTGTTGATTTTTAGACTTCCCTAGATATACTCCCGTGATTGGAAGTGCCCTATGCTCTGTAGCTCTGTTTTTTAGATGATTTAGGAAACATCATACACTTCTCCACAGTGACTCTCAGCAGTTCACACACCACCCATCAGCGTATAAAGGCTCCCTGTTCTCCATGGCCTGTCCTGCATTTCTGGTTTTTACAATTTTTTCAGATGGCTCTTTTGACCGGTGGGAAATGAGACTTCTTTGCTGTGCGCATTTGCATTGCTTGCTTGCTTGGTTGCCCATAAAGTGTGTATGCGTTTTTTTGCTGAATATATTCAGGAGACAACGCATACGCCCTTTTTGGCCAACTGCATCATTTTCAAAATTCTGCCGCTTTTCATGTGCTTTAAAGACAAGTCCAATCTATCTCTTGAAATCTGTTTCTTGCAATACTGTCTTGCATTCAGATCCTCTTCTTTGCCTTACCTCAACATAGTTTTGGACGTTAGTTTTCATTTATAACTCTGCAGGTTTGTGAATTGCAGTGACCCTGAGCTCCATTTTTTAAGTTGCTGTTTTGTGAGCTGGCCTCAAAACCGCAGGATTTCTTCAAGCCCTATTTTGGCTCCGGCAAGGCGGGCTGAGCCTTTTTTAAAATCTTATTCCTAATGGGAAATTAGAGTGACATTTGCTGGTCCAAACCCCTACAACTATTCTCTCATTGGTTCCCCCTCTTCCTGTTCATCCTCCTCACAATTTGCAGAATGTGCGAAACAGAATTTTAAATGTGCTCATTCTCCAAGTGGGGAGATTCTAAGTAACATGGCTGGAATGGTGAACAGGAGCACCAGGACAGGATAAATGAGGTGCATTTTAGACACATCTCCCAATCACATGGTGTACAGTCCTCTGGGTTTTCTATGCATGTTTTAGCTGTAGGAAGATCCCTTGAACCTGCAGATTTGGTACCCACTGAATGGGTACCAGGTAGTATTACTTTAAAGGGTGTGCATTTCCTCATCCAACGTCACATTTCTCTTAGCGTGAACAGTTTCCAGCCTTATGTCTCATCCTGCTGTGGGTCTAGATGTGTTCAATCCATGTTGCATCACCATTTCTGAGGAAAAGTTGTAAGAGGTTTTCTCTGTCTCTCTGTCGTTTATTTTTTCAATTCATTATTATATTGGTTACAGCTGATTTTCAAAGCTCTGTTACTTGCTGCTGTACATCTACTTGATTCAGGGACAGAGAGACATCAATAAATTCTTTTTCAGATTCTTACTAGTCGTATATATTTTTTTCCGGTGACTTGAGTGTGTTGAGTGCAGTTCTTTTAGCTACCGTGTAGGTCTTGTTGATTATCAATTTGGTATTTGGAATGGTATCTTTGCTAATTTCAACCTCCTGGATAATGCCTCAACCCTCCCCACCTTTCCCGTTTAGCAGCCTTATGTGTGTTTCCTACATATTTGACTAGGTTTTTGTTTTGTAATTTATTTCATGTGTAGCCATTTTGGATTCCACCTTTAAGTGATATCTTATGATATCTTATATTTTTCTTTTTAAATTATGTGACTTAGAATGATCATACGTAACTCCTCCTGAGTTGTTACAACTGGCCATATTTCATTGATTTCCAGGCTGAGTAATATTCCACTCTACATAAGTACCAAATCTCTATCCATTTTTTCCCTCCAGAGACATTTATGTTATATCCTAGTCGAGGATCTTTCAAACAGAGAGGCGGTGAACGTTGGCGTGCCTGTGTCCTCTCGATATTTGTTTTTCCCAAGATATACGCCCATGAGTGCAAGTGCCCTATGCTCTGTAGCTCATTTTTTAGATACTTTAGTAAACACAATACACTTCTCCAGAGTGGCCGTTGGCAATATATATTTCCACTATAAGCCTCACAGGGCTCTATTTTCTCCTTGCCCTGTCCTGCATTTCTGGTTTTTACACTTTCTGAGGATGGCTCTTGTGACTGACGCGAAGTGATATCTTTTGTAGTATTGATTTCCAGTGCCCACATGTTTGGTAGGTTAAAATAGTGTATGCCTTTTTGTTGAATATATACAGAAAAAACGCATACACCCTTTTTACCCAACTGCAATGTTCGCAATGTTCAGCCCCTTTTCTTGTGCTGAATGGCGAGTCCTTTCTACCTCTTCCAATCCCTTTCCTGCCATTCTCTGTTGCTTACAAGTCCTTTTCTCTGACTTTCCTCAAGACATTTTTCAGTGATACATATTTTCAACTCTGCAGTTTCGTGAATTTTAGTGCCCCTGAGTTCCATTTTTCAACTTGTGTTTACGGGAACTGGCCACAAAGCAGCGGGATTTCCTCAAGCCCTATTCTGTTTCCATGGGCAACCCTAGCCTTTGGTCAATTCGTCTTCCTGTTTGGAAATTAGAGTGACATGTGCCTGTCCGAACACCTAGGACTTGTCTCTCATTGTTCCTCCTCCTTCCGCTTCATCCTCTGGACAAATTCCAAACTGTATTCAACAGGATATTGACAGTGCTGACATCTCCAAGTGGGGAGACTGATAGTAAAGATGCTAGAGAGGCGAACCCGAGCACCAGGAGATGAGGAGATGAGATGCCTTTTCCAAACTCTTCCCGAGAAGACGGTATACCAGCCTCTGGATGTGACAGGCATGTTTTACCAGTAGGAAGGGTTCCATTTATGTGAGGAGAACACCAGGGCTTTTTCAAAATCAGTGTCTCCCCAAAACCCAAACTGGGGAATTTTTTTAAGCTACGGCTACACATATGTTCATTAAGGGCCTTGGGAAGTAGACAGAGTCCAAACTTTAGATGATTGAAGTCTTCAGGGTCAGAAGCACTCACCACCGGCTTCCCTTAGATTCCATTTTAACGGTCATTGATAGATGATGTCAATAAAAATATCTATTCTTTTTCAGATTATTTCCCCTTATAGGTTATTGCAAAATATTGAGTGTAGTTCCCTGTGCTATACAGTAGTTCCTTGTTGATGATCGATTTTATACATAGCAGTGTGTATGTGTTAATCCCAAACTGTTAATTTATCCTTCCTCCCAACTTTCCCCTTTGGTAATAATAAATTATAAGATTTTATACTTCTCAGAAACGGGGGATCTGAAAGAGAGGTATCATTTTCAATGGAAAAGCATTTAAAACAAGATTGAAGCTTTAACCAAGATTATTAGATGTACATCCTTGGAAAGAAATCACTTCGTTTCTCTAATATTGATCTGACAAATAAGACAAACCTTTTCACTGAACTTGCTTATAATAAAGTGATGGAAATATCAAATGGAAATGTTAAAAACATCTTATTTTACCCGAGCCTTATACACTGTTCTATGTTAATTACAGTTTGGCTCACACATCTGTTCATTGAAGTTACAATGTTCTCAAGTTCTGTTACTGATCCTCCAGAGTGGACCACAACAATTGTCCCCCTGCCCAGTGTCATTGGAGCCAACAGATCGAGACTGAGTTTGGTTCAGAAGCAAAGGAAACTTTACATTTTGATCAGAGAATGGAGAGGTGAGAGCATGTGCTACCCCGTGGGCTATGGGCTGGGCTGCTGAATAGGGATCCTGTCAGAGTCAGTGGGAGGCAGGGGGCGGAGGCCTCGAGGGCCCGGTTGGCTGCAGCTCAGGCTCTATATCGCAGAGTCTGCACTGAGCCCCAGGAGCTGAGGTGTTGAACCAGCCATTCTGCACTAGGAAATCTGGTCTGAAGTGCCGGGTGTGGAACCTCTGCATGCGGGACCCTAGAAGCACGTGAAATTAAACAAAGCACAAAGCACAAAAAAGGTTAGACTTTATTTTATTGCCCAGATTCTATTTTTATCTCCCAGGGAATTTTAATGGGCTTTGCCTGGGGCAAAGCCCTCTTCTGCCTTTTGTTCCATTCCTTATTCTTGGAGTGCTGAGGGTGCAGACCCTTCTTCTGTAACTGCTGAGTGCTGAGTTAGGAGCCCTCATACCCGTGGGCGAGGGTCAGAACGTCTCCCCAGCAGCCTCCAGGTGACGTTGATTGTCCCCAGCCCTCCTGCCTGCCTGCTCATCCGCCTGAGCACCAGTATTGGAAGTGTTATAGATTCTAATGACATTTAAGGGTCCAGGAGGGAGATGTGCAGTGACGCTGTGGGGTCCAGTTTCAACCTGCCCCACATTTGTTCAGCCACCTTATGCTGACCGTTTCTGCCAGCCTAGATGCTCTGCCCAGTAGTCTGCACTTTCTTCATTTAGGTCCCTGAATTAACGTAAAAACAGCACCAGGTGTCAGGACCCTGCCGGCTCAACTCCCAGGCAGTCCAGGGTCAGTGGTAATCAAGGACCATGATGGCCACTGAGTCAACAGCATGTTGAAGTAAACAGGAGTCCAGCCGGTGTTATTGGCCACCATCATCACGGTGTCTGTAGGCTTTTCTATGGTGACAGCGTGATATACGGTTCCCCTGCCAAGATTATTAGCTCCCCTCTGGGTGCAGTAAGTCTTGCAAGCAGTAGTCTACTCTTCTGTGACACATTCTTGTTGTTTTATGAGAGAACTCCAGGTCAAGTGATGGTCACACGAGTCTTCATGGTGCCCCGTTGCCCCTGGTTATCTCTCTGGAGGTTGGAGTTGGGGGGCCTCCTCACTCGAGGTCAGTGTGCCCACGGAGCAAACCCTGCAACTTCAGGGCATGGTTGGGGGTTAGGATCACCTCGTGGGATCCTTTTACCTTAGGAGGGAGGTGGCCTTTTGGGCTGCTGATTTCCAGGTTTTCAGATACCGCCAGTATCTTGGCCAGATGTGGTGGTGGGCCAAGCCCCTTGGTGACTGTAGTTTATACTACCTGGATGGCATTCTTGCATTGTTCCATTTCAAGTGGTCCCAGTTTTTACACTAATACTCCAATAGTGATTCAACTTTCACCAGGAATGTAAAGGTCAAAGGGTTTAGCTAAATTAGGGAGTTCCAGGGCAAGGGTCTGAATTGACTGCTCTTTCCATTCTTGAAAGTCCACTTCTGGATTCTATTCAAAAGGATCATCATATTTTCCTTTCAGTGTTTTATATAGAGGCCCAGCTAGTAGACTGTAGTTAGGGATGCAGAAGCAGCAAACCCTGGCCTCCCCAGGAACCCCTAAGCTGTCTTCTAGTTTTAGAAGGGGTAAGGCTGAAAATGGTTTCTTCCCTTTCCTGGGATGGGCTTCTCCGAACTTCTGTGAGAATGAAGCCCAGGCAGGTCACCGTAGTCTGTGCTATTTGAGCTTTTTCTTGGACAACTTCTATCCTTTATTGGCTTGGTTTTTCAGAGGCCTCCTTAGTAGGGCTGGCAATCAGAATGTTGTCTGCGTGTTGAAGGAGGGTTTCCTTTTCCAGAGCTAGAACTTTTAGTTCTTTAGATAAGCTTTCCCCAAAGATGGTGTGGGAACTTTTGAACCCTTGGGGCAAGAGCGTCCAGAAGCATTGTTTTAGTTGTATGTTCAGCCCTGCCACTCACAAGCCAAAATTTCTTGTGACTCTAGGAATAATGGAATATGAAAGAAGGTATAACTTAAGACTAATACAGAATACCATGTCCTGGTGTTTGGTAGAATGACTAGCAGGGTGTAGGAATTAGGAATTACTCGAGGTATATCCTCGGTGGCTTCACTGACTGTCCTGAAATCCTTTACCAGGTCCCCAGCAGCCCATAGGGCTCTCGTGGTCGGGCCAATCCCAGTATATGGAGCTTACCTGGGCATGTACCCCACCCCCACCCAAGCTCACGGGTCTCCCGTGGTCAGGCCCATCCCAGGATATGGTGTTCCCTGGGCAGGTCCCCTGCAGCCCATGGGGCTCTCGTGGTCAGGCCCCTTCCAGGATACAGAGCTACCCTTGCAGGTACCATAGCAGGGCTGGGCACACAGGAACCGTGCACATAGCCCTCATTGCAGAGCACCCCCAGCTCACCTGTTGCTCAGAGCTGACACAGAGCACCTCAGAGCAGGACTTGAACTAACAAACAGCAGCTCCCACAGGTCTGTGACCCTGGGCATCACTCCGTGTGGCCTTCCTCCACCTGGTCTTCCAGAGACTTCCACTGCCCCCTGGGCACCAGGCCTCTGTCTCCACCCACCACCCACCCCTTCTCTCCCTGACTCCTGGGTTCCTCTCATTAGGAGAGGGTTTTCTTGAAGTTGTCTCCCACTCATGAGCCAGATAAAATGATTAGAAAACAAGCCAGAGCTGCAGCCCCTTGTCTAGACAGACTCTCAGGAGCCCACACCTGTTCCTTGGACCTGGCTGATTCAGCAAGTTCAATTTTCTGAAAGCGTGAAACCCTGAGTGGTGATGATTGGCTGACATGGGCAGCCTGACTGTGCCGGCCAGCACTCCCCATGTGTGCCTGGGTTGAGATCAATATAAACACGGCTCCAGGCAGCAAGAGCCCCTGCAGCTGTGTCTGATGCCATTTTCTCTGCCCTGTCAGCAGTCTCGGGACTGGGCTGGTGGGAGGGAGTGAGAGGCCAGGGCTTTGTGAGTGGCCCAGTGTGAGTGGGGCTCTGCTGGACTTTCTGCAGCAGTTGCCGGGCTGTCACCTGCTAAAGAAGAGGATGTGTCAGCCATACCTGTCGCTGGAATTTCTCCCTGGGCAGAGGTGAGGAAGGAAGAAAGCAGTGGGGGCCGGGACAGCAGGGGTATCTCAGGCAGGGAAATGGAAAGCTTCCAGAAGAGCACCCAGGGCCAGGACCATCCTGACTGGCCTGCAGGCACCAAGTCGGCTGGCATGCTGTCCCTCATGTGGCTCCATGGCCCTTCCTGTAGGATTTCAAGTCCTTGTACGTAATCAGGTGTTTTACCTGGGAAGGGTGGGAACAGTTCAGCAGCAGCTGGCCTGGGGCTCAGCTCACGTTTACTCACAGATGCCTCGGCACGGTCCCCCATCTTTGCAATAAGGACGCTTGTTGTGTGGGGGCTGCTGGCTGAATGGGAGATGATTCCCACCAGTGACCAACTTCAGAATTGTTTACAACTGGAGCAAGTGCCCTGATACGGTTTTCCTCTGTGTAACTGGTGGGTTGTGTTTTATTTCTTTTTTTCGCTTTGGTCCAGGGTAGATTTTATTCCTCTTTTTTGTATTTACAGATATAAGCATGGAAATAATTTATTCATATAAATACATGTATGGGAAGGGAAGAATACTTTTTCTGTTTTACTTTTTTTAATTTTTAATTTAATTTTATTTTTTTATACAGCAGGTTCTTACTGGTTATCTACTTTATACATATAAATGTATACATGTCAATCCCAATCTCTCAACTCCTCCCACCACCACCCCCCCAACAGCTTTCCCCCCTTGGTGTCCATATGTTTGTTGTCTACATCTGTTGCTCTATTTCTGCCTTGCAAAATGGTTCATCTGTACAATTTTTCTAGGTTCCATATATATGCATTAATATACAAGATTTGGTTTTCTCTTTCTTACTTCACTCTGTATGCCAGTCTCTAGATCCATCGACGTCTCTACAAATGACCCAATTTCATTCATTTTTTATGGCTGAGTAATATTGCATTTTATATATGTACCACTTCTTTATGCATTCATCTGTCTGAGGGAATTTAGTTTGCTTCCATTACCTGGGTATTGTAAATAGTGCTGCAATGAACATTGCGGTGAATGTCTCTTTTTGATTTATGGTTTTGTCTGGGTATATGCCCAGTAGTAGGATTCCTGTATCATATGGTAATTCTGTTGCTAGTTTTCTAAGAAACTCCATAATGTTTTCCACAGTGACTGTATCAATTTACATTCCCAACAAGAGTGGAAAAGGGTTCCTTTTCTCCGCACCCTTTTCAGCATTTGTTGTTTGTAGAATTTCTGATGATGCCCATTCTAACAAACAGGTGTGAGGTGATACCTCATGGCTGAGTCTATTTCTTTGAGCAAGGAGTAGGTCTTGTCTATTACATATTTGGCTGATGGAAGGGTATCTGTGCTAATTTCAGTCTCTGGTTTTATGCAGCACCTCAACTCAACTTTCCGCTTAAGTAAGCATAAGATTTTTATCTAAATGTGAGACTCTGTTCCGTTTTGTAATTCAGTTCATGTGTAAGCAAGTTTACACTCCCTCAATTAGTGATATCTAATGATAATTATCTTTCTCTGTGTGACATATTTCTCTTAAAATCATCGTACATAAATCCACTCAATTTGCTGCTACAGGCCTAATGACATTGATAGCATCACTGAGTCATATTCTGTTGTACATAAGTAGCACAGATTCTTTATCCATTTTTTTCTTTCTGGGATATTTAAGTTGTACTGGAATCGAGGTTCTTGTAAACACAGCAGCCCTAAATTTTGTGGTAGCTGTGTCTTGTTGATTTTAATTTCCCTAAGCTATATGACCATAAGTGGAAGTGACCTAGGCTCTGTTGCTTTGTTTTTTAGAAGTTTCAGGAAACACCATACACTTCTCCAGAGTGGCTGTTGGCAATTTACATCACGCCCGTCAGCATATAAAGGCTCCCTGTTCTCCATGGCCTGTTCTGCATTTCTAGATTTTACATTTTTTTCAATGGCACTTTTGACCAATGGGAAATGAGACTTCATTGTAGTGCAGATTTCCATTGCTCGAGTCCTTGGTTGGCCAAAAAGTGTGTATGGGTTTTTTCCTGAATATATTCAAGAACAAATGCATATGCCCTTTTTGGCCAAGTGCATCACTGTTAAAGATCTGTCGCTTTTCATATGTTTTAAATGCAGTTCCAATCTACTTCCTGCAATGTGATTCCTGCAATTCTGCCTCCCTTTCAAGTCCTCTTGTCAGCCTTACTTAAGTATACTTTTGGGTAATAACTGTCATTTATAACTCTGCAGCTTAGTGAATTACAGTGCCCCTGAGCTCCTTTCTTCAACTCACTTTCTTGTGAGCTGGGCACAAAACTGCAGGATTCCTTCAGGCCCTAATCTGTTTCCCGCATGGCATGCTGAGCCTTTGGTTAATTCCTCTTCCTGGAGGGAAATGAGAGATAAATTTGCCTCTGCAGAAACCTACATCTAGTCTCTCATTGGTTCTCCCTATTCCTGTTCATCTTCCGCAGAAATTGCAAACTGTGCCAAATAGGAGGTTAAAGGCACTGACTCTCCAAGTGAGGAGAGTGTTAGTAAAGGGTTTCGGATGGTGAACCCGAGTACCAGGGGACAAAAACTGAGATGCATTTAAAAACGGTTCCCAATCACATGGTGGACCATACTCTGGGTGTCCCATGCATGATTTAGCTGAAGGAAGAATCCCTTAAACCTGGAGAGTTGGAACCCAAGGAATGGGTACCATGCAGTGTGTCTTCAAACGGTCTGCATTTGCTCACCGAGCCTCACCGATCCTATCAGCCCAAAGTGTCCATCATTATGTCTCACCCAGCTCTGGGAGTAGATGTGGTAAATCCAGGTTGCATCTCAAGACCTGAATGAATTATTTAAGAATTGCTCTCTATTTCACTGTCATTGTGTTTTGTTTTTGAAATATATTTTGATAATGGGATTTAGCTGATTTTCAGTGCTGCATATATGCTGCTCTACACACACATGATTCTCTTACGGAGACATATAAATCCATAGGTTTTAACATTCTTACTTGTCAGGTATATTCCTAGGCTTTGAATAAGTTGTGTTGAATCCATTTCATTGAGCCAGGTGTAGGTCTTGTCTGTTACATATTTGGCTTATGGAACGGTATCTGTGCTAATTTCAATCTCTGGTTTTATGCAGCACCCCAACTCACCTTTCCCCTTAAGCAAGCATTAGTTGGTTTTCTAAATTTGAGACCCTGTTCTGATTTGTAATTCTGTTTATGTGTAGCCAAGTTTACATACCATATATTAGTGATATTTTCTGATGTTTCTTTTTCTGTGTGACTAATTTCACTTAGAATCATCATAACTGAATCCACTCATTATGCTGCTACGGACCTGATGACATAGATTTCATTGCTGAGTGATATTCCATCATACGTATGTACCACTACTTCTTTAAGCATTTTTCGCTCTCCGGGACGTGTTAGGGAAAATGTCATTGTTAGTGTATGTTTACGATTAGCGGATGGCTTAGGGTATAGGTAAGGGTGTGCCCAGGTTGTAGCATGTGTGTACGTGTAAGCCTTAAACTAACTTGTACCCTAAACTGTCCACGTTCCCTGACCCTAACCCCACCCCTTACCCTAAGCTGTAAACTGATCCTAACACGTACGCTCACCCTAAACCATCATCGTGCCCTAACCCTAACTCTAAAACTTACCCAAAGCATTACCTGAACCCGTACCCTAATCCTAACCCGTACCCTAATCCTGACCCATACACTAACACTAACTCGTAGCCTAACACGTACACTAAACCATTGTCGTACCCTAACCTGTACTCTAAGCCGTCCCCATTCCCTAACACAAACCCTAAGCCTAACCCTAACACTTACCCTAATCCTAACCTGTACTCTAACACTAAACCGTACCCTACACCGTCCCCGTTCCCTGACCCTAACCCGAACCTTACCCGAACCCGTACCCTGATCCTGAAGCATACACTAACACTAATCCGTACCCTGAGACCTACGCTAACCGTAAACCGTTGGCGTGCCCTAACCTGTAACCTAAATCGTCCAAGCTCCCTAAGCCTTACCTGAAGGCTAACCCGTACCCTAACCCGTACGCTAACCCTAAACCGTTGTCGTAACCTAAACTCTACCCTAAACCGTCCCCGGTCCCTAACACAAGCCCTCACCCGAAGCCTTACCCTAACCGGTACCGTAATCCTGACCCATAAGCTAACCCTGACACGTACCCTACCACGTACACTCACCGTAAACCGTCGTCGTACGCTCACCTGTACCCTAAAGCATCCCCGTTCCTTAACCATAACCCTACCCCTACCCCTTACCCTAACCCATAACCTAATCCTAACATGTACACTAACCCGTACCCCAACATGTACGCTAAACCATTGTTGTGCCCTAACCTGTAACCTAAATCGTCCCCGCTCCCTAAGCCTTACCCGTAACCTGACACGTACGCTAACCCTAACCTGTAGCCTAAGCCTTCCCCATTCCCTAACACGTGCGCTCACACTAACCCGTCCCCTGACATGTACGCTCGCCCTAAAGCGTCCCCTGACCCTTACCCGAAGCCTTACCTTAACCCGTCCCCTGACCCTAACCCGTACCCTGACAAACAAGTAAGTTAACCCTAAACTATTGTCGTAACCTCACCTGTACCCTAAAGCGTCCCCGTTCCTTAACCATAACTCTAACCCTACCCCTTACCTGAAGCCTTACCCTAACCCGTCCCCTAATCCTAACCCATATGCTAACACTAACCCGTACCCTAACACGTACGCTCACCCTAAACCGTCGTCGCACCCTAACCCGTACCCTACGCCGTCCCCGTTCCCTAATACTAACCCGCATGCTAACCCTAAACCGTCCCCGTTCCCTGACCCTAACCCAAACCTTACCCGAACCCGTCCCCTGATCTTGAATCATACACTAACACCTACGCTAACCGTAAACCGTTGGCATGCCCTAACCTGTAACCTAAATCGTCCCTGCTCCCTAAGCCTTACCCGAAGACTAACCCGTACCCTGACACGTACGCTCACCGTAAACCGTTGTCATACCCTAACCTCTACCCTAAGCCGTTCCCGTTCTCTAACCCTAAGCCTAACCCTCGCCTGAAGCCTTACCCTTACCTGTAACCTAATCCTAACCAGTACAATAACACTAACCCGTACCTTAACACGTAGGCTAAACCTAAACCATCCCCATTGCCTACTCCTAAACCTAACCCTAAACCTCACCCGAAGCCTTATCCTAACCAGTACCCTAATCCTAACCCGTACACTAACACGTACCCTACCACGTACGCTAACCTGTACGTTAACCCTAAACCACCCCCGTTCCCTAACACGAGCCCTTACAGGAAGCCTTACCCTAACCCGTACCCTGAGACCTACGCTAATCGTAAACCGTTGGCGTGCCCTAACCTGTAACCTAAATCGTCCCCACTCCCTAAGCCTTACCCGAAGACTAACCCTAACCCGTACTCTAATCTTAACCCATACACTAGCCCGCACGCTAACACGTATGCTAAACCGTTGTTGTAACATAAACAGTCCCCGTTTCCTGACTCTGGCACTTACCCTAATCCTAAACTGTACGCTAACACGTACACTTACCCTAAACCGTCCACGCTCCCTGACCCTTACACGAACCCGTACCCTAAACTGTACTCGAAACCTTCCCCGTTCCCTAACCCTTACCCAAAGCCTTACCCGAACCCGTACCCTATTCCGAACCCATACACTAACACTAACTCGTAGCCTAACATGTACCCTAAGCTGTTGTCGTACTCTAACCTGTACCCTGAACCGTCCGCGTTCCCTAAACCGGGCACTAACACCTACGCTCACCCTAAAGCGTCCCCGTCCCCTAACACAAACCCTAAGCCTAACACTTATCCGAAGCCTTACCCTAACAGGTATGCTCACCCTAACCTGTACCCTAAACCGTCCCCATCCCCTAACCCTCCTCCGAAGCCTTATCCTAACCCGTACTCTAACACTAAACCATACCCTACACCGTCCCCATTCCCTGACCCTGACCCTACGCTAACACTAACCCGTACCCTAACACGCATGGTAACCCTAAACCGTCCCCGTTCCCTGATCCTGAAGCATACGCTAACACTAACCCGTACCCTAACACCTACGCTAACCCTAAACCGTTGTCGTGCCCTAAGCTGTAACCTAAACCGTCCCCGTTCCCTGACCCTAACCCAAACCTTACCCGAACCCGTACCCTGATCCTGAATCATACACTAACACTAACCTGTACCCTAACACCTACGCTAACCGTAAACCGTTGTCGTGCCCTAACCTGTAACCTAAATCATCCCCGCTCCCTAAGCCTTACCTGAAGACTAACCCTAACCCATACCCTGACACGTACCCTGAACCGTCCCCGTTCCCTAACTCGTACCCGAATCATAAACCATACGCTAACACTAAATAATACCCTAACACATACGCTCACTCTAAACCGTTGTCGTACCCTAACCTGTACCCTAAATCGTCCCCGTTCCCTAACCCTAGCCCTTACCGGAAGCCTTACCCTAACCTGTCCCCTAATCCCGAGCGGTGCACTAACACTAAGCCATACCACAACACGTACGCTCACCCTAAACCGTTGTCGTACCCTAACCTGTACCTAAACCGTACCCGTTCCCTAATCCTAACCCTAAGCCTCACGCTAACTGTTACCCAAAGCCTTACCCTAACCCGGCCCCTAATCCTAATCCGTAACCTAACAAACACGTACACTCACCCTAAACCGTTGTCGTACCCATTCCCTAACCCTAAGCCTAAGCCTCACGCTAACCGTTACCCAAAGCCTTACCCTAACCCGTCCCCTAACTCAAAACCATTGCCGTACCCTAACCTGTACCCTAAACCGTCCCCATTGCCTAATCCTAAACCTAACCGTAAACCTCACCCAAAGCCTTATCCTAACCGGTACCCTAATCCTAACCCATACACTAACACGTACCCTACCACGTACGCCAAACCTAAACCACTGTCGTACCCTAACCTGTACCCTAAACCATCCCCTATCCCTAACACAAACCCTAAGCCTAACCCTAACACTTACCCGAAGCCTTACCCTAACCCGTACCCTAACACGTACACTACACCTAAACTGTTGTCGTACCCTAACCTGTACTCTGAACCATCCCCGTTCCCTAATCCTAAACCTAATCCTAAACCTAAACCTTACCCAAAGCCTTATTGTAACCGGTACCCTAATCCTAACCCGTACACTAACACTAACATGTACGCTAACCCTAAACCATTGTTGTATCCTAGCCTGTACCCTAAACCGGCCCCGTCCCGACCCTAACCATAACCCGAAGCCTTAACCTAACGCGTACCCTAATCCTAACCCGTACGCCAACACTAACCCGTACCCTGACACGTACGCTAAACCTAAACCGTCGTCGCACCCTAACCTGTACCCTAAACCGTCCCCGTCCCCTAACCCTAAGCCTAACCCTAACCCTTACCCGAAGCCTTACCCTAACCCATACCCTAACACGTACCCTATATCGTACCCATTCCCTAGCCATAACCCTAAACCTTACCCGAAGCCTTACCCTAACCTGTACCCTAACGCTAACCCACACACTAACACTAACACATACCCTGACACGTACGCTAACCCTAAACCGTCATCGTACCCTAACCTGTACCCTATGCCATCCACGTCCCCTGACCCTAACACTTACCCTAAACCGTACCCTAATCCTAACCCGTATGCTAACAATAACCAGTACCCTAACACGTACCCTATCCCTAACCAGTTGTCATGCCCTAAACCGTACCCATTCCCTAACCCAAACCCTAACCCAAGCCCTAAGACTAATCCATGCCGTAACCCATACCCTATTCCTAACCCATAGACTAACACGAACCCATACCCTAACACGTACCCTAACCTGTACCCTAAACCATACCCATTCCCTAAGCCTAAATTTTATCTGAACCCTTACCCTAATCCTAACCCGTACACTAACACTAAACCTTACCCTAACACGTACCCTAACCCTAACCCGTTGTCGTTCCCTATCCTGTACCCGTCCCTTAACACTATACCTAACCCTAACCCGTACCAAAGGCTAACCCGTACACTAAACCTAACGTTAACCCTGAACATAAACCATACCGTAATCCTAAGCCATACCCTAACACCAAGCCATACCCTAACCCATACCCTAACACTAAACCATAGCCATACCCTAAACTGTACCCTAACACTAACCCATACCATAACCCTAACCCTAACCCTGAACCATACTCTAAACCGTACAATAATCCTAACCCGTATCCTAACCCTTACCCTAAACCCTAATCCTTACCCCAGCTTAATTTTGTGTTTAAAAAAATATTTTCTTGGGTTAAAACAAATCAGCAGAACAACAAAATAGGGGGCTTCCCTGGTGGTGCAGTGGTTGAGAATCTGCCTGCTAACGCAGGGGACACAGGTTCAAGCCCTGCCCTGGGAGGATCCCACATGCCGTGGAGCAACTAGGCGATTAAACCACAACCACTGAGCCCACGCATCTGGAACAAGAGAGGCCACGATAGTGAGAGGCCCATGCGCTGAGCTGAAGAGTGGCCCCCCGCTTGCCACAACTAGAGAAAGCCCTCGCACAGAAACTCAGACCCAACACAGCAATAAAAAATAAATCAATTAATAAACTCCTACCCACCCCCGACAAAAGAGAACAACAAAATAAAACAGAACGTAACCTGAGTGTCCCTCAAAAAGCCAAGTCTGAAATAGTTGGTACTTCTGTTCTATGGACTGTTATGTAGCCTATAAAACGTGTGAGAGCTAAATCTGTTTTTCTACAGTGAGAAGCATGGTATTCCAGATGTATAGAAAACCTGGATAAAATGAGAAATCTACACATTATGCTGGTCGTTTCAGTAAATGGGAAAGGATGGCAAGTGGTAAAATATTATCTTTTTAAATTTCATCTTTCATCTTTTTAAATTTCACTTTTTACAAAGAACTTGAATTATAATTGCACTTTAAAAAAGTAACCACGGGGCTTCCCCGGTGGCGCAGTGGCTGACAGTCCGCCTGCCGACGCAGGGGACACGGGTTCGTGCCGCGGTGCGGGAGGATCCCTCACGCCGCGGAGCAGCTAGGCCCGTCAGCCACGGCCGCTGGGCCCGCACATCCGGAGCCTGTACTCCGCAACGGGAGACGCCACAACAGTGAGACGCCTGCGTACCACACACACACACACACACACACACACACACACACACACACGAAACGTAACAATGGAAATTTAAAAGAAAAAAATATATATTGTGGGTTCAATTACATTTCATAGAATTATGAAATGCTGCCACCCTCTGTCCGTTACCTGCAAAACCAGCTGTAAAACCTATGCCAGTTGTCACTTCATTTGAACAAGTACTGCAGGGTTGTAAAGGAAACCTGCCCTCATCATGCCTTGAGGGAGGTGAAGGCCACAATATTTCCAAATGTGGCACATATTTCAAGAAAACCATTTGAAGAACTAAGCTGTCATAACAGTTTGAACAATAAAAGGACACGCCTGAAAGCTCAATTTCAAGGGATTATGAGACACATGCAAATCCAACCACACAGAGGTATCAGTTCTCACCATTGAGAATAACCATCAGGAAAGAAACTACAAACGATCAATGCTGAAGAGGTTGTGGAGAAATGCATACCCTTAATTTGAAGTGGGACATAACCTGCTAAGAGCCGCTAATGGGGACAGGATGGAGGTGCCTTTAAAAGGTAAACATTGAGCTACTATATGATCCAGCAGGCCCACTCCTGGGCCTATAACCTAAGAAGACAGAATCGGAAAGGCACAGGCAGGCAAATCTGCACTGCAGCAGTATTACAATAGCCAAGACACGGAAACAACCAAAAGTCCATCAACAGATGGGCGGACAAAGAAGAACTGCTACACGTGGAGATGGAATATTAGCTCGGGAGAAAATGAAACAATGCCACTCGCAGCACCATAGATGAGCCTAGAGGTAATCATGCAACTTGTAGTAAGTGAGAAAGCAAAAGACACCTAACGTATATCACTTATAGGTGTTACCTAAACATTGATACCAGTGAAGATATCTCCACAGAGAAAGGCAATCACAGATTCGTTAAGCAAACTTATGGTTCCCCAAATCGAAAGGCGTGAGGATCGGATACATTACGATATTGGGGTTAACAGAGATATACAAACGCATGCGAAATATATAATCACCAAAGACCTACAGCATACCAAGAGAAGACTACACAACATTGTGTCATAACCTACCTGGGAAGAGGATCCGAAGAAGAATAGACATATGTATATGTGTGAAAGAGCCACATCTTGCACACCTAGAACAAAAACAAACCAACAAACATTGTAATCAAATTTGCTGCAATACAAAATAAAAATTAAATTAAAAATATGAACAAGAAATAATGAGACATGAACTTAAAGGAATTTTCCCTGGCACATTCCATTCTAATTTTCAACTTAGAACAGGACTTCCATTAAGGCTCTGCTGCCCTGGTAACCAGATTTGGTAAAGGAGAAATGCTGCCGCCTTGTGGCTGTTTCACACAACAGCAGCTTTAAACCAAGAGCTAACGGTCACTTAATATTCAAAATATGTGCAGGACTGTAAAGGACACCAGGCCTCAAAAAATTTCTGGGGTCGTAAATCGACGAGAAAATTCAAAAGACGTCAACATATCAAAAAGACAATGTCAAGAGGCATATTTTGCACACATTTTGTCTTTTCTTTCTTTTTATTTTGTTTAAAAAAATGCATGGAATAATGCTCAATATCAGGAACTAATATAGCCAGGAAAACGCAATCTACAAACACGTTCACCTTACCACCGTCAGAATGATCACCAGCAAAATTGGCTACAAAACACGAATGCTGAAATGGTTTTAGGAACTGTGTACCCTCTAGCTGCTGCTGGGACGTGAACTGGGAACAACAGCCAGTAGTGAGAAGAGAACGGCGGTGCGTTTAAAGTTAAAAACTGAGCTCATCACTCTGTAATAACCTACACGGGAAAGGAACCAAAGATGAATAGATAGACTCATAGATGTAATGAACCAGATTCTGTACAACTAGAACAAACACGACATTTTTATCAAATTTGCTCTGATAATAAATAAATATTAAATTTAAAAAACAAACAAGAGGTAAGGAGATATAAGCTCTTGGGGGTGTGCCCTGACACATTCCACTCTAATTCGTAGCCTACTAACACTATTTCCAGGAAGGCTCTGTTGCCCCAAAACCTAGAGTTGGAAATGTAGAAACGCTGCCGCCTCGTGGCCGTTTCCCGCAAGAGTGGCTTTAAACCCACAGCTAATGGTCACTGAACATTCACAAGGACTCAGGGCTGTAAACAACACCTGCCCTCAAAAACTGTCCTGAGGTAGGGAATGGCCAACAAAATTCAAAACAGGAAAAATTTTCAAGAAGGTACTATGAAGATGTAAGTTTTACTCACTGTCTTTTAAAAAAGAGGAAAATGGATAAAAGCTCAACCTCAGGAATTATTACACTCATGCAAATGTAATCTGCAAAAAGGTTTCAACTCACACAGGTCGACTGACCATCAACGAAAAGTCTGCAAACAATAAATGCTGAAGTGCTTTTTGAGAACTCTGTACCCTCCGGCTAATGGTGAGATGGAAAGTGGTAAGAGCCAATAATGAGAACACAAAGGAGCTGCGTTTAAAAGTAAAAATTGAGCTACCATTCGATGCAGCAGGCCCTCCGCTGGGCCTCACACCCGAGAAGACCAGAATCCAGAAGACAGACGCTGCAAGAGCTGCACTGCAGCCTTATTCACAATAGCCAAGACACGGAAGCAACATAAATGTCCATCAACAGACGGATGGATAAAGAAGAAGTGGTCCACGTACACAATGGAATATTAGCCATGGAAAACAATGAAACACTGCTCTTTGAGGTACCATAGATGAGCCTAGAGATAATCAATCACAGAACATGAGGTAAGCTGGAAAGCAAAAGACATATATCCTATGATATCACTTATGAGTGTTAACTCACAACTGAAAAAAATGGACATATTTCCACAGAGAAAGACACACACAGACTTAGAAAAAAGATATGCTTGTCTAAAAGGAAAGGTGGTGGCAATGGATAAATTAAGATTAGGTTTACCATACCTGTACAAATACAGATTAAGTACATATATCAAAAAGCCCGAGCACACGGCAAGGGAGGTGTACAGAACACTCTGTAATCCTTTACATGGGAAAAGGATCTGTACGTGAATAGATACATATGATGTACTAATGAACCAGATTGTGTACACCTAAGACAAACTCTATTCTAATCATTGCCCCGATGAAAACAGTTAAATTAATGAACAAGAAGTAATGAAACATAAACTTCAGGGGCTTTTCCCTGGCACATTCCTTTCTAATTTACAACCTGGGAACACTACTTACAGAAAGGCTCTGCTGCCCTATTACTCAGATTTGGCAATGGAGAAAAGCTGCCGCCTTGTGGCCGTTTCCCACAACAGCAGCTTTAAACCCAGGGCTAATTAGTGGTCACCAAATATTCACACTCCTTGCAGGCCTGTAAATGACACCTGCCCTCAAAAAAAAAATTCCTGGGGTCGGAAATCGACCACAAAATTCAAAAGAGGGCAACCTTCCAAGAAGACGATTTCAAGAGGTATATTGTACTCACAATTTTTTTCTCTAAATAAAAGAGAAAGGTGTGGGAAAATGCTGAATATTAGGAATTATTAAAGACACGCACATCCAAATAACAAAAGCCTATCAGCTCACACCAGTCAGAATGGCCATGAGCAAACCTTCTAAAAACAATAAATGCTGAAGGGGTTGTGGGAAAATGCGTACCCTCGGTGTTGATTGGGACGCGGTAAGAGCCACTAATGAAAACACAATGCAGGTGCTTTGAAAAGGTAAACACTGAGTTATCAGTCAATGAATCATACCCACCGTTGGGCCTATCATCTGAGAAAATGAGAATCAAAAGTCACAGGCTGGCAATACTGCACTCCAGCAATATTTACCACAGGCAACACTTGGAAGCAACGAAAATGTCCATCCACAGAGGAGTGCACAAAGAAGAAGTGGTCCATGTACAGAATGGAATATTACTCCAATAAAATATATAAATTAAATTCCAAAAACAAACAAAATAAGGAGACATCAGCTTTGGTGGGTTTATCCGGGCACATTCCACTCTAATTTATAACTGAGGAACACCAGTGGCACGAAGGTCTGTTTCTCCCGGTACCAGAGTGGGGAACGTAGAAATGCTGCCATCCTCTGGCCGATACCTGCAACAGCAGCTTTGAAATCTGTGCTAATGGGCACATCATATGCACAAGTACTGCAGGGCTGCAAATGAAACCTGCCCTTCAAATGTCTTGATGCAGGTAAAGGCCAGAAAGTTTCAAAATGTGGCACATACTTCAAGAAAACAATTTGAAGAATTCAGCCGCAATAACAGCTTGAAAACTCAAAGGACATGCCTGAAAGCTCAATTTCAAGGGAGTATGAGACACAGGCATATCCAACCACAAAGAAGTGTCAGCTCACACCACTCAGAATAACCATCAGCCAAAAAAATAAAAAACCTACAAACGATCAATGCTGAAGACGTTTTGGAGAAATGCATACCTTCCATTTGAAGTGGGCCGTAACCTGGTAAGAGCCACTAATGGGAACAGAATGGAGGTGCCTTTAAAAGGTAAACTTTGAACTACCATATGATCCAGCAGGCCCACTTCTCGGACTATATCCTAAGAAGACAGAATTGGAAAGACACAGGCAGGCAAATCTGCACCGTAGAAGTATTACAATAGCCAAGACATGGACGCACCCAAAACGTCCATCGAGAGATGAGTGGACAAAGAGAAACCTGCTACATGCACAGATGGAATATTAGCCAAGGAAAGAAAATGAAACAATGTCATTTGCAGGACCATGGAGGAATCTAGAGGTAATCATGCAACGAACTGGTAGTAAATAAGAAAGTGAAAGACACATATCCTATCATACCACTTATGGGTGTTACCTAAACATTGATACCAATGAAGATATTTCCAGAGAGAAAGGCAATCACAGATTCATTAAACCAACGTATGGTTCACCAAACGGAAAGGTGTGAGGATCGGATACATTACGATACTGGGGTTAACAGAGGTATACAAATATACAAACACACGTGAAATATATAATCACCAAAATCCTACGGCATACCAAGAGAAGACTACTCAACCTTGTGTCATAACCTACATGGGAAAAGGATCTGAAGAAGAATACATATATGTATATGTGTAAAAGAACCACATCTTGCACACCTAGAACAAACCAAACATTGTAATCTAATTTGCTGTGATAAAGAATAAAAATTAAATTAAAGAAACGAACAAGAAGTAATGAGACATAATCTTAAGGGGCTTCTCCTGGCACATTCCGTTCTAATTTACAACCTACCACACAACTTCCATTATGGTTCTGTTGCCCTAGTAAGCAGATTTGGTAAGGAGAAGTGCTGCCGCCTTCTGGTCGTCTCACACAACAGCGGTAATGGTCACTTAATATTCAAAATAATTGCAGGCCCGTAAATGACACCTGCCATCCAAAGAAAAAAGAAAAGAAAAGAAAAAAAATCCCGGGGCGGTAGGTAAATCGACCAGAAAATTCAAAAGACGTCAACATTTCAAACAGGCAGTTCCAAGAGGCATATTTTACGCAAATTTTCTCTCTTCTTTTTTTTCTCTTTAAAATAAAAGGGAATTAAAAATGCGCAACATCGGCAATTAACAAAGCCACGCAAATCTAATTACAGAAATGGTCACCTCACAGCCGTCAGAATGTTCTTCAGCAAAAAGTCTACAAAGAATAAATGCTGAAGGGGTTTCCGAGAACTGTGTACCTTCTAGCTGCTGGGGGGATATAAACTGCTAACAGGCTGTAGTGAGAACATAATGGAGGTGCGTTCAAGGGTAAAACTCGAGCTACCATGGGATCTCGTAGGTCCTTTGATGCACCTATTACCTGAGCAGAGCAGAATGGAAAAGACACAGGCTGGCAATCCTGCACTGCAGGAACATTTAACATGTTGGAAGAAACCAAATTGTCCATCAACAGACAAATGCACAAAGAGGAAGTGGTCCATGAAAACAATGGAATATTAGCCATGGAAATCTATGAAACACTGTCCTTTGCACCACCATATAAGGACCTAGAGATAATCACCCAACTTGAAGTAAGAAAGAAAGTGAAAGACAGGTATCCTATGACATCACTTATAGGTGTTACCTAAAAATCGATACTCTTGAACTTATTTCCAAGAGAAGGAAAAGCATAGATTACGAAAAAAGAAATTATGTTTAACCAAATGGAAAAGCGTAAGGAATGTGTGAATTAGGATATGGGGGTTAACAGACACGTACTAAGACACATGAAATATATAATCACAAAATACCTATGGAATACCAAGAGAGGTGCACTCAACACTCTAATAACCTACATGGTAAAGAATGCAAAGATAAATAGACAGATACATTGGTATAATGAACCAGATTCTGTACACCTAGGAGAAACAAAAGATTTTTATCAAATTTCTTCTGATAATTAATAAAACTTAACTTCAAAAAACAAACAAGAATTAAGGAGATATAAGCTCTCGGGGATGTGCCCTGCTACATTCCACTCTAATTTGCAGCCTACTAACACGATTTCCAGGAAGGCTCTGCTGCCCAAAAACCCAGAGCTGGAAACGTAGAAATTCTGCCACCTTGTGGGCGTTTTCCTGAAGAGCGGCTTTAGGCCCACAGCTAATGGTCTCTTAACATTCACAAGGATTCAGGGCTGTGAAGGACACCTGCCCTAAACAACTGTGCCGAGGCAGGGAATGGACAATAAAATTCAAACCTGGCAAATTTTTCAGGACGATAGTACAAAGAGGTAAGTTTGACTCGCTCTCTTTTTAAAAAAAGAAAAAGGAAAGTGGGTAAAAGCGCAACCTCAGGAAGTATTAGACTCACGCAACTCTAATCTACAGAAAGGGTTCAACTCACACCAGTCGACTGACCATCAGCAAAATGTCTACAAACAATAACTTCTGAAGGGGTGTTAGAGAACTGTGTACCCTCTAGCTGCTGGTGAGGCGGAAAGTGGTAAGAGCCAATAATGAGAACAGAAAGGAGCTGCGATTAAAAGTAAAACTTGAGGTACCATTCAATCCAGCAGTCACACCACTGGGTCTCTCACCTGAGAAGACCAGATTCGAGAAGACCTGGGCTGCAAATGCTGCACTGCAGCCTTATTCACAATACCCAAGGCAGTGAAGCCACCAAAATGTCCATCGACCGACGTATGGATAAAGAAGAAGTGGTCCACGTACACAATAGAATATGAGCCATGGAAAACAATGAAACACTGCTATTTGAGACACCATATATAAGCTTGGAGATAATCACAGAACATGAGGTAAATCAGAAAGCAAAAGACCTATATCCTACGATATCACTTACAAGCGTTACCTAATAACTAACACAAATGAACATATTTCCACAGAGAAAGACACTCACAGACTTAGAAATTCAGTATGCTTATCTAAAAGGAAAGGTGGGCGGAATGGATAAATTAAGATTAGCTTTACCGTACGTATACAGATACATATTATAAACATATATCAAAAAGACGGACCATATAGCAAGGGAGCTCTACGGAACACTCTGTAATATTTTACGTCAGAAGAGGAGCTGAACACGCGCAGACATATATATGGTACAAATGAACCCGATTGTGCACACCTGGACAAACACTATCTAATCATTTCCTCGATTAAATAAATTTTAACAGCCAAGAAGAAGTAATGAGATATAAACGTATGGGCGTTCCTCCTGGCACATTCCATTCTAACTTAAAACCTAGGAACAAGACTTCCAGAAAGGCTCTGCTGCCCTATTACTCAGATTTGGGAATGGAGAAATGCTGCCGCCTTGTGGCCGTTTCCCACAACAGCAGCTTTAAAGCCAGTGCTAATGGTCACTAAATATTCACCAAACTTGCAGCTCTGTAATGACACCTGCCCTCCAAAACAATCCTGGGCTCGAATATTGGCCAAAAATTCAAAAGAGGGCAACCTTCCAAGAAGACAATTTCAAGAGATACATTGTACTCGCACTTTATTTTTAACAGAAAAGAAAAAGGCATGGAAAATGATGAATTTTAGGAATTTTTAAAGACACGCAAACCCAAATTACAAAAACCTATCAGGTCGCAGCACTCAGAATGGCCATTAGCAAAAATGCTGCAAACTATAAATGCAGAAGGGACTGTGGAGAAATTCGTACCCTCGCTTCTAAGGGGGACGAGGCAAGAGCCACTAATGAAAACACAATGGAGGTGCTTTGAAAAGGTAAACATTGAGCTACTAGTCAATCAGGCACACCCACTGCTGAGCCTAGCACCTGAGAATCAGAAAGTCACAGGCTGGCAATCTTGCACTCCAGCAGTATTTAATATAGCCAACACTTGGAAGCAATGAAAATGTCCATCAACAGAGGAATGCACCAAGAAGTGGTCCATATACACAATGGAATATTACTCCAATAAAAATGTAAGTTAAATTTTAACAAACAAACAAAAGTAAGGAGATATCAGTTTTGGGGGGTTTGTCCGGGCACATTTCACTCTAATATATAACCGAGGAAGACCACTGGCTGGAAGGTCTGTTTCCCTAGTACCAGCGCGAGGAGCGAAGAACGGCTGCCGCGCTCTGGCCGTTACCTGCAAAAGCAGCTTTAAAGCCTGTGCTAATGGTCACTTCATGTGAACAAGTACTGCGGGGCTGTAAATGAAACCTCCCCTCAAAATGTCTTGAGGGGGGTAATGGCCAATAGATTTCAAGATGTGACACACACTTTAAGAAAACACTTTGAAGAAATAAGCTGTAATCACAGTTTGAAAACTAAAAAGGACATGCCTTAAAGCTCAATTTCAACGGATTATGACTCACATGCAAACTCAACCACAAAGAGGTATGAGCTCACACCAGTCAGAATATCCATCAGCAAGAAAACTACAAACAATAAATGCTGAAGCTGTTGTGGAGAAATGCATACCCTCAACTTTAAGTAGGATGTAACCTGGAAAGAGCCACTAATGAGAACAGAATCGTGGTGCAATTAAAAGGTAAACCCTGAGATGCCATATGATACAGGAGGCCCACTCCTGGGCCTATAACATAAGAAGACAGAATTGGCAAGACACAGGCAGGCAAATGTGCAGTAAAGCAGTATTACAATAGCCAAGACATGGAGGCAACCCAAAAGTCCATCAAGACGTGAGTGGACAAAGAAGAACTGGTACATGTACAGATGGAATATTAGCTAGGGAAAAAAAGGAAACAATGCCATTTGCAGCACTGTAGATGATTCTAGAGGTAATCAGGCAAATTGTACTAAGTCAGACAGCAGAAGACACATACTCTGTAATATCACATACAGGGGTTGGCTAAAAATTGATACCAATGAAGATATTTCCACAGAGAAAGGCAATCACAGGTTCATTAAACAAAGATATGGTTCACCAAATGGAAAGGTATGAGGATCGGATACATTACGATATTGGGGTTAACAGAGATAGAGAAACACATGTGAAATAGATAATCACCAAAGACCTACGGAATACCAAGAGAAGACTACTCAACATTGTGTCATAACCTACATGAGAAAATCATCTGAAGAATTATAGACACATGTAGCTGTGTAAAAGAACCACGTCTTGCACACCGAGAACAAAGAAAACATCTGAATCAAATTTGCTCCGATAAAACATAAAAATTAAATTAAAAAGAGAACAACAAGTAATGAGACATAAACTAAAGGGGATTTTTGCTGGCGCATTGCATTCTAATTTACAAGCAGAACACAACTTCCATTAAAGCTCTGTCATCACTAATAAAGCAGCTTTATAAGCAATGTCGACGGTAGCTTAAAAGAAGTCTCACTAATTATCGATAGTAACAAGAAAACAACCAAAAGTAAAAATCTCACTGCAAAAAGTATACATAGAGTAAGGGCAGTGGATCAAACACTATTAAACTTCTGTGAATAACAAAAGACAACAGTAGTATGTTTTTTTAAAAAGAGAGGGCCCAAATGAATCGAAATGAAAGAGATGATGCCACAACAGCCACCACAGAAATACAAAGTATCCTAAGATACACACAGGGTAACTCAAGGCTCAGACTGGACAGAGCCCACTCTCCATTCCCTTGTACATGACTCACAGGTGCCTCAGGAACTGAGGAGTGGGTCCCTGAGGAGAGGCACAAGATAGAATATGTTAGGCATTAACATGACTGCATTCATCTTAAACGTGCCTGAACTATATTCACACGAGATGATTTTGTCCTGTATGTACATCAGCACCTCTAGTCGGAACTGCAGATCTTTGGCTTCACCACCTCTACCGACAGCATTAGCTTCACCTGCTGTGGGCCGTCTCCTATAGGATTTCTAGAACCACAAAGCATCGAAGCTTCACAGGACCCAGAGTCTGTGCGACACCACTCCGAGTCTCAGAGTCTCAACTGCACTCAGAGACTCAGAGTCTCAACAGAGATTCCACTCTTGGAGGGCACACACAAAGTAGCGTGCACATCAGGACCCAGGGGAAAGAGCAGTCTCCCCGTAGGCGAATGGCCCTACCTACCTGCTAGTTTTAGAGGGTCGCCTGCAGTGGTGGGGAGTGGCTGTGGCTCACCATGGGGACAACGACACTGGCAGCAGACGTTCTGGGAAATACTCCTTGGCGTGAGGCCCCCAGAGTCAGCCATTAGCCCCACCAAGAGCAAGGTAGACTCCAATGATGTGTCGCCTCAGGCCAAACAACTAACAGGGAGGGAACCCAGCCCCATGCATCAGCAGACACGCAGATTAAACTTTTTATTAAACCTTTATTTAATTCATAGACAAGCAGGTTAAAGCTCGGCCCACCACAGCAACACCCAGCTCTACCCACCACCAGTCTCTCCCATAAGGAAGCTTGCACAAGCCTCTAAGATAGACTCAATCACCGGAGAGCAGACGGCAGAAGCAAGAAGAACTACAATTCTGCAGCCTGGGGAAGGAAAACCACATTCACTGAAAGAGAGAAAATGAAAAGGCAGAGGACTTTATACCACATCAAGGAACAAGATAAAAAATCCCCAGAAAAGCAACGAAATGAGGTGGAGATAGGCAACCTTCCAGTAAAAGAATTCGGAATAATGATAGTGAAGATGATCCAAGACGGTGGAAAAAGAGTGGACGCAAAGATCGAGAAGATGCAAGAAATGCTTAACAAAGACCTAGAAGAATTAAGGAACAAACACCTAGGAGATTTAAAGAACAAACAGAGATGAACAATACAATAACTGAAATGAAAAATACACTAAAAGGAATCAGTAGCAGAATAACTGTGACAGAAGAACAGATAAGTGACCCGGAAGACAGAAAGGTGGAAATCACTGCCGTGGAACAGAATAAAGGGAAAGAATGAAAATAAATGAAGACACCCTAAGAGACTTCTGGGACAATATTAAATGCAGCAACATTCGCATTACAAGGGTCCCAGATGGAGAAGAGACAGAGAGAGGACCTGAGAAAATATTTGAAGTGATTATAGTCGAAAACTTCCCTAGCATGGGAAAAGAAATAGCCACCGACGTCGACGAAGCGCAGAGTCCCACGCAGGATAAACCAAAGGAGAAAAATGCCGAGACACAAAGTAATCAAATTGACAAAAATTAAAGACAAAGAAAAATTATTGAAAGCAACAAGGAAAAAATGACAAATAACATACAACGGAACTCCCATAAGGTTAACAGCTGATTTCTCAGCAGAAAATCTACAAGCCAGAAGGGAGTGGCATGATAAAGTTAAACTGATGAAAGGGAAGAACCTACCACCAAGAGTACTCCCCCCAGCAAGCATCTCACTCAGATTTGTCGGAGAAATCAAAAGCTTTACAGACAAGCCAAAGCTAAGAGAATTCAGCACCACGAAAGCAGCTCTACAACAAATGCTAAAGGAACTTCTCTAAGTGGGAAACACAAGAGAAGGAAAGGACCCACCAAGACAAACCCATAACAATTAAGAAAATACTAGTAGGAACATACATATCGATAATTACCTTAAACGTGAATGGATTGAATGCTCCAGCCAAAAGACACAGGCTCGCCGAGTGGATACAAGAACAAGACCCATATATATGCTGTCTATAAGAGACCCATTGCAGACCTAGGGACACATACAGACTGAAAGCGAGGGGATGGAAAAATATATTCCATGCAAGTGAAAATCAAAAGAAAGCTGGAGTAGCAATACTCATATCAGATAAAATAGATTTTAAAATAAAGAACGTTACAAGAGACAAGGAAGGACACTGCATAATGATCAAGGGATCAATCCAACAAGATACAACAATTATAAATACACACGTACCCAACATAGGAGCACCTCAATATGTAAGGCAACTGCTAACAGCTATAAAAGAGGAAATCGACAGTACCACAATAATAGAGGGGGACCTCACTCACACCAATGGAGATCATCCAGACAGAAAATTAATAAGGAAACACAAGCTTTAAATGACACAATAGACCAGATAGATTTAACGGATATCTATAGGACATTCCATCCAAAAACAGCACATTACACGTTCTTCTCAACGGCACACGGAACATTCTCCGGGAGAGATCACATCTTGGGTCACAAATACAGCCTGAGTAAATTTAAGAAAACTGAAATCATATCAAGCAGCTGTTCCGACCACAATGCTATGAGATTAGAAATGAATTACAGGGGGAAAAAAAAAACGTAAAAAACGCAAACACATGGAGGCTAAACCATACGTTACTAAAAAACCAAGAGAGCATTGAAGAAATCAAAGAGGAAATCGAAAACTACCTAGAGACAAGTGACAACAAAAACACGATGATCCAAAACCTATGGGATGCAGCAAAAGCAGTTCTAAGAGGGAAGTTTATAGCAATACAAGCCTACCTCAAGAAACCAGAAAAAAATCTCAAATAAACAATCTAACCTTACACCTGAAGGAACTAGAGAAAGAAGGACAAAACCCAAAGTCAGTAGAAGGAAAGAAATCATAAAGATCAGAGCAGGAATAAATGCAATAAAAGCAATAGCAAAGATCAATAAAATTAAAAGCTGGTTCTTTGAGAAGATAAACAAAAATGATAAACCTTTAGCCAGACTCAAGGAAAAGAGGGAGAGGACTCAAATCAATAAAATGAGAAATGAAAAAGGAGAAGTTCTAACAGACACCACAGAAATACAAAGCATCCAAAGGGACTACTACAAGCAACTCTATGCCAATAAAATGGACAAATTCTTAGAAAGGTATAACCTTCCAAGACTGAACCAGAAAGAAATAGAAACTATGAACAGACCAATCACAAGTAATGAAATTGAAACTGTGATTAAAAACCTTGCAACAAACAAAAGTCCAGAACCAGATGGCATCGGAAGTGAATTCTATGAAACATTTAGACAAGAGCTAACACCCAACCTTCTCAAACTCTTCAGAAATATTCAGCGGAAGGAACACTCCCAAACTCATTCTATGAGGCCACCATCACCCTGATACCAAAACCAGACAAAGATACTACAGAAAAACAAAAGTAGAGACCAATATCACTGATGAATATACATGTGAAAATCCTCAACAAAATACTAAGAAACAGAATTGAACAACACATTGAAAGGCTCATACACCATGATCAGGTGGGGTTTATCCCAGGCATGCAAGGATTCTTCAATATACACAAATCAATCAATGTGATACACCACATTAACAAATTGTAGAATAAAAATATGATCATCCCAATACATGCAGGAAAATCTTTTGACAAAATTCAACACCCATTTATGATAAACAGTCTCCAAAAAGTGGGCATAGAGGGAATCTATCTCAACATAATAAAGACCGTATACGACAAACCCACAGCAAACGTCATTCTCAATGGTGAAAAACTAAAAGCATTTCCTCTAAGATCAGGAACAAGACAAGGATGTACACTCTCACCACTATTACTCAACATAGTTTAGGAAGTTCTAGACAGAGCAGTCAGAGAAGAAAAAGAAATAAAAGGAATACAAATGGGGAAAGAAGAAGTAAAATTGTCACTGCTTGCAAATGGCACATCACTACACATAGTGAATCCTAGAGATGCCACCAGAAAACTACAAGAGCTAATCAATGAATTTGGTAAAGTTTCAGGATACAAGATTAATGCACAGAAATCTCTTGGATTCCTATACACTAACAATGAAAGGTCCGAAAGAGACATTAAGGAAACAATCCCATTCACCATGGCAACAAAAAGAATAAAATACGTAAGAATGAACCTACCTAAGGAGGTAAAAGACCTGTACTCAGAAAACTATAAGACACTGCCGAAAGAAATCAAAGATGATATAAACAGATGGAGGTATAAACCACGTTCGTGGATTAGAAGAACCAATATTGTGAAAATGACTATACTACCGAAAGCAATCTACAGATTCACTGCAATCCCTATCAAATTACCAGTGGCATTTTCTACAGAACTAGAAGGAAAAAAATCTTAAAATTTATATGGAGACACAAAAGACCCCGAATATTGGCTATCTTGAGGGAAATTAGCAGTCTTGAGGGAAGTTAAAAGAGCTGGAGGAATCAGACTTCCTGACTTCAGACTATGCTACAGTAATCAAGACTATATGGTACTGGCACAAAAACAGAAATATAGATCAATGGAACAGGATAGAAAGCCCAGAGATAAACCTACGTACCTATGGCTAACTCATCTATGACAATGGAGGCAAGGATATACAACGGAGAAAAGACAATCTCTTCAGTAAGCGGTGTTGGGAAAACTGAACAACTACACGTAAAAGAATGAAATTAGAACACGCCATAACACCATACACAAAAATAAACTCAAAATGGATTAGAGATCTGAATGTAAGACCAGACACTATAAAACTCTGAGAGGAAAACATAGGCAGAACACTCTATGACATAAATCACAGCAAGATCCTTTTTGATCCACCTCCTAGAGAAGAGGAAATAAAAACAAAAATAAACAAATGGGACCTAATGAAACTTCACAGCTTTTGCACAGCAAAGGAAAACATAAACAAGACGAAAAGACAACCCTCAGAATGGGAGAAAATGTTTTCAAATGAAGCAAATGACAAAGGATTAATCTCTAAAATTTACAAGCGGCTCGTGTAGCTCAATATCACAGAAACAAACAACCCAATCCAAAAATGGGCAGAAGACCTAAATAGACATTTCTCCAAAGAAGATATACAGATTGCCAACAAACACATGAAAGGATGCTGAACGTCACTAATCATTACAGAAATGCAAATCAAAACTACAGCGAGGTATCACCTCCCAACAGTCAGAAAGGCAATCATCAAAAATCTACAAACAATAAATGCTGGAGAGGCATTTATTGGAGAAAAGGGAACGCTCTTGCACTGTTGATGGGAATGTAAAGTGATATAGCCCCTAGGGAGAACAGTATAGAGGTTCTTTAAAAAAAAAAACTGTAAATAGAAGTACCACACGACCCAGCAATCCAACTACTGGGCATTTACCGTGAGAAAACCATAATTCAAAGAGAGTTGCATACAACAATATTCATTGCAACTCTATTTATAATAGCCAGGACACGGAAGCAACCTAAGTGTCCATCGACAGATGAATGGATAAAGAAGATCTGGCATATATATATATATATATATATATATATATATATATATACAATGAAATATTCCTCAGCCATAAAAAGAAACAAAACTGAGTTATTTGTAGTGAGGTGGATGGACTTAGAGTCTGTCCTACACAGTGAAGTAAGTCAGAAAGAGAAAACACCAATACTGTATGATAACAGAGATACATGGAATCTAAAGGGAAAAAAAAGTTCATGAAGAACCTAGGGGCAGGACAGGATTAAGGACACAGACATAGAGAAAGGACTCGAGGACACGGGGAGGGGGAAGGGTAAGCTGGGACGAAGTGAGAGAGTGGCATGGACATATATGCATTACCAAATGTAACATCGATAGCTACTGGGAAGCAACTACATAGCACAGGGAGATCAGCTCGGTGCTTTGTGACCACCTAAAGGGGTGAGACATGGAGGGTGGGAGGGAGATGCAAGAGGGAGGGGATATGGTGATATATGTATATGTATATGTATAGCTGATTCATTTTGTTCTACAGCAGAAACTAACACTCCATTGTAAAGCTATTATACTCCAATAAAGGTGTAAAAGGAAAAATAATAAAGAAAGAAAGCCCAGAGGTAAACCTACACACCTATGGTCAACTTCTCTATGACAAAGGAGGCAAGACTACACAATGGAGAAATCAGTGGTGCTGGGGAAAATGGACAGCTACATGTAAAAGAATGAAATTAGAACACTCCCTAACACCATACACAAATATAAATTCAAAACAGATTACACACCTTAATGTAAGACTGGACAGTATCAAACACTTAGAGGAAAACAGAGGAAGAATACTCTGACATAAATCACAGCAAGATCTTTTTTGGTCCTCCTCCTAGAGTAATGCAATAAAAAAGAAAACTAAACAAATGGGACCTCATGAAACGTAAAAGCTTTTGCAAAGCAATGGAAACTGCAAACAAGATGAAAAGACAACCCTCAGAATGGGGGAAACTATTTGCAAACGAATCAATGGACAAAGGAGTAATCTCCAATATACATATGCAGCTCAATATTAAAAGAACAAACAACCCAACACAAAAATGGGCACAAGATCTAAATAGACATTTCTTCCAAGAAGACATAGAGGTGGCCAAGACGCACATGAACAGCTGCTCACCATCACTAATTATTAGAGAAATGCAAATCAAAACTACAATGACGTATCACCTCACACCTGTTAGAATGGGCATCATCAGAAAATCTACAAACAACAAATGCTGGAAAGGGTGTGGAGAAAAGGAACCCTCTTCCACTATTGGTGGGAACGTAAATTGATACAGTCACTATGGAGAAGAGTATGGAGGTTCCTTGAAATTCTCATAACAGAACTACCAGATGATCCAGCAATCCCACTACTGGGGATATACCCAGAGAAAACCATAAATCAAAAAGAGACATTCACCACAATGTTCATTGCAGCACTATTTACAATAGCCAGCTACTGGAAGCAACCTAAATGCCCACGGACAGACGAAAGGATAAAGATGTGGTACATATATAAAATGGAATATTACTCAGCCATAAGAAGGAATGAAATTGGGTCATTTGTAGAGACGTCGATGGATCTAGAGACTGTCATACAGAATGCAGTAAGTCAGAAAGAGAAAAACAAATATTGTTTATTAATTCATATATGTGGAACCTAGAAAAATGGTACAGATGAACCGGTTTGCAGGGCAGACACAGAGACACAGATGTAGAAAACAAACCTATGGACACCAAGGGGGGAAAGCCGTGGGGGGGGGGTGGTGGTGGTGGTGGCAGTAGTTGGGAGATTGGGATTGGCATGTATACATTTATATGTATAAAATAGATAACCAATAAGAACCTGCTATAAAACAATAAATTAAATTAAATTAAAAATTTTAAAAATAATAAAATTAAAAAAAACAGAAAAAGAAGTTCTTCCCTTCACATACATGTATTTATAGGAATGAATTATTTCCATGTTTATATCTATAAATACAAAAAAGAGGAATAAAATCTACCCTGAACCAGAAAAGAAAAAAAGAGAAAAAAACATAACCCACCAGTTATACAGAGGAAAACCCTATCGGGGCACTTGCTCCAGCTGTAAACAATTCTGAAGTTGGTCAGAGGTGGGGAATCATCTCTCATTCAGCCAGCAGCCCGCCCCCCCGCCCCACTCCCCACCCCACCCCACCCCACCCCGCAAGAAGCGTCCTCATTGCAAAGCTGGGGGACAGTGCCGAGGCATCTGTGAGTAAACGTGAGCTGAGCCCCAGGCCATCTTCTGCTGAACTGTTCCCACCCTTCCCAGGTAAAACACCTGATTACGTACAAGGACTTGAAATCCTACAGGAAGGGCCATGGAGCCACACGAGTAACAGCATGCCGGCCGACTTGGTGCCTGCAGGCCAGCCAGGATGGTCCTGGCCCCGGGCGCTCTTCTGGAGTCTTTCCATTTCCCTGCCTGAGATACCCCTCCTGTCCCGGCCCCCACTGCTTTTCTCCTTCCTCACCTCTGCCCGGGGAGAAATTCCAGCAGCAGGTATGGGTGACACATCCTCTTCTTTAGCAGGTGGCAGCCCGGCAACTGCTGCAGAAACTCCAGCAGAGCCCCACTCACACTGGGCCACCCACAAAGCCCTGGCCCCTCACTCCCTCCCACCAGCCCAGCCCCGAGACGGCTCACAGGGCAGAGAATATGGCGTCAGGCGCAGCTGCAGGGGATCTTGCTGCCTGGAGCGTTCTTTATATTTACCTCAACCCAGGCACACCTGGGGAGGGCTGGCCGGCACAGTCAGGCTGCCCAGGTCAGCCAATCATCACCCTTCAGGGGCTCACAGTTGCAGAAAACGGACCTTGCTGAACCGGCCAGGTCTAAGGAACAGGTGTGGGCTCCTGAGAGTCAGGATAGACAAGGGGCTGCAGCTCGGGCTTGTTTTCTAATCATTTTATCTGGCCCATGAGTGGGAGACAACTTCAAGAAAACCCTCTCCTAATGAGAGGAACCCAGGAGTCAGGGAGAGGAGGGGTGGGTGGTGGGTAGAGACAGAGACCTGGTGGCCCGGCTGCAGTGGTAGTTTCTAGAAGTCCAGGCGGAGGGAGGCCGCACAGAGTGATGCCCAGGGTCACAGACCATTCAGAGCTGCTGTTTGTTAGTTCAAGTCCTGCTCTGAGGTGCTCTGTGTCAGCCCTGAGCGACAGGTGAGCTGGGGCTGCTCTGCAATGAGGGCTATATGCAAGGTTCCTGTGTGCCCAGCCCAGGTACCAAAGTACCTGCCCAGGGGAGCTCTGTATCCTGGGAGGGGCTTGACCACGAGAGCCCCGTGGGCTCCTGGCGACCTGCCCAGATGAGCCCCATATCCTGGGAGGGGCGTGACCACGAGAGCCCCGTTGGCTGCTGGGGACCTGCTCAGGTGAGCCCCATATCCTGGGAGGGGCCTGACCACGACAGCCCCAAGGGCTGGGGTGGACGTGGGGTACCTTCCCAGTTGAGCTCCATATCCTGGGAGGGGCCTGACCACGAGAGCCCCATGGGCTGCTGGGAACCTGGTAAAGGATGTCAGGACAGTCAGCGAAGCCACCGAGGATATACCTCCAGTAGTTCCTAATTCCTACCCCCTGCTGGTCATTCTACCATCCACCAGGACATGGTATTCTGTATTAGTCTTCAATGATGCCTTCTTCTGTATTCCATTTGTCCCAGAGTCACAAGAAATTTTGGCTCGTGAGTGGCAGGCCTCAACATACAACAAAAACAATACTGCTGGGCCGTCTCGCCCCAAGGGTTCAAAAATTCCCACACCATCTTTGAGGAAAGGTTAGCTAAAGACCTAACATTTCTACCTCTGGAAAAGGGAACCCTCCTTCAATATGCAGACGACATTCTGATCGCCAGCCCTACTAAGGAGGCCTCTGAACTACCAAGCCAATAAAGGATAGAAGTTGTCCAAGAAAGAGCTCAAATACCGCAGACTAAGGTGACCTGCCTGCGCTTCGTTCTCACAGGAGGTCGGAGAAGCCCGTCCCCGGAAAGGGAAGAAACCATTTTCAGCCTTACCCCTTCTAAAACTAGAAGACAGCTTAGGGGTTCCTGGGGAGGCCGGGGTTTGCTGCATCTGGATCCCTAACTACAGTCTACTAGCTCGGCCTCTATATGAAACACTGAAAGGAAAAGATGATGATCCTTTTGAATAGAATCCAGAAGTGGCCTTTCAAGAATGGAAAGAGCAGTCAATTCAGACCCTTGCCCTGGAACTCCCTCATTTAGATAAACCCTTTGACCTCTACATTCCCGGTGAAAGGTGAATCGCCATCGGAGAATTAGTGCAAAAACAGGGACCACCTGAAATGGAACGACGCAAGAATGCCATCCAGGTAGGATCGACTACGGTCACCGAGGGGCTTGGCCCACCGCCACATCTGGCCAGGATACTGGTGGTATCTAAAAACCTGGAAATCAGCAGCCCGAAAGGCCACTTCCCTCCTAAGGGAAAAGGACCCCACGTGGTGACCCTAACCACCAACCATGCCCTGAAGTTTCAGGGTTCGCTCCGTGGGCACACTGACATCGAGTGAGGAGGCCCTCTGACTCCAACCTCCAGAGACACAACCGGGGGAAACGGGCCCCCATGATGACTCGTGTGACCATCACTTGACCTCGAGTCTCTCTCAGAAAACAAGAGTGTGCCCCAAAAGAGTAGACTACTGCTTGCAGGACTCACTGCACCCAGAGGGGAGATAATAAGCTTGGTGGGGGAGCCATATATCACGCCGTCACCGTAGAAAAGCCTACAGACACCACGGTGACGGTGGCCAATAGGACCGGCTGGACTCCTGGCTACTTCAAAAGGCTGTTGACTCAGTGGCCGTCATGGTCCTGGATCACCACCGACCCTGGACTGTCTGGGAGTTGAGTGGGCCGGGCTCTGACACCCGGTGCTCTTTTTACGTCAATTCAGGGGCCTAATCGAAGAAAGTGCAGACAACTGGTCAGAGCATCTAGGCTGGCAGAAACCGTCAGCCTAAGGTGGCCGGACAAATGTGGGGTGGGGTAAAGCCAGCCCCCACAGCGTCTCTGCGCATCTCTTTCCTGGACCCTTAAAGGTCATTAGAATCTATAACACTTCCAATGCTGGTGCTCAGCCGGACCAGCAGGGAGGCAGGAGGCCTGGGGACAATCAACCTCACCTGGAGGCTGCTGGGGAGAAGTTCTGACCCTCACCCCCGGGTATGAGGGCTCCCAACTCAGCACTAAGCAGTTACAGAAGAGGGGTCTGCACCCTCAGCACCCCAAGAATGAGGAACGGGACAAAAGGCAGAGGAGGGGTTTGTCACCGGCAAAGCCCGTTAAAAATTCCTGGGAGATAAAAATAGAATCTGGGCAATAAAATAAAGTCTAGCCATTCTTCCTTTGTGCTCTGTCTAATTTCACGTGCTCCTAGTGTCCCGCACGCAGAGGTCCCACACCCGGCACTTCAGACCCGATTTCCTAGTGCAGAATGGCTGGGTCGACACCTCAGCTCGCAGGGCCCAGTACAGATATAGAGCCTGAGCTGCAGCCAACCCGGCCTTCGAGAGCTCCGCCCCCTCCCTCCCACTGACTCTGACAGGATCCCTACACAGCAGCCCAGCCCACAGCCCACGGGGTAGCGCATGCTCTCACCTCTCCATTCTCTGATTAAAATATAGTTTCCTTTGCTTCTGAACCAAACTCAGTCTCGATCTGTTGGCTCCAATGACACTGGGCAGGGGGACACTTGTTGGGGCCCACTCTGGAGGATCAGTAACAGAACTTGAGAACATTGTAACTTCAATGAACAGATGTGTGAGCCAAACTGTAATTAACATAGAACAGTGTATAAGGCTCGGGTAAAATAAGATGTTTCTAACACTTCCATTTGATATTTCCATCACTTTATTATAAGCAAGTTCAGTGAAGAGGTTTGTCTTATTTGTCAGGTCAACATTAGAGAAATGAAGTGATTTCTCTCCAGGATGTACATCTAATAATCTTGGCTGAAGTTTCAATCTTGTTTTGAATGCTTTTCCATTGACAATGATACCTCTCTTTCAGCTCCCCCATTTCTGAGAAGTATAAAATCTTATAATTTATTATTACCAAAGGGGAAAGGTGGGAGGAGGGATAAATTAACAGTTTGGGATTAACACATACACACTGCTATGTATAAAATAGATCATCAACAAGGAACTACTGTATAGCACGGGGAACTACACTCAATATTTTGCAATAACCTATAAGGGGAAATAATCTGAAAAAGAATAGGTATTTTTATCGACATCATCTACCAACGACAGATAAAATGTAACCTAAGGGAAGCCGACGGTGAGCGCTTCTGACCCTGAAGACTTCAATCACCTCAGTTCGGACTCTGCCTACTTCCCAAGGCCCTTAATGAACATACGTGTAGCCGTAGCTTAAAAAATTCCCCAGTTTGGGGTTCGGGGAGACACTGATTCGGAAAAAATCCCTGTTCTCCTTACATGCACGGGACCCTTCCTACGGCTAAAACATGCCTGTCACACCCAGAGGATGGTACACCATCTGATCGGGAAGTGTTTGGAAAAGGCATCTCATCTCCTCATCTCCTGGTGCTCGGGTTCACCCCTCCAGCGTCTTTTCTAACAATCTCCCCACTTGGAGATGTAAGCACTGTCAACATCCTGTTGCCTACAGTTTGGAATTTGTCCAGAGGATGAAATGGAAGGAGGAGGAACAATGAGAGACAAGTCCTAGGTGTTCGGACAGGCACATGTCACTCTAATTTCCAATCAGGAAGACGAATTGACCAATCAGGACCATTCTGACCATGGAAACAGAATAGGGCTTGAGGAAATCCCGCTGCTTTGTGGCCAGTTCCCATAAACACAAGTGGAAAAATGGAACTCAGGGGCACTAAAATTCACGAAACTGCAGAGTTGAAAATATCTATCACTGAAAAATGTCTTGAGGAAAGTCAGAGAAAAGGACTTGTAAGAAAGGGAGAATGGCAGGAAAGGGATTGGAAGAGTTAGAAAGGACTCGCCATTAAGCACATGAAAAGGGGCTGAATATCGCCAACGATGCTGCTGGCCAAAAACGGCGTATGCGTTTTTGCTGAATATATTCAAGAAAAGGGCATACGCCCTTTTTAGCCAACCAAAGAGGTGGGCATTGCAAATCTACACTACAAAGAAGTATCACTTTGCATCAGTCGGAATGGCCATCCTCATAAAGTGTAAAAACCAGAAATACAGGACAGGGCGAGGAGAAAAGGGAGCCCTGTGAGGCTGATGGTGGAAATGTAAATTGCCAGCAGCCACTCTGGAGAAGTGTATTGCGTTTACTAAAATATCTTACCAAATGAGCTACAGAGCATAGGGCACTTCCACTCATGGGCGTATATCTTGGGAAAAACAAAAATCGACAGGACACAGGCACCCCAGTGTTTACCGCCTCTCTTTTTAAAAAAGCCTCGACTTGGATACAACCTAAATGTCCTTGGAAGGAAAAAATGAATAAAGAAGATGTGATACTTATGTGGAGTGGAATATTACTCAGCCAGGAAATCAATGAAATAAAGCCAGTTGCAACAACTCCGGAGGAGTTACGTACGCTCATTCCAAGTGACATAAGTCAGAAAGAAAAAGACACATATCATAAGATATCACTTACAGGTGGAATAAAAAATGGCTACACATGAACTAAATTACAAAACAGGAACATAGTCAAATATGTAGAAAACACACATAAGGCTGCTAAACGGGAAAGGTGGGGAGGGGTGAGGCATTATCCAGGAGGTTGAAATTAGCAAAGATACCATTCCAAATACCAAATTGATAATCAACAAGGCCTACACTATACCTCAAAGAACTGCACTCAGCACACTCTAGTCACCAGAAAAGAATATATACGACTGGTAAGAATTTGAAAAAGAATTTATTGATGTCTCTCTGTAAGTGAATCAAGTGGATGTACAACAGCAAGAAACAGAGCTTTGAAAATCAGCTGTAACCAATTAATAATAAACTAAAAAAATGACAGTGAGAGAGAAATTCTTACAACTTTTGCTCAAGGGCTGTGATGCAACAAGATTGAACAAAGCTAGACCCACAGCTGGATGAGACATAAGGCTAGACACTGTTTGGGCTGAGAGGATTGGTGATGTTGGGCGCGCAAATGCAGGCCTTTTAAAGTAATCCTGCATGGTACCCATTCCATGGGTCCCAAATCTCCAGGTTCAGGGGAATCTTCCTACAGCTAAAACATGCATGGGAATCCCAGAAGATGGTACACCTTCTGATCAGGAAAGGTTTCTAAAAGGCACCTCATCTATTCATCTCCTGGTGCTCAGGTTCGCCACTCCAACTGCTTTACTAACAATCTCCCCACTTGGAGAATCAGCACCTTTAACACCCTTTTTCGCACAGTTTGCAATTTGTCTGGAGTATGAACGGGAAGAGGGGGAACCAATGAGAGACTAGCTCTCTTTGGACAGGCACATGTCACTCTAATTTCCAACCAGGAAGAAGAATTAACCAAAGGCTCAGCTTGCCCCAGGAACCAGAGTAGGGCCTGAAGCAATCCTGAGGTTTCATGGGCAGTTCCCAAAAAAGCAAGTTGAAAAATGGAGCTCAGGGGCACTGCAATTCACAAACCTTCAGGGTTATAAATGATAACTATCTTCCAAAAATATATTGAGGTAAGGCAATGAAAAGGCTTTGAAAGCAAGGTAGAATTGCAGGAAACAGTTTTCAAGAGGTAGATTGAACTCACATTTAAAGCACATGAAAAGCGGCAGAACTTCGCCAGTGATGCAGTTGGCCAAAAAGGGCGTATGCGTTTTTCCTGAATATATTCGGGAAAAACGCATACGCCCTTTTTGGCCAACCAAACAAGTGGGCAATGTAAATCAGCACTACAAAGAAGTCTCACTTCGCATCCATCAAAAGGGCCATCCTGGAAAAGTGTAAAAGCCACAAATGCAGGACAGGCCATGGAAAAAATGGATCCTTGTTACACTGATGGGGGAGATGTAAATTGCCAAAGGCCACTCTGGAGAAGTGTATGGTGTTTCCTAAAACATCTAAAAAACAGAGCTACAGAGCAAACCACACTTCCGCTCATGGGAGTATATCTTGAGAAAACCAAAAATCGACAGGACACAGGCAAACCAAAGTTTGGGGCTGCTCTGTTTACAAGAACCTCGTCTACGGCACAACTTAAAAATCCCAGAAAGAGAAAAATGGATAAAGAAGTTGTGGTACTTACGTACAATGGAATATCACTCAGCCATGAAATCAATGTCATAAGGCTAGTAGCAGCATAATGAGTCGATTTAGGTACGGTGATTCTAAGTGAAATAAGTCAGACAGAAAAAGAAACTTATCATAAGATATCACTTATAAAGGGAATGTAAAAATCGCTACACATGAACTGAAATACAAAACAGAACAGAGTCACACATTTAGAAAACACACTTATGGCTGCTTAAAGGGAAAGGTGAGTGGAGTGAGGCATAAAACAAGAGTTTGAAATTAGCACAGATACCGTTCCATAAACCATATATGTAATAGACAAGACCTACTCCTAGCTCAATAAACTGGACCCAACACACTCTATTCACCGCAGAAGAATATATCTGACTAGAAAGAATTTTAAAAACTATTTATTGATATCTCTTTGTAAGTGAATCAAGTGGGTGTAAAGCGGCATAAACACAGCAGTGAAAATCAGCTAAACCCCATTATAAAGGTAAATTACAAAAAAAAAAAAAAACAGACAGTGAAAGAGAGAGAAATTCTTACAAAATTCGTTCAGTGGCTGTGATGCAACCTGGATTGACCACATCGAGACCCACAGCTGGATGAGACATAAGGCTGGACACTCTTTGAGGCTGAGAGGATTGGTGAGGTTGGGTGAGTAAATGCAGACCCTTTAAAGTAATACTTCATGGCACCCATTCCATGGGTCCCAAATCTCCAGCTTCAAGGGAATCTTCCTAGAGATAAAACATGCATGGGAACCCAGAGGATGGTACACCGTGTGACCGGGAAAGGTTCCTAAAACCCACCTCGTTTTTCATCTCCTTGTGCTCAGGTTTGCCATTCAAGCCGCTTTACTAAAAATCTCCCCACTTGGAGAATCAGCACCTTTAACCTCCTGTTTCGTACAGTTTGCAATGTGTCCGGAGGATGAACGGTAAGAGGGAGAACCAATGATAGACTAGCTCCAGCAGTTAAGACTCTGTGCTCCCAATGCAGGGGGCCTGGGTTCGATCCCTGGTCAGGGAACTAGATCCCGCATGCATGCCGCAACTGAGATCTCACATGACGCAACTAAAGATCCCATACACTGGAACGAAGCTACCGTATGCTGCAACTAAGACCTGGTGTAGCCAAATAAATGTTAAAAAAAAAAAAAAAAAACAATACAAAAGAACCCGATTTATTTTCCTTACCTTCCAAACTGCCACTCTACAGTTGGCATGGTGTTGGAGATCATCTCTTTCCTCCTAAGCTTCTTTTGGAAGAGCGCCCTTTGAAAAGTTTAGACAGGCAATTGGAGTAGCAGGTGTACTTTGCTTAAATCTTTTACTGTGGATGGAACAGAGTCGTTTCTTTTGAACAACTCCTGATTTTGACATCCAAATTAGGAATACACTGGCTTGTTTAACCTGACTCTGCTACTATTTATTTAGTTCAGTGAGTTTTGTACTTCAAGGCCTTACTGTTAGAGGCCTGTGTCAGCTGTATAGAAATAGCACAGGCGTACCTAGATTTGAACCCTAGCTCCATGGCCTATTGGCTGTGCCATAAAGATGGCAGTTTCTGTCTCTGAGCCTCAAGTTTTTTCATCTGTACACAGATTCATAGGGCTAAGAATTAGTGTAAGTAAATTAGCATGAATGTAGCAGAGGTTCAAAAAGGATTTTTTCTTTCTCTTGCTCTAAAACAAATAAGCACTACATGTATACAGGCATACTTCAGAAGTATTGCAGGTTCAGTTCCAGACCACTGCTATAAAGCAAATATTGCAGTAAAGCAAGTCACATGAATTTTTTGGTTTCCCAGTGCACATAAAAGTTATGTTTACACTCTACTCCAGTCTATTAAATGTGCAATAGTAGTATGTCTGAAAAAACAATGTACATACCTTAATTTAAAGACATTTTGTTACTGAGAAAAGCTAACCATCATCTGAGCCTTCAGAGAGTTGTAATCTTTCTGCTGGTGGAGGATCTTGCCTTGATGCTGATGGCTGCTGACTGAGCAGGGTGGTGGCTGCTGAAATTGGGGTAGCCGTGGCAACTTCTTAAGATAAGACAACAGTGAAGTTTGCCACGTTGATTGATTCTTCCTTTCATGACGATTTTTCTGTAGAATGCAGACATGTTTGGTAGCATTTTACCCACAGTAGAACTTCTTTCAAAATCAGTCAGTCCTCTCAAATGCTGCTGCTGCTTTATCAACTAAGTTTCTATACTATTCTAAATTCTTCGTTGTCATTTCAACAATCTTAACAGCATCTGCCCAAGAGTAGATTCCATCTCAGGAACCACTTTCTTTTCTCATCCATAAGAAGCAACTCCTCATCTATTCAAGTTTTATCATGAAATTGTAGCAAGTCAGTCACATCTTCAGGCTCCACCTCTAATTCCAGTTCTCTTGCTGTTTCTACCATGACTGCAATTACTTCCTCCACTGAAGTCTTAAACCCCTCAAAGTCATCCAGGAGGGTTAGAATCAACTTCTTCCAATCTCCTGTTAATGTTGATATTTTGACCTGTTCCCATGAATCAGGAATGTTCTTGATGGCATCTAGAATAGTGACTCTTTTCCAGAAGGTTTTCAATTGACTTTGCCCAGATCCATCAGAGAAGTCACTATCTGTGGCAGCTATAGCCTTACAAAATGTATTTTTTAAATAATAAGACTTGAAAATCTAAACGACTCCTTGATCCACAGGCCGCAGACTGGATGTTGTGTCAGCACGCCTGAAAACAACATGAATCTCATTGAACTTCTCCATCAGACATCCTGGGTGACCAGGTGCAATGTCAGTGAGCAGTAATATTTTGAAAGGAATCTTTCTTTTATGAGCAGTAGTTTTCAACAGTGGGGTTAAAATATTCAGTAAACCATATTATAAACAGATGTGCTTTATTATTCCATTTATAGAGCACAGGCTGGGTAGATTTAGCATAGTTCTTAAGGGCCCTAAGATTTTCAGAATGGTTAAGTGAGCCCTGGCTTCAACTTCAAGTCACCAGCTGCATCAGCCCCTAACAAGAGAGTCAGCCTGTCCTTTGAAGCATTGAAGTAAGGCATTGACTTCTCCTCTCTAGCCATGAAGGTCCTAGATGGCATCTTCTTCCAGTAGAAGGCTGTTTCATCTACACTGAAAATCTGTTGTTTAGTGTAGCCACCTTCATTAATTATCTTCCTAGATCTTCTAGATAACATGCTACAGCTTCTACATCAGCTCTTGCTGCTTCACTCTGAACTTTTATGTTATAGAGATGGCTTCTCTCCTTAAACTTCATGAACCAACCTCTGTTAGCTTCATACTTTTCTTCTGTACCTTCCTCTCCTCTCTCGGCCTTCATAGAATTGAAGAGATTAGGGTCTTGCTCTGAGTTAGGCTTTGGCTGAAGGGAATGTCGTGGCTGGATTAATCTTCTATCCAGATCACTAAAACTTTCTCCATGTCATCAGTAAGGCTGTTTTGCTTTCCTGGAATAGCACTTCTGATTTCCTTCAAGAATTTTCCCTTTGCATTTACACTTTGGCCGACTGTCTGGTATAAGAGGCCTAGCTTTCAGACTGTCTTGGCTTTTGACATGCCTTCCTCAATAAGCCTAATCATTTCTAGTTTTTGATTTAAAGGGAGAGTCATGGGACTCTTCCATTCACTTGAACACTTAGAGGCCATTGTAGGATTATATTAATGGGCCTAATTTCAGATTGTTGTGTCTTAGGGAATAGGGAGGCCCAAGGAGAGGAAGAGAGATCAAGAAATGGCCAGTTGATGGAGGAGTCAGATCACACATATTTATAGATTGAATTTTCAGTCTTATGTGGGTACAGTTTGTGGTGTCTCAAAATAATTACAATGGTAACATCAGATCACTGCTCACAGATCACCATAACAAATACAATAATGAGGAAAAACTTTGAAATATTACCAGAATTACCAAAACATGCCCTAGAATCATGAAACGAGCAAATGTGGTTGGAAAAATGGCACCAATAGACTTGCTTAATGCAGGGTTGCCCCAAACCTTCAATTTTTAAAAACGCAGTAGCCGTGAAGTGCAGTAAAGCAAAGCACAATAAAACGAGGTCTGAGTGTATACCAAAGGCAAACTAGTTTTAAGTTTAGTGTCTGGCAGTTCTTCCAAACCAGTTTACTTTTGTAAACAAATCCCTTTCTTCTCTTAATTACTCCTGAGTTCACCTATTGACTGCCAGCAGGGGCCATGTTCTTAACGAAAACTTCTAACTGACTAATTTTACCTCATCCTGAACATTACATATCTTGTTTACACAGTCCGGTACTAAAGGTCATGTGCTTCTCTGTAATACCGTTCAGTGTGGTCAGAAAGTGTGCCAGCTCCTTAGGCTTCTGTGTCATAGGAGACATGAAATTAATAAAAGAACTTTTCTGGTTTCTTTCCTTCCTCCCTAGAAATGAAAGACAGATAATCTTCAAAATGTTTCATCAAATACGGCAAACACCATTTAAAATGAGCAGATTCCGCAAGGAAGTCCCCAGATATTTAATTTTTAAAAAAGGGAGGGTGTTAGAAGTGGCAGTCCAGGATGATAAGCTAGTTCTGATGCCTCCATTTCCCCAAAGCACTCATCAGATACTTGGAATGTAGAGCCACATGGGAATTTTAATGGTCACATAGGAAATGGGAGACCGGATCTTGGGTCTGTAAAGGCAGGGAGTTGGAGCTGAGATCCCTGCCTATGGCTTGACTCTTGAAGTCTATATGATCAGTGAAATGGGAAGGCTTGAAAAGAAATCTGTGCAACAACAAAGGGAGATATCAGGATAGTCTGCCTTGACCTTGTTTATGAGGTGATGGAGGAAAGAGAAATCTCCTTTGAGAATTTGTAACCACAGTCTTGCCCACGTAAGAGTTGGGAATTCAAATATATATACCACCTATGTGGTCTTAGAAACCTCAAACCAAGAAGTACAATGGTCTCCCATTACTGGTTTCCCTGCCTGCTTGGCAGATTTATGTACACATTTTTAATGGTGGAACAAGCTTTCAAACTAAAACCCTTAAAACTCCCACAGGGACACATCACCAGTTATTAGTGTACAGTAGAAAAATTAAACAACACTTGAGGAAGAAAGTCAGCAGAAACAAAAGCAGAATTTCACCACTTGGACTTTATTATTTGTATACAAGTAATTATAAAAATAATTATGAATAAAAATAATTATGTTTGAAGTGATTAGGAAAATAAGAATGAATTGGTAACATGAGTAAAGCAAGAGACTGCTAAAATAATCATGTAAAACTGAAAAAAAATATAGAACTCCTAGAAATGAAAAATGGAGCTGGTGAGATTAAAAAGTGCATAGCATGAATAGTTAGAGTTTAGACGTAGTAGAAGAGTTGAGTCAACTGCCAGACTGAGCAGCAGATGTTGAACAGAACATGGTGCATAGAAACAAAATGATAGAAAAATATGTAAGAGATGCGAAGGACAGAGCAATAAGATCTAACACTTGTCATCAGATTTCCAGAAGGAAGTAGTAGTGAGAATGAGGAGGAGGCAACATCTGAATGGCTGAGACTTTTCCAGAATTGGTAAATCACAAATCTCAGATTTAGCAAGTTCAGCAAATCCCCAATCAAGATAAATAAAAAGAAATCCACACATAGACTATTCATGGTAAAACTGCAGAACACCAAAGACAACAGCCAGAGAGAGATAGGTTTACTAACAAACCAGTGATTAGTAAATTGACAGCTAATTTACTAGTATAATTTACTAGCTGTTACTGCTAATTTACTAGAACATCAATAGGAGACAAAGAGAGCAGTATCTTGGAAGTTCTGATGGAAAACAACTGACAGCCTAAAGTCATTCAGTAACAAGGATGAAATAAAGGTAGTTAAGACTAACAAAAACAAACAAACAGATTTATGAAACCAAAATCAGAAGAGCTGAGGAAACTGGGATTTCTGACTAAATTCTAATGGTGAAGAACTAAACCATAATGAATATTCCTTCTCCTTCTCACCACCTGGTTCAGGGAAGTGCAAACATATTTCTTATCCAGAATGAGAAACGGACTCTGAGATACTGTGTATTCATAAATTAAAAGTTTCCTTTTTCACACTGTCTCTGACCCTGGGATTGGTTCCTGAGGCTTCATGATCTGTAGAAAGAGCACAAGTTTCATAGAAACTAACATGGCTTCAGATCTCTTCTCTGCCTCAAATCACACTCATAAGCTGTGGATTTTCAGCATCAGTTAACAGATGTGTTTCTGCTCAGCAGTGAAATGGGGTCCAAGAATGAAACATCCCAAAGTCATTGTGAGGATTAAACGATGTTTGCTAACCACCTGATGCATTAGAAGAAACAGGTGGTGGGAATATTAGAAGTGGTTATTGCTGTGGTGGCTACTTTTGCCCCTCTGCTCCTGCAATACTGAGGCCGCTTACATTTTCTATTCCTTTGTATCCCTATAATTATCACCATGTGTCTTACCATGGCTCTGCTTCTGGGAAAAATTAAGTATTATCATTATTATTGACAGGGCATGTGAGAACATGTTTATGGATCTCTGTTTCACTATAAAGCCTTTTTGGATTATAAGTGTTTTGCTAGGATGAGGCCAGTAGCAGGTAGTGATGTGAGAGAACTTGCAAGGCATTAGGAAGCAAAGACAAGAATTTTACAAATCAGGAAAGTTGTTGACTGCAAGTAAATGGATCGGGTTTTTGGAACAGTAGAGATTTAAGATCCAGCAAGATACAGTCTGAACTCCAGGCTAACCAGAACTAGTAGATCATATAAAAGGGACAAAGACACTAAAGAGAAAGGTTTAATGTGTCAAGAATGTTCATGATAATTAAAGTGAATATTGTTTTAACAGTACCTCCTATGCCTTTCGTCTATAGGCAGAGATTGATCCTTGAAGTCTGCTGGCTTGAGACTTAAGGATAGAGACTATTAGATGGGGTGACCATGTAATTGTCCAAACTGGGGCAGATTGGAGAATGAATGGAGCCTCTATTAGTTACACTGAGACAACAAGGGGCAGGCAGTAAACTGTTAACTGTATCAAATTAGAGACTATGTTCCCTCTACAACTAGAGCTTCTCTAGATGAAATGGGAACAGAGGTGTAAACAGAGATGAAGTGGGAATAGAGGATGAAAACAGATTAAGTAGGAATAGAGGATGAAAACAGAGACGAAGTGGAAACAGTAGGTGGAGACTTGCTGACATGAGGATTTATAGGGAGTTGTGGGGGTGATGGATATACTGAAGAGAAATGTTATATATGGGCTTCTTTCAATACGAGATCCTTGACACCATCTTTTAGGTGGGGTGACCTGCCAGACCCCAGTGCAGGGAGGAGCCAGAAGTAGCATTTTGTAGGCATCCCCACAGCTGAGCAGTCCTGGGAGGACAGTTTTCCATTTATCTACTGGCTTCTAGGGTAGGAGTGGTATCTGAGAAGAAGACAGGAGAGCTAACAGTGTTAGAATATAAAGCACATAATACTAGTGGGTCCTTATCAAGAGAAGAGTCAGTGGGTTTTTTATAATCCTTTGTTTAAAAAGTATTGTGGTTTGTATTGTGCTTTAGAAAGATATCAATAATGAATAAAGGGAGAAACTTTGTTTGAAAAGATGAGCTTCAGTTATTGATTATTTATGTGGAACACTTCATTCTTTGGCAAAGGTGGCAAATGTTCTTTTTGCCCTTTTTTGAGGCCTTTGCTGTCATTATTATAGCCACTGGCCACATGTGGCTGCTATTGAGTATGGAAATACTCTCCAAGTTGGGATGTGCTACAAGCATAAAATACTGCATTTCAAGACTTAGGATGAAAAAAAGAATGTAAAATATCTCATAACTTTACATTGATTATATGTTGAAATGACAAGATTCTGGATATGTTGCATTAAGTAAAAATGTATTATTAAAATTAATTTGACCTGTTTCTTTGTACATTGTTAATGTGGTTATTAGAAATTTTAAATTATACTTGTGTATTGCATTATATTTCTTCTGGACAGCACTGTTCCAGATTATAAATGTACTCTTAAATTTTTAATATATTATATTTTTTAAATAGTCACATTTTCTTTATATATATATTTTTTATTGAAATATAGTTGATTTACAATATTGTGTTAATTTCTGCTGTACAGAAAAGTGATTTAGTTATATATATATATATATATATATATACACACACACATTCTTTTTTTAATATTCTTTTCCATTATGATTTATCATAGGATATTGAATATAGTTCTCTGTGCTGTACAGTAGGACCTTGTGATTTATCCAGTTCTATATATAAAAGCTTCCATCTGCTAAACCCAACCTCCCACTCCATCCCTCTCCCACCCCCTCCCTCTTGGCAACCACCAGTCTGTTCTCTATGAGACTTTTTGTGTTTCATAGATAGGTTCATTTGTGTCATATTTTAGATTCCACATATAAGTGATATCATATGGTATTTGTCTTTCTTGTTCTGGCTTACGTCACTTAGTATGATAATCTCTAGGTCCATCCATGTTGCTGCAAATGGTATTATTTCATTCTTTTTTATGGCTGAGTAATATTCCATTGTGTATATGTACCACATCTTCTTTATCCAGTCATCTCTCGATGGATATTTAGGTTGTTTCCATGCCTTGGCTATTGTGAATAGTGCTGCTGTGAACATAGGGGTGCATGCATCTTTTTTTTTTAACATCTTTATTGGAGTGTAATTGCTTTACTATGGTGTGTTAGTTTCTGCTTTATAACAAAGTGAATCAGTTATACCTATACATATGTTCCCATATCTCTTCCCTCTTGTGTCTCCCTCCCTCCCACCCTCCCTATCCCACCCCTCTAGGTGGTCACAAAGCACCGAGCTGATCTCCCTGTGCCATGTGGCTGCTTCTCACTAGCTATCTATTTTACATTTACATATTTTACATATATACAGTAGTGTATATATGTCCATGCCACTCTCTCACTTTGTCACAGCTTACCCTTCCCCCTCCCCATATCCTCAAATCCATTCTCTAGTAGGTCTGTATCTTTATTCCCGCCTTACCCCAAGTTCTTCATGACCTTTTTTTCCCTTAGATTCCATATATATGTGTTAGCATACAGTATTTTTTTTCTCTTTCTGACTTACTTCACTCTGTATGACAGACTCTAGGTCCATCCACCTCACTACAAATAACTCAACTTCGTTTCTTTTTATGGCTGATTAATATTCCATTGTATATATGTGCCACATCTTCTTTATCCATTCATCCGATGATGGACACTTAGGTTGCTTCCATCTCCTGGCTATTGTTAATAGAGCTGCAATGAACATTTTGGTACATGACTCTTTTTGAATTATGGTTTTCTCAGAGTATATGCCCAGTAGTGGGATTGCTGGGTCGTATGGTAGTTCTATTTGTAGTTTTTAAAGGAACCTCCATACTGTTTTCCATAGTGGCTGTATCAATTTACATTCTCACCAGCAGTGCAAGAGTGTTCCCTTTTCTCCACACCCTCTCCAGCGTTGTTTCTAGATTTTTTGATGATGGCCATTCTGACTGGTGTGAGATGATATCCAGGTATATGCCCAGGAGTGGGATTGCTGGATCATATGGTAGCTCTACTGTTAGTTTTCTGAGGAACCTCCATACTGTTTTCCATAGTGGCTGCACCAGTTTACATTCCTACCCACAGTGTAGGAGGGTTCCCTTTTCTCCACATCATCTCCTCTCCAGCATTCGTTATTTGTAGAGTTTTTAATGATGGCCATTCTGTAAAATAGTCACATTTTCTAATGGCATAGCCCAGTGTCAGGAATGTTTCTTCTTAATTTCTCATTGTTTTATCATGGTTTCTAATACTTTATGTTTTTAGTTTTCAAAAGCACTTGCTGACTGTAAAGCACTTAGAACCATAGACCAGTAGAATACTTTTGAGGTGGAAGAGGGATTTAGAGCTGTTCTAACACTCTCAGTTTAAAAGGGAAGATCCTGAGGCTTGTAGGTATATGTACCTTCCTTAAAGGCTACAGTTATTTAATAGGAGAAGCCCACCATTGAGAGAAATCCTGGGTGCTTCCTTTTGTAAGGCAGAAAATTACCTCATTAAAGTTATCCTCTTTCAAATAATTTATTTCTCTTTGGTATATACCAGTGGTTCTTAACCTGGGTTGAGTTTGCTCCCCAGTGGACATTTGGCAATGTCTGGAGATGATTTGGTTGTCACAGCTGAACTAGATGCTACTGGCATTTCCATGGGTAAAGGAGAGGTCAGGGGTGCTGCTAAATACCCTACAAGGCACAGGATACACTCTTGTACTTTTAGAACTTTTTAATCCTGGAATTTTTCAGAGTATGTGTTTGAACTATTAAACCTTTATTTTAATTCTGCTAGTAGACTACTTCTAGGATAAGGAGTAAACTTCTGGGCCTTGAAGTTTGAGAGATGTACAAAATTTGAAGATGATTCAGAAGATACTTACAAAGGTAAATTAAGGAGAGTAAAAGAGAAGGATAGTTTAAAATACATAAATTATTAAATTTTATAGAATTTGAGAAATGAGTTTATGACTTCAGCAATAAAACCAAGAATTAGGCTTCAGTTGTGTTATGAAGAGTTAGTTCTCTTTAAAGATGAGGAAGAATTTCTAGAGAAAAATGGTTATTAAACACATTGTAGAGAACCAGGGAGTCTTCTGGCCAGGTAAAGCAGTAAAGGGAACATGGAATGGCACACTTTGGATTTTGTGACTAGGATCCCTGGTAATAAGATGGAGCTCCTATCTGATGGTTACTTGACATCGGCCTTTTGGAGTGAGAAAGGAAGATGGGGTATGTAGCTACGGATAAATATGACATTCAGATATAAAAGTGCAGCGTTTGTCTTCCTAGAATGTTTTTGTTCAGGGCCTCCTGACAAATGCACACATATTTTCAAAATGTAGCTAAAATACTATTTCCCCAATGAAGTCCTTTCAAATTCCAAGTAGCAATTCCCTCCCTCATCCCTGTGCTTCCATACCACCTTCTATATATCTCTTTTAAAACATTTATCATATCATATTGAAAAGACCATAGTGAAGTTTTCAATTTAGTTTATTTAATTTTTTCAGTAATACATTCACATGATTCCAGAATGAGAAGTGCCATGGTCATACATTTGTCTCCCACCTACCCTTTTCCCTCCTGTGCACAGATGCAGGTAACCGGGTTATTGTGTATCCTTCCAAATCATCTTTACGCATGTATAAGCAAAGTGAACATGCAGTCGTATTTTCCTTTTTATCCAAAGGATTTCATATTGTGTCACTATCCCTATTAAGCTGATGGTCAACAGGTATTTGTTAAATGAATGAGTATACTAGTAAGACAGTGTTTTGTTTGTTTGCTTATTTTTTAACTTTCCTTATCCCAGGGGATCCTTCTGTGGCCTTAGAAGAGGTAAACTAGATTGGGGTCACAATTAAAAATTGTCTCCAGTCCTCTTACCAAAGAAGAGTTGAGTGCTGATAGATCACAGCTCCAGCCTTCTAAAGGACTCTGACCTTTCCAGAAAGCAGAGGCTCTGATCAGAGTAATGCAGTCTAACCAATATTATAAGAAGATGTAAATTTTCTCGACCATGGAGCTAACCAAATGATGGAATTAGTTATCAAGACAGAATGTTAGATTTCTTGTTAGAGAGGAAAGTATCTCATGTGCCTAGAGTAACTCTGATGTAAATGTGCTTAACAGTAAAAGTTATAGCCTCTCTTATTTCTGTGACTCAGTTTTCAAAAAGATTTGCAAAAGTACAATAGTGGAGTTTTAAAGATATTTTAGATCATTTAGGTAGATGTTCTCTTCCTACTGATACTTCTTGTATTAAAGAAAAAAAGACTCAGAAAAAAATGAATAACTTAGCAGGATCCATAAAGTTCTGACAGGTTCAAATCAATTCACATCAGACAGGAAGTAATCATATGAGATGACATATATTTTCCCTAGAAACAAATTCCCTGGGGACAAGTTTTCAAAATCTGTGAGCCTCTTAGATAAAAACAAGTTGTTTTACATGATAAATGAGATACATCAAACTGCCAACTATGTTGTACACTGAAACTAAGTTTAATTTACTTATGTTACTGTGAGTTTGCTATTTGTTCTAAGATATTGATAAAACAAATGATCACAACTGCAGTAGCAAAGACAGATGAAATTGTATGAAAATAAGTCAGCAAGCAGGGACATCAGTGATCCCTTGCAAACTAATGACTAGATTTTCATCTGGCAGTTGAAAAACAAAGCTCATTTTGAGGCATAATTTAAATGGTTTTCAGGTCCTGTGTCTTTTCAGAAAGTATTATCTCTCACAATGGCATGTTAAGAAAAATGGCGCTTAGTTTCAAGGGAGATGAAGTTTAATCTTGGCTTTGCTGCTAAAGAGCTGCGGGGTTCATTCAAGTCCTGACCGCTGATTTTCAGCCTTAAATGAGGGGAGCGGATGATAATTTGGTGTATGTTGTTAAGATCCCTTTCAGCTATGAACTTATTTCAGTAAAAAGGGGAAAATAAAAAGAATGGTTATCTGACCTCCTTAATCATGGGTATTTTATGGCATGTGAGTGAAGTGGTAGTAATTATGGGATCTCTGGTTGATTGAAAATCAGGACATAAAAAATTTGAAAGCTTTGACATACGTACTTTGGTTTCTTTTTCTACAAAACAAGATGATATCACCTTAACAAGTAATGTCTATCAATTTAGTTTACTACTTGAATATTTTGTGTTAGCTTGGCATTCTTTTTTTTTTTAAACTCTGGCAACTTGCTGAGCGCTTTATTTTGACATATGGTTATAAAACTTGTGGTGATCAAAATATAATATAGATTTGTGGGCTGGCTGCCATCCTGAAAGGAAACACCCATTAAACTTTTTTCTGGCTTGTACCCCTAATGATTGATTGCACCGATATACAAGTGAAAGTCTTCACATATTTTCAGCATTTTGGCCATTTAAATTTGGAGTAATAATAATCATTTTAACTGCTCACCTAGATAGGAAAGATAATAAGGTGTCTTTCTTTGGGTTAATATGTATGTTTCATATATAAAATGTAATCTAATAAACTTTGGATAGTTTTGACTAATTTAGAATATGATGTCCAGGACAAAACTTGGGTCTTTATGTGCTTTCTAAAGAAATTAACCAAGGTATTAGAGCAAAAATGTCCAAAGAAGGAGGAAAAACACCAGTGAAATGGGAGACAAACGCCTGCAGAAGTGGCCTGCAGTCTTCAGAGATGAAATTTCTTACTTAAAGCATGGGCCATCTGTTTACCAGCCTTATTGCTCTCCTCAGGCCTCAGAAGAAAGCCCTTCAAGAAGAGGGCTGTTACCTTTAACTCAATAATATTAACCGATCTTCTCTCTGATGTTACAATATTCTTACCTAATTTTTTTTCTAAACCACTGTACAGACTATCATGAGGAAAAGAGACTCTTAAACGGTAAGTCATATACATTTATAGTAAAAAATGAATCATATTCACATGACTGTGTACAATATTGCCTCACAGAATTATTTGGGGTATTTAGATATTTTTTTATACAAAGGATGTGTTTACTTGCCTAAGCTTAGAGGATTTGGCAGAGAACTTTGTAGACCCTTATTGCAGCCCTCCTTTTTTTATCTTTATATATTGATGTTTTTATTTTATAGGATAGATTTTTTTCAGGAGTGTAATTACTGTTTACATTCTTTTTTTATATAATCTTTATCGGAGTATAATTGCTTTACAACGTTGTTAGTTTCTGCTGTACAACAAAGTGAATCAGCCATATGCATACATATATCTCCCCATATGCCCTCCCTCTTGAGCCTCCCTCCCACCCTCCCTTTCCCACCCCTCCAGGGGGTCAGAAAGCATCGAACAGCCCTGACTCTTACCATAATCCCTTCTATAACATCCCTGAACATGTGTTCATCTGCCCTCAGCTTGAATACTCATGGTGACTAGGAGTTCCACCCTCAGAGGCCAGGCTGAACGTGTCCCTCCCTCAGGCACGGGGTGCTCTTCCAGTGTCTACACAGATGCTGAGCAGCTAGCCTATTAATCTCCCCTCCTCTGGGCTCGGCAGCTCTGGCTTCCTCAGCCGTTCAGTATGACTTGGAATTATGACTGACACTGCCATTAACCCCCAAAAAAATTTGGTATGACACTTACAAAATGTACGGGGCTACTCTGACTGAACCGTATTACTAATGTATGTTTAAAAATTGGGGTTTTTTCCCTCCCTGTTTGCACAAGAAAGTTATAGAAATTCAGCTAATAAGCTGGATTGCCAGATGAATTACCTTTCTTTTTTAACTAGAAAAGATTGTCTTATTGTAGACTACTTTATGCAATTTGTGATGTAACACCTGAAGTTGTTTGTCTGACAGTATCACTGATAGTATCTTTGGAGCTCTTCTGTGTTCTCAGAGTTTCCGAAAACAATGAGAAAACCAGAGCCTTGAAAATGCGATGTAGAGGACTTCGCTGGTGGCTCAGTGGTTAAGAATCTGCCTGCCAATACAGGGAACACTGGTTCAAGCCCTGGTCCGGGGAGATCCCACATGCTGCGGAGCAACTAAGCCTGTGAGCCACAACTACTGAGCCTGTGCTCTAGAGCTCATGAGCCACAGCTACTGAAGCCTGTGTGCCTAAAGCCCGTGCTCCGCAACAAGAGAAGCCATCGCAATGAGAACCCCGTGCACCACAATGAAGAGTAGCCCCCGCTCGCCACAACTAGAGAAAGCCCGCGTGTAGCAACGAAGACCCAATGCAGCCAAAAATAAATTAAAAATTAAAGCTTTAAAAAAATAAAAATATAAAACTTGATGCTGGGGCACATCCACAAGAATGTCTAAAATGAAAAAAGACAGAATACCACGTGTCAGCAAGGTGGTGGAACAACAGGGCTCCCATACACTTCTGGTAGAAAGTGTAAATTGGTATGACCACTTTGGAAAACTGTGTAGCAGTATTTACTAAGGCTAAACATATACATGTCCTATATACCTACCAGAAGTGTAGATGGATGTTCTTTAAGAATGTATATGTACATGTACAAGAACATTTATAACAGCACTATACATAATAGCTAAAAACTGCCCAAATGTCCATCAACAGGAGAATGAAAGATTCCGGTATATGGTATGTTCGTACAGTGTAGTAATACACAGTAATAAAAAGGAACAAACTACTGGTACATTCAGCATCCTGGATAAAATCTCAGAAAGCTCCAGACCTGATTTATTGTTTACTATTAATCATGCTGATTTGACATTAACTGAAACGTCTATAGAGCTGGACCAAAAAAGCCAGACCAAAAGAGAACATATTTTATGATTCTATTTTTTATAAAGGCCAAATGTAGGCAAAAACTAATCATGATGTTAAAAGAATAGTGGTTACCTTTGGGGGAGGGGTGCTGAGTGGAAGTGGGCACAGGGAGGTGCTGGCTACAAGAGTATGTTTTACTTATGAAAATCCATTGAGTAGTACATTTATGACTTGTGTCCTTTCATAATATTTCAATAAGAAGTTTACTGAAAAGATGGGGGAAAAAACGAAAAATGCTACATGGATGAACTGTAGCTATTTTGTTTGTTTTTCTTTGTGAAGACATGTTTCCCAAGAGCCAAGTGACAGATCCACTTGCCAAAGAAGGGCCTAGTTCTCCAAGGTATGCGTTCTTGTTTTACTTTTTTAAAGCGTAATCAGTTCTACACCAAAATATACACGTTAAAAATATGGCTCTAAGTTTGATTTATTGCTTATTATATTAATTATGCTTCTTTTTTTTAACATCTTTATTGGGGTATAATTGCTTTACAATGGTGTGTTAGTTTCTGCTTTACAACAAAGTGAATCAGTTACACATATACATATGTTCCCATATCTCTTCCCTCTTGTGTCTCCCTCCCTCTCACCCTCCCTATCCCACCCCTCCAGGCAGTCACAAAGCACCTTTGACACAACAACTGTAGTGCCTAATTTATCAGGCATTGCTGGAGAATGAGCTGTTCCATAAATATGAATTTTTAACATAACTGAAGTTTAACCCATTTTAAACACCACAACTTTAAAAAAGAACTATTTTTTCTGATTATAAAATATACATTCATGGTAGAAAACTTAGAAAATACAAAGAAATACAAAAGAAAGTGATAAAATCAGTTGTAATCCCATCAACCCTGGATATAGACTCTTAATATTTGGTTTATTCCACACAGTTTATTCATGTCATACCTATTTCCATACTATCTTATTTTGTTAATATGGTGTTACAGTATATTCTATGATCAATTTCCTATGTCATGAAAGATTCTGCAAAAGCATTTTTTGTCTGTATTCTATCATATGATGGAAATTGATCATAGAATATCCATAATTTATTCAACTATTCTATTTTTTGTGTGTCTAGTTTGCTTTATCAGTTTTTAATGGAAATCCTTCAGAATGTATTGTACCCTGTCTTAGTAAATTAAGCAATTCATGTATATTTTTGTTAATGATATTTCAGATGCCCTTAGGGTTATGTGTGTTATTTGTAGTCTTTCTCTTACCACCTCTCCCCCTATTGTGAGTCTATAACAGCAGCTTCCGGCTCTACTTGTTATACCTGTTAAATTATTTCATACTTAATTTTAAGTTAAGGGCCTCAGGATACCTCCTAGCATTCACATTGGGGGCCTGTATACAGGTAGTAAGTGCAAAAACAGAATCAATTTGATCAATAGCTATTACAAAACCAAAGACTTAGTTTTTCCTTAAGCTTTTACTGTTGACCATTAAGCATCCTTGGTGAGTTAATTTCTTGAGGAGTAATAATATATTTGTGATAGGGAGGAGTGAAGGTAATAAGCATGTAGATTTTGTCATGCTCCTTCAGAAAACATGTTGTGTTACTGCTCTGATAAAAGGAATTTTAGATGTGTAAACTTTATAAAAAGTGCCTTGTCAAGGATGTTGTTTGTTTTTATCCAAGTCGGAATATATGGAAGTATAAGTATTTTAAATTGAGAAATAATTGCTTTATTATTTATTTCATGGTAACACCACTGATTATTTAGAAAAAAACTTTATCTAGAGAAATATATCTCTCACTGTAGATTTTGAACTATATGTTTTAAATCATGTATTTATTGTGTCATATTTTATATTTATATATTTTTAAATTATATATTTAATGATTTAATATGTTACTGCACATGATTATTTATTCTTTTTAAAATATTTTACAGCTACGACTGGTTCCAAACAGACGCTTTAGTCACCATTGTTAAACAGAAGGTAAACACATTTTTAAGATCAGAAAAAACAAAAAAGTAAATAATAAATGTTAGCTATGTGCAGGTGTACTTTTCTAAGAGCTCTTCTTGTATTAACTTACAGCAACTCTATGAACTAGATCCTTTTGTTACCCCTATTTTACAGATGAGGAAACAGAAATTAAGTAATTTACCCAAAGTCACATGGTAAGTGGCAGATCTAGCGTTTTGAACCCAGGCAGGCTGGCTCCATAGTATATGCCCTTAATAACCATGCCATAGCATCTTAGGGAAAAAATAGCCTAGGAAGAAGCATATTTTATGTGCTCTTCTGTGATTTTTTTTGTTTGTGTTTAAGCATGGATAACAGCAGTGAGAGTCCCAGTTTAACTTCACCATACAAACTAATTTCCTACACTTAAATTGGAATTCAAGAGCCAGGAGAGGCTGTACTGCTGGAGCTTAGTATGCTTAAGCCACTAACGGGGTTCAGTTAATGCCCTCTGAAAACTAAAATTAAGGAGTTAATTCATTCACTAAGTGTTTATTGAATCCCTGCTTCATTTTCAACACCATCGTAGAATTCAGGAATCTAATGATGGGCCAGATTCATAGAGACTGAACTCTCACCAGGCTTACAGTCCAGCTGGGAAATCAGATAAATAAGCAGGCAACTTACAACATCTCCAGACACATCCTCCAGCAACTGGCAAGGTTCCCACACTTAAGGAACAGTGGAGATTTAAAGACAAGTTCTGGCAGCTGGGAATTTCTGAGAACTCATGCTACTTCTGTAGTAGCAGAACCACATCTGAGCTGGTGAGTGCCTCCTACTCCTGCAGCAGGATTTGATGGCTCCGCAGAAGTGACCAGCCTCTGCCTGAAAGAGTCAAGAGGCCCAGAGAGGCACTGCTTGTCCCGCCTTCCACTGCCTCTCGGTATTGTCTCCTAACCAGGCAGTCCTGAACCAAGAGGACAGGGCCTGGCGAGGTTGGGGTCTGTGTGCTCTCATTGGTGATATCAGTGAAGCGCAGAGGATGGATGATTAAGGGAAGGGGGAAGGTTTCTACATGGAATAATGTATTCAGAGTATGGCGTAAATGATAGACATCAAAATAACTTGCACCAAAACTACGTAGAAACTAGAGACAACTAAAAATTTGTTAGTGAATTTATTATTATTATTATTATTTTGATAAGCTGAGCTTGAGGTGTTATTTGCACAGTGTCACATAATAGTGGGAAGATAAAAATGAACACAAATATCTTGGCTTCTTTTTTTTTTGGAAGAGGAATTTTTTTTATTACATCTGTATTGGAGTATAATTGCTTTACAATTATGTGTTAGTTTCTGATTTATAACAAAGTGAATCAGTTATACATATACAAATGTTCCCATATCTCTTCCCTCTTGTGTCTCCCTCCCTCCCACCTATCTTGGCTTCTTGTCTGATTCTAACTGTTTTTTCCAAATTATTTATCCAACAAATATTTGAGCACCTCCTTGGTGCTGAGCAATATTCTGAAAACAATATTCTGCCCCTACACTTAGAACTTAAAGACGAGCATGTAAGGTAGACATTAAGCATAGACAAATGCATAGTTAAAATTGTGATATATGCTTTGAAGGAGAAGAACTGGGTTGTATGAGAGAGCAAAAAACAGGAATAATGTGTATTTAGCTGGTGGGTTCTGTAAATAAGTATCATATGAACTTCCACCGATCAGCTTAAAAGTAGAATAATAGGAGTTTGGTGCCAAGTTTACTTTTTAATCTTTCTCTTTTCGATTTCCATTTAAGGATATCAATTTAGACTCCGTAATAGGTGATCACCGGGATGATTCCTTTAGAGCAGAAACAGTTATCAAGGATTATTCATATCTTATACATATTGGTAAGTACCTTATTCTGTATTAATGGAAACAAATTTTGTTTCCTTTAGGTATAGTAGTTACTGGTGTAGAGTCTCGGTACCTATAATATTTTATGTGCCATTGTCATTTTGGTTTGTCATTTCTGATTTTTTTTTTTGATATTTCTTTATACTAAGGAAAGTGCTAGCAAATGGCAGTACAACCTCACTTTTCCCAAGTTTAAACAATTAGGTGCGATCAAAATCAATAATCATATGAAATACTTGTTGGCCCAGCTTTGTAAGACTGTAACTTAATACCTACAAATAAATCTCCGGAGGCCTGCCTGTCATGTGCTCCCGCTAAGTAGGCATCACCAGGCGCTGTTCTATCAACCTGTCTCTTGCCAGCCGCAAGGTTATACTGTACCCCTCACCTGCCTGTCCCTTCATGGGCAAAGACCTACCATACAGTTCACTTCTGTCTGTTTTAAGAGGTTACAGATCTATCAGAAAGAAATCAGGACTAAACTCTAGAATCAAGGTAGCAGATTCTTAATCCATTTCTCACTCGTAATGACTCTAGGAGTTCATCCTTTTCTCCTTTAAAGAAGGTAATGTTATTCTAGTTAGAAAGTAGAAATGAAACAAACCAAAACAGCAAGAAGAATACTGTATTTTAAGCACACATTCTTATGTAAAGAACGTTTCATTTACTTTTGCAAAACAGAGACTGAAATTCTCCAGGCCTCAGATGACTCGTGATTCAGCTCATGGCTTTACCATATTAATGAAGGACCTTCAGTCCTGAATTTGATTGGAGTTGTTAAATGCTTTTTCTTTCTTATTTCCCCCCCATTCACTAATCAACCTCAAATCTTAAACATTTCTTCTAGAAATACATGCTACCCTATTTTTTGCTAGCATAAGATCTAATATATATTGTCTCTTAGGGAGAATTTTAATCAAAAACTCAGATGTCTAGAAAAATATACATTATTCATTAGCTCTGTCATGATTTTTCTTTAAGACCTATGTGTCAGCATTTACTATGTTTCAAATACTTTATGGCTAGTTCTGTTCACACTGTAGCTAACTGTATCTTACACATATATAAAAAACAAACAAAAATTCCACAGTCAAAAATGTGATACTCCTGGTTGCTAATATTAGATCAGAAGGACTAAAATAATGCAGAATCTTAAGTTCCACATACCTATATTAACACAGTGAACTTTAGAGCAGATGTTTGTAAAAATACTTCTTGCATCACCCCCTTCTGGAATGAAGTTCCATAATAGCAGGGATTTTTCTCTTTTACTAACTGTGATAACTGTAACACCTGGAAAGTGCATAACACATAATTTTCCAAATTATTGGAAAATGCCCAATAATTTTCTTTTTCAATAACTGAATGAATATTCAACTTAGAGAACAGTAAGAAAGGAAACACTGAGCTAGACCCAGTCCTGGCCTGTATTCACACACGCACATGCACACCCTGGAGTATGTGTGTTTCACGTGCTATCTCTCCCTGCCTTGCTCCTGTCTTGGTTTGTAGCATTGTCAATCTGGGACTGTCCTTGCACCAGTGTGGGTTATCCACCTGTGGGCAATTGAGTAGTTACTCCTTAATTAATAGGGAGAGAAATGGAAAAATTGATGATACATATTTAAGTAATTTGTCTCAAAATATTGTATACAGTGTTTTGGTTGTGTTCAGTTTCTTTCTTTTGATTTCTCAGGATATGTTTGAGAGATTTGAAATGGTGCATGAAAGAACCATTTAAGTGATCTTATATGGTGTTTGTAGACTATAGGAACTGAAGTTGGATCTTAACTGAATTTTTTTTTTTTCTCCAGCCCTAAGTCATGAAATTCAGGAAGACTTTTCTGGTAAGCTACCAAAAATAATTTATCTATGTACATATACACACACACATATACATACACACACACATGGGGGGGACAGCATTTGTCTTATTATTCATTTGTATATTTTCATGTTGCAGACAAGGACATGATGTTTTCTATACAAGCAAATACATTAATTTTTAAATGTACTCTTTTCCCTCTGGTTTCAGTTCCTCTCACGCCTTTTTTCTTTCCCCTTTTTCATCTCATCTCTTTGCCCTTTGCTTTTCCTCTCCTTAGCAAAAAAAATCCTGTCCCCATTCTTCCTTCCGGCCCTACTCCTGACATGCAGCTTGTAGAAATATACTTGACCAGACCAGACAAATTTTTCTTAGGTGTATATATTCAAATATTTGATATTGACAGAGCACATAAAATTATGAATATTTCTGCATGCAAATACACAATGTGGATTTTACACAGCTGTTTAACAATAGAAGACATCAGAGAATGGTGGCTTCTTGTTTTTTTGTTTCTCTTTAGCTTTATTGAAATATAATTGACAAAATTACAATATATTTAAAGATTTAAAGTGTACAACGTTATGATTTGATAAAGGTATATGCTGTGAAAAGATTCACACAATCTAATTAATTAACACATCCATCACCTCACATATTTACCTTTGTGTGTGTGTGTGTGTGTGTGTGTGTATGCATATGAACACAAGTTCTGTTGTCTTAGCAAATTTCAATTATATAAGACAGTGTCATCAACTGTTATCACCATGTTATACATTAGATCCTCAGACCTTAATTATCTTGTAGCTAAAAGTTTGTACCCTTTTATCAAGCTCTCTCTATTCCCCCCTCCCTCTGCCCCAAGTCATGGCACTATTTTGCTACTCTCTGTTTCTATGAGTGTGACTTTTTTTTTAAATTCCACATATAAATGATACCATGCACTATTTGTCTTCTCTGTCTCATTTATTTAACTTAATATAATGCCCTCTAGATTTATCATATGTCATTGCAAGTGGCAGAATTTCCTTCCTTTTTTAAGGCTGAATAATATTCCATTCTATATTCATATATACATGTGGTTTCTTGTTTTAAAGTACTGTCAGAGTACCTTACACCGGTTCTATACCTTCCCTTTTCTTTATACCATAGTAAGTTCTATAAATTGTATAATTTAAGCTCTTTAAAGTCAAGGACTTCTTATGTTTGTTAAGCTTCAAATCAGTGCTCATTGAATTGAATTTATTTGATTAATCTGTGTTTAAAAGTTGTAAAATTGCTACTGAATTATGTGTTTACAGTGAGGAAGGACAGATTGTTTCTAAAGACAAAAAGAAATATACTTTAGATCTTTAAAAGCACATTCAATTCATAAAATTTAATCAATTTTAAAAGTTTATTTTATTACTGTACTCATGTATTCTAAACTATTTTAAACTCCAAAAATAAAAAAAGAATCTAAAAGATTTTTAATTATCAAAGATTGACATGCACTTTATTGGGATTCATTCTCCTGAAGCTTTTTCTATGTTTATTAGGCTCAATATTGGTTTACTGAATTCACTCGTAAGAACCCCTCAGATCCCAAGAACTGTTTAAAGAGTATAAATTACATTTGCTTTTGTGGATCCATTCAATGGCTAATTTGTATATTTAAGGGTTTCTTTTAAGCTATGTGTTAATTAGTTGCCATGGCTCTATTTGAGCTTGTATGAAAACTAGCATTATGTATTAGTTTGGCCCTTGATAAATTAATTTGAAAGAAGTTAATCTGAATCTAACGTAAACTGGATTTAACACCATATAAGGCATAAACAATTTTGTTTATGAACAAAATTGAACATGTACACAAAATTTTACTTATCTCACAAATGCTCAGTGTCATTCATATCTGATTGGGACATGTGGGTTGTTTGAGAAAGATTGGTTTAAAAGTAAAACCTTATATTTAATATCAATGAATACAAATGGAATTTATCTTCTTTTCAGTGTGAGTTGTTGAGAATGTGGGAAAAATAGAGATTGTCCTGAAGAAAAAAGAGAATACTTCTTGGAAATGCCTTGATCATCCCCTGGAGAATCATAATTCACTTATTCCAAAGAAAGATACAGGTAGGTTGTGCTATTATTTTGAGTCCTGGGTTAATGAAAATGTTGTGTCAGTGGCTCAGTTGTATCAGAGTTTGGATGGCCACTTGCAGTGAGCCAAAGGGTCCTTGTATCTCTCTCTAAGGAGTTGAAAAGGGACATTGTGTCTGTTATCCTCCTTTTTTTTTTAAAAGCAGAAATTAAATTTCTGACTCTGCTATCTAATGTTTAGACATAACAAAGATCATTAGGTAATGATACCTAAATGGAGAAACCCACTCAAACTCTTGTCCAACCATTCACTCCTTGAGGTTTTTTTTTTTTTTTATAAAAAGGTGCAAAAACAAGTTAAGTTTATGTCTTGTCGGCACATCTAGTATTTTTCTGTTAGAGAAGGCATATTTACTGTCTCTCTGCTTACCTAAACCAGTTTCTGAGTTTATTCCTAAAGGATGATACCATTCATTTCCTTCCTTTCTTTATTTTTTAAAGCTTTTTATGTAACTATAACATTTATAGGCAAAGGTGCATTTTACAAGTGTTCTACTTGATGAATTTTCACAAAGTGAATGCACTCCATATTTTCTCTTTGGAAACTGGTAGTATTTGCCTCTTCCAGGTGTTTTGAAATTTCACGGTTTGATATACCTTAATGGGGGGTCTGCTTTCAACTTCTGTGCCAAATATTCATCCTCTTTGTTAATATTTCCATTATGGAAATTTAAGACCCTCGGACCTGGGGAATACTGATATTTCTTCCCTCCATGGTCTGTGCTTAGTTTCTAGAAATAGTCTTACATTAAGCCTTCTTAACCAGTTCTCTAATTAGCTTGTCTTTTCTCTCTCATTTTCAATTTTGTCCTTTTCTTCTACTTTTTGGGAGATTTCTTCAGCTGTGTCTTCCAGCTCTGCTGTTGTGTTGCTCATTTCTACTCTCATATTTTTAACTTTGGAGAACTCTTTTGATTTTTGTTCCTTTGTTCTAGCATCCTATTTTCTATCTTCTCTTTTTTAGAATTATAGTGTTTGAGAGTTTTTGTCTCCCTGTGTAGCCTCTATTCCTACAGTTTGTTTATTTTGGTCCGTCTTTCATATTAGATGCTTTCTTTGAATGTCTGCTGATCCTTGACCATCTGCTCGTACTTCAGGGTGGAACTCTAAAAGCTGATTGGAAACTCTGTGCATGTGGGTGTAGCTTGTTGATAGTAATATTTACTATGTGCCTGGATGGTTTCTTCGGGAAAAGTCTGATGCCAGTATTTTGTCAGAGTCTCTAGGGTAAACAGTCTTCTACCTCGTATCCAGCATTTCAGAAGTTATATGGGAAAATAAGGCTCGGATATCTGTAAACTTAATTTTTTTTTTTGGCCTAGTATACTATATTAGTCTACTAAGCCTGCTGTGAGAAAGTACCACAGACTTGGTGGCCTAACAACAGAAAATTATTTTCTCACAATCTGAAGGCTAAAAGTCTGAGACTAAGGTGCTGGCAGGGTTGACTTCTCCTGAGGCCCCTCCTTGGCTTACAGATGGCTGTGTTCACATGGTCTTCTGTCTGCGTGTGTCTGTGTCCCTATTGCCTCTTCTTATAAGGACGCCAGTCACATCGGATTAGGGACCACCCTAATGACCTCATTTTAACTTACTTTTTAAAATATACTGTCTCCAAATATAGTCACTTTCTGGGGTACTGAGGGTTATGACTTTAACGTTGAAAATTGAGGGGGACACAGTTCAGCCTATAACATATACCCAATCTAGAGACCCTTTGTTTTGCCCTCTACGGAGAGAGCAAAATTCTGATACTTTGCCAGAATAGGACAGAATCAGTCATGTGGCCATGTGAAGTAGGGGAGGACTTCAGAAAGCGGGGGAGGCAGCATCTAGGCTTCTTCAATGAACTTTCTTCCAGAAAGTGGTTTTAGCTCTGCCTTCACTCTGATTCTAGAGATACTTGGTCCTGCCATTTTCTGAGCCTCAAAAGGATCTCATATTACAGATGTGTTGACTTTTGGCTTTTTGTTTGTCTAGCTTAGGATTTAGCTTTACAGAGTCTACAGAGTCAGTTACCAGTCGTCTCTTTGCTTTGTCAGCTCCCAAACTTCTGTTGCTTTTTTATTTCAGTTCTTATTGTCCTTGCAATCCAGGCCTTAAAAAAACAACACACACAGAAAAACAAAACCATCTTTGCTGTTATTTTAGGGAGGGGTTAGAAGAAACTAACTGCATATATTCAGTTTAGCATCTTTAAATATTTAAAATTATAAAAATATATTTGTGGATAGTATTTTAATTTTCAGAGAAGTATCACGTAGCTGTATTTTGAGTACATACTGTGTGTAGAAGGCTATTTTAGGTATTGTGGTATGAAACAAATAAAAGGCATCAGAAATTATATTCCCAGGAGGAAGAAAGAACATACACAAACATGAGACTGAAGAATACTTGTATCAAGAAATAGGGCAGTAAAAGCAAGTTACAGAGTGCAAACTTGAATGTATTCTAAGGCTACCTTAGGTGAACAAACAGATGCAGATGAATTTGACCTTAAATGACTCTCCATGAATGAAGGAGGTGAATATCAAGCAATATTTTGAAAGTGGCTTTAAAAAAAAACCCCAAAAAAACTATGAAGGGCTTTCCAGGTATCATTACTGGGTACTTATTGTGCCAGACCTTTTGCAGGTGGTAGAGAAAGGAAATATAAGCCATATGTGGGAAAGTTCAAATAGAGTCATTTTCCCAGAGCAGGAGGTCTCAATTGTGTGGTATAAGGTAGGGAGAGAGAACATAGAGGAATAACTGAGTGATGTAGCAGATCAGAAGAGAATAGGTAAAAGATAGTGAAAATAAAAAGAGATATTATTAAAGTGAAATCTGTTGCCCTGAAATTATCCGACTCTCTAGTGATTGGAAAATCATAGCAAACCAGATAAAAGCTAAGTCCTAGAAATATATGATACTGAGAACTCAGGCTGACCTCCATTTGGAAATAGAATGAACATTACTTTTCTATTATTTCCTGAGGCTTTCCATGAACTCTTTCATCCCTGCCATAAATTTTGGCTTGAGTCATGAACCACCGTAGTTCGCTTTAGCTTTCTTGCCTGAAATTAGAGCCATGCATGTATTTTTCAGTGAATTAAATTTTCCACTTTGGAAAATGACTCAGAGTTTAGGAGATTTTTTTTAAAAATTGTTTGACAGAATTAGCATAGATAATTTCTTCTTTGTCCTTTCTCTTCCTTAAATCATGACAAAAACTATAGGTTATTTTCCGCACTAGCAAAACTGAATACTTACATGATCAGAGTATTATGATTAACTTGCTGTCAGTAGCTTCAAATGTTCAGTCTATCACGTGTCTCCTTGGTCTTCAAGGAGGTTTTCATGCTGGCTTCCTCTTACTGAAATTTCTTAGTTTAAAAATTTAAGTTTGAAAATAAGCATGCAAGTTGAAGACTCAGTGCACTACCTTCTCATGTCAAATCTAGAATTTACTTACACAAAAGATGCAAATATAGCAAAGAAGATAATCAGAGAAGAGAAACTACTTTGTTTTTACCTTTAATCCAGCTGTAATTGTTAGTAAATTAAATTATATGACTAGAACCAAACTACCATTTGTAACTCGGGTGCTTCCAATTATTTTCTTCTTCCCAAAGATGAATAGATGAAGATTATGAGTGAGTAGTTGTGTGTGTGTGTGTGTGTGTGTGTGTGTGTGTGTGATGACTAACAAACTTGTGTCTATTAAGAGTCAGAAGCTAATAGCTAATTGGATTACTATTTCTGTATCCAACCTAAAGTTTATTTTAATTGTGATTGCCTTTAATATGGGAACTTAGATCACCAGACAAAGGCAGTTATACAGATTTGCCAACAAACAACTCAGTAAATGAATATTGGGATCCAAAATTATAAACAAGATTTTAAAAAATTGTGTCATAATTGTGATATGTCAGCAGCTGTTTATAAACCTCTAGGTTAAATATATATAGAATCTATAACTGTCTTTATAATTCAGTTTGAACTGTATGAAATCACTGATATTTATTTTTTAACCTAAAATAATGGCAGTTTCTCATTATTTAAACTATACTTTCATCAGGGCTTCCTAACTGTTCACACCACACGCGTGCGTGTGCACACACACTGAAGTACTGTCTGTAGGTGTAAATGTGCTTGTCAGCACTCTGTGAGCAGTCACTTAATGGAGGCTTTCTGTGGAGCCTGTGATTCTGTAGGCAAGCTGTTCGCTGCCACAGTGAACCACAGCTCTTGTTGCAGGGGTAGAAAGAACCGCCCTCACCCCTCCCCTCCCCTTCCTTGCCTGCGCATCCGTGTTTCTTTGCTGCCTAAAACAAGCATTCAGAATTACTGGAAAAGAAGAAAATATTGTAGATAGCAAATAGAAACCTCATTGTGCTTTGTTCTCTTAAATTGTCTGCTCAGCCCAGCAGGTGTAAAGTTGTTGCTTGCACAGTAACTATAAGATGTTTTGGCATTTTGCTGTCTTCTTCTTATTTCTAGTGGAATGGCCTGAATATGAAGAAACACAGAATAGATGGGGCAGGCTGTAAATGAGTAAGAAATTATTTACTATATTAAAAGGTAGAATAGAAGAAGTTTAAAAACTTAGAATTCAGGCAGTTCAGGCACTTCAGTGTATAATGTTGGCTGAATTATTAGTTATGGAACTGAGGAAAAGTGATAAGCACTGAAATGTTCAAATCTAGTGACAACCTTGCTAAATGATGTGGACCCCATTGTCTAAGGGTTACATTGAATCTAGTCTTGGAGAAAGAGCTTCCTTTCTCCTAACTTAATGCTAATATTTAAGTCTATAAAATCCTCACTTTGAAAGAAGGATTCAGCTCACATCAGTCTAGGTGAGGTAGTAAAATACCTGAATACACTTTAGGTATATATATATATATATATATATATATATATATATATAATAATTTTTATGTCTTTTTTAATAAATTTATTTATTTAATTTATTTATTTTTGGCTGCATTGGGTCTTCGTTGCTGCGTGCAGGCTTTCTCTAGTTGCGGCGAGCGGGGGTCACTCTTCGTTGAGGTGCACAGGGTTCTCATTTCGGTGGCTTCTCTTGTTGTGGAGCATGGGCTCTAGGCACGTGGGCTTCAGTAGTTGTGGCACGCGGGCTCAGTAGTTGTGGCGCACGGGCTTAGTTTCTCCACGGCATGTGGGATCTTCCCACACCAGGGGTCAAACCCGTGTCCCCTTCATTGGCAGGCGGATTACTAACCACTGTGCCAGTAGGGAAGCCCACTTTAGGTATATTTTTAACAGTAATAGTTAAAACAGAAAGGAATCTGTGCTTTATTGTCAATTTACTAATACTGCTTCATTAGATTTTACCCCAGTATATGGAAAAATGTGTGCCCATACACGTTTATCATCCTAGTGTTTGAAGCTGTGTTATGAATGTATTCTTCTTCATATATTCAAGAGTGGTTTGGGTGAGGATGATAAAACTATACTACTAGAGGTTAAGTGGAAGTCTTACCAGAGTTAGTGAAAAGGCTGAATAATTTTTAAAAACAGCAAAATAAATGCAATTATATAATACTTTTAAAAGTATATAATAACTAAAACTTTGTTGTTTCTTCAGCATAGGAAGGTATTCTAGTGACTTCATGGGTTTGAGTTATTTTATCCATAGTCAAAAATGTTAGATATTTGTACAGTTCTTGAAAATAGTTTGTTCTCAAGTGTTCTGCAGACCTCTGCTCTACCAGCTGAGCTATGGAAGGCTCCGCTTGTTCTCAGGGGTTCTGAACATCATCCCTGCACACAAGTTCATTGCTCATCAAGGTCACTGTCTTGGCAGAAACAGACAGCCAGCAAGGCTAAATCAGGCTGACCCCTGCTGTATGAACTGTGACAGATTCTGTAAAGGAAAAACTCAGGTTTTTCTTTCCTGTGTAGGAAAAAAACTCACTTCCTCCCTACTGTCTTTCTCTCCTATGTGTCTCCTTTACTGTTCACACAGAACACTTCACTTCTGACACTTCTGGTCCCAAATACATGGAGATTTTCCTCCACAGCAAGCAGTTCTTTGCAGTACCAGCTGGTGTCTTACAAGTTAACTCATTTCTGACACTGTCTACCTGGAGACACCATCGGATCCCACAGGTTAAGGGCTCCCACATGATCCCTCCCCCCGTCCCCCAACACACACACACTGCAGATGCCAGTGGCAATCCCAGGTTACCATCTGTCCTTCTGACCAACTGGCTATAGATGGGAGGTTCCAAAGACCCCTTCCCTGGGCTTGATTAATTTGCTAGAGTAGATCACATATGATAAAGGATACAGATGAATATCCAGATGGAAGAGATGCAGAAGGTGAGAGAAGGTCTGGGAGGGTCCTGAGCACAGGAACGTCTGTCCGTGGGGAGTTGAGGTCTGTCACCCTCCCAGTGTTGATGTGTTTGCCCACCTGGAAGCTCTTTAAATCCCCTGCTATTGGGATTTTATGGAGGTTCCTCACGTAGGCATGATCAGTTATTAACTTCAGTTCCAGCCCCTCTCCCCTCTCCAGAGGGTGGGACGTGGGGCTGGAAATTCCAAACTTCTATCATAGCTGAGTCTTTCTGGTGACCGGTGCTCATCCAGGAGCCCACCCAGAGTCACCTTATGGGAACAAAAATGCTCCTGGTTCTCTTACTACGTAGGAATTTACAAGGGTATTAGGAATCCCGTGTTAGAGATGAGGGTCAAAGACAAATACAGTGGTTTCTCCCTTATTTGTGGTGTTGCTTTCTGAGGTTGCACTTACCGCAGTCAATCGTGGTCCAGAAATATTAAATGAAAAATTCCAGAAATAAACAATTCATAAGTTTTAAATTGTGCACTGTTCTCAGTAGTGTGATGAAATCTCAAGGCGTCCCGCTGGGGACGTGAATCATCCCTTTGTCCAGCGCATCCCACCCGTTAGTCACTTGGTAACCTTCTGGGTTATCAGATCAGCTCTCGCAGGATCACAGTGCTTGTGTTCAGGTCACCTTTATTTTACTTAGTCATGGCCCCAAAGTGCAAGGGAAGTGATGCTGGCAATTCCAGTATGCCAAAGAGAAGCCATAAAGTGCTTCCTTTAAGTGAAAGGGTGAAAGTTCTTGTCTTAACATGGAAAGGAAAAAAAAAATCAAAATATGAGGTTGCAGGAAAAAAAAAAATCAAAATATGAGGTTGCTAAGATCTACCATGAGAACAAATCTTCTCTGTGAAATTGTGAAGAAGGAAAAAGGAATCTGTGCTAGTTTTGCTGTTGTACTTTAAACTGCAAAAGTTACTGCCACAGTTCATTATAAGTACTTAGTTAAGGTGAAAACGGCATTAAGTTTGTACAGTAAGGTATTTTGAGGGAGACAGACCACATTCACATAACTTTTATTATGGCATATTGTTATAATTGTTGTATTTTATTATCAGTTATTGTTGTTAATCTCTTACTGTGCCTAATTTATAAATTACAACTGTATAATATGTACATATATATAGGAAAAACCCAGAAGTTTCAGGCATCCACTGGGGGCCTTGGGATGTATCCCCCATGGATAAGGGGGAACTACTGTGTAAAAGACAAGAGATGCTCCTACTGTTCTTATCACTTAGGATATTATAAGAGTTTTAGGAACTCTGTGCCAGGAACCGGGAGCAGAGGCCAATATATAGATTTTCTCTTATCTCACAGCCCAGCCCCTGGTCTCTGGCTGTGAACCATTTATATCAAATGATACACAGCTAAGAAGAAACTGGCGCTTTACTAGAATCTCATTCAGTCATTAATAACTCTCCAGTCCATCACCACATCATAGGAAAAATGTCTCACAGGGCAAGGCCCCTCAAGTGTGTAGGCTTTCTATTCAACCTTAATAGGTTCCAGAAACCAGAGTGGTCTCAGCAACATATGGCTTCACCCTTTCAGGCATCTGATAAAATTGAGTTAAGAGACAATATCATGTCTTGCTCTGAGCCTCTTCCAAGGTGTTAATGTAATATTGGATTTTCCTCCTTACATAACCCAGATTCTAAATGGAATGTCTATTGAATTGAATGGCTGTAGGTTGTGGGGTTTTCTGCGTGGACATATCTAGGTATATATATCAATGTATTTTTAAGTATTGTAGATGTTAGTATTGATGTTTGGGCTTATTTATTTTCCATTGGAACATTTTTTAAGTGTGTAGTTCCACTAACTGCTTTCCCTCTGTTGGTTCAAGAAGATTTTAGAGGAAGACATGAGTAGAGGTAGATTGCAAATTAGGAGGTAAGTAAATCATACAGGTTTCCCCACTATCCAAAAGTAGAGCCTTCCTATGGAATCTTTCATAAGTGGAAATGTTGTAAATGGAAGAAGCAGTTACCCTAGGACACATCTAGCTCACGGATGCACAAGGTAAACTGAGACAAAGTGCAGATGTTCACGGGCACAGTTCAAAGTTATGGTGGCTTGATGCCGAGATACTCAGTGTAGTTCCCGGGGAAGGAGCTTGGGGTGCTACTCTCTCTGCTCGGGGTGCACGCTGCCTCCGTAACAGCTCACTGCAAAACAAATGCTGAATGCTATTTTCTCTTTTCACCTTTTTTCATAAAAGTGAAAATTCTCTTTGGATTTCTTTCAGTTAGGAAAAACAGGTACTAACATTGATTTTTCATAAAAGACAAGTGGCGTAAAGGGAAATTTCGAAAAGCGGGGGACACCTGTATTTACGTAATTGAAAGTAGTAAAGAGTGCTAAGAAAATCTGTGGTTGATCAGAACGGTAGGAATTGGGGATGTTGAAGAAGAGATGTACCTGGGAGGGATGGTGACTTGCTGAACTGATTCCTTAATTTGGACATTAAATAGTTAGTAGGGATTTGTAAAGGGTGGAGGGATAATCTATAAATATTTATGCTTGAACTGATGTGGTCGAAATAAGGAGGAAGAAGCTAAAGAACAATGTACTGTTCTAGAACGATGATTCTCAAACTTTTTGAACAAGGCCTATGAGTTGGGGCGAGAAACTCTCATAACTTGTTGCCCTATCCATATCTTCTCAAGCAACTCTGATCTTGGGCAAGCCGTTTAACTTCTGTAAGCCCCTGCTTCCAGCAGGGAAAATGAGAGTGGATAGGTGCTTTAAACGTGTACTAGGGGGAATTCCAGTGGTTAGGACTCTGCACTTCCACTGCAGTGGGCACAGGTTCCATCCCTGGTGTGGGAACTGAGGTCCCGTATGCCATGTAGCATGGCCAGAAAAACAGAAAGTGTACTAGGAGCAGGAAGGAGCTGAAGGACAGGTTGAAGGCAGTATGGACTCCCAGTCCAGTGCTCTCTTTCACGTCTCTCTCCCACTGAGCTTTGTCTTTATTTTAGCCTGTGAAAGTCTACTCTTTAGAAGGAAAGCTATAGTTTCTTTTCAACAAGAAGAAAAAAGGATACCCAAATTATCATATCATCCTCAGCATTTCAGTGTTATGCTGAATGTCTCAATATTATATGTATGTTATTAAAAGAAGTTAATGTGGGATTAACAGATACACACTACTGTACATAAAATAGGTAAACAACAAGGACCTCTACTGCATAGCATAGGGAAATATATTCAATATCTTGTAATAACCTATAATGGAAAAGAACCTGAAAAAGAATGTGTGTTTTGTGTGTGTGTGTGTGTATGTATGTATATATGTATATATATATATATATATATATATATATATATATATATATAACTGAATCACTTTTCTGTACACCTGAAACATTGAAGATCAACTATACTTCAATATAAAATAAAGATGAAAAAAAAGAAGTGAGGTTCCTGGGCAGACAGTTTTCTGTCTTATGTTTTTGTTTCACCATCTCATATTTATTTTCAGTTTCTCATTTTCTTGTATAATTATGCTTATAAAACCAAAAACCTGACACTTCAATACAGGCATTATCCAGACTGAAGTCATCAGTGCATCTGCTTTATACTCCTTTTCCCCCATTTTTCAGGTCCATGCCTGTGATACTTCTCTCCTTAGTGCAACTGAAAGACGAAAACATTCTTACATTTTTCTTAAGGCTTTTAGAACCTATTGTTAGCACGGCCTTGTGAAATTATGGCAGTTTTATGATTTTATCGGTAAGATGTTGAAATTATCTCAGTGGTGTTAAATAGCAGGAATACTGTGTTAATTCTCTATCAAGGAAAGCCAGTCAATCACTGGAACCCAGAGTTTCCTTGTGTTTTAAGTATAGTCAAAGAGGTGCATGGAATCTAAGACAAAAAAATGTCATGAAGAACCTAGGGGTAAGATGGAAATAAAGACACAGACCTACTAGAGAATGGACTTGAGGATATGGGGAGGGGAAAGGGGAAGCTGTGACAAAGTGAGAGAGTGGCATGGACATATCTACCAAACGTAAAATAGATAGCTAGTGGGAAGCAGCCACACAGCACAGGGAGATCAGCTCGGTGCTTTGTGACCACCTGGAGGGGTGGGATAGGGAGGGTGGGAGGGAGGGAGACGCAAGAGGGAGGAGATATGGGAACATATGTACATGTATAACTGATTCACTTTGTTATAAAGCAGAAACTAACACACCATTGTAAAGCAATTATACTCCAATAAAGATGTAAAAAAAAAAAAAAAAAGAGGTGCATACTTACTCTAGCAAATCCTTTCTGGTAAAGGCTAGAGGTGAAATTGTCAGGAGGGGCACCTGCCCTGGACTCCGTGCTTGGAGGAAAACACAAGGGCTCTCCTCCAGCTGCACGGCTCCCACAGGATGAGGAGTGTGCAAGGTGAAGAATTATCCACCTGGAGTTCAGGCGCTTTCCTTCACCACTGCCCTCCAGGTATCTGGAACCCCAGAATTCCCTGCCCAAATGGCCCCAAATCCGCTTCTATCCAGGAAGTGGCCAAGGCTGTTTATGGAGAGAGCATGTAGATGAGCCTTAACATAAGGGCTGGTGCGCCCACACCTGCACAAGGCTCCACTCAGGGTCAGACAGTGGGGCTGAGGAGAGGGGTGTCAGGCCATAGGCAGTCAAGGGGGTGCTGCTGTCACCCCTCCACCATCTTCCTGCGTGGAACTCTGAGGAGTTGAAGAATCCTGAATTCGAACCTAGCCTTCTAGGACATTATGAAAGTATATTTCAAGGTACAGCATAGAACATATTTTATTTAGCAGTTGTTATTTGTCTGATTTATAACTTTCACGTATTTAGACATATAGATGGGGGTCTCATATTGCATTACCACTCTGGGTCCCAGGAAGGTCTAGAGGAAGGGATAAGGAGGTCGTTTGAAACTTCATTTTTTCTTGGGGGTGAGCCTAGGTCCTCTGATCCTTCATCGGTCCAGTACTGGATTAGGCCTTCCGGGATAACTCTGGGGCGGTACCCTTAGCTGTAATCTGGTCTAAGCTTTGCCCTGGCAACGATGCACTCTTAAGTTTATGTGCATACCGAGCTACCATGGTGACAGATGGAAAGATTTAGTGACCAGGGTCTTTGGGAGCAAAAGCGACAAGGAAGAAGAGAATTGGATGAAACTGTGGCCAAAATGATTTCTTAGGATTCTAAGTGAATTTTAGTTTTCCACTAACCATTGATTATTCGATGTAGGACCTTCACATCCTGAGGTCTGGAGTAAATCTTTCTGCACCTACTTAAATATTTTTAGGTTAAAACAAAGCATAATTAGGATAATAGGATGCTTTATTAGGATTAATTCCTGACATCTCTGTAAATGCTATTTTATAAAGAGAGGAAATTATGAAACAAAGTCTACTCTGTCATGCTGTTTACATCTGAAAGAAAATTTACAAGTGAAAATATTCATGCTTTCAGAACTTCTGTAACAAGATCTTCCAATCCAAGTGGTATTATTTTGCTCTGTATACAAATAATATTTCCTGAGCTTAAGGTATTAATTTCAAATATTTCCCATATTTATAGAAATACTTGATTCCTTTTGTTTATTTGTATTTTAGTACCACAGACTTGGCATTTTCAGTTTTTCACTTAAATTAATTTTCCAGATAATCAGAACTTACACCCTTAAACCTAAGTTTATTTTTTGTTTTAATCATATTTTGACCATTGAAATGTTCTATAATTCATATATATATATGAATTTTGTTTGTTTATATATAATACACATATACAGAGATACAAGAATGTATATTTTTCCTGCCTTTATCAAAGAAATATTTCTAAGTTATTGAATAGTGCTGGTATTGTTAAACCTTAAATATTTGAGTTTCAGGACTTTTCCATTCTGTAAGAAAAGAATTTAGAATGAGCTTTGTTGATTATCAAATATCTTTCACATCTACAATTTAATTATATAGCTGTTATAGGCTTAAAGGATGGAATTACTTTAAAAAGTAAATTTAAGAATAAATAAACTAGACTTTAATTTCTTAGACTAAATGGTTTTAACATGCTATAACAACAGACATGAGAAAATAACACTCATTTTATAGAGCTTATTTTTCAAATTACAGAAGTACTTACAGGTTTTAGAAAATGGATATCACAGGAAACAAAATGGAAAAAACTAACACTATAAGATTTTCAAAATACTGATGAATTTTTAAAATGTCATAGGCCTGTTAGTGAAACTCAAGCTCACTAAAGAGCAAAAGCTGAGCCTGTGTTTTTGCGTGGTAGGTCTGAGAGTACTTCTTATTTAATTTATTCCTCACTAAGAGAAAATGAATCACTTTCTAGGTTTGTACTACAGAAAGTGCCAGTTAATTTCCAAGGAAGATGTGACTCATGATACGAAGATTTTCTGCTTGATGCTGCCACCAAGCACACATCTTCAGGTGCCAACTGGGCTACATGTTTACTTCAAGCTAACTATTACAGGTAAGGCAAGCAGAGGCTTTGCGGAAACATTTTCTTCTTTTATAAGCAGTTCGGAATCAGTACTAATCTCTCGAGGAAGTGCCCATTTAGGTTATAAATAAAATGTTTCTGGGCAGCTAGACTTAGTGATAGCCAGATTCTAGGTTTGTGGATGCAGTGATCCTACATGTGGGAACTATAGCTGTGCTGCATCATTGTATGAACAAAGAACTTACCACTAGTCACAGAGGTAGTGCCACCAGCATTGTAATTTATTACTAACAAAGCCTTAAAGGAAAGAGGTGAGGGAGCGCACAGATGGTCTTCTGTGAAGACAGTTGCCAGAAACACACACTAACGTCTCTTATTTAGCCACTTACGGGTCTGTCATTTATGAAGTTGAATTTATGAAACTGAAAATGAGTGGATGATTATAAATGATTTCCTGGCATGTGCCGCTAGTATAAGAAGCTCTGTAAGCATACTCCTTACTGTGTAAATTCTTTTTCCCTCATTTTCATCCTGAAATTACCTCATTTACTTGTTTTAAATACCTTTCTTACCAATGTCTAACATCTTCTTAGTCTTTTGAAACTGCAGAAGATAACACTCCTAGCCTTTCCAGCAATCAGCCTCAGAGACTACCAGCCAGGATTTGGTGACTATGGTTTATTATGATGGCACTGTTCAGTTTTTCTCTTCATCATCACTAATGCCAAGTTATCATTCAATAGCTGGTATCTTCCCCAGTGTGGTTATTGTCAATGTATTATAATTTACACATAGATTAATTTTTGTATATGTGATGGAACCATTTATAAAATTTTGGTCTTTCAAATATGTGATGACTCCTCTTTCTTTGGAATTTGGCTAGCTAAAATATGACTTCTTATTAATTTTACCCTGTTTTTTATTATTATATTCTTAGAAGTAGTTGGATTAACATTCTTTTCAGTTACCAAAGTAATATATAAAATATTAAATTGTTAAAGCAATTCAAAATATATAAAGTAAAAAGTGAAATTCTTCCCTTCCTGGAGCTCAAATGATCCCACTGGCCATCAGAATCCATTGTTAAAAATTTGGTGTATGGGGACTTCCCTGGTGGTCCAGTGGTTAAGACTGCGTGCTTCCACTTCAGGGGGCACGGGTTTGATCCCTGATCGGAGAACTAAGATCCCGCATGCCGTGTGGTGAGGCCAAAAATAAATAAAATAAAATAAAATAAAATAAAATCTTTTAAATATTGGTGTATAATTTAAATTATTATGTAAGTACCTTCTCGCATCTCTGTGTACACTTTTAATGACATTTTTGTTGTGGCCTATTACAAAGCTTACATGCTGATGGTGTAGATGGTTGTCTAAGTTTATTAACATAAAACCCCATCACCTTATGCCATGCTTAATAAAAACAGATTATTTATATTATGGGTAGATTACTGATTTGTTAAAATTATCTCAGCACACATAGGTTTAGGGTATATATACATGTACTACATACATATAGAACATAGAATTAAGTTCACATTAAGTGTACAGTTTTAAATATATACTGATAGCATCATAAAATTTGTATGCTTCATCTTCATTTAGATTTGAATTTCTTTGTTGTGACTTTTTCCAGGTACTGAAATTGTGAAGCCATATACACCTGTATCTGATTCCTTATTCTCAGAGTTCAAGGAACCAGTTCTTCCCAACAATAAATACATCTACTTTTTTTTTTTTTCTTCAGTATGCGGGTCTCTCACTGTTGTGGCCTCTCCCATTGTGGAGCACAGGCTCCAGACGTGCAGGCTCAGCGGCCATGGCTCACGGGCCCAGCCGCTCCGCGGCATGTGGCATCCTCCCAGACCGGGGCACGAACCCGCATCTCCTGCATCGGCAGGCAGACCCTCAACCACTGTGCCACCAGGGAAACCCATACATCTACATTTTGATCAAAATCTCCTCTGCTGGGGGCTTCACACTAGAGCTTGATCATCTTCAGATTGGTTAGTATATATTTTTTTAACCTAGATTGTGTTCTGGATTGGATCACATGTTCCATTTTCTTTTAGTTATGTCCCTGTGGGAGTCTGTCAAATATCTTAAACTCATCATGTCTGCAACCAAAGTCGTGTTCTCTTAGTCCAACCAACCTATCCTTGCTTCCACATTCCTCATCTGTTATTTGCATCATCACTGTTCATCCTTGACCCAATCCGGAGACTCGAGTCATCCCTGCATCTTCCCATTTTCTCCCTCTCAATCCAGTCAGTCACTAAGTTTTATTGTCTACCACTCAGTGACTTCTTAATCTTTCTTTTCTATCCCTTCTGTCACCTTCTTAGATCAAGCCTTCATCATTTCTCTCTTAATCTGTAATTGGTCTCTCTCAGTTGCCTCTAACTGGTATCTTTCTATTAATCTGCATTTTCCAGTTCTTTTTCCATACTGCCTTGATGATAGATTTAATCATGTTGCTCTGCAGCTTTGACGCCTTGGATGGGTCTCCATTACCTGAGTAGCACAAGTATTTTGTATGGTGAGAGGTGAAGCTGGAAAAAGCATCCAAGTCTTTGCAGGTCACGAAGAGGACTTAATCATTTAGTGCAGAAGTTTGTCATCCTCATTCTTAGGTGCTTGAGCTTTTTAGAATGCCTCTCTCTACCTGTCAAGTACCTTTTTAAAAATATTTTTTTTAAATATCACTTACTTTATGAAGCCTCCCCCCTCTTCTGAACCCCTCGATAACTAACACTTTGTTCATTGATCTAGGACAAGAATAAATAATATTCCTTCTGTACAGGACTTTGAGTTTAAGGATAGTTATGTCTTATTTTTGTATTTTCCATACCCAGCAGGTCAGTTAGTGCATAACAGGCTCTCAATAAAAGTACTTTGAAAGAATTAATAAAGGAACTATAAGGAAATCTACTAATATTTAGAGACTGCCCCCCTTCCTGTTTCTACTCCTTTTTCTGTGTCTTCAACTTTTCACTGCCTTTTGCCTAACAATAAAAGAGCTCTTCCCCTTTTAAGACAGTATTAGCAGTAATATCGAGTGAAGTAGATCACGAAAATTTGGAAATAGAGAAAATTTGCTGCTCTCTGAAAGTTAAGCTCAGCAGTCCACATATTATAGATGTGATGAGTCACCTTTGGTTACATAAATCAAAATATTGAACATAAATGTGAACCTAAAGAATTTTGGAATACCTACAGATCTAGTGAAGGTGATATCACCTTGTGAAGGACTGACAACATGATTGTAATATAGCAGCTAGAAACTTAACTGATGGTATTATAACCTGTCCATAGAGATTGTGTAGCAGAGAGCAGGGTGGAGAGTCAGCATAGAGCATGGTAAAGGAAAGCCAAAATAGCAAGATCAGTGTTTTTTCAACTTCATCTAGGGGAACTAGTCATGACACAGATACTGGTGCCACCTAGAGGGTTGTACACTGGCATGGCAGTGGTAACTCATGAAGTCTCAATATGGCCTATGTGAGCTACCCTATAAAATTATCCACTTCTTTGTTTCAATTCCATGTTCATCAAGCAACTTTTAAACGATGATTTTGCCCTTCCAAATGTTCCAAATGTTTGGTCTTCCAATACTGGGAATGAGATGCCTTCATTAGAGCAGTGATAACTCATGAAGCCTCATTATGGCCTATGTGAGCTACCCTATAAAATTATCCACTTCTTTGTTTCAACTCCATGTTCATCAAGTAACTTTTAAAAGATTATTTTGCCCTTCCAAATGTTCCAAATATTTGGTCTTCCAATCCTGGGAATGAGATGCCCTGGATGGAGCATGTAATGCTCAGGTCACTAGATGCAGGTAGTCAGGCTGAAAATCCATTGCCACTCTGGCATGTGTGCTTTAATCTCTTGTGAACTTCATTAGCAATCAAGTCTTTGCCTGAGTCTAATCAATTTTATGACATTGGAAGGACTGGACGGTGGACAAAAGTTATCAAGTTAATATCATTCTGTGAGGCTGCTTTAGTAAACAACCAGCTGACTTCTTCCTGAGGATGTTCTGATCTTATGGTCCCTTTCAAAGTAAAACAAGGAGCTTCTGTTACTTTCTAATGTTTAACTCATCAATTACTACAACATTCTTACTATCCTGCCATGGACAAAAAAGGGAAAAATTATGAGCATCCAAACATTTAAAAATAAACCAGAGCATCTGAAATTGTTTTTAAAATATGGTCAGCTTTATTTTGTATTTTTAAAGTTACATTGAAAATTTCTGAAATGTCCTAAAGACAGTTCTCTTATATGAGTGGTACATAGCGATTATATCAATTGCATAGCAGAAATGGGTTTATTCAACTGTTTTGATTGAAAATTTGGAAGTAGCATGCCCCAAGTACGGTTTCTGATCGTGCTTTGTCTTTATGGGAATTAAATGCAGAACAGCTCTTGTTTTAATTGATAGGTATTTTCAGAGATTTGATGGAGGCAAAGTTAGCACATTTACTAACAACATAAGATATTAGAATACATTTCTATTTCAATTTTCTCTCCTACTACGCTTATTACTGTGGTTAAGAATCAGTATGTAGGGCTTCCCTGGTGGCGCAGTGGTTGGGAGTTCGCCTGCCAGTGCAGAGGACATGGGTTCGTGCCCCGGTCCGTGAAGATCCCACATGCAGCAGAGCGGCTGGGCTCGTGAGCCCTGGCTGTTGAGCCTGCTCGTCCGGAGCCTGGGCTCCGCAGCGGGAGAGGTCACAACAGTGACAGGCCCGTGTACCGTAAAAAAAAAAAAAAAAAAAAATCAGTATGTAAGTAGTGAATATGTATTTTCCATTTTATACTGTGCAAGACAGGTATACTCGGACTCTGCTTTTGAAGTGCCTACTTTTAGTTTAGCAATCAAGCCTTTATTGATAATTTGTAGTTAAATATTTGGCAGTGGTTTGTATGTTAGAGACTCCAGTTGATTTGGGAAAATAATATTGGGAAATGAGTATAATGAAATCTCATTATTAATTTACTTATAATGATAATTTGAGTATAATGACATACTTGGGAGCCTAATGAGTATTCTCAAAACCCCTTACATTCCTTAAAAACTGAGATGTAGTCTGATAATTAGCCAACTGTTTCTCCTCGTGTTCTTAATTCAGCTAGGTTAATGGTCTCAGTTTTTTTTTTCCTGATTTTACATATATTTCATTGTTTAGGAGATTATGTTTCTGTAAACAATCCCGAGGGCAATTTTAAAATATCCCAGTTCCGAGAATTGGAAGATCTCTTTTTATTGGCAGCAGGAACAGGCTTCACACCAATGGTTAAAGTACTGAGTTATGCTTTGACTAATATGCCCAGTCTCAGGTATGTCATTTTGTCTTTAATTACTACCCCTTGTAAGACTGCTAGATTAGTAGAAGGTATTCTAAATCGATTAAATACTGAGTGGACCTCAACAGACATATTATCCCTCAGTCGTCATTTCTCACTCTGCTTCCTCCACTCCAAGCTGTTTTGTTTACTTGATTCCTTTATTTTTGATATTTTTGGTTACCTAATTGGCACTAAAAAGCATTCATGCTAGTTCAATTTTAGACTTTCCATTCATGCATATTTTAAATTCTATAATTGAAATAGTACTTTTTGAGTTGTTTTTTCTTTTAAGGAAAGTGAAGCTGATGTTCTTCAATAAAACAGAGGATGACATAATTTGGAGAAGCCAGTTGGAGAAATTAGCATTTAAGGATAAAAGGTATAAAAGTGGTATTAGCTCTGTTTTTAAATATTCATACAGGTTTAGTCAGTTGATACCCTGCCTCCTTTGGTTGGAGTTTTTAACTGACCAGGAAACTCCTTTGAACAAAAATAATCACTAATTCTTTAAAAAAAAAAAAACTAAATGTAAGTAATGTTAAGTAATATTAGTATACCTCCCCCAAAGAAATAGTTTGATAAGGTCAATGTGACATCAAATATGTATCAATAAAATAAATACTGGGATTTATGTTTATGTTATATTATTTATACTGAGTTAGGTTTCATTAAAAATGATCCAGTGTAGCCAATTTGGTAATTCAAGATTTTCTTGTTATAGTGGGAACAGATCAAATAAATCTGGTGAGATAGGTTAAGCAAAAATAAACATGTTTTTTTACTACAGGATTTCTTAGAGCCTTTACTATGTCAATGTCCATTGTGACTTTCCAAGAAGGGGATTCATTCTGCATTGTTTAGCAAGATTCTCTTCATTTTTGTTCATTTACATTAACACGTATTAAATATCATTAGTGGTCCTCAATACACACTTTGGGAAATGCTGGTATAGGTAATAGAAAAAAGTCTGAGTCAGGCTGAATTCAGTGGTAAAATGAGGCAGCAAGGACAGCAAGGTGGCAATTTGTTTCATTGAAAAAAGAGCCCTAGCACAGTCCAAGGAAGTGAGATAATTTAACCATGCATACACCCCATCTCCCCTAAAGAGGTATGAAAGCAGTTGGAAATTCAAAACAAAATTTTCAGAAGAAGAATGAATTGGACAAGCTGTCACATTTCTGAAGCATTTTTGTAATCATTAAAAACTATTTCTAAGAATTGCAGAACTTCATAAGTCATACAAAATATCTGACGTAAGTATTTATGTTTATGACAGTATGGTGGAGATAAAGTTCTAGATATTTTAAAAGTTAAAGACCTCAGAAATCCAGCTGTCCCAGGGGCTCCAGGTTCTTATGATTATTTTCTGAACATCCTCACTAAGGTGATGCTGTGGTTCCTTCTAGTCTTTTCCTCTCTGTTGTCTCCCAACCTCTCCCTCTTTCTCTTTTTTTTTTGCGGTACGCGGGCCTCTCACTGTTGTGGCCTCTCCCGTTGCGGAGCTCAGGCTCCGGACGCGCAGCCTCAGCGGTTGTGGCACACGGGCTTAGTTGCTCCGCGGCATGTGGGATCTTCCCGGACCGGGGCACGAACCCGCGTCCGCTGCATAGGCAGGCGGACTCTCAACCACTGCGCCACCAGGGAAGCCCTCCCTCTTTCTCTTTTAGTAAATAATTTGCACAAATGAAGGACGACCTGAATTTAATTATCGAAGTGTTTTCTTACATACTTAAAACATAAACCTAAGAATATGTACTATACTTAAGTAGTTGCATGGCAATTTAGAGCATAATTTAAAGAAATACAAATACCTGGGTTTTTCAAGTGTCTTTTTCACTAATTTTCAAAGTGGAAAATCGGAAGCAGCATTTATCAAAAAGCCTAAAGACCTAAATTCTGGTTTTCAGTCTACCCTTTACTAGCTTGAAACTGTATTCAAAAATTACGTAGCTCTGTGGGCCTGTCCCTTTATTTTCAAAATAGAATAATGACATCTTTCCTATTTACTTCATAAGCCTGTTGTGAGGACTAGAGAAGATAGTGTAAATGCTTAAAAATTGTGAAGCCCTGCCTTAGATATTTGGATTGCTGTTATGAAGGACCTCTGTATACATGTGTTCTTTTGACTGTTTGAGCTCCTGTTTCCTAAACAAGCATTTAAAAGACTTTAAGCAGACATAGCTACGCTTTTTTAGCTAGGTTTTTTTAAAAAACGTATTTCTGACAGTTTTGGGACATGGTATTCTTCAAGATAGTTTGCTTGTACAAGAAAAATTCATTTACTATTATTTCAGCAAACAGACATTGTACTCTTAGTCTATCCATTGATGTTAAACTTGACATAAGAAGTAACGTGTATATGTATAACTGAATCACTTTGTTTTACACCTGAAACTAACACAACGTTGTTAATCAACTATACTCCAATATAAAATAAAAAGTTAAAAAAAAATTTTTTAAAAAGAAAGAATTGGTAAAAAGGCACGTGTTGACAGCTTCTGAACACGAAGTGCCCTTTAACAACGTCCCCTGTGTGTTTTGTTTTGTCTTGCTTGGTCCACATAATTTGGGTTGCTGGAATTGCATAGGCTGCAGGACTGAGGATGAGGAAAGGCCCCTTCTTTTTCACTTCTGGATGACTGGCTCTAAGTGAGTGAGACGCTCCAGTGTGCTGGGAGGAGTGAGCGTTTTGCCTCTGGCCTGCCTTTATCCTCTCTCTTCTGCTCGCTCGCGCTCTCCCTGCTCTCACCTGCCTGCTCCTGCTACTGTGTGCTCTCTGCTCCCTCCCTTTCCTTCCACTTTCTGGAGGTACACTCTCCTTGCTGGGGGCCCTCTACTGGCACTGACTTCCAGCGTCAGATAATCTGTGCCCCCCTGGAGACTCAGGGTCAGACCCTCCCTGGAAAACGCAAAGGCTTTGGGGTCAGACCCTCAGTGGGAAACACAGAGGCCTTGTGTATGTACATGGCTTTGGAACATTTGTCAGGAACCTTCCATATTCTCAGGTTTTATGCAGATAGAGGAGAAACCTAGCCTTAAAGGTTTACTGTTGGCTCTCGGTAGTACTATTCATTCAGAGCATAATTGTTGAGTCCCATACATAGAAGGAAAGTGAAAGTTCAAATTTAATATAAGGTAGTTTTAATTTGTCACATCTGTCATTTAGTTAACATTTAAGGCTTAATTTTTTTAATCTGTTAAACCACCCTTTCCTACATCTTGACTCTCCTATGTCACTGCTCGTTTTAGTAATAAAGTTTCTGATGGCAGAATGTGAAACTTGAACATATCTCCTTGGTTAAATTATTATTGGATTGTGACTATTAAAAAAATAAGCTCTATAGTTAAAACAAATGAAATACCTTACTCTCTGTAGGATTAGGACACAGCTTTCCATTCAATCCTTTGGGGAACAAGGAGAGATAGGAAAAATGTATACTGAGACTGATGTATTATATAATATTTTCATTTTCAGCAAGCATGCTGTGCTTGTCCTCAGAGTTTATCCAAATAATACAGTTGCCAAAGGAAATTCTTTGAAACATTGTTGTATGATGGAAACTTATTAACCTGTGACCTCGGGCAAGTCACTTGATCTGAGGGAGTTTCAGTTTTTCCATCTGTAGAACAGGGACATCAATATCTCCATCATAGGGTTGTTTGGGAGTGGGGGCCATGAGATAGCAGACGTGGGTGCCTCGCCCAGAATTAGCATATTTGTAACATTCATTTACTCATCAATTTCCTGTGAGCGGCTCCCAGGTGCCTGTATGGGGGTATAAGAGGGAACAGGATATTGTGTTGGCTTATCTTCTCATGCAATCCAGGGAATGGATTTCTTCATTTTCCCATGTTGCTAAACTTAACAGAATTGCTGAAAATAGGTAGAGCATTTGTACTCTTTTAGGATGTTTCTGTTTCAATTCACTTTTCATGTCATTAAGCTTAAAATTTCAACGGAAAAAAAAAAGTTGGCTTGCCTGAATTTTATCCAGATATTTTATTACACTTGACTGTTAACTCCAGTAGAAGGTAAATATGTACAGCAGCAGGTGTAGCTAATTACTATGTAAACGGAAATCCAAATTAAATTTCACTTATCTCCGTCTCGACTACTGAGCAGTGTTATGAGGCCTGGTTGACTTAGTCTTACACGCTGGTACTCCCCCCTCCCCCAGTAGAATGCGCCTGCTCTGAGTTCTCTGCTTTTGCAGAATTCTTTTTGAGGTGCAGGACAGTTTGACAGTGAGATTAACTTCTGGATGGCATTTTGTAATATATAAATAGAAAAAGTATTTTCCTTCCCTTTCAAAGCAGTCATGTTTGAAGATAATAACCTTATTTTAGTAAAGTTAGTAGCATATTGTTTTCTATAAATAGTAGAATTTGATGATTTGCTGATTTTCCCCCGTTTATAAAATTAATACATATTTGTATAGAAAAATATATAAGGGAAAAGATCACCCATAATCTTACCATCCAAGGAACAACATTATGGTTTGTATCTTTCCATTCTCCTTCTCTCTCTTCCTCTCCCTCTCTCTCTCACAGATACACACATACATACACACATGCACGCACTTATACACTTAAATGCACACATTATTTTTTTGTATTTTTAAATAATGTAGCCATACAGACTATACTTTTTATAACTACATTTTTAGTGAATTGTGTGTATTCTATGTATAGAATACTTTCAACCTGTGGCTCTCGACCTGGAGTGATTCTGTTTCTCCCCTCCCGACACCCTGACACCCTAGGGGACATTTATGTCTCAAAACGTTTTTGATCGTAACAACTGATGGAAGGGGTTCCCTGGCACCTAGTGGGTAGAGACTGTTAAGAGCCTACAAGAATGCTGTTAAGAGCCTCCAGTGCACAAGACAGCACAGGACAGCAAAGAATTATCCTGCCCAAACTGCCAGTAGCGCTAGTTGGGAAAACTCACACTACACCATGATTTTTAATAGCTGCATTGTATTTGGCCATTGAGTTCATACCATAATTTGTTTAACCAACCCTCTACTGTTTGACATAGTGAGTACAAATTTTTCTGTACCTCTCTAACTATGCAGGATAAAGATTCGCCAAAAGAATCACTAAGTCAAAGTGTACCAAGGCCTATTGATCCATTTTGACAATAGCCTCTCGAAGGTAAATGTTTTTCTATATTCTGATGTCAGTTTGGGGACCAGCAATGTGTTAAGTCCCATTTAAGACAGCAAAATCCAGTGATTCCAGAAGCACAAGTAAGTTAAACAAGGTGCTTGAACGCCTTTCTTTTTCCCCAGCCTGTGAGGCAACTCAGATATGTGGGCCCCTAATCTGGGCCCTATACCACTCTCTGTTCCTCCCAGATGGTCCTCCAGGGGTGGTGTTTTTTGGGGTTTTTTTATTGAAGTATAGTTGATTTACAATATTGTGTTAGTTTCAGATGAACAGCAAATTGATTCAGATATATATTTTTTAGATTATTTTCCATTATAGGTTATTACAAGGTATTGAATACAGTTCCCAATGTTTTTTGGGTTTTTTTTTAATATATTTATGTTTTGGCTGCATTGGGTCTTCGTTGCTGCGTGTGACCTTTCTCTAGTTGTGGCGAGCGGAGGCAGCTCTTCATTGTGGTACTTGGGCTTCTCATTGCAGTGGCTTCTCTTGTTGAGGAGCATGGGCTGTAGGTACTTGGGCTTCGGTAGTTGCAGCACTCAGGCTCAGTAGTTGCGGTACACAGGCCCTAGGGCACGTGGGCTTCAGCACTTGTGGTTTGCGGGCTCTACAGCGCAGGCTCAGTAGTTGTGGTGCATGGGCTTAGTTGCTCCGTGGCATGTGGGATCTTCCCGGACCAGGGATTGAACCCATGTCCCTGCATTGGCAGGCAGATTCTTAACCACTGCTCCATCAGGGAAGAGCCAGGGGTGTGTTTCTTGGAGTGTATTCCTTGAAATACTCATGTGTTCCCCCTAAAGGGCTCTATGATTAAATAAGTTTGAGAAATAATGTATACTTTGTTATCTTCTTGAAGTTTAATATAAACTTAGCATATTCAAGGCTTTGAGAAATTCTAAACAAATCTATTTAACTTCTCTTAACCCAGTAGTCCCAAACTTATTTGCCAGGTTAGTCTCTTGTTTTCATGGGCAACCACTAACATTTGGAGGAGCACAAGTGTTTAATCAGATTCGTTTTGAGAAATATTTTTAACCCCTAGCTGTTTATTTTGTGAGCTGTTTTTCCCATGAGCAAATAGCAAGTTTTTCTGCAGATTCTAGTATTTTTCTTTAGCTTGAGAAACCAGGAAAAGCTGGGACCCCAAGTACTCTGAAATACTACTTTGTGGGCAGTGACAAGCCACTGAAGCTTTAGCAAAGAAGTTGTGAGATTGGATCTGGGTTTTTAGGAGAACTAGTATAACAAGGATATGCCAGATAGGTGAGGGTAAGCTTATTAGAGCAGCATCTTAGACAAGAGATAGAAGGGCCGGACCTGGAGTTGTGGCAGTAAAATTGGGAAGGCAGGGCTATGTATGTGTAAGAAATAGGAAGGAGTGGGTCTGGGAAGCTGATTGCCTGGAGGAGGAGGGAATACGTTGTTGAATGACTTCAGGTTCTGCGTATGGTTTAGACTGAATGCACACGTTTATATTTCAAGATTTTTTTTCATCTCAGGTCATTTATCAGCCTACTTTAAAGTAATGTTTTTTGGACAAGCTTGTTTACTTCCATTGACATTTAGACTTCGACATTCATCAGAAGCAGGCCTCTCTGTCTCTCTCTCTGTCTCTCTCTCTCTCTCTGTCTCTCTCTCTCTCATGTTGGTTTGCACTTTATGGATTCTCGAAACTTACTTTCAAGTAACCTTTTCAAAAGTCCCAGTCCTTTCTGGCACTTCTGAAATCATAGGGCAGAAAGGAGTTTCAGGACATTTGCCAGTGCGTCCCCTCATGCCTGAAGGCTATAAATGCTTCAGACAGTAAGTTGCCCTTCAGGAAAATTCAGAAGCAACCATCCACAGTAACCATCTGTATCCTGATATGGTATAAGAAGTCCTTCATTCATGTATTCTTGAGTCTTACCTTGGGATTGCTCCCGCTCCAGTGAAAGCTCTTTTCCAGGGCTGTGAAGGAGAAGAGAAACAGGTTGTCAGCCTCCTTACAACCCCCTGAAAATTGCATTCATGCCACCTGGTCACGTTTTCCATCGAGAGACCCAAAGGTATACCCAGGGGATCAATATGTGAATAAATACAAAATACATGAGGAATTTATACCATTTATGTAAGGATCACAGTTATTTTTCACCCTTTAGTAGATGCCTGCAGAGAGCATGCCACTGATTATGCTTTTTTTTCTTTTTAAAGCATCTCACTAAAGGAAAATTAAGATTTTTATTCAGATGACAAAGGACGCCAGTATTGATTTATATATCTTAGCAGTTTTATTCCAGTGACAGACTGATTGGAAATAGAGGCAGAGGAGACTACCTTTTATTTGTAATTTAACAAGGCAGTTGCTATATTTTATTGCGTTGTCTATGTATAATTAGAAATGTCTTAAGATAGTGGTTCCACAGCTGCTTTTGCATCCCCTTTGATAATCTGATGAAACATTATAGACCTTCTTCCCAGAAAAATGCCCTTACAAATTCACATACATTTTTATATGTAATTTCATAGATGCCAGCATATGGCTTTGTTCTTCTGAGTATAGTGTTTATTTTTAACCAATATGGCTTCTTGCTAAATAAATTCCTTTATTCATTCATCAAGTATTTTTTGCACACTTGCCTCAAGCCAGGCCTGGATACAGTATGAACAAGACAGGCCAGGACTCTGGCCTCATGGAGCAGCAAACAAACATCACATTCCAGAATTACGTAACGCTATCTTAATTATAAGTGCTGGGAAGGAGAAAATGCTAGTGAAAGATAGTATTTGGGGTACTGTTTTGTATAGGGTGGATTCCTATTGCTGCTAAAGTGAAATGGGAACCTTGAAGGCAAGAAATAAAACACATCTCTGTTGGGTTTTTAAATACAAAATCAGAATATTAGGATTGTAAGAGAGCATATAGTTTTCCCACCTTGTTCCACAGATGGACCTATAAGCCCTAGAGGCTGGGTCTGGTGAGAGCTGGGACGGGTTCTGTAGCCCCGGCTGGCGCCCTGAGCTGGTCTGTATGCTTGTGCTGGGCCGTCCGCTCTTGGGAGCGTTCACCCAGCTGCAGCCCAGCCAGGCGAGGACCACAGCTCCAGCCATGTCTTGCTTCTGTTCTGATGTTTGGCTCCCAGGGCCACCTCACGGGAGAAATTATTCGCTTCAGCGTTTTCTTAAGATTGAGATTAACATATTACTCAAGTGGAAAATGTAGAAACACATTCGATCTGATGCTACTGAAAATGATAAGAACTAATTGTGTTTGCAGAAATGTAGCAAAGGGAGCAGGGGAGCAGGTAGAGCTTAGAATTTTGAATTTGCTATGGCTGTTCATCAGCAGTTCACTTAACAGATTGCAGAGCTGTGGGAAGAAATGGTCTGTTGTTCCCTTGTGAGGCTTGGTTTGATGTGCTTCTTTCTGATCGTAATTCTGTACCCTTTCTTTTCTTTGAAATGTTTCACTCCATAGTGTTTGAGTGCCTCCTGTGTGATGGCCACTAGGGGTTCAGTGATAACCCAAGCAAACATGGTCCCTGCTCTCACGGAGTTTCTGGTCTAATGGGGAAGGTAGACATTACTAGAATAATCACCTTGGTGGCCACATATTTACAGCCTGATAGAAAGGCTATAAAGAAGAGGAAAAGGGAAACATTTCTACAACACATGTAATTATGAAAGGACTCCAGACTGGTGGGGCTTCCTGGAAATGATGCTTGAGCTAAGAAACTGAACAGTGGGGTATGGTAGAAACATTACAGAAGGAGAAAGAGAACAGGCAGGGTGTGGCAGTGAAGGCTGAGAGAAGCAGAGCACAGAGTTAGGAGCTAGGATTGGGAAGAATTTGGACGTGGAGGGTGAGGCAGATCAATCCTGGGTTTCTGGTTTGTGCAACCAAATGGACTGTGGTGCCATTCACAGCAGTGACATCGGGTGTGGCACAGGGATACTGTAAGTCAAGGTTGAAGCCATGAAGACAGTAACAGTAAGAAGTCAGATAGGCCATTGGTTATCGGGGTCAAGGACTCATTGGAGGGGTTTGAGTCAGATGAAAATGCACATGTCACTGGTTGTTGCTTTTTACTGTGCTTTATACAAGTGAATTATTAATAAAAATGTGGAGTTCTCTGAGATCCTTTGGAGCTCTCTTTCTAATGAGTTCAATAGAAAATGTCAAATTATTCTCTTATCTGTAGCAAAAGTTTATCTTTAGTAAATGTGGATTTACCTGTATGTTTTTGCAAAATGTTTGTTTACATTTTGTTCTAGTGCTTTTCTAGCAAGCGTGTCAACCTTCATATATTCATTTGTTCTCCAGGGGAGAAAAAGATGAGTTATTGAACTGGAAACATGTTCATAATATATTTAATGTAGTAGATTTTTTAAAAATGTTTCTTTTCTCCAGATTTGACCTTGAATTTTTTCTCTCAGCACCTACTTCTGAATGGAATGACAAACGGGGAAACATTTCACCAGCTCTGCTTTCTGAATTTTTGGAAAGAAGTTTAGACACGTCCAAAGCCTCATCTGCATTTGTGGACCAATGCCATTTACAGAACAAGGAATGAAGTGAGTAGCAACGTGGTAGGAGAGAGAATCCCAGCACCGTGAAATTATGACCTCCTATAAACAGCAGTTGACGTGGCTCTCATTTCTTCCTATTCATATGAATCTGCACTTCAGTAGTATGTCACAGCATAAGAAAATAATAACAAAGTGTTTAATCTTCATGCAGGTGAAGCGTCGGAGGCCCGGATTATGCACAGAGTTAGACGTGAGCACAAAAGCCAGACACAGCCAGCTCTTGATGGTCTCTGGTAGTGTCTGGTAGTGTGGACGCTTTCACAAGATTGGTGCCAGATAGTTTTGGGGACACTAGATTCAACCTCCTCTTCCACCAAAGCTTCATAATATATCATAATTTTTAAAAAATATATCATAATAAGCAGTGTTCATCTCATTGTAGCTTTTGATCTTCCATCATTCTCTGCAACTGGGTGAGCATTAATCAATAACACAGTGAGAGAAAGCCAAACAGCAAGAAAAAAACCAGAGACTAGAACATAAATAAGCCAAGACCAAGAGTTGAACTCCACACAAAGAACAACCAGTGGTAGTGACCATCTTATTTAAAAATCACCTTGATCTTATTTAACTCTAAAATGACACTTTAAAATATTTGGTTAGATATAGCCACTGTTGGGTTTCTAGATGATTTTAAAATATGACTGCCTTAAATGCCCTGCATTTCCTTGTTTGGTATATGACTGAACCTGACATTTTCTAAGTAATTTTCTCTCTTGCTATCTTATTTTTAATTTTAATTATGAAAAAGACAGGCGGTATGTCCGGAAAGGTAAGTTGGGTTCAGATAGTGAGAGGCTTGCCTGCCGCACCACGTTGGCCCTCGTAACTCCTGTGCCCTTTGTCTGAATGTGTGTGTCAGCTCTGGAAGCTGTCACTTTGGGTTGGAATCCCAGCTCCACCACTTAAGGTCATGCTACAATCATCAGCTAAGTGTCCTAGGGCCAAAACCTTCTAAGCTTTAGTGCACTCACCTATCCGAGGGAATAAATGATAATATTGATGTATGTGAAATGCCTAGCATAGTGACTACAAGGAGTGAGTACGAAGTAAATGTTTATTATATTCAGCAGCATTTTATATTTTTTTTACCTCCTTTTTTTTTGGCCATGCCACATGGCTTGCAGGATCTTAGTTCCCCAACCAGGGGTCGAACCCATGCTCCCTGCAGTGGAAAAGTGGAGTCCTAACCACTGGACCTCCAGGGAAGTTCCCTTCAGCAGTATTTTAAACAGAGCTACTTTTAAGATTTGTCTCCATTTACAGTATTTTCCAAGTTGAATTATACTTAAGCAGTATTTCTGCTTCTCCTGTTCAGTGGGGGAAAATCATGATAGAATGCTAGGGGATCAAGTCCTTACTTCAAAAACTGGTGAATGAAGAGGAAGAAAACTAGCATTTATTCTGCCTTTTCTGTATGAGTTATACTACTGGACAACCACATAATAGATGAGCAGAAGTTATTCTTTATAGAATTCCTCGGCTGATAAACGAATAAAGAATGATAGGAGTAGAATATCACCAACTTCGGTCCCTAATGAAACTAGTAGATCTGTACATAGATCACCAGTGGTGGTTAGCAACCAAAAAGAGAGGCAACCCGGTATTATGTGCCTTGTGATGAAAGAGCACTATGAAGTAGTCTTGTCAAAAAGAATTGAACCTGTAACTGATTAAGCCTCTCGATCCAATTATTAAATTTGGGGAGATCAAAGGAAGAAGGAACATATTATTAAAGTAAACCACAGGGATGCAGCAAAATGAGAACTGTGGGAGACTCAACACTTAAGTATCTGATTTTGTCAACAAATAAATTGCAGGACAGAGAGAGAGAGAGTGAGAGGGAGAGAGAGAGATGGAGGGGATGTTATAGCTCAAAAAATACCCAAAAGACATATAAACCAATCACAGTGAGTAGAATTTAATTGGCTCTTGATTCAAACAAACTTTAAAAAATTATGGCATTTATGAGACAATTGAAAATGTGAACACTTACTAGATATTAGATGATATTAAGGAATTATTGTTAATTTTTTAGAAGTGATAATTGTGGAGTTTTTTAGAAAACACATGCTAAATGGGGAAAATGAAGAAATACTATGGTTACGATGGTAAACTTTGATCTTACTTCTTTATTTTTAAACATCTTCCCTAAGAAACATGTGCTTTTTATTTGTTTTTCAAGTTGCTGCATGATTTGAACTTTTCCAAAGATGAGATCCATAGTTTTACAGCATAGAGAAGAGCCGTCATTCAACTGTTTTAGCTAAATTTGTGATTACTTAGGGTTTTTTAAAAGAACATTTTTGTATATAGGTTAACTAGAATCCAGGTTTTAGTTTCTTAAATGAAATCAAATGTTTCTTCACTATAGATACCTTGTTGACTTTATTTTGTACCATAACTTATTTTACTACTGATATTTGTCCTGAAAGGTCAATCATGGCAACAAGTATATACAGGATTCTTTGTTATGAATCACAAAGTTCCTTACCATTTAAACTGTATCACTGATCTACAATAAGCTCTTGTGTTTTATGACATGATAAAGCAAATGATCATTTTGATCACATTTCTATGCTGTAAGATGTCTGATTAGCAATACAGATTAAATTTTACATTGCACTGTAAACTCAGGAAATGATCATTTATGTCCTTGTTCTTACTATGAAAACATGGAATGTTATAACTTATTAAGTGATCCAAACATTTTGTGTGCCTATGGCCTTGATACAGAGTAGAATAAAAAAATATTCTTAAGTACTTTTTAATCTTTGTGGTAGAAATGTGTTTGAGTGTAACAGTATGAGTTAGTGTCTACGGGGAATTTTAAAAGCAGCAATAAAAGATTCTGGAGACACTTCACACACGCAGCTTTGGATTATATGTGTTTAGAAAGTTTAAGACAACCTTGACAACTATTTTGATTCTTAGCCAAAACTAGAGGCATCAGGAAAGATAATGAAAGTATAGCATCTGGTCTCATGGTCCAAAATAATCATTTGGTGCTTTGGAATAGGTTAAATTTAAATTCTTTTTGAGCCCATCTAGACCAGCTGGGCAAATGAGGGACACTCCATCCTAAATGGTACCTTCCCTGGCTGGCTGCTTGCCCCACAGCTGGCGGTTCAGCAGGGAGCCCTCCTAAGCTCTGCTGTGTGGGCATCTTATTCTCTCTCCCTGCTGCTGTGTGCAGCCTTCCAAAGCTTTCACAGATTGGGATTCTGCAAAGGGTATCAAGAAAAGCTATTGTATATACTACCAAATGTAAAACAGATAGCTAGTGGGAAGCAGCCGCATGGCACAGGTGCTTTGTGACCACCTAGAGGGGTGGGATAGGGAGGGTGGGAGGGAGATGCAAGAGGGAGGGGATATGGGGACATATGTATATGTATAACTGATTCACTTTGGTATAAAGCAGAAAGTGACACGCCATTGTAAAGCAATTATACTCCAATCAAGATGTTAAAAAAAAAAAAGAAAAGCCATTGTGAGCTTTTCATGAGGAAACTGTGTTGGATGCATAGGTGGCTATGCGTAAGCTAACTTAGATTTTACAGCCGTATTCAGGATGGCAGCATTGCTTTTACAGAAATCGGGGTGTGGGGAGTCAGTCTCCAGCTCCCCTGTAAACATTTGGTAAATAGCTAAGTCTTCACTGAATGAATGGTGTAGTCAGGAGGAACACAATATTAACATTCCTCAAATTACAAACCCCCAGCCCAGGAAGCTCCCCAGGTGCAAGTGGCTGGATCAACACTTTCTTCTTTCCCTGCGTCTCCCTCCTCCATGCATCATCATTCACTCAGGCCGGAGGTGGCAATGCTCCCTGTGGCTAACAGGAACATTTTCTACCTCTGCCTTCCTACCACCTCTTTTTTTCTCCCCTAAGATCATGAACTTTTCAGGCACACCTTTTTTTGTAGTTTATTAGTAATATATCTGTTAATTCTACCTTAGCCAGCTCTCTCATCTTTTCTACCCTCCTTTTTCCTCTCTCCTCCAAACCCTTTTCTAATTACCTCTAGGTTACTCCCTGTTTGTTTCTCTTCCTCAGTCTTCTTACTGTATTTTAAAGCAAAAGAAAACCCATGAGCATCTTCTGAACGTATATGTTAATAATTCCCAAATTGGCATCTTTGAGAATCAGCTGAGCTTCAGTTTTCATTATCCAGTTACCACCTGGGTGTTCCACAAGCCCCTCAAATTCAACAGATCCCAAACTAAGCTTTTGCCGTGACCATCTTGTAACCAAACCAGGGTAATGTTTGGCTGATGCTCAGCAAGCCGAAACTCTAAGACGCCAAGGATTGCAGCAAAGAGAGGGTTTATTTAAAAAGGCAGCCAGGTGAGAAGCCAGGAAAACAAGTCTCAGATCCTCAAGGGGCTCAGGGGAATTATGGGATAATGAACAAAGAAGCAGGGCCGTCTTAGGCGTGGGGAGCGTGGGGAAAGGTGACCGGGAAAAGGTGGGAGTGATTGTTGTTCTGCGCAGGGATAACAAGGCTACAGGCTTCTGCCTGTTCAAGAGTGGAGGCGCTTAGCCCTAGCTGAGGGTGTTATTTTCGACCTTCTGGCGTCAGAAGGTCCCTGCGTGGCCACTCATGTGTGCCCATTTGGAGGGTCAGTGGTCCTATCCAGTGTTAACCAGCTGAGCTCCAACTAGACACAGCTGACTCCAAGTTCCTGGAAAACAACTCGGGCAGATAGATACCTTATTGTTTAGGCTACATGCTGCATGGAGGACATGCAAGTCTTAAAACCACCTTGATTAGTGAAGGCAGCGGAAGTGGATTTAAGCAAACCCATGGTTTCAGTCTCTCCCAGGTCTATTCCTCCTCTTGAATTCTCTGATTTACTGGTGCTACCTTCCACCTAGCCAACCCTTCTAGAATTTTTCGGGATCAGTGTCTCCCTCTCCAATCTGATTCCTCCATACCAGCTAGTCCTGCCCTGTGGTCCCTCAATCACCTCAGTACAATAGCCCAACAACTGGTCTTCCTATTGCAGGCTTTTTTTTATTATTATTATTATTCCTATTGCAGTCTTTTTTTTTTTTTTTTTTTTTTTTTTTGCGGTATGCGGGTCTCTCACTGTTGGGACCTCTCCCATTGCTCCGGACGCGCAGGCTCAGCGGCCATGGCTCACGGGCCCAGCCGTTCCGCAGCATGTGGGATCTTCCCGGACCGGGACACGAACCCGTGTCCCCTGCATCAGCAGGCGGACTCCCAACCACTGCGCCACCAGGGAAGCCCCCTATTGCAGTCTTGACCTCATTGAAATCCATTCTCCACTCCAGTGTTGCTAGAGGGCCCTAGAAACTCCCCTAAATAGAGCCTCAGTTTCCCATTTAATACAGTCGTATACTGAGGAGCGCAGAAGGGAGTATGGATTGTAATTATTATTCTTGAGCAAAGAGCTCCAAGGCTCCTACGTCCTGTATTTGCAATAAGAAAATTGGAATTATACTCAAAGTCACTTTTCCTTGAGAATTCTGCTTGCTTACTTCCTTTTTTAAAATGTGTCAGTTTTGTATCAGTTTTCTATTTCCGCAAGGACAAATTACTGTGAACTTCGAGGCTTAAAACACCCATTTATTCCATAGCTCAGGGGTCTGGGCCCAATGGGGCTCAGCTGGGTCCTCTGCTGAAGACCTCCTAAGGCTGAAATCTGGTTGTCAGCTGGGCTGGACTCTTCTCGGGAGGTGCTGGAGAATGTTTAGCTTCCAGGCTCCTTCAGGTTGTTCGTAGAATTCAGTTCCTTGAGGTTGGAGTTCCCCATTTCCTTGCTAGCAGTCAGCTGGGGGCCAGTCTTTGTTTGTATAGCTGCCCATGTCCCTTCTCATGCTATCTATGTGGCTCCCCCCAGCACTGGTAGATCCAGCGCGTCTCATGCTTTAGATCTCTCTGCATTTCCCTTCTGCTACAGTCTTTCTTCCCCCTGCTGGAGAAAGTTCACTGCTTTTATTGGCTCATGCAATTAGACAGGGCCCCCCCAGATAGTCCTGGATAACCTTCTGACCTTAAAAATCTGTAGCGCGACAGCTGCAGAGTCCCTTTTGCCATTTAATATAGCATATTCAAAGTCTTCAGGCATTAGGGTGTCGACGTCTTTGGGCGACCATTCTTCCTACCACAGTCTGAAGAAGACAGAGAAACTTGCCCAAGGTAAGATAATTGTATTTTGTCTAGAGCTCGCTATGGGCCCTCAATTTTCACCTTAATGTGATGGAGGAGTGAGAGATGCTTTCCACTCCAGAATACTTAACTCCATCATGCTGGCGAAGGCTTGACTCCAGCTTCCTCTGTGGTCTACCTTCTCTGCCACATAAACTTGTCCTAAACTAGTTTGGGGCTGTGTCTGTTGATAGCTGCAGACTCCCACCTTTGGGCAGATGACCCAGTCTCTGGTCTACGATATTTAGAATGGTGGCTAATTGGTTAAAAAGGAAAAGTGAAACCTCAGCCAGCCCCAGTCTCTTGGTGTCTTTCTGCTTTGGTTTTTTTGGGGTTTTTTGTGTGTTTTTAATTGAAGTATAGTTGATTTACAGTGTTGTGTTAATTTCTGCTGTCCAGCAGAGTGATTCAGTTATATATACATTCCTTTTCATATTCTTTTCCATTATGGTTTATCACAGGATATTGAATATAGTTCCCTGTGCTCTACAGTAGGACCTTGTTGTTTATCCATTCTATATATACTAGTTTGCGTCTGCTAATCCCAAACTCCCAATCCTTCCCTCCCACACCCTCCCTCCCCCTTGGCAATCCCAATTCTGTTCTCTCTGTCTGCCAGAATGCCAGAGTCACCTATCTAAAATACAAAAAACATGTTTTATTTCCTGGTTAAAGTTCTCTTCTGCTGCTGGGTCCGTACTCATGGAATGGAGGCTCCATCCTGGGGGGCAGCACACTGAGCTCGGGGCCCTGGTAATGCGGCATGGGTTCCACACCCGGAGAGCAAGCCGAGGGGACTTCAGGCCACTGCCCCCAGCCCTCCAGCAAGTGCTCAGCTCTTAGGAAGGGTGTCACCCTGAGAGAAGCTTCTATTGTCCCCAGAACATTCATGCCCGAGTCTTTCTGTGGACGTATTTTTTCATTTCTCTTGGATGGATACCTACAAGTGAAATTGCTGAGTCATGTGGTAACTGTACATTTAACTTTTTTTTAAACCCTACTTTATTCTGTGTATATTTCTAGATCTAGTGCTGAGACATATACTAGTTAGATAATCATGCTTTTGAATGTACAGTTTCAAACTTTTAAGAAAATGCCAAGTTGGTTTTTTTTGCCAAATTGGTTGCACCATTTTACACTCCTACCAGCAAGCACTGTATCAGAATTTCAATCCTTCCACATCCTCAACAACCTTGAATTATTAATCTTTTAAAAGTTAGTGTGTAGTGGTATCTTATTGTGATTTTAATTTGCATTTGTCTGATGTCTGTTGATGTTGAACTTATCATGTGCTTAACTACCACTGGTATATTGTCTTTTGTAGGGTTTTAATCTTTTGCCCATTTTTAATTGGATTGTTTTTCTTATTGTTAAATTGGAAGCATTCTTTATACATCTAGATACAAGTCCTTTTTCAGATGTTTCACGAATATTTTCTTCCATTGTGTGACAGCAAATCATATGGAGTGCTTAGGGCAAGAATAAGCTTGGGTATAAATCAATTTAAATTAAGAGTGTAAACTAAATAACAGTGCAGAAGGCAGCTGTGAAGTTGATAAATGAATGACTAACATTCTAGGAAGAGAACTCTGGTGATAGCGTGGGGAGAACATTCTGGAAGGGACAGGTCTGAGAAGCAGGCAGCTAATGACAAATAGGGCCATGATGAGACATCTTTAATTCTGGTACAATGGCAAACACATTCAATAATGCAAATCATCACTGTAGCCATGGAAGCAAATACAAACCACACAGGCTTTGTGTAAGCTTGGCTCTTTGGGAGGAACAACCATTTCCACGTTATAGTACATTTTGTCCATATGTCTCTTAGCAACTGGACACTTGGAGGTAAATCTGAAAATGATGCTGGCAACTCTCTTCCTTGAATTTGAAGAGCTTATGTTCTGACTCAGGATTTTCTAATTAGCCATCATCCTAACCTGTGGTGATCAGAATAGTGAGGGAAGTGTTTTTATTGTAGTGTTTGCTGAGGTGGCCTGTGTTGACTTCATTACAATTCTTATTTCCTCTCATTTCGAACATGCTGAGAAACGCAGTTATTTGTGTTTGGTACAAATAACCCTGGCTTGTAAACATGTCTAAGGGAGAAGCTACTGAAATTCTTGGTAAAATACATTCAGGTGTTTGTTATGCTGAGGATTTCTCACTTTTTGAGCAAGTTAATGTTTTACTAATATAAGAATTGTCACAAGGCAATTCTCAGGATAGCCACATTCTTGCACAGTCTAGAGAAAAAAAATCACAGGAATCATTATACCTCTAGATTTTCCTCATTGCCTTTCACATATTGTCTGGTGTATTTTAATATATATACTTTCATATTTTAAAATCTTGAATTAATTGTTCTAAACCTTCAGTGAGATGGGAGTTCTGTGCAGTAAACCATTGGAAGGAGGGGCATTCTCCCTGTCACCCAGTTAGGAAGTGGCAAAGGCAACCAAATACAGGGTTCCCGGTACTTACTGGGGTTTCAGGAAAAGCACAATGCTGGTCAGATTAGAAAGTGACACGTGAAGATACCACCTGCTCACTCAGTAATGAAGCCACGGAGCTCGGCCCCTTTGTGCTGGACCAGCTGTGGAAAAACTGCTGTTTCCCTGGCACCCCACCATCCCAGCTTGGGCACAGAGGAAGGCCTTACCTGTGTGTGCTGCCCAGGTGTTCTGTGAGATGGAGGACCATGTTCTTGTGGGAGCTGTTTTCACCCTTAAACATTCTCCATTTTGTCCTCTTGGTCATGAAATCTTAAACAATAATAGCTAATATTTATATAGTTGACAAACCAATTCCAACAGTGCTGCAGGGGTTGCTGGTAAAACGTTTAACAACCAGCTCTTAGAAAAATAAATACATAAAGCCCTGATTTGTAGAATTTGTCCATTTTTGTGGTTTAAGTCCTTTTGCTGCTGTTATCGACCAGGACTCTTAGCCTCCTTAATCAATAGAAAGTGATAAGAGGCCAGACGAGAAATTCAGGCAAAGCTTTACTGGGGTTGCTGCTGCAGCAGCGAAGAGCGAGAACAAGCCACAGTTTCGCTGGCTTGAGCCCCGAGGCAGGGGCTGAGCTGCTTCCTTCTATGGGGCGAGGGTAGGGCTGTGTCCAGGGGTCTGGCTGGAGGAGCGGCTTAGATGCTTTACCCACTTCTTTGGTGGTGCTGTGTGCAGGGGGCATGCGCAGTGTCCTGCTTTTGTTCCTGGCTCTTCAGAAGTGGCAGTTGATTTTTTTTTGGTCTTTTGGTATCTTGTCCATAATGTGCCTCAACCGCACATGCACACAGTTGTTTTTAGTCCCTTAGAGTTTCTTTGTATTTTGTTGCTTGGGGCGATGTTTGCCCAGCTGCAAGCACTGCAGCAAAGGGTCCCAGGTCCCAGCCTGTCTCACTATGGCCAATGTCAACATGAGGTGACTGAATGTGGAGTTGGGAAGGGATGGGCACTGTTGGCTCTGTCCCGTGGGTAACCATCTCAGGTTACGGGGCAGGCAGGGTGCAAGAACTTCTGACGTGCTTTCGCTTAGCACCCTCAGACAAACTCAACGAGGAAGGTATTAAATACTCTGTTTTCTGGATGAGGCTTAAAGAAGCTAAGTGATGGGTCAGAAAGTGGTAGAACCAGGACTGGAATGCAGTTGGTTTGATTAACTTGCCCAAAGTCACACGCTGGTGGGAGCTGTCGCATGGCCTCAGAACCAGGGGTGCCAATAGGGCGTGCTTGCTTCTCCCCAGAGAGCCCTCTGAATTTTGTTTTCTATTCCGTGACATTAGAAAGCTCCACGTTATGGTCAGGTCTAGACATTGCCAGAAGCACCCTTATTTCATCTACCCTGGTTTAAAAATTACTCCGAGGTAAGACAGAAAAACAAGGGCTGACCTGGGTGGGGCAGAAGAGTGAGTGTGGAAACGGCTCTATCCCCGATTAGCTAGGTGGCTTTGGGAAATCAACTTCCTCTCTTGGTGCCCTGTTTTTCTCATACATACAGTGGGGATGATAGGTGCCTGAAGCAGAGGACATACTTAATACATATTAGCCACTGATACTATCTCCAAATGTTCTGGGTTTTCATATATTTGATGGAATGAAGGAGCTTAGTTTTTTGGAGGAAAGATCACAAGTTCTTTGTAAGTCCAAAAACATAGGGAGTAATTAATGGGCAATTTACCAACCATTTCTATTTCTCACACCAGCTTTGTGTTATGAATTCTTATAAACACATTTCAGAGTTTTGACCAATATGAGGATTGATATATATAGGTGAGTAATAAAGTAATTTGATGCCAGTCCTTCCATATCTTTTTAATAAAAATCAAATATTTCAGACATATAAAAAGGTGGAGAGAAACTGTCAGGAACAGGCAAGTATTGCCCACCTAACCTGAGGAGCAAAGCACTTATATATTGATGAAGCCTCCTAGGGACCCTTCCATGATGCCATTTTCCTCAAGATCACTCCCAGGGTTACCATTGTCCTGCATTTTGTGTTTATCTTTCTCTTGCATGTTTCTTATACTTTATCCTCTGTATGTGGTCCTAAGCAATATCCCCGTGCAAAATACAGAATTGTCTTTTATGTTTTTAAACTTTATATGAATGATATTGTATATGGTCTTCTGTTCCTTGCTTTGTTTTAATGGCATTGTTTGAGGGATAAATCCATGTTAAACATGTAGCACTAGTTCCTTCATTTTAACTGTGGTATAGTATTCCATTATTATATGAATATATAACATTAAAAAATTAATTATCCTATTGATGGACATTGAAATTATTTCCACTTTCTAAACCATCCCCAAATGGTTAATATTCTTGTACATGTCACCTTGTACATACATGTGAGAATTTTCTCTGGAATTTTTATCTAGGAGTAGAATTTTTAAGTCACAGATGTGTGTACCTTCCATTTTACTAGAGAAAAAACCCTCTATTTTCAAAATTGTTGTGTCAGTTTCCTCGTTCATTACCAGTGTATTAGATTTCTCATACATTCATATCCTTAAAATGCTTTTTATTGTTTGACTTTAGAAATATTCCAGATCTGATGGATACGGAGTGGTCTCAGTGCATCCCCTGATGTGTTGGGCATTTACAAGTTTTCTCTCAGATCTTTCCTTTCTCCTATCCTGGAGGGAGCCCATCTCTAAAAGGACAGTTCCCAGCGTCCCTTGCCTGCTGGCTTCCATTTTCATTCAGCTAATGTGAAGCACTGGTGGAAGGTTAAACAGGAGAGGCCAAGGTCTTTTTCCCCATCCACTCTGCCTCCAATGGGGTCTCCATGGCCCCAGCTCACCTTGGCCAGCTCCTGCCATGGCTCAGCTTGATGGCCCCTTCTCCACTCAGGGCCTGCTGGGCAGCCCCAGGTCCTGGATTCTGAAAACACCATGTCTTGTCTTTCCTTCCCAGCCTAGGTGTTCCTGCAGTTATATCTCTTGGTTGCCTCAACTTTGGGGTTTCCAAAGTCTCTGAATTAAATTTCCTCTGAATTGAAAGACTGGGTGTGAATGTTGTTTTCCAGTCTGAACCCAGCTGATACATCTAACCCAAGTGAGAATTTTTTTTAACATGTTTATTGGAGTATAATTGCTTTACAATGATGTTGAGCTTTTCTTTTTCTTTCTTCTTTCCCTCCATTCCTCTTTCCCTCTCTTCCTTTTTCTTCTGCCATTTAGATCATCTCTGCTGTAAATTATTTGCACGTGTCTTTGTGTATTTTTCTATAAATTTTTTTTCTTATTGATTTATAAGAATTCCTATAAAATTCTGAATGTATATGAGTTGCAAATGTATCCTGGGCTGTGGCTTGTTTTTTCACTTTTTAAGTGATGAATTTTAATGCACAGGAATGTCTATTTTAAATGTAATCAGATGTATCAAGTTTCCCTTTGTGGCTTGTGATTTTCATAACATTTAAGAATCCTTTCCTACCCAGGAGTTAAAAAGACATACTACTGTGTTTTGTTTTGCACTTTTCTAACTTTTGCTTTTCACATTTCACATTCACATCTTTGTTCTTCATGTGTCAGGTATTTAGTTCACCTGAAGTTAATGTTCATATATGGTGTGGTATACAGGTCTGATTATTTATTTCTTTCATATGGGTAACCAGTTATCCTAGAATCAGCAGCGTGCTGCAGCTACCTCGTACCAGCTCATGAAAGTTCATTATTAATTCTCAGGCATCGCATTAGCTGGTTGTTAAACACATTGCTAGCTCATATGGGCCACGGCAGGAATTTTTATACCACAGTTATGGGCAAACGCTACAAATCAACTCCCTCTCCAACTCCTGGGGGACAATACTAGCATGCCCACTGCACAGAACTCTCTATCAAGAACCTGTTGCACAGTGCAGTTTTTCAAATTGAAGGTTGCAACTCTGTAGCGCTTATGGAATCAACTGTATGGGTTGCAACAATTTTGTGTGTGTGTGTGTGTGTGTGTGTTTTAAATAAAACACGGCTGAATAGAAAAATACCAGAATGCATTGCACATAGTAATTGTAACTATTTTCCTTGAATCTTCTGTTTTCGTTTTATGTATATATTTACCTACATGACTGTATGGTTTGGGTTGCAGTGTTAAATGCATTTCTCACTGTGGGTAATTGGTAAAACAAAATGTGAAAAACACTGGACTATTCTGTCCTTTCCTTTCGGATTTCCAAAGACACTTCTGTCACGTGTCAGGTTTTCATCTATGCATATGTCAATGCCTGAGTTTCCCATCTGTTCGTAGGTTTCTTTGGCCCTTCCCTGTACCATGTTGCTTCATTCTTCAAGCTTTAGGGAGATCTTCATAGCTGCCAGGATGAGGGTCTTCACCCACCTTGAAGTTCTTCAGAATTGTCATGTCTGTTCTTGGTTCTTTGCTCTTCTACATAAATTTTAAGACAAAGTTGTCAAAGTCCATGAACAATACTGTTGGGATTATAACTGAAGCTTTATAGCTTATTTGCGGGAGATTAACAACCTTATCATATTCACTCTCATCATTGAAGGGGATATATCTCCACTGACATAGAACTTCTTTAATGTCTTTCAATAAATGTTTATAATTTCCTTCACAAAGATATGCACATTTTCATTAGATTTACTTCTAGTACCTTACATTTTGTTGCTATCATATACGATATGCTTTAAAATTGTATGCATATGTATACTTTTGTGTGTAGGAATGCAATCTATTTATATATTTTTTTCTTATTCTGATCTCAATTTGTAATTCTAATAATTGGTCTGTTTTTCTCTTGAGTTTTCTCAAGTTTGAGTTAGATAATGAACACTATCTGTGAACAATTGTTTTATTTCTTCCTTTAAAATAATTTTTAAATTATTTAAAACTAATATTTCACCATTAAGTAGGATATTTGCTATAGTTTTACAAATTTTACCAGGTTAAGGAAGTGCCTTTTTATTCCTAGTTTGCACAGCACTTTTGTTTTGTTGTTTCTTTTAATTTATTGAATTATAGTTGATTTACAATGTTGTGTTAATTTCTGCTGTACAGCAAAGTGATTCAGTTATATACATGTGTGTGTGTATATATATATATATATATATATATATATATATATATATATATATATATACACACACTCTTTTTCATATTCTTTTCCATTGTGGTTTATCACAGGATATTGAATATAGTTCCCTGTGCTCTACGGTAGGACCTTGTTGTTTATCCATTCTCTATATAATAGTTTGCATCTGCTAACCCCAACCTCCCAATCCATTTCTCCCCCACCCACCCTCCTCCTTGGCAACCGCAAGTCTGTTCTCTATGTCTGTGATTCTGCTTCTGTTTCATAGATAAGTTCATTTGTGTCATATTTTAGATTCCACATGTCAGTGATAGCATATGGTATTTGTCTTCCTTTTTTGGACTTACTTCAATATGATAATCTCTAATTGCATCCATGTTGCTGCAAATGGCATTTCATTCTTTTTTATGGCTGAGTAGTATTTCATTGTGTGTGTGTGTGTGTGTGTGTGTGTGTGTGTGTGTGTGTATATATATATATATACACACCACATCTTCTTTATCCATTCATCTGTTGATGGACACAGGTTGTTTCCATGTCTTGGCTATTGTGAACTGTGCTGCAGTGAACACTGGGGTGTGTATATCTTTTCGAATTACAGTTTTCTCCAAATATATGTGCATGGCATTTGTTTTTAATTTTTTTTAATTGAAGTATAGTTTCTGTACAATATTATATAAGTTACGGGTGTACAATATAGTGATTCACAACTTTTAAAGGTTATACTCCATTCATAGTTATTATACAATATTGGCTATATTCCCTGTGTTGTATGATATATCCTTGTAACTTATTTTATACCTAATAGTTTGTATCTTTTAATCCTCTACTTCTCTCTTGCCCCTCCCCGCTTCCCTCTCCCCACTGGTAACCACTAGTTTGTTCTCTATATCTGTGAATTTGTGTTTTTAATTTTTAATGGTGTTAATTTTATCAAATGTTTTTCTTATTCTATTTTCTATATTAAGTACAATCTTTTGTTGTGTTAAAATTTTTATTAAGTTGAGGAAATTTCCTTCTAATTTTGCAAACAAATATGCTGTTTTTAAAATCATAAATTAAAAAAAAGTTTTTCTCCATCTACTGAGATGATTTTGTTTTTCTCTTTTATTCAGCTAATGTGATAATAGATAAAATATAGATTTAAAAAACAATAGGTTTTTCTAAACTTAACTCATATTCTTGGGATAAAACCAGTTACCCATTTGAGTCATAATTTTTGTTGTTTTCTAATCACTGAATCTTCTTTGCTAATATTTTATTAAGGAGGATTTTATCAGTGTTTGTGAGTGAGATTAGTGTTGTTATTTTCATTCTTTAAATCATTCTAACCTGGTTTTGATATTGGAGTAATACTGGTCATGTAAAGTGTGTTTTGGGGTAGACAATTCTTCCTCTTTTTCTATTTTATGGTAAAATTCCTACATGGCAGGGATCTGTTCCTTCAATAGTTGGTAGATCTCATTTGTAAAACTGTTTCATCACTTTCCCCCTGATCCCATGGGCAGATTTTTATATTCTTGATCGTCTTTAATATTTTAAAGTCTATTTAGAGTTGTCTTAGTCAGTTTGAGTTGCTGTAACAAAATGCCACAGACTGGGTAGCTTATAAACAACAGAGGGCTTCCAGGGCTTCCCTGGTGGTGCAGTGGTTGGGAGTCCGCCTGCTGATGCAGGGGACACGGGTTCGTGCCCCGGTCCGGGAAGATCCCATATGCCGCAGAGCGGCTGGGCCCGTGGGCCATGGCCGCTGAGCCTGTGCGTCTGGAGCCTGTGCTCCGCAACGGGAGAGGCCACAACAGTGAGAGGCCCGCGTACGGCAAAAAAAAGAAAAGAAAAAGAAAAAACAAACAAACAAACAGAAATTTATTTCCCACAGTCTTGGGGACTGAAAAGCCCAAGATCAAGGTGCCAGCATGGTGCTGTTCTGGTGAAAGGCCTCTTCCTGCTTCATAGCTGGCACTTTCTTTCCACGTCATCACATAGTGCCAGGGGCTAGAGATCTTTCTTTTAGGGCACTAATGTTATTCATGAGGGCTCCACTCCCATGGCTTAAGCATCCCCCAAAGTCCCCACCTACTAATACCATCACCTTTAGGGGTTAGGATTTCAATATATGAGTTTGAGGGGACATAAACATTTAGACTACAGCTGGGATTCTGTGCTTTTTTTCCCCTTTCAGTCAGTTTGCTAACATATTCATCTAGAAAATGGTTTGTTTTATCTAACTTTTCTAATTCACTGGGGAAAATTGTTCATAGTATTTTCTTGTTTTGGGTATTGAATATTCATTTGTAGTTAAAGGCATTTTCTTCATTCCTGTTATTTGCTAGTTATCTCTCTCACCAATCTTTTCAAAGCTTTAGCTATTTTATTAGTGTTTTTAAATAATGAATTTCTGGTTTTGTCCATCCTCCCAAATGTATTTTTTTTGTCAGTCTCATTGCTTTGCTCTTCCTTTCTTCATCTATTAACTGTGGCTGCTTTACCATGACTTCTTTTCTTCCTGGGACTAGGCAGTGGAGCTTAATTGGAGGAAGAAGAAAATGTACTATTCTTGAAATGAAATTAAGCCGAGAAAAACTGAGGCTGGCATTTCTTCTGAAATGTGCTAGCCTCAAGCTGTTCTTTACAGGAAAAGTTTTGAAACCCTTCTTCTGAGCTATTTGGAAAGCCCTAGAAGGTATGTTCTAGGGGAACATTTTCAGAGAATGTTAGTGCTCTTTTTATTGCATAACAAATTTCTATGCAATCTTAGAGGCAAACTGAAAAGGATCACTATTTTCTTTCTTGTTGTGATTCATTGCAGAGCTCATAAATGATATGTTACAGCATGGTAGGCAAGGGAGGAGAATATAAGAAAGCGATGACTATCTATATAATTTATTTCTAAGTCAGAGTTCCCAGGCTAAGCTCTGGCATTTTGCCTTGCTGATGCATGCCTACCCACATGGAACCAAGGCACACACAAACGGCAGGAGTTTCCCTATACTCCCAGCATCTGCAAGTACCCAAGTGATACGCAATTGTTAGGAAGTTTGTTCGTCTAGAGCATTATTGTCACCCACCCATCCTGTCCCTTTGTTAACTCAGAATTTCTGATGTCCTCTGAGTCCACTTTGGGCAGACACTTCCATCTCTCAATATAACAGAATTTTTTTTTAAATCCAGATGCTCCTAATTTATTGGGTACAAATAAGTAAACAAACAACTGTGGTGCGTTACAATAAATGCTGCATTAGAAATATGCAAAGGGTACCACGAGAGCTAGAGACAGAATCCTTCCCTAGTCTTAAGGAATCATAACAGGTTTCCTGGAGGAAGGCTGGTGGAATCCCTTTCAGAATGGGCATGGAGGGGTAAGAGCAGTTAAGGCCAGAGGGATGAAGGGATTGGTGGACCGTATAAAGGCAGTGAGGCTAGGCCACAGAGGAGCCAGTGTCGCATCTTCTGAAACGCTCCAGGAATAAGAAAGGAGGGAGGAGTGGAGGAGGGAGTGGTGGAGCATCCCTTTCTTATTGGATCGGTGGTGGTGCTGTCCAGCACAGAAGATGGGTACCAACTCTCCGGTTTCACCTAAAGGAGGACGGTGCCACTCACTCAACTAGAGCCCCTCCAAGGCTGAGCTATGGGCTCCCATCTCACCTGGCTGGTCTGCCACCTGCATGTGCCCTCAGATGACTAGACCCTGCCACTTGCTGACCTTTTCTCCTACTTTGTCATTTCTAGAAGAGAGTATCAGCTAAGCCAGCCAAGGGTGGTCAGGAATTGGGGCACAGCTTGATCCAGGCAGTAAAAGCCATGCCTTAGGACATGAAAGCTGGATGAAGACCATGCTGGTTGACCAGTAGGCTTACCCCACCATGTGGGAAGGGGCAGCAAATAGGGGACCTAAACATTCTTAGAGAATGTTCTGTTTCAAAAATAACTTCAAAGTTATTGCCATAAGAAACATAAGAAAATTGTGTTCGAATTTCTTACACTTACATCAGTTGACATAAAGATCTTAATCTTTATATCCAGTTCTTGGGTCTATGTGGAAGAATGTCAGATAAGACTGTAGGGGCCATCAAGTTGTTAGGGGTGGAATGCACATAACTGACACTATCTTGGGCCCTTCCTGTTTCGCTTGTCCTTCTGCTGACCCTACCCAGGACTATACTGTGCAGTAAATCACTTCTCTGTCATCAAGAGCTTTGTAATTAATAGGTATTATTTAATAGTCATTAGGACCAGGTAACCTGTATGCTGAGTTAGTCCCCAAACAATGATGAAAAGCTTTGGTGACGTATTCCCAGCGCCCATGAAACTTGTTACCCATTCATGAATCTTGACTTAAGAATGTACTTCCTGTTTCTAAGCACCTACCCCCGCTCCCCCATACCCTAGGTTAACTATAAAATTGTCCCAATGGCCCCTTGGCGGTGCAGAATGCAGCTGCAAATACCACATTCTTCCAGATCATTTTCTTCCCCTCGCTTTTCTGTCTTAAGAGGTCTTCTCAATTCAGTGAGCATTTTTCCTTCCCTCTGTCCTCCCACATGACCCCACATGAAAGGGTGGTAAATTGGGGTAAGTCCCTGATCCAAAGTGTTTCCAGGGCAGAGGGGCTGTGATGACCCCCAGTCAAGGGAATAACTGAGATCTGTAGCAAATGTTGCAGAGCATTTTCATGAGCTGCATCTCATCTATTCCTCACCAAACCCTGCGCCCTGCACATTGCACTGTATCAATAATGCTCACTTTGCAGATGGGGAAGAGGTGCTGGGGGAAGTTATATAACTAACCAAGCTGGTGAGTGGAGCATTCAGGACTCACACCCAGGTCTTTAGACTCAGCCCACGCTCCTCTCCTTAACCACAGCTGCGGCCTTGGGTAACTCTTGGTTAGTTATGAGAGGATGGACATGGGCAGGAGTCTAGTCCTTTAAGATCTGGCGGACTGAGTGGGTGTCAGTCCTGGGGAAGCACAGTGGGAGTCTGAAGTGAGAGCAGGGTCAGCGATTAGAGGAATTGATCTCGTGCGCCTTACACTCCTTCCTCCAAGGCCATGGTCGGGGCAGCTGGAGTGTACAGGTGGGGCTGAAGTGACCTCAGAGGGCAGTGTGCAGGAGGAGGGAGGGGGCAGGTAGTTACAGCATGACTTTGCTTTTTTCAGCTCAAAGTGAAGATTATTCTCGTGCTGCTCGGTAACCTTGAGAACATTGTTCTACTCCCTTATCTCTCAGACTCTGAAATTATTTGGGTCTCTGAACGCATGTTCTGTGAGGATGTCAAGGTAATCCTTGTCCTCAGGATGCTTACATTCCAAAGGGATATAGTGAATTTGAAAGGTCTCTGTAGAAGGCAGAACATTTAAAAATAAAAGTTTTAAAGAACCTATTCTGGGGGACCTCCCTTGTGGTCCAGTGGTTAAGGCTCCACGCTTCCACTGCAGGGGGCGTGGTTCCATCCCTGGTCGGGGAACTAAAATCCCATATGCCACATGGCCAAAAAAAAAAAGAAAAAAAAACAGGACCTATATTTTGAAAACATAGAAAACGGAGATTTTTTCAATTGAGCAACAAATAAGATTTTTGAATGGATTTGGTCTTTGAGCTGACATTTCTCAGGCAGTAGGATTTTGATGGGCAGGGCTGGGGGCAGCCTAGGGAGCAAGTACCAGAGCCTGGAAGAGCCAGGGGTACAGGTTGGCTGCCTGCATGGGGGTGAGTGATGGCAGGTGATGTGTGTGGCCAGGTCATAGGTTTTATGTGTCAGAATAAGGAGCTTGTATGTAACTATAGTGGTAGTGGAGACCCTCTGAACATTTTCCCACAGGGAAATGGCACAGTGAGAGGATAATTAAGAATCAGTGATACTCTTCCAGAGAGGAACCAGTGATTTAGGGCATAAGGAAGGTAATCAATGCATTAAAAAAAAACAAGTTTGCTAGAGTATGATGCCCAGCTGTTTGATCAAACAGTAATGCAGATGTTGCTGTGAAGGTATTTCTAAGACGTGACTAATCAGTAGACTGTAAGCAATGCAGATGACCCTCCATAATGTGGGTCATCCAGTCAGTTCAAGGCCTTAAAAGTAAAGACTGAGGTTTCCTGAAGAAGGAATTCTGCCTCAAGACATAAAAACCCTGCTGAGTGTCCAGCCTGCCAACTGCCCTGTCCTGCAGGTTTTGGACTCAAGACACGGCATCAACTCTCACCTGACTTTCTAGCCACTGATTTTGGACTTAGAAGTCCCCAACAGCCACGTGAGCGAGTTCCTTAAAATAAATGTTGGCAAAGACAGTGTCACGTGCACAGTATTTTTACCCCAATCTGGCGGAATAAGAATGGGCCTTGGGCCTTAGAGATAAAGAACCCATACAGCCTGTGCAGGTTATCACCTAGTGTGGGAATATTTTTCCCAGATGAGTTGTCCCTTTGTTCTGTTTAAGCAGGTATGTCAGCGGCCCTCAGGCACAACCCCAGCTTTCGGTATTTCAGACCCAGTCAGGGTCCTTCTATTGCCGCTGGGGAGGGGTGCTCAGGAGCTTGGGGGTTCATAGGCCAATTGCCTTGCATTGGCCATGGTGGACGTGGACCCACCAGCCGTGAGGACCACGGCATACTATTGGAGCTAATCCTGCTCTGCCCCTTCTCTGTGTGAGTAAAGACTTGTTCTATCTAGTGCTTGACTGCGTAGTGTCTTCCTTGGTCACTCCAATACCAAGATGCAATAGGCATAAGTGTGTGGAGTCCTTTCCTGAGGTTAGTAATCAATACAGCATACTCTGCTTGACAATAAATCTCTCTGTCAATCAATTAATCCTCTCTCTATATATATTCCTATATATAGATCGATGTATCTAACTACCTACCTATCTGTTATATATATCTTCTGTTGGTTCTGTTTCTCTGGAGAACCATAATACCTACCCCACCTTTTCCCAGAAGTGTTTCCAGATGGCTAGGCAGCCACATTCAGTGCAACCTGGCTTTACATTTTGTAGGTTTAAGCAATTTTTTAGGGCAAGGAATGTGCCTGCAGTAGATTTTGGAGCATCTCCTTTATTTCCTCTCAATCCCTTGCTCACTGTTCCAGACCATTGCCCTGCTGGCTGATTATCTTTACAGCACATACATTAAAGGAATAAAAATGATGGGTTCAGCAGAGACTGAACTCTGGAATCTGGAAATAGGATTCAGTCAGCAACTGATAGTAATAAACATTAACAGCCGACTCATTAATGCATTAAGACTGCTTATTCTGCTTTAAGACTTCAATATCATATGTTTATGAGGATGAGGGGGCATCTCTGAAGAAAGCAGGAAGATTGTAGAGTAAATGTAATTAAACCATGTTAAGAAGACATCTTGGAGCCACGACAAGACGCTTATGGGAAGTCTTGGTGATGTTGATAAGGGAGAGGTGAAGAGTCAGGGCTGGGACACACTTTGTCCAGGGCTTATAAATCAGGGCTCTATGAAGACATAATCTCAGGCCTCCCAAGTGGCATTGGTCCTCACCACACACACACTCCGAGATTTCTCCGTGACCTGGAAGACGTACTTCCTCCTCTTGGAGCCTAATATTCTTGTCTGTAACGTGACAGGGTTGGGCCAGATGATCTCTAAAATTTCTTTCTTGTTCTGGCCTTCTATGAATCCATAATTTGTTTTCTCCCATCGGCACTGTGATTTGGAAAAGAATGAGATGATATTCTGGTGGAATTTGACAGCTATAGTTCTCTCAGTAAATCAAAATGTATTCATGTTTTGATATTCAAATACAACTTTGTAAGCTCTGATTAGCATGGACAAGTTCCCTTTCCCAGATTAATTCTGGGCAGATTCATCAGATTCATCAATCAAACCGTCTGACTAGTCCCACTCATCCTTCCATAGCACGTCACACAGCAGCACCCTAAGGTTGGGAACGGGTACCCTCCCTGTAACAAACAAGGAAAATAGCTTTTAAAAACACAGCAAAAATTTAGGCAATATGCGAAAATATAAAGGAAAAAGCAAAAATGGCTAAAATCCCACCACTCAGAGATGATCGCCATTAACATGTCTGTGGCCATTCTTGCATGTATTTTTTATATTTAGATATACACACACATGTATTTTTGTTTAAGTGAGATCATACTGTATACACAATTTTGCAATGCTTTTAAAAGTTTATTGAAAACATATTTGAAAATTTTGAGTTCAATAATTTTATTGTAAAATTTAAAATTATAATATATTTTTCTTACATTTAAAGAAGGGATCTTGGCATAAAAAGGAAAGATTAGAGGATTTGCTTTCTCAACCCACAGCTGTACCATCCATGTCTAAAGATGCTGAAGAATGTGGAAACTGACACAACAGAATTCTGTGACTCTCAAAAGAGACTGCAAAACTCTAAATGAAACAAATGAAAAAAGTTCTGTTTCCTTCACTTTGTGGGTGTTGATAATTTGCCAACTGGGTCTTAGGCAATAGAAAATTTTCAGATAATATAGAGTATCAGTTAAATTGTCATTCTATATTGCCAATTTAGATTTGCCAATTTTGAGACCAATAACTCAGAGTTTAAAGAATAAATAATCGAGTATTTTAAACATAGACCTGATGAGCTCTTTAAATGCCAAAAATGATTTGTTCCAACTTTTTGAACTAAAAATGAAAACTCTGTGAAGCATCTTCTAGGATAAGTTACATGATTGAAGGAGCACAAACAACTCAGAGACAAATCCTGTAACGATTTTGTAATCAGACGTTGCTCACTGCCTGCTAGACAGAGTAAGTAAAGGAAATCCCAGCAGTACCACTTTCTAAGGTTACAGCAACTCAGTGAATTCAAGATTTAGCTACAAATGTGAAGATGGAGTTCACATCTCTTCTGCAGAATTGCACTTTCACCATACAAATGGATTGGTCTATAGACATGGCTGGACTGACTTTTTTTGCTGACGTTCATCTCCTATCAGCACTAACTCAGCACAAAGAAGAGGTTCCTATACATGAATGTACTGCAATAAGCTCCAGCCGCACTGGAAAATTCAAAGCGCTGAATCACTCTTTCTGAATCTTATGGTTTATCCTTGGGACAAATGTGTTGACATTTTATTGAAGACGCAAAAGCAGTGGTGGGTAAAAACGCTGGTGCCATAATACAAATTAAGGCAATTTCACTGTACCAGTGGTGTTTGTATTCTTCCAACATCACTCACGCCCTGAAAAAACAAATGCCAGTTTCACTTAACAATGACCTTGATGCAACAGAAAACTATTATGTGAGACAATAACAGTGAGGACACATAAGACATTTCTGCTGTAGACTGAAGACAGTTGTTTCAAGGAAAATCTCTTTGAATTGCAAGCTGAGCTGACTGCTTTATATGTAGAAGACCATTTTTACTTGATAGAACAAATGACATACAAACCATGATTATTCAGACAGGTGGATTTGGCGGGCATTTTTTTTGAAAACTAACAAAGTAAACTGTCACTGCCAGGACTGACATTTTTGGCTAATATTGTATTTTTTGCTAATGATAAAGTTTTGACTTTCAAGAGATTAGAATTTTGGAAAACCTGTGTCTTCTACTATGAGCTTGACACCTTCCCAATACTTAAAGATATTTTGGGGACTTTCCTGGTGGCCCAGTGGGCAAGACTCCACCCTTCCAATGCAGGGGGCCCGGATCCAATCCCTGGTCAGGGAACTAGATCCCGCATGCCGCAACTAAGAAGTCCACATGCTGCAACTAAGACCCGGTGCAGCCAAATTTTTAAAAATTAAAAAAAGATAATTTTTGATGAGATTGATGGAGATATTGATAAATGTGATTTTTTGGATATTGTACAATTTGTTGATATCAACATTTGGAAGATCTGCACAGTGTTATGAGCGGCTATTTACCAAAATGTGATCTAGTAAAAAAATATATGCATAAGTAAGAGATCAACTTGAAGTACAAGATAGACCAGTGGATTTTAATGTTACAAAGTACAAAAGGTTCATTGATATTTCAGGTTCCACAATGCAGTTTACCTGTAAGAAAGTACTCCTGTTGAGTTTGGGTATTGTACCAAAGAAAGTTATCCGCAGTTATTTAAAGGCTATTTAAACGTTCCTCTCATGTGGAGAAAAGGGAATCCTTGTGCATTGCTGGTAGGAATGGAAATTGGTACAGCCATTGTGGAAAACAGTATGGAGGGTCCTCAAAAAATTAAAAATAGAACTTCCATATGATCCATGAGCACCATTTCAGAGTAAATATCCAAAGGAAACAAAAAACTGGATGTTGAAGAGGTATCTGCATTCTCATATTTATTGTAGTATTATTCACAAGAGCCAAGATATGAAAACAACCTAAGTGTCAGCAAATAAAGATGTGTCATATACACACACACACACACACACACACACACACACACACACACACACAGTGGAATATTATTCAGCCATGAGAAAGAAAGAAATCCTGCTGTTTTAACAATGGGAATGGAATTTGAGGACATTATACTAAGTTAATTAACTAGATGGGAAGAATCTTTCATAATCTATTCATGTATCTGGTCACCAGGATGTACACTTTAAATATTTTAAAATTCTATTTGTCAATTATACCTCAATAGTAAAGCTTTTAAAAATGCTCCTCTCCTTTCCAACTGAATATCTCTGTGAAGTTTGATTTTGTTTCTACCAAAACTGTGTATTGCAACAGATTGAATGCAAAAGAAAATATGAGAATCTCTTAAGCTAGACAGTAGAGATGTGCAAAAAATGTCAAACAATGCCACTCTTGTCCCTAAACATTACTGTAGAAAATATATTTTCCATAAATATGTTAATATGAAATGGGTTTATTGTTATCTTTAAATCAATTAATATATATTTTAATTCTTAACTTTAATTTCTAAAATGATAAATATTGATAACTATCCATAAAAACAAAAGCTCTTTAGGGTCTTCAATGATTTTTAAGTGCATAAAGGAATTCTGAGGACAAAATACTTGAGAACCACTGGTCTAAAGTAAACTCTGGTTCACCCAATTTATTTAATTAATGCCTTAATTGAAATGGCCTATTATATTTACATTGTTTATTGAAAAGCTATACTCTGTTAATGAAATAAAATTTAGCTTATGCCTTATAAAATTGTTCATAAAAGAACAGCTGCTCAAACAATAACATTGATTTAGCATTTAAATGTATGGTTCAATAGTACCTATAGTTTTTTTTTCTTTTTAGTGAATTTGAAGTCAAAACTTATATTTTCACCTCCTATTACCCCTTCTTTAATTTTAGTATTAGCTTAGCCAAAGGGGGAAAATGGATTCATTTGACCAAAATGGTTCAATGACTAGGATCCACATTAAATGTGTACTACTGTTGACTCATGGGCAAACTTATTCCTTTCTATCTCAATTTAAATTAGCCTTCATTTTTAAATAAGTCTAAATGTAAATTATTCCCAGAGCTTCTCAAGCAGAGATTATTTTAATTTAGGGATATTATTAAATCTTAAATTAATTAGTGTACAGTCTGTGATTTATTGCTATGTTTTCTCCTTTGCATTTAGCAAAGTTCCTGGCAATATGACACATTCAGTAAATGTTCTTTGAATGACTGACTGATTGAACAAATAAATGATGAATAGATGAGTGAATGAATGTGCAAATGGATGAATGAATAGATTCCTTAATCAAACCATCAGGTTTAGCTATAAGACAAATTAGAAGCAAGGCTGAGGCTTTAAATGTGGGTGCCACATTTGGCATTTCTGGTTCAGAGCTTCCTTCCTCACCCACATGTGGGCTGGTCTGAGAATCCTGGCTCTGTAGTCCCACAGACTTCCTTTATACCCTCCCTTGGCCTGGAGTCCTGAGTGCCACCTGCTCCCATCTGACTCTTCCATGACTGCTGCCATGGCCCATTGTCCATGTCGGGCTTTTCTTGGAAGCAACACAGGTAGGGATAAAGGGAGTGGACTCAGACACCCACTGTCAGGCTCTACCACCTCCTGGCTTTGGGGTGACTTTGGGGTCAAGCTTCTTAACCTGCCAGTGACTTTGTTCCTTCCTCTGTATAGTGAGGATCAAAACAGTATCACCCTCACAGAGCAATAATGAAAATTTCATGAGTGAATCTGTGTAAAGTGATTAGGATGATGCCTGGCCACAGTAAGCTCTTTATAAATGTATAAGTGCAGTAGGGCTTAGTCAACCTTTAGAAGTGAGTCAGACTCATGATGGGGGTGGGGGTCTCCAGTTCCAGAGCCTCTTCCCCTAGCACCCGCCTGCCCCAGTGAGAAGTTCTCTGGACCCAAGTCCTGGCTCGTGACAGACTGCCTCACCCTCCCCTATTGGGTCATTTCTGGCTGCATCTTGAGACAGACCATCCTACCCACAGAATAAAATTTCCACATCTAGGACAAGTGAAAGGATTATCTTTCAAACACAACTGTTTCACGAGGTACCCTTCTGCTGTGTATAAATATCAAATTCCATCAGAAGGAGGTGGAGAAGAGCATTCTCTCAGAGCAGAAATTACTCAGAGGGGGAAAAAAAAACAGAGGAAGGGAAGAAAAATAAGTTCCCACTGGGAATAAACATCTCTGGATTATGTTACAAATCCTGTGTAGTTGGAAAAAGCCGTCCTGACTAAAAGGATCAATAAATCTTCCTTTCACAGAAACGGAAATATAGATCAATGGGACAGGATAGAAAGCCCAGAGATAAACCCACGCACATATGGTCACCTTAACTTTGATAAAGGAGGCAAGAATATACAATGGAGAAAAGACAGCCTCTTCAATAAGTGATGCTGGGAAAACTGGACAATTACATGTAAAAGAATGAAATTAGAACACTCCCTAACACCATAAACAAAAATAAACTCAAAATGGATTAAAGGCCTAAATGTAAGGCCAGACACTATAAAACTTATAGAGGAAAACATAGGCAGAACACTCTACAACATCAATCGCAGCAAGATCCTTTTTGACCCACCTCCCAGAGAAATGGAAATAAAAACAAAAATAAACAAATGGGACCTAATGAAACTTAAAAGCTTTTGCACAGCAAAGGAAAACATAAACAAGACAAAAAGACAGCCCTCAGAATGGGAGAAAATATTTGCCAATGAAGCAACTGACAAAGGATTAATCTCCAAAATATACAAGCAGCTCATGCAGCTCAATAACAAAAAAACAAACAACCCAATCCAAAAATGGGCAGAAGATGTAAATAGACATTTCTCCAAAGAAGATATACAGCCTGCCAACAAACACATGAAAGGATGCTCAACATCACTAATCATTAGAGAAATGCAACTCAAAACCACAATGAGGTATAACTTCACACCAGTCAGAATGGCCAACATCAACAAATCTACAAACAATAAATGCTCTAGAAGGGGTGGAGAAAAAGGAACTCTCCTGCACTGTTGGTGGGAATGTAAATTGATACAGGCACTATGGAGAATAGTATGGAGGTTCCTTAAAAAACTAAAAATAGAACCACCATATGACCCAGCAATCCCATTACTGGGCATATACCCTGAGAAAACCATAATTCAAAAATACACATGTACCACAGTGTTCATTGCAGCACTATTTACAATAGCCAGGACATGGAATCATCCTAAGTGTCCAGGGACAGATGAATGGATAAAGAAGATGTGGCACATATATACAATGGAATATTAGTCATAAAAAGAAATGAAATTGAGTTATTTGTAGTGAGGTGGATGGACCTAGAGTCTGTTATACAGAGTGAAGTAAGTCAGAAAAACAAATATAATATGCTAATACATATAGTATCTAGAAAAAAATATGGTTCTGATGAATCTAGGAGCAGGACAGGAATAAATACGTAGACGTAGAGAATGGACTTGAGGACACGGGGAGGGGGAAGGGTAAGCTGGGACTAAGTGAGAGAGTAACACTGACATATATACACTACCAAATGTAAAACAGATAGCTAGTGGGAAGCAGCCGCATAGCACATGGAGATCAGCTCGGTGCTTTGTGACCACCTAGAGGGGTGGGATAGGGATGGTGGGAGGGAGACGCAAGAAGGAGGAGATATGGGGACATATGTGTACGTATAGCTGATTTACTTTGTTATACAGCAGAAACTAACACAACATTGTAAAGCAATTATACTCCAATAAATGTAAAAAAAATAAACCTTTCTAGTTTATGCTTTTTCAGACACTGGGAAGGCGACTGGAGAAGACTTGTCTCCTGGAAGCACAGAATCTTTGTCTGCAGTTTGTTCAGGAGAAGCAGGTCATTATTATACATTTGAATTAGTCACATCATGTTGGCCGAGCCTTCAAATCACTTCAAATTGGATCAGTTGCACACGGGATTGCTGGTGGTGCCTCTATTGATACCACATACCAGTGAGTGATTACAGTCAGTTTTTTTCAGGTTGATGGACCGGTACTTATGTTATCTATTGGCAAACGCAGCGATACTAGGCTCTCCTCAAATGCTCGTTGAAGACCACCCATTTTCTCAAGGCTAATTTAGTGACTGGCCTTTTCCTATGTACAAACAATATGGTGGACAAAGCATGTGCATTTTACGATATTTCTTATAAAATGACTGGGCCCTGTCTCTAGGGCATAATAGTTCCATGAGATTCTCTGGCCTTCAGGTTCTGTTTTAAGACAATTTTTTCTTTATTCTGTACGCAGATGGGCTTCAGTGAACTCTTGTTGGACTGGTACTGTGTTCGATTAGGTTGGCGGTCTTATCCACTTACCCCAGCCCACAGCCATGCAAGGCTGTTGTGCAGACAGGGTGACATCGTGAAAAACCAAAACAAAATGAAAACCAAAATGTTGGTTTTGTAGTCAGACATACATAGTTTAATTTGAAGCCTTGCTACAGAAGGCTCTGTGGCCTTCAGCAAGTTGCTATAAAATCAGGGTAACAACAGCTAACTCTTATGACTGAGTGTGAGACAAGAATAAGGAAATATGAGGGGGCCTCTAGCCCAGTACCTGTTTCTAGCAGATGCCCTTCCTGTCTCCCCTGCCCACGGTCTGCCCTGGACCCAGCCCTCCACTCTTGACCCTGACATCACCTTGGGGCATTGACTCACAGCTGCGGGAAGGTCTAGGCTTTCCTCTGGCTCTTCTTACATGGGGCTGAGTGGGCAGTGGGCATGCCACACCCAGGCTGCTGGAAGATTTGATTCCTCTAATTAACAGGCATCTTAAAGGACTATGAGGATGAAAAGAAAAGCCATAGGCTAGGAGAAGCTATTTGCAAATCATACAATTGATGAAGAACTTATATCCAGAATGTTAAAAAAAAAAAACTCTTAAAACTCAAAAGTTAAAAAAAATGCTATTAAAAAAAGGGCAAATGATTTCAACAAACATATTACCAAAGAGGGTATATGGATGACAAATAAGCACATAGAAAGATGCTCAACATTGTAAGTCATTAGAGAAATGTGAATTAAAATCACAATGAGATACGACTACACATTTATTGGAATGGCTAAAATTAGAAAGACCTACCATACCAGGTGTTGGTGAGGATGTGGAAGAACCAGAGCTTCAAACACTGTTGATGGGAGTGCAAGATGGTACCACCACTTTGGAAAACTGTTTGGCAGTTTCTTAAACATAAAAGACTGCATCAATTAAATGACCCTACCATTCCTCCCCTAGGTATTTACCTAAGAGAAATAAAAGCATATATCTCACAAAGATTTGTAAACAATTTTTCATAGCAGCTTTATTCATAATGGCTCCAAACTAGAAACCACCCAAAAGGAAACTTATGCATAGTCCATTATGTTGATGGTTCATGGTGTATACAAATGCCAAAACTTATCAAATTGTACACTCTAAATATGTGCAGTGTATCTATGCCAATTATACTTCAATAAAACTGTTAAACTTTTCTTTAAAGGGAAAAGCAAAGACAGAAAGAGGACACTGAAGCAGTTAGGTCTGAGTGGTGCCTTAAGCATTCCCAGTAACTAAACAGGCCACTGTTTTCATCTGATTACAAAAATGGAATTACTTTTTTCCCCAATATTTCAAGTATTTTTTAAAAATTGTTTTCAAAACAAACAACTTTTTGTTGAAATATAGTTGATTTACAATGTTGTGTTAGTTTCAGGTATACAGCAAAGTGATTCAGTTATATATATATATATATATATATATATATATATATATATATATTCTTTTTCAGATTCTTTTCCTTTATAGGTTATTACAAGATGTTGAGTATAGTTTCCTGTGCCATAAAGTAGGTCCTTGTTGATTATCCGTTTTATATATAGTAGTGTTGATTTGTTAATCCCAAACTCCTAATTTATCCTTCCCCTTCCCATTTCCCCTTTGGTAACCTTAAATTTGTTATCTATATCTGTGAGTCTATTTCTGTTTTGTAAAGAAGTTAATTCGTATCATTTTTTAAGATTCCACATATGTGATATCATGATATTTGTCTTTCTCTGACTTCACTTAATGTGATAATCTCTAGTCTAATAATCTCTAATCTAATGAAATATGGCATTATTTCATTCTTTTTTATGGTTGAGTAATATTCCATTATATATATATATGTTGCTTCCATGTGTTGGCTATTGTAAATAGTGCTGCTATGAACATTGGGGTACATGTATCTTTTAAAATTAGAGCTTTTGTCTTTTCCAAATACATGCCCAGGAGTGGCGTTACTGGGTCATATAGTAGCTCTATTTTTAGTTTTTTAAGGAACCGCCATACTGTTCTCCATGTGGCTGCACCAATTTACATTCCCACCAACAGTGCAGGAGGGTTCCCTTTTCTCCACACCCTCTCCAGCATTTATTATTTGTAGGCTCTTTGATGATGGCCATTCTGATTGGGGTGAGGTGATACCTCATTGTAGTCTTGATTTGCATTTCTCTAATAATTAGTGATGTTGAGCATCTTTTCGTGTGCCTGTTGGCCATCTGTCTTCTTTGGAGAAATGTCTGTTTAGGTCTTCTGCCCATTTTTTGATTGGGTTGTTTGTTTTTTTGATGTTGAGCTGTTAGTATATTTTGGAAACTAATCCCTTGTTGGTCACATCTTTTGCAAATAGTTTCATCCATCCCATAGGTTGTTTTTTGTTTTGTTTATGGTTTCCTTTGTTGTGAAAAAGCTTTTAAGTTTAATTAGGTTCCATTTGTTTATTTTTTCCATTACTCTAGGAGATGAATCCAAAAAACATTATTGCCGAGATTTATGTCAAAGAGTGTTATACCTATGTTTTTCTCTAGGAGTTTTATAGTATCTGGTCTTATATTTAGGTCTTTAATCCATTTTGAGTTTATTTTTGTATATGGCATTAGAGAATGTTCTAATTTCATCTTTTACATGTAGTTGTCTAGTTTTCCCAGCACCACTTATTAAAGAGACTATCTATTCTCCACCGTATATTCTTGCCTCCTTTGTTGTAGGTTAATTGACCATAAGTGTGTGAGTTTAGTTCTGGGCTCCATTGTTCTATGTGTCTGTTTTTGTGCCAGTACCATATTGTTTTGATTACTATAACTTTGTAGTATAGTCTGAAGTCAGGGAGCATGATTCTTCCAGCTCTGTTCTTCTTTCTCAAGATTGTTTTGGCTATTCAAGGTCTTTTGTGTTTCCATACAAATTTTTAAAAATTTGTTCTAGTTCTGTGAAAAATGTCATTGGTGCTTTGAATAGGAATTGCATTGAATCTGTGGATTGCCTTGGGTAGTATGGTCATTTTAATAATACTGATTTTTTCCAATTCAACAACATGGTATATCAAAAATGCAATTACTTTTTAAGAACAGTTCCTGGTTTGTTTTCCCTATCCATTTGAACTACTCATGATCCATTGCTCTGGAGCTCAGAGACTGCCCAGAACCAAATAACCCTTTAGGATGGTGGCCACACTGAAAATCAGGCTTGGCTTGCCCACCATCAAGTTCTTTTTTCCGCCTTTGAATTTGAATGAGAAATGACATATAATGTCCATTAATTTAGGATAAGACCAACTTCATCTCCTCCCCACTCCCACCTCACCCAGACCTCCCCATGTCCTTTTCTAACCATGACACAATCCTTTCTTTGATGTACTGCAGCCCCAGGCAATATGTACACACAGAAAGTAGCTTTCTGAAGATTGTTTTTTTACAAACTTTCTCCAGCAAATTTCAAAATTAGTTTACAAGCTCAGGAGTTCAGCCTGACCTGGAATTTTCATGTGAACATTAGATATAGTTAGAAAAAAAAAAAGATCAAGAACACCTAAGACCAAAGCATCTTTGTTGAAGCTGCTCAGAGGGAGATTCTGTGATGTTCATTCTAGCCTCTTGGCAGTAATAAATAATTCCGAGTTCTCCGTTATGACATAGAGGTGAATTCCACAAGGTCACTGGGGTTGAACCTGATGGTATGAAACTTCAGGTGTTCTGATGAAGAAGTGAATTTTGAATAAAGTGTGAGCATCAGACCAAGAATTTTAAAAATGAAAACCTAAAAAGGTTTTGGTCAAAAAAACATTTTACAAAATGAAGAGGAATGTATTTAATGACCTTGAATACTAAGTCCTGATTCCAAACATCACAAAACCACATAGAAGAGAATCTCTCCAGTGTAGTACAGGAGGGAAGACACTCCATTCTGGTGCTTGCCTGGTGTGTAAAGAGAGACAGGCTGGTCCCCTGGGAAAGAACAGGGACCTTTAACTCCTAGGACTTGAGTTCAGTACTTACGAGCTATATGACCTCAAATTACTTTGCTAAGTCTCATTTTCCTCCTGCATAAAATAGCAGCGAGAATACCACTTAACCTCCTAAGATCATCTTGAGATGAGCTATCATTGGAAAACATTCAGCAGAGTGGTAAGGATGCAATAACTGGCAGATTTACTCTTATAGTTTAACTAGGATGTGCTTTGCAAATCGCCTCCTATCAGAGTTCCCCAAACTTGCCCCACCAGAGGAATCACTTGGAATACTTATTAAGCATACAGATTCCAGGGCCCTGCCCCAGACCTACTGAACCTGCATCACCAGGGAAGTGGTCTGGGATCTGTTTAAAAAGATCATCATGGCTCCAGGCACATTTGGGAAACATTGATATGTTAGTAAACCCCCATATTCTCTACGTGGGTGGGTTTCAAATTTGGGGATCTGGTTAAAATACACACTGCCAGCATCCCCACCCTCCAGAGCTTCTGATTTGGCTCTGAGATGGAGTCTACAAAATTATGTTTTTAAATAATCCACCCTGGTGATTTATGGAGAAAAGGGCTCTCAGCCCACACTGGGGGAAACACTGCCCAATGTTGTCATACCCACATTTAGACCAAAAAGAGAACTCTAATAAGAGTCTGTTATCTGGGGGAGTGTCCTATAGCTTTACTTCTGCTACCAGTTCATGGAATATAGGAATTAGAGGGAATCACTTTGCCGACTATTGTTCTTTCTCACAGATTAAAATTGGTCCCTTCTGTGCCAAGTTCTTTGGCTTGGGGTTAAAAAGTAACAGTCTATTATGCATTTGATGTGTCTGTTCAGGGTTTGCACGGTTGTGCTTATACAGGCCTTTTTATCTGCTCTCATCACCTAATCTGATTTCATGCCTTGTAGGCACCCTGAATGGCAGGATGTACTTGCTTAACTTGTATGTGATGCTGAGCACTGCTGAGGCATTGCTGATGAGCAGAGGGCCCAAGGGGAGCATGAACAAAGGAGCTGAAAGCTGGCCTGCTCGTAGAAGCACTCAGGTCAGAGTGAGGCTCTGTAGTGCTGCACATACCAGCTGCTCCAGTGTGCCCCTCCTCAGGGTTCTGGATTCACCCAATGTGCTGAGAGAAGCAGCAGACAGATCCTTATAGTAGAGTCAGGATACATGGACATTATATGTATAGACTTGATTGCACAGCACTTGATGGGTCGAAGATAAACACACACTCATGTAAGCAGCTGAAAGAAAGGTCTGGAAAGACGTGCCAGGATGTCTGGGCTGGGGTGTGTGGAGGGTTGGAAGAGAAGCACAGCCCAGCAGAGGAGAGCAGGGAGCTGCTCTGCTAATCCCATAGACCTCAACCATGCACAAAGAAATCATTTTATTGGGACAAGTGTGCAGTCGCCCACACAAAGTTAAGAGCCAAGACAAAATAGAATTTAGGGCATACGCATAACCAAGTGTGTCACTAACACGGGGGAGCATCTTGCTAAATAACTGACATTTCTAAGTGTGTATGAGCGTGTGGGATCAGTGGACCTGGGGCTTGGGTCATTTCATCCACCTCCTTTGGAAATGGATTCACTCTATTCTTAGAAGCCAACCCAGGAAGTCAGTCTTATTTTTCATAATGTTTCAATTCCAACCTCTACAGTTCTTGAAATTCATTTAAAGTAATCATTCAGGGCGTTTTTATTTCTGTAGCTGTCTCTTTTATCTATGACAATACAAAAGCTTGAAATTTGCCTCTGATAAGCAGCATCATTTAGAGAGTTAGCATGAAGAATAAAAACTGGGGAAGCAGTAAAGTCTATTCCTCTCTCCATTCCTTGTTTGCTGGGAGAATCCTGGCAAGTGTGTTAAACTCCTAGCTCCTGAATTTCTTCCCCCTAGGTCCACAGTCAGTCACTAGCTGAGCCATGCTCACACAGCTCTCCTCAGGATGGAGATGAAAGTGTCTTTCCACAACTCCACAGGGATCATGCCCACTGAATAATAAAGAGGATGAATAGCTTAAAATTATAGGTGATGTTGGAAATTGTCAGAATGCAGGTCTTCTTATTAAAGTTCTAGGAATCTCAGTGTACTGATTGAAGCAGGTCTCTAGTTTGTTTTTTAATGGTCACACTGGTATCCACCAATAACAGAAAATCTCATCAGTATCCTTTCTTTCCCCACATACCTGCTTCATATAGCCTAGAGGCAAAGGAGGGCTTAATTTGTTTGTGTCATGAGCAGGGAGGTATTCAGAAAATTAAACCATGGATAAATCTGAATCAGACACAGTCAGAAGGGATCTCATCATGAAGTTCTACGTATGAATTTCCCATATTCACAGAACTCAAGCCAGTTTGTAAACCTCATGTGTTTCTTTCCTCCCAACTTTCCATCTATCACTACTGACCTAAATATTTGTTAGAAATGTTTTTAGCTGCAAGTAATAAAGCCCAGCTATGAGTAGCTTAAATATCATAAGGATATTTATGGTTTACTGAGTGAAACAACTCAGGGTTGCTTGGCATCTCAACAACGCCATTAAGGACCCAGACTATTTATTCCTCTGTTTCACTGTCCTTAGAGTGTGGGCCTGTTTTCCTCTTGCCTGTTTTCCAGTGCTCGTAAGAAGGCTGGCGTGACTCCAGCGTCACATCCTTATGTCATTTTCTTTTTCTTTTTTTAATTTTTGAAAATTATTTTTTTGTTTTTTTTACTGAAGTATAGTTGATTTACAATGTTATGTTAGTTTCAGGTGTACAGCAAAGTGATTCAGTTATTCATACATATATACGCATATGTATACATATATATGAACACATAAATTTATATACAATATATAAATACATATAATACATACATATATATTCATATATATGAATACATATGTATAGCAAAGTGATTCAGTTATACATACATATATATGTTCATATATGTATACGTATATATATATTCTTTTTCAGATTTTTTTCCTTTATAGGTTATAACAAGATATTGAGTAGAGTTCCCTGTGCTATACAGTAGGTCCTTGTTGATTATGTATTTTATATAGTGTGTGTATGTTAATCCCAAACTCCTTACGTCATTTTCAATACCAGAAAGCAGAAAGAGAAGGGGCAGGTGCAAAAAAAGGGTAGTTAGGCCCTGACTAGTGACACAAGGAAGGCAAAGGAGAAGACTAGCCTCTCAGCAGGGTATAATTTAGGAAAAGTTAGAAACAAAGAACAATAATAATATTGGGCACTTTGTGCCAGGCCTTGTGCTTTGCATTTCTTATCTTACTTAATTTTCACAGCAACGCTATGAGATGGATACTATTGAAAGCCCCATTCTATAGAAATAAACATTTGACGTAGCAAAATTAAAAGGGATTTTTACACACAAAAAATGTTTTCGAATGACATTTTATCCTGCCATTCTATACAAAATGTTCATTTTTGTCCCAGTTATGGACATATATATATGAATATATATGTATAACTGAATCACTTTGCTGTACATATGAATTCATATTATATGTGTGTATGTGTGGCTCAGAGCCCCCTTCAAGGAAGAAATTGTTGGCTCAGCTGCTAGAAGTGTTGTCATCAGACAGCCTTCAGATGGAGGCCCATGCAGCAGAGAAGTGCCTCTCCCGAGGCCACCACTCCCTGGAGTGGCCCACATCCAGTGACTGATTGCGGGGGCACCATGCAGGACAGGGATTCTGGCCCAGCGGGGACAACTGCCAGGAACCAGTTCAGCTACACTTCTCCCTGCCCTCCCTGCTTCCTCCTCCTCCTTCCCACAGATCTTGATCCTAAGGGCTCCCTGATAAACATATCGAACCCAACTCTGTCTCAGAGTCTGCTTCCCATAAAAATCAAACTGGGACCATTTTTAACACTTTTCCACCCCTTGTCTACATACACGGTTTTCCTCCATAGCCAAAATAGAGGGGCTTCCCTGGTGGTGTAGTGGTTAAGAATTCGCCTGCCAATGCAGGGGACACGGGTTCGAGCCCTGGTCCGGGAATATCCCACGTGCCGCAGATCAACTAAACCCATGCACCACAACTACTGAGTCTGCACTCTAGAGCCCACAAGACACAACTACTGAAGCCCGCATGCCTAAAGCCTGTGCTCTGCAACAAGAGAAGCCACTGCAATGAGAAGCCCATGCACCACAACGAAGAGTAGCCCCTAATTGCCCTAACTAGAGAAAGTCCACATGCAGCAACAAAGACCCAACGCGGCCAAAAATTAATTAATTTTTAAAAAGAAACAAAATAGAGCATTCCTACAAAACCTTTTGTAAATCATAACGGCGTAAAGTGAAGAAGCAGTTACCCTAGAACACATCTAACTAAGGGATGCACAAAACAAATTGAGATTAAAGCGCAGATGCTCACAGACACAGTTAAAGCTAAGGCAACTTGATGATGAGATGCTGAGTGTAGTTCCAGGGAAGGAGCTGGTGGTGCCATTCTCTCTGCTCAGGGTGCGCTGCCTCTAACAGCTCACTGCAAAACACTACTGTTGCTTTTCACCTTCTTTCACAAAAACAAAAATCCTTTTAGGATTTCTTTCCATTAGCAGAAACAGGTGCTAATGTAAGCCTTTCATAAACGTGAAGTGGTGTAAAGTGAGCTTTCAAAGAGTGGAGGATACCTGTACTGTATTTTTATTTTACATTATTGCAGACATACCACAGTACTACTTTTATTCTATTTAAAAAATACACTCTATCATGAACAGTTCCTCACGTTATTATATAGCCTTCATAATCACTTATTTAAAATGTAAAGCAAGAGTAATATAACCATATTACAGAACATTTGAAAAAGAGAAAATTTATACATAATTCCACTACCAGACAGTTGATCTTTTGGTATATTTAATTTTTTTCATATAAATAGTTTTTACAAAGTTATAGTCACAATGTATAAAGTGTCTTATTCACATTTTAAAATTTTTGTTTGTTTGTTTTTATGCCCTTGGGCCAGGAAGTGTTAAAGGCAGGTTATAAAATTACATAAATTTACTAAAATGTATGCTAGGCATCACCCAGGGCCTCCTTCAGATAGTCAAACATGACAAATGAGAGTCCAGAGCCCTTCTGTGTTTTTGAGAATTTCTTACTACTCATATATTCATAGTTTTCCCCTCAGCTCCCTGTCTGTCTCAGGAAGACAAACTGGCTGCCTGAGGCCTGCCATGTCAACCTGGATGACAAGCACAGCACTTTCACCAATTGCCCCACACAGATACAAACCCCACAAAATAAACAAAACCAAAATCTAAGTAAGATCAGGCATTTTGTGACTTTGATCACTTCCCTAAAGTTTTCAGGGACCCTGGGGTACAAAGCCTCTGTCATCTCGCTGGTTCCCACGTCTTTCCTCTTCTACCCTCTTCTGCTGAGTAACAGACAAATCCTTCCCCTCACCTCAACCACAATAGTTCCACCCACTTTCAGGCCCTCTAGCCTCTACCCAAAAGCAGCTGATTCTGATTCAGATCATTTCCTCAACACGGGCAGGTCTTGCTTTACAAGCATTTCTCTGATTTTTCAAGGCTGAGAAAAGAAAAATCTTTTTGGACTTCTACATTATAATACAAGGGTTAGGAAATAGGTCAGAGAGAAAGAATATGATGCCAGGAGAGAGGTTAGCACACGAATCGTAAGTCACGAAGTTTCGCATTTGGAAAGTTGCTGCGGAGGGCGGAAGAAGGGATGAAGTCCAGCGACACCACAAAGAAGTATCTGAAAAACTTAGCAGCTGGTGTGGCCTGAGGATCGGAAGTAAAACGTGACACCAGAATTATGAATCTGAGACCAGGGAAAAGTGGCCACACCTTGATAAGAAATGAGGAACTTGGGAAAGTAGATCAGTTTGGAGGGGGAGGGGATGCATTCACTTTCACAGGTAAGGATCTAGCAGGGCTTGTTTGGACTTGGAGGGTGCATGAATTGGGAACTGGGGTTTGTTACTGGGTCTGTCCTGGCTTCTGGCTGCCTGTGAACGTTTGTGAAAAACTACAAAATGACACTATCACTATCAAATCCGTCCAAAGAGAAGGGAGAGTTGTGATAAGGGGAAGGATGAATCAAAAAAAAATTTTTTGGTAGGGATCAGGTGATGGGGTGGGGTAGGGAGATGGGTGGAGTGGAGCAAGGAAGAGACAGTATCTGTGCATTCTAGAGTTTTCACAGTTAGGGCTTTTCTTTTTTGTTACTTTGCCTGAGTGCTGGTGTTATTTTGTGAAAGGGGAAGGCATCGTGCTGGGGATGGAAAATGGTTTTCTGCCACTTGCTGCTTTCACCTGTTACCACGGCAACGGATTTCATCAGCCAGGAGGGAGGATTTTACTACAGAGCCATGCTCTATTGGACTGTTGTGATTTAGAAGGGAAATATTTACAGCTCTGTCGGTAGAGCTGTTCCAGTTGAGACTGTGACCGTGTGGCCCATTAAACTCGATTTCAATGATTTCTAAAGAGTTTTTCCGTTATTGACTCCAGGTAACATCACTGTTTTTGATCAGTTCCCAGGAGCAAACTCCTGCAGGATGTATAATCCCTATGCTGGTTGGAGTTACTTTATCTTTTTCTTTCAGCTCTGTCAGTGATGAAATTAGTTGCTCACTTTGGGGTTTTGAATCAAACCAAAAGACTAAAATAATTGTGTGAGACAGATGTGGCTGGATCCTGGGGATAGCTTTTGTCCTCACTCTGTGACTGTCTGGGAGCAGAACTCAGAGGGTCTCCTTATTCTTCAAATAAAAAGCCCCTCCTTCAAGCATTGGTGAGAAATGGACATTTTAATGAAGGCTTGGTCGGGAAGCTGGTTTCTATTACTGAGATCAGACCCTTTCACCTCCTCCCCATGGTGGAATCCTTCTTCCTTAGATAATAAGGGGTACTTATAAATAAAAAATCTTTCTCTGTGTTAAAAACTCTGTGAGTTATTTTAGATTTCTGCATACTTTTGGTTTGAAAAACCAGGTTTCTTGGCTTTTGAAGTAGAGTATCTCTGTAGATTCCAACAATAACAAAATCTGGATATACTGTCCTACACCAAAAGTATAGAGAGTAAGAGTCTGAGCCTTTCAGACTCCTAGTGTAAGATTCCTCCAACTTAATTAGCAAGGTGTGGTTCTAATTCTGATTGAGTGCTTGATTATAGCATTCAAATGATTGCTTCACTTTCAATAGTGGTATTTTCCATCTTGAAAAATGATCTTGTTAATTACATTAATCTTAACTGATGAAACATATCCATGTGGAGAGGGATTTGAAGGAAATGTTGAGATTCTTACATATTTCCTGCCCTGCCCTGAAACCAGTATTACTCCACCCTCAGACATAGTTCATCAGGGAATTAAATATATAGAATAGCTGATAAACACTCATCACTGAAACTTTTTAACCTTTCTCCCAAAGGTTAAAATGAGAGACCCTGTGTTTTAGGTTTGTTGAGACATTATTATGGACTTTGGACATTATGGACCTACATTGTGGACATTGTCCATGTTGTGCTTGAATTTGCTTCAGCAGAGTTGCCATTTTATTTTACTTATATGGCAAAGAAAGCACTAGATTCAAAACCTAAGATTCTCTAGATTAACAAAAAAAGGTACTACTATTTTATTTTTTGAGAAGAGTAATGACTAATTCAGGACTTAGAACATTTTAAGTATTTACCATAATAGGAAATTTCATCTTGAGTTCTTAATCAAAATCTTATTAATACCTACAGGGTCTTTAATTCCAGCTATTTGAATAAAAGCATTTTAAGAGCTCTTATTTTTATTTCCCTTCTAAATGCAGACATGGTGTTAGAGGGTACAAAGATACCACAGATCAAGACACAATCTCTCTTCCCAAGGAACTTACACTAAAGTGGGGGACAGATGAGTAAATAAATATTACATAGCAGTATAACAAGGGTAATGCAGAAGTAAGCAGAATATTCAAGGATGACTAACCTGGCCTAGAAAAGTTGGAAGGAATCAGGAAGTTTTCTCAGGGAAGTTGACACTGGTATTTAAGCACCAAGATGAGTTTGCCTGATTAGGGTAAGGTAGGGGGATGGCACAGGTGCTCCAGACTGAGGAAACTACAATAAGTCAAAGAAAATACTGATTAACACATGGAACCATGATTTAGAAAAAAAACAAAACTTAATTGAGAACCTATTAATTGCCAGGTACTACATGCAACACATTTCTAATACAAAGCTCTCTAAGATATGTTGTTATTATTGTTCCTCTTTTATAAGGGAGGAAACAAAAGTTTAATGAGGATGAGTACTTGCCCACTGTCCAACCGTAGTGATGGAATGGCAAGTCCAACCCAACTCAGCCTAACTTCAGGGGAGAGTGTTTCCACTTCTTTTGTGTAGATTCAATATAAAATTGGACTGAAAGAAGGCATAGGTAGTTCTGCTTGATTCAATTTCCTGATAAGTGATATGATCATATATGATAATTATGAATAATTTACTCAGTTACGATAAGTAAATGATTGCACAGGGACTCGGGTGTTTGAATAAGACTTTGGCTGTAAAATATGAACCTGAGATTGAATTTGCTGATTGGAAACTTTTTATAAATTGAAATGTATTTTTCTGACATGTAAAAAACCCATTTTTAAAACCAAGGCTTCTTAAAGAGGACCTATTTCTGTTTATTTTGTGATGGGAGATGTGGAAACGGGTGCTGGTAAGGTCAAGGCAGAAGCATTTGTGGGCTTTTTTTTCTTTTTCTCCTTAAGGAAAAGAACTAAAATAAATTAGTGGTACATTAAGTTTGGAAGTTTTAAGTACACATGTTATCAGAAAATACACACCCAAATGATCATCCTTTTCAAGTAATGACGTACAACAGATGGTGCTTCACTTTCAGAGCATGTTTTTGCACATTTATATTCCCCATTGTACAACTGCATTGATGTCAAACCCACTGTGCATCTTTTGAAATGGAATATATTCCAGTATGCTCAGGATCTGTTTAGTACATCCCACAGATTGCCTTGGATTCTGTTTCTGAAGTTGTAAACATAGGAGAGCAAACCAGTAATCATTCCATCAAAGTGTTTGAAATATATAAGCACAGAGTGAGTGCCTAAATTTTCTTATTCTCAAATACATTTTTTTTTACACCTCACTCTCCATACAGTAAGCATGATTTGAGGCCAGGTCCTGTGCTAACCATGGGCCACCATATTGGTTTCTAAGGATAAAAAGATAACATCTGATATCTGCCAACTTTAGTGGGGCACCAAACCTCTCTTCCACTAATCATCATGTAGCCTCGTGAACAATGAAATAGAGCTATGAGCATTTGACTTGGGAAGGCATAGGAAGGCCCAGCAAATTATGCCATGATTTGGGAGGGCTCCGAAATGGTTTCACAAAGGGGTTACTTCTTGGGTCTCAAGAGTGAGTAGGGGCACTTTAGGAAGATAAGTAGGATATTTCAGAAAGTGAGATCAGTATCAGCAAAGGCATGGAGGCATGAAAAAGCATAGGAGATTTTAAAAACAGGAAGTTATAAACGTGCCAGATGTGAGGGTATATCTTGTGAAAGGAGGAATGCAGAAGGGGTCTGGCAATAGCCCTAGTTTAAAAGGTAGCCTGGTGCGGATTATGAAGGGCTTTGTATTCTGTTCTAAAGCAGTTGGACCAAAAGCCAGTTCAGGGTATTTAAGCAAGTGAACTGAGAGCTCTATATTTCAAGGACTGGTTGGCTTTAGTGAAAGCAAATCCATATATTCTTTTGATAACCTAGTTCTGTTTTCATAGTCTAATTTGGATACTCAAGCTAAACCATTTTAGCTTGGTATTTTCAGGGAAGATGGCAAATGGCCAGCAGCCGTCTCGTATGTCGGAGTTCTGTTCTATCACCTCTCAGCTTTCCCTTTTCTAGGCTGAATCAGACTCACTCCTCATGGGGCTTATTCTCAAGTCTTTTGATGTTGCCCTTATAGCATTCCACTGAACTTTTGCCAAGTTCTTTTCCTTCTTCAGTCTTCTTCATTTAAAAAAATCATTTATTTACTTTTGACTAGGCAACACATTTATATAATTCAACCATAAATCCCAATAGTATCTTCCCCACTCTGTCCTCCATCTGCCCATTTCTTACTGTCCTCTCCCAAAGATAATCACTACTGTTAGTTTCCTATATGCCACCCCAGAATTTTTAGCATCTAAAAGCCAATGCAATAATATGTGATTTTTCCTCTGTTTTTTAAAACAAAAGTTAGATTTCTCTTCGTAAAGTCCTGCACCTTGATTTTGTCACTTAATGTCTTGCAACTATTTCTAAAGTGGTACACAAAGTTTTTCTCCATTTTTAAATATACACAATCATCCATTGAAGACTGTTCCATAATTTATTTAACCAATCCCCTATTGATGGACAGCTAGGTTGTATGCAGGTGTTTGCTATTTCAATTTCACATGTGTAAGTATACCTAGAGGATAAGTTCCTTGAAGTGGAATTTCTAAGTGAAGTGAAATATTTGTGTGCAATTGTAATTTTGGTAGGTAATACCAAATCGCAGTCTCCCACCACATACATGGAGAGTTCCTGTTTCCTCATACACTCACCAATACAGTGTGTTACCGACTTTATAGTGTTTCCAAACAATGGACACTGGTATCTAGGGATACTTTCAATCTGCTTTTCTCTTCTTGTGAGTGAGTATAGACATCCTTTTCATATATTTAAGAGGCATTAAATAGGCATCCTTTTCTGTGAACTGTTATTCATACCTATACCAACTTTTTGGGAAACTGTTTATGTCCTTCCACCATTTTTCTATATCTTATTGACATCTTAAAAACTTTTCATATATTTTATATTCGTGCTGGATTTTTTTTTTTTTTTTTTTTTTTTTGGGCAACCAGCATTCATTCCCACCCCCTGGTATGCCCTCTCCTATATCAGGTGAATTTGAAGCCAGAAAGTACTTTTACTAGACTTCCTTTGCCCCTATGGGTGCAGTTTATACTGTATGAATAAAATGCACATTATAAGAATTTGGAAGGTGGAAAGAAGGCAGAAATCATGTTATCTTCCAGCAGTGAAGGCAGTTGAGTGGGCTTCAGCTGCTTTGAGTCTGCAGAAACCTCCAGATTCCCCTGCCGGCCACCCTCCTCAGGACTACAGGGCTGCTGGGAAGTTGACTGCAGTTTCTGGTTATTTGGCAACAAAAATCACCTGAAAAATCTACAGTTCAGTAAAGGAGCATAGTATAGCACTAATATTCAGAAATGTATATATAGTCACACACACGTATATATTTCTCTATATATCCATATGTATAGTTAGTATAACAATTTAATGGAATGGGTCTATTAACAAGAGTGACAAGTAAGAAAAAATATCAAGAAATAAGTGTACCAATAATTAGGCAAAGACCTGTGTGAAGTAAATGATAGAATACTCCTGAAGGAAAAAATACTTGGACAAGTGGAAAGGCATTCATTTTCTCGATGACAAAACTCACGATCATAAAGAATTTATTGAGACTTTCTTCATAGCTTAGTCTGGTCAATTTTGGTTGTACCATGGCTGCTTGAAAAAGAGATGTATTCTCTATTTTCTGGGTATTGAATTTTTATTAATTTATCTCCCTTATTAATTTCAAATCTTCTAAATCCTCACTCTCACTCATGGACTGAGAGAAAAATTAAGCTTCTACTAGAAACATGTTTTTGTCAACCTTTCTGGTATTTCCTACTTTCTGAATTATGAAAATTGATGCTATGTTTTTTCATGCTCAAGTAAATATTTATAGCTCTTATACAGTCACCATTAATTGCAAGTTTTAGGATTATAAAATGTCCTTTTATTGTTTCATTTAATATTCTTTTTCTGATACTCCATCTATTCTGATTTTATGATTGGAACCCCTGCTTTCTTTCGGTTTATATCTATCTGGTATAACTTTTCCCATGTTTTTATTTTCAGTCTTTCTGAATCACTTTGTTTTAAATAAGTATTTTACACACAGCTTGGAGTTGTGTTTTACTTTTTGAACTTGTCTACAATTCTTTTTCTTTTAATAGATGTGTTCAGTCCGTTTATATTTATTGATTTAAAAGACTATGTAGTCTTAATTCTGTTATTTTTTTTTATATATGCAGTTTTCATAGTATTTATTTATTTGCTGCGCTGCATGGCTTGCAGGATCTTAGTTCCCTGACCAGGGATTGAACCTGGTACCTCGGCAGTGAAAGCACAGAGTCCTAACCACTAGACTGCCAAGGAATTCCCTTTATCGTTTTTAAAATGTATTTCAGTCTGTGATCTTTATTTTATACTGAAGATGATTCATCTGATATTTAGGAAGTTTAGTGCTTTTGTTTTGTGGTTACTTGTGTAATTATACATATGTAATACCCTTAGCCCTTTATTTCTTTAGAGACGATATCTGTTTTGCCTTACTATGTGCAATAATAAAACAAGCTTATTTTCCTGTTCTCCCTTCAACTTGCTGCCCCACACCTCCTAATTTTGGTAAGAAACAATTTTTAAAATTTATCTTTGTATGATTTATATATGCTAGTATTTATATTACTTCATTTTACAGCCTTAAATGACATCCTTTGACTCAGGTATATTACAGATCATTGTGCTTTTCTTCCCACCTTTTTTTCCCCCATCTTCCCATTCCACTCTGTGATAGTTAAATCACTTTTATATTGCCAGACACATATCATTTACAGTTTCTCTACTGCAGGGGGTGTATCATGTTTATCATTTTGTTTCTGTCCCTCTAATCCTCATATTGTTTAAGTCTTTTTTTCTTTGCTTATTTGGTAATTTTAACAATGTGTTGGATTTCCTTTGCCTGTTTCTTTCTCATTTTCTTTCTAATTCTTTTCAACTTCTAAAGAAGTAAGTTTCTTTTCTGTTTTGACTACTTTACAGTGTCTGTTTGATTTGATTTGTGCTCCCTCCAATTTTGTCTTATTTCCATGATTTTTCTCTTCCAGTTCTTTGCCGATTTCCACCAGCTCTTGTTTCATCTCCTCCCATTGCTTTGCCATCTCTTCCCTGAGTTCTAGAATTTCTGTTTTCTTTTTTTGGCGGGGTGGGGGATCGCTTAAATTTTTGAATATTTATTGAAGTATAGTTGATTTATAATGTGTTAGTTTCTGGTGTACAGCATAATAATAAAAATATAGATATAGATTTATGTATAGGATGACCTTGTTGCTTATCTGTATCTGCTAACCCCAAACTCCTAATTTATCCCTCCCTGCCATTTCCCCTTTGGTAACTGTAAGTTTGTTTTCTATAACATTTCTGTTTATTGATCTTCTTATAAAGAGGGAATTGCTTCATTCAATTTTTAAGTTTATGAATGTCTCCCTGTCCTTGTTCTCTCTCTCCAATTAATCGATGAAATTCTATGTCTTACTTGAATCTTTTTCTGTCAGAATGGGGCTATGTTATCCAGGCAATCCCTGCAATGTCAGCAACCCATGAGAACAGAGGGGGCAAGAGTGCTTTCTTTTTAATGGAAAGATAGTGTTTGACAAATATTAATAAAATAGAAGGTAATGCTTTATGAAATTTTTATTGGTGAGACCTAGAGTTTAAACTTGTATTTGAGAGGATTGTAGTAGAAGAAACATTGTGAGAGATGCCCTGGTAGAGAGAATGATTCTGGTCTTTGGAGAGGACTTAAGTCAGCACATTCAGTGTAGTTATAGGACAGCTGGGAACTTGTGAGGCCTGAATTCTGAAGTAATACCAACCCAAGTTCTTCTATATACACCCAGGAAGGGATATAGTACCAATATTTGCGAGTAAGATGTCTCAACGAGTTTTTAAATATTTTGGGGGTTTTTTTAAAGATTTTTTTTGATATGGACCATTTTTTAAATCTTTATTGAATTTGTTACAATTTTGGCCATGCGGCACGTGGGATCTTAGCTTTCCAACCAGGGATCAAACCCGCACCCCCTGCATTGGAAGGTGAAGTCTTAACCACTGGACCACCAGGGAAGTCCCTTAAATATTTTGTGGATGAAATATCTTAATATAAACCTTATAACCATGCTTGCCTTATATTTTAGATATTCACTTAGGTGCTTGGGGAATGCTATCTAAGACACTTACCATGAAACAAATTATCATTATGGAGGTGCTATGCTATAAATGTCTCATGATTTATGTGGCCTGTTCCACAGCTCTTTAAGCTGTGAAAATCCCCAGTTAATGATATGCATGAAGTATTTAGGAGGTTATGAACTAATGTCTGTAATTTATTTTGAAATGCATACAAATAAGATAAATTGATAGGTAGATAGAAGGTTGGACCAACGGATAGACATATGAGAAAGCAAGTGTAGTGAAGAGTTAATAATAGAATCCAGGTGATGTTCACCATAAAATTCTTTCAACTTTGCTGTATGCTTGAAAATTTTCACTGTAAAATGTTGGGGAAAATTGTGGAAGTCAAAGCAATTACTATATAGTTGTTGATTTCATGGTACTTATAATGTTCCCAAATTAAGGGCTTTATACATTTAATTTCAACAGGTAAAAATGGAAGAGTCAGTCACAAATGACTGATGATTCGTCTCTACTCTGCCTTTTTCTCAAAGCTGCCTGATTGGCTGGCTTTGTTCAATGTTTGGGTTGGCTTATCTTGAATGTCCATGGCAATGTACTTCTGGCCAGGATCTCTCCAAGGATGACAGGAACAACACCCGATGGAGCCAGTTTCACTGGAATTGCTGCTAGAGCAACTCTCTTGTTACTGTTCTGAAATCAGAAAAACTACTTTCCAAGCATTCTTGTTCTGGAATTCCACCGGAAGCACTCCAAGTTTGGTGGGTCATGTAGGAAACATCCAAAGTGGATACCCAGCTTTGATTCTTTCCTTGAGCTTCTAATATCTGAGTTACCTAAACTCCAACACCCTAAATTTTGGTCTCATCATACATGATAAGTCCGTTGCTAGAAGTCAACTTCAAACAGGAAATTTCTAGATATTGCCCAAGTGTAGCAACTCAAATGGATTATTTTAATGAGGCCAAAGGGCACTGACCTGATGAGTTAAAAGCCACCCATCTGTTTTGGCCTTCTATATAAAACGTAACTTTCTGATATTGAAATTTCATAGGTTAAGTCAAAGGTTTACATTTTTAGGGGTGAATAGGTCCATAAAATAGTTTACACAAAATTGTTTCTTTCCACTTAGTCATTTTTGTTAAAAATCAGGAAAATTTTTTTCTTACTGTTGTGAATTGAATAGTGTCCCACAAAAACATATGTTGAAGTCCTAGCCTCTTGTTTGGAAATAGAGTCTTTGCACATGTAAGTAAGGTATAAATTAAGATGAAGTCATGCCACAGTAGACGGAGCCTTTGTTCAATATGACTAGCATCCTTGTAAGAATGACAGTGGAGGCAGATTTTAGAGTGATGCATCTACAACCCAAGGAATGCCAAGATTACTGACAACCACCATAGGCTGGGAGAGAAGTCTGGAACAGAAGAGTTTGAGAAAGATAGATTTTAGTTCTTCTCTAAATGTTTGATAGAATTCACCTGTGAAGCCATCTGGTCCTGGGCTTTTGTCTGTTGGAAGATATTTAATCACAGTTTCAATTTCAGTGCTTGTGATTGGTCTGTTTATATTTTCTGTTTCTTCCTGATTCAGTCTCAGAAGGTTGTGCTTTTCTAAGAATTTGTCCATTTCTTCCAGGTTATCTATTTTATTGGCATAGAGTTGCTTGTAGTAATCTCTCATGATCCTTTGTATTTCTGCAGTGTCAGTTGTTACTTTTCCTTTTTCATTTCTAATTCTATTGATTTATGTCTTCTTCCTTTCTTTCTTGATGAGTGTGGCTAATGGTTTATCAATTTTGTTTATCTTCTCAAAGAACCAACTTTTAGTTTTATTGATTTCTGCTATTGTTTCCTTCATTTCTTTTTCATTTATTTCTGATCTGATCTTTATGATTCCTTTCCTTCTGCTAACTTTGGGGGTTTTTGGTTCTTCTTTCTCTGCTTGCTTTAGGTGTAAGTTTAGGTTGTTTATTTGAGATTTTTCTTGTTTCTTGAGTAGGTTTGTATTGCTATAAACTTCCCTCTTAGAACTGCTTTTGCTGCATCCCAAGGTTTTGGGTTGTTGTGTTTTCATTGTCACTTGTTTCTAGGTAGTTCTTGATTTCCTCTGATTTCTTCAGTGATCTCTTGGTTATTTAGTAGCATATTGTTTAGCCTCCATGTGTTTGTATTTTTTTTACAGTTTTTTCCCTGTAATTTTTATCTAGTCTCATAGTGTTGTGCTTGGAAAAGATACTTGATACGATTTCAGTTTTCTTAAATTTACCAAGACTTGATTTGTGACCCAAGATATGATCTATCCTGGAGAATGTTCCATGAGCACTTGAGAAGAAAGTGTATTCTCTTGTTTTTGGATGGAATGTCCTATAAATATCAATGAAGTCCATCTTGTCTAATGTGTCATTTAGAGCTTGTGTTTCCTTATTTTTTTTCATTTTAGATGGTCTGTCCATTAGTGAAAGTGGGGTGTTAAAGTCCCATACTATTTTGTGTTACTGTCGATTTCCCCTTTTATGGCTCTTAGCATTTGCATTATGTATTGAGGTGCTCCTTTTTTGGGTGCATAAATATTTACAATTGTTAAATCTTCTTCTTGGATTGATTCCATGATCATTATGCAGTGTCTTTCTTTGTCTCTTGTAATAGTCTTTATTTTAAAGTCTATTTTGTCTGATGTTAGAATTGCTACTCCAGCTTTCTTTTGATTTCCATTTGCATGTAATATCTTTTTCCATCCCCTCACTTTCAGTCTGTATGTGTCCCTAGGTCTGAAGTGGGTCTCTTGTAGACAGCATATATATGGGTCTTGTTTTTATATCCATTCAGCCAGTCTATGTCTTTTGGTTGGAGCATTTAATCCATTTACATTTAAGGTAATTATTTATATGTATGTTCTTATTACCATTTTCTTAATTGTTTTGGGTTTTTTTTTTGTAGGTCTTTTCCTTCTCTTGTGTTTCCTACCTAGAGAAGTTCCTTTAACATTTGTTGTAAAGCTGGTTTGGTGGTGCTGAATAAGGAAGCATGAGTTATTGATTTAAAACTTCCATCTTGGGCTTCCCTGGTGGCGCAGTGGTTGAGAGTCCGCCTGCCAATGCAGGGGACACGGGTTCGTGCCCCGGTCCAGGAAGATCCCACATGCCGTGTGAGCGGCTAGGCCCGTGAGCCATGGCCACTGAGCCTGCACGTCTGGAGCCTGCACTCCGCAGTGGGAGAGGCCACAACAGTGAGAGGCCCGCGTACTGCAAAAAAAAACAAAAAAAAAAACAAACAAAAAAAACTTCCATCTTGTATAGAGCTAAACCTCTCCCACCCAAAGAGACGTCTGAATTGGAGCCCACAGTTGATTGCTCTTTGATGATTCGGTGTTCATTCTGCTTCCAAAATCTGGGGGGACATCCATTAGAGTTTGGCAAAAACTGTGCTCTCTAATCAGCAGTACAAGCCCTGAGTTTTCCTCAGAAGCTGAAGGGAAAAACTGGTTTTCAAAGAATGTAATTGCTATCTAAAGCCAGAGCTTGTCCCATTTGTCAGATTTTTGAGTTAAATGATTTCACCTGTCCTGGGAGGGAACTGGAAGCTCAGTGTCTCATCCAACCTCTATGGATAACTGTTTCTGGTGACTAAAGGAACTACAGGCACATTCATAGTCTGAATTTAATCAGGTGACATGCTGCTTATGGATTCATTTAAGCAGTATACAGCTTAATCCTCTCCGGAAGATTAAAGAGCACTGATTTTCCGGCCATGATGAGGAAGAAAGTGCTTTGTGAACTTCTGTTTTTTTCTTATAAGGCAAATAACTTACCAAGGCTGAACCCACAGGGCTAAAAATGAAAGAGGACATGGGTAGAAAATTAAAATAATTGGGAAGTCCAGGGACAAAAGTGGACTCAGGTGGTGGGGTCGGTAAGAGGCAGAGCTGGAGGCGGGATGAAGGGATGGGTGCCCAGTGACCCACTGATCTGCGTGCTACCTGGAAAATACCTCTCTTCCCACTTGGTATGGTTGTCTTGCTTGATTGACTGCTTTTATTCAAATATTCCATCCATCTGTCTAGATTTGACACGGTTTGATATAACTGTTCTGCTCTGATGTTATGAGTTTAGCTAAATTCAGATTCCAAGAGCAGTTTATAATGAAAGCCCTTTATTTATTTTTAATAGCTCTTTATTGGAGTATAATTGCTTCACAATACTGTGTTAGTTTCTGTTGTACAACAAAGTGAATCGGCCATATGCATACATATATCCCCATATCCCCTCCCTCTTGAGCCTCCCTCCCACCCTCCCTATCCCACATCTCTAGGTAATCGCAAAGCTGATCTCTGGTCTGATGGGAATGACATCTCCACCTTGGTTTCTCAGTTCCATCTCTTTCTCCCTTTGACACTCATCTAGCCTATCTTGGTGGACCAAGTCCCAGGTCCTTACCTCTGGCAGATCTCAAAGGTGATTCAAAATGGGCACCTGCTCATTTTGCGAAGGGTTTGTGGACCCTCCCGAGAAGGCATCACTTAGCAGACTGATGCCTGCTACTTGACACTTGAACAAACCCCTCCCTCTTCCTTTGCCAGACTCCTGACTGATCACAAGATGAGACTGTCCAATCAGACCCAAAGGAATCAGATTTTATCCGGGGTCGGGGGTGGTGGTGGTGGTGGTGGTGGTCAAGCTTTCCTGATAATTTCAAGGAGACAACTAATCAAAAGGCACAGGGTAAGCAGGGACCAGCCTAAGACTGTCAACACAGGTCTTCAGGCCCTTTCTTGAAGTACTGGACCCACTCTAGCTCAGGGGAATACACGAGGTCTCTAAGGGATGTGCCCAGGTCATATCACATACAGAAGAGGGCCGTTTTAGTCTTGCAATCTCTCCTTTTTATACTTAGCTGGTTACAGAGTTTAAATGCCTGTGACAGGGAGCCCTGCCCCAGAAGTTAACAAAGCCCATGTTTGTTTACCAGAAGCAATCCTAGGCAACCTAGTACCCAAGGCTAAACCTTTCCTTAGGGAAGAACTCTCCCACCAGGAATTCAATTACTTTGCTTGGCAGGGGACCTGTCATTAGCATCTTTACAAGGAGATTAGACTAAGCTACCTTCTTTGTTTCCTAGGGGCACCTCTGTCAACTTTAATGAGGAGAGTAGGTTGCAGACCTGCTGCTGAATCTTGTCCTCCCAGAGATAAAGTGCCTTCTCCCTTGGAAAGCCTGAGGGAGTCCTGCACTGAGGAATCCATGCTGAGATCAAATGTCACAGAGTCCATTTTTCTCAGCAAAGGAAAGCCATGTTCTGAGATCTCCCAAAACAGCAGATAGTGAAAACCTTCTTTTCTGCTTGAAAACTACTGCCTGGGGATTTTCCCCCCTCATTATGTTTTGCTTATGTGCCAGGCTTTGAGTTCCCTAAGCCATTATCACATCTTGTGAAAAGGAAGCAACCAGCTCTAGAAAATGTTCTTGGGCACAGAGAAAAACCACAACATGGACATGAACTACAGCAAGCAGCTGCATCGTCTCCCTGGGAGAGTTCTAGTTTCATGGAAAGCCTGTTGGAAGCAAAACCCACTCAGATCTTGAGGTGAGGCTGTTTTTTTTATTTTTAATTTTTTTAAATTGAAGCATAGTTGATTTACCATGTTGTGTTAGCTTCGGGTATACAGCAAAGTGATGCAGATATAGATATATGTACATGTATACATATATGATGGAAAAGATACAGGATATAGCAAGACATTGAATATAATTCTCTGTGCTATGTAGTAGGTCCTTGTTGATTATCTATTTTATATATAGTTGTGTGTATATTTTAATCCCTAAATCCTAATTTTATCCCCCTGCCCCCCACTTTCCCCTTTGGTAACCATAAGTTTGTTTTCTACGTCTGTGAGTCTGCCTCTGTTTTGTAAATAAGTTCATTTGTATCTTTTTATTAAATTTCCACATACAAGTGATGTCATATGATATTTGTCTGACTTACTTCACTTAGTATGATAATCTCTGGGTCCATCCATATTGCTGCAAATGGCATTATTTCATTCTTTTTTATGGCTGAGTAATATTCTGTTGTATGTATATATGTACCACATCTTCCTTATCCATTCATCTGTTGATGGACATTCAGGTTGCTTCCATATCTCGGCTATTGTAAATAGTGCTGCTACGATCATTGGGGTGCAGGTTTTTCTTTCTTTCTTTTTTTTAAATAAATTTATTTATTTAATTTTGGCTGTGTTGGGCTTCATTGCTGCACACGGGCTTTCTCTAGTTGCCACTAGCAGGGGCTACTCTTTGTTGTGGTGAGCGGGCTTCTCATTGCGTGGCTTCTTTTGTTGTGGAGCACGAGCTCTAGGCGCGCAGGCTTCAGTAGTTGTGGCTTGTGGGCTCTAGAGCACAGGCTCAGTAGTTGTGGCGCACGGGCTTAGTTGCTCCGCGGCATGTGGAATCTTCCCGGACCAGGGATCGAACCCGTGTCCCCTGCATTGGCAGGTGGATTCTTAACCACTGCACCACCAGGGAAGTCCCAGGTATCTTTTTGAATTAGAGTTTTCTCCGGATATATGCCCAGGAGTGGAGTTGCTGGATCATATGGTAGTTCTATTTTTAGTTTTTTAAGGAACCTCCATACTGTTCCCTATAGTGGTTGTACCAACTTACATTCCCACCAACAGTATAGGAGCGTTCCCTTTTCCGGGGATGAGGCTGCTTTGAAGTAGGCCATCCTTGATTCCACTTTTCATGTGACTCTGGAATTGAAACAAAATTAGTTGTTACTTGTGAGGATTGGATGGCTGATGCCTTGTCACCAAGAGGAGCATGGACAGATTCGTTGACTTGCCCAGAGCACAAAATTACTTACTTTTGGACTCAGACTCAAAATTTCGTCTTTCCTCCACAAGGCCAAGACTGTGGCCATGTGATTACTGCCAACATCATGCACAGCTAGGTGTAAACGCTGCTGCCCCTGATGAGTATTTACCTGTGTCAGACACCATCCTAAGCTCTTCACATAAGAGACCTCCTTCTACTTGCAACAATCCTGGAGACAATGTTTATCCCCATTTTGCAGATGAGGAAACTGAGGCACAGAAAAGTGAGTGGCAGAGCAGAGATTCGACCCTGGGTCTCTCTAACTTGGCCCCTGCCTCCTCACTGCGTGCTGAAATTCTTCTCCTTCACTGCTCGGATCCCACCAAACAACTTCATTCCATTCATTGATTTTTAATTTTTTTTCCTCAAATGAGCAAGGGTGAGCAATTATTTTGCCAGGGCACAGACACTGTGAATTTCAAGCTCTCTTCAGGACTGAGCTTTTGCAGGGTTTCCCATCTGCCTAGATAGATGTGAGTTTCACATTGTTTTCACCTGACATCCTTTCCCTTCCACTGAATATTCCCTCTTTGTCATCTATTACATATAGTATATTACATGTAGTTTATAAATATATAGTCTATATTTTTATAAATATGATACATTTATGTTTATATATGTATGCATACATATGCATATGTATCTATATACATATGTGTGTGCGTATATATATATATATATATACACACACACACATATACATACATATATACATATCTCCTCTCCTATTCTAGGTCTAATCTGGCTTTGCCCTCAGGTAATGAGGACTTGAAGAGGGAGCATGCTACCATCTTTTCATTAACTTCTCCCTCTAAAAAGAGACCTGCTAGAAACCTGCCAGGGAAAGATGTGTTTACTTTTCTTAATTTCCAAGTGCAGAGAATGCCTGTGATGTCCCAAGATGACTGCACTTCTGGGTAAATAAAATCCAGTGGTAATAATGGATTATACAATCCAGTTAAACTATTGGAAAGCAAAAGGGCAGCATTTCATTAATCAGAGCATGCTGAAATCACTGAAAAAATAATCATGCAATTCTCAAAATAACCAATGCTTGAAGGTGGAGATGAGGTCAGACCCCTGTTTCATCCAGACATCACTCCTAGACATGGACCAGCATTTCTGTTGTACCAAGCGTTTTTGTTATCCATACTCAGATCCTTATCTTATGCTTCTAGTTTCTTCGAAGTCATATGAAATGGCATAAGTTTCCATTTCTGAGGTACTGTAATTTCATGAAAATAGCATACTTTAGAAACACAATGTAAGAACAGCATTTGATATTTATGAGTTACGCTTCTCTATGAACAAACGCAGATAAAGCATGTGCTATGTGCTGGGCATGGAGTTTAAAAATATGGATAAAATACAATCAGCCTTTGAGAACTTTACAGCTTAGGAAAGAAAATATATGACGCTTGTAATGAGCACTGCTTCTGAGGTTTAACCTCTTTGCTATGTTAAAAATGCAGTAATTTTCAGGGAATTCAGGATGGGTTGCCCACTCGGGAAGTCTGAGTTGGGACAGCAGAAATCCAGGCCCACAGGTCAGGACGTGGCTTGCACGGAGCCCTGGGGCAGGGGCTCGTGAGGCTGGATTTTCCTCCTTCCCCATGACTCAGGGTGTGCTCCTGGGCCACTCACTGGACACTCTAAGCCTTTGCTTTCTTGTGTGTAGCAGGGAGAATCCCTGATCCGCTCACCTCGTGCCATCATCGTGAGGTCATATATGAAAAAAACACACAAAAACATTTTGAAGACTGTGTCAGGTATCTGTAACCTCCACGAAGGCATTTTTTTTTCTTCCTGTTTTGCTCACTCTTGCATTCCTAGCATCTAAAACAATGCCCAAATCATGATAGATGCACGATGCGTATTTACTGAATGAATGCACACCATAATAAAAGAACTTGGCTTTTTGCTTTAAACTATTCCAAATTATGGTAATTGATTCTATTCTATTGTATAAAAGGAAAAACTCATTTTATATAACTTCTAGAGTCACCGCACCTCAGGGCTGGAAGTGATCTTACACAGCACCCAGTAAGAGTTCCACAGCAAGTGCTTTCGCCCCAGATCCCAGCAGGATTTGATCCCTCATCTTTAGATCTTTACTCAAAAGCCATCTCCACGGTGAGGTCATCTCCGATCACCTGGTTTAAAACTACACCCACACACACACACCATCAACATTTTCTGTGCCCTTCCTGAGTTAGTTCTTCTCTACAGCACGTGTCGCTATCCATATGGGACATGTACTTATTGGTTCTGTTGACTGCCTGTCTCTACACTAGAATATAGGCTCCAGGAGGCTATTTTCTCAGCGCCCAGATCAGTGTCCGGCATGGAATACGGACTCGATAAATATTTACTGTAAGGGAGGAGTGAGCCACGTAGGTAACTTGAAACTACGCCCGGCCCAGTCCCATCCTTTGGGGGCCCCGTTTGGGGGATATTTGACTGGGTGGGCGCCAGTACCAGGAGGCAGGAGGAGATAAATTTGAGGTAGTAATTAAAGTAGCACATGATGGAGGGTCCCAGCATAACTGAACTTGAACCCTACTGCTGAGGATTTTTCCTAACTCTCATGCATCCTGCTTCACTCCTTCTCGCTCAGCTCTTGGGCTCCTGTCACTCAAAGTCGGCCAAGGGGACGCACTGCCCAGCCGGGAGGGCGAACAATTCTCTCCGGTCCCTTTCCCTTCCTTGCGGCAGGCTCTCATCCAGACGGTGCGAGAGCGCCCCCGGGCGCAGAGGGTTCCGCAGAGCTCGCTCCTTCCGGCCCGGCGCCCTCGGGCTCGTGGGGTGGGGCCGGGGGCGGCCCCGCGCCCGCGAAGCCTCCGCCGTAGGTCGGGAGCGCGCGTCCCCGCCGCACCGCGGCGCCGGGAGCCACCCACCGGCCAGGCGGCTGGAGGCGGCGGCGGCGGCGCTCACGCACCTTGCAGGAGCCGGTAACCGCCGGCGGGACGGGGCGCCGCGGGCGTGCGCCTCCAGCTTCCACGGTCGGGCTCGCTGGGGTTTGGGGGTGGTTTTTAGTTTGACGGAGTTGGAGAATGGGAGCGGGGAGGGGAGATCTGGGGCTCGAGGGTGCCCAGGGCAAGAGTGCGGGCCCGTGGAGAGCACCCAAGTTCAAAGCCTTCTTCGCAGCGGAATGATGTGCGTGTCCTGCGCTAGGGCGTCGGAAAAGGCTGAAAGCGCGGCGCTTGGGGCTAGGGTGGGCTTCCTCCGCTCGCTCCCGCTTACTGACCAGTCACACCTTCTCCCACCCGGGGGGAGAACGGCCAGCCCCGATGTGCCCGGCAAGCGAGAGAGCCCCCCGACCTGGGCGCGGGCGACCTGCTGGTCCAGGAGGAGCGCGCTGCCCGCAGCCCGCAGCCCTCGGGTGCGGGCCCCCTGCCTTGGGCCGGGCTCTGGGAATGATGCCGGCTTGACGGTTGGTTAATTCATTTTGTTTGCGCTGGGGCGCCTGCCTGCAGGTCATTTTACTGATTAGAGGGAAATATCGGTTTCGTTTTTCTCCCTGTTTCCATCCTTTCTGAGTAATCAGTTGAGGAAGACAAAGAGTCGCCTCATTAGAAACTTGTTCGGAGGCTTTGTGGTTTCCGCCGCGGTTTAGTTGACACGGGGAATCCCAGATAATACTGTGGATTTCATCTGACGAAAACGAAACCTTCCATGGTGTTCAGAAATCAAAGGGAGCTTGGGGGGGACATGTCCCTGCTACTCCAGGGAGGAGAAGGGAACTCCCACGTGTAAATTAATTCTCATGAAAACCCTAGAGGTAAGTGGTCGTATTTCCAGTTTACATGTGAAGAAAATTAGGTTGAGATATTAAGTTTTCCCAGTTGAATCCCCCAGTGAATAGTGGGGAGGACTGGAAACTAGGACTGTGAGCCAGTGGCCCTTAGGTACATCACTTGGGGGCGCATCACTGAGAACGCAGGCAGGAAAGGCCCCCGGCTGTAAGGATTGGGTCCAGACTGCAGGAGAGGCTGCCAGGAGCTGGGGTGCCCAACCATAAAGAGTTTTGTTCGAATCGGGAATATCATCCAGTGTTTATGGAAGATGAGGTGATATTAACAGGTGACAGGGGAAGGCTGAGTTGCTACCAATAGATTTCCTTCTTTTCATTGTGAGAAGAGCAGCCCAAATCCCTTTAAAGAGGATCTGGAAACCCTGAAACCAGGCTGGATTGTTCAAGGCCCAAATAGCAGGCATCCTAGAGCAGGGAAAGCGTTCACAGTCCCTCAGAGCAGGCTTGAGAAATGAGAGCAGAGCCAGCAGACTTCAAAAGAAGGAAACACTGAATCCTGGCAACCCTCCAGAACAAATTCTTAGAGAAGCTAGCTCAAGACCACCTAGGAAAGGAAAATTTACAAATTCAATTTATGCAAATGGTCTTCTTTGTCTTTTCTAGCAACCTACTGGGGCTGTAGATTGCTGCATGCCATATCCACTGTGGGCTGTGACTCTTTAGTGAAATGCTATCAGTGCAGTGAGTTGCACCAGCATTTTTTAAAACATGAAATTCAATAGAAGGGAAGAGAAAGCATCAGAGTGCATTGTATGTGCAAGGGCAGTTATTTTATGAATCGTGTGTGTGCGCAGTGTGTGTCCTTTATCGTACTGCCTCTGCATGGGCGTGCATACCTAACCCCGGCTGCCCCATTGTTTCTAACAGGCTAACTTCATCTGCTCACAGTGGGGGGCTGTCTTTTACCTTGCAAATAATATCATCAACACCTTCTGGAAAATGTAACCTTCCTCCTTCCCATTTCTCTAGGCCCCCAGGTGTTGAGATATTTTGCCAATCGGAATTCTCAGTCCCCTCCCCCCTCCCCATCATGGATGATCTAAAGTGTGTCCTGCCTTTGCAGAGGCGTTTTACGAAATATCATACTATCCCTAAGGATAAGGCGTGGGAAGAGTGGACACACCACAAGGCGTCGTCCCTGAGTCTGCATCTCCTGTGTCACTCATCAGGAGAGAGACATAGAGGGGACATTTATCAGAGCTGTGGCAATTACAGATCTGGGAGGATACTCTCCAAGACCCATTTTATCTCTGGACAAGAGATAATAATACTAGAATGTTTTGGCTCACAGTAGGGTTGAAGGTCCTGTTCTGCATTTGGGTTCAAAGAATCAATGAAAAAAGTAAAGGATGGGGTGGCCTCGTTAAGCAGCAGTTCATGTGAGAGAAGAAACCTGAGGGTCTTAATGGCCCACCAGGCCGGAATGAAGCATCGTGTGAAGTAGCTGCTCAATAGCAAACGTGGGTTGTGATAGCAGTGATAAGGACAGGCCTTTTTAAAAAATAGATATTCTCATGGAGCTTATTACATGCCAGGCAGAGGTATAAGTGTTTTGTAATTTTTTCTCAATCCTGTAGCACCCCCATGAAGTAGGGAATATAATTATCCCCATTCCCATTTAACAGATGACGAAACTAAGGCACAGAGGGATTAAGTATTTGGTCCAAGATTACATAGAGGATCTATGAGATGCTAAAATGATGGATGTTTTTTAAAAGTCTCGGTTTAATTATTGCTAGTGTCTGTGTTACCCAGATCTATGTAATTTTCCCCTGCCTAGAGAACATTGGTACATTTCATAACCCTTCAAGTGAAAATAATTTATAAGTCTCCAGTAATTATTCTCCCTAAAGGTGCGCTTGTTTTCCTCATGCGTATACTTGGGAACAGCAAAAACAGCAATTAAAGGCAAAGGTGGGGCAGCTGAGGGAGCTGCTTCCTTAAGGATTGGCTCTGAATTTGCCTGGTTGAATAAGAAAAAAAAAATAATTAGGAGATGAGTGAGGGTATTGGTTATAAACATTACCTGTCTTTCTCCTAACCTTTGTGTAGATTTTCCCAGAAAATATAATTTTATCTTCTGTTAAAAAAAGGGAAAAAATCAGAAATTTATGATGAAGGAAACTATATCACGTAAACCTACATATATTCCTACCAGAGCTTCTTTAAAATTTCCACTAAATTACCTCAATAGGCGAGGAGAGTTATCCCGTTTTTCTGGGAGTCCAAAGCAGAGGCCAAGGCTGCCAGAAGCAAGTAGATGTTTATCCATGAGCTTCCATTTGATATTTGCAGTTTACTTTGTAATGTGTCTGCACTTTTTTAATATAAAAATGTCTTCCAAGTTTTCTCTTAAAATTGATGCTCCAGGAGGTTGAACCAGGTATGACCCAAGATTTGGGGGCTGACACCCTCAGTCCCAGGCAAGCAGAGGGGAGACCTAGGAGGGATTAGATCATTAGAAAATGATCATTAGAAGGTGTAGCTTTCCTGCTGCTCTGTCTCCAGATCTTAAACCACTGCTTTAGTTTAAATTCCCTTTTCTGTAGAGCAGAGATTGAAATACCTGGTCCCCTTCCTTTCTTGCTTGTTTGTCAGAGGAATGATTCAGCTTAGGGCTGTAAGGAACAGTGTGTGCTGCTTGGAGATAGAGTCCATCAGCAATAAATACAAAGTAGGCTTGTTTGCCACATCGTCCTCACAGTGATTTAAGAGATGGCCAATCTCGCTCTCCTTAGTCTTATTCCTGCCAGCTGTTTCAAAAATTCCACTAATTTAAATGGAAAGGGCAGTTGTTTCCCTAGTGCCATTAAAATGTTAATTCATCTGGCCGTCAGGCTTTATACTAGCATCTATATAAATCAGTATGAGGGTTCAGTAAGAGGCACTAAGTGAGTCTGATTTATACCGTCTCGTTATTAAAATGACAGATTTAAGTAATCCATGTGATGGGATTTGAGAAAAGGGAGAGAGTCCTCAGAGGCTGAGATAGTTGGACAGAATTCCATGGGGGAAACGGTGACTGAGCCCTACCCTCAAAGGTAGGCAGGAGTCTGGAGAGTGGGAGATGGCAGTGCAGGCTGGCAGGTGGGACAGAGTGCGCAGAGACTCAGAGGGCCATCTCTGAGGGTCCCCTCACCCCAGGCTCCTCTGCCATAATGAGCCCTTCCTTTCTTAATGACTGTTTGCATCTGCTATCTGTTTGTGTCATCAGGCTTTCTTGATGCTTCCCAACCTGTGTGTGTTTGTGTGTGTTTAAGAGGGTGAAATTCAGCAGGGGAAAGCATGGTTCTAAATTCAACCCTGAATTCTCTGAATTCTTTGAGGGTACAGGCCTTGACTTTTCAGCTGCCACTAAATCACTCAAAGTCAAGCTCACAGTGTTGAGAATATCCTTGTTGGGCTGAATTGACTCATATACTAATTTTAACGTGTTCATGTTCTTTCTCCTTGAAGGACATGGTGATGAGGCCGTGATAAATGTAGTGGCTAAAGATGGCATATAGTGGGATAGATTAATGGCGTTTGGTTTTCTTTCCAAAACTTTATTTGGTGAGAGTGATTGGTATAAAGTAAGTTATTTTTAATGGCTTTTCTAGGAGAGTTTGTCTAATTAACTCATCAAAGAGAACATTGGTTTTAAAATATTACTTTCAGCAGCTGTATTAGTATGCTAGTATGTAACAAAATACCTGAATCTGAGTGGCTTCAACAACAGAAATTCATTGTCTCACAGCTCTGGAGACTGGAAGTCCAAGGCCAAGGTGTCAGCAGGGTTGGTTTCCTCTGAGGACCATAAGGGAAGGATCTCTTCTGGTCCTCTCTGTTTAGCTTATAGATGACCGTCTTTCTGCTGCCTCTTCACAAGCTTGTCCCTGTGCATGAATGCTCCTGGTGTCTCTCTGTGTGTCCTAATCGGCTCTCCTTATAAGGACACCAGTCAGATGGCATTAGGGCTCATCCCAACAGCCTCATTTTAACTTAAGTACCTCTTTAAAGACTCTGTTTCCAGATATAGTCACATCCAAAGGTATTGGGAGCTAGGATTTCAACCTATAAATTTTGGGGGACACAACTCAGCCCATAGTAGGACCTTATCCATATTGTACTACACACACACACACACACACACACACACACATACATACATACGTACACACACAGTTTTCACAAACACACACACATCATTGAGTTTGTGATGCAAGTGGAAAGCAACTTAGTCTTTTATTAAGCCCTAGAGTCATAGGTCTGGAAGGAATTTCACTACAGCTCTTTAGTTCTTTCTCTTTGCTGTCAGAGAGTGAATATTTAAGCCATTCCAGGTAGCTGTTACATGAGTGCAGTGGCCAGAGGCAATGTAGTGCACACCTGCATGGAACTGACTGCTTGCTGTGAAAATACTGATGCCAGACAGCCGACTTTCCTTTCTTGCAGAGGGCTATTTTTATTGTGAGATTATATCTCTCATACTTGGAGGGTGCTTAAAATAACTTTTTGTCTATGAAGTAATAATTGTTAATGATAGTTGTTTTTTACACATTTCCTTACTTGGCAAAATATAAATGTCAGCATTCCAATTTTCCGGGTCCATGAAATCCAGCTGGTCTCCAGGAAGCATTTCCCAGAGACTGGAGCCAGTTTTATGAGATTGAGGCACTTCCTTTTTGTCCTGGGGAAGCAACAGACTTTAAATGTAATCCAAGAGAAGGCCCTGGAAGCTTCGGAAGAATAACTGGTGGTGGACTTATGCTGAAATGCAGTGGGTTAATGACAGGGACCATAGGAGGTGAAACTTATAGAAAGGAGAGACTGGGAAGCAGTCTATTTCCAGGACTAGTCTATTTCCAGGACTAGCCGTGGGAGGACCACGGCTGGCACAACATAAATATTCTGCCAGCTTCCCCTGGCATAGGGAAGTGTGATTCCTCACAGCCTGGACAGAGTATTCCTTTTACTTGGCAAGAAGGTGCCACAAGGGTTCTTGAACAGAGCAAAGCTGGATCCTTGAAGGTTGGCCATAGAGGAAGGACCCACACGGGGAGGGTGCCTGGATGTCCCAGCACCATCTTTTGTCCCCTGGGGTGGTCTTTTACTTTGGGGAGCTCTCAGTTACCCTCCCCCAGCCCTAGTACATTGGTCAGGAAATGTTGATTTTTATTATTATTCTTTTCTTATTTAAAAAATGTTAGAACATTTTGTGAGTGAAATATACATAACATAAAATGTACCATATTCAAGCGCACAACTCAGTGGCATTAGGTACGTTCACAGTGTTGTGCAACCATCACCACCATTCATCTCTAGAAGTTTTTCATCTTCCGAAACTGAAACTCTGTATCCATTAAACAAAAACTCTCCATTCCCCCCCCTCCCAGCCTTTGGCAACCACCATTCTACTTTCTGTCTCTATGAATCTGAGTGTTCTAGATACCCCATGTAAGTAGAATCGTGCAATATTTGTTCTTGTGTGTCTGGTTTACTTCACTTAGCATAATATTTTGAAGGTTCATCCATGTTGTAGCATATGTCTGAATTTCCTTCTTTTCTAAGGCTGAATAATATTCCGTTGCACGTACATACTACATTTTGTTTATCTGTTCATCCAGCAGTGTACATTTGGATTGCTTCCTCCTTTTGGCTGTTGTGAATAATGCTGCAATGGCGAGGTACAAATATCTCTTGGAACTCCTGCTTTCTGTTCTTTGGGGTATATACCCTGAGGTGGAAATGCTGGGTCATAAGGTATTCCATATTTACATTTTTGAGGAACCACTATGCTATCTTTCATAGCAGCCGCACCATTTTATCTTCCTAACAACACACAAGCGTTCCAATTTCTCTGCATCCTTGCTAACACTTAACTGTTTTCTGGTTTTGGGTTTTTTGTTTGTTTGATGATAGCCATATTCAAATGGGTGTGAAGTGTTATTTCATGATGAAGCACCAATTTTTTAAAAAAAATAAATTTATTTATTTTTGGCTGCATTGGGTCTTCATTGCTGCATGTGGGCTTTCTCTAGTTGCAGCGAGTGGGGGCTACTCTTCGTTGCGGTGCACAGGATTCTCATTGCAGTGGCTGCTCTTGTTGTGGAGCACGGGCTCTAGGCACGCAGGCTCAGTAGTTGTGGCGCATGGGCTTAGTTGCTCCACAGCATGTGGGATCTTCCCAGACCAGGGCTCGAACCCATGTCCTCTGCATTGGCAGGCGGACTCCCAATCACTGCGCCACCAGGGAAGCCCTGAAGCACTGCTTTTTGATAGCTGGTTCTTTGACTTGACTCAAGTAATTTTTAAAAATTAATTTATTTTTAAATTAATTTCATTGGAGTATAGTTGATTTACAATGTTTTGTTAGTTTCAGGTGCACAGCAAAGTGATTCAGTTATACATATACATATATTCATTCTTTTTCATTGTAGTGCTGCAATGAACATTGTGGTACATGACTCTTTTCCAATTATGGTTGTCTCCGGATACATGCCCAGGAGTGGGATTGCAGGATCATATGGTGGCTCTATTTTCAGTTTTCTAAGGAACCTCCATACTGTTCTCCATAGTGGCTGCACCAATTTAGATTCCCACCAACAGTGTAGGAGGGTTCCCTTTTCTCCACACCCTCTCCAGCATTGTAGTTTTGATTTGCATTTCTCTGATATTTAGTGATGTTGAGCATCTTTTCACATGCTTTTTGGCCATCTGTATGTCTTCTTTGGAGAAACGTCTATTTAGATCTTCTGTCGTACTTTTATGGAAGGCTCAGGAATAAAGCAAAATTAAATAGTAATAGGAACCCAAAAAAACCTAATTATAAGAGAGTGGTCAACTTGGGATTCTACTGATGTCCTCAACATGCCTAGACTATTTTGAAGTCCAGACCAAGAAAAGCAAGGTTCAGAAAGAGACAGGAGTTCACTAACCGGATGACATTTCCATGGTGGGGACACCAACCCCACCACCAGTGAGAGTGTCCTCACTTTGTGGCTGCAACAGGGCATCCATGTTGGGATACAAGACAAACAGCAGAGCATCCTGTCTTGTGTGCAATGGGGTATATCATGTAACATGAGTCCTTTGCCCTAATTCCACATTCACCAGCTAATGTGGTGAATCTGATCTTCAATTTTGTTTCCCAGACTGTGTAAAACTTGTGCTCTGATCTGCTTGGCCATTTTGTTCATTATTATAATTCCACAAATGGATGCTCTGGTTATAAATCATTCTTCGCTTGGTCAGCGTGACCGACTCAGCCCTGGAGGACTGTGGAAACCCAGCCCCCTAAATCTGCAGAGCTGAGGGCAGTGTGCCTGCCACCTCCACACACATCTCAGAGCCGTGCCTTGTCACTTCTCGGGAAATCCTTCCCAGATGGAGCCTTTACAGCCTCTTTCTTGGGTGTTTTTTCCCTGTGTGGGCCTGATGTTCTTCTCTCTGTCCAGCTGAAGCCTCTGTTAGAATGGGAGAACTCTGCTCTCGGGTTTAGGGTTGAGAAAGGGTGAAAGAAGATAATTTTGTGGCTTTTCCACATCATGAGAAACCGACTCGATAAGTATTTATTGCATGTCTGATATGAGCCAGGTTTTGGATGGGTTGCTGGAAATACAGCGGTGAGCAAGCAGGGGAGGCCCCTGCCCTGATGGAAAAGAGACCAGAGGGAAGAGAATGCCACCGGAGGATTGTTTCGTGCGCTCCTAGCATAGCCTGTACTGTGGTATATTGCAGAGGTCTGTTACCATCTCCAGAGACCCCTCCAAAGGGCTCAAGGACAGCCATTGTGTCCCCCACCCCTCCAGTAGGTCATGCAATAACCGTTTGCTGGGCTGACCCAGGGAGTACCACAGAGCTGGGAAGCACCAACTTTAAAAAGTACTTTTCAGCCTATTTACAACTATGTAGGTGCCCAGAATATAACTGGAAGAGGTGGGTGTAGGACCCACCCCTTATCTTCTTATCCTCTTTGAGCTAACAGCTGGTGGAGGAAGGACGTCTGCTCGTTAATTCAGCATCTCTGCATTTCAGGCATTGGCTGAATATCTAGCTGTACAAAATATTAAGTTTCGTCTCTAGTTTTAAAAGTTGTTCTTCTATTGGCATTGATTCTGATATTCAGGCAGGAAATCTTAAAGCTTGCAAACACTTTTTGTTCCATGTTTTGTTCCTAGAAATAAGCTGCTGGTGGGCAGTGGAGAAGTAGGGAGAGGCAGGGGGAAGATGCATCCAGAATTTCTCTGCCAGCTGTCAGCCACCGTGTTTTTGAAGTCCGCTGAGTAACTGAGTACTTTCTAGGAAATACCCAGGAAGGCATAAACCTTGATAATGTAGAGAAATTTGGGAGGTATGTCCTTTTGAGAAGGGAGGAGGAACCATGTGTGTGTGTGTGTGTGTGTGTGTGTGTGTGTGTGTGTGTGTGTGTGTGTATAACATCTCTAGCCTGAAGTGAGTGGCCAGAATCTCAGACTTCAAAGGTAAGATGCAGGCTCAAGTCAAAAGATAATAGTTAGGAGGAGGACTAAAGTCCTGGAAGCATTGCCTCTTTAATTGAAGAAAGTAAAAATCCACACCCTCAAAAGAAGTTGCTGACTTAAAATGGATTCACAGAAAAGGAATCTGCAAACTTGAGAATTAAAGTGACGAGTGCAGGTAGAATGTGGTTTGCACGGAATCTATAGAAAAGAGCAGTGTGCTGGGAAGAAGACCGTGTCAGCGTTTGTTAAGCACTGCCCTGGGAGGGGACCTTGGAGGTTCTGATTTTAGGGGTCAAACGTGATTCCTTGCTGGGATGTAGTGCCTTTTAGAAATGCTTTAGGAATATCCAGCTGGCTCTGGTGTAACCATGAGCCCGACTCATAACCTTGCAGACTCTCATTTTCTCTGTTTGGTCCTCCCCACATAGATGCAGGTAAGCTGAGTGCACCGTCAGTTCTGATTGGGTGCCTGGTCAGACCTCTGCGCAATGAGGGAATTAAGCTTCTAAAGCTGTGCTTCTGAAGTTCTGACCTTGGGCTCCTCAGTGACCAGAATGTAGCCTGGCCACACTTGACCTTTGGTCTTTTGGATGTCTTGGCTGGGAGAGAGAAAGGGTGATGAGTCAAGAGTGTGACTTCTCTGTTTTGATGGGGATAGTTGTTCCTAGGAATAGAAGGAAGAAAGAGATAAGAATAAGTAATTAATGAGACCTTCATGGCCCAGGTCAGAATGGAGGTTGACATCCTGGGTGGCATGCCCACTTTTGGAATTTGGGAATTGAACAGAAAGAAGATAGAATGACTGCAATTGGGAATTTTGATCTCAAATCCAAATGGGTCATTAGGTCTGCCTCCATACAAGCTGATCACCTTGGGTCTTTGGGTCTGTGGCCTGGCCAACAGCTGCTTGGATTATCTTCCTGGCTGTGTTGTCAGTTTTGTGTGCGTGCGTGCACATGTGCTCATTTTTTAGGGTTTATAGGCATCTTTTGGTTCTCTCTTTATTGTGTTAGTCCCGTGCCTGAGTTGGTGGCCACTTGGAAAACTCACGTGCTGATGTCTACCCCTTAACATGGAAATAAAGGTCCAGTTCCAAGGAAACAGCTCCCCTGGCCCATGTACCCAACATGACCCACCAACGCTATTGATGGAGAGTTTTTAGTCACTCCATGGGAGGTTCCATGTCCATATACATCTTCCCAAATTCAGGGAGGTGGAGAGAATTGCTTGACCTGTCTTTAAGAAGGCAAGAGGGTGCCCAGGAGTGGTGTGGGAATCTGGGTTGGAGGAGGAAAGACTGGATAATTGAAAGGAGAGATGAAAGTGTTGGGAATGTGGGTGGGAGAAGAGAGCTGTTTAGACTGCCATGAGAGGTGTCTGGGACCTGCTAATAGCCCTCTCTGTTTGTGTTTGAGGTCTTCCGTCCCTCTCCCACCCCCATAAGCTGGCCTAAGCTACCCTGTGCACACCTGGAAAAGGTAAACTTCCTTTTCAGGTGGGGCTGTGAGGTGCAGTCATAATTTTTCATTATTGTTGTTGGCAAGACGCTCGAAAGATCAATTAGTCTCTCCATGCAGCTCCTGGAGGCTTGTTTGGGATATGTTTCCTCTGGAAGAAGTTATTTTTAGTGATGCTAATATTACGAAGAAACCTGACATTAAGAGAATCTCAGGAGGGGGTGTGCAAGAGCAGAGTGGGTGCAGAGGGCAGCCGCATACCGAGCTCTGCGTTTCCTGTTTGCCGTGTTCTGAAGAGAGCAGCTGTCTGATTCCAGCACCCCATGAGTAAGCCTCAGTGCGCACCCCCCTGCCTCTCCCTCAGTGTGTGTTAAGGCCCAGACATTCCTCACTGTGATGAGAATATCACCCTCTGGAGGCTGATACCCAGACATGCTGGCAGTTTCCAAATGGTGAAACAGTGCTAGCTTCTGTGTCTGCGAAGCTCAGAAAGGCAACCCTGGACTACAATGGACATTATACAAAATCCTGCCTTCTGTTTGTTGTTTGTCCTTGTGCATGTGATGGCCCAAGCTGGTTGATCTGAGACTTGCATGAAAACATTACCTCATGGACTTTTTCAAGGGTGCGAGGTGAAAGCAGAAGCCAGAGGTTCTGTCCTCCAGATCCATCTTTGGAATTCAAGAACTGAGAGGAAATAGCCAGTGAAAACACAAGCCGCTCCTTTTATCTGAAGTCCTCCACAACGGTGGCTGCTTGGGTGGGAGGGGGGTGGCCGGCATCCTATTCTGCTTCCCCAGAGAACCTCTTGTCTCCAGGCATCTGTCAGGCATCTCTTAAAGGGCAGCCTTTCCACTCTCAGGACCTTTTCACCTATGGTCTCCCTCCATCCTTAAATAGTTCACTTAGAAGAACAGGAATGATGTAAGGGAGAGAAAAAGAAGGAATGAAAAGACACTCTCTCTGTGGTAGGTAAGTGGTTGATGCTTCTTGGTATCTGACTCTTTTACAGATATTTTGCTTGCTAGTTCCTGGCTGGCCCTGTGCAGGTGGTGCTAATGCTTCTTCCTGAGCCTATAGGAAGACCCTCTGGTCCCATGGGCCTGGGCGGCCACAGATGGGGAACCACTGTGCACGGATGTGGAGAAGAGCATAGCCATGGGGAGTGATGCTCAGAGCATGGAAAACACTCTCTCATCTTTATTTTCTCCATTGTTTCATGTACTTTATTCTATTTTCTATTTTTGACACCAGATGAAGCCCAGTGCCTCCCTCTGCTTATTACATTGGCTGTAATGCTGATTTCCAATAAAAATGATATGCTCAAACCAGACTTCATCTTATTTTCCTTAAAAAAAGAGAAATTACCTTATTTTTGACTTGATGAAACATCATGAATCCCATGATGTATGTTTCTCATTATGATTTTTAAACCATTGAAACGAATGCCTTTTGACTTATTTTTTATTATAGTAATTTTATTCGTTTGTCTAGACCACACAGATCAATTAACCACATGGTGAAGTTGATAGGAACTGGCTGACAGGGGAGTTGGTGTTGTCTAAAGAATAAACCTAGGCTTTTCTATCCCAGACTAGCACTTCTTAGCTTATAATAATAGTGCTGGCTACTCTTGATTGACCTCAACCTGGGTCCTGGCTATGCACATTTCATGCAACATCACATTTAATCTTTACAGCAACTCCATGATGTAGGTACTGTTATCACCTTCATTCTCCTGATGGGAAAACAGAAGCTCAGATCATTTTTTTCCCATGGCTCTCAAGGCGGGGAGGGGTTGGTAAACATTTTCTATAAAATATCAGAAAATAAATATTTTAGGTTTTTGCGGCTCTACTATCTCTGTCACTAATACTCAGCTGTTATAGTGCTAGAGAAGACAAAAGATACAAAAACAAACGAGGGTAGCTGTGTTCCAATAAAGCCTTATTTATGGACTCTGATATTTGAATTTCACATACTTCTCTCAGGTCATGAAATAATATCATTGTTTTGATTTTTTTCCCCAACCGTTAAATATATTAAAATATTTTTCACTTGCAGGCTATACAAAAAAGGTAGTGGGCTGGATTTGATGATTCCAGTGTAGATGACAAGAGTATGCAGAGAAGGAGGGGTGGGTTAGGATGAAGTGGTAGGAGGAATACTCCTGCCGGAGGGAACAGTATGTGTGCCCATTCCAGGGAGCATGAAGTATTTGAGGAACTGCAAGAAATCCAAGTGCGGCTTGGTATAGGGAAGGAGGCAAGATGAGAGGAGACAGCAGGGCTCAAGCCATGACCTTGTAAGACATTTTAAGGATTTTAGATTTTGTCCTTGGAGCAATGGGAAGCCATTTAAAAGTACTAAGCAAAAGAGTGACAGGGTAATTTGTCTTTTTAAAAGATCTTTGGCTGATGTGTGGAGAATGGATTGCAATGGATCCGTAAGAGTAGAAGCAGAAAAAGCAGGGGTCTCAAGAAGTGGGCCAGGTGGATGATGATGGTGTCAATTAGTGGCTGTAGCCAGACCACTTCCTGCCAACAACAGGAAGTCAGGATGGTCGGTTTTGCAGATGAGGAAAATGTGGCTGGGAGAGCTGAAGTGTCTTCCCTGGCAACATAGCAAATGGAGGGAGAACAATGATGAAGACCCTCGTCTATTTCATCATTGAGGGAAATCAACTCTGTTCAAATACTAGAAATGCCAAAGAAGATATGGTGGTAATGATTTTATGTTATTTTTGTGCCGGTATTAGGAAGGTAACTGAATCCTTACTCAAAGGTCAGCTTTTCTTAAAATTCGTGTAGCTTTCTTTCCCAAAGGACAATTGGTACATTCTCTTCTACCTTTGGAGGAGTGATTCGCCTGGGTGGGCACTCAGAGTCACCCTCTAATTCTGATACTGGCATGCGTCTCTGGGTCACAGCACACCATCTTTTGAACAATAGAATGTGAGGGGTTGGAGTCTGTTTCTATGGGGTCCAGGACTGGCCTGGGGAAGAACGGAAGAGGGAAAGGTGAGACTCGTGCCTTGGACCAGAGGGGTGGTGGTGATTTTGCCTCAGTTTCTCTGGGGGTTGTGCCCTAATGGCAGTGGTGGGTGGTACTGCCCCATGGCGGGTGGGAGAAGGGGAGCTTCAGAAAGCTCTTGTGGAGTGGGATCTAGTGGTTATACTGCTCAGTGGATCTTGGTTTTGGCTGGTACTTTATTCAGATTTCCCCTTATATTACTGTTGTCACTTAGTGTTCTTTCCCCATTATTAGAGGAGGTCTCTGGAGTCCTGGTCTAGCATCTCCTCCTAGCCCACAATGTATGGTGCCTCACATACAGCAGATGCTCAGTACTGAATATTGGCTCTGTGCACTTGTTGCCTTTGGTATCCATGCTGCACAGTACAACCTCGTCTCACAAAGAAGTCAGCATTTTAAAATCTCAAATGATAACAAACAAGGCATTGGGACATCCTGAAAATAGGACAGATTTCAGGAGTTAGCAGTGACCAAGATTAGGGATTCCACTGAGGATCTTCTCCAATGATGTGACTTTTGTTGTTCCCTTCTTTTTTCTCCACCCCTATTTCATAAGACATAGGTCCCATGTCTTTATTTTTGCATGGTAGGTGCCCAGTAGACGTCTCCTGGGCTTCTTCTCTTCTGATACTGATTTTATTTATTCTCTGTAGGCTCTGCATAGGTGGTGATAGGTGATGTGGCTGAAGTCGTGAGCTCAGAGATTTTGATACACTCTCCCCCTCCTTACTTCCTTCTTTCATCAGTTATTGGAAGTCGGTTATGTGCCAGGCACTGGGTTAAGTTCTGGGGGAACAACCATGAAAGAAGACATGGCCTCTGGTTACAAATAATGCATACCAGTCTCGGAGAGATAAAAGGAAGTAATGGCCACTGGGAATGCAGGCAGCCAGGGAGGGCTGTCCCTGACCTGGTGGATAGGACCTCCCTGAGGCCGTTGCCTGCTGACCTCCTGAACGGGGTCAAGGACAATGTGGATGCGTTAACAGACTCTACACTTGCTTTTCTCCATTTCTGCAGGTGGAGATGTCTGCCCAGAGGTTAGTTTCTAATGGGACATCCCATCAATCTGCATCTAATTCTGATTACACCTGGGAATATGAGTATTATGAGATTGGACCAGTTTCCTTTGAAGGACTGAAGGCTCACAAATGTAAGTCTTGTGCAATTCCCCATTGTAACCATGATGTGTGTTCGCTTTAACCTGTGAAATCCCCAGTGTTTACTTTTCCTGAACATTCTTTTTATAGAAATGTGTCCTCTACCCCCAAATCCCTGGAAAACACCCCCTCCAAATATAGACTTATTGCTCAAGGATGTATAATATGAGTGACGAAGAACTTGAAAGATTCCCTTAGTGGCGGAACATGAATCAACGTCACTTTCAAATGAGATTTTTAAAAAATTAATGATGCCAGCTCTCCAAAACCATGTGAACATTTGGACCATCAAAAATGTGTACACAAATAGAATCTGGAACTCTAATTTGAAGAACCTTCTCTTGTAACAGTCCGCAACATCCTTTCAGCCCCACTGGGTTTCTGGGGCTGTGGAAAGCAGTCTGTCTGTGTGTGTTCGTAGTGATGGACCAGAATAGCCCGCAGTCATTCCCAGCTCTGTGTTATAGGCATGCATTGTGCTTTGTGTTATTGGAGTGATTAATGATCCAGCACAGAGCAAGGAAATATAACTCTATGAAAGGTTACCTTCCACCTCCAGTCATAACTGCCTGCTGACTGGCCAGCATGAAGCAGCTGTTTCCTTAAGCAGAGTTGACATGATAAGCAGAAAGTGCTGCCCATTACCAGGTCCTGTCGTGGTTACCCCATAAATGTTCCAGAGATGTTTGCTTGTTTCAGAATGAATGTCCACAGCACCATAAAAATCGTAGGTTCTTATCTGGCTCAGCTTAATGGAACATGCTAGGAAATACAAGAGAGACTAGAATTGAAGATGCAAATGTGGCAAAGGAAATGCTTTCACTTCTTTTGTGTTTCCTGGCCGCTGCCACTCTAAGCTGTCTTGGCATTCATGGTTCCTCACTCCTACTTTCTATTTTTTTCAGCTTCATTGAGGTATACTTGACAAATAAAATTGTAATATATTTAAAGTATACAAAGTGATAATTTGATATATTTTATATATTGTGAAAAGATTCCCCCCATCGAGTTAATTAACACATCCATCACCTCAGGTATGTATTTGTTTGATTGTTTATTCATTGTGAGAACATTTAAGTTCTATTCCCTTGCAAATTTCAATTGTACGAAACAGTGTTATCAACTATACTTTCCATGTTATACATTAGATCCTTAGATCTTATTCATCTTATAGCTGAAAGTTTATACTCTTTTACCAACCTCTCCTGATTTCCCCAATCCCCCAGCCCCTGGCAACCACTTTTCTACTCTATTTCTATGAGTTCGACTTTTTTTCTTTTTTTTAGAGTCTACATATAAGTGATATCATGCACTATTTGTCTTTCTCTGTCTTGCTTATTTCACTTCATATAATGCCCTCCAGTTTCACAAATCTTGTCATAAATGACAGTATTTCCTTCTTCTTAAAGGCCAAATAATACTCAAATATCTATTTATCTATCTATCTATCTATAACATTTAATTAATCCATTCATCCATGAATAGACAGTTAGGTTGTTTCCATACCTTGGCTATTGTGAATAATGTTACAATGAACATGGGAGTATAGATAACCTCTTCAAGATAACGCTTTCATTTCCGTTGGATATATATCCAGAAATGGGAAAGCTGGATGATATGGTAGTTCTACTTTTAATTTCTTGAGGAAATTTCATGCTGTTTTTCATAGTGGCTGCACCAGTTACATTCCTACCCACAATGCACAAGGGCTCCCGTTTCTCCACATCCTCACCAACAGTTGTTATCTCTTGTCTTTTTGGTAACACATTCTAACAGTGGTGAGATGATATCTCCTTGAGGTTTTGAATTGCATTTTTCTAAAGATTAGCAATGTTGACCACATTTTCATTTACCTGTGGACCATTTGGATATCTTCTTTGGAAAAATGTCTATTCAGGCCCTTTGCCCATTTTTAAATTGCATTGTTTTTTTGCTATTGAGTTGTATGAGTTCCTTGTATATTTTGGATATTAACCCCCTACCAGATATGTGATTTGCAAATGTTTTCTCATATTCCATAATTTGCCTTTTCATTTTGTCGATGATTTCCTTTGCTGTGCAGAGGCTTTTTAGTTTGATGTACTTCCACTTGTTTATTTTTGCCTTTGTTCCCTTTGCTTTTGGCGTTAAATCCAAAAACTCATTACTAAGAGTGATGTCAAGGAGCTTACCCCTATGTTTATGACCATTATTTTGAATTCTCACTAAGATCTGTTTCTGGAGATTTATCTTATTCTTTTGTTTGGAATATATTCCTCTATTTCTTCAGTCTCCTTGACTCTCTGTTTTGGTTTCTGTGCATTAGATAAAAGAGCCACCACTCCCAGTCTAGCAGAGTGGTCTTATATAGGAAATGAACCTTGTCATTCAGCCAGGCCTGAGATCTTAGTTTTCTCTCAAACTTGTATGATTGTTCAAGCAAACTTCTTTGTATTAGTAGCTCCTAGTAATTGAGGGTGTGTCAAGACCTGTCTGTGTCTGGAAGGAGAGGATTGTGGTCAGTGCCTAGATGCAGTTTGATTAGAAGCAGAACCTCAGGCAGCAGCTGCAGAGTAAATAGTTAAATTCTTTCCAGGGAGAAACTGGGAAATGGGCATTTTGTCTGCTCCTTCTGTGCTGAGCCTGGTGGAGAGCCATGGAAGGGTCTGTCAGGCTTTTAAGAACTACAGTCCTGTCGGACTCATGGCTATCAGAGCTAGGATATCAGGCAGTCCCTTGGGCAGCAGCTGCAAAAGCTGGGGCGCCAGACTTGTATAAAAGCTCCTTCCAGGGAGATACTGACAACTTGGTTTTTTATTATTAGAGTGGGCTAGAGGAAGAAGGCAGGGAAGTATCTGTTGGCTTCACTGGTCCCTGGGAAGGATCACAGCTGGCCCCTAGATGCCTGATAAATTAAAAGTCTGGCCCTCAGGCATCATCTTCTAAAGTAAGCAGATAAACCCCTTTCAGAGAAAGACTGGGAAATGGGTGTTTTTGCTTGCTCCCTCTGCACTGAGCCCTGGGGAGATAGTCATATGTGCTCATGAAGAACTGCTCCTTTGTTTGCTATAACCTTGGATTCTCATGGACAAAAGCCCTGTCTGCTTTCAGAGCTAGATGTTTAGGAGGCTTGTCTCTCTAGTGGGAGTCATTTATTTTTAATTGAGGTAAAATTGGTACATAACATTATGTAAGTGTCAGGTGTACAAAATTATATTTAACATCTGTGTACACTACAAAGTGATCATCACCAAAGGTCTAGTTATCCACCATCACCATACAGTTGACCCCTTTTACTCATTTCAACTGTCCCCTAACTCCCTTCCCCTCTGATAACCACTGATCTGTTTTCTGTGTCTATCAATTTTTTGTTTGTTTTGTTTGTTTGTTTTAGATTCTACATATGAGTGAAATTATACAGTATTTGTCTTTCTCTAGTGTATTTTCTTTTCTCTAGTGTATCTCACTTAACATAATACCCTCACGGTCTATCTCTATTGTCTCAAATGGCAACATTGCATTCTTTTTTATGACTGAGTAATATTCCATTTTCTCTGTGTGTTTGTACTGTCTTCATTATCCATTCATCCATTGATGGACCCTTAGGTTATTTCCAAATCTTTGCTATTATAAATAATGCTGTGGATTTGTTCAAGATGGCAGAGTAGAAGGATGTGCTCTCACTCCCGCTTCTGAGAGCACTGGAATCACAACTAACTGCTGAACAGTCATCGACAGGAAGATGCTGGAACTCACCAAAAAAGATACCCCACATCCAAAGACAAAGGAGAAGCCACAATGAGATGGTAGGAGGGGCGCAACACAGTAAAATCAAATCCCATAACTGCTGGGTAGGTGACTCACAAACTGGAGAACACTTATACCACAGAAGTCCACCCACTGGAGTGAAGGTTCTGAGCCCCACGTCAGGCTTCCCAACCTGGGGGTCCGTCAATGGGAGGAGGAATTACTAGAGAATCAGACTTTGAAGGCTGGCAGGATTTGATTGCAGGACTTCGACAGGACTGGGGGAAACAGAGACTCCACTCTTGGAGGGCACACACAAAGTAGTGTGTGCATCAGGACACAGGGGAAGGAGCAGTGGCCCCATAGAGACTGAACCAGACATGCCTGCTAGTGTTGGAGCATCTCCTACAGAGGCGGGGGGTGGCTGTGTCTCACCATGAGGACAAGGACACTGGCAGCAGAAGTTCTGGGAAGTACTCCTGGCGTGAGTGCTCCCAGAGTCTGCCATTAGCCCCACCAACGAGCCCCAGTAGGCTCCAGTGTTGGGTTGCCTCAGGCCAAACAAGCAACAGGGAGGGAACCCAGCCCCACCCATCAGCAGACAAGTGGATTAAAGTTTTACTGAGCTCTGCACACCAGAGCAACAGCCAGCTCTACCCACCACCAGTCCCTCCCATCAGGAAACTTGCACAAGCCTCTTAGATAGCCTCATCCGCTAGAAGGCAGACAGCAGAAGCAAGAAGAACTACAATCCTGCAGCCTGTGGAACAAAAACCACATTCACAGAAAGATAGACAAGATGAAAAGACAGAGGGCTATGTACCAGATGAAGGAACAAGATGAAACCCCAGAAAAACAACTAAATGAAGTGGAGATAGGCAACATTCCAGAAAAAGAATTCAGAATAATGATAGTGAAGATCATCCAGGACCTCGGAAAAAGAATGGCGGCAAAGATCGAGAAGATGCAAGAAATGTTTAACAAAGACCTAGAAGAATTAAAGAACAAACACAGAGATGAACAATACAGTAACTGAAATGAAAAATACACTAGAAGGAATCAATAGCAGAATAACTGAGGCAGAAGAATGGATAAGTGACCTGGAAGACAGAATAGTGAAATTCACTGCTGCAGAACAGAATAAAGAAGAAAGAATAAAAAGAAATGAAGACAGCCTAAGAGACCTCTGGGACAACATTAAATGCAACAACATTCACATTTTTGGGGTCCCAGAAGGAGAAGAAAGAGATAAAGGACCCAAGAAAATATTTGAAGAGATTATAGTCCAAAAATTCCCTAAACTGGGAAAGGAGATAACCACCCAAGTCCAGGAAGCACATAGAGTCCCACACAGGATAAACCCAAGGAGAAACACGCCAAGACACATAGTAATCAAATTGGCAAAAATTAAAGACAAAGTATTGAAAGCAGCAAGGAAAAAACAACAAATAACATAGAAGGGAACTCCCATAAGGTTCACAGCTGATTTCTCAGTGGACACTCTACAAGCCAGAAGGGAGGGGAATGACATTTAAAGTGATGAAAGGGAAGAACCTACAACCAAGGTTACTCTCCCTGGCAAGGATCTCATTCAGATTCGTTGGAGAAATCAAAAGCTCTACAGACAAGCAAAAGCTAACAGAATTCAGCACCACCAAACCAGCTCTACAGCAAATGCTAAAGGAACTTCTCTAAGTGGGAAACACAAGAGAAGAAAAGGACCTACAAAAACAAAGCCAAAACAATTAAGAAGATGGTCATAGGAACATACATATCGATAATTACCTTAAACGTGAATGGATTAAATGCTCCAACCAAAAGACACAGCCTCACTGAATGGATACAAAAACAAGACCCATATATATTCTGTCTACAAGAGACCCACTTCAGACCCAGGGACACATACAGACTGAAAGTGAGGGGATGGAAAAAGATATTCCATGCAAATGGAAATCCAAAGAAAGCTGGAGTAGCAATACTCAATATCAGATAAAATAGACTTTAAAATAAAGAATGTTACAAGAGACAAGGAAGGACACTACATAATGATCAAGGGATCAATCCAAGAAGAAATAACAATTATAAATATATATGCATCCAACATAGGAGCACCTCAATACATAAGGCAACTGCTAACAGCTATAAAAGAGGAAATTGACAGTAACACAATAATAGTGGGGAACTTTAACACCTCACTTACACCAATGGACAGACCATCCAAACAGAAAGTTAATAAGGAAACACAAGCTTTAAATGACACAATAGACCAGATAGATTTAATTGATATTTATAGGACATTCCATCCAAAAACAGCAGATTACACTTTCTTCTCAAGTGCGCAGAGAACATTCTCCAGGATAGATCACATCTTGGGTCACAAATCAAGCCTCAGTAAATTTAAGGAAATTGAAATCATATCAAGCATCTTTTCTGACCACAACGTTATGAGATTAGATATCAATTACAGGGGAAAAAACGTAAAAAACACAAACACATGGAGGCTAAACAATACGTTCCTAAATAACCAAGAGACCACTGAAGAAATCAAAGAGGAAATCAAATACCTAGAGACAAATAACGATGAAAACACAATGATCCAAAGCCTATGGGATGTGGCAAAACCAGTTCTAAGAGGGAAGTTTATAGCAATACAATCCTACCTCAAGAAACAACAAATGGGCTTCCCTGGTGGCTCAGTGGTTGAGAGTCTGCCTGCCGATGCAGGGGACATGGGTTCGTGCCTTGGTTCAGGAATATCCCACATGCCACGGAGTGGCTAGGCCCATGAGCATGACCACTGAGCCTGCGTGTCCAGAGCCTGTGCTCCGCAACGGGAGAGGTCACAACAGTGAGAAGCCCGTGTACCACAAAAAAAAAAAAAAAAAAAAAAAACAAACATCTCAAATAAACAATCTAACCTTACACCTAAAAGAACTAGAGAAAGAAGAACAAACAAAACCCAAAGTTAGTAGAAGGAAAGAAATCATAAAGATCAGAGCTGAAATAAATGAAAAAGAAACAAAGAAAACAAAGCAAAGATCAATACAACTAAGAGCTGGTTCTTTGAGAAGATAAACAAAATTGATAAACCATTAGCCAGACTCGTCAAGAAAAAGACGGAGAGGACTCAAATCATTAAAATTAGAAATGAAAAAAGAGAAGTTACAACAGACACCACAGAAATACAAAGGATCCTAAGAGACTACCACAGGCAACTCTATGCCAATAAAATGGACACCCTGGAAGAAATGGACAAATTCTTAGAAAAGTATAACCTTCCAAGACTGAACCAGGAAGAAATAGAAAATATGAACAGACCAATCACAAGTATTGAAATTGAAATTGTGATTAAAAATCTTCCAACAAACAAAAGTCCAGGACCAGATGACTTCACAGGTGAATTCTATCAAACATTTAGAGAAGAGCTAACACCCATCCTTCTCAGACTCTTGCAAAAAATTGCAGAGGAAGGAACACTCCCAAACTCATTCTATGAGGCCACCATCACCTTGATACCAAAACCAGACAAAGATACTACAAAAAAAGAAAATTACAGGCCAATATCACTCATGAATATAGATGCAAAAATCCTCAACAAAATACTAGCAAACAGAATCCAACAACACATTAAAGGATCATACACCATGATCAAGTAGGATTTATGCCAGGGATGCAAGGATTCTTCAATATACACAAATCAATCAATGTGATACACCATATTAACAAACTGAAGGAGAAAAACCATATGATCATCTCAATAGATGCAGAAAAACTTTTGACAAAATTCAACACCCATTTATGATAAAAACTCTCCAGAAGGTGGGCATAGGGGGAACCTACCTCAACATATTAAAAGCCATATATGACAAACCCACAGTAAACATCATTCTCAATGGTGAAAACCTGAAAGCATTTCCTCTAAGATCAGGAACAATACAAGCATGTCCACTCTCATCACTATTATTCAACAAAATTTTGGAAGTCCTAGCCACAGCAGTCAGAGAAGAAAAAGAAACAAAAGGAATACAAATTGGAAAAGAAGAGTAAAACTGTCACTGTTTGCAGATGACATGATACTATACATAGAGAATCCTAAAGATGCCACTAAAAAACTACTAGAGCTAATCAATAAATTTGGTAAAGTTGCAGGATACAAAATTAATGCACAGAAATCTCTTGCATTCCTATACACTAATGATGAAAAATGTGAAAGAGCCAAGGGGGGAAAGTGGCGGGGCAGGGGGGGAGAGGTGGGATGAACTGGGAGACTGGGATTGACATATATACACCAATATGTATAAAATGGATAACTAATAAGAACCTGCTGTATAAAAAAAATTAAATTAAAAAAATAATGCTGCAATGAACATAGGTGTTTATACATCTTTGCGAATTAGTGTTTTCATATTCTTCAGATAAATACCTAGAAGTAGAATAGTTGGATCATATGGTAGTTCTATTAATTTTTTGAGGAATCTCCATACTGTTTTGTATAGTGGCTGCACCAATTTACATTCCTACCCATAGCGCTCAAGTGTTCCCTTTTCTTCTCATCCTCTCTAACACTTGCTATTTCTTGTCTTGAGAGCCATTCTAACAGTTGTAAGGTGATATCTCATAGTGGTTTTGATTTGAATTTCTCTAATAGTGATATTGAACATCTTTTCATGTGCCTTTTGGCCATCTGTATGTCTTCTTTGGAAAGATGTCTATTCAGAACCTCTGCCCATTTTTTAGTAGAGTTGTGTGTGTTTTTTGTTGTTGTATTGTCTGTGTTCTCTATATTTTTTATATTAACCCCTTTTGCATATATGATTTACAGATTTCTCCCATTCAGTAGGCTGCCTTTTTGTTTTGATGATGGTTTCCTTCACTGTGCAGAAGCTTTTTAGTTTGATGTAGTCCCATTTATTTATTTTGCTTTTGTTTCCCTTGCCTTTGGAGTCAGATCTCTAAAAACATCACTAAGAATGATGTCAGTAAGGTTACCACCTATGTTTTCTTCTAGAAATTTTATGGTTTCAGGTCTTATATTCAAGCCTTTAATCCATTTTGAATTAATTTTTGTGTATGGTGTAAGATAGTGATCTAGTTTCATTCTTTTGCATGTGGCTGTCCAGTTTTCCCAAAATCATTTATTGAAGAGACTGTCCTTTCCCCATACTATGTCCTTGGTTCCACTGTCATAGATTAATTGTCCATATATGTGTGGGTTTATTTCTGGGCTCTCTCTGTTCTTCATTGATCTGTGTGTCTGTTTTTATGCCAATATCATACTGTTTTGATACTATAGCTTTGTAGTATATTTTGAAATCAGGGAGTATGATTCCTCCAGGTTTGTTCTTTCTAAAGATTGCTTTGACTGTTCAGGATCTTTTGTGGTTCCATACAAATTTTAGAATTATTTGTTCTAGTTCTGTGAAATGTGTCATTGGTATTTCATTAGGGATGGCATTGAATCTGTAGATTGCTTTGCATAGTATGGACATTTTAGCAATGTTAATTTTTCCAATCCTTGAATGCAGAATATCTTTCCATTTATTTGTGTCTTCTTCAGGTTTTTTTTTGTCAGAGTCTTACAGTTTTCAGCATAGAGATTTTCACCTCCTTGGTTAAATTTATTCTTAGGTATATTATTCTTTTTGATACAATTGTAAATGGAATTGTTTTCGTAATTTCTACTTATGATAGTTCATTATCAGTGTATAGAAATACCAGAGTTTCTGTATATTGAGTTTGTATCCTGCAAATTTACTGAATTCATTTTTGTAGTTGTAACAGTTTTTTGGTGGAGTCTTCAGGGTTTTCTACATATAGTATCATGTCAGCTGCAAATAGTGAAAGTTTTACTTGTTCCTTTTCAGTTTGGATGCTTTTTATTTCTTTTTCTTGTCTAATTGCTAAGACTTCCAATACTATGTTGAATAAAAGTGACAAGTGTGGGCATCCTAGTCTTGTTCCTGGTCTTAGAGGAAGAGCTTTCAGTTTTTCCCTGTTGAGTATGATGTTAGCTGTGGGTTTGTTATATTGATACATGGCTTTTATTAAGTTGAGGTATATTTCCTCCATACCCACTTTTTTTCCCCATGCTATCCTGTTACATTTAATCTCAGCAACTTGCATCCAAGAACTCATTCAAGAGAACATTATATAAGTTTATAAGCCATATTAAGTTGTACCAAAAAAGCTTTGCTTTCCTATAAACAGCCCTGAAAAACATGGTGTTTCTATTTGGTACTTAGATGATACTTTTTTAAAAAATTAAAGTATAGTTGATTTACAATGTTGTGCCAATCTCTGCTGTATAGCAAAATGACTCAGTTATACACATACATGCATTCTTTGCCATTATGGTTTATCCCAGGAGATTGGATATAGTTCCCTGTGGTATACAGTAGGACTTTGTTGTTTATCCATTCAAAATGTAATAGTTTGCATCTACCAACCTCAAACTCTAACTTGATCCCTCTCCCTTCCCCCTCCCCCTTGGCAACCACAAGTCTGTTCTCTATAGCTGTGAGTCTATTTCTACTTTGTAGATAAGTTCATTTGTGCCATATTTTAGATTCCACACATATGTGATATCATATAGTATTTGTCTTTCTCTTTCTGACTTATTTCACTTAGTGTGATCATCTCTATCTGCATCCATGTTGCTGCAAATGGCATTATTTCATTCTTTTTTATGGCTGAGTAATATTCCATTGTATATATGTACCCCGTCTTCTTTATCCATTCATCTGTCAGTGGACATTTAGGTTGTTTCCATGTCTTGGCTATTGTGAATAGTGCTGCTATGAACATAGGGGTGCATGTATCTTTTTGAATTGTAGTTTTGTCTGGGTAGGAGTGGGGTTGCTGGATCATATGGTAGGTCTATTTTTAGTTTTCTGAGGAACCTCTGTGCTGTTTTCCATAGCAGCTGCACCAACTTACATTCCCACCAACAGTGTAGGAGGGTTCCCTTTTCTCCACACCGTCTTCAACACTTGTTATTTGTAGACTTTTTAATGATGGTCATTTTGACTGGTGTGAGGTGGTACCTCATTGTAGTTTTGATTTGCATCTCTCTAATAATTAGTGATGTTGAGCATCTTTTCATGTGCCTATTGGTCATCTGTATGTCTTTTTGGAGAAATGTCTATTAATATAGTCACTTTGTTGAGAGTTCTTGTAAATGGATGTCAACTTTTGTCAAATGCTTTTTATGCAACGATTGATATGATCATGTGATTTTTATCTTTCATCCTGTTAATGTGGTGTATCATGTTGATTGATTTGCAGATACTGAACCATTTTTGCATCCCTGAAATAAATCCCTCTTGTTCATGATCTTTTTAATGTATGTTAAATTCAGTTTGCTAATGTTTTGTTGAAGATTTTTGCATCTATTTTCGTCAGAGATATTGGCGTGTGATTTTTTTTTCCCTTGGTATTCTTGTCTGGTTTTGGTATCAGGATAATATGGCCTTGTAAAATGAGTTGGAAACATTTCCTCCTCTTAATTTTTTTGGAACAGTTTGAAAAGCATAGGTATTAAATCTTCTTTGAATGTTTCGTAGAATTCACCAGTGAAGTTGCCTGGTCCTATACTTTTGTTTGTTTGGAAGTTTTTTAAAATCACTGATTCAATCTCCTTATTAGTAATTGGTCTATTCAGATTTTCTATTTCTCCATAATTCAGTCTTAGAAGATTGTGTGTTTCTAGAAACATCCATTTCTTCTAGGTTGTTGAATTTGTTGGTATATAGTTGTTCTTAGGAGTCTCTTATAATCTTTTCTATTTCTGTGGTATCAGTTGTAATTTCTCCTCTTTCATTTCTGACTTTGATTCTTCTCTGTTTTTTTTTCTTGGTTAGTCTAGCTGTTGGCTTGTTGATTTTGTTTATCTTTTCAAAGAACCAGCTCTTAGTTTCATTAATCCTTTCTATTTTTTTCATTTATTTTGGGTCTGATCTTTATTATTTCCTTCCTAATGCCAACTTTGAACTTTGTTCTTTGTTTTCTAGATCCTTTAGGTGTAATGTTAGATTGTTTATTTGAGATTTTTCTTGTTTCTCATGGTAGGCCTGTATTGCTATGAACTTCCCTCTTAGAATCGCTTTTGCTGCCTCTTAGAGATTTTAGTATGTCATATTTTTGTTTTCATTTATCTTTAGGTATTTGAAAATTTCTCCTTTGATTTCTTCAAAGATTCATTGGTTGTTCAGATTAAATGTTGTTTAATCTACACATTTTTGTGGTTTTTACAATTTTCTTCCCATATTTGATTTCTAGTTTTATACCGTTGTGTTTGGGAAAGATGCTTAATATGATTTCAAACTTCTTGAATTTATTGAGACTTGTTTTTTGGCTTGTTTAACATGTTATCTAGCCTGGAGAGTGTTCCATGTGCACCTGAGAATGGGTACTCTGCTGCTTTTGGATGAAACGCTTTGTATATATCTATTAAATCTGTCTGCTCTAATGTGTCGTTTAAGCCTAATGTTTCTTTATTGATTTTGTTTGAATGATGTATCCACTGATGTAAGTGGGGTGTTAAAGTCCCCTACTGTTAGTTTGTTGATGTTAATTTCACTCCTTAGGCCTGTTAATATTTGCTTTATGTATTGTGGAGCTCCTATATTGGGTGCATATGTATTTTTTAAGTGTTACATCTTCTTGCTTCATTGACCTCTTTATCATTATATATATCCTCTTTGTCTTTTATTACATTCTTTGTTTTAAAGTCTATTTTGTATGATATGAATATAGCTACACCAGCTTTCTTTTAGTTTCCATTTGCATGGACTATCTTTCCCCATCCTTTCACTTTTAATTTGTGTGTGTCCTTACTTCTGAAGTGGATCTCTTGTAGGCAGCATCTAGATGGGTCTTGTTTTTTTATCCATTCAGTCACTCTGTGTCTTTTGATTGGACAATTTAGTCCACTTACATTTAAAGTAATTACTGATAGATATGTACTTATTGCCATTTTGTTAATTATTTTTGGATTGTTTTTGTAGTTCCTCTCTGTTTCTTTTTCTCTTTCTCTCTTCCCTTGTGGTTTCATGGCTGTCTTTAGTGTTATGTTTAGGTTAATTCCTCTTTCTTTTGTGTATTTACTATAAATTTTTGTTTGTGGCTACCATGGTTTACATATGACACCCTATGCATATAATGGTCTGTTTTAGGTTGATAACAACTTAAATTTGAACACATTCCAGAAGGTTACTTTTTTTTTTTACTCCCTCCCTCATGTTTTATATTTTTTGACATCTTTATGACATCTGTATAGGTGTATATATACATCTATATATCTATATTTATGACATCTTTTACATTTTTTATTTTATGCATATTTTAACTAATTAGTTTTAATTTTTCTATTTTTTGTCTTTTAATCTTCATTCTTGCTTTATAAGTGATTGATCCATTACCTTTACTACTGACTTATCTATTCTAGTGAGATTTTTACTCAATGTTTTTATGTTATTAATCAATGCCATTTCTTTTTAGCTTAAAGAAGTCTCTTTAACATTTTTTGTAAGCCCAGTTTAATGGTGATGAACTCCTCTAGGTTTTGCTTATCTGGGAAACTCTTAAACTCTTCAATTCTGAATGATAACCTTGTCAGGTAGAGAACTTTTGGTTGGAATTTTTTCCTTTCAGCACTATGAATATGTCATGCCACTCCCTTCACCTGCTAAGTTTCTGCTGAAAATTTTACTGATAGCCTTATGGGGTTTCTCTTGTATATGTAAAGTTTTTTTTTTTTTTTAGCTACTTTTAAGATTCTCTCTTTATTTTTGCCTTTTATCATTTTAATTATGGTGTGTCTTGGTGTGGATCTCTTTGGGTTCATCTTATTTGGAACTCTCTAGACTTACTGGACCTGGATGTCTATTTCCTTCTTCAGACTAGGAAAGTTTTCAGCTAATATTTCTTCAGATAAGCTTTCTGGCCTTTTCTCCTCCTTTTGGACCCCTATAATGTGAATGTTATTCTGCTTGACATTATTCCAAAAGTCCCTTGAGATATCTTTACTTTTTAAAATTCTTTTTTTTGTTTTTGCTCCTGTGTCTTAGTGAGTTCCATTGCTTTTTCTTCCTGTTGTGTTCTGCTTCATCCAGTCTGCTGTTGAACCCCTCTAGTTTGTTTTTCAGTTCAGTTATTATATTCTTCAGCTCTTTAACTTCTGTTTAGTACTTTCTTATATGTTCTCTTTCTTTGTTGAAGCTCTTACTGTGTTCCTCCATTCTTCTCCCAAGTTCGGTGAACATCTTTATGAGCATTACTTTGAACTTTTTATCAGGTAGATTGCTTATCTCCATTTCATTAAGGTCTTTTTCTGAGGTTTTGTCTTGTTCTTTCATTTGGGACATATTCCTCTGTCTCCTCATTTTGAGTAACTCTCTGTGTTTGTTTCTGTGTATTGGGCCAAAAAGCTGCCTCCTCCAGTCTTGAAGGAGTGGCCTTGTGTAGGAAATCCTGTGGGCCCCAGATGCCCTGGCCACTAGAGCTGGGCACTCAAGGGGCATCCCCTGTATGGGCTGCATGTGCCAGCCTGCTGCAGTGCAGGGGTGGGCAGGGGTCTTGCCCAACCCAGATGTGGCATGCAGCTGTAGCACAGGGGTGGGTGGAGCTCTCATTGAGGCACACCTACTGGCACTAGCAGGTTAGAGAGAGACTTCCAAAATGGCACCCACCAGTGCTGGCATTAGCAAGATAGAATGAAATCACAAGAATGGCATCTGCCAGTGTATCCATCACCAGAAAGAGTCCCAGCAGGTTCCTGCCTTTCCAACAGATTCTTGAAGATTAGTTAATGGGTCTCCTTCATGAATAGTCCAGGTGCTTTTCAAACGGGTGTTTTTGTGCTGGATTCTGGGGCAAGGGAGTCTGTGAGCCCTTTAAAAAGCAGGTTCTCCATTCCCTACAGATCTGTGTTTTTCCTGGATGTAATCCTCATTGGTTTTCAAAGCCAGGCATTTTGGGGGCTTGTCTCTCCTATGCAGGATCTAAGATTTGGGGTGCTTGCTATAGAGCACAGACCACCTCACTCCTTAGAGAAAAGTTCTGTATTTTTGAGATCTCTCCCAATTGTGGGTCGCTGCACCAGGGTGGAGATTTTTTTTTTGGTGAGACTGTGTTTCTGCATCTCCTAACTGTCTCAATGCTGTCTTTTTATCCTTTGTTGTGGAGGCTCTGTTTGTCCAGTTTTCAGGTCTTTTTTAGAAGGAAGTATTCCCTATGTAGTTGTAGATTTGTTGTGTCCGTGGCAGGAGGTGAATTCAGGATCTTCCTACACCACCATCTTGAACTGCCTCCAGTGGGGCTCTAGATGTGTGGTCTGAACCCTTCCTCAGGGAGAATGTGGGAGTTGGGGGTTACCTCAGATGGCTATGTTGCTATGCTGGGGGTGGGGTTAATGGCAAGAGTGTGTCTCAGCCTTTCCTACTCATTTGGATGTGAGTAGGAAATCATTTGTCAGATGTGTAGGAGTTGCTCAGATAGTTTCTGGATATCTTTCAGAGGGAATTGCTCCATATGTAGCTGTATATTCCATGTGTCTGTGGGAGGAGGGGAGCTCAGGAGCCTCCTGAGTCTCCATCGTGGTCAGCTCCCAATTCCAGCTAATAAAGTGTTTAGCCTTTGTTCCCACTCCCTCATTGCAGGAAGGACCACAAGAGCCGGGGCTTCATGTATAGGTCCTGGGGCCTGGATGCTACTGATTGCTGATGGCTGTGGCAGACCATCTGGCTGGGCAATTAGAGGGACAGGGGCAGTGATACCCTGGCTGGTTCCTGCCCTCTGGTCTCCAGCGATGGGACTGTAAAGGGCTTTGGAGTTACTAATTTCCTGGAACAAGAGCTTTCTATTTTTGTTCCTTAAAAATCGTTAACTAAACCACATATCATTTACCCCTGAAGTGAATAGTAATAATTAAATGCTTTTGCCCATTCCTGTATTGATGTCTTCTCAGTAGTTCTTTGTGGAAGTAAAAAAAAGTACATGGAATCCATTAGGATGTGCTGTCATCAATTTTCTGATGGAGGGCTGTTGCCGTCAGGGTGTGAAATCACCCCCTTTAACTTACTTTGATTCTTTAATCTGTTATTTTCTGGGAAAATCTGTAGGTAAGGATACTTGCTGTTAAGAATTTTAGCGGAGGGCTTCCCTGGTGGCGCACTGGTTGAGAATCTGCCTGCTAATGCAGGGGACACGGGTTTGAGCCCTGGTCTGGGAAGATCCCACATGCCGCGGAGCAACTAGGCCCGTGAGCCACAACTACTGAGCCTGCGCATCTGGAGCCTGTGCTCCGCAACAAGAGAGGCCACGATAGTGAGAGGCCCGCGCACCGCGATGAAGAGTGGCCCCCGCTCGCCGCAACTAGAGAAAGCCCTCGCACAGAAACGAAGACCCAACACAGCCAAAATAAATTAATTAATAAACTTCTTAAAAAAAAAAAAAAAAAAGAATTTTAGCGGAAATCAAAATGACTGGGCAAATTGCCATATATTTCCCTGTAATACAAGCTTTTACAGCTTGGTGACACAGATTTTATTTTTGTGTCATTTTGCACCTGTCTCTTTTTCTTAGTTTAAGGGGCAGAGAAAACAGCCTGCTGCTGTAGTTTTGGTTGGTGCATTTCCAGAAACTGTTGAAAATCTCTTTGGGGCATATTACATTTAGAAATGATTATAGCTGGAAAAAAATTCCTCCAAAATGTAGGGAGAAGTATGATACACTACATACTTACTTTACTCACTATATCATTAATAAGGAGTGCTTTTGTTTTTAACATTCCCATTAGGAAAACCCAAAAATTCCTGGGTGGGTCCTTGCTGTTTTGATTAAGAGATCTGATTAAAGTAGAGGCCCTTAGCTTCAGGAACAAACCCCAAGACATACAGGAAAGTAAGTCAACTATTGTACTGTGTACCTTGGTATAGTTTCCTCCACTTTAAAATGCTGTACTTCTGGCTTTCAAGTGTGTCTCCTTGTTTGGCTGAGCAAAATTCAAAGCCAGTTAGGTGCAGTTTCAAAAGAATAAAAGCAAGTCATTTCAATGGGAAGCACTTATGAAGATAGGAATGACCATAGCAATTACCTTCATTTATTTGACCTGTAATGAATCTTCATAGCAATAGTTAGATCTCTAGTTAGACTAAGTTCTCCTGCCTGCTGAAATTAAGATTCCTACCTCCAAAGGGTCTTTCATGTGAGAAACAACCTCTGATGGTCATTGTAAATTCTCATTTTGCCTTCAGTTTTGGATCTGGTATTAAACCTTATATCTATCAGAAGTGGACATATATCTGGCATACACTGGGTACCAGCAGAATGGACATTCATTCATTCTGCATGTATTTGTTGAGTACCTGTTATGTGCAGCACTATTTTAAGCACTGGAGATACAACAGTGAACAGAAAAGACAAAACACTTTCTCATGTGGATCTTGCATTTTACTGGGAGAGAGATAATAAGTAAGTTAAATAGATGAACTATGCCAGATGGTGATAAAAGATAGAGTAGGGAAAGGAGATGTGGAGAGTCGAGGTGAAAGTATAGCTAGAATGGCCATGGAAGGCCTTCCTGAGAAGGAGAAAAATGATAAAAGACCTAAAGGAAGTGAGAGATTGAGCTATAAGATACTTTGGGAAGAACATTCCAGAAAGTGCTCCATGGCAAGAGCAAAATGGAACACACAAGGAACAATGAAGAGGTCAGCCTGGTGCCAGAGGGGTAAATAAGAGGCAGAACATCAGGAGACAAAGTCAGGTGATGGGGAAGAGGGCACTGGGGCCTTAGAGGTCAAGCTAAGGACTTAGGACTTAGGACATTTTCTCTGAGAAGTCATTTGAGGGTTTGGAGCAGAAGCGTGGTACCTAGCTTGGGTTTCAGTAAGATCACTCTGCAGCTGGGGAAGGAAGGGGATGAGATTGGAAGCAGAGACCAGACAGGGGGCTATTGCCAAAATCCAGGCAGCTGCTGAGGTGACTTGGACCATGGTGGGGGCAGTGGAGTGGTAAGAAGTACATATACTCTGGATCTTTTTGAAGATAGATCTGACAGGATTTGTCAGTGGATTGGCAGTAGGGTGCAAGAGAAGGAGAAGGGCCAAGGATGATTTGAAACTTGTGATCTGAGTAACTGGCAGTATGAATTGCCATTGACTGAGATGGGGAGAAACAGCACCACCAGGAGCTCATTTTTGGACTTGTTCAACTGAGACCCATCAGACCTCCAAGAGGACATGAGGGGAGAGGTAGGTGTACAGTGAAGGTATAAATTTGAGAGTCATCAGCATATTCAAACCCAAGAGGCTGGTTGAATGAGTATTGATTAGAAAACTAAAGAGGTCCCAGAATTGAGCCCTGGGACACCCTAGCATTTAGAAATTGGGGGATGTTCAGAAGAAAGCAGCAAAGGAGTTTGAATTGAATTTATAGAAAGGTAAGAAGAAAATTGTGTGATTGTGGTTTCCTGGAAGCCAAGTGAAGAAAGGGTTTCAAAGATGAGACCATGGAATGTGTCACATGCTACTATTATGGTCAAGTAAGTCGAGGGCTGAGACTTGACTCTTGGATTTACAGTGTAGAAATTAATGGCAATGACCTTAAAAGCAGTTTCAGTAGAGTGTTAGGAGTAAACACTGCTAGAATTGGTTCAATAAAAAATGAGAGGAGAGGAACTGGAGACAGTATGTCCAGGCAGATATCTCAAGAATTGTGTTATAAATTTAGGGAGGAAGAGAAATGGGGCATTTATGAAGGGCTTGGCTAGGTGAGACATTTAGATAAGCAGAAGCAAAAGCCTATGAGTCAATGAGTTTACATTTTAGCGGGACCAATCTGGCAGCTGTGTTGAGGTGAGACTAAAGGAGCATCCTCTGATTCTGAGCCATCAGTGGTGGCCACAGTCTGTACTTTTGTCATGTGCCAACTTGCAGATAATGCCAGATACATGCGTGGATGAGTCAGCAGGAAGCTGACTCATCAAGATAGGAAACAGAGCTAGAGCTAGTGAAGGCTTAGAGTAAGACGTGTGATGGGGAGCACAGTAGAGACAAATACTAGAACCCCACTGTTGGCTCCTTGCCAGGAATTCATACCACAGAACTGACCCTAACACCGTAGGAACCAGAAGTGGTGTGAAGACAGTGCTGGCTCTGGCGTCCTGAACCCTCTCTTTAAGCATTAACCCTCATTTTTCATACAACCACGAGATGGAAAGGTCACAATTTATTCTTTTTTTCTTTTTTAAATTTTATTTTAGGGACTTCCCTGACAGTCCAGTGGTTAAGGCTCCACCTTCCAATGCAGGGGCGTGGGTTCAATCCCTGGTTGGGGAGCTAACATCCCACATGCTGCATAGTGCAGCCAAACATTTAGAAAAATTAAATAAATTAAATAAAAAATTTATTTTATATTGGACTATAGTTGATTTACAATGTTGTGTTAGTTTCAGGTGTACAGCAAACTGATTCAGTTATACATATACATATATCTGTTCTTCTTCAAAATCTTTTCCCATTTAGGTTATTACAAGATATTGAGCAGAGTTCCCTGTGCTATACAGTAGGTCCTTGTTGGTTGTCTATTTTAAATATAGTCGTGCGTATATGTCAATCCCAAACTCCCAATTTATCCCTCCCCCCACCCTCCCCCTTTGGTAACCATAAGTTTGTTTTCTAAGTCTGTGAGTCTGTTTCTGTTTTGTAAATAAGTTCATTTGTATCATTATTTTAGATTACGCATGTAAGTGATATCATATTTGTTTTTCTCTGACTTACTTCACTTAATATGATCATCTCTAGGTCCATCCATGGTGCTGCAAATGGCATTATTTCATTCTTTTTTTATGGCTGAGTAGTATTCCATTATATATATATACCACATCTTCTTTATCCATTCCTCTGTCGAAGGACATTTAGGTTGCTTCCACGTCTTGGCTATCGTAAAAAGCGATGCAATGAACATTGGGGTGCATGTATCCTTTCGAACCATGGTTTTCTCTGGATATATGCCCAGGAGTGGGATTAGTGGATCATATGGTGATTCTATTTTTGGTTTTTTAAGGAACCTCCATACTGTTCTTCATAGTGGCTGCACTAATTTACATTCCCACCAACAGTGTAGGAGAGTCCCCCTTTCTCCACATCCTCTCCAGTATGTCTTGTTTGTAGACTTTTTGATGATGGCCATTCTGCCTGGTGTGAGGGGTGGAGGGGAGGGGAAATAGGATGGGATAGTTGCTCTTGTCCTCCCCTGTAGTGGAAAACATGGAGAAACATATCATACCAGTGAAAACCATGCAAGCTGTCAGCTTTCAGCTCTGTTTCATTCCATTTATTAGAGGTCAGGCTAAGGGAAAGTCATTTTATTATGACACATCCTATTTGGAATTCCTCTGGGCAATTTGCTCTACCCTCTTACTATAATGGTCTCCAAATAGCTCAGTCTCTAGGCAGGACAGAAGTAGCTGTTCGGCTCTATTAGAACCCCCTGTGGAAGGCTTTCTTGGCTTCCTTAATGAACCGGGCTCCTTGGAGCCTCACTCACTCTATGTAAACCTCTGTTCTGACTTCCTTCCAAGAAAGGGTGCTATTGGGGAAGACCAGAGGCTCTGCATTCCTCCTTTTACTGCAATGCTCATGTCTGTGAAACTTGGCATATAAATAAAACTTCAAGAGAGTTTGCTTATTCCTGAGATGAGATGGAGATCTCTGATATTCTCTGAAAGGGGCTCAGGGTGAGAAAGTGCCCTGGGATTGGGCCATGTGACAGAGGATGAGGTAGAGGAGAATTAATGGAAATAATCTGAGGAAGCAGAATTTCCTTTGGAGAAGAATGTGAATCTGAGGAAGCAGAATTTCCTTTGGAGAAGAAGCATATTGTGATGAGAAACCTGGATACTACAATCAAGAAAACATCTGAAAATGTCATTGGATCACGGGGATTTTCAAATTCTAACCAAAGCTCTCTTCATTCCCACTCTGTTCCCTCATGACTTTGCTGAGGGCTGAGACCCTCCCAGGTCCCACATTATTGTTGCTTTGTGATCCGCTCCCTAGGTCACTAGAAGGACGGGGGCAAGGGACTAGGCTGGGTCAAAGGCACTCTCCTCCATCCCTGCCCACTCTGGGATAGGGGACTGGAGGACTCATAGGGATCCAGCCACCATTGGCGGTGTGAAAGCTGTCCTCATGAGAACCCCTTCCTAGTAAAGAGATTTGAAAATGAATCAACACGACTAGATTAAATTCTCAACTGAGGATTTTACAATTCTGGTGGGTCACTGTAGAATTTCCTTTTGTTATGCAGGCAGTTGATGAAGTGTAGGGTATTGAGCTGTTGTTTATCTGCACAATGATGCTTCGCAGTCTGTGCCCCCATAACTGAGATGCTATTGTTACATGTTGCACTTGTGCACATGTGTTGTTTTGGTACTTGTCCTTATGTCTTGTTTAGGCCTCATTTCCATTAGATCGTAAGGCAAAATCTACAATTCCTGTTTCTTTGGCACTCTTAACCCCGGGAAAGATAAATTAGTTTTGCATCCAGAGTGCTGAATAAATGTTGTTGAATAAAAGTTGTTAACCTCTAGGCTATAGTATATGTAGAATGAAAGTATGAATTATGTGAAGTAAATTACTAATCTGATTTCTTCATGTTAGAGTGCTATATACTTATAATTTAGTTAGAATAATGCTTTGTATTTTAAACACATTTAGTGCATAAGTTCTGTTTACCTCTTTTTTTTTAATTGCTAAATATCCTCATTGTATTGCCACATAGGTAAACTTCTTAGAATAGATCAGAAAATGTAAAATACTTCAACTCTGTTGCCTCTCCCAGACTTAAGACCCTATTAGGAAGGTACCAGGTTCTGGTAGACAGCCTGATCTCATCCCCATCCGAGAGACATACGCTAGTGACTATTACCCATGATAGGATCAAGGAGAGACCCATGTAGAGAAGCACAGACAAAAATGTCATGGGGTTCACAGGAGGGAGCAAGCACATCTGTTGGGGAGATTAGGCTTTGTGAAGGAGATGGTGTAAGGAATGGGCTTTGAAGGATAGATAGACTTCCATTAGCTCCAGCCTGGGGACAGTTGTTCCAGCTGGTGAAGGTACAGGCCCCTGAAAAGGTGTGGGTATTAGGAAGCTGTGCCTAAGAGTTCAGATAAGTACAGGGATACAGTGTCCCCTAGTCCACTTGGAAACATGAGTTTTAAAGTAGGGGTAAACTGGGAGAAAATGATCATTTTTACAATAATAGCCTGCAAATGTGTGTTACCTTTTTCTCAGATGCCAGACGTTGTACAAGTTCTTTGTATATGGAATGTCTTCTAATCTGAAAAAGGTCAGGTCTATTTTCATTGAAGCGTTTTTCATAAAAGAGCAATGTTATCAGAGCTATGATAAAGCAGATTTGTACAGAGATGAGGCACAGGGAAAGGCCAAAGTTAGGAAGAGCACTCAGGAGGTCATTTGTATGTTCTCTGCAAGATGTAATGAAGAGCTGAGTTATGCCAGCAGGAGCATGTGTGAAAATACAAAATTGGGTTGGTTTGAATCAGAAGTCATTTTAAACTTCATATTGCAGTTTCTGCTAAAAACTGGATTTTCTAACTCAAAACACTTCAGTGGAATCTTGAGGACCTAGACAGCCCATTTTCTGTCTTAGATTCCTCCACTGGGATGTGGAAACCAAGAGTCTGGAGGACTGACATCTCTTAGTAGTACCTGAGACAGAAATCCGGAGGCACAGACTCTTCCCTCATCCCTGAATCTTTGACTGATGGGTCAAGATTGTCTCAGAAGATTGTTGCCATCTTTTCTCATTTCATGTATCAAAAAGCACAGGTTCCTCAATTATTTAAGTTTTATGCTGCTATGAAATACTAATCCCAGTATTAACTGTCTTGTAGATTCCATTGTGATTGGATTTTGGATTGGTCTCGCGGTCTTTGTGATTTTCATGTTTTTCGTGCTGACTCTGCTGACCAAGACAGGAGCCCCACACCAAGAGTAAGTTTGGGCTGTTCCTAAATGTCCATTAAGCTCCACAGGGACCAGAAAAAACAGAAATGGGATCCGGGGCTGGGGTTGCTTCCAGTGGGTGGAAAGTTGGCCCTGGTTATGGATGTGCTGTCTGGACCCAGTGCCTGTTGTGTGGGACCTGCCTTCCTCCTGGTACTTTGCCTCTTGCCTCTGGGGCTCATTTTCAAGTGAACCCTTGTGCACCTGGGTTTCTTGGTCCTTTCCAGTAGTCTAACTGCTGATCCAGCCTCAATTTTTATTTTGAAGGTATTATTAATTGGGATGTATTTTCTCCTTATTCCCAAAAGAATTTAGATGACTCACCAGACTGAAAACAGTGAAAAAAGACAATAGCAAAAATAGGATGAAAACTAGCTTAGAAAACGTTTTGAGGAGCAGAGAAATAGTTGTTACTGGATACACGACTGAATTAATTATTAACAATAGTCACTGAATTCACCATTAAGTTACCTTGAAACGAAATAAAACGGAAACATTAAGGATTATATAATTTTCATGGCGTGGTAAAGAACATCCATGTTGGGCTTTGAATTTATGGAGGAAATGATTACATGGATGCTTAAAGAACGCTGAGTAATGTCACAATGTATTTGGTCAGTTATGGTTTGCAAAACACTCAGAACTGTTTTAGAGGATTTTCTTTTATCCAAACTCTTCCAAAAAAGGGAAAAATAATAACTTATGTTGGATACCTTATCAGTCAGTCCCAGCAGGCAACAGATAGCACACTCAAATTAGGTAATTAGAAGAGGTTTTTTTTAAAATTTATTTTTTATTGAAGTATAGTTGATTTACAATGTTGTGTTAATTTCTGCTGTACAGCAAAGTGACTCAGCTATACACATATATCCATTTTTTTAATATTCTTTTCTATAATGGTTTATCCCAGGATATTGAATATAGTTCCCTGTGCTATACAATAGGACCTTGTTGTTTATCCAATCTATATGTAATAGTTTGCATCTACTAACCCCAAACTCTCATCCCATCCCTCCCTGACTCTTGGCAACCACATGTCAGATCTCTGTCTGTGAGTCAGTTTCTGTTCTGTAGATAAGTTTATTTGTGCCATATTTTAGATTCCACATATAAGTGATACCATATGGTATTTGTCTTTCTCTTTCTGACTTACTTCACTTAGTATGATAATCTTTAGGTCCATCCATGTTGTTGCAAATGGCATTATTTCATTCTTTTGTATGGCCGAGTAGTATTCCATTGTATACATGTACCACATCTTCTTTATCCATTCTTCTGTCGATGGACATTTAGGTTGTTTCCATGTCTTGGCTATTGTGAATGGTGCTGCTATGAACATAGGGGTGCAGGTATCTTTTTGAATTAGAGTTTTGCCTGGATATATAGAAGAGCTTTTAATAAAGGGACTAGTCACAAGTTGTGGCCCAGGAAGAGGGTGGCCCCCAGGATAGTGCAGGATGCCAGGGCTCAGAACACTGAGGAGTAGATGCACTAGATCTGAAGGGGGTCATGATTGGCAACCAGGAGTCCTGCAGAGAGGCTGGCTGAGAGGAACAATGGTCAAGAGTCACAGTTAGTCCAGTGTGACCTCTCAGGGAGGGAGCCTCCAATAAATATCCAGACCTTTCTTCCCCTCTCCTACCCCTTTCTTACCTTTGCTCCCCACTGGTGAAGCCCACACCACAACCAGTGGCCAGAGCCTCCATCAAAGGTCAGTTTCCTGGGGCACAGAGCAAGATGGGGATGGGTAGAGAGCGACCTGAGAGAGTAAGTGGAAGAAACTGAGCACAAATCCTCACATTTCCATTGGTATCTCCCTTCATCCTCACAGCCTGGCAGCGGCATTCTCATTGTTGTGTCTCATCACACAGTCTGCGGCATCTGCTGTTCAGTCTTCAGCCTGCACTTGAACTATAGCAACTAGTTGTAGGTAGAGAGAAGAGTTCAGCTCATCACGCACCTGTTTTCAGACATTGAGGTCTGGAAAAAAATTTAAACACATGTTAAATGAAAAGAAAAGATCATTTTATTGAAGCATATGGAGATGCATGGTTGAGAATCTCTATAATAGTCACTAAAAAGCCACTAAAATAATATGAACTTTCCCTTTTCTATCTCCTGTTCTCATAAACATCTGAACATGCCTTTACCTCACTTTAAAAATATGGTGTGGATTACAGCAGTAGTAAGAGAAGCCAAGGACAAACTCAGATTAGGGCACATCTTGTAGAGTGGCCAGGGAATAATAACTCCCTTTATCTTCCTTCTCCTCGGAGGGACAGATGGATTTTTGCAGGGTTATTGAGATCTATTTGTTTGATGTAGGATGCAGGTGATTTTACAGATGGGAACACCCTAGCCCAAAAGGAACATGACTTCCTGTAATGATTAATTTTATTTGTCAATTTGTCTAGGCCATGGCACCCAGATATTTAATCAAATGTTATTCTAGATGTTTCTGTGAAGGTTTTTTTTTTAGATAAGATACCATTTCTGAATAAAACTGATCATCCTCCATAATGTGGGTGGGCCTCATCCAATCACGGGAAGGCGCTCCTAGAAACAGATGGAACTCCCTTGAGCAAAAAGGAATTCTGGCAGAGGCCTGCCTTCAAACTCTTCCCTGGCTCTCCAGCCTGCTAGCCTACCCTACAGATTTTGGACTTGCCAGCCTCCACCATCACATGATCCAATTCCTTAAAATAAGTCTGTCCCCCTGGCCTACCCCAGATGGATGGATGAATGGATGGATGGATAGATAGATATAGAAATACACACACACACACACACACCCTGCCGGTTCTGTTTCTCTGGAGAACACTGACTTATACATTTCCTTAACATTTCACATCGACCCTGGGTAGCTGAGACTTGAATTTCCAGTCTTCCAATAGGCAGTTCATCCTTCTAGTAGATGGTTTCTCTCTTGATGGTGATTCTGAGTCATCTCAAACAGGGGTCATTGTAACTCTACATGCTTTTAATGAGGCTAAGGAGAAAGCCTAACCTTTTTTTATTTTTAGTACAATAATGGATCAGCCCTCAGGACCACATTTTAAATGCTTTCTTGAGTCTGAGGCGGTGTGAGACATGGCATTTGGCTGTAGTATATCATAAGCAAACTGAAAGAAACAGACATGTGGAAAAATCCCTAAATGGAGCAGTTAAAAAGGATTTTAGATCTTAGTAAACTTGACATTTATTTGGCAGGAATTTTTTCTAAAATAGACATTATTTTCTCCATTCAGCCAACTTTAATATAAAACAATCAATTTTAAGTGTGCCTGTGATAATTAGGCATGGAGGAAAGAATGATAAATCATTGAGACTAATAATAAAAGCAGTTTTTTTTTAACATTTGCCACATGCCAGGGTCTGCTGATAATTTTATATGTGTAATCTCACCAAGCTTCACAAAAAGATGAAGTAAATCCTGTAAGTGTTCAACTTATAAAGTTTCCCACTTTACGGATGAGAAAAATGAGGCTGAACCACTCATATGACGATTCACAGGTTAAAAAACCAAAACAAAACAAACAAAACCTTTGGAGCCAGGCCTCAAACTAAAGTCTCTTTGACTCTAAAGCTCCTATTATTAACACTACATTAAATTATCTCATGTCAGTAATTTTAAATCTCCTTCTTATATTACAGCAAAGATACTAGCAAGCAGTCAGATTTGTTTTCTTTTATCACGTATTGGATCAAGCATGGGCTCTGGAGTCAAACATTTCCAGATGTACTGGAACAGTTTACTAGATTCTTAACCTCTCTCTGCTTAAGATTCCTCATTTGTAAAAATAAAATAGTATCTGCTTCCTAGGAGTACTGTAAAGGTTAAGTGAGCTGATGCCTGTGGAGCTGCTGGTACACGCTGGGCTCACAGCGGGCAGCTCTCAGCGAAGATCAGTCCACCCCTGCGTGGCTGATGGAATCCTGGGGAGAGCTGAGGGGTGCAGGTAAAGAGCAGGAGGGAGAAGAGGACACCCATCCTCCCACGAGACAGCCAGGCCCTACGCATTCACGTTGGAGCTACACATGCCAAAGTGTGGCTTCCTTCTACCCTAGTTTCACCTTGGGTGTGTCTCTCAGTGAAAGAGTAAGATGATTTTAGAACGGAAACTAAGCAGAGAATCTTGGTGATGGCTCAGAAGGATGTCTGAATTCTGACTGCTTTATATAACAGGCTCCCTGGGCAGTTGGTCACAAAGAACTTCCTCAAGTAGGATATCAGGCAGTAAGTATCTTTTTTGGAATTTGACTCTGACATTCTGGTTAAGATCCCCAATCAGGTCTGCAAGCTCAAAATGGACTAGTGTTGAATCTACCACTCAGTTCTATCTCCTCCTCCATGGAGGCATCCCGGGCAGGCTGAGCGTCTCCCTAGGAGCTCATCATTGCTGATGCATGGGAAGAGCACAAACATTCCCTTGAAAGGAGTAAGATACAAGGATGACAGATAAGCTTCTTCCCTGAAGTTTCCAACCTGGGATCATATTAGCATAAGAACTTCAATTCTAGAGTCACTGCCTACTCATTGGCTTCTGTTCAGGAGAGGATGTGTCATAATCAGACTATGAGACAATAACAAACAACTCCGCAAATCTCAGTAAAACACAACATGGGTTTACATTGTGTTCAAGCTACACATCTTCTGAGGGTCGGCAAGGGGTGGACAGAAGCTTCTCCACTGTAGCTGCAGGATCTCCAAGGCTCAGCCTCCCGGGTTCCTGTGACAGGGAAGGGGGCATGAAGAGATCTCACACCTGCCCTTCTGTCCTTCAGCCAGGAAGTGGCACACATCCCTTCCTCTCACAGATCATTGGCCAGAACCAGCCACAGCCACCTGACCGCCAGGCTGGGCAGGGTAATCTGTGTTTCCAGGAGGAGAGAAGAACCAGATATGAGTGAGCACTAGTGAAGCAGACCAAAGAGGGAGAAAGACTCTTATAAAGCTGACATCGCCTTTCTTAAAAGCTTCTAGGTCCAAGAAGCAGCTTTAATGGGGATTATTTTTCTCATGGAATATCTGCTGTTGTGTGTGGGAAAAAAAACCCTCTTACCTGGATCCTTTAAAGACAATGAAGATAAAAGAACCATTTTTCCTGTGCTTTTTCTGCTAAGGAGCTATTTACTCTCTTTACCGTCTTGTTAAAGTATTATTACCCCATTATCATAAATCTGCCAGAGAGAAAGAGTACAGGAAAGGCTTGTACCACATTTTTATGTTGAATATTTTGGACATTTTTTTTTAAAAAAAACGATCAAACCCCAGACATCATACACCTCAAATACCCTCTTTTGTAGCCTTTGCTAAGTGCACTTTGTCCAGGCGGGGATGGTCTTCGTTTAGGGGTGAGGACAGGATTGCTCATGACCTTGTAAAAATGGAACTTACATTTTACCTTGAGTTGCAATTTTCCTGAATATGACACTTACTAAAGGAGGGGTACAGCGCACCTAAAAGCTAATAGCAAGAGAATGTCTGTGCTCAAGGTCTTTGATAATGACCAAGGTCACAGGAACCAGCTAAGTGCAGATGTAGTGCAGAGTGGTTCCTGACGAAGAGCCGCCATTCTGAAAGGTCTCCATGTATCAACAGGTAAAAAATCCAACTGCTTTATGTATCTGATTCAAGTTATACACCTTTGTTCAGGAGTCGCTTTTAATTCCCCATCAGTTACAAGGTGTAGCCTGAGTGCACAGCTGAGGGTCATGCTAAGGTAGTAGAATCCTTCTTGCCTCAGAGAGACTGAAATCTCCCTGGCAAGTTGGAACTATCAACGAAAGCAACCAAAAGGCACTTTCACACACAGACAAGGATTTGGTTGGTGCCACTGTTAGGGCTTGTTACATGAGATAAGGCTCTCAGCACAGGCTATGGCTCCTGTGAAATGGTTATTATTATTTTCTCACTGGTGGTTCATCACAGAGTTTAGTAGGTCTTTGGCTTACGCATCTCTAAAAGTCCACTGAAAGTGACTGGGGAAACACTAGGTTCCCACAGGCTGGACTGCCCACCACTTTTCATGACTGGGGCAAACCTGAGGATAGTCAGGCATGCTAAGACTCAGTACAGCAGCAGGCACTCCATTTGTAAAAACTCATCATAAATCTGGAAAATCCTAAGGGAATAACCCAGAATCTTACGGGTGTTTTCCCTCTGCCAGCGAAGGTGGGAGAAGTCTGCCCTCCTGACCTAACTTCTCGTAGGGTCCCAGAGGAAGGAGCACATCCCTAAACACTGGAGGTGGCTGTGCCTTTCACAGGAATCAGGGCTCTGGACCACCTGCAGTTACAGCCGTCCAGTGCATTGATTGAGCGTCGAATGATGGCAAGGCCCTTTGAGAGATGCAAAGATGAATAGCGTACAGCACAGCAGTATATGGGAGAGAAAAGAGCATACCAAATAGCTCTGACATGAGACAGGAAGGGCTGCATCCTGTAAGGCAAGGTCAGTAAAATCGAAAGGAGTACAGAGGGGGGCAGATTCCTTCCTGCTGGGAGATCAGAGAGTCTCCATGGAGGCAGGGACATTTGAGTTGGACAGAAAAGGACATATTTGATTTTGACAGAGAAGGGGTAGGAGGAACAGCACAAGCAAAGGCTCAGAGGGGGACAGTCAGGTCCCATATGGCCGGAAGGTAGGGTTGGTGAGGGGACTGGTAGGAGCTGACACTGGAAAGGCCATGTGATGTGGGAGAGGATGGTCTGAAAGATCAGGCAGAAGAGTTTGGGGAATCAATGAAAGTTTTGTGAGCAGGGGAGTGTCATGGAAGCAAATGACATGCAATGCAAATGCCAGAGGACTGGATGGGTGCTCACGATGGAGGATCTCTATTCTGGTACAGAAAATCCCACAGGTTCAGACAATACATGACACAACCCAGAGTGAGAAGAAGAAAAGACCAAGAATCAGAACAGTCTGAACAGTCTTTTTACTCTGGCTGGTGGAGTTTGGGGATGTCACAATCAATAGGTTAAGTCCAAATTGCATTTCTTATAACAAGCTGAAAATGAGGAATAGAGATTCTTAAATAAGTAAAACAAGTGATTTTAAGATTCTATCAAAATAAACAGTTGTCATTTTTCAAAAGTTAGGATGACACGGGAGAACTTCTTGCAAACACGCTAGCTAGATCTCAGTTTCATGATGACAAAATATAGAATAGGTAGGAATGTGACAAAAATAATGAAAGACACTAAAATTCTTGGTGATTCTGAATTTTATAATTGTCTTCATATGTTCAGGCTCCTATAAATACCATAGATATTTACTAGATGGCTTGTAAGTAACAGAAATTTATTTCTCACAGTTCTGGAGGCTGAGAAGTCCAAGGTTGAGGTGCTTGCGGGTTCACTGTCTGGTGAGGACTTGTTTCCTGGTTCGTAGATGATGGACTTTTCACTGTGTCCTCATATGGAGGAAGGAGAGAGGGATCTCACTGGGGCCTCACTTGGAGGATTAGGTTTCAACATGGGAATTTTGGAGGAACACAAACATTCAGTCTATAGTACAAATATTCTTCAGTATCCTTTCTTTTCTTTATGATACTTATAACATGATATTAATTGCTAGCTCAGTCAACATCTCACAGTTTCTCGTTCTTTCAGTGTTCCAGTTATTGAAGTTTATGGCTTCTGGTTTTAATTATCATTTTAATCAAGGTGGTATTTAAGAGGTTAGCCCTTGTAATTTTAAATTTTCACAGGTATAACCAAGGCTGTGGAAGAACAAGTTGATTTTCAACTGTTTTAACTGCTCTGATAGGTGCCAGTGAGCATTACTTTTCCATATGCCAACTGAGTTTCAGAGGATGGGAAACTCGCAACTAGCCTTCTTCTCTCTGTCATGGCACCCAGGTTATCTACCAGGACATGTTTTATAAGGTTGGAAAGACAGCCTTAACAATATGGCACATGTTTCCTGAAAACTGAATTAAGGCAACATCCAGCAGCAGAATCCCCCCTGCCTAATTAGTGAGCATCCTTTGCTATTCCAACATTAAGTGTACAAGAACATTTTCAGGTGTGACTCACGAGGGCTAGTCTGCTTTAAAGACTGGGTAACCACTGGGTGGGGAGAGAGTTCACTGGGCTTTATTGAAGCTGTTCTTACCAATAAATGGTGGGAAGTCTCCCCAGTGGAACCTGAGTCTCCTGCAGCCTCCAAAGTGGGTCAGTTATAGAAGGTGCAAGATGCCCTTGCAGTAGCTCTGTGGTCTGTGAGCTCCAACAGTGCAAGGCAGGAGGTGCCATAGAAGACTCTAGGACAGAGCTTGGGAATGTGGGGTGCACTGCAGGGTACAGCCAGAGACAGTGCTTCCCTTGGCCAGAAACAGGTTCAGGGCAGTCCTAGATGTGGCTAGTTTGCTGAATCTCTTGTATCTCTGGAGCTGGAGTCACACTCAGGATCTCTAGTAACAGACCATCTGTCTATTAAGGCTCACCAGTCCTTATTTTCAGCCTTACCTGGGTATGCCCTCAAATTGATTGCCAACCCTGGGTACGCCCTTGAATTGATTTCTGCAACTGTAGGAGAGGCCTCCTGCCAAGGCAAGAGTTGCTTTAGTTTTGTGATCTCTTCATGATTGATGCATTCACTCATTTAACAAAAACTTAATGAGCACCTACTCTATGCCTAGTACCGTGCTGGGTACTGAGGACATAGACAAGAAACACACAATACCTGCCGCAAGAGCTGATCGTCTTAAGGAAGGTGCCAGACAAGTAAAGAAATGGGCTCAATACCGAGTGAGAAGGCAGATGGAGAGAAGCACCCAGTCCTCTGGGAGAACATCCCAACTCAGACTGGAGGAGTCAGGGAAGAAGGTGGCACCTAAGATGATTCATGAAGGGCCAAGAGGAATTAGGCAGGTGGGTTCCAGTTTCAGTAATGGCAGAGTAGCATGTTTCAGTATAACCCTGCAGATAACAATTTAAAATCTGGACAAACGACTTCTCTGATGGCACGGTGGTTAAGAATCCATCTGCCAATGCAGGGGACATGGGTTTGATCCCTGGTCCGGGAAAATCCCACATGCCACGGAGCAACTAAGCCTGTGCACCACAACTACTGAGCCTGCTCTCTAGAGCCCGCAAGCCACAACTACTGAGCCCGTGAGCCACAAGTACTGAGCCCACAAGCCACAACTACTGAGCCCGTGTGCCTAGAGCCTGTGCTCCACAACAAGAGAAGCCACCGTGATGAGAAGCCCATGCACTGCAATGAGAAGCCCGCACACCGCAATGAAGAGTAGCCCCTGCTCACCACAACTAGAGAAAGCCCATGCACAGCAACGAAGACCCAATGCAAGCAAAAATAAAATAAATTAAAAAATAAATAAAATAAAATCTGGACAAAATATGATGAATGACTATTGGAAGGTATTGGAGAGTGAACATTAGCATACAAAAACAGAAGGGAGAAGGGATTTTGGCCCTTGAAGGAAGGACAATTCAATAGTTTATGTCTATGGTAATATGGCTTTTAACCTGGAGTCTGCCAATCCACAAACCTGGTATATCTCTTCATATATTAAGGTCTTCCTTAATTTCCCTTTGCAACATTGAAATTTTCAGTGGACGGGTCTCACACATCCTTTGTTAAATTTATTCCTAAGTATTCTATTTTTTTTTGATGCTGTTGTGAATGGAATTTTTTTTTTCATTTTCTTATCCTTCATTACCTGTGTGTAGAATACAATGATTTTTGTATAAGGTCAATTGAAAAGAAAGTTCTTCTTTTTTTTTTTTTTAACAGTCCTGGAACAACAGGGTAAACATATGGGAAAAAAATGAACCTTGACCCCTATCTCAACATAGATCATAAACCCAAAGTAGAAGCTCCTAGAACAGCTCTGTCCAATAGAACTTTCTATGATGACAGAAATGTTCTCTGTGCTGCGTAAGTAGGTGGCCACTGGCCACATGTGGCCATTGAGCACTTGAAATGTGGGTAATATGACTGAGAAACCAAAATTTAAATTTTACTTAATTTAAATTTAAATAAATAGCCATCTGTGGTTCATGGCTATTGTATTGGTTCTAGAAGAAAGCAAAGGGTTTGTGATTTGGGAGTCAACAATTATTTCTTAGAGAGGATATAAAAAGCACTAACATAGAAGGTAAAAGTTAATAATTTGAAGTTAACTGAAATGTAAAGCTTCTGCTTATCAAAAGACATCTTTAAGAAAATGAAAATGCAAGTCATAGGTCAAGAGAATGTTTGCAACACATATATCTACCAAAAGACTTGTATTCAGAATGTATGACAGAACTTCTACAGATCAATAACAAAAGGTAACCTCAATTTTATAACGGGCAAAATTCTCACACACAGGCTCCTCACAAAAGAAGATAAACCAATAGCCAATAAGGGCATGAAAAGATGCTCAATATTATTAGACATCAGAGAAATGCTCATTAAAATCACACTGAGTGTCACGTCACTCCCACGAGAATGACTGACATTACAAAGATGGAGAGTACCCAGTGCTGAAAAGGATGTGGAACAGCTGTAATTCTCATGCGTTGTGGAGAGAGTGTAAGATGGTACAACCACTTTGGAAAACTCCACAGTTTCTTATAAAGTTAAGAAACATCTACTATACGACCCAGTAATTCTACTCTTAGTATTTGCTCAAGAACAATAAAAATGTGTATCTACAAAGAGACTTTTCAAGAATGTTCATAACAGCCCCAAACTGGAAACAACCCAAATGCCCTTTAACAGAAGAATGAATAAACAAATTGTAGTGTATTTGTACAACAGAATATTACTGAGCAAGAAAAAGGACAAACTACTGCTGCATGCGACATCATGGATGAACCTCAAAAGCATAATTCTGGGCAAAAGAATACAGGCACAAAAGACTATATATTGATGCTTCCATTTGTATGAATTTTAAGAACAGGCTAAACTAATCTGCGGTGATAAAAATCAAAACAGATTGCCTCTGGGAGGTGGAAATTGACTGGAAGTTCAAGAACAGGCAAAGCTAATCAATGGAAATAGAAATCAGAGCAGTGTTACCTGAAGGGGCTGGAAATTGAACAGGAGGAAACTTTCCAGAAGAAAGGAAATATTCTATGTCTTGACTGGGAGGGTGGTTACATGGGTGTATATATCAATAAAAACATACTGAATTTTACATTTAAGATCTATGGATTTCAGTACGTAAATATTGCCCAACAGTGAGATGAATAGTAACTAAATAGAAGCAAGCTGTGTCCGTGATCACAATTTTTCACATACAGGTTTTTTAGTTTATCAGTCAGGGAAACAAAAGAGGAAGAACAGGGTGGTCTGTTGAGTATTTAATGTTTACCAGACTCTAAGAGAACAAAGATGGGCTTTTCCCTTGTTCTCAGGGAGGGAGAATCAGACAGATTGCACTGTTACCACACCCAGAGGTCTTGGGGAGAGAAGAGAGCAGGGGTGAAACAGGGAAGGCATCTTAGTGTCTATCGCCTGGGCTCTGCCCTGGGGAGGGTAAAAACACTCTTGGTCTTCTGTACCTTCGTTCTTCAGCAAGCGGCGGGGATGGTGGTCAATGGACTCAATTTAATCCTGAGAACATGTAGCCTGGGTTATAGAAGAGCTGCTGTACACAGCTGGGTTTCTGGGTTGGCCTTCACACTCAGCTGATGCTCCGGGCAAGCTGGAAAGCTAGTACTCAGAGCTTCTTAGCCTGGAATTGGGGGATGGTGTGACCCCAGCAGTCCTAACCATGCTTTTTCCAAACATGTTAATCCCCTCTTTTCCTAGGTGACATTTTAGCTTCTTAGGTCACAGGTTGCTGGCACATTCATTGCTGTTCTCAAACATTTTTTTTTCTTGTCTTTTTTTTTTAAACATCTTTATTGGAGTATAATTGCTTTACAATGGTGTGTTAATTTCTGCTTTACAACAAAATGAGTCAGTTATATATATACATATGTTCCCATATCTCTTCCCTCTTGCGTCTCCCTCCCATCCACCCTCCCTATCCCACCCCTCCAGGCAGTCACAAAACATCCAGCTGATCTCCCTGTGCTATGCGGCTGCTTCCCACTAGCTATCTACCTTACGTTTGGTAGTGTATATATGTCCATTCCTCTCTCTCGCTTTGTCACACCTTACCCTTCCCCCTCCCCATATCCTCAAGTCCATTCTCTAGTAGGTCTGTGTCTTTATTCCTGTCTTACCCCTAGGTTCTTCATGACATTTTTTTTCCCGTAAATTCCATATATATGTGTTAGCATATGATATTTGTCTCTGTCTGACTTACTTCACTCTGTATGACAGACTCTAGGTCTATCCATTTCATTACAAATAGCTCAATTTCATTTCTTTTTATGGCTGAGTAATATTCCATTGTATACATCTTCTTTTTTTTTTTTTTTTTTTTTTTCCACATCTTCTTTATCCATTCATCCGATGATGGACACTTAGGTTGTTTCCATCTCTGGGCTATTGTAAATAGAGCTGCAATGAACATTTTGGTATATGACTCTTTTTGAATTATGGTTTTCTCAGGGTATATGCCCAGTAGTGGGATTGCTGAGTCATCTTTTAAACTTAGGTGAAATGACAACGAGGGGAAGAAAATCACTTACTGAAAGATAAAACCTATTCCTATTAAATTTGCATTAAAGTAGAATTCCATCAGTCTCCCTCAAATGATTTTTCTCTGAATTCTGAACACATGACCTAGTGAATGTCATACTCCTGTGTCAATCATTGATCTTCACATCACCTTGCGGAGTGGGCAACGAGACTGGTTAATCAGGCTTATCACTACAAGGAAAAACTCAGGCTTCTGAGAGGAATTCCTCATCTGATGTCACCCAGGTCATCACAGCAGGAGATAAATCTGATATAAAAGTCCCTCTGCTGCCTGGATTGCAAAGCTTCTAGGATTGCTGAGCCCTGAAATCCAGGTGATTCTTGATAATCTGGAGGTTAGTTTTTTCTTTTTTTATTGAAATAATACATAATTTAGTAGGTGAATTCTTGGCTTCAACTACACTAAGTAATCAGATGTTTGCTTAAATTTTTCTTCAATTTATTTATTTTTATTTATTAACATATTTATTGGAGTATAATTGCTTTACAATGGTGTGTTAGTTTCTGCTTTATAACAAAGTGAATCAGTTATACATATGTTCCCATATCTCTTCCCTCTTGCATCTCCCTCCCTCCCACCCTCCCTATCCCACCCCTCTAGGTGGTCACAAAGCACCAAGCTGATCTCCCTGTGCTATGCAGCTGCTTCCCACTAGCTATCTATTTTACGTTTGGTAGTGTATATATGTCCATGCCATTCTCACACTTTGTCACAGCTTACCCTTCCCCCGCCCCATATCCTCAAGTCCATTCTCTAGTAGGTCTGTGTCTTTATTCCCGTCTTGCCCCTAGGTTCTTCATGACTTTTTTTTTTCTTAGATTCCATATATATGTGTTAGTATACAGTATTTGTTTTTCTCTTTCTGACTTACTTCACTCTGTATGACAGACTCTAGGTCCATCCACCTCACTACAAATAACTCAATTTCGTTTCTTTTATGGCTGAGTAATATTCCATTGTATATATGTGCCACATCTTCTTTATCCATTCATTTGTTGATGGACACTTAAGTTGCCTCCATGTGCTGGCTATTGTAAATAGAGCTGCAGTGAACATTTTGGTACATGACTCTTTTTGAATTACGGTTTTCTCAGGGTATATGTTGTCACTGTTTGCAGATGACATGATACTATACATAGAGAATCCTAAAGATGCTACCAGAAAACTATTAGAGCTAATCAATGAATTTGGTAAAGTAGCAGGATACAAAATTAATGCACAGAAATCTCTGGCATTCCTATACACTAATGATGAAAAATCTGAAAGTGAAATTAAGAAAACACTCCCATTGCAACAAAAAGAATAAAATATCTAGGAATAAACCTATCTAAGGAGACAGAAGACCTGTATGCAGAAAATTGTAAGACACTGATGAAAGAAATTAAAGATGATACAAATAGATGAAGAGATATACCATGTTCTTGGATTGGAAGAATCAACATTGTGAAAATGACTCTACTACCCAAAGCAATCTACAGATTCAATGCCGTCCCTATCAAACTGCCACTGGCGTTTTTCACAGAACTAGAACAAAAAATTTCACAATTTGTATGGAAACGCAAAAGACCCCGAATAGCCAAAGCAATCTTGAGAACGAAAAACGGAACTGGAGGAATCAGGCTCCCTGACTTCAGACTATACTACAAAGCTACAGTAATCAAGACAGTATGGCGGTTAGTTTTTAAGATCAGATTTTTCATACCTGTAACTTGATTCCATGTCCCCTGCCCCATGAGAACTTGGTCATAAGTGCTGTATCTTGAGTGATGGGATGGGAAAGAAGAGATTTAAGAACTGAAATCACTGAGATTACACACTCCAGAGCCTAATTGTTGTCAGGTTCTATTCTGGATTTGCAAGTGTTCGGACATGATTCTTGACCTTATGGAGTCACTACCTGTGTGGGAGTCACCTTTCTATAAACCTGGAAAGAATGGTGATTAAAGTAGGTGGGCTATCAGGTTATTCAGTTTGCCCCTGCTCTTTCTGTCAGGCACTCATGGGACTCATTGAGAGTTATTTTATTCATCCATTCACCGATTTATTACCATTGAATTGCTAATTTGTTCCACACTAAATGAAACAAGGAATCAGGAACTGGAGTTTTTTTGCACTCTTATAATTGATTGTGTCAATCAAGCAGGAAATCTGACCCCTCCTTACCTTAGCTTATGCCTTTGTGAAATGGGTATAATAATTCTTGGCCTAAGTGACAGCATGGGTCAGGTTTTTTTGGGTTTTGTGTTATTTTTTTTTTTTGCGGTACATGGGCCTCTCACTGTTGTGGCCTCTCCCATTGCGGAGCAACAGGCTCCGGACGCGCAGGCTCAGCGGCCATGGCTCACGGGTGCAGCCACTCCGCGGCATGTGGGATCTTCCTGGACCGGGGCACGAACCCGTGTCCCCTGCATTGGCAGGCGGACTCTCAACCACTGTGCCACCAGGGAAGCCCAGCATGGGTCAGTTTTGAGAATGGGGTGAGATAAATGGATACGACATTGCTTTGACAAACATGAAACTCACCCCTGTGAGATAGTATTGTTGTTCAGGCTGGCCTGATGTCGGCCAGTGGTTCTAAACGTGACCACGAGTAGTGATCCTTGGGGATTCTATGAAACTACAGACTACCCGTCCCCACCTCCGGAGATCCTGAGGGACTGTAACCCAGAATTCTGCATTTTAAGAAGCACTTCAAGTAATTCTGATGCAGATGATCCATGGGTCCCACTGAGAAACACTGGTGTGTGATAAAGAATATCAAGGATCCCTCAGCAAAAGGTCTCTTTTCAGGATGGTCCAAGGGCCCTCACCTTGTGACTTTTGCCTTGGGTTTATTTGTGCATGTTCAGAAGTGACGTCTCTCAGTTCTGATGTTTGTCTGCATGCTGTGTACAGGGACTTGCATTCCACAGATGCCGAAAACCATGATTCTGCAGGTAACTAAGCTGGAGTGTAAGCAGTCTTTTATTTTGCTTTTCTTTACAGCAATACAGAGTCTTCGGAGAAGAGATTCAGAATGAACAGCTTTGTGTCAGACTTTGGAAGGCCAATGGAACCAGATAAGGTCTTTTCTCGACAGGGCAATGAGGAATCCAGGTCCCTCTTTCACTGCTACATCAATGAAATGGACCACTTGGACAAGGCCAAAGGTAGTCTCCAGACCACAGCTCTCGACAGTGAAGTTCAACTCCAGGAAGCCATCAGACGCAGTGGGCAGCCAGAGGAGGAGCTGAGCAGGCTCATGAAATTTGACATCCCCAACTTCGTCCACACGGACCAGAACTCCTCCTTTGGGGAAGATGATCTCCTTATTTCAGAACCACCTATTGTTCTAGAAAATAAGCCAGTTGCCCAGACCTCACACAAAGACTTGGATTGAGAGGCATGTCTTGTAAAGTGTCTTCCTGAAGATGTTGGGTCTGTCTTTGTATAGCAAGAAGTCTTCATTCACCAAGATTATGTGTCTTTGTGTATGAGATACAGAGAGAAAGACAGAGAGACAGAAAGACAGAGAGCGAAGAGAGCCCCCTAAGAAGAATGTTGATTAAGCTGAGTGTTTATACCTTTAAACACATTTGGGGCTTTTTGAGGAACCGAGTATTTACACTGTCTCATCCTCCTTGTCATTGAAAAACTTGGCCACGTATTCAGTGTCAGTGGTCTTGAATGGGGTTTGGCATATTGCATTCCTACCTGCCACTACCACGCTCTACCTTCAGCAAGTTGCTTTGCCTCTCTGGGCTGCCACCTCTTTAACTGTAAGGTCTGCGGTAGATGATCCATTCCAGTTCTAATATTTTGTGAATTTATTGTTTTGTATTCGGATGAGGCTGGATATACCCAAAGCAGTATAAACCAGGGCGCTGCCTCTTAGCTTTTGTTGTAGCATCCCCCAGGTCTGTAACTCCCACTCAACCCTTAACTGAGCCCAGCTTTTGTCAGAGGCCTGAGCATCTACCGGGACATCAGGAGTCTTGTTTCTCATGGTCACTGTGGCTAGCATTTCTATTGCTTGTGCTGAAACAGCAGTTCTGAGACCCTACAGCCACCCATGCTCAAACCTGGAGACAGCCCTGCCCCTCCTCTCCCGGGATGAGTACCAATTCATGGCACATTGTAGGACAATCCTGTCCCCAGAAATGTATGGAAGGTTGTCAGCTGGGTGAGGGGAGGTGCCTCCTGTGTCTCTATGTTGGTGTAACTGTGTCTGGTCACACTACTGTACCATTGGCTAGTGAACAAGAAGAGTGCTATTTGCTAGGCTGTCTGTTTACCTGGCAGATGTGGCAGTGATGGTCATGTGGCTAGTGTGTGGGCTTTGAGCTGGAATGGTGAATGGGTTATAAATACCCCATCAACAGATATTCAGGGTGGCCTGGCGCAACCCAGAGTTAATTTCCTGAAGGAATCAAACCTGCACACTGTTTTGGAAACGACTTGGTTTTGCACAGTCACGTTGCAGGCATGGCCAGCTGCTAATCTCTGGGTGGCATTTTCATTATGGATTTGTTTACCGCCTGTCTTGCTTAAGCTGAAAAATAAATCCATATACTGCACCAGAATTTTCTCAGCTTCTTTGCTTTCACATCCAATTTCATTTAAAAATGATTCCATGTTTATAGTGTCTCAATTTCTATCATCTCTAGGATCCCAGTGGTCTGAGTCATGCACCAGATTTCATTTAGGAATTATTCCACCAAAAGAAACCCCTTTCCCATAATATCTTTTGAGGAAAATATTATTCTTTAAGAATCTAACACTAAACAGTAGACAAAAGCATGGAACATTTCTTGTAGTTAACACACAGTCTTGCAAAAAGAAACTTGCTATTTTCATTAAACTTGCTATTTTCATTCATTAAAATGTTGATTTTAATAACTTTTACTAATGCAAATATTAATAACTTAAGTAACAAAATTTAAACCATGGGTTATTTATTATTAAGATTCAAAACTATTTAAGTGGTATCTTATTTAGAAATAGATTTATTAGAAGACTGAAGGATATTCAAAAGATAGAAAAATACCCATGATGATACCATCATTTTTGTTAATTAAATGTCAAGAACTGTGAAAGGTCTAAGATTTGACCCCTTTCGAAAGCTAGCAAGTTAGCATGACACAGTTCTGTGGAAGCTGGCAGAAGACACAAGACTCCTGGGTCAGATACAAAGAACTTTATGACCACACAGCAGGCAACACATGCAACATGTTCATTGGTTCCTGAATCATTTCCTGTTGCTGTTGTAACAAAGCACCACAAACTCAGTGGCTTAAAGCAACCTACATTTATTCTCATACAGTTCTAGAGTGCAGAAGTCTAAGATCAGTGTCAGTGGGCTAAAATCAAGGTGTCATCAGGGCTGTGTTCCATACAGAGAGGCTCTAGGGAAAGATCCATTTTCTTGCCTTTTTCAGCTTCCAGAGGCTGCTCACACTCCTTGGCTCAAGGCCCTGTATTACTGTCACCTCTGCTTCCACTTTACATCTCTGTCTCTGACCATCCTGCTTCTCTCCTATAAGGACATTTGTGATAACATTGGATTATCTACAGTAATCTCCCATCTCAAGATCCTTAACTTAATCACACCTGCAAAGTCCCTTTTGCCATGCAAGGTAACATATGCACAGGTTTTAGGGATTAGGAAAGGACATGTTTTTTTTTTGGGGGGAGCGTGAATTATCCTACCACATTCTTCTCTTTGGCCCCAAAGATTCATGTCCATCCCACCTGCGAAATACATCCATCTTATCCCAACATCCTTCAAAGTCTCAAATATTACACCATGAAATCAAAGTCCAATATATAGTCAAAATAGTATCAGCTCAAAAGTCCTAAATGACATCATCTTATTCATCTAAGTCAGGTATGGGTGAGACCCTTTGTATGATCCATCCTGGGGAAAAATTCTCCATCTGTGGACCAGTAAAACTAGAAACAGGTTATCTGTTCATAAAATGCAATGGTGGGACAAGCATAGGATACCAGTTCTAGACATTCCTGTCCAAAAAGGGAGAAACTGGAAAGGAGAAAGGAGTCACCAGTTCCAAGCAATTTCAGAATTCAACTGTGCTAATTCTATTAGGTTGCAAGGCCTGTAAATAATCTTCTGTGGCACATGGCTGCCCTCTGGGCCTGCAGCTCTACCCTTGAAATTGTCCTTCCTTTTTCTTGAAGGGTAGAATGTATTTGTAACTGAGTAGTTTATCAACCTGTTCCCTGAATGTAAAATTTGGGGGAGTCTGCCAGCCTTCTTTCCCCTTGTTCTGTCTGTGTCCCCAAGTTGGCAGTGTTTCTGCTGGTATAACATTCTCAAGAACATTGTGAGTCTCCTCAATATGTCACATGTGCTCATTCTATCAGACAAGAGGCGTAAATTGCATCACAGAGTCATTCTTTCTTGAGGCAGGGGCATGACCTTTGGTAAACCAAGCCAGTCAGGGTAAGGCAACTTCTACTTTGACCAAAGAGCAATTGTCTAGAGAAGGAGGCACTGGTAGGCCAGCATCCCCAGCAGCTGGGAATAACACACTGGATAGTAAAATCTGGGTAGGACACCACCAGCACCCTTATAAACAATAACAGGTGACATTTATTGGGCACTAAGTGGCCTCTGTGTTAAGTTAATTTTTTGTAAACATACGGTGAGAACTCTCAACACAGAGGCTTAAAGAATCCTTTTAAATAGGAGTTAAGTCAGGATACTTCTCTGCTCAAAATCCTGCAATGGCTTCTCGTTTCACTCAGTGAAGAAGCTGGAGTCCTTGCAATAACCTCAAAGCTTTCCTCCCCCCACCCCCTCGGCTGATCTCATCTCCTGTCCCCCAACCCCGGTTCACTCTGCTCCAGACACAATGGCCTCCCTGCTGTCCCATGAAGACAGCAGACATGTACCCATAGGGCTGTTACCCTGGCCGGTCTCTCTGTCTGGAACACTCTTGCCCTAGATATTCACATGGCTCCTCCCTCACTTACTTCAAGTCCTTCCACAAATGCCTTTTGTTGTGGGTCAGATCGTGTCTCCCCCCCCGCCAAATTCATATGCTGAAGTCCCAACCTCCAATACTTCAGAATGTGATCTTATTGGGAAATAGGATTGTTGCAGATGTAACTGGTTAAGATGAGTTCATTAGGGTGGGCCCTAATCCAATATGACTTGTATCCTTATAAAAAGGGGAAATGTGGACACATAGACGTGCATAGAAGGGAGATGATGGATGGGAAGATGTAGAGAGAAGATGGCCATCTACAAGCCAAGGAGAGAGACCTGGAACAGATTCTCCCTCCCAGTGTCGATTCCAGTCCTCAGAAGGAACCAACACTGCTGACACCTTGATTGCAGACTTGCAGCCTCCAGAACTGTGAGACAATAAATTTCTGTTGTTTAAGGCACCCAGTTTGTGGTTCTTTGTTACAGAAGCCCTAGCAACAAATACCCCCTTCTCGATGTTCTTAATGAGGCCAACTCTGGCCATCTCACTAAATTGGGGACTGCATTTCCCTTATCTCTGCCCCGGCACCTCCATTTCCCAGACCATATTCTATTGCTCTTTCTCTACAGCGCTTATCACCTATCATACTCTACAGTTCATGTGACTATTATGTCTGTTGTTTATTTTCTGCTCCTTCTACTAGAATATAAATTCTGCAAGGACAGGGATCTTTATTTTGTTCACTGATAGGTCCCAAGTGGCTTGACCAGTGCCTGGAACACAGTCAGTGGTCAATAAAAATTGGCTGGATGGAGGGAGAGACTGTTTCTTATATTTACAGGTCAGAGAACTAAGGCTCTGGGAAATTCAGTATTTTGCTCGGGCACAGAACCAGTAAATGGCCAATCAAGCTGGGTGTCAAGTAAATAGTGAATGTGGGGAAGGCTTGAATGATTCCCTTTCTGTTGGTTAATATCTTTTGTTCTATCTCTGACTTTTGACCTTTCTCTGTTATTCTTTTAGACTTTCAATCTGTTTTAAGTTTTAATTTTGCTTTGTTTCAGATTAACAAATGAAATTTATAAATTTTAATTTGTGAGTTTATTTCATCTAAATATACTGTGATTACCAATGATGTTTTATTTCTAGCATTTTATTTTGTGATTTCTATTTACTTTGCTCTTCTCCTTTCCTGCTTTATACCTTGCAGTGGTGGTTAAGAGCATGGGGTCTAGAGATAGCCTGTCTGGGCTTGGTTCCATCACTTGCTAACTGTGCAGTCTTCACCAGGATACCTAATCTCTTTGAGATTCACTTCCTTCACATATAAAAAGGGATACTATCCACCTCAAAGCTTGTGAGCCTTAAGTGATGAAATATATAAAGAACTTTTAGAATAGTGACTGGCCTACTCTGAAGGCTTTATTTTGGCTCCATTATTTTTATTCTCTTTTTAAACAATTATTTTAGAGATTACCCTTGAATTTTAATGAACTTACTAGATATTGCAAGTTAAAATATTGTTTAACCCACCCTGTGAATTGTTTTATTATTAGTGTATTTTATTTTTAATTTATATTGGAGTATAGTTGATTTACAGTGTTGTGTTAGTTTCAGGAATACATCAAAGTGATTCCGTTATGCACATACATATATCCATTCTTTTTCAGATTCTTTCCCCATATAGGTTATTACAGAATATACAAACAGCTCATGCAGCTCAATATCAAAAAAACAAATGACCCAATCAAAAATTGGCAGAAGACCTAAATAGACATTTCTCCAAAGAAGACACACAGATGGCCAAAACGCACATGAAAAGATGCTCAACAACACTAATTATTAGAGAAATGCAAATCAAAGCTACAATGAGGTATCACCTCACACCAGTCAGAATGGCCATCATTAAAAAGTCTACAAACAATAAATGCTGCAGAGGGTGTGGTGAAAAAGGAACTCTCCTACACTGTTGGTGGGAATGTAAATTGGTGCAGCCACTATGGAGAACAGTATGGAGGTTCCTTAAAAAACTAAAAATAGAATTACCATATGATCCAGCAATCCAACTCCTGGGCATATATCCAGAAAAATAAATAATTTGAAAATATACATGCACCCCAATGTTCACTGCAGCACTATTTACAGTAGCCAAGACATGGAAGCAACCTAAATATCCATCAACAGAGGAATGGGTAAAGAAGATGTGGTACATGTATACAGTGGAATACTACTCTGCCATAAAAAAGAATGAAATAAGAGGGTGTGGAGAAAAAGGAAGCCTCTTGCACTGCTGGTGAGAATATGAATTGGTTTAGCCACTATGGAGAACAGTATGGAGGTTCCTTAAAAAACTACAAATAGAACTACCATATGACCCAGCAATCCCACTACTGGGCATATACCCTGAGAAAGCCAAAATTCAAAAAGAGTCAGGTACCACAGTGTTCATTGCAGCTCTATTTACAATAGCCCGGAGATGGAAACAACCTAAGTGCCCATCATCGGATGAATGGATAAAGAAGATGTGGCACATATATACAATGGAATATTACTCAGCCATAAAAAGAAACGAAATTGAGCTATTTGTAATGAGGTGGATAGACCTAGAGTCTGTCATACAGAGTGAAGTAAGTCAGAAAGAGAAAGACAAATACCGTATGCTAACACATATATATGGAATTTAAGGGAAAAAAATGTCATGAAGAACCTAGGGGTAAGACAGGAATAAAGACACAGACGTACTGGAGAACGGACTTGAGGATATGGGGAGGGGGAAGGGTGAGCTGTGACAGGGCGAGAGAGAGGCATGGACATATATACACTAACAAACGTAAGGTAGATAGCTAGTGGGAAGCAGCTGCATGGCACAGGGAGATCAGCTGGGTGCTTTGTGACCGCCTGGAGGGGTGGGATAGGGAGAGTGGGAGGGAGGGAGACGCAAGAGGGAAGAGATATGGGAACATATGTATATGTATAAGTGATTCACTTTTTTATAAAGCAGAAGCTAACACACCATTGTAAAGCAATTATACCCCAACAAAGATGTTAAAAAAAAAAAAGAATGAAATAATGCCATTTGTAGCAACATAGATGGACCTAGAGATTATCATACTAAGTGAAGTAAGTCAGACAGAGAATGACAAATATCATGATATTGCTTATATGTTGAATCTAAAAAAAAGATAAAAAAGAACTTTACAAATTTACAAAACAGACTCACAGACATAGAAAACAAACTTATGGTTACCAAAGGGGAAAGGTGGGGAGAGGGATAAATTAGGAGTTTGGGATTAACATATACACACTACTAGATATATAATAGATAAGCCACAAGGACCTACTGTGTAGTACAGGGAACTCTACTCAATATTCTGCAATAACCATTGCATTTTATATATCAGATGTTATATATATTTTATTTACATAAGTTCTGTTTAGTTCTTTTAAAAAATTGATTTTTTTCATGATGTCCTGATTTTTCATGTTTTCTATGATTTATTTTATTTTTTTAATGATTCATTCATATTTATTTTATGCTCTCTTTTAGATTGTTTCATAATTTTAGGCTCCAGAATACTAATCATCCTGGTTTTTGGGGTAAGCTACTTCTTCCTCATGGCCAGTTATTTACTTCTATTTTTTGTCTTGTGTGTGTGTGTGCGTGTATGTATGTGTACTGTATGTAGTGTGAGCTCTCCAGCAAGCATTATTTTTTCCTATGATTGTCCCATACATTCTGCTTTATAAAAGTTTCCCCAGAGAACAATTTTGTATTGCTTATCCTAAGGCCCCAAGTAATTTGATCAATCTGGAATTGTTATGTTTTTTGCTTGGGAATTCCTGAATCATAAATAGAGTATACATTTGAATTCCATATCCACATGAAACATGGGCTTGGAGTTTAGATTTTTTATGGGAGACTTTTTTCCTAGAGACCCTGGAAGCACCAGTTTCTTCATCCCTTTCCTGTGTGTGTGTGTGTGTGTGTGTGTGTGTGTGTGTGTGTGTGTGTGTGTAGTTCATTCAGTCTCCCTTTCAATGAAGGGGCAGCTCATCCAATAACTTTTATGAGGGAGGTTTCTATAAAGGAAGTCTCTACATCTGGTATGAACCCTTTTTTTTTCTAAATAGACATTATAGCCCTATTCACTGCAGATTAAAACCCCTTCTCTCCAGAGTGTTGTGGCATCAGCTTACAAACTTGCCATTCTGGCTTTAAGTGTCCTCTTTATATGTTACCTGGGAATTTCTCTCTCCTTCATAGTTAGCCCTATATTATTTTTGTTGTTGTTGTATTTTATCCAGCATTACTAAAAGTTTTACTTAAAAGAGATCCAAATCAGCTCAATTCACCATGTTTTCCAGAACTGAAAGCTTCAGTTCTAGAGTATCAGTTTGATTTTTCTTAAAAATAGGTGCCAGTGTATTTCTCTGGTGAACATCTTTATACTGTCATCTATTTTCCCATAATTTCCTCTATTTTCTTTAATATATTAAAGGTAATTATTGTATAGTCTTTATTTTTAACTCTTTACATCATCTGTGGGTTTGCATGTATTGTCTAATGTTTCTTATTCTCATATTATCAATCATGCAGTCTTGACACTTTTCATGTCTAGAAATTTTTTATTACTTGGCAGATATTGTGAGTGAAAAATCCATTGATGCTACATATGTTATCTTCCATGAGAGAAATTCCCCTGCCCCTTCCTGTTAGGCAGACAGAATGAGGGGCTATCATCTCACTCCAGTGAGGCATTGAGGTGGGTCAGGACTGAATTGCTTTTTCTTAAAATAGTTTTGGGGTATACTTGGCAAAATAATTTTTAACACTTTTAAAGTATACAATTTAATACATTTGACCTAAGTGTTTCTCCAAGAAACCATCACCACAGTCAAGACAATGAACACACCCATCACCCACAAAAGTTTTCTCCTGCCCTTTTGTAATCCCTCCCTCCCCATCTCTTCCCCTGGAACCACTGATCTGCTTTCTATCACCGTATATTGGTTTGCATTTTCAAGATACTTGTATGAATGGATTCATGCAGTATCTATTCTATTTTGTCTGACTTCTTTCATTCAGCATAATTATTTTGAGATTCATCCATGTTGTGTGTATTAATAGTTTATTATTTTTTTGCTGAGTAGTGTTTAGTGCTGAGTTATTGCTGAGTAGTTCATTGTGAGTAGTGTTTAGACCCTACTTGTTTAAACCCTAATTTGTTTATCCATTTACTTGTTGATGGATCTTTGGGTTATTTACAATCTTGGCTACTATAAATAAAACTGCAATGAATATTTGGTTACAATTCTTCGTATGGACATATGCTTTTATTTTCTAAAGCACCTAGAAGAGGAATGTCTGGGTCGTATGGTAGATAGGTGTTTACCTTTTTTTTTTTTTTCGGTAAGGTGTTTACATTTTTAAAGAAACTGCTTAATGGTTTTCTAAAATAAGTGTATTACTGTAAATTCCTTACAGTGTATATGAATTCTTATTGCTCTACTTCCTTGCCAATGCTATGTAAGGTCAGTCTTTTTAATTTTATTCATTCTAGCATGTGTGTAGTAGTATCTCATTGTGGTTTTCAATTGCATTTCACTAATGATTAATGGCATTCAGCATCTTTTCATATGCTTATTATCCATCTGGATATCTTTGTGAGGTGTGTTTTCAAGTCTGGCTCATTGTCATATTGGGGAGTTTGCTTTATTATTGAGTTTTGGGAGTCCTTTATTCTGGATATAAATTCTTTATCAGATATACGATCTGCAAATAGTTTCTATGGCTTGTCTTTTCATTTGCTTAACAATGTTTTTGAAGAGTTTTGAAGACTGTCTTCATTTTGATAAAGTTCAGTATATCAATTTCTCTTTTAAATGGACCATACTTTTGGTATTATAGCAAAGAAATATTTGCCAAACCCAAGTCATAAATGTTTAATCTGATGTGTTTTTTTTTCTAGAAGTTTTACAGTTTTAGATTTTCTATTTAGATCTATAATCCATTTTGAGTTAATTTTTGTGTATGCTGTGAGGTATGGAGCAAAGTTCATTTTTTTTTGCATATGAATATCTAATTCTTCCAGCACTATTTGTTGAAGAGATCCTTTCTCCACTGATTTGCCTTTGCACCGTTATTGAAAATCAGTTGTCCGTATATGTGTTGGTTTAGTTCTGGACATTCTATTCTGTTCCATTATTTTATTTGCCAGTTTTACACTAATATCATACTTCTAGATTACTGTAGCTTCAAAAAGTCTTAAAATCAGATAGTGTAAGTCCTCCAACTTCATTTTTCTTATTCAAAGTTGTTCTGGGTACTTGGGATCCTTTGCATTTTTATATGAATTTTAGAATCAGTTTTTAAATTCACTTCCTTACATCCTGTTCTGCCAAAATTCCACCCATTTCTTTGGCCATCTCTTTTCCAGAAAAGGCTCTCCAGATCCCAGGTGAAAGGAATTTCTCTTTCTTCTGTGCTCCATTCACACTTCATAATACTTTTATTGCATTTATTCATATTTGGCTAGATGTACTTTTCTGATCTTTCCTGCCATATAGTAAACCTTTCAAGATCAGGAATCTTGACTTTGTTCCCTTTGTCTGCTGAAAAAACTAGTTTTATACGTTGCAGGTGTAAGCCCTGCATTAACAGATGTCTGCAGAAAACATCTAGCTCATTTCCTGCATATTGTCAAGGAATCCAACAAATTTAGAATTGCTTATTCTATTGTTTATCTCCAAGATGGCTCTTTCTTTATCATTTCTATTACTACTACTGCACTTTCAAAGAAGAATGGGATAATTATTTTCCAAATATCAAAACATAGTATAATTGACTTGTGGTGCTAACTACATGCAGCTGTGTCTTAACAATCTACTTATTGTTCACATACTCCCTCACTCATTGAACTTTTGGGAAAATGTTTATCCTTAATGATATCTTTGGCTGTCAGGGCAGCAGTACCTCAACTCAGACCTACTGTATTTCTAATAGTTCCCTCCAACCCTACTCTAGCCCTCCACTGGGGGAACAGCAGTTATGCCCTCTAAAAGCTTATTATTTCTCAGGAAGAGTTTCTGTATGAAGTATAATCATGTCCTTCTTATGCGGACATTCAACCCAGAGATCCGGCAGCAGGGGAAAATGTTTAGCCTGCTTTTTGTAGAGACTAAACTGTTCCATACTTATTAGGAACAAGTACAATGAGGAAATTGTTTTAGCACCTAACAAATTAGCGGCATAACTGTATGATCGCGGAAATCAGCTTTCCCATCACGCTCAGGCCTTATGTTGATGTGTCACTTACCTTGGGTAATGTTTTCTCCAGTGAGCAATGTAAGGTTCAAGACACTTAAGAATGGCTTTTTGTTTTCTTCTTTAGTCTTTCCACATTCGTTACATCTGGTGAGATCATATGGATCCTGTTTATATGCCGCCCAGCACTAATCATTTTTTAAAGGATCACATGTTTAAAAGGCTAGCAGACAATTAGTTGGAAGATAGAAATCCTCTTAGAGTTTTGTCCTAAAGTAAAATCTTGGTTAGTGGCTAAAGAAAATTCACATTAAAATCTTAAATACAGTAATATAAAAATTTTTTTAAATGCTGAACTATTGGTTGATTCCATTAAACACTATAGCAGTTAAGCCTGTTTCTGTGGCAGCCTTAAAATGATTCCCTCTTTATCAGAGTCCTTGAGAGGCCCCTGCCATCATTGTCAATATCATCAATCATCATCATTAAGGAACTGATTCCTCTAGGAGATTCTAGGAAAATAAAGAGATGGGTAGGGGATGTATGTGTGTGATTGTGTGCATATGTAATGAGAACAGTGATCAGACATTAGATGCAGGATACAAGTTCCATTTAGAGAAGATTTGATCATGAAATCCTGATATGGATGTGAACAAAGGAAGTGGTGGGAGTGAGATGGCCAGTGGAAAGGAGGAGGAAGTGAGCAGAGGTGGGAGTATAGGTGGCTCGGTTAGAAGATCTGCACATTGATGTGAATGAGGGGAGTATGGTGGGCAAAATAATGCCCCTCCCTCCTCCACAAGGTGGCCAGCTGTGAAAATGTTCCTGTACATGGCAAAAGGGACTACAGATATTTTAGGACAAAAATCTAAGAGGATTTATACCTTCTAATAAATTGTCTATTAGCCTTTTAAACACGTGATCCTTTAAAAAAAGATCAGTGTTCGGCTGCAAATAAACAGAAGTCATATAATCTCACCAGGTGTAACGAATGTGGAAAGACTAAGGGAGAAAAACAAAAAAGCCATTCCTAAGTGTCTCAACCCTTACATTGCTCACAAGAGGAAACATTACCCAAGGTGAGCGTCACATCAACATAATACCTGAGTGTGATGGGAAAAGAGGATCCTGAGAGGAGGCCATGGGAAGAGTAGCCTGGATTATCCAGGTGGGCCCAAGTTAATCACATGGGTCCTTAAAAGAGAACACTTCCCAGCTGCTTTTAGAGTCAGAAGGGGATGTAACCGCAGAAGAACGTTCAGAGAGATGCAAGCTTGCTGGCGGTGAAGATGAAGCGGAGAGCAAAAGCCGAGGGATACGGGTGGGCTCTGGAAACTGGAAACGGCAAGGAAACATTCTCTCCTAGAGCCTCCAGAAGAAACGCACCCTGCTTTCAGCCCGGTGAGAACTGTGTTGGACCTCTGACCTCCAGAACTGTAAGGTGATAAATCTGTGCTGGTTTAAGCCATTAAGTTTGTGGAAATTTATTACAGTAGTACAAATAGTAGTAACATAGGGAGGATTTGTGTAAGAGATTAGAAGTCTGCTGGAGCGGGAGGCTGGGGTAAGGATTCTGATATTTACACCTAAAAAACAACAGAGTGAAGTGGGAAGGGGAAATGCTCAAGCAGAGCGGGCAGTGCTGTTTGGCGGACTATTTGGAGTGAGGAGAACACTGGAGCAGAGGAATCAATTAAACCTCTACCAGAAAAATAAGGAGTAAAATGGTGACAGGGCTTCAGTGGTGGTGGACATGGGAATGGAAAAGGACATTGATATAAGCATTATTCTGAAGAAATTGGCTACAGGTTTGATGACTCCATGTTGGGAAAAGTTACTCAATGTATGGACTGAATGTTTGTGTCCCCTCAAAATTCATCTGTTGAAACCTATTCCCCAATGTGATGGTATTAAGAGGCGGGGGCTCTGGGAGGAAATTAGGTTTCAATGCGGCTGTGAGAGTAGAGCCCTCCCGAATGGGATTAGTGCCCTCATAAAGGTCCCAAGAGATCTTGCTTCTCTCTCCTCTCTGCCAGGTGAGAATACAATGAGGAGACAGCCAGGAAGCAAACCCTCACCCAGATACCTTGATTTCAGACTTCTCAGCCTCCAGAATTCCTTGTCTAAGCCACCCAATCTATGGTAATTTTTTTTTTTTTTTTTTTTTTTTTTTATGCGTTACGCGGGCCTCTCACTGTTGTGGCCTCTCCCGTTGCGGAGGACAGGCTCCGGACGCGCAGGCTCAGCGGCCATGGCTCACGGGCCCAGCCGCTCCGCGGCATGTGGGATCTTCCCAGACCGGGGCACGAACCCGTGTCCCCTGCATCGGCAGGCGGACTCTCAACCACTGCGCCACCAGGGAAGCCCCAATCTATGGTAATTTGTTACAGCATCCCAGATTGACGAAAAGGGTCAAGAATGCCTTAGAGTTTGGAACTCATTGGAGAATGCTGCAACTCAGGGGAGTGGGCAGCTGGTTTCAAACATGCAGACTTTAATTATGAGAACAGTGGGTAATTCTGGCAGGAATTAGGAACAGGGGCTGGCACTCAGGAGAAATGAAAGGTAGGGATCAGACCCAATGTTACCCTGCTGGTAGTGGTGGCTGTACCATGAGTATGAGAGTAGATGTGATCTCTGGGGATTGGAGGGAGCAGAGGGTTGTATGTAGGTGGAGGTGAAAGGACAAGAGAAGGTGATAAATCTATTAAGCCCCTGCTATGTATGAGGGACTAGGCTGCTATGAAGGCTCTGACCCCAAGCCAGGGGAGTGAGCACCTGCCTGATCTTATTAGGGTTCCTTGCACGTGGCCTTGATAATGAGCAAGACAGGTAAGACATGGGCATGCAAATATCTTTGATCGCTGACACTGCCTGGAGGCAGTGGGAGAAAAAACCAAGATGCTTCATTCCACTCAGGCTTCTCCAATGAGCAGGCTCAATTTAACCCTTTTGTCAACAGTCCTTCTCTAATGACTTCACTTTTGCCTGCCTCACAAATCCTTCCCCCAAGTACCTTCTAGATCCTTCTCCAAGGAGTTAACACAGACCACGTACAGTTCTATGATCTGTCCTCTGCATCAGGACTTTCTCATTGTAATATCAATACCCTAAGGTGGGGACCATTGGCAGGCCACCAGGAGTTCAAGAGCGGGCCAAGCTCACTGAGACTAGCTCCACTGGACCAGACTCCTGCCGTGTTCCTGCCTCTTCGCTTTTGTGCTCCAAGGATGCACACCTGGTACAATTATCGCACCCCCCCCACCCCCGTTTTTTGTCCCCTTTTCCACAAAGTCTCGTCTCTTGTTACTGAATTTACTAACAACCCATTTTATTCTACTAGTGGAACTTGGTGCCTCTCCCCCTTTCCTCTGAGATTAATACTGCCCTTCAAACTGACTTCTTACAACAATCCTAGAGAGTAGGTGTTGGTGGGAAAAAATTTTTCCCCGTTTGCACTATTTAAGTAGTGGTGATGGAAGCTTTCAGCAAACCTGGAGAGAAAACTGGGCTTACTTTGGTTTAGAGGGAAGGAAATAGGTTAATTTATGCTAGGAACTAATCCCTTACCAAGCTGGACAGGTGCTGAGAAGGAATACATGTGCTTTTCATTAAAGACTCTTCGATAGAAACTGAAAAAGGCTATAATTAACAGGTTCAAATACTAAAGTAGGATTTTCCGTAACTTGGATTAGAAAACTTTCAAACTTCACTCTTCCAACCATTGCTAAGGGGCTCTTCAAAGTAGGAGGCCATTGAATAGTTATGTAACTACAAAGTGTCCAATTCCAAGTAAGTTTACCTGTTATATAACATGCCTGCAGATATTAGACCTACCCAGTTAGAGCCCTTAGGAAGTATGAGTGGGAAAGAGGAATAGATGTTTCCATCTTCTTGGCATTTAGTCACAAATTTAGGATTTTTCTAATATAGAATGGGACCCTAATACTAAAGCCTGGATTTCTGAGGGTTGATGGGTAGATACTAGTTATGGAACGCTGTGGGCTCACAATAGATCCAATCAGAAATCTCTGCACAAAAGCAGCAGTGAGAGCAGCAACCATGTATCTTCACCAGGTTCCTGAAGGGAAGGCCTGTGGATGCAGGTGTCCTACGACATTGTGAGGGAGATGGAAGTGGTAGAAGAGGACTGATAATTTCTGGAGTCTGAATCTTCATAAAAGCTTTCCTTTTCAAGATGGCCTAAATGTGTCCACCTTCTGTGTTCTCATCCTAGACCCTCAGTGCAATAACTAAGGGATGGGGTATGGTCCCCAAGGTTTCTAGTTGTAACTAATAGTTCTGATAGTACGTATGGACCTTTACTCTGTAAGTAAAATTGAAGCTGTGCCATGTGCACAGCTTATTCCAAATTGGAATATGGAGTCCTCATCAATATAGGATGTACTTTCTCTGTAAGTGATAATCTAATGTCTGTACTCCTTGTGTTTCAGAATCAGCTGTGTTTGTGCTTAGAATGAATGGCCCATGGATAGTCAAAAAAACAAATGGGGGCGGGGTGTAGTTATAAATCAGCAGGTTTGCAAATAAAAAAATCGACAAAAGCACACTCAAATAATAACCAAAATAGTTTATAACTTAAAATTCTTTCACATAAAAAACAACAAACTATAATTAATGCTTTCTACCCTCTTAGGAAAAGGACATTAAAAATTCTGGACATTAATTGCATTCCTTTAATTTCCACATTTCACATTTGCTACCTATAATTTCACTAAGATTTATTTCAACTGTCCTTTATAAAGCATTTCATTTTGTAATGATTATTCTAGAACTGCACTTGCTGGCATGTAGTTACTGAGCACTTGGAATGTGCTGGTCCAAACTGTGATGTGCTATAAATGGAAAACTTGCCAGATTTGGGGGACTTAGTATGAAAAAAAGAATGTAAGAACCCAATTTTTATATTGTTATTTTAGATATATTACATAAATTACCAAAATTAACTTCATTTGTTTCTTTTTATTTTTTTAAATGTGGCTACTAGAAAATTTAAAATTACATGTGGCTCACACGATCCTTCCACTGGACAGCACTGGGCCAGAACATTTGAAAACAAAGTAGCTACAGCTTTAACTTACCAGTTATCTTATATGCCCACTATCTTCTTTTGGAAATGAAATTGTAAAACAAAAGAATAATCTGGCTACCTTTATGCATGCTTTTAATTTTTTCTAGTGAACATATATTTACTTTTTAAATGAAGTAAAAATGTTATATTCTGTTCACAACCTTAAAGTTACAAAAAAGGGACTGACATTTAAGACATGTAGCATGAAAGATTAAAACAGTGAATATATCAAATTCCCCTATTACTTGTGAAATATATTTTGCACTTTTGTATCAGGTGCAAAATGAGGCACCTAGAGGTAGGAGTGGAAATCTGGGAGAACACGAGAGTTCACTCCCTATCTACTTGTAGAGAAGTTACAACTCTCATCAGAATGATCACGGAAGCGCCACTGCTCTAGTGCCTGTCCGAGCCTCTGTGCTCACATTCCTCTCTGTGTCTCTGTGGGAAAGAGGAGCTGTCCTTCTGGCCAGGAATTAAGAATACACACTTAGTCAATGACGGTAAAGTATTTGCAACTTCGTTTTCTTTGCATATCTAGCACGAAAGTGAGACCTTTTGCAATAAATCTCACTAGTTCTAGTCACCTGACAAAAAGGGACTTGTCCATAAATTATTTAAAATGTGACTAGTTAATGATTTTCAGTAAAATACACCATTAATGCTGCTCTTTTTTTTCCCTCCTAATTGGTAAAGGGTACTTTATTTTGAAATGTTGCTTTTGTGTTCTGGCAACATACTGTTAACACTTTTTTCAAAAGCCTCCTTCTGACGGAGACCCCATCCACCGTCCATCTTCAGGCCTTTCTGTGAGGTCACATGAATATGCGAGTTTCTAGTAATACTCTGGTGCCTTCACTTCTTCTGCCAAAGCAACTGGCATGACCAACCCCTGCCGGTGCAGCTCTCGGAGAACATCCAAAATCGAGTCTAACTCCGTGCGGAACTTGTCCAGCTCACGATTCTTCAACTGTGCAAGTCTTTTCCATTTCTCAATTTCTTTGTTTTGCTCAGTTTCTACTACTTGGTGTGTCTGCTGTATTATCTGCAAATTAAAAAATGCCAAATTACTTCTAGAGTTCATAGTGTGGGTGAAGAACCTCTAATAGCCTCAAAGAGCTCAAGTGGGACGATGCTGATGACGGTAAACCTGTGACCTATATATCAGAGGGGAGGGAGGCAGAGGGAGGGGAGCATTACCTAATGGGCCCCGCTGGGTCAATAAACAGGCTTGTAAGTGAAGAGTAAGTGGGAATTTTAATATCTAATTCTGATAGGGAGTTATGGAGTTTAGTCTTTTTCTTTTAAGCCATGGTGGGGGGAGGGGGGAAGGGTACCATTTAAAGCATCCAATACCTTGGAATGAATCCAAACATCCCCAAAATGCTGTTTTTGTTTTTTTTTAAGAATTTTTTTTTAAATTTAATTTTTGGCTGTATTGGGTCTTTGTTGCTGTGCGCAGGCTTTCTCTAGTTGTGGCATGTGGGCTCAGTAGTTGTGGCTTGCAGGCTTTAGAGCACAGGCTCAGTAGTTGTGGCGCATGGGCTTAGTTGCTCCGCGGCATGTGGGATCTTCCTGGACCAGGGCTCGAACCCATGTCCCCTGAATTGGCAGGTGGATTCTTAACCACTGCGCCACCAGCTAAGTCCCTAAAATGCTGTTCTTAAGAACAGTACTTGGGATGCAATCAAGACAGTTTTAATGCAACACGTGTCATTAATGAACCATACATTGTAGCAGCAGGAATTATATAGGATAAAAGCACATACATCTATCATGTGCCAGGCTTGGCTTTAAGCATTTTACATATGTTAACATTTAATCTTGCCAACACACTAGGAGATATTCTACATATTCATCCCCATTTAACAGGTAGGGAAAGAGAGGCACAAATCAACAAAAAATTAATCTGCCCTAGATTCACACAGAACCCGTTGCAGGCAGAGTCACGATTCACACCCAGGCAGGGTGGCCCCAGAGTCCCTGCTCTTAACTACCACACTAGACTGCCTTGCTTATGTGGGTCAATTTTTTTCAACTGTGAAATGAGTGTACCTTGTCCAGTAGCTTACAATACTGTTCTTATAATTTCAAAATATGTCATCATAAGGGAATCATTAGTCACAGGCACTTCAAACCACAGAAAGCTATAGACATACAAAAACAGTTAGGGCAACAAAGCCAATAATGTTGCCAAACATTACACCCGCTGAACCTCTGCAATAAAATTTTTTTTTAATTTATTTATTTTTGGTTGCATTGGGTCTTTGTTGCCGCGTGGTGTGTGGGCTTCTCACTGTGGTGGCTTCTAGTTGTGGCACGCGGGCTCAGTAGTTGTGGCGCACAGGCTTAGTTGCTCCACAGCATGTGGGATCTTCCCAGACCAGGGCTCGAACCCATGTCCCCTGCATTGGCAGGCAGATTCTTAACCACTGTGCCATCAGGGAAGCCCAATAAAATTTTCATTTATAATTCTGCCTGGCTACAGAGTAGCTTCATAATTCTAAAATGAAAGAATTTCAGAAGTACTGTATAAACACATGCTTGAGTTAAGCGGAATACAAAATGCTGTATGAATTTTCAATTCTAAGTTTTAAACTCTGAAAATTTTGGATGTCTATTATATATTGAAATTCGGCATTTAACCATAACTAACATAACACTGTATAAGTTTAAGGTATACAGTGTAGTGACATGACATATGTAAAGGCTGTGAAATGACTACCACATTAAGTTTAGTTAACATCTGTCACCTCACGTAAGTTTCAAAATCTTGTACTGGAAGTTTTAACCTTCTGACCACCTTCCCCCAATTCCCCCAATTCCCCCGCACCCTGCCTCTGGCAACTGCCAATCTGATCTTTGTTTCAGCGTGTTTGGGGTTGTTTAGAGTACACATGTAAGATTACATAGAATCTGTATTTCTCTGTCTGACTTAACATAAAGCCCTCAAGGTCCATCCATGTTGTTACGAGTGGCAGGGTTTCTTTTCTTTTTTTTTTTTTTATGGCTGAATACCATTCCATTGTATGTATATATAATATGTCACATTTTCTTTACCCATTCACCCACTGATGGACACTTAACATTATTTCCATGTCTTGGCTGATGTAAATAATGCTTCAATGAGCACTGGCTGCACCAATTTACAGTCCCACCAACAGTGCACATGGGTTCCTTTTTCTCCACATCCTCACCAATACTTGTTACTTCTGTGTTTTTGATAATAGCCATTCTTTTTGATATAGCTCACTGTGGGTTTGACTTGCATTTCCCTAATGATTAGTGATCTTGAACACCTTTTGATGTAGCTGTTGGCCATTTAAATATCTTCTTTGTAATAACGTCTATTCAGGTCCTTTGCCCATTTTTAAATTTTTTTTTTTGCTCTTGAGTTGTGTGAGTCCCTTGAATATTTTGGATATTAGCTCCTTATCAGATGTGTGGTTTACAAATATCTTCTCCCACTTCATAGGTTGCCTTTTCATCATGTTAATTATTTCTTTGGTTGTGCAGGCTTTTTTAGTTTGATGTAGTCCCATTTGTTTATTGTTTATTTCACTGCTTGTGTTTCAGGTGTCATATCCACAAAGGATCTATGCCAAGACATGTCAGGGAATGTTCCCCCTATATTTTATTCTAGGAATTTTATGGTTTCTGGTCTTACTTAAGTCTCTAATCCATTTAGGATTAATATTTGTGTGTGGTGTAAGGTAAGGGTCTAGTTTCAGTCTTTTGCATGTGAATATCAAATTTTCCCACAACCATTTATAGAAGAAACTGTCTTTTGTCCAAAGAGTATTCTTGGCTCCCTTATCAAATATGTATGCATGGATTTATTTCTGGGTTCTTGATTTGATTCCATTGGTCTACGTGTCTATTTTTAATGCCAGGACCATACTGTTTTGATTACTACAGTTATATATTTGTATAATATAGTTTGAAATTAGGAAATGAGATGCTTCCAGCTTTGTTCTTCTTTCTTAGGATTACTTTGGCTATTTGTGGTCTTTTGTGGTTCCATACAAATTTCAGATTGTTTTTTCTATTACTGTAAAAAATGCCATTGGAATCTTGACAGGGATTGTAGTGAATCTATAGATGGCTTTGGACATTTTAACAATATCAATTCTTCTAATCCATGAACATTGAATACCTTTCTATTTGTGTCTTCTTCAATTTCCTTTATCAATGTCTTATAGTTATCACTGCACAGATCTTTTATCTCCTTAGATAAATTTATTTCCAAGTATTTTATTGTTTTTGATATTATTGTAAATAGAATTGTTTTATTTTTCAGATAATTTGTTGCTAGTATATAGAAACATTACTGATTTTTGTATACTGATTTTGGTATCCTGCAACTTTACTGAATTTGTTGACCAGCGGTTTTTAGGTGGAGTCTTTAGGATTTTCTATATATAAAATAATGTCATTCACAGAGACAATTTTATTTCACCCTTTCCAATTCTGATGCCTTTATTTTTCTTGACTGATTGCTCTGGCTAAGGCTTCTAGTACTATGCTGAATAAAAGTGGTGAGAGTGAGCATTCTTTTCTTGTTCCTGATCTTAGCAGAAAAGCTTCCAGTCTCTCTCCACTAAGTATGATGTTAGCTGTGGTCTTGTTATCTATGGACTTTATTATGTTGAGGTACATTCATTTTATACCTAATCTGTTAAGACTTTTATTTTTTATCATGAATGAGTGTTTAATATTGTCAAATGTTCTTTCTACACTGATTGAGATAATCATATGATTTTTATCTTTCAGTTAATGTGGTGTATCACATTTATTGATCTGCATATGCTAAAGCATCCCAGGAATGAATCTCACTTGATCATGGTGTATGATCCTTTTAATGTGCTGTTGAATTTGGTTTGCTAATTTTTTTTTTAAAACAAGGAATATATGCCTTTTGGGAAATAACTATATCCTGATACAGTCATCTTCTATACACTGACAGTGGTAATACTGGTAGTATAAGTATGCCTTGGTGTAGGTGGGTCATGAAGGCTTCCCCTTATATTCACTATAATAGAACTCAGAGCTGAGAGCAGCTTCCAAATAGAAAGGAAAAACACAGGTTTAAAAAGTCCCTTTCACAAGTGCTACAAGCATTAAATTTGTTCTGTAATTTCAATTCTGAAAAAACCCACAAAACCAAAAAACATTACCCTGTAGCTTCTTACAAGCATCTGTACTGTTAATCTAGGAAGTAAGTCTCTCCAGAAGATGCAAAGGTTTCACTATATGTGCTGCTAGAGCAGCCTTTTGACTTCACTGTTCCTTTTTTATTTTTTTAACTTTATTGGAGTATAGTTGATTTACAATGTTGTGTTAGTTTCAGGTGTACAGCAAAGTGATTCATTTATATATTTATACATATATTCTTTTCTTTTCAGATTCTTTTCCCATATAGGTTATTACAGAATATTGAGTAGCGTTCCCTGTGCTTTACAGTAGGTCCTTGTTGTTATCTATTTTATATATAGTAGTGTATATATGTTAATCCCAAACTCCTAATTTATCCCTCCCCAACACATTTCCCCTTTGGTAACCATAAGTTTGTTTTTTGAAATCTGTGAGTCTGTTTCTGTTTTGTAAGTAAGTTCATTTGTATCATTTTTTTAAAAAATTAGATTCCACATGAGTGATATATGATATTTGTCTTTGACTCATTTCACTTAGTCTGATAATTTCTAGGTCCATCCATGTTGTTACAAATGGTATTATTTTGTTCTTTTTTACGGCTAAGTAATATTCTACTATATATATATATATATATATATATATATATATGCCATGACTTCTTTATCCATTCTGCTGTCAGTGGAGATTAAGGTTGCTTCCATGTCTTGGCTATTGTAAATAGTGCTGCTATGAACACTGGGCTGCATGTATCTTTTCAAATTAGTTTCCTCTGGATATATGCCCAGCAGTGGGATTGCTGGGTCATTATGATAACTCTATTTTTAGTTTTTTAAGGAACCTCCATACTGTTCTTCAGAGTGGTTGTACCAATTTACATTCCCACCAACCGTGTAGGAAGGTCCTGTCCCCTTTTCTCCACACCCTCCCCAGCATTTATTGTTCATAGACTTTTTGATGATGGCCTTTCTGACTGGTGTGAGGTGATACCTCATGGTGGTTTTGATTGGCATTTCTCATGTTGAGCATATTTTCATGTGGTTTTTGGCCATCTGTATGTCTTCTTTGTCTATTTAGATCTTCTGTCCATTTTTTTTTATCGGGTTGTTGTTTTTTTTTTTTTATATAGACCTGCATAACCTGTTTGTATATTTTGGAGATTAATCCCTTGCCAGTCACTTCGTTTGCAAATATTTTCTCCCATTCTGTGGGTTGTCTTTTTGTTTAGTTTATGGTTTCCTTGGCTGTGCAAAAGCTTTTAAGTTTAATTAGGTCCTATTTGTTTACATTTGTTTTTATTTCCATTATTCTAGGAGACAGATTCAAAAAGGCATTGCTGCAATTCATGTCAAAGAGTGTTCTGCCTATGTTTTCCTCTAAGAGGTTTATAGTATCTGGTCTTTAATTCATTTTGAGTTTATTTTTGTATATGGTGTTAGAGAATGGTCTAATTTCATTCTTTTACATGTAGCTGTCCAGTTTTCCCAGCACCACTTATTGAAGAGACTTTCTTTTCTCCATTGTATATTCTTGCCTCTGTTGTCATAGATTAATTGACCACATGTGTGTGGGCTTATTTCTGGGCTCTCCATCCTGTTCCATTGATCTATGTCTGTTTTTGTGCCAGTACCACATTGTTTTGATGACTGTGGCTTTGTTGTATAGTCTGAAGTCAGGGAGCATGATTCCTCTAGCTCTGTTCTTCTTTCTCAAGATTGTTTTGGGTATTTGAGGTCTTTTGTGTTTCCATACAAATTTTAAAAGTTTTCATTCTAGTTCTGTGAAAAACGCATTTTGATAATGCGTTTATTTGACAGGGATTGCAATGAATCTGTAGATTACCTTGGGTAGTATAGTTGTTTTGACAGTATTGATTCTTCCAATCCAAGAACATGGTATATCTTTCCAACGGGTTTAGTCATCTTCAATTTCTTTTGTAGACTTTTGGTTTGCAGTTACTATGAGGTTTTGATATTGCAGTCTATATATATACAAGATTGTTTTAAGTTGCTGGTCTCTTAATTGCAAATACATTTCTAATATCCTGAATTTGTACTCTCCTCTTCTCAACAACTGCTGGTTCTGATATCATATTTGTGTGTGGATGATTTCCTACCTTTACTTATATTTGCCTTTACTGGTGAGCTTTCCCATTCGTAATTTTCTTGTTTCTAGTTGGGGCCTTTTCTTTTCTGCCTAGATAAGTTCCTTTAGTATTTGTTGTAAAGCTGGTTTGGTGGTGCTGAATTCTCTTAGCTTTTGCTTGTCTGTAAAGCTTTTGATTTCTCCGTTGATTCTAAATGAGAGCCCTGCTGGGTAGAGTATTCTTGGTTGTAGGTTTCTCCCTTTCATCACTTTAAATATATAGTGCCACTCCCGGGCTTCCCTGGTGGCGCAGTGGTTGGGAGTCCGCCTGCCGATGCAGGGGACACGGGTTCGTGCCCTGGTCCGGGAGGATCCCACATGCCTGGGCCCATGAGCCATGGCTGCTGGGCCTGTGTGTCCGGAGCCTGTGCTCCGCGGCGGGAGAAGCCACAGCAGTGGGAGGCCGGTGTACCGCAAAAAAAAAAAAACAAAAAAACAACAACAACAACAACAAATATATATATATAGTGCCACTCCCTTGTGGCCTGCAGAGTTTCTGCTGAAAAATCAGCTGATAACCTTATGGGAGTTCCCTTGTATGTTATTTGTTGCTTTTCCCTTGTTGCTTTTAATAATTTTTCATTGTCTTTAATTTTTGTCAGTTTGATTAATATGTGTATTGGTGTGTTCCTCCTTGGGCATGTCCTGCATGGGACTCTACTGTACTTCCTGGACTTGAGTGTTTCCTTTCTCATGTTAGGGAAGTTTTTGGCTATAATCTCTTTGAATATTTTCTCAGGCCCTTTCTCTCTCTCCTCCTTCTGAGACCCCTATAATGCAAATGTTGGTGTGTTTAATGTTGTGCCAGAGGTCTCTGACACTGTCCTCATTTCTTTTCATTCTTCTTTCTTTATTCTGTTCCACAGCAGTGATTTCCACCATCCTGTCTTCCAGCTCACTTATTTGTTCTTCTCCCTCATTTATTCTGCTATTGATTCCTACTAGTGTATTTTTTCATTTCACTTATTGTACTGTTCATCTGTTTGTTCTTTAAATCTTCTAGCTCTTTGTTAAACATTTCTTGTATCAGTCTGTGCCACCATTCTTTTTCTGAGATCTTGGATCATGTTTACTATCATTACTCTGAATTCTTTTTCAGGTAGATTGCCTATCTCCACTTCACTTAGTTGTTCTTGTGAGTTATCTTGTTCCTTTGTCTGGAACATATTTCTCTGTCATCTCATTTTGCATAACTTTCTGTGTTTATGGTCTCCTTTCTGCAGGTTGCAGGATCGTAGTTCCTCTTGCTTTGGGTGTCTACCCCTGGTGGGTGAGGCTGGTCCAGGGGCTTGTTGTGCAGGCTTCCTGGTGGGAGGGACTGGTGACTGCCTACTTGTGGGTGGAGCTCAATCTTGTCCCTCTGGTGGGCAGGGCCACGTCAAGTTGTTTGTTTAGAGGTGGCTGTGAGCTCAGTATGGCTTTAGGCAGCCTGTCTGCTGATGGGTGGGGCTAAGCTCCTATCTGCTGTTTTTTTTGCCCTGAGGTATTTCAGCACTGGAGCCTGCAGGCTGTGGCCTGTTGGCTAGGGCCAGGAATTGGTGCCAAAATGGCAACCCCTGGGATAGCTCATGCTGATCAGTGTTCCTGGGGCCTCTGCCACCAGTGTCCTTGCCCCCCAATGAGCCACAGCCAACCCTCGCCTCCCCAGGAGACCCTACAAGACCCACAGGTAGGTCTAGCCCAGGATTCTATGGAGTTACTGCTTTGTGCTGGGAAAACTTGTGTGCACCCTCCAAGAGTGGAGTCTGTTTCCCCGAGTCCTGTGGAGCTCCCACAGTCACGTCCCACTGGCCTTCAAAGCCAAATGCTCTGGGGGTTCCTCCTCCCAATGCCAGACCCTCAGGCTTGGGAGACTGATGTGGGGCTCAGAACTCTCACTCCTGTGGGAGAACCTCTGTGATAATAATTATCGTGGGGCTCAGAACTCTCACCCCTGTGGGAGAACCTCTGTGATGATAATTATCTTCCAGTTTGTGGGTTATCCACTTGGTATGTATGGGATTTTATTATGTCATGAAAGTGTCCCTCCTCCTGTCTCATTGTGGCTTCTTCTTTGTCTTTGAATATAAAAACATCTTTATGATAAGTTCCAGTCTTTTTTGTTGATGGTTGTTCAGCAGTTAGTTATGATTTTGGTGTTTTCATGAGAGGAAGTGAGCTCAAGTCCTTCTACTCTGCCACCTTGTCCAGAATTTGAGGGGCTGTCTTTAGTTTGGATGCTTGCTGCCTCTTTCCTCAGTGCATGCTGGCCATTATCCCCTTGATATGGGGTGCGCATGCACGGCCCCTTGCGTGCTTCTTGGACAGTGGGGGCAGCCCTTGGTGCCTGCTCAGGGGTCCCCAACGGGTGGCTGCAGCCCGTGCACTCCCAGGACAGGGGGCAGTGCTTGGTGCCTGCTTGCGGGTCTCTATTTTTTTTGTTTGTTTTTGAGAATTGTTGCATCTATATTCATCAGGGAAATTGGTCTATTGTTTTATTTTCTTGTAGTGTCCTTATCTGGCTTTGTTATCAAGGTAATGCTGGCCTGTAAAATAAGTTTGAGAGTATTCCTTCCTCTTCTACTTTTTGGAAGTTTGAGAAGGACTGACATTAATTCTTTAAAAATTTGATAGAATTTACCAGTGAAGCCATCTGTTCCTGGAATTTTCTTTGTTGGGAGACTTTTGATTACTGATACCATCTCCTTACTAGCATGCTCTTTTCAGAATTTTCTATTTCTTAATGGTTCAGTCTTAATAGATGGTACATTTCTAGCAATTTATCAATTTCCTCTAAGTTGTTCAGTTTGTGGGCATTTTTTTTTTTTTTGGCGGTACGCGGGCTTCTCACTGTTCTGGCCTCTCCCATTGCGGAGCACAGGCTCCGGACGCGCAGGCTCAGCTGCCATGGCTCACGGGCCCAGCCGCTCCGTGGCATGTGGGATCTTCCCGGACCAGGGCACGGACCCATGTCCCCTACATCGGCAGGCAGACTCTCAACCACTGCACCACCAGGGAAGCCCGGCATTTAATTTTTATAGTAGTCTCCTATGATCTGTTGTACTTCCGTGGTATTATTTGTAATGTACCCTCTTTCATTTATAATTTTGAGTTCTCTCCCTTTTTCTTTCCTCAGTCTAGGTAAAGGTTTGTCAATTTTGTTCATCTTTTAATACAACCAACTCTTTGTTCTGTTAATCTTTTCTATTTGTTCTTTATTTCTGCTCTAATCTTTACTTCCTTCCTTCTTTTAACTTTGGGCTTAGTTTGTTCTTTTTCTAGTCCCTTGAGGTATAAAGTTAGGTTTTAAAATTTGATACCTTTTTTCTTGAAACATGCATTTATTTCTATAACCTTCCATCTTAGAAATGCTTTTGCTGCACTGCATTAGTTCTGGTATGTTGTGTTTCACGTTTCATTTATCTCAAGATACTTTTTTTTTTCTTTCAATTTCTTCTCTGGTCCATTGTTTATTTAGGAGTGTGTTGTTTAGTTTCTATGTATATGTCACATTTCCAGTTTTCCTCCTGTTGATATTTAGTTTTACATCATTTAGGTCAGAAAAGATACTTGCTATATTTCAGTCTTCTTAAGTTTACCAATAATTGTTTTGTGGCCTAACATGTGATCTATCCTAGAAAGTGTTCCTTGTGTGCTTGATAAGAATGTATATTCTGCTGTTGTTGGGGGGGGTATTGTATATATCTGTTAGATCCATTTCTTCTATAGTATCACTCAAACCCTGCTGTTTCCTTATTGATTTTCTGGATGAAATATCCATTGTTGAGAGTGGGATATTAAAGTCCCCAACTATTACTGTATTGCTGTTTGTTTCTACTTTTAGTTCTGTTAGTGTTTGTTTTATATATTTAGGTGATCTGATGTAGAATGCATAAATATTTACATGTTATATCTTACTGATGGATTGAGCCCTCTATCATTATATAATTACCTTCACTGTCTCTTTTGGTGATTTTTAGCTTAAACTCTATTTTATCTGATATAGCTACAGCTACTCCCGCTTTCTTTTGGTTACCATTTGCTTGAAATATCTTTTTCCATCTCTTCATTCTCAGTCTACGTGTGTTTTTAAAGCTAAAGTGTGTCTCTTGTAGGTAGCATATTGTTTGGATCTTGTTCATCCATTCGGCAATTCTACTGTTTTGAATGAAAAATTTAATCCATTTAAATTAAAGAGAATTATTGATAGATAAGAATTTACTATTGTTATTTTGTTGTTTTCTGTCTTGTAGATCCTTGCTTCTTATATTTCCAGTCTACTTTTGTGAATTAATGATTTGTTGTGGTATGCTTTGACTCCTTTAGCATAATCTTTTGGATAACTATTACAGGATTTTTTCCTTTGTGGTTAATGTGAGGCCTACATAAAATGTGATATATTTATAACATCCTATTTTAAGTTGATAAAAACTTCAATAGCATACTAAACTTGACACTTTTACTGCTTCCCTCCTCAATTTTAGGTTATTGATGTTACAATTTACATATTTTAATACTGTGTGCAATAACTAATGTAGTTATGGTTATTTTTAATACATTTGTTTTTTCAACTTTTATACTAGAATTGTAAGAGAATTATTCACCACCATTACAATATTACAGAATCTGACTTTGACTATATATTTAGCATTACCAGTGAGTTTTTCAACTACATTCATATATTTTTATGATGTTAATTAGCACCTTTTAATTTCCATTTGATGAATTCCCTTTAGGAGTTTTGTAAGGCAGGTCTAGTGGTAATGAACTCCCTGACGATTTTTAATTTGTTTCTGAAGGAGAGCTTTGCCAGCTATAGTATTCTTGATTGACAGTCTTTTCTTTCAGTATTTTGAATGTATCAATCCATTGTCTCCTCACCTGCAAGCGCTCCACTGAGAAATCTACATATCCTCTAATGGGGGTTCCCTTGTATGTGACATATTGCTTTTCTGTTGCTGTTTTAAAAATTTTCTTTGTCTTTGGCTTGTTTCTTGATGTAGGCATTTATTGCAATTATCTTCCCTCTCAGGACTGATTTGCTGCATCCTATAAATTTTGGTATGCTGTGTTTCCATTTTCAATTTTCTCAAGATATTTTAAAATTTATCTTTTGATTTCTTCTTTAACCCGTGGGTTGTTTAGCAGCATGTGATTTAACTCCACATATTTGTGAAGTTTCTAGTTTTCTTCTTGCAACTGATTCTCAGTTTCATTCCACTGTGGTCAGGGAAGATGCTTGATGATTGATTTTAATCTCTTAAATTTATTAAGACTTGTTTTGTGGACTAATATATGATCGATCCTGGAGAATTTTACATGTGTGCTTGAGAAGAATGTGTGCTTGAAAATGTATTTTGTTCCTTTTGGATACTATATATTATATATGTTATAAAGTCCATCTCGTCTAACATATTGTTTAGGTCATAAGGGTGGAGCCCTAGTTAGACTGGATTAGTGTCCTCATAAGAAGAGGCATTAGAGAGCTCTTTCTCTCTCTGCTCCCCCTCTCCACCCCACAGAGCACACATGGAGTAAAAAGTCCATCTGCAAGTCAGAAAGAGCTCTCACCAGAAACTGAACCAGTTGGAAACCTTGATTGTAAACTTTTAGCCTCCAGAGCTGTGAGAAGGTTTCTGTTTTTTAAGCCACTCAGTTTATGATATTTTGTTGTGGCAGTCCAAGCAGACTAACACTGTTCAAGCAAAGCTAAATATCAAGACCAAGGCTAGTGCCTAAAAACACATCAAGCCCTTCTGCCCATTTTAATTTCTATTAACTTATCTGTTTGTAGCTACATGTAGTAACCCCAATGTTACTGGTGCTAGGCAAATAAGATTTTAAGTGATTGCATTTTAATATAAGCCTGTTTCTTACTAACATTTATTGAAATGACTTAAATATGGAACACGGTTCCCAAGAGCCCTGTTCCCAAGGTAAAATGCCTAACTTTCAGGCATCCATCAACAATAAAGAACAGAATACAAAAGTTGTTACTCTATTTCTGTAGATATAAGGCAAACCAATCTTCAGGTATTTAAGAATTGAAGTCTTATTTTCTCTTAAAAGCTATACATTTATTTTTAATAAAATCAATATACAATAGAAATACTTTAAGTAATTTGCTAGGGATGACAAAACGATAGCAAACGGGAGGTACTTAAATGTGAAGAACTGTACAAATATGTAAAAGTGATTTACTACTTCACCTGTTGAAGCTCCTGCTCTCTTTGCTCATGTCTCATTTCCATCTGTTTAATTTTCTTTTCTAAGACCATGAAATGTTTCATCTCTGGTGTATGGTTTTCTTTGGCTTCTCTCAATTCTTCCAAGAGTTTTGTAATCTAAAATTGAGATATGAAATAAATGGGAAATTATGATAACAAGGAAATAATTCATTTTTAACAGGCAGTCATAAGAAGTAAGAACAGTCACTGCATATTCTTTGTATAAAATTTCTCTAGATAAGAGGCTTTTTGTTAACATCAAAGGTATCTGGAGTTGTTAAAATAATAGCTTTCATTCCCTTGGTCCAGAAAGTAAAGGCTCATCCTTGTTCTGAAGTGACCTCACATTCCAAAAGGTTCCAGATGATTGGACCACTTTCTCCCTTCCAGGTATGCCAGGCTGGTTGTGGTGCAGAAAATGAAGTTGGGCACTTTCTTTGATGTATTCAGCCTTGTTACAAAGTATTTGTTAATAGTGTGATTACTGCTGGGATTAAATAATGCATTTAAACCACCCAATACACAGAAAGAGTTCAATAAATATGGATCCTCTTTTGTCAACTCCCTATAATTCTATTTGTAATTATCTTCTGGTTCATATCACTTTGTCACTTATAATAATTCATTCCACATGTGAATGTATGCATATAAAACAGAGATAAGGAAGTACTGAACTCTTTCTGTGCTGGCTGTCTCTTAGGTCATCTGAGGATGCAGAGATGAAAGACACAGTCCCTGTCCTCATGGAGATGACAGTCTAGTGCAGTACCTCCTTTTCATATCATGACCCAGAGAAAATGGTAAAACTTTTATGGCACCAGGGAGTGAAATGGAGGTGACATGAGGGATCTTCACATTGGACTTCATTAAAAAAATTAATTGTATTTTATTTATACCATAAAATTATGATAACTTTGCCAACTGTTAATATCAAAAGGCAAAATAATTAACAAGCAAATGAAAATGGATTAAATTAACAATTCAATTATGCTTTACATGGGAACACCCAAGTACTTAATAACACTAATACAAAAAACAAAAAAAAAAGAACCCATATACTCTTCTGAAGTTTAAAAAATGTGAAAATACAAGCAAATTAAATCAGAGGCAAATCTAAATATTTTAAGTGTGGGACATCCTTGATATCATCAGTGACCAAAGAAATAAGCAGACCTTAATTAGGATGATTTGCAGAAAGGCTGGGGAGATGCCATACATACCATGCTGTGGTGATGGGTGCTGGACAACAAAATCTTGTATGTCAAAACTATGATTGCTAAAAACTGTAAAACAAAAAACCAAACAAAACCAACACCCCCCCCCCGAAACAAAACAAAAAAAAAGATACTGAACTAAGCAAGTTGTCAGAGGCATTGTCATACTAGTAATGGTCAAATATCACTTCATCTTCTATAAACTTTTTAATAATTGAAAAATGACTGAGTTTGTCATTAGACGACCTTTCCAGCCATCATCATCTTGTGACCACAGGTAACCCATTCCAGGTCCACCAGCTGGGAAGTTCTGGTCTAGTGGAAGGCGCACTTGAGAGAATGAGAATTCTAACATGATGTGCTGCCATGGAGAGATGCCCAAGAAGCAGTGAGGTGGTAAGTGAGGGAGTCCTAAACCTGAAGGAGAGGTGGGCTGCAGGATTCTCAACCTGAGGCAGCTGTGGCTGAACTGACTCTTAAAGGACAGGCAGTAGTGAGTTATGGCAGTATCATGTGCTAGGTGCTAGGCTAAGTACTTAACAGATGTTGTCTCAGTTGATCTGATTTATCAAAAGTTACATTTGTTTATTGTCTGATTCCCCAAACAAAACATAAGCTCCATGAGAGCAGGGATTTTTGTCTAACTTTGTTCTCCTCAGTATTCCTAGCACCTAGAGCCATGCACAGCAGAGAGTAGGTGTTCAACAATTATCCATGAATAAATCAACAGAGTCACCTTTCAGAGGTTAAATATTCATTTGTAAACTACCTAAATTCAGAAATTTGGTTCTAGACAAAGAATTGAGATAACATCCCTTCATTTGTACCTACCTAAAATCACCTTTAAGAGTATAAATTAAGGTTGAATCTTTACTTTTAAAAAATTATTATATTTTAGTGAATTTATCCATTGGAGGCAACTGGATACACAAGCAAAGATGTATGATCAAAAATGCTTCCTGCTACTTGAATGCTATAGAAAAAAACTGGTAACAACCTGAATGTCCATTGATAGGGGATTCGTAAAAAAGTAACTGATGGGACTTCCCTGGTGGTGCAGTGGTTAAGAATCCACCTGCTAATGTAGGGGACACGGGTTTGAGCCCTGGTCTGGGAAGATCCCACATGCCACGGAGCAACTAAGCTCACGAGCCACAACTACTGAGCCTGCATGCCTAGAACCCGTGCTCCTCAACAAGAGAAGCCACTGCAATGAGAAGCCTGCACACTGCAATGAAGAGTAGCCCACCCCCTCACTGGAACTAGAGAAAGCCTGCACATGGCACCAAAGACCCAACGCAGCCAAAAATTAATTAATTAATTAATTAAAAAAAAAAAAAGTAACTGAGAGCCTTGGACCTGGAGCCAGAGGCCCTGAGTCCTAATGCTTGCATTTCTGTATTCTGCTTGGTGACCTCAGGTAAGCTATTTCATTTTTCTTAGCAACAGTTTCTTCATCTATAAAATGGGAATAGTAGTACCTACTCTTTTGGGTTATTGTGAGAACCACATAGAACACCTCAGTGCCTAGTAAACACTTAATAAACAGTAACTATTATTACTATTTTGATTCCTCTTGTAAAATGTAGGTTCAAGTAAACATTTAGAGTCATACAGTGATCATAAGCCACAGTTGGCACTCTGGATACAGGCTAGGCAACAGCTTCACTTGGGTAGGGAACCAAACCAGGAATCCTGTCCAACTGTACTCAGCTAGTGGCATCCCTCTTCCACCAACTTCAGAACTCAGGCAGTGGCCTTGCCCAAAAATAGACCATGAAAGCAAGCCCAAGGATGTGACCAGCAGACACATCCAGAAACCCAAACTGAGCTGACTGGTAAAGAACTGTCTCTGCCGTAGCAAACCTGCAAAGTCTGGAAGAGGACACCAATTACTCGAATGCACAGATAGCCAATGCAGGAATCAAGGATCAAAAAAAATCAGGTTAAGTATGACACCATCAAAGAGAACTAAAAATCTCTAATAACTAACTAACTTGAGCTATGCTGAAAAATTTGAAATCACTCAGTGTTCTTATAGCTCTATAAAATTACTTTAAAAACAAGCAGTCGGGGACTTCCCTGGTGGTGCAGTGGTTAAGAATCCGCCTGCCAGTGCAGGGGACAAGGGTTCAATCCCTGGTCCGGGAAGATCCCACATGCCGTGGAGCAACTACCCCCGTGTGCCACAACTACTGAGCCTGTGCTCTAGAGCCCGCATGTCATAGCTACCGAAGCCCATGCACCTAGACCCTGTGCTCTGCAACAAGAGAAGCCACCACAATGAGACGCCTGAGCACCACAACGAAGAGTAGCCCCTGCTTGCCACAACTAGAGAAAGACTGTGCGCAGCAAGGAAGACCCAATGCAGCCAAAAATAAAAATAAATAAATTAAAAGAAAAAAAAAGCAGTCATAAAACAGAATTCACCACTGTTTATTATGCTTTCACCTGAGGCCATGGTGGAGTAAGCAACAGGGATTTCTTAACCAGAAAAAAACAGACAATACACGAAACAACTACTTTCCGAAACTGGCTAATAGCACTGCAGGGCTGTAATTCATGAGAGAAAGGAAACAAACAAGATGAGCTCTATAATTGCCTAGTCTGTTGTCCAGAGGCGGTTTCAAAGCCAGTGGAAACAGTAGCCTGAACGATTCTTGGAGCTCATACAGGCTGGGAATGGTTTATATTCCCACTGGCCTGAGACGGAATGCCTCATAACACACAGGGCACCAGAGAGGGAATCAATTAGCCCTGGTAAAACAGCTATGATAAATATGGGTCATATCAAAAGGCAGATTGTCATTAGCTTTATTCAAGAGACGGAGTGCTTTACTTAGTTTTCCAGTAAATAGGCTTGAAAATCATGTTATAGCTTTTCTATTTTCAAAATATTTAGCTATTCTCAAACTAAGACACTGTAACTTGACCAAAATTGACCTTGCTCTATATCTTGCAAACATGAACACATACTTCCTTTTACTGTTTTCCTAAAAATTTTACTTGAGGTCTGTGAGGTTCTGTACGTTTACTGCTTGTTACAACAAAGTTTTTTTTTGTTTTTTTTTTTTGTGGTACGCGGGCCTCTCACTGTTGTGGCCTCTCCCGTTGCGGAGCACAGGCTCCGGACGCGCAGGCTCAGCGGCCATGGCTCACGGGCACAGCCGCTCCACGGCATGTGGGATCTTCCCGGACCGGGGCACGAACCCGTGTCCCCTGCATCGGCAGGCGGACTCTCAACCACTGCGCCACCAGGGAAGCCCTACAACAAAGTTTATGTACCTCTTAAACACTGAAAAGAATGCATGGTGCTGAACTATATAGCCTTTCAACTCCTAGAACAAGATTTTTAAAACAGATAGTTGCATAATTGTGGAGTATTTTTACATTAATCTTTCCATAATGCAATTAGTTGTATGTTTTGCTTTTATCATGTGATTTAATAAGTCCCTGAATAACAAAAAATGATGTATATGCTTCAAACAGAATACACAGCTTATCTGGTTTTTCATACTTCCTAGAATCAAAAGAATCTCAGAGTAATAAAAATGGTGAGTTTTGGGGCTTCCCTGGTGGCGCAGTGATTGACAGTCTGCCTGCCGATGCATGGGACACAGGTTCATGCCCCAGTCCAGGAAGATCCCACATGCCGTGGAGCGGCTGGGCCCGTGAGCCATGGCCGCTGAGCCTGCGCGTCCGGAGCCTGTGCTCCGCAGCGGGAGAGGCCACAACAGTGAGAGGCCCGCGTACCGCAAAAAAAAAAAAAAAAAAAGTGAGTTTCTAGAAAGATCTATTTCCAATAATGGTTTTATTCTTAGTGATCCAGCATCACTGTCATAATTTCTTTACCTATTTCTTAACCAAATTAAATAGTCTTTGTACTTAATGCAGAAATGGCCTTAACCATCCAATTTTACCTCCTAAAAACTCAAAACAGCCAAACCAAACTCACCCCATTTCCCTACTGCCCAGAAAATCTCAATGACAAATACAAACATATAAATAACTTAATCAACTAACATTTGAGCTTCATCTGGGGAAAGCTGGCTTTTTTTAATATTTTCTTGATGTGATAGATATTTCTGGGTTATCTCTATTTGTACATTTAAATTTAAAGAATTATACAGAAATATGAATATGATTGAAATGGTTAAGAAAAGCTTATATTAGCAGAATATTTTGGTTATTTCTTACCTCCTTCTGTAGGATTTCTTCTCGAACGTGAGAAACTACAAGAGACTCTTGTTTACCCTGCAGCTCGTTAACTTGATTTTGGAAATGTTTTATAAGTACCTAGGAAATTATGTTAGAAGTACTGAGTTAATAAAGCTTTTCCTTGAACATTATTTCAAAAATGAAAGTGAACTAATGACTTGTATTAAAAAATAAAAAGGATCCTAATATTTTATAATTGCCAAAATCTAACATCATTGCCACAGAAATTAAGTTCATTGAATAAATTAAACTCATTGAATAAACTCATCATTTTGTTTCTTTCAAAGTTTAATATATAACACCACACACATAAATTAATAACTATGTAACTACCTGGCTTCTTTATCTCTAATACTTTTCTTTTGAAGATCTGAAAAATACCACTTAAAATCAACTTCTATAAAGTTTAAACATTTTGAAGAAAGTGGCCAATATTATCTTTATACTTTGTAATTAAGATAGTTTTTATTAAAGAGCTAGTGACTAAAATAATAAAACCTAACATCTGTGAAAAGTCTCATTTTTAGATAAACTGAAGTACGTAAGTAAATACTTCCATCAAGAAGCTGCAAAAACAGGAAAAATTCATGTTTCTTTAATGATTTACTTTTACTGTTTCTACAGTCGGACTATGCTGACTTCATTTAACTCTCAATTTAAAATATTACACTTAGAACTCTGGGAAAATTACACATTGATACTTATGGCACTATGGCCTAATGACACTACTTTCCCCATCCCTCCCAGACCTCTCCTTATCATATAATCACTTGATATTATGTTTGCCACCCACTGACACCCCATTCCTTTGAGGGTAAGAAAGCTAGAGAAGCTCTCTGCAACGCTGTATAATGGTTACCTCAAAAAAGCACTTTAAATCTTTTTCAGTCAAGTATTAAAACAGTCAAAGTTCTTTATTTCTGAGCTATCTGAAATTAAATTACTGACCTCATTACATCTCACCCTTAGATACACCAAATATTTCAACACGCATTTTCTTACAAATCCACAATAACATTTTTACACCTAAGAAAATTTGCAGTAATTTCAGAATATCTCCTGTCTTGTCCACACTCAAACTTCCCCAACTGGCGGACTTGTTTTTAATTAAAATCTTATTAAATAATTATGGGTGGGAGAGGTGATCATGAGATAATTATTTCTTGAAGTTTTTCCCCCTCAGTTTGGTATTAAAACCTACAGAAAGATGAAGAGCACAATGAACATTCATCTATTCTTCAATTTGAATTACTGACTGCTAACATTTTGCCATATTTGCTTTCTTTTCTTTTTTTCTTGGATACACCATTTGAAAGTAAGTTGCAAATTCTATTTTAATGCTGGTTTTTCAACTTGCAAAAACCACAGAAGATGGGCCACACAGTAGATATTTATAACTATTCCAAGTTGACAAACATACTATCCAAGAAGGAAGACACACTTGAGGAAATGCAGATGAGCTGTCACCGTGCCCTGTAAAAATTCTCAGAAGACTATGCTTCATAATGGCTGTAGTTGTGTACATGTCTCTGTTCATTATTTTATCCCCCGCGCCTGAATGACCACAAAACATTATTTAATGAACAACAGGTAATGGGGAAAGAAGAGTGACTTGGCAGCTGGGACTTGGGGTGGAAGGAGGTGGTTCAGCATTCAGGTTTAAGTACAAGGTCCCCATCACATTGGATGTATCCCTCAACCATCTATTACAACCTACTTACAGGAAGATATATTTGAGAAATATAGGGACAAAATTGCAAAAACACTTACTTAAAGGTATAACTGTAAAGTAGAATAGTTAAACACATATATGGTAAGAGTGTTGTCTTTTATTAAAAAAAAAGAAAGTGACAGTAATTTCCCATTCCTATCACCAACCTCAAGAAGTGAAGTTAAAATATTTCCAGATACTTTGTCAACAGTCTTGAAAAAAAAAAACTGCATTACACTCAAAGTTTATTAAAGTCACCTACCTCTTGAGTTGCTATTTTACGATTTAGTTCGGCTACTTTAGAAGAAGAATTTTCGACTGCGTTTTGGCAAAGGAGTTTCTCTACTTCTCTCTCATGAGATGCTTTGAGGGATGTGATGTGTGCTGCAGTTTCTTCCTTGAACCTTTAGAGCAAATGAAAGAACACCACACATAAAAGTAGCTCTTCAACCTCTAATTCAGAGTCAGCACAAAAATAGTGTAAGAAGCCTGGAAATTAAAGAAGCAAAGGGAGAGAAGGCACCAATATCTACTGTACTGTGCTTGGTGCTTTATACATTACTGCGTATGAGTTCTTACAACCACTCCATGAGCTTGCTCTTATTTACTCAATTTTATAAAGGCAAACTTGAGTGTAGGAAAGAGTGATGTATCTAGGGTCCCAGATCAGTAAGTTGCAGAGCTGGAGTTTGAGCCCAGCAGAGCTGGACACCCCCCAGCCTGGGGCACTTTCTGAGAGAAACAAAGGTTCTAAACGTTCTGTTTGGATTTAAGGCAAAGAGCTTGTCATTTTATCTTTTAAGATAAACTCAGATTTCTTGCCCCAATTATTTAGACTCTCCAATGCTTTGTTTCTAGGCAACACTCACCAGTTTTTGGTCCATGCATATGACTCCAGGGCTGGCTTCTGGTTGCAAGAATAATATGATCTTTACGGTAATTCTTAGGACATAGGGTAGTCTGAACCTGAGACTACTTGAACCTGAGACTACTCGTTTGTCTCTATGACAAAATTTATGCATTCAGTGGCAGTTCAGTAAATGGTAAAGTTATACCAAAAAGCTGATACATTTCTTATAAACATTTCCCCTTACTGGAAAAATTATTAAAAAAATGACAATTTTACTGAAAGCAGATATTTAGTAAATCACTGTTGATATTAATATGGCAATCCCCAAACTACAAACATATCAGTTGCTTACTTGACTACATTTCTTCATGGAAACAGTGTGATTAGGACCCTCAGAAAAGCATAAAAATCTAAAGCACCCGTGATATAACTGAACTATAGTAAAAAGCAGCCTAAATCTGGGCCTTTTCACTTCTCAGGCCCAGAGCTGTCTGAAAAACAGATTAACAATACTAAAAAATTATAAATTATGTATAGGAAAATTTATAGGAAAACCTGAATTTTAAATTATTTCTAGGAAAGAATATGATTCTTTCCAAACAGCTTCATTACTACTATCATATTCAGGACTAAAGAAACAAGGTTTCAATTTGGAAGCAGTATGACTGCCATGATGACTCAATTAGATGTGGCTGCTAATCAGTCAATAAGCATTTGTTAGGTGCTTCCTATCCTCATTCTCTGGTAGAAGCCCTGCACTCTCCCAGGTCCTACCTCTTCCTTCACTCAGGCACTCATTACGTATTCTGATGCTTCTAACTCTGGGTTCCGTAAGTCAGTCAAATGTACTGAAATCCTAATCTCTGAAGGGCATGACGTTACATATTCTCAATATATGTTATATAACTTCACAATTAATATGTTGCTTCACAAACATTAAACTACACATGTTCTGTACACCCCAAACCTTATTTTAAACTTCATAATCAAACCTATTATTGCCTACAGGTTGCAAAAGATGTATAATCATACATCAGTTCTCAAGGATCTATTAGGTGGTGTATAATTAGTGCTTCTTGGTACATAAGTTATACAGGAGTTGAAGATGGGAGCAAGAAATTTCTAAGAAGTTCTAGGTAATATTTTTCCTAGAAAATGAAACATGAGTGAGCAAAAGGCAGGAAAGAAATTTGGCAAGTAACACTACTCTGATGGCGCAGGATCAGAATGGTGATGGGACTTGAGATGCCAGGTAGAGAAATTCAGTCTTGATACTTTAGAAAGTTGGGAGTCACTGGAGAACAGAGTGACTCAGATACAGGAGTACTTAAAGAATTTTAACGGTTTTTAAGCTAGATGACTGGGGGAGACGGAAACTGAAATCAGGGAGAGTGGGGTGGGAAAACTGTCTAGTAAACCAAGTAGACCACACTATAAAAAGGAAGAAAGCAAAATTAATACTTATAAGGAAGCACCCCATAGACTGTCAACCCAAGGAATAAAGGTGGTAAAGCTGGGCCTGGCAACTGAAAATATGGTCATAGACAGAGATGGGGAAGTTGGGAGGTGGAGCCAGTTTATGGTTAAAAAAAGAGAAAATCTGTGATGCTACTGATTCCAAGAGGACTAATCCAACACATTTTTAGATTTAACACCTGAGCTCAGGGAAGAGAACAAGCCTTGAAAAGTAAATCTAGGAGTCGTGGTTCATAGAAGCCATAGAGAACAGATGAGTTTAGCAAGGGAGAAAAAGCAGAGAACAGAGAGAAAGCCAAAACCTGAACTTTGGTAGAAAGTCAGATTTTTGAGGAGGGAGAAGGAAAAGGAGTCAGGAGTCTGTCAAAAGGAGCAGAAAGGAGCTTTAGTCAGAGTGCCAAGTCATGGACGTTAAGGAGGAAACCCTTTCAGAAAAGGCAGTGTAGTCAACAACGTCACAGAAAATGAGGATGGAGAAAACTCCACTGGCTGAGAAAGGCTATTGAGAGACCAGGTTCAAAAGAGTGTGAGGATGAGAGCCACGCTTAGAGGAAGTCAGGGGGAAATAAAAGGAGAGGCTACTTGTGGAAGACTGCTACTGAAAGGCAGAGGACCAGAACTTGGTTTGATCGGGTGAAAAAGATCTGAGCATGTAAGAAGGCTCAGAGGAAAGAGAAAGGAGATGGTACTTGGAGATTCTGAGTAGGAAAGGGATGAGTACAGAAGTTCTTCAAGGCGTGAAGAGATGTAATCACAAGACTAATTTGAAGAGTTATTTTGGAAGAGGACCTCTTCCTCTTAGAATGTCAACTAGTTTCACTAAGAGCTGTTTTCTGATAGCTATCTGCCTACAGCAACCATAAATGATGGTATTCATTTGCAGGAAGGCCCAGTGGGTCAGCTTATCAACACCATTTGGATATGTGCAGAAAGGTTAAGACTGCTCGGCCCAAGAACTGGGTTGACATGAAGATTCAAGTTCATTAGAATCTGAGCTTCCAATAGGTAGAAGATCCAACTCTGAAACAGATCTGTGCTTAGCAATGTAATACAGGTTCTTAAAATTTGGTAATGAACTTAGTTCAGGGTCAAGCTAATTATCCAGGGGAAATACATCTACGATTTTAAAATTTTTATCTTTTTATGTCTCCATATACTGACAAAGTCACATTTTTACCTTTTCATGGAGTTTTCAAATTGGTTCACTGCTACTTCAGATTTCATCTTCAGCTCATTCCTCTCCACAGTTAATCTCTCCAGTTCATTTTTCAATCTGCAGTTTTCTTGTACAACCTCTGAAATATCGGAATCAGTAAAAGTATGTGGTTGGTAAAGCTTGCCCTCCAGGGTTCCAGAGGAGTTAGCATTTCTTTTACCCGGGTGCGGAACATGTTTCTTCACCCTTTTGGCAGTCATTTCCTCCCTAGCCTTAGAGTGCTGATTAGAGAGCATCTTTCTCCTCTCCTTCTGAAGCCTCTCCACAGTTTGTGAAAGGTCCTGTATCTCTCTCCCCTTTGCGGCTAGCTCCTCGTTGAGTCTGACCAGTTTAGCTTTAGAATGAGCCTGTTCCACCTGGAATTCTATAGACTGGAAATCTTGATCATCCTTATCATCTTTCTTGAGCTCCCATTCAGCATTCTGATGTTTAAGAACATCTATTTCAGCTTCAAGATTTCCTACAGTGATTTGATGGGCTTCCTTAACATCATCCAGTTCCTTCTCTAGTGCTTTAACTCTGGAGGAGCTGTCATGTTGGTTCTGGGACGCCTCCTTCAACTTGCAGGCAAGTAGCTGTTCCTGCTCATCCAGTCTCTGCTCATACTGAATCTGTAGAAAATAATCCATGTAACGACAAACCACTGCTAAACATTTCATTAGTTACCAAAGCCCTGCACTCTCCCAGGTCCTGCCTTTTCCTTCATTCAGGGACTCACCATATATTCTGATGCCTCCAAGCCCATGTTCCTTGAGTCAGTCAAATGTGTTGAAGTCCTATCTTTGAAGGGCATACCATTATATATTCTCAATATATGTTACATAATTTCCTAATTATATGTTGCTTCATAACAAGTTTTTATACACCATAACTTACTTTAACCTCACAAGCAAACCTATTATTGTGTACCCTTCTCTATACAAACTGACACACTATACTCCCTGAGGATAAATAGGGAAAGCAGTTGGGGTTACAGATATCTGTAAGAAATAGCACATTTTCAACCTTCTAACATCAATTTAGAAATCTCATAGGAGTAATAAGTCAGCTTGGAATTTGCATATTGGAGCTTTATTATTATTATTAACAAAATAACCTAATAGTCTACTCTGTGGAGGGAGGCATGAAAGAGTTTTGCTCATTCAATCACTGAATGTATTTATTGCGCTACAACTGCATGCCAGGCACTGTGCCAGATCCCAGAGATAAACTCAGTTCCTGCCTTCAAACAGTCCACAGCCCAGTGAGTTGAGTGACATGGCAAATTTCAATGTCCTATGATAACTGCGATAATGGGCCTATGAACACGGCGCAGAGGGGCACCTGGGTGTGTCTGGAGGCCTGAGAGAAGGAAGGAGGGAAGATGGCACAGAGGGAGCACATTCAAGTTCAGCTTTGAGGGATGTGTGTAAATTTGGGGATAAGTGGAAGCAGGGGTATTTTGGAAGTAGGAAGAGCACATGCGAAGGCAACTGAAATGCTTGGTGTGCACTGGGAATCAGAAATGAAAGGAGGAAATGGCTGGAAGTGAGCAGGGGCAGGAGAGGGGGGTGGGATAGGGACTGGAAAAAGGAAAAAGTTAGGTACGTTTAGATAGATTAAAAGGGGGGTGGGGTTGGAATTCATTCCTCTATTTGGTCTCTGCCCTCCAAAGACTACTCTTCGGTCTCATTCTAAGAAGCCCCCAGCCCCCATGGTACACCTCTGAGCCCCATCTCCATGGCTACCCGGCACCTACCTTCATTTTCTGAAACTGCTGTTCCATGGTCCGAAGGCTTTTCTTTGCTTCTTCATCTTTGCCCTCCAGATCAGCTTCTAGTTTTTTTATCCTTTTTTCCATAAACTCCACTGTATTTCTATCCACTGTATCACCAGCTGCTGATGCAGCCAATATTAAAGCAGGCAAAGAATTGGGATATCGTCTCTTTAGAATTCCTTCCATTTCCTTAACCTATTAAAATATTTTTGTATGCATGTTAAGGTCACAAATATATTAAAATTAAGCAGCTTAATGTAAAAATTTAGATTATGCTCTACCAGTCATGTCTAGGTTTCAGAGAGATGTTCATATCACATCTCAAGGCTGAATCAAATGCACCGCAGCACAAATTAATTTCAAATTTTATATCCTGATTAAAACACACTATAGTATAATGTCTAATCTAATACTGGTTAATTTACAGAAATCCTCTTATGTTTATTTGAAATAGATCTTGGGTCTTCCTATTATACTAGTAACAACCAATTTTTGTGAGGACAAAGCTCTTTCCCCCTCCCCTTTTTCTACAGACACCCCTCAGATAAGTGTTTATACTGTCTACTGATTGAAAAATTACTTATCTGCACATGAATGTGCAAAGTTTTTGTAATAAACATACAGCTTCCTAAGCCCCTGCCCCTGCCTGCAACCATCTCCCCCCTACCCCAGTCCTCCTCCAAATAAAGTTTAATTTACTTTAAAATGACTTCTTTCAATCAGGAAGCAAAGAGGATTAGATGACATTTAATGAAGTCCTCATAAAAACAACTTTTCATTTAGTCTATTAAAACAATAACATACTACACAGTCTTTCTGTAAGGAAAAACTGCACCTGGGTCCACAGAAATTAGAGCTTGATATTATATACACATACGTGTGTATACCTGCTTTTGTTTAAGGTATTATGTTAAGATACCTTTGAAAATCATAGAGTAAGAGAATAAAACTTAGTTGAACAGTCTTCTAACCCCCGAGTATGCAATAAAATAAATAAAATAGCACCTAAGAGGTGGTCTAGTGCAGAGGTTAGAGCGTGTCTGGAGTTAAGACTGTGTTAGCAGCATGTCAACTCCTCAATCTATGTATCTCTTTCGCCTCATCGGTAAAATGGGGAGGTAACAATACTGATTTCCTGGTGTTCATATAAGTGAGGATCAGATGACATTTATCTTGGTGAAGTGCTTAGCCGAGTGCCCAGCATGTGGTGAGGGCCTGATAATGGTTTTTATTATATATGATCTGGTCCCAAAAACTACCTTTCCTAAGGCAAGATGGGTTGCTCAAAATCCTGTTTATAGACTGAATATTGTTCCTAGTAGGTACTTAAGGGTCACATCGTTTGCAAAGTTAACAGCAAATATTTCCATTCCTGAAGACTGCTTGCACATTCATAGATATACCATAAAGTGGAATATATCCAGATACAAAAATGGATCATTTCATCTATAAAATTTTTCATTTTGCTTCCCCTGGTATTAAAAATCTAGATTAGATGTAAGCATATAAAGGTATATATATCTAACACACACACACACACACACACACACACACACACACACACACACAGAGACACCATGTATATTAAAAAGAGACTAGATTTTTTTAAATGAATTTGTTTTAACATATTTACAATTAACATATTAATTTAAAGTGCTAAACAATATTTTCAATCTGACTTTGATATTTTGCAAAGTATACTACATTTTTGGCAGAAAATTAATTTTATTTCTATCTTCTTTCATTTTGCTTTTTAATTTATTCTTTGGTCTCTGATACCAGTGTGACTCTTGTTGTTGTTTTTTAAATCTCACTGGAAATTAAACTATGGAATATTCCATTAAATAAAAGCATGAATGAACACACATCGGAAATTTTCACTATAACATGCATATAAATTAGCCCCACTTTTACTTATGTGCTATTTAAAAAAAAGATGTTTTATTCTACAATTAATCTATTTCAGGATATGGCTCAAACTGATTCTGAATATATTGTGATATACCTTGATTATAAAATATGTATTAAGATTTAAAATCATTAGGATAGAAATGTTCTGTTCAAGGGAACAAGATCTGAAATGTATGTGAGCAAACTATACAAAATATTAACAACATTTTAGAAAGATATAATCTAAGACAGTAAACCAATAAATTTTTAATGAAAGTGTTAGTAAAAGAGGGAGGCTACTTTGATAAAACGTTATATTTCTGATCCATATGGATCACCGTTTCAAAGAAATTTCAAAATCTCTTAACTCTCATACATTCACTTCTACATTATTCTCTTAAAATAAAATCATCTAGTGGAGAAGTGGTTCCTTTGTTCTTTCCTCTCTCACAATTCTGGATAGCTTCTTCTACATAGGCTAATCTTAGTTTTAGGCACTGGAAAAAAAAAAAAAAAAGCCAAGCGACCTAGACTATAGTTATTTCAGAATATTTCTCGCTCTTCAAACCACTTCACTCCTGTTCCTTTCCTGGCCACTAAACCAAACTACCAAATCATACCTTTTAATAATAACAGGTCCTGTAAAGTAACAAAGTTAATTTTTTGCTTAGTTTTCCTTCTTCTTATAAAACTGGGATTATATGCAGCCCAGTGATGACCTCACAGTTTCAGGTTTGTGATGGAATAATATCTGTAGTCTAAGGGTCATGACTTGACTACAGGATCATGTTCTCTTACGAACAGGACTGGAAATTCTAATTTTGTTTTAATATTTAGTTATGAATACAAATACTATGTTATAGAAGGCTTTAAAAACATAAGGTACAATTAATATTCCAGCCTACAAAACAACTATTTCAATGAAAAAAACCCTTTATCCTAGTAAGTGTTACTATATGGGTTTTGAAAAAAGTCTTCCAGCCACAATGACCATGAAATGAGTATTTCTAAGCCTAACCAGTGAGCCAGAGCTGAAAATTATGGCCAGCTCTCTGGGAGGGGATGTTCGGTTTCCAGGGTGTTCTGCTGGACTTCCCTAGCGCTACTAACATGTTCCCAACTGGAGGGTCTCCTTCTGTGCCCTCCTCTCTCACCTGGCTTCAGGGATCCTAGCTCTACAGGTGATCAGGAGAAGGGATCCTAGCTCTACACCCAGAGTGGCAAAGTTCTGTTTCCTTCTTCCTGGATGTCAAATAGAGCTGGGATGCAAATAACCTTTCATCAATAGGTCTACCACCTAATGAGACACACTACTCTTAAAAATTCTTTATGCAGAAAGCCACAGAGTACATAAAATGATGTTTACTGTGTTTTTATTGTTACTTTAAATACTGTATTCAAAGTTTAAAGCAGAGGCAGTTCTATACTAAAATGAATGAATAAAACCAAAAATTTCCAAGTTGACTACATCTTGTAGGAACTCCTGAAACAAAAGAGAAAACAAAAATGCTCTGTATATAAAATATCTTAATGAAAATTTACCCTGAACACGTACTTGTCGCTCTAGATCCTGAATTTTTTTGGCATCAGTTGCTTTTTCTTTTAAACGTATCTTCTGCTGGATGGATGGATTTCCAGATTCAGCTTTCAGTTTCTCAACCTACCAATAAGGAAAGACCTTGTTAAGAAGCATATTTAAAACACAGCAGAGAAACACCAAGAGGGAAGTGTAATGGCAGTTCATTAATTCACTTATTAGATCCCAGATAGGGCACTGAGCTGGAGATATGGAGAGCAAACAAGACAAGCCAGGCCCCTGCTTTCATGGTGCTTAGATCTTAATGGAAGGAGACAGTTGAAAAGCTAATAAACAAAATCATTAAGTAAATTAAATAACTTCAGAGAGTGACAAGTACTATGAAGAAAATAAACTCAAGGAATGAGAAGAGTCAGAAGAGGTGAGACTGGCAGCTACATTAGATTAAGAGGTCAGGAGGATCTTTCTGGGAAGTAGAAATCGGAGCTGAGACTTGAACAAGGAGTGAGACACAGGAAGAAGCTAAGTCAGAGCACACTCTAGGCCAAAGCAACAAGTGGAACGAGCTCGGCATGTTCAAGAACCAGAGGGAGGCCCGTGTGGTTGGGAGAAGAGTGACCGGGAAGTGCAGTACGGATGGGGCTGGAAAGACAGGCATGGTTCAGACCACATGGGGACCTCACAGGCTGTGCGCTAAGGAGCTTGGATTTACAGTTGCCCCTTGGTAACCATGGGGCACCGGTTCCCAGACCCCTGCAGATACTAAGATCCGGGCATGCCGAAGCCCCAGGGATGCTCAAGTCCCTTGTATAAAATGGTGTAGTATTTGCCTGTAACTCCCATATACTTTAAATCATCTCTAGATTACTTATAATACCTAAAACAATGTAATAAATGCTATGAAAATAGCTGCCAGTGAACAGCAAATTCAAGTTCTGCTTTTTGAAACTCTGTTTTTCTTCCAAATATTTTCAATCCACAGTTGGTTGAATCTGCTGGATAGGGAACTTGTGGATACAGACGGCTGACTGTATTCTCAGGCTAATTTAAAATAGACTACACAAATAAACACAAACCAAAGTCAAACTGGCCATTTTAATGAACAGAATTTCGAGTATATTGATTTGATGACACAAAGCTATGAGGGAGTGTTGAAGATAATAGGGTTCATCTATAGAAATACATTCTGAAATGATCATTACCTCAAGTTTCAGCTTCTCAATTTCTTCATTTGCTTCTTTAAGCCGAACTGCATCTTTATCCAGAAGTTCCTGATTTTCGGCATACCACTGTAATCTTTTTTGCAGGCGACTTATTTCTTGTTTATGTGTTTCTTCTAAAATTTTTATTTCATATAATTTTTCACCTATAAGATAAAGTAATACAATAACTCCACTGTAACTTTTCAAAATATGGAAATAAACTACATTGAAAAATTTTAAATGAAAACCAATGTCTCTCAAATGAAAGCATTAAGAAAAAAAATAAAGAGGCCAAAAACAACTGATGTACTAAGTCTGTGTCTAGTTTAGTGTATTAGTAAAGGAGGATGAAGACTGTGTTCAGAGTCCAAATCCTCAAACTTGTAGCAAAGTTGGCATATAGAAATTTTTGATAAATCACTTGTTTTCCCACTGACTTTCATTATAAAAGTAAAGTCTTTTCTATGAAAATAAATGTTGGATTCAGGAGATAATAAAAATGAAGAATTCCTAAAATTATATTAAAAAGTAACAATGGCAAACATTAGAGAGCGCTTCCCATGTAAGACTTTATTTAATACAACAAACATATGATGGGAACTATTGCTGTTATTCTATTTTACAGATGAAGAAAGTAAATTTCTTACAAACAGTAAGTGGATTTTACTATACACATCTTACACTGAAGATCATAATATCACAGAGGAAAGATCCTTACTTTGGCAAACAAGGGGTTCTCTAATTAACCTTTCTAGCCCTGTGTTCTGCCATCCTAAGCTGCAATCCACAGGTGTATCCAAAAACACGCTCATGAAACACTCTTGAGCGGCCCCCTCCATTCGTTTACTCCTGAATCTCTCCATCTGTCAGGACCCTCAAATGCTATTCCTCTCTGAAACCCTTATTAGCACCCTCATGTTTATTTCTAATTTTTTTAATGTTAAACTTTCTTATCTTACTCTCCTTCTGCGTTCTTATCTTACTCTTTGTTTTCCCTGGTAGGGTATACCATATCCATCCTTGTGTTTCTACAAACATTTGTTCATTTGGTAACTACATGAGAGCTTATGTTTCAGACCTAGGTATAAAAAGGGAGACCGTGCCCTGGAAAGTCACAGTTTAGCTGGGATGACTGTAAACAACTAAGCTTACAATGCCATGAATTCAAAACAATCTGTGACTTTCTTTGGTCTCGCAATTATTGCTGCTAAAACCAATCAAATGCACATACCTATTAACTAATTTTTTTAAGTTTCTAAAATTACAATACACTTCAAGGAATAGCATTTTAACTATACTATCCAATTGCTATTACTTAACTCAAGATTAGAACAGTTAGGAGTATAAAGGTAAACCGTTTCAGCTCAGACTTTTACCTGTGGCATAAGCAATCTGGTCTTTGGCTTGGTCTCTCTCTTTCTTCACTTTTTCCAAGTCTACTTCAAGAGCCTGTTTGTCCTGCTTCAGTCTTTTGATGTCTTCCAATAAACGGTTTTTTTCTTTCTTGATATTCACAAAAATACAAAAGCAAATTATTTCCAACCACAATAAATTGTGGTAGAGTCTCCTTCACCCACGTCATCATAAACACTGCTAATTATTTTTCTAAATTTTAGCTTGATCTTATCACCATTCCCCTCCAAACGATCACGAGCTCCCCAGAGCCTACTAGAATCAGTTCTAATCACGTAACTCAACACAGCTTCCAAACCCTTCCACTCTGCCGTTCTCACTTCTCCTGGGTTACTACAATAACCCTCCTAACCAGTCTGCCTCTTCCACTCTCAGCACCTAGTCTTTTCTCCTCACAGTAGCCAGAGGAACTGTCTTCAAGAGTCAGTTAATGTCAGTCTTCTGTCTGAAGCTCTCTGGTGGCTCCCACCCCTCTTGGGGGAAGCCCACAGCCCTTACCATGACCTTCAGTGTCACAGAACCCAGCCATGCCCGCTCCTCTGACGCATTTCCTGCAAATCTCCCCCCGCACTCCACGCCAGCTGCAGAGACCTCCTGGCTGTTCTTTGAACCCGCCCAGCACGTTCCAACCCCACGGTGTTTTTGCACTTACTGTCTCCTCTGCCCTCACACAGCCAGGTGGTTCGTTCCTTCACTTTATCAGGATTTCTGTTCAAACGAGGCCCCAGGAAGGCCTTCCCTGATCATTCTAAAACGGCAACCCTCATCCTGGCCCCCAGGTGTGCTGCTATTTTTTCTTCTCACACACTCATCACCGCCTGACATAGACGTTTACTTGAAAGCAGAACTTTACTTTGCTCATCCCTATATCACAAATGCAAAAAAATGCTTGGCACATTTTTTAAAAAGTTAAATTCTCAATGTGTTCACATGCCGCACTCTCTCAACTGCCCTCATTCCTCGCCTTGCCAAAGTCATACTTATCCTTCAGAGCATAGTTCCAATGAGGCTATTCCTGATAATACCTGCCCCGGCATTACCACAAACTTTCAGTGTACCTCTAGCACAGCATTTACTACTTTGTTTCATACAACACTTATTTGGGTACAAGCCTTTTCTCTTTGTTAGGCTGAGAGCTCTTTGGGGACCAAGACTGATTTTACTACTTGCTTACTTTATGGCACCAAGCACATGGCAGGTACTCAATAAATGTATACTGAACTGAACTCATAACTGCTGAACAAACTCCTGGGGCACAGTTGGTATCTTTTACTTTCAAAATGAAAATTCTTAGAAACTTTCTATCACCCTACCTTAGAATCTAAAATACAGTCTTATGAAGAAAATAAATCCATTCATAAGGGCTTGAATAATCGTGGTTCCAGCTGTATCATTTGTTTAATCTTCTGTGTGATCTTCTGTGGATGTCTTTTCAGGAGAGCACTGAATTTCTACAAGAACCTACTGTGTGGACACTAAGAGGCCTCTGCCTGTCTCTCCGACCTTTTCTTCCATCACTCTCGTCCTTACTCACCCACTTCTGCCTCAGGTGCCTCTGTATCTGGAACGTACCAAGCCCAATCCTGACTCGGCCTGTGCTTCCCCCTGGCTGGAAGGCTCGGTCTTTGCACAGTGAGCTGCTGCTTCTCCTCCATTCTTGATGCAGACACCACTTTCTCAGAGAGCACCTCCTTGCCCACATGGCTGACAGCTGCCTTACCCCAGCCCTGCCTACCGTTAGTCTCTATTCTTATTTTCCTCAAAGAACTTACCTCTATTTGTAACTATTTCTTGTTCACTTATTATCTGTCTTCCCTGGTAGAATATAGGTTCCTAGTGAGCAAGGCCCATGTCTGTCTTGTTTACCTACTGTTTTTCCAACTCCAGAATGATTGCCTGACTGACTGGCCGAACTGCAGTCAGCCTCATCCTCCTCTCCACCCTGGGAATCTAGAAGGACAGGGCTCAGGACCTTCGCTTTTAGTATGTGTCCATCCATAGTTTACAAAACAACAATTCACATTTTAAGACTAGACTAATTGGTATTAATTTTTAAGGTACAAGTTAGACTATACGTAAGTAGGTTTGATACGAATATTGTAATACAGATTTATCTCAGTATGAATTTTTTGCTCTAAAACTATTTAAACTCAGAAAACCAAAGTGAATGAAAATTAACACATGACATTCCATCTTTCAGTATTTGCACAAATAAACACAACCTTAAGTAATTTTTATCTTTAACCCTTCTTCTTTTTTTGATTTCTTTTCTTTTTTTAATCTTTTTTTTTTTTGGCTGCGTTGGGTCTTCACTGCTGCGCGCAGGCTTTCTCTAGTTGCAGCAAGAAGGAGCTACTCTTCGTTGCAGTGCACCCACTCCTCCTTGCGGTGGCTTCTCTTGTTGCAAAACATGGGCGCTAGGCGCATGGGCTTCAGTAGTTGTGGTGCACTGGCTTAGCTGTTCCGCAGCAATGTGGGATCTTCCCGGACCAGGGATTGAACCCGTGTCCCCTGCAGTGTCAGGTGGATTTTTAACTGCTGCGCCACCAGGGAAGTCCCTTTCTGATTTCTTTTAAGGTGTTCCCTACCTTTGGTACTTTCACCATGATGGATTTAGATGTAGATTTTAAATTATGTATCCTGAGCAGGACTCACTGTATTTCCTGAATTTGAGAATTCATCTCTTTTATTAATTTCTAGACAATTCTTAGCCATTACTTTAAAAAAAATTTAATTACATACTAGAGTATCTCACATCTCTGATATTTTTCATTTCTCTATTTTTTTGTGTTTCACTCTAAGCTCCTTAGATCTATCTTCTAGTTTACCAATTTCTTCTTAGTTATGTATGATCTATTTAATTTTTCTACTTATTCTGTTTATTTTTCTCTGAATTTGCCTAGTCTGTTTTGTTCTTTCCTCACACTGAATTTCTCACTTATTTTGTATATTAAATCATTTAAAGTCTATTTATTTCATAGTCTACTCAGTAATTTGATTGGGGTTCTAATCCTGCTGTTTGTTAAATCATCCCATGCCTGCTCACAGTGGGTTGTTTCCCTGGGTTTTGTAATTCTGCATTCTGGGTGTACCGTCAGCAGGATTTTACCTGAAGGAATACCATGTGAGCTGGGTTAAGGATGGATACCCCTAAGAGCGCTTTGCATGTGTTTCTTAAGACACACTTAAGATGATCACTAACTCAGGACCACCTTTTGTGCTGTTTTCTTTTTCCAGTTTGAGTATGACCAAACCTTGAAAGTAGTGTCAATTCAAATACTAAAACACAAATGAAGGCAGTAGGGATGACATTTATACTGAACAACTAGTAAGACTCTCAGCGGGGATTTTTTTCCCCCTCTCTATACAGAAATCAAGTTAAGACAGATAAGCTTTCTTGATATTTCAGCCCCTTCTGAAGGTGGGTGGGTTTTTTCATGGACCACTGTTTTACTGAAGGATGTGGCCCTTTGAAATCCTGGGGTCCTATCTCTACTTTGTTATTAAAGCTCAAGGCTCGTGGTTAGTGAACTGACAGCCCAGGAGCAATGTTTACTGCTAGGTTTGTATCCCTGTTCATTTCTGACCCCTAGAGATTCCCCTTACTTTCTTGAGAGCTGGGTTATGCACTTACAAGATGTTTCTTATTTTTAGCCAGCATTTTCCAGTGAGTTCAGTGGCAGTTTTAGTTTCCCGTTTGTCAGAAAAAAGTGTGTTCAAAGTAGCACTTTTAAAAGGTCACTAATAACAGCCTTCAAATGAAGCTAATGCTGTGCTTGAAACCTTACCATGTTTTCCCAAGTCTTCATAAACTTCAGCAATGTTAATTGCTCTCGTAACTTGCTAGTTTTTGAGGCCCACTGATAAGTGCGGGTGTCCAATCATTTATTCCTTCTTTCTACTTATCTGCCTACCTATCTAATCATTCTATACATACATGCATCTTAAGAAAGTTCTCTAATGGATTCATATTTGAAGCTGTATTTTACATAAAAGTCTGTTAAGCATCAATTATTGAACTAAGGCATGTTTAAAGTGCTATATAACCTAACTTTATATAATAAATTTCTAATTAAAAAGTGATATGTAATTGGAATTTTTCTAATTTACATAATCATTCAAATAGATTGGAAGGACTTTTTAGTTTAGTGCTGTGGTTCTTAATGGGAGGGAGTGGGGAGAGTTGACTGCCCTCCCACAGGAGATGTCTGGAAACGTGGCAGTGCTTTTGAGTGTTGCAGTGACTGGTGGGTACCATGAGCATAGTTCCTGGCGACAGGAGTGATAAAAATCATGCAATGCCTAGAACTGTTCTGCTTAAGACAGAATTAATCTGCCCTAAATCCCCAAACTTCTCCTATTGATAAATATTGCTTTAGAAAATTCTAGGCCATATTCTTTATAACAATTCAATACAAATAAAGAAAAAAGTTATACAGTAGCTATTGCATTTCACCTCTGTGTTAGGCATATCAGACACACATATTTGCAGATATAGCCTCTGCCCCCTAGAACCGCACAGTCCGCTTGGGAAGACAGAGGAAAAGCCAGCTAACTTTTTAAGGTGAATGATTATCTTCAAATTATTTTCCTATTTTAGCCGTACATTTCCAATGAGGAATTTGAAGTTAGGTATACATGCCCTAAATAAGGTTATGCCTCCAACCATGGCTCCATGTGATAAATGCCTGATGAGAGGTTGGATTATAAAGAGGATGCCATCTAAAACCAGCATCACACTGTCTCCTCTATAGTAAGGTCACATGTGTCCCAGTGCTAACCTTATATATTTCCTAATTTTTAATTGGTATGAAATTTATAAGCAGAGTTTATTCTTTCATAAATTACAAAAGATTTTTTTTTTACCCATGTAGAGATTTTTATAACAATCTTTCCTATTGCTAATGGTTAAAATCCTTATGCAACTTACCTGTGCCACCCGTAGTTCTGCTAACAGATCTGTAAAATTCTCGTTTCTGGTGGGCTCTGAATCTTCAACTACTTGAGACAGGAAACGACTTTTATGCATCTGTTCTCTGATTTATTTTGAAAATAAAAGAATATATTTTAAAAGGTACTCCTTTCAATACAAAATATTCAATTCTTAAAAATTAAAAACACTTTGTACGTTGAAACTATGTGAGTCACTGAAGAGAAAGTTTATTTAAACTAAAGATTAAAATACTAAAAGAGAAGTATACTTCATGTGAAATTTTTATGTATAATCTAAAAGAACCCAAACCCTAAGAGTACTGGTTTATTTGTAATATGAAAATATTTCCTGCCAATTCTCAGAAAAAAAAAAAATCAATCTCCCGGAAAGACTTGCTGCATTTCCCCTGTGGTGTTCTGTACTCCTTGTCACATCATTCTAGACTCCTGAGAAACACAAATTGCCAATCAGAACCTATGGAAACTAACAAATAAAAACAAACACAGTCTACTACTGGTACCGTAAGATCAATTTTTGTTTTTTTCCAGAGATATTATACAAGTTTAGGAGTACACATATGATCACCTAACCCTACTTTCTAAAGAAACCATTTATTCCATTGTGAAAATTCATTTAGAGCTTCAGGTTTGGATCCTGGAATAGATCTTCTCTCTTAAAAGCCAGGCAACAGGGCTTCCCTGGTGGCGCAGTGGTTGAGAGTCCGCCTGCCAATGCAGGGGACGTGGCGGGTTCGTGCCCTGGTCCGGGAAGATCCCACATGCCGCGGAGCGGCTGGGCCCGTGAGCCATGGCTGCTGAGCCTGTGCGTCCAGAGCCTGTGCTCCGCAACAGGAGAGGCCACAGCAGTGAGAGGCCCGCATACCGCAAAAAAAAAAAAAAAAGCCAGGCAACATTATCAGATATGAAATTTTAAAATACTTTATTGAAGCATCTGGGAAGAAAGCAGATGTAAATGCCTTCATGCCTCAGAACTGTGCAGATTATCAGCCTTGGCTGGGGGGTCACACTTACGAGGAGAAAGGGGCATTTTCCCCTTCATAATTTACACAAAAGTGCCCTCACTAGCCAACCTGTGTATTTTCCAACTTTGTCTGCTACAAGATATGCTTTTTTCTATTTTGCATGAAAGATGAGCGTGAGCTAACAGCAGCCCTGCCTCACATGCCCTAAGTTACCTTACAAAAAAAATGGAAGAAGTATGTAAATAAATAAAACATACATGACATTCATAGCCAAAGAAATTTCTTCTGATCGCGGTCCTATGTGAAGTTTTAGGTGTTTACGTGAAATGATGCATAGCTGGCAGTCATCTCCCAAAAGAAGACAGTACCCTAGCTTGCCCACATTTGTTGGTTCAGCTCTTTCACTTAGTGTGTTAAAGACGGATGTAATAACATCCCAAGGGCCGTACAGTCTGAAGTACGATTGATTCTTAAGTGGCTGCTGGTGCCCCGTCAGCCTGCCACGGTGAGTGCTGGTTGTAGTAACTCGCAGGTTCTCCTTCTCTGGAGAAATGCCCTTGCCAAATAGCAACCCCTGCCCCCTGGCCCAGAGGATACCCCCACTCACTCCCTGGGGCCCACCTCAGCCAGGGACTGGCTGCCTTCGGGGGTACAAAAGGCTGCCCCCCACGTGCCTCAAGTAGGGGCCAACTCTGCAATGCAATGTGCTCTCCTGAGCCTCCTGGCGAGAGCAGAATGAAGCCAGCCTCCAGCCGAGACCACATTCTTACTTGCCTCCCCTCCTGCTACCCGCCCCCATCTCGCTTCTCTGGCTCCCCATCTCCTGAGACTAAGCCTCCGGGAAATCACCTCCATGAGGATCCCCACCTCAGGCTCTACTTGTATGGAACCTGACCTAAGACAGTAAATAATACTGTATTTTCTCTTTACTATTATTACTAACAGCATTATTACTAAGATGTATTACCCAAGTATCTCAGGCTTAAAAGGAATATTCAATTTCCTGAAATAGATGTCGAACTCAAATACGAATATACTGAAAATACTGAAAGTATGTACTAGTCATCTAATATCAAGAGAAAATCCACTGAATATTAAAAATACAAAAGTTACAGAACTGTAAATCAGTGTACAATTTTTTAAAATTTCTAAGTATCCTAAATGTTTTATTAATATAACAATAAAATGCTTAGAAATAGTCCAAGTATATTTGATTTTAAGAATTTTAAAAGGACTTACTTTAAGGCAGCTAACTCGCTGAATAAACTCTGGTTTTCCTTGAACATTCGCTCCTCATTTTTCTTGTTTTGTTCTTGGAGGTCTTTCACTTGATTATACAATTTTTCGTTTTCCTTTTTATACATGGAAAATTATGTTTTAGTTGAAAATCAGTAGTGCTTACATAAGTATATCTGCTTCTAAAAGATACATCCTTTAAACATTTTTAATAGCTTTTAAATTTCTTCAGTTTTTGAGTAAGCAAAATCTTTTTCAAACTCTTTGATTTGTCTCAGAAGAAAATCTGTTACCTGAAAACAATTCTTTCTAAAATGCTCAAAACGCTTACTTGAAAAAAAAGTTGCAAAAAAATTCCCAAAGCCAAAGAGCCTGTCAGTATAATGTACCGCATTTCACAGGAGTAAATGGGGGAGAGACTGCAGGAATAACCACATCCTGACTTCAGGCACCAGGGATGGAAAGGCCAATGGGACTGTTTGCACCTTCTTTTTTCCTATTTTTGGCCCGTCTTTCTGCTGTGAGGTAATTGGATGTATCCACGGTGGGTATCCATGTTTGTTTCTGGAACTTTCTGTGAGCAGGGAGTTAGAGACTGGGTGTTTGTGGAAGATCAGGACAGAGCAGAGCAGAGACTAGACCCAGTACAGCACCTGACTTGAGCTGAAGGGGGACTCAAACAGTGAGATCAGGGGGAGAAAGTACCCATCTGTGCTTAAATGCTCTGGCTTAGTAACCTCTTTAAAATCAAGAATCTGATGAAAACCACAGACCTTTGAGGATCTAATGAAAACTATGAACTGTCTCACCACGTCTGGCCTAGTGCCTGGCACACAGTCTGTGCTTGATTATCTGCAGAGTTAATGAAACTCAGAAATATACATACATACACAGACACATAAATTTTGTATTATCTTTGTGAGAGTGGGTGGTTGGCATACTCATAGGTCTGTGAAATCCTCCTTAAAACCCATGTCCTATACAGCAAGCTGAGCATGGCAGGAAGGGTTTTTGGACAATTCTCACTAACTCTATGGTGGGGTGTCCTGCAAAATCAGTACAATTTCATTTACAGCAAAAGCTGTAGTCTCTGATGTGGTGATGCTTTCTCTGGATGTCCCTGGAATGAAAATGCTGGTTATCGGTAGGCTGGATGCTTAGGCTATTGTTGTCACAAAAGAAAAAGGTAATGAGACAGAAGAAGAAGGGGAGGCAAGTTAAGAAAAAGGAGTGATGGGAAAGAAACTAAGACAAGTCTCATTCTGGGGATCACCAAATCTGCCCTGGCTGACTGTCAGGTCAACACCACCAACACTCCATCATCCCAGAGAACAAATGTATGGCTTCTATAGGACACACTCATTTTCTCCCATTTAATTCAATTGTTTTTCACTCTCAGGGCATTGGCAATTGATTTCAGATTTATATTTCTCAATATAATATCAAAACTAGCTAATATTATCTACTGAAAAAATTATAGAAAATTAAAGAAAAAGAGGACAGTTTCTAAGGAAATATGGCTATTACAATTAGTAACAGGCAACATGCAGTAACTGGTTACTGTGTGGAAGGCACGAAGTGGTTGATCTGTACTGTCTTATTTTAATTTCACAACCACCTTATGAGACAGGTACTATTATCCTCACTCCCACTTCACAGATGAGGAAACTGGCTGAGAGGTGAAATGATCTGCCTAAGGCTGCACAGCAGGTACTGAAGCAAAGTCTAAAACCAGATTTTTTGAATCCAGAGCCCATGCCCTTAACCACTCTAATTCTGCCCATGAGAAATGTACAGACTAGTCAAATTATTACTTCCCCGCATTGCCAGAATTCCCATTACCTGTTAAATGGACACAAATATTTTTAAATGCCTATTTTTATAATCAAAGAATCTCAAGACAAACTCACTATGTGCTGAAGAGCCATACCTGTTGATATCCTTGAAGAAGTGTCTCTTGTTCTTGTATTTCTTTTTGGATTTGCTTCAATTTTTCTTCAGTGACAGGATCAGCTGTTTCTCCAAAATGTAACCACCTTTGTTTTTTGTTTGATTCTTCAAAGCCACTTAACTTTGAGAACATGCAGGTATTGTTTTATTTGGAGAAGGAAATGATACAGTGAGCAGTGAGGGAGAATAACAGAAAATTCGAGGTATATAAACCTAAGACTGCCTTATAACCACAGTGGAATGATCATAACACCAACTACAGTTAAACCACTTCAGTGTGCTTCGTGCTGATAGTTCTGATGATGGAAGTAACTCAAAAATGCTACACAGTGTCACTTTCTGAATCTAGACCTTCCACAGCTTTCTTTCTGAAACTCTGTGTTCCGTGAAGGTCACAGTGAACCAAGGGATTTGTTTTCAGAAAGGACTGCTAACAAGAAAACTATCAAAATGAGACAATTTCAATTTCAATTTTCCCCCCCAGGGGTTCTATGTAGGCTCTTCTGTAAGGAGGCACTCTCATGAACCATGTTCATGTTTTATACAGCAAATATATCAAGTGAAGCAGCCCCAGGGACAAGCAAATGACAATGCATTTAGTGGGGAGTACCAGTTCTTTTTTAATTAAATAAAAGGAGAAGTAGGACAATGTGTCTAGTACCTTGGCTTGTAGAATATAATTGTCTTGATTCAGTCTGAAGAGTTCCTTTTCCTGTTGTCTCTTTAGTCCCTCCATCTTGTTTTCCAGCTCTCTCTCCTTTTCTGAGAATGTGACTTTAATTTGCTCAACCAGGGCTTGGGCACCCCTCCATTTTTCCTCTGCTTCCTGAACTCTTTTAAACATAATCAATTCTGTCTCCTTGTTCCCACCATGGTATCCTGAAGAATCCTTTAAAGGAAAAGCATTACTTCATTATGTAGAGTTAAAATATTAGGTTTGAACACAGGTGGTTAGGGGAAAAAAACCCACAAAGAATAAAAATGACACGGTTAACAATGTTCTACTGTATAAGAAGATCAATAAATTCTTGTGTGACAAGAATATCAGTCAACATAAAAGAAATTACATATATCTCATTATTTATAATTTAGTTTCAATATATAATTACAGAACATAAAAACATTATGAATATTATTTTGAAATTCAATACCTACATTCTGAACCTGAGCACAGGAATCTGCTTCTGTAGGGCCTTCAGACTTCTTAGGAGTAGCCAGGCAACTTTCCGTTTGGGGTGCTGCTTTACCCAAAGCTGCAGGCCTGATGAGTCTCGTTCCAGATAAGATTTCTGAAGATTGTAAGCAATGGATAAAAGCACCACAAATACAAACTAAGTTGAGTGTGTATTCAGCAGTTATGTAACAGTAAGTACTAATACAATGAGAACACTAAGACAAACGACGATCACGAAGCAGGCTGATGCCTGCAACGCATCTGTTTCACTGCACTCCGAACTCCTGCCCATAATCAACATTCTGCTCAATTTGACACAGAAGGGTAATGACACAAGATTCACGTCAAATGACAACTGGAGCTGAATAAACGTGAGGAGAATGCAGATTGGGATAATTTTAGGTTTTATTATTTTTCAATAATTATTCTGTCAAATGTTCACAGCTGATAAAAATATCTAAACAATGAATCAAAGAGCAGCTGATAACTTTATGAAGCATTTTACTTCAGATTAAATGTGCTTTCAGAGCACATTTTTTATAAGTAACGTATATCAAGATATAGTATCACTGGAATAATATAGATTACATGGAAACTTTATAACAAGTAGTTTAAATCTGATTAAAAAACAAAATGATAATACTGCTATAATACCCTGTTTATTAATTTAGAAAAAATGTGATTAATGTATATATATTCTGGTGAGATTTTCAGCTTTTAAAAGGTACCTCGTAAACCCTCAAACAGTGGAAATAATTCTAAGGCCAGTAAGTTATTCAGTTAATAATAAAAATAAACATTTAAGGGAAATACCTAGAAGAGGTCTTGAGGCCCATGTTCAATTATTACAGATTCTGAACTGCATACTGAGTAAACATTTATTTGATTGCTTTAGATGTCAATGAAGCATTTGAAATTTATATTTTTAATATAATTTTTTCAAGATGCTAACTTTTCAAATGCAGAGTTTACTTTTTCATTAAAGTGAAATACATGGTCATTAAAAGATTTGGAAAATACAGGAAAGTCAAAAGAAGAAACACGTCCCCAATAGTACCTCAGCCCGAGATTTCCTTCTAATCTTTTCTGGGCACGCAGGATTTTCCTTATAGAGTAATAATCATATTTAATTGGATTGTTTGATGTGGAAGGTTTTTCTCGAGAAATGTCTTAAAGTGTTCATAAAGGAACTGTTTGAATCACTGTAAAAGCAGGCACTAATCCTTCCAAGTCACTGGAGGTGCATCAACATGGCCAACGAATGGGGTGTGATTCTGCTAGCATTGCGATTCTCCCTAGGATGTGGTGGCCAAGAGTGGCAGGTGGTTCTTGCTCAAGCTGCAGTCAGCCAGTGCTTTTATACCACAATTCTCCCTTCCTGGATTCTTAATTTTGGTTTCTCTAAGTAATTATTTTCAATAATAGTACATGGACAGTATCTTTTCCCTTTATACCCGAAAGAAAATTTGCTTGGATATAAAATTCAAACGTGAAAAAACACTGCAGAATTTGGAACCCATGAACCCTTCTTGAAAAAACAATGGATTAAGAAAATTCAGTCAAATAAGAAACCAATCAAAATAATTCCAGAATGGAGAAGCGATGGACAAGGGACTGGTGAAAAGCATTCTGGCCCTTTCATAGCCAGAACCAAGACCCTCATTTAAAAGCTGAGGAGGGGCTTCCCTGGTGGCGCAGTGGTTGGGAGTCCGCCTGCCGATGCAGGGGACGCAGGTTCGTGCCCCGGTCCGGGAGGATGCCGCGTGCCGCGGAGCGGCTGGGCCCGTGAGCCACGGCCGCTGAGCCTGCGCTTCCGGAGCCTGTGCTCCGCAATGGGAGAGGCCACCGCAGTGAGAGGCCCGCGTACCGCAAAAAAAAAAAAAAAAAGCTGAGGAGAATTACAGTCGCTGGAGCGAATAAACTAAATATATCCTGAACAAGCAAAAATAAATCCAACAAAAATGGGTAGCAGGCATGTGACTGGGGGTTTTACTACCTCATATTTCATAGAAGGGAAAACAGATAATGTACAAAATGTAGGTAAAAACAACAACATGGTTTTGCCAACCTTTCAGAGGTTTCCACAGTCTATTTTCTTAAAGGGATCTTTTGAGATGTAGTATTTCTTAGGATGAAGTTTCTTTCTCGTCTTACAGATTTAAGTAAAGCTCAATCTAATATTTTATTTAAAAAGAACTTATGAAGTGTGACCTGTTCTTATAAAATGCTTTGTCTGTTTTTCCTGCCTGTCTCCTTCCTTCCAGCTCCCATCCCCGCTTCCTTCGACCTGGACAAGGACATACATACAAGAAGCATGGAAAGAGGCTCACCCAGTGTGACCTCAGTTGTTCCTGGCTAATTATTGCTTTCTTTTTACTTCTCTGTGTTTTTTAAATTTAAAGAATGAGCAATTATTCCTTCTGTGACAGTAAACATATCAGTCTAAAGATAAAAATATAAGAGGCAATAGCCCAAGAAAATTAATTTAGAATAAAAAGGAAAACTGCCACGTGCAGACACCACTAGCTGCCAATCTCCTTTTCCTCCCTAATAACAGAAACCTAATTTTGCCCTGGGCAGCAGTGTGCCAGTTAAAATCACCCATCCCCCTGGACTCCATGCAACTGGGGAGAGGGGTGGGAAGGAAACACAGGATCAAAGTTCTGGCCAATAAGATGAAAGCAAAAGTTTCCTACATGGCACTTCCAAGAAAGTGACTACTTTTCTGATTAAGAAGCTGCTGAGTTAACAGGCAGGGATCTTTTACCTTTCACCTCTCCTCCTGACAGGCCTGGAGGTTGTGTAGCCATCTTGTGACAAGGAAGACAAAAATCACCGACTAAGGATTTTGCACCAGGAAAGAAGGGTCCTTGCACAGTTGCACCAGCTATGAAGTGACGAGCCCTGGTTTCTTGGTTACGTGAAAAAAAAGAAGCCTTCTAACTGCGTAAGCCCCAGTCATTGGGCTTCTTCTTCATCATACCTAATGTGGATCCCAAGCACAGTCTCTAGACTTTCTGGACACTCATCTTTGCCTCAGGGTCTGCTTCTTGAAGACCCAAGCTGTGACAAGTAACAACCACCCCAAAGGAATTCCAGTTCTTTGGAAATGAAACTAAAGTCACTCGGGGAAATTTTCCAATAAAAAGACAGAGATTAAAAAATCATATTTAATGGATAGTCTAATGAGAAAAAGTAGCTCAGTAGAAAAATAGACAGTCACAGTTTACCATTGTACTTTAATATGAATTTTACTGATGTGTTTTTTTTATTTCGGTAGTCACAAGCACTATGAAATTGTGAAATAGGGAAAATATCCATAAAAATATTACTTTAATCTATCAACCTCTATACCAACCCCCTCGTTTCCTTCCCACCCCATGACATTACTTCTCTTCACTCTCAGTAATTTCCATACACGCCCAGGAGATCCTTTCAACCCCTGTATATACGTGCCTCTCCGCCCCAGCTGCTCTCTCCCACTGGCGCTCTAGATCTTTTTCTATCACCAGTAATGCATTTACTCTCCATCAATCCTTCCTCCCACCTGGATTCCCACCATCCTTGGGACCCCCTGGGACTCACTTTGTGGTCCTGCCTGTGTCATGCTGTATCACCCCCCCGACGTCTTTTCTTCCTTCACGACTCAACTTACATTCCACATACATTGGTCTCTCCCTTCTTGCTCCTCTCTCAGTTCACTGTACTCATTTGGCAAAAGCCACGCCTCTTGATAACCCCAACTATACAACTACCCAACACCTGCAATCGTGCAGTAGAATGTGGCTGTGCACACACATATACAAATACACACACACCCTGCCTGGTCTCAACTTACACGCGTGGTCACTAACTGCACGCCGACGCTTTCTGCTGCAGTCTAACCCTCCAGGATTGCCTTTTCACATCTTCCCTCCTCCAACACCCCTGCCCCAACTTCACTGCCACCTCATCACATTGTACTTTACTTCTCAGAGTAAATGGAAGCAACCTCTCACCACTTCTACCCACCCACCAGTCTGCACCCACATCTCCCCCCTTCCTATCGGCTTGCCCACAGGCGAACCGTCCACGGTCCTCTCTGAAGCCAACTCTTCCCATGTGCACTGGATCCCAAGACAGCTCCTCTACTCAAGGACACTGCTCTAGCAATTCTCCCCTCCATCATGCATTTCTGCCTGTCCACTGCATCTTTCCAAAGTGCATAAACATACTATTATTCATTCACAACTATTATTTCTCCCATTAAAACAAAACAAAGCAAAATAAAAGGCTTCTCCTAACTCCACTTCCATGCCAGCTACTGCCCCATTTTTTTCTTCCTACCTTTTACATGCTTTTCTCCAGGGGCATCTAGAGCTCGAAGTATCCAACTCCACTCCTCCTATTCTCACTCAGCTTGCCTTTCACAGCCACATATCCACAGAAACTGCTTGTCCAATACTGATGGCTTCCTTTCTGCTAAACCCAAAGGCCAGCTGTCAGTCCCCATCTCTCTTTATCCCTCAGCAGCAACTGATAGAGCAGATCAATTCTCCTTTACACACTGTCTTCACCTGGCTTTCAGGACCCCGCATACTCAGGTTTCCTGCAACCTTGCTCTGTCTTCTTTGCAGGCGACTCCTCTTCCGCCTGACCTCTTAAGGTTAGCATGCCCAGGGGTCAGGCCCTGCCTCCTTTTTCTCTAGATATGCTCTCTTGATAATCTTCATCAGTTGCAGAGAACATTATGCTTAGTGAAGTTAAATCAGACTGAGAAAGACAAATACTATATAAAACTTCTATGTGGAACCTAAAAAATAATACAAACGAATGTACATACAAAACAGAAAGACTCACAGACATAGACAACAAACTCGTCGTTACCAAGGGGAGAGAGGGGTGGGAGGGACAAACTACAAGTGTGGGATCAACAGACACAAACTACTACACATAGAATTGATAAGCAACAAGTATTCACTGTACAGCAAAGAGAATTATACCCAATATCCTGTAATCACCTATAATGGAATATAATCTGCAAAAAAAAATTTCACTATGCTGTACATCTGAAACTAACACAATATTGTAAATCAACTATACTTCAATTAAAAAAACCCAGACAAACATGGCTTCAAAAATATTCATCTTTAACGTCTGAAACCTACAGTCCACACCACCCTCTTAACTCTACACTTTTCTACCTAACTGCCTCCTTGTTTTCTCTACTTGTGTGTAGAACAGACACCTCAAAACTATCACCTCGACAGCTGAACTCTTGGTCTTCTCTCCACCCCCAGATCTACTCCCCCTCAGCCTTCCCCATCCCAGCGAGAGAGTAACTTCATTCTCCCAGTTGCCATCATCCTCGATTCCTCTCTCACAACCCCAAACCGATCTTTTAGGCTCTTGGTTCTGTCTTCTAAATATACCCTTACCCAACCGCTTCTCATCACCACCACTGCTGCCACACTGGTTCCAGCCCCATCACTTCTAGCCTGCACTCCTAACATCACCTTCTAACTGGGCTCTGAGCTTCTTCCTGTGTCCTCTACAGTGTGTGTATATGTTTGTATGTATATGGTCTATAAGGTATCAGCCAAAGAAATCTGTCTAAAGGATAATTAGATGAATCACTCTCATGCTCAAAACTTTTCATTGGCTCATGCTTTCACACTAAGAGTGAAAGCCTAAGTCTTTAAAATGCCCTAGAAAAGCCTACATGTGCCTCTCCCTTGACTCTCCAGTCTCATCTCCTACTCTCTCTGCCCATGCCGTATGGGGTTCCATGCTGTTCCCTGAACATGCCAGGCATCACTCCCTACTTCTGGACTTTTGTACTATTTAGTCATTTCATTTTTCTGGAATACGCTTCCCCCAGCTATCCACACGGCCAATTCCTTTGCCTCCTCCAAGTCTTTGTTCAAATGGCTCTCTCAAGGAGGCCTACTCTATCTTATTGAAAACTGTGACCTCCCCCACTGACGTTCTTGCTCTACCTTTAGTTTTCCTTAGCATATAACCTCATTTACTGATTTACTATGCATATTGCTAAAAGTCTATCTCTCCTCATCAGATGAAAGTTCCACAAAATGAGGGAGGGGAGATATCTTTGCCTACTTTGTTTACCAATGTATCTCAAGGGCCTCTAATATTGCCTGGACCAAGGTCGGTGCTCAAAAAATATTTGTTATGTGAATGGATCTGGATAAAGCAAACTTCAAAAATGTTGGTGGTTAGTTTATCTAAAATACATATAATAGAGTAAATAATATTAAAAACAAAATTTCATTTTCTTGATCCCGAAAGTACAGAATGAATACTCCTAAAACATTAATGTAAAATTTTCACACTCCTCTTGATGATTCTAAAATTTGGGAAATGTTCCAGGTGTTTTTCCTTAACATTAAGCACTAGATCCAATGGGCAGTTAATTATTAATAACAATGAGTAGATGACAACATCACAAGCAGATGTCCCACAGAAACGAGAAAATAAGAGAACACAAGAGACTTCTTAGGAAAAGGGGTCAGAGGTCCGTAGGTTAAGAACAGGAGGAAAGGAAGCTTGCATTAAGCCAACAATCATATTCCTGTCTCTCCAGAATAGCCATCCCCCACTGCTGTTCTCCTGCACTCTCATACAGATCAGCCCTAGCCTTTCCATCTTACACACACAGATCGCTGCAGTGAAGACACACCAAAACAGACAGAAGAAGAGTCTTTAATGCTGAAAGAATTTTAAATATAGACAAAGTGGTCCTGGAATTGACAGTAGTAGGGAAAGGCACTTCCCTACTTTTTAAGCTAGAAGTGAATTTTCCAGTGAGGTTAGTTCTCCTCCGACAACTATCACCAGAAAACAAAGATGGAATTGGTAACCTATTTGATTTAATCACAAAGAAAAGAACAAAATGCTTCTGGCTCTACTGCTCTCCTTTCCCCACTGGAGTCTTAAGGCAACAGAAATGTTGGTTTGACTTGAGCATTTCTATTTCTTTTACTAGCTGCATGGGCTTCTAAGAGGAAAATTACCCTTTCCTTCTGCCAATATAGCGATAAGCAACTACATTAGGAAATAACTAACAGAGACACTGAGTATAAAAGTATGCATTCTTTGATCTATAAAACATCCTTACTCTCCAAGTCTATACTGAACTAATACCCAGACGGTTGACCCTCATTTATATGTTGCCATTTGCATTCTGAATTCATAGCTCTTCTCTGGCAAATATTTTGGATATTACAAAGCCAACCAGATGAGGAGGGGTTTGACTCTCCTATTTTATATTCACTTCCCATACTTTCTGGGTCTCGTTCAGGAAAACCTAGAACTTATGATGAAAAACCTCCTGAACTCAATTGAATTGAATCTTTCAAAGATGGAATGCAGTACCTTATGAATAATTTTTTTCTATGAATAAGGGAAGTTCATGGAAGGAGGAAACAGGGAAAGTAGAGAACAAAGAAAATAAAATGATACACTATATGTACAGAATTCTATCATGAAAAGAGTATATGATTACCTTTTTTCCTAGCCTGATTTGAGGTAGGAATGGATCTCAAGCTTTTGCTCTTCATAATGTCCTTTGAAGTTTTCTTTTCAAGATTAGAAAATGTCTTGAAGGGTGAACTGGGTTTGCCATACCCTGAGCTCCGAACTGATGCATATAATCCACTCTGGGGTTTTCTTTTAAATAAAGGAGGTGCACTTCTGGCCTTCTTGTATGGTAGCTGTTTACCAATTCCAGCCCCTTCTTCTCCAGAACTGAGTTGAGATCTAAAAGTCTGCATACAAGTACAAGCTCTTTAGTACTTAAACTTCGACTACAGTTGCAAATAAGATTTAACAGATAGCAAAACCATACTGATTACTAAAGAACATAGTTCGTAGAAGGCAAATCATTATATTAAAGTTCTCTAATTCATCTGAATTTTAGTATTTGGAAGCACATCTTCAAAGTCAGGAGTAAGACAAAGCAAAATAATAAAACAAAATAAGCTTGCCAGAAAGCAAGACATGTAATTACTAGAGTCAACATGGAGGAGAGCAGGGAAGAACATGTTTTGAAATGACAAAAGTCTTAGCTTCTTTTTTCTCCAGATTTCTCAAAGGTAAAAATTTATTAGTACCCTGCCTTATTCTATTGATACAAGGAGATAATTTATGGTAAACACATAACTCAGAACTGTAAAATAAAAATGGAATACTGTGGTCATGGAGCCTATATAATCAGAATAAATCAAGAACAGAGAAAAAAGGAACAATGAAATATAAGTTTCTAAAGAGCTGCTAATAGCATTTATAGGAAATGTCAACTTACCTACTTTTGCAGAACACAAACTACTAGAAAGATTGAAAAGCACTAGAATGACGAATACACTTTATTTTCTTATGTTACTCAAACTCTGGACTACCTTTACTAAAAAAATGAAAAATATAAAGAACGGCTTCAAGAAGAAAGCTAATGCTACGGTGCTATTTTTAAATTTGGGGACTACAGGGTGTTGTTATAGACTGCTCACAGATATCCAGGATCTACGTGGAGGTTAGAATGTAACCAATCCCACTAGCTTAAGAAGTACATACTTATCAATAGTATTTGTATAACTTCATTTATCAATATGTCAAATCAATGTGAATTATAAAAACTTACCTTATTTATTTTGTCACCCTGAGGTAATAATGAAGGACCAACAGATATTTTTTTCTTCAAAATATCAAGGTACATTTTATCTATTTGTTCTTCCACAGCATTTACTCTTGGATGGTTAGTTTCTGTACCTTCATTTGTTGCCTTTTCTAAAACTACATTCTCTTCATTTCTGTCCAAAAATTGGTTCACAGTTTGTGGTTCTTGAGACATAACATTTTGGTTCATATTAAGGGGTAAAGGTCTAACAAATTCAGATTCTTTATTCTCAGCCAGTTTCTTATAGCTATAAAACAAAACAGGACACAGAGAATGAACCCTATATAACTCCTCCAATATCAGTTTTATTAATATACACATACACGTGACACATATAAAATACATTTACATGATTAATATATGAGTATTAAATATATCTAATATTTGTAACTTCAAATTAGGTCATTAATGTTAAATATATTATTTATAATTCTGGTTAACAGAGTATACTCACATAGCATCACATAATTGTTTTAAATTTCAGGTGATAATTGTAATGCAGTATAATATGCAGGACTTCATGGTTGACTCTGAGACCTACTTCAAAGGAAAGCCAAACCAAACAAGACTGAGATTGCTTTTGTCTAAGAAAAATTTAAAAATGAATTTCTAAGTGGCCTTTTTGTAATATATCTTTTATCTATAGTATCTCATAAAGTCAACATGCATTTGAAGCAGGAAAAACATTTTACACATTTCTAGAAGAAACCAAGTAACCATAATTTACGTCAATGAGCCATAAAATATAAATATTAAAATGCATAATTTCATCACAGTATAGGAAAATTTTTAAGTAAAACAAGAAAAATCACTAGGATTTTGAAATAAAATCATCTCTGTGGTTTAAAACACTTAAATGCAATGTCACATTTCAGACCATTAGATTTTCAAAATATGGAAACTGTCCCTTAAGGATATGTTATAAATGTGGTTAAATATCAGCATATTATGGGAGCTCCCAAAATACGGATATTGTCATTGTCAAATTACTAAATCATGGTCAATTAGGTCATTTAATTTTGTAATTTATAAAATAAGATTAAAGGAAAGTTTAAGAAGCTACCATTTTCATATAAGATAGATTGGCTTCTTGATAATTGTTAGAAATAATAGAAGTAGCTGGAATCATCAGAAAATATAATAGTTCTTTCCTTCTTAATGGTAGCAGAACCTGGCTAGCTGCTCATCAAAACTGTTCCCTGTTCTTGCTGTGAACCAACTAAACTACATTTCCTCAACGCCTTCAATCTAGATGGGGCCGTTCACTAGTTCTGGCCTTTAGAATGTGAGTGCTATGGCGACAAGAACGTAAAATATAAGTCAGTGGCTTAGTGCTTGGGTTTTGGGTGGCAAGGAAACTGAAAGTAGAGGCTGGAGAGGTGACAACCCATGTTTTATAGCGACAAAACATTTGCTAAACTGTCACCTATAACAGTTTATAAGGCAGACCACATGGCTACCGAGTGTGGGGTACAAAGGAAATGGTAGGAAAGAACAGGCAGTTTTTAGGTGCTAGCTACTACTGGCTACTTTTGACAAGATATTATGAGAAAAAGATGAGCTCAAGATAGAATGGGCTGTTTTTTTAAGAAGAAATCAAAGGAAACAGAGTCTAGAAACTCAGGGCCTCTTAGGTTCACTCTCTGTGTCTGAACTCAAACAATAAGATTCACCACTGAAAAATGCTATGAAAAAGCAAGACATCATGGGACTTCGTGGTTGAAAAGAATGACTCAGTCCCTTGGCAAATATCACATTATAAGTGTCATCTTCAAACACAAGGTTATTGTTCCTAATAATATCCAGACAGCTGCAATTAAATTGAGAGAGAAAAAACAAAACAAAAGAACAAGGAAGCAAAGACATAAAGCAGATTTAAAACCTTTGTGTAGCAAAGAGTGTTTAGTGTAGTTGCTGGCACATGGGACTAACCGGAACCAAATAGATCAGAAGCCTAATAAACTTTCTGAAGTAACTAATTACAAAGAAACCACAACCCTACTATTAAAAAAAAAAAAAAAGACTAGAGACTTGTTTGGGAGCCTTAAAACCACCTGTAGGCAGAAAGTGGACGGAGAAACCAGTGCATCTTCCAAGATGGGAATAGCTTCCTCCCCTGAAACCCCCTTCAGTTGAAGCCAATGGTGATGAAATACAAGACAAATCCTTCAAGAATTGGAACCAGGAGCTATACGGAACCATATATATACATATATATATATATATATACCTACCTACATACATACACACACACACACACACACACACACACCCTATATATATATATATATATATATATATGGTAGTTTCTCCTTAAGAGCAGAACAATGGCATAATTAAGGAAAATTCCCATCTTCAAGGTAGGGGGTCCTTACAAGGTTTTTCACTGGATTTCAAAGTTGCATTACTGATGGCTGTATTTTCTTCATACTTTTCCTTTCTGAATGAGAAGGGTGTGGGTAATGAAGTATGTAACTTGTCTCTTTAATTCATTGATTAGTAGACAATGAGGAGCTATATTCAAACCTGATAAAGAGAACTGTGCTTCACCTGGAAATCCTGGCCTTTCAGATGGACAGAGTCCTGAATGGGACTTGAGCTGTTTGCTTTGAGGAGGGGCTGAGTAGGTCTTTGCATTCATAAGAGTAGGATGGATATTTGGCAATTAAAAGAGAAGATTCTTGTGGAGACTAGCTAGATGCCTACCAAATGCATTTAACTTTTCTTTCTGGGCACACAAGCAAACCATATTTCCCAGCCCTCTTGGACTCTGTTAGCTAGATGTGCTGGTTCTTACCGATAGAAGGTGGACTGAAGTGATGTAACATTTCTGTGTTGAGGCAGTTAAAAGGAATTATGCTAAACCATCTTTTTTTCTCTCCTTAGCAACTGTTTAGATGAGGCCATGAGAACCTTGAAACTGTGTGTTGATGACAGAAGCAGCCTGGGTCCCTAAATGACCATGTGGAGCAGAGTCCCACCTCAACTCCACTGAGACACATGGAATTATGATGCGAGCAAGAAATACATTTTTGATGATGTTAAACTACTAAAATTTCAAGGATATTTTTGTTACAGCAGCTAGAATTCCTTATCCTAATTTACTAAAAAGTTTTTTGATATGTGTACTAAAGTTTATACTACTGACATTTCTATAATTATTGTTATGCCTTTAATGTAAGTACACCTGGCTCTCAGCTTTTAAAACACAATGTGAAAATCCTTATTTAGAACTCACATTATTAAAATGGTGCTACGTACGCCAACAAAGACACAGGATGTGTGAAAAATCTCTTCAGTAACACTAGCACAGCCCCAAACAGCAATGGTAAGTAAGCATAACTGCGCTTTAAAAATACTAACTAGCACTGCAGACCAGTGGAAGAATACTAGGCTTAGTATTCAAGTCGACGGGGTTTAGTGTAAGCTACGCCGCATCATTTTCTCTCAATTAGCACCAAGGGAGGAACAAGGCCAAGAAATCACTGCAAGTGGATTTACAGGATGAGGATGGGGTTCAAGGGAGGCTCAAAAAGTTGTCTGTTGATAACACAAATGAACAAATGAATACATGCATGGATGACAGGCTTTTCACAGAAATATTTCATGGAGATCAAAGACCTGACAATCCAAGTGCATTCCTGGGTTATGGCCACATGATCTTGAACAATTTACTTAACCTCTTTAAGCTCAGTTTCTTATCTATGAAATGGGGATAATAATGGAAGAGACCTCATAGAGCTGCTTTAAGATTAAATAAAATCTAGTATGTAAAGAACTCTGCACAGTACCTGGCCCACGGTAAGCATGTGATTAAAATGCTAGCTGTCATCATCATCATCATCGTCGTCATTACTGGCTCCTGTGAGAGCTCCACCACTAAGTTGGTTTACCTCAGTTTCATCGATAAAGATGCCTGACCTACTTATTCTGAGGATCTCATGAGATAACGGGTGTGACACTCTAAGTGCTTCACAAATGCAAAGTGCAGCCTTACGACGAGGCTACTGTGATAATGCTTCTCTGTGTTGGTGAATGACAGCCATGTCCCACAAGCTGTCATTAAAATGTACCAGAGCTGGAACATTTTCATGAAGCCCATTTTTCTTGTGATCCAAGAACTCACCCTGAAAGACAACAGCTGGTCTGTGACTAAGTGTAAAACTAACTGGCTTATAAAGAAGTGAATGGATGACTCAGCACAGAATAAAATTAATGTTCCCTCTCAGCATTCAAATCAACTGTCCCTGAGCTATTCAGAGCTGAAGGGATTTTATTTTTCAGTGGAAAGCCTTAAGACTACCTACCTAGTGGCAGCAACTTTTTAGTAGCATTTATTTTTAAATTTTACCATGAGAAGAATTTTGATAAACTAATTGAGTAAGACTAATATGAAAAAAAAAACAGGAGTGACTCACAGGTAGACACATACCAGCTACACGTTAATCATTCATTAGGAATGGTTTTGTAGAACAAATGATTCTAAAAGTTCCCAGTGACAAAACAATAAACAAACAACCTGTTCAATCCATTCCAAAAAAGTCATACCTGAGAGGTTGTAAATCGAAACCACTGACCCCAAAGGAATCTATTCTGATGGGCTTCATCAGCTCCTCTACTGTGGGCAGATCTGAGAGGGGAGAAAAGTTAAAACAGCAACCAAAAATCTTATGTAAATTGCTTAACTGAGTGTCTAATACCACCAAAATCACATTTTCTCTGACTGACGTAGTTAACAGAACAGCACATACAATAATCCCAGTTTCCCCCTATAAGAAAATCTTTGATATTTATATTTGAAATATATATTTACATATTTTAACTCTCTCTCTCTTTCTATATATATATATATATATACGTACACACATCAAATATATGTGTATGGGTGTATCCACAAATACACACACACATACACACGTTAATTATATATTTAGTTGATCCCAAAATACTGTTCTCTATTTAAAAAGTAACTTTAGTATATGTTCATGGAAAAGTGTAAAAAATGTGAAAATACACAACTGATTTCTTAATTCGGTCAAGGCATATTAGAGGAGGAACTGAAGTTTCATCCTATGTTCAGCTCTAACTTTATAGCTAAACCAGTGATTCCCAGATTTAAACAAACGCTTTAAATTCAGATACTGAGAAACAATCACTAGAGCAAACTGCATTTAAATTATACCACACTGGAAACTGTCCAGAGAGCGTCTCAAACAAAGAAGCTTTTACCAGATTCTGTGGTAGAGATGTTTTTAGAGGACCCTTCATTTTCTTGAGGATGATCTTTTGCTGAGTTCTTGGTATTTTCCACTGCATTACTCTCAGGTCTTTGTTCATCTGCATCTCCCAAAGAATGGGCAATATGACAATAAGCCTGATGTAGTGCTTCAATGTCACTACTGCTCTGTCCATAAGAAACACCTGTTGAATTAAATGTAGTCTCTAGTATATTCACACAAATACCTAAGAAATATGGAACACTAACATTGTCCCTTAATCTATTAGGAATGGTGTACAAGCCTATAGGACAATACTGACGTGATCAAAATAGAGTGAAATACAAACCTGGGTCATGCGTGGCCACAGCCTACCAGCATGAATCACAGCAGGCTCAGGAACTCTTGTAGCGGGCTGAGATGTGTCCTGACGTGCTAACTGTAAAATACGACTCTACTAGTTATCGTCTCTTCCTACTACCCTTAATCGACCTCTCTGCATTGGATAAAACTATTCCTAAATTTCTCAAATTGACACAATTTTTCAAGGATTCTGTCTCTCTTCTCTCTCTCTCTGCCTCATGGGGCCACCAAGCGTCTTGTACTCTGCATTTCTTCAACTGAAATTCAATCCTCTAGCTTTGCAAACCAATATGTTCCTACAGCCTGCTAAAGCTGCTATAATAGAAAGTGATTTCCTAGTAGCCAAACCCAGCCTTTAATTTTCTTCAACTTTTAAAAATTTTCTTCACCCTGTGAGACGTGTGACCCTGCCATTTTCCTGGGGACTGTTTCCTCTGCATAGCGCCTTCTTGTTCTTCCCACTGCTCTGATGGCTGCTTTTCCATCTTGTATGGTAAATGACTCATCTCAGGGCTCCTCCATCTCTTTTTAAAACCTCTCTTTTTTTCTGGGGGGTGCGGTGGTAGTGGAGTGGATAACTTCATCAAGACCCTTCACTTAATAACTGCCCATGTGCACGTGACTCCCAAATCTATGTCTTTTGTCTTTATCTCTTTTTTGAACATTAAACTTCCTGACAAGGAGACTGTTCTATAAGCAAATCATATCTAATACATCCTCGAGTGAATTAATTATATTCCCCAACAACATCTGTTCTGCTACTAGTACCTGCTATTTTGGCTGTGGTATGATCAGTCACCCAGTCATCCAAAATAGGAGACGTGATGTCACTGTTCACTCTTCCTTCCCTATTAACCTCCTCCTCTTCCCACCAACTGATGAATACACTCTAGGGGAAATAATTCAAAGGATCTAATGACAACAATGATCTAAGACTTTTATGAGTATTTTCTTACTAATTTTGTACTCTTCACTACTAACAGTGGAATTTTCAAAATTAGAGAAAAGAAAAAAGTGCTATAGAAGAGTGGAAAAAACAAAAAGAGAGAAATATGGTGACCAGTCTCCTTTTCTCTTGATACCCATGAACTAATCAATTAATGCCTAAAAATATTTACAAGAGCATATACAGCCTCCTCTTCCTCTATATGATGTGTAAGTTGCATAGTATAAAATTCTGAGGAACTATTTTCAACTCTAAACATAAGAGGGAGCCAAGTGCCACATATGATTGTGTAAGAATGCCTCACAATGGGATATCTTTCTAGCTACTGCTTCAGGTCACCACTGTTATTTGGAGCATGCCCAATAAAGGAATAGATTTGATTAAATACATTAAAAACAAAAAAGTGGAGGATACCGTGAGATCAGAATCACTGACAGTTTTAGCAGCAGGGATATTTCAGTAGGACTTGAGGAAAAAGATCTTGCCTGCTAAGCTAAGCCTAATGGTCCCCAACCCCCGGGCCACGCCATGCATGGCCTGTTAGGAACCGGGACACACAGCAGGAGGTGAGCGGCAGGTGGGTGAGTGAAGTTTCATCTGTATTTACAGCCGCTTCCCATCGCTGGCATTACTGCCTGAGCTCCACCTCCTGTCAGATCAGCGGCGACATTAGCTGTCCACTACCGGACAGCAACCAAAATGAGATTACAGAGTAGGCTGGACGTAAGCAACACACTTTGGGTGTCACTGTCTACCATCACCCCCAGATGGGACCATCTAGTTGCAGGAAAACAAGGTCAGGGCTCCCACTGATTCTGCATTATGATGAGTTGTATAATTATTTCATTATATACTATAATGTAATAATAATAGAAATAAAGTGCACAACAAATGTAATGTGTTTGAATCATCCCGAAACCATACTCCCCCGCCCCCCGCCTATGGAAAAACTATCTTCCCTGAAACCGGTCCCTGGTTCCAAAAAGGTCGGGGACCGCTGCCCTAAACCACCTGTCAGATTCAGAGTAGCATGACTGAGGGAGAGAATGAATTTTTATGAAGAAAGGGAAAAGGCACAAGGTGTTTTGTCTCCTCTACAGAAATACCAGGATGCTTAATTATCTTCAGAGTATGTATAAAAGAAATGATCCCAGTGGCAAATCGCACAGCAGCACTGAATGCTCATACCAAATTTAACACGTGTGAGGTGTCAGAAAGAAGAGGCTCTGGCTTAAAGCAACAGCTGAGCAAACACGCAGAAAAGCAACGACCTAAAAGTTAGAAATCAGAAATGGAAGATCGAGTGGTATTATGGGCTGCTCAGAAAACAGAGCAAGGGAAAGGCACTTTTCTCCTAATTTGAGTCATTAACCCAACTGACGTTAAAAATAATTCCAGGGTCATATATGTTAACTTTTTTCATGCATTTTATAGAGAAAAGGGCTGACTTCTCTGCATGTATTTTATATATCACCACAAGTCAAAAACGCCCTATTTTTTTCCACTTTAGGAGGTTGAAAAGGGTCAAATCCTACTGGGCAGAGGCAAGGGTCCCGTTGTGGAGCCACACTGTCCTCCTGTGACTGCTCTGGTCATGCAGCCACAGCACAAAATGGTACCTGCCCTTGAGACAAATGAAAACAAGCAAAAGGCTAGATCTGGCCCTCATTTTACAGTTACCAACCATTTTAAGAAAATAAAGCACAAGTTTCATGAATAGTATTATCAAAAAAGAGCTAATCTTTGACAACATATTACCTAAACGGAGCCTGCTTAATACTGGAAGACACCTGGTAAACAAAAAACAAGCCACTGATCTTTTCAGTTTTTAAACCAAGTTCAGGTGCTGATTTGAAAATTTTCAAGTGTATTTTTTGAAATGATAGGTAAATTCAATACCTCACAGCCAAAAGGAATTTATACTCTATGCCTTCAGGTTCTTTATTATAATTTGTACTCTTAACAGAGTGTTGATATAAATAATAATGATGAGAACCACACAGTTGCCACTGCTTGTTGAATCTTAACAATATACTAGGCACTATATATTAACTCAGTTGATCATCACAAGAGCTCATTTTAAAGAAGAGAAAACAGGCTTAGAGGCATTAATTGTCCAGTGTCATGCAGCTGGTAACTGGCAAGGCTGGGAATATGAATCCAAGGCCACAAGACAATAAGATTATTCTTACACTCTTCTAGTAATTGACTTACCAAATTATTTCAGTCAAGAACATTTAAGAAATAAGACCATGAAAATTTAGCTTTATATAACTGACCTGGATCATCTTAATAGAATTTTTGCTTCCAGCAATACATTTTTTATTTCTGAGTTTTTCTTATAACCTACAGCAGCGGTTTTCATACTGAGTTTTACAAAACAGTTTTCAGAGAAAATCACGGGTTCCACAGACATCTGACTGAAATTTTATTTTAAAACACAAAAACTGTAATAAAAAATAATCTGCACACTCAAATGTACCATTTATGTAACTGTAAAGAGCATCAGAGTGATAACCTCTTGCCTCTGGCTTTGTTTTCATGTGTATCTTAGAATAAAGCTTCTCTGGCCATCCTGTACATAAAAGAACCCTCTACTATGCATCACTGATTAGAAAAGCTGTAGCTCTACACTGGTCTTTTAAAAGAATCCATATCTGCTTACTGAAAGAAGTGCAAGTGGATTGACCATCACAGCACATATGTGACAAGTACTTAAATAAAAACAGCAGTAAGAATGAGAAACATGTGCTCAGCACATGCTTTCAGCATGGCGGAATATTCACTTGGGTAGTAACAAGTAAATGAGTAACATGTCTTGATGGAAAAATTCTGTTCTAATTTTTTTTACGTTTTAAAATGGAAGTGGATGAAACAAGATAGTGGTGACTCTTGGAACGGCACTGACTAGAAATAAAAGATCTGAGTGGACTTTGTGGTTTTGATCATGTTTGGTTTTCTCATCTGGTTGCTGGTTACATGGATGTGTTCAGTATTTGAAAATTCATCAAGCTATGATGATAGGTGAATTATTATACAAGTATATTATACTTCCATAGAAAAGTAGAAAAAAAATAAGAAATAAAATAAAAATAAAATGCAAGCAGATGTTCAGAGTTGGTTAGTGATTTATCATTTCTATTGTTCTTTTTTTCCAAGTGTCTGGGTTGGTTTAGTTGACCATACTGGTCAACTGAGACTTGCAAAAAAGCAAGTTGAAAAGTTCCCATTTGCACTTGTTTATCTGGTATACCAAGAAAACGTTCATATTATACAACAAAAACAAAATATACAAACATATTGGAAGTCTGATGATATAAGAATGTAACAAATATCTAGAACTTTTAATTTTAAGAATTTCAAAGGACCATTACTACTCTCACTAACTTTATAAGTAAATGTCACATATGTAAACATTTATATTTATACTGATAAAATACATTTTTTATCTATATAGAGGTACTACCTAAGATTCCATTTAGAGGTAAGAGTTCTACTGCTTTAAAAAAAGTTTGAAAAGGCACTATCTTAAAGGTCTTTACAACCTTTAGTCAAGTCTAGATGGTCCTAGACATTTCAGAATTTTAGGATGTGATCTAGCTTTTGCCTACACAGAGGGAACTATGGAAATGCACAAGACCGAAGTCTCAATTCTCTGATGCATGGCAAATTTAATGGAACACTCGGGGGGGTGGGGTACAGAAAATGAGTCAATATTCATCTACAGTACTATACTTTGTAACAACAGCATTCATTCATTTATTAACAAGTATATATCTTAAAACACACTTTACTCAGCCTACTAGCATTATGTGTCACAATTAGCAAGTTCAGATTATTTAAGTTGTTAAATATAGTAGCAAATATGAGACTGAAAATTTTATTGTTGACACAGTCCACCAAAACTGAATCAAGAATAAATAGATAATTTGATCAGACCAATCACTAGAACTGAAATAAAATTTGTAATAAAAAAACTCCCAGGCTTCCCTGGTGGCACAGTGGTTGAGAGTCCACCTGCTGATGCAGGGGACATAGGTTTGTGCCCCGGTCCGGGAAGATCCCACAGGCCACGGAGCGGCTGGGCCCGTGAGACATGGCCACTGAGCCTGCGCGTCTGGAGCCTGTGCTCCACAACAGGAGAGGCCACAACAGTGAGAGGCCCATGTACTGCAAAAATAAAAACAAACAAAAAACCAAACCAAAACAAAAAAACTCCCTGCAAACAAAAGTCCAGGACTGGATGCCTTCACTAGGGAATTCTACCAAACATACAAAAAAGAACTTATACTGATCCTTCTCAAGATCTTCTAAAAGACTGAAGAGGAGGAAACACTCCCATAGTCATTCTATGATGCCACCATCACTGATTCCAAAACCAGACAAAGACACTACCAAAAAGGAAAATTAGAGGCCAGTATCTTTGATGAACATAGATGCGAAAATCCTCAACAAAATATTAGCAAACCGAATCCAACAATACATAAAAAGAATCAGACACCATGATCAAGTTGGATTCACCCCAGGGTCACAAGGATGGTTCAACATATGCAAATCAAGCAATGTGATACACCACATCAACAAAAGAAAAGACAAATGATATGATCATCTCAACTGCTACAGAAAAAACATTTGATAAAACTCAACATCCATTCAGGATAAAAACTCTCACCAAAGTGGGTACAGAGGCAACATATCTCAACATAATAAAAGCTATTTATGACAAACCCACAGCCACTCAACAGTGAAAAGCTGAAAGCCTTCCCACTGAAATCTGAACACGATAAGGATGCTCACCCTCACCTCTTCTATTCAACATAGTTTTGGAAGTCCTAGCCACATCAATCAGACAAGAAAAAGAAACAAAAGGGATCCAAATTGGAAGGAAAGAGGTAAAACTGTCATTACAGGCAGATGACATGATACTCTATATAGAAAACCCTAAAGACTCCACACCAAAACTATTAGAATTAATAAATGAATTCAGCAAGGTAGCAGGATACAAGATTAGTATACAGAAATCTGTTGCATTTCTTTACACTAACAATGAAATATCAGAAAGAGAAAATGAAAAAACAATCTGTTTTAAAAATGTATTAAAAAAATACCTAGGAATAAATCTTACCAAGGAAGTGAAAGACTTATATGCTGAGAACTATAAAACATTGATGAAGGAAATTAAAGATGATTCAAAGAAATGGAAAGCTATCTCATGTTCTTGGACTGGAAGAAACAATATTGTTAAAATGGCCATACTAGTAACTGAAAGCAATTTACACATTTAATGTGATCCCTATCAAATTACCCATGACATTTTCACAGAACTAGAATAAATAATCCTAAAATTTATTTGGAAACACAACAGGCTCAGAGTTGCCAAAGCAAATCTGATGGGAAAAAAACAAAATTGAAGGCATACCTTCCAGACTTCAGACAATACTACAAAACTACAGTAATCAAAACAACATGGTATTGGCATAAAAACAGACATATGGATCAGTGGAACAGAACAGAGAGCCCAGAAATAAATCTGCACACCTATGTTCAATTAATCTTCAATAAAGGAGGCAAGAATATACAATGGAGAAAAAAACAGTCTCTTCAGCAAGTGGTATTGGGAAAGCTGGACAGCCTCATGTAATCAATGAAGTTAGAACACACCCTCACACCATAAACAAAAATAAACTCAAAATGGCTTAAAGACTTATAAGACATGACACCTTAAAACTCCTAGAAAAGAACATAGGCAAAACATTCTCTGATATAAATCACAGCAATGTTTTCTTAGGTCAGGATCTCAAGGCAAAAGAAATAAAAGCAAAAATAAGCAAATGGGACCAAATCAAACTTATAAGCTTTTGTACACAAAGGAAACCATAAACAAAACTAAAGGCAACCCACGGAATGGGAGAAAATATCTGCAAATGATGCAACTGACAAGGGCTTAATTTCCGAAATATACAAACAGTTCATACAGACTAATATCAAAAAAACAAACAACACAATCAAAAATGGGCAGAAGACCTAAACAGACATTTCTCCAAAGAAGCCATACAGATGGCCAAAAGGCACATGAAAAGATAGGGATATTGCTAATTAGAGAAAGGCAAGTCAAAACTAAAATGAGGCCATCATCAAAAAGCCTACAAATAATAAGTGCTGGAGAGGGTGTGGAGAAAAGGGAACCCTCCTACACTGTTGGTGGGAATGTAAGCTGGTCCAGCCACTATGGAGAACAGCAGAGAGGTTGCTTAAAAAACTAAAATAGAGTTACCATATGATCCAGCAATCCCATTCCTAGGCATATATCTGGAAAAGATGAAAACTCTAACTCAAAAAGACACATGCACCCCAACGTTCATAGCAGCACTACTTACAATAGTCAAAACATGGAAGCAACCTAAGTGTCCATCAACAGATGAATGGATAAAGAAGATGTATACACACACACACACACACACACACACACACACACACACACACACAATGGAATACTACTCAGCCAAAAAAAGAATAAAATAACATCATTTGCAGCAGTATAGATGAAATTAGAGATTATCATACTAAGTGAATTAAGTCACAAAGAGAAGACAAATACCGTATGATACCACTTATATGGAGAATCTAAAAAACTGATACAAATGAACTTATTAGCAAAACAGAAACAGATTTACAGACATAGAAAACAAACTTTTGGTTGCCAAATGGGAAAGGGGGAAGAGGGATAAATTAGGAGTTTGGGATTAACAGATACACACTACTGTATGTAAAATAGACAAACAACAAGGACCTTCTGTATAGCACAGGGAACTATATTCAGATCTTGTAATAACCTATAATGGAAATGAATCTGAAAAAGTTATATATACACATACGTGTGTATGTCTATACACACACACACACACAATTTAATCACTGCTGTATTCAGTGAATATAGCAGTGACACAATACAACACTGTAAATCAACTATACTTCAATAAAAAATGTAAAATTTTATTGATATAACTATGACATATATCACATACATTTCCCTAGAAATGAAGTCAATTAGTCATAGAATATTACATATTTAGAGAACAGCTACTTTGTCCCTCTTACCTGTTCCTGTCATTTCATTATCAGTCATATCTGGCAGTGCTTCTGGATTAGTTGTTGCTCTCTCCTGGTCATCAAGGCTGACCTCTGCAACAGAGTCTAATGAATCAAGCAGCACTACTGGAATAACATAAAAGAAAAAAATATTAGGAATATAGAGAAGCTTGTATGGTTCCATAAACAAAATATTTAAATTGTATGCAATCTGTATAAAAACAAAGATAAATGTTTACATATAAAGAATACATAATCATAGATCTAAAAGAAGCATTTTATTCTTATATACAACAGAGTAGGCTTACGTCAACACATATCTATGCTTATATACAAGTCTAATTTATGTTTATATGTAAAAGGCAAAAGGCCTGCAAAAAATAACAGAAAATTTTTTCTTCCTCCAATTTTATTGACGTATAATTGCCAATTAAAAACTGTATATATTTGAGACCTATGACTTGTTGATTTGATAAACATACACATTGTGAAATAATCACCAAAATCAAGATAATTAACATATCCATTTACCCTTTTTTGTGTATGTGGTGAGAACACCTAATATCTCCCCTCTCAGCAGGTTTCAAGTAGTATACAACATTAACTATAGTCACATTGTTGTGCATTATTTATCTCGCATAACTGAAACTTTGTACCCCTTAACCAACATCTTCCTATATCCCCCAACCCCAGCCTCTGGTAACCAACATTCTACTCTGTTTCTAGGAGACTGACATTTTTAGATTCCACATATGTGAGAATATGCAGTATGTCTTTCTTCATGTGGCTTATTTCACTTCATGTAAACGTCCTCCACATTCATCCATGTTGTTGCAAATGGCAGGATTTCTTCTTTTTTTAAAGTGAAATATTATGCATGTAAATACATATACATATACATGTGTAATATTATATATACTACATCTTCTTTATTCATTTGTCTGTTGATGGACATTTAGGTTGTATCCATACCTTGGCTACTGTGAATAATGCTGCAATAAACATGGGAATACAGATATCTCTTCCAGATATATATCTAGAAGTGGGATTCCACTTTTAATTTTTTTCAGGAACTTCTATACTGTTTTCCATAAAGGCTGTGCCAATTTACATCCCTACCAACAGTGCACTAGAGTTCCCTTTTCTCCACATCCTCGCCAAAACTTATTTTTTCCTCTTTCTGGTAACAGTCATTCTAACAGGTGTGAGGTGATATCTCATTGTGGTTTTGATCTGCATTTCCCCGATGATTAGTGAACTTCAGTATCTTTCCATACACCTGTTTGCCCATTTATATATCTTCTTTTGAGAAATGTCTATCTGGGTCCTCTGCTCACTTTTAATTTTTTGTTGTTGCTGTTACTGAGTTGCATGAGTTTTTTGCATATTTTGGATATTAACCCTTTACCAGATACATGGTTTACAAATATTCTGTCCCACTTTATAGGTTGCCTTTTCACTCTGTTGTTCCCCTTGCTATGCAGAAACCTTTTTTAGTTTAACATAATACCATTTATCTATTTTTGCTTTTGTTGTCTGTGCTTTTGGGGTCATATCCAAAAAATTATTGCCTAGTGCAACATCAAGAAGCTTTTTTCCTATGTTTTCTTCTCATAGTTTTGCAGTTTCTGGTTTTATATTTAAGTCTTTGATCCATTTTGAGTTGATTTTTGTATGTGGTGTGAGATAAGGATCCAATTTCATTCTTCTGCACGTGGATGTCTAGTTTTCTGAACACAATGCACTGAAGAGACTATCTTTCCTCATTGTATATTCTTGGCACCCTTGTTGAAGATCAGGTGACACAGATGCATGGATTTATTTCTGGGCTATTCTGTTTCATTGCTTTTGTTTTTGCTTCATTGGTTTTATATGTCTGTTTTTATGCCAGTACCATACTGCTTTGGTTACTATAGCTTTGTAATACATTTTGAAATCAAGGAGTGTGATACCTCCATGCTTTGCTCTTTCTCAAGTTTGCTTTAGCTATGTGAGGTCTTTTGTGGTTCCATACAAATTTTAGGATTGTTTTTTCTATTTCTGTGAAAAATATCATTGGAATTTGATAGGGATTTCACTCAATCTGTAGGTCACTTTGGGTAGTATGAATGTTTTAACAATATTAATTCTTCCAATCCATGAGCACAGAATATCTTTCCACTTATCTGTGTGTTTTCAACTTCTTTCCTCAATGTTTTATCGTTTTAAGCATAATTTACCTCGTTGATAAAATTTATTCCTAAGCATTATATTCTTTTTGATGTCACTGTAAATAGAATTGCTTTTCTGTAGTTTTCCTGAGGAATATTTGTCTGGTTTTGGTATCAAGGTGATGCTGGCCTTACAGAATGAGCCTGCAAAAATTCCCTCTTCCTGTATTTTTTGGAAGAGTTTAACAAGGACTGATATCAATACATCTTTGAACGTCTGGTACAATTTATCCATAAAGGCATGCTGGGCTTTTAAAAAATAAGTACTCTTAAATACAACAGGAAGAATTTAAGGTAGCCATAAGGAACGTATTATTGAGAAAATGTGTAAAGCTTAATTCATCAGAAAATATTTAAAAACAAAAATAGTAATTTATTCAGAATTATTTAGATGTAATTCTGAACAGACCAATTTTTCGCCAATGAAAATTTAGGAATATATATAATATTTACCATTAGCCAGCATGCCAGTTTTCTCTTCTTCCTAAATTAAAAAAAGAAAATAGTTACATGATTTGAAACTGAAGTTACATGAAATGACTGCAGTGCAAAAGAATAACAAAATTTGAAAGCCAGTGCTTTACTCCATGATGAAAAGATCAAGAAACGTGCTTTCTAGATTTCTTTCATCACACTCATTCACCAACAATTCTATAAGACTAGAGAATGTAGTTGTGAGAGAACGTCTACAAGTCTCTTCAGAACCTTGGTGATTACCAGCAATTAATTCAGGCCTTTATAAGCCTTGTTTAAAGTATCTCAATGCCACCTGTTCATCCACCTTGCTCAGAAATTCTCCTACTTTTCGAACTCCAAGATAACATGGCTAGTTCACGTAAGATTCCTGCTATTATAATATCACCGTTTTCCCTATTGATCAAAATTAATGATCAAATATAAGTTGCACTCATCATTTCATCTACATTTTGAGACAAAATCTTCAAAAAAGGCAGGCCATCAAATGGCAAGATAGTTGAAATTTGTCAAAATTATAGGTTCCCTTAGAGTAAGTTTTCTAATTGTGTCACCTATATTCTCCACCTGGATAGGCAGTGTATAGGATCCACCAATAAGAGCAGAGCTTTCATTCCTTCCTATTTTGACCCTTACTCAGACGGCTCTCTACTAGGCTTCCACATTTAGGTGGACACTTTTTTATACAGACTATACTTTCTTAATATACCAAACTATTGTGCCCTCTACTGACCTATTTATTTTTCTAGTAGAAATTACTGTAATACAAAGTATTGTAATTGCCATATTCCAAGTATGAATCCCATTAACTTTCTAAGCATAGTTATCAGATCGCTTTAAACTTCATGTATTTCTAAGGTCATATTCTTTTCTCCCACAAACTGCGTGACATAATGATACCAAGGAAAAGTACTAGGTAAATTAAAAAATAAGAGTATTTCTTAATACCCAGAAAGTGATCCCTGCTTTTATTTAGAGTGTATGGTTTCATATATGTTCAAAACATCTAGTCCTAACACAGTTGCAAAAGAGACTGTATCCAGATCAAAACCAATATAACAAATAGTAATTGTCCTACTGGTTACTATTAGGTAGCTTCAAGGATAAGTTCTGTCTGGCAGGCAATATGGAATAGTACCCTTAGCCAGTCTTGGTAGCCGATTCTCGGTAAGAACTGAGAAACAAGAGAATTAGAGTACAACAACACTGAATGTGAATGGAATAGTTTAGTTTACAATCTTAGCCCAGTAAGTTTCAGACAGTAATGTCACTATTAGCATAAATACTGAGGCAGTTATGTATTGCACTTCACAAGGATAAGACCTACCAAAGAAAAGTATAGTTTAATATACCTGTTTAAAAATTAGATTTGAGATTTTAATGAAGTTTTCAATTTCTAAAGCTTAAGGAAACTTGCCAAAAGAAATCTTTCAGAAAATCATCAACTGCCATGTATTTCATTAAGATTTAAATTTACACCTGAGTTAAGAAAACGTCTGAGTATTAAGAGACCTATAACTTTACAACAATGAGCTAGACTATAAAGAACTCTGTATTTTGAGCTCTTTATACAGTAACAGTCAGCTAAGGTGATGAAAGAAGTTTCCAAACTGTCAAACATATAATTGATACATACCTGTTTAGGTACATTTATTTTTTCTGATTTGGAATTTTCTTTGGAATTAGTCTCTTCTTTAGGAGCCAAAGGTGCATCAATATCCTCCTCATCTTCAAAATCATCACTATAATTTTCTGAAGAAAATAGTTTTAAAAATACAAGGATCATACTGTCAAAAAAGTCAAATTCCATGAAAATATTACTGATTTCCAAAAGAAGTATGCATAAGAATAATTTATTTAAATGTTAACATAAAGATACCTTGAAGAACATACTTTTTTGGGCAAAGATTTAAAGAGAATTCAATTCGTAAGACTTGCGTTTTATTTTTGTACTTTCAAACAGTTATCAGTTTTACATTTTTAATATTTTGTATAATTAACCAACTGAAAATTTCTAGAGCTGTTCAAGAAGTTTTATCTTTAAAACAAACTTCAATTACTTGATTTTTTAAAGACAAAAATCTCAAAATTGCTTACTTATAAAAGGGAGCACTTTTGTGAAATCTTGACACTCTTAAACAAAAGGTTGGATTTTGCTTATTTTTTTAAGTTGATTTTTTTTGTCTTTATAGGTATCTCTTCTGTAACACTTAAGCAGTACTTATGAAAGGTCTATCTCTGACCCCTCCCTCAGGTAAATACTAGCCTTATATGACCTCCACTATTTCTTAATCCTGGGCACTTCTCAGCTAAAGTCCCACATTATATCTCAATGGCTTTGTAGCAGAAGGGAAACGTGTGTCCATGTTAATATGATGCCATCAAGCTACTTATGGCAAAGGTGGGCAGGCACTATCTGGCCAGGATCTCTTCATCAATTTTTAATTCGTTGTTTACAGCCGTTAAATCAAAGGACTGACTGAGATTTGGGGGCTACAGAACAGGAATGGCCTTTTCAGAGTGGAACTGATCATGCATAATCTTATTTGTATTTCAAAAGTCAGACAGGATGGCCTGATGGGAGAAAGACTGCACGAGGTACAAGAGAGTCTGCTTCTGGAATGGCCATCCTTCAGTCTTCTCTTAGAAGAGAGGGGACAACTTGAATGTGATTAACAATGGAAGTCTGAAAATAATTAAGTTAAATAGGGGTGCTTTCAGTGAGATCTACTTACAGAAACATCTCCATGTTAGTTCATAAGGAATACAATGGTGGAACAGCATGGGTATTGTTACTTAGGTAGATAAGCGAGGTGAGTTGGTTAACTACATCGATATCTACACTCTGAGGACGAGAAGCACACCTTTCCTTCTCTTCTATATGAGAAAGAACACTGCCTGGGATTTTCTAAATATCAGTAGACATAATTCAATTCACAAAACAGTTACTGAGAAATTACCTTGTATTAGACAAATTCTAGATGCTAGGACCAATAACAGATGATTAAGATCCTAATATTCTAGTGGGAATCACTGAATTTTAAGTACCTCAGTGATTAGTCTTTCTTAAGTAAAGATGATAAACAAGGAGAGAGGAGATAAGGGAGGGTATGACAATGAACTCAGACAACTACTTGGGATTTGGGAACTATCTGAAATCAATGGAGGGGGATGCAGCGTTTGTGTCACTGCAAAGAAGCAGTATAAGAAACAGTTTGGGTAGTGTAGCATAGTGCTTAGAGCATGACCAGGAGCCAGAAGACATGGATTCAATTCCTGGTTCTACTGTTTTCATCTGTAGAACCAAAAGCAGGTCACAAACCCTCTTTGCCTCATTTTTCCCATCTGTAAAGTAGGGATGATAATAGTACTTATTTCAGAGGGTTGCTGAGGAGATTAAGAGTTAGTGTTATATAATATGTAGCATATATTAGTGTGAGCCATTATGTTTAGCAGTAGTAATTATCTTTGTTAGTATTATTATAGCTTGTGTTGCACTTAATCTGAATTGAAAGTTAATAAAGCCAAATATTATTTCTGATTGAGTAAAGTCCTAATCTAATGTGCATTTTTCAAAACTACATTTTGTTAGTTGCACTTACTAACTGAATAGTCTGTAGGCAAATACTATTGTCCAACATATAAAAGACCAACCTCCTCCTCATGAATTTGTCATGATTAAACTAGGTTTGAAGCAAGAAGGAAATGCCACTGGTAGTCACAGAGAGAAATGAGACAGGACAAGAAATAACAGGAAGGAAAACAGCATATCAGAGATTTCTGAAAGAAACACCAAGGGAAATTAAGTTTATATAAAAATGAAAGAATAAAACCCAATTGAAAAGGTGGTTCTCATATGAAAAATATCAGAGACAATAATATCCAGCTCTTTCACACTGTTTGGGAAACAATGAGAATATTAATTTTTATCGTTCTGACCTTTTGACAGGAAGATGTTACACATGTTATATGTTTCTACTATTACATTCCATACCCTTGTAACTTTGAAAATATTATTTGCATAAATAGAAAATAGGTAAACAATTCTCAATGTAAAAGATCTAAAAGATACATTTTAGCGACATTTTTCATTCTCTGTTGGAAAGTTTGGCTGTGAATTTTAAGTATGATGCAATCTAGAGGACTTTCTCCTCTACCATCTTGGATATCAAGGACTTTGTAAATAATGAGTAAAATGGACAAAATATATGAAACAATTGTCTTCAGACACTGGACAATCCATAGCACAAAAATATGATTCCCAAGAAAGATAACAAGTGAGCTGAGCCCTACGTTCACTAGAAGGTATTTACATCCTGGAGCGCTGAGCAGGGAGGAGAAGATCAGGAAGGTCTCACTGTGTTAAGGATACAGAGATAAGAGTACAGAAAAGAGAAGGTGATTAGAAGCTGCAGGGGAGTGATAGAGAAGGTACTGATGCAGAAATAGAGCACTAGAAATCTACATGGAGTAGATTTCTGAATCTTTCCTGGAGTCTTTCCTGAATACTGAGTCATGTATGTGCAGCTGGAGCAGAGAATAACTGGGAAGCTGCAGGCTAGACAGACAGTTCCCAGAGTTCACACAGGGTAAGGAGATTCTGAAGCTCTAACCAGCTTAAGTGGAAAAATCCTCATTGTCCAGTAGGGGCATTCAGTGGAAATCTCAGGAGGGCTGTGCGTGAGTAGCAGGGTCAAACTCTGCTAGACTAAGTAAGGATCCTCTTGACGTCTCCTAACAAAGCAGAAGAAAAGGCTTGAAAGGATCAAGCTATCTGCCAGAACAAAGCTCAATACTCCTTAAAAGAAGAAAACAAGATCCAGACACTCAACAATGTAAAAAATCTATAATATTTTCAACACTCAGTTTAAAAATTACTATAATTACAAGGAGGAAAAAGTGACCACAACTAGGAGAAGCAGCAGCCAACAGAACGAGACCCAGAAATGAACAAATACTGGGATCAGCAGAATATACTCAATGTTGGGGACTTGGAAACATACTAAAGAGATGAAAAAACAAATCCAAAAGAAACTTCTAGAGTAAAAGGAAAAAGAGTCATTCAATGAATTAACAAAACATTAAAGAAAAGAAGAAAAAAAAATCAGTGGACTTGAAGACACTGCAATAAAAACTGAAGCAGAGAGGAGAAAAGGTTTAAAAAATGAAATAGTCTTAGTGACCTGTGGGACAAAATTTAACTTTCTAACATACTTGTAATTAGGATCAGAAAGCAAGGGGTGGCAGAAATGATATTTGAATAATTAATGGCAAAAACATTTTTTGATTTTGATGGAAACTATAAATTCACAAATCAATTGATGCTGAACCAGCTCCAAACAGGATAAATACAAGAAACAAACAGGATAAATACAAGAAAAGTACACCAAGATCATCCTCATCAAATTGCCACAAAACTGGCCTAAAGAGAAAAATTTGAAAACAGAGGGAGAAGAAGACAATATATATACAAAATCACAATAACAGGAATTACCACTGACTGCTCATGAGAAATAATGTCAGAGGACAATAGAATGAAATCATTAAAGTGCTCAAAGAAATAAAAACTACCCACAATTTTATATCAAGCAAAAGTGTTCTTCAAAAACAAAGGCAAAATATACTTTCAGATAAACAAAACCTCAGAGAAATTATCCCTAGTAGACCTGCACTGCAAGAAAAGTTAAGGAGGTTTTTCATGCTGAACAAAAATAATACTAGATAGAAACTCAAAATAATACTAGATAGCAACTATTTGGAAGTTGGTAAGAGAAGAAGTCTTAAAAGTTCTCATCACAAGAAAAAATAATTTTTTTGTAATTATGTAAAGTGACAGATGTTAACTAGACTTATTATGGTGCTCATTTCACAATGTATAGATATTAAATCATTATGTTGTACACCTGAAATTAATGTTATATATGTCAATTATATCTTAATTTTAAAATAAACTTTTAAAATTCATTTCAAAATAAAAAAGAAACTCAAATCTATGCAAAGAAATACAAGTCATTGGGAACGGTAAATACATGGATAAATATAAGTTTTTACATATGCATAAATTTTTTTACCTTCCTTAAAATTTTTTTAAAATGATAAGAGATTGTTAAAAGCAATAATAATAATGATAATAGTAATAATACTGCTGTATTGTGGGGTTTTTAAGACATGTAGAAGAAAAATGTATGCCAAAAATAGCAAAAAGGTTGGGGGAAGTTTACTGTTAAGATTCATGTAATGTGGTATAATGTTATTTGAAAGTAGACTCTAATAAGATAAAGATGCATATTGTGAATCACAGGGCAACTAAGAAAAAAATACAGCAAAGAAGTACAACTAACAACCCAAAAGAAGGGTTAAGATGGAATGGTATAAATACTCAATCCAATAAAATGTAGCACAAAAGCAATAACCAAAAAAAGATGGGAAGATAAAAAAATGAATGGCAAAACAGTAAATAACCATACCAATGAATATATTTTTGCAAAGGGTAGAAACATTTCAATTAAAAGTCTGAGATTGTCAGATCGGATATAAAAGCAAAACTCAGCTATATGCTACCAAAAGAAAACCATTTAAAATATAGAAACACAGACACATTAAAAGTCAAACGATGGAAAAAGACACACCTCCCTCACCATGCTTTGGAGGTATTTGTCCTGACTGCACACATTCTTCTGGTCCTAGCACAAAAGTCCTTTTTCTGTCTTCCAAATGGGTCCACTACCCACTCCCAACAAATGAAGCAGTCCTGCACTTACAACAATTTCTTAGTAGCTCTAATTGTGCTGTAGGCAACTCACTCTACCTGTTCAAGCTCTTGCCAAGATAATATGATTTTCCTTTTATTTTTCTCTTATCAATGTCTTTATTAAAAGCTATATTATCTTTTCAAATACTGTAAATTTTAGAACCAATGAAATTACCTGCCAGTTCTTCATGTTTTGATTCATCCTCATGTTTATCTTCAGTCAGTTCCACATTAGCTTGATTACTGGAAAAATATTTACTTAATTTAGTATTACATGTTAATAATACATTACCATGCAATATTTTGTGTATATTTTTTAAAAACCTCTAACATTACTTATTTCTTCTCAAGTACTTTTGTTCTAGCAAAAGCTAAAAATCTGGAAGCTATGAGGGAAATGTTTTGAAAATAAAGGATCTAAGACTAATTGTAGTTGCCAAAGTAATACAAAGGGGAAAAAATGCCATTTTCTTAATTTTATACACAAATATACACAATTTTATACATAAATATGTGCATTTACATTTCTCAGGGCCCAGCCAGCCTTTCTACGCTAAAGATTAGGAACTGACCACAAGCTGTAAGAATCAGTGAAGTCTATGTGGAGACCAGAAAAAAACTGCCAGAACCAGCATTTACATGCTAAGAAGCAATTTCATCCTGAAATGGAAGCTGAACGAGAGAGCCTTGAGCCAGTAAATACTCAGCAAGGTGACAAGAGAGCTACTTTTAATTATATTGGATATATTAGTTCATATACTGCCTTCCTTCAAACCAAAGAATCAGTTCTACCTTTTTCAGTCCCCCAACCATGGCTTTAGTGAGATCATTAGCAGATCAAGAAACTATAAACTCTAATAACAGTAGCAGAAAATACCATTGCATACTCAATACACTACTGCACTCTGCCTAGGCTGTTCTTGCGTAGAAATATCAGTAGTTAAGAATATCGTTAAGAACAAAGAAATGTTAAGAAATATTGCAAAGGGGCAAAAACTTGTGGCCAGCAAACCTGTGTATGTTTAATCTGTGTCACTGTTAGGACAGGAAACCACCATGGGCCCTGATGGTCCCTAGGTGTTCTTGCTGGGTATGCCAAGAACGCAAGGCACAGACCCTCCTTCCTAGGTCATTTCTCAGGGTTGTGTGCACTGAGCAACTTTGAGAGACGAGGCAATGTTTCTGCCCCCAAAGCAGGCTTGTTTCCGCTTACTCTAAAGCAAAGATTCCCCAAGCTCAGTGACCCTCTCCTGTAAAGCAACCCATTGCACTGGCAAACAGCCATCAAGGACCCCGTGAACCTTGTGGGGCATGGGAAACTAAGGCAAATAAACGTGACCCTCAGGTCCTGCTTTTGTGATGAGAAATAAAGTCCATTTGTTTCTGACCCAGGAATCTTGTGTCTATTGTCAGCATTCATAAAACTGGCAGGCTGACTTGTCAGCTTGCAAGTAGGGTAAAAATCTCAGACACAGTTCATAAGGGTCACTGCTTTGTCCACTGTCCAAGAAAATAAGCATCTTGAGGAGACCAGGCACTCTGATGACCAGAGGCTATGAGTCTCCTGGCCGTTAATTTAAATATAGTTTGGTGTTCTTAAAATCTTAAAACTGTAATCTGGCTTCCATTTATAACTTAAAAAATTAAATGGAAAATTGAAACTGAGGAAATTAAAGATACAAGGTTTCAAAGAAGTCTTGAGAATGCCAAAGGTCTGCGGCACCAGCTTAGTCAATTAAAATTTCCAGGATAAATGAAGTCCCCTAATAATCATTAGGGTCAACCATACACAAAGGTAGGATACAAACCAAATCGGTCTTTGCTCCCTGGTTCCTCCTTCCCTTTTTGTTCCTGTTTCCCCTGAGTTTATAATAGCTACCAGTCTGGACTCTCTTACTGATCTTACCTCTGGAAAATCACTTAATAAATTACCTTCCTAGTTAGGTCTATTTGGCAATGTGCTATTCATTTCAAAAGTACCTCATGCATGAAATTTCAGATCTCTAGAGGTTCTCAAATACACATCAACATTTTCCAGCCTATATATATATGTATATATAAATCATATTCTACACACACACACGTAAGCTACCCCTGACCAAAATAATAAAGAGAAAATAGAATTAAAACTAAGATTTAAATTTTGCCTGTTATATATGTTTACCCCTTCAAGTCCATGCATCTACCAGCCTTTCAAAAATATAAAGACACAAAAATCACTCAATGATTAGTTTATATTGTATTTACATTACCTATGTAAAGCTTTAAAATGTGTGGAGTCATTAGAATCCAATTCTTTATTTAATCTGGAGTAATCAATGGAAGATGTGAAGCCTTTCTCAAGCGTGGCAAAAAATTGCTCTTTTTCCTCTTGCTCTGCTAATGTGTCCAATCCCAATCCAAGAACGCTATGATTGAGCTCAGGAACTACTATCTCTAAATGGAAAGCACAAAGATATTTCATTAACACATAGAATTTTGAAAAAATTAATTTTAATGATGCATTTATTGACATTACATAGTCAGACTTCAAAAAACTTGAAACATACTTCACTTAATCTCTTACTCAAATATAGCTTTATATTCATTATAATACGTAAGGCTATGAAGCTTCTCCAGGGGTATAATTCTAAACCTTCTAGGAAGATATTAAATCTGTCTACACGCTTCAGTAAAGGAGGCTCCAAGATAGTTATGAGTTAACTTTCCTAAAAGTCCTAATTATAAGCATAGTAATTAACCTGTCAACTCACATCCCTCACAATTCTTACCATTGGCCTCTAAGCTGTCAATACTTAAGATAGAGGTTCCACTGCTCTTAAGAAACTGAATCCTTTCAGCAGATTCCTCTTCTATTTCCATAATAGGCTGAGGAGTCTTCTTTGTTTTCAAATAGCTTACATTTGTTCCAAGTAGTCCTGGGATGGGATTTAATATAGTTGGATATTTATGTTAAGAGAATTGTTTTGACTACTATGCCAACACAGTAGTACTGTTATACTAGCTTAGACTAGTTGTACTGTTATATTAGTTATACTAGTAGACAGTAGCTATGAAATAAATCTGGTCTATGAAATAAAAATCCACCAGACCCAAAATTCACAAAACAAAAATTACAGTTCTATTTGACAGCAGTGCATCTTATTAAGTGGAATATTTCAAAAACTTGCATAATGAGACGAGATTTTTTAAAAATGATTTTGAAGCACAAGTACTTAATACAGTATACCATGCCACTTGGGGAAGTAATCCCAGGGCAGGAGTCAACGGTCAGACCATGCTCATCTACATAGGCTGGGGGTAGGGTTTTGCTCTTCATTCCAAAAGCACTAGAAAACACTGGAAAAGTTATACAATATCAAAATTTCTTTATCCTAGCAGTATATATTTGTTGTAAAAAACTGATATATGGGAAAAATAACTGTATTATATGATACAAATAATAAGATTAGAAAAATACCACTTTTGCTTAGAAGGAAGCCTTATTGAGAAGTTACAAATTGTGATTTCAATTTCCTACTTAGCATCCTATTGGAGAGGCTTTAGAAACAAATTATTTTATGGCTCTGTGTGAATAATGGCTTTAACTGATCCAGTAACAGCTGGAGAAAATCAGGAGATATATCTATAGGCACTTCAAATGAAAACATACACGCCAAGGTCAGGGTGCCATCGGGGCATCTGTCCAGGGTCTCAGTCCGGCTCTGAAGATGGACTCAGGGATGTGACCCACACTAACCAACCTCATTTGAGACTAATACAACTGAAACCAAGATCCAATTCAGTTATTTATAATGAAGAGTATAACCAGTAGGAGAATTAGACGGTTTCACTAACTAGACAGAACATTTTGTCCTTATGGCAACTGAAAGAGAAAGCAAAATTATAAGGCTGAAGTAGCTCAATGTTGATGTTTAATGGCATCTATGTAAGATTGGGAATGCATTCCTCTCAAAAGGGGTGTTCAATTCTCCCTTAGAAGCTTCTATACTCTTGATGGCAGGAATCATATTTAGTTTTTGCATACTAGTGCCAAGTACTCAGAACATAACATGAACTCAATAAATGTTTGTGACTGAACCAGGGACCAGGTTATACCCCTGGGCAGAGGAACCTTCTTCCACTGTGTTTAAAAGGACACTGTCAAAGTCTCCTTCCTAAGTATCCTTTGCATCCTTTACTAATCAAATCCACTCTGATTGATACATTCTTTTAAAAAAAATTTAGTATCTTTAGTCAGGTTACATTCAAGTGTTGGTCTAGGACCTATTCTTTCCCTTTAGGGTGAGTTTGCATACTACATCTCTGATTCATTACTTTCTAGATAAAGACTTTAATGCTAAATAAGTCACAAATCATTGTCAATTATTTCAATAGTACTTAATCATATATCTTTTTCAAGCATCAATGGGGGAAAGATTCTAAAACATAATTCTTCACATGCAAACTTTAGCACTGTGCATGGTTTATGGATTTATGAAAACACACTGAACTTTTCAATAAGGCAATTCCTTACTGTGAAGTATTAAGAAGAACAGAGAAGTGACTATCAAATTCACAGTAACATTTATTTATTAAACACATTTATTATTTACTGTTGAGGGTCAAGGAGCACAAGGAAAAAGAAGAGATACAGAAATCCTATCAGTTCATAAAATGGTGCTTAGTGAGACACAAATATTGTGAACATAGGTACTTAATAGAGGTAGTCTGAGGATCCTTGCCAATACAGCAATATCATATATAGTAGCTATACTGAGGAAAACACCCAGAGAGTAATTTTCTATTTGTAAAGATGTGAGTAGGAATAGTTCCAAAAAAGATATACACATGTGCTAGACAGGATCAATAATGAGTTATTTACTATTAAGGTAATAAAATTATTTTTTTCTACTGTCATTAACAGAGACCAATACCAAAATCTATAGATTTGTTAAAATCTTCCCAATGCAGTGACATTAATACATTGTCAGAATATTTTATTAAATCACTTTAAATCAATTTACCATTAAACATGATAATATATAAATATACCTAACATTATTCACCAGCTTAAATTGAGGAACGATAAATTATTTCAATGTAAAATAATCTGATAATGCAGAAACACAGATTCCCTATTATATAAAAAATATATCATAAAGTAATATGAAAATCAAGTCAAACTTCAAAAATTCACACTATTAGTATTATTTTCCTTATATATTTATTAAAAGCATGGTAAGAAAGTCCAGAATTAAAAGTCTTGTCTGGGCTTCCCTGGTGGCGCAGTGGTTGAGAATCTGCCTGCTAATGCAGGGGACATGGGTTCGAGCCCTGGTCTGGGAAGATCCCACATGCCACGGAGCAACTAGGCCCGTGAGCCACAACTACTGAGCCTGCACGTATGGAGCCTGTGCTCTGCAACAAGAGAGGCCACGATAGTGAGAGGCCCGTGCACCGCGATGAAGAGTGGTCCCCGCTTGACACAACTAGAGAAAGCCCTCGCACAGAAACGAAGACCCAACACAGCCAAAAATAAACAAACAAATGTGGGGTTTAAAAAAAAAAAAAAAGAAAAAAGTCTTGACTGCCCCCCTGTGGTCAAATAACTTAAAATTAAAAATCAGCAATATTTACCACCATCTTCAAATTCATCTTCAGTTATCCACCATGGCACTGTATCATTCTTCTTCACTTCTTTAGGTTGTCTAGGTGTTTTATTTGAATTTTCAAAAGAATCATCTGAAAGCTAAATCATATATAAGCTAGTGAATTTTAAATTCAAGAATCCCAGATTTATCACTGAAAATGTTTCTTTGTTCTCTGATATTTCAGTTATCACCTAAACATTCTCAGCAATTATGTATAAATTCATATATTTCTAGATTTATGGGGTCAAAATAACTTAAACATCAAGTATACATCTCTGAACACTGATTTCATACCCAGAATTAAACAAGCAGACGAAACAAGGAAAAAACATCAACAATAAAAACAAAGAAATAAAAAACTTGATCAAGAAACCTAATCAGGAAGGAATAAAAGGATATAATCCTTTTTTAGACACTATCTCGGGTCTAAGAATAAATAATGATTGTGCAAAATCACCTAGCATCACTCTAGAAGAACACAAAATTCTAAGACCAGGAAGAACCGAGTGTGAGGTGTTTACCAGAGAAATTTGCATTTGTCACAATGATTAATAAACTTTAATAAACTTTTATTTGTCCTTTTCTACTCTTCAGGTTCAAATCTTACTACAATCCTAAACCCCTACTCTAACCACGATCTACCACCCTTACTCTCAGCCAATAACTTGGGCTCTCTCTTCACAGAGAAAATAAAGACCTTAGGTCAAAAACCACCTTCCTTCTCCTTCCCCTCACTCCACCACTAAACTCACCCGTTAAGACGCTGCTTTCCTCTCTCAGAAGAGCAATTCTTTCCTCCACTCCCAGGAGAACCTGCAGAGGGGCCACCTCCCGCCTCACCAAGTTCTCGCTTGCTGGGTTATCCTAATCCATCTCTGCACCTCACTCCCTCCACAATCTCCTTGCCCTCCTTCCCTCAGGTTATAAACTTGCTCATCACTGCATCCCCAGGGCCTAGCACAGCACCTGGCATAATTGTATAGTATAAGAATGAACACTTGGGCTTCCCTGGTGGCGCAGTGGTTGAGAGTCCGCCTGCCAATGCAGGGGACACGGGTTCGTGCCCCGGTCTGGGAAGATCCCACCTGCCGCGGAGCGGCTAGGCCCGTGAGCCATGGCCGCTGAGCCTGCGCGTCCGGAGCCTGTGCTTCGCAATGGGAGAGGCCACAAGAGTGAGAGGCCCGTGTACCGCAAAAAAAAAAAAAAGAAAGAAAGAATGAATGAACACTTAAGTCTACCCTACTTAAAAAAAAACAAAACAAAACAAACAAAACAAAGCAAACAGGCAAAGTTCCTTACTCCTACCTCCTTTTCATTCTATCATCTTTCCTTTATGTACATTCTAACTTCTCCAGGTCACTGTTAAACCCCTTAAAATCTGGTCCCCATCCAAAACAGCTCTCCTCAGTCACCACAGGCCTCCTATATGCCACAAATAAAGGATGACTGTCAGTCACCTCCCTGATCATACCATGGAGTTTGACATGGTGACCAACTCTCACTTCGGGCAAATCTCGCCCTTTGACCTCATAGCACCACCTCCTCCAGGTTATACTTCACCTCTGTGACCTTTCCTAACCAATTCTAATAGCTCTTGGCCCTTTTGCCCTTTTCTTTAACACGAGACTTCCCCAGGACTCTGCTCTTCGTCCTTTTTATCCTTATTCTACACACTTTTTCTGGAGACGAAATCAACGTTTATTAATTACTTGCCTGCTCTATGTCAGGATCTATACTCAGGTTATTTTAGTCTTTAAATAATCCAGCAGAGATTTACTGATGGGGAAGTAAGCTCAAAGAAGTTAAGCAACTTGTCCAGGTTGCAACTACCAGTAAGTGATACAGAGCTGGGATTCAAACTTGGGTTTCTCTAACTAAGGCCTGTCCACTTTCAAATACTCTATATGGTCCCCCAACTAGGACATTGGTACCTGGGGCACTTCTTAAACTTCTGAGATGACTACACACACATTTCCACCTGCCAACCAAACAACTCTACCCCAGTGACTTGTAAGAATGCCATTTTTAAATCTTCGAAAAGAACTCACTGTCTTCCTTGACCACCAGGCAGGATGAGGGGAGGAGAAAAGAAAGAGTATTCTTTACTCCATCTGAATTTTAGTTGCATCACCTTCCACACAGTCTTATACTTCACTGTCATGCTGAAATGTTCCATTTCTCTCTTTCTACCTCTCGCTGTTTACCAAACTCTGACAATCTGCCTCAGATTCAGTTTTTTCCTCCTAAACCCATGGCTACGTGAAAGTGTGAAAGAAGGACTGTAAGTTTTTGGAGCCAGACAGATCTGAGTTCAAACTTTTAACTTCAAAATAAGCTAGTTCTGTTGCTTAGGGAAAATTACGCCTCTTTTCAGTTTATACATATGTAAAACAAGCATAGCGACACTGACCTTGCAGGGCTGTGGCAAGGATCAGCAAAGAAACAGAGAATGCCCATCCTACTGCCTAATACATAGCAGGTATTCTCACTTCTGACAATCTTCCACACTGCTTTCTAGGCTACTATCATTAAACACGAAGCAAAACAAAACAGCTGGCTGCTCAGTTAACAACAGTGCTCGTGAGGATATGGAGAAACTGGAACCCTAATATTACTAATACACTTCTGGTGAGAGTAAAATGGCACAGCCGTTTAGGAAACAGTCTGACAGTTCCTCCAAAGGTTAAACACAGAGCTACCATATGACCCAGCATTCCCACTCCTAGGTATACACACAAGAGAAATGAAAACATACAACCACACAAAAACTTATATACAATTGTCATAGCGGCATTATTCATAATTGCTAGAAAGTGGAAAGAACTCAAATGTCCATCAGCTGATAAGAAGGTAAACAAAATGTGGTAAATCCATACGATGGAATATTATTCAGCTATAAAAAAGGAATAAGGTACTGATCGATATGACAACATAAATGAACCTTGAAATTGTTACGTTAAGTAGAACAAGCTGTAAGAAAGACATATGGAATCGGGTAGGAAGGGAAGAAAAGTGATCAGGTCAGGAGCTGTTCCCCAGGGAAGGGACACAGAAAAGCAAGGGGATTAAAAGGCTTGGAAACCCACTCTGGGGAGTAGGTGGCTAGAACCACATATTGGGGGCCACAGCCCTGGGGTCTGCCACTGGGAAGATGAGTCCCCATAGCTGGTTATAAAACCAGTGGGACCGACAGTGGGGCTGTAAGAAACCGAGACTCTGCTCATGAAGAGTGTGCACATATTTCCTTACTCCCGAAACAAGGTGGAAGAAGCAGAATGAAACTGCACGGGACTCTGGCTGGTTTCCTATGACCACCCTGGCACAAGGCCTGGCCCAAGCCAAACCCCTACTCCAGCCCCTCTTGCTCCAGCACTACTCCTCTCTGGGGCAAAGATGACAATGTGACAATGCTAGAAGAGGAAAGAGTACATGCTTATAGGAAACAGAACCAGCTGGGACCCAACCCTCAGGGCTTCTGCTCCAGCACCTTGGGACTCACTCCCACCCCTCATAGGGTGGTGTTGGCCACTGAGTGAGGAGAAGCCCTGGCTCACACCTGGCTCTGCCTTGAGCCCCTTTGTCTCCAGTCCCACCTCTTACCAAAGTGATAGCTGCCAGCACACCCTGGAGAAAGACACAGCTCCTGCTTACATCAGATCCAGCTCTCCCATCAAAGCCACCAGGCACGTGCAGACTGCACAGGGACACTCCCACAAAGGGGCACCCCTTCAAGATGGGGATAGGTAACTGTTTCACTTAATTTCATAGAGACAGAGAAAGTTAAACAAAATGAGAGGACAGAAGAACTTGTTTCAAACAAAAGAACAGGAAAAACAACTAATGAAACAGAGATAAATAATTTACCAGATAAGAAGTTCAAAGCATTACTAAGAATGCTGAAAAAGGAATAGATGAACATAGTATTTTAACAAGAAATTAGAAAATATAAAAGAACCAGCCAGAAGTGAAGAATACAACTGTAATGAAAAACACACTAGAACGAATTAACAGCAGACGAGGTGATACAGAAGAATGCATAAGTGATCTGGAAGACAGAATAATGGAAATCACCCAATCAGACATGAAAAAAAAACAAATTTAAAAAATGAAAACAATTTAAGGGAACTCTGAGATACCATCAAGTGTACCAACATTCATACTATAGGTGTCCCAGATGGAGAACTCAGAGAGAAAGGAGTTGAAAATTTATTTGATGAAATTATGGCTGAAAATTTCTTGAACCTGAATAAGTTAATCAGATATCCAGGTACAGGAGGCACAGAGAGTCCCAAGTAAAATGAACCCAGATAGACCCACACCAAGACATATCACAATTAAAGTGTTATTAAAATGTTAAAAGTTAAAGAGATTATTCTAAAGGCAGCAAGAGAAAAACAAAGAGTCGCATACAAGGGAACCCCACCCCCCAAAAGCTATCAGCTGATTTTTCTGCAAAACTTTGCAGGCCAGAAGGGAACAGCATGATATATTTAAGGTGCAAAAGGGAAAAACCTAAAACCTAGGATACTCTACCCAGCAAAATTATAATTTGGAATTAAAGGACAGATGAAAAACTTCTCAAACAAGCAAAGACTAGAAGAGTTCATCAATACTAAATTGACCCTAAAGGAAATGTTAAAGGGTCTTCTCTCAGTGGAAAAGAAAATGCTACAACAAGAAGTAGGCATGTATAGGAAAAGAAAAACCCCACTAATAATGACAAATATATAGTAAAGGCTATGGATCAACCACTTAAATAAGCTAGTACAAAGATTCAAAGACAAAAATTGTATAATCAGCTATAACTATAATAAAAAGATAAGGGATAAACATGAAGATGTAAAATATGACACAAAAACACAAAATGTTGGGGAAGGGAGAAAAAAATGTAGAACTTTTAGAATGTGTTTGAACTTAAATGACTACCAGTTTAAAACAAGTGGATATAACCATAGATCAACATATATGAACCCCATGGTAACCAGAAATAAAAACCCAATAATGAAAAAAAAAACCCAATAATGGACACACAAAAACTGGAGAGAAAGGAACACAAACATACCACTAAAGAAAATCATCAAACCACAGGGGAAGAAACAAAAAGAAGGAGAAAAGAACAGAGAATAAGTACAAAAACCAGAAAAGAGTAACAAAATGGCAGTACGAACATAACTATCAATAATTGCTTTAAATGTGAATGGACTAAATGCTCCAATCAAAAGACACAGGGTGGCTGATTGGACAAAATAACAAGACCCATCTATATGCTGCTTACAAGAGACTCGCTTCAGAGATAAAGACACACACAGACTGAAAGTGAGGGGCTAGAAGAAGTTATTTCATGCAAATGGAAACAAGACAGCTGGGGTAGCAATACTCATATAAGATGAAACAGACTTTAAAACAAAAGGCAAGTAGGGCATTGTATAATGATACAGGAATCAATACAAAAGAGGATATAACATTCATTAAAATATATGCAACTAATATAGGAGCATCTAAATATATAAAGCAAATGTTAACAGCTATAAATGGAGAAACTGGCAATAATACAAAAGTAGTAGGGAATGTTAATACCCAATTGGACAGATGGACAGATCATCCAGACAGAAAATCAGTAAGGTAACACTGGCCTTAAATGACAAATTAGACCAGATGGACTTAATAGATATCTACAGGATATTCCATCCAAAACCAGCAGAATACACATTATTTTCAAGTGACCATAGAACATTCTCAAGGGCAGACCACACTCTAGGTCACAAAAAAGTCTCAACGAATTTAAGAGGACAGAAATTACATCAAGCATTTTTTCCAATCACCATGGTATAAACTAGATATCAATTATAGGAAGAAAAATGGGAAAAACACAAACATGTGGAGACTAAATGACATGCTACTAAAAACACAATGGGTCAATGAAGAAATCAAAGAGGGAATCAGAAAATACCTTAAGACAAATGAAAATAAAAACACAACTTTCTGAAATCATGGGATGTAGCAAAAGCAGTTCTAAGAGGAATGTTTACAGTGATACAGGCCTACTTTAAGAAACAAGAAAAATCTCAAATAAACAACATAACCTACCATCCAAAGGAATCAGAAAAAGAAGAACAAAGTCCAAAGTCAGCAGAAGAAAGGAAATAATAAATACCAGAGAGGAAATAAATAGAGACCAAAAAAATAAAATAAAATAAATTTAAAAAATCAATGAAACCAAGAGCTGGTTTTTTGAAATAATAAAGAATTTTTTTTTTTTTTTTTGGTTGCATGGCATCTTAGTTGCAGCAGGCAGGCTCCCCAGTTGTAGTCACAGGCTCCTTAGTTGAAGCACACAGGCTCCTTAGCTATGGCTCCAGGGCTCCTTAGTTTCAGCTTGCCAGCTCCTTAGGTGCAGCTCGTGGGCTCCTTAGTTGTGGCTCACAGGCTCCTTAGTCACGGCATGCAGGCTCCCTAGTTATGGCATGTGAATCCCTAGTTGCAGCATGCATGTGGTATCTAGTTCCCTGAACAGGGATCAAACCCGAGCCCTCCGCACTGGGAGTGTGGAGTCTTATCCACTGCTCCACCAGGCAGGGAAGTCCCCCCAAAAATTAAGAAAATTGATAAGCCTTTAGCCAGGGGTTCATCAAGAAAAAAGAGGACCCAAACAAAATAAAAAAGAAAGAGGAGAACTAACAACCAATATCACAGATAATAAAATCATAAGACAATACTACAAACAGTTACATGTCTACAAATTGGACAACCTAAGAAATGGATTAATTTCTAAAAACATACAATCTTCCAAAACTGAATCAGGAAGACACAGACAATGTGAACAGACCAATCACTAGTAGTATAATTGAATTAGTAATCAGAAACTTCCAGCAAACGAAAGTCCAGGATAGCGTCACAGGAGAATTCCACCAAACATATAAAAAGCTAATATCCTTCTCAACCTATTCCAAAAAACAGAAGAAAGGACACTCCCAAATTCATTCTACAAGGTCACATTACCCTGATATTAAAAACAGACAAAGACACTACAAAAAAAGAAAACTGCAGGCTGATATCTCTGATGAATATAGATGCAGAAATCCTCAACAAACTTAATTCAACAATATATAAAAAGAATCATACACCATGATCAAGTAGGACTTACTCTAGGGATGCAAACATGGTTCAATATTTGCAAGTCAATCAATGTGATACACCACATTAACAAGTCACATGATCATCTCAATAAATACAGAGAAAGCATTTGACAAAATTCAATATCCATTCATGACAAAAACTCTCATCAAAGTTGGTATCTAAACTCATAGCAACGTAAAAAAGGTCATTTATGACAAACCCACAGCTAACATCATATTCATTGGTGAAAAACTGAAAGCGCTTCCTCTAAAATCAGGAACAAGATAAGGATGCCCACTCTCACCACTTCTATTTAATAAAGTACTGGAAGTCCTAGTCAGAGCAATCAGACATGAAAAGAAATAAAAGGCTTCCAAATTGAAAGGGAAGATGTAAAGCTGTCAGTATTTGCAGATGGCATGATACTACATATAGAAAACCCTAAAGTCTTCACCAAAAAACTCTCAGAATTAATAAATGGATTCAGTAGCTTTGTAGGATACAAGATTAATATACAGAAATCTGTTGCTTTTCTATATACTAATAATGAACTATCAGAAAGAGTAAGAAAACCATCCTTTTTAAAATCACATCCAAAAGAATAAAATACATAGGAAAAAACTTAATCAAGGAGGTGAAAAACTCATGGTCTGAAAACTATAAAACACTGATGAAGGAAACTGAGGATGATACAATGAAATGGCAAGATAGCTCATGTTCATGGATTGGAAGAATTGATATTGTTAAAATGTCCATGCTACCCAAAGCAAGCTACAGATTTAATGCAATACCTGTCAAAACATGTATGACATTTTTCACAGAACTAGAACAAATAATCCTAAAATTTATACGGAACAACTAAAGACCCTGAAAAGCCAAAGCAATGTTGAGAAAAAAGAACAAAGCTAAAGGTATTAAGCTCCCTGACTTCAGCTCCCTGACTTCAGACTATACTAGGAAGCTCCAGTAATCACAACACAAAAACCAACAAGTCCATCAACAGAACAGAATAGAGAGCCCAGAAATAAACCCGTGCACTTATGGTCAATTAATCTACAACAAAGAAGGCAAGAATTTACATTGGAAAAAAGACAGTCTCTTATTGAAGTAAGTGGTGCTGGGAAAACTGGACAGTTACATGTAAAAGAATGAAATTAGAACATTTTCGCACACCATATATCAATACAAAAATAAACTCAAAATGGAGTAAAGACCTAAGTATAAAACCTGAAACTGGGCTTCCCTGGTGGCGCAGTGGTTGAGAGTCCACCTGCTGATGCAGGGGACACGGGTTCGTGCCCCGGTCTGGGAAGATCCCACATGCCGCAGAGTGGCTGGGCCCGTGAGTCATGGCCGCTGAGCCTGCGCGCCCGGAGCCTGTGCTCCGCAACGGGAGAGGCCACAACAGTGAGAGGCCCGCATACCGCAAAAAAAAAAAACAAACCTGAAACTATAAAACTCCTAGAAGAAAACATAGGCAGAACACTCTGACATAAATTGTAGCAATATTTTTTTGGATCTGTCTCCTAAGGCAAAGGAAACAAAAGCAAAACTAAACATATGGGACCTAATCAAACTTAAAAGCTTTTGCACAGTAAAGGAAACCATCGATAAAATGAAAAGAACCTATAGTACAGGAGAAAACATTGCTTATCATATGACCAATAAGGGGTTAATATCAAAAAACAAACAAACAAAAAAACCCAACCTGATTAAAAAATGGGCACAAGATATACACATGGCCAACAGGCACATGAAAAGATGCTCAACATTGCTAATCATCAGGGAAATGTAAATCAAAACCCCAAATAGGTATCACCTCACACCTGTCAGAATGGCTACAAATAGCAAATGCTGGTGAGGATGTAGAGAAAATGGAACCCTTGTACACCGTTAGTGGGAATGTAAATTGGTACAGCCACTATGGAAACAGTATGGAGGTTCCTCAAAAAACTAAAAACAGAACTACTATATGATCCAGTGATTCCACTCCTGCGTATATATGCTAAGAACACAAAAACAGTAATTGGAAAAGATAAATGCATCCCAATGTTCACAGCAGCATTATTTACACTATCAAAGATATGGAAGTGTTCATCAACAGATGAATGGATAAAGAAGGTGTGGTATACAGATATATGATGGAATGTTACTTAACCATAAAAAGAATGAAATTTTGTCATTTGAAACAGCATGGACGGACCTGGAGGGTACTATGCTTAGTGAAACAAGTCAGAGAAGAACAAATACTGTATGTTATCACTTATATGTGGAATCTAAAAACATAAACAAATGAATATAACAAAGCAGAAAACAGACTCTCAGATATAGACAACAAACTAGTGGGTACCAGTGGGAAGAGAGAAAGGAGGAGGGGCAAAATAGGGGTAGGGGTAGGGATTAAAATGCACAAACTACTATGAATAAAATAAATAAGCTACAAGTATATATCATGCAGCACAGGGAGTACAGCCAGTATTTTATAATAACTTTAAATGGAGTATAATCTATAAAAATTGAATCACTGTTCGAACTAATATAATATTGTACATGAACTATACTTCAATAAAAAAAATACAGCTGTCATATCAAAGACCATTCATTCTTAAGGGAGGCAGAAAAGAGAGCTAAACAAGTGAAATAATGAATGGTTCTAAGAGCTACATGAAGAATGAGCTACATGGAAAATTAAGTACATGGTATAAGAAGGAACTTGGTAGTTACTTTTTTACTGGATCAACAGAAAGAAACCTCTCTTAGGTAGTGATTTTAAAAAGAGATCTTCACCATCCAGGTAAAGGATAGAGGAATAGACAGCATTATTGGCAGAAGGAACAGTACAAAGCTCCTAATGTGAAATGAGCTTGGCGTGTCTGGAGGAGAAAAAAGGCATGAATGGAAAAGGGGGAAGAGCAGTGTATAGTCAGTGAGGTGGGCATGAGCAAAATCATCCAGGGTTTTGTAAGCCACAGAAAGGAGTCTGGATTTTACTCTGTATGTGATGGGAGACCAATAGTCTTTTCCATTGGGAGTAACAGAGTCTGATTTATGTCACAAACCACGCTGGCAGCCGTGTGGTGAAGGAACGCTTGGACAGTACGTGGGAACTGTTGCAGTAGCCTAGTGAGATGATGGTGTCCTGGATTAGGTAAGTTGCAGTGAAAAGGGAGAGAACTAGAGGGATGATAGATGTATTTTGGAAACAGGTGACAGAGCTTGATGATAGGCTGATTGCATCCTAGAAGAATGAGTTTCTTATAGGACAATTTACAATACAGCTTTTAAAAATATAAACTTACCTCCTTCATGAACTGCTCAAACTCTTCATCCAGCTCTTCTTTGGAATAGTGGGCCATTATCAATAATTTTCCCTTCCCAAAGTAAACATTCCAAAGTATTTACAATAGTGGAAACACTAAATGGCAAGAGATAATAAACATCCTTTAAGGAAATCCAAATCACATCATAAAAACCGTCAGCCTTGAACTTCAGACATTTCTCTCATGATTTAGCATATACACACAATTACTGACCAGTAAATTGGACAAGAGATTTTTAACTCATTAATAAAACTGATTTGAAAAAGCAGCTTTCACAGTTTGACTTAGAGTTGAGAATTACATTTTCATTCTTAACACACAGTTGTTAAAAAGTGGCCTCGAGATTATTTCCTAAATCTATGCATATTAGCATGTGTGTGTGTGTGTATGTGTGTGTGTGTGTGTGTGTGTGTGTTATTTAACATCCCTTAAATAAACCAGGGCTTCTCAAGGAAACTTTTAAAAAGTAAAAACTAGCAAATCCAAAAGACTGTTTCCCTTTTGCAAAGCGCAGGACAGAGTTTGTGCCATCTTATCATTCAGCTAGTTATTTATCAATCCATATTAAGAAGTTTTGAAAAATAGACTGTTTCCTGATATGGGGGCGTTTCCAGATACAAATTTCTGGATTAATACCTTAAGACTCAGAATCTACCTAAAACAAAGTTAATGGAGCAAATTATAACAAATTATGTTTCTCTTGGACGGAGGGAAGGTCAACAAAAACTACGCAATAGTGACTTGCAATGCCCAAGTCTCCCCAGTCTCCCTAAAGAACCCAACTTCGGATCTGCGTCAGTTTCTGGACCGTAACTCCATGAGGCAGCTCCGACCTCAGCTTCCTTTTGTGGAGGCGGGAGGTGTGGAGATCTGGTCAATATGCTCAGCCTGCGCGGTAACACCTCCTCCCCCTTATTTGCATTTCTGTTCAGTTCAGTGTGTGGGCGGTTAAGGTCTTGGCCCCAAATTGTGGGTCAAATGCGGGTCCCACTCAGAGGGTCCCAGGCCCCAGGAAGCGCGGGCTCCGGAGTCGGCGGGAAGACAAAGACGCGCCCGCAGCGGAGCCGGGGTGGAGGAAGGGAGTGACCCGAAACTAAAGCCCTGAGCAGCGGGTCTGAGCACAGTCTGGGCCCTGCTGAACCGAGTGGAAAGCAAGTATCCACGCCCCACCTACCTTTGCTTCTGAATTCCCCGCTTTCCCGGACGGTCTGAGGGGGGCCCAGCAGTTGCCAGGGTAACTGACTTCAGCCGCCAGGCTCTGGAGTCACATGACCCGAGCTGGTCACGTGGCTCGCGGGAACAGAGGGGCAGCGGTAAGTGTCTCTTCGGCTCTACAAGCGCAGGGTGGAGTGGTCGTGGCTCAGCAGGACGATCTGGCGGGTTGGAGCCGCCGCCGCTGCTGCACCAGTGGAGACTCCGTGCCCTTCTCCGTGCTCCTTGGGGTGGGAAGGACGACGGGGTCGCGAGCGCCGTAACAGGCGTGGTGGGTGTGGCAGGTGCGCCCGTGGCTTCCTGGGAAATGTAGTTTAGCTCCCCTGCTCCTTGTCTTTCCGCATTTCTCATCCCTTCTCACCTCTCCCTAACATTTGCCTCCTGTGTCGTTTCGGCTTTCTGCTTTACAAGCGGAAGCCTTGAAAAAATTTAACTTATTGGGTAATTTCCTTCACGTGCAAAGCCCTGCGTGGGCGTTGTGAGAGAACCTGTAACCTTTTATGAAGAACTCTGTTGCCAGGATAGGGACTCTGTTCCACCATCTAGTGGACAAGAAATTCAAAATACACAGACACACCCCAAGTCCTACCCATATCAGAACATCGCTATGGTTTCCCATTACCCCTCCTTTCCCCCCATTCTACAGCGGCATCTTACAATTACTTTCTTGGATTTTTATTTTATTTTTGCTATTCCTTCCTCTAAAAAAATAAGAACACAACGCACGTTGGAGTTTCAGAGGACAGCATTTAGGATACAAAATGTAAAAGCGACAGCAGTTGAAAGCGTTGCTGCTGGCAGACATAGTTAAGGACCTCATCATGTCCGGCCTGAACTTTTCTTTCAGCAAGTGTTTATTGTGATACAAATGTGTACATGCCAGAACTGTGCCCTATGATAAAGATTTGAATAATAATAGAGATTTTTAAAAGCTACTATTTACTGAGCACTTTAGTTGTTAGGAGCTGTGCATGCATTACTTCACTTAATCTTTACAATCTACAAGACAATTCAATTAAGTTTATACTTTTGTTTCTAATATGTGCTGCATGGGAGAAGACAGTCATAATCCCTGCCCTAACAGAGTCTTTGGTCTAGTGGAGCAGATAAGTGATCAGACAATTGCAATTCTGTATGACCACTGCTATTGTAGAAGAAGTAGGGTGTGGTTGGAAAACATTAGAAGCCACCTCAACCTCTGAGAAGATGGAGGAAGCTTCTTTCTCACTGAAAATGGCCTGTCTCCTCTTTATCAACCTTTGCTGACTTCTACTCATCCTTTAGGTGGTTTAGGTTTCAATTTAGCCCTCATTTCCTCTAGGAAGCTTTCTCCACCCATCCCTACTAGGAAGCATTTTGCAAATTCAGCCTCCTTCCCACTAATTCACACATACGTAGTAGCCTCAGATCTTCTTGGCCTCGTTTTTTACTCTCGCCACAGCTACTGGGACCACTGCCACTCAGGCTGTCACTAGCCACACACAGGTGTAGCTCGTCCGTGTGCCTGCCTGGAGCTTGCAGTGTGAACTGCTTGCTCTCTGATCCGTGGGACTTCTCTGATCCTTGAGGATAACCATTCAGCACTCAACATTTGCAACTTAGAAGTGGGGGATTTAATCTCTACAGGCCCAAGCTTGATCAGTGGGAGCTGGAGCTGATGAACAAACAATCCCCCTTACTGGCCCTGGACAGTGTTGATACTCGTTTCATAAGACTAATCACGATGTCCTCTGTGATCCAGAACCAGTTGTTCACAACAGAGACCAACTTGATAGCACATTCTTGTATTGGCTTTCCATCCTTCTCTACGTCATTCTCCTTGTTCATGGCTACTGCTACGTGGCAACCCACTCCTGAGTAAATTACTCTTATGCAGAGCTCTGTCTCATGTTCTGCTTTCAGGCAAACACTAGGAAAGATAGATAGATCAGGATTAGCCCTGGAAAATGGACCATTAGGATGGGATTTAGGAACTGAGTAACTCAACAGTCCGATGGCAATGAAGATCCCACTGCTAATGGGAAATGGGGTGGTGATAACCGATGGAGCACCGCTCTACGATTCTTATATGAGGTTCGTTGGCCGTAGGTACAGGTGGAAAGTGAAGGGTTGACTCATATACTTACTGTTATACTTGAATGGTATGGTGACAGTGGTAATTATAAGGATGGTTGGATTTTTATTGATTTCTTTGAATTCTTTGAAATAAGGAAAATGACTGGCTCAGGTCAGCCAAAATCGATTCAAGGCACATGGTAAATGCCAAGGGCCTCTGTCAGCATTTGAGGAGATCATCATTTTCTGCAGCATAGGTGCAAAGGAGAATGAAGACACAGCTTCTTTGGGTGTCCTGAGTTAGGGCCCTGGTTGAAAACAGTTAAATCCTGAAACCAGCAATAGAGACATTTGCGTAAATGATTCTGGGAATCTTGAACTCTCAATTTCCCTGAACTCTCCTCACTGGCAGAAGCAGTCCCATTCCCTTTGCTAAAAGAGAGCATCCTCCTATTGCCTAAAGAGCCTGCAAAGACTTAGAGACCCTCATATGAGGAAGGCAACTCACAAGATGACACTTGTCCTCCTCAGGATCCAGCCCTGCCGCCATTCACCATCTCCACGCCAGTGATCCGGTCAGGTCTCAGACATCTGAGCGCAGAACTATAATCCTTGCTCTGGGAGGAAATGGTTTACAGAAAGTGCAGGTCCCGTGTTATATATACTAAAAGGAACCAGGGGAACACATGTAGGAGTGAATCTTGAGAGTGTTGAACTGGTAGGGAGAATAAAATAAGGCTGCATAAGGATTTATTGACATGGGAACACTCACTCATGTCTTGAGGTTCAACATGCTAGTGAGAACACCTGGCATTGGTCCTCGTCCACTGCTGGGATGTTTCCTTGAAGCCTGAATGTGATAACGGCCAATAGGAAAATGAGGTAGAGATGCTAAAATTGCTTTGGCAGAGTACTAAGGAAGATGTCAGAAGGCTCACAGGGATGGGAATGTTAGAGTAGATATCTGTGATATCTAGAACCTAGCATCTGACTTGGTTCCCCAGGAGGATTCATAGGACATCCCCTTCAGTAAGGCAAGAAGGAATTCACTGGTGAGGAAGAGGCCAGCATCTGTGAAAAAACTTGGTGATGTCTGTCCTGCATAGGTCAGAGTTATTAACAGGAGATGCTGTTGTGGAACTAGTCTCCCCAGTATCAGTGCAGTTATGAGATTTCTCAATGGCAGAGCCCATGTAGCAATACAAAACTATCGAAGGCAAGATGGTTGTAATTACTGAAATGGGCAGAAGTCTTTAGTAGCAATCAGGTGCCTTGACCTGCAGGGATTTGTGCCAATAGCTAATAAATCATGGTGTTTTGAGGGATGAGATAAATGAACAGCTGATTGAGTGATTACTTGATTGTGTGTGTGTATGTGTGTGTGTGTGTGTGTGTGTGTGTGTGTGTGTATAACAAAGTGATCTAGTGAGTGGAATACTGACATTAGCTATCATCATGGAAAATCCAGATCCTTCATCCAATTTCTGGATTTATTTAATTTCAACAGACCCAGATACCAAGTGTTCAAAGGGAGGGTGAGTGCCCTTGAGGAAGGACTCTGTAATGTCGTAAGAATAGTTACAAACATTCTCCCTATCTTTCCACAAAGGGTCTTATGGCCGTTCACCAGGGCCACCAGAGGACAAAGTAAAAGAGTTCCACAGAACTTAACTACCACCTCTTTGGGCTCCTCGTTCCTGGATCATCAAGCAAAAGAGAATTAATATGTTAGCATATTTGCAAGACTAACCTACCCTTATTAACGCGAAGAGCCTGGGTCACTGCCCTATGATGGAAGCAGGGAGGAATATCCATCGGCTTGATTGATGCATCTCCTGGTGTTTTGTGCCAGGTGATAATGGTGAATCAGCATTTACAACATCTATTCCCTGATGAAGGCAAAGCAAATCAACCTAGAGGAAGAAGGTCTGGATCCCTCTGCCAGGCAAACAACCTTAGATCAGCTGAGATGCTGGCCACGGGTGAGAAAAATTTAGAATCGCTGGTGGAGAAGAGAGCTGATGACTATCAACAAGGCTTTGGGACCAGCTGTGGCAGCAGGGAGGGTATCTAGTTCACAAACCCTCTTGCACAAGTTGTGGCTGGCTAGCACCTTGCAGTGACAGGTAGGAGTTAATGGAGAGAAAACATGAATCTGAGTAGTGCAAAGGTTCTAGTGCATCAGTGACCACTTTGTTCATCACTTAAAATTCTCTTGGCCCTGCATTCAACTGAAGTCAGTTTCTACAATCAGTTCTCGTAGACTTTCTGCAGGTGCAACTGGGGAGTGCCTCACCTCTGACCAAGGTGTGAGCCTCCGCTTCCTTCCCTGGACATTTTCTGGCAACAAGTGCAGGTGTGGAATGCCCACTGAAGTGCCACACATGTGCAACCTACAAGTGGGTATGTGGTAGTCAAAGTCCAAGGGCCACTAAATCCATGGGGGATGGAAGCCCATTGAAAAATCCTTGTCCTTTTTTTTTTTTTGGCTGTGCCACTCAACTTACAGGATTAGTTCCCCAATCAGGGATCGAACCTGGGCCCCCTACAGTGGAAGTGCAGAGTCTTAACCACTAGACCTCCAGGGAATTCTCCCTTCTCCTATTTATTTCATGGATTTCATTGCGACCTCTTAAAAGGCCTGTGGAATCCGGCATAGTTTGGCCATAATCATTTTGATAATGCATCCTTATTTCAGCTCTTCCTTCTTTCCTCTTTTTATTCCCCTGTTCATTATTCCTGCTCTCTGGGGTCATATTGCCAGATAAATTACCTGTGTGGAAGCTTTTTAGGGAGGAGCTCAGGTCTAGACAGTAATCTTATTAATGAACTTGAAGTAATAAATAAGTCCAAATAATTCAGGTCTTAATATGCAATTATGCTGCCTTATTCATATATACAGAGATTTAGGAAGAGTGATGATTTTGTAAATTAAAATAATTGTTTCAATTTTATCGAAACTTTATTCCATTTCCATTTGAGAGCTAGTAGTCACAGTAGTAAGTTTTGATATCATTAAAATGTTCTTTCTATGCACACATACATTCAGAGATTTATAGACTGAATAAGAGGGCTTTCTTATGCTTTGAAGTGGTAGGAAATTGTCTAACACTCTTTCTGTATTGTTGAATAATTGATACCATTACATTCTCAAAGTAAATAAATATGAAAAGAAGGGAACGGATCTTCACTAAAAGGTAAATGGAATTTGTGGTATTATTTCTGTTAGTATTTGTAACGTCAGTTTACATTTTCACCATCAGAGGTCATGAAAGAACAATGTTGAACAGAAAATTTGAGCTTTGTTGAAAAAAACTTAAGTTTGAAATCTGATCTGTAACATTCTTAGGAGGCTTTTTACAAAGAAAAAACCACAATCTACTTAATGTCATTTCTGAAGGAAGAAAAATATTTTTTAACAATAAAATTATCCACTAGGTTACAAAAACATGAGGCTCTATTTGCCTTTGGTGGTCTCAATTTTTAGCTTAAGAATAAAATTTTAAATGCAAAATGTTGGTGACTACTTATCTTGGGAATATATAATTTTTAATCTCATCTGGTTTGTGGGGTCTATAATTGACAAAAAATATTCCACTTATTAAAAAAAGAAAGGAAATAAAATTAAAACTTAGAAGTGTTAAGGAATACATTTCTTAGTGCACATAGCATCTACTTCATAAAGCATAGTAAAGTGTGTCTCACAAACTTTTCACCTGAGAAACTGACAATGCAAAATGTATCAAATATCTTAGTGATAATAAATTTTATTTTAAAAATCTACTATCGATATGTGTTTTGTCTGTCATAGGTAGCACACATTGATTTAAAATGTTTCTTTTTGTCTGTTTGTCTGGTTTTTTTTTAGCATCTTTATTGGAGTATAACTGCTTTACAATGGTGTGTTAGTTTCTGCTCTATAACAAAGTGAATCAGTTATACATATACATATATCCCCATATCTCTTCCTTCTTGTGTCTCCCTCCCTCCCACCCTCCCTATCCCACCCCTCTAGGTGGTCACAAAGCACCGAGCTGATCTCCCTGTGCTATGCGGCTGCTTCCCACTAGGTATCTATTTTACATTTGGTAGTGTATATATATCCATGCCACTCTCTCACTTTGTCCCGTCTTACCCTTCCCCCTCCCCATGTCCTCGAGTCCATTCTCTAGTAGGTCTGCGTCTTTATTCCCATCTTGCCCCTAGGTTCTTCATGACCATTTTTTTGTTTGTTTTTTAGATTCCATATATATGTGTTAGCATACGGTATTTGTTTTTCTCTTTCTAACTTACTTCACTCTGTATGACAAACTCTATACCCTGAGAAAACCATAATTCAAAAAGAATCATGTACCACAATGTTCATTGCAGCTTTATTTACAATAGCCAGGACATGGAAGCAACCTAAGTGTGATGGACAGATGAATGGATAAAAAAGATGTGGCACATATATACAATGGAATATTACTCAGCCATAAAAAGAAACGAAATTGAGTTATTTGTAGTGAGGTGGATGGATCTTTTTTTTTTTTTCTTTTGGTGGCGCTGAACAGCCTGTGGGATCTTAATTCCCCAACCAGGGATTGAACCTGTGCCCCTTGCATTGGAAGCGTGGAGTCTTAACCACTGGACCACCAGGGAAGTCCCTAAAACCTTTCTTGCTCTATTAGAAATACAAAAAACCAATAAGTTAAAATGTTTCATTGGCATTATAAAACACACAAGTCATCAGTTGTCATTGCCCTTTTGGGGGAGTAATAATAATGAAAAACCTTCTTGTAAAATGATTGTTAATATTTTTGCATTGGCATAGTTTTATATGTTTTCAAAAATTCTGTGGCACATGAAATAAGTGAATCACAGAAAGACAAATACTGTGTGAATCCATTTCTGTGAAATATCTAGAGTAGACAAGTTCATACAGACAGAATGTAAAATGGTGGGTCTGTGGATTATTTCATGGGTATGGGATTTCAGTTTTGCAAGATTTGAAGAGTTCTGAAGGTTGTACAACAATATTCATGTACTTACTACTGAACTGTACACTTCAAATGGTTAAGATGGTAAATTTCATGTGTATTTTACCACTATTAAAAAATGGGGACTAAAAAATACTGTGGCACATGAGTTGACATTGGACAATCAAAATCCTGTTTGAGAGAAATTGTATTTGACTTACACAAGAAATTTAGATTAAAGCATGACACCATCCATCCCAAATTCCTCATTCATCCAACAAATACAACAATAGAATCTACACCATAGCATTGTGAGGAATAAATGAGTTAAAACATATAAAAATTTTCATCAGTGATTGTACGTCATAATGCTCAATGCACGTTAACTGTCATGTTGTTTTGCCTGAAGCACATCGTACGGTGTATGCGGTCAACGATGATTTGATACCTATTATTATCACCATTATTATTTGTTCCATTTTTCCAATCTAGTGTATAAAAAGACATTTTTCATTTGTCTCTTGGAGCCCCAGAGGCATCAGAACCATCAAAAAGCCTTAAAAGTAATAAAACCACAAGTCTGTGACTAACAGAGGAATTCATTTTTGTGAATTATTTGTTTAAACAACCAAACTTTAGTCTTAACTAATGTCCATACAATTGTTCCTCCCCTCATTTTTTGTCCTCTTTTTTGAGTCAGTTCTATCTTACTGGGTTTAATCTCTGATCTTCCAGTGGCTCTCAAATTCTGGAAGCCTCCATACTGCTTATATCTGAAATCGTCTTTACATACGATGACCATCTGTGTGTGGTGGCCGGGGGAGGCCGATTAGAATCTGGAGCTTCAGAAATATTCACCGCAGATTTTATTATTTTAACTCACGCTCCTTTCTTGGTAATAATAATTATTTTAAAGTCATTCTTTGGGTTTAAAAAAATTTTTTGTTTTTAGATTTTTTTGATGCTCACACTTGCTTCATTATTAAATCTAGCATCCATCAATTTTAACATGAAAATAGATTCTGCTACTTGTGTGAATACTGATGTGTTCTGTTAGTTGAAAAATATTTTACTATGTTTCTTGTTTGCTTGGATTATATAATCAATCTTAAGAGGAAAAATATAACAATATTTGATATGAAATGGGGGAAATTTTTGATATTTTTCTTGAAGTCCTTCTTTGAAGAACTCCTTTGTCCAGAAAGCCAAAGCACATGTACCACTTTCTGGTCACCATATAAATCTCACAAGGTTTCTGTGAAAGAAAAAATATATATAAAGAGTCTGTTTCTACAATTCCACCAAACCTTTCACCAATGCTTCTAACAAGTTCCAAAATGAATTTCATCTCCATCCCCTCCCTTGTTTGCTCTCTGCAGGAGTTTTATGAGCAATGAACTGGTTCTCATGGTGAAAGCCAAAGGAAGACAAATCCTGAATAATCCACCATCTGCATTGTTCCACATTCCATAATCAACTATATTGAGAATAGCATTAGTTCTATAACACCACTACCTTATTAAAGGAATCCATTTAACTTTGGGAAAACTGCATATGGAGGAAAAGAACATCCAATTTATCTTTATTTCATGCTCACACCGAAGCCTTCAGTGACCTTCTGATACTTCAAGTTGGAAACAATAGTTCTGCTTTGCTTATATTTCTAGTAGAAAAGTTATTTATGTTTTAAAATATTTATTTACTTACTTATTGAATACTTGCCCTTTCTCTTTCTTCTACTAGATCATAAATTCATTGAGGATGGCTGTTGTGTTACAAATTTTTGTATCATACCAATGTTTTGCACAAGTAGGTGTAGAATAGCTAGTTGTTGAAACTATTGGATTTATTGTCTCTTGGTTCCATTCTATTGTCTAATGGTTTAAGTTGTAACTTAAAACTTTTCTAAAATGACTGTCATATGTATGGAGGTAATGCTGCCCCCCCACCCTTCTAGCCCACTTTTGTGTATTAGAGAGACTGTCCTTTGGCCTGAGCATGGGTAAGCACATTATTTCTAGGTAGGAGTAATTACAATTACACTATAAATGTGGTGATCCATTATTACTTTCTCTAATTTCAGAGAGAGCAATGAAAACCAAATGTCCAGGCACAATGAGAGATGTGGGAACTGCAAAATCTCTTCTATCAGCTCAGCAGTTGCTAAGAGTCATCCCACATGTTCTGTACCCTCCCAGAGTCTAGTAAGTGGATGAATAAGTTGCTTCTCTTAATCTGGATAAATATCGCATCCGTGGAAAAATTCTTTCGTTTTGTGTCTTAATTCTGAGAGACTTGGAATAAATGAAAAACCTGGACTAATTGCTTACTGCTCCATAAGAGGGTCCCTCAGAGTCCTTAGAGTGAGGATGACCATTGGTGATGACCTTTGGAATAAGGTACCCGGTCCCAATGTCTTTGAAAAGTCTGAATAAGCTTTGCTATTTTTTGCCACATTTTTCTCATTAGTTAACGTAAAAAGTTAAAGTAACTTCAGCAGTTTTATTTCCTTCCTCTTATAAAAATACAGTAAGTCATCTACATACGAACAAGTTCTGTTCCAAGAGCACATTCATAAGTCCAATTTGTTAAGTCCTACAACGTTAGCCTAGGTACCCAACTAACACAATCAGCTATAGAGTACTGTACTGTAATAGGTTTATAGTACTTTTCACACAAATAATACATAAAAAAAAACAAACACACAAAATACAGAAAACATTTTTAATCTTACAGTACAGTACCTTGAAAAGTACAGCAGTACAGTACGACAGCTGGCATACAGGGGCACGTTCACATCTTTGAAAGTTCGCGACATGAAGGTTCATATGTAGGGGACTTACTGTAAATGCATTTAGGCTGTTCACCTACTCTGAGAAGCTATTTTCTAATACATCGGTAAAGATGCAGCATATATGCCCCCCTTCCTTTTTCTCCACTGGGAAGAGGGGTGTTAATTCTTTATTTTTCTTTAAAACAAAAAAGAGTTAAACTCATGAGATGATGACCATTTCAAGGTTGTTTCTGATTTCTTGATACTATTTTAAAAGGAGACACATTTGAGTTCATTTTAGTTGAAATTGAGTTTTTTTATTTCAAAATATGTAACACGAACACTGCAAGAAATAAAGAAGAAATAAAGTCACATATTCACAAAAACATACTTTGTGTGTAAATCTAAGAAGAGGCCCTAGGCTGACTAGGGGGGAAGGCCTCTCATGAGAGTCCCAGATACGATTTTTTTTTTTTTTTTTTTTTTTTTTTTTTGCGGTATGTGGGCCTCTCACTGTTGTGGCCTCTCCTGTTGCGGAGCACAGGCTCCGGATGCGCAGGCTCAGCGGCCATGGCTCACGGGCCCAGCCGCTCTGCGGCATGTGGGATCTTCCCAGACCGGGGCACGAACCCGTGTCCCCTGCATCGGCAGGTAGACTCTCAACCACTGCGCCACCAGGGAAGCCTGCCCAGATATGATTTTAACTGTGGAGGTAGACCCTGTATAGACCTTGGAAATGTCACCATCACAAATACACTTTGTTTGAACCCAAACATCCGGCAACATGGCAGACAAATGGACAAGACATCTACCATCAAGGAGGATGAAACTGGACGGTCGAGGACTCCTGGCCCTATGCAGCACAGCCAAAGCCTGGTGAATCACAGGGGTAGAGAGGCAGGGCTGGCAGGGTGAGCAGGAAACGGAGTGAAAACCAATTACAGGCAGGCTACTGAGAAGGTAGCATCTGACATTAGAAGAGAAGTATATATTTTTGGCTCAGATCAACAGTCATTTAAAGTCTGGGTAACACAACTAGAATATACTACTAAGCTGAATTTGTTTTACACTTTCAGTTCTGGCAACTCTTCAAGAACAAAAGACTATTTTCTTTTCCATTTCTTTTTAAATTTTGAAAAGTTCTCTAAACTTTAAAGACTGAAATCAGAGGATAGGATAGTATTTCAAACATCAAATTTAGAACTTATAATTTGAATTTTGTTAAATACATACACATATAACCTCATAGAAAATATGCATAGGCCATTCATGAAAGTTGTCTGGGCTGGGGGACATATTTGATTAATTTTCTAGGTATTTTATTATATTTTTCTAATTATCTGTATTGGAAGTGTAGTCTTTTTTTTTCAAGTTTGCAAAAAGAGGGAAAGTACAAAGTAAAATAAGAAACATGCAAGTATGCATTACTCTTGTTTATATTTTGTGAATGTTTTGATTGAGATTTTTTGGTAAGAAAAATTATCAGATAAAATTAAAGTTCCTGTTTAATTTATATTTTTAAAAATACATTTTTCATTAAAAAAACAATCAAAGCTTTAATTTTCTGAGAAGTTACTGTAAACATGGTTGCATTTCCCATGTTTATGCCTCTTCCATGAGCAGTTCCTAATGTGAGAGTTTTATATTTTAAAAAATCCACAGGAGACTGAACAATCAGTAAACTTTTAAGGGTATTTATAGTTTAAATGAAAATAAAGTAAGTTACTGTATGTTTGTAATAAAGATTTCATGTTGTGCAAGGGGTCCAAATTAATAATGCTCTAATAGCAAAATAAATAAATATTAAACTAGGACTGGTGGGTATGAGGGTTGAGACTTATAACAAATTTCCTCCTACCATTCTTGTTTATCTAGGTCACGGTGAATCTAAGCATTTCCTCTTAAAGCTGGAGACTCGCGTATTATTTGATTTCTTGGCATCCTGGACCAAAGACGGGACCCCAGGGTAAAGAAGCAAATGCAGTTTATAGACAGAGATAGGGAAAGGACAAACAATACATGTTAATAGTTTCATAAGAATACTGCTCACACCTACATTGGCCCAACATATTATGACAGAACCCAAGCAAGATCATTTGTAATAAAAATGTTCTCAAAAACCAAGGTCAAGAAATTCTATCAAAATAAATTTCAGAGGACTGCTGGAGTGTCAAATCTTCCCAAGCACACTGATGAAAGCCATAAGCTGTGAAATGAAAAAAATAAGTTTACAGATGTGTAAAACCAGTATCTCACCCAGTCTCACGACAAGAGAATGATTACATTCCCTCCAAATTTATGTATACTTATTCCTCACACAATTTTCCCATTTCAACTATGGTATCATTTCTTTTTCTAGTTAGCTATTTAGGTTAATTTCCTTTTGGCAAAGGAAAATGGTGCATGTTGGTGGAATAATTACCATGGTTTTTGACCACTATCTCTCAAATGCCTGAAGAACAATAGTTCTCTGTTCCTCCAAGAGACATTCAGCTGATAAACGACATTCAGCTTGTTGAAGAAACATGTTACTTTCAGGCCATCATCTAAGTGGATACCAAGTAGAATACCTCATTCCTAAAAAAAATGTACATTATTCACAAATGCTTTCTGTTACCTTTCAGATAATATTAATAGTATAAAGAATATGTTATCTTCTAGTTATATTATTGATCAAAAAATTTAATACTTAGTATGAAGTTTATTGCCTTTAGAAATTTAATAGTTATACTATATGCTGAAATTTATCAAATTTTATATTGTTATACTGACATACTGTGCAACATTAAAGAGTTAAAAGAGGGCTTCCCTGGTGGCACAGTGGTTTAGAATCCTCCTGCCAATGTTGGGGACACGGGTTCAAGCCCTGGTCCAGGAAGATCCCACATGCCATGGAGCAACTAAGCCCGTGCACCACAACTACTGAGCCTGCGCTCTAGAGCCCGTGAGTCACAACTACTGAGCCCTCGCGCCTAGAGCCCGTGCTCTGCAGCAAGAGAAGCCACCACAATGAGAAGCCCGTGCACCACAAGGAAGAGTAGCCCCCGCTCGCCGCAACTAGAAAAAAAGACCCAATGCCTTCTTTAAAAAAAAAAAAAGTTAAAAGAATTTTATCTCATTTGAAATCTGAAATCTAGGCAGAGAAAATGGTTTCTTTACAGTCTTTATAACAGAGGGAAGACAATATAAATTTTAGTGTTTATGAGTCCTACCGAACAGGATTTGATTACTTTTGAAATTACTTTACCCTTCACCTATGAAATAATGGAAAAGTTTTCACAGTTTCTATACTACCCAGATTATAACTCGTTTAGGCAATAAAACAACTGCATATAAGTTTTGGTACAGCTGTAACCTAGTATTATGCCAAAAAAACACACCGTAATGAATGTTGGAGCTGAGAACTGAGTTGAGAAGTGCTGATTATGAGGCTGACGGGCAATGTTCATGCCAGGAGTGCCTTCCAGCTTGCAATTGTCTTGTAAAGTTCTGGGAACTGTCAGTTTCTCGGCAAGGGGAAGATGGTGCCTCTACTATTGGCAGTCAAGGCCAGTGTCTCCTAGGGATCACGCATAGACTCCAAAACATTCTCCTTAGGGAAGCCACGACAATTATTCAACAAACTTTACTGAGAACATATTTTGTCCCAGGCACAATGCCTGGCTCTGAAGGCACAGACATCAAGACACAGTCCCTGCCATGAGGAACTCACTGTTGAGATGGGACATTGAATTGTGAAATGACATAATAATGACAACACCCTATGAGAAGTGCTCCAATTAAGTGTGATGACCACAAACAAAAGAAACGCCAGCTCTGCCTGAAGACACCAGCCAGTGCTTCACAGAGGAGGTGACATTAGACCAGGGGTAGATAGGTGCTCCCTTATTAGAAAACAGGAAATCATCTTTTCAAATATTGAGAACAGCATTTTTAAAGAGGCAAAAGGAGCAGGTCTCCTTTGGAGAAGGTTGCACAGCCCAACTAGCTGAAGCATGGATTGTACTTCTGTTGATTTTTTCGTTGTCTAGCATCTGATTCCACTTTTTGTGGCCAGCCTCTCCCTATGACACTGAAAAATCTGCCTCTTGTTTTTGCAGCCTTTCCCACTTCCGCCTTTCTTGGCAAGGAATGGATAGCTAACTTAGGCGCTGCCAGTCGGATGGAGCAACCAAAGCAGAAAAACACATTGCATGGAGAATCATTCTGGTCTTAACAGCATCACTGGGGTTCCAGTTTCCAGAGGCAGTGGCTGTGGGGCAGTGCCACGCCCAGTGTCTAGAGAGAGCTGCAGTGGAGGTTCAAAGCCCAGGACCACTGTTCTGTGGTGGCAGTAGTGGTGGTCTCTCCTCTCTTGGTTGTGTAGTTTGCTTTGGGCTGTGGTTTTTCTGCTTTGCCTCCCTTTCTTTCTGCCTTTTCTGAGTTTGGTTCTTCAACCCTTCCAAGATCTCTGTGAGCTCCTCAATGTATCCTGTAATAAATTCCTTTCCTGTTTTATTGGCCATAATTCTTGCAACTAAATGACCCTGTTTAGGTCAATAGCACTCATGTTTGAGTTAAGAAGGTTAGGGTAGAGTGTGAAGGGTCTCATATGTCATGCCAAATATTTTTTTTCACATCGAAGCCTTTAAAATAGGGAATGTTATGACCATATTTGTATTTTAAAAAGATAGTTCTGTTGTCTGTCTCGAGATTGGTAGGAAGGATGGAGACAAGGAGTCCAGGTAGAAGACTATTGTGATGGTCAGGTGAGAGATAATAAGGGCTTTAAAAGAAAGAGGCAGTGAAGAAGACAGAGAGAAAGAGGATTTGAGAGATTTTCCAGAAGCTAAATGTATTGGTTTCCTGACTTGTGGAGTCGGGTGGAGGGAGAAGTTGATGATGGCTTTGAGGCTTCTAACTTGGATGAATGGATGGGTACATAGGTGCTGGGGCCATTGACTAGGTAAGCTAAAGAGGGCTGGATATATGTTGAATTATGGAATGTAAGGTGCAGTTGGAGATATCCAGTAGGCAGTCACATATGTAGAACTGAATCTGAGCAGAGAAGTGAGGGATGGAATGATATGGATGACTTTTAGGTGTTCAGAGTAGATGAAGCACCTTTGAGAGTTATAGGTAAGTAAATAGCTGGCTCAAGAAAATATGCTTGGGAATATCAACAGCAACCACTCTCTCTTGCATCCATTTCCTGTCATTTTGTTGTATAACTTGCGGAAGGGAAATCAAACTCAATTTTAATTGGAAAAAAGAGAGGTACTATGGTTTAGATTTGTAATTTACATGTTTAAAGCAGCAGAGTATTTTTTCAAATGACATATTGTGTGGAATACCAGTTTATAAAACATTAGAAAATAGAGAGGCTCTGGTTGAAATAGGCATAGAGGCCAGAAGTCCCACCTGTTGGGTCTCCTCCTCAATTCCCAAGATGGGCCTTGAGGCCCCTCCTGAGAATCCCAAGGCTCCAGGTGCAATGGACATCTATATGTAGACATATGTGGGTCTGTAACCATAGATCCACAGCCTCTCTCCAAAGTGTTCCCCAGTTCCTTACTTGTACTCCCCAGTGGGTTTGCCTTGTTTCTCTTTTGCCTCCCCAGCTCCTGTTACCTCTGGTAGCTGCTGGCAGTGCCAGGTGGGGAGTTGTACCTGCCACTGCTACCAGGAAATCACGAATGTCCACCCCAGGGGCACTGTCTCAGGGCATTCTCCAAGCTCCCTAAGCTGGGCCCCAGAACAGTGTGGGGTGTCCAACAGAGGGGCATAAGGGTCTTCTCTCTCATGCTCTGACATACCTTTCTCCACAACCCAAAGCGCATCTGAACATTTCCATCTGCTTAGAGCGATTGCCTTTTTAAAAAATCCAATCTACTGATCCAGATGAGAACAGATAACCATCCCATCCATCTATAACTTCTTTTACTGTCTCTCACCCTCATAAAAAAAAAAAAAAGCAAATAAATGAAGTCAAACATATGTTTGTAAAGGTGTGTGCCTGTGTGTGTATGCATATGTATGAATGTGTGTGGGGAGAGTGGGATGGTATCTAAACCATCAGTATCCAGTCAAAAATGCCTGGCTACACATGGAACACAGCTAACAAACAACTAGACTGTTTTGGAAAGAGCAATGGCTTTGTCAGTAGAACGAGGCCTACTCATTTAAGCTATTTAGAGCTGCGTGGCTTGGGCTTTAAGTTACTTCACCTCCTTGAGAATTCTTTTTTCTATCAGTAAGATGGGAATAACAGTAATACTTATTTCTCAGGGCTGTTAAAATACAAGATAGTGTTGGTAATATACTTGGCTCTGCTAGGCGCTTGGCAAATAATTAAGCGAAATGGGTCTGATCTATTTTCCTAGACATTTAACAGGGGCGTACTTATCATACGCCCTTTGAGGTGGGATTCCACTTTGTTCTCTTTGACTTTTTCATTCAAAACCGACTTCTCCTATATGCGTGCACATATGTATTACAGAAGAGATATGTGCTTATACACAGATGAGAGAGACATTGAGTATGTGAAGTCATTTAACGTATATGGGGAACTATGTCTTTTCTTTACTATGGAGATATGTATTTTTTAAAACTTTGTATGTACAAGATCCCATTTCAAAATGACTTGAACTGCGTAGATATTGTCATGATACTCCCAGCTTATAATCTGTGAGCAAGGGTAGACCTATGGAAATATTGTGCAAAAGTGTCGGTGCCTTTTGCCTCCAAATGCCTAGCGGGGTTGAAACAAAATGTGATGATTTAAAAGCATTTTCCAGCAAAACAAGCTTTGGGGATGAAAATAAGCACTAGGGCTACTGGACAAGGCAAAATAATGCAGATATTGACCGTTTTCATTTTTTTAAAATAGCATTTTGTCAGCTGCTTGTGGCCTTTTTGTACCATATTCTCTTCTCTTTGTCCCTTTATAACAGACACAAAATTCCTCAGAGATTTCCTGCTCCTTGCGCATCCACTCATCCTTCCTTCCTCTTAAACAAAACTTTGCATGGAATAGCTAGTAAAAGAAGCCTTCCGTTTTGCAGATAATGGCTTAAATTTTCTACTTCTTTATTTGCAAAGTTTTAGATTGGAAAATAATTTTAGAGTGAGAGGGAAAAGAAAATGTTATCATCAACACTAACAAAAAGTTTTGTGTTTCTTACACTGTATTTCCCATTTAAAATCTGTCATCCCGAAAGAGACCAATTCTACCCAGGCTGTTCAAACATTCATTCCTTCACTTATTTATTCAACAAATATTTTGTGAGCACCAGTGACTGATAAGCTCTGGAGAAGAGCTGTGAATAGGGTAGCGATGTTCTTGTCCTGAATAGAGCTTAAATATAGTCAGAAGTAGAAAAAGGTTTGCAAAAACCACACAGAGAACCCAGAATCTCCGCCGACCATTTTTGTGATCCAGTATGGAAAACGCAAAAGACATTGGGAATAATCCTGTTCCCATATGCTTCGGGTCCTACTCATCACTCCCCTACAACCCATTTAAGTCAGTTTTATTATTCTGACTTATCAATTGGGACTTAGCTCAGCTATAGGAAACAATTTGGCAAATCTGATGACTGAACTCATTTATATGTTATTATATATACTTAAGATGGATTATTTATTAAAATTTCCATGTCGTATGTAAATGCTTTCTGATAACAATGTCACTTTTCAGTGTTATCTTGGAGAGTCTAACTTTTATTATTGCTTAGCTTTGTCAGGCGAGATTATCATTGTGAACACGGCAAAGAAAGCAGTTTGAACAAAGTTCTTAATTCACCACTGTTCGTTTGCTTTTAGTTCAGTATGAAACCGTTAACCTTTACAAAAAGACAACTAGGAATATGGCTAAATATTTATTTTCATAATCTCTAGTTTCACATATTTGTAAGTTCAAAACTGAAATCCTATATCTCCTCTTACGCCCTAGCAGAGTTAATGGTACAAACTCCTTTTTTGAACTTTTTCCCCTGACTTAGTCTCTTAATGTTTTATGGCTCTGAAAAATAACACATGAAAAGGCAAAGCCAGATATATTTTATCTTTCACGTGTGACAGATGTTCTCTCACCCGTGTTTCATGGGCATAATCCGTCTTTCAAAAACACAGAGGTGGATGTTTCTGCCAGCAAAGCCTCCAAAAAGAGGACTGCTTGTCTTGATTAGCAAATCCTTCATAATGAGCCTTAGGGCTACACACTATTCAGGTTTCTGGATGAGATTCGACAGGGAGTGGTAAAAGAATCAGCATGAGACTACAATGTAGAAGGTGGCTGGAAGTGGACTAATGGTGACAGTGGCCACTCAGATAGAACACTTTCCATTGGTGCTATTTTAAATTTACTCCACTAGCTGTTGTTGTTTTTTGGTTGTTTTTTTCAATATTAGATACAGAAAGGTGAAGGCCAAGCATGACTCAACGGCAATTTCAGTTTTACACAGAAGCAGAGCGTTCACATGAATAGTGTTAACCGACAAATAAGAAAAATATAAGCCTATTGAATATGAGCATTCAAAAAACCAGAGTCTGTAGCTACCAAACTGGTATCAGATACCAGTTTGCTTTAATCATCCCAGACGGACAGAGATACGCTCTCTTCTGGTTGAGCCGGATCCTATCTCCTTATAATGCTGGCAGATAGAGCAGCTTTGCCTTTCAGATTTTTCACCCAGTTATTTTTAGTTCTTCTGAAGCCTGGGAAATAAGAAATATAACCTCCTTGAAAAATCCAAGCGAGCCAACCATAGCAGGGCCTCTGAATCTGATTAGATAAAACAACAAAGAGGTTCTGTTGGGGCAGAGGCAGGAAGAGCCAAGGTGGGTGGCAATCTCTGCTTAACTCGGGGGAAATGTAGCCTCAAAGAATTCAAAAGTGGGTGAAAAAAATAACATAAGCAATAGACAACTTTCCCACATCTCAGGTCACTCTCTAAATACAGCTAGAAACATTTTCCCTGCACTGAACTTTTTTTTTTTAATTTTTGAAGTATAACAAACAGTATGTGAATGTATGTTTATCCTAAGCACCACACTGAGAGAGAGAGATTCCCTCTCTAGACATGAGAGATTCACTCTCAACATTATAACCAGTTTTCATCCCTCTTATTAGCTTAGAAGGTAAATCAGGACCAAATTTAAGCTATAAAAGTGGATATTTGTTTTAAATTTCCCAATATGATATTGGAGGAATTGAATGCAGTCTTTTCCCTCCATTACGGGAATGGAAGAGGATCACGGGAGTCAGGGTGGGTGGAAATTCTCCCCCCAGGCGGAGTTGAGAAATGAAGTCTGTTTCAGTTCTGCCACTGGATTCCTGGGTTTGCCAGATTTGGGCCTGGTGAATAGGAGACAGCCTCTAACCAGGGAGGCGGGGGTGGTTGATGTGTTGACAGTTGTGATCAAGAGCTTTGACAGGGCTACTTGGATAAACGACACTATACATCCCCGTTCCCAGTATCACCACTTTGTAAAAGAAAACAAATAAAAGGGGGCCTGGTACTGAAACACAAGAGGGTGGATGGACATCTGGCACCTTCTGGGCTTGGGTTGTCACTGAAGTGCCCTGGATTTTAATCTCGCCATTCAAGATCGTCTTACGTGTCACTTTTAGTTAATAACATGAAAATCACTCCAAATTCTTAACCCATTTCCTCCCAATTTGCTGATGCCCACGGTTAAGAAGAAGCTAAAATGAGTCAAATTCTAATAAGGCATTTAATGTCTTAGCTTTGAGTAAAGTCAGCACTGCTACACTTCCTTCTTTCTCTCTGAATTCTCAACTTCTCACTTCGTGGATCAATACCCTGATTCTTCTTTAACACATTATGAGCAGCTAAGAGGCACCGTGCCGGAGGTGGGAGAGGGTTTTAGTGGAGGAACTGGAGAAAGCTTGGGCCAGGGAATCCTGAGGTCTGTGCAGAGGGCCGGAAGGCATTCATAGAAAAGAATGAGGAGGGAATTCTCTGGTGATCTGGTGGTTAGGACTCTGTGATCTCACTGCCAAGGGCCCAGGTTCCATCCCTGGTTGGGGAGCTAAGATCCCACAAGCCGCAAGGCGCGGCCAAAAAAAAAAAAACAAAAGAAAAAGAGGATGAGGAAACAGGATGGTGGGCTCAGCCGACATCCCAGCAGGGACGTGACTCCACCAGATTCCACCTGTTAGCCAGGCCTCTTCGAGCTGCTCACTGTGGACGTGCAGGTTCCATGACAGCTGTGGATGCTGGGGGACATCCACAGAAGTCAATGAACAATTATTTCACCCTCACTCCTTCAAACCTGAGAGCATCACTGATGGGCCCAAAGTGTAGCGGTAAAGAAACACCTGGCTTCCTGGCCACCATGGCATCCAGCACCTCGGCTGAGATCAACCAGGTGTGAGCCTGTCTGGCAGTTCTCTCTCTTTCCTGTGCCTCCCTGTGCGATGCCGTGTGGGAACAGGGCCTGGAACTTGCTTCCTCGTACCACTGTGGCTCTGTTAGTTTAGGGATCCTAGTCAAAAATGGAAATCTGATGGCCCATCTCTGGGCAGCCACCTACACCTTTCTGCTTTTTGGATTGCAGATACCCCTAGACAAAGGCATGGGAAGACTTCTGGTATTAAAATATTACACAAGAGTTTATATCACTCTTTTATTTTTACCCAAAGAACATGCCTTGGCAAAGTGTTTCTGTCTGTCCTGTGAAATAATTCACTCCTCACTTGTACTTTTTCCCATTAGGTCAGATTGTGTGGTCACCTCTACAGAAGTGTTCTGGCTGTGGTTGACAACTTCTTTGTTTGGCGTTTCACGTATTTTTGTAAGACAGACTTTTTGCATGAAAACGTCCTGAATTCCTCATCCAAAAATATACATTCAAAACAGAAGTCACAGAACCAATGGTCTAATTTTAAACTTTAAATGAACTTTGTCATTAAAACTTCGTATGAAAATGCTAAAATTAATTATGCCGTTATCAATTGGCCTAAAGTAGAGTAGACAAGACATAATTCTCTTGTCATTGGTTGTCCCCATCTTCAAAATAAAATACGTTCTTCTTAGGGAGAGTTTTTCAGTTTACAAAGTGTTTTCCCACATGTTATCTTTTGAATCCTTGAAGAAGTGTGGGCTAGATGGTTTATCAGTTTCTCCCAGCTTGAAACTTCTATTCGTCCGTGGCTATATTTTATTAAAGGATGCAGACTGGAAGGTAGTTTCTACCAACAAAAACAATGTAACAAACCGACCCCAGGCAGCGAAGCGGCATGCGAATGTTCGTCATAAAGTCCTGCATCTTGAGATAGCATTTTCCCGAGTCACCATGTGGTACTCAGCCTCCGTGTTTAAAGGGTCAGAGACTCATCACCTGGGGGTCCCAAAGGGAGGAGACAGTCTGTCAGTGTCCAGGCAGCATGAGCAGCTGAGCATCTGAAGTCAGGCAGCCACCCACCTAGTGCCAAATCTGCCCCCATGGAATCGGCCGTGCAGGCTCTGAACAAGAGCAAAAAGACTATGACGCCCGTCCACTCGTTTATTCCCTTTCTTTCAGCATCCTTTTCACTAATCACCTCTGAACTGCATCAGTACAAGAAATAAACACTGGCAGAGACAAGCCTCCGACAGAGCACTCAAAGGCTCTCTCCAAAGCGTGCCTTGAAAATAATACCCAGATTAACCTAAAACCCAGGCTGTGCTCTTTGTTGTTGCCTGCTTTGGGAAAGTGGTCGTTTCCTTAATGTGATAAGAAACTGAAACATTTTCAAAGACATAAGAATTGGGTGACGTGTTTGTCAGGATCCATAGAGTCTTGACCGGCACTTGAGGGAATATTTCCATGGCGAGAAATTCTCTTAAGTTTCTTGTTCTTATTGAAAAAATAATTGAACCAGTATTGTGGAATGTCCCCGTTTCGGAGCTGGTATAAGGCACGTATATGGGGGTTTATTCGCCAAGGAAAGACTCTTGTAATCTGAAAGCACTGACTGTAATTCTAGTAGAATGCACACAGAATTTATAACCAAATTTCTTCCTTGAAAATTCATAGAGGAAGATGGAGATCTTTTCAAGTTCAGGATTATTCCTTAACTATCACGTGTGTTACTAATTCTATATTCTGTGGAGCTATGTGAGGCGTTCTCTTAAGAACTGGAGCAAAGGCACCGTGGCTGACTCATCTTCGGGTTTGGATTACATGTGTGGGGTTGTGTTTTGGATGGAGCTTTCTGGAATAGCAACACTCCATCAGAAACACAGTGGCACACCTGTACTCCAAATGGCTGAATAAGGCAAAACATATGACATCAAAACGCTGGGAATCATATTAAAAAGAAAAAAAAAAAAGAACACAGGCTGTAGCAAAGATAAAGACAGCACCAAGGCACTGATAGCCATGGAGAGTAGAAAGAGTTTTAAGTATGTTGCTCATGAAATGATTTATCTATCATTTAACCTCTGCTCATAAGCCGTGATGTCGACATGAACACCACACTCAGAGCATGTGAAAATTGCTCATTTGGACGTTTATCCTAAAAAATAAATTCTCATCACAAGATGCACAACTAGAAATGACTGCTCCTTATATTAACAAAGGCTTTGGAATACCACGAGGAAGGTAACAAAAGGGCTTCTCCTGGAATTTTGAATGGTAGCTGATGGTGTAGAATAGATTTCACTAATTTTAAGTGGGGATGTAATAAATTAATGTTTAATATTAAAAGGGGGGATTTATAGCATTTTTCATATAAAACTTTCACAAATTACCTTTCCATTCTAATAAATTCTTACTCAGACCTCTTAGAGGAAAGTGTTAATAGTGTCACTCTGGTTGAACTTTTAATTTTACATAGTTTTTTTTTTTTTTTTTTTTTGCGGTATGCGGGCCTCTCACTGTTGTGGCCCCTCCCGTTGCGGAGCACAGGCTCCGGACGCGCAGGCTCAGTGGCCATGGCTCACGGGCCCAGCCGCTCCGCGGCATGTGGGATCTTTCCAGACCGGGGCACGAACCCGTGTCCCCTGCATCGGCAGGCGGACTCTCAACCACTGCGCCACCAGGGAAGCCCCATAGGTTTTTTTTATGGATATGATTTTTAAACAAATGTAATAAAATTTTTCCGTTTGCATAATGACCTTTGCTTACTTAATTGGCTGCAAGAAATTGTTCTTGCAGGTAAAGTACAAGCAGGCAGGTGTAAAGGTGAACTTCTTCTAGATAAAAGCTTTTTTCTATCTCTCAAAAGATTGATTTTTAATAACTGAGTTTGAACTTTCATTCACTAAAACTTGTATTATAGTTTTATAGTTCTTGCAGTTATCTACACAGCTTTATCTTTTCCCTTGTTACTTGGATAATAAGAGCATGTTGCCCATTGGTTAATATTCCTGTATTACAGTTCTTTTCAAAGAATGCTTCTATATTGAAATTGCAATGGACTTCGATTTTAATTAGCTGCCTTCCCCCCATGCATTACATGCTCCATGCATTACACCAGTGAGATAGTTTCTTATCAATTCCAGGGCTGCTCCATGCTGGCATTACCATCAGAATTTGCCAACCCGGCTTTCTGGTAACCCTGTGTCCATTGACGGGTTCTATGCAGAATTACAAGTTTTGGCATTAAACCTTTGACTTTTTCCTCTGGAAATATCACAAGAGAAAATAATTATTAAAAAGAGCAACTACTTTTCATTTTGGCCACTCAAGAAACGCACTCAGAGCATCTAACTTGGAAGTTTGGTGCCACCATAGTCTTTATTGAGAAACATGTGGCTGACAATTGAGAAGCCGGGAAATATCGTGTGGATTAAAGGAAATAAATTAAGAGCTGAGTTATATAAATCTTGAGGGCTCGTTGCACCTGGAATCATTTTCATGACCGTGCACACAACTGTGCTTTCTCCTCTTTAAAGTATCCTCGATGCAGAATAAAAATTGCTATTTTGAGTAAAATACTATACAAATCTTTCATTTGGCCATTAAGAAAAGATTCTTTTTTGAAAATATTTTATTTTTCTTGTTGAGATTTTCAAGAAGGACCAGAGTATTTTGGGTAGAGATTACTAAATTCTTCTGTCACATACCTATTATCTTGGACCAACATTCTCACCTTGTGCACTTCTCTTTAGCTTTCACTGAATCTGTTTAATTCAGCCTATGCTTTATATCCTTAGAAAATTTGGGGAACAGACACAAGCTGAGTTTGGTACAGAAAATCTGGATATGGTATATGACGTTTTAGGACATTTTAAACGAGATGCTTTTGAGGACACTAAACATTGAATTTGTAGGATCACGGATATAAACATTACAGTTTCCTTTCACACTATGTTTAGGAAGAAATAAAATGATAATAATACTGCCATTTTTTGAGCTCCTACTTTACCACAGCATTCTGCTAAATATTATAGGGGCATCATTCAATAATATGAACATTTATTAAGTGTCTAATACATGTCAAACTCTGGCTGAAGCCCTTTAAATATATTAAGTCACTGAATCCTTACCAGGAACCCTATTAGGTAAGTGTTTTGTTATTTCCACTTTGCTGATGAGGAAACTGAAGCTGACAATGTAGAGCTTTAAAACGCTTAACCACTTTGCTACTCTATTTTCTTAATCTTTGTAATATTCTGCAAGATAAAAGGGTATAATTATCCCTTTTACATATGAGGTTATAAACCCCAGAGATTGTCACTTGCTCCAAATCATATAGCTAAAACGCGGGAGACCCAGAATTCAACCTGGGCCTGAATGATGCCAAAGCTTGTGTTTCCCCATCACAAGAGGTACACTTTTTCTGGAAGGCAAAGTCAATGGCTTTAGAGAGTTTGTTCTGCAAGCGTGGAACTGGGAAGGCTCTGGGACCAGAACCACAAGGTGGTGTGGCAAGGGCACGGCAATCTGCCTAGAGCTGTAGTCCATACACATGGTTCCAATTGGCCTTCGTACCCAGGCTGCAGGATCAGTGCTGAGAGTGAATTGGGAATTTCAGAGTGGTTTGCTTCCCAGAGTGGACATGTGCCTTCAGACAGGCTCTTTGTGGAAATCCCGCTGGGACTTCCACATAGCACACATATTTGTAATGCCTTCCCCTGCCTCAGGCTACAAGGGTGCTTTGTAGTTAGAATCTAGTTCATTTTAGTATCCCATCTGGTCTTTGGTGGAGTACATTGGAGAAAGTGAACTATAGATTAACCTCCAAGCCAGAAAATATTTTCATCATTCCCATTTCCATAGGGTCACAAGGGTATATGAGAATAGAATGCTTGGCAGGAAGTACAAATCCATACTCTCAGAAATATTCTATTTAGTTCTAACTGTATCTCTTCAGACCTAAATACTTATAAGAGGCCACAAGTAGGGGCCAGTGCAGAAAGCATCACCCTGTTCCTATGGCAATGGATTAAAGAGAAAAGGCAGTGTATTTCAGGCTCCTCATGTTCAAGTCATATAGAAATAAATTTTCAATAATTGCCTATGTAGATGTATATTTTTATATTATGGAGCTTCCTTTCAATTTGGGAGATTAAAATGATCAAACATAATAAAATACACATTAGAGCTACTGTTCACCTTGTTTTGTGAGTACATCATCAATATGGCTTCTGCTCGTTTACATTATTTTCCAGATTCATGGACATCATAAGGTGTGTGCTCTCAACTGTCTTTCTTAGGAGGAAACAGCTCAGGTACTGGGTGTCTAGCCTTTCCTCTTTTACAAGGTAGAGATTAATGTAGTTTTATCTACAAATTGAATCCAACAAACACAAATAAATTAAGTGAATCTGGATCCATTGTAGTAGAGACCATGACCCCACTGTGGGCAGATTCTGAAATTTCTTAGAGCAGAAGTTCTTAACCTTGGGCCTTTAGGACATAGATAGACTTCAGTAGATCCATAAGCTCTAGAAACTGAATGCAAAATTTTGTGTCTGTTACTTGTGGGAGGAAGGGACCATGACATTCATCAGAGTCTGTAAAGGCCCTATGACCCACAAAAAGGATGACTGAGAGATACGTGGAAATTCCACCAACACTGCCTTCTGTCTCTCGATCAGTAACAAATATGATGAAAACAACAACACAACAATGAAATTACACATATACACACTTCCTTTTGTTTTACTGTCTCCTCACAGATAAGGTTATTCTTTCTGCATGTAGTGTGTTGTGTATCAGTACGAAGATGTCCACTTCTTTTTGATATGCAAAGGTTGACGTAAAATTCTGTAATACATATAATAAGTATGCTGTATGCACAGAATCCTTCAGCTGTTTCTCAACTGGAAATGAAACATTCAATGACATTTCTAGAAAAAATATTTCAGATGATTCACACATCATTCATAAATAGCTACTGGAGGTCACAAAATGAAATCAAATTCTGGGAGTGATTTTTCTTTTCTTTTTTTTCATTTTTTTAAAATTGAAGTATAGTTGATTTACAATGTTGTATTAATTTCTGCTGTACAGCAAAGTGATTCGGTTATACATACATATACATTCTTTTTATTATATCCTTTTCCATTATGGTTCATCATAGGCTATTGAATATAGTTCCCTGTGTTATGCAGTAGGACCTTGTTGTTTATTTATTCTATATATAAAAGCTTACATCTGCTAACCCAACCTCCTACTCCATCCTTCCTCCAACACTCTCCCCCTTGGCAACTACCAGTCTGTTCTCGATGTCTGTGATTCTGTTTCATAGATATGTTCATTCGTGTCATATTTTAGATTCCACATGTGATATCATATGGTATTTGTCTTTCTCTTTCTGACTCACTTAACTTAGTATGATAATCTCTAGTTGCATCCATATTGCTGCAAATGGCATTATTTCATTCTTTTTGTGGCTGAGTAGTATTCCATTGTATATATGTACCACACCTTCTTTATCCATTCTTCTGTCAATGGACATTTAGGTTGTTTCCATGGCTTGGCTATTGTGAATAGTGCTGCTATGAACATCAGGGTGCATGTATCTTTTTGAATTATGGTTTTGTCTTGATATATGTCCAGGAGTGGGATTGCTGGATCATATGGTAATTCTATTTTTTTGTTTTCTGAGGAACCTCCACAATGTTTTCCACAGCGGCTGCACCAACTTACATTCGGAGTGATTTTTTCATATGGGAATAAGAAAATGCTGTTTGTACTCTTTAGGACAGAGAGAAAAAATATACCAAAGCAGAATTAAAGATTAATTTGTAAGAAATTTCCTCTCCCCCCAATATTATAGAAAAAAACCTCAAAAATCATAATGCAGATAGTCTGCACGTTATATGCGTTAAAGATGAGTGCCCACTCCAGAAACAGCAACCCTGGAGCCTGAATTCTCTTTTCTCTCTGTGACAACCAGCTGACATTTCCTTCTCATGCTGTCCCTTCCCTCCTTCCCTGCTGCTTGAGACCACTAACACCTAGGATACTCTACCCAGCAAGACTGTCATTTATCAATAGAATCTAAGGAGAGAGAAAGAACATCTTAGAGAAGCAAAAATAAAGAGTTCATCGATACTAAACCTACCCTAAAAGAAATGGTAAAGGGTCTTTTCTAAATGGAAAAGAAGTTATCTTCATTTTATAAGGGAGAATCCTGAGGATCTAATTGAAAAAAAAATGTTTATAGATAACCAACAAGGACCTACTATATAGCACAGGGAACTCTACTCAATATTCTGTGATAACCTACATGACAAAAGAATCTAAAAAAGAAATGAATATGTGTATATGTATAATTGAATCCCTTTGCTGTATACCTGAAATAACACAATATTGTAAATCTACTGTAGTCCAATAAAATTAAAATATAAAAATTTTAAAAATTAAAATATATATATTTTCTTTAAGCACACGTGTCGCAGTTTGGAGCAGTAGGCAACTAGAATGAGAAGGGCCCTTGTCTAGGTTAGGCCCAGTGTTATCCAAGGAGGTCTCTGGTCAGTTTTTACAGCCCAGGGGCTAATTCTTAACATTAGGCTAAAGCTAAAACATTTGATGTTAAAATTAAGTATAAGTAACTTTATTCCAGGAAACTCAGTAACCACGGTCACAAAAGACTGATATATAAAAACAAAAATTCTAATTTATTAATTTCTGATGAGAAATAGAGCTATTCAGTTGATCAGCCACTTCTGATCACTGATCATTACATTCTTTCCCAATAGATAAACCTTTATGGAAAGCAAAGTTACAATTAGATAGTTGCTTAGTAAGTGTGAAAACAAAGGAGAGTGTTAACTGAGTGATTTCAATAACTGTGTCATCAACTTACAATAGCTAATAATAACAATAATAATAATAGCCATCGTTATTGAGCTTTTACTATATAGAAGACATTGTGCTAATTTACATGGATTTACATTTGAATATGATAAAACTATTTTTCAGAGGAGGATCTGAAGATCAGAGAGGTTAGGTGATTTACATAAGATCACACAGCTGATAAGTGATTAAAGCCAGGATTTAGCCCGAGGTTATTTTGAATCTAAGACCCCTGTGCCTCACCCAAGGATGGGGTTGCCTCCTCCATGGAGGGTATACCTGGAGGTCAGAGTTCCTCTCCCTAGAACAATGCTGTCCTCATTCTGTCAATATTGATCTTTCTGATTCTTTTCTCCATGCTTCCACAGGTGATCAGTTCCTCTTCTGACTGAAATATCCTTTCTTTAGCCCTATCAACACCCTAATCATAAATCCTGCATCTGAGAGCCATTCTCTCTCTCTAAGTTAGGTATCTGTACTCTGCAACTTTGGATTCCTATTTTGGAGTTTAACTCATAGGAGGCATTTGTTTCTTATTCCCAGGTTCTTAGGTTACATTTTCCTCTGTGCTTCTCAGTTCTGGGTGTGCTTCAGAAATTCTCCACCCTGACTGTGCAGTAGAAGCACACTGGAAGCTTAAAAAATGCTTTCATGAGGTCTAACAGACCAATTAAATGAGAATGCAAGAGTAGGCTTGTTCATTCTATTAAACAAACGCCTTCCCAGGTGATTTTTAAAAAAAAATGGCTTACTTACGTTCTCCAGACTTTTTAATTTGTTTGGTGGTAATGGTATATGCTCAGAATATACAGTTAAATTACATTTACTTTTGAGATCAAATTTCCTCCTTAATCTTTATACATTAATAAAACTTTTAATATAGATTATTCTTGTGCTTTGTATAGCCAAGATATTGGGTCTTTGAATATGCGGGCTCATTTTTCTGAAACCCCCATTTTACTCAAATACTTAGGAGAAAAAATATTATTTTTATTAAGATAAATTCAGTTATAACATGAGTTTCTATTCAAAATTTCCATGAATTTGAAAGAGTAATTCCTAAGACTTCAGTGAAATTTCCTACATGTGGTGGCTTCAGTTATGGTAACAATTCTCTCTTCTTGGCCAAAGGTAAAATTCCACAGAAAAGTACGGAAGAAGAAGAGGCGGTTTGGGAGGTAGAACAAAAATTAACATTATTCTTGTAGACAGTATAGTAGTGAGGCAAAGACAAGAGCTTTAGGCTTTAATGGAAAGACGGAAAATGAGAAATGAGTTAATGAAAATTGCGGGCTCCATACAAGCATTCACTTGGAAAGTAAATCATTCAACAGACATGTACCAAGACTGCCCTGGGCACTGGAGCTATAAAGATGAATTGAAGGATCTCGCAGGCTAGTAGGAGGGACAATCAGATAGATGTGATTACAGGACAGGGTGGTCACTGCTGGGAGAGAAGGGTGTACAAACTGTAAATGGGGGAGAGTGCCAACTCTGATAATTTTTTTTTAACATCTTTATTGATAATTTTAAAAATTAAGACCGGGGCTGAAACTTGGCAGCGATGATACCATATATTTGTATAGCAGTACTTTATAGTTTCGAAGCACTTTTGCATGAATTACTTGTTTTAATCTTCCTCAAGCACTTTGAGATAAAACAGACTATCTCTAATAAACGAGGAAAAGCAAGAGACTTGTCCAGTATCACATTCCCAAGACCATGCCCTGGTCTTCTGTTTCCCATGACACCTCCTTCCATTTATGCTGATTAAATATGATGCTACCAGTGTTAATTAGAAAATGGAAGAATCTTCGTATTCTTTTATTTTCCTTTTTTTAAAAAGATAAGATGTTAAATTCTTTTGGATATGAACACAATCCCTCACTTCTTAACATTCTCCATGATACCTGCACGATGCTTATGACAAAATTGTTGCTTGACTAATAAATGGAGTGATTTTGCTTGTACTGAACACTCACGAAGAAAACGAAAACCTCTGCCGGTCAGCGCCTAATCGGTCTCAGGAATAGAATTTGTCTTTCCTTTGAAATACTCAAGGAATCCTTTTCACGGTTAAAGGTTAAAGCTTGTCTCATTGGTTTCCCTTAAAAATATGTTTTCCAACTTGTGCTGTGTGTGTTATTATAACAAATAAAAACATTAGAAAAAGTTCTTGGTATGCTTTTTCCTTTAGATAAGTGCAGTGCTACTAGAACATATGACATCATCTTTGGCTCCAGCATTTGGAAATGAGAGTGTATAAAAGATGACAAGTTCTAGTAGCCACGTCATAACAGGGGATGAAATTTAAAACAGTGCTGACAAAATAAAGTTTGAGGAAACTGACTATTTTTTAAATTGTACATTTATCATGACAGTTTGGGGGTTAATCTCTGGAACCAGCACAAGCATGAATGAGGTAATTGTTGCACATGTTGTGGATAAGATAACCAAATGGGGGAAAAGTCCATTTCCAGGCTAACGTGCAACTCAGATTATGTGCCTGATGGCTGGAAACTGTTGTGTGGTTAGGATAATACAGGATTCAAAAAAACAAACTCCTGCCGAGGGAATGGTGAGCAGTCACATCGGATCTGAAGCTTTCTGAATGGGGCATGAAAGGAGGAGGCAGGAAAAGGAGTAGGCTGGGACCCGCCAAGAGAAAGATTTGGAAAGCAAGAAAATGGGAGGTGAACTACAAGACTCCCTCGCAGAAATGAAATGGTAAGGGTTGGTAATTAAAACTTCACTGAAAAGTGAAATCTGATGATAAAACTAGCTTAATACTGTTCCTGTGTGCGTTAGGATATGAGAGAAGATTGTAACACCGATTGCCATTCCTGGGTACCCAGATGTTCTTACCATCAGAAAATGTTCAGAGGTCTTGCTTGGACCCACTTTGTTTTATTCTGTGGCTTTGAGGATGGGGAGAGAAAGCGCTGTGAGGGACATGTTGACTGAAATTCACCATGAATTTCATGTCTCTTTTGTAAAAATCACTTTTAAAGCGTGCCAAGATATTTTAAGTGTTTCAACAACATGCTTTAGTGACCATAGAGAAATGAGGGTACATTTTCATGGTATCAATAAAAATATCATAGTAATTTACAGGGTTGGACTGAACTCTAAATTGGGTCACAATTACGCTCTTTCAGGGCGGAATGAGATAGCAGCAACCTCTATTTTGTTCCTGAACCACTGAGATCAGAACAAACATCATCTCTGACTGCCTCTATGATCTGAAGTCTTGGTTGCCAGGGGGCTGGAGTTTTATGGAGGGCCTCCATTTTTTGAACTCTCTCCTTTTCCCTACCCAACAGATCCCAGATTTACAAGCTTTGAGGTCTTAGAAGGAAAGTGGAAAAAAAGGCCTATTTATTTCTTTCTTAACTGGTGTAGGTTTCCAGATGGTATTAGAAGCTATTATTGGCTGAGAAGAAACACTTGTTTGTTTCTCAGTCTTGTACTTGGGTCCCTAAATTTGGCAAATAGCTCGCTTTGAATATCTAAGCAAATAAACAAAGCATTTTCAGTATTTTCTGACACTCACTATCCTTTCCTCCTCAAACTTTGCCAGATGCAAACACCAAGGGCCCATTTCTCTAGTTTCTGTTCTGTTTAGAATCTCTTTAGAGAATTACATCGGTGAGAATCCCATATCTGATTCCTTGCATTGATGAGTCTGTGGACATATGATTCTGTGGTTCGGTTACTGATGTAATGTAACAATATAACTTAATGAGTTAAGCTGCATATGGCAACAAGATAGGGCTTGTTGATTCCACCCCACCTCCCCAGTGTCATGCTGATGGGGCACTTTCATCAATGTCACATTATTTAAGTTTCTATCAATACTATCCCACACACAGCAGTTGGTACTCTGGTATGCAAAGATGTTTAAGACCAAGTTTCTGACATGAAAGTATCCACAAGATTATAAAGACATTGGTGAGTACACACACCACTTTTCAATCTGTTTTTCTAAGAGAAGGAGACAATAAGCCTTGACAGAAAGAGACAAACATGGGCTTTGAACTCCGGTTGTACAGCAGTTCAGATTCTGGGTCTGCCACTTCCTTACCTAGAGCACACCACTTTACCTCTCAGAGCCTTGCTTTCTTTACCTGAGAAGTGGGGAAACTGACACTGTGACTTCGTAGGGATGTTGTGAATGCTGAATAGGACAGTCCATGAAAACTACCCTGGACCACACTGGATACATAAAAGATGCTCAACAAACATTGGTTCATTCCTCCAAACAAGGAATAAAGGATCCATAGCTGAGGGGATTAGGGAATGCTCTGCAAGTAAGTGGGCTTTGGGCAGGGTGTTGATGGATACATAGAAGTTCATGCTAGTGGTTTGCAGAGTACTGTTCAGGAAGACAGAATAGCATACGGAAGGAAGCATGTCTGGGGAATAACATGTGGTTCAATTTGATTAACTAATAAGGGAGCTCTGTATAGGGATGGGCTACAGATATAGCCATGGAGGGCCTCCAAATACAATGTGAGGAATTATTATAAAACTCTGAGAGCAAAACATATCAGTGAGATAAGTAGGGGGCACTGTACAATTGAAGTTGTCCCAATGAAACATTTCTGGCAGCAACATATGCATTAGATTATAGTGGAGAGAGGCAGAGGCCAGGAGACGGGTTAGGACCACTGTAAAGTAGTTCAGAAGAGAAGTAATAAAGGTTTAAACTGCCGTGGCAGGAGAAAGGGCATGCAAGTGTAAGGTGAGCACGAAGGGAACTTGAATTGCCCCTTAACTCCTGCCTAGACAAAACCCTCACTTCCCCCAACAGGTCTCTGTGTTGATCACACTAGACAGAATTTTATTTGTTTACGGGCTCGCCTCCCCTACTGGTTGGGGAGTTTGCAGAGAACTGCATTTTACTCATCTTGGTATTTCTAGACTTTATCACAAAGTCTGAGAAGATGTTAGCTTTAGAAAAACGTTTGCTTCTTGCAAGAATAAATGTGAGTAAATGGGGAAGATAGACCAAAAATGTAATGGCAAGAGGAAAAGAAAAAGAAAGGAAAGTCAAAGATAAGTGCAAAATGAAGGGAAGGAAATAAAGAGAAAGATGAGAGGGATGTTTGGGAACAGCTTGAGTCCATTCACAACTGGGGATATGGAATTTTAGCCATTAAAAAATTAGATTAACACTTCTTTTTTTCCTCTATCCCGAAGCCTTCACCCTATGCACTGTTCTTAATAAATAATACTTGATGAAGATGGTGATGATGTGTCCTCTTCATGTTAATCCAGGCGGCTCTCAGTTTATGAATGGGTTCGGTTCCAAATGTCTGTTGTAAGTCAGCTGTTTGGCTATGGAATGTGTTTTTCCTTTGAGACAATGTAACAGTCAGTGGTTAAATTCTCCAACTACTTCACAAAAGCCTCTTTAATCCACAAAGTATCAAAATTAGAGTGCTAATGAACTGTAGAGTAGTAATTCCTTATAGGCATACTGCATACTTCTTCATGGTTTGCAAAGTGCTTTCACATACATTTAAAGAAATGGAATGTCTCTGCATAATATTCTTTTCCATGGAAAAATGTGTTCCAAGTTTTAAATGAGGAGGCTAGTAACACATCCTCCACCCACTCTGGTCTCTGTGAAACGACTTGGCTTGTAAGGAGAGGCTCCCACACTGCCCTTCCAAGAGGGGCGCGCTCCAAGGGAGACCCCGTGACAGGGAAGCAGGATGGGTGTGTATCTGTATGGGGCTCATGGTGGGTGGAGTCATCACTGGCCCTCTAGACAGAAGAGCCACCCGGTATCTAGATTCTGCCACAACCATCTGGTAACCCTGTGTGAGTGTTTAGTTTCCCTGAATGGAGAGTGGGGATAAGGATGCCTCCCTTGTGGGATCTGTGATGTTGAAGATGAGATAATGTGTGAACAATACCTGATACATAATGGATGCTCAAGAACATTCTCTTTATTCTTTTCCCCACCTGCCCACCCGCCACTAAACCCTGAAGCGGAGTGGGTAAAGAGGGGCTCCTGTGGTGATCCTATCCACTGATGAGCAAGGTGATAGGAACTAGGGAGAGGCTCTGGGGCGTGTTGCCCAGGTGGGTCCAGTTCCCAGAGGGGGAGCAGTGAGGGTTCCAGGGTGCCGAGTTTCCCAGACACCGGCGGCAGCTGCGGTGCTCATTTCTGCATCAATATTGTGCAGAATCCCCGTCACACGGGGCACCAGGGCTGGATTGTGTATTATCAGTGTAACTGATATACCCCCAAATCTCAGTTGATTATCACAGTGGAAGTTTAGTGCTTACTCACGCTCACGTGAAGTCCTCCTGCAGACAGTTTTCCTCCGCGCGGTTTCAGTGATGCAGATTCTTTCCACCTGGTGCTTCTGCCGGTCTTCACCACTTGGCATCAAGCTGGTGGTAGAGGAAAGAAAAAGCGTTATCGGACGACGTGCATTGGAGATTTTTATGGGCCAGGCCTGGGAGGGGCTCACATCACTTCCACTCATATATCATTGGCTAGTGTCAGGTGACCACGTAGGATCGCAAAGGATTGGAAAGTGTAGTCTTGCTGTTTGCCCAGGAAGACAAGGAAATAGCTTTGGTGGTCAGCTGGCAGTGTCTGCCACAGATGAGAGCCGGGTCCTGAGTATCTTCTTGTTGCTACAAATTGATTGCAAGTGAGTAATTATTAAAAAAAAAAAAAAAAAAACACCTGAGGGCAATGCAAGGTAAACCAGTCAACCTGAATGCATACCAGAGAATCCACACTCAGATAAATGGCCTGAGTACTTTGTGGGTAAACCCTGACACGTTTGCTAGTTTTCCTTCTCTGGCAGAAATGCAACAGATGAATACCAACCAGTTTTCAAAGGAGATGAAAACGGAGAGATGATGATTCTTTGAAGTTCCTCCACCAAGGAAGTGTTGAAAACAATGGCAAACTTAATAATATAAATGAACTCCTGCTATTTCAGTCTATTGGTGCTGTCCGAAAACACACAGCCACTTTTCATGTTGTTCTTCCCTTTCTCTGAATGACTTAACACGCTGACCCAAGGTCTGTGTATTCAAGTCACACCCAGAGCTGTGGTTGATTAGAACAAGTTATCTACCTCCTAACCTCCTCTGACTGCTCTTGTAAAAGGTCCCAGAAAGAGCATGGACTTTGGAGTTTAATCATTTAACAGGTCAAAGGTATTCCTGGCCGCTGCTCTGTTCCAGGTGTTAGAGATAAGACACAGGATGGCCCCACGAGGAGCTTACAGTCTAGTGATGGGGACAGGAATATAAATGAGATTAGTGCGGCACTGGCAGCACGTTCATGGGATGATGGCTCCACAGAGTAAGAAGTGCTGAGAGTGGAGGGTGAGGAGAGAAGGGGAAAGTGAGGGGTTGCCTAGCAGCAGAGATGAGGGTGGGAGGGAGCCAGAACACAAAGGATCTTGTAAGCCATGTTATCCTATAGTTGACTGGGAGTTAATTTCTCTCTGGTGTGCAACCCCAGTGAGCTCAAGAGGAACATTGTCTATTGATTTAAGAATCATGCCAATTTATTTGCAAAAATGGCTTCCCCAAACATCTCTGTGTGGTCTTACTCTATAAAATTATATTAGCAAAATGTGTGTGTGTGTGTGTGTGTGTGTGTGTGTGTGTCTTCCAGAGCATACAAACATCTTTCAGATTACTGGCATGGAAAACATCTATATATCAGGGGGAGTAAGTGAGAGTTACAAATTATGTTCTGTGTGTTCCCTGGGCCTAGACTTGTAAAATGATTTCTTTTTTCTAAAAGAAAAGCTGCTCAAAACCAACTTAAAATACAATCAAAACACATTCCACTGGAAGTTTGGGGGCATTTCATATTGCATTGATTTAAATACTGGTTTAGCAGCCAATAACTAAAAAGCAGTCACTTTGCTTATTACCAAAGAGCAGGGAATGGGATCATAAAGGGAGGGAAAATAACTGTCCAGTATAACCTAAGACTTTGCAGTTACAGAATAAACATGGGATTAGAATCTGTCAATTCGGGAAGCTTCTAATCGTTACAGCTATTCCCACTCTTGGCTTCTTGTTAGAACCACGTGCAGAGTTTTAAACCATTTTGATGCTCAGGTCACACCCTGGACAAATTAAATCAGGATCTCGGGAAGTGGGGGCCATGCAGTAGCATTTTTTAAGGCTCCCCACGTGATTTCAATTCACAGCCCAGTTTGAGAAGCGCTGGTCTATTAGTCAGGATTACCTGGTATATGGAAACAGCAAGTTCCAATTAATTAACTCAATTCATTTCGATCACGTGCCAGACACTGTGCTTGGTCCTGCAGGCTAAGACACAGGCCCTGCCTTCAAATGTGTCACATTGTAGGAGAAGGCTGGAGGATGCGGGAGGTGAGGGGTTGGAGAGTGGATATGGATGTTTGTTCAAACGCGCACCAGTGAAAGGAAGAGGCCAACGTCCTGGTAACTATTCGATAATAGTCATGTGTTGTAGCTGGAGAAACTGGAACATAAATCTAGAAGCATGCACTAGAGGAAACATTTTTTCTTAGATGGGGGATGAGAAGCCAGGAAACTGGCTTCCCCCTTGTGTACAGCACCCCGTTACTTTAGCCTATCTACTCTGGCCTCTGCTAAACATTTTAAAGGAAAACAAAATCCAAAAGCAAATCAAGAAGGCTTTTTAAAAAATTGCTTATAAACAACAATGTGTTTCTAGCTAACATAATTTGTTTAAAATATACTATAAAAAGAACACTCACTTGAAAAAACAACATTTTTCTCTTAAATGTTTTGAACTAAAGAGCTCTGCCAGATAGCAGACGGGATTTTCTTTTATAAGCCAATGGCAGCATACTCATAGGGTTGTAATCTGTAATATTACAAAGATATTGACATTTTTTGATCGATATCTGATAAATGACTGATAAACCACACTGATTCTTATTGATTGATTGATTGAGTTTTGGCTGTGTTGGGTCTTCGTTGCTGCATGCAGGCTTTCTCTAGTTGTGGTGAGCAAGGGCTACTCTTCGTTGCGGTGCACAGGTTTCTCATTGCAGTGGTTTCTCTTGTTGTGGAGCACGGGCTCTAGGCGCGCAGGCTTCAGTAGTTGTGGCTCGCAGGCTCTAGAGAGCAGACTCAATAGTTGTGGCACACGGGATTAGTTGTTCCGTGGCATGTGGGATCTTCCAGGACCAGGGCTCGAACCCATGTCCCCTGCATTGGCAGGCGGATGCTTAACCACTGTGCCACCAAGGAAGTCCCATTTTTAATTTTTTTTACTTTTTTTTCCGTGGGGTGGACCACTCTACACCTTTCCCAAAGTAGTATCTGTAATTTCACTTTCTTTTGTCTTTTTTTAGATGAGTAAATATCATGGAAAGAGCATGGATCTGTTGAGCCCCGCTTCTGCTCAGGACTCTGGGACTGTGTTTCCTTGTCTGTAAAACAGTGACAGTAAGTGTTTGGTTGAAAAGCTAGAGTATTAACTCTAACAAGTGTGAAAGAACCATATGCAGGTTTTTATACTTATTAAATAACAGCTGATAAATGTATGAGTGGTGGGGACGTCACTCCTTATTCTTGAAAGTACATTTAGAATATCTACTTGATATTATTATGTGTTCTCCCTAATCAGCTGTGCTCAGGTATCTTTCGCCATCATCTGGAAGAAGCCACGGTAATGTCCACTAACACTGAAACAGCAGATTCATACAGAATCTGCAGTGCTGACTGGGGCGGGGCCGGGGGGGAGGAATTTCTAGGTATTAGTGGACAAAAGCTAAATCAGAAAAGAATGTAACAGTAGTTTAGCAAAAATTTTACATGTCGCACAACAATTTAAAACATAGGATACTTTATGTTATAGCTTATAGAACACAACTGGATTCTCAAATATTGTCATAACTAACATAAAACCAAGAGTTTACTTTTATAATACAATGTCTTAACTAATGAAGTCCTCTTATCTTGATGATGTATAGATTAGTTAATAATCATTTTATTTTATTTATTTTAAAAAATATTTATTTATTATTTATTTATTTATTTGGCTGCTCTGGGTCTTAGTTGCAGCACGCAGGATCTTCCTTGAGGCATGTGGATCTTTAGTTGTGGCATGCGGGATCTTTAGTTGTGGCAGGCAGGCTTCTTAGTTGCGGCATGCATGTGGGATCTAGTTCCCCGACCAGGGATCGAAACTTGGCCCCCTACGTTGGGAGCATGGAGTCCTACCCACTGGACCACCAGGGAAGTCCCAGTTAATGATCATTTAAAAAGGCAATCATGGGCTTCCCTGGTGGCTCAGTGGTTGAGAGTCCGCCTGCCGATGCAGGGGACACGGGTTCGTGTCCCACTCTGGGAGGATCCCACATGCGGCGGAGTGGCTGGGCCCGTCAGCCATGGCCACTGAGCCTGCGCGTCTGGAGCCTGTGCTCCACAACGGGAGAGGCCACAACAGTGAGAGGCCCGTGTACCACAAAAAAAAAAGGGCAATCATTTCTAGGTTCCAGGAATAAGAGGTCAGCCTCATTTGTGTATGAGTTGATTCATATCTTAATAGACCTTTCAACTGGATGCTGGTGTTTTAAATTAAAACATCAAGTCAGTTTATACATCTGGCCTTACTTGGTGGTTTTCTAACTTGTCAATGGTATATCTTAAATGTACTTATATTCATCATAGTTCAAAATAGCCACATCCTTAAATAATTTTTTGAGAATATAAGTTCTTAGAAATACACCCGCTTCAGTTTTTGTTGTCATATCCTGGGCTGAGGAGGGGCTGGGGAGGAAAAGAATGCCAAATCTGCATTCTGGGCCGTTGGCCACCTCCCAGAGCTGTTTCAGTGTCTCGATTGCACTGCCAAAGGGAAGATGGGGACGCAGGTGTCCACACTCTCGTCCTCTCCTGCCAGCTGCAAACCTCATCACAGTTCCTGTGAAGTCCATTTCCACAGATCAGGTTTCTGCCAGGGAAGACTAACAATCTCCTACTCTGCTTTCCACCACCAACAATTAGTTTTAGCAAATGGTTCAGGCCACTGCCTGGGTTTACATATGATTTCTATTCAAAAAAAGACAAACTCCCTACTCAGACCAGACCCAAATGCTGAACACTTGAGCTCTCCTCTTAGATATAATGGAGTTGAGACAGTTTCTATCTTTCATTTAAATAAAAAAATCACTCTCACATTTGAAATCTAGTTGGCTGTCTTCCCTCGCTGGGTTAGCCATCTGGTAAGGGGGGCTTTAGGCGGACTTATGTTCAGGCCAGGAGTATAGGAGAAAAAAATCATTATCCTTTTGTCCTTGTGTGCCTTACTTACTCTTTGAATGTGGTCAAACTTTTTTTTCTTTTTTAATGTTTTCACAGCAGGTTTCCCCACCGCCCCCTTTCAGATAACACATATGGCAAATAAGTTAAATTCTTAATACATTTTACAGTCAAAATTTGCTTTTTTAGAGTTGTGGATCAGAAGAGCACATACCTGATTGAGGTCACTACAGCTCATTGTAAAACAGTAGAGATTCAAAGAGTTTACTCTCTTGATCTACTATATACTTGTGGTTCTTTTAACATTGCTGTGTTACTTTTCAGGGTAAGGTCAGTTTCCTTTCACGTGTTTCAAAGGCTTGTGATTGCCCCACAGAGAGGGACTACAACTTTAGTGCATCAAGGGATCTCACTGTTCTATTTAGTTAAGTTTTTTGAAAAATAGACCGTTATGGCTACTATCTATCTAGTCACTCTTCTGGCTGTTTTCTTTATAGATAGTGGCTGATTATATCAAGCAGTTAAGAAACATGTTCAGAACAACCACCTCGTAGTAACCATTCTTTCCATTACATACCTTCAACTTCAGAAAATCGTAGGTAACTCAAAGTTATGTTTCCTGGAATTGAAGGTAGCTGAAGAGTTCATTCTTGTTTTGTGGATGAGAAAATTAAATTTCAGAGAAATAGGTGATTTTTAAAATATGCCTGCCCACCTCAGACAGAGTGGAGAGGGGGCTAGAACCTAAATATTCTTTCTGCCTTTTGTAACTTTATTAATTTTCCAGGTTCTATGCATTGCATCTTTGAAGACAATTTTTTATGGTAGTGACAATTTGCAGGAAACCATGCATCTTCGTAAAACACTCATTTGGAAACTGCCTAGATCTCAGTAAGGAACCTGTTGTTAGCTTAGATGAAGCTCACCTTTTGTAAGTCAATAACTAAGTAAATTAGTATGTAAAACATACATTAATACATATGCATAGTATGCATAGTACTCTAGACTCATGGGGAGTATTTTCTTTTTCTCTTCCTAAATAAAACACCTTGAATTCATTTAAACATTTTAAGATAAACATTTTGAAATCAGTTTGATATTAATTTTCTCAAAAGGAAGAAAGGAAGGAAAATCAGAGAAGTTTATGGCATGAAAAACCTATTAAATGGCTTTGTGATGTGTCAGTTTGGCTGGATTGAACTGAACTTCCCAGAATCCTCTTTCTTGTATGGCATGAACCACACGGGAGCTTCTTGGGAGATTTGGAAGCAAAAGGAAGCAGCAGCTATTTTGTAGCTCACACACACACACACACACACACACACACACACACTCACATTCACACACACAGGACTGCTGATGTGCTGACTCACCCTGGAACAAAGCAGTGGCTGGGCTTCAACTGCCCTACCTCCCCTTGGGTTTTTCTTAGCTTCTCTGAGTCTTAGGCCTGGTGTGTTGCTTTAGCTCTATGACTAATGGCCCTGGTTTCTGCAACTATTAGTATTCATTTTCTATTGTTGCTGAAACAAATGATCACAAACATGGTACCTTAAAACAATTTCTTGGGAATTCCCTGGTGGTCCAGTGGTTAGGACTCTGCATATCCACTTCAGGGGACCTGGGTTCAATCCCTGTTTGGGGATATAAGATCCTGCATGCTGCACGGTGCGGCCAAAACAACAACACAACAAAAAGTTTCTTATCTTACAGTTCTGTAGGTTAGACATCTGTCATGCATCTCACTGGCATAAAATCAAGGTCTTTTATTCAATTCCATGTTTTTTCTGATGGGGAAAAGAACTTTGCATTAGTGAAGCCCATGACAGCAGCATTATTTCTGTCAAAGCTGGAAAAAGGTAAATTGTGGGGAAATTTTTATTTTAAACACTTTTTCATGATTTTCTTCTTTAAAATCCAGGCAGCAATATGAAAAAATAAGAAAACTATCCTTTAGATTAAACACCTCGAATATGAAGGTACTTGTATTAGTCATAGGCAAATAACATATCCCCTTAAGTATTAAGTAAATGTATAATCATGGGAAATGAATTTGCACAGCTTGGGGTTTGGGTGAAATTACTGACTTTTTTTTTTTCTTTTAAGCAATGAAATTCTTCATGAAAGAGGTGGGATTTAAGTTTCTTTGGTAATGAATTAAGAAAAAAATTTGTTTTGGCAGGAGGTGTTTTTTTTTCCCCCAATGTATTTCAAATCCACTTAGAAACATCTAGATTAATTTCTGTCCCTATTTTCTATCCTCCCATCTGAATATAAATGGAATGGAGTCATAGATATACAAGTGCAATCAAATCATGCAGGTAGTGTCTAAAATATAGTAATGTAGGCATAGTCACAGAATTCCCATATGTAACTGGCACAGACAAGTCTTCCTCATGTGAATCTCACAGAGAAACATTGATCATTATGCAGAATTGCCTAGAAATATGACAGTCCGGAAATGTGGTGGATGCCCACCCTTTACACATTGGAAAAATCACGTCCAATTTATCTTCTTGTCTAACTTCATTCAAAACTTCTGCATGCGTTGCTCAGCTGGTGCGCTGATGCAGTTCCCAGAAGAACACTGCTCCCTCCAAAAGCACTTATTTTACCCCTCACATCCTGGCTGGTGGCCCCCTGGGACACTGGCCCTCCTCTGTGAACCAGGAGTGGAGTGTGAACTCAATCTGCTACACACACAATGGCACATTCTTGGAGAGTGGCTGTCTAGAGCCGTTTCCTTCACACAGTGGCTCGAGGGTCTTTTGATGGAGGGATTACTGGATGTTAAATTTCAGGTAGTGGCTTCTTCAGCTGATTCCTTACCCAGTTCTGACAGTGGCGTTGTAAGTGGCTTTCTTCCACAGATTAGTGTGGTTGTTAATGTGCCCATACACATCAGCTTTAAAGTGAGTTTTCTGGCAGCTGAAGCCTTTTACCTCTTACCTGTTCTCTCTCTAAGAATGTAGAGGATTTAGTCTCTACTCCTTGCTCTTTTGTGGGGTGGGGGGTTGGTCTTCTGGACTGGGATAAAAGTTTTTTGGGAAAAATAACATATTCAAAACAAGTCCCAGACACCTATATACTCCAGCTAGCGTCTGTGGGTTTTGAACTACTTTGAGGAAGTCCAAGTATCTAAAAGGACAACTTATACCTTTGAATTCCTGAAACTCTGTCCATGGCTCCACACTTATTAGCCAAGCAAATTCATTTCCTTGTGCTTTATTTTATCTACCTCAAAAAAAGAGGTGGCCAATCAGTAACAATAGCAAAATATGTGTTAAGAGTAAGGATAGAGAGATCAGAACTGAACAGGGGAAAAAAACCCCTAAAACTATTCATATAGTTAAATACTGTGGCACATCGTAAGATAACACATATTTCTTGGAGCCAGAAACTATGGCTTACTTATGTTTGGTTTAGGAAAACCTACTTCCTCCTAGTATTGTACAAGTGTCATTCTACATTTTCTTCTATTTTTTTTTATGACATTTTTTTGGCTTTGATTTTTAACCCAGCTGTAATATATTTTGATATATGTCTTAAGATAGGCGTTATGTCTGATTATCTCAACATCGGTTATTGAATCCTCTTCCAATTAACTTAAAAGATACTTATATCAAATTCTAAATTCCCCCAAACACCTGGGTCTGTTTCTGGTGTATTGACTTTGCCAGTACCATGATGTTTTAGTTACTATAGCTTTCTATTGTGTTCTAATACTTGGTTTATCGACTAAAAACTGCCTTGTCTATTCTTTTAGAGATGAGCTATAGAGTCAACTTGTCATATTTATTAAAGAATTCAATTTAGGTTCTGATTAAGAATATGTTACATTTATAGAAGTATCTGGGGCAGTTGGCAATTTCATATTATTGAATGTCCCCATGCAAGAACATGGTCTATCTAGGTGCCCTCTTGTGTCTTTCTCTTCTTGTTCAGTTAGTACATAACCTGATTACATTTAGAGAAGAAACAAAACAGAAACAAAGCACTCCCATGATGCTTGAATTCAGCCAAACCACAAGTTCCTTTTGTGACTGATTGTTGTTCTAGAAGGGGTCAAATGATTAAATGTGTTAGTTTTTTTGTTTTTTTCTTAAAGATTTTTTTTTGATGTGGACCATTTTTAAAGTCTTTATGGAATTTGTTACAATATTGCTTCTGTTTTATGTTTTGTTTTGTTTTTTACCTGGGAAGCCTGTGGGATCTTAGCTCCCTGACCAGGGATCGAACCTGCACCCCCTGCACTGGAAGGTGAAGCCTTAACCACTGGACTGCCAGGGAAGCCCCGAAATGTGTTAGTTTTTAAAATTAAAAAATAGATATGTAATTGCTTTGGCCATTTGCACGTATAATGTCAGTCCTCTTGTATCGCAAAATATCACTCAATAAATACTTGTTATTAGACAGGAAGTGTTGAATATTTTTTCCAGGCCTGTCAGCTCCTACCTCCGGTTTTATAACACTTCTCCTTATGGTCAGTAGGGGGCGCTCCCGCAGCAACAGGCCCTCTTTCAGTGCCACTGAATTCCCCCAAATTTCAAACCTTAGGAAGTACTGGTTTATAAATTATCAACTGCAGTTCTCACACATTCTAACAGACTCACATCTGTGGGCATTTTACGTAGAAGACAAGTAATGGGAGAAGGTGAGATCTTCAAAGTGTCTTGTAATCGAAGAAGGCCTGTATTATATAAGCACAGGAGGCTGCAAGGGATTATAACAACTTGTGTTTGGGCTAACGAGTGGAGCCTCTGCTTTTAGGGGCTGTTCTTTTGAGCCCTGGTGCCAGCAGACTACTTTGTGAGCTGTCAGTTTCCTGATCTTAGTCCTTTAAGGGCAACATTTTTAAAGTGGTGCTTTAAATAGGGTGGCCGAGCTCAGGAGAGCAATGAGTTGGAGGCTATGGAAGGAAACAGGTCTGGTTGCAGACATTTGAGAGAATTTTGATTCTCTCTACTGGCTTTGGAACAGTTGCCCTCATTGTTGAGGGTGGTGATGTCAAAGAAGTGTGCCACTCTCCACCCCCCCTACCAGGCTGAGCTCAACGCTTCTTCCTTATGCTTGGGAGCTTCTTCCTTATGCTCCCAAACCATCCAGAGTTTATTTCTACTTTGCAAATACCACATTTTGTGATATGCACCTGTGTATTTGCTGTATCCCCTCTACGTTAAGATACGTGAAGGCAGAATCATGTTGTATTCATCTAGCATAGGGTTTGGTATACTATAGGCAGTTAATAATTATTTGATCGATAGATGACAGAAAGAAAGGAAGACAGGTAGAAGGAAAGGAGGAAAGAAAAAGGTGTCACAGGGTGATAGATTGATATCATAAGGTAAGTGAATTTTTAAACTGATCCAGAATCTGGAAATAACAACAGTAACAAAACACACAAAATATTACTGGGTATAACCCAATACAAATGATAATAACAGAAAGCAAATGGTTTCTAATGAGGTTAGTAATAATATTTGTAATAGCAAATATAGAATGTGACCATAACTACCTCACTGTGAAATAAAGACCATTTGATATTTATGTATAATGGATTCCAAAGTTTAATTGCATAATGTAAAAGTATCCTTAAATATAGTGAGGTTCTAGAATGTAGTATTCCATGTACAATTTTATTAAAATCATTCATCTTACTGAAATTGAGATATTGAACAGTCAACTCATAATTCCCACTGTGGCTCTTATTTGAGTGGAATTTTTCTTATAGCTCCCTCTCTTAATAAAGCACCAGAAAATTATTAATTGAGGAGTTTAGTTCAGGTATTCACATTCATAATTCCTTGGGTTACCTTTCCCAGTAATACTGTGAACTTTCCTTATCCTCAAACAACTACACATAAGGGTATTTTGAGAGTCTTCATTCTTCTGGATAGTTCATTATCCAATAATATAGTCTATATGAATTGTTCTTAGAACACCTAAGGTTAAACTGGATGATATAAATGCTGTTTTGAATAGAACAACTTTTTTTTTAATTAATTTATTTTATTTTATTTATTTACTTTGGGCTGCATTGGGTCTTTGTTGCTGCCCGTGGACTTTCTCTAGCTGTGATGAGCAGGGGCTACTCTTTGCTGTGGTGCGCGGGCTTCTCATTGTGGTGGCTTCTCTTGTTGCGGGCCATGGGGTGTATGTGCGCGGGCTTCAGTAGCTGTGGCACACGGGCTCAGTAGTTGTGACTTGCGGGCTCAGTAGTGTGGCTCACGGGCTCTAGAGTACAGGCTCAGTAGTTGTGGTGCACGGGCTTAGTTGCTCCGCGGCATGTGGGATCTTCCCAAACCAGGGCTTGAACCCGTGTTCCCTGCAGTGGCACGCAGACTCTTAACCACTGCTCCACCAGGGAAGCCCAAGAACAACTTTCTAAGATACCCCCACTCAAAAGGTTCATGCTTATTAATTTGATAAAAATAATTATCTATTTTTTCTGTACAGTATCGACTTCCTATATTTACCTAAATAAGCAGTTAAATTTATGAAAATCACCTGAGTCAAAGATTCATCTTGACAGTAAAAATTACGAAATGTTGTTTGATACATTGTGTTTCATTAACTTGATATATTATTTACATTAATTTCGTATAAAATTTTAAGTCCAACACAAATATAATTATCTGATTTTTTGTGTGTCTAGTGTGATGCAGTGAACAGAAAGTAGGTGGACAAAATGTTTTTCACTGAAAAAAATTCAATTAGACAAGTATTTGTTGAACATTGACTTCAGAGGTAGAACCTGCTCTAGAGTATATGGGTTCCAATTCCAGCTGTGCCACTTAAGTCGGAGGAACTTAGGCATGGGACTTTACCTCTCTAAGCCTCAGTCTCTTTATCTGGAATATTCTTTAAAGTAATTACAATCACTATTTTTAAGGTTGTAGGAGGATTAAATGAGCTAATTCACGTAGAGCAATTGTCATAGGGCCAACAACACTGTGATCTCTCAGTAAATGGTACCTGTTAGATTCTCTCCATTGTTCTAGGCCCACGGGATAACATAAAAGATATTCGAGATACTGCCTATGTTTAAAGAGGCTACACTATTGGGAATTCACTGGTGGTCCTCAGGACTCCGCACTTCTGCTGCAGGGGCACGGGTTCCATCCCTGGTCAGGTAACTAAGATCCCACAAGCCATGTGGCATGGCCAAAAAAAGAAAAAAAAGAGGCTACATTATTAATAATACTTTCTCTATTATATTAAGAATCCTGGGCTCTGCACAGCAGGTTGGAACATTTAAAAAATGATTCATTTAAAAAATATTCTTGCCTACACAATGTATCTTTCATATAGGTATATAAATTATATTTGATATGGGATATGCTGGTATTTTATTTGTTTTATTACCTTTTATTGTAAGATAAAACATAGGTACAGAAAAACACATACACAAAAATGTATAGTTTAGGAAATTATTATGAGGCGACAGCCTTGAAACACCACTCATTTTAAGAAATAGAATATTGCCAGTTGTGATGGCTAATTTTATGTGTTAACTTGACAGGCCACAGAATGCCCAGATTAAACATTGCTTTCTGGGCATGTCTGTGAGGACGTTTCTAGACAAGATTACATTTGAATCTGTGGACTCAGTAAGGTAGATTGCCCTCTTCAATGTGGGTGAGCACCATCCAATCCACTGAGGGTGTGGATAGAACAAAAAGCGGAGTAAGGAGGTACTTGACCCTTTGCTCCTGCCTCGCTGTTGAGCTGGAACATATTGTATGTTCTCCCAACCCTCAGACTGGGATTTACACCATCAGCTCTCCTGCGTCTCCAGCTTAAGACCACAGATCAGATTGTGTGACTTCTCAGACTCCAGAATTGCATGAACTTATATACCTATATCTTTATCTCTGTCTCTCCATCTTCATCTCTAGCTCTATCTCTGTCTCTCTCTATATTCTACTGGTTCTGTTTCTCTAGAGAACCCTGACTAATACAGCATCCTTTCCAGATATACCTCCAGGAACATGTTCCAATCACAGCATTTTCCTCCCTGCAAAAGTAACCACAATCCTGTTGTGTATAGTGAGCATTTCCTTGCATTTCTTTATAGTTTTATCACCCAGGTGAGCATCTTTAGTTCAGCCTTGCCCATTTTAGAAAACTTGATGCATCTTTTATGCCTCTTTATTTAAATTTTATTGACGTATAGTTGATTTACAATGTTGTGTTATTCTCCAGCACAGCGAAGTGACTCAGTTACATACACACACACACACACACACACACACACACACACACACACACACATATTCTTTTTCATCTTCTTTTGCATTGTGGTTTGTCACAGGATATTGAATATAGTTCCCTGTGCTATACAGTAGGACCTTGTTGTTTATCCATTCTATACATAATAGTTTGCCTCTGCTAATCCCAAACTCCCAATCTTTCTCTTCCCTACCGCTCTTTTATGCCTCTTTTAATCTATATCTTCCTCAACCATTTCTTTCTTCTTCTTATATCTGTGAAGAACCCGGAGCATTTGACCTGTCCAGAGGCAACAGTCCCGATTTTGCTGACTCATACTCATAGTACAGTTCAACATGCTCCTCTGTCCTTTGTATTTCCTGGAGATTGGCAGCTGGATCCTGACAATAAGACTCAGGTTCAATCTCTTTGACAATACTATGGTTTCCACCAAGAGGTTCATTATATTTGATTTTTGCTCTTTTGTAATGTTTATAGCAGTTGATGTTCAAAGTTTAGGTATATTAATTCACTGAGGTTGCAAAAAATGTAATAATTCTATCACTTCTTTTTCATTTATTAGTTGGCATAATTTTATAAGGAGATGCTTTCTCTCATCTACTAATTGGCTACCCAATTCAGATAGGAGTGGAAGCATAAGCATATGATTCTTTTTCTATTTACCCAATTTTTAAGATAATGAAGCAGTTCTCTGTTATTCTGTGCAGGTGACCAATTAGATTATCTTAAATATCATTACAAAATATAAATATATTGGTTGGGTTTCTATTGATTATTATTTTTATCCTTCTTGATATTCTTTGTCCTGCTTTTGGCCAATGGGCGCTTCTTTCAAGTTGGCTCCAAAGTCTTCTGACATTATAGAATGGTCTTTCCTTGCTCTCTGGTACGTCAAGATATTTCAGGTCATCTTGTATATTTCTTGCTCCTGACTTAGAATCAGCCATTTCTCCAAGAAGCACAGGTGTTTTTTAAAAGAAATTGTTTTTTAATAGGCTGTATGCTTTAGGATCACTCAATGGAACTAAGCTTATCATTGTTTCTAGGCTTTTTCAGAGAATTCTCTCTAATATTTCCAATTCAAATACAGGACTACAGGGTTTATCCTTTACCTTGTCTATATTCCATCTGTATTTTCTTCTGTCTATAATGAGAATCTTAGTTCTCAAGGACTTAGAGGATGAACAAATTAGAATGTCCCAGAATTACTCACTTCCTTTATATCATGTTACACATGGACAGTCTCAGAATAACAAAACGTCTATTGAGATCACCATCATGATTACTGAAAGCAGTTAGGTTTGTTTCCATCTTCTCACCCTATTCTTCCCCTACCTTTTTCATGATTGTTGTATCTATATTATCAGCTCCTATGCTCTTTACCATCTAGAACAACTTTCTCATTAAATTTTAGTTCTGTAAGTAATGACATATTTAGTGTTCAACCCCAGTCCTTATGTCCATGTCCTTCTAGTCCTTTTAACTGTCTGAAGCTCACTCTCTCGTAAATTCTAAAGGGAAGACCTATGGGAATGAAATTCCCTGAGTTCCTACATGTTGACAGCAATTTGTCAATGGTCTTTATACATTTTACATTCTCTTCCCTCGAGTGTCTTCAATGTGTTCTTCATTTTTTTCCTGGTATTATATGCTCCTGTCAAAAAAGCCTCTTTGTTTCCCCTTATAAATCATGTGCTATTTCAGCATAGATGCAAAAAAGATTTTTTTCTGTTTTCAAAAGCCCATTGGTTTTACTAAATTATGTGTAGATACTGGTTGTTCTGAGTCAATATTCTCAGGTACGTGCATTCTTCTAACATGTTGTTCCAATTTTCTTTTTCAGTTTCAGGAAAGTTTTCTTGAATCTTAGTGTTATGTTTATTTTCTTGTCTTTTTTCTTTTTCAGAAACTTTTTGACTATCAATAATATTTGTCGCTTCTTCTTTTTCCCTTTTATTTTTCAACCTCTTTCTTCATTTATTTTTATAAATTGAGGTAAAATATACACAAGGTAAAATATACCGTTTAACCATTTTTAAGTGAACAACCCAGTGGCATTAAGCACATTCACCATGTTGTGCAGTCGTCACCACTATCCACCTCCAGAATTTTTTCATCTTCCAAACTGAAACACTCTGCCCATTCAACAGTAACTCTCCATTCCCTCCTCTCTCTTCATTTACTTTTGATTTTCAAATGTTTCGTTTTTTTTAACATCTTTATTGGAGTATAATTGCTTTACAATGGTGTGTTAGTTTCTGCTTTATAACAAAGTGAATCAGTTATACATATACATATGTTCCCATATCTCTTGCCTCTTGCATCAGATGTTTCATTCTTTTTACCAATTTCTTAAGGCATTTTTTGTTGAGTTTATTTACTTTTGTGATCCTTCTATTTTGTGAGTCTTCATTTCTAAAATGATATTTTTTCCTTTATTTTCAACTTTTCTTTAAATATATCATCTCATTTCCAAATTTTTCTAATTCTTATTTAGGTCTGTTGTTCATGTCTTGTACCATCATTTTCTTAATGTCTTTTAGCTCATTTTAAAATGCTACATTATAGTTTTGATCTGTTTTTTTGAGTGTGTTACTGGAATATGGTAATTATTTATGGGACTGTGATTCTACTTCTTCTCTTTTTTTTTTTTTTCTTACAGTAACTTACCATGGGATTCGACCTTCATAATTTTCTGTGAAGTTTAGTTTATATGAGTTAGTTTTCCAGAGCTTCAGAAGGAGACTTGGCTTAGATGGATTTTCTAACTTTACTGAGCACACTCTTCAATTGTTTTCACGTGGTATTAAAAAAAATATGGTGCCTTGGTTTTTGAGATTTCTTGGTTCATTTTCTCTCCTGCACTTTATCTGGATGTTTTCTTTTCTTTGCCTCCATTGTCCCATCCTGCTTGATTTTTGTTCCACTTCCAGCAGTTTTTGCTCACTGTAAGGCCCTGTCCTAAGAAGGATCTGCCTCATCACCTTTGAGAGTTCACAAGGATAGGAGTAGATTATATTCAATACTAATGAATATTGTGGCAATGGATAACTGATACATTGGCATCCTAGATCATAGAATGTAATGCCTATAAAACGTTTAAAGGCCATTGGTCCCAACCCTGTAATTTTACTGATGAAGAAACCAAAGCCTGGAGTAAAAAAGTATCCAGACTAAAACATCTACAGTGCTTGCATATGTAGATGAAGACTAGATACCTTTACTCTTTCTTCTGTACCACATCTTGCCTCTGTTCCTTGAATAAGAAGTAGGATTTAGAGAAGTATCTTCACATAATATTTCTCACTCATGCAAATTCCAGTGCAGATATTTCTGGTCAAACCTCAGACTGGAGAGTTATATGATGCTGCCTTCTTCAGACATGACATCCAAGGTTGCTGCAGAATGGGGAAGAGTTGGTGGGGAATGCAGGCTGCATATGTGAGTATCTTCTGATCACATTCCATTGGCTAGAACTAACCACATAATTCTATGTATGAAAAGGGGGATTGGAAATATGGTGCCTGGATAGTCAGCTGTTTCCTAGAAACCTGCTATGAAAGGGGAAAATTAAACTTTAGGGGTCAGCTAACCATCTAGCTATAGAAACCTTTCCCAGAGAGATGCCTGTAGACTTCCTCTTACACAGCTATGGGCACACTTATCGTTGGGAAGGAGAATGGGAAAAACATGACTGACTTAAACTAATGCAGATTTATCTTTCAGCTGCTTACAGGATCACCCTGCCTGAGTAATGAATATCTGAATGAAACTGAGGTTGTCTGGAAGAAGATTAACAAGATCTTCTAGTCACCATAGATAATGTCTTTTTCAAAATAGTTATACTCGGCTGAACATGAGCAGAGAATGGACTTTAGCTGCTGATGCAGGGCAAGCTGATATGGAGATAATTAGAGAGAGAGAGAAAAAAAATTGAATGATCCTTGAACAATCATGGAATAATTCTGCATAGCTATCAACAAGGTCCATGTTCTACAGATTCATTTTCAGTAGGATATTAAGGCTGAGTAGTTCTTCTAGCAAGGCTAATGGATTTTGTTTGATTTAGCTGTGATGTCTTGCCTAGATTACTTCAAGTGTATTTATGAGATGCCTAGTCAGATTTAAGACCATGACACATAACCAAATTAACAGGTCCTAAGAAGAATCAGCATATAGCCTTGATTAAATTAGCTATTAATTAGCAAAGTGGATGTTCAGTCAGAGATTTTACTTCAAGGAAACAGCAAACAAACCTATTTTGAGCCAAAGAATGGCATAGACAGTTATGAGGTTGTGAAGTGATAAATGGTTGCTACATAAATTAATGCACTAGACTTTACATATATGTCAAAAGAGCATAAATTATGCATCATTCTTTTCTAACTTTTAAACACACCAAATGGCACTTAATTTGGACAAATCTTTTGACTGCTCTGGGGATTAAAATGAGAGGTTAGAATTAGATGACCTCTGAGGTCTCCTTCAACTCTGTATTTTTTCAGGCTTTAAGTCTTAATTTTAAATAAATTATAACGTATGGTTAAACTATGACATCTTATTTCTCTTAGGTTCCTCAATGGCTAGTATATACTAGATCTTCAGTACGTAGTTGATGAATAAGTGAACCTAGAGTCCTTTTCATTAGCTTCCATAAGAGAAAGGAGGTTAATTACAGTATTTCTTAATAGACATGACAGGGCTTACCTGGTGGTGCAGTGGTTGAGAGTCCGCCTGTGGATGCAGGAGACATGGGTTCGTGCCCTGGTCCGGGAAGATCCCACGAGCGGCTGGGCCCGTGAGCCATGGCTGCTGAGCCTGCGCGTCCGGAGCCTGTGCTCCACAGCGGGAGAGGCCACAACAGTGAGAGGCCCGCATACTGCAAAAAAAAAAGACATGATAGACCTACAGACTTTATTTTGATGACTGCTATTATGCTATTTTAATATCTTTATGGGATCAAATAGCCATTATACTTCCATATTTGAGTGACTACAAGTAGTCAGAGACCACAGTTGTTCTTATAGCTGTTGATTTTAAAAGTCAATCCAGTTCATGAGATTTGAAATAGGTCAAGTAGTGAGCGCCTGGGGTCACTTTCTTTGTATAATGTATGTTAGTTGTACTAAACCTTCGTTAATTTGATTTTCATTCATTTGATATTTTTGATGGTTTGATGGTTTTGGCTGGGCTGAATTTTTTTTTTTTACTTCTTTCTTAAGTGATTGATGTCATAATCAAGATTTCTGGGAAATGTTTATACTATTAAAGAATAGCCTGCTTTATTAATTATTCATTTTGCATTATACATTATTAGTTATTCCAGAAATTCTTATTTACATATGAATAATAATAAATACAGACAAAGTAATCACTGAAGTATAAGGTAACTTTATTAGATTATTTTGAGTCACTTAAAAAATTTAAACTAATTCAAATATATTCTTGAAAATAATCCATAATATAGTCTTTTCACTAATTTTGACTGGTTCTCCTGTCTAAAGGTGAAATCTTTGAACATTTTGACATGTTTTACTATGGCAAAAATTGTAGATATCTGAGATATGTTATCCTTTTTGGTTATAAGAAATCAAAATGCAGGGCTTCCCTGGTGGCGCAGTGGTTAAGAATCTGCCTGCCAAAGCAGGGGACACGGGATTGAGCCTTGGTCTGGGAAGATCCCACATGCTGCAGAGCAACTAAGCCCGTGAGCCACAACTACTGAGCCTGCACTCTAGAGCCCACGAGCCACAGCTACTGAGCCCATATGACACAACTACTGAAGCCTGCACGCCTAGAGCCCGTGCTCCGCAACAAGAGAAGCCACTGCAATGAGAAGCCTGCGCACCACAACGAAGAGTGGCCCCCACTCTCTCCACAACTAGGGAAAGCCTGCGCACAGCAACTAAGACCCAATGCAGCCAAAAATAAATAAATAAAATAAATAAATTTATTTAAAAAAAAGAAATCAAAATATAGATAAAGTGCAATGGTTATCATAAAATTTTACTTTCAGAGTGGTTATTTGTATTTTATAACTGAAACACTTTCCATGACTGATCAAGTGCTTCCCAGTCTCTAGTGAGCCAAGATAAACTGTCTGCAGAAAATCTGGTTATGAATTCATCAAAAAGAAATTTCTTAGGCAAACTGGAACAGTGGATAGGGAATTGGTGCAGATCATAATAGGTCCTGTACTGAGTTCTTCTGTGATATTTCAACAAAATGAATGAAATGCAAACTAGTGTCTCTAGTCATCAAATTTTTAATTCGTTCTAAAAATGAGAAAATATATGTGCATATCAGGTCAACGTTTTGTGCTGACAATAGTTCTTTTAGTGGTAAACTTCCCACTCAAAGAGAATCCAACTGTCCCTAAAGGAAGGGGTCACCCACATTTCTCTTAAACAGGGAAACATACTTTCAAGGCCAGTATCTTTTTATGTAAATCATTAAGAAACAAAAAAAGAAAAAAATTAAGTAATACATTTCAAAATAGAGAAATATGTTTTAAGTTAGTTTTGCCACCCTCCAATCTCAACTTAAGATATTTTCAGAAACATTAACCTCTTTTCTATTTTAACTTAATATTTTATTTTCAAAGAGACTTACTAACTGATACATAAAGTCTTATGATATTGGATCCAGGTTACTACAGGAAAGACTCTGAGGTAGTAGGGCTTAGCAGGAAAAAATAACAGATGATCATAGCTACCAGTGTTATTTAAAAAATTGCTTCTTTAAATGTGACCAGCTCATTAATATTAACATTGGTTTTTTTGTATTCCTGGCTGCTTTTCCGGGATATCAGTTAGTTTTGCAGGCTGCTTTTCTTTGCTCCTTTATGAAAACGGGTAAAGGGATTCAGTGTAGGAAACTATTCAAAAGAAATCTAAAACCTGAAACTTTTTTACTTTCTTAAATTAGAGCTACAGCACACCTCATAGACTTAATACACGAGGAAAAGAGTGTCCAGGTCAGGCAATTGCATGTTTTCCAATCCTGATAACGTGCAGAGTGGAATCAAGACTCTCAATGTGAAAATTACCTTAGAAAAACTTATTTTTATGCAGAAAACAATTTTTAGAATATTATTTCATCCTGAATAATACTTTCAGATGTCCAAATTACCTTTTACTCATGGTTATGCTGCAAAAAGAAAAATTACAAGACGTTTGGCTACATCTTAGTTTTCGCATATGCAGCACGTATCGTTGCATCCACATGCGGTAGAGATCTTCAATAAAATATTGAAATGAAAATCATCTGCCAATGATGGCCTATTTGTGCCTTCTAATCTATAAATTGCTTATGTCCTGCTTCTGAGGTGCAGCGTACTTTCTCATAAATCGGGGGAAGTTTATCCTTTGAGAAGATGGATCAAGAGATGACAAGCTGTGGACCAGTTGGGAGCTCAGGAGTCCAGAGGAGGGGATTTTAAATGTGGATGGAGGGGATCTCGTTCTGCTGTGGATCTGCAGAATGTCTTGAAGTGGTTTTCAATGTTTTGGGTTTGACAGACCCAAAGTGTGTTTTACTAAGCACTTTTCTCTTCATTTTAAGCCCATGTGTATTATAAAGGAAATTTAATCCGTATGTTTTTGATTCCTTTACACTTAACTCATCAAAATGTTGTTTTGTAAGAGCTATTTGATGTCCAAGAGGCTTTGAGTCTTTTTATAACTTTTAAAAGCTTTTCTCCCTCCTTAGAAACAGGAAGTTGTGTTTTTCTGAGAGTAAACGAACTAAAAAAACCTAGAGGCTAGAGTTGGTTAGAAGACTTCAAACCTAGGCTAAAAGTTAAAATTAATAAAACAGGAGACACATATCATACTCACTATGCGTTTGGTTTGTTCTAAGCATTTTTGGTGTTTCAATTTATTTAATTCTTGCAACTACCATGTATGGTAGGTGCTGTTACTATCTCTATTTTAAAAAAGAAGTTATGTCACCTGCCCCAGACTTACACAGCTCATAGGGGTGGAGCTGGATTTGAAACCAGGCAGGCTGGGCCCCTGTGTCTAAACATTTAACCACTATACTGTACTTCCTGTTTCCATAGTGTTACCCTGTGACTTAAGAATTTTGGACACTCCTTAAAATTAGTTATGTACCAATACTGTACTAGATACTGAGAAGGTCATGTTCTTGCCCCTAAGAGGGTTTATTCTGTAACGGGCACACACAGACAAAAACAAAACAAAATAAACAAACAAAACAAAAACCAAAAACGCTAAATGAAATACTGCATGTTTCTTCCATGTCATTTATTCATTCAACATACTTTTATAAGGTATCTACTGATGTCAGGCTCTCACCTGCTCATTAGTGAGAGCAGTCCTGGAGCTTGTATCCTCATGGATAACGGATATTGTATTTCATCCCCCACCCTTTAGAGCAGAAATGGGGGAACTGGGCAAAATTCCTGGGTTGCTTCTGATATTTCCAACAGTGACAGAAGGTAAGGAGGCAGTGGGGATGACTTGCAGCCTCCCTCCCTCTCCTGTCCAGCCTGTGTTCTTGGCAGAATGTATTTCCTGTGGAAACTGGGGAGCATTTACAGGCTCCAGCTCTACTCTTTAGGTGCCACTGGATATTTTCTTCCAAGCACAGCTCTTCCTTTCCTCAATGATGTTAAGAAGCTAGTATTCCTGTTTGTAAGATACAGATTTTATCCTCAAAAGTCTTAGTTAAATTGAAGAATACCCGGAAAACCTTTAGAGAAGGCTTTTTCACATGCATTAGTATAAATTGGTATGGTTTACTGCATCTGAATTATGAACAAAAGATTACAGCAAAAACTCCTAGGGGCAAGACGGGAATAAAGATGCAGACCTACTAGAGAATGGACTTGAGGATATGGGGAGGGGGAAGGGTAAACTGGGACAAAGTGAGAGAGTGGCATGGACATATATACACTACCAAATGTAAAACCAGTAGCTAATGGGAAGCAGCCACATAGCACAGGGAGATCAGCTTGGTGGTTTGTGACCACCTAGAGGGGTGGGATTGGGAGGGTGGGAGGGAGGGAGATGCAAGAGGAAGGAGATATAGGGACATATGTATATGTATAACTGATTCACTTTGTTATAAAGCAGAAACTAACACACCATTGTAAAGCAATTATACTCCAATAAAGATGTTAAAAAAAAAAAGATTATAGCAAGAACTTGAAGTGTTAAGTTATCTCATTAGGTTAATATTTATTTGAATCTTTATGGGTGTTTTTTCATCACAAAAGTAATACAAGTGTATTAAAAACAATTTGGAATGCAGAATCACGTTAAAAAATGAACATCTACCCACAAACACAAGTACAGCTGACATTCTGTTGGTTATAGATGTGTAGTTTAGTATTTTTAAGTGGCTATAATTGTCTTGCTTTTAGTTATACACTTACTTTTTCAAAAGCTTTTTTTCTCATTAAAAGCAAAGAAATACCATGTTTTATCTTTTAAAATGAAATATCACAATAGAATTTGAAACCTTGAATTTGGCTTTCCTTTAAACTTGAAGAAGTATACATTTTCTTAAAGAGAAGTCCACTTAAGATGCTCCCTGGGTAATCAGAATGACCAAGGCATGGCTCCCAATAGAGGGAAGTCACCCAGGGAAGTGTAGGCTGAAACATGGAGGGGCTGTGTGGTGTGGTGAGGTGAAGTCACTCAAAATGATATCCTTTCCTCAGGAAATGTGCCTTGGATTCCAAATCAAAATTCTTCTAAAATTAGATGGAAGAGTTTAGAAAGAACAAATACTACCAGGTGTATAAGACCCGAAAAGTGGTTGGAAATAATAAAAATTTTTCAAGCCTATTACAAAGTTGTACTTTTTTCTCAAGTGCTCAAAAGAAGTCTTAGATTAACTGTATTTTGTGAAAATTATTTTTCTCATCAATATTGTTTGTAAGAATGAACACCTTTAAAAGATTTAACCTTTAAAATCCTCTAAAACGTTTATATAAAGTAAGCTTTAATACATAATACGCCTAGACACAAGTTGAAAGTGTTAAAAACTGTCAATTACCTCAAAGAAAAGATAAAGCATAATTGTACTTTCATTTGTATTGAAAAGTAATGTAGAAACATACTAAATAAAAATCAATATATTGAAAAAAGACTTATGTTTTTAATTTTTCCATGAAATCCCTCCAAGCAGCCAGAATGCACATTTCACATAATTTTCCAGGTTTTGTCCCTAAGTCCCTCTTGGCTTTGAGAATTTTATTCAGATGTCAAGGGAATTAAGAAAAACAAAATTTCTTTGAAGAAAAAAAAGGAAATCCTTGAGCCACGCATGTTTCAACCTTTGAATTATCTTGTTCAAATAATTACTTTTTCTCAGGATTATTACAGTTTTTCATTTGTCTTCTCACATTTTTATCTTAAAATACTTTGTTGTCCTTTATTATATTAATTTTTAAGTTTAAAAATTTCAGTCTCTGACTATCAAAAACAAACAAACAAAAATAAAAAACCCATACAGATACCAGTTCTAATGGGCTAAACTTGATAGCAACGTCAGACTTGCCATGACATCTGTTGCTGACTGTCCAAAATCGGTGGCGGGAATTGAAACGATTCAGTTTGCCAAAATAATAATCTGATTCTACAGCTAACTGGTGCAGTCTGGCTTATCAAACTCTGAGTCCTATGTCTCCATTAGGGTGGAGAAAGACAGTTATCACAGGTCCCTGCTTTGTCTCATCTTTGTTTTCATACTGTGACCCTGCCTTCTCTCTGCTCAGGAAAGGAAGGACAGAGAGAGCTGGAAAGGTACAGAAGGACTGAGGGGAATTAAGCCCAGGAGCATCGTCCTCTATACTGTATCACCAATATATGAAACTGAATATCTACTGCAGACCTCTTTAGATCTGAATGGATTCCTAGTTTATCTAACTCCCACGCCAGAGGCAACTTAGTCTATCCTGAAATGTGGCTCACAAAACAGTCTTATTTGAAAAGAAAGAAAAAGATGGGAAAAGCGAGAAAAAATTCAGGTTTCCTAATCTGAGAACTAATTGCCAAAGATATTGCACAGCTCATCTGGAAGGACAAAGTCAGGTTAAATTAAATAAAACCACTTTATTCCCTACAAGTTAAAAATATGAAGCTCAGGTTTTACAGAATTCTTTTATAATGTATTCTGCTATTTTTCTGGCTTTGATTTAAATTAATATAGTCAGGAAAGCATTTAGAGAGATGAGATTATGTCAATTTTTGTACTTCCAAGTTTTGCTCAGGTTTTTAATCAGAAACTGGATAGTTTGGGGAACCTGTCATTTTCCACATAGAAAAATGTTTGTGTTTGTGTGTGTGTGTGTGTGTGTGTGTGTGTGTGTGTGTGTATTCAAGAAATATTCCAATACACAACCTGAACTGGATTGGTCATGTCTGGAGTACCTAGAACCTTTTGTTTTGAGTCTAGACGCTCAGGTAACTGATTCAGCCAATGAGTGAAAATAACAGTAAGGACATGGCTCTTTAGTTGCACGCTAGTTATGTGTGCAGTTACTGCCTTTGAGGGTTGAACTTTCCAAAGGAATCCTGGGAATTTAAAAGAATTGCCAAAGAACTTGATAATGTGCTTTTCTAACTTCCAAAGGCAATGGATTCCCTACATATATATTTCCTATTTCCTCTTCTTCTCCCTCTGCCCTCCTCCTCCACTTTCTCCTACTTCTCCTTCTCCTTCAGTTTCTTTATCGCTCACTTTTGACAGTCACACATCATAAGTCTGCTTACTTATGACTATCCTACAAAATATAAACAGCAAGTGTACAAGAGTACAGTGACAGAAATGCAGGACTTCAACATAAAAATCAATTCAAATGAGCTCTTTCCCTCATTGAATCAGGAGAACAATTGTTAAAATAAGAGGCAATTATGTGGAGAAGCAAGAGTGGAACTAGGTAATGAGAAGATAAAGGACACACGAGAGGTGACAAGTCCAATTAGGGAAATGGGGGAAAGCCTTCTTGAATTTGGGTTTGGGATCATTGAATCACAAGGTGGCTCTTACCTTCTCTCAGCCATGGTTAGGGTTACAACACCTCCTATAAGTCTTTCACTTCAGTAGAAACAGGGGAGGAAGTTTCGAGGCTGGAAATTAGATGGGTGCAGCCAGGGTACCTGAAGTTTTAGAGAATCTATGAGAAAATCACCTCACAGTGATGCTGAAAGAACTAACTGCAGGGTCCTTAACTATTACTCTTTTTCCTATAGTTTTTCCTCTGGGCTGGGCCTGTAACAGACCTTTGATTCCTGCCTTATGCAAGTTGTAACTGGTTTAGTAGTAGAGGGAGAGGAGGATGAGAATGAAGCCAGCAGAGAGGATGGGCCGGGGCACTTTCTTAGTGCTCTTAGAAAACGAGGGTATGGACCACAAAAACAGCATCCTGCCTGGGTAGAGGCTGCGGAGGGTGGAGCCACTGATGGGAGCATCTCAGAGGGGAGAAGGCATCTAACTGGAGACAGAAGATGATGCACATGGCATGCAGGCCAGGGTTGCTGAAATGAAAGAGAGGGAAAGCCACTCAGCAGAAATGTTGCAAAGGCAGGGGGAAGGGAAAGAAGAAAAACATAGTGAACATTTGAAGATTACTTATTTTGTGTTAAGCTCCATCGCAGGCACTAGAAAGATAAGTCATTGAACCATTACAAAACTTGACAAGAAAGGGAGTTCTCATTCCCATTCCATAGATTTCCATATCTGAGAAGTCTAGATTTCTAATAGATTTACAAATAATGAATTTTGGAGACCTTTTTTTTTTTTTTTTTTTTGCAGTACGTGGGCCTCTCCCGCTGCGGAGCACAGGCTCCAGATGCACAGGCTCAGCAGCCATGACTCACGGGCCCAGCCGCTCCGCGGCATGTGGGATCTTCCTGGATCGGGGCACGAAACCACGTCCCCTGCATCGGCAGGCAGACACTCAACCACTGTGCCGCCAGGGAAGCCCAGAGACCTTTAATAATTGGAACAAGAGAAGAGGTTAGATTAGAACCCAGAGACCTTTAATAATTGGAACAAGAGAAGAGGTTAGATTAGAACCCAGGCTGCTTATTATCGTTATTATTAGGCTGCTTCAAGCTGCTGTCTCACAGTTTCCTGTTTCTCTATTCTTTCTCTTTTTCCTTTTTTTAGTTTCTTCTCTGTGTGTTTCAATTTGGATAGTTTCTATTGCCCTGTCTTCAAGTTTACTAACCTTTTCTTCTACACTGTCTAATCTGCTCTTAGTCCCATCCAGTCATTTTCAGCTCAGAATTTCAGTTTTGGGTTTTTTTTTTCCTAATCTTACATGTCTCTCCTTATCATGCTTATGTTTTCCTCCACTTTCTTGGACATATGGAATATATTTATAATAAATGTTTAATGTCTTTGCCTACTAATTATGTCATCTATATAATTTCTGAGTCTATTTCTATTGACTGATTTTTCTTTGAATTATGAGTTACATTCTTTTGCTTCTTTTCATGTTTGGTAATTTTTTATTGCATGCCAGATATTGTGACCTAGTTGGGTGCTAGATATTTTTCTATTTCTTTAAATATGCTTGAGCTTTGTTCTAGAATGCAATTAAGTTCCTTGGCAACAATTTGATCCTTTCAAGGCATGCTGTTAGGCTTTGTTAGCTGGGGAAAAAGTAGCATTTAGTCTAGAGCTAATTTTTCCCCACTACTGAGGCAATACCTTTCTGAGTACTCTACCTGAGTCCTTATATATTATGAAGATTTTTCCATGGCTGATAGGAACATAAACTCTTCCCAACCTTGGATGAGCTCTAAGTATTGTTCTGCCTGTTTCTTTCCTGCAAGTCTTTCCCCAGTATCAGGCAGCTTTCTCACACATATGCTGACCAGAGTTCAGCTGAAAACCCTGGGGAACTCTGTGTAGTTTCTCTCTCTCTCTCTCCATCTCTATCTCTAACTTTATCTCTCTCCCTCTCTGCAGCTCTCTCCTTTCCATGAAATGTATTCACTCCTTTCCATGAAGCTCTGTCCTTGCTAGTACTCTACTCTTCAAATCCTAGCTGTTTTGTGTCCCTGAATTCTCAAGCCTGTATCTTTAGCTCGGGGAATTTGATGGGCTCTGTCTGAGTCTCCCCTCCCTTGCCTATGGCCTGGAAACTCTCCATAAACTCTCTTCCAGTCTCCTGTTATTCCATCCAGTGCAGGGCTCACCACATTTGTTTTCTTTTCACCAAAGATCACTGTCGTGTACTGCCTGCTGTCCAGTGTCTGAAAACCATTAATATGTAAGTTATATTCAGTTTTCTAATTGCTTAAAGAGGAAGGTCTCTGTTCCTTCATCTTGACCAGAAGTGGTAGTTGCTTCATTAATCTTGGGTAGTCATTTGCTCCTTCCTTCCATCCTTTCCTGTCTATGGTCCTTTCCTACTTACTTTATCTGTGACTGACTAAGATGTCTTAAGAGCTACCTGCTTACTTTTTAGATGTACACACTCATATTATAGAGCAGAATACTTTAAAAAAATGTTCTTCTTATTATACAAGTGCTACATGTTTATTTGGAAAAAAGTAGAAAATAAGCAAAAATCTCCTTTAAGTCTTCTACATTGAGGTTATTATTCTGACATTGACATTTCCTGATAGACTGACATATGCAGCAAAAGAGAGTTCTATTTAGAACAAAAACTTACTACTCACTCCAGTTTGGGGAGGAGCAATGCCATCTCAGAGCTAGGGGATTCTTTTATTGGGAAACACCATCATGTTTCTTGGTGGAATTTTCTGATGAGGTCTCATGAGCATGTCATATGCAAGTAGGTGAGAAAAGAGAGGACTGAATTTTTCTTCCTAATAAAAAGGCAAATCTGTAGTGTTCCAGAGGAAAGTGGAGAAGAGGAAGAGAAAATAGAAGGCTTAAAAAAAAAGAAGCCTATGACGAAGGTAATAAACTGTGGTCTAAGGAGAGAAATTTCCTGTTTCCAGAAATTGTTTAATGAATTTTTAGAATATATATCTAATATTTAGTCATTGCTATTTGTTTTGTGCCAACATTTCTAAAATTTTAACCACAGTCTGCTTATGCTTTTGATGCTTTGGGGGAATTCATTCCTTTACCAGATATTTTCTGAGCATCTACTCTGTGCCAGGTACCATTCTGGCATTCTGGGTGCTTGGGATACAACAGAGATCCCTGTCCTTTGGAGCTTGCTTTTGGATAAGGATCAAACAGTATAAAAGAAAAATAAGAAATAGGTAATTTTTATAAAGTTTTATAAAGTAAGAAGTACTATAGAAAAAAAGAAAAAGTAGAACAGAAGTGTGGATAGGCAGGGGGTGAAGGGGGTAGTTTACAATTTTAAATAGGATGATTAAGATAAGCAAAGACTTGAAGAAGATGGGGGAGCTAACCACATGGATCTTTGAGGGAAGAGTGATCTCAGCAGAGGGAATAGCCAATGCTAAGGTCTTGAGGCAGAAACTGCTTTTTGTGTTAAGGACAGAAAGGTGACCAGCATACTGTTTCATTACTCATAATCAGAAAAAGAAAATAGACATGTATACGTTCAATCCAGGTGTGCTTCAGTAAGTCCGTAAATTTTAGGAAAAAAAAGTATTTTCATCTAGGAGCAAAAGCAAGAAATCCAAGTAGCTGTTGCCTGGGGGGAATGAGGTAGGATGGCTATCAGCAACGAAACAGTAAAAATGGCTCAAAGATGCCAATAAGATATTTCTCAAATGTACTCAGATTTGTTATTGATACTCTCTTAGTAGTTAATCTCTCTCTCCTTTTTTTTTTTTTTACAGTGAATTCTGGCTAAAAGTTTTCTTTTCTTTTCTCTTCTTTTTATTGGAGTATAATTGCTTTACAATATCATGTTAGTTTCTGCTGTACAATGAGTTGTTAATCGTATAGTTGTTTTGTCCAAGCCCCTGTCTGCCTCTACAGTATAGAGGTCCTTTGTAACTTTTTGTCCCTCTTTTTTTGTTCCCCCTTCCTTCTGAGGACAGGCTCTTCCCATTGTGGGCACATCAACCAACAGGCCTCACCTACCTCTAACCCTGGAGTAGGGGCCATGAGTCAGGCTGGAGAATCAGAGTATTTCAAACTCTTGGCCACAGCAGTTGGTTCTGGGATGGGCAAGTTACACGATCCACACAGATTTGGGTTCTTCTGAGAAATGATGTGGATACTGGGAGATTACACTCCTTTTTAGGAACACTGGCTACAAATATGTTATGAGCCTGGTAGATGTTTTCCTGACTTGGAAAGTCTTCTTAATGAAAAGCAGAACTGAGAAGGGAGAACCAGAGGGAAAGAGAGACACGGAAGGAGAAACAGAGACAGGAACAGAGATAAACATACAGACAGAGACAGACTAATGACATTGAAACCTTGAATCCAGCCATGCTGGAGGTCAGCACTGCCCCCTTGGATTACTCATTATGTTAGCTAATAAATTTCCTGCTTAAACCAGTTTGAATTGGAACTTGAGTTGCAAGTTCCATCACCAAAAAATCCTATTGCATGACAACTCTTGCCCTCTCTAAACTTTCCCCAGAGTGTTTCTGGGAGTCCCAGGAGGGCTCTCACATGCCTCTAGAATTGGTCTGGGTTTTCCCTCTCTGTTGCCACATTTTCAGCCGTGGCTCAGAAGAGGTTCTGCTACTCCCAGTGTGAGCTAAGCCTGAAATCTGCCAGCCAGTGTGTCATTGTCTCTGCAGAGCAGAGTCCCCTTCACAGGCTGAGAATTCCTGCTGACTGCTCCAGGCGGTTGCTGAATGCAAAGAAGCCTCCATCTATGTTTTCATTTAGAAATCCCAAAGCAAGGTGAGCCTGAGGCATGACTAAGTAGAGTGGCCACCATGCTGTTAGTGGCCACATTCACCCACGTTCAGAGAGCCTGAGCCAGGCTCCATATTTGGGACCCTGTTCCCTGTAACTTCGGGCTCCACTAGAGCACAGCTCATGTGCAAGTTTCCTTCCCCTATAAAGGGACAAGCCTCAGGCACCCTGACTCCCCCCACCTCCATTGCTATTTGGCTCTCAACTGTCTTCTTAAATTCGGCTGACATGTCTGTATAGATGCAGCCATTGACACTGTTCTGATTCTGTTTAGTTTGTGTTTTTCCCAAGAGGTATCTCATTCCTGAGCAATTCTGATATAATCGGTTTGGGAGAGGGCCACTGTGGGTGGGGCTGGTGTAGTCACTTATCACTTCCTTGTGATTTTCAGACCTTGATTCTGGTTCAATGGGATCAGTCAGCTACATACAATATGGCATGAATTTTGATTGCTGAGGTTGAATAGCCCTGAATAATCAGCCTGCCATGTAGGCTGATATTTGTTTTTGAGCCAAGACTATAACGACAGACTGTTTAAAAATAAAAAAAACAAAAACAGTCTCAAAGAAACTGATGTATTGGTGACTTGTCAAGCTACAGCAGCATTTTCACAAAATAATCAGCCTTATGATAATTAATATTGTAACAGGCATATTCAGCATTTCTTTAGGGCAGACACTATGATAGCTACCTTCTTACTCTGATTTGATTTGGAAAGGAGCTATGCAATGCACTTGCTAAATTTGCAAGCAAAATCCGGGAGTAGGGGTTGAATAAAACCTTTGGTAAATCTATGAAGCTGCCGAAAAGTTTTACATTCAATGAGGTCAAGTTCAGGATTATGTATCTGGTTTGAAGGTCTGGGGAGTAGTTGATGAATCGAACACCACAGCACATATATAAAGGTATGGCTGTGAAGAGAGTGGTGGATATTAGGATAACTCCCCCATGCTTTTTTATGGAGAATCAGCATTTGACACTGTTAGACATTTAATTTAGAAGCCTAAAGAAGACCAGAGTTGAGAAAAACATAAAGTATTTAAGCATTTTTTTTTCCTGTAAGCTTGGAAGATTGTGCTTTCAAGTTGCTGGATAAAGACAAAACCTTAGAAGTAACCAGCAAAACCCAAACACCCATAATCACTCAACACACTTGGAACATCCCAGTGAAACAAACACGCCATGCAGGATTTGTGACCGTATCTCTTGCTTATCCTTTCTTGTACCTTGTGATGTTTCCATCCATCTCTCTCAAGCCTACTCGGTGGATCTCAGAAGAGCCCTCTTGCTCTGCAGTGAATCTGGCATTACCACTGTCCAAGTCTTCAGGCTCAGTCCCGGCTCTAGGGTACCATACGATGATTGGTGTGACCCACTTTGGCATCGTGTAGCTGACCCAGCAAAAATGGATTCCAGCATCTAAGGGAAGTCTCTTCCCCTTACTCTTGCTTCCGTCTCCTGCCGCGCACTCCAAAACATGTTGAAATGCTAAAAGAATGAAAAAGAACAAATGGGAACTTAAAATGAAAAGAGTTACTTGATAGACTTTGTTTTCCTTTCATAGCACAGTGTGTTGAAGTGGACCTGATTTCTGAGTCACTGAGTACACAGTTTGGCACCCTGTAGTGGAAAAAGATCCAATGATTTGTCAGTCATCCTGACTGGCCAAGAGAACTGCCTCTGGCCACTGATGCCCTGTGATGGGAACATTCGGGCCAAGCCTCTGGTACTCTGGTGGTGGTGTTGGAGTACGAGCCACACCAACTGGATCTGTGCAGCCACTTAGTTGAAATTGCGGTGCAGAACTTAAATAGAATCCTTCCTAAACCTAAGGCCCAGTTCCTCATTGCAAAGTTCACTGTCCTCAGAGATGAAATACCCATCTTTGTTAAGGTTTGCCAGTTTTAAAATTTTTTCAGGGACTTCCCCGGTGGCGCAGTGGTTAAGAATCTGCCTGCCAGCGCCGGGGACTTGGGTTCGATCCCTGGTCCAGGAAGATCCTACATGCTGCAGAGCAACTAAGCCCGTGCGTCACAACTACTGAGCCCACAGGCCGCAACTACTGAAGCCCATGCGCCTGGAGCCTGTGCTCCACAACAAGAGAAGCTCCCACTCACCGCAACTAGAGAAAGCCCATGTGCAGCAATGAAGACCCAATACAGCAGCCAAAAATAAATAAAGTTAAACATTTTTTCAATATTTTATTCATACTTTTATTAAGTAATATGAGTTATATGAAAAAGGACCAACACCTAGAGGAATGGAAATACCACAGAGGTGAAAAATCATCGCCTAAACATTTGTACTGTTCTTCAAATGTTGGCAGAGGAGGGAGGTAAGCACGTAGGACACTAGGGAATTCCTTACTTTTTTCTTTGTGGAGTTTTTGGCTTTTGCCACGAGCTTCCTTAACTTTAACAACTAGAAAACATCACCCTTCCCTTGGTTTTCTTTTCCTCTTCTTTTCACCAGGAATCTGTAAACAAGGATTTTTTTTCCCTCTTTTAATCAAACATTCCTCTCAGAATCAGGGCCCTTTTCCAGGGTGGGCAGATACCTTCTCAACAGGCTGTAGCTCCTTACTATATTCTGTTTCTGTGTGAATCGTCGATTCTCATGATTATTTTCACAACCAGAAGAGTCTTAGATGCTCGTTAAGGATTTTTCAGAAGGTAATTTGTGGGGCAACTGTGACTTGTAATAGCACAGAACCAGCCCACATTCTGCCACTTGCCGTCACTGTCCACGGCAGACATTACTAACCCATTATGGCATATGCCTTCCCATAGATTTGAGTGTCCTTCAGAATCTTTCTCAGTGGCATGCTCCAGACAGCTACTACCAATCAGAACTGGTACATGAAAGGACTCTTCTTTGCCAGCCTTTGGCTCCAGTGTTTCTTGTCAGCCTCAGCAGAGTTGCCGAATCTGGTTCTTCAGGATGGAAGGAGGTGAATGGGGGTTCCCCCGGCTAGAAGGTACTTCAAAAATACTTATTTCCTGAGCCTCCTGAATCAAAGCAGCACCTGGCTTTAGGGATTCTGCAAGAATAACATCTGGGGAAGTCATTTCCAGCCATAGGGAATTCCAGTTCCAAGTAGCCAGGAGAAGGCAACCAGCATGAGAATCTAATAGACGCTGCTATCACGGAGGGTTCTGACTTCTTGTTTAACTAAGCATCACCGCTTCTCTCCACTCTTGGAAGGACTCTGGGTATAACTCTGTCCTGAGATGTCTCTGCCACAACAACCTGAGTTTACAGAAGAGGATAGTAAGCTGAGAAGTAGCAAAACAGACTAGAGCTGCCTATCAGAATAAAAGAGGAAGCACGAGGGAGCCAGACAGCAGGGAAAACCTCATTAATGGCAATTCATTCATGAAATACCTTTCATCATTTGGACAAGGCAGGGACTACAGTTCATTTCTGTACTATCTATGAAGAATTGTAGGTAAATTAAGAGGACAAATAAGATCATGCTTAGTAAGAGAACAAATTGCTTTGCACAGAGAAACCCATGTTATTGAATATAACTGAGAACATAAAAATTGCATTTTATTTAAAATGTTCTTTAATTCATACTTTTTTTTTTTTTATGGTACGCGGGCCTACTCACTGTTGTGACCTCTCCCGTTGCGGAGCACAGGCTCCGGACGCGCAGGCTCAGCGGCCATGGCTCACGGGCCCAGCCGCTCTGCGGCATGTGGGATCCTCGCGGACCGGGGCACGAACCCGTGCCCTCTGAGTCGGCAGGCAGACTCTCAACCACTGCGCCACCAGGGAAGCCCCTAATTCAGACTTTTTCATAATTAAGGCCAGTTTTACCCAGGTGATCTGAATTTGTTTTTCCCAGAACAGGCCCATTCCAGCCTTCATAGAAAATACTGCCTGCTTGCTGTAGGTAATCCCCACACCCCAGAGGCTCTCTGTGTTGACCAGCCTGATTCCTGATCCCCTTCCGAAACCAGGTGGTATCTAGTTCCCTTCTGTGCATCTCTTCATCTTCTACCTTATCAGTAACTCCTGACTCTTGGCTCCATTTCCCAGCATACCTAGAGTGGTACCTATCGGCACCATTTTTCCAACAACAGTTGCTCACTTCGTGTCTCTGTGTCATTTTTTGGTAATTCTCACAGTATTTCAAAGTTTTCATCATCATTATACTTGTTATGGTGATCTGTGGTCAGTGATCTTTGATGTTACTGTCGCAAAAAGATTATGACTCACTGAAGACTCAATGATGATTATCATTTTTAAACAAGAAGGTATTTTTTTTTAATTTATTTATTATTTTTTCTTTTTTTTTGGTTGTGTTGGGCCTTTGTTTCTGTGCACAGGCTTTTCTCCGGTTGTGGTGAGCAGGGGCCACTCTTTGCTGCAGTGTGCTAGATTCCCATCACGGTGGCTTCTCTTGTTGCAGAGCACGGGCTCTAGGCGTGCGGGCCTCAGTAGTCATGGCACACGGGCTCAGTAGTTGTGGCACACAGGCTCAGCAGTTGTGGCTCACGGGCTCCAGAGCTCAGGCTCAGTAGCTGTGGCACACGGGCCTAGCTGCTCCGCGGCATGTGAGATCCTTCCTGACCAGGGCTCAAACACGCATCCCCTGCACTGGCAGGCAGATTCCCAACCACTGCGCCACCAGGGAAGCCCCAAAGTATTTTTAATTAAGGTATGTATATTGTTCTTTTAGATATAATGTACTGCACACTTAGTGGACTATAGCATAGTGTACACCTGACTTTTACATGCACTGGGAAAACAAAAAAATCATGTGACTCACTTAATTGCAAAATTTGCTTTATTGCAGTGGTCTGAAACCAAACCCACAATATTGCTGAGGTTTGTCTGTACATTGAATATGCATAAGGAAACTCACAAGGGATACATAAGAAAATTCACAAGCGTGGTTCCAGTTAGAATGGGTTGAAAGTAGGAAGAGGGAACTAGGCGAATATGGGACAGAGGTAAGGGACTTTTCATTGTATGACTTCTTATTGTTTATTTTATTTCTGAAAGATGTTAAGGTAATACACACTTAATGAATTAAGTAAATGAATTGGATTTAAGAAGAAAAATAACGACATTGCCCAGAAAAAAGGAAACTGCTCATTCTATGAAATCAAGTACCTTGGATTGAATAAAAATGCACTGGAAAGGGCTTCCCTGGTGGCACAGTGGTTGAGAGTCCGCCTGCCGATGCAGGGGACACAGGTTCGTGCCCCGGTCCGGGAAGATCCCACATGCCGCGGAGTGGCTGGGCCCGTGAGCCATGGCCGCTGAGCCTGCGCGTCTGGAGCCTGTGCTCCGCAAAGGGAGAGGCCACAACAGTGAGAGGCCCGTGTACCGCAAAAAAAAAAAAAAAAAAAAAATGCACTGGAAGGATACCAAGGCTAGTGTCACAAAGTTTTCTGTTCTTTTTATTTTAAGCTGCCTTAAATCAGTTTAGGAAATAGAGAACAGACAAATAAACAAATGTGTATGTTTATGCTAACATTTGTTGATCAGTCTTGACTTATCTAGACAGACCAACAATTCTTTTAAGTTAGGAAGTGGGTGTTACCTCAGAATTATTCAGAGACTCATTGGTCTAATTGGTACCCTCTCTTGAGAGATGTTCACTGGGGGTCTGTGTGCTGAAAGAGTGATGGGAGGCATTCTGGCATTCCATACAACAAGAGAAGAATCTATAGGGTGAATAAACAACAAGGTCCTACTGTAGAGCACAGGGAACTGTATGCAATATCCTGGGATAAACCATAATGGAAAAGAATAGGAAGCAGAATATAGATATGTATAAATGAGTCACTTTGCTGTACAGCATAAATTAACACAACAATCTCAATCAACTGTACTTCAATAAAAAATTTTTAAAAAAGAAAAGAGGGGCTTCCCTGGTGGCACAGTGGTTAAGAATACGCCTGCCAATGCAGGGGACACGGGTTCGAGCCCTGGCCCAGGAAGATCCCACATGCCACGGAGCAACTAAGCCTGTGTGCCACAGCCACTGAGCCTGTGCTCTAGAGCCCACGAGCCACAACTACTGAAGCCCACGTGCCTAGAGCCCATGCTCTGCAACAAGAGAAGCCACCGCAATGAGAAGCCCGCGCACCACAAGAGTAGCCCCCGCTGGCCACAACCAGAGAAAGTCCGCGCACAGCAACAAAGACCCAATGCAGCCAAAAATAAAAATAATAAATAAATAAATTTAGAAAGAAAGGAAGGAAGGAAGAGAGAGAGAAAGAAAGAAAGAAGAAAGAGAGAGAGAAAGAAAGAAAGAAAGAAAGAAAGAAAGAAAGAAAGAAAGAAAGAAAGAAAGAAAAAGAAAAGAATCTCAAAATCAAATATGGTAAAATTCAACCTTTCACTAGAAACTGAGTTACTCTGAGGGGAAAACACACTCTTCTTACCTGACACTACCAACGGTGACCACTGTCTTTGTGGTGTGAAAGGAACACCACAATCAGAAATCATTTTCACATTAAGTGTAAAGTTTATTACTGCAATTGTACCATTTCACTTTTAACAATGGAAGAAGTAGACATCATAAATTTCTCTTATACATACCTCTAGAGTAGGGTTACTCTATACAAGAGCATAAAGTGTATATGTTCTAAATCCAAACAGAACAGTTTCCTTGAGATTCTGTTTAAAAAAGAGGTCCTGATGAAATCCACATGTCTTACATTCAACCAAAATGATGTTGATTGACAGGGGAAAGAACTTCAACAACTGGCAAGAAATAGGACTTTATTGTGGACTGAGGAAGTTTACCCCCAAATCATGAGGCTGAGATAGAAGTCTTAATTTCTTTAAGTTCTTACCAGAGTCATTCCCAGCTCCTGACTTTCATTGACATCGATGGCTAAATCATTTTTCCACCCTCACCCTCTGGCCAGGAAAGTCTGCCAGAGCCATCTTTGTGCTCAGTATATCTTGGATGAATTATTGTAAAGTGATGAATGGGGTGTAGAGACAGGGATGGGGAGGTGGAAGGGGAATGAGCAGAACAGACTATAGAGGTTTTCCTAAGCCGCTCAGGCCTTGGGTCGAAAGAATTTCAATAGGCTATCCTGTTATCTTTTTCTTTTTTCTTTGGTAACAATACTAGCAGTTTCTGGGAGATGATTTAAATTAACATTGCTACCTTAAAATATTTTCAGTCTCTTCTTTTGAGCAATAAAACCTCTTTGCTCAGTAGATCTGTTCCTTTGAACTCTTCGGAAGGGTTAGTTTAATCAAGGATTTACATTCCTGCTCACTCCCTACGTATTAACTGAATATGTCTGAGATAGTTATTCATAGCTCTCTCATTTTCTGAAAGAATATGTGTGTGTAATATATATAAATATTTACCTGTTACTTAGTATCTGTTTCCCTCTATTAGAACAAAAACTACATAATAATAGATGCCTTGTCTGCCTTATTCCCCTCTGGACCCCCTGTACCTAGCATAAATCTTGGCACGCAGCAGGTACTCAATGGATATTATTGAAAAATACATCTGGGTTCAAATCTAAATTGTCACTTAGAACTTTCTGTTCTTGGGTACGTTAATTAACCTGAGCCTGGGTCTTTTCATCTATACTAATAGTATCTTTCTCATAGAGTTTTTGTTGCAGTTAAAGAGTGCTTAGTGAAAAGCCTGGCAGATAATAAGCATTTATAAAATGTTAGCTGCTTGTGGTTGCTAGCTCTGGGCCACCTGTGGCTTCTTTCAGAGAAATTTATGATAGGACAATCATTTCAAACCCAATGTGTTGTATGTGTGGTTTACATAGTGAAGAATTTTGATTGTTTTAAAATTATACCTAAATTCTCACTGTTTTAATATCGGTGTTTTATTTTTAACAATCCGAAATATTGATCTATGGCATCTGACAGGTTAGTTGGTCTCTAGGCTGTTATAAAGTTAAAGAATATATTGTTTATAAAGAGCAGTGGATTAACTGTCCCAGAGATTACAACTAATCCAGATTGGTTTGCTAATAACTGTTTGTAAATTTAGGTTAATAACAAGTTATACCAGTTGAGCGATTAAAACATCTCAGCAATTTTACCATCCTGAGCTGTTAACTATCCAGACACTAAAAAACATTTCAGCGTAGAAAAATTGGGGGGAACTGATTTCTACACTGACTAACTGTTGAAAAAGTTCAAGTATTGATTTTTTGACAATAGAGACAAACAAGCCAGAAATAACGTAGCAAAAATATATGACAAATATAATCAAGGAATGGGAGACAAATAAATATTTACAAAATAAGAGTATACTATACTCACTTCTTTGATATACTTAGGAATTTGAAAATCTTGATAAAATAAGTGTTCTTATTCTAGAACTCTAAATAATTATAAAAGTTGAATATTTGAATAGACCACCAACTATGAAGAAAATTCTAATTACTAGGGAACTACCTCAAAAAAGTAGCAGGCATGGAATTATTTTCAACTGATGGTGTGTATTATTTGAGATTCATGAGATTCATCTATGGTTTTGTATGGAATTAAAAATTATCACTTTCAGCTGCTGTATTCCATATTTATTTTTCCCACTTTGTGTGTGTGTGTGTGTATATATATATATATATATATATATACTCAATTTATTCCATGAACAAGACATATCTCTCCATTTACAGAGTCTTATTTAATGTATTTTGATAAAATTTTATGACTCCATAAAGCTCTTATACAGATTTTGCTACATATATTCCTAGGAAATTCATATGTTTGATGCTATTATATATTGAGTCTTTCTTAAAAAATGAATTAACTGGAATATTTGGTCTTTTTGTGCTTATTGTTATTACTGATACATTTGGATTAGTACTATCATCTCATTCTGTACTCTTTTCTCCCACCTTTTCTGTGTCTCTTTTGTAATTTTTTCTTGCTTTCTTTTGGATTGACGGAATATTTTCTCTTATTCCATGTCTCCCATTTATTGGGAAATTAAACTTGATATTGGTATTCTAATTGGTTACCCTAATCATTTTAGCTTGCATACCTAACTTATCAAAGTCTACATCTATTCTATATCTGTATCTACCTCTGAACACTCCCAGCCCCCTTAGATCACTGGAACTCCAGACACCTCACTGCAGACTTACATGCTATTGGTGGCAGGTATTTTAGGTATATTTTTCACCAAATCCTCACAAGAGATTATTACTCAACAATCAGTGATTTACTGCTGGTGGGAATGTGAATTGGTTCAGCCACTATGGAGAACAGTATGGAGGTTCCTTAAAAAACTACAAATAGAATTACCATATGACCCAGCAATCCCACTACTGGGCATATACCCTGAGAAAACCAAAATTCAAAAAGAGTCATGTACCAAAATGTTCATTGCAGCTCTATTTACAATAGCCCAGAGATGGAAACAACCTAAGCACCCATCATCGGATGAATGGATAAAGAAGATGTGGCACATATATACAATGGAATATTACTCAGCCTTAAAAAGAAACGAAATTGAGCTATTTGTAATGAGATGGATAGACCTAGAGTCTGTCATTCAGAGTGAAGTAAGTCAGAAAGAAAAAGACAAATACCGTATGCTAACACATATATATGGAATTTAAGGGGAAAAAAATGTCATGAAGAACCTAGGGGTAAGACAGGAATAAAGATGCAGACCTACTGGAGAACGGACTTGAGGATATGGGGAGGGGGAAGGGTGAGCTTTGACAGGGTGAGAGAGAGTCATGGACATATACACACTAACAAACGTAGTAAGGTAGATAGCTAGGGGGAAGCAGCCGCAAGGCACAGGATATTAGCTCCGTGCTTTGTGACAGCCTGGAGGGGTGGGATAGGGAGAGTGGGAGGGAGGGAGATGCAAGAGGGAAGACATATGGGAACATATGTATATGTATAACTGATTCACTTTGTTATAAAGCAGAAACTAACACACCATTGTAAAGCAATTATACCCCAATAAAGATGTTTAAAAAAAAAAACAATCAGTGATTTATCCACCTAGTTACCATTTTCTTTACATCATTCTTTTTTCTTCCATCTCAGACCTTCCATTTGTAATTGCTTTCTCTCTGCCTGAGGTGCATCATTTAGAAATTCCCTGTTGAGTGTCTGTTGGTGGCAAACTCTCTCAATCTATATTGTCTGAAAATGTCTTTGTATGTTATTCTTGAAATATATTTCGTTGAGTGTACAACTTTCAGTACATATTTTTTTCTCAACATGTTGTTGATACAATTCCCCTATCTTTCTCCTTCTGTTGTTTTTGGGAGGTCATTTCACAGATTGTCGTTTCATTTTAGGTGAAATGGCTTTTCTTTCTGGCTACTTTTACACTTTTTCTTTTCTTTTTTTTTTTTTTTTTTTTTTTTTTTTGGTATTGTGTACTTTCATCATGAGTGGGTTTCTTTATATACATCCTGTCTTGGATTTCTGGGTCACCTAAATTAGAAGATTGTGTAAGAAGATCAATTGTGGAAAATTCTCAGTCATTATCTATTCAAATGTAGCTGTTTCCTGTTCTCACTCACTTCCCTTTGGAAACTGTGTTAACTTTTTCCTGTCTTTCCTGACTCTCAACTCTCTCTGACTCTGTCATTCTGTACTGCATTATAGACAATTTTTTAGATTTGTCTTTCTATTCATTCATTCTTCAGTTCTATTGAACTTTTCAATAGAAAATAATAGTTATATTTTTACTTTCTTGAAGTTCTTAAAGTTTTTAAGCATCTGTTTGACCCTTTAAAAAGTCTCCTTCACCTTATTTCTATTTTAAAAACTTCTCACTTTATTTGGTTAAATATATAGAACATCCTTAATTTATAATTTGCCTGATGATACCAATAGCTGATGGTTTTTTGGGTTGTTCATGGTGTCAAAAAACAAAATTCAACAGAGTAAGTTTGAAGATCTAATTTGCTTTATTCAATGAGTCATGAATCAGGTAGCAGCCCATCTAGCAACTAGAAGGGTGTTGGGAGGAGAAATAAAAAATGGAAGGCTTTTATAGAAAGGAGGGTGGGGCAAGGAAGTCATTAGCAAAAAAAATAAAGGGTTATATTGGGCTAGGACATCTTTTTTGCGGGGAGGGGAGGGAATGGCAAGTGTTTTACCAGATGGGTCATCTCTTCTTCCTCTGGGGAATGGACAGATCGCTTCATTGGTGCTGACAAGAAAATTTCAAACTGTTGATGAAGATTACATTTCTGGGGAAGGTGGAAACTGCAGTTAGGTTAGGTATTGAATCTAGGCTTGGTATTGTTAGGGGAACCACTGACTGAAACCACCTGTCCTGGCCAGGCTCCATAGTAACCACTTGCATGAGTTACCTTAAGCAGGAGGTCCTGTTAAGGAATGCGGAACTAACAAGCTACCACCAACCAGAAGAATTCGGGAAAGATCAAAAGGTGAGAGGAGACTCCAGTCCTTAATGTCCTACCAACCTCCCAGAGTCCTTCTAGCTGGAATCCATCTTGGCTCAGTGATGTGCGTGCCACCAGGAAGGACCCTGAGTCTGAGTGATTGGCCAGAGATAGCCCGGAAACTAACCACATTACCATAAAACCTGAGACTTCAAGCCACATGGCAGAGCTGTCCTCCTGAATTCCCTTACCCTCCTGCTTTCCACCCCGGTGCCCTTTCCCAATAATGTCTCTTGTTTTGTCAGCACATGTGTCTCCTCAGACAATTCATTTCTGAGTGTTAGACAAGAGCCCACTCTCGGGCCCTGGAAGGGGTCCCCCTTCCTACAACAGTATCATGGGATTTAGCACAAGTGACACCATTTTGGGCCTGTGGTTTTTCTCTTTAACAACAGTACCTTATTTCCTAGTACCTGTTAGGAATTTTATTAAATCTTGAATTCTAATTCTTTGGAATTTCATCTGAGTAAATTCTTTGAGGACTAGATTGAAGGTGGATTTTTCCAGGAATGATGTATATTTGTTCTGCTAGTCAACTGGGGTTACCTCCAACTTGGAATCACTTTAAACTGAACTCTGGATTTGAGGTTCTTCATATCTTCCAGGTTGAGTGAATTTGGGCTATAACACATGTAAGGCAAGTTTGTGGTTACAAATTTTCAAGGGAGTTTATTTTCTCTCCTCCCCCAGCACCAATGTCTGAGACAATTTTCTTGCTGTTTCTTGGGGAACAGAAGAAAGATGTGTTTATTTATAGCTCACTGTAACATGGATGATGCCTTTAGGGAATACACAATGCACATGGTGGGTGGGCCCTGGCCTTTATCTCTTCAAAGCTTGATAAACCTTGAAAACAGAAGTTAACCAGGGATCAGTCTTCAGAATGCAAGTTGTTCTTAGTTCTTGGCTAACAGCTCCAGGTTCCTTCTTTCCCTTAGTTATTGGAGTCTGAAAATTTCTTATTTCCTTGACAAATTATAGAAGCATCCAAAAAGATACTTTAAAAATTACCCAGCATTTTAAGTTATTGTTAGCAGAAAGCTCTGTCAGGATCACTAGTCAACCATATGGAAACAGAATTCCAGGATCCATTTTTTAGGAAGGATGCTCTCTGTATCTCATATCTTCTGGATACTTGCACAATTGCACAATGTTTGGCATATCTTTGGAGTATGTTTGTGATTTTTGTCATTTTTTGTTGTTTTTGATTTGTCCTATTAGTTACCAGATGTGAAGTTATAATTTTCTTGGGAATTTGAATACATGCCTTATTTTGGTAACTTGTTTGATGTCTGCTGGGACATAATGTTGTATCCAGATACATTATTATTGTTGCAGAAATGTGGGAGGAAAACTAGCTGGGGAATATGCAAGATGAGCCTGAATCATCTTGTAGTGCCAGGAAGTATGGAAGTGCTCAGGAAATCCACAAGGATGGGGGCACGTCAAAAAGACACACGAACCAACTGAAGAAGCTCCCAATGGCCAATACTAGAATAATTAGAGCAATATATGTATGTATGTATATATATATATATATATATATATATATATATATATATATATATATATATATATCAGCTTTGAATGAGAACCCAAAGTATAAAATATATACTCATGTGTCCACACTGATATAAAGAAATTATCAAATAGGCAAATAAATGGGAAAGAATAGACAAAATAATTCTAAATAATCTCTGTAGATACTACACCTTCAATGTGGTGGAACATAACTTCCCACTCCTTAATCGTGGGCTTGCACATAGTGACTTCTTTCAAAGGAGTACAGTATGAAAAGGGGGGAAAAGAGTAACTTTACAGTGAAGAAATCTGACAATCACCACCTCAGCCAGGTGGTCAAGGTTAACATCAACAGTGGGAAGGTATGTGTACAGTGTGTGCCCTGGAAATGATGTGATGAAAATGGTACTTTCTGTGTCCTTCCTTCCTCAAACCCTTAACCCCAGTCAAATTAAGAGGAAAACATCAGATGAATCCCAACGGAAGGATTTTCTGCAAAATGCCTGACAAGTATTCCTCAAAACTATCAAGGTTATCAAAACAAGGAAAGTCTGGGCTTCCCTGGTGGCGCAGTGGTTGAGAGTCCACCTGCCGATGCAGGGGACGCGGGTTCGTGCTCCGGTGCGGGAGGATCCCACATGCCGCGGAGCGGCTAGGCCCATGAGCCATGGCCGCTGATCCTGCGCGTCCGGAGCCTGTGCTCAGCAACGGGAGAGACCACAACAGTGAGAGGCCCGCGTACCATAAAAAAAAAAAAACACACACACAAGGAAAGTCTGAGAAATTGTCATGACCAAGAGGAGCCTCAGGAGACATGACTACTACAAGCAATGTGGTACCCTGGATGGGATCCTGGGATAAAAAGAGGACATTAGGTAAAGATAAAGGAAGTCTGAATAAAGTGTGGATGGACTTTGATTAATAATAATGCATCAATATTGGCTCTTGGATTATGACACATGTACCATACAAATGTTAGATGTTAATAATAAGGGAACCTGGGTATGTGGTATATGGTAACTTTCTGTACTCTCTTTATAATTTTTCCATAATCTAAAAGTATTCTTAAATAAAATATTTATTATAAAAAAGGGAAAAGCAAAAAAATTGACTTGGGAATATGGAGTTGTAATTTTGGCATGCAGTTAATCAGGCTTAATGACTTTAAACAAATCACTCAAACTAATATTTCTAATGTATCCTATGGAAAGACACAACAATATTAGATCTAAGTTCCCTTTTATTTCCTACCCGTGGGCATAAAAAGTCAAAATTCAAATCAATTAATTGCAAATAAAACAATTTGCTTTCTTTTACCTGTGTTAGTGTGAGCCGACCCCTCCTCTAAAAATTATAGAGATGGTGTAAGTTTCCTGGGAATCAGCATGGTGGCATGTACTGGGACTTGTGATAAGAATCAGGATATGGTGGTGATGATAATGATGGTGCTGTTTTAAGTGTTAATAACTACCTTGAGGTGATAAATTACTATGCATCAAATGTTGCCTAAAAGCTTTGAATAGTATCTCATTTATTCCTCCCAATGTCCCTGTGAGGTAAGTATTTATAATTCCCTTTTCCTTTTAAAAAAAAAAGAAAGAAAAATTATTGTCAGATGTTAGGCAACTCACCCAAGATTCCACAGCTACTAAAGGATAAAGACAGCTTTCAAATTCAGGTCTGTCCAATAGTAAAATCCCTTCATATAATGACCACTGATTTCATACCTGCCATTTATCAACTCTGTGCCTTGCGAAAGCACATAATCTCTCTGGATCTCAATTCTTCATAAAGTGAGGAATTTGGAAGAGATGATTTTGAAGATACCTTCCACTTCTAATATTTTTAATTTATCTTTATTCTGAGAAATTATCATTGAATCCCTCAGTATAGAACTTAAGGATTCCCCACTTTGGCACATTGGTCGATGGAGCTCACAAGTAAACATAATTAACCAAAGCGGGGGAAATGATCGATTACATGAATTTGGACAACTGCCTACTACTGCAGTACAAAGCTTTGGTAGAACCCAGGAGGCCTAAGTGAAGCTTCTGAACTGAAGGCAAGAGAAAGCTTGGTATAAGCCCCTCAAACTTACTCCTCAGCTGCAGATAGATGAAGAAAGAGAACGGGATGCATTTATGTACATATCCTGACTACTGAAACACGGCCCCATGGACATCAGATAAGACACCTCTAGGGGCAGCAGTGAGTATAGGTGGGCATAGAAGAAAGGGAGCTTTATCCAGACTCTTCCCTGTATTAAAAAAGGAGGATAAAAATACTGTCCTCTATGGGCAGAGGCAGAACACAAGAAGAAGATCATAAATATTTCCCCAGTTTCTCTACACTGCCCAAATATTTTTTTTCCTGGCCAAGTATACTATAAACCATGGGCACAGCTGTCCTCTTAAAGAAGAGGACAGCAGTTTACGGCGTGAGTCCTGGCCCATGTATGTGGTTCAATTCCACCGACTCCAGCTTTGCCCCTTATGTTCTAAGTCAGTGAGACGGGCAATTCAGCTGCTGTCCCAAAGCCTTTGAGGTGGGTCAGAGAGGACTTTTATGTTATCCTCCTGAACGCTGAACCCAAAATTCACCATCTGTGACACTTCTTTCAAATTACGCACTGTCAAAATACCCGGCAAAACTCTTCAGAGACCTTGCAACAAGCTCAAATAACACAATGAATGAAATAATTCCCTGAAATGAAATACCCATTGCTATAAATCATCACCCAAAATGCCCCCCTCCACAATTTTGTATTTTGCAGCTTCTTCTGTCTCCAATTTTATACTTTGCTCAGTTTCAGACCAGGGCTCCCCCTCTCTGCAGCCTGGGGAAGCTGGAGGTGGGGTAACTAGTAGTGGGAAATTCTGTGTGATTTGTTAGGGCGCATATTTGGCTTTCTCTGGTTGGTCCTAAGCTGGAAATGCAAACAAAAATTATTAATCAAGGCCTGACCATTTGGGGCAGATTATTTCGCTTCCTGGATTGTTACTAGAGATAACAGTCTGACTTCCTACAAGTCTGACTTACATTCGACTGACCTCCTAGCTGGATATTCCAGTAAATACTCTACGAACAACAGCGTGTTCGTAAGTCCAGTTTTGTTCTTAAGTCCAACAAAGTTAGCCTAGGTACCCAACTAACACAAGTGGCTGTATAGTACTGGACCGTAATAGGTTTATAATACTTTTCACACAAATAATACATAAAAAACAAACAAACACAAACAATAAAGAAAACGTTTTTAATCTTATTGTACAGTACCTTGAAAAGTACAATAGTACAGTACAATAGCTGACATCCAGGGGCTGGCAGCGAGTGAACAGGCAAGAAGAGTTACTGACTGGAGGAGGGAGAAGAGGTGGGAGATGGTAGAGCTGAAGGATCGTCAGCAATAGGAGAGGGAGGGCAAGCTGCAATTTCACTCACGCCTGACGTTGATGGAACGCACGTTCACATCTTTGAAAGTTTGCAACTTGAAGGTTCGTAGGTAGGGGTCTTAACGGTATAGATAAAGGTGTTGGGGTCCTGGGAAGGTTGCCGCAGGCTGTGGGTCAGAGTTCCATTTCTGAGCATTGTCCCTTTGTATCCTCAGTCTCTCAGAAGTAAGGGAAGGCCAGGGAGAGAGGAGGAAATGCCATATCTTGCTACCTCACACTCCCAGAGAAAGGGCAGTTTTTAAGGGCAGAAGTTTAAATGTGAGGAAAAGAGCATAGATAGGCGGTCCCCCTTGCCCACGAATCTTGAATATTCTAAAAAATTCCCCTTGAGAAGTTGTCCCCAAAGCAATCCAGAAAAATAATATACAAAAATAAACAACTGCAAACCAAGTTTGAATTAAAATGTGTGTCTAGCACAGAGGGAATTTCTAGGTGAAATAACTTTCCCTATGAAAACACTAATGACACATTATGCTGTAGTACCTGGTGATCAGGTGGGCAGTAAGTGCATGAGTGTGCCTGACAAGAATGGGCAGGGGGGAGAGCAAAAGCAGAGAAAGCTCAAGATATGTGACTTGAACCATCAGAGCTGTATCTAATTCGGAGAGACCTCGGAAACACCCCTGTTAATTTCACCTTTGGAATAGACAATATTGGTTCAGATGAAAATCCATCAGCCATTCCAGTGATGCACAAGTGAGACCTCTTAGGCTGGTTACTTAATTTGTGCTTCTGATCATTCTGTTGATGGGCTGGCTTTAGCAGAGTGTGCCCTGGTTAGTATTCATCACGATTGATGGTGCAGTCTGACCTAGGTCTCAGCAGACTGATGGCAGTGAAAATGGAAGGCATTTAGGAGACCAGTCAAAATATCTATGCTTCACCTATGAAAAATGGAACCCCGAATATCCTGATATCCATTCTAATCTGCCTGATTTACCCGGTGTTAATTGCTTCCTGGTCTTACCCTTAGAATGGACCTTTCTATTTCGTATCCTGTTCACTTGGAAGTCCAGTATTTTAACAATTTCCACAGTATGAAAGTGGATGCATTTGGGGGCTTTACTAAAGACAGCTCAATTAACCTTTGAACAGTAGGTGTGACAATTCTGACTTTACATCTAACCATTTTCTTGAATTTCCTCCTCTATTGGGCCCTTGGTGGTGAGATCAGGAAATTATCATGAATGAGTCATTTATTTCCTAAATCAAATCAAACAATGGGAGTTTGTGCAAGAGGTTTTTAATTCTTTCTTTTTATAAGAGCCAATTCTTAAAGGAAAGATTCCTTTTTTTTTCTTTTGTTAATGTACCTGTCCAACATTTTGGCTATAGCTCACCTTGCATATATTTTCCATTTACCTTGTATCTCTAGAGACAATTCGGCTATAGATTGAAAAGAAAAAAAAGGAAGCAAGCAAAGTAGTCTAAGGGCCTTTGGACCACCCTGTTATGTAGACAGTCTGTTCCCTCACAGCATTTGGAAACTGCACAACTGCCCTTCCTTGTATTTAATGAGACCTGTGGGCAAACGCATGACTCGGTGGAAACTAAGAGGCAGAATTTAAATGTGCTCGATGACAGCTGGCTTACTTGTGCAAGCTGTTGCAAAAGAACTTTACTAATGGTTCAAGCAGATGGGCAGAAGGAAGAAAGCTAAATGTTAGAATGTGTGAGAGGCCAAAGGTCAAGGTGAAAGAGCCTGGTGATTTCCTGAGGTCTGTGGGTGTTTCGTGTTGCAGCTTAAATTGAGGGTTGTTTTTCATTGGATGCATTTTTCTAAACGTTAAGTAGGTTCATTAAACCAAAAAAAAAAAAAAAATAGTCTCAGCTCTTTATTTAGTTCCCAATTAAATTTTGGGTTTTAACTTCCAAGATAATATAGCACTTACTTGTACAGTACAGGCATTCATAATACCTTTTTAGGGATAAGTTCAAAATGGTTTATTTAACAGAAATTTTTTACAAAAGTTGATCCCTTAAGTTTTTTATCAATAACGCACATATACTATATCCTTTAGCCCCTATTTTTTTTTAACTTAAAAGTAATTTTTCTTCTGGGGCAGGGAAATTACAAAACAATTTAAATATATTGCATAAAGAATAACTACTATTTGGCTTTTTCTAGAAAATCCTACTTTCCAGATATTTGCTGAGATTTAGGTTAAAAAATCCAATGTCATTTTTCTATTCCATATGATTTCGTAACTATTATGTCTTTCAGCTTTAATCAAGTTTTATTGAAGCCAAGACATTAACTAACCTTTAGTTTGACAATCAAACCTTTTAAAGGAGGTCATAAAGTTCAAAGGGAGATGGTTTTTGCTCCAAAAACGAGATTATTTTGAAAGCTAAAATATATGTACCACTTATGGAAAGAAACAAAGTAAAGCTTTGTTGCTCAGGTACATTCTGTATTTATTTTCCTGGTTCAGAGAAAGGAGCAGGTCTCAGCAAGAAGTTGAGAAAGATCCACAGGCGCCACTTCGGCAGCCCAGGTACTATGCTTTTCTTCCAAGAAGGATGTCATTGGCACTGGCAGTGGCCTTGGGGTCAATTATTTATTTAAAAATAAAATTTTTATTATACGAAACCCAAAATTTAAGGGTGTGTAAAATATGAACATGGCAATTAGACATATTGTTTATCACCTTGATTTCCAAATGCTTTCAGACTGAAATTCATTTGGGACTCATAAAAAATTGCCAGGACTGGCCATTAAAAAATTACCTCAAATCACAATTAGCAGCTCTTTAGTTGCAGTTGGAATACGTATGTGGAGGTGCTGTTTGTTTTGCCATTTCAGGAATAATTCACTCTGATCAGGTGCGTTTTAAAAATGAGGGCACAGGCAGAGGCGGAGGTAATTCAAAACCAAACACATTCAAAATTCAAAGTAACATCCTTCCCTTAGGTAGTTGATTTTTCTTATATATTGGTTGCTGGCGATCTACATGGGGAAATCTTTGAAGGTTATAGTTCATTATTAAATGGGTTCTCTAGATGATGGGAGAGGCCCCCTAAGAAACCTAGAAAAACAAACTATAACACCTACAGTAGGAAGAAATACAAATAAAGGAGGTACTTCTTTGTAACTGCTTCATATTTCCAATAAAAGACTTTTACTAGAAATTTTTTTAAAAGATTGTATTTAATAAGTGATATGCCTAAAGGGAAAAATGTCAGTTCCACTGATTTAATTAATTTCCCCAATGGCTTTAACCACTTTTATGACAAAAGGTACAGTCTTTACTGACAGGAGCTTGATTGAGGAGCTAAGGAATTAAAGGAACAGGAAACACCAGTAAACTTGACTTGATTATATAAACAATTTATTTTTGAAAATAATTAAAAATATTTTTAGTGGATAATATAAATATTTGTTTTAAACAACTGTCTAGTCATTATGGGTAGATTTTTAACAATTTTTAGTTTGTTGCCTCTTAATGCTTTTTAAAAACATGTGCCCAGAAAACGTTCCTTTCCAACTCCATGTCACTGTGAGGAAAGACAGCCTGGCAGTGAAAGGAGCAGTCAGCCTGGCCCCTGACAGACGTGACCCCACTCACAGCTCGTTCAGTGACTGGTTTTGTGAGCTTGCACAAATTCCTTAACTTCTCAGAGTCTTCATTTTCTTATTTATAAAGTGGGGATGATACCAGCCTTGCAGGGCTGTTGTGAGTTTTAGGTGAGATAATTCATGTAAAAACAGTAAAATCTGTCCAGCAAATATTAGTTTTCTTCCTCTTTAAATAACTCAAAGAACCATTTATTCAGGCACTGTGCTAATGCTTTATTTGCATTTGTCTTGTTTATCTTAAAACAAAAACAAAACTGAAAACTCATGAGGAAGTTTCTCCAATCATCATAGTTTTGCACTGAGGAAATGGAAGCACTGAAATAGCTAGTAAGTGGCTTTAACCCGGGTCTACTTGATTCTAAAGCCTGTGCTCTTAACCACTGAAAATGCTGTGGAATGAGACTGCTCTATGAACATGGAGAAGAAATAGAATAGTAATGATGTGGGGGATCAGGAGTAAAAGACTGGAAGGATTTAACATTTTTGTAGCTCGAATACAGGTATCTTGAACCCCGTTTGGAGATGACAATTAAAAAAAAATACTGTAAATGTTTGGCCATAATACATGGATACAAACAAAAGTTACCCAAAAAAGGGGGAGTGGGTAGGGCCCAAATGCACAGAATGTCTGTTGGTGAATTCTCTCTAATGAAGTTATTGTGATGTTGGCATGCTACCATTGTTAAGCATATTTATCTAGTCCACACTGTATTAGTCAGGCTGGGTTAGGTTATGGTGCAATAACAAATAGCACCCAAATCTCACTTGCTTAATACAACACAAGTTTTATTTTTCATTTGTGTAAAGTCTACTGCAAGTCTGATTGCCTTGTCAGGGCAATTGTCCTCCATGTGGTCACCCAGGAATCCAGTTATCTCAGTCTCAGGGCTCCATCACCTCCACCTGCTCTGTGATTGCTGCAGAGAGAGAGAAAATGCTGGAGCACTTTCCTGGACAATTCAACTCTTCCACTCCCAATTCATCTACCAGAACCAGGCATATGCCCTGCCTCACTGCAAGGGAAGAAGGGCTGTGCATTGTGAGTGCCACTAATCTGTAACACATACTTAAGACTGTTGGTGTTTCAGACCGTGGCTTTTATGACTACTTTACTAAAATAATTTCTATAAACTAACACTCCTTCAGCTAGCAAAAAAGTGTCACTTTAATTTCAACCATTTCTGCATTAAAGTACTTAAAACAATTTTAAGTGGGTGATGTTCTCTGGAAGTGATTTTTGAAAAGTGAATATTCATTGATCTTTAATGAGCAGGGATTTTTGTAATGTTTGCTCTGTTTCAAGCATTGCAGTGTGATCTGACAGCAACAAACATGTACAACAAGCAAACAAACAAACAAAAAAACCCAAAAGAACTGCTCTTTTGCCACAGTGGATTGGTACGACTTGGTCTATTTTTAGAGATTATTCATTTATCCTTGGGCCACTGAGCAGCAGAATAAGTAGAAGGAGGGACCTGAGAGCTATGACAGCTCCAGGGCACACACGTCCTCAGGATCTTCCACAACGTCAACAATCAAAGCTCTGCTCGTACCCCCTCCCCCCATCTGAACAATAATAGCAAGTTACTTACATGTGGTAGCAAAATCTTTTAAATAATTCCACTTGAAGTAAACAAACATTTCAGTAATCCAGAAAGCAAAACCAACTCATGGTCACTATAAAAATGAGACATTTTTGGTCAGGAAACGTAGAGACGTCTGTTGGTGTGGATTTTTAAAACAATTGCTGGAGATTATTCTATTAGTTCTTGAGAAAGCAGAATTTACTTCTCTGTTATAAATATGGTGAAATTACAGGCACGGAAGAAACTGAAAACTTTCTAGCAGTTTACATCAATTGTTTTCCTTGGCGTCAGATTTTTGTTTTTAACAGGTAGAGTGTGGTATTTATTAAAATAGTAAGTGGAGCACAAAAAAGGTTATTTCAAAACCTGTCGGCCAAGCACATTTACTGAGCACTCAATAGCTATGACCCCAAAATGTAAAAATAAAAAGTGAGTCAATTATGTTTGCAACCAACCAAGCCACAGGTCAGGCTTTTTTTTTTTGTCCTTTAATTTGTTGGCATCTAAGTCTGCACATCCCAAGATTTGTAGTTGTGGTTTCATTTCCAGAATGCCTCCTCTTCACATATCTACGAGGTGTTCTAGGAAAAAAACAGTTTCAGCATCAGAAGATTTGGGAACTGTAATTTTCTAGTTCAGTTGACTGGGGGTGGGGCTCTGAAATCAAGTACTTTCAAAAATGCTTCAAGCGTTTCACACACATACCGACTCAGAAACCATGAATACTTCAGGGAGCTTCAGAGCAGCTGGCACTGGTGTCTAAGAGGGATGTAAATATTTTACGACAACACTTTCTGACAACTCTTCCACACAGGACTGCTTTTCGGCCGCCCTGCAATACGGCAGGTGGCACCCTATTGGAAGGCCTTCCAATTCTTACCTGCAGGAGGCGTGGCTTCAGGTTCCGCCGGCGTGGCCTCAGGTTTGTGTCCTTGGCTCTCCCGTTTTGTAGCAGTCTGACCTTGGCCTAATTGTTAGTTGTCCGCTCCTCTTGCCTTGTCTGAGTAAGGAGCGAATTCTGTCTGTTCAATAGCACTAGAGAGAATAGCGGTGAGAAAAGAGCCCGTTCAGTGCCTGGAATAGTCGTAGGTGCTCAGTTTCCATCATACAGAGTAAAAGTCCGGAGGGCCTTTCTTAGCTTGTGTCCCTGCCGCCATTCTCCCGACCTCATTTACCACTGCCCCCTTCTCTCTGCTGTCCTGCCCCAGCCCTGCACCTGGACGAGCCTCTTCCCCCAGCTGCCTGTGGCTTCCTCCCCTACTTTTTGTTGAAACTGCTTCTTTCACTCTCACTTTCATTCCCCTTTCTTGCACTTACTATCATCTATTATGCTATATATTTTATTTATTTATCTTGTTTATTATTTCTCTCTCTACCACAAGGGTTTTTTGTTTGTTTTTTAAAGTAAACCATCCAAGCAGTTTTTATTCATTAATTAAGCTTCATTAGAGATTTCCATTTTCCTCATCAGTTTGAATGTAGAGTATCAGGGGAGTCTTTTGCATGTCAAGATACAGAAAGCAGAGATCACCCCTGCACTGCTCCCTGCATTTACCAGCTGGAAGTAAAAATCAGTTACATGGAAATGATTATCATGTATATCATCTTCTCTCTTCCTTTTGAATGTACACAATAAAACAAGTGACAAACATGAAATTACAGTCACCAAACAAACCCAAGATAGTTGTTATGCACTTTCATTGGCAAAAGCAGCCCAGAGGACATTGCGAATTGGGATGCCATCAAAGAGGAGGCTCATTTCCTTTATTGCTCTCTTTTAAATTTAGGTTTTCAAAGCAACATCTGAAGGCATGATATCTGCACAGCCGGTAGCACCTCCAGGAGGGCAGAGGTATTTGTTTGTTTCGTGATTATTTCCTAATTTCTAACCACACTAATAGCAGACCACAGGTGTTTAGTAAATGTTTACTGAATGAATTATTGTGAGCAATAGTAAGCCATCACTGGGCTATTTCTGGAATGGGGAGCATCATTAGACCAGATAAATCCTGGGCCAGGCCTAAGTCTTGCTTTGCTTTCAGATGGTCCTGGGTTTTGAACCTTTGGGTATCTTTGGGGTGGACAAGATCACCCCTCTGTTGTCCCTGCAAACACCTCCTAAGGGATCTTTAGAAGTGGGATGATCCTTGTTGGAGGCACCACTTCCTTCCATGTCTCTCTACCTGGAATCACCCCTCAAGGCCAAGGTGGTACTTGGTGTATATGAGGAAAGGAGAACCAGGCAACGTTTGACAGTGCAAATTCAGGGACATCCTAGGACATCTGTTGATGATGTTTGATGAGCCATGATATCTGATTAATAATCTTGATGCACACCTCTCACTAGTAAAATTTCTGTTGTTCTCCCCAAGATTCACCCTGGTGAGCTTTCCCAGCCTCCCTGGGCCCCTGTCTTCCCTCATGCCCTCTCTGTGCTACAGACACACACACGCGACTTCCTTGACCTCTACTGTGCCCAGAGAAAGGCTCTTCCTCTGAAGAAGGGGATAATCAGACAGAGAACTACCCCTATCTTCGCACCACCCTCACTCCCACCACTAAAAAAAAAACCCAAAACCAAAGAAATACAAAACTGTTTCCAAATATATTTAAAAGAAAGCTGGGAATTATCATTTATGATAGAAACGTCAATATTGTGAAAAAAAAAGTGTCAGTTTTACCAGATGCTTGTGGACTTGGCTGCCTAATCCATTTGCTCTCTCAACAGCTGCAAGCCCTTTGTCAGCCCCTCCCCCCCCCCCCACGTGCTGTCTCTATCAGTTGGAACCCAGTTGGTGCCTGCAGCAGGCACTAAACTCAAGACAAATAAAATAGCAGGGGTGAATCTAACAAGACCCCTAAAAATAACCTTCCCCAATGCCTCTAAATTATAGTATGGCAATGACAGTCCTAAACACTCAGAAAGCGGAGTCAATGATTTGGAAGGTAATTTGTTTTCAATTGGAGAGTCCAAGTATAGTCCTGAAAAAAGCAGAAAACATTATTCATGGAAGGTATATTGCTACAGATTGTGCCATGCAAAATTAGACTGATTGTATTTTATTTAATCCTCACACTTGTGAGCATTGTCGCCCAATGCTACCAGAAACTGAGGCTCAGAGAAGTTAACCAAGTTACCCAAAGTCACATATCTGATAAGTGGAAAATTCTAGATCTGTGCCTAGGTCTGGTTGATTACGAAGTCTGCAGTCCCACTGGCATATCATACTGTTCCGCTGCTCGCCTGGCCTAAGACCTGAGGCACCTAACAAACGTGCTTGCCGGTGCCAAGATCCCTCATTCTCTTGAATATTTCCAAGCACCCTGAATTTATGACATCCGAGTCAGTGCCGTCCTTGAAAGTAGCCATTACGGAAGTTTATACCTGTAAGAGAGTCTGGCATTTGCAAACACTGTATCTTGAGAATTTTCAGATCCCCAAATTCAGAGTGCATCATGGTGTAAACTTTTCTCCACAACTGATGCAAAGTTGTACTGAAATGGACTTGCGGGAGGTCAGTGAGGCACAGTCACTCGTTGTGTGATAGGATCCTGCAAGCTGGCGAAAAACATTCAAACCCAAGCCGAGGAATAACTGCACATTATTACATCATGAGTGTTCAGAGTTGATAATGAGGAAATGTTCTTAATAAGTCCAACAGCCCATGGCACTGCACCAGAACTCAATCAGGGCTTCTCTTTAGTACCACTCTTGGAGTTAATACATTTGCCTTCTTATCCGTGCAGTTCACATCCACAGATAGAAAGGGCAGACTGTCCTATGCCATTTTATATAAGGGAGTTGAGCATCTGTGAATTTTGGTATCTGCGGGGACCCCTGGGACCAATCCCCCTCGGCTACTGAGGGAAGACTGTAGAGCAGGGGTCCCCAGTCCCCCGGGCCGTGGACCAGTACCGGCCTGTTGAGAACCAGGCTGCACAGCAGGAGGTGAACGGTGGGCAAGCAAGCGAAGCTTCATCTGCCACTCCCCCGCCCCCCATCGCTGGCATTACTGCCTGAACCGCCCGCCTACCCCCGTCCGTGGAAAAATTGTCTTCCACGAAACCGGTCCCTGGTGCCAAAAAGGTTGGGGACCGCTGCTGCAGAGCATGGTGGTTAAAAGCAAGGGCTTTGGAGATACTGAGTTCCTAGGCTGGAATCCTTGACTCTGCCACTTACTAGCTGTGTGGGCTTGGGCTTTTTGTTTTCCCTCTCTGTGCTTCAGTTTCCATCACTTTAAAATGGTGATGGTATGACCTGTATCAAGGGATTAGTGTGGGCATGCTATAAAATCATAGGTGTCATCAATAAAATTTTTTAAAAATAAACATGAAAACAAATCATGGGTGTCACATGCTTAGAACAGAGTCTGGCACATAGTGAGAATGCAAGCGTTAGCTATTTGTATTACATATTACAATGCAACGTTTCCTAACAAGTTTCATTTATTTACGGCCCCATTGAATTCTAGCCCTCAGTTTAATTATTCACTCTAATCACAAGAACTGAGGCTGCACAGCTTCATCCATTTTCAGATTTCAAATTTACACTCCAAAGAAGAGGCAGGGGGAAGATGGGAAAGAAGGTGACTCAGGTTCTGACATCAACAACTGAATGGATGCAAAGACTCCCACATGATGGTTTTTAAAGGGGCAACACTCAACGTGCACATGTAGGTTCTGCAATGTTGGTTTCAAAAGCAGTTCTATTATTTTATAGTCAGTCATACCTCGTAAAGGGTGATATCTTTGACTTATTTCATGAGATTTCCAACTCCGTTTGAAATTTCATGAGCATATTGGGATCTGTCCAAGATGTCACGTGCTGTTCTGAATTAAATACAAACTCCAAATTGTTTGAAAGTCATTCCATCTGTAATTGCTATCGAAGACTCCAGGAGTTGAATCTAGCCCTTACATTTGATACCAGCTGAAAGAGACCAGTAATCTTTGACAAATCATCCTTTTTCTAAGTGTCTTACCCTCAACAGGGTTTACAGCTCTGAGAAGCTGTTTTGCACTTTTTCCAGCAGTAGTTTACTTTCACACACAAGTGGAAGAATCAGGCAGAGACAAAGGGGTTATGTTTTTTCATACGGAGGTATGTCTTGGTTTCATGTTTCCATAGCAATTTTATTAATAACTGAAGTTTCATAAAACCTTATGCAAAAGTTTACAATTCTATAGAATCCTTAATAGTATTCTTTTACTCATGTAGACAAATAGTTGGGTTAAAATGTCAGATATTTTGCAATTAAAAAATTCATGGGCACAACTGATTTTTTTCTTATTCTGAAAGTCTCTCTGGCCTGCAAAAGGGGACCTAGAATACAGACGTGACAAATTATTGCAATGTTTTAGCTCTTTGGTTACACTACACAAAACTGTAAAAGAGGAAATATGCTTTCGGCATTTTCTGGTTTCCCATTTTAATTCCCTTCTTGGCTTCTCTTCCTCTGCCCCTTGTACTGTAAACTTCCCTTCTCTCTCTCCCCTTCTCCTTGATAGCATCTACCTGTGTTTTGCTTCCCAGAAGGTAAGAGAATGTCATCCCGGCATTCCCCACAGTGCCTAAAACAGCACACTCAAGAGTGTGCGATGACTATTTCTCCAATGAAATGTAAACTCTTTCTCAATGGCACCAGCAACCAACATGAGCCCAGTGTGTTAGGTCTTTAGGGTGGGGGGGGGGGGTGTTCAGGGGCTCCACAAACTCCTACTTTAGGAGTATTTTCTTTTGAATTGAGAATTATTAAGGCAAAATGCCTAACAACGAGAGATGGATTCTGTTAGCAGAACCTTGGGCCTAGGGGTGGGCCAGGGAGGAGAAAGCACTTAGGTCCGGATGCAGGAGTCCTCTCCTGAGTTTTCTCAGTCATTCCATGACTATGTGGTGTAGACATGTGCATGTGTGTTCATGAGACAGAGGGGATGGGGAAGTGTGTAAATACATCTTTTACTGCCAAAAAGCTATTTCTATTTCTGGGAACGTACAAAAGACTTATGTACTTCTAGGAATTCTATTTTGTTTGCTGAAACAATACCTGTGAGTCCAAAAATTAGCTTCCTACATAATTTGAGCAAGAAAAAACTATTGAAAGAACCTAGTTTTTGTATGGAGGCTATGGAATTTGGGACTCTATGAAAAATGCTTTTATAGTCCTTTTCTCTATTTGTTTTCAGATAGAATTATAGCCATGAGAGAATATTAATTCCACTGAATTTTTCTTAATATTATTTCATATGAGGAATATGACTGTGCTTTTCATGTATTACAGAAAGTCAAGGCAGATGTGTTCTAACATATTGGTCAAATCTGACTGTTAAATTTCAGTGTACATCTTTTCATATGACTGGTAAGAAAGATCAGCCCCAGAAGGAAGAAGACCTTATTTCAAAATGGCATTTTAGGCTTTATTTGTTTATTTATTTTTTTTTTTTGATGTGGACCATTTTTAAAGTCTTTATTGAATCTGTTACACCATTGCTGCTGCTTTATGTTTTGTTTTTTTGGCTCCGAGGCATGTGGGATCTTAGCTCCCTGACCAGGGATTGAACCTGCACCCCCTGCATTGGAAGGCAAAGTCTTAACCACTGGCCTGCCAGGGAAGTCCCTAGACTTTATTTAGACAGAAGGTTTTCCAAAGTAACACTATTAAGAGAATGATTTCATTCTGCTTCTCTTTAAATAATGAAACTACAAAAAGTGTCCACATCATGGTTTATCATATGCTTCCATCAGAGCCTTATTTTCTTGTCGGTATTTCTACTTGGAGCCTAATCTTTTGATGGGATGGAGACTTCAATCAGGGACAGTGTCTTTCATTTTCCCGCTTTAACATGATACGCACATTTCTCGCTCTAAAGTGATTGCCAGGAAAATGCTTAACTCCTCTAAATCAGCCATTTCAAGTGCCAGGGCAGATTTCACCGTGACAGCTCATCCACGGTGGAAGTTCACCTCGCAGGGCATTTGAAGGAGGTGCTTTGTGTTTAAAAACGAAAACTGTAAAACTCCTGGTGTTTCACAGTTTTTGACTCTAAGTTGGTTGTTTTCCTTTAATAGTAGAAGAATTAAAGCTGTTAAAAGTCTGCTGTTCGAGCCTGTAACGGTGGCCTCCCATCTCTCCTTTTCCTGGAAATGAAAGAATGTTGAAAGGGTTTCTGTTTTATAATGTAAGAGGTGGCCACGCCTTTACAACTCAATGTACTCATCCAGTGGAATTCTTCTAAACCTCAGACCTGGCCAGCAGGTTTCTCCCAGACGATTTTCATTTTCATAACATTCACAAAACATATGCACAAAACATAGAGTGAGAGAAAAAAGGGGGACAGGAAATGGCTCTGTTGCATGGTTATTACATCCTATTGCCTGTGGGTTGCTCGTTATGAGTTTTAACTATGTAAATATGACGTCTATGACATCAGAATTTAATCTTAAAGCTTCTATGTGGGAGACAGAGTGTGACTTTATTGTTAGGGCTAAAATCAACTGGGTGTTGACGGGTCTCAAAAGTCACTGAGTAAAAGCTTAAAAAGGAAAAGCTCAGACTGATAAGCTGTTCTTTGACTGACAGCTTCAGGCTTGACTGCCACTATTGAAAACAGTTGGGTCAAAGTTTGTACTGTGGGGAGAAAAGTGTCATTTCATAAGAAACTATACTGGGGAATATGGGAAGATTTATAAGCTGAGAGAGCACAAACCCAAAGAAAAACAGGTGTGAGGTTTAGAGTATCTGGAAACTGGGAGAAAGGACACTGTCTATGAATTATTTAATTAATATTGCAAAAGGACTTGAGGCAGAAGAATGCCGACTCAAGAAGAAAAAGAAAACATTGCTGTCTACTAGCTTTGGCTTTCAACAAATCATTTGTCAACAGCTTGTGGTGAAACATTCTAGTCGCTGGGGGGAGGATAAAAATGCACAGACAAATGATTACGATAGAAAATAAATGCAGGAAGAAAAGGAATATGATCCTTTTTCTCATCTATCTAGTGGAGTAGAAACAATTGTGGCACTGTAAAGTCCATCATGGAAACAGTAAAATAAATGCATTCTGAAGTAGCCATCATTGATCGATTGAAATGTTATGATTGTTATACATGCCATTTCTTATCAAATATTACCCATAAGGAAGTATTCAATTCCTGTCGTGGCAATTATCCTACTATGGGCATCATAAACTTTTATGGCTTTTTATGGAATGTCACTTGGCTAACGATTTTTTCCTTCCAATATAGCATCATCACATTCAGTTGGAAAACATAGTCTAATGTGGCAAAGTGTTAGAGAAATTTAATACTCTAGGGCTAAATGAAACTGCTATGGTTCATCTCCTGGATAAGAACGACAATTTATGAATGCAATATTCATTTCCTGAGGTGAGCACAAGCAAAAACTTCATCTGAAACTTAAAACCTAGCTGTTCAGCCTCTGGTAGTTTCCTCATTTAACTCATTGATGTCATATATTAAGGCCACTGGTAAGATCACATCTGGGAAGCGCTCACTTTTTCAACCTCCCTAATTAGTTTTACAGGGAACTCCTGGCATGATTGCATTGGCTGAGACCAGACCACAGAGTCTACAAGATCATCTTTCACTTTTAGTATATTGTTAAAAATATAATAATAATCTACTTGTTTTTCTCTTGATCATAAAAGCTGATAATAGTTTGGCATTTTAATTCACAGAAGCATGCATTCAGAGCTAAGGTTCTAGAACAAATCACGTGTTATATGGAGAAATCATGAGATTATAAACTTAGCATATGTATGTCTCTAAGACTAAGGAATCCAAAGATGGTTCCACAGTCATTTTTGCAGAGAAAGAAAAAGAACAATTGCCAAGAACCATAAGTTTTTTCCTTCCAAAACCTAAAGGTCTGCACTATATATTTAAGTATATTAAACCTAATATATTTAACTTACAGGGAAACCCATTTGAGTGTTATCTGTGGGTATCAGGGAATAGTAGAGGTTACCACTAGAGGACAATATTTTCAGTTTGTAATCCAATTTCAAAAAAGTTTGCTCCTTTTTAAATATAGAAATTCTAGGCCACAGGGTGAAGTGTTCAGATACACCTATGAGAAGTTGATTGTTTCTCCATCTGAGACTTCTAGAGAATCAGGAGCAAGTTTGGCACAAAGCAAGAGTTTGCAGAACTGTCAATCACTATGAACATCCATAACTAGAGAGAAATGAGACAGTGACAGAGGGAAACACACTGCAAGTTTTTTTGTTGTTTGTTTGTTTTTTGCGGTACATGGGCCTCTCACTGCTGTGGCCTCTCCCATTGCAGAGCACAGACTCTGGACGCACAGGCTCAGTGGCCATGGCTCACAGGCCTAGCCGCTCCGCGGCATGTGGGATCCTCCCGGACCAGGGCACGAACCCATGTCCCCTGCATCAGCAGGTGGACTCCCAAACCACCACACCACCAGGAAAGCCCACACACTGCAAGTTTTTATACAAAAAGCCCCCTTACCTTCCATAAAGTCATCTCTTCTGACCATCAAGCCAAACCAAGTAGAAGAGAAAGATGCTGTGAAACTGTTAATATGCAGCATTCCGAGTTTGGCTTTGTGGGAAAGGTGCTCAGGGTGAGATATTTACTAAGGATAAAATGAGCCCATTTGGGGGCATGAAAAGAAAGGGTAATAATAATAATAAGCCATTTTTAGATGTCAACAAAAAGGAAAACAAGGTGTGAGGCAGGCTGTATGGCATAAAATTAGAACCCAAACCTGTCATGTGGAAGTGAGGGCCACATGGATGCAGCATCAGAGGATAAAGGTGAAAGCACAAAAGAAAGAGGAAAGAAACCCAACCTGCAATGGACTGAAGACTGGTGTCCCCCCCATTTCAAAATTAATATGTTGAAATGTTAATCCCAATGTGATGGCATTTGGAGGCGAGGCCTTTGGGAGGTAATTAGGTCATGAGAGTGGAGCCCTTGCGAATGGGATAAGTGCCCTTATAAGAAGTGGCCAAAGAGGTAGCTCACTCTCTTTCTGCTGCGTGAAGATACAAAAGGAAGTCAGCGGTCTGGCACCCTGATCTTGAACTTTCAGATTCCAGAGCTGTGAGAAATAAATTTCTGTTGTTTAAAAGCCAATCCAGCCTATGGTGCTTTGTTATAACAGTCAGAAAAGAGAAGAAGCCATCTACAATCCTTGGGATGAAGTGCACCCCTCAGTTATTCTGCTGTCTTCTGACACGCTAATGCTGTGCTTGAAGTTCCTTGCAATTCCTCATAAGTCTATTTCAACTCATCTTATAAAATGCTCAGTCCTATACTGTTGATGGGAATGTAAATTGGTGCAGCCACTATAGAGAACAGTATGGAGGTTCCTTAAAAAACTAAAAATAGAACTACCATATGATCCTGTATTCCCACTCCTGGGCATATATCCAGAGAAGACTCTAACTCGAAAAGATACATGCACCCCAATGTTTATAGCAGCACTGTTTACAATAATCAAGACATGGAAACTAAATGTCCATCGACAAATGAATGTATAAAGAAGATGTGGTACATATATGTAATGGAATATTACTCAGCCATAACAAGAATGAAATAGTGCCATTTGCAGCAACATGGATGGACCTAGAGATTGTCATATTAAGTGAAGTAAGTCAGAAAGAGAAAGACAAATACCATATGATATCACTTATATGTGGAATCTAAAAAAAGAATGATTAAAGGAACTTATTTACAAAACAGAAATAGACTCACAGACATAGAAAACTAACTTATGCTTACAAAAGGGGATAGCGGGGCAGGGGTGTGGGGAGGAGAGATAAATTAAGAGGTTGGGATTAACATATACACACTACTATATCTAAAATAAACAGCAAGGTCCTACTGTATAGCACAGGGAACTATATTCAATATTTTTTAATAACCTGTAATGGAAAAGAATTTGAAGAAGTATATATATATATATATATATATATATATATATAACTGAATCACTTTGCTGTATATCTGAAACTAACACAACATTGTAAATCAACTATACTCAAATTTTAAAAATGGTTAAAAATTCTCAGAATTTACTTATTTATCAGACCTACAAAGAAGAGAAGAACACCTTTCTCAAGAATACAGTCATGGTGTAATGTTTCAGCTTAGCTGGAATTTGCTTCAGGAGAATGAACCCATATTATCTTTGCTTCAAGTGCTGACAGCCTCCTCATCCTGGCATATACAGGTAAACTTGATCTCTGAGCCAAGAATATATGTTCCAGGGAGATGCTTGGCATGTATGACTGTCTTTCCACTTGCTAGACTATAACTCCGAGGGGAGATGTAGAGCAGGCAGGGAGGAGGTGTGGAAGATTAATTGGGTCCTAATGAAGGTCTCACGGACAACAGCAGGTACTTTACATACTTGCATTGTTTCACTTCCTGCACCCTAAGTATGCTAACCTTCCTTTCACAGGTGACGGAATAGGTGCAGATCTCACAGAGTTTGTAAGACTCCAAATTTGTGCCTCTTCCACTACTGCATTCTGCCGTGAGCACCCATGGGATTTTTCTTCTAAAATATTCTCAAGACTCTTTGAGATGTTCTGCGTTCAACTAATGAAGGTTTTAAAAGTTAAAATTAAAGCCCTTTTTTTCTAGCAGATGATCGGTGGGACAACTCTTCTGCTGGAGTAAAGAGTGGCCAGCATATGGTAGAGCAAGAGCCAATGAAAAGATTCAGATGAACATAGAGCTTGTGGGGGAGGTAAGGCAGGTAGTGATATATACCCCACAACCAGTTAGAAGAGTGGCTTCTCAGTAAATTAGAGCAGAAATTCTGAGTCTCTTAGGGCCTGCAGATCCAATCATGTGCCAAGGATGTGACCTGTGACATGGCTGTAATGGTAGGCACCCAGCTGGGTGAAATTCCAGTGCTTTCCCTACTTATGGGCAAGGGCCATATATGGTTATGCTCCTTCCCACACCCTAGAATCAACGATGCTTCTTGTCTCCCAGGAACCCTTGGTCTCTTTGGCTGAAGCTGTGACTTCTGGAAAGGAGACCACCAGGTGAAAAAGTAAGGAGATAATAGGCACAGATAACCCAAAGCAGCCCCATCAGTCCTGGTGATGGACAAGGTAACAGATGCTAAAGCCAGGTGACCGTTAACACAATGGGTGCTAACTAGAAAAGCATTGTGTGACTTGCTGCTTCCCAGAACCTTTGGGAAAGAGAATGGTGGTGTGGGTGAGAGAATGGGGTGAAATCGTGGAGGTGCGAAAAAAAAAATTATTGGAAAGATTATACTTTTAATGAAGTTGAAGTAGAGGGTTAATGAGGGAATATGGCAACAGAATTTTCATCATTAAAGTAAAACAAAGGCATAATAAAGTACCCAAGAGATGTTTTGCTCAACATTGTCCAACATGACAGAAACAGAGCCCCTCTCTTCTAGGATTTTATAGATCCTGAACATAATCATAATTTTGTGTGTGTGCGAGGGGGTATTGCTAAAATGCACAAAGGGCTTTACATGTGCCATATTATTTAATCCTCACACAACCTGATGTTTATTTTTTATTATTTCTATTATTTTCTCTATTTGATCCCTTTAGAAACTCAGACTTGGAGAGTTAGGAACTTCCCAGGGTAAAAGCTAATGTTTAAGAGCCAGGATGGGAACCCATCTATTGGATTCCAGAGACTATAGTCATTACCAGTAGGTGGCGCTGCTTCTCACTTGGCTGTCCATGGGTAAATGTATCTGGGCCTCACTTCTACGCGCTGCATGGTAGCTGTCAGACGTGACTGCCCTTTTTTAAATTAAGATTTTAATAGTCAGTAAAAATATTTTTTAATCATTATTCACTGAAAATTGACCTTAAGCTTGACACGGGGCTAGGTATTTTGGTTTCATTAAAGATGTAAGCGTTCATCAAATGTTTCCATATAAGTGTGTTGGCTGTTGGGTGTCCTAGTGTGAAATATAAAGTCTGTGACATTTAAACATAATTATAGAATCAGAACATGTGCGCGTTATTATTGTACTATTTTTTAAAGCAGAGCAATTGGTTTTTGGAATTGAAGTTTGTACAGAACATTATTTTACTCAATTGTGATTTAAGCTTCATTGCTGCAGTCAAGATCCTGGACTTCAGTCATGGGGTAGCTACTAAAATCAGATGCTTTCAGGTGTGTCTGTGTGTGTGTGTGTGTGTGTGTGTGTGTGTTGGTGATGGGGGGTGTCACATAATTGAGAAGAATATTGGAGAGACTGGTTCAGGTGGGGAAGCAGAATGAAACACCAAATCAAAGACAAGATGTCAATTGTTATTGTACTGTGTAAATCAGAGAGGCGCCAGATGATATGGCAGTGGTTTTAGTTGTAAAATGTGGTTTAGTTGTATGGAAAGGAAATATTTTAGGAATAAAGAGGAAAATTGACTGCTTAGAGAGAGAAGAAGAAAAAGATAATCTTAAAAGTGTGTGTTTTAAATAATCGTGAAGATAATTACAAAATCAAATATTCAGTGAAACTATTAAAAGGGTTTATTTCCACAATACATGTTGAATCTCATAGGATTTGCCAAAAGTTGAATACTAATTTTTTTCTTGAATATGCCGTATGTATGACCTACCAAAAATGTTTGACAATTATTCATATTTTTTTCTTTAAGGCTTACAGCGAATTAAACCTTACGCTTCAGTGAAAACTAATACATTGATACGGAGGATCCTTCATAGCCTTAATGTTTATTCTTTTAGCTTAAATTCTCTGCCTGGAGAAAATTCATTTTCCTTTTCGGTTTGATAGAGAGAATGTAATAAACCCCCCCCCCCAATTTACAATAAGATCAAAAATGGCATTTTATTTGCCCATCTGGAGATCACCAAATGCGTAAAGTTTGTCCGTGTGGAGGCCATCTGTTGTGAATGGGGACACACATGGAAACTTAATCCTCAAACTTCTTTTTCAACTTTCTCTTGCCTGAGTAGAAGCCAATTCAGACCAGTCACTTGCCATACAAACTGTAGTCCAGGACAGGTCACCATTGCCTTTTAATGTCACAAACACTTTCATTCGCCCACCTGCAAACATCTCTCTACAAAGATCTAAAGAGTGAAAAAATCTTGGCACTGCCTTTTCCAACATCATGACACAAATTGAAAGTCAGAGTCAGAGCTCTCCATAATGGGCTGTTGCTTGGGCTGTACTCAGAAGGAGGGAAGAGTCTTGGGGAATCACATCCAGTTCCTTTTCTTTGAAGGTATCCGTGGTCTCTCTAAGCAATTCTGTATGTCCTGAACATGGAGTAAACACTTCCTGCCTCTTTTTTTTTTTTTTTTTACTTTACATTCTCTCATGTTCCCATTTCAACTTGGAGAAAATCCTTTGTGCTAAAAATCATTTCAAAATAATGTTCCTTGTGGGGCAGGACGAATGAGTCACAAAGGATTGGACTTTCCAAAGATACTTTGGATGTAGACGATTCTTTGAAGAATTGTACTCTTTTTGATCATACTTAGCTTAGCTGCAGTTTCATGTTGTAAATACCACAGGTCAGTGTGTTCACTGGACTGGCTTGAGGCTAAGACCCAATGCACAGCTGCGAGCACGGAAGCCACAGTCCTTGTCAGGAAGCTGTCTGCATCACATTGCCTTGCTGCCCTTTCATCGACTTTAGCACCTGATTTGTTTGCCGTTAAAGTCAACAAAATTTTGCTCCTTAAAAAACCATTTAAAAACCTCTGCTTTGGATTCTACATGCTCTTGTTCTCCAATCCTTCTTACTTTCCTTTATGTTTCTGTTTGTGATAATCCCTCCTCTTACAGCCTTAGCCCAACTGCTAGTTATCTCCCCCACTGATGATTAGAACTTCTTATCCTAAGTTAAACAGACTCTAAAAATTCTCATCACTTTTACCAAAGTAAGCCTCTCTTTCTGGTTCTTTCATTCCCTGAACTGTAAACTTGATTTCAATTTGTGTACTGTTATAAAAAAAAAAAGAAAAAAAGTAGTAGTAATAGCAAAGCAATTTCTTCTTTACTATTTTAAAAAAAAGTTGTACTCTTGGTAATAGCAAAAAATTGAAAACAACTTCAATGTTGAACCATAGGGAATTAGATTAATGGATTATGGTGTATGTACATAATTAAATCTGGAGCAAACATTAAGAATTATTTTAGAAGAATAGTTAGTGATTTGGAAAATGGTCACAATAAATTAAAGGGGAAGAGTGGGTTAGAAAATAGTATGTGAGGTACCACTACATTTTTGTGATAAGAAATTCACATCTTTATATAGAGAAAAAGACTAAGTACATCAAAATGTTAATGGTGGTTATCTCTGAGTTATGGAATTATAGATGGTTTTATTTTCTTCTTTAAGCTTTTTCTGTATTTTTCAAATATTCTACAATGAAGTTATTTTATTTTAGTAGCCAGAAAAGATACCACTTTAGAAAATGAGCAAAAATACTTAAGAAGTGGTGCTTATCTTTTTTATTCCAAAATATTTATCTAAATACAAACGTAAAAACTGGGTAGCTAGGATGGTTTAGAACCTCTAAACCAAGGAGCTGATGGGACTTCCATATTACAGGTAGCAAATGAGTCAAACATTCAGAGTTCTAGGACCCTTTCTTGTGTTTGAGACCAGCAGATGATTTGACGATATTCAAGTCCATTTAAGTTTCAACATTTCTAGAAACAATAGCATGTGCTATATTTCCTCCTCTCTGTGGAGCACTGGACAGCATTTTTAGCCTCTCTGTCAAAATTCTTCAGCAGAGCCCATCTCCTTCCATTTCTTCAACATCCCACTTTAGTCCTTTCCTCGTTCAGCAACGCTTCTATTGGTTTATCTCCTGTCAGCCTGAGAACCTGCACCCAACCCATGTCACATGCCATCTTTCCTGTCCTTTAAGAATATATTCAGACACTTCATGGCTGTTTCCACTGTTCTTCAGCTATCAGATGTTAGTGTAGCAGTTCACCCTGCCTGTAGCCCAGCTGGCATGGGAAATGGATAAAGAAGGCTGTGGGTGGCATCTGCAGGCAGAATAGCCTGTGACAGCCTGAGAGAGCTCCTTCACACTCTGCGTGGGGCAGAGTGGCTGAGCGGGGCCAGACTTGGCAGGGGAAGCTGATGGGCCCATCAAGGGCAGCACGAGGAAAAGGCAACAGTGATGTGCAGGGCAATGGAGGAGACTCATCAGCATACAGATGACTCCGCAGGTGCCCACTCGAAGGGGTGATGATCAGACCTGAGGTTCTCTTCACCACTCTCCTGGCACCTTGGCTCTCTGTAGACACCTAGAACTTAGATGCAGACCTAGGACGACTGAAAAACTGGGAACTGAAGTAAATGGAGTCACCAGAATTTGAGTTTCTTCCGTCTGTGAGAGTGGAGTTGGGAATAGAAGTTGAATTATGGGAAAACAAAAAAATTTTTGTGTGTGCACCTGAGTCTGTGGCCTGAAAATTATACCTGCTACACTTAGGGGCAGGAATTATGCTGAAGTAGACATTTATTTTATATAGATATAATTAAAGTGTGTGTGTATAGTAAAGATAGATGATAGATAGATAGATAGATAGGTTTCCATGTCTGAACTATTTACTTTTTTGCCATTTCCAATCTATTCTCTTTGAGTGGTGCCCAGGACTATGTCATCTACAAACAAGGACTTAATAAAAGCCTTTAAGAGGAAACTGGTAAAGCAGAAAATGCTAAGTACATATCTGTATTATTCAGAACCCAACGGACAGAGAAGAACCCAGCATTTTCCTGAGTTTAAATGAAGCTGATCACTATCCCTATAGAGCCAAAAAACTAGCTTCTGGATTTCTTTGCCTCAGTCAAAAGCCACATCAGATGAGCACCATACAGCAAAGGTTCTGTCAAATCTTCCCTAAATTGCAGATGAAAGAACAATTGGACATCATTGAGTTAGCCCCTAGGTTAGTTTCAGCTTCACATTCAAAAGCCTTTAGGATCCTGGTGGGTGATATAGATGAGTAAAGGTGTGGAGGATGTAAAAGAAGTGGTGGGAACTCTGGCAAACTTGTGTAAGATCAGACTGAAGGATATACAGCAGTCAGCCAGTGAAGATACTAGAAAAGAGTCTTCAGGAAAAAGGAAGACGTGTGTATGTGGGCCAAAGTCAACTGGGAGTTTGGTACATTCTAGGGAATCAAAGAAAAAGCGCAGGAGGATGAAGCAAAGCCAGATGGGCAAGCCAGGGAAAACATATGTCAAGTGGGATCCTTCTCAACTGTGTAAAATAAAAAGATGGATCCTTTCCTTCTGTCCCCATCTGTAGGCCTCAAAACTACAATTCTCTTTTAAGAAGACTCATCTTAGCTTTTATACCTCTGTCATAGGTATACATTTTTTCTCAACTACTTATGATGTAGCCTCATATGTAGCAGCTTTTAACAACTCACCTAAATTAAATATTTTAAAAGTTCATGTTGTCTTAAAGCTGCCTAGCAGACAAGTTCAAATTATGTTTAACTTTTTCCACAAACTTTGGCCTCATCAACTGCATAGGCTCTGCCCACTTAAACCAATATCCTCTTCACCCCCCCACCCCTTTTAGGTGTTTTCTCCCTCCCATTTACCACAGCTAATGTGAGCGTGAGCTCAACAACAGATCAACTTTTTAGGAGTCTGTGGTGAAACCACTTTAAATCTATATTGATTTTCAATTTAAATGTTAACCTAGGCATTCAAAGGGATGACAGTAATGCCATGGAATCTATTGGGATTTTACTACTGGGAAAGCAATTGGAGTGATTTTTCAAAAATTGATTTGCTGGGCTTCCCGGGTGGCGCAGTGGTTGAGAGTCCGCCTGCCGATGCAGGGGACACGGGTTCGTGCCTCGGTCCGGGAAGATCTCGCATACCCCAGAGCGGCTGGGCCCCTGAGCCATGGCCACTGAGCCAGGGCCTGTGCTCCACAACGGGAGAAGCCACAACAGTGAGAGGCCCGCGTACTGCAAAAAAAAAAAAAAAAAAAAAGTAGAGCACAGACCACCACCATCTGTTCCATTTTCTTCTTCTGTAGCAAGAGGGGGTATGAGTTATGCCACTGTGATAGTTGATTTTATGTGTCAACTTGACTGTATTATAGGATGCCCACATAAGTAGTTAAACATCATTTCTGGGTATGTCTGTGAGGGTGTTTCTGGAAGAGATTAGCATATGAATTGGTAGAAAGCAGATTATCCGCCCTAGAGTGCGTGGGCATCACACAACTGATGCCGAAAGCTCAGCTTCTCTGTACACTTGTGCCGAACTGAATCTAGGAGACAGAGTTTTGTGTGAAGTAGGGAAGGACAGCTTTATTGCTTTGCCAGGCGAAGGGGGGCACAGCGGGTTAATGCCCTCAAAACTGTGTGTCCCAACCTGGAGTGGATAGTGAGGAGATCCGTAATACTGGTTCAGAGAGGGCGTGATTAGCACGTGGACATTCTTCTGATGGGTTGGTGGTGAGGTAAGTGGGAGTCAACGTCGTCAACCTTCTGGTTCCAACTGGCCTGGGGTCTACGTGCTTGTGGGCAGCGTATTGTCCTCAATAACTTAACTTCTCCCACCTGGAGGGGGTTTCAGTATCTGCAAAACAGCTCAAAGATATTGTTGTGTGTATCCCTTGAGGGGGAACCAGGACCCAGCCCCAAGGCTGTACTACTGTTTCTCTTGACTGTTTCTCCCTGGTCTCGCATCCCTTCCCTTCCCTAATTAACGACCACTTGAATCTGCCCCTTGGAGCTCAGGGAAGTTCATGGAGGCTGATTGAAGTCTATTTCCTGTAATCAAAGAAATGTGGGATACAGAAAGGCTTTCGTGCACAGGAGACCCACAGGGCCCTGCTTGGTATCAGAAGCCACTGAGGGTCTGCATGTAACAAAAAAGTGAAGGAAGGGAGGATTGCTGGCTCTCAGACTGACTCTTGAGCTGGGATATGGATCTTCTCCTGTCCTGGTGCTTCTGGTTGTCAGGCCTTCGTGCCCAGACTGGAGTCTACACCGTTAGCTCCCTAGCAATCAGGCCTTCAAATTACATCAGCAGCTTCCCTGGGTCTCCAGCTTGCAGATGGTGGGACTTCTTAGCCTCCACAATTGTATGAGCTAATAATCAATCAATCAGTCAATCTTATTGGTTCTATTTCTCTGGAAAGCCATAATACAGACACAGAAGGTGTTCCAGCAAGGGCGGCTGCTGGGGCAGCGTGTTTGGAATGGGCAGCATCTGTTTGGTTCAATCCGAGAAGCATCCAGACACCCTCCTCCCCTTCCAGCCTGCCAGGCTTCTGGCATCCTCCCGTCATCTCTCCTTTGGGCTAGAGGCCTGAGCATGCCATTAAAACACAAACAACCCAATATCCCAGGGTCTCACTGCAGTCAGTGTGACCTTGTAAAACTCTTTCTCTATGATCCAGTTTTTTCATCTCTATAAAAAGAGGTGTGTGCTAGATCAAACCTAAGACCCTTTTAAATATAACGTTTTATGATTGCATTGTTTTTTGCTATCTTCCATGTATTAACCTAATGACTAAACTAGCAAGTGTCCAGGTAGATTTCTGAAATCAAGCCCTACGCGTGGGGCATTGCAGAAAACATGGCTGCCCTACTTCCTCCCCACTGTCCACATGCCCCAGCCTGACCACCTCTCAGGGCACCAACTCCTGCCTTGTCTGCTAACTTGCATGATTCTCAGCATTAATAAGGTTTTTAGTCATAAAGAGAGGGATATTCAGATCTAATAAAACCTCAGAAAAGGGACAAAGATTCCTAAATGTAGACCTACACTGGCAAAAAGATGGAAAAGTTCTTATTCCAAGGCTGCAAACGGAAATAAATGAACAAATGAAACCCAGAATGGCCAATGAACACTGTTACAGTGCCACAGGCTGAGCTCTGGGTGGGCATAGACTTTCTGATTCTCCTCTAAATCCCTGGCACCTAGCACAGCCTGGCATCTCATAAGCACACTGTAAATGTCTCTGGAATGAATGAAAGCCACGTTCCAGTGCCAGCAAGGTAGGGGTTCCTTACTGTGCAGACACTGCCTTCCTGGTATGACCACAGAATAGTCCAAGCTAGGCTTTAAATCTAACACCTTAAGGTGGCTTGGCAAGGGGTGGCAAGGTGCGGGGTTGGGGGGAATGTCACCATTGGTTTCCCAGAGGCTCTTTCTGGCCTTTATTTGACCTCAGGAATGCTGCTCACAAAGGGTGGCAGGCTGACTTCAGCTTGAGGGGAATGCACCCTTTTCAGCGGGAGTTGTCAAGAACAAGTCTCCAAAGCAGAAGATGATGGAATCTGTCCTTTTTCTTCTTGTGAGTGTCTGGCCATTTCGAAAATCCCAAAGCTCGTACTTTGAGCATTAGCGGTGCCCAGGTGCAGCCTTGTCTTTCATCCCCATTAAAATCCACAAAGGAGACTCTTAATGTGCCGCAGAAAGACTATAGCTGTAAGGGGGAATTTACACATCTGGAGGGCTTTTAATGAGTGGGGAGAGAAGGGGTGGTTACCTGGCAACCCTGGGTAAGTACAAATTAATCCATCTTTATTCGATGTCAGCAGGGTGGCCCAAGCCTTCCACTTGGTTGGGACGGAATTAAAGCTGCTGATGCTCTAGCGGAGTTGGGGGATTTTGTTTAATTTTAATTTCACCCTCATCTCTGTATTTGGCAGTCATCCCCCAGCACAAAATTGCACTGCATCAACTCCACGGTGGGCCTTTATTTGGAGCAATTATTCTAACACATGAATCCTCACAGAATGTTAGTGAGGTGGGCCAGCCGAGCTCTGTTTCCCAGTTGGAAGCTTGTGAAGATTAAGGAGTTCAGTGTTAGGTTACCCTTCTGGTCTTGGCCCGAAGGAGAGCAGAATTATCAGGCTGGTAACTTGCTTTACGGCTCTCTTTAATTGTACTCTGTCCTCACAGGCCGTAGCCAGTCTCATAGTGTCCTGGCTTTGATCTGGAGATAATTTATACCAATGCATTCACAATACAGTGATATTTCTTTTAATTCAATAAAAAATTTTTCTTAAATATCATTGCATTTTTTGTTACAAGTTTTTGTTACAACAGAGAAAAATGATAGTACCACTCGATCTGCAAGGAAGAAATGACAGAGACAGAGCTAATACCTCTGTGCTGAACTAATTTTTATTGAGAAAGGACATTGTTAACACAGTTTTATAAAGTTTTTATTTTTTAAAATATTTATTTATTTGGCTGTGCCAGGTCTTAGTTGCAGCATGCAGGATCTAGTTCCCTGACTAGGGATCGAACCTGGGCCCCCTGCATTGAGGGCGCAGAGTCTTAACCACTGGACCACCAGGGAAGTCCCTTGTAAAGTTTTAAAATTCAGCTTTGGTGACCACAGCTAACTCTGGGGGTTTGTCCTATTCTTTTGGGAGTTGTCATATTCTGCAGCACAGGACAGTGTACTGACTTGGGTGGTGGAGCCCCGGGTGCTCGTATCAGCTGCTATTCCTTCACCATTCTGGGTCTCAATGTAAAATGAGAGGGTTATCCTCGGTAAGCACAAAAGTCCTACCCTAGTTAAAATTCTATGACTCCATGATTATGTTTAAACTGAGATTAGGGAACAATTATCTTGCATGTATAACTAAGTACATGCAAGTGTGCTCTATTAGAGTGTTTTTATGTGTTTAATTGTTCTCTCTTTGGTATTTTTTATTCCTTTAGTGTTTGCTATTTATTGGCGACAGCCTGGAGGTCCTTAACCACTGACTTGATTCTTTTTCCTAACTCAGAACATTGCTCCGCTGTTTTGATTCTAACAGCCACCTGACTGGTCCTGCCTTTTTTACCATCCGTCCCACCTCCTTTGTAAGTTTGCCCATCAGACCTGTGAACTGGGACAAGACACATAGGAGAACAACACTTTCCAATCTGGACATTAACATAGTTTCCCTGGCTAGAGATTTTTCCCAACAGAATAATGAAGCATTTAACCTAATTTTTCTAATTTCTCTATTGTTATCATGGTTTAAAAACAAGGATGCTTGTTTCCAGATGTCTTGTTCAACAGTACCCTGGAACACATGGGAATATTTTGTAGTGGCTGACAGAATGGGTTGGAGAAAAATAAAAACAGATGGACACAGATTAACTCTATCTGTTCCTAGTCTAAGCTTCTCTGTGGATTCTAATCATGAGATTTTTCTCGCCTAATTTCATATCACTAGACCAATCACAAGCTTGAAACAGAAGAAACCATTCTGAGTTGGTCCAAGCATCGTGTGTGTAAAGTCACATTACACCATATGCAGCCTGGTGTTGAGCAGTATTTTGTATTAGTTGATCTCTAACTGATCTCTGAATAACAAACTTTGGCCACTTCTTCCGTTCAGTAATTACAAGGAGAGTTAATACTCAAAGATCCTGTAGATAAATTCACATTACTTCCTACTGGACAGAATTTGAACTACAAATCTCTATGTGTCTTATGTTGAACTAAAGTGAACCACATAAAAGCCTTTTTTTTTTTTTTTTTTTTTTTTTTTTTTTTTGCATAAGATCAAGTGGCTCTTTTGACTCTGTTTCTTTGAGTTCATATCCTGATCTCAGCCTTCTTGATCTTCACTATGATTATGAAAAGAAGCCTGAGAATTGACCAGAAACAAATCCCTCCCCACAGAGGTGCAGAACCTCAGGCACCCTATCCTTGGACAACCCTGGTCCGGTGACATTTCTGAAGCAAGGAAGCCTCCACTCCCATCTTAGAGATGGTTCCAAGCCTGTCTTATATCACCGGCCTCATACATGTGTCTTAGGTTGGGTTCCTTACACACAGAGCCTGAGATGAGGATTCTTTTTAGTGATTTACTGATGGGGTACCCCCTCAGAAGAAGAGGGGTGAGGGAAGCAGTGTAGGTTAAGAAAGAAAGCTATGCAAGGAAGTTGTTTAGCCTGGAAACTAGCTTCCACCTGGTTCCATGGGGAAGCCCTGACACGGAAGTGCACTGCAGAGTTGTTATCAATGTGAGGCAAGTGGGTGGGTCTGGTCTTTTGTACCCCAGGTCAGTCAGTCATTGGCACCTGGCTGTCCCTAAAGAGGGGTAGGGAATCTCTCACTTCTGTTTGGCCAGTTCTCTGGAGCAGAGGGCAGCTGTGAAGCCTTTGCAGTCAGTTCTCACAGCCACTAGGGCATGGGTACACCAACCTCAAGGGGATCTTGGCAGGGTACGAACAACACCCACAATAGATGGGAAAGAGAGAGAGAAGCAAGAAATCGCAAAGTTACTCTAATACCCGAAGCTCCACCTTCTGCGATGGAACATGCTTGACCTGTCTCAGTGTTTCTCCTTCTTGGGGGTAGGGCTAGGGGGAAGGGGTATTTTGAACTATCCCCTGGGCTTAGAGAATGTGTTCAGCATTTAGATCCAAAGGCTTCTGCACAGGATCTCTCAGGCAATACAGAATAACAATACGCTTTGCCAGTTGTCAAGTTAGTTTTAACACGAAGAATGGTGATGTCTCTGAGACTTTGTCTATGTACATTTAGTTACATTACTTTTGTCTGTTTGTAAATCTTGGAAGACTGTTTCCATTTTCCTTAACTTGGATCCAATAACAACTTCCTATAAAGAGGCACTAGATTCCTGCTTATTGTGTAACTTCAGGGTCTCTATAGTTCATGGGTTGTCAAGGTATTATCTTATTTATAGTTGGGAAATCATACTCTCTCTAGAGCTTCATTATTAGCTTACAAAATTCTTTAGTTTCAAAGATGAGATTCTTAAGCCCCAAAGTTATTTAACTTGCTCAAGACCTAGAACTGATTTGTCCCAGAAGGATAGGAAACTGGGCAGGAAACTTGATTCTACGCTATTGATTTTAATCTGCCCACGGCTATTCACTGGGTTTTTGTTACCCTAGTATTTGTTTCTTATCAGTGATGACTGTGAGGGCATCACTTTTTTTTATATTAGTCACAGGCTTCTTGGGGAGAGGAGAACGTTCAACACTCTCCTTCTAACAAGGGAATGTCCCTGCTCCTTCTTCCTTTTTCTTTCTTCTACCCAAGAAGAGGGGATTATCATCCAATTGTTCAGATCACAGAGAACTTCTTCCACCTTGTTTTGATGGGTGGGAGTCACAGTGTGCTAAGTGGTCATGTGCTGCCGTGTCTCAATATCTTTTGATTCCTTTTCTCTTCATGAATGATCATTAGGTGTGTTTTAGCTTGAGGCAGGCCATGCATCTTTCTCCCTTCTCATGCACACTAGATCCTTGCTTTGGATTTTGTGCCATGTGGCTGGCCAGAGGGTCTGAGAACCCAAGGTTGAAGTTCTGGTTTAAAGGAGACAGAAGCTTTGTTTAGAATTAAAGTTTAAGCTGCATGTTCTGACCCAACTTTACCAGAATTCAGTACTGTAGGATTTGGGGCATGAGTATCACAAGAAAGTGATACTTTGATTCTTCTCTCCTTGTGTGTATAACTCCTTTGGGAACCTTGTGGAAGGAAGGGATTTTCTGGGAAGGGTTCAGAATTTCCTGTGTCCTGTGGCCAAATAATATCAAGTAATATCAAAATTACTCCCACTATTATTAGAGTAGTGCTCTAAATGATATACATTATGCACTGAAGTTTAGAATTTAGTGACAGATAACCTGTATCTCTCTGACACAGCCTGTAACACAATGACTAATACAATAAATATGTATTATGTACTTGAAGTGATGAAGTATAGGAAAGGCACTAACACCTACTACATTTAGCTTCATCCTCTTCAGTTTAGACAATGGATTAAAATCTGGTTCTGTATCTTACTAGTTCTGAGACCTTGGGCAAGTAACCTACCTTCTTTTTGACTCAATATCCTTATAACTGTAAAAAATTATAGCATTTACTTTAGAAGATCGTTGTAAAAATTAAATGATATCATGCACACGTGTAAGCATTTAGCATAAATGTTATGTATCACTATTATGGTTCTAAGGGTTGTATGCTTCTCTCAGGCTGGTATCTATGGTCTCTATATCATGATTTTAGCATATATCTACACACCTTGTGGGGAGTTCTGAATTAAGGGAGAAACAGGGTATTAAGAACTTCACCGCTATCAGTCCCTGTGGCTTTGCAGGCTTCACAGAGGAGCAAGTGTCCTTGTTTTTCTAGATCTGTCAAAACAATTTACTCCTCGACCTGGGGTTAGGCAGCTACTGATGAGTATGTCTGACCTTGGAAGTTTGTGGATTTCCTGAGTCTACCCCTCTATGGTAATGGCTGATCTCTCTCTCCATCATTTATGAGACAAGAGGAGTTTAAAGTTGTATAATAAGTCCATTTTGATTGTCTGTGTGACTGAGCAACCTGGTTGTAGCAGTCTATGTTTTAAGGATTCCAAAATGCCATTTTCAGTTTGACTGGGAAACAAGTCATCAGTCTATTGAAAAATTCTATTTAAAACTTGGGAGAAAAGGGAAATTTAACCAATTCTTCATATAGACCAATGGCTGTTAATACACAGAGTGTTTGCTAAATGGAAATCTATCACTATTTTGAAAAGTTTGAGTCACTGAATCACATAAATTGATATACTCAAGTCATAGAAAATGTCTTGAGCAAACGATTTTCCCCAAAGCAATATAAACAAACTTCAAGTAAGGATGAACTTATTGTTAAATGTCATATTTTCCAGTCTAATAAATGGTTTAAAATAGCATTTCAAAAAATCCCCAAAACAATACTACCAGACTTTAAAAGTGGGATTTTGTGAAGTGGTCACTACCTAAAAATTATATGTGGAAACATGCTTCCTTTTATTGTCTAGAATGTTATTGTTCGGAAACTCTTGTTTAGGAAGCTTTTATTTTCAGATAAGTAACTTTAGATATAATTAATCAGTGAAAGTTTATGGTCCATTGTGACTATAATAGTAGTGGACCTTGTGCCAGTTTTGGACTTTTTACTGTCATATCCAGTTCTCACCCATCCTCCACTTTAACGGGGACAGATTACCTTGTGTTTTACAGGAGAACTGATCCTCACAGGCTGCCTTTTCCATGCTCCCACGTCTTCCATGTGTGACCAGTGAGAGGCATTGGCTACATATTGGAAGGTAGTCATTTACACTTTTTAAAATGTTTTTTTTTTTTGCGGTACGCGGGCCTCCCACTGCTGCGACCTCGCCAGTTGCGGAGCACAGGCTCTGGACGCGCAGGCTCAGCGGCCATGGCTCACGGGCCCAGCCGCTCCGCGGCATGTTGGATCTTCCCGGACCGGGGCACGAACCCATGTCCCCTGCATCGGCAGGCGGACTGTCAACCACTGCGCCACCAGGGAAGCCCAACACTTTTTAAAATGTTGATGGAAAAGATCTCTTTTAAGAGAGCAAGAAAGAATAGAATGAAATAAATAAAAACAAAAACTAATTGTATGTTTATGTAATATTAGCTCATGTGTTCGCTTAGTTAATGTGCATGTCCCTGCTAGTTTGTAGGCATCATGAGGATGAGCGTCTTGTCTGTGCCGCTGGTAACTACATGCCTAGCACTAATGTCTGACGTATGACACATGCTCAATATGTATTGCTGAATGAGTGATTGAATAATGAATAACTGTTCACTTAAAGTCATTTAACTAGTTAGTATAGTACTGGAATTCAAAACCCAAGTTGGTCAAACTTCAGCATTGTGGAATTTCCATTAAATAATGCTGTATCTAGCCTTAAGATAAATTTTGAAGAGCTGTGTTACAAAGTAAGAAATTAATTTCATATTCAACAAGAAAGAAACATGACTTTTCTACTCTAAATAGCAAATGCATTGTCATGAGTTTTCTCATGTTTGTTCAAATTGCTCACATTCTTAAAAAAATTTTATTTATTATTTATTTATTTGTTTAATTTATTTTGGGCTGCATCAGGTCTTAGTTGCAGCATGCGGGATCTTCACTGAGGCATGCGGGATCTTTTGCTGCAGCGCGCGGGCTCTTCGTTGTGGTGTGCGAGTTTCTCTCTAGTTGTGGCGCACAGGCTCCAGGGCACGTGGGCTCTGTAGTCTGTGGCACGCGGGCTTAGTTGCCCCGCGGCATGTGGGATCTTAGTTCCCTAACCAGGGATCGAACCCGCGTCCCCTGCATTGGAAGGGGGATTCTTTACCACTGGACCACCGGGGAAGTCCCCACATTGCTCATATTGATGGTCCACGTTCCAACCTAGAGAAAAAAATGGTACTTGCATCAATGAAGCATTATTTTTAAAAAACTATTTATTAACCACTTTTACATTCAGTATCTTCTGCTGGAGCCTTCAGAGACTATAAACAACCAAAAAACATGAACTATTCCTTCTTTCAAACAATTTATAATCAAGTTGTGGAAAAAATCCATCCATACCTAAAGGCTAACAATATAATCAGATATTTTTATTTAGTAAGGCCAAATAAGCTGGATTGAAGAGGAACACAGGAAGACTAAAAATGGCTTTTGACTTCTATTCCCAAAGAGATCATCCAGAGGGTCCTACTCAAAGAAAGAAAAAAATTGTGGCTAAAATATTAAAAATCATCTTTTAAAATATATCACCAAGCTGGCTCAAAAGGAAGAAATGGGCAGAGTCTCCAAATAAAGAGAAAGTAGAAACCCTGAAATGAAAACAACAACAATAACAGCAACAAAACCCTTAACACTGGCTGTTGTCCTAAGGGTTTATGCCAAATTCTGGCAATCCAGAGTTTTGGCTTTGATAGTTGTATTAAGGTGAATAGTTAAGAAAGCATCTGTAGATCTAGGGATCTATCCTGAGCCCGTATCAACTGTTGTCCATAGAGTCAAGGACACTCAAGCAGGAAAAAAAGTAGATTTCAAAGCAATATACACGGTCTGTTCAAAACTTTCTTTATAAGGTACATATAATGTATGAGAAACATGCCAAAACATTCATCCCTACATAGGGAGGCTGTGGGTGATTTTTATTTTCTCTTTAATATTCTTGTGCCTTTTCCCAGGTTTTTGCAATAAACTTGTATTGCTTTTAAATTTCTCCTTGGGATGTAGAAAGCCAGAAAGAGCATAGGTCCAACACATACAATGACAAAAAAATAAATAAGCCTGACAAACTGCAAATTCACAAGTTTTATTGACCCATCAGAAAACTGAGTTCACAGAGACTTCAAGGAGAGATAAGACGGAAACACTGTTTATCTGGGACAGACACTGTAAGAAGAAATTAGCTAAAGTTATTAAATCAGTAAAGGCAAAATGAGGGATAAATACAGAAACCTCTGGGGAGGCTGTTATAAAGGGAGTTTTCACCCACTTGCAGCCTGTTCACCACACAGCTCGCAGGTTGGCAAGGGGCCTGAGAAAGGGTCCCTCATGGCCCAAGCCAGGGGCAGGGAAGAGCAACCACTGTGGGAAAGGCACACAACCTCACCCAAATCCTTCCCTATGGGAAAAAAATCTTTAAACTATGTGTGCACGCGGGGAAAAGTATATAGTGCAGAAGCACAGCCACTTTTAGGATGCTGCTGAAAATCCACTGCAGTTAGAGAGAAGTGAACAGAGAACAAATAAACAACAACAACAACCTCTTGCCCTAAGCGAAGGGCAGGAATAAAGTGCTGGACCCAGAACTACAGCTGGGAGAGGGATGGAGTTCTGAGAAGGCCACACCCCTAAGAAATAGGGACACAGTGCCTCACTAAATAAGAGTGAGGATTAATCAGCAGAGGGACGTCCCTGGTGGCACAGTGGTTAAGAATCTGCCTGCCAATGCAGGGGACATGGGTGGATCCCTGATCCAGGAAGATCCCACATGCCGCAGAGCAACTAAGCCCATGTGCCACCACTACTGAGCCTGCGCACCACAACTACTGAGCCTGCGTACCACAACTACTGAAGCCCACGTGCCTAGAGCCCGTGCTCCACAACAGAAGTCACCACAATGAGAAGCCTGCGCACCACAACAAAGTGTAGCCCCCGCTCGCCACACTAGAGAAAAGCCCACGCGCGGCAACGAAAACCCAACACAGCCAAAAAAATACCCCCAAAAATCAGGTCATCAGAGCAAGCTACCCACCTCTAGACTAACAAATATCAAGTAAGAAGTGTCGACTAAGAAAGTAAATGCACAACCTACAAGTTGAGAGTTATGTTTTATTCGGTGGAAATTTTTAGGACTTCATGCACTGGAGACAGTATCTCAAGGAACCCTGAGAGAATTCCCAGGAGTTAAGGGGGGAGCCAGGATGCACAGGAGTTTTGCAACAAAGGGCAGGCAGTAGGAACAGAAGATTACTGTTAGTAAAGGAAAACCAGAGATCTCAAGTTAAGGAATTTAGTGCTTTTCTATGTATGGGAAGATGCAAGAGTCTGGGCTCACTGAAATCATTCGTTTGATATGCACCTCAGCTATCTGGGCCTGGTACCCTGTGCTTTCACATACTGAGTTTCCTCAGGGCTCACCAGCTCACCGTGGACAGTGGCTGCAAGTGCCGATGACTGTAACATCCTTTGTTTACTGATATGGCAGGCAATATTCCATTCCTCAGAAGAAACGGTAAGACTTACAAAAGCACAGAGACGGACCCTCTCTCTGAAGCACTGGGCAGAAGAATGATTTAACTAAAGCTCCTGAGGGTGGAGCAAAATTGAAAAAGAAAAAAAATGCTGCTTTCTCCCCAGTTCAAATGCTGGGTCTCCACAAGGATTAAGTTTGCAAATCCTAGATGTGGCATTCCAGATGTAAGTTAATAATATTAGAAATCCAAATCTCATTAAATATGTCAATCATTAGCTTACAGCATGACACACAATCTGCATATATTCCTTCCAGGAGTGTTTCTGTTGGTGAGGGAAGTTGTTCTTTGCACTGGCTCTGGAGCCCAATTACCTCAAATTAGAACTCCAGCTCCACTACTTACTGTCTTAGCATCAAGAGTAAACTACTCCACTTCTCTGAGCCATATTTCCCATTTTATAAATGGAGATAAAATTGATCCCTATCGCAGTAGGTTGTTGTAGGGATTAAGTAAGATGATACATGGGAAAAACTTAGCCCAGTCCCTGGAATGAAGTAAACTCAATAGACAAGAGCGATTAAAATTACTCAGTGAACGCTGAATTATTTTAGAACTTTGATAGAGGCTGTAATTTTAAGCTTCTAAGAGGGTATCACATGTTCAAATGTTTCTTTGTAATTTGATTTACAAATGAGGTAAAATAGGAGGTCTCTTTCACTATGTTTGCATGTTAGCACTTCTAACTGAGCGATCATGATGTAATACTAGCAAACCACTTGGCTTTGCCAAAATGAATAATCGAAAGAGCTAGGTCATATAGTTCTATTGAATTATTATATAAGGTTAGTAGAAAGCCGGTAGAGATCTCCAAGTATTTTTCCTGGTATCTGGAATGCTTTGATGCCATGCCAACTGTTCTGAATGTATTCGAGTCAATTCTGTGTAGGACCCCCTCTGATCTGAGAGGATGCTCATCAGCAATCTCAGCTAGTGGAATGTTTGTAAGATATCCTGCCTGACTTTCACCTCTTCCATCAGGTGTATGCTCAAATGGAGGTTGTGCAGGTCTGGATCTGGTCCCTCTGTACAGGGTCAGGAGAGGCCCCCGAAATCTGGGGCTGAAATGGGTTTATGAGTTAGGAGGATATGGCTGAGGGGAGCTGAGAGATCTAGCAGCCTCACCCTCCTGTGGATATAAGATTTCCCTCTTCTGTCAGACCCATCTCAGAGTTCCTTTGATTCTCCTCTTATTTTACACACACTAATTTGTTAAAAGCAAGTTGTACTTGCGTTCGTTTGGGGGTCTGAAAGTAGACACGAATATCTTAAATTATCAATCCACTAATTTAGCAACAGATGGTATTTAATAGCAACAGATGGTATTTAATATCTTCAAAATTTTCTTAATGATAGCAGCTTATATTTATAATGAATTTATTTTTAATCAAAATATTTCTGTGAGACAGGGGATAGCCTTGACTACTTTTATAGAAGAATTTAGCCATGGAGAGATTCACTGATTTATATATGCCTAGATCCCTCAGCTAGAAACTGTAACATTAAATCAAGAGAATTCAAACATTGTGTAGTATTTGTTTTCCTTGCCTACTTCTCAGGGTCACTACAAAAGTTTAAAAGATTGTTGTTTCTATATCTTCATTATCTGGAGGTGAATGCTTTCTCCTTCTCTGTTTGTCTCTATTTCTTTAATAAAATCCCTTCTAGAATAATCCATACTCAAGACTAGATAGTGACCTGTTTTGACATCTGATTTTCTCTGAAGAGTATTTGCTTCCTAGAGTACAATGTTCTGAAATGTGCTCACTCAGTTATTTAAATAACCAGTCACAAAATGAAACACAGTGAAGTTACTCAAGTAATAAGACAAGGGAAAATCCAATCAATGTAATAAGCTCTCCTATTTTCAAGTGTTAAATGGCTATTTTATAACCTTTGTTATAAGCACCACCATTATAGTACCAGCACTTCTTCATAATGCCTTAAAAAGCTTGCCTGTTTCCAGGAATGGTATTATAAATATATTTCTTTACTCATTATAACAAGAGGAGGTCAATGGTCTAAAGCGTGGTTTCCTATTATGAGAGGATAAAAACTAAAATCAATAAATCTCCTCCAGATCATAAATGTTGCTACAGTCTGGCAAGGTTGAGAAAATTATGAGCCTCACCTCATGATGTCTGGATATTGTAGCTTGTAAATTTCTACATACATATGTATGTAGTTATGTATATACTTGCTGCTGAGCCCTGCCTAGAATTTGCTGAGAATTGTAGTAGAATTTTGTTCAGTATTTGTTCTCGGATTTTTGGGAAAATGTTGGTAGAATATACCCCTATACAAAAGAAGATATGACACTAATTTCTTTGGGAAATGTTTTTAAGATTATAAAGTCACATTTTCCTCCTTTGGCTTCAGTACTTTGATCAGGAAACTAAAATAGGAAATCATTTGCTTCCCTTGTTCAATAAATTATGAATGTTGAGATTAATTGGCAAAGCTTTGCCTGTTACAAATCTTCACCTTGAGTGGTGATAATTCTAATAGGTCCACCAAAATAAGAGAGATCATCAGAAACATACTAAACTGGCTCAATTGAAGATGTATATAATAAATTATTATGCAGTCCAGCATGAAGTTTTAGGCTGTGGTGCTTAGAGATTAAGTGCAAGGACACTGAAAACAGATTGCCCGTTCAATTCCTGCCTCTGCCATGTAAGAGCAGTGTGACCTTGGGCAAGATATTTGACATCTTTGTGCTTCATTTTCTTCATCTATAAACGGGATAATAAAAGCTCCTGCTTAGAGAGATGTTGTGAGGCTTAAATGGGTAAATACTTATAAAGAGCTTATATACATGGTAAGCACTATATCTTATTTATATAGAAATCTTACAAGTAACCCAAACACCAATGAAAGAATGGATATTAAAAGCATGTTCTGAATTTCTCTAAAGCGGAGCATGACAACTCATCTTAAAAGTGACTTCAGGAATCTGAGGGCCTCACTGTAAAAAAAAAAGAAAGCTATATGCTAGATATATTTCTAGATGTTGAGCCTATAGCAGTAAACAAAACAAATACATATATAATACATCAGGTGGTAAATGCCAGGAAGAAAAATCAAGCAGATTAGAGGACAAAGCATGATGAGGAGGTATAAATTGAGATCAGGAAAAAATGTAGAAGCAGATTCACTACCTAAAAACATACCAATTTCTTTTGAACCCCATATTTTTAGATCCCCCTAATTAAGCCTCCTGATAGCCACACATACACACACACACAGAGAGAGAGAGAGAGAGAGAGAAATACAGTGGGAAATGGCAGGGCAAAACATGAAAGGAGAGAAGAAGAGAAAATGGAAACTGAGACCAACAAGAGTGAAAGGGAAATTACTAAACTATAAAAATTTTAAATTCTCCCTCACTGAGTATTTTATATCATAGGGCTATGGAAGAGAGAAATGGTAAAATGACAAGTTTTAAAGAATATATTAGGACTGTACTGGATGAACCCTTTACCAATCAGAACTCATCTTATGATAAAATCATCTACCCAAAACTCAGCTGAGAACTAGGAACTCAGCTCCCTTCCCGAAAGTTGTTGAAAAGCAGTGATAGGAACCCCAGAGTCCATAAAATAAACATGAATATGTCATGCTTATCCTAAAGAGAATCCATTGATTTTATCTTCCAGATAACTGACAAAACAGAGAGGTTTCCCAACCCACAACATATTAGGTCTAGCAATAAAGGATGGGGTTGGGGAGGAGGCCGTTACAGTCTAAACTGACAGCATAAAAAAAGACTGACAGCAAGTGTTGACAAAGAAAAATAACAAAAAGCAAAAACAGGTGAAACTCTGAAAGCACAACTGTTCCGGTGCAAACACTTCCACATCCCTTGAATGGACTACTGTCTTACTCTAAAGCACATTAACTGATATTCAAATAACTAAGTCTAAATTCTTTAAAAAAGTTGAGTGTAGTTAAAATTATTTGCTTAAATAGGCAGACAAATGAATGCATTAAGCACAAAGAGGACAGACCCTTCATCTAGACACAAATCATACCACATGCGTTATGAATATATGAGGCTCTCATGTAGACATTATTAGAGACTTCAGAAACACCTTCCATAATTTGGTTGGGATCTTTGCAGACATTGTTATGCATATACAAAACTATACCTACCAATAATAAAACATGGGGAAGAGTGGAGAGATCTCTTATAACACTCTCAATAAAGCTTACTGTTTTAATGGAAGGACATTTTGCATTTTGTGGGACGTTCAGGGTGGCTTTTTGGTTTGGAAACTACTGAAGTCAGTTATCAACAAGTTTCCACTCCATACCCCATATTCTACCTTAACCTCACCCACCCTCATTTCCACTAAGTCATTTTTAGAAGGTGGGATAAGAGAGTGGGGCTAAAGCAGGAGCAAGGAGCATAGCAACCAGAGATAGCCATCTTGTCCCCAGGGATTGCCACTATTATTCCCTAAATGTTTTTTCCCACAGTTTATAGGTAACACCATTTGTAAAGTGCCCTTCTTGCTGGGACACAAAAGTGATCAATTTTTCAAAGACTGCTGATGACATGGCTGCTCATCTCTCTTAAAAGGAGAATGCATCTTCTATGATCATGTGAAAGTCGAAAAAAAAATTGAGGATTCACAGAAACCTTCAACATGTTCATTATAAAGGACTTTTATGTTGCAGTGTGTTATTACAACTGTCTCTCTTCTCCAGAAATATATTAAGAATACTACCTTCTATATTCTCAGCCACATGTTTAGCCACTGTGTTTTCAAGTGCATGGAGGAACGCTCAGAAATCATTTTTAGTAGGTCTGGAGTGCAGTTAGCAGTGGTTTGCTAAAACACAGTGGGCAGCAGAACCAAGAAGGCCAAGGCAAAACTGGGTGCTCTAAATTGGGGCATGCCCTGCTAGAATATTCCTGTCCATGTAAGTGTCTGTTAGGAGGGTGTTACAATAAAATCCAGTATCAAAGGTTAGGTGAATGGTCCAGAAATTGAACACACGGGTTTTCAGGGTGTGAAAACCGATGAAAACCTAATTTGGGGGCAATTCAGTTACTAGTTGGAAAAGTCAAGGAGTGAACCAAAATTAGGTTAATAGCCAAAGGACAAATAGAAGTTAGAGGTCAAAGCAATATAGCTGGTCTTTCTCTTTCAACCAGCCAAATACCTCATTTCAATGGCTGATAGTTACATTTCTGTGCTTTGCTTCTCTCCCCTACTCGCTCCCCCTTTTCTGGCATGAAAAATAAGTCTTCTGTAGGACGATATAGTTGGCAAGTGGGAGTGGGCAGGCAACATCTCACAGGGACTTTTCAGAAGATTATCCATTTTCAAAAATTATTCTCAAATTGCTCTATCCATTTTAAGGAGTGAAGAGTCATTTGGGAATGTATTTGATCATCAAGATTTTTTTCCTGGTGCTTTGTGTTTAGAATGAATAAAAGTTAATGGAAAATGTATTAAGGTTGACAGTGCACTGTGAACTTCCATGTACAGCAAGCTGAGCTGGCAAAATACTCTTTAACAGGAAAGAGAAATAGGACAATGGAACTAACCTATCACATCACTTCTCCATGGCGACTCTCCTGGGAGATGCTTTGTCAAAGCCTGTTTGTCATGTGCTCTGGGCTCTTTGATGGTTTTCTTTCTCAGCTTTGGACTCCAGGCACATATTCAAGATATAACTTAACTCTACTACATAACATCTGCCTTGGGGTTTCAAAACCACAAAGCAAGCACATTTAATGATTCAAAGTTCACAGCTTTATCAACACCAACAACTGTTCATAATCAGAGTCAACATGCCATCACCACATGTTATTGACGTGATTGTGAGTGGTGCTGATGATTACCACATTCACATGGTACCTTCCCCAATGATCTGTTTTTCAAACACTAATTAATGAATCCTCTCTGGACCTGTGTGAAGAAATACTATAGCACTTGAGTTGGTTGGTTTTACAGGCAGGCGTGTTAAATGACTCTGCTAACTTTCTCCACTCACCACTCTTGTTATCTTTCAACTCTCTCCATTGCTCCCACCTCATGTGCTTCCTGAGGCTGAGTATCTAATGTCAAAAGAAAAAAGCACATGCAGTATGACATTCGGATGCAGCATTTCTGAAAAATGTGTTCACAGTATAATGAGATGCTCTGTGCAAAAATTTGTCAGATGAGCTTGAGGATAAGGCATCCTGTATCCTCCTTGTGGATTTATAACTAACATGACCGTATGAAAGGCTCTGGGTATTTCTGCTGCTCTGCGACTTGCTCACTGGACACTCCCAGTCCTGCCTTCTGTGCAAGCTGGGACCGGTTATTCTGAGTCCCTTCTGTGTGTCCCACCTGAACTGACATCTGAGGAGGGAGCCCAGAGCTCACCACGACTCTGCCCTGGACAGTAGTCTCCACTGGCCTTCCTACCTCCATTCCGGCACCCACAGCCAGTCTTCCACACCTGCACTGTCCAATACTTGGCCGCTAGCCTCAACAAGCTTGTTGAGCTTGTTGTCAAGCTGCTCAACACTTGACATCCGAGTAGAGATGTGCTGTCAGGGTGCAACATGCACCAGATTTCAAAGACCTGGTATGAGCAAAATAATGTAAAATATCTCAATAACTTTTTTATTAGTGAAAATATAAAGGCTCTGAGTATTTCTACAGCATGGGTCTCTTTTCACTTAAAGTTGGGATTTCAGGAGAGGGATGAAGGGATTTAAGAAAAATGGAGAAGTGGGAAGGAATAGAGTATAGTAGGGTAGATGATGATTATTCTTTAATTTTTTCTTTCTTTTTTTTTTTGGCCACACCATGCATCATGCAGGTTCCTCGACCAGGGATCAAACCCATGCTCCCTGCATTGGGGGCTCAGGGTCTTAACCACTGGACTGCCAGGGAAGTCCTGCTGATTATGCTTTAAATGACAGGCAGATGCAAGGGAAATGCAGATACTTAACTGTAATATATCCATGTTAGAAAATACTTAAAGCAACTAGTGTTTCCTTGGAGAATATGAATGTCTTGCATAGGGAGGAGATATGAAGTCTACTTTTGACTCTGACACATTAATTGAATGGCATTGAGTAAATCATTTAATCTCTCTGGGATTCCCTTTCCTCATCTTTAAATAAAATAAGGTTTTATTCTTATTTCTGGAAGATTTTTTCAAAAAGATAGTTGAGATAGTTGAAAGCATCTTAAATTTGTTGTAATGGCTTAGTATGACCTTTAGTCTTATATGGAAGTAGGTAAGGCTCTCATGGATTAAAAAATATTTTTATCATGTTGAAATTTCAAAAAACCAAAAAGGCACCTTGGGAAAGCACAGTGCTGACATTTCCCTTAGTGACTTTATCACAGTCCAGATTGTAGTCCTCAAGTTTGCAGCCCTAGAAAATTGCTAGTGAGTCTCCTTTCAGGAGCACGCTCAAATTCACAGACCCTACAGGGGTGGGTGTATAAGTACAGCACTAACTTTATTTTACGAGATCTATAAGCACCGCTAGCAGCTCTGTTAGTGAGTTCTTTCCTGACAGCATCTGGGAGGGAAGCCATGTCTTCACGAATAGATCTTGGAATCCATGGAATCAGAAGGCATGGGGTTTGTTTGTAATTCAAATGTTTTGTAGCAAGGAACCATGATTGCCTCAAAGAGTAACTTAGTCTTGAGACTAACTAAGTCACATCCTGGAGCACCCCGAATATGTGCCTCTGTAAGTCTCATCTACTGAGTTTCCATGGCTGACCAATGTCTTTGTTGACCCTCCTTTTTAAAATATATGCACGTAAGTCTTTGCAATGAGGTCTTGTAACAGAGAAAAACAAATTTGATTCCATGTTGGATCTATTCTTTTGTCTCTAACCTTTGTGCTCTGTTGCCTGTGCTTTGTCATACTGGCTCTGAGCCTTTTGTAAGAGCACATTGCCTATAGCCTGAAATACACAGGATAGCCTACTCTCAAGGCTCTGCCTCCCAGGCTTGATGTTTAAAGGTATAACGCTTTTCGTTCATATAGGTGTAAAAAGTTGCAGAACAGAGAATAACATTTGTCTTGTTGGAGGTTTATAGGAACAGGTGACCAAACCTATGCGGACAGCTGCAAGAACGAGATTATCACATCCTCTCTGGGGTCTGGCCAGCACCAAAAAGTTTTCAACTACCAGCCACACCCCCTCCCCTTTTAGTATAAAAGAAACCTGAATTCTAAGATGGTTCTTTGGGACACTAGTCCACCATCTTCTTGGTCTTCTGGCTTCCGGAATAAAGTTGCTATTCCTGGCCCCAACACCTTGTCTCTTGATTTGTTGGCCTGTTGTGCAGTACAAGCAGTACGAGCTTGGACTCGGTAACAGTCTTGCTCTGGCTCTGGTCTGGAAGGCAGTCTGTCCTCCTTAAAGTCGTTTTTCTGTTTTGCTTTGTTTTTTAATATTGCTAAGTTCTTCTGTTGTTCTTTTGTTTTACAGTTTAACTCTCAGAAGGCAACTAGACCTCCCTCCTTCATAGCCAGGATCTTTGTGGAGATGGGGGTATTATTGTTACCTTCACGTGTCATCCATATAGAAAATCACATTTGCTATTTTCTGGAGGGAAATAACTAAAGGACTTCTATAAATTCCAATCAAATTCTTCACTTGTCTCATGCTTAAATGTGATGGTATATGTAAAGGGCTTTGCTTCTGGTACATAGTGTTTAGTCAATGTCAAACTGAAAAAGAAAACAAAAACAAAATACAAGTAAGTAAACATGAACCACCAGCAGGGATTTGAAGGTTAAAGGGATAAATTCTTTCCCTAACTTTGCTTACTGGTTTCAGAGACCAGAAGCAAATAAGACATTTTCTGGTCTTATCATTAAACTAAGAATAATATCTATGGGGTTCTTCTAAGGAACCAATGAAATAATGTACAACACATCAGTGTGCTTTATAACTAGTAAAACACTTTTCAAGTGTAAGATGTGTTACAGTTTTTAAATTTATTGTAGCTTATTTAAGATGTTGCTATTCAAAAATGTAAACATTATGCAAGAACGTTTAAATTGTAGCTGGTATTGGAAAATTGCAAATGGTAAGAAAAACCAATTTGTGTTAGACCAGTCCATTTTAGCCAATACACAGTTACTTGGAATATCAAATCAACATCAAGACCCGTGTTGGTCTTTCTGGTAAACTCTTTTAACAGGAGGGTTAAAACAAGTGAAGTACATTGTCTGTGGGAGGCCTTGTTATTAGACTGTGATGAATGTGCCTGTTAAACATTTAGGTAAAAAAGATTTGCAGCTTTCCATGCCATAGGGAGCAGCTTTCTCTGTGTCCTTACCCAGTTAAGTGATACAAAGCAAACGCCGCTGCTGAATAATTTCATGTAATTGTACCCTGGAGAACTGAAAATATACAGGAAGAAGGTCTTTTGTGTACAAGTACCCATTTAAGAAACTACAATGGAAAATGAATACATCTGTTGGTGAACACTTACCTGCAATTACCTTTAGCTAAAATTTTCAAATGTTGAACATAAGGAAAATTCCCTGGGTGGATAAACGTCCCTGGTTAGCTTCAGTAGCTACTCAGTATTCCCTAAATGTTCTGACCAGGCAAACTGGGCAAAAATAAACCTCTTTTCTGAAAATATTACCTGCAAAGCACAAGGTCAGGTTGGCTGGTCTGTTGCAGGCAGTAATTCCTCCAAAGGACCTTATAACTTTGTTGAGAGGGGTAGTTTCACTCCCTCACCTGTCTAAGCCCATCCTTGGCATGCACTTGCTTTGGTGGAACCCACCGGGTGAATCTCCTAAACAGGAATTAATTGGAGTAGGAGACAGTTTCAGGTGGACAATTAGGATTTTCTTTCTCAAGAGAGGTGTTAAATCTTTTACACCATCTTTACAGCCACTCATTAACCCCGCACAGTAGACCAAGGGAGCTGTTACCCTCATGAGGTAGTTGAGGAGAAACTAAATAGGAAAGAGGTTACTCACGGCCACCCTCTCTGTCAAAGGTAGAAGCGGAACTAACTAGTTGTACTTACTCAGGAACTGAGACCAAAGGCTTTAGACAACTAAATAAATACTTAAATGCTCACAAGGAGAGCTGGCCTTCACTTCTTTCTCTCATCCAACTCCCTCCCCAAACGCTTGCTGGAGCCTCTCCCAGCCGTTGCATGGAGTTGGTCCTTGTGAAATTTCCAGGGAACGCCTCATCTCTCACTGCTGTATCTGGCTCTGTTCCCTGGGTGGATGCCAAGATTCTTTGCTTATCCTTGTTTTGTTGTTGTTGCTGATTTCTCCTCCTTCCCCCCCATCCTACCTTTGGGGAACCATGGGAATATCCTCATCTTTTATCCTCTATGCTCCCTTTCTGCCATATTGCCTCATCATTACTTGCTATATCTCTTCTTAATGATCATATCCAACCATCTGTCTCCCCTGCCTCTCTTCTCAGAACTCATCAGTGGTTTTGGAGGACCTATCCGGAGGCTATTTCAGACACACTCTTTTGCATCCATTTAGCTCAACCTTTTGTCATTAACCATCGGAAAAACTGATCTCAGAATAAGTACTTCAAATATCACAAAAATTGACATGAAACCTAAATGCCACAATTAAAGACTGGCTAAATTTAGGATACTTCAATTCAGTGGACAATTTTAAGTGATCACGATAAAGGTAATAGAGAAGTAGGAAAAAATAGTTTTGATAAAATGTTAAGTGAAAAAAATACAATGCAAAATGTTAGGTTTATTATGATTCAATTAATTTGTATGCCTATGGATGAAGCCTGAAACAGAATATGTAAAACAAGAATATAGATGATATGGATGATGAGATTACCAGAACTTTCAAGTGTAAAACATTTCTGTAAAGTTGTCATGCTCTTTTGATAATAATCCTCAGTTTTGTCCCAGTCTCTGATTTATCCCTTTTCTCCCCAACCCAAGTGATTAGTACCCTTAGTAACACGGCTTTTTCGACATTAGACTGAGATCACTTGCTTTCAGTTCACAATTTGGAAGATCTAGAAATTCCATCTCCAAATGGAAATGATGACCGGGATACAAAATGAATTGCCATAAGGAAAAAGTTATCACTTAGGTTAAATTTATGGATAGAATTTCTAATCGGTTCTCATTCTTTTAATAACTGACTTTAAATTTTTTAGTTTGTCACTTTTAAAACTTACTTGAACTATAAAGAAAATCTGTTTCTCTTCATTGCCTTTTTCTCCATCTAGAAAATGACATACTCTGTAAATGAAGGAGAGCCCAGAATCATCAGAAAGGCAGTCAGGAATGCTCTCTAAGGAATAAGATGTTCAACCCTTACGTTTTATTTCTTCTCTATCTGTGGGACTAGGTGTCTTTTAAAGTAGCTGCCGTTTAAGAGAGCATGAAAGAAGGTTCCTTACGCAGAAGAACAAGCACCTTGTTTTCCTTAGGGAGAAAAGTGGCATACATGCTTCAGAGCTAATTGTGTCTAATTGTTCTTTTGCTCTTGTCATATGCTTCCCAATATGACCCTTCTCTGACCCTGCAGTTGGGTTTCTGGAGTGCCCTCCAAGGGTGTCCCTTGGGTTTGGTCCAGTGAAGACCACAGCTGGCCCTAGTTAATGGGGTCTCACTTCCTTCAGATCTGCGGCTCTTGCCTCTTGGCATTAGAGACACTGGTTGTGATCGAGCTGTTTGGCTGTCTTCTTGCTCACAATGGGGGTAAGGCAAGACTCTCCAGATTTTAAGCTTTCCTGGAGGCCTGGGATTTTCGTCCTGGATCCAGCCTCATTGGATTGTTAATTCTGAGAGTGCAAGAGAGCTTCAATACCACAAATGTGGTACCTCAGTGCCAGAGCTAAGCCTGCCCTGAGATGAAAATGGAATGGTTCAATGTTGCCTGCAGGTTATTAAAGATTCTGCTTACTTTACAACGGTCTGTTAACAGCTCTAATGTCTTTAACATGTGCAGCCTATTGACTTTTAAGTAACATTTTATTGAAGTAACTGCCGTGCTTATTAGCCCGTAAGATTTACGCTTCATTTTCAATCCTGAATCTGGAGGAGGGGACAACTTTCCCTTAACTGGTGAGATAAGAGATACTCAGTGTGAACGGGAACATCTGTGGCTCAGTCGGGTCAGGAAGAGAAGCAGCTCCTCTCCTAGGATTTGGAGTGTGCTAAAGGTCACGGAGAAGCAATCACATCTTCATTAATGGGACTAAAATTCAGAGGAAAGAAATATTTGCAGATGTGGCCGGTGTGAATGGCTTATGTCCGTGGTTGTACTGGTGTCAGGTGGATAGTTAATTTCAATGAGTGCAAAATTTCACATAAATGAACATACAGAGAACCCCCAGGACTGACACATGAATGTTCCATGCTGCCTTTACTTAGGCATTTTGGAAAAAAAAAAAAAATCTCCCCACATACCCACATGGTATCTTTTCACTGCTGCTGTTCACTCTTGGAAACACAAAGAATTATTCCTCTACATGTATAAATCATTGTGCACAAAATAGTCAACATTCACATATTCAAAAATCTACAAAAACATCGCAAGATGGAATAGTTGGCATTCACTTGATCCCAGGATTTTGGGGGTCTGTAGGATATAGAAGGAAACTTTAGCGCATTTAAAATAAATTTTGATTTTTATATTAAATACGTTAGACATATGTTTGTAAACAGCTGAATAGCTGCGTAGTTTTTCTTCTTACTGCTGAGGAAAACAGTTAATGCACAAATGTGAGTTTAATGAAAGTGAATCTTTCCACATAACTGCACATTAGTGCACTCCATAGGATAGGGTGGTGATGAAATCTTCAAATGGCTCTAGCAAAGAACACAGAATGAAGAGAGCAAAAACCAGTTCATCAGGGTAGGCGTAAATACGACTTTCACAATGATCTGAAGTTTTATGGCCTGTGGAAAACTCGTCTCATTTTTCAAGCTGTGGCTCAGAAATCAGCTGATGGACCCGAGCACAAGGCATGGTTTTCTCATAACTTTTCCGGACCAGAGATAAAGCATTCTTGAACATTTATGGTAAAAACTAAAAGGCTGATAAGAACCCTTGGCTAAAGCTGGACCAGTACTCTTTTTTTTTTTTCTTTTTTTAATTGAAGTAAAGCTGATTAAAGGAATAGGAGTTTGGGAATAGCAGATGCAAACTGTTATACATAGGACAGATAAACAAGGTCCTACTGTATAGCACTGGGCTAGTACTTCCTTCTGCTTCGAACCATCCTCTCCTCTTTTCTGAGAAATCCTATCACCCATGCATGAACTGATGGAGAAGAACTGTCTGTCATAGCTGCAGGGCTTAAATTACCAGCTTTTTGGGTCTGCAGAGACTTTGAGAAATGTACTAATACATTCACAACAGGAGGAAAGTGCCAACAGAAACAGATCCTGAATTGGTTCCCAAACAGGATGACAAAAATGTCCACCCGGACCACACACAACTCAGCCGCATTGCACAGGGGTCCTGCAACATACACTTGTTTTGTTTCGCCCACCTATCAGCAGCCTGGAGCGCTTCACGTGGGGACTGGATGGCTCCTGCCACTTAATTAAATTTTGCACTTAGAGACTCAGAATCTGTGTTGTTAAAAAGTTTATATTTCTTCCAAGCAGGTCAGTTTTCAAGGGATGTTTCCTTTAAGAAAAAATAAAGGGGGGCGGGAAGCAGGGGCAGTGTGCAAATAGAGAGGTACATTTATGCTCTGAAATTCCACAGGGTTGTATATATCTGTGCAAAACTTGCATTTTCATCTTAAAATTTTTTATTTTAGACCAGTTTTTTTAAATTAGTTTTTTAATTGAAGTATAGTTGATTTACAATGTTGTGTTAGTTTCTGCTGTACAGCAAAGTGATACGGTTATATATATATATATATGTTTTCAGATTCTTTTCCATTACAGTTTATTACAGGAAATTTAATATAGTTCCCTGTGCCATACAGTAGGTCCTTGTTGTTTAAAGAAATATATGTGCACATCGTTTAAAAGAACAGAGCGCTAAAGTAAGACTAAAGCAAGACCTCTCTATTGCAAAAGCCTGGAAAGTCAATACAAATTTAATAAAATCAGTTTCTAATTCTGCTGTTTTCTGGAAATAGAATCTTTTAAAGAGATTGTGAAACCAGGGCTGGAGTCAACTGGAAGGACTTTCTATACTCAGATTATATATCCTGAAAACTCTTGATCCTAACCAGAGCATGGGAGGCAAAGCTCCACCTAAAATGACTGAAAGTATCCCAAATCTAGCTGAGTTGCCTAAAGATCTAAGCCTTATAGGCACAAAAATGAAATGCTACCTACTTGAAAACGTCTGTGGTGTCTTATTTAACTTCTGATTAATTATAGATACGCCCCACATGAAAACGATTGATACAAGGCTGAGAAAGATTGGTGATTATATAAATTCCAAACATTTCAGAACCTTTATGTGAGTTATTTTTACACTTGCTTAATGCTTTAGTCCCAACACCTTTAATAAAATCAAGGTGACAGACCATGAAAACATTTAACTCAGAACTACAAGCAAATCTGATACTACTGTTGAAAGATGCCTGGGGGCAAGTGGACCAGCGATCCGCAGAAGAGAAAGCTCTGGAGGTGGTGGAGGTGTGCGGTAGCCCCGCGTAGGGGACCGCGGGATTCTGCAGCAGGACTGCGGGGCTTTGAAGTTTTAAACCGGCTAAAAGAGAAGACGCCAGAGAGCAAATCCTAGGCAGATCACAGGAAAGAGAGTATTATCCAAAGGCAAATTTATTCTCTCATAAAATTTGGATTTTTTTCCTGATTTTAAGTAAAATATGGTTTCATAAATTAATGCCTGTGCCACATGAAGGAGGCTGAAACGTGACCATGAAATTTTTTCACCTCGTGGTTCACAGCTCATACTTCATCCACCATCCAGCCAGACCTCAAAAATGCAAGCAGGCAATTTCACAGCTAACTAAAACATTGATTATTGAATAACAGAACCTTTCAGACTTCCAAATAGTGTATTTCGTAAAACAACGAGAGAAGCAGTTTTGTAACTTCCTGGACGGGAATCAGGGAGTGATAAAACCTAGATCGCTTTAGGGATCTGAGAATTTCTATTTAGCAATCCTAGCGTTATCTAAGAAAAGAATAGGTTCTGATCCATACCCATCATTGTGTTCTCCCGTGTTTTTATTGGCTAAAACTAAATAGAAACATCAGAGTGTATTTATTTCGTAATACTGTGATCGGTGTTTGTTTCTGAACTTATTCTTTTTTATTTATTTTCTACTGTGTTGTGATAACTTTCTGAAAAAAGTCCCTATATGTAATGAAGGTTGAGGATACTGCACTCCAGGGATTTCAGATTACCAAATATTTGGATATTTCCCAAAGAAGGATTACTCTATAGAGAACTGAGGTCTGATATTGCACAAGTAGAGTGATTGCATAAGGGAAAAAAAATACCATGTTTCTTGAGAAAGTGACTATAGAGTTTCCTATTTTGCTACATCAAATTAAGCCTAAGAAGTTATTGCATTCGTTCTCACTTGACAAGAAAAATCATTTTATAATCTTATTATGACAAAATATCAAATTGTATAATATGGGCTACATCTGATAAAGAAATGAATTGCACACAAATGAAAATGTCATTTGAAACATAAAAACAGCTGTTTTACAATGATGCTTATTTTTAAATTTTGAAATGGTCAAAATGTGGGAGATTATTTCTAGTTTTAAGTCCATGCAGGTGCTTCAAAGGTGTCATAAAGAAATGTGAGCTGCTACATATGTTCATAGATCTTACTTCCATCCCTTCCTTTCTCACACTGTTAAATAGCATGTTAGGTAATTCTAATTAAAACGAGCTTCATTTAAAGCAATAGCATATTAAGCCAATCCTATTTTAGACAGTAACTTTATAAATAAAATTATGTACTACCATCTCTCCTCTTCTTAACTAAATTATGTGAAAATTTGAAAAAATTGTAATTAGTTTTCTATAAAATTATGTGTTGTCTATTGATCTTTATGATTACAGTGGGTACTATTAAAATTATTAAAGATTATTTTAAAGATCCATTTCTCTGTCTTCTGTATGTGAGGAAAAAGCATTCCATTTAATTTATCTAAGAATTCAACATATTTGTTGGCTTTAAGTTCAAAATAGATGAGAATGAAGAATGATTTGGGGTATTGAAGAAAGAAAAACAATAAAAATAAATTTCTTACACAAACCACCAGAATCATGACAATTTCTTTTCAAACAAGTTTGTTTTTATTGTTAATCATATTAAGGCAACTGTATGAGTCTCTCTAGAGATCTGAGCCTTATAAAGAATTAATGACTCTGCAGATTGCAAAGTGTTCTTTACTATTTCAACACCCAGTTCTTAATTTAAAAAAGACATTTGATTTCTCCATTCTCCATAGTTAAATCACAGAGCCTGTATGGCTTTCAGAAGTATCATGGCAAACACAGTCACAACATAAATCTGTAGAGAGTTTTATCATTTTCAAAGCGTTTTCACACACAAAACCTTGAGAGGTTGGCAGAGTTTCCATGCTGTTTTACAGATGAGAACACTGAGATACAGAAGAGTTGAGTAATCTCCACTAGGTCCCAGATCTCAATAACTGAATTGGAAAAACAATTCAAGTTTTAAGACACCTAGCCTAGATTTAGTGATTTTAAAGACCATTAAACATGCATAGTTGTGTGAGCTTCCCAAGGTCTGGAAAACCTTCATAGCCGCAATAATATAAATGTATTTTAATATCCTTCCTCCCAGGTATCTAATTCCAACTGCATATTTTAATGTGTATGAACAGAGAAGAATCATTCACACAAAATGTGTCTAAATTTAAAAAAAAATGAAGCATATTGTCCTTGGGGGTGAGAGATGGAGCTGGAACCAGGGTATGTTTGGACTCACTGGGTCCAAGTCACAGTGGCCAACAACATTCTGGAAGTCTCATGTTCTGAGCTTTAGCCCACCAAGCATGACTCTGGTCAAGTTTAAATGCTTGTTGCACCACTGGTAGCTCTGCATCTGGGGCAGGCTCTTCAGTCTTTCTCAGTCTTAGTTTCTTCACCTCTAAAATGGGGACAATAGTACCTCACTTGTAGGGATTTTTGTGAGAATGAAATGAGATAATGTGAGTAAAGCAATTGAATTGTGTATTAATTTTCCAGGGCTGACATAACATGTTATGGCACCCAACTGGGTGAATTAAAATAGCATTGTTGGTAATTCCCTGGTGGTCCAATGGTTAGAACTCCGAGCTTTCACTGCCAAGGGCACAGGTTCAATCCCTGGTTGGGGAACTAAGATTCCACAAGCCATGTGGTGAGGCAATAAATAAATAAATAAAGCATTGTTCTCTCACAGTTCTGAAGACCAGAAGTCTGAAAGTATGGTCAGGGTCACACTCCCTCAGAGATTCTTCTGGTGTCCCAGGTGTTCCTTGGCTTGTGGCTACATAACTCCAATCTCTGCCTCTTTCTTCAGATGGCTTTCCCTTATCTCCATGTCAAATCTCCCTCTGCCTTTCACTTGTAAGGACACTTGTTCTAATGTAGGGCCCACACAGATAATCCAAGATGATCTCATCTTGAGATCCTTAACTTAATTACATCTGCAAAGACCCTTTTCCAAATAAGGTCACATTCACAGGTTCTGGGAATTAAGAGGTGGACATATCTTCTTGGGTGGTCACGTTCAATCCATTATGCACAGTGCTGGGAACAAACCCTTGTGTCTACCACTTCTATTCTCCTTGATTCAGACCATAAAATGTGGTCAATTCTAGACTGACTAGCTCAGTGGTCCTAGTCTCGACTTTACATCAAAATCACGGGGTGGGGGGGGGGCATCTTTTAAAATTCCAATACCTGGACTGTAATATAGACCAATTAAGTCAGAATCCCTGGGATTAGAACACAAGCATCTGTAGTTTTCAAAGTTCTCCAGGTGATTCCAAAGTGCAAAGTTAGGAACTGCTGGATAAGGGCACAATTGGAGACTATTCATAGAGACCCTGGGTTTTCTGAATTAATCCAGAAACTTTGGGTTTTATCTATTAGCAACTCTAGTACTCTGGGATATAGTGATACCGAGCAGGACCCTGTGGGACTCCTGGGCCCAAAAGCCTTTCTGTGTCCCCCATTTCTCCATTACAGGAAATAGGCTTCATTCAGCCTCTGTGACTTTCCTTGAGTTCTGAGAAGATTGAAACAGTTGCTAATTAGGGAAGGGAGGGGATGAGGCTACTCGGGAGGAATAGTCAAAAGAAACAATAGTACAGCCTTGGGGCAGGGGTCTGGTTCTCCCTCAAGGGATATACCTAAGAATATCTTTGAGCTGTTTTGCAGACACTGAAACCCCTACCAGGTGGGAGAAATTAACAGTATGCTGCCCACAAGCACTAGACCTCAGACCGGTTGGAACCAGACCACCAACCAATCAGAAGAATGTCCATGAGCTGATCATGCCCTCTTTGAACCATTACTATAAAACTTCTCACTACTCCCTCCATGTCAGGACACACAATTTTAAGGGCATTAGCCATCTGTGGTCCTCTTTGCCTGGCAAAGCAATAAAGCTATTCTTTTTTCCTTCACCCAAAACTCTGTCTCTGAGAATTAATTTGGTGTTGAGGTACAGAAGCTGGATTTGGCTTCAATAGGAACACATTGTTTGAATTTATTGTTTCATCAGCTCACCCATGCAAATCAAGGTGCTTCAGCCTACGCACCATTTCTGCCTGTGCTTTGTGCCGGCTCTCATCTGCAGGAGTAGAGTTTAATAGAAGGGTTTAAAGTGGTATTTGATGGAAAGTTACAAGATATATCAAGCTCCAGCCTCGTGACCTTGTTGATACAAGAGCACTCTGCAACCGGGCTGGATCTAGACATAATCTTTTGTCTCCAAATCTAAATTAAGCCAAGGCTTTAGGCAGTGTTGGGAGCACAGTATTGCTGGAAGAATCCCTTCCTAAAGTTCCTAAGCACATCATGTTAATAAAAAAACCGTGCTGTTTTTTGCAAGAGCTCTTGGGATGTTAATTAGTGTAGGTGATGTTTGCTGGGTTGGGCTGTCCAAAGTGTTAGCAAACTCTTCTTTCAGTTATTTTCTTTCAATGGTGTTTCACACACTGAACTTCTCCATGGGTTACAGATTTCCTTTCTCAGCAAAACTCCAGAAGAAATTTGGGAAGGAAACTTAGTATAGTGCCACCTGCCTCAGGAAGTCAGCTTATATCACAGTCAAATGCGTACTACCACCATCCAAAGCTTAAACACAATGGGCTCCTGCTGACATGCACATAATATTCAATGCACTGCTCTTTTCTACCTGGCTTGGCTATTGTCATCAAATGCAAGTCTTCAAGAGGTCCCATCAATGATCCTATCGGTCCTGATGACCTCACCTTGTCCTCTCTGAAAACATGATCCCAGAAACCAGCCTAAGACCTTCTTTTACTATGAAGAATGCATAACTGATAAAGCAGATTAGGGTGCACATCCCAGGGTTATTTGCTTTCAAAACACAGCCTTATGTCAAAGCAATAAAGCCCCAAATTGTCGCATTAAGGCATTGACCTGATTTTGAGACATATGTTGAAATAACAGAATGAAGGGGTTTGGTGCCTTGAAATCACACAACATAGCTATCCACCCACTCTTCCTACACATTAGCCTACACCCAGGACTAGCAATTTTGGAGCATCCATAGAATGCACTGGTTATTAGCTATGTACATGCACTCTGTCATCTACAGCCTAAGAATCTCATAAAATAAACTAGAATTAAGGAGACTGACGCCTGCTTGGGAAAGGGCCATGGATCCTGGGAAACTTGAGTCTTTTGGCCAGGAGAAAGAGGTGAGAAGTATATGAACTCTCTAAAATTTCCATCCTGGAGGAGATGGATAAAAACATGCAAAATCATTCAGTTTATACTTACATAGATAGTAAAATTATATTTTTTAAAAAACCCAAGAGAATGAATATCACAGAAGTCAGGATAAAGGCTATTTCTTTGGAAAGGGAGTTAATATAATGAAGAAGTGGCTGTAGAGGCCTTCTAAAGTAGAACAGTGTTCTATTTCTTAGTCAATTGATAGTTCCATGTGTGTTTTATTATTAATTAATAATTAATTCTTTAAATGTTTCATACAGTAATATTCTTTTCTATGTAAGCTATACTCTACAATTAAAGAAAAGATAACTGGGTTAACTTGGACTATGAAGTATAAAAAATATTATTTTTTCTTCCATTTATTTAATATAATCTTTTATTTCCACAGTACACCTGATTTGTACATTTATTTGTCAATCAGTAAACAACAATTCCCTTAACAGGTATTATTTTTAAGTTGAAAATTTTCATACCCCCATCTTTAGAACACAAAGGAAGTTCTCATCAGGGGTGAGGACAGAGCATGGTAAACAATAGCGCTGCTCATTAAACATTCTTTATTATCATTACCATTTCTGAAAAAGAAATCCTGAGAGATAAGTAAAGTGGCAGTTAGAAGAGAGGTTTGGCGTATGGGCAGAAAAATGCCATTTAACTAGTCTTTCTGTCCAATTTTCCAAAAACTTAACCTTTTCTTTTCTTACAGAGTTTATGTCTTTTCTCCCAACTGCTGCTGGTTTTCACCCTAATTATGCCTGCAAAAGCCATTTGTGAAGTCAACTGGAAGATACTTTGGAAAAAAGGGGGTGCATGGCTCCAGAAAAGACATACTAGACTCCTGAATCTGGCCCCTTGTCCCAAATTCCCTTCCTTGGGAATTGCCTGAAGAAATGCCTCTGCCAGGACTTGTTACATTTGCAAATGGATTCTTTCCATTGTGTGTGAGGAATTCTTGAGGACTTATTAATCTCAAAACCTGTAACAACAGAAAAACATTTAATATAGTTAAAACACACAAATAGCCTTTGAGTCAGGGTGATTAACACATTTTTATTCTGCTAATGTGGATTTTAAAAGTGGCAAGTAGAATTTCAATTGTATTCTTCCCTTTTACTCTAAAAAAAGTAATTTTGGAATGAACACAGGAAAGGTAATGTTCTCTTTACTGTATATAAAAGAGATCACTGGGGTGAAAATGAAGGTGATCTGTAGCTGTAAAAAAAATGTTTTTAATCCATGCAAGAATTTAATTGTCATTTCACAATATATTGCTTTGTGTTCCTAAGTTTCTTATCCATAAATCTAGCGACTTACACATTCAAATTCTATTTTAATACCCCAAAAGGTACAACTGCCTGTACTCTTGTTTATTGGTTTTGGCAATTTTAGCAAAGCATATGATTCCTTTGCACAGTAAGAAGCATTATGAATACTGATTTTAGGTATCAAAGTTGATAATTAAACTAGAATTGTTGTGAGAGTGAATCTTGTGGCACAGGCTCACAAGGCTTTCTTTGTTGTAGCAATATTTATTTACTCAGATCCTCACACATTTTCTATTCTACCTGAAAAAAAAGAAAGGCTGCCCTTTAAGTTATACTGCAGAGTATTCAAAGAGTTTCCTAAATTCAGCAACTGCTCAGCCACCAGTGCAGAGAAAGCAAGTTATTTAGAATTGCTGACGTTTTGAATAAATCCAGTGAACTGACGCTCCTTTTCCGTTTCCCGTGACTAAGGAGAGAATGAGTGAAAGAGCAGAGCACACCCCAGGGTGCCCTTCGCCCAGTTTACCATGGGGTGGCGCTCTAAGGCCCAGGTTTGCCCACCCTCTCCTCTGAGCTATTGTAGGCAGCAGAGAACGAAACTTCTTAAGCTCTCTCGGAGCTCTTTCACACTGTGCATGTAAAATATTGACAGGAAAAACTCACTGACCGTCCAGCACTGATGAAAATAACAAAGTAATTAGAAATCGGTTGGACATCTGTATACTTAGTTATCCCAACTATGTTTATACAGGTGATAGAAATGAAGGTTTTGGATAAAATGAATAGTAGCTATAATTTCAAAGTTAGAATTAATTTTTTTCCTGAAAATATTTTAGTAGATTAAAAAAAACTTTCATATCTAAATTCCCAGGGATCCACTTTAAACTTTTTAATAAATTATGCCATACAACACAGTTTTAAAAACCAATGACGCAAAGCGACCCAAAGTTATTGAAGTCAGAGTTATGGTGTGTATTTTTTTCATGATAAAACAAGAAAAGGGACGACACTTTAAATAAAGATTTCAGGGCAGCATCTTTTTTTTTAAGCACCTTGGACTACGCCCTATGAGAAGTATTAAAGAAACATGCAAAGTCTTAGAATAAACTACAACTTAAACTCTGTTCCCCTAATAATCTCAATCATTTTTATTGTTTAACAGGGCAGATATATTGCTCTATGCAGAGGGAAAAAAGATTGCTCCATTTTCAAAGGGAAAGAAGCATAGAGGATAAGGTTCACAGCTACAAAAATACATATGATTCATTTCAAAATGGAGCCTTCTTAAAGACAGTGCTCTCTCTGGTCAGCCACCAGCAACTTCCATCACCAAGAGGAACATTTTCTCCCATATACGTAGTTTGTATTGTGCTCTACCATTTTTCATCTTATTTTTGTTTGTTTGTTTGTTTGTTTATTTTTGGCTGCGACAGGTCTTCGTTGCGGCATGCAGGGTCTTTCGTTGCAGCGTGGGCTTCTCTCTAGTTGCGGCGTGTGGGTTTTCTCTTCTCTAATTGTGGTGCACAGGCTCCAGGGCGCATGGGCTCTGTCGTTTGCAGCACGCAGGCTCTCTAGTTGAGGAGCTCAGTAGCCGTGGCACACGGGCTGAGTTGCCCCGCAGCATGTAGGATCTTAGTTCCCTGACGAGGGATTAAACCTGCGTCCCCCTGCATTGTAAGGCGGATGCTTTACCACTGAACCACCTGGGAAGTCCCTGTTTTACTTAATATCATATCATGGGCACTTCCCAAATTATTAAATGCTCTAAAAAATCTGATTGTTGATGGTCATAATTGTTTTAACAATTTGCTTATTAATCATTTGGCCAGCTATCTTCTATTTTTCTAAATAATGGCTTAATAACTACTGTAAATAAAATTTTCATGGAGATAGTTACATAAATTCTTGTCAAGCAACTGTCTTTAAATTTCAAAGGAAGTTTTCTTTGAGTAGAAAAATAATATATCTGATCTTTTTAAAAGGTTTTTATTTAAAGAAACCATTCTTTATGCAGAATTAGATCCATATAAGCTTATATGATATAAAATTGATGGGCTGGGCTTCCCTGGTGGCGCAGTGGTTGACACTCCGCCTGCCGATGCAGGGGACATGGGTTCGTGCCCCGGTCCGGGAAGATCCCACATGCCGTGGAGCGGCTGGGCCCGTGAGCCATGGCCGCCGAGCCTGCGTGTCCGGAGCCTGTGCTCTGCAACGGGAGAGGCCACAACAGTGAGAGGCCCGTGTACCCCAATAATAATAATAATAATAAATAAAATAAAATTGATGGGCTATGGACACTTTTTTCCTTTTTGTCTGGATGTTAAATTCCCTAATGAGAGTAAACTGGTACCAAAACTACCTGGATGAATTTTGATATGCTGCATTTCTAGAAATATAAAAGCTACCTCTGGAACTATCTGTTAATATCTCAGTTTATGTCAGGTTTCATACTCAACAGATCTGAAATATTAAACCTAAGTTAGTATTTAAATATTGATGTTTTATGTTACTTTTTACAGAAGTTTTTGGATTTGAAAGGGAAACCAAGAGCTATGCTGGGAAAAACTTTTGCCCCAACTCTAAGAAAGTGCCATTCTTTTTGAGAGGATCACATATTTAATTTTGTGCATGAAAATGAGTTCCCCACATGCAGGCTGCTAAATACAGAAGACATTTGTCTATGATCTCAAAATAATGGGAAAAAACCTGAAGATATATAGGGTTATGTTTGAATATGGAGTTAAGCCTATGGTATCTGCTTTGAAATTCTCTCTATATTTAGTTATGAATTTCTTTGGAGGTATTCAAGCATAGTCTTTTCTTTGACTTTCTGTTTACACCCATTGTAGTCATAAGGAAAAGAAAAACTTTTCCTTTTAAAAATATTTGCCAGTGAGAAAATAAAAGAGACTTTTCCTAACATAAAACGAAATGTTTTCACTTAGGCTGTTATAATTACAAAATACAGTTTAGAGCAGATATTTCAAAATCTCACAACTATTTTCATCAGACCAAATTTCACCTTTAACTTTTTTCCCATTATTTAAATAACTTTTACATGCATTCAGATAACAACTTGGGAAATTGTGATTTTTATATTCACACATCAAAAAAGGCATTTCTTCTACGGGGCAATGTTTAAAAGCTCTATAGTAGAGAGTACGAGACCCTTTTAACTGAGAACTCTCCAAAAGACAAGAAAAGCTACATACTTTTAGGACTTTCCTTTTACTATCATAGCCAAAGGAAGACAGGCAAAGAGAAATTACCTATGCTTCTAGAGAGCAGTGACCACGGTGAAGGATTTGTTTTTTATAGTACCCAGGCCAGACCCTGGTGCAGGTGGGTACTTCCCTAACAGAATCTGCCTGGTGGGATAAACAGCACAGTAAAATCCTGCACTCTCCATCTGTGGATGTCTGTCATTTGGAGACAACGACCAGCGCTATATTTTCTTAACCCAATATGGACAGAGAACATGTTTGGATTGTATTGTGACACCCCCTTCTCTATCAAAAAGGTCCAAGAGGGGAAGGGGGTGGGGTCTGGCTTTTTAAGGATGGGTCTAATGCGTTCAGCTGTTATCACACTTTGCTGATTGTAATCACTCATTTTATGGTTTCTTTTCCAGCTGCTCCAAAAATTCACTGCAATGTCTTCTAGGTTTATTTTTATTATCCTGTAATTCAAAGATCTAAGAAAGAAGAGTTGAAATAGAAATCCATGTCCTGATTCCCTCCCCGTTTTTTTCTCATGGGGAAGAAGGGATTTAAGATTTGGACACATTCCTCAAAATTCTTTCTGGAGAAATGTGTTCTTTTCTGTAGGGAAGGAGCCAGCTTGGAGAACATCCACAGGCTTATTCAACTGATGGGGGAATTGGGAAACGATCCTATGTAAACATACCAAAATGTTTAAATTTTAAAAATTCATTCATCCTTCAGAGCATTTATAATTAAAATGTTTCCTTTTTGAGAGTGGTCGCAAAAAAAGTAGTACGCTGTTGACATCTTAGGATTTCTAGATTCCTGAAATAAAGTATTTTCTCTAAACACTGTTTTTCTAAAACTTATTTAGTGAAGGTTAAAAGTGTATAGCTCTGTACGCTGCAGATCACTTTCATACTTAGGGAAGCTAAAAGACGGCGGGGGGGATCCCCACATGTACTGTCTCTGAAAATATCTTGACTTAAATTTTAAATTTGACTTATTTCAGGGAAAGTATAAGGTGTCAGTTTTCTTCATTTTCTCTTATCAGCTTAATCCTTCGAAGGGTCAGATCTGAGAAATGATTCAGCTAGAATTATAAGTTACCATTTCTACATTTTCCACTATGTAGCAGACATTTCCACTACTTAGCCATCTTTTCAGTCATTTTTAAGTCCTTTAAGAGCCCATACAAAGGAAAACCCCCAAACCAAAAACAAAGAAACTGCTTGTAAATCAGAAAGACCCAGTTTCTTGATTTCAGTGAGGGGGAGTTTTACTGTCCGTCTGCTGTCACCACAGCTGTCAGCAAGATGCCTTAAACACCCTAATTGTCACCAGGGATCAGATTGTTCCTTAACTAATTGTTTAGATCGGCTAATCTACATCCATCATCTGCAAAGGGCAGGCAGTCCCAAGCATCCTGTAATTTAGATAAAACTCCTATCCTGGGTATAAACACAATTCTTTGGGTGACCAAGAGTCAGAGGACCAGAGAGCCTACCTGTGGGTGAAACAAGAGTGTGAACCGTAAACTGAGGACTGGGTGAGCCTCCAAGCTTACAAGCCCAGATCAGCTGCACGTGTCCCACTGGAACAACTTCGAATCAGTAGAAGGTTCATTGATCTCAATATACCAAGAACCCAAACAGAGCAGACAGCCAAGATCACTGCCTAAATCAGCTCTTGTATCTGCACTTGTATGGGTTTTGGGGATTCTCTTTATGACACAATTGTGCTGCTGTATTTCCAAGTTATTTCCAAGCTTTTCTTAAGTTAAATTTCTGAAAACGTGTAGTGTGATGTAAATGTCAATTATACATGTAATACACACATTTTATATTAGAATGTAGTCTCCCTTCCCAGAACCACCACATCAGCTCTTCAAAACTAGTTTAATTCATTATTTAAGACTGTGGAATAGTTTTTCTTGTATTCATCTGTTCATTCTTCCATTCAGTAAAAATTTATTGCAAACTCATATGAGGCAGGAAAGAAAGTTTTCATGTCTCAGAAATGCAAACCCTTTAGAAAGGAGCCATCACCTTGCATTTACGGGGTTCATACTTCAAAGTGCTTTCAAAAGAACTAATGAATCAATTTAAAATTTAAAAATAAAAGCAACCAGGTCCTTGCACTCAATTTACTGAGCAGAAGTGAATAGGGAGAGAAAGACAAATCTATGATAAAGGATAAACAAACAAATTAGCCTTTCCAAAAGAACCATTCCTTGAGATGCTTTAAGAAAAGGGGTCCAGAGACTTTTTTTAAATGAAAATTTGGAAAACTCACCACACACTATCTCTTTCATTCATACTTAACACACATTCTATTAATTTTGCAATAAAGAACCTTATTAATTTTGTTTAGCCAGTGTTACCCTCATATGCTTGGATTTACTTTTGCAATCTTATATCTATTAATATCTTATAGAACAAGGATGCTATAGAATAGACTCTGGAAAAATAGTAAAATAAGAACAATTGCTAAATAATAACCAGCATTTCTTGTGGCTAACTTATTTACCAGGCATTATTTTAAACATTTTACATGTATTAACTCATTTAAACACCATAACAACCCTATGATATAGGTACTCTTATTATTCCCATTTTGTAGCAAAACTGATTCACAGGTTAATTAATTTACCCAAGATCACAGATTGTTCTAGTGTATTAGCGAATAGTTAGGCGAACTCCAGAAAACTTTTTAGAGGAAACAGCCTTTGAAATGGGAATGAAAGGCAGGTAGGAGACTGGAGAGGGTTTGCAGTTCCATAGAGGCAGACGCACAAGGAGCATAGATGCTGGAGACTTATGTAAAATCTATTGGAGGGAAGCAGAGACCCAGCCTGGGGCAGGGGAGGAAAGAGAGCAGGAGGGCAGCTGGGGACTGAGTGCCCCAAGGGAGCTGAAGGCAGCCATGAGCAGCCATGGGGAAGCTTCTAGCTTCGTCACTTTCACCTATTACATTGATTAAAAGAACTTAGTAATCAGTAGACTCTTTCTTCCCTGCCTGCCACTCCAGCTATTTTTCAAGAATTTTCCTTTCTGGTTACAAAGTAGTATGTACTTATTGTAGAAAATATGAAACATATAAAACACACACACAGAAATAAGAAAATAAACACATTTATAATTCCACCTTTCAGAGGTGTATACATCACCATCTTAGGGAGTGCAACAAATTGAATTTATTTATTTAACGGATCTGCTATTGATAACAGGTAGATTCTTCCCATTTTTTTGCTTTTCCTTACAATGCTTCAATGGAAATACTTTCCAATTAATATTTCCCCCATTTGAGATTATTTCTTTATTATAATTTCATATTAACTGACTCATTAAAACAGTATGCATAAATTTTAGTTTTACATATGGAGCTTATATAAATTCTGGTGGTTCTAATGGATTTGAATGTTCACAAAATTGGCTGTGTTATAGTGATATATAAATGGGAAATTTTCTGGTTATAGAAATGTGTAAACTGGATCCAATTCTAGAAGAGAGTCGGTGACCAATATTAGCTCTATTATCTTCTACCTAAAGAATGTCATGCACTCTTTTGTACTAATATGAACATAAAATGGATTATACAAGATTTCTACTAATCCAAATAGTCCTTTCGAATTGTTTTAAAAAAACATTATGTGTACACATGAATATATAATTGTAGATACATTTTTTAAAATGATTTTTATACCTAGTGCTAAATGCCCTCCATAGATTGTACCATTTTATCCCCCTCGCAGCAGAGAATGAGAAAGCCATTTCCCCACACACCAAACCACACAGGTACAGACATTGCTATACTTCCAAACTTTTGATTTACAAGCTTTCATGGAGAGGATGCCTCAGACCAAGGGCAGGTCACCTCTGCTTGCCACCAACAGATGGCGTCGGCTGCCACTTGGATGATGTCATGGGCATTTAGGAATGGATTAATTTAGAGAAGTCTTTTAGAAGTTAACCTTTAAAAATCATTATCAATTTGATAAGCAGAAGTGGTATGCTGTTGTTTAGATTTAGATTTCTTTGGGTATTAAGAAAACTGAACAGAGTTTCGTATGTCCACCTATATTTCTTCTGTAAATTGTCTTGTCACTTCTTTTGCTAATTCTTTTTCTACTGTGGTGTTCACTTTTTTCATATTATTTAAAAATCATTCCAGGTATTCATTTGCCTTCTAATGTATAGTTTTTTAATTGGATAAAGGAAAGGGGAGAGATACAGAAGTTTTAAATGTTTCTATAGCCATTTCTATTCTATTTCTTATAATTAGTTTGTTTATGCTTTACAAGGCCCTCTTCACCTCAATATCAGAAAAATATTCCTCTACTTTTTCTTTTCTTTTTTTTTTATATTAACTCTCTGATACATCTGGTATTTATTTCAATGTAAGAGGTCAGGAGAAATTTAACATTATCTTTTCCGAAGAGCTAACTAATTCTTTCTGTACCATTTTTAAGTAATCCCACTTTTCTGTAATGATTAGAAATACCAACCCTAGCCTGTAATGAAATCTGATATCTACTTCGGTCTGTTTCAGACCTTTCTATTACATCCCATTAAAATACGTTTAATTACTAGAGCCACTTTGATTCAGTAATACTCCTCAATATATTGTCATACCGGTGGACCTCAACATTTTACCTCTTTTTGTTTTCACTCTTTTAAAATATTTCATTGGTTTTGATTTTTAAATTACTACATGAACACATGCTCTTATACCAAATTAAACAACAGAGCATGGTGTAAAGATTAAGCTAATGACTTTCCCCTCCTCCTTCCATAGTCTTACTCTCCCGAGAAAACAAGGCTTAGAGTTTGATGAATAACGTTTTGCACTTCGGTCTGTGTTCTTATGACAAAACAGTAATCATAAATAATAATAATGAAATGTCTATTAAGTGCAAAGCGTTGTTTTAAGCACTCTACCTGAATTATTTCATTTGTTTATTATAACAAATGTATGAGGTAGATATTATCATCCTCGATATACGGATGAGTAAGCTGAGTCAAGAGATGTCTAAATAATTTGCTCAAGTCACATAGTAAGTGGTGGCACCGGCTTCAAAGCCAAGCAGGCTGGATCTAGAGTCTGAGTTCTGCCTCATCCTTTGGCTTCTTCCTTTCCCCTTCTTCCTCCTCCTCTGGCTTATCCTATATACACTGCTTTAAAGCCTACCTTCTTTCACTTATGTTCTTCTTTCTATCTTAATACACACGGATACATCACTTTTTAGATACATCCGCCTGTCAGATAGCTGTGTAGTACTGGACGGCATAGTAAAACGTAATTTAATGAGTCATTCAGGCTGTTCTTATCTCCTGATCCCTACCCAGCATTGCTGCTATTAACATTTCTGTACACAAATTTTTTCCTGCTGGTCATTTTATTTCTGGCAAACAGTTTCTCATAAGTGGTAAATGCTGTGTCTAAGGGTGCAGTGATTTTATTTTAATAGATACTACCAGATTATTTTCTGCATTGTGTATACTAAATAATACTCCCACATATGAAGCTCTCTCACAAACCCTCCTTTCACTCTTTCTTTCTCATTGAAAACACACAGTGTGCCCAGCACTGTTCCCAGCTCCGGGATGCGACGGTGGACACAGCAGACCCTGTTCCTGTTCTCAAGTGGCGACACCTTTGGCTCACACGGGGTGGACACCGCCACCCCCCAGCCCCCTTCTCAATTTCCCAAAAGCACCACGACATAACACAACAGAGAGCACACTGCAGGAAACAATCTAACGTTGAGTGCAAGATATCTCAGTTCTTACCCTGCCCTGGCCTTCCATGCTGCTGCCTGTAAAATCTTCCCTCTCCCAAGACTCCTCCACGGCATCTCCAGGACCTCCCACCTCATGAGTCTCCAGGGAACGACTGACTTTCCAAATGAAGGACGATTTACCTTTCTCTCTGTTCATGGCTTTCCTTTCAGAACCCACCCAGGGGACCTCCTTTCAATAAGAACATAACAACAAATATGGTTCCCTCCCTCCCTCCTACCCTTCGTTCCTCCCTTCTTTCCTTTTAAAATGAGGGAGCGTTTCTTTCCAAAGAGTCATTCTTAATACATTCTAGGGCTTCAGCTCAAACGGCAACTAAAAAAAAATTTTATTCTCATTCTATCAGTTGTGTTGCCCAGGATTGCACTGAAAGCTGGTACAGACTGGGATTCGAAAAGTGTCTCCCGTGCCGGGTCCACTCTGTCTTCATTATCTCAGAGTGTCATATTTATTCTGGCTTGGGCTAATAATCTTATTAACTAATGATAACTAATCTAAGCTGTTCATTTAGCATCGTAGAATATAAAAAAGGATTCACCTGTTCTTTAAAAGCAGCTGCAGATAAAGCCATTTTGCTTTCCTTAATCTGGCGGGGTGATGGGAGTGGGACGTGTAGGTGGAGGGAGCTTTTCCCCTGTAAAGAATGGCCTGTCTAAACAGGCTGTACACATCCTTTAAGACCCAGGTCAGATGTCCCTGTTTCTATGAAGCCTTTTATGCCTCCACTAGCTTATATGTTTCGTCCTCTGTGTTCTCATCGCACATGATTCCTTCTTTTATTTTGGCCCTTGCCACAAAATCTTAGTGACATTTTGATTTGTCCCTACCCTGCCCACACCCCCCGTCAGATTATAGCTCCCTGAGGGCAAGGACATTTCTCAATCATCTTTGAAGTCTGGAACTTAGAATGTGCTTGGCATGTGGTAAGTACAACCTTTTGAGCGAATGGTGGATGGATGAACGGATGAACAGCCATTATTTTCCCTAACCACCCCATGACATCAATGTAGAGATTATTAAAATGGAGCAGCTATGTGTCTTCTTATGTGTTTTTTATTTCGTCACATAAATAATAAAGGGCTGTGTTAAAATATTAGTGCACTTACAGTTCATTGAATGACCCAGTCAGAGACAGTTTATCCTTTCATGGTCCTATGGACAGGGAAACCCACCATATCCATCCTACCTGAGATACAATATCCCGGCATCCCTGCTTCTATACAGTTACGTTCAGCTGTGGCTTGGCAATGCTTTTATTAGTGAGGAGGTTTTTCTCCAAGCACTGTGGATTTGGGGGACTAAGTCTTGAAAAAAATATTGGAAGTCTTGAAAGAAGCCCTTACATGGGACGGCTTTTCTCTGCCATGCAAAACTAGGAAGTAAGTGGGCTTTAATCTCAACACTTCCGGTATTTTCAGCGCTTTCAACATTCCTATTTGCATCATCTCCTCTTTAGCCTCAGAGAGGCAGTGTTGCTCAGTGGTAAAGACCATAAATCCTCAAGCCAGGCTGGTGGGTTTGAATTCCCATTTACTCCCTCGGGAAAGGATTTCCTGCAAGATGCTGAAACATGCAACTTCAGGGATGCCATTCACATAGAACACAGCCTCAGATGATGCCTGGAGAGCTTTTTTAGATCACTTAAACCTAGCCAGTAGAATTCATTAAATAAACAAATATCACTTTTGTCATCCCAGACTTCTGTTAGTAGATGATGTTATTAACACCACCTCAAAGATGGAGAAATTGTGGTCTAAGGAGTTTAAATGGTTAGTTCAAAGTTAAACAGGAAGTCAGAAGCAGACTACTAATGTCCTAATCTCCGGACTCCCAGGCTGTGACATTTATTTCCACCTGTACTCTTATGAGCACCCCTTTGCAAGGATATGTAGCCTGTTTTATTTCGTTCCTTTTGTTTGTTTGTTTTTTGCTTTTCTGGAGATGGCTTTTAATACTGAGCATGGAACAGGAATTTACAACAACTCGTATCAAAACATAAACCAATACTGCCTCAGCAAAACACCAATTTAGGATTTTGAGGCTGGTTACTAGGATATTCAACAGCAAACTCCTAGCCTCTGGTCTCCACCCTCATCCCCTTCCATATGCCTTGTCTGGTCCCTGTATCGTTACTAATTATAAGTCCCTTGAGGGCAGGGGCTGCACCTTATTCATCTTTGGATCCACCAGGGGCTTACAATAGTGTTTTATATATAGTAGATACCCAATAAATATTTGTTATTAACATACATAGCTTACTCTCTAAGAAAAATTCATAATTTCATTATTTTCTGCTCTCAATTTGTAAGGACTCTATAGAGTGGACATTTTTGTCATAAGGTAGTATTTAAAGGATTAGTATAGCAATTTTTTAATTCAGATAGCTCATGACCTATACTAACTGAATAAAGAAATTTTTAGTTGAGGTTCCTCAGTTTGAGGCTAATGCAAAATCCAACTATCATCTTGCATGATGAGCAAATTTGCATTGCTTTAGCCTTAGTATTGTCCAAGGTAGGAAGGGAAGCCTGGTAATTTGGGTGAAGGAGGTGTGTACTCTTGCTGAAAAATAAAAATATCTCATAATTGTTGATGATGACTCTTTGAATTCATGCTGCTACAAAGCTTTACCATATGAAATTATCCAGGTAGGGAAAATCAAATTCATGTCTCAGAATAACAGCTAGGGTTAGAATGACTTCTCATATCATGCATTCCAGTTGACATTTTCATAACTAAAATTAATCTAAATTAAGATCTGCAAATCTACTAAAGTTACAACTTTCATGTCTATGAGGCTATATTTTAACAGCTATATTTCAATAAAGCACTACTTTTGGTTGATTTATCTCATAGATAAAATAATTTGGTCATAAAAGAAATCTTTTATGGAATAAAAAATTCTTCTCTTCCTTAATTAAAATATCATGCATACATTATAATGTCCGAGTGCATCAGGATATTCTCAATAGCTGCCTTTCTGAGCACATTTATGGCTGCAAAGATTTGCACATTTCTTCTTTTTACAGTCAATGTGCTTCCCATGCAAGCCAGCAGACATCCTCTGCTGGCAGTCATCAATTCTTGCAATTTCTCTTTAATGTTAAGTCCTACAAGCTGTTGGGAATAAATAATCATGCCTATTTCTTGGCATGAAAATGTCCATTCATTCACCAAATATTCAATTTCACTTCCACCATTAGCAGATTTTCTTTGTGAGTAAAAAGGTAGCTTCCATGTCTCCTCAACTTCAGCTGCATCCCAGCTGTGTTTATTAAACAGATTTCACATTGTCTGCCCTTTTGTTTTCTGTTCCATCATTTCCCCCATCTGGCTTTTCCCCCCATATCCTAGTGAATATATCCATATTTTTACTGACAGTAGGTTTTTTTTTTTTTATATCTTTCCCTGATGATAGCAGTTAACATTCCTTTAAAAGCTTACATTTCACCTCTGTTCCCCTGTTCACATTTCAACTACGTGAAATTGGGTGATTTGAAACAATTTTAGCAGCTTCTCACTCAAACATAATCCCTTATGACTTGTGATGGTTTTGAATTCTTGGCAACCATTTTCTGTGCCACTTAGAGTCTCTGTAAAGGAAAGATTATTAAGAATTACAAGTACAGAGGCAGTGCCTTAAAGAACAAAGAAGACACATTTTATTTCAAGAAAAATAAAGTAGAATTTCACAGGCACTCACCCAGGTTTCCCTATTTCCCCAGGTGGAAATAGAATGGGGATAGAGAAAACACAGCCCAACATTTGAGGAGAAATAGAGCCCAGGAACTTTCCTGGGTTAGCACTTATTGTTTTGAGAATGCAAAGATATTAATCTCCAAATGTTTCTGCCACTAGTTGTAAGGTTTGCAATCTTATTTTTTTTTAGCTCTCGCAATTAAAAGAATAAATCAAATTCTCTCTCTCTTTGTATATTACGCCAAAAGTCAAGTTTAATCATAAGTAAGGAAATAACTTTGATTCTTTTGTGCAAACAAGATAGAGTTGCATAAATATATTTCATAGAATTTAAAAGTCATTAATTTCTTATTATTCAAAATCAAATAATATTTCTTTAAAAGTTGTTAAACAGAAAATGGCCATTCATTTGTAAAAAGTCATGTGGAAAAATCTATTCCAAAAGAAAAAATTAACTATTAATTCCAAATTTAATCCTGTAATTTTTTTTTTTTACATTTTCTAATCACAAAAAAATTATATTGGTCTTTAGCATGGTGCAGTGGTTAAGAGACCGAAACCAGATGACCTAGGTTCAAATCCTAGCTCCGTCACTTCTCACATGCTTGACTTTGGACAAATTATTCAACCTTTCTCGCCCCCAGTTTCCTTTTCTGAAAATGCAGCTGTTAATAACAGTACTTACCTTATAGGGTTGGCTTAAGGATGAAATTTGTTAACACAGGTTAACATCTTAGAACAATGTCTGACACAGGGAGTTTTCTGTCATTGTAAGCAGTCGTTAGTAGTTATAGTTAAAGCATTTATCAATCTGGTGCAGGGGTTATGTAGGTTAGGGATTAATGGACTTCTATATCAGTCCAGGTAAAACAAATTTCTATTCTCAACCAAAAAGCTTTTGCTGAACCCCAACTATGCTTTTAGTGCTGTAAGACAGAGAGATGCATAACTGATTTACCTAGAAATTAAACCAAACTTTAGGCATGCATAGATTTAATGAATAGAAAATAAAGAAGAAAACAAAGAAACAGAACAAATGGAAAAAAAGTGTCTTTGTGAGCAAAAAAAAAATTAACTAATTTTTCCTAAAGAGTGAAAGAAATGAAATAAAGATTATGTTCATAATGCTGTCATTGGTTAGTTCAGTGATATGAACAAAAACAGTACTCTGATTGGTACTAGGGAAGGTGAGCCATTTTGAAGAAAGGCAAAAAGTCAGAGAGATAGAAGAACAACATACAACAAAGAAATTTGGGGTGAGGGGAATGCCCTGTAGATGGAGAGTCTGGTTTGGATATACTTCTTTGGCTTGAGTTTAGAATTCTCTCTGACATATTTCAAAGTTTGTTCTCAGCCTTAAGCACTGTGCCTGCTAGTGAAGGACTCTCCCCATCTCCTAGGTGCTTGCCTTTTAGGGGAGGGAGCAGAAGCAGGGGCAGCTGGTGGACTTGTTAATGGGAACCATTGTACAGTGAGTAGGGTAGCAGAGAGCCAGGGATGAAGAGGAGGGCAAACAGCTTCCTTGATTACAAAGATCCCTTACTAAGAGAAGCCCTGTGAAGCCACTTCTTAAGTTTCTATTTATTCATCTCTTTGTATCATATTTGCATTCCCTGAGTCTCAATTACTTTATCTGTAAAATGGATACATTTGATCAGGAAATCTCTAAACTATTCAACATTTACGTTTCTGAAAATCCATTTTTAGAAACCTAGTGTTATCGCATGAATGGTTGGATTTTAGTCATCAAGAAAAGGTCTAATTACTTTTGGTGGTTGCATGCTGTAGGGTATACAGAAGTCAAATTATACTGTTGTACACATGACCATACGTGATGTTGTAAACCAATGTTACCTCAATAAAAAAGGTCTAATTATCTTCTACTTTTTAAAAAGTAAACAACTGTTGAATGCTGGTTCCCCAAAACGTTGACAGAACAATCTCTGGATAAGGAAAAGCTAAGTTTATTGCATACCATATTGGGATAGCATATCCCAAGACAGTCACTCACCAGCATCTCAGAGAAGTGAGGATGAAGCTGGGATCTTTACAGACATTTTGAAGTCTGGTTTAGTGTGTGAAGTGGGGCTGGGATACAGTTGGATAAGGGTCATAATATTGGTTTGGTGGATGCAGCAAGGCAAGCGCTTTGAGCCAAGGGGTTCAAAGTGTCGATTTGCCATAGTCTTCCAAATGTTTCTCTCCGGAGCTGTCACCCTAGGCTCTCGATCCAATCCTTACCTCTCCCCCTCTCAATGGATGACCTGCTTTCCTACTTTCCTCGGACCAGGCCACCAGGCATGTATATTCCTTGAATTCTTCTTTGTCCTTCAAAAAGTTCTCCTTGGGGACTTCCCTGGTGGCGCAGAGGTTGGGAGTCCGCCTGCCAATGCAGGGGACACGGGTTCGGGCCCTGGTCTGGGAGGATCCCACATGCCGCGGAGAAACTGAGCCCGTGCGCCACAACTACTGAGCCTGCGCTCTAGAGCCCGCGAGTCACAACTACTGAGCCCGCGTGCCTAGAGCCTGGGCTCCGCAACAGGAGAAGCCACCGCAATGAGAAGCCCACGCACCGCAACAAAGAGTAGCCCCCACTTGCCGCAACTAGAGAAAGTCCGTGCGCAACAACTAAGACACAACGCAGCCAAAAATAAATAATAAATAAACTTATTTAAAAAAAAAAAAAAAAGTTCTCCTTGATTTCATCCATTCTTTTCTCTTTACCCCTCTTTTAGAGAACAATACATTCTTCTCTTAAAACTATCTATAACTTAGTCTTGTTTCCTCCTCATAGCCATTCACCCATTAGTCATCTGCTCTTTCTTACATGTTAATCTTCTCATTCCTCATGATTCCTTTCTCTTGGCCTAAAAACATGATTTCAAGCCATGGTCTTCAAGCCATGGTAGGTTTCAAGCCATGGTCTTCTCCTGTTTTTTCTCTTCTGCCTGAGTCTCTATCCCTTGCTTCCTTGACAAGTCCTGACAGCCTTGATGGGGACTTGGAAAAAGAAAAGCTCTCCTTCCACCCCAAATCCCTCTGTAGTTATCATCTTCTCACTCTCCTATCCTTTCCTTCTTCGCCAGGGTTTTATAAAGTGTAGCTGAGGCTGCTTGTCTGCACTTCCTCATTCCCATTTACTTTCTATTTCACTGTAATCTAATGGCCTTAGGAAGGTTACAAGTGATTTCCTAAGTGCCACTTTCAAGGGAAAATTCAAATTCCTTATCTTTGTGGCATTTCACACTGCTGACCACTCCGTTTTCATTGAGAAACATATTTCTTTGCCTTCTGCCATCAGCCCTTCTTGATTTTTTTCTGAAACTCCAGAACTTTTCATTCTCTCTAATTGGTTCCTTTTTCTACCTCTGCTCTTTACACGTAACCATTATTTGAGGTTTGGTACTTGGTTCCTCACTGTTATCACAATATCTGTTCTCATGGGATGATTTTAACCGTTATCACTCACTCGTGGGTAATTTCCTAAATTAAAGTAAAAAAATTTCCAGCATGATCCTCTCTTTAGTTTCAGTTATGCAGTTACCTGTTAAACATTTCCACTTGGATCAAATTTATTATTTGCAAAATGAATTTATTGTATTTTTTATGAAAGCTCTTCTTTCTATCCTTGACTCTATTAATGGAACCACTATCCACTCTCCAGTGTTTCCCCAACTTCCCAGATGATAAGCATCACTGGCAACACCTGTTGACCAGATTACAAGGCCTCCCACCTAGAAATTCTGATTCAGTTGACTGCGGTGGGTAGCTTGGAAAGCATAGATAGGACGGGGCATCGTTCTTGCCCTTTCCATCTGCTTCGTTCCTACACCACCCATTTGGTCACTGGGCTCTGTCTACTGTATCTACCAAGTATCTCTTAAACCATAACTCTCCCCTCGTTCACCACTGTTACAGTTTTAGTTCTGGCCCTTGTGAATTGTTTGGTTTAATCATTGTTTTCTGCTTATTCTGCAAACCTAAACCTTCTATTCTCATTTTACTGAACATGCAGAAGTTCTTTGTTAGGCCACATTCTTCCTCATCTCTGTTTCCTCTTCCTGAAATACAATCCCCCATGCTAGCCTCCTTTTACTGTCAAACTAGTCATCCTTTGAGACCCAACTAAAGTAAGTTAGAACATGGTTGCTTGAAACATGGCAAATATACACTGATTTTGAATGACTAAATCCTTAGGTACTTCTTTATTTAGTTTCATCCGGAATGTAGCTTTTCATGCTCTTGGCAAGGGAGACATATTTCACTGCAGAAACATAAGTAAACTATAGCCCACATTTTGGCTTCAGATAGGCTTGAGTTTAATTCCTATTATTTCTATTTAATGATGCAGGATTTTGGGAAAACTCCTTCAACTTTCCAAGCCTCAAGTCCTCATCTGTAAAAATAGAGATGATAATAGTGAAAATTTAGGACTTCCCTGGTAGCACAGTGGTTAAGAGTCCGCCTGCCAATGCAGGGGACACGGGTTCAACCCCTGGTCCGGGAAGATCCCACATGCTGCGGAGCAGCTAAGCTCGGGCGCCACAGCTATGGAGCCTGCGCTCTGCAGCCCATGAGCCACAGCTACTGAGCCCACATGCCACAACTAAAGCCCGCGCGCGCCTAGAGCCTGTGCTCCGCAACAAGAGGAGCCCCCACTCGCTGCAACTAGAGAAAGCCTGCACGCAGCAACGAAGACCCAATGCAGCCGAAATTAAAAATAAATAAATGTATAAAAAAAAAATAGTGAAAATTTAATAACATAGTGGAAGCAATGTGTTGAACCCAGTTCCTGGCACAGTTGGGCTCCAGAATCTTTGTATAGGTGATAATTTATAGTCCAAATTAGAACTGTTTTTGAGAATTAAAGAAGGTGCTATTAATAATTTTCCTGGAAGACAGTTATAAACCAAGACTGTTACCTACATACAGGAGAGATCTTCGGGCCACCTTCTCATTGTAAGGAGGATGATAGCTAAAGGATTTGCCTTGAAGTTGTGTTGGCAGATGAATCCCACTCTTTTTACCTAAACCATATGTTTGAGGTGAAAGTGGGGTGGACTAAAGACCCTCTTTGCACCATCGTTTCCTGGCATATGGCAGATGCATAATATGTGTAATATTTATGGTTATTGAACCAAGAAACTGTTCTGGTCATGCCTCTTTCTATTTTCACTTCCAATCTAGTCTCGTCCACATTCTCTGTCTCACACATTAGCCTTTCCACCCCCTTAGTTTCTCTGGTTGAGCATCCAGTAATGGCCGCCTTGTAGGGCACATATGTTCTTTGAAAAATGAAAAGGAAGCCTCACCCACTCTGTCATCTGGGATGGATGACTTAATTTTTACATGCAAATAACTCTATGAAGTATTAAGTACTAAGAGCTATGCTCTTGGTTATATCTCAAAGTGGCACTCTGGTGAACTAAAAGGTTATCCCATCATCTAGGATATGTCATTAGCATGGTGAAAAATCTAATTTGGCTTTGGCCTCTTTTGTTTTTGCATCTGAGCTTTCACTGCTTCAGCTTCATGGAAGTCCAGTCCAGAGCACACATGCCAAGCAAGGAAAAACTCCAGAAGAAAAGCACCAGGGCAGGCAGGTTTCTGGCTTCTCATCCACCTTGAGGAGGAAGACACGGATGCAATGGCTCTTCTTTTCTAGTATTACCTGCAGCTCTAGAAATTCAAGAGGCGTCCTGACACTTCCCAAGAGGATGGTTGATATCTGGAGAGTGACTTAGGCTCTGGGAAACCCTCTTATGAATTGCTCTATTGGCTTTAATTTGGAATGACCTTATTTTCAATTCAAATATTTCAATGATTTGTCATGTTGTCAGTCACTGCAAGTGACCAGGGCTGGCTGCAAAGCAGGTATTTAAAATAAATATTTGTTAAATAATCCAGCAAGCTTTAGCCATTCTTTTCCTTATAGACATATGCACATTTAATCTATTTTTAATTTTCAGCTTCTCTTCATGTCTATTCACACATGAAAAATTCATTAAATTTATAATTTTTCCAGTCACCATACTGGATGATAGAGGATCTCAGATTGATCGAGTGCTGTCACAGCCCTCAAGGAGCAAATGTTTCTGGTGGGAAGGGCAGAGAAATGAACAGAAGAATTGTGAAATCAGAAAAGTCAATGAGGGGAACATGCATCAGTTGTTATGGAAGCATGAAGGAGATTGAGCTAAACAACCAACTTGGGCAGACAGCAGTGGTAGAGATGTTAGGGAATTGCTGGAAAAGGAACTCTGAGCTAAAGCTTATAGAATGAACAGGAATTCGGAGGTAAGTAGTTGAAAATGGGAATGGCATTTCAGGCAAAAGGACAACATAAGAAAATCTGTAAGACAAGAACAATTTTGTGTTCAAGGGCAAAGAGAAGCAGCTGAGTGTTGCTAGAGCATCTTGTTTCAGGTGGGGAATGGGAAAGGGTGAAGCTGGAGGAGCAGGGCAGACTCAGATCATACAAAGAAATCATGACTTTGTTCTCTCTTTGTTGAGGAGTTATTGAAGAATTTTGAGTAGATTTGCAAAAATGGAATACTGTATCTGAGAGGAGGAGGATGGATTTGAGGATGGTTTAGATATAGAGGTGAGGGGGAGAGATAATGAAGCTGGTCCTTGGGTATACAACCTTGATGATTGGGTAACTGGTGTAAGAATGAGACAGCACAGTAGTTCAAAACATTGCCTCTGGAGCCACGTGACCTGAGTTCAAATCTCAGCTTTTCCACTGCTAACTGTGTGGCCTTGAGGAGGTGACCTAATCTGTCTATGACTCAGTTTCTTCACCTGTAAAGTGGGGTTGGTATTAATAATATTTACTTCTTAAGATTCTTGTAAGGATTAAATGAATAAATAGGTGTAATGTACTTAAAATTATGGTGGCACACAGCAAGTACTATAGAAGTAATTACCACTTTCATCGTGGGAAAGGGACAGTTTTAAAGGGCAAGAGGCTGAGTTTAGCCTCAGACATTTCGGTATTGAGAATCCATGCAAAGACATCCAGTATTTAGTTTGATATGTTCATCTGAATTTCCAGAGAAAGGGCTTGGCTGGAGGTAAAGATATTTTAAAATTTCAGCATATAAATGTCTTAATAAAAACATGAGGGTCGAGTCAGCAGAAGGAAGGGAATAATAAAGATTAGAACAGAGATAAATGAAATAGAGAATAGGAAAATAATAGAAAAAATTAACAAAACCAAGAAAAGTTTCTCAGAAGGATCGACAAAACTGAGAAACTCTTGGCTAGACTGAGAAAAAAAGAGAGAAGGCTCAACTAGCTAAAATTAAGAATGAAAGAGGAGACATTACAACTGATGTCACAGAATAAAAAAGATTATAAGAGACTACTAAGAACAATTATATGCCAACAAATTGGATAATCCAGAATAAATCAATAAATTTGTAGAAACATGCAATTTACCAAGACTGAATCATGAAGAAATAAAAAATCTGAACAGACCTGTAAGTAGTGAGGAGATTGAAGCAATTAAAAAAAAATCTTCCAACAAATAAAAGCCAAGGACCAGATGGCTTCACTGGGGAATTCTACCAAATATTTAAAGAAGAATTAACAGCAATCCTTCTCAAACTCTTCCAAAGAATCAAAGAAGAGGGAACACTCCCAAACTCATTCCATGCGGCCAGCATTAACCTGATAACAAAACCAGATGAAGACAAAACAAGAAAACTACAAACCAATATCCCTGATGAATACTCATGTAAAAATCTTAAACAAAATTCTAGCAAACCAAATTGAACAGTACATTAAAAGGGTCATATATCATAACCAAGTGGGATTTATACCTGAGATGCAAGGATGATTCAACATGAAAATCAGTCAATGTAATACACTACATTAACAAAATAAAGGAAGGACAAAAACCGTATGATCATCTCAATCAATGCAGAAGCATTTGACAAAATTCAATACACTTTCATGATAAAAATAGCCAACAAATTAGGCATAGAAGGAAACTACCTCAATATAATAAAAGCCATATATAAAAAACCCACAGCAAGCATCATACTGAATGCAGAAAGATTGAAAGCTTTTCCTCTAAGGTCAGGAACAAGGCAAGGATGCCCACTTGCACCACAACTATTCAACATAGTACTGAAAGTTCTAGCCAGAGCAATTAGGCAGAAAAAAAAAAAAGTACGAGGCATATAAATTGGAAAAGAAGAAGTAAAACTACCTCTGTTCACAGATGACATTATTTTATATGTAGAAAACCCTAAAGAGTCCACCAAAAAGCTGTTAAAAAAGCAAGCCTAAAGTACAGTCAACAAAATAATAAATGAATTAATAAAGTTACAGGATAAAAAACAATACTCAAAATAAATTGTGTTTCTATACACTAAAAATAGCCAATCTGAAAAGGAAACAATCCAATTTACTATAGCACCAAAAAGGGTAAAATACTTAAGAATAAACTTAAACAATCAGATGAAAGACTCATACACTGAAAACTATAAAATATTACTAGCTAAAAGAAATAAAAGAAGATATAAAAAAATGGAAAGACATCCTGTGTTTGTGGATTGAAAGACTTAATACTGTTGAAATTTTCATACTACCCAAAATGATCTACTGATTCAATGAAATCCCTAACAAAATTGTGACAGCATATATTGCATAAATAGAAAAAAACGTCCTAGAAATGCAAATCAAAACCACAATGAGGTATAACCCTGCACCTGTCAAAATGGCTATCATAAAAAAAAAAAAATTTCACAAATAGCAAATATTGGAGAGGATGTGAAGAAACCCTCATACACTGTTGATGGGAATGTAAATTGGTGCAGCCACTATGTTTTTTTTTTTTTTACTTTAAATTACCCTTTTTATTAAATCAGCCATTCAGCAAAGTCAGAGCTAAGTTCTTTTATTTTTTGCTTTTATTAATTTTTTAATACATCTTTATTAGAGTATAACTGCTATACATTGTGTGTTAGTTTCTGCTGTACAACAAAGTGAATCAGCTATATGTATACATATATCCCCATATCTCCTCTCTCTTGAGCCTCCCTCCCACCCTCCCTATCCCATCCCTCTAGGTTGTTCCAGAGCACTGAGCTTATCTCCCTGTGCTATGCAACAGCTTCCCACTAGCTATCTTTTTTACATTTGGTAGTGTATATATGTCAATGCTACTCTCTCACTACATCCCAGCCTCCCCTTCCCCCGCTTTGTCCTCAAGTCCATTCTCTACATCTATGTCTGTATTCCTGCCCAGTACCATTTTTCTAGATTCCATATATATATGTGTTAGCATACAGTATTTGTTTTTCTCTTTCTGACTTTCTTCACTCTGTATGACAGTCTCTAGGTCCATCCACCTCACTACAAATAACTCAATTTCATTCCTTTTTATGGCTGAGTAATATTCCATTGTATATATGTGCCACATCTTTATCCATTCATCTGTTGATGGACATTTAGGTTGCTTCCATGTCCTGGGGTGCAGCCACTATGAAAAACAGTACGGAGCTTCCTTAAAAAAGTGAAAATAGGACTACCATATGATTCAGCAATTCTACTCCTGGGTATATAACCAGAAAAAACAAAAACACGAATTTGAAAAGATAACATGCACCCTAAGGTTCCAAGCAGCACTATTTCTGATAGTCAAGACATGGAAGCAACCCAAGTACCCATCAACAGATGAATGGATGAAGAAGATGTGGTACATATATACAGTGGAATATTAAACAGCCATAAAAATGAATGAAATACTATTTGTTGCAGCAACGTGGATGGACCTAGAGAATATTATGCTTACCAAAATAATTCAGACAAATACTATATGATATAACTTATATGTGGAATCTAAAATATAATACAAATGAATGTATACACAAAACCAAAACATGGGATTAACATATACACAGTACTATATATAAAATAGATAACCAACAAGGACTTACTGTATAGCAGAGGGAAATATACACAATATTTTGTAATAACCTATAAGGGAAAAGAATCTGAAAAATATATATATATGTATATAACTGAATCACTTTGCTGTACACGTGAAACTAACACAATATTGTAAATCAACTATACTTCTATATATATTAAAAAAATCATTTCCCAAGTTAAAAAAAAAACAAAAGTGAAACAGACTCACAGATATAGAAAACAAACTTGTGGTTACTAAACGGGAGAGGAAGTTGGGGGGAAGGAACAAATTAGGGGTATGGGATTAATAGATACAAACTACTATACACAAAACAAATAAGCAAAAAGGATTTACTATATAGCACAGGGAATTTTACCCCTGTCTTGTAATAACCGATAATGGAATATAATCTGCAAAAATACTGAATCACTATGCTGTACACCTGAAACAAACACAATATGTAAATCAACCATACTTCAATTAAAAAAGAAAGAAAAAAACATCCTAAAATTCACATGGAATCTTAAAGGGCTCTGAATAGTCAAAACACTCTTGACACAGAAGAACGAAGTTGGAGGCCTCACACTCTGATTTCAAAACATACTACAAAACAACAGTAATTAAGACAGTATAGTATTGGCATAATGATAGATGTATAGGCCAATGGAAGAGAATAGAGAGCTCAGAAATAAATGCTAGCATATGTGGCCAAATGTTTTTGACAAGGATGTTAAGACTATGCAATAAGGAAGGCACAATCTCTTCAACAAATGGTGCTGGGAAAACTGGATATCCACATGCAAAAGGATGAAGTTGGACCCTTGCTTTACACTGTTTACAAACTTTAACTCAAAATGGATTAAAGACCAAAATATAAGTCCTAAAACTATTAAACTCCTAGAAGAAAGCATCAGGTAAAAGTTCCATGACGTTGGATTTGGCAATGATTTCTTGCATATGACACCAAAAGCAGAGGCAGCAAAATAACAAAGAGACAAATGGGACTACCCCAAACAAAAACTTCTGCATGTCAAAGGAAACAATTAACAGAATGAAAAGGCAACCTATGGAACGGGAGAAAATACTGGCAAATCACATAACCTATAAGGAGTTCATTTGTATCATACTTCTTAGCTTCCACATGTAAGTGATATCATACGATATTTGTCTTTCTCCATCTGGCTTACTTCACTCAGTATGATAATCTCTAGGTCTATCCATGTTGCTGAAAATGGCATTTTTAAATTCTCTTTTATGACTGAGTAATATTCCATCGTATATATGTACCACGCATTCTTTATCCATTCATCTGTTGATGGACATTCAGGTTGCTTCCATGTCTTGGCTACACAATAGCCAAGAGGTTGAAGCAACCTAAATGTCCGTTGGCAGATGAATGGATAAATAAAATGTGGTATATACAGACAACAGAATATGGTGGGCCTTAAAAGAGAAGGAAATCCTGTCACATCCTCCAACATGGATGAACCTCAAGGACATTGTGCTAAGCACAATAAGCCAGTCACAAAAGGACAAATACTGTAGGAGTCTACACTCACATGAAGCATCCAACGTAATCAAAGTCATAGAAACAGGAAGTAGAAAGGTGGTTACCAAGGGCTGGGAGGAGGGGAAATCAGTGTGTAGTGTGTTTAGAGATTCAGTGTTACAGGATGAAAAAGCTCTAAAAATCGGTTGCACAACAATATAAAGATACTTAACGCTATGGAACTGCACACTTACAAATGGTTACGATTGTAAATTCAATATTAGTGTATTTTTTTCTTTTTAACCACAATAAGAAAGTTAAAAAAGAGAGAAAATCGGATAGGAGTGTGGATAGAATTCCTCAGGAAATATATGGAGAGTGAGAGTAAACCAAGGATGGTTCAGAGATTCCTCCAAGATTCCTTAGTATCCTTTGGGAATACATTGGGAATGGGTGGACACCATACACAATCATTAAGAAAGACTGCTTCTTATCCCTGGCTATACATGTTCCTTTCTTCCTAGAAGATTTGGGGGTCTCAACGGGAGGTTATTTCCAACTCTGGATTTTATTCCCGTAATGATTTCAGTAAGAGAAATTAGTAGATAAAGGAAATGCAATGTTATATAATAAGTGGTGTAGGTAGAGCTCAGGAAGCAAGACTGACAGCCCAGCCAAGAAATGAGAAAGCCAGGTCTGGAAAGTGAAGATGCAAGAACTCAGGAAGGATCAAATGCTGGGAATGGAGTTACTTTGCAAAGTTAGGAGAGTCTCAAGTGCATCTGAAATCAGTGGGGAAACTAAGGTTAGCAACATAATACCGTGGTGACTAGGTTTTCTAAACCAAGGTCGGGACACAGGTCTGAGTCGGGGCAAAATGTTCAAAGCCACAACTGTGCTAGAAAATCCAGGACACTTGGCAGGCATTCCCCTGGCCCTCCTTGGAAGATACAGGACCTTGAACAAAGGAAAAGCCATTGGTAAGGCATTACAGGCAAGTTGTGAGCAGGGTGACCTGAAAAAGAGGTGAGAGGCAGGAGAGGGTAGCACTGAAGTTGGGTTTAATCATAAACAAGTGAATTGACTTGGGACTGTATCCACCCCTTTTTCCCACAACCCGTACCTCCAGTGGCCCAGCGGACGATGTGGGATCCTTGTATCTTCACGGATGAATTTGAGCAACAGGACCGGAGGAGAGAACACCAACTTCTATAAACAGGGACCTGCTCTGTGGGCTATCCATTTAGCTTTGTTACAGGCACTAAATTCATCAGCAAAATGTTAGTTAGACCTTCAACTCAAACGTTATAGCTAGAAACAAATGATGGGAGGTAACCCAGGCCCTAAATAATAGAGACCAGATTTTAAGTAATACCAGTGACTCTGTATTTATATCTATGTTTCTGAGGAGGTAAGTAATCCACATACTTCCTGCAGCTGAGCACTTGATCTTACAACATTTGGTATATAAGTAGTGTCACTCTATATGGCAGCTTTAAAGTAAAAGGAACTTTTCTCCCTCTCACATAGTTCTATTATTGGCCAAAGAACCCCATCTCTCTCTCTCTCTCTCTCTCTCTCTCTCTCTCTCTCTCAGTTACATGCTCATGCACGGACTCACAAACTCAGTCACTTAAAAGTTAAACTTAACGTCCTTTTTAGTGGGAAAGTCAATGGATCTAAGTGCTTGAAGCTGGTAAAGGTGAAGAAAACCTTGGTTCAGATCACTCAGGGCTCCCATAAGCTGTATCTTTCCAAAGACGTTTTATCTTGAGTCGACCTTCCCCAAAGAAATGCCATTTTCCTTCTCATCAACATCTCTGAAAAAAACAATAATAACTGATGCATCTCTCCCAGCTCTTGAACAAGCATTTAATTGAGAGCTTCTTTTTGATAAGTGTTCAGATGCGAGCCTGTCACCTGGGCCATTCAGGCCTCCATGTATTCGTAGCACAACTCTGCAAATAAACAAAGCTTTGAGTTCCTGGAGAAAAATGCAGCTTACACAGCACTTAGGAGTGCTCAAAGAGCCTCTGTTCCCTCTCCATACTAATGTGGTTTCACAAGAAGACCAAGATTATTTTATTGCCCCAGGATGCCAGGAAATTTTCATTTGGCTCCCTCAGATCTTTGGGATAAAAGTGGGACAGTAAGGAAAAGAATTCCCTTTGCTGTCTTAGATTTCTGTTCTCCAGGAAAATATGTTATGTTTTCTAAGATCAGATACTCTGTCGTTTATTTTTAGCATTGGTAACTGTATTATTTTACATCCCCAGTCCCCATTTTTTTCAAAGGAATATCTCCCCCTCTGCTTCTTCCTGTTTTGGATCTTTTCATGGGATTCCACTTTTGGCTAAAATACAGGTATAGTGCCTTTCACACATCATAGGCTTATTGACTGATGTAGAAATGAAGGACACAGGTCCATCGTAAGTAGAAATTATAATCAGTTAAAAACTAATGAAGTAATTAACCTTTCTAGTATACCCTAAAATAGTTCATAGTAGAAGTTTTTGAGGTGTGGACTGTCAGAATAAGTTTGAGACTATCTGCTTGAGAGTTTATGAGAAAGTGCTTCCCTGACTTTATAACATGGTACGCCCCCTGCCTCTGTCACCTTTGGTAGGCTTAAGTTTTCTTCATAGCACTCAACACCTAGCATCGTATTTGTTTATTTATTGTCTGTCTCTGTCCACTAGAATGAAATCTCCTTAAATGAAAGGATTTTACCTCTGCTGCACTTCTGGTGCATAAAAATTGATGAATGAATGAATGACCCCACAGTAGGGAGGAGTAGCCTATTTGTATATATATTTTTTTTTTTTTTTTTATGCGTTACGCGGGCCTCTCACTGTTGTGGCCTCTCCCGTTGCGGAGGACAGGCTCCGGACGCGCAGGCTCAGCGGCCATGGCTCACGGGCCCAGCCGCTCCGCGGCATGTGGGATCTTCCCAGACCGGGGCACGAACCCGTGTCCCCTGCAACGGCAGGCGGACTCCCAACCACTGCGCCACCAGGGAAGCCCCTATTTGTATATTTAAAGAAAACTGAATGCTGACTTGAAATCAGCTTCAAAGCTATTATTCAATTTCTTAAGTTCTCACCTTAAATAATTCTGGCTCTGCTTTGCATTAAAATCTTCCACAAATTCCACAAGCAATGAGAGCAAATCTGTATACTCACTTTTATGACTGAAGTGAAAGTATCCTCCCTCTCCCTCTCTCTCCCTCCCTCTCTTCCTCCTTCCCTCCCTCTCCCCCTCTGTCTCCTGAGTAGGGAGCTCTAGTGTTTGTTCCTCACTCAAAGGACTTGGTTCTCTGTACTTTGTATATCCTAGTCTTGTTTCCCTGGGTTTTCCTGAAATTCTGCAGAAGTATCTGGTCTTGCAAAGTATATCAGCATTTGAAAAAAAGAGAATCCAAATCTGTCTACCACTTGTGAAATTAAAAATTTTATGAACGTTTGCAAAATGAGAAATAAAAACACAATGACATTGCCACGTTGAATTCACTGGGGAAGCAAATGGGGGTACAAATAATGAGTCATAATAAAATTAACATGTACATATTTTTCACACACATTTCTCTCCTGAGTTATCAGGTATTCTCTCTCCTCTCCAACTCTGTTCTCCATATACCCAAATGAAAAATTTACTTGCGCACTGAATAAACATGTTCTATAGGGGATATGTATAGTAAATCTTATTAGAAAGGAAATTTCTGCTAAACTGATTTCCTCCCCGATTGCTCTCAAAGATTTTTTCGTATGCTTTTGACCGTAAATTTAATATATTGTCACTTTGAAAACTTCTTCTAAAATATTTGAATTTTATTGGTTCTCCATCAAGTGCTGGGCAGCTCCATATACCCCGAGAAAACCATAATACACTGTTTAATTTGATGCTCACGATTAACTCGTGAAGTGGATGCCACTTACCAAACGAGAGATTGTAAAGTTCAGAGAGGTTAAGTTACACACTCAAAGTCACACAGAAGGCAAGACAGGGAACAAAGATTCGAACCTAGGTCTTCTTGGCTTTAAATCCCATGCTCCTCCTCCTGTCTATTAAACCTATCATCTGACTGTCTACATAGTCACATATTTATTTCTTGTCCTTTTGAGGGTGAGGGAACACTCACACAACCAGAAAACGTCGATTAGTTAAAACAGCACTGTTCTAACAGAGAAGGTATTCCTTAGGGCCTGGTTTTCTTACCTGCACAATGGACAAAGGGAGTTTTAAGACTTCTTTCAGTTCTGAAATTTTATGGTAATAAAATGATCTTAATTGGAACCAATAAGAATAAAATATAATTTAAATATATAAGTGATTCAGTGCTGGAAGCTATATTCCAAGCTTTTCCATTATTCAAAAAGAAGGAATATACGAAAACATTACATTTTAAAATGTGTTCATATCAAGTATAGCTGTAAAGTTAAATATGGATTGAAATAAAAAGCTTCATATTTATTAGTTAATATTTTACATATATATATATATATATATATATATGTATCTTTTAAAACTGTTACTTGAAAGGCACAAAGTAATTCCCAGGCCAGGCTTTAGAAAAGGCAGCAAACACTGTGGCTTCAGTGAAGGGGCCTGTGGTTCCTGATAGAGCATGTGACCAGGGCATCCCCAGACACCAGCTCCACCCTGGTCTCTGGGGCGGTCCCCAAGGCCACCTCCTGGTTGCCATTTTGTTCTCCAAGGTTTGACCAACAACCGCCCCTCCCCACCAACTCCTGACACGTTAAAACTGGTGAGAAGGGCACTGTGCCAGAGTAAAACGGCCAGTCCCAAAGCCTTCCTGATCATTAATTTATGGTAAAATGCAGGTTTCATACCAGAGTCTCATTTTCATTTTGAGGCTAATGTTCCCTGATCTGAGGTTCTCCTTTTCCCTTTGAATAGTCTTGATTATTTTTAAATGCCCTTTGTCCTGTTCTATAAATCACACCGGTGCTTTCTTTTAATCATGTTTATACACATTAGAATGTTTTCCACTAAATGTAGACATATTTGTTACAGCTTTCTTAAAGTACTAACACTCTCTTAAAGCGCTGGTAAGCCAAAGTACAAATATCTAATGGCATTATATTAAACCAAGGTTAAAAAATGTTGAAACACATTTTGAGTGTATTTTCTTTGAGAATGTTACTATTTTTGTCTAGTGGAACTCTCATTTTTGAGGGGAGTAGTGGAAAAAAAATCTCAGTAGAATTTTACCATAAACATAGCTTTATGGAGACAATGTGTAGTACAAGGAATGAGAAAAACAGGAGAACCGTTTCATTGGCAAGATACATAACTGAGTATCTGGATTTGCCAAGACAACACAGACATCGTGAAATCTGACAATCAGAATTGCTAGGATTTCAAGGCACTACTCAAATGTTGTTTAAAGATGGTCCTCACTTTCAAAGAGTGTCTACCCAAGTTGTATCTTTCATCCAGAAATTCTACTATCTAAACATTTTGGAGACTTTGAAATGGAAATTGTCTCCATAAAGCAATATTTTTTTAGGGGGGAGGCCAAACTCTCATGGAAAAATGTTCCTTAAAATCTTTATCAAAGCGAATAAAACTTCAAATCCAAATTCCCCATGCATTTGATGTTAAAGCCGGTTCATGCTTTGCCTGTATATTTTAATGAAATGATCTTAAGTCAGGATGCAGCGTTTATCTCGTCATTTGAAGAATTAATTCCAGAAGGAAAGTCAGAGAGGCTCATTGAACAGGGGAATGAAGTATATCTGAAACAAATAATCCCATCTACTGAATATAGCTTGTATTTTCTTATGTGGTTGGTAAAGGAAACTAAATATGAAAAATACAATAGTCGGCAGGTTAAGTATTTTAGTAATAACTTCACTTAAAAATGACAATAAATGGAGAAGTCATTTACAAAATGTCCCATGTGTGGGCATGTGCATGTGTACACATACACAAACACACACACACACACACACACACACACACACACACACACACACACACACCCTGTCCAACCCTGCCAGATTTACCTATGGTCGGGAGAGTAAGATTTTCATCAGGTTATGGAATTAAGCCTAACCTGACTTTCTCATGTGAAGCATTTGTTCTGACATATGGTTTTTTTTTCTTCCTTCAACCTTGTTGGATTTTTTTATTCCATTTTTATAGGACAGTTTTGACTCTGCACTAAACCATGCCACTAACACGTTACTTAATCTAACTGGCACATTGTAAAATTTTACACATGCGCTCATCCAGATAATTACACAATTAATTTTCACTTAGTTCATCTGAAACAGGATAATGAAATTTCCACTGGTGTACTGTTACGTCCAGGGGCCAAGGGTCAGTTTCCTGTTTGGATAAGGGTGAGTTTAAAGAGGATTTCTGACAGTCTCCTTACTTCAACTCCTTCTAAAAACATTGCAATGGAATTTCAATTTACAGCTCTGTTCAATGAAAGGAGCAGATGTTGAGAGTGAACCACCGCCATGCAAGAGCCTCCTTCCACACAGGTGCGTGAGGGAAGCCATCAGCTCTTCGCTTTAGAGACGTGTCTCTTCTACCTTCCATTCTGGACTGAAAAAGTGGCTGACAGGCACTTGGAATTCATTTTCCCCTCAAGATTTACACAACTGCTGAGCTGTGACAGTAAAGCAAAGATCTCGGTTCCCACTGCCTTGCATTCTACAGAAAAACAGTAGAATCTCAATGACTAAATTGTCCTTGAATTTAGAGGAACTTGAAATCATACCCTTGTGAAAATTTCTCACAGAGCAAAAGTGGCCCAGGATCTAGATTTTCCTGGTGGTAAAAGTGAAGAAATTTTACTTCGAAAGGAAGTATAAATCTTAATCTTTCCTTGACAGATTGCATGTTTTGCTATAGTTTTCAGGTTTAAGAGTCTCATCTTAACACTAGGTGGGTATTTTATAAGCAGCAGTGAAAGATGCCCAACAAGGGTATGATGGATATCTTGACTAATCCATTTTCTTTCTTCAAAATATGCTTTTCATTGAAGAATCAGACACATTGCTAAAAGTCTACATGTGGTTGAAAGAAGAACTGGGTTCTAACACAAGTCAGCTTTATGTTAAATCATTATGCATGTAAAATGGTTATTGTATGGTGGTGATAAGAGTCCTGACCAGAGCTATATCTGTTCATTAATATAACCTCTGTGAGTTCCCTGTTTTGATGTTAATTCCTGTCTAGATTAACATCAGGGGTGGAGAATTGCTTTTATAGCTGAATCCAAATGCCTGAACCTTGCCATGGGAAGGAATAGGCTGAGATGTTTATTTATATTGATGATAAAGAAAATTACTAAAAGGAACTATAGAAAGTATGGGACATTACTATTAATAGCCAAGGATGCTTCTTCTAACTGCATTGGAAGACTCATATGATAAAACTCAAGAAAAAGAGGTTTCCGATTATAGTAGCATATTAATTCCAGATTTCCCAAAGAAATAATTCCACCTTCTAAAATAAGTGAATCTTACATACATCTCAAACAATTGAGGAGAAATGATCTGGTACTTATTGGGACAGTTTGCAAAAATGCATCCAGGTAGAGTACATTTTCTCTCTCATTTCCAAGGTAGTAAGCTAAGCTAGACTCTGCTTTTTCTCCAGCACTCCAGGCATGCTTCTGCCTTAGAGTCTTTGTACCAGCTATTTTGTCTGCTTGGAATCCTCATACTCCAGATAGCTACAAGAACTCTCTTCTTCCAAGTATTTACCCAAATCTACCTTTTCAGTGAAGTCTACCCTGACCATCCTATCTTGAAATTGCAACTCACATGGTCCTACCCCCTCTCTTGGTCCTAACTCTTCCAGATCTCCCTTTGTCCTGGTCTACTTTTCTCATACCGCATCACATTCGAACACACTGTAAAATTCACATATTTATTACACATCTATTGTTTATTGTCTTCTAATGGAATGTAAGCTCTAGGTTGGCAGGGATCTTAGTTTTGTTCATTGTCATATCCCAAGCACCTAGAATGGTGCTTGGTGGGTACTCAGTGGGTATGTGTTGGATAGCTGGACAAAAGAATAAGCTCTGTGAGATCAGGTGCTATTTCCCTTTTACTCCTTGCTGCAATCACAGAAACTAACATTGTCCTTAAGAGATATGAGACGCTTACCCTTTATTATGGAATAAATGAATGAAAAACCAGGTGTAGTCATTTTGCTTTTATATGCTAGAGATGCAGAGCATTCTGGGAAGGCTCACCACGCTAAGACCAGTGGGTGATAACATCAAAAGCATAGCAGGTAGTAGGAAACAAAGTTTCAATTTGCAGGTAACTAAATCTCTGGGGTAATAGAACATACAGGCCTGTTCTGCTCTTGACTTATTCTCTATCTTGAGCCAGTCACTCAATCTGCTTTGAGTTCACAGTGTTTCACCTCTTATTCTTGCAAGTATTCAGAAGGGTCAGTTGTAACTTTAATACATTTTTATGCTATGGCAGATACTATAGATCAGAAGACTGTTTATTTTGCTTCTAGGTAAGACTTGGGGGGGTGATTTAACATATATTATTAAAATACATAACATACTTCCATACTTTTAAGAAAGGCATCATAAAACCTTGGTTGTGTTTAGTGCACACAAGAACAGAATGAAGACATTTCTGAAAATAGTGAGGTCGCAAACCTGTCTTCCTTTCTTGAAAGAAAAAAAAAAAGCTTTTGCCTTGAGTGATCCTGAAGCATCCATTAGAGTTCCATGATACTTGGGCTGTTCATGAACATGTGACCACTTGGGCTTGAGCAATGGTCATTGAAAAACCAGTTATTAAGGGATGGACGGACTCTGGTGACTTTCCATTTGAGGACAAAGAAGGAGCTCTTATGATATATATTTTTTCTAGGTATATAGAACACAAACATGCTACAGGTCACATTTTAAAATAAAATAAAGAACATGTGGTTTCTTGTAAGTTCTCTAATTTGTCATGTTGTTTTCACTGAACTCTAGTTGTACAACAACGATTGGAAGTAAAATGAAAGAGAAAATTGGTGGCTTTAATGCCTGTGTTCCACCATCATCCCAGGCTTAAATGATTTTCATTTTATAGCAATGCTACCTCTCTAGAGAAGTTCAGGCCAAACTTGAGGTTAGTCAGCTCCACAATGAGGAAGTACAGAGGCCAATAAATGCCATTCCTCCACTAGACTCTGACTTTTAGCACTTCTGTTATAACTACTAGCACTTCTCTCACTCCACCACTTACGTCTTATGAAAGACAGACATCCACTGAGTTCATTTCTTCTTCCATTGACAAGTAATCCCAACCATATTCACCTTCATGTATTGTCTAGATTCCAAACTTATAACCAATCTCCCTGGTAAGATCTGTCCAGAAAATGTTTAGCTGTTTGACACCCACACTTTTCTCAATCAGTGTCCTGAGCACCAATTTTCCCTTTCTCTATTTTCTAAATTTGTTGAATTTTCTGAGATCCCACGTTCAATCTCCATTGGCATTCTGTACTGTTAGTCAAGGTCCTCAGGGAATCTAGACAAGGGGGAAAAACATCACTTATAAATGAGTGGTGTTTTAGGGTCTCTGTTCTTTATATATTATTGAAAACTGGGTGATGGATTTGCAATCCCCATGGCCTTTATCTGTCACTTCTTAATATAATCACTGCATTGCTTCCGTATGTTCGGTTGTTGCCCTTCCTCCATTTCATTTTGGCCCTTCTCCATGTGCTGTGACTGAGTATCTAGTGATTGTCCAATGGAATGATGGGCACCTCACTGAAAATTGTCACATTGTACACCAGGTTCCTTACTGTTGAGACTGTACCACCTCTACTAATAAAAATCACTTTACTGGATAGAAACATGATATCTCCAATCTCTCTCTCTCTTGTCTTCAAGACACCGAAAAATCAATGTAGTCAATTTGCTCATTTCAATCAGTAGTTTGTGGGTTTTTTTGTTTGTTTTTATTTTGCGGTACGTGGGCTTCCCACCGTTGCGGCCTCTCCCGTTGCGGAGCACAGGCTCCGGAAGCACAGGCCCAGCAGCCACGGCTCACGGGCCCAGCCGCTCCGCGGCACGTGGGATCCTCCCGGACCGGGGCACGAACCCGCGTCCCCTGCATCGGCAGGCGGACTCTCAACCACTGCGCCACCAGGGAAGGGAAGGGAAGGGAAGGGAAGGGAAGCCCCTGGGAAGCCCCCTCAATCAGTAGTTTTTAAAATCACCTAGTGTCTGAGAATGAGGGCAGGCATGAAGCTCTCAAAACCTTTTCCTCCTTGTAGTAGGTTCAACATTGTCCCCTCCAAATTCATGTCTACCTGGAACTTCAGCATATGACCTTATTTGGAAATAGGGTTATTACAGATGTAATTAGTTAAGAATCAAGATGATATCGTACTGAATTAGGGTGGCCCTCAAGTCCAATGAGTATCCTTCTAAGAGATGAAAAAGGACCCACAGAGACACAGAGAAAAAGGTGATGTAAAGATGGGGCAGAGATTGGAGTGATGTGTCTATAAGCCGAGGGACACCAAGGATTGCCTGCAACCACCAGACTAGGAGGGAGGCATGGCTTCTAGAAGGAACGAAATTCTAGAAAGAAATGATGCCTTGATTTCAGCCTTCTGGACTCCAGAACTGCGAACTGCTGGCTTACAACATCATATTATTTTGTAAATTACTAAGTCCTCTTTAAATGTCATTAATCATTATTATAATCCCGATTATACCAGCCTACCTTTAGAAGCTATTTGAATAAATTGATTGACATGCCTTTGAGGTACGATTTTAAGATGATTATCCTTTTCTTCAGAAATAAACCAATTCCTTTATTTTATTAAAAAGAATTCTTTATTTCATTTAGAAATAAATTTTGTTGTCATAAGACACCAGTTGGCAGTAATCTGTTAAGGCAAACACAGATGATCTGTTAATCCTCTACATCCTTTCCTCCCTCCCTGATGGTTGGTATCGGATCAACCAACTCTGTCCCTCTTCTTTCATTTCCATTCTGCTCAGAGTGCTTCTGGAATATTATCCCTATAGCTGAAACCACATTTTAAAGGATGGGCAAACTGGAAGAGTCTGAATATGTGAGAAAGCTAAGGGAGAAATACAAGATGCCTGTATGTTTTTGAAAAACGTTTGCAGTGTGAAAGCAGAAGCTGCATTCTTACATGTTTTACTTAGGTAACAGGTATTAAAACAATTTGCAAACTGTAAAATGACACGTAAACGTTAGTACATTATTATTTTTTTTTTTTTTTTTTTTTTTTTTTTTTTTTTTTTTTTGCAGTACGCGGGCTTCTCACTGTTGTGGCCTCTCCCATTGCGGAGCACAGGCTCCGGACGCGCAGGCTCAGCAGCCATGGCTCACGGGCCCAGCCGCTCCGCGGCATATGGGATCTTCCCAGACCGGGGCACGAACCCGCGTCCCCTGCATCGGCAGGCGGACTCTCAACCACTGCGCCACCAGGGAAGCCCAGTACATTATTATTGATCCAGAATTCTGTGTTAGAGATGGAAAAGGCTAGATATTAAAAAAATATATTATAAGAAGTTTGTTGTACAAGATTTTTTATCAGTGAAGCGAGTTTTCCCAGGAAATCATGAAATATTCTTGCTGGAGACACTTAAATCAATATGATATGGCCATTGGCCAGATAATCTATAAATGTCTCAGATATTAACGAGCTGAGTAATCTTGGGCAGGTGATCTACATTCTCTGAATCTGTGTCCTCATATGGAAAATAAAATATAAATATTGGTCATTTGGCATGGTTGCAGTGATGATATAAAGCACTTTCTGAGCTAGAAAGCAAAATACAAACAAAAGGTATTACAGTTACTTTTTACTCTAAATTTAAATGATTCTGCATGACCTCCCTTTCCCAGTTTCTCGGGATCTAATACCACTGCCTGATACCTTTACTGCTAAGAACAGAGTGGAGATTCTAGGAATCCCTGTGGGGTCTTTACTGATGCCTCAGTAATGCCTGCTGTCCTGACCAGAACAGCTTCATTTAGGGTTCTTCAGTTGACCATTCTGTATGCCTGATCCTGGAGACACCATGATTGGTATTTTTGTCAGTCTCTGGGCTTGGCTACTATGAACTAGCCTTTTTCTTTTTTCATAATTGGCTTTTGTATTCCTCACATTTTAAAAATGATAAGCTAATTCAACATTATTCTTCTTATCACTTTACCATTGTTCAATATGCCGTCTAGGTTTGTAAAGGCTGTTGTTTTGACACTTTCTGTGAAGCATCCTCATTTCTTTATGTTTTAGGTATTATTCATTTGGCCTGGCCTTAATAAATGCACACTTGAAGATCCTCTATGATTTGTTTCTATAGTCCTCCAAATTAGTGGGGCTTTTCCTTTTATCTTTTTCAGATCTTGTGACTAATGCCTAAACAAAATTTCTACAACCAGATGAAAATACTTTCTTCATAATACATTATAAGAATTGGAGGAGATAAAATAGGTTCACTTTGCATTTATGTTTGTCTACACATTTTCAAACTAGGAAGTGCCCAGACTACCTTTCATCATTAACATTTAACTAATTCTATCAATTCAACTTTTCGAATAGAAATTCTTAATGAGAGACTCTATAACACCTAATAATTAACCTCTGAGGGACCAGTATGCCTACTCTTCAAAAATAGAAACTCTGTAATGCTCCTTTCTATCATTCTCCTGCAAAAAGGAGGTCTTTCACATTTCAAATATTGGCTTTTCCTGCTTCTACACATGGCAGATTAATTTGGCTTTCATAATGAGGTGGAATGTTTCAAATCTAAATTAACACCTTTGGCTTTACTTTGTGAGAAGACCTGTTCATTACTCTCTAGTAACTTAATGACTGTGTTGTTCTATGAACCAAAATAGTGTAATGTAATCTGACATTTATGACTTTCACATAATATCAACTGCTAAAGTTTGAAAAAAGGTTTCTATTCAGAAAAAAACTCAAACTAATAAGCATGCATCCAATATTAAAATCGGGTCAGAGATCCTTTTCACTTTCATTACGTATAATTTATGCCACTTGAATGTAGTTTAATAAGGTGGTAAAAATGCCAGTTGTGGTATCTCATAATACTTTTTATAAACTGGTTTTACAATCTCTCCTTTGTTCCAAAGTTCAAAGTGACAATTGAAATGCACAGGTTGCTTAGGAGTTCTTGAAGTTTCTCCTGGAAAAATTGGTGAATATATAAATTATATATATGTGTATCTAAATATATATGAATGATACATAGCATTTATGAATATTTCTGTAGAATATACTTATAGATAAGTCTTAAATGCTATTTATTTAAGGTATGTTTTAAAAATGTAAACCTGTTTTCCAAAGTCTTCACAATTTACTAAGACATTCCTTTCTTCCAGGTGCACTTAAGTTGATACTTTTCAGTTAAAAGGAAAAAAACAGAATTTAAGAAAAAGCTAGCTTTATATTATTGCTCAGGCCCTAACCTTTTGTTAAGATGAAACAAAAACTTCCCAACACTTATTCCTCACTTGGTCAACGTCAAACAATACCCTGAGGTGCTCTTACAATGGTGGCATTGTCAGCTTTCCATGACTTCATTCACTCACTGACCATTGCCTTACTTCCTGGCTGAGGTAAATAGGGCTTTGCGAGTACTTCCCCTAAGTCATTTCAGAGGAGATAAATTAAATAATGATTGCAATGTAATATTGTGATAGTGTTAAAATATTTCCTTCAGGTTTCAACTTTGAGCACAAGTTTCCATAATATATAATTTTTCATTTGCTAGCTCAAACTTTGGGTTTTATTAAATTCTACAGCTGCACTCAGTATTTATGCATTTGGTGACCAACCCTGATATATTATAATAATATGGAGTTAAGACTTTATATAAGAATACCAAAATGTTTCAAAAATCACTATTGACTTAAACATGGATATTCAACACAATTTGCTTAAACACCAACTGAACAAAAGCATGAGACACATTTTAGTTTTTGAGTCAACGTTAAAACTGGTATTCACACAGCTTGCTCCATCCATCTGAAGTCTTTCATAGATTTATTTCTGTTTTGAGGTGAGAGAATTATTCTAGAAGACCTCTATAAGAGGTTCCTATTCACTGTTCAACCATGCTAGGTATTTCAGTGAAGTTGATACTCGATGAATATGGAGATACTCCTTAGAAATGTTTGTCTCAGTCTGCTAAAAACAACAACCAAGCAATACAGAATTTGTATTGCTTTTGTCAGAGAAAAAAACACAAGGGCTGCAGTCAGGGCTGAGTTTAGTTCAGTTATTGTATTTACTAGCTGTGTGACCTTTGATATGCCACTTAAGCTCTTTGAGCCTCCCTATCTGTGAAATGGAACAAATTGCAGCATTCTGTAAGATTAGAATCAAAACAAGATGTATATTAAATGAACACTAGAATGTATATCACAAGAATAATACATTCTCAACATCATCGTGTTCATTACTGTTAGAGGGAAGTGCACATGACATACTAAGCAGTGGATGTGGTTTGCTCCTGTTTTCTTCAGGATTCAGTTAAGACCCTGTCTTCTCAAGTCATATACTCTTGCTTATTGAATATATCAATGCTAACATCCAGGAAGGGCTCACCCTCACATAGCTGGGGCCCAGGAGCAAAGGTGACTAGGGAAAATCAGCAAGAAATTGCCAGAATTTGGAACCGATAGGGCAGAAGAGTTGGCTTTGGGAAGAAGGACAGCAACCAGGGAATACTGGTTTCAGGGAAGGATCAAGGCTGTGAATTGCACATCACGACCAGCTAGACTTAGGGCAAGAACCAATGTTTCCATTGGTCCAATTATGCTAAATACAGTCTTTTCTTCCACTCCCAGTCATATGCCCCGGAGTCTGGATTTAAGACACAGTCCTGATTTCACAGCAGCACTGGTCTTGAACTTGAAGGGGTGGAACACACTCTCCCCAAGTTCATATAAATTTTTGTTTGGGAATACCTTCTTGGTTTATAGTAGTCAGCTACTTTCTTGGTGGGGAATACAGAGAGAAACCTAGTAAATTTTCATGGGAAAATACACCTTGAGTTTTTAGATGAAGCCAGGACCAATAGTTATGTCAAATATGGGATGCGTGTTAAATGCAAACCATTTGTTCTTGCAAATCCTGTCATTGAAATGGAAGTTTCACTTTATCCTTCAGAAATAATTTTGCATCATTTAGGACATGGCTTTCTTCTTTCTTTGTAAAATAATCTCCATACTTGAAGTCATCATGGTTATCCATGTTTTATTGTTCATTTTCATGCTCCCTCTCCCTCACTCCAAGGGTTATAGACACTAGAGAGAAGGCAATCTGGGTTTGAACCCCAATCGATGCCACTCTACCTCGAGTCTTGCTCCTCACAGCTTCAGGATGTGTAATCCACCATTACCACCACCACACTGTGTTGCCAGGCAACATCCTCAGAATGGCCTTCAAAGTTTACTCTTGGAGGCAGAAGGACCTCTGTCAAGACCCAAGCTCAGTAACAGTATTAAAGGTCCTCTGCTGTATTATTACGTAACTTTCTGAAAAATTGAAGCATACTCAACACTCAGAGAGGCAAAGTTATTAGGTGTGTATGATGAGGGCTAAGTGGGCGAAGTTATTGTGCATATTGAAGAGGCAGGATTGTAGTAAAGCCTAATCTGTGGCCCAGACAGTGTCCTTAGAAGTTTGCTTTGCATTGCAAGAACTCAACAGGAAGGAAACAACCCTGTTTGTGTAGTGACCAGTGAAATAACCTCTTACTGCTTTTAATTAGATCTTGGTACCTATTGCAACTTCCTCATAGGGTAGGAGACTCTGAAGACTTAGTGTTTTGATGTGAAAACTGTCTGAAATCCTTATCAGTAATTCCTAGCCCCATGTTGTTCCTTCAGTGATTCTGAGTTTCTTGTTGTAAAGATGTGTTAAGATCTTAAACAGAGCATCAAATACTGATATCCTGGGCATCCTCCAGTTTCAAGTGTCAGAATGCTAAAGACAAAAATTTGAGGAAGAATCACAAAATTCATTCCAGAAATCAGAAACTTGACAGAAGTAGGTTCTTCCCTGTGCACCATCCAGATCTTTCTCTGTCTGGCTGTGTTTGAGAGTCTCTTTGCGTACCTACTTCACAACTGAGGAGTGGGAATAGAAATAGTAATATTCAGGGGAAACATTATCATGAATTTCATTCATTTATGGTTTGGAGGGTAGTATACCACAATGTAAACTGCTCTGAATTTAGAATCAGGGACATGTGGGTCAAATCTGAGCTTTGACTCTTGCTAGGTGGTACCTACACATGACAACAGAGGAACAGCCCATTAATTACTATGGGATGATGTACATAAGCCAGCCAGTAGAGCAGTTGGTTCAGAGTAGGTTTTTCAACTAACCACTGTTATCTATAGGAGCTGAAATGTTACATGTTTCTTGTATGGTTCAGGGAAGAGTCTTGCCCTACCAATCACCCTAGCTTCCTCCCCACACAAGTTAATTTTTCTAGTCACCAAATACCTTTAAATAGTTACTACCTAGATCTTTCAAAACCCATTCTAAGAATTCTCAGATGGCTTTGAAATTCCAAGTGCTGATAGAGTCTCTCACACCCAAACATTTTTCTTCAGTTATTAGAGATTCGGCTAAGTCTTATGATATTCTGGGGAAAAAAAGAGAAAAAATTGTTAAAACCTAATCATGGAAAAATGACATAGATAACTAATCTAATCTGTTTTTCTTCCCTACAGGAAATATTGACACAATGTCAATTCTTCCTTACATGAGATAACTCTCTGTCTTTAAAAGTTTTCCAATTGTTTGAAGTCAAACTGAAAGTAGGCAGAAAAAATGACATTATCTGAAATATCTGAGCTTGAATTTGAAAAGCAATCTTGAAATACATGTTTATACAATGATTTAGAATAGCACAAAATTTTCCAGTTGACTGTCCCTCAAAGATAACAGAACATGTGTTTATGTTTGTTGGTGCTATGAATTACTCTTAGCAAATTTCTATTTGATTCAAAATGCTTATAAAATACAGTGGTCCACCATAGCAAGGTTTCATGCCTTTAATAAGTGGATGAGCACTGAGACAACTTCAGTGACGATCTCATGATTGCTGAGCATCTCTTGTTAAGTCATTGAGTCATAATGGACAATTTATTTTTAGGTAGAAATTGGTCTCATAGTCTTTTTTATTCAAGTTTTGAAATATTCTTGCTTAGTGGAAGAGAAATTAACTGAGGTTCTATATGCTTAAGGACGAATAGTAACATGATAGACTATCTACAAAGATGGCCTCCAATCTCCTCCTATCCATGTCCAGGCAGGCCATGCCTCCTTTCTTCTGGGCTGGTCTTGAACAAAAGAATGCAGCAAACGTGACTTTGTGCTACTTCTGTGTTTAGATCTTAGGAGGCCTGGTGGCTTTTACTTTTATTGCTTGGAAGCCTACCAACTTGTATGAAGTTTTGGTTTCTTAGTGAATAATGAGAAACCATGTGGAGAGGGAGAGAGGCCATGTAGAAGAGAGATGAAGCACCCCAATTGATAACCAGCACCAAAGTCCCAAACATGTTAGTAGGCATACTGTCTGTTCCAGCCTAAATAAAGTCCCAAGTACCTGCAGCAGCAGCACGGAGCAGAAGAACCACCAGCTGAGCCTAGCCAGCCTACAGAGAGGGATATATATATATATATATATATATATATATATATATATATATATATATATTTATTTTTCTTTTTTTTAGCCACTAAGTTTTAGTGTGATTTGTTTTACATAAGAAGTACAGAGGATGTAACTCACTATCAAAATCAGAGAATGGAAGGTAGCAGTTCTTGAAATTGGAACTTGGTACATTGAAGCCTGTATTGTGGTAATTCTAGCAATATCAGGCATCAATAATTCAGGCTCATTTTCCAGAGGAAGAATCATTTGATTGAGCTATGTTGGTCTCCTTCTCAACATGACTTGCGGTCTTATTTGCATCCCCAACTTTTGCGGCAGCAATTCCTCCTGACTCTGCCATTTCCAGCCTGGGGCTCCTCCAACAGCAGGTTTGGGTTTCCTCAGTAAAGTTTCAAAAACGAAGACACAGCAAACATATACCACTACTGTACATCCCAACACTAGTATGCAAATAATTAGGCTGAAGAGACGATGCCCTCTGGCACATGTTTTGAAAGAGTGTGGCAAAGATTTTGAGTCACTCTGCAAAGTAGGTTCTCACAGTGAACCATGTTACACACTCTGGCAGGCACAGAATGTTTTATACCTTAGAAAAAAATGTAGGACGTGGTGTCTAATCAGGTGAGAGGTAGTGGGAGTCTGAACTGGGTTCATGATACTGGGGACAAAAAGGAATGATAATGACCCAGGGTTTAACAACTCTGAATACATGGGAGGTGACAGATTTAAAGAGATGAGCAAGAAGGGAATCTAACATCTAGATATAAAATGAATGGGCTAAAACACATTGCCTTCTTTTTAGAGGGGAGGCAAGCAGGCCTTCAGCAAACTATCTTTTATTGGCATAAAAACTGCTTTGAGTCGATCCCACACTAAACTCCTATGGTCTACAAGCACAGACATTCTCATAAATGCTTAAAAGTAAAGATACTCTTTAAGTGTTTTCATTGGACTACTGGTCATAAATAGAAATCCAGATAAGAAGAGATATAGATTTGGAATGTAGGTTGACTGAATGAAACCAAAACAAACAAACCAAAAAAATCCAACAGGGTGTTAATGAAGGCCCATCAGGATGGGCGCTTGTGCTGCAAATTACTCAGGGACTCAAAGAGCCCAGCAAACCTGATCATTGCCCAGTGTCTTATTATTTCCAGCAACATCTTTTGTTGAAAAGTTCTGGTATGAATAAAATGTTTTGTTTGAAAAGCAGTAGGTTCTCTAGCAGTTTTCCAGGGCTTCCAGCCCCCTATCAGGGTGCTTAAAGAATTTCTTTATTTTCCACTCTTGGATTTGTCTAGAGTTAGATACTCTGCTCAGCTCAGTCAGGGGAAATGTTCATACTCATTGGTTTTTAGGCATATTTCCCGGGTGAATCTCATATTTTCCATTTTCTTCTCACTGCTGGAGTATTCAAACATTCTATGCCATGTAAAAAACAACTGAAACCCCAATCTTCCATGGTCCCCATAACCACTCCAGCTGTCTGTCTGTCTCTCTTTTCTCACAGTCAAACTTCTCCACATCCTTATACAGGCACATCTTGTTTTATTGTGCTTCACTTTATCCTGCTTCACAGATATCGATACTGTGCTTTTTACATGTTTGTTGAACGTTTGTGGCAACCCTGCATCGAGCACGTTTACCGATGCCATTTCTGCAATAGTATTTGCTTACTTCATGTCTCTTACATTTTGGTAATTCTCACAATATTTCAAACTTTTTCATTACTATTATATTTGTTATGGTGATCCATGATCTCTAATGTTACTATTGTAATTGTTTTGGGGCACCACAAACAGTGACCCTATGACAATGAACTTAATTGATAAAGGTTGTGTGCGTTCTGACTGCTCCACTGACTGGCCCTCTCCCCCATTTCTCTCCCTCTCCTCAGGCGTCCCTGTTCCCTGAGACACAAAAATTTGAAATTAGGCCAATTAATATAACCCTACAATGGCCTCCAAATGTTCAAGTGAAAGGAAGAGTCATAAGTCTCTCACTTTAAATCAAAAGATTGAAATGATTAAGCTTAGTGAGGAAGGCATGTCAAAAGACATAATAGGCTGAAAGCTAGGCTGCTTGCACCAAACAGTTAGCCAAGAATGCAATGCAAAAGTTCTTGAAGGAAATTTAAAAAGCTGCTCCAGTGAATACATGAATGATAAGAAAGCAAAACAGCCTTATTGCTGATATGGAGAAAGTTTAATGGTTTGGATAGAAGATCAAACCAGTCTTAACATTCCTTTAAGTCAAAGCCTGATCCAGAGCCAAGCCCTAAAGCTCCTCAATTCTATGAAGGCTGAGAGTGGTGAGGAAGCTGAAGAAGAAAAGTTTGAATCTAGCAGAGGTTGGTTCATGAGGTTTAATGAAAGAAGCCATCTCCATAACATAAAAGTGCAAGATGAAGCAGCAAGTGCTGATGCAGAAGCTGCAGCAAGTTATCCAGAAGCTCTAGGTAAGATAATTAATGCTTAGTGTGACTACACTAAGCAACAGAATTTTCAATGCAGGCAAAGTAACCTTATACTGGAAGAAGATGCCATCTAGGACTTTCATAGCTGGAGAGGAGAAGTCAATGCCTGGCTTCAAAGCTGCAAAGGACAGGCTGACTCTTGTTAAGGGCTAATGCAACTGGTGACTTTAAGTTGAAGCCAATGCTCACTTATCATTCCAAAAATGCTAGGGCCCTTAGAATTATGCTAAATCTACCCTGCCTGTGCTCTATAAATGGAAAAAGAAAGCTGTGAGAGCACATCGGTTTACAACATGTGGTTTTTTAAAAAAATTATTTGTGTATTTATTTATTTGGCTGTGTTGTGTCTTCATTGCTGCGTGCGGGCTTTTCTCTAGTTGTGGAGAGCGGCGGCTACTCTTCATTGTGGTGTGCGGGCTTCTCGTTGCGGTAGTTTCTCTTGTTGCGGAGCACGGCGTGCAGGCTTCAGTAGTTGTAGCATGAGGGCTCAGTAGTTGTGGCACATGGGCTCTAGAGTGCAGGCTCAGTAGTTGTGGTGCATGGGCTTAGTTGCTCCATGGCATGTGGGATCTTCCCGGACCAGGGCTCGAACCCATGTCCCCTGCATTGGCAGGCGGATTCTTAACCACTGCACCACCAGGGAAGTCCCTACAACATGTTTTACTGAATAGTTTAAGTTACTGAATAGTTTAAGTCCACTGTTGACATCTACTGCTCAGGAAAAGAAAAGATTTCTTTCAAAATATTACTGCTCATTGACAATGCTCCTGGTCACCCAGGAGCTCTGTACAATGAGATTAATGTTGTTTTTCATGCCTGCTAACACAACATCCATTTTGCAGCCCATGGAACAAGGGGTAGTCTCAACTTTCATCTTATTATTTAAGAAATACATTTTGTGAGACAATAGTTGCCAATAGATAGTGATTTCTCTGATGAATCTGGGCAAAGTAAATTAAAAATATTCTGGAAAGGATTCACCATTCTAGATGCCATTAAGAACATTCGTGATTCATGGGAAGAAGTCAAAATATCAACATTAATAAGAGTTTGGGAGAAGTTGATTCCAAACCCTATAGATTTCAGTCAAGGAAGGAATTACAGATGTGTTAGAAATCACAAGAGAACTAGAATTAGAAGTGGAGCCTGAAGATGTGACAAATGCTGCAATCTCATGATAAAACTTAAATGGATGAGAAGCTGCTTCTTATAGATGGAAAAAAAAAGGTAGTTTTTTGAGATGGAATTTATTCCTGGTGAAGTTGCTATGAAGACGGTTGAAATGACAAGAAAGTATTTAGAATATAACATAAACTTAGTTGATAAAGCAGTGGCAGGGCTTTAGAGGATTGACCCCAGGTGTTTTTTTGTTTGTTTTTTTTTCCGGTACGTGGGCCTCTCACTGTTGTGACCTCTCCCATCGCGGAGCACAGGCTCCAGACGCGCAGGATCAGCGGCCATGGCTCACGGGCCCAGCCGCTCTGCAGCATGTGGGATCCTCCCGGACCGGGGCACGAACCCGTGTCCCCTGAATCGGCAGGTGTACTCTCAACCACTGCGCCACCAGGGAAGCCCGTGACTCCAGTTTTGAAAGAAATTCTCTGGTGGGTAAAGTGCTATCAAACATCATTGCAGGCTACAGAGAAATCATTCATGAAAGGAAGAGTCAATTGATGTGGCAAACTTCATTGTTGTCTTATTTGAAAAAATTGTGACAGCCATCCCAAACTTCAGCAGCCACCACCCTGATCAGTCAGTAGCCATCAACATCGAGGCAAGACCATCGAAAGACTATGACTCGCTAAAGGCTCAGATGATGGTTAGCATTTTTAACAATAAAGTATTTTTAATTAAGGCATGTATATATTTTTAAGTTAATGCTATTTCATGCTTAATAGGCTATAGTCTAGATAAACATAACTTTTATATGCCCTAGGAAACCAAAAAATTCATGTGACTCACCTTATTGCAATATTCTCTTTATTGTGCTGGTCTGGAACAGAACACCCAATATCTCCAAGGTGTGCCTGTACCATATTTGTTTCCCAGTCAACTCCACGCTTATTTCCATTCCCATCATTTCACTGATGTTGCTTTTGCTAAGATTTCTAGTAACACCTGTGTGGGTAAATCCAATGGACAATTTCAGTCCTCATCTTTCTTGACTACTTCTCAGTTTTTGGCATGGTTGACCTGTTTCTTGGAAAACTTTTTAATTTGGCTGTTGTTATGGACTAAATGTGTTTCCCACCAAATTCATATGTTGAAGCCCAACCCCCAGTGTGGCGTATTTGGAGATACACTTTTGGGAGGTAATTAGGGTTAGATGAGATCATGAGGGTGGGACCCTTATGATGGGATTAATGCCCTTATAAGAAGAGACACTAGAGAGCTTTGTGTCTAGTGTCTGAGCGTGAGCCATAAGCACGTACAGAGAAGAGGTCATGTGAGCGTACAGTGAGATAGTGGCTACTACACGGCCTTAGAAAGAAATCTACCTTGCCAGTACCTTGATCTTGGCCTCCTCAGCCTCCAGAACTGTGAGAAAATTAATGTCTGTTGTTTAAGCCACCCAGTCTGTAGTATTTTGTTATGGCAGCCCGAGTTAACCAAATTACAATAGCTGTCCTGACAACACACAGTCCTTCCTTTCTGGCTCTATTTGCTCAGGCCATTTTGGGATACCTCAGGTTATATACTCATTTTAAATATTGGACAGCTTTAAGGTTCTATGCTTGAATTTTTTTTCACCCTTTTCTCTCTTTTTAGAAGATTTCCTCCTCTATCCTGGTTATATATACCACCTACATAAACTCATGTATGTTGTGTACACACAACTCCACACAGGCCACTGAGGTCATGCAAAGTAGTGGTCTTGTTTATATGGAGATAACTCTCAAATTTTTATAGCAAATTGACTTCCTCCTTTGAGATTCTTATTTCCACTTGTGCCTCGATATGTCTGACTTTTGTTTTTCCACAGGCATCTCAAATTAAATATATAGAGAACTCATGCAGTTGCTCATGCTGGAAATCCATGGTTATCTTTGACATCCTCCTCTCCTATGTCTAAACAATCCCCTAAGTCAATACTTCACCCTCACCCCTATGCAAATCTCTGTGGCGTAACGCAATAAAAATTAATTTATTGCTTATGTAGCTGTCCACTATGAATTGGATGGCTCTCAGAACAGTAGCTTAGGGTCCAAAGCTCCCTCCATGCTGTAGACCTGCCATGTTCAGCATTTGCTCTCCAAGGTAACCATGGAAGGGGTACAAAAATAGAGGTTTAGCTGTGGGAGATTTCTTATAGGACATGTCTGGAAGTGTTGTGCATAGCAATGTGTACTTCTCTGGCCAGAACTCAGTCACATATCCCCACCTAACGTCAAAGAAGGTTGGAAAATGTAATTTAGTCACGTGTCCAAGAAAAGGAGAAGAAACACAGATATTGGTGATCATGAGCTTTCTCTTCCACGACAGGTCTTATCCATTCTGTCTTCAAAATGGATTTTCCATGCATTTCTCTTTCTCCCTTGCTAACAGTTTAACCTAAACCACTAACCTCTCCCATCTGAAATACTGCAGTAGCCTCCTATTTCCACTGTTGCTCACCGAAGTCCATTCTCCCCCCAGCAGAACAAGTAACCTTCCTATAAACGAATATAAACTTGAACCCCTTGCCCCCATTTAAACTCTTCAGAGCTTGCCCATGCTTAAGAAAGACCAGAACCTTTGTGGGTGAGGGGGTGGTCCAAGAGGTCCTGCGTGATCTGTCCATGAATCACCTCATCCACCTTGCCTCTCTCTCCTTTGCTCACTACTGTTTAGCCATGTCAAGGCTGCTGTTACACAGGGTCATTGGGTAAGCTCTTCCCTCCTCCGGAATGCTTTTTCCACTTTTCTTAGTCATGGCCTTACTTAGCCTCTTATTCATCTTTCAAGCCTCGGTTCAAATGTCACTCCCTTAAGGTTGTCTTCCCTAACTACTGCTCATCCTTACCCCTCAACAAAAGGCTGGGCTTCCTCTTATTTCTTTTTTATAACATGCATTGCTATCGTACATTAAATACCATTCATCTTAATCTATTTGCCTCAGTGGAAGGTAATCTCCATACGGACAGGAAATAGGTCTCTCTCCAATATGTTATCAGCATGTAGCACAGTGCCTGGTACCTAACAGCAGTGGTGTGATGGCGCCTACTCTTACTGGCTCATGAAGAACAATTGTTAAATTCCTAGGAATCTTGCAAGCTGATTATTAAACAGCCATTATTAAAATTTAAGTAAATTTTATTCAAAACAAAGATAATAAATACTGAAAGTCATTTTCTAATTATTATACTTTATTATCTGAGGTCTTGAGGTTATGTCTACTGTATCTGTAGGTGGGATATACTGCATAATGGGGTGCTGTTGTGTTATCGCAACTCTGTGTTCAATGACTTCACACTGACAGCTTTAAATTGACTGTTGTAGGAGTATTTATAATACAGAAAGGAGTAAATGTTACAGACCAGGGCTCTCTTCTACCTCCCCATCGCCAGTTGTTACACCTTTACTAGCACACCAACACAAAACTACATCGAATGAATAAAAGATCGAACGTGTAGTACTCTTGTGCTTTCCTCCATTATTATTGCAGGCCTGTGGATTATCTCCTGGCCTAATACAACCTTACCAATTACCCAAGTAATTCAAGTCAGATATCTCATGTATTCAGAGATTTTTAGGCAGAATTGTCATTTTGGCCTAAATCACACAGTTTCCTTGGTTTTCCACTTATTGTGTGTAGATACCAGCGTCTGTTCTAGTATTTTAAAGGTCATTATGGCAGCTTTTTCCAAGCATCCTGCCCTGTAACAGCTTTTCCCAGTTATGTCTGCCAGTCTAACAGAAGTCAATGAAATTGATCAGGAAACATGTATAATACAGTTGCTTACTGTCACATGGGATCTACAAGAGCTTGTGAGTTAGGCAAGCAGTTTTGGGTAGATCAATGCACTCTCTGACATCCTCATTGATTCAACATAGTTTTGAACATCACAGGAGACTGGAGGTGGTGGAGTCAGAGCTATCAGCATGGCAGAACCTTTTAGCTTCTCTGGTCTCCTTTGAATCCAATACCATGTTGTATACGTAATAGCAAAGTATTTCTCTTGTGGCTTTTGCCATTGTCAGCCTTAAGATAGTACTATGTGTTGCCTTGTTTTCACCACTAGATAGTAATCTCATCAAGTGAAGGAACCAAGTATTTTATACCTCCATCCCCTCAGAAATCTCTGATATTGCTTAGTACATACTAGGTACCCAACTGATATTTACTTAAATAGAGACAACTATCTACCTTATCCCCTAGCTTCAAAGTACTTTCACTGAATCTGGAAAACTGTAAAAGTTTGTACTTTTCTTGACTATTGGATTGATTATTAATAAAGAACATTTAAGAACTATAAACAGGAGTAAACACTGAGCAAATGAAAAATTTGAAATCTTATATTGAAAATGGCTAAAATACATGGAACTTTAAAAACATTTGTATAAATAATTTTGTCTCAACATTAATTTTGGGTTGGAATCTGACCGTAGCTCCATGGCTATTTTCTCTTTGCCATGAAAGTAAAATAATGTCCACTATTTGCCACCAAGTTTTTACTGACTGTGGTTGCTGCCTTAGTGTGGTTCACAGCTGAAATATAGAAAATGAAATGAATCACTAACAATGTAGGGATGTAGAAAACCTGTACCCGGCATTTGGTCAAAACAAAGATGCTTCTCTTTCAGGATTCCCTCACATTTTCAGGATTCAAAATAACAACAAGAACAACAAAAAATAATGTGCAGACTGACATTTCCACTGTTAAAGTTTGCAAAATTTTGAAAACTTAGTTCACTTTCATAGGATCTTCATAAACCTTCTATAATATGCTTTTTGTGATTCAGAGTGTGAGCAATGCCCTGTCTGGTCCATTTTTCTGACAGAAGCTCTGCAGTATGTTAGCTAGGAGGAAGGCAGAGAGTGGGCTTCTAAGGTACTGCACTGTTTTTTATCCGCCCCAGTATCTGCTTGGGCCCGGCTGCCTGGGCTAAGCCTGGTCCTGCCATGTTTCGTCATCAGCTCTGATCCTTTATCCAAGTCAGTGTGCTATGGCCAATGGCAGGTTGCGGGATGTCATTTCCAGGGGAGACTCTGACCACCCTTGGGGTGAGCCTGGGGTAAGGCTGGACGCCGTTCACGCGTGCAGCTTGGTTGCGTTCTGCCTGCTCCTTCCAGGACCTGCTGCCTCTTGTAGCTCTTGGTCGGGGTGCTGCCCTCGGTCTTGGGGGGAATGTAAGTCCATCCTTGCCAGTGTCAGTGGCTGACAACGAGCTAGGCAGGTTTAATGAGATGAAAATTAACCTAGATTCTGACCTGAAAGGACGAAAGGCAAAAAATAACAACAGAGAAGTTCTGAACTTGGGTGTGATCTAGGTGAAGTTTCAGACTTTTACCCTGTAGAGGAGTAGCTTGACATAAAGACACTTAAGCCCACATTTATAAAGGAAAGGGGTTACTTTTTTTTATATGACAGTTAATGACCAAGTAGTATGTGAATAGCTGTTTAGGGATATGTAAAATCTAGGTTATATGTAAGAATGCAGTACAGAGAATAGACTCTGAAAATAGTTATGTCATGAAATAATGTTTTGGTTACCTTTTTATAATTTTTGCTTTTTAAAAACTAAAATTAAGGATAATTAATTAAAATCTTAAATAATGCATAAGTACTATTATAATAAAATAGTTCAAGATTTACAGGAGTAGGAAAAGAAGTTGATCCTCTAGCTAGGTAGGGAAACTTTTTGCTCTTCTGTAACTTGGAAACATGCTGGTAAATAGACATCTATCTCATGATGCATATTTGGCACAGATATATGAAATGAGTCATTTTTTGGGTACTTATGGAACAGGGATTTGATTATACCCCAGCGTTTACATGGTAAACCTACTATCATTCTTACTGCGATAGTTTCCTATCTTGATAATGCATAGCAGTTTTTCAGTTCCCAGAGTTCTTTTTCTTGGCACCTGTTGGCATGAAGGAGCCTTAGTATTGTGGATGTACTCTCAGGCGACCGATGCAAAAGGCAATGACAATGTCCTTAAGTCATAGAAATGAGCTGTCCTTAGAGGGAGTAACCTCTTGCTCTCTTTCTCTCCCCGCTTTCCTCACTGTTTCCCACGGATGGGAAGGAACTCTACACTCTACACGACGAGTGAGAAGGGAACAGAGTATTCATAGATTAATGGCCTATTGTGTTCCGGACTATATGCATAATTAACAGTCCATATAACATTTCATTTGATCCACAGTGCAATTCTTCACAATAGGGTATGATTTTCTCTACTTTGCAGATGAGGGAATTGAGGCTCAGAAAGGCTAAAGAATGGTTGGAGATCACACAGATGGATGTGAACATGTCTGTCTGTCTGCAAAGTCCATACTCTTTCTTCTACATACACATCATGCTGAAGCCTCTTTCCCATTAGAGACCAAAAAGATATCCACCCACCTCCAGAACAATAGTGCTGGCCTTGGTAAGGGCTACATATAGTAACAATTTTCTGTTGAAAGAAACCCACCAGCAGCCCCGGGGAAAATGGAAATTGGTGGAGAGCTGTGTCTCGGTGGTAGTGTTCACGGTCTTGCTGTTGGCACACGCAAGAGTAATGTGCTGTCTTCTCTTCAAGTGGCATCAAGTGACAAATCCGCAGTGTGGGAGGGAGTTCGGGGGGATGAGGGCATTCACTGCAGAGAATGACAGCTGTGTAGTTACCTCGCATGGACTTCACCACTTCTGACTACAGCCAGGGGTTCTTTCCTTGTTCGCTCTGTTTATCCTGAGATCAGCAGTCCTGCTGGTGAGTAACCTCCTCTTCTACCCATAGTCAAACTCCTATCTACTTCTAGTCTGTCGTGCCAACTGAGACCCGAGTCCCTGAGCCAGGAGGCATGAATGCGATGTTATCTTTTGGACTCTTGGGGAAAGTAGGAGTGGTGAAAAGAAGACGTGTAACCACGGATTCCAGTAGCTTCCATCTCTAAGAAATGGGGAGTGTTTTATACCCTTTTAGGTGGTGGCCATTCAGATCCGGTCATGAGAGGAGACAGAAGAGAGGCTCAGGAAAAAATAAAGTTTATTTTATTCACAGATCCTAGAGACAGGAGGCACACAGAGCCATGCAGATAAACCCCAGTGTGGTCAGGAGGCAGAAGACGGGCCTTCGGAGAGAGCTTAGGCTGTGACCTTTATTGAGATTTCCTCAAGGAAGGCAAGGCAGGGCTGGGTGAACAGTTCAGGATTGGTTAGTTTGAAGAATTTCAGCGGGCCCTGGGCTATAGGGGTGGTCTCTGGTTGCCTGGTACCCGGCCCTGGGATGATTAAGGCGGAGGAATATTGCCTCCAAGGCTCCTAATGGTGTCCTAGGAAGCCAGCCTGGAGCAGCCATATTTCACGTGTGACTGAATTGTGTAAACTTGGGCAAGTTCGTCATCTACTTGGGCCTCAGTTTCCTCATTCGTCAATAAAGCTTGAGCCAGCTGATAAAATCCTTTTCAGGTATAATTTACCATAATTCTTACATATAAATGAAGTTTATGTTAGTGAAATTTCTGGGTTTCCTCAAAGGAAGGAGGGTCTGGGAGTACAGATTTTGACTTAACCTATAAGTGCAAATATTTTTCCATGTTTGCTTCTCTACTCAAAAGATCCTTGAGGTTTACAGAGAGTTAACACCAAATCAGAGAGGTAAGCTGTAAATTGTTTAATTGGCCAAAATCAACTGTAGGTCAGTTGTTTCAAGACTTGCTCAATGTTAGTGTTTGAAAAACATCAACATCTCCATTATGTTGTTGGTTTTGATGGAAAAAAGTACATGCACCCTCTTCTAAAGAGAAGAGGCTTAGGAGGTAAGGAAACTCTCAGCGAGCCATCACACAGAGGGTGTTGTAATAAAAAGAGTAAAACAAGGCCTTTGAAAGGGAAGTGTTGATTGCAAAGCATGTATAGAGGAATTTAAAAAATAAAGCAGGCCCTATGTGGCTAAATGATTAGCAATGCTATTTGAGAGCTAGAAACGTAAAGACTGGCACGCAGAACTTTATTCATGTTAATCTATTCATCAGTCAGCCGTATTTAGAAGTCATCTCAAATATATTTTGGATGGGCTGTGAGAAATTTACGCAGAAAAAGTGCTACTGTGACTTTACCAATAAATTGTGTATTTCACCATGTGCTAATGATTTTTTTTTTTCCAAAAGAGAATATGCTATGACCTCAGTAAACTTTTATATGTCAAAATAATGAAACAGAACCTTATTTTCTGGTGCCAACTTTCTATAAAATCACTCTTAAAAAATATGAATCTCATGGCAGCATGTAGAATTTTACACACAGCCTCAGAAGACTTGGAATAGATTCAAGATTCAAATGCCAAAATTTGTATCTGTACCTTTGACTTTTTTTTTTTTTTAAAGGTATGTAGCATATGCTTACACTGTATCACATAACGCAATCACATCTTAGATAACATCAGTAGGTTGATGTTGGTCCTTCATTACATTTTCCACAGTGGACATTTTTATAGACCTGTCATGTGGAGGACAGCAAATAAGTAGATGTTACCTTTTGTTCAGCCAAGGTCGCTGTAGCCCTAAAAATAACAAAAGTAAATAGTGTTGTATTTTTTTAAAAATCTAAATGTCAACCTTTAGACTGGTTAATTTGTCTTCAGTATAGTGTCCTAGTTAAGAGCTAAGAGCTAAGGCTGCTTCATTTCAAGACCCAGCTCTGTCTATTACTAGCTACATGACCTTGAACGCATTATTTAAATTTCCTGTGCCTAGGCTTTTTCATGACTACAACAGGAGTCATAATAACACCTATATCATAGGATCTTATGAGTTATTATTTGTGAAGTGTCTTGGACAGTGCTTGGCACAAAGCAAATGTTGTAAGTTCTTGTTCTTTCTTATCATCCTTAGATAAATGTGGAAAGCTGGAGAGATAAAGAAAACCTATGTTCTGTAGGGTAAAAAATATCAAAGAACAAGCTGGCAGAAAAGGAGAATAATACAATTACATTGGATATACAAATCATTGAATTGTTTGCAAATAATTTAAAATCTTTATGGTCAGGAATTCTCTAAACAATATTTTTAGGTCAAGAATATTCTATTATAAGGCAAGAGGAGAGTGAACATTAGTGGGAATGGTGGAGTAAGGACCTCCAAAGGGCTGCTCCATCATAAAAGCAAGGCATATCTTGCCAAAAATCATCAAAAACAAATTTTTCAGAACTCTGGAAATTAATCAAAGATTTTCAATAATCTATGGAAAATTTTTGAAAATCTGAATTTGGGTTAAAAACAGCAGGTTTTGTGATGTTTGAACTTGCCCTACTCCCATCACCCTCTTCTCACCTCTGGAATAGCCTTGAAAACCAGCAGTCTCACAACCACGATCGCTGTGAAAAATAGTAGCCTAGCAGGCACTAGAGGGGTCAGAACAGGTTTGGATCTCCTCAGAAGCATCAGTCTCGAAGAACTGTCTTTATCTGAGCTGTCTGATAGTTCCTGAAAACTCCCACTTAAAGTGCTTACCCTCACTCAGTACGAACAGCAGTTTTCCTGGGAGCATCTGTCAAAAATAATCAGCAACAATTGTTAACATTGCCATTACCTGAGGCAGTGATAATAGTTGGAGCAAAAAAGAATCTGACCAAAACACTTATAAGAAAAATTGGAGAATGAGATGTTCACAGGGAGCTTTAAGCAGGTCTGACTATTCCTGGGAATCTTGACGGTCATGTGCATGTGTAAGGCTATGGAAATGCCCAGGGAAATGCCTGAGAAAGTCCTAAGCTCTCACTTCTGGATGACTGGAGATGCCACACAAACAGGGATGCAAAGTCAGGTCAGAATTGTAAATTGCCTTCCCGAGTGTTGAATGTGTGTCTGCCCCCAAATACACACAGAGCCCCTTGGCAAAGGCTAGAAGACTTACTGATTCCAGGTATTTAAGGAAATCTCTATTCGATCTTTAGCTGACCACTGAACTAACTGAGCAGAGACTTCAGTGGCCACACATGAAAGAGAATACACACTTACACAATTTGCTCAGGAAACTCACTAGATAAGCAGCCAGCAGCAACAACAACCTACAGCAGCAACAACAAATCCTGGGGCAGGGGGGATCTGATTTCCAGAGTTGCCGTGTTATATTGTTTATAAAGTCCAGTTTTCACCCAAAAAAAAAAAAATGCAAGAAAACAAGAAAGAGTAGCAAATAATGAAAAGAAACGGTCAACAGATGCTGTTCCTGAGAAAGCCCAGAAGTTGGACTTGGCAGACAAAGATTTTAAATAAAATATCTTAAATATGTTCAAGAACTGAAGTAAATCATGTCCAAAGGGTAAAAGGAAAGTAGAGAGCAGTATGTCACCAAATAGAGAATACCAATAAACAGAAAGAAATAAAAGCAAATCTGATAGAAGTTTGGAGTTTAAAAGAATAATAAGTCAAATGAAAATTCAAATGAGGGGCTCAAAAGCAGATTTGAAGTGGAAGAAGAAAGAATCAATAAATTAAAACCAGGTCAATTGAGATTATCAAGTTCAAAGAATGAAAAGAAGAAAGAATGAAAAAAATTGAATGGAGCCTATGGTGAGCCCTAGGACACCATCCTATGAGACACAGACAAGCATACCAAACACAAAACCAGAGTTCCAGAAAGGAAGGAGAGACCAGAAAAGAAAGAGAGAAATAAAGGGGCAGAAAGACTACTTAAAGATATAATAGGTGAAAATACTCCAAATTTGATGATAACTATTAATCTACATATCCAAGAAGCTCAGCAAATTCTAAGTATAATAAACTCAGAGGTCCGCTCCTAGACACATCATAATCAAATTGTCAAAACACAAAGACAATTACAACATAAATGTATATTTTTGTTTGTCACTCTTATTTTTCTCCTACCTGACTTAAAAAACAACTGCAAAAAGCAATGATTATAAATTTGTTTTGATGGGCATGTATTGTATGAAAATGTAATTTACATAAACATAATAGCACCAGGGAGGGGGAAGGCAATGGAGTTACTTAGAAACAAAGTTTTTTAATGTTACTTAAACTAAGTTGTTATTAATCTGAACTAGACTGTTATAAGATAAGATGTTAACCACTAGGGAAGCTACTAAGAAAATAAATAAAAATATAATAAAATAATGACAAGAGAATAAAGAAGACAAACTATAAAATATCTATTTAAGGCAAGGAAGGCAGTAATAGGGACATAGAGAACAAAAAATACATAAGACCTATATGGAAAACAAATTGCAAATGGCAAATGTAAATCCTACTTTATCATTAATTACATTAAGTATAAATTCACATTTCAATCAAAAGGCAGAAATTGGCAGAATAAATAAACCCTCAGATATTGCTGGTGGATTGTAAAATGGTACAGCATCTTTGGAAAGAAGATTGTCAGTTTCTCAAAATGTTAAAAAGTTTTATAGGACTCAACAGTCCCATTCCTAGATAGATATATACCCAAGAGAAAAGAAAACACACATCTTCACAAAAACGTGTACACGAATTTCATAGCAGCATTCTCCCAGATAGCCAAGATGTGGAAACAAACCAAATGTCACTCAATTGATTAATGGGTGTGGTGTGCCCATACAATAGAATATTACTAAGTCATAAGAGAGAACTAATAGATGCTACAACATGGATGAACTTTAGAAGCATTATAAAAAGTGAAATAAGCCAGACACAAAAGGCTACACATCGTATGATTCCATTTGTATGACAGGTCCAAAAAGTCCTCAGAGACAAAGATAATTGGTAGTTGCCTGGCTCTGGAGATATGAGTGCGGGCATGCTAACTGTTAACAGGTTCTGGGTTTCTTTTTGGGGTGGTGAAAATATTTTAAAATTAGATAGGAATGGTAATTGTACAACTCTGTGAATGTGCTAAAAAACACTGAATCATATACCTTAAACAGGTTAAATGAGATATTTAAAAAATAGTAAAATATATGTAAGTACTTGACACTGCCTGACAAATACTAAGTGCTGAGCAAATGTTAGTTGTGATCATTAATTGGAATAGACTATTCTATCATTATATCATTGAGAATAGAAATGCCAAGAAAGAAATAACTAAATTTTCTGTGGAGGAAATAATTTATAGAGTATTTTACTAACACTTAATATGGCTTTCTGGAAGAGTGAACAGTCCCTGTGCCATGTGGGAAGAAGAAGAAAACATGACGTGCCATGTGGGGTATAATTGTAAAATACTGGTCCCTCCTTGCATTACTCAGGTGAATAAAAAGTCATCACTAAACAAAGAAATCTCTAATTCTAGCCCCCTGGTGACGGCCGTGCAGAGCTGCACTTGTGAGAAACAGCCTGGTTACAAAATAATGCCTTCTTTTCTGAAAATCCACCATGGTGACTTTCAGTCAGGGGTTCATGGTGAAGATATGCCCATGATTTATTTCTCTCTCAAGGGCATCCATAATAGCCTGGCCCCTCAATGAACTCTGTTCTCAGCTGTCCTGGGCGGGGGTAGGCATGTCTCTTTGAGTTGTATCCACAAGGCAGAATCTTCATAAGGTAGAGAGTCTATATTTTAAATCAGAGAAGCTCAAAAATACCCTCTGAATTTGGTGCAAACTTCTCCCACTATTTTTAAGAGATACAGAAATTTACCATGATTTATTTGTATTTAAAAAGGCTTCACTTTATATTCAGTATGATAGACAATGGGGAAACCGCTGTGGAAGAAATTTCCATGTACGTCTGTGGCTCAGAGAGTACACAGGAGTGTACTCAGAGGGCTAGCCCTCCTAAATCAGGGCAAAACTGAACAACCAGGCTGAGGAGATGGGCTTTATTGGTGGACAAAAGAGACAGAGGAAGGGACTTCCCTGGTGGTGCAGTGGTTAAGAACCTGCCTGCCAATGCAGGGGACACGGGTTCGAGCCCTGGTCCGGGAAGATCTCACATGCCATGAAGCATCTAAGCCCGTGCTCCACTACTACTGAGCCTGTGCTCTAGAGCCCTCGAGCCACAACTACTGAGCCCACGTGCCACAACTACTGAAGCCTGCGCGCCTAGAGCCCATGCTCCACAACAAGAGAAGCCACCGCAGTGAGAAGCCCTCACTGCAACGAAGAGTAGCCCCCGCTCGCCGCAACTAGAGAAAAGCCTGGGAAGCAACAAAGACCCAATGCAGCCAAAAATAAATAAATAAATTCATTAAAAAAAAAAAAAAAAAGAGGCAGAGGAAGAAAACGCTGGCAGAAGAAGAGTAAAAACGAGGCCAAACAGAAAGAGTTTCTTTAACGGCCAGGGAGGAAAGAATCTGGATGAGAAAACAGAAGAATTTGGGTTCCTGGCAGTTATCTGCATAAGACTTGCCCTCTCATCTTCATGTAATCACTCTCCACATGAGGAGAAAGTCACACACAGGGAGAAAACACCTTTCCACATTCAACACCACTCCCTTGAAGGTCTGTGCCCATTGACACTATTCCCGAGAAGGTCAAGGAAGTTATGCAAGAAATCACTTTCTTGTAGCATCAACCTCTTCAAAAAAGAAAATGCCAAAGCCTTTCCAGTGCCAGAGAAACTGGGATTTCATAACGCGGCCTACTTGTGGGTGTTTCTCTACCGCTATGATTATTAGTATGTCTGTTTTCTCTAAGGCTTAAAATTAGAACCCCAGGCCCACGCTTGTTTACAGTTCAGCATGTGCAAGGCCTGAACCACACGGCCCGGCCACCAGGAAGCGTGTGTGCGGGGCACTGCCGCTCTCCACACCGAGAGCATCACCCGTGGTGTGTTTAGACAGCAGAGCCCAGAAAAATGAGCACACCGTAAACGTTGCCAGTCATTCAGAAACCGAGATATCTGGAAGTGATAAAAACTACGATTGATAAAAGCTTGCCTTGTTAAATGTAGGCCACACATACTCTAAATAAAATATACCACTTAGGAAATGATTTGTGTTGATAAAACTTGATGGAGTTGTTTTTCCAAATGTCTTCTCCCTGCTGGGAATTTCACACTTTGGCAGGCTCTCCTCCCGGCCTCCCCAGTTGCCAGTCTCCTTCCTTGACCTGACCTGGTGTTGTTTACACGGCTGTTTACACATTTCTTAACAACTTTTGCAAAGGGCCTTTAATGACTTTCACTCCTGGCAGTGCTTAGCTTGAGGCAAAGCTCCAAAGGCTGCCAGTGTTGTTCTGTTTATTTGTGCAGTGCTCTCCCCCAGCTTCCCTCCGCAGAGAGGGGCCTGGAAAGCATGGTGCAGGTTAGATAGCTGCAGATGAGTTTTAAGACTTGGGCTGTAGTTGTTAGTAATGGAACAGGGTACTAGCCATTGAAATAATTCAATTAGGAACCGCTATCATGTTTCAACAGGGCTCAATTAGAGAACCAGACATTGATATCTGAGTCCATTTGAAGAAGTAGCATAACAAGGTCCTAACTCCAATACTCATCGGTTGTAGAATGGAGGACAAGTCCATGATCTTTCCTGGGCCTTGGCTTCCTCATCTGCTAAATGAAGGGAGTGAATTGGATGACCACCAAACTCATATTTGGCTATAGATTAAGAAAGATAACAATTTCCTCCTGCAGAAATCTCAGAATACTATGAGAAGAACGTTTGGCTTTTAGGCTACAGTAATAATTTAGAGTGTGATGAGGATAATTGACAGTCCAATTATATAAAGTAAGCCATGAAAATGCATGTAAGATCCAGCTTATCTGGAGTGATTTTTTTTTTTTTTTTAACCTGGGTATTGCCAACTCTTCCTTTCTACTTTGTAGAGACCATTGTAAAGCCATGGAGAAGCCAGGAATCCATCATGAAATGAAAGGGGCAGAGTCAGGAAAGACCAGGAGCATCTGGGTGGGCAGAGCAAGAACATTCTGGAAGAAGAGGAGCCCTGTGTCTGGCGGCCAGGGTTCCAGATGCCCCAAATCCTCATGGTCTCATGATATATTATTTTGGTGGAAGTTTCTTAAAATGATGACGTGAGGGTTACCAGAGACATCTCTTTCTCATGGATTTTTACATTTGTTCCCAGTAGGTGTTTATTAGACACTTACTGCTGTACTAGGCCTGAGTCTCTGTCTCAAAGAGCTTAAACTCTAAAGATGGGAAATGCCAGATAATTTTGTAATGCAGCAGAAACTCTTGTAGAAGTTAGAAAATGTACCTGTGAGCCCTTTACCCTTGAGAAATCTCCTTTTTTACAACAATTGGAGAACACATGCTCACATGCACTCTGAATGTTGTCCTTCACCACATATACTTGGGCTATTGGTTAACTTGGACAATGAAAGCAGCTTCTTTTGAAATATTTTCTGACTGGTGATTTTTACAGCATTATCCAGGTAGATGATCCTTGCATTACTGGGGTCTCTCAGTTCCCTGAATGCCTCTCTTCTAGTGATCTTTCTTCTCCTCTACCTTACTCTCTGGGTCATTACCGACCTTATCATTATCAAAAACTGCAACCCCTTTATAATTTCTCCACAGCAGGATTTATCATTGCTATGGACCAGTGACTGCTGTATATATTTCAGGTTTTTCTTCTCTTTTCCAAATGAGACCTTTATTTAAGGTTAACTGTCTTTATCTCACCATTGTGCATTGAAGGTGTGTTTATGTCTGGGTGGGGATGGCAGATACCATGTCTTTTTGTTCAAAGGTTGATGGTCTACAAGGAGCCACACCAGATCTACTAAAGAGGACTGCACAGTGTGCTCCAGGAGGGGGAGAAAAAACTAGAATGGATGTGTGTACAGCAAAGTGAATCAGTTATACATATACATATATCTCCTTCCTTTTTGGATTTCCTTCGCATGTAGGTCACCACAGAGCACTGAGTAGAGTTCCCTGTGTTATACAGTAGGTTCTCATTAGTTATCTATTTCATACATAGTAGTGTATATGTGTCAATCCCAATCTCCCAATTCATCCCACCCCCCTTTCCCCCTCCTTGGGTCCATATGTTTGCTCTCTATGTCTGTGTCTCTATTTCTGCTTTGCAAATAGGTTCGTCTGTACCATTTTTCTAGATTCCCTATATATGCGTTAATATACAATATTTTTCTCTTTCTGACTTACTTCACTCTGTATGACAGGCTCTAGGTCCATCCACGGCTCTGCAAATGGCACAATTTCGTTCCTTAGTATGGCTGAGTAATATTCCATTGTATATATGTACAATATCTTTTTTAAAATTTATTTGTTTATATTTTTGGCTGCGTCAGGTGTTAGTTGTGGCACACAGGATCTTTCACTGCAGCGCACAGGCTTCTCTCTAGTTGTGGCATGCGGATTTTCTCTCTCTAGTTGTGGCACGTGGGTTCCAGAGTCTGTGGGCTCTGTAATTTGTGGCATGCAGGCTCTCTAGTTGAGGCATGTGAGCTCAGTAGCTGTGGCCCTCAGGCTTAGTTGCCCCACGGCATGTGGGATCTTAGTTCCCTGACCAGGGATCGAGCCCACGTCCCCTGCATTGGAAGGCAGATTCTTTACCACTGGACCACCAGGGCAGTCCCTGTACCACATCTTCTTTAAGAATGGATGTATATATTTTTTAACTTTGCTGATATAGTAAATTAGAAAGAGATGAGTGATTAGGAGAAAAATAAACCAGGACAGGGAGAATATTTATATGGGAGATGGAATTTTGGGATGACTAGAGAAGACTTTACTGGAATCAGGTGAAAAACATGAGAGGAAATACTGATATAGAAGAATAATTCATGAGATCTGGCATCTGAAGAATAGCATTTTCAGCAGAGAATTGACAGAATGGAGAAACAGTAAAAGAAACTTCCCATAGCTTAAGGGAGAGACTTAACCAGTGTGTCTACCTTACCTAGGATGAGAATCCAGTTGGTATCAGATTCTTCAAAACCAGCAATGAATGGTAGAAGCAATCATTTTAAAGTTTTGAGGAAAACCTATTTTCAATCTGGAAACACTCAGCCCAGTCGAACTATCAGTTGTGAAGCCAGAATAAAGACTTGCAGAACTCAGAAAGTTTACCTCCCCAGTTTATTGAGTCTGTTAGTAAACAGGAGAGAGGAAGGCATGAGTTCCAGTAAACAGCAGCTTCTACCGAGAAGGCAATGAAGGGAGTTTAAGGATGACTGACCACTGCACAGAAGAACTAGTAGGTAGTTAGTCCTCAGTGAGGATTAGTATTAGCAAGAAATAGGAGACAGTTAGTTAGCAAGAGGACAGGACAATAGCACCTCTGGAGGAAAAATAAGGTAATGTCCAAACTTAGAGGACATGCTTGAGACATAGAAAAATGTAAGGATATCATAATGGTATATAATGCAAGAGATGGGGAAAAGAGGACACTAGAAACTCTAGGGAAAACAACAATAAGTTATTAGAAAGAAAATACTCATAACAGGTTACTTGATACAGCAATTAGTGATCTGCATAATCATAAAACTATCATGCCATTAATTTAGTTTTTACTTTTAGAATCAACTTATATGCAAATATAGTGGATTTAACTATGAGTATAGAGCTCAGTAGAAAGGTTATTTACCTTGAGAATGCAACAGTAAAAATATGTATGCTGGGAGTTGAGAAGTTGAGATAGGAAGGCTGAAGAACCAGAGGCAAGTGTAGAGGTATTAATGCCTTCTTCATTCAAATAAGATACCTAGAGATTCCATGGATGATACATAATTAGATGTTGAAAATAGCATTTAAAAGATAGAGAGAGAACATGCAAGATCCATTTTGAGCATACAAGTAATAGGATTTAATAGCTACACAAACAGATGTAAGGGGTGTGAAAGATGGATTAGAATAAAATATGGCTCCAAAGTTTTGTCTCTGGATGAAGGAGACTGATGGTACCATTCAGTTTTGGTCAAATTCCTTGAGAACAGGAACCACTTATTACTGAACATGTAGATGAAGGAGAGAGAATCACAGAAATTGTGTGTGTGTGTGTGTGTGTGTGTGTGTGTGTGAGAGAGAGAGAGAGAGAGAGAAAGAGTCAGAGAGATGGAGAGGGAGTGAGAGTGGGAGAGACAGAATAATTGATTAACCAAGGATGTGGTTAATCTCTCTCATGAAGGGAAGGGATAGGCTCAAGGAAGAAAAATAGAGGATTCATGATTCATTAAGACTACAATAAATTTAGAAGAGATGAAGATTGATCAGATCAGATCAATGGTTCTCAACTGTGGCTGCAGTTAGAATCACCTGGAGAGATGTAAAAATTTCCAAAGGCCAGGCCACACCCTAGGCCAATTAAGTCCAGTACCTCCAAAAGTGGAACCCAGGCATCAGCATTTTTAAAGCTTCCAAAGTGACCACAATAACAGCCAAAGTCTAGAACTACTGGATTAGGTGATCTAGCTTGTGCTGGTAGGAGGTGAGGCCACCCGGGAAGAGTCAAATTGGAAAAGACCTGAAAAGAAGGAAAACATTTACAGCAGGAAACCCAAATAAATCTTAGCAGAGAAGAATAAAAGGCTTGGTCAGTAGCAGTGAGGACCCCCTTATTGCACTGCACCCACATTTTCCTACTGCACCCTCTCAAAGGAGGATTCTTGGTTTTGGAATGAACTCAATATTAGGAAATGTGAATTTTTTCCCCTACCAGCAAAAGGTTAAGTAGAAGAGAAGTTGGCTTTAATCAGGCTGGCAAACAGGATATTATGAATGTCGAGGGCATGTATATATCTAGGGGCTTGCTAGTGAATTGTAGAAAGATTAACAGCGAGGTCTGAGTTGGTAGGGGATGAAAAAGTCAGGATAAAGGGACTGGAAGTCATGTGACTAGTACAATCGGTGAGCCGAAAGTAAAGAAATATCTTAGAGGACAATAGATTTTGGTTGGAGAGGTGTCATTCAGAGTTTGAGATGTTAGCAAGATAGGTCAACTCTACATCTCAGGCATAGCTATACTGTTGAGTGGCTGAAATAGGGTGAAAATAAAGGCTGTAGAATTCAAGGAGATAAAGGAGTTATGAGAATCTTCAAAAAGATATTAGAGCCAGAAAGAAGGATATAAAGGTACAGAGTGAGATAGGAGCTGGACATGAACCAGGACACCTACAGGAGATGCCAACAGGAATGGGAAAAGGATGGTATGCAGATGTGTGAGGGACCAGAGAACACATGTTTCCTTCAGGATTACAAGCCACTGAGAAATTCTCTTAATCAGTAAAAGTCATCTTTAGAAATTTGGGGGAAAATGTAATATAGAAGCCATATAAAAATATGCCATCACACTTGAATCCCAGATCTGTAATGTAAATATAATTAAGGAATATGTTATGCAAATGAAGACATTTAGGAATATGTCTTAGACTCTGGAGCTTGTACATGATGTTCATTGTTAAAAAAAAAAAAGAAATGAAGCATCCTAAATGTCCATTAATAGTGGAAGGGATAAAATAAATATGGATAAAATAAATGTAGATAGAATGAATAGGATAAATATTACACACAGTGGGTATAATCATTTAAGCATGAGCTAGCTCCCACAATAATAATGTTTTGAGAAGAAGGAGGAGGAGGAAGGGGGGGGAGAGGAAGACATAGGAGAAGGAGAGGAAAGCTGTAGAATAATATATAGAATAATATATAGAGCATGACAGGGTCCCCAGCCCCCAGGCCACCGACCGGTACTGGTCCATGGCCCATCACTGCATTACCACCTGAGCTCTGCCTCTTGTCAGCATTATGGTGAGCTGTATAATTATTTCATTATATATTACAGTGTAATAATAATAGAAACAAAGTGCACAATAAATGTAATGCACTTGAGTCATCCCAAAACCATCCCCCCGCCCCCCATCCATGGAAAAATCGTCTTCCATGAAACCGGTCCCTGGGACCTCTGGAGTATGACACCATATGTATACATTTCAAGAAACACACATGTGGCAGTAGCATAAATTGAGGACTGGACAAATATCATCAAATTCATGGTGCTGGTTTCTTCTGGAGAGGACTGGTGATGATGCCAGAGAAGGGCACAAATAGGATTTAAACCAAACTTATAATTTTTTTTCTATTTTAAAAAATAAATCATTTGAAAAACATATAACGAAATGATAATATTAATACTGGAGTAAATGAGTGTTTTAAACTATTTTTTTCCTTGTGTTTTTGGACAAGTACATGAATAAAATTGAAATACTTGTAGAAGTATCTGTATTCGAATAAAATTCCTTCTATGGTAACATTTGTGGTCACAAACGTTAACTCTTTGGATCCTTCCCCAAATCCCTGAAAACTATGTCCTATTGATTCCCACTTTACAGGTGACAAGACTGAGGCTTTGGAGATAAAGGGCAAGGGGGAGGGAGAGCTGGGGCAAAATGCTGGATGTTTGTAAAGTGCCTAACCCAACACTCCTTTCAACACAAAAATGACTTTTATTTTACCCTTCCACAAAAAATCTATAAACACAGTTTCCATTGAGTCATGCTCTTTGAGTTTGGTTCAATGAATGACTGAAAATAGTCTTAGGCTGTGCTATAAGACAGTATTTTGAGTCTGAGATTAAAAAAAAAACCAAACCTGTTTGAGATTATCTTCTTCATCTCTTTTTTCAGGACTTTTACCCTTTCAAGGAAAAAAATTTTAATTTCTACCTAACACTATCTCTAAAAGGTTCTCTTTCTTCCAGTCCATTCACCGTCACTCAACCACGAGAGTTTCGATATTCTTTTTAAATAGTTCAACTTTCCTAGAAAACTATGAGCTCCTTATCAGTCAGCAAGAAGTCAGGATGGTAAGATTTAGGGAACATCCCACTGGTCTAGGGAGGCAGATCCAGTGAAGCTTTTATCTTTAGGTTGAGGCTACTCCCTCTCTATGACAACTAATTGTGGACCTGTACTTCATACCCATCATCAGCCAAAGGAGTGAACTGTTAAGTGGCACCAAATTAAAGAATCTCTCAGTGATTGCTCTGCTGCAGCTGAAGAACAAGTAGCCATTTATAAGATTAAAATCACCTCACTAGTTCCTTAATTCCAAGTGTATGAAATCATATGAAAGCTATGTATGATGCACTGTAGCCAGGAGAAGAATAAAATTTTAGTTATGTAATTAAAAGGATGCTCAGTGCAGGAAACTTCTTACAGATTCATTTCATTGAAAGCAGTAACACCCTTGGTGCAACTGAAAGAATTCGGATTACGGTAAAGAGATAAGCCTGACTTATTCTACCCCTGTCTTCTGGATAAATCATCGAAAGCCTATGTTCCTTTCCCCATCTTTAAAATAACGTTAGTGGATTTTAAATCAAATGAGATAGTGAACGTGAAACTATGTTGAAAGGGAGAAAGTACCAGTCTAAGTTTAACCGCTCCTGTCCATTGATGATAATTATTATCTTTTTTATTTTTAAAAAGACTTTATTATTCTAGAGTAGTTTTAGGTTTACAACAAAACTGAGAGGAAGGTACAGAGGTTTTCCATATACTCCCTGCTCCCACACAAGCAATAAGATGCAGATATGTTTACTGTTCAATAATTTCTGGTCAGTGTGTACACCTGTGTAACCATCACCGCAGTCAAGATATAGAACATCTCCATCATTCAGTAAAGTTCCCTCATGCCTCTCTGCAGTCTTCCCATATCTTTTTCGTAAAAACTACTATCTGATTTCAATCAGCATAGTTTACTTTGCCTGTTCTGGAATTCATATAATAAAACTATAGTATCTGTATTTTTTCAATCAATACAGTGTTTCTGACCTTCATATATGTTGTTTTATATATATATATATATATATATATATATATATATATACACACACATATATATACACATACAGTTTAATTTCAAAATATATATCCCATGATATGCTTATCCATTCACTGATGGATGGGCATTTTGGGTTATTTTCAATTTTTGACTATTATGAATAAAGCTGCTATGAAAAACCCCAGTAAAAGTCATTTTTGAAGATGCATGTGTTCATTTATGATAATTATTATTAATGAGCTAATTTGAATTTGCAAGCCACACCCAAACACATATTATCTCATTTAATCCCCACAGCAACTCTAGGGGACAAGCTCTGTGGTTTTGCCCATTTTACAGATGAGGACAATATGCAGATATATACAGATATCTATCCATTTTTGATAGGGTCTCTATCTGTAGCAGTGAGAGAGACAGTGTCCTTGTCCTCAAGTGGCCCACAGTTTACTCGCACAACCAGTCGGGGGTACGGACAACTAAAGTGTAGCCTGATAAGTGCTTTGACCAGGGCTGGCTTTGTGGGCCTTCAGCCTGTGCTGTCATGCAGAACCCTGCACTTACAAGGGCCCCAAGCTTGGTTTAACGCTCTGCTATCACTCTTCTGAAATTCTTGATTATTTTTGAGAAAGGCAATCCTTTTTTTTCCCCTTTCTCTGGGTCCCGCACATTCTGTAGCAGGACCTAGTTTTGACAGAAATGCAAGTGGTGTACTATGGGGTAGGACAGGGGGACAGTTAGAAAAGTGGTCTTAGAAGAAATTCTGCCAGAGCTTAATCTTGAGATATGAGGAGTTAGCCATGCAGAGAGGTGATTTGGGGCATGGAGTCCCACTTCACTGTACACATCAAGATGAAGAGCCCTTCCCAACTGAAGAACCTGATTAGAGAAAGGGCTTTACTTGGTGGAAGAACCATCTGGGGAATGTGCTGGGGGGCTGGGGAAGATATGGAACCTCGTTCCTACAGCCCACTGGGTAATGCTTAATGTCAGTGTGGGCCAGCAGGGCTCAGCAGAAGCTGTGATGGCAACATGGGGCTGCCAGTCAGGTCTTTGGGCATCAGTATTAAAAAAACAAGGATGGAGAAAACAAAGGGTCCAGTTGTGTGCAACCCCTGAGCAGCGTGTGCAGGAAAAACACCGAGTTTACCCTGAAAGCTAGGATTCCACTTTAACACAGAGAGATGGAACACCAACTATTTAGCAGGTACTGGTACTGAGTAATAACATTGGTCAACAATCGTATAGTGTTTACTAAGGGTCAGGCACTGTTCTAAGTGCTTACTTGTGCTAACGCATTTAACCTTCCCAAGCCCCGCTATGAGGTAGGTCTTGCAGAAAATAACAATCTTCCTTGTTTTAAAGATGAGGAAATCAAGGTACAGAGAAGTGAAATAACTTTCCCAACATTACACAGCAAGCAAATGATGAAGTGGGGATTTGAATCCAAAGAGTCTGTCTCCAGAGTTTGTGCTTCTAGACACTCCAGTCTATTGAATGCTAGCATTATTTTTTCTATATTAATACATGAAAGGTGTTCAGCACATAGCCTAGGAAAATAGATGTAAATAAAGATAGGTTGAATATGAAAACGTTGAGTTTGGTGGGGGGTTTTGTCAAAAATAGTTGAATATTGTCAGTTTCACATGATTCAATCTAATAGCCATATATAGATATAAAATATAGGAAGATGAGACATAGACCCATAAATATGCCTAAGCAAATCTATATGGAGTTGATATAGTGTTTAAACAAACATTTTGGCACAATTTTGGTGCCTGAGAAAGAGCTTCTCTTCTGTAACTTTGTCAAGCCACCAGCTGTTAGGGTGACCAAGTTGTCCTGGTTTTCCTGGGGTTTTCCTCATTCTGGAATTGAATATCCCACATCCTGGGAAACATTTCTGTCCCAGGAAAACCTGGATGACTAGTTACCTTAGGTCTTACAAAAGTTATTTCCGGAAGTAGCACTCAATTGGGTACTTCCTCTGCATTGGGTGCTGCCTCTTAACTCGTCTTACAAATACATCATAGAAAATTACAGTGAAATCCACTTTCCAGCTGAACAGCTTTTTCATACCTGACATATCTTAATTCCCAGAGAGCAAAAAGAAGACCTGCTAAAGTCTGGATTTGATCAAATGTTGCTACTCTTTAACGATGGTGTTATATGCTGTGAGTCACAGAATCCACTCTGCTCAGTTCAACTAAGAGTATGTAACATGGAAGTACGGGGGCAGTATCACCCGGTGCTCGGGCCGGGGTGTCACCACTTACCCAGGACTAAGGAAGGGTGAGAAATCTGCAGACGACTTAGGTAGTTATATTCAGAATTATGTACAGTAACCCTCAGCTGGAGGCAAGAAACGGGATGGGGGCATAGAAGGATACTTGTAGTTACAGCTTTTCCAGGCAATCCCTCTTCTAGAAGCATGTGGAGCCTCCACAGTGTAACCCAATCTAGAGGTGTGTTAAGCATTAACACAGCAAGGCTTCATCTGCAGGGGGGACTCCCTGACACTGAAGGCTGAATCTCCATTAAGTTTCCATAGCTCGTGATAAAGATAAAAATTCTGATCATGGATTAAAAGTCCTGGTCTGGACTCAGGACCTCTCTGGCTTCCTCTCTCCCACTTGCTCTTTCTCTGAGTTGCGGAAGGGCTCACACTCCCTCCTGCTTGCAGCAGACGGTATTTTCCAATATATATCCCAGCCTGCATGCTCTTCTTAGAAGGTAGCAATGAAGATTCTCCTATGAAGACATTAGGTCCGTGTACCCCGCACCTTGGAGTATCAGTGGGCGTCTGGTTATAGCAGAAGTGATGCCCTGTGAAGTACAAAGGAAGGCCACAGAGAGCAATGCAGCTTCCACCTGGTTCTCCTGGGCTGTGAAAAGCCAGTCCTTGTGTGGTGACAAAATACAGAGCTCACATGAAGAACCTTTTGTAGGCAGGTGTATCAGTCTACAGCCAAGCTGGGGACCCTGCTGCTAGCATCACCATCCAGAAGAGGAGTGAAGAAGCCTTCAGGATGATTCCAACTCCAGCCACTGCCTGACTTCCACTACATGAGAGACCCTGAGGGCTTGTTGAGCCCGGTCAGCCCCTGCAACTATGAAAGGAAATCACATAATGATTGTTGTTTCCTGCCACTCCATTTGGGGGGCGATATTACATAGCAGCAGATATAGGGACAGGGCTTCTCCTGCTGTTCTTTCTGTCCACATTGCTCTTATCTTCCTCTTTTCCTATGCTTCTCTAACTGCATCCCCAAGTCCCCTCCATGATGCTAGGTCATGTTGCTCTGTTATATGCTGTCTGAAACCTCATTCCTTTCTTTTAGAGCAGGAGTCAGCAAACTTTCTCTGTAAAGCGTTGGATAGTAGATCTTTATAGCTTTGCCAGCCATGTGGTCTCAGTTGGTGACTACTCAGTTGTGTGTGAGTGTGAGTGACAGCACATAAATGAGTGGGTGCCATGTGTCCCAATAAAACTTTATTTACAAAAGCAGGCGATGGGCCGGATTTGGCCTGAGGACCGTAGTTTGACCACCTCTGCTCTAGCGCAGTAGTTCCCAAATTTATCTGCACGGTAGAATCACCTGGGGAGCTTCCGAAATGGCGGAGGCTCTGGCCACATCCCAGATCCTTTAACTCACAAACTCTGGGAAGGTGAGAGTAGGTATCAGGTGAATCTAATGTGCAAGAAGGGTTGGCCACCACTGCTGTCCTGCCTCGTCTTGGCTGTCATCACACACTCTCGTGGGATGTCGGCTTGTGCTCCTCTCCCACCCCAGACTGGAAGCTCAGGAGAGCAGCTTCTACTCCACACTAGACCCGTCGTGCCCGACCAGTGCCTGCAGCATGGCCTGCTCCCTATTTGCTACATAAGCAAATGAGTAATAAAAATTGGCTGAATAAGCCTGTTAGAGTTCCCTTGATCCCCCAATTTTTGTTGTTGTTTTGTTTTGTTTTTTGCGGTATGCGGGCCTCTCACTGTTGTGGCCTCTCCCGTTGCGGAGCACAGGCTCCGGACGCGCAGGCTCAGCGGCCATGGCTCACGGGCCCAGCCACTCCACGGCATGTGGGATCTTCCTGGACCGGGGCATGAACCTGCGTCCCCCGCATCGGCAGGCGGACTCCCAACCACTGCGCCACCAGGTAAGCCCTGATCCCCCAATCTTTAAAAGGTTTCCGGTTGTTCCATGATTCCAGTCATTCACTCCTCCCATTTTCCCAGAATCCCTCCCACTGGTCCATTTCTTCAGTCTTCATTTCCTCCAGATTCAATTAGTCACTAAATCTTATCCATCTAGCTGCCCCACAGTAGCCTCAGTCACCCTTCCTTTCCCATCTCACTTGAGTTCACCTTAGTTCAAGGCTTTACTAATTTTCTCCTGATTTTTGTGGAAATCTGACTGCTATCTCAGCCTCTCGATCTCCCTCCTCCCGCCTTCTTGCTTTCTCATTTATCCTGGAGCAGAATGACATGGGCTTTGGTGCCAGAGAACCATGGGTTTGGATTCTGGTCCAGACAGCAGGACACTTGGTTAAGTCGCCAGCCTCCCCGAGCCTCTATTTCCTTACTCAAATCCTACAGTTAAAACATTCTTGGGAGATTTGGCATATTGTACAGAAAACACCTAACACTGTACTACCTGCCACACGGTAGGCACAAACCACTGTTGTTATCTATGGCCTTCATCCCAGTTGGCTTCCTGAAGATACCCTCTCCCCTCACTAGAATGTAAGCACCGTGAGGCAGGAGACTGTGTCTGTTTTCCTCACTCTTTATACCCAGGTGTTAGTGTTTTAACCTCTATAGCATGAGATTTGGGGACCTGTCTGATTTGACTCCAACCTACTTTTCTTGCTGTATCTCCTTCACACTCTATTTGGACGCTGTGTTTTAGTCAAATTAAATGACTTATTCTTCCCTCACACTTCATCGACTTTTCTGTTAGTTCTACCAGCCTTCACCGGTCTCTGATTCCTCCCAGTTGAAACTGTGTTCATCTTTTCAAGCCCGACTCACAAGCTACTGTGTCCACTGAGACCATTCTAATTCTCCCATACACATTCTTCTGACGTTATGGCAAACAACCCTCCTTTCATGGCATTACATGTGTTGTGTCAACATTACTGCGTTTTGTGTATTATCAGATGACTTTTGAGGGTAGGGAAGTCTAATTGAATTTTGTTTGTCCTTGGTACGTTCTCCTGGGCCATAGGCCTTGTCCAATAAACCTTGGAATACACTTCTGAGTGAATGAATGCACCTAATTCCCCTACCCTGGGGCAAGGGAATTACCTTAAAAGTAAAAATCCTGACAAGAAACTATACATGATTTGGGGGTGTGATCCAAATTTGTAGTTCTAAAGTTGAAACTGGATTCCTCAAGTGCCAGTGGCAAAGACAAACTGTGTGCAGAACAAATGCACCTTGTTTGTAAACAGAGTTTGCAAAGATAAACCCATATGTGTTTTCCAGCTGGAGCTCATAAGCAATTTCCCCAGGGTTCAGCCTTCAGTGTCAGGGAGTCCCCCCTGCAGATGAAGCCTTGCTGTGTTAATGCTTAACACACCTCTAGATTGGGTTACACTGTGGAGGCTCCACATGCTTCTAGAAGAGGGTTTGCCTGGAAAAGCTGTAACTACAAGTATCCTTCTATGCCCCCATCCCGTTTCTTGCCTCCAGCTGAGGGTTACTGTACATAATTCTGAATATAACTACCTAAGTCGTCTGCAGATTTCTCACCCTTCCTTAGTCCTGGGTAAGTGGTGACACCCCGGCCCGAGCACCGGGTGATACTGCCCCCGTACTTCCATGTTACATACTCTTAGTTGAACTGAGCAGAGTGGATTCTGTGACTCACAGCATATAACACCATCGTTAAAGAGTAGCAACATTTGATCAAATCCAGACTTTAGCAGGTCTTCTTTTTGCTCTCTGGGAATTAAGATATGTCAGGTATGAAAAAGCTGTTCAGCTGGAAAGTGGATTTCACTGTAATTTTCTATGATGTATTTGTAAGACTGAGTTAAGAGGCAGCACCCAATGCAGAGGAAGTACCCAATTGAGTGCTACTTCCGGAAATAACTTTTGTAAGACCTAAGGTAACTAGTCATCCAGGTTTTCCTGGGACAGAAATGTTTCCCAGGATGTGGGATATTCAATTCCAGAATGAGGAAAACCCCAGGAAAACCAGGACAACTTGGTCACCCTAACAGCTGGTGGCTTGACAAAGTTACAGAAGAGAAGCTCTTTCTCAGGCACCAAAATTGTGCCAAAATGTTTGTTTAAACACTGTATCAACTCCATATAGATTTTCTTAGGCATATTTATGGGTCTATGTCTCATCTTCCTATATTTTATATCTATATATGGCTATTAGATTGAATCATGTGAAACTGACAATATTCAACTATTTTTGACAAAACCCCCCACCAAACTCAACCTTTTCGTATTCAACCTATCTTTATTTACGTCTATTTTCCTAGGCTATGTGCTGAACACCTTTCATGTATTAATATACTTAATTATCCTAACAACCTTTGCAGGTTAACTGTGGTTACAACATCTGGTAACAACAAAGAAGCTAAGAAGTTAAGCAAAATATATAACAAGCAACACCAAATTAGTTGCTAAGTTTTCATTACCCACTGAAGACCAAGTATCTTCAATCCTTATCAGTAACTTGTAAGGTGGGGCTTTACTGTACTTATTTTATAGATTAGTGAAATGGGATAAAGAGAGTTTACACAAGGTGCTCAACTTTCTTTGGACAGCATTGCCTGTTTCATGCTTCCCTTCACCAGGCCACTTTTCTTCTAAGAGTATGCTGGCTTCAGGCATGACCTTGATCTCCATGGATTTAATTAAATGCAGTTGTTTTTCAACATTGTGTTGTGAAAAATTACAAACGTATAGAAAATTTGTAAGAATTTTATAGTAAACGTGCTTATTTCTATGATGTAGATTCTATAATTGTTAACATTTTTCCATATTTGCTTTATTGTATATCTACCCACCTGAGCATCTGTCTAATCATCAAATCATCTTACTTCTTGATGCATTTCAAAGTGAGTTATAGACATCACTACCTTTTACCCCTAAACATTTCAGCATGTATATTATTAATGAGTTCAATATTGATTTATAGGCTTCTTTTTTAAAAAATTGAGACATAACTGACCACATAACATTGTATTAGTTTTAGATGTATTTGGGCTTTTTTTAAAGGTAAAATTCACCTAAATATTAAATATACCATTTGATGACTTCTGACAGATGCATATGCCTACATATGCCCATACCCTTATAAAGTTGTGGAATATTTTTATCACGCAGAAGATTTCTTCAAGCACCTCTCTAGTTAATCTTGACCCCCACTTCTACCTTCAGAGGCAACTAACGTTCTGATTCTTTTTGCCATAGATTACTTTTGTCTATTCTAGTACGCCATATAAATCCAATCATACCATAAGAGCTACCTTGTGTAAGACTTCTTTCAACTAGCATAATTATTTTGGAGAGTTCATCCATGTTTCTGCATAAGTCAATAGTTTATTACTTTCATTGTTTTCATATTTATATTATCCCATTGAATGAATATGGCACAGTTACTTTATCCATTTTCCTGCTGATGGACAGCGGAATGGGTTATTGATGGGTTGTTTCCAATTTTTTACTATTGTGAATAAAACCTGCAGTGAACATTCTTTTATAAGTCTTTGTGAAGACATATGATTTCATTTCTTTTTTGTAAAAACCTAGAATTGGAACTGTTCACCCACAGTTAGTTACATGTTTAATTTTATAAGAAGCTGGCAGACATTTTGCCAAAGAGATTGTATTCTACCAGCAATGTATGAGAGTTCTGGTTGTTCTACTTCCTCACAACTTTTGATGTCAGTCTTCTTAGTCATTCTGGTTGCTGTGTGTCAGTCTCTCATTGTGGTTTTGATTTGCATTTCCCTGATGATTAATGATTTGATCATTTTTCCATGTGCTTATTGGCCATTCATATATATTCTTTACTAAATGACTGTTCAAACTGTTTGCTCGTCTTAAACTTTTTTTAAAAATTGAGCATGAATTCTTTTTTTTTTTTAATTTACTTATTTATTTTGGGCTGTGTTGGGTCTTCGTTTCTGCGCGAGGGCTTTCTCTAGTTGTGGCAAGTGGGGGCCACTCCTCATTTCGGTGCGTGGGCCTCTCACTATCGCGGCCTCCCTTGTTAAAGAGCACAGGCTCCAGATGTGCAGGCTCAGTAGTTGTGGCTCATGGGCCTAGTTGCTCCGTGGCAGGTGGGATCCTCCCAGACCAGGGCTCAAGCCCGTGTTCCCTGCATTAGCAGGCAGATTCTCAACCACTGCGCCACCAGGGAAGCCCCTAAGCATGAATTCTTAATGGGAGCAGTATTACTCCCAAGTGGGTGAAAATCGGACCTTGAGAGGAGGGGTGAAAATATCTTAAGTATTACAATGGTTTGTAGCCATACAAAGGGCCATAGTACATAAAAATATATACAGTATATTTGTCGTATTAAATTTTAATTTGGGGGGAATAGGGAAACAAATGTCTAAAAGGTCTCCTAGGGAGAGCTGTAATGAAAATAATGTTGAGAAACTCTGTGACTGGGTTGTGCAAATTTTTTGTATATTCTATATAAAAGGCCTTTGTCAAATGTATTTTTAGCAAGTATTTTCTCCCAATCTGTGGTTTGTTTATTCATTTTTGTTATTGTATCTTTTGATAAGCAAAATTTTACAGTTTGTTAAAGTTTATATTATCAGTTTTTTTTTAAAAGATTGTTGTTTTTTGTGTCCTGCCTAAGAAATCTTTGCTTACTTTTTGCTTGTGAGGAAATTCATATTTATGAATTTTCCAAATATTTTGTTGTTAATTTCTAATTTCATTTCATGTGGTAGTAGAAAATACTTTGCATTCTATCAGTCCTGTACATTTATTGAGGCTTGTTTTATAGCCTAACATAGGATGGTCTGTCCTGGAAAATATTCCATGTGTACTTGAGAAAATTGTGTATTCTTCTTCATCTTCTGTCTATTTGTTCCATCCATTATTAAAATTAAGGTATTGCTGTCTACATTATTATTGATGAAGTATCTGGTTCTCTCTTCAATTCTGTCACATTTTAGGGTTCTGTTGTTAGGTGCACGTATGTTTATAATTTTATGTCTCATGATGAATTGACCCTTTTATTGTTGTAAAATGTTCTCCTATAACAATTTGGAGAAATATAAAATATCTCTAATAATTTGTTTTAAAGTCCATTTTTTTCTGATATGAAAGTAGCCATTACAGGTCTCTTTCTGTTACTGTTTACATAGTATATTTTTCCTATCTTTTGGTTTCTTATCTATTTACATCTTTGAAACTGTATCTCCTCTCTATAGCATATAGTTGGATCATGAAATTTAAAAATTTTATTCTACCAATCTCTGCTTTTTGATTGGAGTGTTTAATCCATTTATATAATGTAATTACTGAAAGGTAGAATTTACATCAACCATTTTTAAAGTTTACTTTCTTTTATCCACATCTTTTTTTTCCTCTATTTTTCCATCACTGCTTTCTTTTTTTGTTAAACATATCTTCTAATACACACATTAATTTTCTTGTTTCTTTTACTATATTTTGAGTTATTATCTTACTGGTTACCCTGGGGATCACAACTTATATCTAAATTTAAACACTTTATTTCAGATTAATATCAACCTAATTTCAATAAAAGCTTCTCTTCTATCTGGCTTCATTCCTGCCCTGCTCATATTGCACTATTGTGTGCAAATTACATCTTTATACATCACATACTCATCAACACAGTCTTATAATTATTGCTTTTTAAAGTTGTCTTTTAAATCAGATAGAATTACAAAAAAAAGAGTTAAAAACAAACAAAAATATACTGCCTTATATATTTATCTATGTAGTTATCTTTCCTGTTTCTCCTTATTTCTTCACAAAGATTCAAGTTACTGTCCAGTGTCCTTTCATTTCAAACTGAAGGATTCTCTTGAGCATTTTTTGTAGGGAGACCTGCTAGCAACAAGCTCTCAGTTTCTGTTTACCTGGGTGTGCATTAGTTTCTCTTCTATTTCTGAAGGACAGTTTTGCCAAATACAGAATTCTTATCTGACCACGCTTTGAACATTTTATCTCACTGCTTTCTAATCTTTGTATTTTCTGATGAAAAGTCAGATATTAATCTTATTGAGGATCATTTGTACATGATGAGCTGTTGTTTTCTTCTTACTTTCAAGATTCTCTCTGTCTTTCTTTCCACAGATTGATTACGGCATGTTTAGGTTTGAATATCTTTGTGATTATCGTACATGAAGCTTGTTGAGCTTCTTGGATGTGTAGATTAATGGTTTTCATCATATTTGGGATACGATTTAACCATTATTTCAACTATTCTTTTTTCCCCTTTCTGATTCCTCTGGAATTCCCATTGTGTGTAGGTATACTTGATATCCCACAAGTCTGTGAGGCTCTGATTATTATTATTTTTTATTCCTTTTTCTATTTCTTCCTAAGAATATGTGATCTCAACTGGCCTACCTTCAAATTAACTGATTTTTCTTTTTCTGCCAACTCAAATATGCTGTTGAGTTCCTATATTGAAATTTTCATTTGAGCTTTTGTACTTTTCAACTCTACAATTTCTGTTTTTAAAATAATTTTTACTTCTTTATTGATGTCTTCTATTTTGTGTGATATTGTTTTGAGTTTTTCATTTTATTATTTGTACATGATTTTCTTTGATCCTCTGAACATATTACAAATAGCTGATTTAAAGTCTTTGTCTAGTAAATCCAACATCTGGGACTCCTCAGGAAGAGTTTTATGAACTTCATTTTTTCCTGAGTCTGAGCCTGTATTAGTCAGGGTTCTCCAGGGAAACAAAACCAATAGGGGATCTATCTATCTAACTAACTATCTATCTAGATATATCTCCTATATATACAATTGCTACCTTCTTTAATTTACCCCACACTCGTTTTCCCCATGTTACTGCATGTGCTAGGCTATGTTCCCCTCTGCTTCCACTTTTTCCACTTGTTTCTCACTTTGGTCTCTGTTTTTAAGGATAAGACCCAAATCTCTTGGCCTTCTCAATGCCTCCACCTAGTTGGAGATCATCAGATTAATGACGTTAGTGGTCACTTCTTCTTTCTGATCTTGCTGACCCCTTTGACTATCTTGAACTATAACCATGCTGACCATCCTGGCTTATGTTTTATACAGCCCACACACTCTCCATTTATTTATTTATTTCTGACTTTCAGATGCCTTTAGCTCCTTCTAATTTACTGGAAGAAGCTGTTAATATCCCTCGATAATTTTTCTCAGAAAGCACAGTCTGATACTTTCTCAAGTACAGGCCCCTTTCTGTATGCTTTTTACTTATTTCCCTTTCCAACATTTTTGTTCTTTCACAATTGTAAGATAAGAGACAAAATGCTTGTATTTTCCATGTGAGAGCTACTACTCATATTCATATTGTTGCTGCTGAAAGACCCTCTTTTAAACTTTTAGACTTCTCACTGCCTTGAACACGCATAAACACTCCATGCTTTAGGTCTATACACACAAGCTGAAACTCAGCAGCACATAGAGTAAAAATGCATTTCAAAAACTGGTTATTTTAAATTGCTAGCAAAAAAATTCAAACTATTAAGGTCTTTTTTTTTTTTTCCTACACCCTTCTCTGAATTTGAAGATGTGTCATATAACACATATCTGAGATAATGTGGGAGCAGCCTGGGAATGGTAACTGTGCATTCTTAAAACAACAAAAATGTCATGTAGCACTTTGGTTTAGATAAGTGAACGTTTGGGCTGAGGACAAGATGTAGGCAGAGGATACTAAAGCTCCAACTAATTAGGGAGTTATCACTTGAAAAGTTACATAGCTCTGGGTCACTGAAGTAACAGCTATCAAAGGAAACTTCTGGGAGCCATCTTGCTTTCATTTCACAATCTTCTGATGACAGAATAAGCATTATGATATGGTAGCACGTTCCTTGAAATATCACTGCCCTTTCCATGTCAGTGACAGAATACAAGGATCATGAAGAAACAGACAAAAACATTCCAATAGTTTGAAATGCTGTCACTTTTCAATTGATTTTATTAGAATTAACTAGACTCAGCTCAAATTGCATAAAATTAAACTTCTTGAAAATGATAAAAGTAAACAGTGCCTATTGCTCATTAAAACTCCAAAAAATATTCAAAAGTGTTTTGACATCTGTTTGTCTCTGTCAGGATAAGGACTTTCCTAATGATCATAGGAAATCAGAAGTTAGAGCCATAAAGGGTGGAATAAACTTTTCATCTTTTTTTAAATTTCTGAATATGATACGTAGGCATAAAGGAGCCATAAAATTCCATTGTCTCTTTTTATTTAAGCTACGTTATAGTCATCTCTAATGTATAAAATATTGATGCATATCTTCAGGGTCACACACATATACACATAGAACACATTTTTTATGATGCTCACAATCTGAAATATGGTCGTAAAATATGAGCATTTCGATAACTAAATGTAGTAGAGAAATTAAGATAAAGAAGAGATCATTTGGGGATTCAGTGGTCAGGAAGAGTTCATGATGAAGGATGTATTCCTTGAAAGATTAACATATTTAGAGGTGAGCAAATGGCAGTAGCACAAACCAAAGCTGGAGGTTGAGATCCACATTAAGTAGGAACTGTATAGGAGCCCAGCCTTACTGTAATAAGGGGTTCAGGTAGGGAGTATTGGGACAAAGCATCCTCTGAAGCCATGCTGTAGTTACATATCAGACCCGTTCTACTTTCTATGTCAGGAGATGTGGGCAGCAGCATCTCTGTTGCTTGTCCTTGTCCGGCATGCTGCTCCTTCATGGCAGAACTTCCATGGCTTCTTAACTTCTCCTCTACCTCCCTGCTCCTTCTTCCCCCCACTGCTTCTCCTTGCTGGCCTCATTCCTCAGCTCTCACAGCCCATTCAATCATTCAAGTGCATATGATTGAATCCTTTTGTATTACTGGAGCTCTTTTAAAATTTAACCTTCCCTCATTTGGAGAAGAAAAAACAAATGAAGTAGCTCCCCAAATCACACAACACAGCAAGATTTTAAAAGATAAAGACATTAGCACCAAAAAATATTTTAAATACATAAATAAAGGCAAAGGCAAAATAAAGTTTTAACTGTAACTACTAATGATGGATTTTAAATTTGGCTCTGAGCTTGTTAGCAAGCAAAGTGCAGGGGGCAGGGGGACGAAACAGTATTTACAGGATTTACACACCTTAGGACTCTTTACTCCATAGGTGATTATTCTGGTGTAACCAAAAGTCTTCAAGACTGGAAATAAAAAGCCTACAAGCCTAAATTCTAGTCTTAGCTCTGCCAGTAATGGCTGTGGACATTAATCACTTTAATCTCATGAGGTCTTAGTTTGAACAGTCAGTAAAGCCCTTCCCAGCTTGAACATTCTACCATCCTAGTATATAAAGTTTTCGAGCAAACATGTCCCTGTGAAAACCCAACTAGAAAGGAATGGAAAGTGCAATAGAAAAACTTCTAAGTGTCTATCTTCTTCAATCCCTAGATGATAAATGTATTAAGGTAGGGGACAATACATTAAAAGGGCTGTTAGATTGAACCATATGAAACTGCTGATTTAGTAGTTCAAATGTAGGCAAATATTTCATATAGTTCAACCCCAAATAGTGTTTCATATAGTTTCCTATAGTTCATATAGTTTCCTATAGTTCAACCCAGTAAGTGTTGTGTTAAATTGAGATAATCAGGGATACTTCAGCAGGAGGTGCTGGCTTTAATGTCCTTGAATCAAGGCAAGGAAGGAATAGTGTTGGCAATAAAATGAAAGGAGGGACTGGGTCCTTGGGCTTTAGACTTTAATAGTTGTCAAGTGTGGACTCCCTAAAGCCAAGCCACCTGGGTTCAAGTCCTAGCTCTCCCCCTTTCCAGCTGTGTAAATTTGAGCAAATGATTTAATCTCTTTGGGTCTCAGTTTCCTCACCTACACAACTGGAATATCCAATTGGTAGGGCTGTTTTAAGGATTTAAATAGATATAAAGCTTAGCACACTGCTTGACAACTGATTAAGTAACGGTTAGCTGTTAGCTGCGTTGACTCTGGGTGGGCAACTCAAGAAAGTGCACAGAAAATGTGTAGGCAATGACTGGCAACCTGAGAGATACAGTGGAACCATCTCTCTCGCTACTTGGTAACCTACAATATAAGGGACACGGGAACCTGGCTTCCTGGCCAGTGACTCTCGGAATTTTCTAAACCGAGACTCAGTCAGAAATGCAATTTACATCCTAACCTGCTATACACACATACACACAAACATACTAAAGCAAAATTTTACCAAACAAATCTAACTCTTACTGTGTGTTTTGCATTTTGATCTATTCTATTCTTCTATTCTATTCTATTCCATCCTATTCTAATTCTTTTTTTTTTTTTTTTTTTTGCAGTACGCGGGCCTCTCACTGCTGTGGCCTCTCCCATTGTGGTGCACAGGCTCCGGACACGCAGGCTCAGCGGCCATGGCTCACGGCCCCAGCCACTCCGCGGCATGTGGGATCCTGCCGGACCGGGGCACGAACCCGTGTCCCCTGCATCGGCAGGCGGACTCTCAACCACTGCGCCACCAGGGAAGCCCTCTATCTTATTTTTAGACACTGATTCCTAACCACTAAGTTGATTTTATAACCTAGTAATGGGTCTCCACCCAATAGGTCACATTTAGGAAAGTACCAGACCGGGTCATATTTAGCTTTGAGTAAAAGAATGTGTATTCTGGTCCAACTGGACTGAGAATGGGCTCACATGGCAGTGTCCAGGGAGAGAGGGAATGCCACTGCTGCACTTTCTACCAGCTATGAAAGAGTCAGTCTACCACCACCGCATCCCTATTCCTGCCATACCAGCCACAAGGATATATACCAGTTACGCTTTAGCCAAATCTTAATGTGTAGATACAAGCAACTCATTTCACTTTTATTCAGACTCTAAGATAAAATTTTACATCATCAAAAGTAGTAGTGAAATGATAGTTTAAATATTTGTAGTTCTTATTCTACTGGGTTTTCAGTGTTCCACTTATCATTGGGTTAAAAGTGCAATTAGCAAGTGTAGCTTTTCCTGGCATGCTGTCTAGCAACATCTCCACTACACACCTGCATGTAAGTGATAGTCATCGGTACACACCACATTTTTCACAGTAGCAATTTTGCTTTCAGCTTATGAAGTATCAATACTTCACCATCTTGCCATCTGCCTTGCACCAAAAGATAGTTTCTTATACACCAAAGTGCACGTAACAGTGTGATAATTCCACAAATAAATCATTATTACTTGATAATGTGTTTCACCTATAAGTTTTCTATGAAGGTCAGCTACATCCTCATTCAGAGGATCATTCTGAAAAACATCTTCAAAGTAGTGTACATTCAAGGCCAAGGGAAGGGTAGAACACACAGGCCCGGGAAGCCCACCCGTGATTCCTGGGACCAGAATAGAGAAGCAAGGTTTAGGCAAAACCATAGCAACACGTATCTTACTCGTATCCAAATTGTCTCACAATATTCCTAAAGTCCAAAGAAAAAAGCCAGAGGTTTTTAAAACATCCTCAGTTCAACATGTTCCTTCTTTCCTCTTCCAGAAGTCATCGAATGGTTCCCTCCTACATGCAAAGCCCTTTTCTAGGCTCAGTGAAGGATAGAGAAGAGCCATAAAACATGACCCTCCCTGAGATGAGTGGGATAATAAGAAGTAGCATTTCTGAGCTCTTAGCTCGCGCGGAGCACTGTGCACTTTCTCATTTGATTCACGTAACAATTCTGAGGGGTAGGTACTATTGCTATCCCACATTACAGATGAAAACCCCGAAGCCTAGAGAGTTTAAAAACCTCGGTAAGTGGAAGAGCTAGCATTCAAATTCAAGACAGCTGACTCCAGAACTCATTTCTTCCATGATGTATCAATGGGATTGGAAACTGGTCTAAAAGGTTGCAATCTGATGAACCAAAGAACTAGTGACAAACACTGCCCAAAGCCAATTGAGTACAGACATTTTTTTTTTTTTCTCACTTGGGTATTCACAAGTGAGAAGATACATAATAGTCTCATAGTATTTTGGGAAATTCATAAAAAGGGTCCTGCACAAAAGTTTTTTGAGTGCTACAGAGACTGTTAAATGTGTCCTCTCTTTGCACTCACACTAAATGTAGCATTTCTACTCTTTATATGGGCCACAGGATCCGTAGATTTTACAGAGAAAACAGCCTAAGTCTCACTTTCTAGATGAATTTCAAACTGTGTCTTTATCCAAGGCTGACTATATTTATAATGTCATGTAGGCACCCTGGCCATTTTTAGACGGTATTAATTCACTCTATTATGTTCAAGGTCCAAGAAAGGTGTCCAGTTTCTCTCTCCATTTCTATTTATAATAGCTCTACTAGCAAAGGGATGTTACATTTCTACTTGCCTGGATATATGCATTTGAATTTCCAAAGAATTCATGTAGGGAAAGACTTGTGCTCTTACTCTTTGAAGTGTGCCATTTTTAAAGGCAAAATATTATATCAAGAGAGATTTATGTACATAATATAATGGTCCTTACAGCTTCTGGTCAATCAGGACAGGAGGTCACTGGTGGGTACTGAAGGAATTGATCTACCTAGAGATTTTCAAGGATGAACTTGCCTCTTCAGGATTCACAAAGCATAGGTCCGTCATAGATGAGACACACTTCATGCTCTGAGCCGTTAAAACCACAGGACCACCATCGCCAATCTCAGAGCAGCAGCATTTCTCCGACTGTGGTCTGGGATTGCTTGGTTCAGATTCATCTAAGGAGCTGGTTAAAAAAAAAATGCAGATTCCAGTGACTCTACCTAAAGTCCTAGGTGAGGCTCTGGGATCTTCATTTTAAACAATCTTCCCAAGCAATTACATTTTGAGGAATGCTGGTCTCAATAGTAGTTCTGTGAGCCTCAAGAGAATTGGAAGCCAGTGTATCTTCAGTGCATACATTTTGAGAAATTACAAAAGGTTTCATCAGGGTTTTCTAAAGCAATTTCTGCAAAATAACAATCCCAAGAGATGATTTGTAATAGACAATTTCCACAGTCAAATAAGTTTGGGAAAATTCCTTCCAAGATCCCTCCTCTTAGAGGTTCCTGACATACATATTAAAGGTTCTGAGAAGTACTGCAAGAAAGAAACCTGTTTAACTAAACACAAGTGTTTCCCAGGCAGGTTGCACCACAGGACTTTTCTTTTTGGAATAACACTTGCTGATTTTCCATGGAACTAGTATTCTTCAGGTTTACTTTGGGGGAATGCCAGTTGCAGGCTAATGGTAGAATTTCCAGAGGAGATGAACTAGGTTTGGAGAACCCGGGCCCCAGCTTTAATTCTTGATTCTTAGGAATCCTTATGGAAAGGCAAGAAACCCCATAGCTTATTAATTACACTTTACATCTGTGTGGTTTTTATGGTTCCACGGGCCCCTTTTCACACCTTTTCTCGTTAAAGAAAAATCCTCACTTGATTCCTGTGAGCCAAGCAGATCAGGTATTATTATCCCCATATTACAAGTGAATAAATACATTTATGAAGGGTAAAGATTTTGCCTCCCCAGGTCATGCATCTCTGACTCTTGTGCTTTCTTCATAGCATCCAAGCTTTAGATGACCTGGCAGCTAAGGTTCCCAAAACATATCAGCCTCTAAAATTTTGCTAAATTCAGTAATAATGTATTATCTCTTTAATGGAACTGGTGATGATACTGATTGGTTATTGGTAGAAAGACCTATGAATTATTTTTCCAATAGTGGTGATGAATTGCCTTGAACTCAGGTCCCCTTCTTCATCCTTTCTGTACTCAGTAGAGTCCAGTGGTCCAGGTTATTATGTACAGCCATGGCTGGGGGAGGGGGGATTTGTAACTGGGAAGTTATTTTCATCTATGTAACTTTATTTGGTCTTTATAAGACATGAATTAGATTGCTCCTACAGTATGTCCTGATTGCATGAGTTAACATATTCCACTGATATAATTTGTACTTCTTTTAGCACATAAAACCTAAGGCTTTTAAGGGTTATTATCCTAGTACATTTTGTCTTCTTTTATTTTTATGGCTTTTTTTTTTTAACATTTTCTACAGCTTGACTTCTCTAGGGCTTATTCTAATTTCTTTTAGTCCCAAGACTTAAGGGCTTTTATTCAAACATGACTGCCACAGAAATATTTAGACTAATAGCTAAATTATAAGATGTTTAAACACATCTGTAATGAACGATTCCGAACAGTGAGCGTAGATCTGCATGTACCTGGGAAAGTTTTCTCCCTGTCCAACAGCCTCGATAATGTGGATAAATGACACATTCCTAGATTTAATATATCTTCTCCTACTCTCTCTCATCCATCATCTGCAATTCAGTCTTAAGGTTTGTGACAAATTTGGGATATGACTATAGCTTGGTGTAAATTTCAAGGATTATTGAACATAGATAACTGAACAAATTTCCCCTAGGTTTTAGTTTCTATATATTTTTTTCAACATCAAAAAATTTACCAAGGGCTTCCCTGGTGGCGCAGTGGTTGAGAGTCCGCCTGCCGATGCAGGGGACAAGGGTTCGTGCCCTGGTTCGGGAAGATCCCACATGCCGCGGAGCAGCTGCGCCCGTGAGCCATGGCCGCTGAGCCTGCTGCTCCGCAACGGGAGAGGCCACAACAGCGGGAGGCCCACGTACCGCAAAAAAAAAAAAAAAAAAAAAAAAATTTACCAAGTTGTGCCTAGCAACTTCTTTTCTTCTGGATTAAACTGGGCTTATTTTCTTAGGCCCTTAAAATTCATGTCTTATTTTTAGCTACAAAATATAGATATTTCTAGAAACAGTCCATTCTCCACCCCAACCCTGTAGTCTCTTTTGTTATGACTGATCCAGAGAAAATAAAAATGCATCATGTTTGAAGTCTATGCCATTCGAGGGTAAACCGTGTCTTGCTTTGAGTCATATTATATGTTCATTATATCTACAAAAACAATTTGGATAATAAAAGTGCCAAATGTTAACTCAAGCTATAAACATACAATGGCATATTTACATCATGCATCAAACTTTTCTAGATTTCTTTTCTTAATGCTTCTCATCTTGCACTAAAATTCTTAACCCATTTTTTCCATGATTTATGGGATAGATTAATTATTTTTGATTAATAAAAATTGGAAACTTTAATTGGACCCTATTTGAGGTTTGGTTGCATTAAATGAATCTACTGGTGATCAAAAATGTATTTTTAAAGGGAGTTTAGGCTAATATATCAACAAATGAGGAGCTATAAACATGATTAATACACACATTAGACTTTCCTTATCACATTTTGCTGGCAGTTTTTATCCGGTCACAGCTGAAATTCCATTGAGTTCTTTCTCCTTTTGTATAAAATACAGATTATGTGGAGACAGCAGTCTGAGCAACTGGAGTTTCATCTTGTCTGCCCATTAATTATTAATGCTGTTTCAGTACTTCTTATCTATCACTGCTGAGAGATGGAGGGCTGTATTTTTATAGTCATTTTCCAGTAAGAAAACAGGCGGGATGGTGCCTCTGCACTTGGCAATAGAGAAAGGATCAAAAGTACTTGCATTTTTATGAATCCTTGAAAAAGGAATGTTCTAAATCACTCATTTGATTATTCTCCTGAAAGGTGTTATGATTTTTGAAGAGTAAAGGAAAGCCGAGAAGAGCATATGTCTATTTTGACAACTTTTTCAAAATACCGTGATTTCCAAGGTATTACATCCAGGCCACTTGGAGAATTGGAGATTATGCGTTGCCCAGGTTACATCGATACGTCCATGTGAGTACAATTTAGCTTTAAGGACTTGATGGTCCTATAGAGGTAGTGTTGTGATTTGAGCTCAGGCTGCAATGTAAGGACACTAGCCAGGCCACTTTGGGCAAGTGACTTAAAGTGTTCAGTTTCAGCTCCCTCATCTGTATGAGGATACCTTTTTCATGGGGTAGTGAAAAGGATTTAAATAAAACAGCATTTAAATGCATAGCAGGTTTCAAGCAATGGTAGTAAACCCTGAAACTTCATTGCTATTGTCTCTTTTGTTTACTAAAGTCAGTGAAATGTACAACCGTAATTTTCAACAGGAAATAAAACAAGGAACTGAAAAAGTGGATTCAAGGAGTACTTCAACCACTTAAACTTAATTGAAGCTGTGGGCTGAGAGGGAGTGAGGTGGAAAAGACCGAAGTAAAATTCCTGGACTAGGATTGTCATCTATTCTGATGAATAATAGAAAAGTCGGCGGTCTGATTTACTAAGTAGAATGGGACTTGGGCTCTTGAGAGGCTTTTCTATAATTACTTGATGACCTTAAACAGATCACTTATGTTCCCCCGCATTTTCAATTTCTCCTTTATTAAATGTATGGAGGAAATACTTGCTATCAGTGAATGTGTGGAAAATCTCAGCGCCCATGAGAACACACACATAGCACACACACTTGCATTTCTCTGAAAGTTTACATATACCACAACAGCATTCTCCCAACAAGTGTAACAGAGACCACAGATTGTCCCCCAGGATCCATTTTCCTCTTCATCCCTTTAGATAGAGAACACCCATCCTCCAGTTCTGTCAGGGCTTGTAGCCACCCAGCCAGAAACTCCCTTCCAGGTCCCCCTTATGGCCAGGTGTGACCAGGTGACTAAGTTCTTGCCATTTAAATGGGAGCATAGTGGTGTATGTAAGTTCTGAGTCACGTCCTTAGAAAGAAAGTTGCTTGCCCTCCATGTCTCTCTTTCCCCCTTCCCACAGGCTGGGTTTGGGGCAGTGACCCTACATCAACCATGTGGACATGGTAAAATCCTAGCAATGTGCAAAGTTACAACATGGAAGGGACCTGAGTTACTGGATGACCTTGAAGAGAAGAGGCACCTACGCATTCTATTCCACGGTCTGTAATGCAGAAAAGAAATGAACTTCTATAGTGTTTGATCCATTCCATTTGGAGTTTATTTTTTTTGCAGCAACTTACCTTAACCCTATTGAAACAAGTTGGACACATCCTTCCTAGGTATTAGGGCTCTTGCTGTGGATGACTAACTAACAGATGTTTGTAACTCGAAGAGTGAACCTCCTTTGTGATGCAAATGGCTCTGTCAATCATTGTGACTTCAGCAGAATGTAGTTACTAGTTCAAAAAGAAAAGATAATTTTTGATACCTACTGAAAAAGTTGTGGCATTTATTTATTCTTTATCTTTTATTTTTGGGGGACAGATAGATGAAGGAAGGAAGGAAGACTGAGGGTCGTACAAATAGAAAATTGCTTGCTGATGGTGTCCTGGCTTTTGTGGTAAGAATGCCTTTTAGAGAATCTGGGACAGAAAGCAATACTGTCAAATCTGACATACATGACAGCTGTTGATACCAAAAAGAGTGAAGTCTCTTTGTACCAATCCCTAACTCCTTTCTCTGCATGTATTACTACTTCCCATAGGACACGGTAATTATTATTTTGTATCACAGTGCTGTGTTACCAGCCAATAGAAACACAATAATATGGGTGCATACACCAGTTTTAGCACAACTTTAATCTGTAATAAGAACGAAATGCCTTTGAGCTGTCTGCACTAAACTTAATATGTGACATGTCATGATAAAAATAATAATGATAAAAATTGATACTATGGGAATGATAAAGGGATCCTCACCTCAAAAGCACGGGCTTAATTCACTGCCTATATCTCAAAAGTTTAACATCATTTTTCTAGTCAGGTAATGGATTAATTTAGGACAAATGTAGTGGTTCATCCTAACTCCCTTTATAACGTGCATGTGTAACTCCTCTCCCAGCCAGGGGGATCATGTGAAACTAACTGGCCCACACTTGGCTTTAGCAGAAAAAAAAAAGTCTAAATAACTGAGCTAATCAAACCAGTTAGGTTAAAAGTACATATGCAGAACCCCCAATGTTATATACTTGATTTCCTGCTACCATCATTACAACACCTCATAAGAAGTTAAGAAAAGGAATATCATATATACCTTTAACATAGAGAAGGAATTAGTGGTTAACCAGTTCAAATCTTTGTGAAAAATATTCCCAAAGTATTGCATACTCTTTCTATGGAACACTGCTGAGCAAATAATGGGCATTTACGTATTCTATGGTGTATCTGTGGCCTAAGAATTAGTCAGGGGCAAAAGTTACGTCCCGTGTTTTAACTACCAAGTGATCTTCCTGGTCTGATTAAACATATAATTTTAGAAACAATTTCTAAAAGACACTAAACGTTTCATTCAAGAATCCGTTGAGCTGCCGCTGAATTCCTGGTTCCATGGTTTCTCTTTCTAATATCTGAATTAGTTTCACAGGTGAAGCTATAGTCAACTTCTAAAATGTGGTAGTGAGAGATCTGGCTCAGTGACAGGACAACCCAAATCAGGAAATGAGGGAAAATAACAACCCAGAGAATAATGGCTGAAAGAAGAACATTAATGCTAAATAATGAAGAAGAATGTAAACAGATAAGCGATTCAGAGAGCCCTAGATCTTTAAAAGGCTGAAAGAGGGATGGCAAAGATAAAAAATGATAAGACCTGTCAAGAAGAACAAAGTCAATGTGTGTACATTATTCAGTTTAAGGAATTAGAGTCACAAGGTCAAGTGTGGGTAACATTAAATATGAATAATGAGGAATAAAATCAGTAAAAAGCAAAGCTAGTTTCATAAATCAATTCCAGAGCAACTTGGCTGGGGGATGGAAAAAGGAGAATGGAGGATAACCCACTGTAGCCTGTTGAAATGTCAAGATCTATTACCAATTACTAAATATCAATGCATTCGTGCAAAATCTCAGTGTTTGGGGTCATAAAACGGTGCATGCCATTGACCAAGGGGAACTAGAGAATTTGCACTTTGAAGTGTGTTTAAACAGAACAAAATAAAACCGAACAGAAAACACTGGCATTTGTAAGAGGAGGGAAATATATGTGAGAGGGCAGGAACACATGGGCTCCCATCACTGTGCGTTATCCCAGGATGGTCTCTGAGCTGACCTTGAAAGGAACCCCCTTTTCTGCCTCTTTGGCAGTGTGGACAATACCAAGGAAGAAGCTGCTATAAAGGACAAGCAAAAGGGGAAGGTCTGGAATGAAGACTTGGGCCACAGTTTATACGCCAAGGTTAAGGGCCAGAACTCCTGCTCTTTATGCCTTCCCACTGGAGCTGTAGAGGCAGGAGGAACAGGGATGGCCCCCTTGAGGAAGAAGGGGGACACTGGAGTCAGCCACCAACACCAGCTTAAAGGCCAGTGTAAACAGTGTGCCGGACACATGTGGGCTGCCGAGAGAGTGGTGATGAATAAGCATATATCCAGACAAGGACTTCAAACAGGAGGAGGCTGAGCGGTGATGAAAATGATTCAGTGCCTTCACCAATTACTCGGGAGAGGCAGAGAATGTGAGGAAAATAAAGAAGTGTCCATATTTATCAAAGCACTTGACAAAGGAGAGGAGGACGCACAATTAGAGAGAACAAATCATCGGGACAGGAAGAGGGAAAGGAATGAGGCTGTGGACGGTGTGAAAAGAAGAAATCTAATGATGGAAGAGCAGCGCTATAATATGGTAGATTAATTCACTCTCACTGAATTGCAGTGAATCCAAACTAACGTTCCAGTTCCAGTGTTTTAATCCAAGGGAATGTTGACTCAAGCACTGGTCTCTACCTGTTCTGGAATCGTCTCCATTTGCCGGCTGTTTCTCCCTTTAGGGAGGGCTGAGATCCAGCAGGTATCCATGGGCAGGGCCTGACCAGGTGTTACAGTACATGTAACATACTTCATTGGGCAGTGTTTATAGAATACCTGTTGCTACAAGGTTTGACTATCATCCCTACCTTCAATTATTCTTTGATAATACAAATCTTCCTTGACTTACAATGGGGTTACCTCCTGATAAACCCAGAGTGAGTTGAAAATACCTTGTCGAAATGCATTTAATACACCTAACCTAGAGCTTAGCCTAGCCTACCCTAAACATGCTCAGAACACTTACACGAACCTACAGTTGGACAAAATCATCTAACAGAAAGCCTATTTTATAATAACGTGTTGAATATCTCATGTAATTTATTGAATACTGTACCGAAAGTGAGAAAAAAAATAAAAAAACAACGGTTGTATGGGTACAGATGGTTTTAAGTGCATCCGTTGTTTACCCTCCTGATGGCAGGGCTGACTGGAAGCTACAATTCCCTGCTGCTGCCCAGTGTCACAAGAGAGGATTGTACCACACTAGGCTAGCCTAGGAAAAGATCAAAATTCAAAGTACGGTGGCTACTGAGTGAATATCTCTTTTGCACCATCGGAAACTTCAAAAATCATAAGTCGAACCATCCTAAGTGCAGAACTGTCTGTATTCTGAACCCGTTTGAACTAAAACGTTTTTTTAATTTATTTTTTTAAATCAAAGTATGGTTGATGTACAATATTATACAAGTTATAGGTGTACCATAATTGTGAATTCACAAGTTTTAAAGGTTATACTCCATTTATAGTTATTATAAAATATTGGCTATACTCCCTGTGTTGTACAATAGATCCTTGCAGCTTATTTTATGCATAATAGTTTGTACCTCTACTCCTATATTGCCCCTCCCTCTTCCCTCTCCCCACTGGAAACCCCTAGTTTGTTCTCTATATCCATGAGTCTGCTTTTTTGTTTACTTACTAGTTTGTTGCATTTTTTAGATTACACATATAAGCGATATCATACAGTATTTGTCTTTCTCTGTCAGACTTATTTCGCTTTACATAATACCCTCCAAGACCATCCACGTTGTTGCAAATGGCAAAATTTCATTCTTTTTTGTGGTTGAGTACAATTTAATTGTATATATATATATATATATATATATATATATATATATATACACACATCTTCTTTATTTATTCATCTGTTGATGACACTTAGGTTACTTCCATATTGTGGCTATTATAAATAATGCTGCTATGAATATTGGGTTGCATGTGTCTTTACAAATTAGTGTTTTTGTTTTTTCTGTATATATACCCAGAAGTGGTATTGCTGAGTCATATGGTAGTTCTATTTTTAGTTTTTTGAGAAAACTCCATACGGTTTTGCACATTGGCTGCACCAATTTACACTCCCACCAACAGTATATGAGGTTTACCTTTTCTCCACATCCTTGCCAACATTTGTTATTTGTGTTCTTTTTGATGATAGTCAGTCTGACATGTGTGAAGTGATATCTCACTGTGGTTTCGATTTGCTATTCCCTGATGATTAGCGATGTTGAACATCTTTTCATGTGCCTATTAGCCATCTGTATTTCCTCTTTAGAAAAATGTCTATTCAGGTCTTCTGCCCATTTTTTAATTGGGTTATTTGTTTGTTTGTTTGATGTTGAGTTGTATAAGCTGTTTGTATATTTTGGAAATTAAGCTTTTGTTAGTCAAATCATTTGCAAATATCTTCCCCATTCTGTAGGTTATATTTTTGTTTTGTTGATGGTTTTCTTTGATGTGCAAAAGTTTTCAAGTTTAATTTGGTGGCATTTGTTTATTTTTGTTTTTATTTCCATTACTCTAGGAGATGGGTTTTAAAAGATATTGCTGCAATTTATGTCAGAGTGTTCTGCTTATGTTTTCCTCTAGGAATTTTATAGTATCCAGTTTTATATCTAAGTCTTTAATCCATTTTGAGTTTATTTTTCTATATGGTGTTAGAGAATGTTCTAATTTAATTCTTTTACATGTAGCTGTTCAGTTTTCCCAGCACCACTTATTGAAGAGACAGTCTTTTCTCCATTGTATATTCTTGCTTCTTTTGTCATAGATTAATTGACCATAAGTGTGTGGATTTATTTCTGGATTCTCTATTCTGTTCCATTGAGCTATGTGTCTGGTTTTGTGCCAGTACCATACTGTTTTGATTACTGTAGCTTTGTAAGTATAGTCTGAAGTCAGGGAGTATGACTTCTTCAGCTCTGTTCTTCTTTTTCAAGATTTTGGCTATTCAGGGTCTTCTGGCTATTTGGGGTCTTTAGTGTTTCCATACAAATTTTAAAATTATTTGTTCTAGTTCTGTGAAAAATGCCATTGGTATTTTGATAGGGATTGCATTCAATCTGTAGATTGCCTTGGGTAGTATGGTCATTTTAACAATATTAATTTTTTCCAATCCAAGAACATGGTATATCTTTCTATCTGTTTGTGTTGTCTTCAATTTTTCATTAAAGTCTTATAGTTTTCTGAGTACAGGTCTTTTACCTCCATAGGCAGGTTTATTCCTAGATATTTTATTCTCTTTGATGGTAAATGGGGTTGTTTCCTTAATTTCTCTTTCTGTTAGTTCATTGTTAGTGTATAGAAATGCAACCGATTTCTGTAGAGTAATTTTTTATCCTGCAACTTTGCTACATTCATTGATGAGCTGTAGTAGTTTTCTGGTGGCATCTTTAGGATTTTCTATGTATATTATCATGTCATTTGCGAACAGTGACAGTTCTACTTCTTCCTTTCCAATTTGGATTCCTTTTATTTCTTTTTCTTCTCTGATTGCTGTGGCTAGGATTTCTGATACTATGTTGAATAAAAGTGGTGAGAGTGGCCATCCTTGCCTTGTTCCTGATCTTAAAGGAAATACTTTCAGCTTTTCACCATTGAGTATGATATTAGCTGTGGGTTTGTCATAAATGGCTTTTATTATGTCAAGGTAGTTTCCCTCTATGCCCACTTTGTGGAGAGTTTTTATCATAGATGGATGTTGAAGTTTGTCAAAAGCTTTTTCTGCATATATTGAGGAACAAGTGAAAAGTTCAATTGGGCAAATGTTAGGCTTGAAGAAACAGACAAAAAGAAAGGGATGACCAAGGTCAGGGAGTCCTACTTGTTTAGGGTTGGGGTGCCAGCAGGTTTGCAGTGGCCCCTTCCAAAAGGATGGAAAGTTACTCCTGCATTTGGCCACAATCAGTCACAGGTAAACACATTTCCCCCCATGACATTTGGACTAGTTTTTAAAATAGAGTGTTTTATAGTTTTTGAAAAAGGAAGTGTGATATAAATCTCTACTATGCCAGTCTACCAGAGTGAGAGCAAAATATCTCAGAATGTGAAACCCTGTGGTCTGACACCAGGATATGAAGTGCAGAGAAATATCAGTGGCACCGATGATTTTACACTCTTAGATCATGATTTTTCTTGCAAATCCTACATCTTGTTGGACTTATCCTCTTACCTGGGTCACTAAGAACTTTGGGGTTATGTACTTAGCTTCTTTAACAGGCCCAGCACATGGACAGTAGTTAATGAGTAAATGAATGTTTGTGGAATGTATCAATAAATTTAAATGGCACTAAAATGGTGCCAAAGGATCTCTGAGAACTGAGAAAAATTATTCGTAGGATCCTCAGAGAATTCTATAATTGGAGGAACTTTGTAGACTGTCTAGTTTAGCCACCCTCCCTGAACATCTCAGGGACCTCTCCACATCACAGGATGGCCTTCTCTTCTTATGGTGAGCTCTGACTCTTACACACATCTGCTTCCTGTCACTCCCCAAATCTTTGTCTCCACCAAAATGAAAGCCATGGGTAGAATGAAATAACACTTTTGTGTTGAGTTTTATCTTCAAGCTTGTCACCAGCTTCCAATCTCTAGGGGCCCAGGGCCCCATAGTGTGGCATGACAAGCCCCTTCCAGCACCGTGGCTCCCCTTTAGAACTCCCGTCTCTCACCTTCTCCAACCTCTAATCAAATACACAGGTCTGGCATCCTATTTGAAATAAATCTAATAAACAATCTGTACACTTTAAAATAGACTTCCTGGGAAGAATGTCTTACCCTGAGGTGTTTTTTACTGATAGGAACCTGTACACCTTAACATATAAGAGTGAAAAACTTTGAGGGCAAATGGAACCCTCTTTACCCCTCAGATCTCACTCTGTGGGCAGCTTTGTGAGTTGGCTCGTCACCTTATTTTATCCTGACCTTCCACTAGATGGAAGACTAGAACATTTTGCTCCCTTGCTTAGTTGCAATTCTCAGGCACTTATTTTTGAACATATTCAAGTATCTAGATAGATAGCTTTTAAAGTTCTTTCTCCCTATTAAATATCAATGCCATAAAAAAGAAAATAATTTTCTTAGTTTTGAGAAGTACAAAATTGCTACATCTTATAACTCTGTGTGGATTTCCTATAAACAGCAGGTGTAATGGAGATTCACCAGAAAGAGGCTGGGTTTTGGAGTCAGGCTGTCCAAGATTCGAATCCTAACACATGTGCCTTTGAGAAAGTCACTTCTCTGAGTCTATCTCCTCACCTGTAACGTCAGTATAATGATACCACATTCCAGGATGCTTTTGGAGTTCATATATTCCTGGCAAATAGAGAGCACTCAGTCAATATTTATTTCCTTTTCCTACCCAAGAAGAATTTTTGTGGAGAAACTTCCCATTAAAAATCACTTATTTCCTTTAAAAGAATAGGTCTTCATTGACCAATCTATTAAGCTACAACAAGAAGAGTAAATCCGTACTTTGCCAGACTTTTGCAGATCGGGAAAGGGCTTTCCATCAAAGCCTGTCCCAAACTGGGGTGGTGAAGCACCTGTGTTATTAACAAGTATGAATGGGGCTGTGCCTCCACCATACACTTTGCCACCACACCACTCTGCCTTGACTCAGAAATATGACTTAACTTGGACTTGGGAATCTGATTGACTGCTAGAAACAAACGTGATTCATTCCAGCATCACCCTGGAGACACTTTGCAGCCAGCTGAGTTCATTCCATGGCTAAACCAAGTGACCCTGAAAATCACTGTAGTCTCTGCAGCAGCCCCTGGAATCATCCTTTACCAAGAGGTCAATATTCCAAAGTGGGATTACAGAATACCAGGCCAGCTCCAGTGCAGAATTATTCCTTTCTCCCCCATCTTTATTTATGCTATTTATTTTACCTCCAAAATACTCTCCCTTCATGACTCAACTTTTCAAAATTCTGCATAAGATTCATTTACTTCATGAAAAGAGCTGACCATCTTTAAAATCACTCTTCCAGCCTGCAGGTCTTTCTGCAGGGATTGGGTTAGGTCTGGGAGTTTATGTTCCATTTATTTGTGTCACTTACTGTTTTTATTAGTCTTTTTTTATATTTAATTTAATTTTTTAATACAGCAGGTTCTTATTAGTTATCTATTTTATACATATTAGTATATATATATATGTCAATCCCATTATTAGTCTTGTCTCCTTAAATATTGTAGATTGGATATTTCATGAGGTCAGGGGTCATTTCTTTGTTGACTTTGTAAGTTTCCTTGATGTTCAACACAATATTTACAATAAGATTAATTCACTAACTGATCCTCACAGAATTATTTGCCAATATCTTGTCTCCATATAAAATAATCCCTTGCCTAGGTCTTCTTCATTTTTTCATTATTTCTTTTCTCCCTTCCTTCCTTCATTCATTTTTTCATTCAACAAATAATTACTAGATTCCAGTTAAGCTCTAAGCATTGGTCTAAGCCATTGGGAAGCACAGGTGAATACTATATCCTCTTCTCTCAAGAGCTCCCAATCTTGCTGAGAAAGATGAATGATTGTGATGTAAATGGTTGGTAATCAATGACTATGACCACTGTGATATAAAGGGGCCAATCATTAGCTGAGTAAAAAAAGGCCACAGAAAGTGTCCTAGGGAAGGTGGCAATGGGGAAGCATCCTTATTTACGCATATGAATTTTTCATGCAAACAATATCAGTGGGGTTGTATTCCAGAATGAGAGAAGAATACAGCCATCTCTCAGTATCCACATGGGATTGGTTCCAAGATTCTGCAGGTACCAAAATCCATGGATGCTCAAGTTCCTTACAAGTCAGGGTTACACACCCTTACATGGGCATATACACCCCTTCTGCAGATGCGGAACTCACAGGTACGGAGGGCCGGCTGTGTATGCAGTAGCATTGTGTGTTTAGCCATGGGGCACAGGCAGAAAGTAATCAGTGGTGGGAAGTAAGGTTAGTGAGGTAGGCAGGGGGCAGAACCATGAAGAATCCTGGAAGCCATACAGGGGAATTGGGACTGATTCCTTTGGACAGAAGTGTGTCGTCAATGACTTTTAAGTCAGAGAGATGGGACTTGCTGTCCTCTTAATCGCTCACATCATCAGATGAATTAGACTTATCCTAAGATGCAGTTTGACAATTATGTGTTGGCTGGGCAAACCACATGCTTTTTTTTTACAGAGGAACGCTGTCTAATGACCAGCACTGAGATAGCATTTCAGAGAACAGTCAGCACCAGGAAGGGAAAATGTACTTCATGTTCCCTGTTTAACACGCTCCTCTAGACCCACAGTGGCAAGAGAGCAGGGACCCTGTCTGTTTTGTTGACCCCTGTATCTGGGCATCCAAGTCAGGGCTGGCTCACAGAAAGTAACCAACAAATATTTGTTGAGTAAATGAATGATTTCATGAATAAACCTGAGTCAAGATCAGATCATTTTGGAGCAGAAGTATCTCTTTTTTATTAAGCAGGAATTTGAGTTTGTTCACTAGAAATATCTAGTCCCCAAGGAAGTTGGTTTCTGATTTATATTTCTTCTCCAATCTCCACTGATGGCCAGGCTGGTACTATAATAGTAATTAAACTCTTCTGTCTGATTTTTCCTGACACAAATATTTGTTTGTTTTGTTATTTATCCTTTTTTCCAAATGAACATTCTTTTTTTAAAAAAATTGAGCTACAATTGACATATAACATTATATTAGTCTCAGGTGTACAATATAATAATTTTATGTTTGTATGTGTTGTGAAATCATCATCACAATAAGTCTAGTTAACATCCATCAACACACAAATTTATTTCTTGTGATGAGAATTTTTAAGATCTATACCCATAGTAACTTTCAAATATGCAATACAGTGTTATTAACCATAGTCACTGTGCCATACATTACATCCCTAGGACTTATCAATTCTATAACTGGAAGTTTGTGCCCTTTGACCATCTTCACCCATTTTACCCACCACATACCCCTGCCTCTTGGCAACCACCTATGTACTCTTTGTTTCTATGAATTTGGTCAAATGAATATTCTTAATTCCTTCAGGTAATACAAATGGTGGTACTTGGGTCAAGATCTTAATCCACAGAATTTTCTCTCACTATAATTACTTTTCGAGGTAGTTAAGTAGATTTAATAAGTATTGTAAAAATTGTCAAAAATATTACTCAGCAATAAAAAGAAACGAAATTGAGTTATTTGTAGTGAGGTGGATGGACCTAGAGTCTGTCATACAAAGTAAGTCAGAAAGAGAAAAACAAATACCGTATGCTCACACATATATATGGAATCAAAAAAAAGTGGTTCTGAAAAACCTAGGGGCAGGACAGGAATAAAGACACAGATGTAGAGAATGGACTTGGGGACACAGGGAGGGAGAAGGGTAAGCTGGGACGAAGTGAGAGAGTGGCATTGACATATATACACTACCAGATGAACAATAGATAGCTAGTGGGAAGCAGCTGCATAGCACAGGGAGATCAGCTTGGTGCTTTGTGACCACCTAGAGGGGTGGGATAGGGAGGGTGGGAGGGAGAAGCAAGAGGGAGGAGATATGGGGATATATGTATATGTATAGCTGATTCACTTTGTTATATAGCAAAAAGTAACACAACAATGTAAAGCAATTATACTCCTATAAAGATGTTAAAGGGCTTCCCTGGTGGCGCAGTGGTTGAGAGTCCGCCTGCCGATGCAGGGGACACGGCTTCGTGCCCCAGTCTGGGAAGATCCCACATGCTGCGGAGCGGCTGGGCCCGTGAGCCATGGCCGCTGAGCCTGCGCATCCGGAGCCTGTGCTCTGCAACAGGAGAGGCCACAACAGTGAGAGGCCCGCATACCGCCAAAAAAATAAAATACATTTAAAAAAAAAAAAAGATGTTAAAAAAAAAAAAAAGAATCCTCCTGCCAATGCAGGGGACATGGGTTCGAGCCCTGGTCTGGGAAGATCCCACATGCCGCAGAGCAACTAAGCCCATGTGCCACAACTACTGAGCCTGCGCTCTAGAGCCCGCAAGCCACAGCTACTGAGCTCGAGTGCCACAACTACTGAAGCCCCTGCACCTAGAGTCTGTGCTCCACAACAAGAGAAGCCACCGCAGTGGGAAGCCCTTGCACTGCAACGAAGAGTAGCCCCCGCTCACCGCAACTAAAGAAAGCCCACACACAGCAACAAAGACCCAACACAGACAAAAATAATAATAAAAATAAATTGCTAAAAAAATTTTAAAAACTAAATATGTTAGATGATGATGTGTTAATTAACTCAATGGGGAGAATCTTTTCACAATGTATACACATATCAAATCATCATGCTGTATACTTTAAATATCTTACAATTTATTTGTCAATTATATATCAATAAAGCTGAAAAGAAAAAGATACACTTCTATGCTATCTACACTTTAGATTCAAAGACAAAAATAAGTTGAAAGTTAGAAAATGCAAAAAGGATATAATATACACACAGCAATGATAAAAGAGCTGGAGTGGCTATATTGATATCCTAAAAACACAGTCTTTAAAAAAAAGTTACTAGACATATAGAATGACATTTCATACACCAAAAGGGTCAATCTATTAGGAAGGTATAAAAATGATAAACTGTATGCACTTACAAAAAAACTCCAAAATACATGAGACTAAAATTGACAGAATGTAAGGGAGATATGGACACTTTCTGAATAATAGCTGGAAACTTCAATAACCCACTTTCAATAACTGATAAACCAATTAGGCAGAATATCAACAAGTAAATAGAGGACTTGAACACTGTAAGCCAATGCGACCCAATAGACATTTATAGAACACTCCATCCAGTAGAAGCAGAATACATGTTTCTCAAATATGTGCAAGTCACTCTTCAGGATAGCCCATAGGTTACACTGTAAAATAACCTCAGTAAATTTAAAAGTATTGAAGTTATACAATGTATGTTCTGTACCTACAATGAAATGAAATCAGAAATCAATAACAGAAAGAAATTCACAAATGTATAAATTAAACAACACACTCACTAATACAACGGGTCAAAGAAGAAATCACAAGGTAATTTAGAAAATACTTTGAGGTGACTTGATACAATATACCAAAACTTATGGGATGCAGCTAATGCACTGTTCAGAGGAAAAATTATAGGTAAATGCCTATATTAATAAAGCAGTTCTCAAATGAGTAGCTTAATTTTCCACCTTATAAAACCAGAAAAGAAGAGCAAAATAACCTCAAATCAAGCATGAAAAGGGAGATAATAAAGTTCATACCATAAATAAATGAATACAGAATAGAAAAGCTATAGAGTAAATCAAGTATATCAAAGTTAGTTCTTCAAAAGATAAATGAAATTGACATATTTTAGCTAGGCTGACCAAAAGAAACAGAAAGAAGACTCAATTACTAAAATCAGAAATGAAAGAGAGGATATCACTACCAAACTTACAGAAATAAAGGGGATTACTATGGGAATACTATGAATAAGTATGTGCCAACAAATTAGATAGTCTAGGTGAAATTGAAAACTTCTTAGAAAAATACAAATTACTGAAATTGAAGAAGAAATAGAAATCTGAATAGACCTGTAACAAGTGAAGAGATTGAATAAGAAACTTCTCAAGAAAAAAAAGTCCAGGTGCAGATGGCTTCAGTGGTGAATTCTAAAAAACATTCAAGGAAGACCTAATACAATTCTTCACAAATTCTTCCAGAAAATAGAAGAGGAGGAAACACTTCCCCATATATTCTGAGAGCTTAGTATTACCCTAATCCCCAAAACAGACAAAGATACCACAGGAAAAGAACGCAACAGACCAATATCCCTTATGAATATACAGCTAAAAATCTTCAACAAAACGCTAACAAACTGATTCCAGCAACATGTCCCATGAGAGCAAGATTGGCTTAACATATTAAAATCAATTAAGGTAAGACATAACAATAGAACAAAGGGCAAAACACATAAAATGTCTCAACAGATACAGAAAAAGTGTTTGACAATTCGAACACCCTTTCATGATTAAAAAACAAACAAAAAACACTCAACAAACAAGGCATGAAAAGAAGTGTCCTCAAACTGATAAAGGGCATCCAAGAGATGCCTACATTTACATCATCCTTAACGGTGGAAGACTGAATGCTTTCCCCTTAGATGAGGAACAAGACAAGGATGCCTGCTTTCACCATTTCAATTCAGCTTTGTACTGGAAGTTCTAGCAAGGGAAATTAGGCAAGAAAAAGAAATGAATAAAAGGCATCTAGATTGGAAAGGAAGATGTAAAACTATTTCTATTTTCAGATGATATGACCTTGTATATAGAAAATCCTAATAAATCTGCTGGAAAAAATAATCCTTAATAAACAAGTCTAGCACAGTTGCAGGATGCAAAATCAATATAGAAAAACCAATTTTACTTCTATACACTATCAATGAACAATACAAAAATGAAATTAAAAAGATAATTCCATTTACAATAGTGCCAAAAAATAAAATACTTAGGAATAAATGTAATACAATAAGTGCAAGATTTTTACACTGGAAACTATAAAACATTGTTGAAAGAAATTAAACAAGACTTAAATAAATGGAAATACATTGCATGTTCATGGATCAGAATATTTAATATTGTTAAACAACAGTAATATCCAAATTGATCTACAGTTTCACGCAACTCCTATCAAAATCCCAGCTAGTTTGTTTCCATAAGTTGACAAGCTGATTCTAAAATTCATATGGAAATGCAAGAAACCAAGAACAGTCAAAAAATATTAAAAAGAAGACCAAATTGGAGGACTTACTTTCCAGTTTCAAAAGCCACAATAATCAAGACAGCATGCTACTGCCATAGGAATAGCCATATAGATCAATGGAAGAGATTTGACAATCCAAAAACCACTCTTACATTTATGGTCAATTGATTTTCTAAAACAAAAAGTGTCAGAGAAATTCAATGGGGAATATTATCCTCAACAAATATCCATTAGATATCCACAGGCAAAGTATGATGTTGGTCTCCTTCCTTTTCTTCAAAGAAGACATACAAATGGCTAATAAGCTCTTGAAGAGATGCTCAGCATCATTAGCCATTAGGGATATGCAATACAAACCACAGTAAGATATCACTTTATACCACTAAGGAGGCCATAATAAAAAGGGTAAGCAATGACAAGTGATGACAAGCATGTGGGAAAATGAGATCCCTCATACACTGCTGGAGAGAATGTAAGATGGTTAAGGTACTTTTGGAGAATGGCTTGGCGGTTAGAGTGGATTTTTGTTTCATTTAATTAACAAATCTTTCTCAAATCCCTAACACATGCCAGTCATTTGTACTAAGGGCTCGGGATACAAGATAGCTAAACTGTCATTATTATTACATGAAGAGAGATCTGTAAACAAAAGATCGCAATACAGAGTGCCACGTCCTACGTACTAGGCTTGATGTTGGAATAAAGGAAGAGAATAGCAAGGAGCTCAGAATGACTGAAGGGGTGTGTCAGGAGTTTGAACCATGCAGAGCAGATAAGGTGTAATCCTCTAGGCCACTGAGAGCCACTGAATGACTTTAAGCAGGAAGTGGCAGTAGCACATCTGCCCTGTCAGAGAACCCGTATGGTGACAGCCTGGAGTACTAACTGGAGAAAGACAATGAAGACCTAACCTGTGGCATTATCCATGGGATGGACAGAAATATATAGATTCAAGTGACGTCGCTGAAGTAAACTCTAGGGGGATTTAGTAATCACTTGAATGTGGGGTGAGGGAAGTGGAGAAATAGTAAATAGTTCTCAGATAGTGGTATGCTGGTAAATGTTTAGCAACTGGCTCCCTGAAGAAAAAAAGTGTGCATATATAAAAATACATAAGTTTATTATAAATTTTACTGATATAAAGTATGTATAGTACATAATTTTAAAAAAATAATAAAAGTATGCAGTATTCCTCCCTGTAAATTTCATTAGGCCAGTTGATTCTCACAGAATGCTTTCATTTCATTAATTTTTGCTGAACTCATATCTGTGGCTCATCTATAGTTGCAATCCACCCATAGTTTGACAAATGAAGTTGCATGCCAACCTGCTAACACTTTACCCAATAGAATTATTTCCATTAAGTCTGACAGGTGGCCTGCTATTAAACTATTTCCCACCTTCCTACAAGTAATATTCAGTAAACTGAAACTTCTTCCAGCTTCAGCACTAGACATGAAGAGTTAATGCTTTTAACTTGCATTATTAACACTTTTCTCCATCACTTTCTTAAGATTAGACAGCCCAAAAAAACCCCATCAAGCCCTGATGTGCTGCATTTGCCAGTTTCCATGGTGAAAATGTTCCCACTGCAACTGATTTCAAGCTACCTATGTCATGTCACGAACCAGGGAGTTAGGAAGCAATGCATAGAACACCCGTGATATAGTATTTCCAATATACAGCTACAATATAAACTCGAGAGCCTAGGAAACAGTAAAACTATTGGGAAATGGTGATTTTTCAAATATTTCTGACCTTTGGTTTTAGCATAATTTATTAAATTATAATTTAATATAGTTTAAATTTTAATGATGGCTGTTTTAACAACTGGTTTGCAAAGTTCTGTGTTTGTAAAAATTGGCTTGTGTGAGCTGGTATGAACTGGCTCCATGCCCCGCTACCAGCAGATGGTCTGGCTTGGGTGACAGCCTGGAACTGAGGATGAAAGGACATACACGTTGGATCAGGTAAATACAGCACCACAAGAACACAAAGTTAATCTTTTTTCATATGTGTAGCAATAGTGGACTCAGTTCATACATCAAGACCACCAACAACAAAAACTTCTGGCTTAAACAAGATAGAAGTTGGTTTCTCCAAAGTTGGACACCAAGGGGGGAAGGCGGGGGCAGGGGGTGGTGGTGGGATGAATCGGGAGATTGGGATTGACATATATACACTAATTTATATAAAACAGATAACTAATAAGAAACCTGCTTTATAAAAAAATAAAAACAACAACAACAGAAAGTGCTAGTTTGGCACATATTGAATGAATAAACACCCCGCCCCCCCCCCAAAAAAAAAAGAAGTTGGTTTCTCTCTTAGGTAAATCCAGAGGGAGACTGCCTAGGCTGCTATAGTGCCATGTTTCCATTTAAATATCATTGGCCGAAACACAGTTACATGGCGCTTCTAGATTCATAGAAGACTAAGGAATATAGTCTTTCAGCTGGATGGCAATGCCTGGCTATGAATCAGAGTTCACATTATTAACAGTGGTTGAGAGTCCGCCTGCTGATGCAGGGGATGCAGGATCGTGCCCCAGTCCGGGAAGATCCCACATGCCGCGGAGCGGCTGGGCCCGTAAGCCATGGCCGCTGAGCCTGTGCGTCCGGAGCCTGTGCTCCGCAACGGGAGAGGCCACAACAGTGAGAGGCCCGCGTACTGCAAAAAAAAAAAATTTTTTAAATAAACAGATGAATGAATATTAGGAAGAAGCTTACAGTCTCTACCCCAAAGTTTTCTACCCCATTATTTTTCCATTGACTTACCAATGGTAATAGGAAGAAAACACAATACACCTTAAAAGAGCTCAACCCATTCAGAGACATTGAGTACCTAAGGTGTGTTCTGTTCCAGTCCAACCGGGTCTGCCATCATCAGACCTGGCATGGGCTGTGCCCCAAATAGGCTGGAGACATTTTCTCCTCGTTATCACCTTGTTAAGCAACCCCCTGCCTCTCAGGCATGTTCTGGGGTCTTAACGAGGTGATAATGAGCAGAAGAATGACATGGCAGCTCTTGGTCTGGTCTAGTCCTCCTAGATCAGAGGAGACCCACGCTTTAATTAAAAATACTTTGCTTTGATATAAAACTTTCAGAAGACGTATTTTTTCAATGTGCCTGATTAGAAGGAAGCAGGGAGAAATGTGTATTTCTATAATGCATATCTTGGAGATGTCTTTTCTCACTATCCAAGCAAAGAGAGGTGTATTCCTTGATATTACAAGAAAAGACACAAAATTGAACAGATAGGGGTAGGGAAAGTGGGGAGAGAAAAGAGACTTGAAGAAAAAGAAGTCTAGGCAATCTACATCTTACAGACAGAACATCTAGATTTTCCCTCCATTTTCATCTTACCATTTGGTGCTCTGTGGGCCTATTCTCTCTAGAAAAGTGTTTCATTATATCTGTGTGTTCAGTCCACTAGTGTCACTTCAACTCATTATACAAACCAAATAATTCATTTAAAATGTAAAAGGTTTATATGCTATTTGAAGAATATACTTCACAGTGATTAATTTGAAGGGCTTCCTTTATTTCTTTAGAATGTAATTTTGGATTGTTTGCTAAATGTAAATGATAGCTTCTTTATTGCCTACAAATGATATTAAAATCAACTTCATCAGTGTTAAAGATAGTCAGTCAGTGATCACTTCTGCTTGATGGGGAAATCTATCAGTAAATGCATGCATTTAAATGGTCTTTCTTCTTAAGAGGTCAAAATACTTCCCTTACTTTTAGGTGTTCTCAGTTTATCTCAGTGAGATAGTTAATAAAGAAAGAAGGAAGGAGAGAAAATTTATAGCCACTGTGTTACACATGGTGACATGGAGTACTCCTTTTCACGAAGCAAAGCATTGGATCACAGCCCAGAAGACCCACCAGCACTGTTTCCCAGTGGCCGTCTATCTTCATGACAAATCCTGACCACCCAACAGTCCATTTGGCTGTGGTGAACACAGGGGGACGAAGAGAAATGGCCAAAACCCACCACGCTGACACACCATCATGCCACAGTCCATTTGTTCAGTTGTGCTTAAAGTCTGAAGCAAATGGAGTTGAAGGAATTTTCCCAAGGCCAGTTCCTCGTAAATGATAGATTCACTTCTTCACCTATTTGGCCGCGTCACACAGTTGATTTAACTATTCCACAGACAATCCCATTTTATTATTAGAAAGTCATTACACCTTCACCTGATTTTATTTTCTGGTCAGTCCCTCTGTGGCCCATCAGTGTCACGATCACTCTTCTTTACACCCTCTCATAAAGAAAAAAAAAAATCCAGAACAGTATTTTTCTATCTGAACTAAGCTACTTCTCAATAAGGAACTTTCAGGATTGCTAATGCATGAAGTGTCTTGCTAACAATCTGATCTTGATTTCTTCTATTAACTTCATTTCCATTTTTCTAAATATTTGATTAAAACTTAGAGTTCTATGGCTTTGTTTTCATTGACAGGTGCAAGTTGGAGATCACTTCTAAATGAATATAATCAACTCTAGTTTGTTTTCATGGAGAAACGCAGGAGCAAGGATTATTCTAAGTAGTAGATGATCAAAGACATATTCATGTCTTCTTGAATAATCATAATTTTCTTGTTAAGATGCTACATTAATTTTTATCCTCTGACCTTTTATCAAACAATTGTGAAGAAAGAAGTATAAAAATCACAATCTGAGTAGCAAAGGAAAAGCTCAAACATTCCCCAAACATAAAAAAACACATTACACATATTAAAGTGTAAATATATTTTACACTTTAAAGCCAGATTGTTTTCTGTCTTTAATGAGTGTAAAATACAGATTTGACAGACACAAAATTAATATGAATAGCATTTCTATTTAGCTTGAGTCTAGAGAAACAGCCTGTTCTTTCAGAAAAGCATTCCTGTTAAAGAATAATTTCACTCTCATTTCTCATCATACGGAAAGTGACAAGATGGAATTAAAGCAAATACTCAGATTTTTACATACCCAATTACCCTGAAGCCAGGATCTAGACTAGCAAATTAGAATACTGTGTAAATTTCTCTAGCAAATTTACAACCAAACAGATTATTTTGCTGTTTAAGTAATTGGGATTGAACAAACCCTCCAAACATCAGGTAACTGTGAAACCCCGGCACTAATGTTACTCTTTCAACATCAGCTAGAGCATGAATGAGGAAGTATAAATGGCACCAGAGGTGGATGTCAGTTTTGATTTCTAGTCCTAAATCGGCCACCAAAGAGATGTGTGGCCCTAGGCAAATTACTTTGCCTCTGTTGGCCTCAGAATCCTCATCTATAAAATGTGAAAGCTGCGTTAAATGACTTTTAAAATCACTTCTAGTTCTGTGGGATTTATGCCCAGGAGGAGAAAGTGAGGGCGACAGATCCCCTCGAGCAATGTGCTCAGGGTTTTATAATAAAACCCAGTCCGGAATCATCCTCTCCTTTTGCTCTAATTATGTCCTTTCTTTCCCACGCACTCCCCAGCACACCATTAGGAAGTACAATGAGGAAGAAAGAAAAACCTCCTGTTGCATGCAAAAAGCAGATCTGCCCGTGGTCAAGGGTTGCGTGAGATGGAGCCTTTCGCTAACGATATCGGATTATATTTTAATTAGACGTCAAATTCTAAAACCACGAAGCCGACGTGATAAAGAGCAGGCTATTCAGTGTCCCAGTTTCGGAGTCCTGATATCTCTTAATTTATGTACTGATAATCTCCTGGTAATTCTCGGGGTGCTGCCGCCGAGGAAACATTCCAAATTCTCTCCTGCTGCGCCCGGATTTGCTCCCGGCCCGTCCCGGAGTTTCCCCTATCCTGCCCGGCTCGGCTCAGGCTCAGCTCATTTAGAGCCAGCGCCTCCCCTCGCAGCCAAACCGCCGGCCTCTGCTGGAGCCGGGTGGCGAGCGGACCGCAGCGCATCTGCCGCGGAGCCTTTGGTGGAAGTGTGGCCAATTAGTCACACGTTTGGTGTTCTAATTAGGCGAGGCTGGGACTTTGGAAAATGTGCTGTTGATTTAGGTACTTCCTCAAACAATGCGAAATTGTGTTACGTGAAATTCAATTAGTCTTTTTCTAAACGTTTCCACATCTGTTCTTCTTTAAGCCTAAAGTGATGAGGAAAGAGAAGTGAAAAGCCAGAGTCTCCACTGGTGAAATATGTTAGGCCTCAGAGACCAGCCCTTTCCCAGCATTTGACCCTGAACAGTGATATACAGGAAGGAACAAAGTTGGAGAGCTATCATGGTGAAGCCCTTTTAAATAAATCATTAGAGAAGAAATACTGCAACTGCACGGGAATGTAATCTCGTATGATGGCCATAAACTCAGCTTTGTTTGAAAATGGATGGCATGGGGGAGGAACCATTAAGAAGTAAATGATTATAAATTCTGCCTTAAAGGTATTCTTTGTGGCCATTCTGGTTATATTTTTATACAGTCTTAAAAAAAAAACTTTTGGTTTAATATTTCATGTCTGGGTCCACCGTCATGAGTTTTTGTCCCCTCATATCTACTGAAAATTTCCATAGGAAGTTGAGAACAGCCTGAAATCTCAAAACACTTGAGGATTTAAAAAAAAAAAAAAAAGTAGGAAGAAGAAGAAGGAGAGAAGGAGGAGGAAGAAGAGGATGACGAAGAGAAAGACAGGGAGAAGAGGAAGGCAAGATGCCACTTGGTCCAGAATGTTTCATAGTCCCCGCCTAAGCCGCTACTGTCTCCTCGTGATGGCGTGTCGCTTGGATCTTCGCAGCTCTGTGGCAAGCTGCGCCAACCCGGAGTCCCTCGTTCGCTAATTCGCTAGAGATGCTGGGGTATTGCTTCCTAGCGTCTCTTAATGCCAGCCCTCTCCCAGCAGTGCATCTAACACCATGTCCAGCGTGTGTTTTCACGTGGTAGCACACTCGGCATATCCACTGACTTTGCCAAGAGACAGGTGGCATGGCTCAAAACCGCAGGCTGCCGCAGGTGAAGGGATACATGCATTTGATCCTTGTTTCTGTTATCACCTTTTCAGTGACTAACATTTCAAAACCTTATCTGTGGCTGGCAGCCCATGTTTCAGTTTTTGTCAAAGCCCGGATATAGACTGTACCATTTTCCAATGATATATCTCCATAAGATTTGTGGAATGCTAAAGGTGGAGTTGTCAACACTACTTTATGGCATCTTGGTGCATGTCAGAAAAGGAAAATATTTTCAAAAGTGATAGCATTATTTTGACCGATGACACGCTCTTTTAAGACAAAGACTTATTTAAATTAAAAAATTTCAAGAAAAGAAGCCCAAATGAGGCGTTACCAGTAAGCAAGGTGATTTATCTGGTGTCTAGGGCTCACGAACGAGAGAAAGGAAGATTAAAAAAACAGAATGATAACACTTTTAAAGCTAGTCTGGGTTTGCAATTTTTGTTAACTAAAAAGCATCTTGAATTTGATGACTCATTTAAATTCCCATTCACCAAAGGGATTACGTTCCTCTGAAGATAAACAACAAATATTTCCAGAGTATAATAAACCAAATGAACAAAAGGAAGATGCAAACAATTTAATACATTTAAGTAAAATAAAATATAACCTGTATGGTTTTCAGAATCAGTTTAAAATTCTATGTAATGGAGGTTACAGCAACAGATGTAAATAAATTGGTTTTTTATTCTAGAAGGTATCTGTAAACCTTAAGATTTCAATAAGATTGTCTAAAATCTGGTTTTGCAGGAATCTCGGTTGGTAATTATTATCTATTTATCGTTTTCCCACTTATGGGATTATTTACCAATATTGTAACCTCCACAACTATTGTTGAATAGAAACTCTGCTTTAGTTCCTCAATTTATCTTTACCTGCTTTGTTTGTGACTTAATAAAGTTGGATTAACTATGAGACAACATTAACCTCACAGAGCAACATTATTTGATTTTTAAAAAACTCTTTGTTAAAAGGAACAACAAACTTTAAGCTGAACGTTGATAAAAGAGAGCATTTAAGTCATGGCTTCTGTAAAGACAAGCGAGCCCCGCCTTGTGCTACTTAGAGTCTCTATCAGATCATCCATCATTGTTGAATTTATGCTCTTCTTGTAGCATTTAAACAAGATCACTGTGGACCTGTCCACTCTGGCTAGCCTGAATAAAATTAGCCCATGTCACCTTGCTTCCTATTGGCTTCTCATTAGATGGCGATGCCTGTGTTATCAGTTAACAAAATGACATCACTCATCCCCATGTTCTGTGAGCATATATGCTATGATTAGTACATGTCAACTGATTTGCAGTTTTAACCAGCACAGATTCAAAACCATTCTTCCCTCTAAAATACCAGTCTTGGGGAGAAGCATCTTCAGAACGCTGTGGACTAACTTCATGTACCAGCGACCAAATGCCTAAAATAGTTTTCTCTAGTTCAAATAAAAATTAAACTTCATGTAACAATGGCAGGTCTCTGGGGAGAGATGGGAAGCAGGTCTGCAGATGTTGCCATTCCAGGTCTGCAGCAGGTCTGCCCCTTGCCTTTGGAGAGCTGTGCTTGGTCAGCTGAGGGGCACCCGTGCTCTCCTTATTTGCAGAGAGTGGCGTTCAGAGTCAGTTTTCAATGCATCCCACATGTGTTTGCCTTTTGCCGACTCTGAGTTGGCCTTGTGCTGGGCCAGGCCTGGCTCTGGGGTTATCTTTTATTTTGATAGACAAGATGTCATGTTTTGTTCTCCTTTCACAGCACAATTGTGAATGATACCAATTAACTATATACGTAGATTTTTGCCATGTATAAATAGTATCTTGAAACTAATTTTTCTAGTTTTAAAACTTAAAATTGCTCTCCTAAACTCTTTTTTTTTTTTTTTTTTGCGGTACGCGGACCTCTCACCACTGTGGCCCCTCCCATTGCGGAGCACAGGCTCCGGACGCACAGGCCCAGCGGCCATGGCTCACGGGCCCAGCCGCTCCGCGGCACTTGGGATCCTCCCGGACCGGGGCACGATCCCGCGCCCCCCGCATCGGCAGGCGGACTCTCAGCCACTGCGCCACCAGGGAAGCCCCTAAACTCTTGATTTCTTATTTAAAGTGTTGCCTATTTCCTGGCTTATTTGGAGAGTGAATTCTATAAGGGCAGGCATTGCAGTCATACATGTCTATTTCCTTGTGCCATAATTTACTGAACACATATTATCTATTGATTTGTTTTGATTGATGATCCTAAGTGCTACTGAGTTTGTGCCATAGCATGATGGCCACAGATTCCACATCTCCAGATGTTAGGACCACCTCAGAATTGGATTCCAGACCCCAAACACCCCTAGTTTCTTTTGTCTTCTGTTGTTAGGCTGGTGCTACCAATGATTTTCATGTGTATTTTACACTTGGGGTCTGGGATGGCTGGGAAATTATAGAAGGATAGATTTCTTAGATACACTCAGAGGGGAACCAACTAACAAAATTGAAGCAGAGGACAGCATTTAAGATGGAAAAGTATATTGATGGATTAAGAAAAACTAATTCATCTAGAAAGAACTAAAACATAAATAAGAGTTAAGTTGTCAAATAAAACACAAGACAAGTCACACATAGCATAGAATTAAGTGCCTGACTCTGATGGATGGGTAGGGTGTGAATAAATGGAGGAGATTAAAAAGGTATTTCTAGGCATTTCTGGTACAGAGTTTGACATGAGCTAAGTAAGGCAAGGAAGCAATTAAGGTGGCTGTCCTCACACCTCATGGGTTTCTCCTTCTCCATCTCCTTCCTCTTTCTCTTCCTGACCTCCAAAGCCTCAATCTTCAGACCTCTTCTCAACTTTACATACCCTCACACCCTAAGGGATGCCGTTCAGTTCTACTGCTTTAAAAGCCATTTGCATAGTGATAATTTCCCAATTTTTATCTCTCCTGGCTTAGATATCCTGCTTATTCAACATCTTTATTTGTATGTCAAATAGCATGTCAAAGCTATACAAACTTGCCCCAAATTGAAATTTTGATTTCCCAGCTCCTGCCTCTAAAATCTGCTCCCCAAATAATTTAATGAATATTCTATTCTCTCATTTGCTCCTACCAAAAATCTTACAGGCATGTCTCACTTCTCTTTTTCTCTCATTCTGAATCTAACCCATCAACCACTCTTCCCACTCCTCTTTCAAAATATATCCAGAATCTAATGACTTCTCATTACCCTCATGCCACTATTCTGGGCCAAATTGTCATTCGCTCTCACTGGGATGATTGCAATAACTGGCTACTTTCAGAGCAAACCAGAGTGTTCCTCTTAGAAAGAACATCAGGTCTTGTTATTTTGTGCTCAAACCCTCTCATGGCCTTCCATGTGTCTCATTGGAAAAGCCAAAGTCCTTACCATGGCTTAATCTGTCCGACCGGAGTTCACTCTCGCGTTATTTGTTTGTTCTTCTCCTATCCTCCTCATTCACTCCACCCCGGCCACACTGGGCCCCCTTGCTCTCCTTGAAAACTCCAAGCACATTCCCAGTGCCAGGCCTTGGCCTGTGCTGTTCCCTCTTCCACTGTCTATCCACATGACCTGTGATGTAGCTTCCCTCCACTCATCTCTGCTCAAGCAGTGCCTCACTAGTGACTATCATGACCTCCCCTCCCCATAAAATACCTCCTGAGCTTCTAGCTCCCTCTGTGCTTTATTTATCTTTATAGCCCTTATCAATACCAGTCCCATTAAATTTATTTGTTTGTCTGTCTCTTCCCTCCAGAGTATAAACTCCTTCAGGTCATGAACTTCATCTACCTTGTTCAGAGATATAATCCTGAGTGCCTGGAATAATGTCTGGACCATAATAGGTGCTTAATAAATATCTATTGAATAAATGAGTACATGAAGGATGACAGAGGATAGATGGATTTTTAGTTAGACAAAGAATTTTCCTTGGGAAGTCCTGGGTCATCATGTTGGAAAGTCAGCATGGACTCAGATGGTGGGAAACCTTTAATATTAGAGGGAAGAGTATGGATTTTATTCTCTAAATGTACCTATTCAAACTTTTTAAGTGGGGATCTACATCATGAATACAAAATTTGTGGGTTACCAGTCTGGTGATACCATGAACTGTAAGGTGGATTTTAAAGTTGATTGGAGACTTTCTCAGTAATCCAGGCTTTAAAACCCTGTGACCAAGGGGATAAATGCAGCCTTTAGATGAAATTAACTGTAAGTTGAAATATACTTATCATTTCAAAGAACTATACTTCTTAAAGCAGGAATAAGAATGTCTACGTCATTGAAATCCTGCTAAGGTGCAGACTAGAGGTCTGGGTAGCATCCACTTAGCCACAGATATCCAGTGAGATGTCAAAAATCTCATTCAGCTATCCAGAGAGACTGCCTCCTCAATGCTCCAAACAGCTGCATTTCTAGAAACAAGAGGATCTCTTTTCTACATTCCTTCAGTTGGATGGCATTCCTCACCTGTGCTCATCTGAGCAGCCAAAGGTTTCTGGAACAAAAGATGTGACCCTCAGGAGAAGAGGAATGGGATGGATGAACAGTGCTGAGAACTTGCCTGGGGAAGGTTTCATCAGGCTGCCGGCTCTCTTGAAAAGACAGTCAAGAGACTATGGCTCATGGGATCCCACAACCTTGAGCAAAAAGGTAATGATAGTGAAGTAGACTCTGAAGATTCCCCTGGCTCCAGTGTTTCTGTGTTTTGCTGAAGTGACTAATTTATCCTTTTAGGCACTTACTTCTTAAACTTTACCCCAAGAATCAGAGATTTATCATCTTCATCTCAGAGACTACACATCTACTTTCTTAATTCAGCTTCTTGAAGATCTAGAATTTCTCCAATGTGGGAGTGTCTCTCTTTCCAGACATTGGCTCTTATAGTGGGCGATCCAACTGGGAGGAGTTTGGTTGTTGTTTTTCCTATGTTAGAAAGAGGTTCTCATTCGAAAGAAATGCATCTTGAGTAGGTATGATTGCGGTGAAGATTTTAATGATTATTCAAATTGTTACAGGATCAGAAAATCCAAATGCCTCTTTGCATCACTAGGAGGGGACATTCAAAAGCTTTCGCTTTATCTAAACGCTGAAGGTCTATTGCGGCTCTGACATGGGGTAGTGAATATTATCCTCTCACTGAGGCTCTTTGTGGTCTCTTAGCCCATCATTAGTGACTCTGAGCTGACTCACAGAATTAGCATGTCCACCCATCAGTGACTGTAAAACGTTTGGAAAATGTCTGGGAAAGTGGCTGTCATTAGTTCCCTATGAAACAGTCATTTTCAATGTGAATGATGCAAAATATTATGATGAAAGGAAAAGGATCCTATGAGCTGTACCAAACATGTGTCAACTGGTATAGGCATTATCACATTTGAGAAGTCTCTGTCCTTAACGGTTTGGAATGTGGGAAAATCTAGGGTGATCTAAAAATAAAACGGTTATGTGATATATGAGCCATCAATCACAGAATCCCAAAGAGATTTTTAATTCTTATGACCTAATTCCAGCCCGCTGCCAGTGTCAGAGTAACACTGCTCCACCTCCAGCTTAGAAAGCAGGACACAGGAGGAAGGTATATTTAACCTGATTTCGGGGGCACTGCTCATGGAAAGAACCTAGGTTTGGCAGTAGAAGGCCTGAGTTAAAGTACTTGCTTTGCAGTTGTGTAAGTTTATCAACTCAGTTAGAAGTTAGGCATTGACTTTTGCTTGTCTGCAAAAGAGTTGATAATAATGCTTGCCTTACTGATAGCAACAGGATCCTTAGGATGTGCAAATAAAATAATGTGTGTGAAAGGGCTTCATCAATTATGAAGCAATATGAAAAAAATGGCCATGCTTTCTGTAGGTGTTCATTATATTTAGTGTGGATTAATTTACTATTGTACGTATAAACCAGTTTGAACAAGAGGAGCCTGTAGGAAAGGATCACAGTTACAGAAGGAAACAAACTCCTTGGATTCCCTGACAACAGCGCCTGGAGCATTAGTTCCTTCCCAAGCCCACCCTAGAGTTCAAGGGAGTCACCTCTATAGACTATTCTTTGTTTTTTCCTTCTAGAAAGTTTATTGTTTCACTAATCACAAATACTGTAGGATTAAACATCTCAAACCAAATTTCTGTATGGTGTGGGATAGGTCACACCACATGAGATATTTGGTTGATCCAGTATTTTCTTTTCCACCTAAATTATATTAGTACATTTTTTGTAAATCAATGACTGTATACATATGAGTCACTTTCTGTTACAGTTATCAAGTTGTCTATTATTATGCCAATACCACACTGTATAGACTATTCTTACATTGCTTCCATCTTAGTTAAGTCATTAACTAAGCAAACGTGATGACACAGAATCGGAGGCTGGGGATGTGACAATGAACAGAACAGAACTGATCCTTGACTCCTTGGAGCTTGCATTTAAGTAAAGGAAAGAGAATAATCAAACAATCATCCAAAACTGCAACTGTGGTTAGTGCAAATAAGGAGAAGAACATGGTCTAATAGCACTTGGAGAGTTGTCCTGGTCAGGTAGGTCTGGAAGGCTTCCCCAGGGAAGGGGCCATTAGGCTGGGAGCTGAAGGATGCATGGGCCATGATACAATGAAGAGGAAGAACAGAGCGTGTGTTCTTTTTAAACAGGCTTTATGCAGGGAAGGAGCTCAGCTCATTCAAGAACTGTTAGGTTGAACAGTACAAAATTGCTGATACTCAATTTAAGTTTTTAACTCAAAGAGGCAGCGTTTCATATAGTTCAGTGTAATAAATGTATACTAACGTGGCTACAGGGCAGAAAGTAAGAGTAGGCTTGGCATAGGACGGTAGTAGAGGTAGGGAGGAATTGCTCATGAATATACTTCAGAAGCTGTGTTGAGACTCTTGGACTTGGTCCCAATAGCAGCGGAAATCTCTGAAGACCCATACTTGGTGATGACGACCCTGGCTCTAATGTGGGTGATGGAATAGCTGGGGCTATTTGTACCTGTTAGGATGATACTGCAATCACCCAGGAAAGAACTGCTCGTGGCTTACAGCCTTCTTACTCAAAAAGGGTGCCTGTGGACCAACAACATGGGCATCTAGGAGGCTGTTAGACATGCAGGCCTGCCGAATCAGAATCTGCATTTTACCAAGCTCCCCAGGTGGTTCACTTTTACGCATAATAAAATCAGGGCTTAGACTACACTGGAGGTGGGTAGATGGATAGAAGGGAATGTGCTCAAGAAATATTAAGAGGGTAAAGGCATACATATTGGTGACAGATCAGATGTGGGGAAGCAGTGAGGACAAGATGAGTCCTAAATTTCTGACTTGTACAATTAGATGGAAAGGAGGACTTTCTCTAAGATCTATGCACTGGAAAAAGACCAGGTTTAGAAGGAAGGATCATGCATCGAGTGTCAGATTTGCTGAGTTTGAAATAATTTTAAAGCATTCAAGTGCAGAAGTTGAAGCAGCAGTTGGATATATGGGTCTTAAGTTCTGAGGAAAAATATGGACTAGAATTCTACGTTTGAGTCATGCATAGAGGTGAACATCAGCCATGAAAGAAGTAGGAAAAGAGTATTTAAGTCAGAGGCAAGGGTGAGAAGTTCCCTGAGACAATGGAGCATGTCCTTGACTCAAAGAATTGAGAGATCTTTACACAGGCTGGGAGCAGAGTGAGGGGGCGGGAACTCGGTGAGCGGTGAGGCGGAAACGTAGACAGGGGCCAGATCATGCCAGGCCCAGAGGTCTCCATAAAGATTTCTGAGATTAGCCAGTGATGAGAACACTGATATGGAGGGATGATCTGATCAGATTTACTTTCAAAGGATTATCAAGGCTGTTTGTTCCCTAGAGAAAGGACTAGAGGGACCCTTGCCCATCTTCTGGAGGAAGAATCTATACGGTCAGGTACATGACGCTCTAGAAATGTCTTTTCTTGGCTTCTGAGCCAGGACCTCTCCCCTTACCCAATTCCACTGCCACTGCCCACACTGAAAGCAGAGGGGAACGTTTTTCTCACTAATATTGCCCCTACTTTTTTTTTTTTTTTTTTTTTTTTTTTTGCAGTACGCGGGCCTCTCACTGTTGTGGCCTCTCCCGTTGCGGAGCACAGGCTCCGGGCGCGCAGGCTCAGCAGCCATGGCTCACGGGCCCAGCCGCTCTGCGGCATGTGGGATCCTCCCGGACCGGGGCACGAACCTGCGTCCCCTGCATCGGCAGGCGGACTCTCAACCACTGCGCCACCAGGGAAGCCCAGCCCCTACTTTTAGATTACAAAACAGCACTACCTTTGCCCTTAGATTCACACAGAAATTCTGTGAGATGAACAAAAACTTTGTTCCAAGGTTAATGGACCTCTTCTCATTCAAATGTCCGTCATGTATACTAATCTATGGTGCATGGACCCAGAACACAGACCAACTGCAACTCAGTCTGTAAGTTTTGTCTCCAGTGTATCAGCATCATTCCATTCTTCCCAGCCATCAAAATTGTTTAAAATTCCAAATTGCCTACTTCTGTCTGTGCTTCCCAATTCTATCATGTCTGTTTTTTCCCATCTGGAAATGAAATCTGGCTGTTTGAATCCAGAGCACAGATCTTTACAGGAAGACTGACCCACATATGCCAAGTGGTACTTGATTTTACCTGAAATACAGAGATATGTTGCAAGAAAGGGGCAAAGCAAGATCTGTGGAAATACTTGCTTAGGATTGGGGGCAATCCCTAGCAAGTTATAACATTTCGTTCTCAACAGGTCACTCATTGCTCATGTAGAGTAACCAGAATGTAGGGAAGTATGTGCTCTGCTTGGTGCACGGCAGCTGCAGAGCAGCCTGGCCACCTGGTGCAGAACTGATGTACAAATGGTAAAACCTGTACGTGTAGCATAATAAAGTGCACAGACTCTGGAGCAAGATGCCTGGGTCTGCATTCTGACACCGACATTTACGAACTGCATAACTTTGGGGTTGACATATATACACTAATATGTATAAAATGGATAACTAATAAGAACCTGCTGTATAAAAAAATAAATAAAATTTAAAAAAATACTTTGGGTGCCTCAGTTTCCCCTTGGGTAATATATAGAGTTGCTATGAATAGTAAATGACTCAATATTCATAAAGTGCTTAGAAGAGTGACTGGCACAATGTAAGTGTTTGTTAAAGAGAAACTTTAATTTTTATTTGTTTCAAATGACCAGATTTTCCAAAGGCATCATTCATGGTTCTTGAAATAGTACTTCTTTTCTATCACCTGAGGGTCTTCCCTACCCATCACCCTCAAGGAGTTATTAGCTGTAGGTGAAAAGGATATGGGAAGATTAGAAAGCACCATCCCTAGACTCCAAGAAAATTTCCAGAGGAAATTTTAGGATCCACTGTCTGGGTTGTTTTCTCAAATATAGGATAACAGTGATGTCTGTGTTCCCACATGGATCTGCAGCAGTTCACTCTGTCACTTTAGAGTTTCCTTTAAATTGAAAGTCAAATCATTCTGATGATATACAGTTTCATATCCATGTAACTCTTTTTCTTCAGTTGCCACCATTATATAAATGCACATACAACTTGCTCTGCCAGCAGTCTCTGTACATTGTGCAGAGATTTTGAAAACAGCTCTTTTGTCAGGGTTACCCCCATGTCCCATTTATTTTCAACTCAGGCCTGGGATAGAAACCTGCTAGGGATTTGTGTCACAAGTACCTTAACTTGACTTGAGTCAGTCTCCCCTTCATAGTGTTTTCAAAGACTAAATGTCAGTGTTTCTCCTAAACCTACTCAGGCAAAATGCCCTTTCTTGCATAACCGTGGTCTTCCAGTGGAAATAGTATATGGTAAACTATTCAGGTCTGAGTTCATTTTTGAAGTAGAATGGCCTCAAAGGCAAATATATTTACTGCAGAGGAACTGTATGATTGTCATCTGAAGGGAGATGTCAATATACACAAAATAATAATTTCTTGCTACACAATGAAGACATGTTCTGCAAAGTTCAAAACTTGAATTATTTAGAAAGTGTCTGTAAATATTTTCTAACAGTCCATTGTCAAGCCCTTCAGCAAAATTCTCAAGAATAACAATTTGTACTATTCTGGAAGCCTTAAGTGATTTTAGGAATCTTTGAGAAACTCTTTCAAACCCAGATTTAAACATTAAGAATTAACATGTCAATTTTAAATGTAATATCAAATATGATCCAAACTCACTCCCTTGATCAGTTTAGTCTAGGAGCGTTCACAGTATTCACTTGGGTTTTTCAGTTTGCTTTACTTTCATGGTTTTGGCCTTAATTTTGTTGTAGTTTCTAACTACCTTTCAAACATTTTTTTTTATTTACAAAACTAAAGCCAAGTCTATACTAGCAAATTGAAGTTGAAAAGTAAGGCACTTTTGAGGATAAGTTCAGTGGAAAACGATCTTTCTAGTTACTAGCTTTTTTGAATCACTGACAAATATTCTCTGATTGTCTAAGTTCTCAACGTTTTGTTCATGCTTTGACCCAGACTTCACTTGGTAGACTTGTCCTAAATCCTGGAATACTACAACAAACTCTATTCCATTTAAAATTCCTATACTAAATAAGATTTTCTTGTATTTTCAGCAGATGTATATATGTTGTGTCTTATTCTAAATGCATGATTTACACAAAAGTATTTACATAGAACTACTCCTTTTTTCAATAACTTTATTTTAAAAAGTAAAAAGACACACCAACTTATCTGTATATCATCTCAGGTTAAAAATGTAATAATAATATAAAAAAAAGTGAATACACAGATTCAATCTCAGCATGTTCTAAACAACTAAATAATGATTACATTGTTTTGCCTTTTTTAGTAGATATATCGCAAGGTAACTAGATTCTTCAGTTTCTTCCACATCCATTTGACTTTAAAATCTAGGTTCCCTTTACATGCCTTTGGAAAATTGAAAGAAATGTACCTCTTTATTTTGACTTCTGAATTACAAACGAAAATTCTATCATTTTTCCTTTGTTTTAGTGAATTCTAGCTTGCACGAGAGGAAAGTGGTCCCTGACATCCAGGAGTTGGGCTGGCACCACCAGCTAGGCCTTGGCTTTCTGTTGAACATAAGCCATTTCAAAAAAACACCAACGTCAGCCAAGGCATCCTGTGTCCATGTGGATCAAGACAAAAAATGAGAGCACTCCTTGATCTTTCCTGAACACAGACAAAAACAGGAATATTTCCAACCCACAAAGATGACCAAAAGTTGCCCTGTCGGGGCTACATGAGTGACTGCTGCTTCTTCACCAATTACAGCCTTGCCCTCTCTAGTCTTCCCTCCTTTTAGATAAACTTTATTGATATTAAATTACAGAATTACCCCCACTTCCTGAAGTGACCCAACCAGAGAAAAGCCCCCATGAACTATGCCCCAAATCACCTAAGACAAGCCCAAGCCCTGTAATAATTTCTAACACCCACTTACTGAGATGCCCACCATCTCTCTGGTGTGCGTTCTCCCTCATTGCAACAAGGCAACCAGTTCAACTCCTGGTGTATTTCTGGTGGTCTTGGACTGGAGGCAGTAACACAAAGCAAGACCCTAGTTCCAAAACATATTTTAAAACAGTTTCACTTTAGGTAGGACATAATTTTAAGCAGTTATATGGTGTGGAGAAATTCTAAATCTCATGTTAGAATTCTTCTAATCAATTTATGGTAGTTTAATATAAATTTGTACTTCTTATAAAACAGAGAACCGAGTCCTTGTACTAGTCAGTCATTTTCACCTTTGTTGAGATCTTTGTGGGATGTGCCTGACAGATCTGCGGGCAGAGATGAGGGTGAGGGTGAGCCCACGTGGATTATATGGAAGTCTGAGAGCCTGCCTCCAATATTCTCTAGGAGAGAAAGAACTGACTTGGCTGTCCATGGTCCTAATGTAGAAGTTTGTGCTGGGAGTTGAGGGTAGGAGGATACCATTTTGCCTTACTTTGGTACAAAGGAAAAATTACTTCCTTCCTCCCCTCCTCCCTTCTTCCCTTCTTCCCTCCCTCCCTCCCTTCCTTCCTTCCTTCCTTTCTTTCCTTTCTCTATTTGCTTCTTTTCCTCCTTCCCTCTCTCCTTTTCCCCACCTTCTTCTCTTTTCCTTTCCTGTATATGTCCTTACAGTGCAGGGAATGAATATTAATCAAACACTCTCAAGTTTTATTTCCTGGAAAATAAAATTTTCATAAAATTCATATACAAAGTAGATACAGAAGGATGATAGCAATATACAAATATGGTGAATTGGTAATAGAGTAGCTGAATGATCTTTTACCATTTAAAAGAAAATTTTATGTATTGAAATATTTTCAGTTAGCCTGATTTTATAACTTCTGATAAAAAATAATTTTTTCAGTTCACTACAAATAGCCTCCCTCTCTCAGGTCCCTCCCTCTCTTTAATAAACACACTTTGCCCTTTCCCTTAGAGCAGCGTAAGTGGCTTTGAAGCGCAAACCGAGGTGATAGGACTCGAAAAGTCAAAGAAAGTGAAGCTTCTCCTGTTGTTTCTTCTGTGTAGCCTGGACTCCTGCTCTTTGAGGACCCCTCTTTACTGCACTTTAGATAAGAGTGTTGAGCCCCTAAATTCATTAGCAAGGCACAGAGCAGCTTCCCCGTCCTTTCACAGGCTCAGGTTTCATTCTGTGCCAGGAGTCATACATCACGCTCGATGGTGTATCTCCAGAGCCAACTGAGGAAAGTGCAGAAAAACTGCTGTTAACAAGGGACTAATCACATTCGACCTAAATTAATTATCGGTCACTCAGGACTGGTGAGCAAGGGCCACACAGATGGCCTCTGACTCACTTCCCACCTTTGAGGAAAGAAATATTCCAGTTTGGTGCACATGACCGCATAAGATAACAAGAGGCAGGTTATTTCTGGTCTACTGGTCTTGAATTTACCATATTTGCTAATATGACATGGGGCTTATTTGCATTAACACTGTAGGTACATTGTATTTTGGGGAGAAAACATGAATGATAGTCACTTGGGATGGAGGTCATTTCACAGCAGTCAGCATTGGGACCAGTGAAGTCAAGCCAGGGACCTTTAAAATGCAATTCAGTCAAACGAACAGGTCATGGATCAGTGAGCAGGTGATGGAAGGTGTTCGTGAGGAATTCAGATTAGCACAAAATTCAAACAAACCACAAGAAACAGGGAAGAGAGAAAGCAGGACAACCTGGAGAGCAGGAAGCCATGGTCTCAGCGGGGTGGAGAGGAAGACCCTGATAATTCCTGGACTTTATGCTCTGTGCAGGCGAAGCTAATGATTGTTCATTTGCTATGTATCCTCAGAGCCAGCATGGTTGGCACACATCACATGACAATGAGGTTTTTTGAATTAAAAAACCTCAAACCATTTGAATTTGTTCTGTTATTCATTCGTGAAATGTCATGCTCTTGCTAGACATCCACGAAGAATTCATTCAACTCGGTATTAGGTGCTTTAGAGCACCTACTATGTGCCAGACACAGTGATAGACACTAGAAAATATATAAACCGTGGCTTCTGTTCTCAAGAAATTTAGAGTAGTGTCTGAGGCAGAATTGTAAATAGGCAATCACTAACCACTCTGGGAACTGTAATAATAGAAGTATGGAGATGGTAAACAGGTAGAACAAAGGAATCACTGATTGACTCTGTCAGGGAAGGGCTTCCCAGAACAGTTTTAAAGTATAGATAGGAATATGTCAGATGAACAAATTGCAGAAAGCACAGTAGGAAAAAGAAACAGCATGTACAAAGGCAGAGAGGACTGAGCAACATAGCAAACTCAGGGAAGATGTAGTTAGTTCATTAATGCTGGAGAAAACTAGAGAGCTATGAGGACACTGTAAGGCCAACGTAAGGTCCTTGAGTTTGGGCAAGGGTAGTGGAGACCCCAAGCAGGGCTGAAAACAGATAAGTGTCTGATTTGCATTTTAATAGGACAATTCACCTAACAGAAAAGAAAAGAATGAGGGTGAGGGAGAAGATTGGAGACAGGAAGGTCAGGAAATTAACCCAAAAATCCATGTAAGAGATGGGAAAACACAGAACTAAGACAGTGACTGGGAAGGTCTACATTCAAGAGATATCTGAGAGATGGGATACGTAAGAGTTGATGTTTAATTGGATATGGCCAAGGAAGGAGAATATAAAGATTTAAAATATCTTTGAGTTGTAAATATTTTTGAGACTGGATAGACATTGAATCACTAAAGGGGTTAAAGGAAATTGGGTGAAGTAGTTGGGAGTGGGTGGAAAGATAAGGAGTGATTTAGGTCATGTTGAATTTGCCTGCTCATGGGACATTTTGATGGGAATTTTTAGTAGGCAATCAGATTTTTCAGGTAAGCTGTATGTTAGAAACACAATTGGGGAACTTATCATGCTATAGTTAAAGGCAAGAGCATGAATGAAATGGTCTAGGAAGAGATGTAGATTGAGAAAAGAAAAGTATTAAAGATAAATCTTGGTGAATACTTATATTTAAGTGATGAGTGAAGAAAGAAGAGTTAGTGAAGAAGACTAAGATGAAATAAAGAGGTGGGGAGAAAGGCAGTGTGGAGGAGTAGATGCCCAGGAAGAAAGAGTTTCAAGGAGGAAGGTGTGGTGAAATAAATATTGATGAAGGTAGGGAAATCAAATAAGAACTGAACATGGTACATCATATAAAATTATTAGAAAGATATTAATGGAATGGTCGGGTTAGAAGAGAAATGCCAGTCAAAGACCATTTAGAAAATAAGAATACTTTAACCTGCATGGTACATTATTCTTTGAAGAGTTTGACTGAGGAAGAAAACAGAAATAAGGCTGTAGCAAGAGAAAGATAAAGCTTCATAGAAAACCTTTTGTTTGTTTTTGGGTGGAAGAGAAGTGAACCTGTTTGGAGTGAGAAACCAAGGCTGTAGGGTGGAACAGAAGAGGGGGAATATTATAGAGATGAAGGCGAAAGAGGGGATCATTGCTTTTGAATTGCTTTGAAAGGGAAGGTTGTTTCTTTTTCTGAACCTAAGAGTGATGAGGGTGAAAGTGGACAGCATTTGAGTGCACTTCTGTTTGATGACATCACAGTTACTAGAAATTAAAGTTAAACCAAAAAAAACCATATTAGTGTTTGAATAATTATCATGATGATCAAAGTGACCCAGAACCATTTTCATCAAGGATGTCTTTTTCAAAGTCTCCTTGAATACGACGCGGTGAAAAACCAAAGGTTTTCATCCTCTTTTCTTTGCCATAAACTCACAATATGATTATTATCTTGTATATTCTAAAAATAATTCACTGGTAAATAAAAGCCAAACTAGTGGGACTTCCTATATTTCAGACTTTTTGAAATTAATTAATTCCAGCCATGCTAGAATTTAATTTTCCCAGCTCAGTAATTAGCATGGCTTCTTGCATAATTGTTTGCAGTTATTAGCAATTGATCATAATTATGATAATTTGTCAAATTAGCTGACCAGTCATTCACCTGAGTGGCATTATGTAGACCTAAAGTCAGAAGTCATGATCTCTTGTGCAGTAGGAAAGCCCACTTCCTCAATAACCACTCAAAATCTGTACAGACCACCTTTTCTAACACCAGTGGATACCATAATCATATAGCTAAATTTCAAAGCAAGAAATCTAAGTCATCACTGACCTAGTGATCACTATTGAGATTTTGATTAGGACTGCTTTGAATCTAAACATCAACTTTAGGAAAATTAATATCTTTACAATATTGAGTATTCTAATCCATAAACATGGTGTATTTCTCCATATATCAAGGTCTTTAAAAACATTTCTCTTAACAATATTTACAGTTTAGTGGTCTTACACATTTTTTATTAGATTTATTTCTATGAATTTGCTGTTTTGATATCATTATAAAGTATTCTTTAACCTGTTTATTATGTAATTGTTATTGATATATAGAAATTCTAAATTTATTAATTAATGTTAGTGGATTATCTGAGATTATTTTGCCTTTTCTGCATAAGAAATCATGTTGTCTGCAAATAATGACAGCTTTAATTCTTCCTTTCTAATATTAATAACTACGATTTATTTCTTTGCCTAACTGTGTTGTCTAGGACTTCTAGTACAATGTTGAAAAGAAGCAGTGATAGTGAGCATCCTTGTTTCAAGATAACCATTTTCACCTATAAGTTTACCTGCCATAGGTTTTTATTTATATATTTATTTTTTACTTGTTATGAAAGTATAATGTACATACACAAAAGTGCACATTATAAGTGTACAGTGTAATGATTTTTCAAAAACGAGACAATCCATACCCACTATCCATATTAAAAAACAACATTACCAATGCTCATAAGCCCCCTTCATGCTCTTTGACAAGGTTCAAGTACCCTTATGTCATTATTCTTACAAATCAGCCCGCACTCAAAAGGGAAAGGAATTAGAACCCACTGCTTGAAAAGAGGAGTATAAAAAATTTGTAGACATATTTTAAAACCACCAAGGTGTATGTCTCCATTTATTTAGGTCTGTAATTTCTCTCAGCAATATTCTTTAGCTTTCAATGTATAGACTTTCACATAGTTTGTTAAATTTATGCCTCAGTATTTCAGGGTTTTTTGAGGCTGCTGTAAATGCTTTTTGTTTTACCCCACCCCCTATTTTTCATTGTTTGTTATAAAAATAAAATGATTTTTGTAAGTTGAGCTGATATCTGTGACCTTGTTAAATTCATTTAATGATTGTAGTAGCTTCTCTGTAGATTCCTTAGGATTCTCTAAGTACACAATCATGTTGCCTGCAAATAAATGTTCCATATCATTTATAGTAGAGCCAGGAAACAGAAACCATACCAATTATTTTAACAGAGAGTATATATATTTATAATACATATTGAAGATCTCAAAAAGCAAAAAAGAGAACACAGAGATAACAATAGCAGGAAACAGCTACCACACTCAAGGCTTGGGGGAATGAACAGAAGAGGTTAGAATTAATAAAACATAAAAATTTAGAGGAAGGAGCCAGGACACTGAAATTCACCCCTCTGAGAAAGGAGTGCTGGTCAGTTGGTGCTAGTCTCTCTGAGTTCAAAGGAGGGTTCTCATGAGCTTTAACCCCAACCTCTGAGGAGGGGTTCTGAGCTGGCTGCTTCTGGTGTCTCTGAGGTGGCACAGTGAGGCTAGTTCTCTCAAGAATTGGGAAAACTGCAAACTGGGCTTAACTACCATGACTGGAATGAACTGCCACAGTTGTTATCAAGAAGTGAGCCTCGGTAAAAATAAAAAAAAAATAAAAATAAAAAGGGCTTCCCTGGTGGCGCAGTGGTTGAGAGTCCGCCTGCCAATGCAGGGGACACGGGTTCGTGCCCCCGTCCGGGAAGATCCCACGTGCCGCAGAGCGGCTGGGCCCGTGAGCCATGGCCGCTGAGCCTGTGCATCAGGAGCCTGCGCTCTGCAACGGGAGAGGCCACAACAGTGAGAGGCCCACGTACCGCAGAAAAAATAAAAATAAAAAAAAAAATAAATAAATAAATAAAAAAGAAGTGAGCCTCGGGAGCCCCTGACAGGAATGAGAAGCAAACAGGAAGCTCACATAAAGCAAACAGGAATAAACAAATGTCTTCTCCTCCAGTATGATCCTCTAGATTTATATCTCTAGATTTATCCCTAGATTCATAGCACCCTCTATTGACTCTGTTAGAAGCATTTAGCAGGTTGTCAGTTGGCAAAAGAGAAATGTGGAGAGTCCTTCATGTTACAAGCTGAATATTGAAGAATGGGTTTAAAGTTGAGCAATATTACTTTAATATATGGCACATGGACAGGGAAACCAGAAGAAAATCGGGAGACCTCAAACTCAATAGCAATTGCTTCCCTATGAACATTTGTCAAATTGGAAACCATCTCTAAGGAAGAGCAGAGCTTTCAACAGTCTTATAAGCTAATGATTAGAGTTTAGTGCCTCAGGCTTTGAGTTGATAATTTGGAATGGCCAGAAGCAAAATACATGTAGATGGACTAATACCACATCTGGCAAACCAGCCTTGATTTATACAATCCCTAATTTATAATGGGGATCAGCCACCAGTAGACAGACTAGCCAGATGGAAGGGTGACTCTATTATCTGAAATATCTACAACTTTGCATATATATTGCTGGCATTCAAATAAAATTAAGGGACTTGCCAAAGAAACAGGACCTCATAACCAGAAAACAAGAGAAACAAACAAACAACAATAACCAAACCAAACCAAAGATGACCCACATACTGGAGTTATATAACAAGGACTTCAAATAACTATGATTAATATGTTCAAGAAAACATGGATAAAATGGATGGAAAGATAAAAGTAACCAAGAAATGGAAATATGGTATTGAAAATAATCAAATGGACATTCTAGAACTGAAAAATACAATATCTAAATTAAGAAATCATTAGATGAGTTTAGCAGCAGACTAGACACAGCAGAGGAAAGGATTAGTGAAATGGAAGAAAACTTAATAAAAAAAATCCAAATTAAAGTACTCAGAGAAAAAAATAATTAAAAACACAGAAAAGGAGAGTAGAGATGTGTGGGATAGATGAAAAGGGCCAACATATATATAACTGGAGTTCAAAAACGAAAGCTAGAGAGGCCAGTGGAGAAGCACTATTAGAATAGATAACAGACAATACATTTAAAGAAATTATGTAATACCTCAACTCACAGATTCAAGAAACTCAGTGATGGGCTTCCCTGGTGGCACAGTGGTTAAGAATCCTCCTGCCAATGCAGGGGACACGGGTTCGAGCCGGGAAGATCCCACATGCCGCAGAGCAACTAAGCCTGTGCACCACAACTACTTAGCCTGTGCTCTAGAGCCCACAAGCCACAACTACTGATTCCATGCACCACAACTAATGAAGCTTGCGCACCTAGAGCCCGTGCTCCACAACAAGAGAAGCCACCGCAATGAGAAGCCTGTGCACTGCAATGAAGAGCAGCCCCCACTCACTGCCAACTAGAGAAAGCCTGCGCGGAGCAACGAAGACCCAACGCAGCCAAAAAAAATAATAAATAAAAAAAAAAAAAAAAAAAGAAACTCAGTGAACCCCAAACAGGATAAATCAAGGAGTGTAAATAAAATAATATTATATACATCATAATAAGACTGCTGAAAACTAAAGAAAAAGAGAAGATTCTTAAAAGCAACAGAAAAAAAATCCACATTACCTTCAAATAAGCAACAGTAAACTGAGAACTGACTTTTTAAAAAAATGGGAAGATAAAAGGCTGTGAAATGACACCCTTAAAATACTGAAAGAAAGTAACCCTCCAATTGAGAATTCTATATTCATAACAAATAGCCTTCAATAATGAAAATAAAATTAAAAAATTTTCAGGCAAAAACAGAATGTGTCACTAGAAAACATGCACTAAAACAAATAAGAAAGAGGGATTTTTAGACAGAAGAAAAATTATTTGAGAGAAATCATTGAGTGTTCTCCGAATATAATGGAATCGGGCTGTAAATAACAAAGAGATAACTAGGAAATTCTCCAATCTCTTGAATATTAAATAATGTATATCTAAATAACACACAATCCAAGAAGAAATTACATTGCAAATGTTAAATGGTTTAAATCAAATATGATTAATATATGCCATTTCAAAATTGGGGAAGGGGTGTCAAATGAGTACTTTAAGGAAAATACATAACCTTAAGCGCATATATTAGGAAAGTTAAAAAGACTGAAATCAATGATTTATGCTTTGTCTCATGAAGTTAGAAAAAGAAAAATGAAATATCAAGAGAAGGAAATAATAGATAAGAATAGAAATCAATGAATTACGAAACAAAGTTCAGAAGAGGGAATCAATGAAGACAGCAGGTGGTTCTTTGAAGAGATTAATAAAATTTATAAATGCTTGGCAAGACTGATGAAGAAAAAAAAGAGAGAAATCATAAAATACCAACAACAGGAATAAGTAAGGTAACATCAATACAGAATTTGCAAACATTAAAAAGATAACAGTGAATGTCTTTATACCAATATATTTTGAACTCTTGAAAAAATGGAATTTTTCTTGAAAAACATACTTTATTAAAAACTGTAAGGATAAAAAGACAAATCTGCAAAATTATAGGAAGGGAATAGGAAACCCGAATAGCTCTAAGTAGTGGGCTAAATGGTGGCCCCCCTCCCCCGAAGATATGTCCACCAGGTTTCTGTGAATACAACTTTATGGAAAAAAGATCTTTATAGATGTAATTAAGTTTAGGATCTTGAGATGAGGTCATCCTGGATTATCTGAGAACTCGAAATCCTATGACAAAGGCAAGGAAGGATTGGCCACTAGGAATTTTTGGAGGAACTGTGACCATGATGACACAATGATTTTGGACTTTCTGGCCTCCAAAACTGTGAGAGAATAATTTCTGTTTTTTTGGGTTTTTTGCAGTACGTGGGCCTCTCACTGTTGTGGCCTCTCACGTTGTGGAGCACAGGCTCCAGACGTGCAGGCTCAGCGGCCATGGCTCACGGGCCCAGCCGCTCCACGGCATGTGGGATCTTCCCGGACCGGGGCACGAACCCGTGTTCCCCGCATCGGCAGGCAGACTCTCAACCACTGTGCCACCAGGGAAGCCCAAGTTTCTATATTTTTTAAGCCATCAAATTTGTGGTAATTTATTATGCAACCACAGGGAACGAATACACTCTATATCTTTTTAATTAATTGAATCTGTTAACAAAAATCTCACAAAGAAAACTTCAAGATCAAATTGTTTGCTAATGAATTCTTCTCATTATTTCAGGAAGAAATAACACTAGTCTTATCCAAATTCTTGCAGATACTAGAAAGAGAAGGTAAATATTTCCAACTCATTTTATAAATCCAGCAAAACCTTGGTACCCAAACTTCAGAAGGCCAATAAATTATAGGAAAAGTAGAGACCAGTCTCTCTCATGAACATAGATACAAAAATCATAAATGAAAATTAGCAAACCAACCTAGGGTTTGTTCTAGGAATATAAGGTGATTTTAAAATTTATGTACTTAATTTATACAGAGAGTTTAAAACTAGGTAAAACTAATCCATAAATTTGAAAATCAGGATAGTTTTCATGTTTGGATTGACTAACAGTGATATGTGACTAACCAGTGATTTCTGATATTTTGATAATGTCCTGTTTTTTGACCTGGGTGTTGATAACAAGGGTGTGTTCATTTTGTAAAAACTTATCAAGATAGTCCTTTATGATTTGTGTACTTTTTGTGTCTATGTTATAAAACTTTTACGTTAAAAACCTTTTATCAGTAGCTGTCAGAGTCGAGTTATTAAAGCTAAGAATTTGAGAAACCATGTATGATTTTAATAGAATATTGTGGGTGACATAAAATGCAGAACTGTGGCGTGAACTGGCTGCACAGATAGGAAAACTAGATAGTGTCTATGATTGCTGTGAAAGAATCCTTATTTCTTACAGCTGCATGGCTGAGATTTCTAATAACTAATGCGTTATACACTTAGATGATGAAAACAACACTGATGAATTTACAACCTTGCTATGACTCTTATGTTAAAGTTGGGGCATTGATTCGGCTATAGTGGAACTCTGAGGGCTGGTCTGGGGACATCTGGGTAGATATTGGTGAAGCTGTATAATTTGGATCACCAAATTCTGCAACATTCCTTTTCACTACGAGAGCCTTTCCTCTCCTGTCTGAGGTCATTAGCTTTCTCTTGTCTAAAGAATATCAGTGACACCCACTGGAGTAATTTTCTTGCAGGGAAAAACTGGTCATCCTCAAGACCTCATAACACCTATCACTGCTTTCAGACCTGGTCTCTAACAGATTGCTTGGTTGATTGATTAAAACCTAGAATCAATGGTGGCCTATGTTAAATAAATAAAGAGTGAGATGCTACAACTGCCCTGACAAACTATAGAGGAAGAAAATCGTAGGCATATGGAGGCAAGAATGCTGGAGATTTACTAAGTGCAACCTGGTCACCCACCCCTTAACTCTGTTCTGTAATGGGTCCAGCAGACATTCCTTTCACCAAGACTTTGAAAAATATACTATTGAAGGGCCAGCTGGCATCATCGATATTCTCTGTAGTGACCCTTCTCTTCAGGCCATAGATGACAGTGGCAGATGCTAACATTGAAAGAGTCTCCCTGGATTCTCTGGGGACAGTTGGATCCTTTCTTCAACGACGTCAGCAGCAATTAACCACCAGAAATAAGGTATGCATGGTTACTCTAATGCATGGTAGGGCTGGAAAAGCAATCAGAACCATTTGATTTGCAGAGAGCTTTGGTGGTGGTTAATTGGTCATGTTGTCTCTATGATTGAGATAGGTTGACAGTTTACGGAAGTCTTACTTAATATTAATGCATGGTAAAGACTCTAAGTCTGATGAATAGAAATCTATTCTGTGTCACTATATTAGAAAACCATGATCTAATTCAACTCTCATACCTGAGCAAGTTCACACACTTAGAACCTCTTGAAAGAAGGAGATAAAGAGTCTGCTTGAAGATGGACCCAGCTACATTCCCAGAAGTTGATGTGAATCGCTCTCCTCTTCTTTCCCAAAGTGAGCTGGACCTATTTACCAGGGTGACTTGTTATTGAAATAATGGACATTTTCAGACTTTCAGTAAATACTGGATAATAGCTTTGAACTGCTGCTAATTCTTAGGGGGTCCCAAATCACACGATGATCCAGTATTCATAAATGTGAAGTAACAAATGGATTTTTGATCTGGGTCTGGCCAGAGGATCCTGAACCCACTCCAAGGTTATTTCCTTAGTGCCTGAATGCATAACTGGAGTAGACGTAACCAGCTGCCAGCAGAATGCCAATATTCATTCCTCAACCTGCAGAGAAATATTTATTCTGGGAGGAAGGGCTAAGTAGAAACCCCTAAAACTGCTTCTCCTTATCAAAATAATAAAAAGTAATGAATCAAATCAATACCACCTTTCTAGAGAAATTTGAGAAATTAGTGCGTCAGCAAAGATTCAAAGATACAGAGTTCACAGAAGTTCAGAGTAGATCTGGCTCTATCCTTCCCTTACTTGGAGTGATTCTGGTACCTTTTAGTCAACACAAGCTGAACTCCTGGTCATTATTTCTTGTTTCCAGCCCTGGAACCCAGCAGATGTATGGTATATCTGCTCCATACTTGGGCATTGTTCCATTTCTGGTCCACAGTGATGCTGGTCTTATTTTTGAGCTTACCGATGTATATTTAATTTTCTTTTTCAGAGCTCATCGATCATTGTTGTATGTTTGGAGCACAAGGAGGTGCACTGATGCTTGAATTTACTGTACTTCTTAACCTGACATCACCAATCATGAGGTTTGTAACAAAATCACTAACCTGGGCAAAAATCTGCTAACTTGTAGATTGTAGTGAATAATAACCAGTGCATAATTTTTATAATAGCTCTTTCAAAGGACACTGATATCTTATTCTACAGCACTTTTGTGTTTACCAGGATATAACTGTAAATGCAGCGTGATTTTCATTTTTTAAATGATACCGAGAGGAATACATTTTGAGGCATAAACCGTAAATAGCTTTTACATGAGTAAAATAGCCCAAGTGAATGGATTCTTAATAATTGCAGGAAGTTTTCATTGCAAATGGATTCTGGCAATGTGAGAATTCTTATGACAAAAGTAGAAACAATTTTTCCTGTTGGGGATTTTTAAGTTTTGTTCTGTAGCTTATTTTGAATATTCCTAGACATAATTTGGTGACTTCAATCGTTTAAGACTGAATTCCCAAAGTTAATGCACCCAAATTATTCCAAATTTGGATCAGAACTCAAGTATTTTTATTCTATGGTACCAGGCAACATTCTACAATAACTGGTAATTTGGGGTGGCAACTGGGGCTTTTTAGTTCTGAGCACTTAGGTCTGAGGTTTTCCGAAATGAAACCTCTCAAGAATAGGGACTACTTTTCTTGCTTTCTCACTTTGTCTCTCACTGGATTTGATACCCAGTAATCACACAGAAAATGCTTATTCAGTGAATGAATAAATCAAGACATAACCATAGATAAAAAGTGTTTGGATGTAAGTCAGACAAAAAAGTAGAACAGGGTTTGATTTATTCAGGCCATTTCATAAGTTTGGTTCAGAAATAATCAAAATGCATGACCCACAATACACGTTTAATAATCTGACACATGGTAAGTATTTAATACATGCTTATTATTAAAAATATGCAATAGTCAAGCAAATATTTTTGGGCTTAAAATAACCAATCAATGAGTACATCATTCACAATATAGATACTATTATTGAAAGAAATAATAATGAATAATTTTGTGCATGTAATGGAATTGTTTCCCTTTTCTCATTTTCTAAAGTTTCTCTTTCCAAAGGAATATTTTTTTTTGGATTGAAATGGTAAGATCTATCTTAAATGATCTATTAGAAAAATAGTTCCAAAGCATATATTGACATTTGGGAAAATTTTTTTACTTTCTCTATTCTGTGATGAAATCTGGACTTACTAGACACAAAGCTAAGAAATAATATAGCAATTATATCTTTAATTTAGGGTATACAGACAACTGATGAAGACATTTCAGGGGACCCAGAATGCAAATTAGTCAATGCAGAACACCTGCATTAACTAGTAACTGCCAAGTCTCCCCTGCTCTTGTGGCTGTGTTAATAGGACCAACACATATAAAGGCTAAGCATTCTTAAGGTAAGGGGGTAAAATTCACTCGTAGCGCTTTGTTCATTTACATACATTGTGGAAATATCTCCTTCCACTCAAGTCACAATCAGTATTTTCTATGAAAATGATACATTTATATCATGGATTTGTTTTAGAGGAGCAAATTAACTTGTGAAGTATGGCAGAGACAAATGCTACATGTCCATCAGACAATTTCTTTTTCCTTCTGGATACAGAGGGTGGCTGGTTTCCCAACCACGTGACTGACTTTAGCCAATGGAGAGGGAGTGGAGGTGGTGTGTACCTCTCACACAGTCTCTAGGGTCTTTTCTCCAACCCCGACCCTTCCAGTCCCTGAGAATCACTCATTATGGTATCAGTGAGATAGGAACTTTTTTGTTTGTTTGTTTAAGCCACAGAGATTTGAAGGGATAATATTTTTCAATAGTGACTATCTGGTTTATACTTTATGCATCACAGCAATGTAGCCTGTTCTACCTTTGGAGAAGGAAGAGGGAGATTGTCCTTTGTGTGGAGTGGATTTAAAAATAATGCATTTTTCTTTAAGGCAAGTCTAAACACAACATTTTAAGTCAGTTTAAACTGTATTAACTATCAAATATGAAGTTTTCTTAATGATGTGTTTCGTGCACCTTAAAAAATTTGTGAAGCTTTCTTTAGCTTTAAAATTATTATCTGAGTTATTAAAGTTACAAGTTCCAGGCCTAGTTTTCCTTAAGCTTTCAAGTCTAACTTGCAATCTTATTATTTTAAAGTCCAGTACAGCAGTCACTTTTAAGAGACTTTGAATAATTTACAAACTTTTAATAAAATTCCATTAAATATATTAAATGGCATATGTACATTTAATATGTTTGATTTCTTTGGGGGGGGGGTAGCTCAAATATCTGACTTAACAAACCTTTCCCAGGTTCTTGACATAATTCATGTATCTAATGATTTAAACTTATAAATATGATGAGAATTAACTTCCCTTAAATGTTATAAGGCTATATATATATATAGTAAGATTTCAACTTGAAAAGCACAATTTAAAGCAGTTAGTTACTCAATTATTCATTCTAAATTGAGAATTTTAAAAACAGACCCGTTTAATAGGTAAAATTCTCTTACATATTGCAATGATATGAATTATTAAACATGCACATATTCTTAAGCAGAAAAACATTAATGCTGTGTATTTGATTCTTTTAAACATTTTATACTTAATTACAAACCATCCTGAACTTAAAAGATTCCAGCCTACTAAGAAAACAATGATGTCTCACCAAGCAAAATTTGAGGAGTACCTTCTTATCCACTTGGGGTTGTATGAACCAGAAATGAATGCTACTAGATACTTTTTTTTTTTCCATTAAAAATTTTTTTAATTTTATATTGGACTGTAGTTGATTTACAATGTTGTGTTCGTTTCAGGTATACAGCAAAGTGATTCAGTTATATGTATACATATATCTATTCTTTTTCAGATTCTTTTCCCTTATAAGTTATTACAGAATATTGAGTAGAGTTCTCTGTGCTATACAGTAGGTCCTGGTTGATTATCTATTTTATATATAGTAGAGTCACTTTCAAAACAATTTTACTTTATCTCAGAGTATAGTTGATTGACAATGTTGTATTAGTTTCAGGTGTACAGCAAAGTGTTTCAGTTATATGTATACATATACTAGATTCTTGATGGTGACACTGATGGGTTTACTGCAGGGATTGCTTCATAACTTACTCCTTGAGTAGTTCTTATGGCCTCCTTTGTAGTCTTCATCCCTAGGGAACTCAGACAAGGCTGTTTATTTGATTCTTAAATTGAAATGGACTTTTAAGCTTTTATTGTTTCATTTTCTTCCTGTCTATAGGACTATACAAACGAGGTCCAATTGAATTGTGGAAATCTCTCAAGGCTTAGATGAATCACAACTTCCAAGGCCTTTTTATGACAGTGACATCAAACCAGTGTTGCCCCATAGGTGGGCCCTCTTATGGGATTAGTAAATATGATTAAGTCTATTCACTGTATACTCAGACTGAGCGGTCTGGCTCACTGAGGTCCATACACTTGGAATCATATGAAGCATTGCATCTCCAACAGATAAAGACCTGTCCCTAAGGCCCACATCACTGGGCCTCCCCACACACTAGTCTTCAAGTGGAACCCGAAGACTTGCTCAAAGTTGCTTTGTTTTCATCTAGTCACAGAAAATAAAAATGAAATTAATAGAGAAAAATGTTCTGTATACATCACTAGTTAAGGGCACGGCTAATACTTTCTCCATGAACTCCTGAGTCTGGGTCATTGTTCTTACTCAGCAAAGCTCTGGACAAACTTAAGATGTGCAGAGAATCAAGAACCACAGGACAGAGAAAGGCAGGTATATAATCTCTCTGCCTCTGAAAGAGGACACTGTGCCACGTCTGCCAGGTCAGCCAGCTCCCAGCACAGAGGCTGAAGGAGGAGCCCTCTCCTACCACCTTTGCAACATCTCTACGAAGCTCTGCTGCTGGTGAACTTATTTCTCTGAAATGAGACCCTCAGAGCTGTCCAATAAAACTAGTGACTCCAATTACAAACATTTGTGATGTCTAAGTTTATTACTGCTGAACAGATATTGTTGTCATGAACGCACAAAAGTTCAATTTCAAAAGCAGAAATGTCTAAGATGTTAGTTAAGGGTTAAAAGAAAGAGAAAAAGGAACGAAGCTGTTTTGCTTTCCCAGATGACGGACACCACCAGAGATTACTTCAGGGAAAAAAAATTAGTCCTGAACTATAATGACTTCAGTTCTCAAACCCAAAGTTGAGAGAGATCCCACAGTTATTAAAGTTAATAAATCAGAGAGAAAGAGAGAGATCCTACATGCAAATCTGGACAACTTTTGCATTTTTCCACACAGAACTTAAAGGGTTTCTCTCCACTTTCCCTCTCCCTTCCTTTACCTCATTCACCATGGGTACCTTAAAAACAGCAGAGAGACTCATGGGACGCACAGTTTTATGAGATGTAATTATGGTACCTTATTTTTAAGAGTTTAAAAGTGCATCTTTATGGCCTATGCAGCCATGGTAACTTTTATATGTTTGATTGACATAAAACATGCGTTGGCATAAAACATCTCCTCAAACTGTAGAAATGTGGAGATTTTGCTCGCTCTGCTCTCCCCTCCTCCAAGTGGCATCCCCTCCACTCTTCCTGTCCCTCCTCATTTGTTTAGTAATATTGATCAGCTGTAGTTAGCAGAAGGCAGTTGGTGACCCCAGAACAGCTCTTCTGGTTGTTGTAAAAGCTAAAATGAACTGAAATAAAGAGTATGTGATTCATGAGCTACACATGCATGTGGAACTCAGAAGACCCAGCATTTACAGATCATTTTAAAGGTACTCTTTCATATGTGAGATTTACATCGTCCCAGTTTGACTTTTGATTTGTTTTTTTGTTTGTTTGATTTTTGCGGTACGCGGGCCTCTCACTGCTGTGGTCTCTCCAGTTGCGGAGCACCGGCTCCAGACGCACAGGCCCAGCGGCCATGGCTCACGGGCCCAGCCGCTCCGCAGCATGTGGGATCTTCCCAGACCGGGGCACGAACCCACGTCCCCTGCATCGGCAGGCGGACTCTCAACCACTGCGCCACCAGGGAAGCCCTGTTTTTTGAGTTAAGTGAAAAGGGTTGCCTTTCCCTCTCAGATAGAAGAGGTGTTTTTGTATAGCCGATATAAATACTTCTAAAGTTTTATAGGGTGACTAATACCCTACAGGGATAAACCAGGCTGTCAACTTTCCTGAGATTTTTGGCTAGAACTCCAAATGTTGGCTAAAGTCATCAAGGCAAGATCCTCATCTTAGAAAAAAAGGCTTTCTATCCAGAGACCATAAATAAGTGTATATGGAGGAACATATGTTCACCTATTCTTCCAAAATAATGGAAAGCCTAGATTCTAAGAGGAATTCAAAGTAAGTTTATATCTAGCTATATTTTAATTTTCACTAGAGTACAACTTCATTAATGTTGTCAAACAACCAAATAAGTATTGACTGTTTTTCCTTGAATATTGCTTAGGATTCCTTAAAACAAGATCGGCTACTTCATGAAGCAGTCTCCCATTTGTTAGAGCGGAGAGTTCTGAGTTGGAAAAGAGAAAGTTCTCTGACATCATATTTTAAACTAGTAATTCATGTTTCAATGACCTCTCTGTTGGTAATAAGGGCTTTTTCTGATGATTTCCCAAAAAAGCTTACCTCAAACACTCCTTCACATTTTACTGAAATATCTTGTGTAAGTGTTTACTGAAAGCAGCCCCAGTAGTCTTTCATTCTTTAGGTTTTTCTGACCAGATGTCTATTTTCAGTCACTGTGTGTAGCCGCTAATAACTCTTCCCTCGGGTGACTGAGGAAACATGGTGGCCTGGTTAATTTATTTTACCTCCCCATTTTCCCACAAGTAGACCAGGAATTGTTGCCAATTAGTCAACAAGGATTTGCTAAGTGCCCATAAAGTAAAAGTGGTATACTACATTGGACATTTTGGTCAATACATCCTGAGAAAACATGTAGAGGTTTAACACAGAAAACCCCAGCTCCCTAGTGTCTAAGTTCCCAAGACCTTCAGGTCTCCAGAACAATTCTAGGCCCAGAAATAACCAGAAAAATGAACAAATAACTCTTGCAGCACAGTCCTGAATTTCCAGTAACCAATAAGTGACAGCAGAGAGGAACCAAACTCCAGACACACTGTGATTGGCCCATTAATTACTCTTAAGGAAAGGAGCATTATGATTGGCTTGTGAAGGTTATAAAAGATCATTCTGCACCTCCCAGCACCAGCTTTTTGCTAGTAACAAGTAGGAAGCAGAAGAAGTGAAATATAGAAAATACAGAGAGAAGAAAGAAGAGAAGGAGGCATCTTGTTAAATCCCCACGAGGCGAGATGAAATTTTGAGATTATTAATAACTGGATTCTTTCTCCTTGTATTTGTCCCTGTCTCCTTTCACTCATTCATGATGTTAGCAAGCTCTGTGTGTCCTCTCTACAGGGAAGAGCAGGACGAGCAAGATTGTCTAGATTTGTTTTTAAAAAGCTAATTCCGTTTCTCTTAATATTCTTTCAGCAGTGGTTTCCAAAAGATTCAAGAGTGAAAATCTTCCCCCAGACAAACAGCAACTGAACACTACACACACATATATGTGCTCCAGTCTGGGCAGGAGGTGGGGGCGGGGGTTGTGGTTCCAAGGAAGGGGCACCAAGGGCTCTTCTTCTGGGCAAAAGCCCACTGGGAGGAGAAATAGCTCTAGGGTGCATCTAGGATGATCACGGACACTGTGTCCCTGGCCTTGTCAAAGATGACCGAATCCTAAGAAAAGTGGGTGCTAATGTGCTCCAGGTGCTACTGCTGGCTTGGACATACAGGACATCAGCGATGCTCATGAAACTCTGGAGACCAGTGGTCCAAACTGCCTTCCCCGTTTTCCAGGCAACATGTAAGTCTTCCCAGTTGTGATGTGAGTGGTTCCAGGGACAAATGCTTTGAAATGTACTACAGGCCAGGCAAGGAGGCTTAGAGTCAGAAATAAATGTACGTTATGGCAAATGAAGTTAGATTTCTTGCATACGTGAGTTTAGAGAATGAGACTCACACCTTCTGCACTCACAGCAACCACATGATAAGTAATATTATTTCTATTTTAAAGATTGGGAAACAAGTGAGAAGTTAAGTAACTTCCATTAGGTTATGCCATTAGTAAGTGATGCAACTGGGATTTGAAGACAGGGGAGGGGATGCAGAGGCCAGCAGCCTGCTGATTAGAAAATAAATGGAACAAGAAGCATTTCTTCAGGAAAGGGAAGTGAAGATAAAGAAATCCAGTGTCCCAAAGGACCAAAGAACCAAGATTAGGAGGAAAAGTCCCAAGTAGTGATGAGAAGCCCCTAAGGGCATGTATTAGCCCTGCTAAAGAGAAGAACCACATAGCAGTAGTTCTGTTATGACGCAATGAAAACATCACACTGAGAAATGCAGTTAGAATCTGGCTCTGTTGGCAAACCAAGGCCAATGGATAGAACGCTGGGTGCAGACTCTCAGGGAGCTGTGTGTAGTCCAATAGAGTCCGCAGGTACATTGAGATTTATATATATATATATATACGTGTGTGTGTGTATACACATATATATGTATATATATACTTTAAACATTTTATTTTATATTGGAGTATAGTTGATAACAATGTGTTAGTTTCAGGTGTACAGCAAAGTGATTCAGTTATACATATACATGTATCTATTCTTTTTCAAATTCTTTTCCCATTTAGGTTGTTACATAATATTGAGCAGAGTTCCCTGTGCATACAGTAGGTCCCATTGTAGCACTGTTTACAATAGCGAAGACATGGAAGCAACCTATACGTCCAGAGATTCTATTTTTAATGTGCTTCAACTCAAAGCAATAGAGGAAAAAATTGATTTTCTAGAGGGTAAAATCTAAAAGGAGGTTGCCTCACCTTTCACTCGCTAATTTTATAACAAAACATTTAATACTTTGACTAGAGGTCATGCATCTACCTGACTTCATTCAACCTTAATAAGAAAAATGATAATGTACCACCACTCTTCCTCATGATAATTAAAAATAAGAAAGGAAGGAAGAAAGGAAAGAAGGAAGGAAGGAAGGAAGGAAGGAAGGAAGGAAGGAGGGAGAAGATAAAGCACTGTCCAACATCAAGTCCTTTATCAAGTTCCACAATTTCTTCAGAGGTTCATGACGTTTTAACTCTTTGCGCCGATATTCTATCCCTGATAATCATAATAGTGATCAGAAAATATTAAACTATATTTAGTGAATTCTGTTATGGTAGCGGGAATTCCCATGCATACTGCACCTGTATAAATTGGTAAAAATAAACTTCTATAAGGTAAATCGACAACATGTAAGAAGAGTTTTTAGGGCTTCCCTGGTGGCCCAGTGGTAGAGAATCCGCCTGCCGATGCAGGGGACGCGGATTCGTGCCCCGGCCCGGGAAGATCCCACATGCCGCGCGCGGAGCGGCTGGGCCCGTGAGCCATGGCTGCTGAGCCTGTGCGTCCGGAGCCTGTGCTCCGCAATGGGAGAGGCCACAACAGTGAGAGGCCCGCGTACCGCAAAAAAAAAAAATAAATAATAAATAAATAAAAGAAGAATTTAAAAAAATTTCTCTCATTCTCTGACTCTGAATTTTATTTCTTGAACTTTATCTTAGATCTGTAAAAAAGCTACATTCATGAAGATATTAACCCCTGTACGATTTATAAATTGAAAATTGGCATTTAAATACTATACAGTCAACCACAGGGGAATTAAGTAATTTATTGTAATATATTGTTGTTAAGTAAAATTACAGATACGAAGCCCATTTAAAACATGGAAAACTGTTCTTACAAAGTTTAGAGAATATCAGTATAAAACTTTTACTTATATGTTGATTACCACTATCTTAAAAATACATATGCACATGAGAAAAGACTGGAAGAATATAAACTAATACTACAAAATGTTAACTGTGATTATTTTGAATGAGGATATTACACATGACTGGATTATTTTTTCTTTATTAATTTCTATTTTCAATACTTAAGTATCGTTTTAAAGTATCCTATTTCCCATATTTCCATTTTGACAGGGAATAAAGCTTAAGTCAAACTGTAATTTTAATGAAAACTAAATTTAATATTAAATTTAGTTTTTTAATTTAATATTAAAATATTAGGTATATATTCAGGTAACTATTATATTTTACCATGATTTTTAATTTTTTAAATGTTACATTTTCAGAATTTAAAGGAATATTTAAAGGAAAATAAGACTATCTAGAATAACTCTCACTCTAAAAAATCAAAGTTTTACTGAAAGGCAAAACCAAGCACATTTCTCTACTAAGTATTATTGCTATGAACTTTAATTTCTGTATACACATGAACACATGTTGCATGTGTGTGCAAATCTGGGATAAACACATCAACATATACTTTTATTTTTTAAAAAATATTTCCAGTATTTGCCTCACCAAAAAATATCTAAAGAATATGGAAACCAGATTCAAACATACAAATATTACCTGAAATCTGGATAGATCCACAAAATAAAAACCTAACAAGAATTTTTCAGCCAGATTTCTTTCAAATAATGAAATTATTGAGTACATACGATACCTGAGTTTCAAACACATTGAAATCCATCATTTGTAAAAGGAGATGTAGGGTTGGTCCTGCAGTCTCATTCCCATTAAGATTTAAATGACTGATGATGCTTAATTCATTCACTTCCTGGAGAATTTTTACATTTCAGCAGTGAAGGAACTCTTACATGATTGAAATGAATCATTGATAGTACAGTCTTAGCAGCCAGCAAGTTCAGTGGCAGGAGAATTTGGGGCTGAATGAAAATTCTCTGGAGTCCCGAAGCTACGTGCTGAAGATAACCATTGATTTAAACTCTGCATAATGCTGCTGGTGGCTATTTGCAAGTACACAGCTATACTTCACAGATTCAGATATTTCAACACGAATGTGTCCAACGTTTGGGTTTGGAGCTTTGGGGAAACTTTCCTGATCCAATATTACCAAGACTGTAAACTCATCTGCATAACTTCTGGAAAGGACTGTTTGTTTTGTAGGTTAGTAACTAATTGACATGACCTCATACTTTTCTTTCTGCATGTCCACCTTTCATCTCAATTTAGTAGTATTACTAATAAAGAGCTCAACTCTTCACTTAGAGGATCGCAGGGGAGAGGAACCTGATAGACACTACAGAACTGAGAATGGAGAATTTTGATGAGAGAATTGAGAAAAACACCCTAGAGTGGCTAATTAGGGAAAGAAAACTTATGATCTTAAATTCTTCAGCTATTTGTTGGTTTTTCCAGTCTTACACCTCAGACTGGTTAGACATAACCCTAACCAGTTAGGCTAGGGTTATGTCCTCAATAGAGTTTCCAATAAATGAGAAAGTTCATAAAAGCTGACAGGCAAGAAGTTTAAAATTATTGGCTAAAATAAGGTCTGGGCTTCATAATAATAAGCCTCTTCAGGATGTTATCAAGTCTGTATTCCATTACCATTGATAATTAGGAGGTCACTACATAAATAGTTTATGAGTTTGTCAAATGATTTTATAGTTTGTGTGTGTGTGTGTGTGTGTGTACCAAATTTCATGCCCTCTGAGATAAGGGCTGTGTTTGTCTCACTTACTGTACTCAGTGCTATGCGAACTTCTGAAAAGAAAGTCCACATTTGGGATGGTGATCATGATGATGAAGATGGTGATTTCTATGGTAATATTCCTCGAGTCCATAAGAATAATCACAGTAGTGGAGATGCACCATTTAAACGACTGCAACATGTCTCTTTCTGAAGTTGTCTAGGTAACTAGCTGTCTAAGGTATATACCTGGGAATAAAATGACTGGGTTGTATGGTGTACGTATCATAATCATTACTGGCATCAACAAATTATTCTCCATAGTTATTGTGCCAATGTATACATCACCCAGAGAAGTTCTGTTTTTTTAATCTCTTCATCATTTGTTCTCAGACTTTAAAAATTTTACCAATCTGATAAGTATGAAGTGGTGTCTTATTTTATTTTGCATTTTTCCAATTCCTTCTGAAGTTGGCCATCTATTCTTATATTATTGGCTTTTTGCATTTCTTCTTTAGTGAATTGTCCTTAAATATATTTTGCCCAATTCCATTTGTTGTTCGGCTACTTTTAAAAAATTGATTTTAGGAGAAATCCTTATAAAGTCTTGACATTAATGTTTTGCTTTTATGTTGTGCAAATGTCTTTCCCCAAACTATTGCTTATTTTGGCATTTATTGTGTTTTTTGTGATATACAATTTTTATCTTAAGGTGGTCTTTTTATTTTTAGAAACATCTCTATTTTATGTATATATATATAATTTTTTTGAATCCTCGTTGATTTACAATGTTGTATTAATTACTAATGTACAGCAAAGTGACTCAGTTATACATGTATATATATTCTTTTTCATATTATTTTCCATTACAGTTTATCATAGGATATTGAATATAGTTCCTGTGCTATACAGTAGGACCTTGTTGTTTATCCATTCTGTATATAAAAGCTTACATCTACTAAGCCCAACCTCTCACTCCGTCTTTCCCCATCTCCCTCCCCTTAAGGTGGTCATTTTAATCAATCTCTTCTTGCTTCTACTTTCTGTGCCTTAAGTGATTTACTCCTGTTCAATGTCATAAAGATGTTCTTATTTTTTTCTCTAAAGATGTTCAAGTTTTTCTTTCCAAATTAAGGTATTTTATCTACCTATATTAATTTTGTGTATGCTGTGGATTGAAGATCTAATTTACATTTTCCTATATCAATGGCTTGTTGTCCCAGGCTTGAGTCCATCATTTCCCTACTCCTTTATAAAGCCAGATCTGTCACAAAATGCATTTCCATAAATGCATGCGTCTATTTCTTAGTTCTCTCTCTGTCCCATTGGCTTGTCTTCCTGTGCACCAATACCACACTGTTTCAATTATTATCTTGTTGTGTAATTCTTGACTCCTTTTTCTTTTTTTCTCAATTTTTATTGGTTATTCTGTGCCCTTTATTCTTCCACATAAATTTTAAAGTAAGCTTTTCAAGTTTCACAAAAATCCCTTTTGGAATTTTGATAGGAATTATATTAATTTATAGATAAAATGTAGAAAGGTTGGTGTATTTGTAATATAGATTCTTCCTGGTATACTGCTCTATTTACTTAAGTCTTTTATGTTTTACAATAATGTTTTACTATTTTCTCAATAAAGAATTTGCACATTCTTTGTTAGATACGTTATGAGATACTTTACAGTTTCTGTTGCTTAGAATGTTTAATTACTATGATGTCATCAATAGTGGTGAGCAGTGATGTCCTACGGGATGTCAAGATGATCAAGGTCCCTGTGAGTTATACTGTGACTTATAGCAGTTAACAAAGCTCTGGGGCAAGCCAGTGGATGTATACTACTCTCCATATCTTTTCTACAGAGCCCCCTGATTGAAAGCACTCTGGTTGCCCTTGGCGCTCACTGTGCTACAAAGTTGCTAGGTCATTTTTCTTTCCTATTCTCTCATTTCAAGGTTTGTTATGTTGTAATCTGTGGCTGAAAATATCAACATTGAAAATATTGCTACTCTGTTTCTGTTATCTGTCTTTTTTGCCTGTTTGTGCCCATTATGTTCATATAATTGCTTAGGTACTTTTGACCATAAGCTACTCATTTTCTTTGGAGAATTTTTTGTGGCAACCTTTGAAACCTAGGATTAAAGTTCAGTCTCTAGGCAAGATTTAGTTTTGCTTCCACATGGCTCCAGTCGCCACTACTTGAAAGTATGGAACCATTTTAAATTTACAGCTTGAAGTTTTTTGGGTCACCCAAGTGATGTGAATATGGGCTGAACATCCATATGAGGAGAAATTATTAATACAACCCATTGATAAATCTTATTTCCACACCTTGCTTTGTACAGGAATAAGGCAACTTTTCCTGAGTGTGGCAAGGTGGAGAGGTTTATTTCTTGTTCACCATTTTACCCTGAAGGTAGACTTTTAAAGTCCAAACTTAAAAGCAGAGGATCTCCTATTAGCCTCCAACCTTGAGAAGGCCTGGGCTGTCTCCTGAACTCCATCCCAAGAGTTAATGAAAATAAAAATATAAGTCACTCAGGTTTGAGAGAGAACCTCAAAGCAAAAGCTGCTTCAATATCTCTGGGGCTAGATTTTGGTCTTACAAGTCTTTTTTTCCCCCTACCTTTCCTACCCTCCCCCATCATACAGGGTAATATCTTCCCTAGTCACACCAGTTACACAGGTTAATACTTTCCCTACCCACTTCCATCTCACCCGGGCCCATAAGTCTTGATTGTATTTTCATCTTTTTTGATGTTTTTAAGAAAACAAAATTTAAATACTTAATATAGAATTTTTAGGTTTTCTCCCAATGGGAGGGACAAGCTGAGTGTCTAATAAGGTACGGTACAAAACTCAAAAGTGTACACTTACATTTTTAACTTGCTTACTTCACTCAACATAATCTAACATTACACAATGTCTTGATCATATTCACAAACATTCTGAGAGAATTCTTCTATTCCCCTTCCTAATTTTCTTCTTATTATTGCCTTTAGTTCTGCCTATTTACCCCATGTTAGTTTTCTATTGCTGCTGTAACAAATTACCACAAACTTTGTAGTTTCAAACAATAAAAATGCATAATCTTGCAGTACTATAAATCAGAAACTCAACACAGGTCTCACCAGGCAAAAATAAAGTTGTTAGCAGGGCTATATTCTCTTTTGAAGGCTCTAGGAGAGAACCTGTTTTCTAAACTTTTCCAGCTTCTAGAGGCAACCCTTATTCCTTGGCTTGTCTCCATTTATCTTCAAAGCTAGCCAATGGCAGGTCACATCCTTCTCACATTGCACTCTCTCTGACATTGTTGCATCTCTTTCATGGCATCCAGTAAAGGTGGATTTTAGTGACTCATATGATTAGATCAGATGGCACCTAAGAAGGGATTATCCTGAATAATCCTGGATAATCTCCCCATCTCAAGGACCTTAACCTCAATCATACCTGCAAAGTCCCTTTTGCCATGGATATGTCATGCGAACCTGTGATAAGGTAACATATCCATTTTTAGGAAGGGAGAGGAGGGTGGCATTTTTCTGCCCACTGAATCCCCAGTAAAAATTTATTATTATCAATTCTTACTTATATTTACCGCTATACTTTCTAGGTTCTTTGCTCATTGTTGCTTATCCCTTTCTACATTTTTTGGCTTAAAATTATTTTCTTAAGGAAGAATATATTTTATTGATTCTCTTAGCAAATATCTGTAAATAGTCTTTTTAATCTGTCTACACCTATTTTTGTCATATAAATGACGGTTTACCAGGGTATGGAATTCTAGGTTCTCTAATTTTTCCTCCACCTTATTAAGATAGTATTCCACTGAGATCTAGTATCTGTTGTTGCTCATGAGAGGTCAGTTTTCAGTCTGGTTGTATTCCCTTGTATGTAACTAATTTTTATCTCTGGTAGCTTTCAAGATTTTTCTCTTTGTCTTTGATATTTCTCAAATTCATTCTCATAAGTTGAGTCTTGAATTCATTTGTATTTATCTTAGTCAAGACTCAGTATATTCCATCAAGTTGAAGACATGTCTTTCCTCAATTCTGCAAATGTCCATTTTTGTTTTACTTCAAATATTGTCTCGCCCTGTTTTTATAATTTTCTTCTTTCAGAAAACTTAATAGATGTATTAACTATTCTATCTCAAGTTTTTTATCTTCTCTTTTATATTTTCTATCTTTTTTACTCTGCCTATAGTCTGAGTAATTTTCTCTTGTATATTTTTCAATTCACTAATTCTCTATAACTATAGTTGTACTTAATCTCTAATACCTTTAATACCCTAATTCCAGTGAGTTTTTGCCTTAGTGTTTCTATGTCTTCTTTTACCTCTATACCAAAGCTTTATTTACCTCTTAACCTTCATTAATCCTCTATATGGAAAGAATTCAATCTTAACTACCTCTCTCTGCTTCTTCTTCAAACCATACTTACTCAAGCCATGGAGCTCACTGAACATTTATGGCCAATGCTGTCTAATCTCTCGTTTGCCTGTGCATGCCTCCCTCCTACTAGTTGAGATGTACACTTACTGAGAGCCCATTGTGTTCATCCTTAAAACTGATTATGCCTATAAGATTTTACCATGTATGTAGGTAAATTAATTATCCACATATTAATGAAACAGGGATGTGAAAAGAAACTTGTTTATTCTCTGAAAACTAAGTTTAAACCTGTGAAAGATTTGATAAAAACAAATTGCAAAAATAATCTTGTTGAATTAGATATGTGCAAATAACAAAAATGTGGGCAACATAAAAATCTAGGATGCTTCAGCCCTCAAATACTTTATAATTTTTTATATATTAATTTATATTTGTCATTTTATTTTATATTTTTTATCTATTTATATTATTTATATTTTTATTTATTTTTTTATATTTCACTCAGCTCTAAATAAATGGGTACTGGGCATCTAGATGAAGCATTATTGATAAAGCATCCCCAAGGAAAACCACAAGGCATGAAAAGACTGGCAAATCAGTGTATAGTAAAGTGAAATAAAACTTTTAATATAGAGATATTTATGATTCCTGATTTTATCTAGTTTTTAAAATTAGCCAAACAATCCTTGGTTCTAATTATGTCGACTAAAAAGAATGCTCTTTACTGTTTGTAAAAGATATTTTTATATATTACTTATTGGGGATGCTGCATGGTGACATAAAGAAATGCTTTCAGCAGTTTAGACCCAATGAAAAAGGATTTTTAAGGATCTTAATAAACTAATCTCCTCTCAATAGGTAGAAAGAGGATAGATAGAAAAATGGAGAGATAATTTGTAAAGTGCAGAGATAAGTGTTACAGAAAAAAGACAATGAATTTCAGAAGCAATGGGTGATGGTCAACATGAATACATATTGAATAAAGAAAATTCACTGCACTTATTATTTTTATTAAAATATTTGAGCTCTATAGAAACAAAAGAATTTACAACATATGTACGTTATACTCCTTTCTTAACTACTTGCAAGACATAACATTTGTATACAATACAGAGACCTGCATCAAGCATACAGCATATAACATAACTCTTTCACAATATTTTCTTCTAGACAATGCAGTTTGAAAACTATTTCTCACATATTTAGAAAAGGATTTACATAGATATCTCCATATAATTGTTACAACAAGAAGTTCATAATTAGGTACTTTTATGTGTTGATGAAAGTGCTCTAGATTGTTTAGAATGAAACATGTAGGAATTGTGCCAGTGCCAGTTGTAGGCCTGTATGCCATTGCGTCTATTTGTGGTGCTTCTCTTGCTCTGCTCCATGTTTCAGGGTCAGGAGGTGATAGGAAATGGAGCAGAGAGGTAGAATACTGGTCCTTGCAGGTCATGTTCTTAACTTCCATATAAGCTGGCTTCCAAAGGGGTTCGGCCAATGGGAAACACAGCTAGAGGCTGGAGGGCAAGAGGAAGAGTGAACTTAGGGTATTTCTCATTTTCTTTCCCTCCTCTGGTGATGACTCTGTAGTGGCTGTAACTCCAGCTCCCAACTCCTGCCATGGGCACCACTAGCACCCCTTCCTTCCTTTATGTCTTCAGCTGATGAGTGGTAATGGCTTCCTGCTATTGCTAAACTTTGATTACCTCAACATCCCCTCTTTAAATTCTCAGACTCTCCATCATCTATGTAATCAATCCCTACACTAAATCCCCCTCTGTTGTAAATATTCCAAAATCTTTGTCTTCCTGGTGAGTCTGTGATTGATACAAGGATTAAGTTACAGTGTCCAAATTCTAGAATTTAAAATTTTTGAGGCCTTTCTGAATATTTATCTAAAATTCTACTGCATTTATGGGCTGTAAGATGATATTTAGTTTAACATGTAATACTTTAGCCCTTAAAATATGCTATTCGAGGTTATTTATTCATTAATTCATAGAGTTCTACAACCATCATTTGGATTATAATTGAGATTCAAAGAAATTATAGTTGACCCTTGGACAACGCCACGGTTAGGGGCACTGATCTCTGTGCAGTTGAAAATCCACATACAGCTGGCCCTGGGTATCCTCAGGGGATTGACTCCAGGACCCTCAGTGGATACCAAAATCCATGGATGCTCAAGTCTCAAAGACAACCCACTGTACCCCGGTTCCGCTGCATCTGCAGATTCAACCAACTGCAAAAACGTGTTACTGTTATTTATTAAAATAAGTCCCTGTATTACATGGACCCTTGTAGTTCAAACCCGTGTTGTTCAAAGGTCAACTGTAATTAGTTTGCATGGCTAGTCAAATAACTCTAAAAGTTTTGAAGCTAAGTAAAATGACACATATTTAACTACAGAGCTGACCACCAATGTTGCAACATTGTATACGTAGTAGATGCAAAAACTTAATTGTTGATTTGTTTTGGAATTAGTTGATATAAGCCAATTGAATAAATTGCTATGTGCATTTTTACCCCTTCGTATATGTCGTATGTCACATTATAAATGACACCATGTCAAGCTCTATCAGATGTATATGATACAGAGAGGGTGAGAATGTATAACTGAGTTCCGCAATAATCCAGTGTCATTTTTAATTTTAATTTTGCTCTTTAAATTTTTTTTTTTTACCAGAGTTGCTAAGATAGTGAAATTGATGGTTTTAAATTCTTTCTTCTTTCATGCCCCCTACAAAATCTGTGCTGGAGATACTAATGACAAAGTAAAATCCTAAAGCCCTATCTCCAGAGGAGTGAAAAACAGCAGGAAAGGAATAAACTGTAGGCTTTTGAATTATGAGGTGCTGACTGTAAACACTCACCCAGACCCACCACGCTGCTCTGGGTTCATCCCTTGACAGAAGCTTCAAGGCCAGTTGCTGACAGTTGGAGAATTTAATTTCTGTACTTAAAATTTAAATACTGTCTTTTTTAATTTTCTGGGACAAAAATTAAAATGTCTCTATATTCTTATACCCAAGAGAAACAATAATGACACAAGAAAAATGAATATCCAATGATATCTAAGCCATTGACAACATTTCATTCTTTAAAATGGAAATATTTGATAAAAGAAGCAACTCTGATGATGTGCTGATCACAAGGAAAAGTATGGTTATTCTTGGATGTCTCCCCAAATAATAGTATAAAGAGGACACCTAACCTTTGGCTTGCTGAAACAGAGACTATTCCCTATGCAAAAGCACATTTTAGAGCAGTGAGATAAAACAGAGAAAGCAATTAGCTCTTTGTTCTCCTGCCATCTGGAAATAGCTAGCTGGGCAGCCACATGAAGTAGACTCTTGGGTACATAAAGAAGAGGACTAATAGGAGAGCAATGTTATTTGGCAGCCTGGTCTCTTAAACCAAAAAGTGATGTCAATATTGGTCACATAATTACATAATGACCCAGTACATGGGTGATCTGAATTAATCAGAGCACGAATAGAGCATTTGCATGTCTGTAGACCTGGATTGTCTGATGCAGTTCCCTTACCATGTACCGGGTGGCCATGTGTCCATTTCACTCTGAAAAGTGGTGAGGTAACCGTGGGTGGTATCTTCCTTCCCACAAGTGAGACTTAACCATGTCCAGATGAATAATCTCAGCAGGTCTTAAAATTCCTGTACCTGGCAGTACTCAGTCAACTTAATTGAGCATCATTCAGGTTTTTTGTTTTGTTTTGAGAATAATGACATCATGGAGAAGAGATGTGATGTAAGGCCTATATTAAGTCCCAATATACGTGCTGCCGTGACATCTGGTGCAATCAGGAGGGACTCCTCTGGCCTAACTGCAAAATCCCCTCCGTGCTCTGTTCTACGGGTGAGGTCTCCTAGCCAAACAGCCCTCCTTATCAAGGGGACCAGGCACAGTGCCTGCTTATTCCTAAGTAGTGGGCTTTAGCTCCCTGCCGGTCTAAGGAATTATTCAAACAAGTCAATCATATCCTCCTGTGGAAACCAGAGGGCACTTCATCTTCTTGATACATCTACAGCCCCGGTTTATCACTCTGTTCCTGAGCACAACCTTCATGTGGCCCCCCATGGCATGCAGTGTCCCACCCTCTGGGTTGTGAGTATATGTGACTAACAAACTGCTGTTGATCTCATCCGTCCAGTGTTGGGTATTGTTGGTCAACCTTATAACCCTAGGGCGGGAATCCCTCCCTCACCAACAGGATAAAGAGGAGGTGATTAAAGCAGAGTCAAAGTTAACAGTTCTTCTGAGCTGATGAAAACATTCCAGTGTTGCCCCGTCTCAGAAAGTTTCATAACTTTCTGAGAATCAGTCTTCATAGTGTATGATAATTACTAATACTACTACTGATGCTACTATTACTGCTACTGGCTTTTATTTATTTATATGTCAGACACAATCATTATTCTATTTAATCCTTACCCTCATTTTACAGCTAAGGAAACTGAGATAGAGAGAGGTTAAAATAATTTGCACATGGTCATAGGGTTAGTAACTGGCAGTTTCAGGTGTAAATCTAACTGGTTGTTTACTTTGCTTGTCTTCTACCTTCAGAGCTTCTGTGCTTAACCACGGGATTATACCACCAGCATCATTTGCTATAATCATTATAATTCTGGAGAGCCTCAAAATCATGGTTAGAACTCACAAAGAGTTGCTTAAAAACCACTGATAAATGGCAAACCACTTTAATTCAATTGAATTAATGAATACTTGAATTGTGACAAAATGCTGGATACAATATATGGTTGTTAAATTTAATTATTGATTTCTTATTAAGTGCACTTATGTCTAGAGTTGGTAGGACATCCTACCAAGTCAAATAAAACTCCCAAGCAGAATCAGTAAATACATGTAAAGTGAAAGACTGTATGAAAGAATGAAACTAGTATTCTTGCTTAATAATGTACAAACTACTATCTAAATGGCCAAAAGTGCTCTAAAATTTATATAGAAAATATCAGCAAGTGAGAATATAAAAATGCAAAAAATTAAAGATAAAAGGAAAACAATTAGTGTTATAGTCTCTAACATATTTTAAGATGATTCTAACTGTAAAACATTTTCTCCAGACACTCTTTTGAATGCCCCATCCCACGGTTTTATTTGGAATTTGAACTTTGTAACAAAGAGAATTTTTTTTCAGAGTCAGCAATTTCAAAAACAAAATAAGAGTTATTGCTTAGATGACCTGGTTTATTTCACACAGAACCAGGCAAATAGAGAATGAAAACTTCTGTTTCTTCACTTTTATAGATGGAAGATGCACCATGGGAAAGTTTGCCAGCTGTATTTTTTGTCCTATACACACTTCATGGCCATGGCCACTTTTCCAACATTTCCTGAACTGGACCTACTTGCCTCTCTTTGATATAGTCTACAGCAACTTATTTATTTCTTCAGGAGAAAAATATCGAGACAATTTGCTGTACATTCATGAATAACTAAAATAATGTGGTTGTGTGTTTACCCACTTGCTGTTGGTTGGCTGGTTCCATAGCCTTCTTGACCATGTGGCTTCTACTAACACTGTTGCCGTTCAGAGTAGAGAGTTTCCTCACTTCGTGTGTGGACAGGTCATGCACATGAGCCAATACTTGTGTTAAGAAGTAATTTTCAAGGTATATAACAACCAGTACAACACAGGCACCCACTGAACAGAAAGGACAATGGAGCGGAGGCCGGAGCCATTAACTATTTGCTAGATTATGGGGAGATCCAATGGGTCCGAAGGGAAAAGACAGAGTTACACATGGGAGGCAACAGATATTTTTGAACTGGGTCAGAATTATTTCAATATTTTAACAAGAAATGTAGCTATACTTGTGTATTCTTACTGCATATCATTCCTAAATATGTGTGTCTATTTATTATATAAATGTATACATATATATATATATATATAATGTAGGTTATAATGCATGTATTCACAGAACAGTTGAAGGGGCTTTTTAAGTATCTGGAATTTTCTTTACAACATTTATAAACCAAAAGTCTCCTATGACTCCAGGATCTTATCTTAATTAGTTGTACACCAGAACTCTTTAGTGAGACACACTGACAGATGAGTGCTGATGAGGAAATTTATCCAAGATGTCATTATTTATTGTATAAGTTAATAGAAAGAAATCTTAAAATGTTTTGATGTGGCTCCTTTTGGGGGAGACCTTTTCTGGGATAAAGAAAGTGAATTAGTAAAAACTACCGATGTTCTTTTCATCTTCATCATAATTAATTCTACCTGTGCATCATTTTGGGTCCAGTTTCCTATACATATTTGTAATGTGGGTTTCATTTCCATAAAATGGGAACATAATAAATATAGGGTTTACTAACGATTGTTTTATGTGGCTGCCAATCTGCCAAGTCGCATTCTTAATTATTGCCAGGAAACTAGGCATTTTCCAAACATATGTTTTAGATTTAAGACTAATATGTCATGTCAGCCCTCTCTATTGGACTGATGGGAGCCCAGTGGGACTTCAGAGTGTCTGCTTTAGTGGGTGACTTTTGGGGGTTAGCTAAAAGCCCTAATAGGAGGAGATAGAGCAAAGCATCAAAAGTTTCTGAGAGCAAATTCTACAAAGAAATACATCAAAGAGTTATGCTTTCATTATAAACTGATACTTTTACTAGACAAGGATAGAGATCGATCTTCCTTTGGAAGCCATGGAGTAAAGGAAACCAGACCCTAAGCTACATTAATGAACCTAATTGCAAGGCTCTTGTCTTCTTTGAACAACATTACCAGGAGTTTTGCCTCAAAAAAAAAAAAAGTATATGTGGCTTTTTCATTAGCCTGTGCAAACCTGGTATGTTCCATCAAAGAATTTATTCCATGACTTGGAAAAAAAGGAAACTGAAAATCAAAAAGATCTGGTCCAAATGAGCTAAATTTCTGAATGTTCCCCTCAAAAATGTTTTTCAAGTCCATGGAAATACCTTTTGGCAGTTTGAGTTTGCTCATCCAACACATACTTTGCTTATGACCCATAGTTCCCTGGTCTTGGCTAAAGAGCTCAGATACCTGTTAAATACACATGTAAGCATGAAAAAAATTATTATTGACATAAAAATATATCTTGTTGTTCCCAAATTGGTTTTTTAGAAAAAAAATATTTAGCATGTAATACTTCAATTCTGCCTTTGGATGTTCAAGTGCTATATCTATAGGGCTTAGAAGAGGTGATACTTTTTCCCTAAGAAAAGTTGGGTAGTTTTCTATTAGATTTAATTATTTATTACCCTTTTGAGTTTTTTTAAAAATGAGTATTGTCATTAATTTATAGAATTCTGAATGCAGATATGTTTTATTTGAATATTTGGTTAAAGTGGGAATTATTCAAGCTCCGTGCTAGCAATGTCTTCATGTGGCGAGATGACTTCTATAATGACAAGGTCAAACACAAAAATGAATACAGGACATTTGCTGGGCATCAGTTCTTATTCAAAACATTATGCTCTCTTCTTGAGAAATAGAGAATGATACACGCAAAGTTTACTTTTCCCCACCAAATGCATCAAATGCAGCCAACACTTTAGAAATGGTATGTGCATATATCAATACATAAAGATGACTTAATATTTAAAATGGAAGGAAACGTCAACATCTATAGCTGATCAAGCATACTCTGAAGAGAAGAGAAAAATTGTATAATTGTAGAATAGCCTTAAGGCTCAAGACCAAGTAAAAGCCTTGGAATTCAGTATTGTCATTATTTACTGTGTATATGTTATAGTATATTGAATACTATATACTCAGCTCCGTGTATTGAGCTGAAAACTAGGATTCATCAGTCTGATGAATTACACTTACATCTGATGCTTGACTTTAATAAACCACCCGAGATCATTTAATAAACAGTATGTGAGATAATTGATGATGATTCATATAAGACATTGTGCTTCACTCCTTTGGAAATAAGTATTGAGTTGAGAAATTTCAGGGGAAAATTAACATTTTATTTCAAATTTCTTTCTTAACAATTGGGACATTAGAAGAGGAAAATGAATGACTAGGAAAATATTTATTGATAAAACTAGGGAATTTCAAAAACTATCAGGTAACTAACCAATATGATTTTGTTCTCTTCCTTCTCCTCTTCCTCTTTCTTCACCTTCACTTTAGAATTTGGGACCTTTAATAGAAAACATTTAGAAAATAAATCTGTTCAAATTACAATATTTACAAATAAAACCTAGCCTATCTGCCAACCTGCCTGAGGAATTTGGCAAAGCTCTGGGGTAGGTGTGTAGTTTTCTCCTGTGTCACTGCAAACACCAGCAGAGAAGGAAAAGTAACTTCTCCCCTAACTCATTGTTTCAGGTCTTGAAAGTATTTCCCAAGCATGCTTTTGTTAATAGGGTCAATTTATCGATTGGTTGATTTGCTTGTTTGCTTAACAGTAAGACTTTCCTTTAGCAAGTGTGACTAACTCTCAAATAATGTACTGTTTAGAATTGTCACAATCCCAAATGGATAGAACACAGGCTTTGTGGGTTTGAATCTGTTAAGACCCTAGACAGGCTTTCTAATCTTTCTCATCCTTTGTGTTTTAATACGTAAAAAACACACTGTGTATGGCAGTAGCTCCCCCAGAACTGCCACAAGGAGCAAACACGACAGTGTATGCAGAGTGGATGCACAGTGCCCGGCACTTGGGCAGCCTACAATGAATGGCAGTGGTGATTCTGATAGCTGTGAATCCTTGCTTTGCCAATTAATCCTCCTGCACAAGGCACTGCTCCATGGGGTTGGTGCCTGACAACCTTGTTAGAGGAGTATTCTCCGTCCAAAAGAAAATTGCCGGGGATGACACAGATCTTCTCCCACCAGATATATCTCCCTCAGGGTTTGTGAAACTTAAACCCAGCATGGACTGTGGATATGAGCTAAATTATTTTGTGATGAAATGTCCAGAATCAAAAATTCCTTTGACCCCAGAGCAACCCTGAGATAGCAAACATTTTAGAGGGAATTTGGCTGAATTTCAGAGTTCTGGGCATTGATTTTTGACTTCTTCTTATCCAAGGACCACAAGCAGTTGAGGCCAGGATTGACCATCTGGATTGCATCATCTAACATTTGTTTGTATTTGTGCATTTTGTAGTATGCGCTCTTTACATCATCATGGTTGGGTAGGAATTCCCCTGAAATTTAAAAATTTAAATTATAGCAGCCACACTAAATTGTCTCCTAGCATTTATATTAAATTCAATTTTTTAGCTATTCAAAACTTATTCAATGGGCTTCCCTGGTGGCGCAGTGGTTGAGAGTCCGCCTGCCGATGCAGGGGACACGGGTTCGTGCCCCGGTCCGGGAGGATCCCACATGCCGCGGAGCGACTGGGACTGTGAGCCATGGCCGCTGAGCCTGTGCGTCCAGAGCCTGTGCTCTGCAATGGGACAGGCCACAACAGTGAGAGGCCCGCGTACAGAAAAAAAAAAAAAAACTTACTCATTTTGTTATTCATTCAGTCATTAAGCTCTACCCATATAATTCTATTATTTTACCTGGAATAGCTATTTATCTCTGACCATCAAACTCTTACCAATCCTCAGGGCTCTTTCCTCCCAGATGTTTACAATAACCTCTCTACCAGAGGCAATATATCCCCTACCATAGCACCTTCATAGAATTCAGATGTCATGTGCTACCCACTACCTTGGATGACAGTTTTATATATGGTATGTTTTATATCTGCCCAAGAAGACCATAAGTTGCTTGAAGACAGGCACCTATTATCTTTATATTTTCCGTAGTACAATACCTTGTACAGAATTGGTTCTCAATAAATGTTCATGTGCTTCTGTGGTTCCCAAAAGGTTAGACAGTTATTGACAGCAAAGTGATTTGTTTGTTTGTTTAAAAAAGAACACACTATTATTTCTGCCGTGTCCTGAAAGTAAAGATGAAAAAAATTCCTCTGACTAATGCAGAAATTACAGATAGGTCCTTTCAGAGGAGGCATAGCAGAGGTAAAAACATATTGTTCAGTTCTTCCTCCTCTTTTGCCATGAATGGTGTTTGGACGCATCTGTGATGTGTCCTGAACATGTCACCACACATCAGAGAATCCCTGGAGAGAAATGTGCCATGAAATAAAGGCAGAAAGGATATTTCTTCTTTTCCTCTACTTTTGATAACAATCCCTAACTTTTAACATAGTCACTCTTTTGAATTCATTTTTCAGGTCTTTCCCCACAGCCAAAAGGTTGTATAGATTTGGGATCCATGGGCGAATGGCTCCACAGATTTTTTAAATAACAAAAATAAAAGATGCTGATTAAGAGGAGATTTTGAGGATTAAAAACACACAAACAAACCAAATACAGGTGAACCTGTGTCCACCCTCACCGGTCCATGAATCATGGCACAACTCATCCCTAAGACAGGCTTGGTCACAGGAGAGGGAAGACCCTCCAAAGGACGTACTGACGCAACTTTCCTGAAAATGAAGGAAAATATATCTTTAAAAGGAATACATCTCCAGAGAATATAAAAACTAATTTGATACTTACTGGTAGTTTTAAGATTAAAAAACAAATTAAACACTTAGAGCAAATGAAAGGCAGGAGCATGAAGCCTCAAGAAAGAGGGGATAACTCTTAAGGAAGGACATTCCTTACAGTACTGATGGAATCTATTCAAATGGAAAGGAACTGAAGTAAATAATCATCTTTTTCCTTTTTGCAACTTATGTTACTCATTAAGATCAAATGGTGCCAACTTACACTGAGAAATATTGTTTGTTTGGCATATAAATGAATGAATCAATGAATGTATTACCTCATTTAATTCACACAACAATCCTGTTGTTAGGAATTATTGTCCCAGTTATATGAGTAAGAAAACAGACTCACAAAGGTTAGATAAGGAGCCCAAGGACACACAGTGAATAAGGAGTAGAGCCAGATTTCCAACCCACATCTTTTGATTCCAAGCTGAGCTTTTTGTTTAACAGGAAAATCATTGCTTCCCTTTTAAAAGATAAATCACTGTTGTTGGCAACATTGTGCGTTGGGTGGACAGATGATTCAAAGGCTTGTCCAGAGGAGCTCTGGATCCACCTTAAGACCTTTAGAATCAATCATCAGAATGGAAACAGTTTAATGACAGTCTGGGCAATGACCCCATTACGTCCAACAAACTGGGGAGAAAGCCTTCAGCTTGATTCACGGATTTAACTGTTGTTTCAGGCGAGGCCTGAAAGGAAAAGAGGTTTTGTCAATTATGTTTTAACAGAGTGACTAAGTTGTGAGCATTTGCAACGAAATGTTTTTTTTTTTTTTTTCTTCAGAGGTTAGTTTTACTAGCTTTGGAGACAATGACTCAGGCATCCTTTCCTGCTTTGCTCTCTAATTAGCAAGCCTGAGAGACATCATCTTCAGAAAGGGAGGGGAAATAGCCTTGATTTTGTGCAAATCCTCACTCACACCGTTCCCCTAGATGGACTTCTAGAAATGTTATCAAGCCGTTAAAGAAAGTTGATGAAAGGAGAAAGTACATGGCCTGTTACAACCAGCTTCCCGAGAAGCACGGGCCCGGCCCTCTGACACTATCTTTCAAAGGCTCCCCAATGTTTTCAGACACACATTTAATCAAACACCTATTTATTCCGTGACCCCCTGGAGTACCAGTCAAGTGCTGGTAGGTTGTAAGATATACAGTTTTATCACCGCTTTCCTAACACGTGAAGAGGACCACAACCAGAGCTCATGGTGAGGCAGAGACGGTCAGGAGAGGAAAAGGTGAAAGCAATTTTTCCAAATTGGCCCGAACAAGAGTTGGGCTATGCAATTTCTCTTTTAGTCTGAAAACATTATATTGTTTAAAAACCTCACCATCTGTTTTATAGGCTTTTGGAAGAAACTGCCTCGACGCTGCATCCCAGGTAAAGGAGAGCATCCCTGCTCCCGGGACTCCGGACGGGCGGGGACACCGCGGAGATGCGGACAAGTGCCGCCGGGGAGCCGTGGCAGTCTGCAGAGGCGCTGTGATAGTCAGGCCCAGGAGAGATGGATTGTAGGGGCATTGAGGCTTCATCATCACCCAGGCGTTTTCAACAGAGTAAAATTCCTGATTACTGAGGAATGTGACGAGGTTTGTTTTACACAGTTATCAAAAACTTCCAACATATTAAGAGACTGAGCGCTGAATGTTATCCACTGGCAGAGTGTGGGATGATTGTACTGATGTGTAACCCCTCTTTAGAGCAATAAATGAGATGCTGTATGGAAATACTAAAACAGGATGAGCAACGGGGCCGCCCATCAGCCAGATGGCTCCCAGACTTGTTTTTGTTTTCTTTTTTGGCTTTAAGGGTTTTGAGAAAAAAAAAATTAGTTGCAAATATGTTGAAAATCAGAGTTCACATGAAAATGCAGATATCTGGCTCCTCTTTTTAAACTGAGAGATCTAGCAACCTGGGGGAGGCCCACATTTCATCATGATGTCAGCAAACACCTGACGCTGAGAATCCATGGACATGGGAGGGACATGGGAGGGAGCATTGGCCAACATCACAGTTCCCACAATTTCCCTACGTTAGCTTACTTAAGCCATTTAGGTACATGCCCTGTATTTTGTTTTGAAACCCCAGTAAATAAATGGAAGCCAATAACCCGACCCTCAAACCTGGAAGATATAACTTTCACTTAAGAAGCAGCAAGGCAGCAATTAAATAGCATTGTAACAGGGAATAAAACATTAGAGTACGGTTTAAATCATTCTAGGCCTGCACCTTTAGAGTTTAGAATTACCTGCAAAATAAATTGGTTGGAATAAACATGTGTTACAAAAACAGAAAAGAAATATGAGCATTCACCCCAGACCTTGCAAAAGGGCAACTATAGAAAGGGGACTTTAGTTTTCCTTTCTCACTCTTTAAAAATTATCTCATCGTGAATCTTTTCACAAATAATAGTCATGATTAGCTTCAATGATCATACCCTGTCAATTTTGTCAAACCACCTTTTCCAAAAATAAATGCTCTGGTCAGAGCCTTTAGTACTTTCTTTATTTAATTTTTATGGATTATAGTTGATTTACAGTATTGTGTTGGTTTCAGGTGTACAGCAAAGTGAATCAGTTATACATATACATATATACACTCTTTTTAAGATTTTTTTCCCATGTGTGCCATTAGAGAGTATTGAGTAGAGGTCACTCTGCTATACAGTAGTCCTTATTAGTTATCTATTTCATATGTAGTAGTGTGTATATGCTAATCCCAGTCTCCCAGTTTATCTCTCCTCCCCTTTCCCCCCTGATAACCATAGGTTTGTTTTCTATGTCTGTGACACTATTTCTGTTTTATAAATAAGTTCACTTGTACCATTGTTTTAGGTTCTACATATAAATGATATCATATGATATTTGTCTTTCTCTGTCTGCCTTACTTCACTCAGTATGACAGTTTCTAGGTCCATCCATGTTGCTGCCAATGGCATTATTTCATTCTTTTTTATGGCTGAGTAATATCCCATTGTATATATGTACCACATCTTCTTTATCCATTCCTCTGTCGATGGACATTTAGGTTGCTTCCATGTCCTGGCTATTGTAAATAGTGCTGCAAAGTAGAGTGGGATTGCAGGATCATATGTGAGCTCTATGTTTAGTTTTTTAAGGAAGCTCCATACTGTTCTCTGCAATGGTTGTACCAATTTACATTCCCACCAACAGTGTAGGAGGGTTCCCTTTTCTCCACACCCTCTCTTTCATTTATTGTTTGTAGATTTTGTGATGATGGTCATTCTGACCAGTGTGAGGTGATACCTCACTGCAGTTTTTTTTGCATTTCAAAGTAGCTAATTCCAGTGGACATTTCAGACCTTAGCCTATCTGGGCATTCATCAACCTCTATGGAGATCTAGACCCTCTATGGAGATCTAGATGTCCACTCTACAGCTCCACTTGGGCACCTCACCAGCATATTTATATGGAACCCTTGATTATCCCTCCAAACCTCCATCTGCACCAACATTCCCCATCTCAGTAAATGGCAACACCACCCCTCAGACTCATAAAGAAAGCTGGTCAACCTGATACCTCCCTTTCTTTTTACCTCTACATCCAGTCAACCCCCAAAATCTTGGTCTTGGTCTTCAGAAACAGCCTCTTCACTTCTTTCCCTAGTTCACCTCTTGCCATGCCCTCTCATCGGTCTTGACAGCCAGGTGACCCCTATAAACCAATAGCCTGATAATGACCAGCTCCACTTAGAACTCATCATAGCTGCCATTGCCTCTAGAGCTGTTTAGAATTCTTAACATGGCCCTCGAGGCCTCACCTTGAGCCACTTTCCCCACAACTCACTTCACGTCAGCCATGATGGCTTTGTGGTTCCTTCTTACTGCAGCTCCTTCACACATGCTATTACCTTTCCTGAGATGCTTGTCTCTCCTCCTCTCCCTCCCTGATCTGCACCCTTCACCTCACTAACTCCTCATTCTCTTTCAGGGCTCAGTTTAATGTCACTTCTTTAGTGAAGCCTTTCCCAGCCTCTATGAATATAAACCTCACAACACCTGGACTTTTCCATCATAGCACATATCTGCATTACAATTATCCAGTTGCTTATAAAATTTTGATATGTCTGTCTTCTTCTTTAATTGTAAGACCTATAAGCATGGAGAATGTCTGTCTTATGCACAAACACATTACAATATTCCCATCTGCCTGGCACATAGTGGGTGTTCATATGTTGAGTGAATGAATGAATAAGTATTACCTATCTGTCGGATATAAACCTTAAATGAAGAAGACCACCATGATTCAAGGTGTACTGTTTCTAGGGATCCAAGACAGCAATAGAAACATGCAGGACAAATCATAATTCCAGACACTAAACCATAGTGATGAACAACGATGGCTAGGGAGTTTGGGACTGACATGTACACACTGTTATATTTGAAATGGATAACCAACAAGGACCTACTGTATAGCACAGGAAACTCGGCTCCATATTATGTAACAACCTAAATGGGAAAAGAATTTGAAAAAGAATAGATATATGTATATGTATAACTGAATCACTTCGCTGTACACCTGAAACTAACACATTGTTAATCAACTATACATCAAAAAAAATAAAAAGTTAAACAAAACACTCCATTTGCATGAATAACTAGTGAGATGATCATAATCACATACAGTGTCCTAATTAAAAAGGACATATTCACTGCCTACAAAATCACTGTAGGGAAATCATGTCTGTACATGAAAACTTTGATGTCTATATATTTTCTTAGCCTGTTTATTTTTGGCTCAGTAACATCAGATTTTAGTTTTATTTTGACTATTGTATTTCATGTGTGTCTGTCACATGCTGGTGTTTCATATGTTGCTTGTTGTGGGGAAGAGCTAAATGATTCCAAACTAAGTTGGTTCAATATTAAAATCTCTCTCTATATTAAGTCAAATGTATTGGTTAATCTAACAAAATATTGGTTGTTTAACACTTTCAAATAATTTTCAGTTATAATTGCCTGGGGAGACTGGCTTTGTCCACAGAAACAGGTCATCTTTCTTCAATTATTCCTAAGAACTTTTATTTCATCCATGGATCTTCTGTAGTTCTTCTGATTGTTCAAAGATGTACACAGCCTTAGTTAGCCCAGCAATATTTATTGAATGTGTACTCTGTGTCAGGTACTGTTCTGAGTGCTTTATACGTGTTTATCATTTAATCTAACAAATCTATGAAGTGGGCACTACTGCCAATATATTCCACATTTTACCATATGAGAAAACAGAGGCACAGAATGATAGGTAAGTCATCCACGGTCATCAACTAGTAAGTCATGAAGCTAGGATCTGTACCCAGCATTCTCTTTACAGGGCCTGCCTTACTCTCAACCTCTGTGTATGGCAATAGGTATTTAAACGAATACCTTATTTTTAACTTTAAATTTTGTTTCTATTCACTGTAACATTGCCATACATCTCCTTTAATTTTCATGGATATGTTTGGAAATTATGTCGTAGAACAAGCTATCATTTTCATGTTAATGCAATGACTTTCTATGTCATGTAATTATCATTTAGAATTTTAGCTTTATGTTGCACATATGCTATAAATACGTCACCAGTTAGGTTGTTATCTGATCATTTATTCCAGTTACTTAACAACTTTAAAATGGGGAATGTGATCATCTTTTTTGCTCTGCCTCCTTTTCTAACTCCATGATACGAAGGTTTATACAGGATGTTTTATACGATCTATGACACCTCATTCTCCAGATGAGTCAAAGGTTCTTACCCAATAATTTTGAGATTTCCTGAGAAACCAAATGGCACTGAATTCTAGGCCTGTAACTCATGTCAGATTCTGTGGTTACCTTGTAACTTATCAAATTCTTGTCACCCTAATCAACAGAACCTACAGAGAGAAAACTTTCTCCCTGGGTTGTTTTTCTGGTATCTTGAAGACTGAAATAAAGGACAGTGTAAAAGTGTGCTTGAAGCAACATTTGCTTCATATATATTAAATGAATTCTCAAGGATGCACTGGCCTGTGTGAAGTCAAACCCACTGTGAAAGCAGAAAATGACAATTGACCCTTTCTTAGAGCAAAATCTCCTGCTTCCATCCCACCACTGAACTAGAGTCAAGACCCTGAGACCTGACAGTTTCCTCAGTAGATAGATTCCTACCCCAAATGAGCCATGTACTCATGCAACCAAAGAACCAGCAGAGATCTCTGGGACCCTGGAGTTCCACAGTTCCCAAGTGCTCCTGCAGCCAAGATTCCTTTTATCTCCTCCCCCACATCTCAGCTGTGGACCATGGCTTTGGAAAAAATTGTTCAATTGAACTGAATATGTTAAATATAATTAACTATATCTGCCAATGTTCTTCATCTAAGATCCATATAAATATGGATACATATATAGTCTGAGCTTCTGATCCAAGATCTTCACCCCACAATAACTTGAAATAATTACTAACCCAAGGCAAGGAAACTTGAGATTATGCAATCTTAGAAATAAAATTCAGAAATGCTCTTAGAACCTGACTGTTGTCCTCAAAGACGTTTAGGTCTGGAAAATGATGATATATCCAATCTGGCATTATACTGAAGACCATAGAGACATAGAGACCTACCCAAGACCAGACTACAGGGGAGACCAGAAACTACGCATACAACGTATCCCAAGTCTAGCCAGCTCAGCAAGGTACAGGTCAAGTCATTTGGGAGAATATTTGCTCAAAGCTGAAATGGACTATTCTTCTGAAAACCTGCTACCAAGACCAATTTCATATCAGAAAATGAGAAACAGCATCTAAAAGAAATTTGCAGGAGTTAGGTTTGCTGAGTATAATATGACACTCTGCGAAGAGGAGTGAAAATGCAGAGAAGAGTCTGGACATGGCTATGAACTTTCATGAAAAGTGGGGTAGATTAGGATTCAGCTGACAAAGACTAATGCAGGAGGTGAGAAATATTTAGAGTGAGTATTCATGTCTTTACAGAGGAGGAGGAAACCCAAGGAAAACAAATTACATCAGTTAAGTCTAACAGGTTAGAGATAAGAGAAGCAAAAGTGCCAAGGGAGATAAGGTAAACCCAAAGGGTTAAAGAGTATTAGGAGGGCAAATCTATCAGGAGGAAAGGATGATGAGAGAGAAATTGGAGCTTTTAATAAATGAGCAAGCGTCCAGAATTAATCACAACTCTGAAATATGCTGAGCTACTGAACTCATTTTTTAAGTCAGCCCTCTTGGTGGAAAAAAACCCAAAAGGTAAGAAAAAGAAGAAGTACGGTGAATTTGAAAGGAATGAAGGTCTTAGGAAAAATGCCACTGACATAAAACAGAAAAGGGTTATCCATGTGTATGAGCCCGCATGAAATCAGCCCATCCCCTTTCTCTATAATGGTGGTGGTAACTACAAGACGATATAAAACAATGAAGAAACAAGTGCTAGGTTTACTCAAGCAACTGGTTATTACTAGTTCCCAAGTTAAACTATTTGATTGAATTAAGCCTTTTCTAGGGGTTATAGATACTAATTTTAGACCTAGAACAAACCTCTAAAGATATTTTGGTCCAGTCCTTTAAATTTTGGACAAGTAAACTCTCACTCCCATTTTAGAAATGAAGTGACAGTGGTCACAGAGATAGTTAGTAGGTGCTGGAATTGAGACTAAAATCAAAGAGCTCTACTCTCAGGCAGAACTTTCTGGATTTCAAGCTGATTGCTATTAAAAACTATCACATAACAAAGTGAATCAGCTATACATATACATATATCCCCATATCTCCTCCCTCTTGCATCTCCATTGTAAAGCAATTATACTCCAATAAAGATGTTAAAAAAAAACCAAAACAACTATCACTTATTGGGTCCCCACCATGGGCCAGTACTGAGCACACTGCAGTACATGAAATCCACTCAACCATCTTGTGACTAATGTGTCCTACTCCCTTACAATGAGGAAACTGAGAACTAGGGAAAATGAATAAATGTCCAACTTTACAGTTGGTATGCGAAAATGTACTAGTTACTATTGTCTGGAAGCCTAATACAGAGATACATTCTGTTTTGAGATATCTTACTAAGTGAAAGAAGAGCTTTAAAAAAAAATGAGAGGTTATTCACCTTTCAAGAAGTTCACAGAATAGCAATGACCATAGCATTCCTTGATTCCTTCAAATATCTTAATATCTGTAGCTATTAAGTTCCCTGCAATTTTATTATTTAACAATGCTAAGAAGACAAATGGAAACAGTGGCATCACCACATTACATTTCAAATACAAATCAATAAGCTCAAATGTGATTATCCTCAACTTTTCAGGAATACATCTATTTCAAACAAAATAAGACCCACCTATGGAAACTAGAATCAAAGAGAAAGTGACACTGTGATTCTGCACTTTCCGGGGGGGAGTTCCAGCTATGCTCCCAGGCAAACAAGAGGACCCAGTGAGGAAAGAGACAGAGCTAGGACCTTCACATCACGTGGAGCAGGAAGTTTACTGGAGGATTCTTTGCTACCATCATGGCGATGCAGGAGTCACCTGAAACGTAGCAGCCATTACATCCCACTAGTCACCTGGCTGTCAACTTGCCCACTACAATTCCTTTTCTCCAGCTCAGAGAAACAGGATATTACACTTCTTGGAACGATGAGGAAAGAATCCAGGCATGGGATGAAAAGAAATGTTTATTTCTTGAACACCTTCCTCGCTGCACAGGAAAGAAATGGCCTGACAATATCTTTTTTTTTTTTTTTTTTTTTTTTTTGCGGTATGCGGGCCTCTCACTGCTGTGGCCTCTCCCATTGCGGAGCACAGGCTCCGGACGCGCAGGCTCAGCGGCCATGGCTCACGGGCCCAGACGCTCTGCGGCACGTGGGATCCTCCCGGACCGGGGCACGAACCCGTGTTCCCTGCATCGGCAGGCAGACTCTCAACCACTGTGCCACCAGGGAAGCCCCTGACAATATCTTTAATAATAAGACACTTTACCCACTAGTAAGTTTCTAAACTCATTTTCGCCAAGAAGCACATACACTTAATTATCCTTACATATTGCTTTGTATCTTCTAAGCAGGCAGGCTCTGGAGGTGAAGGGTCCTGGCTTTACTCCATCAAGTCTTCTCTCAGACCCGTCTCCTCATATGTAGAATGAAAATAATGATGCTACTTAGTTCATGATCATCATAAGAATCCAATGACATGAAACACATACGATCCTCAGATGGTGTGCACACACAGGCCTTAAGCATGATACCTGGCAGAGGGTAAATGCTCAATATACAATAGAAATTATTATAATCATTTTAAAATTAATTTAGCAGCCCACACCAATCCACAAACAAAATATGCTTTTCCCTCTTAAGGATCATTTAAATTCTCCTTTTTTCTTCTCAGTTAAATAAAATTCTCATTTTCTTTGGTAAAGCAGTTAAATGTATGCGACATCTGTTTTGCATATTTTTGAGAAGAAAGTATTACAAATACAGTTGATAGAGGGATACCACAAGTGTAGACCAAGACATGTCTAACATCTTTAACTGGGCAACAGACTAAACTCACGCTCCATCCTCAGTGCTTCTTTGAGTACAAGCTTTTCTAACCTAATCTAGTCCTAAAAATTGTCTAAGCAATGGCTTTCTTGGTGTGTTATACTGACACTGGGAGATATAAACAACTAACATAGTGCTAAGCCTGATTGGTGGCTAAACCATGTCTGACCCTGGGCTTGAGTTTCATAGAAAACAGGGGATGTTTCCCAAGCCTTTTGGAGAAATGGGTGCAGATCACCAGAAATTCAGCACAAACTGCGGAGTTGAACATTATCAATGTGAGCAAATGAATGAGCATAATAAAAATGTAATTGCTATATATAAGCAATTTGACTCCACTTCTCTGTCTTCATTACAAATCTTTCAGGGAAACAACATTGCCTCTTAATTTCAGCGGACTAGCATCTTAAAAGCAAATGCCTTCTGCCTCTGAGATATTTTGGAGAATGAAGCCATGAACCCATCCAAAGCTTATGTAATGCATGGGTATTTGACATTTGCCAAGCCCTCTGCCAGGGAAATCCAGACACTTGCAGCCAAAAAGTTAACAGCAAAAGAAGGCAAGAAACTCTGGAAAGTGATTAGGGAAAGAAATAATGACTAAATACCCAACTCAGTAGAACATAGCAGGCTCACTGGGGGACTTTTGAAAGGAAGGAGGGTGAGGATGTACAAACCCACTGTACGTCTTGTCTAAGAACCCTATGGTGTCATCAGAGGATGAGTTTTAGTATTACTCAGAAAGATAATAAATGTGCATCCCTGGAGCAGATACCATTGCTAAAGCTGATTTTCCATCATTAAAGTATTTATGATGACACAAGATTTAAATTTGTTCAGCCTCAAAGCTGGCACTGTGGTCTCACCGAGCCAGTTTGAGATCCTCTGAGCCCATGCCATGTCTTACTCCCACCAGCCTTTGCTTCTCCTTCTTGCTGCTGTTTGTGTACACAGTGCTATTGTATCCATTGCTGCAGGCCTAACAAGTTTGCAACTTCTTTAAAATTCATCTAAATATGACAAATGAAGCTAGAATTTAGAAACACATTCACCACATATTGTGCTGATTTTTAGGATGGCAACCCGCACTCTCTTCTGTCTCGGTGTTTCCTCCCATACAGATTTGGGTTCACTCTAATCCAAGAGGAAAAGGTAGACAGCTTTTTAATTTAATTTTTAGGGTCTAATTAAGGATTGGTTACCATACAGTGTTCTATGGTGTTTAGTTACTAAGGACAGAAATACAACTGCCTGTGACAAGTCCACATAGTATACAGATAGTGTTCTGAGAAATCTTAGGCTAACATATAATCTTTCCTTTTGGTTATCCCATTGGGATTATTGAATGTAGATCTGATTTTCAAGAGGCAACTGTTCAGACAGGATTTCCATAACCCAGGCTCTCTGCCCCAGCTGACCATCAGTGACATGAAAAATTCCTCAGCAAAGTTCAGTGTGATTCTAGGCCAGAGACCAAACATAATTGCTTCTTCTCTTCACCACTCCTATTTAAAAATGTAAGCTTATGAGTGCTTGGTCATCCTCTACAAGAATGTTCTTGCCGTCCCCCCTTGGTGCCCTGCCCTCCTGCCTGCGCGGTGGCAGCTGAAGCCAGGTCCTGCACCTCTGTCCTCACACAGGCCCCCGCTCCTTCCTAAGCCATTTGCTTTTCTGGAATCTCCTCCCTGACTCAGTCCCCCCCACCAAGATTGCTGTTATCAGGGCTCAAATACCAGTCACTCCCCTATGAAGTAAGAAGAGATACCTTGGCAGCCCCAGCAAGGCAGGAAAATGCTGGCATCTCATCAGTTTTCAGGGTTAGAATTTCACTGTCAAGCTCACTATCTGCCCTTCCCTCCCAGATAAACAGGAGATGGAGGCTCACAGCACATTCCTTTCATGCTCACTAATTCCCAAAGACCACTCTTCCGTCGAACACCAGAGGATCTCTGAATCCTGTTGCTCAGGTGGTGCCTCTGGTAGAAATCAGAAAATGTCCTTCCTGTCCTCTCAGCTGGGATGCTGTGGGCAAATCAATAGCCTTGTCAGTTAATATTCAGGACTGGGCATTTTACACTCATAAGAAACCATATGTACAATTCAAGTTATTTAATAATAGGATATACATTGGAGATTCACATGCATATGAATCCTAATGCTAGAATTTCTAGTCTAAAGCAACAACAATAAAAGTACTTATCTTATTCAGAAGTTTAAAATGATGTTTTTAAAAGTAAATAAACTTCAGGAGTTAAAATCTTCCATCTCACCCAAATTGGCTTTAGACAACTTGCCCACATTGGGTTTTCCATTCCATGGGTTTTCCCCCTTTTGTTAAGTTAAATTCTACTCTCAGAATTCTTACTCAACAGCATCAAAAAAATCATCCTTTAAATTGATCAGACACCTTGATTCTCTCCTCCCCAAAGTCTCCTGCCAAAGACAAGGGGAGTCATAAATGTGGAATGGAGGTGGGTGTCTGCCTACAATGTCTGCTTTTCTCTTCAGTGTCTTCCCAGCATCTTGGATAAGATTCTTTTCTGAAAACCTCCCATGCCATTGTGCTCACCATGAATCTTCTCCATCTTCTTTGATCATCAGTTTGTTCTCACCCCATAAATGTAGATATTCTTCTCCTTGGCCCTCATCCCATCTGTGCTGGAACTTTCCCTGACATCAAACATCACTTGAATTTTCGATCAGCTTCTCTGGAATCATAGGTCAAACCAATCTCACATTCTTCACGCTTCTACCCAACTTTTCCTACTCCTGATTTCCTTCTTTATTCTCCTAGAGCCTCCTGTCCAGGCTCTGAACTTTAGAACTATCTTGGACTTAACATTTCTCTCTCTCTGTTTCACCTCTAATCACTGCCACATTCCTTTTTTTTCTACGTCCTCAATGTCCTTCTCATTTTCTCTTAAGTTCATACCATCTCCACTCTCATTAGGAAGTCATTCATTATCTCTCTCCTGACCTGTTATAAGTGCTTTCTGGCAGGTCTCCCCACTTCCAGGCTCTTACTTCTCTCCATCTCACTTGTTAGGAGCTTCCTGATGCCTGGCACTATTCTTGCCCTTGTTCTGCTCAAATGCTTTTGTTGTTTCCCCATTCTCTATGGGAAAAAAAGTTGAAAGTCTTGTTCCTGACAAATGTGACCCACTGAGGTATTTTTTTCCAATCTATATAACACTTCATTTTTCATCCTATTAAACCTTTTTACCTAGCCCCTTTTTTTTTCAGTCTGAAGGAATTCCAAGTACTTAAAGATACACAGCTCTCAACTTTGTTTGTCCAAACTTACCCTAACAAAAAGCCTCTTTCCTTCTCTGCCTATTCTTCCATACCCGAATGCCATGAATTAACCCCTGATTTCTCAGATGGAAGATAATCTTTTTATCCTCTATTTGCCACAATACATTGTACTTCCATTATGGTAGCGTATAGTAGGAAGGGCTTCTTTGAACTGTAGTAACTCATTTGCCCATTTAATCACATCTTCCACATCACCAACTTGAGAGTAAGGGTTTGTCTTTGCATATATCCACAGTAGCCAGTAAAAAGCCATGAATTCAGTAGAAAATACTTGAGATGAACAAATGCATCACCTGAACATGCAAATCTCCTCATACATAAAGGACATTTTGCCTGGTCCATAAAGCCTCAACATTTAAATAATGCAATATGTCCCTCTGTTTTTTCTTCCTCAAATATGGTATAGCGAGTGTACGAATGGGAAAAGGAGATGAAGTTAAGAAACATGCCTTCAGCAATCCTGAATGAAAGAACTATCTACTCCTAATCTTAACCATTAAATGTTGTTGCTTCATTTCACTCTGTAGAAGGCAGACTAATGACTCCCCAAGGATGTCCCCACCCTATTCCCAGAACCCACGAATATGTTAGGTTATAGTCAAAAGGGACTTAGCAGTTGTGATTAAGTTTACTAATTAGATGACCTTAAAATAGGGAGATTATCCCAGATTATCTACATGGGCCAGTGTAATCCCATGAACCCTTAAATACAGAAAAAGTGGTTAGTCAGAGTCAGAGAGATGTGGTAGAAGAAGAGGCAGGAGAGATGCCAAGTGTGAGAAGGAGTCAAACCACTATTTCTTTGAAATAGAAGGAAAGGGGCCATAAGCATCCAGAAGCTGGGAACAGACCTCAGCTGACAGCCAGGTTTCAGCTCCTCAGTCTTACAATCACAAGGAACTGATTTTTACCAACAACCAGAACGAACAAGGAAACCGATTCTGCCCTGGAGCCTCCAGAAAGAAGTGCAGTCCTGGTTAACACCTAGTTTTTACCCTCACGAGATCCATATCAGACTTCTGGCTTACAAAACTTTGAGATAATACATTGAATTATTTTAAGCCACAGTTTGTGGAAATTTGTTACAACAGTAACAGAAAACTCCTGTATCCTCCAAGTGGCTATTCAGATATGCTTGACCTATGGTAGTTCGAAGTGGATAAAACTAAGAACAGAGTGTGCATACTTGTTGAATTAGAAGGCTAAAGGCATGCTTGGTTATTTTTTGATATGAAACCACTCCAAAGCATTATAAGTAATGTGGTTTATTCATTCTCCTTTTTAGTCAATCACTCTTTCTACAAGCATTTCCCAATTGTCTACACTCACAGTATAATTTTTCTTAGAGTTTGTGTTTCAATTTCATCACTAGCTATAACATATAACCTGGAAAATGGCAGGCACTCAATAAATATTTAATGAATAAGACTAAGTGTGACTCTGTCATTCAAACTCTCTCTACCTGAAGTTCTTCACTGGTAAGATATGGATGGTAATTTATCTAATTTACAGGGTGGACTCAAAGACATATGCCTAAGAAATTTTTAGAAAATGGGTCATTATTAATTCCCAAATATTATTTTTAAGATCTAAATCTTGATCCTTTTGTGCCTTAACTTACGTATTCATCTTTGCACTTTCCTCTAGGGTCTCTCATTTCACACAATAGCTTTTGTAAAGGACTATTATTATCTGGTTTCTTTCCGGCTCAAAATTCTCTAGTAGCTCTCCACTGCCTTTAGAGTCAAGTCCAAATTCCTCAATCTGGCATGCATAGTCTCACAGCATGCCTATCCAAGAATCTCCTCTCCCGGTACTTCCCAGCCTAGCCTGTACTCCCTCCCTCAATGCAGTCTCTACTCAAGTAAGGCTCCCCTCTGATCCTAAAAATGCCCCATTCACCCTACATAAAGTCTTTGATCTTGTGCTACCAGGTCTGCAGTGTCCCTGTCCTTTCTTTTCAATCCATCCTATCCCTCAGAAAGAGTCTTATATCTCCCTTCTAATAGGACTTTCCTAAATATACCAACTCAGACTAACTCCCCACTCCCAGATGTTGATCCGCATCTTGTTGTAATAATCATTTGGCTCCAGGTCTTTATTCCTACTTATTTCATATTGGTTGGTATCCCTTCCTAGCTGTATCACAGAGAAAAATATTCACAATTTATGATTTTTAATATCTGCAGCACCACACCCCACCTTGGCAATAATTCTGTGTTCAGAATAAATGTTGAGAAAAATCACGAACACACAGAGTGTTTACTATGATCTAAAAATCATTATTTACAATAATGATCTAAAAATCAATATTTATAATAGCCAGGACATGAAAGCAACCTAAATTTTCATCGACCGAGGAATGGATAAAGAAGATGTGGTACATATATACAATGGAATATTACTCAGCCATAAAAAAGAATGAAATAATGTCATTTGCAGCAACATGGATGGACCTAGTGATTATCATACTAAGTGAAGTAAGCCAGACAGAGAAAGACGAATATCATATGATATCACTTATATGTGGAACCTAAAAAAATGGTACAAATGAACTTATTTACAAAACAGAAATAGAGTCACAGACATAGAAAACAATCTTATAGTTATGAGGGGAAAGGGTGGGGAGGGATAAATTGGGAGTTTGGGATTGACATAAACTCACTACTATATTTAAAGTAGGTAACTAATGAGAATCTACTGTATAACACAGGGAACTCTACTCAACACTCTGTAATGACCTATATGGGAAAAAAATCTAAAAAAGAGCGAATGCACAAATATGTATAACTGATTCATTTTGCTGTACACCTGAAACTCACACAACATTGTAAATCAACTATACTCCAATACAAATCTTAAAAAATAAATAAATAAAAAATAAAAATTATTATAAGTGCTCTACAAATTTTATCTCATGCAAGGTCAAAACAATCCTGCACTTGTAGGTATTGTTTTGTCTCTGTCTTACAGACAGGAAACTAAGGCCCAGATGCTCAATATCTACTTATTTATATGCTTTTTTTAAAAAAAAAAAAAGAAATACAGTTCACATTGATGTACAATACTATGTTCCTTTCAGGTGCACTACATAATAATTTGACATTTGCATACATTGTGAAATGATCACCATGATAAAGCTAGTAACTGTCTTCCCTGTACCAAGTTATTACTATTCCTTATGCTGTATATTACATCCTTGTGACTTAATTACATTTATACCTCTTAATCTCCTTCATCTATTTTGCCCACCCCTTCACTCTCTCCCTTCTGGCAACCATCTTTGTATCTACAAGTTGCTTTTGCTTGTTTATTTGTTTTGCTTTTATATTCCACATACAAGTGAGATAATCTGGCATCTGTTTGTCTCTGTCTGACTTATTTCACTTGGCATAATACCCTCTATATCCATTGATGTCATTGCAAATAGCAAGATTTCATGTTTCCATGGCTGAGTAACATTCCATCGTGTGTGTGTGTGTGTGTGTGTGTGTGTGTGTGTGTGTGTGTGTGTAAAACATTTTCTTTATCCATACTTCTATCAGTGGAAACTTAGGTGGCTTCCATATAGTGGCTATTGTAAAGAATGTTGCAATGAACACTGGAGTGCATATTAGTGTTTTGTTTTCTTTGGATAAATACCCACAAGTGAAATTCCTGGCTTATATGCCAGTTCTATTTTTAATTTTTTGAGGAAACTCCATACTGTCTTCCATAGTGGCTGCACCAATTTACATCCCACCGACAGTGCACAAGGACTCCCTTTCTCCACATCCTAGTCAATGTTTGTTAGTTGTTATCTTTTTGATATCCCAGATACACGTAACTCTTCTTTGAAAAAATATCTATTCATATCCTTTGCCTATTCTTTAATTGAGTTGTTTGTTTTTTCGATGTTGAGTTGTATGAGTTCTTTGCATATTTTGGATATTAATCCCTTATTGGATATATCATTTGCAAAAATCTTCTTCCATTCAGCAAGGTGCCTCTTCATTTTGTTGATAGTTTCCTTCACTATACAAAATCTTTTTAGTTTGATGCAGTCCAACTTGTTTATCTTTGCTTTTGTTTCTCGTGCCTGAGAAGACATATCCAAAAAATATTGCTAAGACCAGTGTTGAAAAGCATACTGCCTGTCTTTTCTTCTGGGAGTTTTATGGTTTCAGGTCTTACATTTAAGTCTTTAATCCATTTTGAGTTTATCTTTCTATATGTTGTGAGAAAGTTGTCGAATATGATTCTTTTGCATGTAGCCGTCCAGTTTTCCCAACACCATTTATTGAAGAGTCTGTCTTTTCCCCATTGTATAGTTTTACCTCCTTTGTCATAGATCAATTGACCATATAAGTGTGGGTTCAATTCTGTGCTATCTATTCTGTTACATTGACATATGTGTCTATTTTGGTGCTAGTACCATACTGTTTTGATAACTGTAACTTTGTATAGTTTAAAACCAGGGAGTGTGATACATCAGGCATTGTCCTTCCTACTCAAGATTGCTTTTTGCTATTAGGGGGTCTTTTGTGTTTCCAAACAAATTTTAGAGTTATTTGTTCTAGTTCTCTGAAAAGGCCATTGATATTTCAATTAGGACTGCATTAAATCTGTAGATTGCCTTGGTACTATGGTCATTTTAACACTATTAATTCTTTCAGTCCACAAGCACAATATATCTTTCCATTTATGTGTGTCATCTTCAATTTCTTTCATCGATGTCTTATAGTTTTCTGAGTACAAGTCTTTTACCTTCTTGGTTACATTTATTCCTTGGTATATTATTTTTGATGCAATTGTAAATGGGATTGCTTTCTTAATTTCTCTTTCTGCTGGTTCATTATTAGTGTATAGAAACACAACATACTTCTATATTTTACGTTTGTATGCTGCAACTTTACTAAATTCATTTATTAGTTCTAATAGCTTTTTGGTGGCATCTATAGAATTTTCTATATATAGTATCACATCATCTGCAAACAGTGACAGTTTTGCTTCTTCCCTTCCAAAGTGTATTCTTTTTATTTCTTTTGCTTTGTCTAATTGCTGTGGCTAAGACTTCTAACACTATGTTGAATAAAATTGAGCATCCTTGTCTTGTTCCGGATCTTAGAGGAAAAGATTTTAGCTTTTCTCTGTTGAGTATGATGTTGGCTGTGGTTTTGTCATTATGGCCTTTACTATGTAGAGGTATATTCTCTCTATACTCACTTTGTGGAAAGTTTTTATCATAAGTGGATTTTAAATTTTGTCAAAATGTTTTTCTGCATTTATTGTGATACTCATAGGATTTTTATTCTTCAGCCTGTTAGTGTGGTATGTCACATTGATTGATTTTCAGATACTGAACCATCCTTGCCTCCCTGGGATAAATCCCACTTCATTATGGTATATGATACTTTTAATGTATTGTTTAATTTGGTTTGCTAGCATTTTGTCGAGGATTTTTTCATCTGTGTTCATCAGTAATAGTGGCCTGTAATTTTCTTTTTCTGTGATACCTTGTCTGGTTTTGGTATCAGGGTGACGCTGGCTATAGTGCTCATCTCCACTTCACTTCATTCTTCTTCTAGGGGTTTGTCTTGTTCCTTCATTTGGAACATATTCCTCTGTCTCCTCATTTTGCCAAATTCTTTGTGTTTATTTCTATGTATTATGTAGGTCAGTTATATCTCCTGATCTTGGAGAAGCGGCCTTTACAGGAGATGTCCTATGGATCTTGGCAGTACACACCCCTCTTTTTGCCAGAGCTCTATGTCTAGGGGTGCAGCCTATGTGGGCTGCATGGGTCCTTCTGTGGTGATGGGATGGCTACTGTGGGTGTGCTTGTCAGCAGGGCTGACCCGTGGTCCCGTTGGTTGCCAGGCCTTTTCTCATGGAGTGGCTGCTAGCCTGCTGTGCGGTGCGGCAGTGTGCCGGTGCGGCTGGCTGTGGGGCCTGGCTTGCCGTGGGGTTGCTTTCAGCCCTGTGGTAGGGTGGGTAAGCCCCCAGCACTAGTAGGCTAGAGGGAGGACTCCAAAATGGCTCCTGCCAGCACCAGTGTCCTTGTGGTACGCGAGCTTCTACAAACTGCTGCTGTCTGCTTCTCTGTGCCCAGGAGGAATCCTGGTTGCCTCCTGCTTCTCCAGGAGGCTCCCCAAGATCAGCAAGTGCAGCTGACCCAAGGTCTTTTCAGATTACTGTCTCTGTGTGAGGCCTTGGAGTATGTGAAGTCTGGGGCACACCCTTTAAGAGCGGAGCCTCTGTTTCCTGCAGCTCTCTGGCTCTCCCATATGCAAGCCCTTCTGGTGTACACAAAGGCAGACATGCCTTAAGCCAGACGCTCTGGGTACTTGTCTTTGCAGTGCAGGACTCCTGGGCTGGGGAGGCCAGTGTAGGTCTTGGAACACTTGCTCCTTGAGGAGAATATCTGCAGTTGTGGTTATATGTTTGTGAGTCATCTGTCTGTGCATGTGGATCTTGACTATATTGTGTCTCTGTCCCTCTTACCCATCTCATAGTGGTTCCTTCTTTTTATCATGAGTTGTGGGAAATGTTTTCTGCCAGCTTTCAGATAGTTCTCATAGATGGTTGTTCTGTAAATAGTCGTAATTTTGGTGGACCCGTGGGAGGAGGTGAACCTGAGTTCTTCCTACTCTGCAACTTGGCCATATCCTACTCAATATTTATTTGTTGTAGGAATTAAGAAACTATGAAAGTAGTCTATAAAATGTAAAATGATTGGAATCTGTAAAATGATTGATGATTAGACTATAATGTAGTTTATTTTAAGAGAAAATCATGCTTGGGAGGTTTGAGTTTGTTTTATTTTTACATAATGGAGGGTAGTATATGTTTAACAAATAATAGCAAATCAAGAAGACTATGCAACATACATCTTTTAATAATAAAGTGAGGTTGAATAAATAATCAATGGAACAAATCCCAAATACTCTTGTGTGGATTTCAGATTATATCCATTATGACAAGCTACCCTCCCAAGGCTAACAAAGAGACTGAATCTTAGTTATGTTCGGCAGAAATGTAGAGTTGTAATCGCTCCCTGTTTCACTGTAATCTTCATTTTACCAAGTTCCTAATCCTTTGCCCTATGGAGATATGTAGAGATTTTTTGTTTCTGTTGCTGTTGTCATTGTTGGTATTGATGGTGGAGGTGGTGGTATCTACTTTATCTCAAAAACCACTGCAAAGCTGTAAGAAAAGCCCCTGTGGACATTGATGTTCCGGAAGAAAAGTCAGCCCACTCCAAAGCTAAGACTTTTCATGCAAGGACTCACAAGAGCTTCACACAAGTTATGTTAATACTAGTGAGTCTTCCCAAATGCATGTCTGAAACAACCATTGTCCACAACAATTAAGGAACTAGCACAAAATATACAAAATCCAACTTCTGGCTCCTTGAATAATGTTTACATTGTTGCCATCAACCAGGTGATAATTCTCAGCTCAGACCTCTTTGTCAGTTATCTTGCACTTTTAAATGATTTATTCACACTGAGATTAATTTATAAGCTCCATCTAGCTCATCAGGCGATAATAAAAATAGACTGTCTCAAAAGCAGTTTAAGTAAAGGTCAAGGAAATCTTAGAAATTTAGCTTTACTGAATCAAAGCAGCTGTACAAGCTTTTCCAATCAGGATGACAAAAGTGTTATCTGCAGTCCCGGGCCCCTCCCGGACCCTTTCTATTCTTATCTCCTGTGCCATTCACCACTGGGAGAAGCACAGGACCTGGTATAAATTCTATGGTGGAACATTGTTTTCAATTAAAGATAAACAAAAACATATTCCTTCCAGATGGGGATACTTGATTCTTCCTATTTTTCCATGTGAGAAATGAGGCAGAAAGATCCCGTAGTTCTTCTGAAATGTCATGAGTGTTTTACTGGGATTGGCAGGCCTCCACTCTAAAACAAGGACTGCCAGGGCCAGTGGCAATTCGCTGCCCTCCCTCTTTCCTGGCATCTAACTCACCAGCAGTCACATAAGGACACATTGATCTTTCTACAGCTTTCTGGGCAAGGTACGGCAGCGGCCTTACGAAGATAAAAGAGATTATCAACTTGCCAACATAGAATCTTCTGCCAACTTTTAAAGAGACATGGAGAGGAGGAAGAAAGAATAACAAATTATGAACTAATGGGAACCCACTTAATATAAAAAACATAGTGAACCCTCTTCCTCCACACAGATAGATGGTTTTGCCTTGGGGGCAGATTTAATATTCTGTGGTGCGTAAGACCTAATCGATTTGGATACTGTGGCTTCTCGGTGAACCCACTGTTTAGTGCTTGAAGTTGAGTGTCACAAATTGGCCAGCCTGAATTCATCTATATTTTGGCTTTAGCCAGTTTTTTTCAATAATTTCGCTGCTCTATGTATTTCCTTTGTGATGGAGACCCTTAGTGAAAACAGACAAAATGCACTTTAGATCAAATGTGACCCTCAGTCTTCATGTTAGCCTACATCCGAAACAGATCCCAGAACTTGGAATATTGGCACAACATTTCCTTCAGCTGCATAAAAGTGTAGTGGAGAGGAACAATCAAAAGACCAGCCTAGGTAATAGTGTGCAACAAGGGAGAAGATGGAAAAGGCTAGCAGAGGTTTGAGATATAAAAGCCCACATTGTCAGCAGAACACATTGAGACATATTTTCTGCCTGAAACAATAACAATCATAAATGAACTATTGTTAACACAAAAATACCAAATACTGGTAAGAGCTGTCATTTTGGTTTTCTTTACACATGATAAATTACATTTGCAAATTAGTGTCTGATCTGAGATGACATGGAACAAATGGTAATATTTACATTCTGCACATTATCCTTGTCAGATTAAGCTGCAGTTGGCCAGTGTGGATATAAAGAGGCCTTGGGAGGCTTGTCTGCTAAACCAGCATGTAAATTGTCTCTAAGCCATCCACCGTCTACATGTATTATCTCCTCAAACCAGTAACAGCCGTCCCATTTGCATGTCAGTTTTGCCAAGTTAGGGTAACTTTACCAGGTGAAGAGAAATCTCTCCAAGAAAGTACTTCAAAGCAGATTAAGGGCCACACGACACATTTTGTAAGAAGTTGTCAAAGTCTTCCTATTTCTTTAGTAGTTTAAGAGGAAAGGAGGCAGAGGAAGGAAGTCGCATTTAAGTGCCCACAATGCACTTATGCCTCAAGGTGAGTCAGGCTACCCCATTTTATCCTCACAAATTCACCTCTAATATAGGCATCATTATACCCATTTTACAGATATGAACATTGAAGTTCGAAGACATTTAGTTATTTGCTGGTACAGTTAGTGAGGACAGAGTATTTGAATCAGGGGTAGCTGATGCTGAAACCTTGTACCGTGTCATTCTGACGCTGGCCTTAACTAGAAATGTCTGAACAGGGTGGCAGGTCCCAGGGGGTTCGGGAGAGTGTAGCCTTAAAAAAAAGAACATCGGGTTCCTATTGCCCCATCACTTTATATTGCAGAAATGTGGTTCAGGGGGAGGGGTATATAGAAACACTGCTAAGCTCCTTCACAGGATACAGAGCTGACAACAAACTTCCCACCTATTTTCATCATAAATAACCGCAAGGGAGGCTCAGGGAGTCTGAAGGTAGTTTAATGTGACTTCATATTAATCCTGTCTTAAAGTTAAGCCTCACAGACAGGAAATGCAAGATGGCATGAGACAAGAGGTTGCGTTTCTTGATCCTAAAGTTTCTGGAGGAAAGAGGGTAGCAGAAAGAACCAATGCAGTATCTTGTGCTTGTTTCAGAAAAAAAACAAAACCAAAAGAAAGAAAGGAAAAAAACACATTATGATTAGATTGGCTGATTTCATAAACCCAACTCTAAAATGAAGTCATTAAAAGGTAGATCTCATTATGAAACCGATTTTAACCAACCAATTGCAAAAAGACATTTTGAGACATTTCGGGAATTTTAATTATGGATCAGGTACCAGATGATATCAATGAATTATTGTTGTTAAAAGAGATAATGGCACTGTAGTTAGATAAGAAAATGCCCATTTTTAAAGAAATATGTTCAACATATGTAAGGATGAATAAACACTGGATGGGATTTGTTTTCAAATATTTCAGTTTAAAAAAAAAAAGTAAGCCAAAAAACAGAAGTAAGATGGAAAAATCAGGATATTCCTTGATTTGGGGTGATGGAGCTCAGAGGGTCTATTATGTAATTCTCATTACATACATGCGTGTTTTAAAAAGGTCATAAAAAATAAAAAAAATAAAGTCTCTTGAAATACAGATCTGATTCATTCAAAACACATTTAAAATGCAGTATGTTTTAAAGTGTGTTTGAATTTTAGGCTTCACCAAGTTTACTCAGCCAGGCTAATTAGCGGACAGCCCTGGGAAGGCCCGCAGCGAGATTCTACAGTCTGTCAATAACTTCTGCTGGTTCCCGAACAAGAAACCTTAGAGAAGTTACTATTACGACATGAGGAAGGAAGTGCTAAAATTGCCAGTGTTAATAAGACATGTTTAACTCCCTGCTCAGGGAAAGAGGTCTGTAAACTACAGAAGAGAGTGGCGTAACTATAAATCATACTTTAGGGTCTACCCTTGCTGTGGGGAGCTACTGCTTCATAGTACGCCTTCCATTGCTCCAGTTTTCAATCAAAGCCAGGATGCTAGCCTACTTTGCTTACAGAGAGAGTTTCACATGCTCCGGAGGGGTCACAGAAGGTACTGGGGAAGAGGGGATATGAGCTGAGAAATAGACTCCTTGGGACAAAGGTCACATTTTCTATCCTGCCGATAGCATCCACGTTACCCAGGGAGCAGCTCACATCTGGGCTCCACGGAACCTGGTGTCTAGACCCTGCTCCCCAAGGACAGGAAAAGGCAGCAAAGACAAAGAGGGGTGTTAGCAGAGCTTCAGTCACCAATGCATCATGTTTCCAAAATGTTGAAGACTTTTTAAAAGAAAGCATCTTTTTAGAAGAAATTTACAAAATACCTGTTCACTTGAGTGCCAAGAAAGATGTGTAAATGTGATCACGGGGAAGATCCAGGTGAAGTGGGAAAGCAGAGGAGACCATATTGTGATGGGGACTTTTAACAACACAAGGTATTTTTCAAAGTGAGGTCAGAAGCCACCACCTGAATCAGAATCATTTGGGATGCTTCTTAGAAATGCAGCTTCGTTGGCATTGCCCCAAACCTACTGTATCAGAATTTGGGAGAGTAGGATCCAGGAAGCTGCATTTTAAGTGAGCTCCCCAGATTCTCCCGTGTAGTAAAGCTTGAGAACTGCCATTTCTCTTCTTTGTCTTCACCTATTTCTTCATCTTCAACGTCCATCCATTGTCTCCCTCCCTGGGCGTTCCCCTTGAGGCTTGGTCCCCGACCTTCATTTTTTTTTTTTAGCTTTGTAGTGCCTAATTCCTTCATTTTCCCATAAACTGGGCTCAGAAAGCCACTACTTGATGGCGTCTTTCATATCTTAGTTATGAGCACCTAGTCCCGCCCCTTCTCTGAGCCCCCATAGCACCTGTTTCTCCCCTAGTACAACTTACTATGTTGTATTGTAGCTGTCCATTTACTTCTTACACATCAGTTCCGCCCTGGATGAACTGCTTGGTACAGGGTAGGCATTCAATAATTGTTTGTGGAATGAGTAAATGGATGATTGTTTCAGACTCATAATTCTTACTACTTAACGTTAATTAAGTAAATTTTCTTTCTAATTGTCCAAAATGAATTTATGCATTCCAGCCATCTTACCTACCACCTTCCTACCCGGTCATCTTTGTAACTTGGCTAGTGTTTGAGCATACAGGGAAAACGTGTGATTGGTCTAGCTTGGACCTGTGACTACCTCTTGGTTGTGAGAGGATAGAGTATCTTGCTTTACTTCCGAACCGAGAGGACCCAGAGTGGGAGAGAAGTTATTCCTCAGAATGAAATCATCATGCTGCTGGAAGGGCAGTAAATGTTTGGAGGCAAAAATACCAGTTAATGTTAATAAAATGTCTAATGAGTTCTTAACCTGGACTTCATGACTAAACTCATTTGGAAATTTCTGTAAATGTTTACATGGCTACAATTTTCTTTAGATTTTAAATAAAGTCCAAGACACAAAATAGTTAGAAGTACTACAAAGCCCTGTAGTACTTCTACAAGTATTACAAAGCCTTTTCACTGAAAAGTGAAAACACTTTTCTCCAAAATCCAAGTGTTTTGGAAATTAGTATTTTAAAACTCAGCAGTAAATCTTGGCTAAATTTACTTGTCCATTCCTCTGTATTTAGGAAAGAACATTTAAATTTTGTCCAGTGGTTAGAGAAAAAAGATGCTTCATTTTGAATTCAGTGTTTGTTGAGATATGAAGTCCTCAGAGCTGGGCAGATAAAGTTTATCTGGGATGTGGAGCAGGGCATACAACGATTCTTCATCCCCTTGTACCTGCTTGCCGGGCAGAGCTCAATCCTGCGTGGATCCAAACACCTGCCTTCTCCGGGCACCTGTGGACAGACATGGATTAGTTCCTAAGGAAGATGGATAAGTTTAAGACCACTGCCCTCCCCAGCCATCTTCCCATCACTATCCCTGGTCAGTTCACTCTCCCTTCTCCATAATGACTATTTCAAAACTTCTCTGCTCTCTTCAAACTTCCACAACTTCCTCCTGCTTCTCTGAAAAAAATTTCTTCATATTCAGTTTATTGTTACATACTAGAGCCTGCAAGCAGGATAGAACCCTATCACCATTCCTGGACGAATTGATAAGCCCGCACACAGCACAATTTTCTTCTGTGATTCCCAGTTGAAGAGAGAGGTTGCGGGGAAAGGGCAGGGGGGAAGTCTGTTTCAAATGGCCCATCACATTTTTTAGATAAAAACAAATGCTTCTACAGTAAAGAAGTGTAATCCATCAATCTTGATACAAATATCTCTAAAGAATGTCCAACTACATTACTCTCATTTGAAGATCATTAAGAACCTTTAGATTTATAACTTAATATAGGGTTTATGAATCAATCTTTTATGTCTTTGGGACATAAATCAATTCCTTAGAGCCTGATCATTGGGATAGAAATAGCAAAACCAAGACTTTCAAATTGCAGTGCTGGGGACCAGATTCAGAATCCGAGATGGTCCCCAAATATTGCAACACCCTGTGAGTCTTGGCCTAAAAGTTTCAACCTGTCTTACCTATTTTTATTATCACCCTTAGGCAATTTTTCTGTTTTTCACTTTTAGGAATGATCTGACTCAGAACACCAAGTTTGTCTTTTTTCTGCGGTACATGGGCCTCTCACTGCTGTGGCCTCTCCCGTTGCAGAGCGCAGGCTCCGGACGCGCAGGCTCAGGGGCCATGGCTCACGGGCCCAGCCGCTCCGCGGCATGTGGGATCTTCCTAGACCAGGCACGAACCTGTGTCCCCTGCATCGGCAGGCAGACTCAAAACCACTGCGCCACCAGGGAAGCCCCAGAACACCAAGTTTGACTTTCTAAAGGGTGATACATCAACCTCCTTTCTTTTCTAGTGATTAGTGACTGTAGAAAGCACAATGCTTTTCTTTTATTTTCTTTGCTGTTTCCAGTGGAGGAGATGAATGGCTCCCCTTCCTGAAAGTCATTCTGAGGTCAGGAAGAAGAGGTTAAAATGAGTGGGCGTTTCAAGTTTATTCACATTCACTGACTCGTCTTTCAGGTTCCTCTCAAAATAAAAATTCTGTTTCTCAACCAAGGCTGGATTTAAGTTCAGATTTGTCTCTCCAGAGAAGCTTTCCCAGACACCCCTATATCACCTGGTACTGCCCTTCAGGTTGAGGACATCTCAACCAGTGTTGTAATGACTAGCTGACCTGAGTCAGCTGTATTTTGATCTGTATTTTGACTGTATTTTGATCATCTTTTTAACCTCAGAATGTGGATCAATGGTAGATCAATATGTGTTTGCTGAATAAATGAATGCAGTGTAATCTAGCTCAGTGCAGGTAATAAATGAGTGGCCAAGATGAATTTCTGAAGCCTCTTTAATAATTTGATTCTGAGAAAAAAATTGTGAATCTAAGGAACATTAGCTCTGGCTCATTTTGGAAGTGAATAGAATAGCAGTTTTTAAAATAAAATTATACCGTTAATATATGTCTACTCAAATCAGTTATTGTTTCACTGCGACTGACTCATTTAGTGAGAACAGCAAGTTAACATATTTATATGTGTGCCACCTAGCTTTGCCCTCTCTACCAAAAAATATAAAGTGAGTCACTGTGTCTTCCACACATCTGCTATGTTGGTTTTATATTAGGTCAACTTAGCCGAGTTGGAACAACATTTCCCCAAATTCCCATCCTCTACAGCCCCCAGTTAAGGAAGGGCCACAGGAAAAATTTGCACAAGATTTAGAAGACAAAAGTGATGTTGGTATTGCACCCTGAAGATTGGTACAAAGCATCAGGTGCTGATATCATATGGTATTTGTCTTTCTCTTTCTGACTTACTTCCCTTAGTATGATAATCTCTAGTTGCATCCATGTTGCTGCAAATGGCCTTATTTTGTTCTTTTCTATGGTTGAGTAGTATTTTATTGTATATATGTACCACATCTTCTTTATCCATTCATCCGTCGATGGACATTTAGGTCATTTCTATGTTTGGTCTGCAAGCAGAGATTGGTGCAACATTGTAAATCAACTATACTTCAATTAAAAAACAAACAAAAAAAGCACCAGGTTCTGTGGTAGTTTACACCTCTTGTCACCGAGGTGCTTGCTCATGGAGCAGCAGCCAGGTCCACAGCGCCTCCTGCTGGATCTCTTCCTCCAGTTTCTCCAAGCCCTGGGCCCATTGCATATACAGCTTCATTGCAAAGGTACTTACTTCTTCAAGTCTCCAAGGCATTGAGGTTGGAGATGGTGAGAGACAGAGGCAGGTTCCAATTTGCCTAGGTAGGTTCTGGTTTGTCCTCACAGGTTCCGGTATGACCATGCTCTCCTCCACTTCATGTCTAGTTTACTATCTTAACAGCTGTTCCTGCTGGCCTGCAATGACTTCAGGTCCACACCAGATATAGAGGCAATAGATTTCCATAGATTTCTTCACCATCTCCCATCCTTGTGTGAGATCTAATCTCTATAGCAGATCCCTTACTCTGTATCATTCAGAGTTGTCCTACTTCCCTGATCAAATCCTAACTGATATACCTGTACAGGGCATCACCTTGTCCTGCCTCAGTCATTCTGTATAACACATATAGGTTAAAGCAGAAGAGAATCAGGAGTTAGACAATCTGGGAAGACCACACTACAGTTTATCATGATGTGTTTGCTAATTAGGAGTCAATAGAGCCATTTCAATTTTATGAATCACTTACAGGGCTGCAACATTGCACAATCCCCAGTGACGCTTGTGGAGCTGCCCAGTCTGTACCTTGTTGAGCTGTAGATGGCAGCCCTGGCAGAGAAGAATATTGCAAAAGGTTCCTCTTTATAGAAAATAGTCATTTTCAATTTGTAACAAATAACTGATCCATTCATGTGGAACCATCCTTGACTCAGGCCAGATGGGATTTAAAGCAATCCAGTGTAGTATAGCATGTCACTGGGAAAACAAATAGAAAATACAGTGCATTTGAAGGATTTTTAAGCCATTAAAAGCAGAAGAAATTAATTGCATCAGCCAATTAACTTGAATATTCTAATAATATATTTGCTGCTAATTGTCAGGTGATTTGAGCTCTGTTCTATTTTCCTGTTCTAAAGCCACTCAACTGTGAATTGGCAAACCCAAAGAGTTACCAAGTAAATGGATCAATAAGCACCCTCTCTATCATCAGAGCCTACAGGGGAAATTTTTCTTAAAATTAAAGGCAAGACTAAAACAAATATCCAACACCATAAAACTTTTGTGGACACATTTAAACTCAAGTGCCCACTCTGTGCTTGAGAGAAACATATCTTCACATATTAAGAGGTCACTGATTCTCCTGCCTTGTCCAAACCCATCTTCCCTTCAAACTCCCACTGTTATTAGCCATCACCTTCTAGTCCTTCTTGCTGAGACCTGGGACTGGTTCTTGCAACTTTCTGTTAACAATGTGCCTTGCATATGGTAAGCACCTAATAAACAATTTCTGCGATGATGGAGATCTCATGTCTACCCAGGTCATAGTTCTACTCTCCACCCATGATAAAGATAATATGGATATTAGACCAAGAGCGCTGGAATTGGAGTTCCTTGTAGAACTAGGTCTTCCATTTGCATAAACTTCCACTTTCTCAGGACCTCTGTTTGTCCTTCCTCTGTAGATAATGCTTAATATTCTTTACATCACACAGAACAGAGTTCTCCTACGAAGAAATCTGCTACAGTAGACTTCTCAGCATGCAGCGCCAAAGAGAGCTGGCCCTGGGGTTTGTCTTGCCTGAGTGGATTAACAACCTGCCAGGACTGATCAGCTGAGATCTTCAAAGCAGTGCAACGGAGGTCAGATGCTCATCTGCTTCCTGCCGTCTTTTTCAGCCAATTAGCAGGTCTGATTCTGTCTCCAGTTAGAGACATAAAACCACAGCAATTGGCTTCTGAGAAGTATCTGGCTATGTCAACCAGGCACCTGCTAGCACTGATTTACTCACCCCTCTAGTATGTTTGATGAGATTTGTAAAGTTCATCACAAGACATTCTACTATTGGGCCTAAATTCTTTGGAAGAGTTGAAATAGTTTCAGAGAGAAGAAACGTTGTTTGTAGATCAGAACAACCAACAGATGGACCCCCGCTGGTCCAAGGGCCCCAAAGCAATCTTAGCCTAAGTGCCTGCCAAAGAGAAACCCTGAGAAAAATCATTTGCAGAAAGAGAAGAAGAATATCCAGTGTTTTGGAATAGTCCCAGGTAATTTCACACTCATATGAAGCCCTGAAATATTATTGTTAATCAGGCAAAACCCTTCCAGCTTGGAATTTGCTTATTTTCATACACAGTGATAACTCAGGGGATATTGTAGCAATAGAAGGTTTTGTATGTGAGTGGCAGCTGTCATCTCATCTCTGAAGATGTAAGACCATTAAAGTTGCTTGTTCGTCTCATCTTGGGTGGTGAAAGTCATTGTCAGTTGTGTCCAAAAGAGCTTTGAATACCAGAGTTTTATGAAAGAGATTAGTTCATTTTTCCCCTGATACTTTTTTTCCACATACGAAAAATACCTTAGTACATAAGTTACAAGGACCTCTGACTGATAAGTGATTTATACTAAAAACACTGAACATAGTCAGGAGAAAGCAATCCCTGCTATTTCCCCAGCTTGGAATTTGGACCCATTCCAGGCATTTCTCTCTGAATCAGGCCCAAGGATCCCCATCTGGGGTACTTGCAAACTGATGAGATCTTCTGCTTCATAAAAATCTTATAACTTTACTGAAGCAGAAGTAGGCTGACCTTATTGTAAAGGTCTCTGAACAAATTACTCATCTTTTTTTCTAATTTAGTTGAAAATTTAAGGTTCCTTTTCCACTTTTACACATTTTGAAAGTGGTGGAGAATGTGTTTTCATATAACCTCTAGCATTAAACCTCACACATCACATCTACTTCTGCCAGAGTCTAACTGGACTTTCTGAAATAGGCTGGTACCGTCTGATTAGATTCATGACTCTTTCGAGCCAGGCTGGCTGATGCAATCAGCAATCTATCCAGGATTGCTTACACATAGAAGCTGCTTTGTTAAACACTGTGCAGGAATCTGTCCATGAGTGGGAATCCACCCCAGCTCCAGATGCTCACGCACTTCCTTGAATAATCAGGAGTCACTATGGGTAACTTGAAACAAATGGAGAACATTTACTTGCGAAAACTCACATTCCTGGTTTATTTTCACAAAATCGCAAGGTTGGAGAGTTCAATAGGGCATTTTATCCGCCCCTCTGTCTCTGGCAGGCTCTTCATCTCAACAGTACCAAGTGGATGGTAGTCTAATCTAGGTTGAAAGGGATGCAGAAAAGGACATTTTTCAGTCCTACCTTGGCAATGCTCTTGAATCTGCCCTTCCCTCCCCCATTAAATGTTCTTTGCTATGACCCTTCTATCCCCAGGAAAACTCATTTCCCCTTTTTCCATTTTCATAAGAACTGGAGAACGCTACCAACCAGTGGACATATTTTCTTCTCACTTTCTCGCTGGGGTGGGTCTCATTCACTTCCACAGATAATTGCCAAATCGGAGAAGCTGTCCTTTGCAGTGTCTTCTCTGGTGAAATTAACTTGGACTGTGCATTTCATGTCTCAAATTAGACCTCCTCCAACCACACCCTAAGTTCAATAAATAGTAAGTAGTAAAGATAAAACCCAGAGGCATTAGTCATTTAAAATTATATATGCAATATTTTGGAACACACGACACAACTGAATCTAAGTTCAAAAAAAAAAACAAGTGAATAATATCTGTTGTGAGGGACAAAGGGTAGTCCCACTTTTAATATAATATGTATTCATGATTTTTTAATGGGAAAACAAAGGAAAGTGCACACATACAAAAGTTAAAAAGCATAAATAATCCTACTAAACACACATAACTACTGACATCTATTTCTTTCCAGATTTTATTTTTTTAATAACTTCATTCATTTGTGCAAACCCTGCTGCTAAGTGAAAAGTCATTAAATTACAAAACTGTTTCCATTAATTTTAATGGCAAAAATGACATGTTCCACCCCAATGTAAGGTATCAAACGATTTGTACAGATAGAAAAATATATCAAATTAATGATGAAATCAGTTTCTATAAATAGCAATCATTTAAAAGTAAATAAATACAGTCTGATCATAAAATTTAATGTAATGAAGGTTTATTGTACTCACCAAAGGGAAAAAAAAAAAAAGAAAAGAAAAGCCTTGATTATAGGTGGGTAGCCTGGAGCCAAAGTGTAAGCAAGTCATTTTCTAGAAAAGGTGGTGAGTCAGTGATCGACTATCACACAGGCAACCTTTTTGAGCTCCTGGTTATCTTGCATATTTTAATGCAAGCTAAAACACTCTAAACTTGAATGGCTTAGAATAACAAACATTTATTATTTCTCATTATTCTGTGGGTTAACGGGGCCGTTTTTTTGGTCCCAGCCAGCTTGGCCGATCCCTGTTGTTAGCTAATGACTCAGCTGGAACTGGTTGGTTTAGGACAGCAGTGGACAAACTTGTTCTGTAAATATTTTTAGGCTTTGCAGGCTCTGTTGTCTCAGTTGTAACTACTCAACTCTGCTATTGTAGTGTGAAAACAGCCAGAACAGCATGTAAACAAATGGGTGTGGCTGTGTCCCTTGCTTACCCCTGGTGAAGGATGGCCTCATTCATGTGTTTGGCAGTTAGCAAGTTGGTTGGTCTAGGGGATGGTCCTCAAACTTGAGCATGTCTTAGGATAACCTACAGCATGAAAACACAAATCGCTGGACCCCACCTCCAGAGTTTCTGAGTTAGTAGAACTGGGGTAAAGCTGGAGAACTTGCATTTATAACAAGTTCACAGGTGATGCTACTACTGTTGGCCTGGGGACCACATCTTGGGAACCACTGATCTACAACATCTTAGCTAGGATGGCTCATCTCTGCTCCATGTATCTTTCACTCTCCAGGAGGCTACCCGGGGCTTTTTCTGTGTGGTTTCAGGGTCCAAAGAGCAGCAGGAAAGGGCAAACACCAATGCACAGGTGCTTTCCAAATCTCTTGTTACATTACACTTGCCATTGTCCCATTGGCTAAAGCAAGTCATATGGCTGGGTTCTATCATCATGAAAGAAGAAAACCTAATGGTGGAAAGAAATTTGAACAAATTGGATGTCGTTGCTGCAACAAACTACCACACAGTATAAAGTTAGAGAACAGAAACACATCTTTAGAACAAAATAAATGCTGAGCACAAGAGAGCTTTGAAGCACATGGAAAGAGCTCACATGCCCAATAGAAAGGAGAACCATAGAAGACACTACCTTTTTATCCCTTTCATTTGATATATATTTGTAAAGCAAAGCATCTTGGGTTCATCCACTCAGGGCACACAATTCAAATTTGTTCCATATGATATTCTCCAATTAGAAACTGCTGTTGTCAAGTAGTGGGTCTTTGCCTGAAATCACAATGTCAATACATGACTTCTGCTAGCATGTTTATTTAGTGGGCTTTGGGGTAAAAGAGTTGTTATATTGAGATAAAAAATGTGACTGCAAAGTAGAAAAGTAGTATAACCTTTCAGAAATTGTTTTAGCGAAAGGTTAACTAGCAGTTGTAATATGAGATGAGTTTGGGTATGTTAAATATTTTCATGATTTCTAATAAAGAAAAATGTAAGAAATTAGTTCTATTTCAATTAAACTCACACAAAATGCATGTTTTATGGATGACAAATGAAATTAATGGGTTCCACTTTGGTCCTAAAGCATTTTTCTGGTGGGGCCCCGGGTAGGGACATGGAATGGAACCCTAGGTACCCTCATTATGTTATGAAAGTCGGCATATGGCTCACCCCTTCCCATTGACCTCATAGTTTCGTGACAACATGGCTTTGATTTATAAAAGGTGTCTCGTCACGGTTCTATTTTTCAGGAATCTGTCTCTAAATGAAACACTAATGCTAAAATGAGTGATGCCAAATCCAAATGGCTTACAATATGTCTAGTGTTGTTCTTTTATGAGATGCAGAAGTATTTATATATTTCATTATAAACTGAAGCACATTGAACTTTTTTGTACTTCCCTTTATTGGAGATTAGAAACATTAGTTTTGTTTACATGACAGTGTGGCTTCAAAATTGATGACAGACCAAATGATTCTATGAAGAGTATTCTCTCTTAAACTAGGCATAGAATTAAAATACAAGTTGGAGAATAAAATATGCTACCTATATAGAAACCCTGAAAAGAGCTGTGAGATAAACTGATAGTAAGCCAATAATTATGGCTCTGAGCACTTGGTTAGATCCAGAACAGAAAAGACATTAACCCTAACCTCAAGGGACTGGCATTATAGGTGAGGGTCAGACAGGCAAACATCATGTGGGCCAATAAACAAAATATTTACGAGACCAGAAAAGTAGCAGGTTGAGGGCTGTGCTGCAGATTGGAAAGTGAAAGGGATGAATTAGAAGTCTCCCCGTTTTCCCCCCTGGCTACAGATATGATATGTAGATGATCCCATCAAATGTGTGTGGTTACTGTAGTAGGTCTTATGAAAGCTACTACCTGGAGGTGCTAGCTGGTATAATGAAAAAGAAAAAAAGCAATTTAATCTTGTCCCTGGGCCATAAGTCCTCTTCCTCCGTAATTTCCACCTTCAAATTCTCTCAGTTGTAGGTATGGCTATCATCTAGACTGTTTGGAGGTCCCCAGAGAGACTGCTGAAAAAGGGGTCCCAGCTGAGGAGCTTTGGATTCAGCTTCTGAGTCAAGGGCCAGAAAACAGCCTTGGTTTACCCAGTTTTCCTCCACCTACCAAGTGGCATAAATGAACTGTTAAAAGATAAACTGAGGCACATTAAAATTCTGAAGAGTTTACTTCATTCAAAAGTGATTCATAGGACTTCCCTGGTGGCGCAGTGGTTGAGAGTCCTCCTGCCGATTCAGGGGACACGGGTTCGTGCCCCGGTCCGGGAAGATCCCACATGTTGCGGACTGGCTGGGCCCGAGAGCCATGGCCGCTGGGCCTGCGCGGCCGGAGCCTGTGCTCCGCAACGGGAGAGGCCACAACAGTGAGAGGCCCATATACCGCAAAAAAGAAAAAAAAAAAGTGATTCATAGGGCTTCCCTGGTGGCACAGTGGTTAAGAATCCACCTGCCAATGCAGGGGACACAGGTTCAAGCCCTGATCCGGGAAGATCCCAAATGCTGCAGAGCAACTAAGCCCTGTGCGCCACAACTACTGAGCCTGTGCTCTAGAGTCCGCGAGCCACAACTACTGAGCGGGCATACCAAACTACTGAAGCCCACCTGCCTAGAGCCCATGCTCTGCAACAAGAGAAGGCGCCACCCGCCGCAACTAGAGAAAGCCCGCGCACAGCAACAAAGACCCAACGCAGCCAAAAATAAATAAATAAATAATTTTTTTTTTAAGTGATTCATATAAGGCAGCCCCAAACCGGAAGCGGCTAGGTGTGCTCCTCCTACAGAGACTATGGGGAAGATAAGGAAGCACAGCCTAGAAATTATTTGATTGGCTACAGCTTAAACAGTTGCCTTATTTGGGAAAGCCTAGTTGGTTGTTTCTTATTGGTTGTTTTTAAGTTTCATTTTCTAAGGTTCCAGTGCACTGACTCGGACTTAGGTTTTTGGTTTGCTTGCTAGGTTACCAAGGTATCCTCATAGATAACAAAAGCCACCGCAGCCTAATGGTCTCCTTGTTTAATTATATTAACAAAACTCATCCAAGCCATCAGTACTGTAACCCTACATCTTCTCCAAGCTACTACCTCTCTGTAATAACTGAGGACATCATGCAGAGTCATGACCCATTGTGGCTCAGCTTTTTGACAATCACATTTAAGAACAAGAACACTGACTTGCTGACACACTAAAATGCATGCTGGTGAGAGGGGTGTTACTTTATGAAACCCCCCCATGCATTCTCTTAAAAATGGATTATGTTATAGGATTTAAAACAAAATGGTATCCCTTCACAGTCATAGATAAAAGGTATTGTCCCAATATTTCATTTTGTTATGCTGTGACCTTTCAATATTTGGCTTCTATGCTATCTTCTTGCAAAGTATTTCTTAACAGAGGGGGTATTTGGTGTACAAGGATAAATTAGGACATGGAACCCCACAATGGGAATTTCTGGGAGATTGAATCTTGCAACTTGTTTTTTCACAAAGTTCTAGAGACTTGTTAACTGCTTTGGGTGTCTCCAGGGTGTCATCAGTTAATTGAACTCTGGCCTTGTAGGAGTTGATTGATATGCAGGTGATTGAAGCAGTGGCAGTGTCTCTTCCTGAAAAACACCAGTTTTTCTCAGCTCCTCCAGAGAAACGTGCTGGTGAGAGAAATGAGTCTGCTCGTTCATAGATCATGTATTACCTACTCATCACTTGGGAGGCGGTGCTTGTCAGGGCCAAAATGCAAAAAGATGTAGGAAGAAAGACATTTTAACGCTACAGCACTGTTAGAACACTTGTCATTAACCCATTTCCCCCAAGACATTGCTTGCTATTTTTTTTTTAAGGAAAACAAGCCGCATGGGGTTTAGCTGGAGCCTGCATATGTGGAGGTGTTGAGGTTTAAATGTGCTTTGGCCCCTAACTTCCTTAAAATAATGGACCATCATTCATTAAGTACTTTCTCTGTGCAGGGCCCACACATGTATAGGCTTTCTGTACATTTTCTTAAATTATTCCTCACCTCAGCCCCATTTAGCAAATAAGCAAAATGAGGTTCAGAAAATTTCCCATGATCTCAGAGCTAGGAAGGGCAGAGCTAGGATTCAAACTGATGTCTGCCTCACTTCAAAGCCAATGAGAAATTCTTGGGAGTTTATTTTATTGCTTCACTTCCTTACCTTTAAAATATATATATGGAAAGGGATAAGAGGAAGCAGTAGAAAAATGGGGGTAGGGTTAATATGTTAATATTCCTGACAAGATTGTCCTGAGCAAGAATTTTATAAGAAAGGTTAAACGTGGATTTGTGAGTGTGTATATACAGTCTCCGCACTTACAAACTGCAAAAATCCCTCAGGGTAAAGGGAAGATGTATCTCGAAGCAAGAGTCTTTTATCATTTTTGACCAACTCTATGGAAAATACACAGCTATATTATGATCCAAACAAGGGGGGGGTCCTAAGAAGCTAGGAAAAGTCTGCAGTTGCCTCTTTATTTAAATGAGAAATTTTAATTCTATGGCTTCAAGATTGCTAAAGTACTGTTTTTTATTAAAAAAGAATTTGCATCGCTTGAGATCTTATGTCTTTTCCACATGCCACGTGGCCTCTGTCCTTGGGGGGTGACACACGTATTTCTTTTGAGAGCTTTGGAGGTTATAGGCAACAACCACTCCACCCTTCTGATAGCCACTTTCAGAAGCAGAGATACTAGCTGTCCATCCAGAAGCCATCCTTTGTCCTACCCTGAGACATTAGGTGTAGCCCGAGAAGAGTGATTTTTGGATTTACCCCATATGTGGTATAAATGATCCTACTCAAGCAGCTGAGGAGTACTTCGCTAGTAGAGCATTTCTTTTAAGGAAGTTGACTTTCCTCTAAGGAATATTAGAGGAAGGTGGTGTCATGTAGTTGAGGGTGGAACCTCCATTGTTCAACCATGTCCATCCCCCATCTCCATCACTTGCTGGCTGTGGAGCTGAGTCATGTAATGTCCTTATGCATTTTTATAAGAGATGATAATTAAAGAATTGTTGTGAGGATTAAATAAAATATCACTTGCAAAGCATTTAAACCAGTACCTGACCCTCAATAAATCTTATGTATTGTTAATATTGATAAAGAATTCAAGCCATGTGTAGTTTTCCTTTCCAATATTTTCCACTTAATTTCTCACGGTTGTTTTTTCTGTGTACTCTTCAATAATCACCCCCTAACTCTCCATTCACCTTCACATTCTGGATGGATATTTTTTGACTGTCATGATTTTTACTTATTCTTGGTCCCAAAAGAAGAATTCCTCAATATTAAATCCACACCAAACCAAATCATGTAAAGTATCACAATTCTTTAACCCAAATCAGAGCCAATATTTCTTTTTTTTTCCTGTTTCAAAAAAATAATCACATCATATTCCTCCTCTAAATCTGTACATTTGTCAAGAGTTTGACATATTAAAGTAACCAGATTATTTAAAGTGAATTGTCAAATGCCACCTTATACAAAACCTTTGTTATCTATTTTCCCCCAGCTCCACACCATATTCCAGAGTCTGGCAGTGCTCTGAAGGAGATGATACTGTGAAACACAACTGCTTACCCCCGTGATGGATGGGTAGGTGGTGGGAAACTTACTGAAGAGTTTACTTTTCCAAGTTTGAAATGTTCAAAGTAGACATGTGTTAAGTCATCCATCAGAAATGTGGAATGCAATGACAGAAATAACCAGATGCCCTGTAACAAGATGCCACAGGGCAAACATGGAAAAATGAAATAACTATACTTTTCTCTCTTTGTGTAATAAAATACTGCTTGTAACCTGAAGTTTTACTCACACTTGTGTACAATTATTACTTTCCAAAAGACATGGCAAGAATCCTAGGAAAAAATTCCATAACAGCCTCAATGTTGACAAAGGAACTTAATAGTATTCTAGTTATTTTTTACTTTTTAGGCATTGATAAAAAGGAAGGGAAAAGGACTGCTTGGTAAGTCCACAAATATACTTTTGAAAGAAGAGTGGTTCTTTGTTGCCATGGTAACAAATAATGTTTTCTTGCTTATGGTGTTGCCCGGTGGATTTGTGGTGAAAAATTATTTTTTTAACACATAACTTTATATGAACACATACTGTTGGGCAAGGAGGAGAGTTACCAGAAGAACACAACATGGTGAAATCATAACACACAAGGGAGGATAGAAAGTTGAACAATAATTAAAATGAAAAAAAAAGCAACTTTTAAAATGACAAACTTTTTACAAATATAATGTACTTTTTGAAACTTCATAGCCATTGTCCCTATCATTAATACTTGTTGAGTAGCTAATATTTGTGAAAGTTCGCTGTAAAAGTGAGGTGATGCTGGGGGTCAGCAGTTAGTAGAAGGAGTTGTGTTGCCTGCTGGCCACACAACACTCCACCAGGATCCTTTTAGAACTTACGAGGCCCTGCATTTCAAAATTTAGTGGAACGAACACCTAAAATCCCTGAACCCTCAGGAAGAGCGACTTAAGTCTTGGAGAAAGACGAGTGGCTGAGAGGCCCACTGTTTGGGGTTGAGTAAGAATCCACAATTTCCTTCTTTTTGTGTTGGGAATAAAATCTTCTCTCCCTAACCTTCCCATCATAAACCCTCTGTGAGTTAAAAGCCCGTCTTCCCATATGCTCATGTTGTTTTTGACCGGAATACCCTACCCCTGCCTCATCTTCTTTTAGCTATTATGTGATTACTTAGTCATTCAGCAAACTGTTCCCATCCTCCTATTTATCAGCACTTACTCCTGAAAGCTATATGGAAGTGTGGTTCAAATTCCGTCTTTTCCCCAAACTTGAGATAGTTAATGACTCTACAGCAAAAGCTTCTGTTTCCTAATAATTAAAAGGGGATAAAAAGAGTGTCCATAGAGGAATATTATGGGAATTAAATGAAATCAGGCACGTTAAGGGCTTGATACAGTGTCTGGCACAAAATATGTTTTCAGTAAATGTTAGCTGCTAGTATTATTACTGTGTGCCATGTTCTATCCTGCAAGGTCAAGCCCATGTCCTGTCTCTTCCATGAAGCCTCTCCCATCATGGCAGCCCTCATAGAGCTTCTCTCCCCAAATCCCAAGCATAGGCATTACCACCCAGTTTTAATCACACATGATAACACTAATGATGGTGAAACAAAGATATAATTCTATACTGCCTCATGTTTTAGGATTTTCTCCTCCACTAGAAGGTAGAGTTCTTGAGGTTAAACACTAACTTTAGCTATTTATTCATCTTTAATTTTAAAAACATGTTCTCTGCACATTAATATGTTCCTGGAACTACAGAGGGTGATATAGGACATATGAAGATGATCGTGCCAAGGTGCCCATCACTGAGAGCTCTCAGTCTAGTAGAATTTAAGACAAGTCTGAGCAGACCGATGGGATAAGACCGTATAGAGAAATAGAAAGTGGCTTAGGTGATGCAAAGAGAGAGAAGTCAACCCTGGGCTTAAGGAAAGCTGGAAGGAGGAGGAAACTTCTCTCTTTCTATTTAAACTGAATAGGAAAAGATGTGCAGGGAGAAAGTTGGAAGATCTGACATGGAGAAGCAGTGAGTAAGGAAGAACTCCATACAGTAATGGGAACAACATGAGCTTGGTGAAGTGGGAGCTATCTAATTTTCCTGGGGTCCCCAACCCAGAAAAAAAGCAGTAAGAGAGGTGAATGGAAAGAAAGACTGAGATAAAACATACCTGTAGGCCTATTTTAAACGATGGTCTAAAAGAGACCTCTGGAAAAAGATCTACAGAGGTCTTTCCATGTCTGATATGTTTATTCTAAGTAGCACAGCAAATCCAGTAGTTGACAAAGTTACAGAGTAGTATTACATTTGTCTCTGCATATCCATATCTTCTCTCTGTATCTTTTACCAAGACTTTGTAATACAGCCCCACCCCTTCCATTAAAAGTCACTCTCTCAGGGCTTTCCTGGTGGCGCAGTGGTTGGAAGTCCGCCTGCCGAAGCAGGGGACGCAGGTTTGTGCCCCAGTCCGGGAAGATCTCACATGTCGTGGAGCGGCTGGGCCCGTGAGGCATGGCCGCTGAGCCTGCGCGTCCGGAGCCTGTGCTCTGCAACAGGAGAGGCCGCAACAGTGAGAGGCCCACGTACAGCAAAAAAAAAAAAAAAAAAAAAAAAAAGTCACTCTCTCAAATCTGCCATTCATATTATAGTATAAATTAACTCCACAAAGTCTAAGACTTCCATGTCACTATGAAGGTGTACTTGTCAAGATAGGAGGACAGAATATATTGTGCATTGGTTTCTTAGGTCTATATGTAAATATTTAGACCTCTATTTGTAGTCTTGCTAGGACCTCAGAAACATTAGGGGCAAGCGTAACACTGTGAACAGGTTTGCAAGTACTGATCCCAGGATCATGGCTCCCTGCCTTTTGCCTCAGTTTGATGGCTGACCACTGTGTTTCAGCAAAGGAGAAGACAGCTTCACAGTGGCTGGTCACTTTGAGTTAGAGCAGAAATTACTGTTCATTCTTAGCTTCATCAGCTCAATATACACCAGGACTTCCATAAACCAAAAGTGAGTTGTAATTTTCACAGTCAAGCTGTGGTCCCAACAAGCATGACAACCATAATGGTTTTCTAGCAAATGTTGGCATTGCTGGTGCCTGTAACAGGGTAGAAAGGGAAGGAGAAGTTCCTGTGAGCCTGTTATCCACATATTTGCTGTTCTTAGTATGTCTTGCCTTACCACATATCTTTATTTTTATAGGAAAAGAATTATGTTGAAGCCTTGAGTTTTATGGTACCCAATAAGTGAAGTTTCTGGGATATCTCCTAAACAGCTACAAGGTGAAGTATAAGAATGCTGGTTCCTGGAAAATACTCAAATGGATTTGGCAGCTTACTGTCTGAAAAATGGTCCCAAAATAAAGAAATCACCTCCTCCTCCTTCCTACAAGACAGCCAGTTTCATGGGAAAAAAACAAAAAAAAAAGAAAGCACTGTTCCACTACAGAGCAGGAAATGAAGAATACTTTATAACAGAAATGATGTGGGAAATTCTTTATGTTGGCAATGTGCAATTTCCCAAAATAGAATCTGGCCAAAACCAGTTTAACTATTTGGGAATAAATATTGTGGCATTTTTACTTACCCAGAGTGGTCAGCGAAGACTATTCAAGGCTGCAGAAGACAAATGCCATAGAGGTCTTGTCCAGGCTGTGGAGTCTGTTCTCGCTGTGATGCCCCAGAGACAATGGAATTGCCATAGAATTGCCGAAAGTTATTTGAAAAATTATTTTTTCAGATTACTAGAGAACTGAAAAGTATGTCTTCACAGGTGTTCAGAGTTTTACTTGAATGATTTGATTATCTCAATTATGTTGAAGTCTTTGTTAATATTCCAGATATCTGTAGAAACCTGATATATTTCATTTACTCCCTTTTATTTCTTTAAAACAATCCTTTTCTTAATGCTGACAGTGTCAACATTAACTCAGATTCTGTATATGAAACAGAGAAACTATGGTAGTAATCAATCTCTCCTTTCCATTTTCAGTCTTATGTGAACTAATTCATTTAAAAAAGTAATATGCTGTCACTTTCTCTCAAAATAAGGCACATATTGAGTTCACAAAAAAAAACTGCTAATTTAATTTATAAAGTTTCATACACACACACACATACACACACACACACACACACACCCCTTTCTGGGTTCTTTTGTGTCTAGGAGGGTATATTTGTGAGACTAGAGGGCCTGTCCTAGCAGTTTATGGACAAGCTAATTGCCTGAGGGAGCATCTAATATGTGGCCTGGTCTCCCAGACTCCTTGCTGGAACCACAGACCTCACTTGTCATTTATGCTGACATCAAGATGTTTATTCATTCATTACAAAGTTAGTGCTGGTGAACACCCAGTGGACGTTGATGATATAAGAAGCAAAACTCCTTACCTGAGGAGAAAATGAGCTCCGGACTCAAGGCATAAATCAGTACTGAGAATGAAAGGTGAGAATATGTCTTGAACATTCACCCTGAAGATGGTTGTTTAATAAGGACTCTGTAAAGCAAAATAATACGTAAAAATATACGAAGCCAAAATGGTAGGGCAAGTCACCTACTCTTCTGGCCTTTATCAAAAAATACCATTCTTGTCATTTCTAAAAGAAGCTTAAATTCAATTATCTTTGAGAATCTCTAACTGATATTGCTAGCAAACAAAGACAATACGAGGTGCCCATGTACATCTTTTTAATGGCAAGAGACAAAAAGTAACGACCTTGAGTTTGAACATTAAGGACAATCCCACTCCTGATATGCCAGCTTTTACCAGTTAATTTGGAAGTTTGGGAAGAAATCACCCTTTGATTTTTGGTGAAATGTTCACTCCCCAGCTTGTCAACAAACTCCTCTTGAGATAGTGTATTTTTTACTCACGCATTCAGCCCAGCTTGGTCTCAGCATGGAACATCTTGCACGGCCCAGGGTTTTGCAAGGAATCCAGGGAGCTGTGAATGTCAGGCATGTTTAAGTATGATCTTGAGCATAGGGGCTTTCAGCTTAGTCTTTTGTGCAGAGATAATGGTTTACGTTAGATTGATTATATGCAGACTGAGAAGTGTATCTTGTGCAACAACTCTGAGGCGTGCTGAAAGATAAAAATCCCATTTGCTGCATTTTATATTGGTGGTCTCTGACGTGGGCAACACAGGCCTGCATAGTCCTTGTAAATCACAGATATAATGAGGGCCAGATAGCAGCTCACTTAACTGTTGAATGAAGTAAGTGTTTCTTTACTTCAGACTGAAGGATGGCATATTTGCTATCTAAAGCCCTATGATATCACGTTGAAAGAAGTCTTTTATTTATATCTCTGAATGCAGACTAGATAGCTGGTTAGTTATGTGAACATTCCTGGTGTTGCACAGCAAGGTTTGAAAGGAAGTTGTATTTACTCAGTTTTATTTAAATTTTATAATGCTCTCCCTGGAGAGCCTTTAGTGCTAGTGATGAGCTGCTTTCCAACTTCTTCCTCTTTCCTTTTTGCCACCAGCCCTCTGGGCAAAGAACAAAGGCAACCCTGTGGTTGCTCATCAACATTCGTCTTTAACTGGCTACTGGATTCTCAGACAAAAAGCAGTGTAATTCCAGGAAGCAAGAACAATTCCAGACCCAATAGTCCTGCGTGAGTGGAACATAAACCTTGTGTGTGAAAACACCTTTGCTTCTAATGTTTCATTAATCCCAGTTTTATAGGCAGCAGTTTATTTTATGTCTAATAGAGCTATTTCCAAGTGTTTAATAATATGATGTATTTCTATATCTATGAGATGAATGGTAATTCCAGTGTTTCAAGTGGAGAAACAGGAGCACAGAAGGATTACAAGGACCTTGGTGCTAGAGTCACCAGCAGAGTTGTTTTCTATCTGTGCCATAAACACACACACACGTATATACACACAGATATACTCTCACACAGTCACAAACACACACATTGGCACACACATATGCTCACAGACATACACATACACTTTCACATGGAAATATCCATACTCACACACTCTCACACACATATATACACTCACACACTACACATTCACTCACACACATACATATACTTGCACACATACATGTACAATCACAAGCATGAAGACCTAAAGAGGAAGGCTCTCTGTATTACACTAGTTGGAAGAAAAATGACCTGATTTATGCCAGTTTTATAACATAATACCATTTAACTTTTTTATTTTCAAACACATTTAGTAACTTCAACAGTCCAAAAGAAGTCATTTGTTTAATATATCGATTGTTCAGCAGAAATACTTAGGGGATTTGTTTTAATGAAGACTGAAACATAGTGTAAACACTAAAAGTCCAAGAGGCAGCTCCCAAAGAAGAGTTTGGCACATAGTAGGCATTTAGTAAAAGTCCTGAATTTTAAAAAAATGTTTATTAAAAAGTATTGTAGACTTCAGGTTAAACATGACAGACCGAACAACTCTGTTTATCCCATTTCCTCCTGAAACTCCATTAAATGAGAATACAGCAAAAAAATAAATAAATAAAATAAGATATAGACCACAGGGACAAAGACACATCAGAGAAAATGAAAGCAAACAAATACATCAAAAGAAATTGAAGAAAGAAATCTAAAGAAAGACTGAAAATTGATTTCACAGTAGAGAACTCAGAATCATACATGCTTATAGGGGAGGAAGCCATCAAGTCATAAACAATTCACGCTACTGAACAGAGACAGGCCCAGGAGTTGGGGGTTCAAGGTATTTATGGAAGCCAAGGTGGGGTGCAAAAATGAAAGCAGGACGATTGGTTGAAAGTCTGTATTGAGGCCCTCCCAAGTCCTCTCCCTGGTCCAGGAAAGTGGAAGTATACTCTCTGGAGAAGGCTTTCATTTGGAAGACAGAGATCTAAACAAACAAAAGTAAATGAAATTGGAGGAGACATAGCAATGGACAGAGCTGAGATGGTTGTAAAAGACCAATATTTGTTGATAAGATAAAATATTGCAGCCATGAAACAACAGAATGTTACTGAAAAATGATAATGGCTATTCAGGGAAGAATAAACTCACTGAAATCTAAAACATATTAAAATAAAGATTTCAATAGATGAGTTGGAAAGCAAAGTGGAGGAAATACCCTAAATTTAAAACAGAAGGACAAAGAGATGGAAAGAAGGGAGCAAAAGATATGAAAATTAGATGTTTTATTCCGGGGAGGGGTCAATATGTAACTAGTAAGAGTTCCAGGAAGAACAAACAGAACAACTAGAGGAAAGTAAATAATAAAAAAATAATACAAGAAAACTTCTCCAAACTGAATGATGTGATGTCCAGATTTAAAAAGATCCAACATATATCCCAAACAATTATGAGAAAGATCCATAATCAAGCATGTCATCATGAAATATTGCATCATCTAGGTATTGGGAGAGGTCACTAAAAATCCCAGAGAAACAAAACAAAGCAAAACTAACCAGTGAAAACAAACAAACAAATATAAACAAACATACCCAAAAAAGACATGAAATAACATTAGAATTCATAAAAAAAAGAGACTTCACTCATGAGAAGGCAATAGGGAAATGCTTTCAAATTCTGAGGGGGGAAAATGATTTTCAACCTAGTTCCTATACACAGGACTGTTAATCAAGTGAGGGTATAGAATAAAGACACAAGGTTGAGAAAATGACCTCACTTATGTCCTTTCTTGGGAGACTGTAATGACAAAAATAACAAACCTTACATAATATTCAGTGTGTGCCAGGCAGTGTTCTAAGCATTTGTTATATAGTAACTCACTCACTCCTTGTAGAATTCCTGTGAAGTCATAACTCTTATGAAGAAGTTGAGGCACAAAGAGGTTGAAAATCTTGCCCATGGTCACCCCAGTTAGTAAATGGCCAAGAAGGGGTATGGATTTCAGCAGCCTGGTCTCAAAGTTGCTGTTCTTACTGTCCTGCTACACTTTCCCTCAGGAACACTGGGGAGAGAAATTAGAGGCAATCGAAGTATACCGTGTGGCTCAGCTGTGAATAAAGTCACATGGTCATAATAATGAAAAACTTGAATACTGGTTTAACAAAAGCTACATAACTATTTTGAGATGTATGAAGAAGTGTGAGTCTGTGTGTGTGTGTGTGTGTGTGTGTGTGTGTGTGTGTGGTGTGGGTATATGGTGTGCATTGGGAGTAACTAGAGAGTTACTCTAGTTCTCATATTTCACATCTTTCACAGTACAAACTTCTCATCTTTCACAGTACAAAGTGAATGGATAATCTCGCAAACTGAAAAACTCGCAAACTGAAAAACAAACCTGGTTCATCTCTGCCTAGAATATATTAAAGACTCCATAAATGTTTGTAAGTGAATAAATGAATGTTCCAGTATACATTCATTTGTACCTTTATATAGTACTGTAATTGAAAGACGGGACGAATAGCTTTTATCTATCTCTGACATATTATGTGTGTCATGGACAAATTTTTCTGACAAATTTAAGTAAAAAATTGCAATTTTAAAAAGAATATGTATATGTGTATGTGTATAATTACAAATATATAGAATTATATACATAGAATAAAATCTTTGCCAGGATAAACTCTAAGGTTCTAGCAGTCGATTGGGAAGAAGAGAATTTTTTATTTTACATGCTGCTGTATTTTCTAAAACTTTGCAATGAGTATTTGTTATTTTATAATTAAAAATTAAAGATTTTAAATGTATTTAAATTGTCACCAACAATTAATTTTTTAAAAATTGAGTCTAAATTCTTAGGTTTTGTGTTTCAACACCTTGAGTGTTAACACCTTAGATAAAAAACACTGCTTCAGTCAAGTATAAAAGTAAGTCAATTTTGGCTGAGAATAGATTAAGGGACATCACTGTCATCAGAGACACCAATCACTTAGAGACTCTGACAGTTGTGGGTTGTGGCTAAACTACTGGAACTCTGGGCACAAAACCTGGACAGCTGGGAAGCTGCTTTATGGACAGCTATGGACCCAATAAAATTTTGACAGCTCAACGTTTCCCCAGCTTCCAAGCCAATGGCAGTCATGTGAGAGCATGCCAACCTTAAAGGGCCATAAAACCTGAATAGATATCTTTGTATGTCATCTTCTGTTATCAGTGTCCAACACATAAGGCAACTGAAAAGTAGCAAACAGACTTTTTTATTCCCATCCAGAACCTTTCACAGAGACTCCTAGACACACACTCCCACTATATTGTCTGAAGTTCTGGGTGGGCTCCTTCATGAAAGAAACATATCACAGGGAAGGGTGAAGACTTGCCAAGACTCTAAAACTTTCACTTCCTGTATTTGTTTTTTAATGTATTTATTCCAGTTTCAAGGTAAGGTTTTGCTCATTTCTTCCCTATCCCCCAAAAATTTATGAAGGAAGAAAGGTAAAGCCAAGGAGACTTGCTCTTCATACAGACCTCATATTCGGGTGCGGGTGGAGGGTTGTTTGGGGTTTTGTTTAGGTAGTGTCTTGGACTAGGCATATGGTTGGTTATGTACACACAGAGTAGGGAAGTGAAGCATCACTGATCCTTTAATGGGAAAGCTTAAAGTAAACAGAGTTTTTCATCTACGTTATGCCAAGAGCTGGAATAATAAATACAGATAGGAGGTAGCCTCATACTCAGCCTGTTTCTATTTGTGCAGTTGTTAACCATAAGGACGGTCGTAACCCTTGCTGGGATTTGGAGCAAGTGCCTTGCCAGTCACCGCTCACATCATTCCAGCCTTGGAGACTAAAATTAGTTGACACTGCTCAAGTGTCCAAACTATGATCGATTGTCTCAACTTTCAAGGCAGACACTTGAGTTTGACTGGCAGATCAAAATGGCAACTATCTGGTTGGAGGGCCAAAGATCATGCTGTGTCTGTATCTTATTATATAAACAATGTTTCCAAGAAAAGAGCAGAGAAACCAGAATAAAGATAAACTGGAAAAGAATATCAGAATGACCAAAAAGTTCATCGCTTAAGTTTAAGTTTGAGACATATTTAATAAAACTGTTTTTCTAAAGTTTATGTACTAATAAGTCCTCATGTATTGTTCTGAGCAGAATAATTAAGAATGTCTTATAATTATGTTTGTGTCTTAAGCTTTTGTTGTCAGTTCTTTTGGAAAGGATCTAAGATGTGTAATCTACAAGGCTGGATCTACCAACATCCAAGTCTTGTAGAAGTAAAATACTGAGTAAATCATGTTTGAAATAAATAATGACAAACTCTTACATACAGATTTGTGTGAATAGAAATGTTTTGACAGTAGATGGGACAGAGTTTATGAATGTGTTTTATACTTACTTAGTATTTTTCAAAAAACAAAAAGTTCTTTTTCTTTTCTCAGCAAAGCCCAGCTTCCTCATCTCCTGTCTTTTCCTTAACCCACTCCATTTGGACTTTTATTCCTAACTTGTCACTGAACATGCATTGATCAAGGTCACAAATATACTACACCATGCCAAAGTCAACATCACTTATCTTTCTTTAGCCTCTAGATAGTATTGACTATAGTCATGGCTCCATCCTACTTGAACTATTTTGTGCTATAGTCTTCCATAACACCGCAATTGCTGGCTTTTCCTTCTACCTCACTGGCCCTCCTTTTGGGACTTTTTTGCAGGATTTTTCTCCATTCTTATAACTCTTAATCTGGGAATGCCTCAGGGATCTACTCTCTTTCTCCTTCTCTGTAATTTTCCCTGGGTGTTCTCACCTAATCCATGCCTTTTAATAGTATCTCTACATGCATTCCAATGTTCTTGGCAGCACTATTTATAAATACCCAGGACAGGGAAGCAACCTAAGTGTCCATCAACAGATGAATGCATAAAGAAGATGTGTATATGGAGACCTTCAAGAAGGCGGAGAAGACATGGAGATCACCTTCCTCCCCACAAATACACCAGAAATACATCTACATGTGGAACAACTCCTACAGAACACCTACTGAACGCTGGCAGAAGACCTCAGACTTCCCCAAATCCAGGAAACTCCCCCACATACCTTGGTAGGGCAAAAGAAAAAAGAAAAAACAGAGACAAAAGGATAGGGATGGGACCTGCACCAGTGGGAGGGAGCTGTGAAGGAGGAAAGGTTTCCACACACTAGAAGCCCCTTCGCGGGCCGAGATGGGGAGTGGCGGAGGGGGAAATCTTTGGAGCCACGGAGGAGAGCACAGCAACAGGGATGCGGAGGGCAAAGCGGAGAGATTCCCGCACAAAGGATCGGTGCCGACCAGCACTCACCAGCCCGAGAGGTTTGTCTGCGGGTTGGGACGGGAGGGGCTGGGAGCTGAGGCTCGGGCTTAGGTCGGATCCCAGGGACAGGACTGGGGTTGGCTGCGTGAACACAGCCTGAAGGGGCCAGTGCACCACAGCTAGCTGGGAGGGAGTCCGGGAAAAAGTCTGGACCTGCTGAAGAGGCAAGAGACCATTGTTTCGGGATCCGCGAGGAGAGGAGATTCAGAGCACCACCTAAACGAGCTTCAGAGAAGGGCAGAAGCCCCAGCTATCAGTGCAGACACCAGAGAAAGGCATGAAATGCTAAGGATGCTGCTGCAGCCACCAAGAAGCCTCTGTGCAAGCACAGGTCACTATCCACACCTCCCCTCCAGGGAGCGTGTGCAGCCTGCCACTGCCAGGGTCCCGTGATCCAGGGAAAACTTCCCCAGGAGAACACACAGAGCACCTCAGGCTGGTGCAATGTCACGCCGCCCTCTGCCGCAGGTTCGCCCCACATTCCATACCCCTCCCTTCCCCTGGCCTGAGTGAGCCAGACTCAACAAGGAAAAAAGGGAGAAGACTCAAATCAATAGAATTAGAAATGAAAAAGGAGAAGTAACAACTGACACTGCAGAAATACAAAGGATCATGAGATTACTACAAGCAACTATATTCCATAAAACGGACAATCTGGAAGAAATCGACAAATTCTTAGAAAAGCACAACATTCTGAGACTGGACCAGGAAGAAATAGAAAATATAAACAGACCAATCACAAGCACTGAAATTGAGACTGTGATTAAAAATCTTCCAACCAAATAAAGCCCAGGACCAGATGGCTTCACAGGCGAATACTATCAAAAATTTAGAGAAGAACTAAAACCTATCTTTCTCAAACTCTTCCCAAAATATAGCAGAGGGAGGAACACTCCATAACTTATTCTACAAGGCCACCATCACCCTGCTACCAAAATCAGTCAAAAAGAAAACTACAGTCCAATATCACTGATGAACATAGATGCAAAAATCCTCAACAAAATACTAGCAAACAGAATCCAACAGCACATTAAAAGGAACATACACCATGATCAAGTGGGGTTTATCCCAGGAATGCAAGGATTCTTCAATATATGCAAATCAATCAATATGATACACCATATTAACAAACTGAAGGAGAAAAACCATATGATCATCCCAATAGATGCAGAAAAAGCTTTTGATGAAATTCAACACCCATTTATGATTAAAAAAAAAACTCTAGAAAGTAGGCATAGAGGGAACTTACTTCAACATAAAAATGGCCGTATATGACAAACCCACAGCCAACATCGTTCTCAATGGTGAAAAACTGAAATCATTTCCTCTAAGATCAGGAACAAAACAAGGTTGTACACTCTCACCACTATTTTTCAACATAGTTTTGGAATATTTAGACACAACAGTCAGAGAAGAAAAAGAAATAAAAGGAATCCAAATCAGAAAAGAAGAAGTGAAGCTGTCACTGTTTGCAGATGACATGATACTATACATACAGAATCCTAAAGATGCTACCAGAAAACTACTAGAGCTAATCAATGAATTTGGTAAAGTTGCAAGATACAAAATTAATGCACAGAAATCTCTGGCATTCCTATACACTAATGATGAAAAATCTGAAAAAGAAATTAAGGAACCATTCCCATTTACCATTGCAACAAAAAGAATAAAACACCTAGGAATAAACCTACCTAAGGAGACAAAAGACCTGTATGCAGAAAACTATAGGACACTGATGAAAGAAATTAAAGATGATACAAACAGATGGAGAGGTATACCATGTTCTTGGATTGGAAGAATCAACATTGTGAAAATGACTCTACTACCCAAAGCAATCTACAGATTCAATGCAATCCCTATCAAACTACCAATGGCATTTTTCACAGAACTAGAACAAAAACTTCCACAATTTGTATGGAAACACAAAAGACCCCGAATAGCCAAAGCAATCTGGAGAAAGAAAAACGGAGCTGGAGGAATCAGGCTCCCTTACTTTAGACTATACAACAAAGCTACAGTAATCAAGACAGTATGGTACTTGCACAAAAACAGAAATATAGATCAATGGAACAGGATAGAAAGCCCAGAGCTAAACCCGTGCACAAAAGGTCACCTTATTTTTGATAAAGGAGGCAGGAATATACAATGGAGAAAAGGCACCCTCTTCAATAAGTGGTGCTGGGAAAACTGGACAGCTACATGTAAAAGAATGAAATTAGAACACTCCCTAACACCATACACAAAAATAAACTCAAAATGGATTAAAGACCTAAATGTAAGGCCAGACACTCTTAAACTCTTAGAGGAAAACATAGGCAGAACACCCTATGTCATAAATCACAGCAAGATCCTTTTTGACCTACCTCCTAGGGAAGTGGAAATAAAAACAAAAATAAACAAATAGGACCTAATGAAACTTAAAAGCTTTTGCACAGCAAAGGAAACCATAAACAAGACAACCCTCAGAATAGGCGAAAATATTTGCAAATTAAACAGTTGACAAAGGATTAATCTCCAAAATTTACAAGCAGCTCATGCAGCTCAATATCAAAAAAACAAAAAACCCTGTCCAAAAATGGGCAGAAGACCTAAATAGACTTTTCTCCAAAGAAGATATACAGATTGCCAACAAACACATGAAAGGATGCTCAACGTTGCTAGTCATTAGAGAAATGCAAATCAAAACTACTATGAAGTATCACCTCACACCGGTCAAAATGGCCATCACCAAAAAATCTACAAACAATAAATGCTGGAGAGGGTGTGGAGAAAAGGGAACCCTCTTGCACTGTTGGTGGGAAGGTAAACTGATACAGCCACTATGGAGAACAGTATGGAGGTTCCTTACAAAACTAAAAATAGAACTACCATACATCCTAGCAATCCCCCTACTGGGTGTGTACCCTGAGAAAACCATAATTCATAAAGAGTCATGTACCACAATATTCATTGCAGCTCTCTTTACAATAGCCAGGACCCGGAAGCTACCTAAGTGTCCATCGACAGATGAATGGATAAAGAAGATGTGTCACATATATACAATGGAATATTACTCAGCCATAAAAAGAAATGCAATTGATTTATTTGTAGTGAGGTGGATGGACCTAGAGTCTGTCATACAGAGTGAAGTAAGTCAGAAAGAGAAAAACAAATACTGTATGCTAACACATATATATGGAATCTAAAAAAAAAGAAATGGTTCTGAAGATCCTAGGGGCAGGACAGGAAAGATGCAGACATAGAGAATGGACTTGAGGACATGGCGAGGGGGAAGGGTAAGCTGGGACGAAGTGAGAGAGTGGCATGGACATATATACACTACCAAATGTAAAGTAGATAGCTAGTGGGAAGCAGCTGCATAGCACAGGGAGATCAGCTCAGTGCTTTGTGACCACTTAGAGGGGTGGGATAGGGAGGGTGGGAGGGAGATGCAAGAGGGAGGAGATATGGGGATATATGTTATGTATAGCTGGTTCACTTTGTTATAAAGCAGAAACTAACACACCACTGTAAAGCAATTATACTCCAATAAAGATATTTAAAAAAAGATGTGTGTGTGTGTATATATATATATATATATATATATATATATGTATATATATATATATATATATATATATATATATACACACACAATGGAATATTACTCAGCTATAAAGAAAGAATGAAACATTGCCATTTGCAGTAACATGAATGGACCTATAAAATATCATACTAGGGCTTCCCTGGTGGCGCAGTGGTTGGGAGTCTGCCTGCCGATGCAGGGGACACGGGTTCGTGCCCCAGTCCGGGAAGATCCCACATGCCGCGGAGCGGCTAGGCCTGTGAGCCATGGCCGCTGAGCCTGCACGTCCAGAGCCTGCACACGGAGAGGCCCGTGTACCGCAAAAAAAAAAAAAAAAAAAAAATCATACTAAGTGAAATAAGTCAGACCAAGACAAATGTTGTATGATACCACTTACATGTGGAATCTAAAAAATAATACAAATGAATTTATTGACAAAATGGAAACAGACTCACAGACATAGAAAACAAACTTATGGTTACCAATGGGGAAAGGGGTCAGGGGAGGAATAAATTAAGAGTATGGAATTAACAGGTACATACTACTATATGTAAACTAGATAAACAACAAGGATTTACTGTATAGCACAGGGAACTATATTCAATACTTCATAATAACCTATAATGGAAAAGAATCTGAAAATATATATGTATATATAGCTGAAAAAAATAGTGTATCTAAACTGGTGATTTTAAAAATCTTATTTTTCAACTTGACCAACGTCTTAAGCTCTATGTTTATGTATCCAACTGCTCCTTCACAACTCCAGTTGTCTAATTTTCACTGCATACTTAACACAGACCAAACAGAATTATTAAATCTCATCTTCCTTCCCTAATTCACTGTCCCCAAGTCTTCTCCATCTTGATAAGTGGTATCACTATCCATCTAGTTGCTCAGACCAAAATCCCAGGAGTCATCCTTGATTCCCCTTTTCTTCTCACATCCTGTCTCCAATCCATCAGCCCATTGTTGGGTCTACTTCTAACATATAGTTTGAATCTGACCACTCTTGCCCTTTTCATTGCTACCACCTTTGCCCAAATTACTCCTATCTGTCACCACAAATCTTTGTACCCAGTCTTGTGTCTCCATCCTTGCCCCCTATAGTCCATCCTTCACCTAGAGGCCAAGAGAACTCTTAGAGTATAAGCCAGACCTTGAAACTCTCCAGTATTTCTTTGCTGATTATCATATGTCAAGCATTGTGCTAGAATCTGTGAAGAGGGGAAGGTCACAATTCAATGCAGGAAATATAGGCACACTGTACCTCTAACCATGATCAGAGTGACAGGTGCAAAACTACTGGTATAAACAAACATGAAGAAACTAATTTTGACTAGAGTGGTAATGGTTGCTATGGAGCAGGCTTAGAGAAGTTATTAGCTGGTCATTCACTCAACAATGATTTTTTGAGTGCATACTATACCCTACATTTCATAGGGGAAATTATATTTCAGTTTTGCAGCATAAGCAGAACTTGAGAGATATTCCCTGCTAAAGGACCAACAACCAAAAAGAAGTTACACATTCTTCTGAGACTCATGAGTGGTTCCGTATGCTGAAACTAAGGCTATGGTTAAGGAAACCACAGGGACACAGCCTAGGAAGGTTGGAAGGGTCCACATCATGTTGGACCTGGAAGGTCCAGCCAGGTCAGAGAGTCTAGGATTAGCCTGAGGGCCACGGCAATCATCAAACATGCTTTGTTCTGTTTTGTCTTTTTAACAGTGGAGTAATATGATCAACTGTGTGTTTTTAAATCTTCACTCAAGAGCCAGGATGAAGCATGATTAGTGGGAACATGACAGAAGTCAAGAACAGTGAGGACACTGCTGACAGAAGATGGTACAGGAGCAGTGAGAATGGAGAACAAGAATAGGGTTAGAGTATAGCTCCCTGTGCTACAGTAGGTCCTTGTTGTTTACCTATTTTATATATAGTAGTGTGTATCTCTTAATCCCCAACTCCTAATTTATCTCTGTATAGCATAGGGAACTATACACAATATCTTGTAATAACCTATAATGGAAAAGAATCTGAAAAAGTATATATATATATACATATATATATGTAACTGAATCACTATGTTCTACATTTAAAACTAACACAACATTGCTAATTAACTATACTTCGATTTAAAAAAAAACTAAAATAAAAGAATAGGGTTAGAAAAAACATCACAAACAGCTTGCAAATTCAACCTTGTCATAATGTTTTGTTTGAACTACATGCAATGTAAGCTTGTTTTGCCTGAATTCGTTGCCAAGATTTTAAAATCCAGAGACTGGTTTCACATAAAAATCGAAATTTCCAACTCCTCCTTAGAAATTCAAAATCTGTAGAGAGACAGAAAAAAAAAAAAGAAATTCAAATCTGCAGTACTGAGTCACATCCACACCACAGCACTCCACCTGGCAGTAAAGAGCCCTTGCTCTCTTCCTTAGACAGAGTCCCATCCCCATGGGGCCACATCCCCCTCAGGCAACATTTGACATTTAAGAGACATTTGAGACAATCCAAGAAAATCAACAGGTCCCAGTGGTTGGTGGGTGAGAGAGTGATGGGGGAGGGCAGAGTCACCTTCAGGGCAACTGAAGATGCAGAGATCTGAGACAGGGTGCACAGGAGCCAGAACAGGTTTGAGGAGTAAAGATAGTTCAGTTTGGGGCATGCTGCGTGAATATATTGTTAAATTACTCTGTCTTCCAGTGACGTGTTATTAAAGGAAAAACCATCTCCTGTTATAAGCTTTTAAAAACAGAGGACTAGGGGCTTCCCTGGTGGCGCAGTGGTTGAGAGTCTGCCTGCCGATGCAGGGAACATGGGTTCGTGCCCCGGTCCGGGAGGATCCCACATGCCGCAGAGCGTCTGGGCCTGTGAGCCGTGGCCGCTGAGCCTGCGCGTCCGGAGCCTGTGCTCCGCAACGGGAGAGGCCACACAGTGATGAGGCCCGCGTACCGAAAAAAAAAAAAAAAAATCTTAAAACAACAACAAGAGGCAGCGGTAAAAGAAAAGAAAAAAATCTTAGGTTAGAAAGGACATTTCAAGGAAAACATGAAATACAGGGAACTGAAAGAAAAGAAAGCGCTGCATATCAAAATTTGTGATAAACAGAAAATTTAAACATTCAAATGTTTTCATCCTAAAATAAGCTTGAAAACAGTAAGCTCAAGCTTCAACACAAAAGCTAGGAAACGAATAGAGGCAACCGCCCCCCTCCAAAAGCCATTATCTCCCCAGCAAAGAACTAGAAGGAAGAACATGAAAAGGAAATAATACAAATCACTGACATAAGCAACAACAACAAAATATTAATCAAACTAAAACTGGTTCTCACAAAGATCAGTATGATAAACATCTGATAAGACTGACCAATAAAAGCACTAAAAAGTGTTTTAAAAATTAAATAAACCAATGCATAATAAAAATGGGAGATAACTATAAATAGAGTTTTGTTTACCATCACAAAAGAATGTTATAAATGGCCATATGTTAATAAATATGAGAGCCCAGGCAAAATGGGACACATTTATGAAAAAATATAAAATGTCATAATTTGCACAAGAAGAAATTTTAAAAATTGAATAGATCAATAAACAATCTCTACAGACATAAAATGGTTAAAAACTAATTTCCATTGCCATGTCCTATAGAGCCAAGCCCAGTTAGTTTAAAATGTGAGTTCTATTAAACTTTTAAGAAACAGAAAATCCCTATTTTATACAAGTTGTTGTGGGGGGGAAAAAAAGGAAATCTGCCTGATTTGTCTTATGAAACTAGTATGAAATGTATTCCAAAACTAAATCTTTAATCCAAAACAAGATGAAAAGAAATGAAGAAGAGAAAACATAGGCCAAAGTTCCTTTTTGAACTTAGGCGTAAGGATTCTAAATAGAATATTAGGTAACTAAACCTAATAGGATGTTAAAAATAATTCTAAGAATTCAAGGCTTAACATGAGAAAATTTATCAAGATAGTTGGCACATTACTGGAAAAAATGAGGAAGTCATATTATTTTAATAGAGAAAAATATTCAATAAAGCTTAGCATACATTTATAGTTTTTTTAAAAAAATTAAAATAGGAATAGAAAGGAATATTTTTAACAAGACAAAGCCAATCTACCCAGAAAAGTAGATCAAACAACATAAGTAATAAGGAAGTTTTAGAAATATTTTCATTAAAGTTAAGAATAAGATAAGGATAGCCATTATTATTTTCTATAAAACATAGAAACAACAGAAGTCCTCACATAATATAATCAGAAAAGGAATAGTAGTTATTTGCAGATGTGTAGATATTAACTCTACACAGGGCTCCAAATAAAATCAACAGACATTAGATTTCAGTAATGTTGTCAGTTATAAGATCAATTTACAAAAATTTACTTTTATATCTAGGGAATTTAAAATGCTTTATTTATAGTAAAAAGTGTTACGTCTATTCAGGACGTAAAAGAAATCCAAGAGTAAAGAATTCAAAGTCACTCTCATACACTGCTGATGTCATTGTAAAATGGTGCAACCCCTTTTCCATTAGTTTGGCAGTTTCAAAAAGTTACACATACATCTACCATATGACCTGGCCACTCCACTTCTAGTTATTTACCCAAGAGAAATAAAACATATGTCTATACAAAGACTTTATTTGTAAAAACCAAAAACTGAAACAACTCAGGTGTCTTTCAACAGGTGCTTGTTTTTAATCTACACAAATGAATACTACCCAGCAATAAAAAAGGAATGAGCTACTGATACACACAACAAAATGAAGGAATCCCAAAATATGCTCAGTGATTGAACACTTCAAAAAAAAAAGAGTAGATATTGGACTTCTTTTCCATTTTTATAAAACTCTAGAAAAGACAAACTAACCAATAGTGATAGAAGACAAATCAATTATCACATGGGAGTTGGAGGGGTAGCAGGAAGCAGTGGGAGAGAGTGATTATAATGGGGTGCAAGGAAACTTGGGGGAATGATGGATGCATTTATTTTGATTGGGATGATGATTTATAAAAATGACAAAATTATCAAATTGTGTACTTAAAATATGTGCAGATATTGTAGATCAATCATATCTCAATAAATCTGTAAAATAAGACATCATAGCTGGTTGTTTTTTTTTTTTTCCCAGGGGAACATGACAAACTGATTCTAAAATTCATGGGAAATTTTTGAAGAAAAAGAAGAGATTCATTCAGCCAGATTATTAAGACACCTTCTGAAGTCATGGTAATAAATACAATATACTACTGGCACAAGAACAGATTGATACAAAATTAAACTCAATAAACAACTTATAAATATGTAATTCAACTTGTGGAATAATGGATGTAGCATCACAAAAAGTGGATGACTCAGTATAGATACTCTTATGAAAGCTAGATGAAGGAAAGTAAAATCAAATCTCTAGTTATTAATGGTGAGCTCAAACCAAATCAAAAAATAAATGTAAAATTTAAAAGCTATGAAGGTAATGGAAAAAACATAGAAAAATGCTTACTTTGGTAAGAAGAAGGTCTCTTAAGACAAAACCTTTGAAAACATGTCATTAGAGGAAAAATCAATGTAGTTTACATCAAATTTAAAACAAAGGTAACAAATCTTTAACAGACTGAGAGAATATACTTGTACCTTCTAAAATCCACTAGGATTGATTTTTAATATACAAGAAACATCTACCAGTTAATAAGAAAGCAAGAAATTATTTTAAAATGGCAGAAGTCTAATCTAACTGGCTAACAAATATAAGAACCTCATATTCAATCAGAGAAATTCACATCAGAAACAACAAAATTTATTTCTTCATACCCAACAGATTTGCAAAAGTCCGAAAGTCAATACCGATTGTTGGCAAGAGTATGGGGTACCAAGAAACCTTACGTTATGGTGAAATATAAACTAGAACAGCCATTCAGTTCTCAATGAAATTATCTCTGCAAATGTCCAGTGACTCAACAATCTCATTCCTGGATATACTCCTAAGAAACTCTCACAGATTCATAAGAAGACATTTATGAGGATGTACATATTATACTGTTGTTTGTGGTAACAAGTCAGTGGGAACAACCTCCACATTCATCAGTAGGTGAATTAATAAATAAAATGCATGCTATGAAATACGATGTAGTGGTTAGGAGCACTGAATTCCATATATATACAACAACATGGGTAGATATTAAAAACATAGCCTTGATTATGAAAAGGAGAGGAAAAATATGTAGAATAACATCATGTATTAATTAAAATGATATACTCCCAGAAAACAGCATTATATATTTTTCAAGGATGCTTGCATGTCCAAGGATATATATGCTAAGGCATCTGTCAAGTAGAAAGATGGGACTAAGAGTGGATTTCATGAATGATGGGGGAAAGCTAAGATAATAAAATTAAACAAGAGAAAAGCTGTACACAGACCAATAGCAACAGTGTGCCATGAACTAAGGAGTAAGGTTAGCTCAGTTTTCTCTGCATCTGAAGTCCAAATAAATAAAATCTTTTCTATTCTGCACTGGTGAACATCATATGATGAGTAGAGCAACTAAAAATAATAGTCCTCACTATTTTTCTTCAGTTAATGTGTTAATTTGGGAAAGCAATATCTAGAAAATAGTCTTTTAAAAAATATTGATGATTCAGAAAGTCATTCTTAAGAAGTCCCATGAAAGCAGGACCATGGCTATTTTCTATGACTCTTTTTAACTGCTACCAGCACAATGACTGACACATAATAGGTCATCTATAAATATTTGGGAATGAGTAAACAGAACCAAAAGAAATGCACCTGAAGTGCTTTATGGGATGTCATTACAGACACTGAAAGAACTCAGTCTGTTGAACATTGGAACTTGTGATGTTTGGATCACTTTTCTGTCCCCTGGGAGATTTAGGGAATAGGAGACAGTGTGGATCAAATTCTCTTTGAGATATCTCCTTACTAGACATAGTGGGATAAACTACATGCACACACACACACACACACACACACACACACACGCCCTTCTATGCCCCACTGCCCTATTTTTTGTTTGCTTGTTATTACTGTTGCTTTGGCATTTGTTTGTTTTCTCGAAAGGAGCTTAATCTAGATCATAATGTGAATGGTGTTATGCAAGTCCCACTTGAGTCTGGAGCGTGGTCTACCCAGGATAAATGGTGAGAAGTTGTTCTCTGTGGCACTTCACTGCATGGAGCCTGGGAAGACCCTGCCTCTGTGCTCTTTGAAACACAGGCCCAGCCTTATCATTTATTTTGTATCCTCTAGTAAAGCACTTAACCCAGAGTTCTACACACAGCAGATACTCCGAAAACCCTCTTTAACATTTTGAAGCATGAAGAACTGCAGCTGATTTTTACTACATGAACCTGATTCGGACTACAGAACTATTGTATCCACTTGACAAACTGCACACTGAAGATCCAATGAGCACAGACAGAGTCCAGCCTGCTTCTGGAAGATGGTGCCTGGAAGGACTGCTTTGTCAATTCAACAATGTATATGGACATAAATAAGAAAGGAATACATGCATACTTTAATGAACCAGCAAAGATAAACAGAATGGGCTAGAGAGTCCTAAATGTTTAGAGAATGAAAATAGGAGTTGGAACACCTAGGCTCAAACCAACGGTACGACTTCAAACAGTGTGACCTGGAGCAGGCCACATCATGTGTCACAAGTTCAGTTTCATCTTTAAAATACATGTATAATACGCACATTTACACTAGTCATTCACTAGTGAATCATTCACTAGGGATTTTTAAAAAAAACATAAAGCAATTTAGCACAATGTATAATGTTTAATTAAATCATAGAGCTTATGACCTGATCTGAAGTAAGCCACGTCTTTTCTCTAAGGCTGTTTCATCTTTAAAATAAGCATATAATATAAATATTCATATTCCCTCTCACTGGATTCTTAAAAGTACCATGCAATTTAATATATCTGGTACTTAATTTATGTTATAGAGCTTACAGAGCAGTTTCATATAAATTATTTCATTTTAACCCCGAAAACTTCACTGTGAGATTCATATTATTATTTCCATTTTTATGTTATTCACTTTCCACTAGATTGTAAGTTCCTTGGGAGCCTGGACTTTGTCCTGTGTATCACTGTACCCCCGTAATCTACTGTTCTACCTGAAACATTGTGGGCACTTCCATTAAACAAAAATAAGTAAAAATTAAGGCTCAGAGATATCATGACTTGCTCAACCTGGGACCTACGGGAAGAGCTTTTTTATTGACATATCATAGTACAGAATAATATTATGGTCTAAAGCCTTTACTTCCTAAAGAAAGTAAAACCATCTTATTTTTCCATCCAAAACCGATTTGGATAATCTACAATCAAACAGCAAGTAGATAATGCTAGAGGCTCTATTAATATTCTTTAATGAAATCACTTTGGGAATTATACAAGGAAACAGTAATGTTTATTCAGAGATTTCTTTTTCCTCTTTAAAATGTATTTGGAACACATAGTTCCCAGGCTTAACAAACGAAGGATATCATTTTTAACAGTGTTTTGAAAGTTTAGAGTATTATTGAAAACAAAAACTCTGGTGTTTCCCTTAGGAGAGAATGAACAGAGAGAAAGTAACAAAATCTGAAAACAGAGGCTGAGTCGGGGAATTTCCTTAAATAAGTAATTGGGAAGCAATAGATCTCATAACAAGCAGGGGAAAATTGCTGAGGGAATTTTAATTTTAAAGCTTGCAAAATAGCTTATGAATAATCTAAGAGTAACCTGTTTGTAGATAAGCCAAAGTTCGTACTTGTTTTGTAAGATGTCTTGCGAATAAAGGAGGAAACCAGAAAAAAGTTAGTGGTTATTGTACAAACTGAGTAAGAGTGAACACACTATGCCTAAATACTATATCTAAAAAAAAATCTTGCTGTACACTTCCTTTGTTTATTTCATCTCTGACCAACTTATCTAATTTGTAAGAACATAGAAACGAGCAGTTAATTTTTCTAAAAAATAACAGGGTTCATTCATATTTTTATTTCCCTTCTTAGTTGCCTTAACCAAACTGCAGCAGCTCCTTTGTCCACCTGGTGGAAATGCCTGAAATTGCAGGAATAGTTTTCAGAAATGCAAACCTCTCCAGTACATAAAGGAAACCCGGATGTCCTTTCCTGTGTTCAACAAACAATTATTAGATACTAAAAAAAAATGAGATATTAGAGCATAATGATGAATGTCAGTGGCAACAAAGTTTTTAAAAGTTTAAAACTACATCATATACTGGTTAGCAAAGTTTAAATGCAACTGTGAAGTACCCAGCATATATAGCACTCAGTTATTGAATTTAAAATGCTACAGTCTAATGAATGTTTACTCTGGTTGCACATGTATCAGCATTCTAATTAAAACCATATGTCTTACAACAGGATTCCAGTTCCTGTGAGACAAATTCAGCCCAATATACATCTCACGAAGATCACTTGTCTATCCCCGATTGTATTGGGCCAGTTTGAGTACCTGTTGCAACTGAAAGTTGCCAAAAAAAAAAAAAAAGTAAAACTAAGAGAAAAACAATTACGTGTTCTGATGAGTAATTTAATATAGGATGAGTATTATTCATTTTTCTTGGATACTGCTCAATTTTCCCACTCCTCAGGGGGAAAGAAAAGCCTAAATTTGCTTTATTTTGCAACAAAATAATCTAAAACACTATGACCTGTGAGCTGAAGTGCCTCTTTAAAACATGTTGAAAACTATGACTTTGCTGACTAGTTCAAAACAGTTGCAAATACACAGTCTATAATTTAGGGCGCTGAGCAAATTAAAACTATTATCTAGCCTGCCTAAGGCCACAGAACTTGCTGTAATAGGCTCTGGAGCCAGTTTGCAAGGGAACTAGTAGATACATGAAAGCCTTTAAAAAATACCCATTTTCTTTTGTTTCTCTCTATATCACTCAGGGATACAGAATGAGCCAAGAGCCCATACACTCCGTCTCTTGATTAGGAGGCGAACACTTGATTCAGAGATGTTTTTCTGTCTTTGGACCCAACTCTGGTCTTGAAATAGGACATGCATGTCTAGGTGTAGACTGCCTCCTGACTAAAGTGATGAAATGACCACACTGGAAATTCATTTCTAAGCCATCTGTTTGAACAGCTCCAGATAAACCCATCCATTATCCATATCAATTCAAAGGTTTTCATTTTTTATTCAAACATTTATTTACCAGGTACCGTATACTTTGTCGGTTTTGGGGATACAAGGAAGATGAAAATTGAGCTCAAAGAACTTACTGTCTAGTGGCCAAAAGCCTAAATTTTATTCTTGCTGAGCTTGTGAAAAATGTCCTCACTTCCCTCCAGGACTGCCCTCTGAAGCACACTTTTTAGTTAATAATTTGCTTGGTTTCCAAAGGGTATATAAAACTTAAACCTTTCAATCAGTGAGAGAAGCTTGCTCAGGGGAAGGATTTCATTCATTCCATCCTATTCCCTGTCCACCTTTATAGAACTAGAATAGAGGGGAGGTTTTATAAGGGAAGCGTGTTGACACCAGAATAGGGAATAGCATAGAGAAAACTCTATTCAACAAGTCATAAAGGGGAAGAATGGCTTTGCTGAATTTTTCTCTTCTCAGGGCAAAATGATCACACTTTAAGAGACAAATCTCTGGGCATCCATGCTCCAAGGTATCTCAGTACTCAGCAAACTTTTTAACTCTATAAACCACTTCCTTGGAGCTGAAGTAGGTCTCTGGGTAAAAATGATGGGTCTTAGCCAGTGGATGAGAAAGAAGGAGAAAAATCAAGAGAAAGGAAGTAGAAAGTAATGAAGTTAAAGAGGAAATGAGGAGCAGGGGTAAAGAAAAGGAAAAAAGAGCTCAAGACAAAAGACAATAGAGAGAATTCCAGTTTGGACAAAAAGAAAGAACTTACATGTGAAAAAAATGTAAATATACTATTATACTAACAGTGACTGCCTTGGATGCACCACTCTGACACCCACATTCAGACCACTACCCTGTGATTTATTCTTTTCATAGTGTTGGCTTGCTCTTATTGAGATAGTCTAAACATAATAGCAATTGTGATGCAAGTAGGGACTTTTGCCCAAAAGGCAAAAGGGTTTGCCTTTTCTTCTTGCTCTTAGAACCCATAAGAAGAAGCCTGAGCTAGCCTGCTGGATGATTAGGAAAACATGATCCAATCACTACTGTTGCCTCAACCAACAAAGAGCCAAGTGTCACACATGGGCAGGAGACCGTCCTATATCTACCAGCTGACTTCAGAGGCAGGAGTGAGTTGAGCCGAGATTAGTTAAGCTACCCAGATCAGAAAAGCTGTCAAGCTGACCCACAGAAAATTTTAAAAAATCCATTTGGGGCTTCCCTGGTGGCGCAGTGGTTGAGAGTCCGCCTGCCGATGCAGGGGACACGGGTTCGTGCCCTGGTCCGGGAAGATCCCACATGCCGCGGAGCGGCTGGGCCTGTGAGCCATGGCCGCTGAGCCTGCGCGTCCAGAGCCTGTGCTCTGCATGGGGAGAGGCCACAACAGTGAGAGGCCCGCGTACCGCAAAAAAAAAAAAAAAAAAAAAAAAAATCCATTTGGAAGCATTTATGTATCTTCCCTAAATTATTCATTGCTGAGGCAATAGGAGTTGGGAAGTGTTATATGGACACAGAAGGCCAATTGTTTTCTGTTTTGTCCACAGAGGAAGATCTCTCTTTCAATGGAATATGCAGGAATTTGTCACCTTGGATGAATTCCGGATTCACTCCACCCTAGTTTTTGATTCCACTAAATAAATATATTTTGAAAGGGTAACAAAAACTTTAATAGCTATTTTTAGGAATCTCCTCTCTTTTTTGTGTGCATTTGGCTCTCAACTTCCTTTGGAACTGCCTTCTACACAATATACTTCCTATTTGTTACTTAAATGTTCTTGTTTCTTCAAACAAAATGTAAAAGTAAAGGAGTTTGATCAGCAGGGCAAAGTTGCTCTCTGCAAAAGGGCCCAAAACACACAGTCTTGAAATTGGAAACTTCCAAGTCTTTTCCTCCACTGGCCCTGGAGTTAACCATTTTTTGGACCCAGCTGCTTCGGGAGGAATGAGGACTTAAGGAGTCAGAGTTGGCAAGAAAAAATGTCTCTTCTCTGCTACTTACAGCTGCACATTCACTAAAGATGGGACATTTGAAGTAAGAGCATAATCCACCTGTCAGAAACACTTTGATTTTGCTTAAACACCAGGCAAACCGACAACCACTTTTCCCATAACTGAGAAGAATCTCCTAACATGAGAGGCACTTGAAGATGTGTTAAAAATTTTGCAGCTATTAACACATTCCTAAGAAAAATACTGCTGGAGACACAAGAAAGCCAAGGATAACAACCTCCTCTTTCCCATGAAAATGTTCTGTCTGTTTGATTAAGGGAGGATAAATGATGAAGGGGCTAGGCAAGCTCACCTCACGTTTTGTACTACAGTTTGGTTCGCCTTGAGACCAAGTGGCCTAGCTTAGGAAACATACAGTCTGTCCTCACGTCCCTGCATTCCTGGAGTGGAGGATCTCACAAGGAGCCACTTACCTTCAGCAGAAGAGCCCAACATTCCCTGGCAACCTCTGCCAGGGGAGGCGGGAGAGAGAAGGCAGAGCAGAGCTGTAAGTGTATGTGTCCTTACACTCATCCCTGTTTCAAGGGATTCAAAGTGAGCCGCAAATTGTACTAAGAGAACATGACCCTCTGGACCAAGAGAGCTGAGCTCTGACCCCAGCTCTGCAATAACAGTGACTTCGGACAACTCTTTTCTTGTCTCTGAGCTTCAGTGTTCTCTTCTAGTAAACAGAGGGGTTGTTCTAAAATAGTATTTTTCAAGCTGTGAGTTGTAGCCATTAGTGGGACATGAAATCAGTTTAGTGGATTGCAACAGGCAATTTTTAGGAAGAAAGGGATAGGATAGGATAGGATGGGATAAAAAAATTATACTGTATCACATATTGTTTCATTAGACTTTTGTTTCAGTTATTTGGTTGTGTGTGTTGTTAAATATAGTTCTCACTATGTATTGTGTTCTTTAAAAAGTTTTGACTGTTTTTTGTTGTATGCTCATCTTTATAATTGCTTCCTTTTTAAAAAAAAAAACATTTAAAGTTTAGTATTCCATGGAGGTCCAAATCTATTATTTGTTCTTTCTACCACCTCTGCTTCATCGTGGTCTTCCTTCTAGTGTGTTTGGTAATCCTTGCATGTGACTTTATGGCTTGATTGTATTCTGTGGAACTCCTACAGCCCTAATTTGGGGAAACATTCCTTCAGAGAAAGTTTGGTTCTGCCTCAACTGGTCATCAATGAGCACCTATGGCCTGGAACTACTTCAGCCTTTCTAAACAGTTTTAGCTCAGAGCCAGAGATCCAGTTCAACTTCTCCTCACTCCTATTCCAGTGTTCCTCATTACAGAGCTGCTGTAGTAACACAGCCTCAAAGGTATAGGGATTCTTCCCTCCAAGCTACTTGCAGGATCTGGTATACTCCCTACTATTCTGACACCCTGTTGTTCCAATGCCCCTATTGCTTTGGCCCAAGTCCCCACCTCTGCAGTGTTGGTCTTAGTCACCCATGCTCAGCCCAGCTCACCAAGTCTTCTGGCTGCCTTGAGCCTAGATCAGGAATGCTCATGCCACATGTTTCAGGGAAGGCAGAGAAAGTAGCATACAAATAAAATGCACTCAATCGGGCAAAGGGCAACTCCCTCTGCCTGCAATGGTCTCCTGCCCCAGCTCCATGCCTGCCTCTCATCTACTTGGAAGCTTTCAAAACTCAGCTTAAACTTCACTTTTAGAAAGACTTTGATGACCATATTCTATTTGTTCCCCTACCTACCCCAGTAGGATTTAGGATCGAATCCTTCCTTGCTCCCAGGTGGTATCCTTTCTGTTTTTGTTTGTCTGTTTGTTTAATTTTTAATTTGTTTTAGAAGAGGAAATGCTCACAAAATTATGGGCAACTATGCCTAAGATTAATGACAAATTTGAAAAACTGCTCCCATATGCAACAAAATTACCAATAACATAAAAAGAAGTAATTGGGAATCTTAACTTCTGACCAATTCATTATTTTACTAAATACACCCTTAATTTATTTCCTACCAAATTGTTTTGGATAGAATCATCACCTACTCTCTCGTGACTCTACTGGATCCCACATGTATTTTAATCATAGCACCTTCAACCTTTAATTTCTGTATTTGTTTCCTAAAATACGAAATTATAAATTTCTTGGAGGCAGTCACCATTTACCTCTATTCCCAACACATAGTAGAATGTTTAGTATCTATTTCTCACTTAATATGATTAAAGTAATGAGTGAATTATGTCCAGAATGATCCCTTTCTCTCTAAATAAAGTATACTAACTCTGTAAGAAAATAGTATATACATTTTGTACACTCTGTTTATGACATAAATTTGGGTGCATGTATTAATGTTAAGTAATTGCTTATGTATAAAAGGTCTTTGGACTATTGTGAAATGATGATCTTGAAGCTTAGAATCGTGATCCTGTGTATAGTTCATAGATTTTACAAAAGAGAGCATCCAAGGAAGAGAAAGCTGGTTTCTCTTCACCCAGATTTGCCCTCTTGAGGATCACAATTCTCTTAATTATTTATTATAAAAGTATCTATACCCTGCCAACTATCAGAACTTGTGAGATGAACCTAACAGTGACTGGTCAAGTTCCAAAAAGATGAAAATGAATTCTAAAGCTCAGAATTTATAGTATTTCACTTGCTTTGCTAAATCCTCCTTTAATTTATTTGTTGCCAATTTTCTTAATTGAATGCTTTTTTCAGATGGAGGGAATAGGGAAGGCTGTCATTTTTCCCAGAATGTACCTCAATAAATGTTTACTGAATTAATTATTATTCATCTTATTCATCTTCTTTCATATTGATTTTTTTGAGCAACTGAATGGAACAATTTAACCTATGCATTCTATTAAAAGCCATTAAAAGCTGAACCTAATATACAGGACTCTCCAAGTATTGTCTATCACATTCTATAGTGATGGATTTCGACTTGTGATACTGCAAAGACTCTGTATTTGATTTCAACATCTTGATAAGCATGGTTCATGACTTTGTCTGGGTGTATTTCTTTAAAATATGTGTAACCCTTTCTACACTGAAATGTCCAACTCATTGAGCAGAGGAAACTTAATTTCATTATTATTGATCCCATTTTTAAAAATAAGTACGGTGGTCAAATAAATTTTGAAATAAAAACTGAAGCCGTCTTAGACTGTATACTAATGTTAGCAAACACGACAGAACATTCAGATACAAATCCATTTGGGAAGCAACTGCCAAACATTTTTTCAATTCATTGATTTTCTATTTTGAAAACACAGTTTCCATTTTGATGTTATATAGTGGGGAGCAGAGTGATAAATGGTGACAGGTCACCTTTCCTGGGGATTCTCAACTGGATTCAAGGGGAAGGGGTAGGAGATGATGAGGGAGGGGCTTATCAGGTTGATCTGTGGAGGATTTTTTTCACAATATACCTGTTGGACCCCAGGAAAATCTGACTATGGGACATGTAAGAGAGATGGCTACCTGTGTGTTTATCTCCACCTCCCAAGTTTGAGAGCTGCCTATGTTCAAAATCTAAGCTATCCTGGGTAATATTTATGCACACTCCATATTTTAAAGGCCCTTTGGGAGATTGAGATTGACATATACACACTACTATATGTAAAATAGATAACTAATAAGGACCTACTGTATAGCACAGGGAACTCTACTCAATACTCTGTAATGACCTATATGAGAAAGGAATCTAAAAAAGAGTGGATATATGTATAACTGATTCACTTTGCTGTACAGCAGAAATTAACACAACATTGTAAATCAACTATACTACAAAAAATTTTTTAATATAAATAAAGGCCCAAAAGAAAATTTATATGCAAAGGAATACCCCTTTACAATGAAGATACAATGGTCTCAAACATAATAGTTTCCATACTGTATACTGTATAGTTGATATAATGTCAACTTTTCCCCCGACCAACTCTAGTTGGTCAAAAACAGCCTAGACACAGCAGAAACTAACACAACATTGTAAAGCAACCATACTCTAGTAAAAATTAATTTAAAAAATAGCCTAGAAAACTTGGTAGTCATTTTTCATGTCTAATGGCAACCAAACTTCTTTATAGAAATTCTGTTAGTTGGTAAATATACTTAAGTTAGTGATGCTGTGTTTACATAATGCTGATTTCGTACAGGCACTGTTCTAACTGCTTTACATATATGAGATGATTTTACCTCACAACATCTCAGTGAAGTAGACACTATTATTATCCTCTTTTTTTAAATAAATTTATTTATTTATGTATTTAGTTTTGGTTGCGTTGGGTCTTCGTTGTTGCGTGCAGGCTTTCTCTAGTTGTGGTGAGCAGGGGCTACTCTTTGTTGCCGTGCACGGGCTTCTCAATGTGGTGGCTTCTCTTGTTATGGAGCACAGGCACTAGGCACATGGGCTTCAGTAGTTGTGGCACTCGGGCTCAGTAGTTGTGGCTCATGGGCTCTAGAGCACAGGTTCAGTAGTTGTGGAGCACGGGCTTAGTTGCCCCACGGCATGTGGGATCTTCCTGGACCGGGGATGGAACCCGTGTCCTCTGCATTGGCAGGCGGATTCTCAACCACTACAACCAGGGAAGTCCCTATCTCCTTTTTTACAGATAAAGAAACTCAGAGGAGTTATGGAACCTGTGCAAGGTCTCAAAGGTAGAAAGTGTAAGGATCTGAACATGCACTTGCAAATTTAGCACAAAGTCCCTTTCATAAGAATGTGATACAGAAACCAAATGATTTTTTCTGTACCTATAGAACCCAAAGAACTATCCAAGAATGTCAGATGAAAAACATGATAATTGAGGTCATTTTAAAAACAGGTTAAGGAAGTCAAAGCTCAGGAGAATTTAAGTTATGTGGACTATCAACTTTCCTTGATTTTCTTTCTCTTACGGGGTCTTCCATTCTCTATTTATAAGAATAGGAAAGCTGAAAGTATCCATACAAAATTAAAAACAAAATACACATTCCTTGTTGAAAGTTGGGGTGAAATCAGGTATCTTATATCATCATTATTCTTCCCACAGAGCTATTTCAGAATGGGTCCTGAATAATTGCATGTGAATAGCATAGAGTAGTTCAGGAGCCATTAACCTAATTGTAGGTATACTTTAGGATTTTCAGAGATGAAACAATGTATCTCCATACAATTGGACAATAGCTTCCACATACCAGGTAAACCTCTGTCCCACAATAGTTTTATGCAAGAGGAAAGAGGCAGGGAGGGGATGCTTAAGAACAATTCAAATACCATCAAAATATGTTTTATATATATATATATATATATATATATATATATACATATACATATTTTTTAGCCAAATATTATCATTATTATTGCTAATGTTATATTGTCTTGCCCCCTTCTTTCCTCACCCAATGTGAACATGAAATCCTTGCCACCAAGAGGATTGGCTGGAAAGGAAAGCCTAGACTGATGACACAAAATCACTCATCTTCACAAGTGTGGACCTATTCTATAGAAGCATCATTGTTGGAATATGAGTACAAAAATCACCTTAGCGGCAACATGGGTGACAATGCCTGGTAAACAGCCTGCGATGTTGAATTTCTGTATCAGTCAAAGTGTATATTCAAGATGCCAAAGCTATAAAAGAAAACATGTTTTTGGATCTCAGCCACAGATTGATCATGAGGGAGAGAGGAAGGGCAAACACTCTTTAGACAAGACAAAAAGTAATGAAAAAGTATTTCTAGCTTAACAATATTTTGAGGGAATTGAGGTGGGAACTGGATTTCTGATGGACAAGCATTTGGGTCAGCCAAACAATCAACAAGACGTAATCCAGGGAGGCCACTTTGTCCTTCATTCCATTGGAGGCAAAACTGTGTTGATGTATAAATGTGTCTCCTGGCTTCCAACTGTTGTTCTCACTCAGCAGTGAGGCATGAAGCCTGGGAAACCACACATATTTGGATCTAAGAAGGTATTTTATTTCCCTTCTCCAGGGCTGTAGAGTGGAAAATACACAAGGGTACTTTATCTTAGTCCTGCGAGTTCTCATAGACCTATAGCTCTCTTCCTCTGAGCTTCAAGGTTATTAACTTGACCTGTATGTAATTTCATTATCAAGTGGGCTCCCTCATACACACATCCTGGGCCAGGAAGAAGATGAGTGAATTTCTTCCCTCGTCAAAGGCCACACACCTTATCCTTCTAGCTTTTCAGGTGCCAGAAACAAACCACCGTAAAGCAAAGCAGGAACAATCTCTTTGCCTAGTTATTTACCCTCCATAGGCTTTGTTTGAGTAAGCTTCTCACTGAAAAGGAGAAAAATGGTCCTCAGCCCTCCCAACACACACACACACACACACACACGTGCACACACGCACACTTCTTTTCCTGAAATCTCCATATCATCTTAATCCCTTCAGAACCTAGTCAATCCCAGTGTCTTCTATGGGGGAGTTGTGGGGGGTGGGCGGAGGGGAGACAGAGCAGTGAATTCAGGGCTTCCCAGCATAGTTTTTGTTTTCCTGAATCCATAGAGACTTCCCTCCACAACTTTTTCCCAGCTGTACTTGGAAGCAGTAACAGATCCAGAGACCATTTTAGAACCTCATTTGTATTATCCTGACACTTAGGAATCCAGTTTCTCTTACAGGGATGTCATCAAAGTTGGTGGGCTCAAAACATGACCTACTTTTTAAAGCCCATCTGTTAGGAGCCTATAGATTTTCTTGGTTTGTTTGTTTCTGACTGTCTACAGAAAGGGCAACAAAAATGTTCTCACTTTCCAAGCCCACCCCCAAATAGCAATCAACTAAATGCTCACCATGAAGGGGATGAATGCCTTCCAAATATGCAGCAGGCCAAAAAAAAATCCAGGAAACAGTGATTTTCCTTAATCTGGAGGGAAAAGGGTGAGGGCAGGAAGTAGTATTCAGTTTAATTTATGCACATGTAGGCTACTTCCCGTCAAAAATTCACTCCAGACCAAAGACCAGTATTTGAAAGTAGAGCACGAGATCTACCAGTTAGCTTGCCAAGCTTTCACCACCGTGGTGTCATGAGGTTATGGTTCCAGTTAACAGTGAAGTTCCGAACATCGTGGTGCCAAAGAAGGAAGATTTGGGGACTGTAAATTGATGTTAATGAACGTAACATAACATAAACCACTAATGGCCTTGGATAGTATCTCTTTGGTGTGTCCTATCAATCGATTTTTACCCTAGTTTGATGGCTAAATGTACGCATGTGTGAATACACACACACACATACACACACACACACACGCACGTGCATGCAATGAAATCTCTAAGTTCCCCAAAGTGATCATTCCTGGATTCAAATAAAGCTACAAATAAGGAGGGTAAAGAGGAAGTAGGGAGGGAGACAGAGAAGGAGGGGGAACACAAGAAGGAAAAACAGGACTTTCATATATAGTGACTATTCAGCTAAATTGTTCATCTCTACCTAAAAGTCAGGTTCCAGATTCTATTAATAATCAATTTTACATCAAGGGCACCCCAACCCAGTTTTAGTTAGTGATTCAGGCGTTCACCGTAATATGGTTCAGGATCCTAGTTTAGAGTCTTTTGATTAAAGCCCAGCCTCCTCACGTTCCTACCTCCGACCTGCAATTCTGTAGCATCTCGCCTCTCTACAGCTGACCGTACACGCCACTTTACCCTTACGACTCTTATGCTTAAAGCTGTCAGTTGTTCTGTCTGGCCCCCTGGGAAATGTCTGCAGTTCATGGTCTGACATACAAGACCTCTGCATCTTGCTCAGATCTTCCATTTTAAACTTATTTTTAGTATGCCTTGATTTTGATGTTCACAAAATGTCTCTTCCACCTCTGTGATTATATCTGTGTTTTAAGTGAGCAGAAGAATAAAAGTGGAAGGGAATAAGAAATCAAAGGTGGTACTTGTGGCACAAAGGAAAGCAAAACTTTTTCAAGTTTTTTCAAGCACATCAATTTATATCTTACTGGCTTAAAGTCTTCACATAGTCAGTAACAGCTGCAAAGGAGTCTGGCAAAGCAAATAATTCCCAAAAGAAAACTGAAGTTCTGATAGTGAGGAAGAAAGACAGAATGGTTACTGGGTAGGCAACTTGCAGTGTCTCCCAAAGAGCCCAAAGCCAATAGTGCAAAGAGGTTACAATATATTTTGGTAACAGAAATTAGACAAATACATCAATCGAGCAGGGATAAGCTCTGCATAGCAGCCTGCGAAGTGACATAGGATTTTGTTATAACCAGTCAACTCTAGACAGATGGGATGTAAAAAAAATTTTTACATCCAGATACAAATATTTTTACAATCTTTTTGTCCTCTTTTCTGAATTCTGAGACCAAATCATGAATTGCTAAGAAACAGAACGTGATATACCCAATGAGCTAAGTTACCAGAACATTGACTACTCAAATATTCTTTCTAATTAAAAGAAATTAGAATAAAATAAAAATGAATATCAAAATCACTCAGCATTGTAGCAAACTGCTTGAGCTCAGGCACATTGAGGTGATGGATATTTTTGCATTGAGCCAAGCAAAAATTGTATATTTACATAGCATCAGTCTGAAGGAAAAGAATCAGAACGACAATAAATCAGTTTCTATATGAGAATTTGCATTAAAATGGAAAATAAATGCAAGTGTGGTATTAAAAAAAAAGTATCCTCCATCACTTTCAGGTAGGTCAACCCTAGATGTGACGATGGGCAGAAGCAATTGTTTTTGTGATCTGGCCTGCAAGCTCAAGTGAGTCACATTCTCTAAGAACTCTGGTAGACGATGCTGAAATGTGACCTGGAGGGAAAAAAAAAATGGAGTTTTTTCATGACCACCTTGAACTATGCGTAAGCATTCCTTAAAGGAACTCTGGAGAAGTCTTTCCTGGGTGTGGCAACAGCAGGAAACCTTCCCATCCTTCTTCCATTCTGTCACCAGTATCTGCTAATTTGGGCTGGGCTTTCTTGCTGGTACTCTTATTTTGGCCTCTGCACTATCTTCTCTTTAAAATATAAGCGCCCAGATGTCAGGGTTTTTTGCTTTGTTTTCATTTCAGCAAGCTTCTAAACCAACCCCAAAGATAAGTGTTCAATGCTCAGATCTGAAGAAACGCAGGCACAGCCCAGGGACTAAGCTTCCAAGCTGCACTTTGCGACTGACTCACCGTGTGGGCTTCAGGCAATTCATCTCTTTCCTTCCATTCACTCATCTTTGCAGTGGGAATAATAGCAGCCGTCCTCACTTACAGCGCTGTTTCCTTTGTCATTAAATATTTATTAAGCATCCACATGCATGACACAAAGTTGGAGCTGTACAGGCTATACCAGACAGACCCCGTCCCTGGCTTTAAAGAGCTTTCGTGATGCAAAACACAGGCGGAATCTGAGCATTTAAGTACAGGGCAGGAGTGTGCAGATCTGTGTGTGTGTGTGTGTGTGTGTGTGTGCGTGCGCACGCGTACATGCTTGTGCACTAAAGAACAGTACCTTTAGCTATGTCTCATTGGCCATCTTTCTAAATCCATGTGCTTGCCTTGATTTTAGGTTATCTTTGACTATTAATATATGGAAATATATTTGAATTTCCAAAGCCCTGGAGTTCACAGGAGAGCATAACCAGATTCTGCTTCCTTTTCTATTTGCCCAAAGGGCATTCCCAAAGATGTTCCCAGAAGGTATTCACATAACAAGTTCGCAAGGTGACCCTCACAGAAGAATAAGGACAGACATTCACAGCACCAACGAGATTTCTCACGTGTTGGTGGCACCTAAGTGCCTATGACCACAAGGGCATTATTCTGTATGATAGATGTCAACATGAGACTGAACTATAACAGCCGTTTCTGCTAAGAAAATACTGTCTCTGGGCAGAAGTGGGCATTTAGGGGTGTGGAAACCAAGAGGGTGCAGAATGGTTGTTGCTATGTTAATATGTCTCTAGCTACGAAGCTCCAGTCCTTCCCATTAACCTTGGGTCCATCTGTGTTAGCAAGAGACAGTCAATTACACGAGGTACGCTATCATTCTTTTTTTAAGCGAGTAGTTGGAAGTCTTCATCCGGGCCCTAGCTGCGTTTCCCCTGTTTGCTTAATCTAGGCTTCCGCTCTTCCCGAAAGATGAAAGCCTGCCATTTTAGCCTCCATGCCTCCTAATATGTGCGTTAAACCCAGCACCGCCTCATTATTTATTAATGTCAAGTTATGATACTTGAATGGAGGATGGGAGCTGAAGCCGCAATGGTGACAGATGTTCCAACAGATCAGCTTATATAATGAGAAGTTGGGCCAAATCTGAGGAAAGGGGTGTTTTTTAAAAAAACACACTGACTTCAAAGAAATGAGTTGTGGCATCTGTAACATCTAGGGCGCAGCGCCAGCGGAGGCGAACGGGGCTGCAGCCGGGGGGAGCAACTAGTGCGCTGATTGGAGCTTGCGGCAGGGTTGGAACAACATCTGGGCTGCAGCACGCCGGCCAGGACGTTTTAAAAGAGCTCCTGTGGTGCCTCAAACTTTGATTTTACAGAGCTGCCAGGAAAGAAACAGGCTGCGTTCAAGAGCTCGTGTGTTTTGGCTCACACGTTTGTCCTCGGACACTGGGACAGGCCAGTCCGCTGGGGAATCAGGGACGGGCTTGGACCGTCGTTCTCTGTCCACTCTGCTTGCTCTGCGGGTCTATGCCTGGGCCTGGGCAAGTGATCCCTGCAAAGGGTATAAAATAAGGACTACCTCTTGCCAATCCATGAAAATTACACTTATTCTTTCACAGCAAGAAACTGCTCAAGGGATGCATTTGTGCAGGAACTTGACACCTATAGCTGGTTTTGGGTAGTGCGCCAGTTGGCAACGAAATAGGGTATTGTCTGCTTGTGTGTGTAGTGAGGGAATGAGGACCGTGTCCTACAGCTGGGAATTAAGAATATCCATCCATTCCCACAGTATACCTGTATCTATTCCCAGCATCACAATGTTCAAAAAAACCTTTTTCCCTGCCTCCTTTCTAGAATATTCATTTATTCAACACATATTACTGTGAAAACAACCCAGTGTGACATAAAGTACACAGAGTCCTGGACAGGGACAAGACCTGGGACTGAATCGCAGTCTTGCAGCACCCCCTGCTCTGTGAGCCTCAATCACTGCTCAGATGCTTTGGAAACCCTGACGTTCTCTAACACAGCACAGGTGGTGGGATAGCACGGTGATGAAAAGCATCATTTCTGGGCTTCCCTGGTGGCGCAGTGGTTGAGAGTCCGCCTGCCGATGCAGGGGACACGGGTTCGTGCCCCAGTCCGGGAAGATCCCACATGTCGCGGAGCGGCTGGGTCCGTGAGCCATGGCCGCTGAGCCTGCACATCCGGAGCCTGTGCTCCGCAACGGGAGAGGCCACAACAGTGAGAGGCCCGCGTAACGCAAAAAAAAAAAAAAAAGCATCATTTCTGGAGCCAGAGTCCTTGGGTGCAAAACCTACAGGTTGTGTGACCTTGGGCACATTATTTGATCTCTCCTTGATACTCAGTGCACATCTATAAGATGAGGGTCATAGTGATAGTAATAGTAATAACAGTAACCTATTACAGAGGTTTATTCTTATGACCAAATGTGTTAATACATATGATGCATTTTACTTGGCACGTAGAAAGCCTTATATAAGTGATTGCTCCTTTAAAACACACATCTGCACGCTCCTGTGCGCACACACACATACATACACACGCAAAAGAGAGGTGTTATTTCAGAGCTGAAGCCATCAGTTGAGAACATCAAAACTTCCCTTTCTTGTTTCTGCATACTTCTCTTTTCACCCCTCACTTGGCCCAATTCTGTCCTGGATTTCCTGATTCCCTTGTTTTTACAACTTTGTGTGTGTGTCTTTTAATCAATAAGTTTCCTTTGCCAACTTTTTATGCATTATAAATTTTGGAAGCTTTCCATTCCCAAAACACAAGCAGGATCAGAACCCAAAGGGCAGGTTGTACGTATAAATTAGAGATGGAAAAGGAAGCACAGGAGCCTGGAGACAAGGCAGTAGGTAGAGGAAGGGGCTGGGGCCAAGGAGACTGAAGTTTAAGACTCTCACTTACTATTCCCTCCTACATTTAAGAACCCTTGATAAAGTGGGCTTTGGAAAGAATCAGACCTGGTATGAGTCTTGTCTTGAATAGTCACTAGCTATGTAAACTTGGTAAATTTTTTAATCTGGTTGAGTCTTAGTTTCCTCATCTGTAAAATGAGGGTAATGATATTTCCTCCCTCCTAGCACAGTTACATAGGTTATATGATATAAAGTAGTGGAAGGACTTAAGAGAGTATCTGAAACATAGAAAGTATACAATTAAGAGCAGCTATGACTATTGCCCCTGGCTACCCCTTAGTAAGGGAGGAGCTTAGGGTAGGAATTGCCTCCACCAGGAAGAAGAAAGAGAAAGGAAACCTCCCAGGTCTCTGCCTTTCTTCCTTTCAGATACTGTTAAAGCATCTGAAAAAGCCTTCTCCTCATGCTTGATAGAAAAGAAATGGGCTAAGGAGAAACCCCAGGCTGTTTGCTCAGGAAAAGAGACTTACACGTTTAATAGAATCAACATGAAGACCAAATTTCAAAGAACTTAGGAAGAAAATCTTGTTTTGTAAAGGCCAGTGACCTCAGTTCTTTGTGCCTGAAACAAACAAGCAAGCAAAAAACCCAAGCCAAATAGCCAATAGAGCGGCAGAGCAGGGGGAATTAAAGAATGCCTTTAATAGGATCATAATCTTCACGAGCTATTGCATTTGCTCCATTCTCAAAAAGTGACACTCATCAGGGTTGAATGGTTCAGCTTCACATGCTTCAAGGACTTACAGAATCATCCCACTGTGGAAGCCCATACATGAGTCACTTTGGGAACAGCACATTTTTCTCTTCTTCCTACAAATTCAGCAACAGCAGAAAGAGAGCATAGTCTCTAGAAGCTACAATGATAATCGTCCTTATCCAACCTATTTTCACTTCAGGAGGAAAGATGGTGTTGAGACCCAGCAGATTTTTCTTGAAGTTTATAATGGTTCAGCTAAACAGACATAAAGTCCAGCTTCCTCTATGATAGCTGCCTTTCCCCCCTTATCTAATGCCAACTCTACTTTTTATTGGATTTCCATTACTTCAGTGATCTTCATGGAGACTCAGCTCCTGTAACTGTTACAGCTGAGGGTATTTTAGGACTTTAAACATCATTAATTAACTCACTGCATCGTGCAGGCTGGACACATTTCCATCAAAAGTTATCATCTTGTCCTCCAGCCTTGTCTTGGCATGGTGCCCTCTCAGAAAGCCTGGATTACATCTAAAACCATGTGGCAGAGAGAGAAGCCAAAGATGGGCTATCCTGGGAAGATTCGGGCTGGGAACAAACCTCTACTGTCCAAACAATAGGGAATCAGAATCAACCACACTCAAAACAGCTCCACTGGCCAGCCCACAAATTTCCACATTTCTCTGAGCAATTTTACTTGCTTCCATACCAACTGCCCCATCGTGACCCCCTCCACTTCTATTATAGTGGCAAATAAATCCAAAATCCAGTTTCAACTATGTCTTCTTTCCAAAATACATACCACTTTAGCATACCAGGTATACCTAACACTCGTCATAAGCCAATAATCATTTTCATGGAGTATAAAAGAAATTCCTTTTTTCCGCAACAATCTTCCAATGGTTGTCTTTATGAGAATCTATCCTGAGTCACAGCCATTAGCCACCCATTGGGATAAATAAGCTTGTTTCTATCCTTTTACTGATTAAGTTATGCATGGCTACTACAATGGATATGAGAAAAGAAGTAAAGGGTATTAACACTTAGTAAGTACCTATTATGTGTCAGTCCCATTCTGTGACTTTAAGGATCTTACATTCATACTATTTATATAAGGCTAACAAATTCACAGCAATGGCTACTGCCTTTTTTTTTTTTTTTTGCGGTACGCGGGCCTCTCACTGTTGTGGCCTCTCCCGTTGCGGAGCACAGGCTCCGGATGCGCAGGCTCAGCGGCCATGGCTCACGGGCCCAGCCGCTCCGCGGCATGTGGGATCTTCCTTGACCGGGGCACGAACCCGTGTCCCCTGCATCTACAGGCGGACTCTCAACCACTGCGCCACCAGGGAAGCCCGGCTACTGCTTTTTAAGCCATCACTTGCAGTGATCCTGTTGTCTGCTTCTTTGAGTTTCTCTTTTCAGCCTTTATTTCCTAAGGAAAAGATGCCCTTTTAGCTCCAAGTCCCATTCAAGCCCTCCTGGGGATCACAATGCTCATACTTCTCATTTTTCCAATAACTTGGGTATAAGACTGCATATGTTCAAGTGTTTAACAGAATGAAATTAAATTCCCAAATCACAGAGATCTGGCTCTCACTGAAGCTTGAGGATTATGCTGTCCAATATGGTAGCCACTAAACGCTTGTGACTATTGAGCTCTTGAAATACTGCTCATGTAATTACAGAACTAGATTTTAAATTTTACTCAATCTTAATTAATTTAAGCTTCAATTTCAAAACAGAAGCAATGTAAAATATTTTTCCATTAAACAAAAATTTAGTTTTGGAAGGGCTACCCTGAAAATTTAGCATCCAAATTGAGATACACTGTTAGTGTAAAATAGATACTGGTGTTCAAAGACTTAGTCCAAAAAAAACAGAATGTAAAATATCCCATTAATTGTTTTTATATTAATTCCATTTTAAATGATAATATTTAGAATATATTGGGCTAAATAGAATACTTAATTAAAATTAATTTCACCTGTTGATTTTTTAATGTGTTCGCTAGAAAATTTAAATATACACATGTGGCTCGTTTTATATTTCTATTGGGTAGTGGTGCTCTGGAAAAGAATTATAAAGAGAATTGAAAGAGTAGTTTCTACACTGAAATGTAGGGGGAGAAAGATAGAGGAGGGAAAACTGAGTAACTATTAATTTAGCCCATCTAACTTTATGAAAGGAAAGTAATTTTATTTGAGACAACACCACTGGCTCATAATTCCCTGTAGGGTTAATTTTCCATTCCATGTTCCTAACCAAAACCCTTCACTGGCCACTTCTGAGTGGTGAGATTGTTCTGTGTGACACTGACTAAATGCCTGGACATGACATGTCCCCTCCTCTTATCAAAGTGCTTCAAATGGTATAATAAACACACAGCTTACAGTAATGGCATGAAATGTTTCCCTACAGGGTATCTGTGTGGAGCTTGATTAGATGGAAGGATTACAGGAAAAGTTTGTGTCATAACGATTCTTTAAAGTGAAACCGTAGATCAAAGTTCACCACTGCCAAATATACAACTTGAGAACAAACTCAAGAGCTGCTATTAATCATGGTTTCTGGGGATTTGATGACACAGATTAAACTGCTGTAAAGAATACTGCTGTGCATCACGTTCTTGCAACTGTCATCAACGCTTCTGCCAAGTGTTCACAGAGCAGGAAGAAAAGCTGTTCAGCCTTTGCTGTAGGGGCCTCTCTCACTGAGATTAGTCAAAAATCGGCAGCAGGTTTAAGTTCATGACAACACCTCAAGGGTATCTGCAAAGCCTCTGCTTTCCTAGAAGGAGAGAAAAGTCTTGGACAGATTGAGAGACAAAGTGGAGGTGGAACATAGGGGGACAAGTCAATTGAGATCAGATAACACAGTTAATTTCACTTCCATTGAACTTCCAGTCGGATATAAGACTTTCCATAGAGATTCTATAACACGTTTTAAGTAACTTATAGTAGATCATATTTCAAAGATCTGAGGATATGTAACTTTTTTTCCCACATTTTGAACATCTTCCAAACAGAAATACTTCTTCGAATTGATGGCATCTTATAGTCGCTGTAGTCAGGCAGCAGCTACGATGAAATCATTGTTGCCTGCACGCCGTGGGCCCATTCAGTCATACTGGTCTTATTTTAATCACTTTCTTTGAGTTCTTTTTTTTTAAGAATTATTTTTTAAAATATTTATTTATTTATTTGGCTGCACCAGGTCTTTGTTGCGGCATGTGAGATGCTTCGTTGTGGCACACGGGATCTTGCAGTTGCAGCATGCAGGCTGTTAGTTCTAGCATGTGGGATCTAGTCCCCTGTCCAGGGATCGAACCCAGGCCCCCGGCATTGGGAGCACAGAGTCTTAACCACTGGACCACCAGGGAAGTCCCCCTTTGAGTTCTTTGCACTGTTGGTACAACAAGGGCTGAGTTTAACTGCAAAATAAAATGTCTCTAAGAAGACTACGTAAGGATACTGTGTTGAAACAAAAGGCTCTTGCCTTTTTGTTGCCTCGCATTATGTTTTGTAACACGGGGATTACTGCGAAAACAAATCTGGGATCAGATGAATTTGAGTTCAAATCCTGATTTTGTTCCTTTCCAGCTGGGTGGCCCTGACTAGGTGAGACCCTTATTTTGCTTCAGTTTGCTTATTTATAAAATTGTACTAAATAATACTTGTTATGATTTTAAAAATTAAAACACGTAAAGGAGCTTTGGGATCACAACTCATGTTAAAAGATTTTCAGGCAATGACACCAACCATCATAATATTTAAATTTGAAGCTGGTGCAGTTTTCCTTGAGCCAATACAGCAAGATCAGTGAACTTTGGCATGAGGTCAACTTTTCCATCAAGAAACAAATTGATACAATTCTCCTCCACTCTATCTTCACTATCTCCACATATTTGCTCCCTTTTTTAAGAGGCGTAGAAAAAAGACTTTTCTCAGATGAAGGCTTGACTTCAGAAATAATTTCCCATAGCATTTTGACATTTTGTACACATATTTCCAGGGGGATCATAAGAGGAAAAGCTGACCATTTCAGTTTTCCTCTTTTCAATCCCTTAAATTGAAGTAAACTTAAATTAATTACACGATGAGGCCATTAGACTGCTGTGGCTCTAAGTTCACCTATGTAAGCAAACCCAAATCTAAGCCTGCAAATGCTTCAAGGTTCCAAAATCAAATTCCTAGGAACAGCCAATCAAACAGCTGACTAGGCTAGGCTGTGAGCTAATAGTCAAGCCATAATTCCCTCCCTTTGCTTTGCTTTGGAGTTTATAAAAGTCTGACCCCAAGGTCCTGTCTGTGGAGTTCTCCTAACCACTTCGGTTTAGCACTGCCAGGTTAGAACTGATTTTCGCTCAGATAAACTCTTAAAACACTTAATATGCCTCAGTTTATCCTTTAACAACTCTAAATTTAACCAAGACTTTCCCACTGGCTTCGAGCCAGCTCTGAATCCCTTAGCTACCCATCCAAGGTAGGGGCTGTTCCCGGGAAGCTGGTGAAAAGAGGGAGGAAAGCTGTGGTGAAGGGTTTGTTTTGGGGATTATTCCTACCAACCAATTGCTTCCCCTGGCAGGAGTTTCCGTCATGAGGAATCAGCAAGGAGCACTTTCTTTCCCTTTTTTCTCTTCCCTTCCCTCCCAGTCAGGCTTTCCCCTCAGTCATTATTTTTGCCCCAATCTCCTTCCTTCCACGCTGTCAGACGCTCTTTAGGCAACAGCAAACAGGCTGAACCCCAGTTTGTCACCTGATGGCCTAGTGATTGTGGGCAAGTCCTTAACTTTTGTGAGCTCCAGTTTCCTCACTTATAAATTGCGGATCAAAACATCTCACAGGAGTGTTGTAAAGACTAAATGGAATAATGTATGTGATTATGCAGTATGTTCTATAAAACGCTATGCAAACGCTAGTCATTTTTTAATATCTCCTATGAGGAACATTTTACATTAATTTTTCCCCATCTTCCGCTAGGAGGAATTGTCTTCTTAATTCATTTAATGGGGGTAAGGCGAGAGAAAGTATCACATTCACTAATAAATGATTATCTGGGCTTTAATCAAGGGAAGAGGATGACAACCTTTCATCCTGTAATTCACCAGTGGGTACTGCACAGAGAGAGTAAAGAGCAGAGCAAGGAGAAAGGGGCCAGGGCATCCAAGTCTCCTCAGCCAGGAAGAGAACCACCGATACCAGAAACTGTCTTTCCTGCTTCAGAATTAATAACCGCTCTTCCCAAAACAAGCCTTGTCAAAGAGAATTACAATGTGTAAATGCCCCCAAAAGGACTCTCTTGGCTTCTTCCTGATAGAAGGGAAATGACCTGAGGCCTGGGTTGTCACCAAATGACTGTGCAACCAGTCCAGCCATGTGGAGGACAGAGGAGAACTGTATAGGCGCTCAATAAACATGTACATCATGGATGGGTTGCCAGGCAGAGTCTTGTAGCCTACTCAGTTTTCAGTGATCGTACAGTCACCACCTACTGGTAGTAACCCTCCAGAAGTATCATCCACACAGTGGGGTGAACTGCGTATTGAGGAAGATTTACTCTCTCCGTTGTCCAATATCCACACTTCTCTTAGGACATGCATTGCTTTCTGTTTCACAGAGTTTTCTAGAGCTTCGCTGTTCAATGTGGTAGCCACTAGCCACGTGTGGTTTTTTTTTTTAATTTAAAATAACTAATATTCAATAAAGTTAAAAATTCATTCCTTGAATCACACTAACCTCATTTTGAAGTACTCAGTAGCCACAGGAGGCTACTGTATTGGTTGGTGCAGCCAGAGAATATTGTCACTGTTGCAGAAAGTTCTTTTGGACTATTGGAGTATTCTGTTCCAGAATACTCACTCCTCACTTCCACCACCCTTCCCTGGCCTTTATCAAATAGTGCCTCACCTTCACGGCTTTTCTTGATCACTTCCTTGTGCCCCGTATAACCTTAGCCAATGTTCCCACAGCTCTTGGTACTACCTCTATTTTAGCATTTACCACATTGTGTCAGGACTCTGTGTTTAACACGTGGGACCCTCTGATGAGGCTCTGAGCATCCCCCCAAAGAGCAAATTCTTCTTGCTAATCACATCTCCAGCAACAGAATCTGGCATGTGGCAAGTGTTCAACAAACACTAAATGCAGGGATGAATTAATGATTGAACCACATGTAAATAAGCAAACACATGTATTAGGAGGGCAGGGTGTCATTCACAGCCTTCTCCCTGGGGTTCTGACAGATGCATCACACACACAGGAAATTAGAAAAAACACAGAAACAAAGTACAATTTTATCAATCTGGGCAGATAGCTGGTACCCCCAAAGCACAGCTATGGTAGAAGTTACTTTGTGGACACAGTGGGGCTGCCTGCTTTATGGATGCTCCCTTCCCCTAGTCTCTGCTTATGTCACCCCCAACCTCTTAGATAGATCTTACTACTAGAATCAGAAGAAATACTAAGCCAAGTTCTCTCCTGTATACCAGAGAAAAAGGAACGGGCAGAGAGCAAGAAGGGGCATGTGTGCCCCGATATGCAGTGCCTCGCTCATCTAAGCTGTTCACCCCGAAGATGGCACCAGCTATTAGGTCAACAGTCATTGTTACAGGTTTCCTCACAGCAAAGAAGTTTTTCTCCAAGGTGTCTTGGGTCTCCACCAACAGAGAAAACATTTTTATCCTGACAGAGCACCCCCTAATCCATGTGAGTTGGAGAGATCTCTAGGTACTCTTCTGTAATTTTATTTTTTAATCTTACAAAATAGGTGTTTTTCTAGATGAAATGATATTTATTGTAATACCAACTCACTTGCACAGATGTACAATTAATGACCTACAAGTAACTATGTTAATAACCTCATATGGCAATCCCTTTAGAGCCACTGGGCCTATAGCTCCCAGGATACAATACATCCATCACCTGTGAAGCTTGGACTTCTCTACCCATCTCACTTCAATCAACAACACATCTGTGTCCAGCTGGGTGTCCTAGGATGTAGAAAGCCCCACTTTCCTCCTCTTATTGCTAGACTAGACTCTAGGGATGCCTGCAACAGAAACAGTCAATTCCTGAAACTATAGCTTTGCCTGCTGAAGCTCCCTAGAATGAATGATCTCCATGCTGCATATAATACATTCTCCCCTTAGGAGTATTTCCCCTTTGAATTCATATAGTATCCTAATAGCTTTTGAAGACAGTCCTGATAAAATACGTAGAATATGGGGAGGAGTATCTTATGTAGGTGTCAGCCACAATGCTAACAGGAAGGAAGGAACAAAGGAACGAAGAAACGAAGGAACAAAGGAAGGAACGAAGAAACGAAGGAATGAAGGAAGGAAAGAAGAGAGAAAGTCTTTCCTTTCCTGTCCTTTTGTGAGGAACTACTGACCTCTGTGTCTCTGCTGATAATGGCAAATTGGCAGCTCACTAAGCAAAACCTGCAGACCTATCAAATTTTAGGTTCCTTTATAGGCCTACAAAATTTATTCAATTTTTTATTAATTTATTCACACATTTACTCATGTATTCACTCCTTCATTAATCACTTTTTTATCTTCACTGTACGCTGTGGCAAAAACAAACAAGATACAGCTCTCTCCCTTATGGATCTCCCATTGTAGCTGGGCTGGTTGGCCTACATGAAGAGCAGATACTGAGTTATTTTCTTTTAAGAGAGGTATGCATGGAGTGCTGTGGTAACATTCTAGAGGGCGAGTTTATTTCTCCTGGGGAAAGGAATATGGAAAGAATGGTAATTGGGAAAGGCTTCACTGAAGAAAGAGTAAGTAATTCCTTAAAAAATGAGCATGTAGGCTTGAAGGACATTCAGGGCTGAGGGAAAACCATGAAGAAAGACAAGGAAGCTTGAAAGTGTTTAATGTCATTGATGGAGGCTATCACTGAAATTTTATGAATATCTTGTCTGAAGCTTGTAGATGGTCAACATTGTTACCTCTGAAGGTCAGTTGCTTCTCCACATACAACTCTCTTACTTGACCACTCAGGCTCTTCTAGCTCTAATTTTTATATTTCTGTCTCCCCATCGTGCCCTCCCAAGGTAAAATTGAGTGAACAGCAGACATTTAAACATAGGCAATTGCTATTTCCTCTCTTCTCCACACACCAAGGTCATCAAATTCAGAAAAAAAAAAAATGAGCAGAAGCTACAAGGGACCTGCCATGATGTTCATTCATTCCTTAGTCCCTAAAGCCAGGGACTACTGGAACTTTGTAACATTCCTTGATAGAAATGACTTTTGAAACTCTCTTTATCATTGATGAGTAAGAGCGTCTATTCTCTTTGAAAAACATACGGTTCAACTAATTTTCCCTTGAAATTCATTTAGGCAAATTAAGAAAAAGAAATCTACAAATCTCTGCAATCCATTTCACCAAACACCTTTAAGAACAATATGCAGTACTTCTAATAATTCTCTCTACTTTTCCTCCCTTTTATTCTGAGCTGTGTGGATGAAAGGCTCTTGGTGCTCCAGCCCAGGAGGCAGGGCTCTGCCTCTGAGGTAGGAGAGCCAACTTCAGGACACTGATCAACAAGAGACCTCCCAGCTCCACATAATATTAAACGGTGGAAATCTCCCAGAGACCTCCATCTTAACACCAGCACCCAGCTTCACTCAACGACCAGCAAGCCACAGTGCTGGACAACCTATGCCAAACAACTAGCAAAACAGGAACACAACCCCACCCATTAGCAGAGAGGCTGCCTAAAATCATAACAAGGCCACAGACACCCCAAAAACACCACCAGATGTGAACCTGCCCACTAGAGAGACAAGATCCAGCCTCATCCAGCACAACACAGGCACTAGTCCCCTCCACCAGGAAGCCTACACAACCCGCTGAAACAACCTTAGCCACTGGAGACAGACATCAAAAACAACGGGAACTACGAACGTGCAGCCTGAAAAAGGAGACCCCAAACACAGTAAGATAAGCAAAATGAGAAGACAGAAAAACACACAGCAGATGAAGGAGCAAGATAAAAACCCACCAGACCTAACAAATGAAGAGGAAATAGGCAATCTATCTGAAAAAGAATTCAGAATAATGATAGTAAGGATGATCCGAAATCTTGGAAGTAGAATGGACAAAATGCAAGAAACAGTTAACAAGGACCTACAAGAACTAAAAATGAAACAAGCAACGATGAACAACGCAATAAATGAAATTAAAAGTACTCTAGATAGGATCAATAGCAGAATAACTGAGGCAGAAGAACGGATAAGTGACCTGGAAGATAAAGTAGTGGAAATAACTACTGCAGAGCAGAATAAAGAAAAAAGAATGAAAAGAACTGAGGACAGTCTCAGAGAGCTCTGGGACAACATTAAACGCACCAACATTCGAATTATAGGGGTTCCAGAAGAAGAAGAAAAAAAGAAAGGGACTGAGAAAATATTTGAAGAGATTATAGTTGAAAACTTCCCTAATATGGGAAAGGAAATAGTTAATCAAGTCCAGGAAGCACAGAGAGTCCCATACAGGATAAATACAAGGAGAAATACGCCAAGACACATATTAATCAAACTATCAAAAATTAAATACAAAGAAAGCATATTAAAAGCAGCAAGGGAAAAACAACAAATAACACACAAGGGAATCCCCGTAAGGTTAACAGCTGATCTCTCGGCAGAAACCCTACAAGCCAGAAGGGAGTGGCAGGACATACTGAAAGTGATGAAGGAGAAAAACCTGCAATCAAGACTACTCTACCCAGCAAGAGTCTCATTCAGATTTGATGGAGAAATTAAAACCTTTACAGACAAGCAAAAGCTGAGAGAGTTCAGCACCACCAAACCAGCTTTACAACAAATGCTAAAGGAACTTCTCTAGATAAGAAATGCAAAAGAAGGAAACGACCTATAATAATGAACCCAAAACAATATAGAAAATGGGAATAGGAACATACATATCGATAATTACCTTAAATGTAAATGGACTAAATGCTCCCACCAAAAGACACAGATTGGCTGAATGGATACAAAAACAAGACCCTTATATATGCTGTCTACAAGAGACCCACCTCAGACCTAGAGACACATACAGACTGAAAGTAAGGGGATGGAAAAAGATATTCCATGCAAATGGAAACCAAAAGAAAGCTGGAGTAGCAATTCTCATATCAGACAAAATAGACTTTAAAATAAGGACTATTAAAAGGGATAAAGAAGGACACTACATAATGATCAAGGGATCGATCCAAGAAGAAGATATAACAATTGTAAATATTTATGCACCCAACATAGGAGCACCTCAATACGTAAGGCAAATACTAACAGCCATAAAAGGGGAAATTGACAGTAACACATTCATAGTAGGGGACTTTAACACCCCACTTTCACCCATGGACAGATCATCCAAAATGAAAATAAATAAGGAAACACAAGCTTTAAATGATACATTAAACAAGATGGACTTAATTGATATTTATAGGACACTCCATCCAAAAACAACAGAATACACATTTTTCTCAAGTGCTCATGGAACATTCTCCAGGATAGATCATATCTTGGGTCACAAATCAAGCCTTGGTAAATTTAAGAAAATTGAAATTGTATCAAGTATCTTTTCTGACCACAACGCCATGAGACTAGATATCAATTACAGGAAAAGATCTGTAAAATATACAAACACATGGAAGCTAAACAATACACTACTTAATAATGAAGTGATCACTGAAGAAATCAAAGAGGAAATAAAAAAATACCTAGAAACAAATGACAATGGAGACACAACGACCCAAAACCTATGGGATGCAGCAAAAGCAGTTCTAAGGGGGAAGTTTATAGCAATACAAGCCCACCTTAAGAAGCAGGAAACATCTCGAATAAACAACCTAACCTTGCACCTCAAGCAATTAGAGAAAGAAGAACAAAAAAGCCCCAAAGCTAGCAGAAGGAAAGAAATCATAAAAATCAGATCAGAAATAAATGAAAAAGAAATGAAGGAAACGATAGCAAAGATCAATAAAACTAAAAGCTGGTTCTTTGAGAAGATAAACAAAATAGATAAACCACTAGCCAGACTCATCAAGAAAAAAAGGGAGAAGACTCAAATCAATAGAATTAGAAATGAGAAAGGAGAAATAACAACTGACACTGCAGAAATAAAAAAAATCATGAGAGATTACTACAAGCAACTCTATGCCAATAAAATGGACAATCTGGAAGAAATGGACAAATTCTTAGAAAGGCACAACCTGCCAAGACTGAATCAGGAAGAAATAGAAAATATGAACAGACAAATCACAAGCACTGAAATTGAAACTGTGATGAAAAATCTTCCAACAAACAAAAGCCCAGGACCAGATGGCTTCACAGGTGAATTCTATCAAACGTTTAGAGAAGAGCTAACACCTATCCTTCTCGAACTCTTCCAAAATATAGCAGAGGGAGGAACACTCCCAAATTCCTTCTACGAGGCCACCATCACCTTGATACCAAAACCAGACAAGGATGTCACAAAGAAAGAAAACTACAGGCCAATATCACTGATGAACATAGATGCAAAAATCCTCAACGAAATACTAGCAAACAGATTCCAACAGCACATTAAAAGGATCATACACCATGATCAAGTGGGGTTTATTCCAGGAATGCAAGGATTCTTCAATATACGCAAATCTATCAATGTGATAAACCATATTAACAAATTGAAGGAGAAAAACCATATGATCATCTCAATAGATGCAGAGAAAGCTTTTGACAAAATTCAACACCCATTTATGATAAAAACCCTCCAGAAAGTAGGCATAGAGGGAACTTTCCTCAACATAATAAAGGCCATATATGACAAGCCCACAGCAAACATCATCCTCAATGGTGAAAAACTGAAAGCATTTCCACTAAGATCAGGAACAAGACAAGGTTGCCCACTCTCACCACTCTTATTCAACATAGTTTTGGAAGTTTTAGCCACAGCAATCAGAGAAGAAAAGGAAATAAAAGGAATCCACATCGGAAAAGAAGAAGTAAAGCTGTCACTGTTTGCAGATGACATGATACTATACATAGAGAATCCTAAAGATGCTACCAGAAAACTACTAGAGCTAATCAATGAATTTGGTAAAGTAGCAGGATACAAAATTAATGCACAGAAATCTCTGGCATTCCTATATACTAATGATGAAAAATCTGAAAGTGAAATCAAGAAAACACTCCCATTTACCATTGCAACAAAAAGAATAAAATATCTAGGAATAAACCTACCTAAGGATACGAAAGACCTGTATGCAGAAAATTATAAGACACTGATGAAAGAAATTAAAGATGATACAAATAGATGGAGAGATATACCATGTTCTTGGATGGGAAGAATCAACATTGTGAAAATGACTCTACTACCCAAAGCAATCTACAGATTCAATGCAATTCCTATCAAACTACCACTGGCATTTTTCACAGAACTAGAACAAAAAAATTCACAATTTGTATGGAAACACAAAAGACCCCGAATAGCCAAAGCAATCTTGAGAACGAAAAAAGGAGCTGGAGGAATCAGGCTCCCTGACTTCAGACTATACTACAAAGCAACAGTAATCAAGACAGTATGGTACTGGCACAAAAACAGAAAGATAGATCAATGGAACAGGATAGAAAGCCCAGAGATAAACCCACGCACATATGGACACCTTATCTTTGATAAAGGAGGCAGGAATGTACAGTGGAGAAAGGACAGCCTCTTCAATAAATGGTGCTGGGAAAACTGGACAGGTACCTGTAAAAGTATGAGATTAGATCACTCCCTAACACCATACACAAATATAAGCTCAAAATGGATTAAAGACCTAAATGTAAGGCCAGAAACTATCAAACTCTTAGAGGAAAACATAGGAAGAACACTCTATGACATAAATCACAGCAAGATCCTTTCTGACCCACCTCCTAGAGTAATGGAAATAAAAACAAAAATAAACAAATGGGACCTAATGAAACTCCAAAGCTTTTGCACAGCAAAGGAAACCATAATCAAGACCAAAAGACAACCCTCAGAATGGGAGAAAACATTTGCAAATGAAGCAACTGACAAAGGATTAATCTCCAAAATTTACAAGCAGCTCATGCAGCTCAATAACAAAAAAACAAACAACCCCATCCAAAAATGGGCAGAAGACCTAAACAGACATTTCTCCAAAGAAGATATACAGAATGCCAACAAACACATGAAAGAATGCTCAACATCATTAATCATTAGAGAAATGCAAATCAAAACTACAATGAGATATCATCTCACACCAGTCAGAATGGCCATCATCAAAAAATCTAGAAACAATAAATGCTGGAGAGGGTGTGGAGAAAAGGGGACACTCTTGCACTGCTGGTGGGAATGTGAATTGGTTCAGCCACTATGGAGAACAGTATGGAGGTTCCTTAAAAAACTACAAATAGAATTACCATATGACCCAGCAATCCCACTACTGGGCATATACCCTGAGAAAACCAAAATTCAAAAAGAGTCATGTACCAAAATGTTCATTGCAGCTCTATTTACAATAGCCCGGAGATGGAAAGAACCTAAGCGCCCATCATCGGACGAATGGATAAAGAAGATGTGGCACATATACACAATGGAATATTACTCAGCCTTAAAAAGAAATGAAATTGAGATATTTGTAATGAGATGGATAGACCTAGAGTCTGTCATACAGAGTGAAGTAAGTCAGAAAGACAAAGACAAATACCGTATGCTAACACATATATATGGAATTTAAGGGGAAAAAATGTCATGAAGAACCTAGGGATAAGACAGGAATAGAGGCGCAGACCTACTGGAGAACGGACTTGAGGATATGGGGAGGGGGAAGGGTGAGTTTTGACAGGGCGAGAGAGAGTCATGGACATATACACACTAACAAACGTAGTAAGGTAGATAGCTGGGGGGAAGCAGCCGCAAGGCACAGGGATATAAGCTCGGGGCTTTGGGACAGCCTGGAGGGGTGGGATGGGGAGAGTGGGAGGGAGGGAGACGCCAGAGGGAAGACACATGGGAGCACATGTATATGTATAGCTGATTCACTTTGTTATAAATCAGAAACTAACACACCATTGTAAAGCAATTATACCCCAATAAAGATGTTAAAAAAAAAAAAAAAAAAAAAAAAGAACAATATGCAGGAGTTTTCCAAAATGCTAAACAAGTAAGGTTTCCCCTTCCTGTTATTAATAGGGAAATATTTACTACAGTTCTGTAAACAGAGCCAAACTGAAACAATTACATTTAAATGATGTTAGGGTTTCCAAAGAAAACCACGGAACAAACTCAGAATTAAGGCGATAATGCATCCCTGTTGTACCTTGGCATAGAAGCAAGCATCTTGCAGTGACCATCTGGGATATGTAATATCATAAGGGCGAGGGCACCAGCTCACAGAGAAGCCAAGAGGCAACATTTTTTTCCTGCCAACTGTGATATGTTACAGTATGAAGTTTTCTTCCATAGGAAACCAGCATTTCAACTTTTACAGGGCATTTGAAGACACCAAAATTTTTTTCACTGCAATACCTCAAATGTCTAAAATAATGCCAGTGTAGATGCTCAATAAATATTTATTGATTGAATAAATACTGAAAGTGCCAGTCTTTTTCTATGGTAATAAAAACTTCATGATGCTTTGGGATCTTTTCACTCTCCTTTTAAGGCACTTAAGGATGTAAAATTATTTGCCCAACGACAACATTTCAGGTGTGTTGGGAGGAGGTGTAATTTATCGAGTACTATTAAGTTTATACACCCAAAAAGCACGCTAAAATGCACTTCTGTTACTACTACTTCTACTAAGAATGTGAAAAGGCAGATCTTAAAAGTTCATCAAAATGTCTTGGCCCACATAACAAAAGTACAAGCAACAAAAGAAAGGAATAGATAAATTGAGTCTCTTCAAAATTAACAACTTTTGTGAGGCAAAGGACATGAACAATAAAGTTAAAACACAGCCCACCAAATGGGAGAAAATATTTGCAAGAAATATATCTGATGAGACTTGTATCCAGAATATATAAAGAACTCTTACACCTCAATAATTAGAGGACAACCCAATTAAAGATGGGTGACGGATCTGAACAGACATTTCTGTAAGAAGATATACAGGAAAAGATGCTCAACATCTTCAGTCATCAGGGAAATGAAAATCAAAACCACAATGAGATATCACTCACACCCACCAGGATGGCTATACCCAAAAAGACTGATAATAACAACTGTTAGTAAGGATATGGAAAAATCAGAACCTTCACACATTGCTGGTAAAAATGTGCAATGGTGCAATGACTTGGGAAGACAGTCTGGAAGTTCCACAAAATATTACGACAGGATCCAGTAATTTCGTTCCTAGGCATATACTCAACAGAAATGAAAACATATGTCCACACAAAAACATGTACGCCAGTATTTTTACCAACATTATTCCTAACAACCAAAAAATGAAAACAATCCAAATGTCCATCGATGAGTGGATAAATAAAATGTAGTGTATACCTACAATGGACTATTATTCAGAAAGAAAATGAAATTAAATACCGATACGTGCTACAACATGAATGAACCTTGAAAGCATTATGCTAAGTGAAAGAAGCCAGTCACAAATGACCACATATTGTATGATTCCACTTACATGAGAAACACAAATTAGGCAAATCTATAGACAGAAAGTAGATTAGTGGTTGCCTAGCACTTTGGGTTAAAGAAAGAGTAGAGGGAAAAGGGGTGACTTAATGGGCATGGAGTTTTCTGCAGGGTGATGAAAATACTCTAAAATTGATTGTGGTGATGGTTACACAACTCTTATTACACTAAAAGCCACTCAATTGTTCACTTTAAACAGGTGCATTGTATGGTTTGTGAATTATATCTCAATAAAGCTGTTATTTAGAAAAATGTTTTTGCTTTATTATTAAGTTACTCTAGTGACCTGATTCATATAATTTTAAAATTATCAAATATTTTAAAATTAATATAGTTTTAAAATATTATTTTAAAATTAATATAATTTTTTAAATGAACAAAGGATTGGTATGTTGATCCAGTCTTGTGCAAACTCAATGAATTGCAGAGGAATCAACTTTTTAATATTTTGTACCTGAGTCTCAGCATGAATCAAACCCTTCAAAAAGACAAATTCATGTTTTTTTCTCAGTGAAGATTTAAGTGAATTTTGAACGGCTTGGAATGATCTCTAAATATTTTACTAGATTCCATAATTATTTCACGTATTTCCAAAGTGAGACAATTTTATGCCATGCCACTAAGAGCATCATGAAAAGGAAATTTTATTAACATCTTTTTCTGTTCGCTATAAAGTAGCAAATACATAATTAAGCGCGGCTTCCTTCAAATACTAATATACAAAAGTATGTCTTATATATTTTAACTAAATAAAGCACAGTTCCATTTTTTAAAAACTCTAAGTAATCCAATAAATTTTAAATAATCCTGGTGATGTAATGTTCTTTATAAAGATAGATATATATCTAAAATAGTTTTATAAAAACATACCTTTTGGAAATATATATATCCAAATATATGTACATATCTCCCAAAGATATATTTTTATATAGCTATTTTCCTACTATCAAGCTGAATATTATTTATGCACTAAGGTCATATGAATTTGAAACTGAAAGGAATAGTACAGATTCTCATCCCAGACACTTCCTTCACATATAAAAAAACTGAGATCTAAAGTGGTTAACTTTTGTCCAAAATCATGATTGGGAAACCCATTGTTTGAAACCAAGTTCCCTATTCTCAAGGAAGTGATGATCTCACCATAGCAAAATTCCAAAAACAGAAAATTCACCATTTGAAAATCTATCAGCATGCAGATGGATACTAAGGTTATAAACATCTGTTGGACGTTTCTATACTTGAAAAATATATATACATACATATATTTGTCCATTTCCATCACTGATACTGTTTTCAAGTTTTAAGCTCCTAGAAGGCTGTAATCACATATGTCTACTTAACTGTTCACATGTTCAACCTCACCTACTGTTTATCTGAGCACATATTTTAAGGAATGATGATCAATGAGATTAAAACACAATATGGTAATAATTTAATAAAATGACTTAATTACCAATGGAAGGCTTAAGAAAATCTCCATGCAGATGAGTCAATAGACTCCCCATGAGGAAACCCAGCAGAGTTACACTTTGAAATAAAGGATTCTTTACAAACCTGTCTAATTAAAGACAGCATTGGCATAGCATCCACCAACTCTACCATGACCCCTGAAAGAAACTCATGAAATTAAATAATGGCTGGTACAATGGCTTTGCACCAGGCTTGGTTAGTGATCACTTTTCTTGCACCTTCTTCTTCACATTCATATTTTCTCAGAACTTCCCTACTCCAAAAATTACTCCTTTCTCTTAATCAAACCTCCAGCTATCTCTAAAACGTCTGTTTATCTATTTCATACTAAGGTGTGAGTTGCTAATAGGTTTAAATCTAGGGAGTGAGGTCTCAAGAGGAATTCACATTTTAAAAGTGAGGTGCATTTTGCTCAAAATTCCACTAATATAAAGAGTGAGTGTGATCCTTTGCTATATCAGCAACACTGTGCCCCAACCTCCTCTGGGGGCCACCAAAGTCTCCTGACCCCCTACATTCCAGAAATCAGGGGTCAGCAAGTGGGTGCCCTGCTTGTGAAAAGCTGGTGACCTCTGGGAGGGAGCTTGTATGGAAGCAAGTGTTAATTTTCAAAATGTGACTGGTTGTGATAGCAGCAACCTCACCTCATCACAATGTCCCTTGGAATGTTTTCTGAGTAAGGGGTCTAAAAGTGATCTGTCATCACTGGTCAGTGGTACAAGCAGCTCATTCTTATATCCTTGCCCTTCCCCCCCACCCCGGACCCGAAACAAAACATCCCACTCTGCCCTCCTCTTCTCACATGTGAATTTTCATGTGTTCAACATTTGTCAGGTCTTCACCTTCAATGAAATGGTCAAGGCACCAAGAAATTATATTGAACACATCAAAAATGAATACCAGGCCCATTTCCCCATGCTTTGTAATCATAAGCCACAAAATTTGTGTTTGGAGTATGCATGTGTGGGCCTGTTCTTGGAACAACATTTATAGACACTTCAAATGATTCCCCTCCAAAGCCATAAAAGGGTTTAGTAACACACTTTAATATATAATTTCTTAAGCATTTTTTAATAAAATACAGATATATAATTATAATTATCAATGCCTGTATGTCATTTAATATAATGATAAAAGGCTAGTCTTTGAAGTGACATGATGATTAATATTTACAGTAAAGCCTAAAGGAAACAGCATTTGTACAATATTGCTAAATCGAAAAGATTAATTAAAAATGCTACTTGTATTGTGGTGTCATCTCAAATCACAAAGAGCAAAAAGGAAAATTCTCATCTTATTAATGCATATAGGTATAGATCATTACTTTCTATGTTTTCTCCAGATGGAAAACTCTCTTTTTCTCCTTAAATTATACCAAGCACTGAGGCTGGGATGTACTCATGATAAGGACGTTTCCCAAATCTTTGTCAAGTTATTAATACCATACACAAACATCTTATGTAGATCTACCTATTGGATATATGTCATGTGCTTTCATGCTAATTTTAAATTTAAAGATCAATACTAATTGGACAAACTGTTAGAGAACCCATGAGGAAATTTATCAGTATATATAAACAGAGTCACATTCTGTGCAAATACTGTTTAAATAGTAATCTCCCTCAATATGTAACAGCCATGCTGTTTTAAAGTAAAGAAGCAAACCAGGAGCTTCGCCCTAGCCCCATCTAACCTAGGGATCAGGTAAAGCCATTCTGTTTAGCACTGAAACACACTGCTTTTGCTTGGCAAATATATGAAATGTAGTGAGTCAATGAACAGACACATGATTTTATCCTCAATAGACATACGGTAATCCTCTTCACCGTGCATTCTTAGCCTTTCCTATTCATCTCATTATGTGCTATCAAAGTTACTACATGCTTCGAAACCCTGTATACATTGTTTTAGGGGTTTTTAAAAAATAATACTGCTTTCATTTTCTTTTTTTCAGTTTTGAGGTTAAAAATGATGCTGAGGTTAAAAGTTTTACAGCTCCTTTATCATAATTGGTATCTTCCTCCTTAGTCTTCCAAGAGGAACTTTATAGCAATGGGCTTTGGCCTTTGCACTGCAACCCCCAAAAGACAGATTGCTGGAGATAACCCCCTGAAATTCCTTACAGCGTTATTTAACACCATGAAGGCCTAGAATCTATCTGTTTTGAGAAAGACTTCAGACAAAGGGACAAGGTTCAGGAGGGGGGAAGGTTTCAATTTGTAGGAGTTATGAGATATAAATAAGTAGCATAAATGTCTTTTTCCCTTACTTATAGACCACGGGTCAGGAATCTCAAAGCAAGGTGGAAAAAAATCCTGAATTAAAAAAAAAACAAAACACTATAAAAACCTAAGGGATAGCTAACAATATTATTCTTCTTGATTTAAAAAGCTAGACATTTCTCATTGGAATCAAAGAATTTGAGGTGGATTTATTTTCTTTTTGCCATTCCAGTCATATCATATATTCCTTCCCTGGTGAAAACTGGAATTTAAAAATGTCTATAGGACATTCTTTAATAGTCTACTTGATACTAAATAAAATGAGCAAAAAATCCAAAATACTGGAAATTTATTCTCTGCAGATGAATAAATACCTCTCACATGTCCAATAGAAAGTGAAAAAAATCACAAGCCTTTCCATTTTCCTTAAGAAAGTAATTATTATGGATTATGAATTTTTATAGGACCAAAGTCACCTAATACCTGTGATAAATAAGAGCAAGTAGGAACACAAAAGCTAAACCTTCATGATTACAGATACCTCAGTACTATTACTAAGACTTCTACTGACTTAGGTTCTCACATTGTGCCCAAGAATAACAGAAATCACAAGACTCTGTGTGCTGGTTATCAACCCTCAAGTAGGAAACTGTGTAGAGCATTTTCCTGATAAATTAAGTTATATGTCTTAGTCTGGTTAGTGTCATTGCCAACTTTTAAGTTTGCTGTTTGGTTTTTTAAAAAGTATGAGAACTTTGGTTAAACATACTACATTTATGCCAATACTCTGTGTAACTGGGGGGAAAATAGAGGGAGGATGTGGTTTTGTAGGCTGCAAAACCCCACATGCCATATACAGTATACATATGTACCAAAGATAATTACAATCTCACCATGAGAAAGTCAAAAAAACTCAGTGAGCCTTCATTTTCTATTATATGTACATTTTACAAGCTACTGATAAGTTTCTTTTCATATTGCTTTCCAAAAAGAAAAGACAAGGAAAACGAAGAAAGAATATACATTAGCCAGATTCCAAAGTAGTTTAACTTAAAGGCTTCATCAGACCATATGTGCAGACACTTGAGATGATGAGAGAGTTAAGCTTCCTAGGGTCCTAGAATCAAAGAAACTCTGCTGACCCCCACTGCTAAGCAGGTGCACTCCTTCCACGGGGGGCAACATCTGCCGATCCGTCATGGTCCCACTCGGTGAGGACCCCAAGAAACTTCCTTGGGAAGAAACAATTTTCTCAGGACTGGCAGCCAGTTTGGGGGATGTGGAGAAGTTATATCCGTACAAGGCACAGGGGCTGTGTAACCTGAACGTGTTATAGGAACCCTGGTGTGTCTGGTTAGCAGCAAAGGCGTTGCTGGGGGGTGAAGGCATGATGTACTGGAGCTGGGGGGACATCCCGGAAATCTGCATGGACAAGCTGGTCTGTGGGCAGCTGAAGGTGTCCCCATCCGTGCCGCCCATGGACATGTTCACCGAGGCGCTGCCGCTCACGCCCACGTAGGAAGGAGTCCTGGGCGGGGCGAAGGTCTCGCCCGTCTGATTGGTGAGCCTGTTGTAGGTCTCGGCCAAGGACGTGCTGTATCGGTTGAGGGTTAGGCTAGAGCGGGCGCATGCGGAGTAGTCAGCCGGGGCCAGACTACACAGCTGGCTGGTGTTGGGTCCCAGGTGGAAGGCTGGAGACGAGCAAGGGGAGCCGGACAGAAGATGAGGGTGGGTGGCCGCAACGCCATTCCCAGAACCTTGGAGTAAGGTGGAGGAACCTGCATTTCCTACAAAAGAAATTGAAATGTAAAGAGCATCTTTTCCTTTCAACTGTGTACACATGAGCTAGACGGACTTGTTACAAGGGGCGGGTACAAAGACGAAAAGGAGATGGTCTCCGCTCTCAGGAATTGTAATTTAATTGAATTCAGACTGAAATATTTTAAACATAGATCCTCTCAATATTTTCAAGGAAATTATCTCCCCAAGGAGTGACTTTTTTTTTTCCCCAAAAGATATTAGGACACTATCATATAGAATTTTCACATTTTCTCCCTCAATTAGCTTTCTCAAACTTTTCTCATTTTTTAATAATAAACACTACAAATACTGACTTTCCTGGCAACTTTAGAAAATATAAATTTCATCTTACTCTGTATCTTGTTCCAAAAGTTCCATCACCTCACTTCTACCCAACCTTTTTTTTTTTCTTTTTTTGCTGTACGCGGGCCTCTCACCGTTGTGGCATCTCCCGTGGCGGAGCACAGGCTCTAGACATGCAGGCTCAGCGGCCATGGCTCACGGGCCCAGCCGCTCCGTGGCATGTGGGATCTTCCCGGACCGGGGCACGAACCCGTGTCCCCCGCATCGGCAGGCGGACTCTCAACCACTGCGCCACCAGGGAAGCCCCTATCCAACTTTTACTCTTTCTTTCAGCAGAGCTTCCTCTGGAGCAATATATTTTCTTGCCAAAAAAGAAGGAATTCAAAGAAAAGAGCCAAATTGGTCAAAGATACATCCTGCCTCAAACAAACTTGCAACTTCCCACTGCAAGCTTGTGTGCATCAAGGACTGTACCACTCAGGGCTACTGAAATAAGGCAACCGTCTAGAACTTTATTTTCTTTTTAATTGGAGTATAGTTGCTTTACAATGTTGTGTTAGTTTCTGCTGTACAACGAAGTGAATCAGCTACATGTATACATATCTCATTTCCAAACAGAAAATGGTTTGGTGAATCACATGCTAACACAAGAGCAGAGGTCCAGCAAGTAAACAGCCCTGTGAAATAGAGAGGGGGGTTAACCCTGCATCCAATCAATAACAGTGGTGGCGGCTGACTCCCCCCTCTGGATTTGCTGACAGATTGATGTTTGCAACTTGACGGAACTTAGGGAGAGAAGAGAATTCCAATGGGCTGGATAGGTTGTAAAACCTTCATTGCTCTAGTGACAGTGTTTTATACAGCTTCTTAAAATAATCTAAAAGCCCAATTTGCCCAATGATAATTATCTAAAACCCAGCAATGCTAAATTCTCAACGGGGTGCTGGGCAGGATCAGACGTAAAATGCCTGAGTGCAGGAGTGAGCCGTGAGTCCTACCTACCAAGTAGAGAAGGAAGTGTCATCCCTCTCCATGCGGCTCCCTCTGAGGAGACACCAGCCCTGGGCTCGTAGGAAATACTCAAAGGGGAGCTCAGGGAAGGTTGCCTCCGTGTGCCTGACCTTCTCATCATAAATACAAGAGAACCCTGCCTAGAGGCAATTCTGCTGAAGGAAGAGGAAGCTGGCAAGAAAGGGTAAACCGGGACCAGCATCGGCAATTATCTGTGAAGTACCAACTAGAGTTGTACCACTCTACCAATTAGAGGCCAACTAGTCTACCTCTAATTTTAAGAAGAGATTTAGGGTAAAGTAAAGGTTATGAAATATATAAAGAGCCTAAAATATCCAAGACTTAACCTTTGACCACAACGGCCATTTTCCTGGCCCATCCCCATACCAGACAGAAAAGAGAGGGATCCTGTAATGGGAGGATGTTGGTAATGAGGTCGCCATTATAGCGGACAAGCAATGACTTGTGCAGTTTTCAGTGCCTGAGCATCTAGGCAGGACCTGGCTGTATACATGACCCAGGAGACTTTTGTTTTGTTTTTTGTTTTTAAGTCTTTTTTTTTGATGTGGACCATTTTTAAAGTCTTTATTGAATTTGTTACACTATTGCTTCTGTTTTATGTTTTGGTTTTTTGGCCGGGAGGCATGTGGGATCTTAGCTCCCGGACCAGGGATCGAACCTGCACCCCCTGCATTGGAAGGTGAAGTCTTAACCACTGGACCACCAGGGAAGTCCCTGACCCGGGACACTTTGTGATTTACCTTGCTTGGGAATTCCAGGGATATCTTCAAAGGTGAGGGTCCGTAGTGAAGGTCTCCAGAATGCATATGACTCCACAAGGGCTTCCAAACCCATTCTAAATGGAAGGGTCAGGATGGGGGTGAACACAAGAAGCTCGGTTAGGAGCAGTTGGAGTTTGCAGCCATAATAAGCAGCTCAGAAAACACGGCTGGTGTTGACAGTGGCCCCCCACATTGGCAGGTGAGGAGCTTGGCACAAACAGAAAAAGAGATGGTTCAGAGATGAGCTACCCTTCTGTCACCAGGAGCACAAGAGGATGGAATCCACCCAGGTTGTCCTGTTAATGTTCTCAGAAAACTTAGCTGATCTCAGGGGATAAAAAGCTGTACCCTTGTACCAGGAAGTTGGGGTGGAGAGAGTCCATACTAGCTGCTGTGAGTCCAAGGCTTTGCTGTGATCTGGAGCTCATCCTCTCTCCCTGTTACACCACTCTCCCTCTGATGCGGAGAGCTCTGCCACAAAAGCACGCCCTGTAAAGAGGCATTCGGTGCCTCGGCAGCCAGCTGAGAAGAGCGCTCATCCTAAGAAAACTGACTTCTCTCTCAGAGGCATGATCACCACACGCAGGGCAGCCAGGGTGGGCTCTGGGGAAGAGGGGGCAGCCCTGGCTTCTCAGCCCAGCCTGTAGGATGATCACAGGAAGGTGATCTCACAGGGCACTACGGTATACGGAGCTAGTATCAGCACCAGACATTATTTTAAAGCCCCTACATACACTTAATGAATGGACACTTAGAGAGACAGGATAACTTCATTATGGGCTACTTACATGGATATATGTATGTTTTAAAACAAGGGTGACTACTCTAAATACATAATAAATGTATGTATCTCCTACCGTAAGTGATTCAGATATCACTTCCATACATCAGATAACTAAGTCCTCCAGGTCATAGAAATGAGGCCCTTCACTCAACTAGCACATTCTCAAGGCCTCACCACCATTTCCTCAACCATCTCAGTGCTAAGCGATTTGTCGATCTAGGTAACATTGTGCTTTTCATGAAATATATAATAGCTCCACTGTAGGAAATGTCTGATTCCTGAGTGTCAAACAGCACACGAACACCTCTTGTGATTGTCAGATACAGTTTTATTTAATACAGATAATCTGTATTTAATGCTTATATTAAAGACAGGGTCTATCTTTAATAGCTTAGACTCCACGTGCTACTTTCCCTCCATCCCCAGGTCATGAGCCATGAACTAAGACTACAGAAAACCCCCTCACAGAGTCACACCCCCTATACAACATGGCGAGAGCTCTCTAAAGACCCATGATAAGTGACCTGTGCGTGCGGCTAAAACCATCTTCCGCTGCTTGCCCTGGGCTGCCCTGAGCATGAAGGACAGAGTCTGGCTTCGGATGGAATCGGTGTGCCCCAGAGAGAGGACTATTTTGTGGTAAGGACACTGGATTGGAGATCAGGAGAACTGGGTTGTGACTACAACCCACTAACCTTGAGTAAATGTTTGAAGCTCCCTGGACTGCAGTTTCCCACAAAGTGAGGATTGGAATACAAAGCTTTAAACCCTCTCCTAGCTCTAAAGTTGTTTACCACGAAGTGATTTTTTTCCAAACGAGACATGCTATCTGTGGCTGACTACAAACCAGATCCAAGACCACTCTACTCAGCAATATTTTATGTACATTAAAGTATTGACTGGGGAGAAGGTTGGCAGCCTGGTCAGTCCCAAAGCCCCACATAACCTGCAGGTTTCATTTAATACTCAACTTATGAACTCTGGGTGCTGTTTAGCTGATTACTCTATTTTCAGCTTGTACTAATACTCAATTTTTATGACTTTCTAGAAACAAGCTTTTTTAAGCTAAAGAAGTTAGGACACAGCTTTGTATAAACTGCTTTGTTAAACCGCATAGATAAGTTTTCATAATTGTGGTTTTAAATATTCAGGATACCAAAGTAGTCCTGGAGTGATCTCAAGGGGAATTTACAAAGAGGTAAGTCCTGAGCATCTATGGGACCTAGAAATTTATTAGCTGTGGAGATGACCATCAGTGCATTATTTGCTTTAGCAGTGTAAACTGTATGATGCTTCAAATACAAACCCACAGACCAAATTTTTAGGGAGAAGTTATTGATCCTCACAAATATATAACCCTAAGCTTTAAAGGGATGCTCTGAAGGTGACAGATCTACATGTGATCTGATTTGGACCTATTGATATTTTTCTTGAAGCTGTTGTTTCACACTGCAAGTTCTAGAAAGGATTTCAGATATTTTGCAGGAAACAGTTATAAAATATTTATGAGCTGAATCTGGACTTTTTTAAAAAAAAAGCCTTCATTTTCTCCAGTAATGGAGACTTTTTCCCATCTAGTTAAAGATAAAAGACACCTCCTGCAGGAGTGTAGCCAAGATGGTAATTTATACAAGATGCTTTTGAACAATTTCCACATTTTATCACCTCGCTAATTTATGCTATCAAATGGCCAAGTTTATTTAGTAAAATGGTTATGTTTTTCCTGAAGTATTTAAAGAGAAGAAATTTTTGTACCTTCCTGAGTAAAACATTTTATAGGGTCAACCGTAAGGCCTAACTGAAGAATGAAACTATTCTCAGCACATAAATTCTCCTTCACGTAACAAATGTCTTGCAGGAGAGCTTTTAAGGGCTGAAGCTACTGATTCCTATAAAATAGGCTGCAGAACCATAAATAGCCAGGAAGGTATAATTTTTAATTCAATTGTTTTATAAAGTTTAAAAAAATCACAAGTCCAAGTTTCTTTCTTGTCCTGCATAATTTGTTTATTTCATGTCTAGGGAAAAATAAAAACAGAATGTGTATTAAAAAGCAGTAACAACAGTGCAAGAAAACTGGGGGTATTAAAGAAATATTTTGAATTTTTTCTCATGGGATCTTTTCTCTATGAAAACATATCACCCCTCACCCAAGTCCTCAGCACCAACGCACCTTCCTGGTCTTACAGATAACTTTTTTTTTAAAGGAAAATAATACATAAGTTAGAAATCTTTAAAGCTGACCAAATTCTCTCTTTTCATTATAAGTGTCTTTTGCATTTATCAGTGGAAAATGTTAAAATCAGATTTTTTTAAAACTGGGAATACTGATTCATAGATATTTAACATTCCAAACTGGGCACTGAAGAGCTTTTCTATGATAAGCAGAAGTCATTTAAATGAGAAAAAAAGTGAAACTATTCATTTCACTAACAAGAAAGCTATGTATAAGTTCAACATGTTTTTCCTATACTAAGATATTGTTTAAACATTTGGAGTAAAATAAAAATTTAAAATTTTAACAACCTTTAAAAAGTGTTAAAACATAATTTATTATTTTTTGCATGTCCATTAAAAACTTTAAAAGGTTTAGAGTCAGGCAATAAACAGTAGCAAGCACCATGGATGCCATGCTTATATACTCCTGAAACAGCCAAAGGGAAGAAAAAATTTCTATCAAACCTAGCATTTGACCTCACGGTACCAAACAAGAGACTTAGTGGTTTATTTTCACCAATGCCTCTGAGTTTTTTTCACTGATCAAATTTTTAAAAACTAATGTCTTTTCATTGTGCTGACTTATCTAGAATTCTTCCTGAAACCTTGTAATATGTATCTTATCATCTCACTTCTACTTATAGGCTTATCCGCTATGACTACTACCCAAAATACACCTTTAAAAATATGTTTAAAGTTGTTGCTTCAAAAACGAACTGACAGTAATGTGTAACATGATAAGTATAATGAACACTGCTGTATGTTATAGAGGAAAGCTATTAAGAGAGGAAATCTTAAGTGTTCTCATCACAAGGAAAGAAATTGTTTTTCTATTTCTTTAATTTTGTATCTATACGAGATGATGGATGTTCGCTAAACTTATTGAGGTCATCATTTCATGAAGTCAAATCATTATGCAGTACACCTTAAACTTAGGCATGCTGTATGTCAATTGCATCTCAATAAAAGTGGAAGAAAAAAAAAGACGGCCATGTGAACCCCCAATGTCAACAGCAGTGAGGTCTTTGCTAGAGCCATCCTACAGGAGAGCCTGGACTTAGTTCCTGGATGTATGGCCTCAAGCCTAAATGCTGCCCTCCTGGAGTTTCAGTGAGTTTTAATAAATTTATTCTCTGCTTTAAAAAAAAAAAAAGAACTGAAAGAAATGCAAGAGTCATAAATAGATAGATACTCTTCGGCTATAGCCAAAACCACAAGAAGATTCCATCAAAATATTTGGCAAGGTAGAAGAGGAGTCATCCCAGGGGCTTCCTTCAGTCACCTTACCAGTGACCACCCCAGTTACTAGATTATTCAACTTTCAGAAACTCCTCTGAAAAGCAAAGTTAACCACAAGCTAATGCAACATAACAAAAGCCAAGCAAAGTTTTTCTGCACATGGAAAGAGACATCTAAAATGACAGAATAATCTCAATACAGCAGACAATGTATAGTAGGAATACCTGCAAATCTTCCTACAGAGTGAAGCCCTGTTATTAGTCAGTCTTGTTGATCTGCCTGTGCTAAGTTTAAGGCTTAGGGCAGGTGTTTAAATGAATCATTGCATATGAAGATGAAATCAAGTCTTTCTGCAAGCATTTGAGTTTATTCTGAGAAAAGGTCTCTGTCTACACTACATTGCCCAGCTAATCAGCTGAAAGAACTAAAAGTCTGCACTACTGCTTGATTGTTTTCTCTCTACAATTTTAAGTGGAATTGTTCCTAAAATAAGATAATCGGGGATTCTGACCTCATGTAGACACCGCCTATCAATACCAAGTTTTCAAGAAGTATTTCTGGAGTAAAGTGATGAAAAATGTCTCAAATATTTTTTAAAAACAAAGTGCTTTTAAAAACATTTAAGTCAAAGTCTTACCCTGAAAGGGCATCTGGAGAACGTTAGTCTATTATTACTATCAACAGTTATTTTAGAAAACGTTGCACCGAACTGTATTGGGATAGAATCATATCAATAAATTCAAAAACTCTTGGCACACAGACTAGGGTGGTCTGCTTTTTGATAAAAAGTAATAGAGTGGAATTCATTATTGTAGCTCTCCCACTTAGTACAAACACCATAAAACACGAAACAGAAAAAATAAACAAGTGTGTGGCTGTCAGTAGAGCCAAGACAAATTTGGAAACCAAAGAACATCAGCTGTCTTGGCAGTGAGGAGTAGTCTCATATTCTAGTTGGAAATCTGAGTGAACAAGAGTCTCTGTCCTATTTCGAAGACAGATCAATACATAATTGTGACATCACTAAGCAAATTCTAAACCAAGAGCAGATGCAGAGAGTATTTTGATTTGGGATATTAAAGCCCCTGGATCTTGAGGGGCAGGTTTCCACAAGGCCCCTTCAGAGGCAGCATGCACTGTACACCCTGAGAACTTCCGTTTTCACCCCAGCATTTCACATCAACATTAACCTTAGAAATGGGCAAAATGCCACACCCAAAATAAGTTACATCCAAGGCTCAATGATATTAGTAAATTTAAATCCTCATCAGAAGTGATTTCAAAACCATGTCAGTAAATTTAACTGTTTACTTTGTAATGGAAAATTCACAATAAAAAATCAAATATATTTATCACAGTCAGAATGTTTTTCACTAAGGCTCACCTGTTACGCCCAGAGTCTCGGAAGCCTTTGGCAAAGGGATTCCTATCTATCTTCAGGCGAGTAATCTGCAGAGCAGAAAAAAAAAATCACATCAAGTCTTATTATAAATGACAAGGAAGGTTATTAAAAATGGAAATGATGGAAGAACTATAAGTAACTCCAAAATTAACTGCCAGAGGATGTACTGTGTTCTTCTTCCCTGTTTCTCAGGTATTTTATTATATTAGTAACAAAGCTACATGAAAATTTCAGAAATCATCTAGACATTCATTTGCTATGAAAAGGACATTCCCCCGCCTCTGTTCAAGCTCTGTAATAGATAAAGTTTGCTTTGCTTTTAATATCCCTGGAGAAGGAGATTCTGAATCATCTGTTGATAATTTGCCCTTTGTTTGACAATCTCTCTAAACTAAAGTTCTTCCCTTTATTAACGCTGTGACATGTGTCTGTTTCTCTTGCAGTAGTGGTGATGCGGAGCAGCTAATATCCAGCTTCTATTTAACAGCCATTTATACGCTCGAATGTTGTTAACCTTCTTCAGAAATACGCAATATACATTCCTTTAATTTTGCCTCTCCTTGAATCATCTTTATGGCTCTCATCTCCTCTTTTATCTATGGATTCGTGACCTGGTCAGAGCACTACAGTGAATGTCTAACCAGAGGTAACCATGACTTGAAGGTTCTAATGGGATTCAATCTTATATATGTAGGAGAAATAAATAATGGCTTCATTTTAACTACAGTTGTAATTTGTTGACTCACAACCAGATTTTTGCCCAGGAAGACCCCAAGATTTGAGGGAAACATTTTTGCAAGTGGTCTAATCGTCTCCATTAAAAACAACTTTTTGTAGTCATACCATCCTGAAATTGACACTAATAAACAGTCCCATTTGTTTCTTACCAGATCTCCACTTTGCCCAAAGGAGTTAACAGCCTATTTTCTAAGCAGCACATCGTGCTTTGTTTTCTGTGTTCCCTGGTTTAGTGGAATCTCCAAAGTTAATGAACATCCTTCTTTCTTATTGTGCCATTTTGGCCAAGGACAAATGAACACTGCTGGACGACACTAAGGCAAAGAAAGGCACCCTTGGAAAGTCGTCTGCAATCCCCCTATATTATGCTGTGCATGCTCTCAACCATCTGCCAATCAGCCATGCAACACCTGAGGTAGGTGTACTCCATATGCTACTGTCTTAGTTTGTGGATAAAACTACATTATAAATGAGATAATGTAAGAGTCTGCTAAGTAATTCACCATGTCTGCCACTCTGCCATTGAAAGAATTCTTTATAATTCATTATAGCTCAATTATCTGTTCATTTAAATCATTTTTAAAGAACATTTAATAACCTAAGTGTTCATTTAAAATAGTATTTTAAAAAAGAGTACATATTTATATAATGGTGCCTTGTCTAAATATAGGTTTTTCACAATTACTATTATAATGATTTTTATTGCTGACATCACATCTGTTGAGTGCATACCATGTATGCTGTAATATGAGTTCTGTGCATATTATTTTATTGAATTCTCATAGCAACTTAGATGTAGTTATTATCCCAATTTTATGTTTCTTTTATACTGGGTTAAGTTTCCTATGATCATAAGGTTAACTGGCCGTAGAACTGGGCTAGCACCCCAGGCTTTAGAGCCCACGCTGGTAGCCACCAAGCATGGGCTGCTTACGAATTTTCCAAAAGTTCTTCAAAATAGCAGTCAGGAAGTTTAAACAAATGAACATGGTTTTTCATCATCAATTTTCTTTCCTTCTAATTTTTCCATCCTCTTAATTGATTTGTCAACATTTGTGAATTGGTGTTAGTCACCAACATGTACCAAAAGCCCACTGCAGCTCGTTTATTGTATCACAGAGGCTAGTAGAAAATACACTTTTAACACAGTTAATTGGGTGCGTTGGAGAGAGACTGACAGACAGACAGAGAAAAAAGATGAACTGGGTAACAAATGCCTCTGCTCTTTTCTCCCCATGCATTATATTTTTCCTTTAATAAAAAACATTTTCTACACCTGACATATTTTAAGAATATCTTCCTAATTATCTCCAGCCCTTGCGGGCCTCTCACTGTTGCGGCCTCTCCTGTTGCGGAGCACAGGCTCCGGACGCACAGGCTCAGCGGCCACGGCTCACGGGCCCAGCTGCTCTGCGGCATGTGGGATCTTCCCGGACCGGGGCACGAACCCGTGTCCCCTGCATCGGCAGGCAGACTCTCAACCACTGCGCCACCAGGGAAGCCCTCTCCAGCCCTTTTAAAGGTTAATTTCATGTTCCCTCCCAAAAACCTGTATAGAAGTGTGACAACGTGAATATGAGAGGACAGGACAGCCTGGGCTGTGGGACAGGTGTCGCCACATGGACAAGAACAGATGAGCCTCTCAGCCCTAAAGGAGGACGCACAGGACAGGGTCCAAATCTCCTAAGAAGCTTTAAAACAACAGAAAACAGAACAGAGAGTTTATAAAGCCTAAAATTGTTCACTGAGATGTATATAAATGTAAAGAGAAGTGGAAACCTAAAATAATTCTGCTGACCATTGAAATTTTTAAAACAATCTACCACAGACCACATCAGCCTCAACTCCATCGCTATTTCTTATGAAAACTGGCCAGAATTGCATGGATCAAATAATTGCCTCAATTCAGTTATCCACCTGCTTGACACAGCCTTAAAGAAGTACATATACTTACTCATATAGAAAAGAAGTATTTCACTTTTCAGATTATTTCCAATTTTGTGAAAGGATTACTCCACAATCGCTCATCTCTCAGACTATATAAACATATGTATCACCCTCTATCACAATTAAAGCATATCTTGAAAGAAATAGCCCTTTTGTATATATATACGAAAATGACTGCATAGGATAAATGCTTCTGAAATATTTCCCATAATATATGGATGGTAGCTTTAAAATAAAGTGAGCTGTCAAATCCCATGCCCTGTGACGCAACTCACTTTCATATCCTACATGTCTATTTCCTAGTCAATACACATGCTTTCTAATTTTAATTATGACATCAGGATTCAATGTCTCAAAATGGAAAGTAAACCTACACTGCCAGTCATGAGACACACTCTGGTCTAAAGAAATCCTCACTAGAGTAGCTTTACATGGGGAATAATGGATAAATAATTGTTATTACAATACATATATATTCTGGATGGCAAATGCTTTATGACAATTCATAACATTTAGATACAGTGAAAAGAAGAGCTAGCTTTCAATCTGCACATGAAATTAAATGGGTAGAAAGATCCCAATTCTGAGAACAGTACCTGCTGGTTCTGATAGGCGGTGACAGTGGTGAAAACAGTTTCTGGAAAGGAGAATGCCTTCACTCCCTCCCCAGATGGAACAGGCTTGATGGGAGAAAGATCATCCCCACAGTCTTTACGGATGACATGGACTCGCGGTTGGTATTTGTGCATAGAATGAAGAATAATCTATGTCAAGGAAAGAGAAGCCAAATTTGTCAGCAACTTCTGCCTTGACTAAATATTTAACGTGCAAAACGAATCCCAGTTGGAAATAAAAATATCCAAGGCTCTGAAAGTGCCAATTTAATAAAGTATATCAAAATTGGACTGAGACTACTAGGAAGCTGTTTGCAAAGTGTGCATAAAAATACAAACGAATAAAAGTAATCACTATTTTGGCAGAACCCTGAGTATAACCATACGAATGTAACATCAAATTTTCTGTTTCTGAAAACACAAGAATAAATTCATAAGCCTTTTATTTATAATGAGCCTAATGGAACACAGAGTCCAAAACAATAAAACTAAGAGTGAGACTGAAATGATTATTTGAATTCTACCACACCCATCCCCTAAAAATAAGTATTTGCACACCAAGGTTTTCTTCAGAAACATTTTTTCCCTTGTTGGTGACCACAACATGTCTATTCAAGGGCAAAGGGATTTTAAGGATACCCCAGGGTGTGACTTATGCATGGCTCACAAAGTCTCTGGTTTGCCTGGAGAGCCCAGCATCCGTGCTCCCATCATAACAAGGCTTCCAAAACCCAGATGCCTGGCGATGCAAAAGCTCTCAGACTCAGCTAGGGGAATCTGATGATATGGTTCAACTGCCTTCTGCCCAAAGACTCCACTTCTGAGAATTTATCCTAAGGAAATATTCCAAATCCAGAAAAGCGTTTCATATACAAAGATGTGCAGTGCACCATTTGTAACAGTGGAAAAACTATAAACCACTGACATGAGTAGACTGGTTAGGTAAATGAAAGTCCACACAGTGGGATACAACATTATTCAGCCATTACTAACGCTTTTAGGACATTTTTAACCACATAATGAAACGCTTCTTTTTAAATCTTAAATTAGAATAAAGGATCCAAGTTGTTTTTCAACTTATCATAACTACATAAAAGTAGACAGTAAAAAGGACCCATACAAAGATATGAAGAGTGGTCACAGCTCTGGATGATGGAATTGTGTGTGAATGTTTTCTTCTTCTTTATACGTTTTATACTGTCAAGGTTGAGGAGGTGGGGTAAAGAAATAGCCCTAACCCTCTATGCCTACTTTCTGGAGATCATCTTGGTGCTTTGTGACCACCTAGAGGGGTGTGATAGGGAGAGTGGGAGGGAGACACAAGAGGGAGGGGATATGGGTGTATATGTATACATTTAGCTGATTCACTTTGTTATACAGCAGAAAGTAACACAACATTGTAAAGCAATTATACTCCAATAAAGACATTAATAAATAAATAAATAAATAAATGCAATGTGTGATTCTGGATTGGAACCCAGACAGGAAAAAACAGAGCAGACTAAAAATTGGGAAAAGCCACTTTACATTAAACAAACAAAAATACAGTGCATAGCCAAGAAGACGAGAGTGAACTGGCTTGTAGTGAAGGAAAAAAAATTCATTTGGGTTTCTGTTTACTAGTCAATGAAAAGTGGGTTCTTGTTTTATGAAGTCTTTGTTCTCTCAAGCAGATTTCTCTATATAGCTATATACATTTTAATTTCATTTATTTGTTTATATCCTTATGGAATCTCCAAAATGACTTAAGGTGGGGTATACTGGGGTAGGGTACAGAAATAGATGAGGCATGGCTATGTTTGCACATTAAAGGGTAACTGCCAATAGTAACCTGAAAATTATTCAAGAAAAATAATATACTTTCAATACGATTTATAGGAGTGTAGTATATCGCTGGAAATTTTAAGAGAATGCTAAACAAGCCTTAGTTATTCTCATAAAATAGCATTATTTGCTTTTTTTATCCATTATTTGCTTTTTAATGAACTATCAAAGTTATAATGACAAGTGTTCAAGAATATTTTTTTAACATCTTTATTGGAATATAATTGCTTTACAATGGTGTGTTAGTTTCTGCTTTATAACAAAATGAATCAGTTATACATATACATATGTTCCCATATCTCTTCCCTCTTGCGTCTCCCTCCCTCCCACCCTCCCTATCCCACCCCTCTAGGTGGCAAACCACCTAGCTGATCTCCCTGTGTTATGCGGCTGCTTCCCACTAGCTATCTATTTTATGTTTGGTAGTGTATATATGTCCATGCCTCTCTCTCGCTTTGTCACAGCTTACCCTTCCCCCTCCCCATATCCTCAAGTCCATGCTCTAGTAGGTCTGTGTCTTTATTCCTGTCTTACCCCTAGGTTCTTCATGACCTTTTTTTTTCCTTAGACTCCATATATATGCGTTAGCATATGGTATTTGTTTTTCTCTTTCTGACTTACTTCACTCTGTATGACAGACTCCAGGTCCATCCACCTCACTACAAATCACTCAATTTTGTTTCTTTTTATGGCTGAGTAATATTCCATTGTATATATGTGCCACATCTTCTTTATCCATTCATCAAGAATATTTTGCTTATTTAATAGAACAAGTAGAATAAGGAGAACCACTGGCCTTATAAACAAGGAGACCACAATGATAATGCCCATTTCTGAAACTCAAATAATTATATCTGATCTGCATGTTCCGTGCTCTCTGTTCTGTTCACATGGAGGATGTTTTTTCTTTGGGGCATTACCTAGTAGCATAGATAGTCACATGGACCTCTGTCCATAAACACGGGGTGCTTTCCCATGTGAAGGTTAATACAGTTTTTTCCCACATTAAAGGTACTAGGTTTGAGACAAAAGAAGCACAATGTTACGTATTTCTGATCTGATGGGTGTAAAGTGCCTGTAGTTTGACAGATACACCACCTGTCCCTTACAAAACAGCTCAATAGGGAAACACTACCTGCTGACTCTGGAAGTTTTCTACATGACCTATATGCCAGTGTTGGAACAAGTCAAGCAAAGGACCAAGAAGGAGCAGATAACAAAAGCCTGGCTCCCTGCATTTTTGGTGATACCAGATGCAGACTTGCTCTCAATGGTAGGGATCAGGGTAGTTACACAGGGTCGCAAGCTCCATAGCAAAGTGGCCTGGGTTTTGTTTCAAGTGTGACGTTGTGTATGAAGCACCCCTTACAAATATGGACTTTCAAATTCATCAGCTCATTTGAGTCACTCAAAATTCTCTGGTTCCAATATAACCCATGAGAGAACCAAGGCCCAGAGAGTCAAAGTTTTTTGCTTACGAACCTTAGACCTCTAAGCCATGGCAAGTTCCTTCCATCAGGGAGATCTAGCAATCTCCCCTGTGACTTCTTGCTTCCCCACCTGATTCTCGAGCAGAAATGGGAAGAGGGTGAGGACAAACTCAGAGCTAGGGTGACTGTATCAGTGAATCCACAGCAGCTGGAAGAACAGACCCTCCGACAAGTTTCCTGGCTGTAGATGCCTGACTGTGCTTCCTTCCAAAGTACACCAGCACTGTGGGTACAAGTCCTGCCCTGGTTAAAGGTGCACCATCACCTTAGATATAGAATTACCTTAGATATAGAATTATCTAATTCTGCAGGGAAATGTTCACCTGAATGTTTCCCTCCAGACAGCAAATTCCAAGTGAAACATGCACATGGTGAGAAGGAAATACCCCACCCAAGCATGCTGACCATCTGCTCCCAGGTAATCCAAGGACCAGTCTTGGTTTGTATATAATCCAAGACAAAGCTGACTACGGTCTCCCCAAAGGGCAAGTAGGGATTATAAAGTCTTCACAACATTCAAGATTAGCTGTGGAGATTGAAGTAAGTCAGAAAGAGAAAAACAAATACCATATGTTAACACATATATATGGAATCTAAAAAAAAAAAAAAGGTCTGAAGAACCTAGGGGCAGGACAGGAATAAAGACGCAGACCTACTAGAGAATGGACTTGAGGACACGGGGCAGGGGAAGGGTAAGCTAGGAAGAAGTGAGAGGGTGGCATGGACATATATACACTACCAAACGTAAAATAGATAACTAGTGGGAAGCAGCCACATAGCACAGGGAGATCAGCTCGGTGCTTTGTGACCACCTAGAGGGGTGGGATAGGGAGGTAGGAGGGAGACGCAAGAGGGAGGAGATATGGGGATATATGTATATGAATAGCTGATTTACTTTGTCATAAAGCAGAAACTAACACATTGTAAAGCAATTATACTCCAATAAAGATGTTAAAAAATAAGACATACATGTGTAGTCCTAAAAATTATAAGATTAATTTTTCTTAACTTTAATAAAAAGTTGACACGCTAAACAGAAAAAAAAAAAAAAACAGATTAGCTGTGGACTGGTGGGACGTTTCTACATCTCTAAATTCTCACCAGTATTCCTCTCTAAACAATTCTTGGTGTTTGGAAAGATGAAAAATCACTTTGGGGAAAATCACAATGGCACATAATCTCATGTTTTGTGCAGCCCTAGGTCCACTCACAGCCCCGTGACAATTTGTTTCCTCCAATCTCTCTGTGTTTAATAAAAGTCCCAGGTCTACATGGAGTTCTCAAGTCACCATGTTGAACACTTGTACACCTTTAGCAGAGTAAAACTGGGAACTGACAGGACAAAAAGTAGGAAACTAATTTAGAAAGCAAATTAGAAAATTACCTCGCATTTGAATCTACAGCTTGATTGGTTAGAGATTAGTGTCACTTCCTTTAGAATTGGGGGGTGGGGAGGCTCAACTGTATGAGGGTAGAGAGGTGAGAGTCCCTGAGAGGTCTCTGCATCAGGAAAGGGACTGCTGAGTTAGTCCCATCACAATGGTACTGCTGTCTTCTCAGACGCTGAATCACATCAGCAATAGAATAAGAAATGACTTCCTAATCTCTAATCTAACCTTATTTAGGGTCACCAAACTGAGCAAAGAAACACAACAGACACCTTCTTCACAGAGCCTTCCCAATGTCTCCTGGCTGGAACAATATGGCAGCTGCACTGCTGTGCACTGACATGACGATCACCTGTGTGCCTGTCCTCTCCCCCCCCATCTAGGCTAGAAGATCACTGAAGGCAGAGACTATGGCTTCTTATCTCTTACTTACTACATTTTACAAAGTCTTCAAAACTTTGTTTTTAAATAAAGAACAGAAAAGAGCATTTTCCCTCCTACCTTCTCCTCTAGTATCAAGCAATATGTACATTCTTACTATTTGCAAAAGCAATTTCCTCGCTTCCAAAATGCACAGGTACATATTATTCTCTCCCTATTCCCTGCGCACACTAATTACTTTCCTTTTTTAAAGTATTACATCCTGTCACAACCTTAAAAGAATTTTACTGGAAAATGACACACTTCTATAGATTGTGTCTGTTTTCTGCTATGTTTTTATTTTTTTTAAGAGTGAAATGTTATAATTATTTAGGTATAAACAATTGTGGCTCAAGTTGCAATCTATTCTTTTGTATTTAAAACAAATGCTGTGTGATAATTAACGTTATGTGTCAACTTGGCTAGACCATGGTACCTAGATGTTTGGCCAAACACCAGTCTTGATGTCGTTGTGAAGGTACTTTTCAGTTGAGATTAACATTTAAGTCAGTAGAGTAAAGCAGATACCCTCCATAATGTGGGTGGGCCATACCCAATCAGTTGAAAGACTTAAGAGAAAAAAGGTGGAGGTCCCCTGAGGAAGACGAGATTCTGCTTCCAAACTGCCTCCAGGCTCAAGCTGCAACATTAGCTCTTCCCTGGGCCTTCAGCCTGCCCACCCATCCTGCAGATTTCACACCTGCCAGCCACCACAATTGTGTGAGCCAGTTCCCTAAAATAAACCCCTCCCCTGTCTCTATCTCTATTTCTATCTATATCTATCTATATACCCATAACTATATCTATACAGTCTGTTGGTTCTGTTTCTCTAGAGAATGCTCTTTTAAATAAAGTCTAGTGAAATTATGAAGTTAAAATCAGATGGATAAATTACTAGATCTATATCTAATTTTGTAGATATTAGATATAAAGCTAGTAATTTGATCTGAAAGAATTTGAATTATAGAATGACTATATTTATTTAAATTATTTAAAGCAGTTTGTTCCTTATATATGACAGTGTATAGCTTTTAGACCCACCTATCTCTTTAAAAGATATATTCTCAAACTATAGAACTCAGAAAAGCAGGGTATGTTTAAGCGTTGAAAACAGGTAACACTTAGTGCCATTTATTTTTAAAATTTTTACTGTAAAAAAAATTAAAGACTCCTCAGTGGATGCACCGGCAAAATTTCACAGTTGGCTCCCTCAATGAGACAGAAGAAACTAGTGTTCTTTCATTGAAATCAAATGAAAAATAACTGTTACAACCTGACTATGTATATACAGAAAAAAAAGAAGAGAAGCAAAGTAATGCACTAAAGTACAGGGCATGAAGTGGGATTCAGAAATAAACTGTACACTGTTACTTTTCTGATTCTGGTTTAGAATATGAAAGGCAACAAATAAACAAAAGTACTGGCAGTTTGAGAGAGATGAGTCTTAAAACTCCAGATGCTGCATCTGTACCACAATGAAATTTGTACTTGAATGTCTTCATTAAGGTCAATTTGCTTAAGATATTATCTAGCAACTTACAAATCATATCCTGTCATCGCTGTATTACTAGCTTATGACAGTTTGCATTTTTGTTTGAAAAGATTGGCCCATAAATATGCTGTCTTCATGTCACCCCTTTGAGAAATGAACTAGTTGGTATTCCTTTTACATACCATATATGCTCTTAAAAAGGCATTTCAATCCTGCTTCAGTCAAAACCCTCTCAAATAACAGAAACCTAATAGAAATGCTAGCATTGAGTGGAAATCAGCATGTATCCAGAGTTACTTATTTATTAAAATAATAAGGGTAGTCTTGCCTAGGAACAATACTGTGTAAAAATTAATAAGGTGTTAAAAATGACTATATTATTGAAATGGCTGGCTTTAGCATATATATCATTTTTCAGCAGTTTTAAGACGAAAAGGAATTATTACAACGTATTTGACAACTTAGATGTCACTACAAAACAATTGGGAGCTTGCAGGTGGAACACGCAAACAGCATAAGCCTGGGCTGTTATTGAGAAGCATGAGCTTCACTGGAGAAAGAACTGGATGCAGGCAGGACACAATAAATCATTATCACTGTTCACCCAAGTGCCAAGAATTCATATTCAGAGTATAATAATTGGCACCTCACGGGATTTCAAACAAATGTTTTGGCTAAAAATGGCTGCCTGAGGTTCTTTCATTCCAATACAAATGCAATATCTAGTTTTCCCTATTAAATGCTTCATAGAATACTCCGGCCACAGGCATAATCTCTGATGCAACTATAACCTAGATTTTGCGCAGACTGTGCACAGGCTAGTCAACCAGGAGAGGAATTTCATGATCTTAGAAAAGTTCATTTCCTTCAGGCAGGAACAGTACAGATACAGCCCACGCCATCCAATGGAGGCAAATTAGGGAGGCCATGTACTTACATGGCCTTGGTCATCCAGTTCGTTGTTGGTGAGCTTCAGCTTGTCGAAACTGATCACTTGTCTCATCCAAGTCTCCCCTGAGGCAGGCGAGTCTGGATGAATGTACACCCGGGGTGGCACAGGGGAATCAGCGTTGCCCGCCACCATCCATTTAGAGCTGTGGTAAACATACCTAGAAGGCAATGACAAGGCTCAGTTTGTGAACTGTTGCTTTCTTGGAATTTCCAACTCAGTAGACTCAGACAAAATCTGCACCCTTTAAAAAGTCTAAAATTTGACGATTTGCTCTTTACATTCAATGCATATAAAATAAGAATTCAAGCACTTTTTAAAAACTCTCTGAAGCAGTGGTAACCTACTGACCACTCAAAGTGGTATGTTAAGGATTTAGTGAAAAATATGCACACTATTCCCACCATAAATGCAAATGTTTTAATTTGGATGAATCACACTTAAACACATTAGACATTCTGTCTGTATTCTGATGTTTTCCATTTTTCATCTGGATGTTCAATTGACATGAAGAAACTAAGTTCTCAATCTCCCCTTTAACGAAATCTCAAAAATACTTGAGAGTTATACCTTAAAGTGTCCCACTTTCTTTATCACTTCCCATTTTACGCTTATGTTCAAACTGATGAGATAGATGGTAGAAAGGCAAGGGGAAATTGTCAGAACTTTCAGTAAATTTATTTTCATAGGGAAAAAAGTTCTATCTATTATCATTTATAATTATTTTTTCTAACTCTATTACACTATAAACTGAGGATATTCTGTTTAATTTTAAGTTTGTAAAATCATAAAACATAGGCCTTTATCTCCTATATTTCTCTTTGTTTTGACTATTGTAAGAAAATTCTTTAAATTTTTTATACCACTAATTAAAATACACATCAAACTTTAAAAATTATGATATATCTAATTAACATTACCTTTCTAACTAAGAGACAAAACATCTTATTCTATTTGTGTATGTCAACTATATTGACTCTATAAAAATAATCATTTAAATAACAATGTTTCAAGTAGTATATAAGACAATAATGTTTAATCTTATATTCAGACCATCATTTATTAATGTTAATTTAAAATACACTAATTCAAAAACTAGAAACTAGTATATGGATGATTGACTTAGAAAAGGGTAGAAAATGAAATTATATACTTCGATGTTTTTCTTCCATTTGTTTTAAAATATGGCATACAATTTAAAGCAACAATTTACAAATAGTCTCAGAGAATTCTACCAGTATATATGCAAATTTCTTTTTTAAATAGTATGAAACAGTTTCATAATATCTCTGGTGAGGCTCACTATTTCAATATGGTCACACATTTCATTCTCTTTTGAGTTCAATATGCCTTCTATTCTTTAACTCCTTTTCTTGGGAAAAAATACATTATCACAAAATAAAGAATAATAATAAAAACAATTCCCCTTAATTGATATAGTGCAATTTCAATAAATAAGCTCCTAAGTGCATGGCCTTTTGTGAATATTAATTTTACATTCTAATAAATCACAATCACTTTTCATTTCACTAAATACCATTCTTTGATAGCAGAGAATACACCAAAAATATTTGTTTCTACCATTGTTGAAAAAGTTGGAAAATAAAATGCAAATCTTAGAAATGCAAGAAAAGCAGCACAATGAATATAGAGCTATTGCCAAACTAAATAGAGTGATATGCTCTGTCAAAACCTTGAAAAATTATGCATATTGAATAGTTCAAAAATCCACACCCACTAAGAGAATAAATGCTACATGTTACATATTCTTTGTGAAACATTCTCAACACAAATGCTAAAAACAATTTTTTTCTTGAGAAGCAATATAAGTGAAAGCAAATTTATGTTTTATAATTTGATCTTTTATAATATGGCATCTTAATACTTGAAATTTTTCTTGCTTTATGTGTGAATAATAAGGATCAGTTAAGTAAAATAAACCATCCAAAATATATGGAAGAGATCTGGAGAAAGAAATAGAAGACAAACTTAGAAGAAAAAGGAATAATTTCTAAGCTCATTAGAATTACATTGTCTTCCTAAGGGCAAAACCCAAATTAGAATATGGATTTTAAACCAAGTAAACTTAAAGAATAAACTTCAATGCCTTCTAGCTTCTATCATGTAGTAGATAATTTTAGCAAAGCTCCCTAATGAATTATTTAATTAAAATAAGGGATACAACTTTAAAGAGTAATAAAAACCAAATCTGATTTCATTTAAAAACTTACTAAATGCTCTAGCTGTTTATTTAAAAGACAGAAACAAAGAAATTTAAAGCAGCATCTTCCGATTTTCCACTCAGAATTTCCTTTTTTAAATGTTAGCATTTTTTTTAAAACATCTTTATTGGAGTATAATTGCTTTACAATGGTGTGTTAGTTTCTGCTTTATAACAAAGTGAATCAGTTCAGCTCCTCAGTAAAATAAAAAGAATTGCCATTGACGACTGTTGATTTGCTTACTTGCAGAAGGGAAAGCAAAGGTTGGTTTGATACTGAAGAAAGTATCTTTTCCAACTTTACTTGATATCTAGATAAATATATTCTCTCAAAATCCAAACACTACAAAACTTTTAAAAAATTACTGTTAACTACCAGCCAAAAAAACAACAGTAAGGTAACAAATTCATTGCCAGCTTAAAGATGTCTTAATATAGTAATGAATTGAGAATTTTTTTTCTAAATTGTAAAATATCTTCAATAATTTTCTCAAATTAAAGGGAAAAAAGCCTGTGAAGAAGCCTATGATTTTGTAATGTAACACAAGAAAGGGAAATTATTTAAATGTCCAAAAAACCACGAAGAAAATGAAACAATTTGTTAACTGTTATGTATATCTACAAACTTGACTCAACATTTTGTCTCAAAATCCTAATCAAAATGTGAATCAACATTAAAGTCACATTTAGTTTAGCAACACTAAACTGACCCCTTATTAAAATTCCTCAACACTTAAAGACATTTCTGTATCTACTAAAAGCAAAACAAAATTTTTTTTTCACATTTATTGTAAGAGAAGGCACCATCTAGACTACTGGAAGTGACAGGGTTTGGATTATGGATCTGATAATTCTACAGGCTTCTGGAAACAAATATCATAATCAGCACAGATTAAATAGGCGTATCCTGTAAAATCCCAGCGTTTTCTTATCCTCTGTATCCATCTGATCACTGTACCTGTATCTTTTGTTGTCCACTGGCACAATATCCATGGCAATGTAATATTGCTGGTGAGGATCTAATCCTGATATCTTCACTCTCATTGCTGGAAACATGCGCCTATGTATAAGGGAGGGGAGGAAAGTTGGTTTGGGTTCTGTTTTTGTTTATGATTACACTTGAAGAATGAGTAAGCAAAGAAAACTCTCGAATCTGTATTTTTCACATGGAAAAACTTATAACATTCACTTTGGTAATGTAATTCAAAGAATCTGAACACAGGATGTATCAAAACTGAATCATTTAAATGTAATTTGTCCCTGTACTTGCATTCCATGTTTACTGAAATGTCAGTATAGCTAAAAGCGAAAAAAAAAAAATTGTACACTGAAGAAATAATGGTACAGAAAGCACTTTATTTTTTAAACAAAATTTGGTAAGCAGATTAACTTTAATAATACAAATAATAAAGTGTTCCAAATGGTAGAAATAGAAATTTTGAATTTCTAAAAGTGATAAAATATATTATAATGTGAAATTTTAAAAGGGTTATAAAAAAAAAAAGCACAAGAAGCCAATGTGCCATGCCATAACCAAACAATATGTTCTTTATTGAGACAGGACTTCCTGTCTGCAGCATGGTAAAGGTGAAGTGCAAAAGTTGCTCTAAATTTGAAAGGTATAGTAAAACTTCTTTATTGAAAGCAGAAACTAAACACAATGTATATTTGCCAAATCATTCCTTCCCCCACCATACCCTGAAAATACTTTCTTATTTAACCACACTTACTCAAAATGTGCTAATTAAAATAAATGAAAATCCACATTTCTCTTGGCTTCCCAGAGATGCATATAAAGGAGATGCTAAAATAAATGCACCTATCTTTTAAAAAGGGCACAGCAGCAAGGAATACAGCAGCAAATTATTGTATATAAAAAAACAAATAAAGCAGTTCTCTTAAAAAAACCCAACAACTTTCATCTAATGATTTATGTCTAGGACCCTTCCGGTTAATCTAATTTTTGCTAATTTAACCCTATAACACAAATTTTAGTACTGTTATTTACCAGAAATGTTTCCTATAACAATAAAGCCATTAAAGACCACTTCCAGAGAAAAGAAAGTCCATTATTCCTAACTAGGCATGAGAACAGTTTAATACGCTGGCTGTTTTGGTGTTATTTCAGTGCACCTGTAAGATAAAGAGTAAAGGTCTTTAACTACATCCTTTATAAGACAACTGTTGCTTTGTGTTGTTGAAGACTGAATTTGGATCATTAATAAAAAGCTCTGTGAAAATGTAGAAGGTAGCATATGGATTCAATAAAATGTTTTTGTAATTTCTAATAAGTTTGGATACTTTTATGCTATCCAGGTTTTTGCCATGTGTACTCCCTGAAAGAGTTGTGTGTGCTTTTTAAAGTTTCTTTTAAGGAAGATAGTATTCACCGATTTCACTGCACTAAATGAACTGAAAACTCTAAAACGCAAATATTTCTGTCCCTCCCTCACATTAACATGATTTGTGCAACAAATCAATTTATTTTACTAACTGACGGATGTGCAAATTTCACACTTTCAAAAAAATAAATATAACTTACAAATTTTTTTGGTATTCCTCAGCAAATTTAGGCTAATTTGTTGGATTTCATTTAGAAAAAAAAGTAATCACGTAACTGTGAATCTATAAAAAGGATGGTTTTTAAAAATCGGGGCAATTGTTTTTGCAGGGAATAAGCATGTATTACTGGTGATTCCACTAATTTTCATCCTAATCTAATATCAAAATAGCATAACACATCACGTTCTCATACTGCCAGCAAATCTTTTGATAAAGATCCAACTGGAAGTTTCGAATCTAAAAAAGCAAACGATAGTTTGCTAAAGAATAAACTGCGTTTTTTTAAAAACGGGGGGAGGGGTGGATAATCTGTTCCTTAATTTCAGAAACATAACTAAAGCCTAAATAAATGCCTGAACAGATATGAAGTATGATCACGAATCTATAACTACCCTGCATGCGGATTATCAACAGTAACCGTTACCGCCTCCGCGGCGACAGCGATTTTCTCCTTAGCATCCAACGAGAGGACAGCCGGGCCGTGTCCCTCGCCGGCCGACTGCACTCCAGGTTAGGTAGGCAAAGCCAGTCTCAAAAATGAACCACTACCCGGGGCCTTGTCTGCAGAAACTGCTAACGAGAGACCCCACCGCTCTGGCAGGTCCTTCTTCCCAACCCACCAAGAGGTGGGGTGAGGCCAGAGCCGGGGCCGTTCGCGCCAGCGTGCCCTTTACCTGCCGGCCTTGGTGATGATCATCTCCGTGCCGATCTCGTGAAAGCGCTTCCAGAGCTCAGCTCCCTGCAGATCCACCCGCGGGGCCTGCGGCGAGGGCAGCGGGGTCCCGGGCCGGGCCAGGGCGGGCACCGGGGACCCCTTCGGGGAGTCTCCTGGGGATGCCAGTGGGGAAGCGCCCTGCAGGAAGCCGTCCTCACAGCCGCCTGGGCAGCAAAGGGCAGAGGGGGTAACCGGTGAGGGCTCGAAATGGGAAACCTGGTGGGGAGATGAACCCCCGAGGGCGGCTGGGGAGAGGAAAAGGACCGCGAGGAAAGGGGAAGCTTTCTTGCCATCCGGCCCTTACAACAAACAGGCCCATGGGTGGGTAAATACGCGCTCCGCCAGCCAAAGGGACGGACACTCGACTTTCAAGTAGGGCCCTCTCGGTCCCCAAGTCTCAAGTCCCGCAGAGGCGTGCGGCCAGCGTCCACCCCACCCTCCCTGCTTCCGCCCGGTCAAGGCCCCAAAATAAGTTTTGTGCCGCAGCCGGAGTCTGGGATGCATGCCCAACGGAGACTGAGATGGGTTCCCGAGTCCAGATCCGCAGTGCAGGCCCCGACACACCCCACGCCATGGACAGCACGGAGCAAAAGCGCCTGGCGCCCCGGCTCCTGGTCCCAAGCGCTTGGGCCTCCCTTCGTAATAGGCGTCCGAGGCGCCTTGCTTCGGGCCCGGCCGGAGGCATCCTCTAGAAAGCTCTTCAAACACCGCTCTCGCCAAACTCCCCGGCCGCCCGGAGCTTCTTAGCAAAGCAGCAGCGGGAAGAGAAGAGCACGAAAAACAAGCCCAGGATCGCCGTCGGCCTTGGCAGCGGGAATCAAGAGAGGAAGGCAAGGGAACCGCTCAGCTACCCCTCGGGAAACCACGTTTGCAAATATGCCGCCCTCTTCCTGGTTTGCCCAAACCGTTTAGGCATTCGTTTCGGTTTCGGGGGTGTGGGTATGCCGTCGCTCCCCCCACTCCCATGCTTTTAAAAGTTAGGAAAGAAAAAAGAGCACCCAGGGGCTGGAAGCCCAAGGGAGGCAGATGCGGAAAGCACAGATCTGCGCCGCCGAACGCCGCAAACTGCAGCTGCTGAGGGCGCGGCGTGAGTGGGCGGTGGTGGCAGCAGCAGCCTGAGAAACCAGGCTGAAAGTGGCATTTTACTGTCTGGAGGGTGACCCGAGTTGCGCGGCGAGAGCGTCCAGGGCAGCGCGAGCTTTGCGCCCTGACACCCAGGCTAGCGCTCTGATGGCTGAGTTGCCCCGGGCGCACAGGAACACCGCGCGCGCGCACGCCCACAACTCGCAGTAGTTCAGGTTCTCCGCGGCAGTACTGGCCCGTGGGACGGGGAGAGGACGTCTAAGGAAGAAGTTAGGCGGGAAGGGTCTGACTCACCCGCGGCTCCGCGGGAACCGCAGCTCCGCTCCAGGTCTGCACAGCTCCGGATGGGCCCGGATGCCGCCCCAGCCGGCGGCGAGAGCGCAGTGCCTTCGTCTCCCTCAGAGGAGCCCTTTTCTCCGGCGGCGCCGCCGCGGCTGCAGCCTCCGTCATCTAAGGCCCCGGCCGCCTCCTCTGCGCCCAGCTTTCGCCTCTTCTTCTGAAGCTGTTGCTGCTTCTCGGCGCCGATCAGTGCCTCCACGGAGAAGGCGTGCGCCTTAAGGCTTAGCATGCTGCACGGCGAGCCCCTCCGCTTCTCGGCCATCCCCGCCGCCCGGCGCCCGCCCCTCGCTCATATACACAAGCTCAGGCACACGCACACACTCGCTCTCCTTCCCCTACCAAAATCTGAACGACTCTCGGGGCCTCCCGCAGGCCCAGATCTGCCCTCTTCCCCGCCCGGGCAAAAACAAATTTGGCGTTTCCTCTCTCGCGCTTGTGTTGGGATCCCAGGAACCAGCGACGCGCCCGCCAAGTTTCCTTCCCTCGGTCTCTCGCGCGCTCTCTCAGTGATGGACTCTTTCGCTCCCACCCCCTCCACCTCTTCCTGCAGCTCCAAGATCTGCCTCGACTGATGCGCCAGAGAGGACTAACATGGGTAAAAAACACTCTGCGGACACAAATTAGGGATTGTAATTGAAATTTGTTGCCTTGATCTGTCAGCACTTCCAGGCAGGAGAGCGGTGGGAAGAACTTGCTCATTAGTGTCAATAAAGGGGCGGGGGCGGAGTCCGGGGCCCTGTCAATCACCGAGACGGCCAGCCAATCAGGAGGCGCCGACTCCGCTCCGCCCGCGCCCACTTCCTTACAAGGTCGCAAAAAACCTAAAGTGGAAAGCGCCGCCGTCTGGCTTGGAAGTGCCAGCCCGGGCCCTGAACCGGGTCAGTCTCCCTGCCTCCCACAGCCAGTCCAGTCCGGGAGTCCCCAGCTTTCCCCACCGGGACCTGGAAAGGCTGAGGCTCCTGGCTTTAAACCGAAATGATCACCACATTAGAATATCAAGAATGTTTCAAGAAACCTTAAGTTCCAGTCCCATTCCCTTATCACTTAATATTGCTACAACTCAGAACATTTTGAGGAGTGGGGAGAATTCACATCCACCAGGCCCGTCTTGGACACATTCTGCATTTAGTAACACCCACTCTGCGCCGGGCGTGGCACTAGACTTATTTGTTTTACTCCGTGGATTTTTCTTGGGGAGGGAGGGGGAATTCAAGATACGTTTAAATCCTTTATATTTAGGAGAGCAAAATTTTACCCCATTATTGCTCAGTCCTTTATATGAACCAGTCAGAAAAAGCACGCTCTTTCCGGAGTCTCCCATTTCTTTCGAACAATGATCGCTAATTTAAACCTGGTATTTTAATTTTTATGTCTTTAATGATAAGGACTTAGCTTTAAAACCCCTAAACACTTCGCAGAGTGAAATAAGTTTTAAGATGCAATAAAATTTCCATTGCAGTTTTAGAAAACGTCTCTGATTTAACGTAACTTCATGTTTGCCCTGTTTTTGCCAGGTAGCTACTTCTTTTCTCAGGCTTTTAAAGAGCCAACATGTTTTTTTAAACCTCTTTTTAATTGAATAACACTTAACATGTATCTGTACAGTTTGTTTTGTAGTTTCAACTCGACTTTTGCTCTGGATTAACAAAAATAATGGATGTGATGTAAATAGAGCAAGTCTCTTTGTAGAATAAAACTCATCATGGATATTACTATTAAATCTCTGGTATAAAATACACGACAAAGGATTGAGGGTTTTTTCGTTTGTTTTTTGTTTTCTCTCCCTCGCTCTGTTTAACCTCCACACTGTTGGCTGCCCCATTATCTCTTACTTCTCTCTTAGTTTCCAGTACAGTGATTCAGGCAGTAGCTTCGCCACTGCGATCTTTTTACCGTAGCTCCAGGGGGAACTCGCAGTTCCTCCAAGGAAACCAGAAGAGCGGGAACCAGAGCGGGCGGTGCTCAGAGGCGTCTCCGCACGCGCCGCCCGGCGGGCCCAGCAGCCTCAGGGTCAAACACGACTCCCTAACAACCTGAAGAGGAGGCCTCTTTTAAAAGATTGAGAATAAGACTCAACTAGGAGGAGGTGTTTTGCATTTGCAAGAAATGGCTTTGCGAACGGTCTGGAGCGGTCCGGACCTCGGTGGACCTCCAGAGTCCGCGGCGACCTAGGCGGGTAGTACAGCCTTAAAAGTAAGCGCAAACCTGGTTTCTGAAGCCTGCCCGAAGACGGGCGCAAGCCCGGCAGAGCGAAGAGGCCGCCTGTAGGGCTGGGGCAGGGAGTGGGGAGGGATGCGCTGGAGGGAGGGCCGCAGACCTGGCAGGAGGCTGCCCACCGAGCTCCGCGCGTCCGGGGTTATCTGAAGCCAGCATCCGCAGCCTGCGGGGACCGAGCGCCCCGCTCCACGCCCAGGCTTTCCGTGGCCCCAAGGAGGAGCGACCCGAGGCTCCTCTGAGCTGCCCTTGCGGACTTGGAGAGGTGGAGGCGCTGAGGCCCAAGGGTGGAGTCACCGGGGCCCTGAGGCCTACTCCGGGGGAACTGCTCCTCTGGAGAAACCCCAGGCCGCCAGGGACGACCGCGGTTTTCCAGACGCGAAGCCTGCTTTGTAGACGGGTTCTTGTCCGTTTACAGGCCCCGCTGCTCAAAACTGATTTAGAAGGGACTACATGGGCCTGCAGGGCCCCAAGGCCTCCTATATCCCTACACCGCTTCTTTCTCCTTTACCCCAGGCAGCGAGGGGCGCAGCCCTCGGGACGCCGGGGACTTGCGCCCCACAGACAAGCTGGAAAGCCGGGCCTCACACACATCCACTATGTCAGATAGAACGTGGCCCTTAAAAATAATCCAGATGTGCCCTGGGCGCCCGGGACAGGACCAACTCTGGTCTCCTTAGTCCAAATCCAGGCTGGGCTTTGGGAACCACAGCGACAGAGCCGCACCGCCGCTCTCCACCTTGGGCTCGCATGGAATCCGGCTCAGACTCCGGGACCCAGAGGGACCAGCTGCCCCCGACCCCACGAAGCAGAAGGTCGCAGACCTCAGCTCACCCCCGACCTTCGCTCCCGAGAGAGGAAGCCGAGCTTCTCCAGGAGACTGAGGGAAGGAAGGCGGGTTTGGCAGGCTGGCGGAGTCTCGGCCTTCGAAGCGCTGGCGAAGCCACCACACTAATCGGGCGTTTTCTCAAAAGCATGGCACGCGCGTGCCAGAGTAGAGCCAGGGCCTTGTACTTTGCCAGTCAAGAGAGCAAAGGAAGCAGGGACAGGGCGCAAACTGGCGGGAGAAAAACTCGACAGGGTGCGCCCGTGCACGTGCCTGTATGTGCGTGGATGCGCGTGTGTGCACCTGTGAGGGTGGAAACATGGGTGGGCATGTGTACCGGGGAGCGTGTGCCTCTCGTCACTTTAAGAGAAAAAATGTCTGTTCCCAGTATGAGCTATGTTAAGGAAACGATTAAAACTGAATTAAACTGTCAGGCCTCTGGCATGACTAGCACGGCTCTATTTCAAATAAAAGTCATCCAGGGAAGAACGTTATCAGAGTGGGCTTCTCTCAGGAACTTGGGCGGGGAGAGAGGGAAGGACACAAGAGCCTTGCGAATGGTACCTAGTGGAATCTGTGTCCAGCCAGTTAGCAAAACTATCGCGGGAAGGGGGTGGGCATTGAAAAGCATAGTCAGTTCCTCTTCCTTATTTTTCTCTGTGCATTTTTAAATTAGACCGTTCCAAAAGATTTTTTTAAACGCATTCTGTCGGTTTCCGCTGTGCTTTCTCAGCCTAGAGCCTGTTCACACTATATATAGTGTAACATATATATGTTTGGAGAGAGCTTGCTATTTCCACTTACCTGACGTAGCGACTTGTATTTATAAACAGTTACTTATTTTTAAATTCTGAATTTAAAAATTCTATGCGTTAGGATTTCATTCTCTAGATAGACTTCTTTTTTCTTTTACACTTGACGGTGGCCATAAGAGTTTCTAACCATTACGATTAATTTCCCACACTCAAGACATGACACAGGAGGTGAGCCCTGGCACACAAGACAGTCTGTTCTTGGCCCTTGAATGGGAGTTGCTTCAGGTGGTCCCCAAGTTTCCGAACAGGCGGGATCCGGACTTCCTTCCCATGCGCTAAAAAATAAAAATTAAAAAAAACTTTATAATTAGCTAGAAGATTAACCTAGCGAGAAGTACAGAAATAGACGGGAGAGTGGGTGTGAGCAAGGGCCCAATCCTAGCACCAAGGGGGGTACTTATTTGGCTGCCTTAATTTGTAACAGTTTGGGAAGAAGGTACATCCTAATTGGGGGCGTGGACGTCAGAGCCGCCGAGTCACCAGGCAGCACCTTACTCGCTGGCTGGGGCTCCCTCTCTCCTCCCTTCCTTCCCTTACCGTCTTCCACTCTCTTCGTTATCTGCCCTGCTATTCTTCTCGCCTCTCCCTCTGATCTGGGTTAATAAAAACAATAAATTATAACCTGTATAAGTTTACAAAGAGTAATTTACGGGAGTAAATTCAGTCGGCCAGGGGCTGGACCGCTGCGCTCTCGAGGGCTTCCTTCCTGCCGGGTCTCCGGCTGCAGCTGCAAACCCAGGCCCCGTGGAGAAAGCGATCCCGAACCGCGATTCCTCGCGGCTTGCTTCTGTCGTGGATTTGCACACACATACACACACACAGCACTGTCCCACATGTTGGCGATTGTTTACCATTCTCCTCCTCCAACAAATCTCTTTAAGTATTCTCATCAACTGAGACCGAGTCTCGATAGCAAAGAAATCGCGCAGCCCCCCGAAGTGCTCTTCGGGGCTCCCGAGCGCCCAAACTCAGTTTGGGGTCCGGAGAGATTCCTTTTAGTGCTGGTTTTTCAATCAATGCTCAATTCTCGGTGAGGTTTAGGGGAGGTGCGCTGTTTGGAGAGAGCAAAAGGCGTGTACTCTAATGGTAAGCTTGTCGTCATTACTCCCTCCCTCCCTCCACTTCCAGTTCTCCAGGGAAAGGTAAAGGAAGGGAGAAGTGAGACCCCTGACCCACCGAGTCGAGGGGCTGTGAGGACGTAATAAACCTGTAATGTATCCGGAAGAAAACTCACTCGGCTGGACGAATGAGCTTCGCCACTCATGTCCAATTTCCAGCAGTATCTGCTCTACCTCCAGATGATGCGAATTATTTTTCACCCTGTGCATGAAAAACCGCCCCCTTCACTTCCTCATTCATTGACCTACACTCCTCTGACGACACTCCTACAGTAAGGGGTTAGTAACAGAAATGTCCAAGAAGGAAACACTTGTCTCTATCACTAATACCTGATCCAAATACAAGCTGGCTTCAAGGAGGTAATGAAATTAACACCTAGATGTAAATGGATACCCAAAGATGGGTAGATGGACATTACTGAATTGCAACAGGTCAATTTGGATATAAATCAAACTGAGATAATGAATGGGGAAATTAATATTCTCTAAATAGTTAATGGGCATTTTAATAGTTTATGCTTTATAAAATGATGTTTAAATTGATATTTAAGATATGCAGCTTCATATTCTTTGAATTAAATATTTAATGCTATTTTCCCCCATAAACAAAGATTTTCTTGAGTCTGCCGGTTTAATTAAATGAATTGAAAAGGGAACTGACTGCCTGTTTAGGCTCCAATAACTAGGTAGGATGTTTAGCTTTTTATACAAATTATTACACCCTCTAATTGGCTGTAAATTGGGCCCTGTTCTCCTATTTCACATCTGTAGATACCCACCGTTATTAAACAGTGAAAATTCTGTGGGCATTTATATAATCTGCTGAAAGTACGAACAATAAAGAATGTGGCTGAAATTTATTCATATTTTTGTACTGACAGATGAGGCATTTCAGTTTCAGCTGAATGAAAAGACTTTTAACAGATTAATTTAAGGCTAGCACTGGAACTGCACAAAAAGAAGTGAGCTATTGAAAAATTCTATTAAGAATGATCCCTGAATTTGAACACATGGGCAAAAAATTTGAGAACAAGCTTTGACTTTTCTACATTACTTTTGGTTTTGCTTTGTTTTCACTTTTAATTGTGTAAACTTCTCCATCCTTTAATGAGTGTAAGATGAACAATTAAGATAGCTGAAAAATGAACGAGTTTAAGGTTTTCCCCGTTTTTGATATAAAAATATTAAAATTTTTCTCAAACAAAATAATCTTACTGGAATACACTTCCAACCTGGGTTTTCAGGAAGAGCCAAATTAGAATCTTCAAGCAAAAGAACAGTAATAACAAGAGGATCTTTACCAAAACATTTAGAAATTTTGGAAATGTTGCTTGTAAAGAATTCTCAGCATAAATAACACTGCATTTCCAAATTCAGTCTCAAGAAGAAAGAGAGGAAAAAAGCTATCCAGGCCAAGCACAATAGGTGATGTAAATTTTGAATAACTAGCATTTCTAGAAAGACTTGTGCTTTTTTCTGTTAACCTTTACTCTTTGGTGCAGGTTCCTTCTCAAATTACATAAAATGTACTTTAAGAAGCACTCACTACCTGCTACAGATGTCCAGGAAAAACTGAATTATGGAAGTCGGAAACATATGGCAGTTGCCTATTGCAAAAGGAAGGTACATATGAAAGTTATAAATTTCTTTCTTTAAGTCCGCATTGTAAATGCATTTTATAGGGTTCACAGTATGTATTACACCTGTAGATTTAATTTTTGAAATATACGTTTTTAGGAGAAATTTGTGGCTTGGGATTCTAAGAGAAAGAACTCGTCTTGATGTGTTAGAAATAAAAAACAACAAATAAAAATAAATATGCGGAGAGGCAAACATTTTTCTTTTAATTTCCCAGTTGGTTACAGTGAAAAGGACATCAGACCATCTACTGGCAAAGGATTACTCACAACACAGGAGTTGCCCGTCAGCAGAGCACACTGCATTTACTGAGTTCCAGCTCTGAAGAAGCAGAGATGTCAACCTGAGCAAAACCAGTTTGGGGTCGATATAAAAAACACCAGATTAAGAATTGGATCACACAAATATCAAAACCACACCAATATAATTTGTTTTTGAGAAAAATTTCCAACTACTTGCTGATCTTTTTCCCCATCAAAATATTAGATTTAATTTGTTTATTTAATGCCTTTGAAACATTTTTTTGAAGTCATAATTTAATATTATATATTCGGTATGGATACCAAGCACTATCAACTACCAAGATATCTTCTCTTAAACCTTCAAAGTTAATTGAAAATAATCCCTCCAACTTTCTACCTGAAGCCCCTTTTGGAATCTTTAAATTTAATTTTAATTTGTGGATCTTAAGAGTCACAGTCTCCTGTTTCATTTTATTTGGAGAAATGTTAGAAGCATGTTGTGTGAATGGTCTTGGTCAAAAAGAAGTTTAAAAAAATATATACTTGTTTAATACCCTAAGACTGGGGCAGGTGCCTACATTTAGGGTCGCTGTGGGGTCACGCCAAGAAAACCGTCTTCAGATTCCCCTTGTGGAAGCTAGGGAAACGCTCCTGCCTGATCTCCGTTTTGCTGTGTTAGAATGAAATTTACTTGCTGGGGTGCAGGTTGTGTGAAATAATGCCAAAATAATAGCAGATGCTCTCCACCCTGGCAGAACTTTTATCTGGTTGCGTTTTGAATTCCCCTAAGTGATCAATTGTTGAGTGGTCGCCTGAGTGGGTTTTCTTTTTTCCAGATCCTGCCTTACTGAAGGCCAGTCCTGCCCAGGCTTTAGACCATTCGATCTATGTGCGGCGGTAAGATATCGAGCTTTCATTATTGGGGGCTTCCAGACAGGTGGAGGAGAAGAATGCCTGAGGCGCAAAAAAGACTATCAGATTCTTTTCTGCTTATTCACAGAAATTTGGGGACATGGAAAGTGCCAAGAAATTTCTGGTTTCCTTCTCCAAGTCTTAGGTCGTTTCCAGAGCTCCCACCCTGTCCTGCCCAGACGGTTCTCGTTAACTTTTACAATTGGAGCTCTTCAAGAGGACCCACCCCCCAAGATAGCATATATTGTTTAATAACAAAAACAGCAGTAACGGTAAAAAGAAATAAAGAAATCAGTCCAGTTTCCAGGGTACCCTAGAAACCCCAAGGCAGATCCGACTGGTAAAACATTTACGAATTCACATTCTCGATGAGGTTCCATGCCTAAAATTAAAATCCAGTCTGGGTGTCTGAAGCTCGTTTTGCTTTGGTCAATACCTGCGTTTTCTTTCATTTTGTTTCCGTTCCCTCCTGGGTTTCGTGCTTTTTTTTCCCCCCCATTTGCAAAGACAATCTGATTTACAGTTTGAGAGTTGCATTTCTGTTTAGAAGGTGAAACGTCCAAGTCAGTTAGCCAAATTATTCCCCGACGGCTCCAATATTGCGCCAGAGTCCCAGAGTCAGTTATTTTTATGTCTGACTGTATTTCAAATGTGCAAGGTGATAAATAAAACACGCCTCAAGCTGCAAACTATCTCAGTGTGATGAGGAACAATTGACAAAAATTAACTCAGCCAAAGCGTTGGGGTTCTCGTGAGCGGCTGGAGCATAAATCAGTATCCTGGCAGCTTCGGGAAGCAGCGCGCTTGAAGCCGCGCGCCCGCTGCAGCCGCGATTTTCCAGCAGCCGCTGGGCTCGCCTGGCTTGAGTGAGCGAGGCTCGGCCACGGGGATCCGAGAGGGAATCGGATTCCACTCCGAGTTCAGAGTCATCCGAGGAAGGGACATGTTAGGGGAGAAAGGCATGGCCACGCCTAAGCGACTCCGTAATTTATCACTGAGACTTCTCCAGTGGGTTGTGTGCGAGTGAAATCAAGAGGACTAGGAAGGCAAACTCGGGGGTGGGGGGTTGAGCAGGGAGTAACAACCCCCAACTTTCTCTGGATCCCAGAGGAGCGTCTTTGATTGCTCAAGTCACTTCAAAAGGAGATTCGTCTCAGCTATTAATTAAACCTATTTTACGGAAAATCAAGGAAGGCGCCTGGAAAGCTCTCTGCGTTAGCGCTGTTACTGCTTGGAGTCCGGAGCCCGCCTGCATATTCACTCCCCAGTGCACACGCCGAGTCCTCGCCCCCTTCTCCAGAGCGAGGTGACTGGCCGCGACACCCAGGAGACATGGGTTAGGCAGGGCGGAAGGTGTTCGGGTCGGTTGCCGGCAGCTCTCGCCACCTGTTGGAGAGACCAAGCCTAAGATCCCGCGACCCCGGGCGGACTCGCGCTCAGCGGCCACAGGGAGTCAAGGCTGACGAGCCGGGAGTTTCTGTTGCTAAGAGCAAAGAACAGCCCTTTCGGTGCTAAGTGCACAGTAAGTGCGAAGAATAAATACATCATCTCCCGGGGCGGCTCTCTCGGAAAGGCCTCTCAACCCCCTGCAGTTCAGAGCCCGCTGAGGGTTATTGATTAGAGCCGGCGCCCGCGCCGCGCCGCGCCTGCGCCTCTGCTCGCTGGTTGAGAAGGGCGCGCTGCCCCGGCCACTGCGCACCACTCGCCTGGCGCGGCGCTAGCTCCTCCGAGGGGAACTAAAAATAAGGATCATCAAAACCCTCAGAGACGTCCCCAGACCCAGGAGACCGCACAACCACGCTGACGACGTCCCAGGCCTTGCCCCACCCTGCCTGGGAAGCCTGAGCTGCACCGCAGAGCCCGGACACAGCGTGCGCGGCGTGTGCGCATGTGTGCATGCGTGAGCGTGCGTGTGCGTGCGGATTCGCCGCGGGCCGTCAGTCCCAGTGGCCGCGGGAGAGGTGCAGTGTCTGGAGGAGGGGGGAGGAGGCCATTTTTGTCTTCTATCGCTTCGAATCAAGACTCTCCTTTTAAAAATGGGTTAAAGAACAAAGTGAGTGAAAACCTAAGCGCCCCCCCTCCCTCCGCAGGAAGCTCTAGTTCCGGGGCTGCGCGGGCCCCGTTTCTCCGGGGGTTAGCGCACGGGAGTTGGGCGCCCACCGCTTCCGCTGCTGAGGTCGGGCGGCCGCATCCCGGGGCACCTGGGCCTCTTCGTGGCTCCTGGACTCCACGGCGCAGGCCTCCTCTCGCGCTCGGCTCGGCAATCCCGGGCCCCTGACCTCTGTAGCCGAGCCGCCCACCGCTTCCTCCCCCGAGGGCATAAACCCTAATCCACTCTGGCCTCGGGCCTCGGCCTGCGCCTTGGCCGGCGGACCGCCCGGCTCTGAGGATTCTGGGCGATGGGGAGGCGGGCTGAGCTCCCCTCCTGACGGGATTCCGCACGCATCTGTTTCGGGACCCTGGCCGTGTCCCGGCCTTAACCTCCTCAGCGTTACAACGGGGATGATAAACCTTGCTGGCTCCCCCACCAGGTGGTGGCTGGATAATATATTCCGGTGGAGGACAGAGGAGGGTTGGCAAAGACTGTCAACTATTCCGCTGGGTGGCCGTTCACAGCCCTCCCAGATTGGAGGGTGGAGGGCGGGGGTAGTTCAGCCCCCGGCCTGCGACCTCCCGGAAGAAAGGGGCTCGTGGTCGTTTAGGTTGCGGAGAGCCCGCCACGCTTCCGGCTGGGGCACGTGGCGCCCTTGGGGACCTTCGGCCTCACTGTCCCGAGCTCGGCCTGGGGCGGAGCAGCCTTCTCGGCACCCTGTACTCGGCTCTGCGCGGACCCCACCGTCTCGCCGAGGGCAGCAGTCGTAGGAGACTCCGGAACTTCTGGCCAGAGCAGGAGCTGAGCGTCCCCGACTGAACCCAGGCAGAAAGGGAAGCCCTGTAGGTTGTCCTGATCTGCGGACGCAGTGGAGGCGACCCTGAGTCTTGCAGGAAAACCAACCCCAGAGAAGACATTGGCCTCTGATGGTCAGACCTCCGCGGAGAGTATCAAAGAAGGAAGTCCCACCAACTCTTCACAAAACTATAAAACCATCTAAAAAAAGTAAGCGTCCATATGGATTGAGGGAAACAGTTGAGAATTAAAAGGTAAATAGAAGGAGAAACTTGAATATTAATGTACATTTTCTTTGCACCTGAGTTCAGGTTAATCCTCAAACAAAAAAGGACTTAAATTTCCCCAGGCCCTGGGCCTGCTAGCGCGTAGTTGCCAGGCCAGTTCCCGTGACCTGTTACCATTATCAGTGCGCCAGATAGTGGGCGAGGAATGAGCTTCTCGTTGTCATTTCCATTTATAACTGCAGGGCACACTACTGATGAACTTTCTTGACTTTTCTCATTAGTGAGGTTCTCTTGGGTTTTTGTTGCTGTTTGTTTTGTTGTTTAGAAGGGCACATTTCACAAGTTTGTAAGTAGGTCAACTGTTGCAAACTGTCCCATCTTGAATCATATAGCAGAGGAAAAAATAAATACAAAATAACCTGTATATGGGGGTAGTGAGCTAAGATGGCTATGGGCTTTCAGTTGCATAGTTATTTCTAAGAAGACTTCATTTGAAAAAATGAAAAACATTTTGGGGCAGTTACGGTTACATTAGTACATGTTGTGGAAATAAGCTTGCAGTTAGAGAAAAATTATTAGAAACAGCTGTGATGTTAATGTTTCAAAACCCAAAGTGCTCAGTATGCTCAGTATCTACTTTTCATAATTTTTTCTTGTGCATCCAAATAGTGCACTACTCTGTGTGTAATATAAGACACTTGTTTAATAAAGCAAATGATTGTCTGTGTCAGGGAGATTTGGTCCTCTTTCCCTCTCCCAGTCCATGTGCAGAGCAGATCAAAGACCTGATTACCACTGTCTTTCCAAAGGCACCAGATGGTATCTTGATTTTTTTTCAGATATTTTAGCAATATAATTCAAAGGACTAAAGAATGTGTGTGATGCTACAGATGAAAGCTGTACCCAGGTAAATTATTTTTTAAATTAATGTCGTGCCTACTAAATGTTATTCCACTAAAGTTTTGAGGAGTCTCATGAGAATATATATAATGAGTAAATATATAAATGGCAAGTAAAGGTTAGAACCAAGTAAAATAGAAATCACAATCCAGAATCAAGATAAGAAGACAATAACTCTGATATGCATGTGGAGTACTACACAGTTATTAAACAGGAACTTTGGATTTGTCTCCAAGCTTCCTAGCAGCAAGAGTAAAGAGCAAAACAAGATCCTTATAGTGCACAGGGAGAAATCTAATCAGTTCCTTATAGTAAGCAATAGTTCCCTAAAATGATAATGATGATAATAGTAACGATGCTAGCAGCAGCAGCTGTTCCATTTGGGAGATCAACTGCCCTTCCCCTCCCTGCCTCCCAAGTTCCAACACATTCAGATGCTCTTCTTGGGTTGTTTTTACTTTGTTACAGTTAGGCTAAAAGCTGCTTCTCTGCATAGAGGCAGTTTAGCATCTGGAAGGAACTTTGGAATCAGAGACAGCTGAATTCAGTACTGGCTTTTGCACTTAGGGTTCTGCTGTAACCCTTGGCAAGGCATTTAATGTCTCTCTCTGAGACCCAGTTTTCTTTATAAAGTGGAGACAGTTTATCCCATCGGCTTATAGGAGATAGTTTTCTACATCCTGACACTAAGAAATTCTTGGTGTGAGGCTGTTGCTGTTTTTATTTTCCTTCACATAACACAAATGTTAGTTTCCTTTCTCCTTTTCCACAGCTACACAGCATTCAATGCCACTTCTACCTTTGGGCCTCAGAGCAAATGAGAATGCCAGGCTTTAGACTTGAAGACCTGTCAGTACAGTTATATGAGCAAGGTCCCTGATGTCCTTTACTCTCCCTACTTACCTGTAGTATTTTTCTGGGGAGAGAAGGGGTTATTGGTAAGATGGACCTTGTCTTAAACCAGCAAGTGTAAAAGGGCGTCAGTCCCTGAGGCTGCAGGTCCCCAGGTGGGTTCTATTCAGCAGCGCCACTCCTAGTCACCAGTGGGGATGGCAACTGTCTGGATGACCTTGATAATGAGGTGAGTCATTCCATGAATGAGTTCCAGGAGAAGGCAGATAGATCTCTTGAGTATTTTTTTGGAGGGGAAAAGAGCACTACAGTTGTGCAGGCGACTATAGAAAGTCAGTAATCTCGTAAGTATTGAGGATTTGGGGCAGGAGCTAAATACAAGGTGAGCCTCCCCTTTCCCGCATTCTCCCTCACCCTGCCTCTTACTGTGTAGAGCTTCTAAACTGAGTACTTGCGAAGAATCCAGTAGTGGCTCTAGGTTTTATGGAGACAGGTTCTCTGTCCTGGATCCACCACCTAAGACTATCCAGGCAGTTGGAAACTCTCACCTTTCTCCTGCTAAAGCTTGCAGGTTGATAACGGGTTAAATATCAATCTAGTGTATCTAAGTCTTTGTATTTTCCAAGTTAGTTGTATCTTAGAAAAGAATGAAGGTGTATATGTGCATGTGTGACCTGTTCTACAAGATTGTAAGCCTCCCAAGGTCAAAAATGTCATGGTGTTTCTGCATTGACTGAATTTGGAACAGCAGATCATTTGTTTCAGGTTGAGGTGGCCCCAAGACTAAGATGCCAAGAAGCACACTTGTGCTTGTTGTTTGTGGTGTACAGGCCAAATGATCCAGAATAAATCTCTAGCTTCTCTCCTTAGCAAATGCACAGAATATGGCAGAAGGGAAGCAGCCTTTATGATGGCTTTTTGTGATGGATTTTTTCCCAGCTAATTAGGTGCATAGTGGGTATCGAGCAGTGTGGTGTGCAGCCAGCAGTGGGGTCCACCTGGCCCTGGGAAGGGGTTTAGAGAGGCCTACCTGTTCCTGTGGCATGGATTTCGTGGCCACGTTTGCCCACTCTCTGAAGCTCTCTCAGGGGAAGGGAAAGAAGGAGTGAGAAGGCAGCTATACTCTGTTAAAGTATATGAATCTGAATTCCTCTGCTGGTTTTAATGGATTCCAGAATTAAGGCTGAAGGCAGAACCAGTAGACTGTTTTCTAGAACAATGCTGTGAGAGAAGGATACAGTAAATTCTCACAATAAGGCATTTCCTTGCTTCCTCTATCAATTGGGTCACTGAGCCTACAGCCCAGCCCATCCCTCCGTCCTCTATGCTTACCTTTAACTGGAGCTCCTCCAAGCAGCCCTTCATGCTGTGGCCCACCCAGAGCCTCAGCCTGGGCCAGCTGGTACAGCACTCCTGCATTTCCTCCCTGGAAAACTGGTGCTTCTAGAGCTTGTGCTACTATTGCTTGCAGCCACCAAGTTGCTAAACTTGCCTGTTGCCTTGGTTACTGATACTATCTCCACAGTCACCCCAGCTTCCCATTGCTGGGCCTGCATACATGCTTGGGTGTTAGCTGTTGGAGGCCCTGCTAAAGTGCTTCCTTCTTGCCTGTGTCGGGTTGGGCTGGGATGGTCCAGATCACTTGTCTTTTCTTCCTGCTGTGGATTCTTCTGGTTCTTCCTTCGCTGCCTTCACCCACACAGCCGTAAAAGTGAGCTAATGCACTCTGGCCATTCCTTCTAAAAGTCCCCTCTTTGACTGGCAGGCCCAAAGGTATGGAATGGTACTTCCTGTGCACCTCTCCTTGTAGCTGCAGGAAGTACCCATGTACCCACATGTGAAGGCTGGTTGCTGGTCCCCTTCAGGCCAGTTAGGTTTCCTTGAGTTCACTTGAACGCACATTCATCCCCATCCGTTTGTGGTGCATTTATCATATAAGTTTCAGGCTTATTTATTTTAGAAAATTTCAACATTGTAGAAGTTACGTATTAGTCATGGAAAGTAATGCTAACTGCTATATCATACAATCCTTGGAATAACAGTGGAATAACCCAATACTAGTTTACTTCTCACTTACTTAAGAGGCCCACGTGGGTCAGGTGGCATCTTTCCTCCAGTTGGTGACTCAGGCACCCAGGCTGACTCCTTGTAGCTATGCCATTTGGAACTTGACTTCTAAGTTTGCCGTGGAAACAGAAGAATGTATGGGGGAAGCACACCTATTCTTAATGACCTCAGCTTTGAAGTGACACTTATGACCTCTGTTCACACCGGAAAGCAATCCCAAAGCCCCTTGTACCTGCAAAGGAATCTGGAGAATATAGTATTTTTTCCCCAGGAAAATAGAAGTAAATTTGATTTTCCTCTGTTACAAGTTTTGAAGGGAAACCCCACTCTTTTCTGTATAAGGGAATGTCCAAGGCTAGTATGCTCCAGACTCAAAAGGACAGAGAAAATAGAATGCACTGTTTAATCAGGTATAAAAACTAAGATGAGTACTATAGGCCAATATTTGGTTTTTGCTTTTACGGAGCTGATTCAAGGACAAAGTTCTCTTTGAGGTCAGGGAGAATTACATTCCATGGAATTGAAACAAGGTGTCTGGAGGAAAATGAGGATGTGACGAGCCAAAGGATCTCCACTTATTGTGGAAACAGCTGTATCAGTGTTAAAAGCCCTAAATCCATCTATTACAGATCTCCATAGTGTTTTTATTGCCAGAGTAGTTTCCAGTGACTTGGAACTTGGGAAGGTTTAGCCAACAAGCTATAGTGATATTCCAAAATCCAGGAATTAATCATGTCTTTTCTGGCCTTTTACTTTTAGTCCTAATAGATGCTATCAGCACTCTCCCTTCCTTCTCTGTCTTGGTTAACATTTTATTTGTACCTTTAATGATTTAACAGATGTCAAACTTTGTTATGGGTTTGACAAGGGTTGTGCTTGAACATCCTTGCCCAGGGCCGGTTCGTTTATGAGGGGATAACAGACCACTGATGTCATTTTCATGTGCTTTGATGGAAGTTTTAGTGTCCCAACTCCCCTTTGGACAGAGTTTTACACTTCTAAAGTGGTTGCAGCCTTCTTGTTAAGTTCTTTTCCCAACACACTCTTGCATTTTACTTTCTCACTGAACAGTATATTGTAATACCATTTAGGATAGTTGGTTCAACACCAGTACGCTCAAATTTTCCAGATGAGAAGTATAGTTAAGAGAAGAAAACTCTAAATCTCCTCTTTTTTAAGAGAGATGATGGACATCACACATTGATCTGTAGTTCTGGTCTTCGAAGAGACTAGAAAAACCTTTGTGCTGTCTGTTCTTAGAATAGTTGCATTTATTGTTTAAAATAGCTTGGCTTACTATTTTCTTTCCTGAACTTATGTGTGAGGAGGTCTTAGAAGTCCTGCCAGAACTTTAGAAGCCACTTGATTGGTTAATGCTCACTGGACAGATTCAAAGCACCTAAGGAAGGCTCTGGCCAAAGAGAGAAGCTAAATGGGGATCCCTTGAGTGCCAGGAGACATATGTCATGAGCTATACTGATCGTGGAGAAGACCTGGCCTTTACCTTCAGTAGTTTATAGCTAAATGAACTGTGTGAAAAATCAAAAATAAATTAACTGTATTAATAGGGCAGGAAAAGCACGGTCAGAGGCAAACCAATGATAATACCTAAAGGAAATGAAGGTGAAAATATTTGGCTGGTATTCTTTCATGCAGAAGTTTTTTAGAAAAATGCCCAAATAGGAGTCAGGGTCAAGTGAAGGAATAAGAGTTGAGAGGTTGTTTCTGGTACAGATCCTTTAACTTACTGCCTATATGACTTTGAGGGAAGTTCTTTAACTTTTAGGCGCCTCTGTTTCCTCATCCAAGAAATAGAGTAATGTGGACCCTGGCAAACACATTAACTGATTGTGGATCAGATGAGACAGTATATTTGAAAGTGCTTTAAAATGGCAAAGTGCTGTGCAGGTAGCTTCCCAACCCCACATCCACACACAAACTGTTGTGGCTCTTCATTGTGGCACAAGGAAAGAATCCCACAGGAAACAGCATTTCTGGGTAGAGGTGGTGTGGAGGTGATCGTTTTTTTGATGTTGTTTGGCACCATAAGTACATGTAAAAACAGTAATGTTGGTAGAGACCATTTTTTCCCCCAAAGTTCACTTCCAGCTGCTAAAATCATCTGCTACGTGAATGGAAACATAAGTACGGTAGTATGTGGCACTTGGTGATGGCTCCAGATCAATTCTTTGACAATTTGCCAAATTACCAATTGCAGGAAACCATCAGGTATATATCTTTTACCAGGGTGGAGAAGGTTTGTAAAGAGCCTTTTCACCAGCAGAAGTAGAGGCAGGGCCAGGGCATACACCTGCAGAAATAGAAAAGGCTGTAAAGTGTGTTTAAAGGAAAGCTCATCCATCCACATCTTAAATGCTGAGTGCTGGAGAATTGCTTCAGCATCTGAAATGTGAATCACATGGGAAATTGATAACTGAGCTGCCCTCTCCAGTCATTTGTGAAAACTACTGGTGTGAACAATCACCAAAACTAGTCTTTTTAAAAAATACAACAATAACTCAGTGAATCGGTCGTTCAGAAACTTTGTCAGACCAGTAAGGGGTGACCATTGATCACTGATTCAAATGAGAGTGGGTTGGATCTAAATTGCTTTCCGTATCTGTGTGTGTGTGTGTGTGTGTGTGTGTGTGTGTGTGTGTGTGTGTGTGTGTGTGTGTTGAGGAAGCGGGAGCACTGCAGTAGTGGCATTTAGGTAATGGAGATTTTCAGAGCTCGATGAGAGATAGACTCATAGTTTTCTATAGTTTATTCAGTTCGGAGCAGGGTCCAGAATAGTATTGAGGGTAAGGTAGGAGCGGAGGCAAATGCTGGGGGTGAAACGGCCCTTGGAACCCATGTGTACAGGGCCCGTCCCATGAACACTGGAGTTCAGACACAAAGAAGCCAATCAGATCTCAGAAGCACCTACAGTTGGTTTAGAGCTGTGGTTAGGGAATGGCTCTGGAGCCCTTCAGGTGGTCAGAGATGTGGGCTGGTGACATCAGTGTCAGCATCTGAGAGCAACAAAGGACCAAAGCAGCCAGTGCTGAGCCAGAGGTCAGGAACCCCAAGTTCTGGCCCCAGTGTTTCAAACTCTTTGTGCAAGATTATTCTTTTGAATGTCAACCCATTTCGGATTGACATATGGTCCTGGTGTACATGACATGCACTCAGCTTGTGCCACATGTGACTTACCAGGTGAATTAGATGACACCCAAACTGGTTTACACTCTGTTCAACGAGATGAGTATACTACTGATCGTGGGCTTGCATGTCACAGAAATATCAAATTACTGTAAGTTTTTAAGTGTTTATTTTGTTTTTGATCTTATTTTTGTGAACTGATAACAGACTTTCAGTGGAGTGCATGGTCTCAAAGTTGTTGTCTATTTTGACACTTTGTAAATGCAGATGTGGGAGGGGCACTAATCTTTCAAATACAGTGATGCTTCCTTTATGGGTCATTATTGGAGAATGAGAATGTGAAACTTAATATAAGTGAATGCTTCAGAAAATAGAAGCTTAAAATACTGGTTAAAAGGAGACTGGTTGTTTTGCAACCTCCATTTCTTCTTCTCCTTAGTATTAGAACCCATAATCTTTGGTTGGACTCATGACCCTTGGAATAAAAACTACATTTCTCAGCTTCCTTGTAGCAAGGTGTGGTCATTTGCTAAATTCTGGACAGTAGCATATAAGCAGAGGTGGTGTGGCAACTTCTGGGAAGCCTGAAAGGGAAAGCCCTGGAATGTGGACATAATTGCTGGGGCTCCAACACTGCTATGCTTGGCTGCTTTGGGAGTGCAGGCCCTGTAAAGCACAGCAACAGGACACATGGAGCCTCAGCCCCTCTCTCCGTGGACTCAGTGTGGCACATCAGCCCCATCTGCAGTGTCAGACGGATGTGAGACAAGGAAATTAGATCCCATAGTTTTCAGTGGTGTTTTATTTATTTGCTGAACCCAGTCCTTAATGATATAAGTATAATTTTAAAATCCTGATATTTGTATTAAAATATTTGTTTAACAAAACAGTTTATTTCCCTAATCCTTAAACAGTTCAAAATGTGATTTAATCTCTTTATGATTAACAGGCATCACGACACAGGGCTATGATTATATGTGCCATCATCCAGGAGACCACAACTACTTGCTTATGAGGACTGTGCTTATAAGATTGTTTTCCTTGTCAGCTCTACCACTTCTTACTTTCAGTGTGCCTGCATCTACAAGGTAGGACTATATTCCTTTAAATATTTTCTGCTTCCAGATGGCTGCAACATGGAAACCAAAAGTATTAAAGTTGGGTTAGATCAATTCCACCTCTATTTATTAAACACCTACTTACGTGCCAAGCACTGAACTGGATGCCAGGCATCCACATATGAACTAATATAATCCTCAGTCTGAAGTTGTTTAAAATCCAGTGGGGCATTATTAATGCCATCAACAAAGTATTCTAGGAGCATTAAGGAGGAAGCTATTACTTTTGTCTGGTTTGTGAGCAAGGTTGTTAGGAGGGGTGGGAAATGTGCCCAGAAAAGGTAACATTGGAGCTGCGTGCTGATGTGAGATGTTGCCCGAGGAAGAAGTTGTTGATAAAGTCACTCCACAGAGGGACATAGCTCAGGAGAGCCATAGCAGAGTGACAGTGGATGCCACATTGGTGAAGTAGCCCAAGGAGGTGGAGGCATGTAGTTGGAAAGGGAAGTTGAAGGCACATTTAGATGGATTTTGAATGGTTTATTTAAGAGTTTGGTCTTTGTGGGCAATTGGAAGCCATTGAAGTGTGTTGTTTGTTATTTGTGTGTTTTTACGCAGGGCAAGGATGTGACAAAATATCTAATCTTAGGGAAATAATGTCAGACAACTCTGAAAGAAAAATTGAATGGGAAAAAGAATAGGGAAAAAAGGTAGGAATCTACTGCAGTATAATTTATACTACGATCTATTACATTATAGATCAGAACAGGACCCAAGACATTGGCTACGAGGAAGGGGGATGCTTGTGAGACATGTTTTTAAAGAAGCAAAAGACTTGCTGGGGGAAGGTTGGTTGTATCTATGTATGTGGGATAAGGAAAGGGAGTCAGTTACAGTTTCAGTGAGACTGACGACACTTTTAACTGCGATGAGACTCAAAAGGAAGATTAAGTTTAGCGAGGAAGGTGATTTTAATCAATCAGATTGTGTTGAGATAAAATCTAAAGAACATCAAGTTTTAATGTTCTACAGGCATTTACAAATTTTAATTATCTGCTCCCTAGGGCAAGGGCTGTGTTTATCTCTTTTCCTGTGGTATCCCCAACAAACGGTGTTTGACTATGACCACTGCACAGTATCAAATATATATTGAGATAATGACTAAATAATTCAACTAATGGAAAGGTCTAGGGAATAGAGGTCTAGGTATTTGGAAGTCAGCAGTATATGTGTGATGTTTGGGTCTGTGGGAAATGAAGAAATGAACAATCAAAAGCTTAAAGAGGTGAAAAGAGAATTTAGGAACCTTAGGAAATCTCATATAGGAATAAAGAGGAGAGGTAGTGAGGATGTATCAGAATGGGTGATCAGATAACACCATGTTCTAGAAAACAATACAGTTTTAAGATTGAGACAGTGGTGAATTTTATTAAATGCCACCACAGAGTAAAGTTTCATGAGGACTAAGCTCACTGGTAGATTTGGAATTAAGAATGACAGACCATTTAGAGAGCAATTTCTGTAGAGTGACGATTCTCAAACTTCAGTGTGCATCAGAATCATCAGGAGGGCTTGTTTGGTAGGTCTGGGATATTTGCATTTTTAACAAGTTGCCTGGTAATTCTACACTGTTGCTGATCCAGGATCATGCTTGAAGAACTACTGCTATAGTACTTCAGAGAGAAAATGATCAGATTATTTGGGGATGAAAGAGACTTTCCTAAAGGAAGAATTCCTGGAAAGATGGGAAAAAAAAAAGCCCACTCTCCTCACTGATTAAGACTTTATCACCTCCTGGTGGAAAAGCAATAGAATAGATTTTTCTTAAATATTTAAAGCTGAAGAACTTTTGTCAAGACATGCAACCTCTTTGAACTTCTGTTTCCTATTCTATATAAATAGAAGTAATAATAAAACCTACCTCTATGCATTGTTATTAGGAATAAATGAAGTATCAGTGTTGTGATAGCATTCACCTATGTTTAGTGCTCAAATAAATGTTGAATCTGAGCATATACACTGTTTATCAAAAGCCAAAAAGCCTATACATAAATGCATCTGTTAACAAAAACTGCCTTTACAAACTTCCAGCAGTCCTCCAAAATATTTTTTTATAATTGGCACTCCAGTGCCATCTATAAATTATAAATTGAGCAAATATAAAAGGCTTGATGACTGTTTTCAGGGACAGTGGAATTTAATACCACAAAGCTTTTTCCTTCTTTCTCTTTAAATATGTGCTGTTCCAAAATTTCCATCTCCCGAAATTTTTTCCTCTGGTCACTTTTAAAAATAAACATTTAAATTAACCATTCAACATTTCTTTCATTAATGTGATGAGTGAATATAAATCATTAAAACATGTTTGAGGAAAGACTACAAAAATCTATTCAAATAAAAATGTGAATGTTTGCTAAAGAATTTAATAGGAAGCCAAAACAAACTCTGTCAATATTCTTTATTAAACAAGTGAAGTATTCCTTTAAGTCACACTATATTTAAATAATGAATCCACAAGACTAGGTAAACAAACCGGGACTTTGAGAATTAAAATTTAAATTTGTCTTACAAATATTCTAATCCAGTAATTATACTTAGGTAGGCAATAGTTACCGAGTGTGGTGTTTTATGGCTATTAATAATAATATTTTAAGATTGTGTCTGCATATTAAGAAAAGGAAAATATTTATGATGATATCAACTTCATATAATTGTTCTGAGCATTAAATTAAATGATATAAAATCTTTAGATTACTTGGAACAGATTAAACACAATAATAACAACAATAATATACATAATAGCTACCACTATTTTTGTCTGAACTTATGGTCAAGTTGTTACCACATTAGCCTAGTTTAATCACTATTACATTATTATGTAGTATATATTATCATTAGCCTCATTTTACAGATGAGGAAATTAAACCTTAGTGAGGAAGTAATATCCCAAGTACCACAGCTAGTAAGTGGTGGAGGCAGTGTTAGAACCCAGGCTGTCTACCTCTAGAGCTCTCCCTCTCCCCTGCAAAACCACTACTATACAACACCTCCATGTGTTGGTGCATACAGTATTGTGAATCTAATAGAAATGTTGATGAGGGAAGGCATGATACTGAATGTGTACCCAATGCATTTAATTTGAAGGATTTAATTATAAAGCATTTTGACGTTAACTTGAATGCAGGAAATGTGTCTAAAAGAAGACTGTGATCATGTAGAGAGTTACCAAAACATGCAAATAAAATGCTGTACATGTTTAGCAAATCACATATCTGATAAGGGGCTTGTATCTAGAATAGGTAAAGAACTCTTACTACTCAGTAACAAAAAGACAAATAACCCAATTAAAAACTGAGCAAATAATCTGAATAGACATTTCTCCAAAGAAGTTATATAAATGGCCAATAAGCACAAGAAACAGTGCTGGATATCATCGGCCATGAGGGAAATGCAAATCAAAAACACGAGATACCATTTCACACCTACTAGGATGGCTAGAATAAAGAAGTCAGATATACTCATACACTGCTAGTGGGAATGTAAAATAGTATGCAGCCATTTTGGAAAATAGTCTGGCAGTTCCTTAAATGAGTAAACATAGAGTTACCACATGACCCAGCAATTCCACTCCTAGATATATACCCAAGAGAAATGAAAACATGTGCCCATCCAGAAACTTGCATATGAATGTTTATAGCAGCATTATTGATAATAGCCAAAAGGTGAAAACAACCCAAATATTCATCAACTGATGAATAGATAAATAAAATATGGTATATCCATATAATGGAATGTTATTTGACCATAAAAAGGAATGAAGTATTGATATATGCTACAACATGAATGAACCTTAAAAACATTATGCCAAGTGAAAGAAGCCGTACAAAAATCAGTGGCATTTCTGTATGGTAACAACGAACTGTCTGAAAAAGAAGTAATGAAAACTATCTCACTTGCATAGCATCAAAAACAAGAAAATACTTAAGAATAAATTTAACAAAGGAGGTGAAAGATCTGTGTGCTGAAAACTATAAGACTGTGATGAAAGAAACTGAAGAAGATGCAAATAAATGGGAAGATATCCCATGTTTATGGATTGGAAGAATTAATATTGCTAAAATGTCCACAATACCCAAAGCCATCTATAGATTCAATGCAATCTCCATCAAAATTCCAATGGCATTTTTCACAGAAAGAGAAAAAAACTATCCTAAAATTTGTATGGAACCGTAAAAGACCCCAAAGAGCCAAAGCAATCTTGAGAAAGAAGAACATAGCTGGAGGCATCACATTTCCTGATTTCAAACTATATTACAGAGCTATAGTATTCAAAACAGTATAGTAGTGGCAAAAACAGGCATACAGACAAATGGAACAAAATCAAGAGCCCAGAAATAAACCCTCACATAAACAATCAACTAATATTTGACAAGAGAGCCAAGAATATCCAATGGAGAAATTAGTCTCTTTAGCAAATGGTGTTGAGAAAACTGGATATTCACTTGCAAAAAAAAAAAAAAAGAAATCGGACCCCTATCTTACACTACTCACAAAAAATAACTCGAATTAAAGGCTTAAATGCAATACCTGAAACCATAAAACTACTAGAAAAAAACATTGGAAAAATTCCTCAACATTGATCTTGGCAATGATTTTTTGGATATGACACAAAAAGCACAAGCAACAACAGCAAAAATGAGTGGCATTACATCAAACTAAAAAGTTTCTGCATAGCAAAAGAAACAGTCAACAAAATGAAAAGGCAACCTATGTAATGGTAGAAAACATTTACGAACCATATAAATAATAAGGAGTTAATATACAAAACATATAAGGAACTCATACAATTCAGTACCAAAAAAACCTCCAAATAATCCAAATAAAAATGGACAAAGAACCTAAACAGACATTTTCGCAAAGAATACAAATGTTTAACAAGTAAATGAAAAGGTGCTCAACATCACTAATCATCAGGGAAATGCAAATCAAAATCACAATGAGATATCGCCTCACATCTATTAGAATGGCTCTTATCAGAAAGTTAAGTGTTGGAGGGGATATGGAGAAAAGGGAACCCTTGTGCACCATTTTTGGGAATATAAATTGATGCAGCCACTGTGGAAAACAGTATGGAGGGTCCTCAAAAAATTAAAAATAGAACTACCATATGATACAACAATCCCACTTCTGAGGGTATATCCAAAGGAAATGAAATCAGTACCTCAGAGAGATATTTGCACTTCCGTGTTCATTGTAGGATATTCGTAATAGCCAAGACATGGAAACAATCTTAAGTGTCAGCAGAGGAAAGGATAAAGAGGATGTGATATATATATATATACATATCACATACATATACACACACACATACATGCACATACTGGAATATTATTCAGCCTATAAAAAAAGGAAATCCTGTCATTTGTGACAATGTGTGTATACCTTGAGGGCTTATGCTAAGAGAAATAAGTCAGAGAAGGACAAATACTGTATGATCTCACTTGTATGTGGAATCTAAGCCAAACTCATAGAAACAAAGAGTAGATTGGTGGTTGCAAGGGCAATATTTATTACTGAAATTTCTGAGAAAAACCTTAAACGGAGGCATGTAATTAAATTAGGGTACACAATTATCATAGAATAGTATTCACCTGTTAAATGAAAAGTACAGTGACTATTTAGCAACATGAACAGATTATTATAATGTCATATTAAGCAAAACAAATAAGTAAACTTCAGAAACAAAATCGCTACCAGAATGCAAACTTAAATCAACTGCCTAAAATTATTGTATATATATGAACAAGGGTTATGTGGAGACACAGAAAAATTGAAAGTTTGATTTGTTGGAAGAGAGGAACTGTAGGTAAATATTTTTATTTTCTTTCCATTTTATCAATATAATGGGCAAAAAATAGGAGATATATGGTGCAGTGGAGAAAAAGTGCTGTCAGTTGCACTTACCAAAGCTGACTGCTATGGCAATGGGTGAAGTAAAAATAAGAGTTAAGATATTAGGTGAATCATTAGAGATGTCTGATACAGTTTATCAAATATTAGTTTAAATTAAAACTTTTGCAAAAAATGTTCAAGGCACTTTAGGAAGGTTTTACCTTATTGTTCAACTCCTTGCCCCAAGTTTGGGAAAGGAATTGCTGTAGGAGATGCCATCCTGCCACTGTGTCCCCAGAGGTGGGCACATAAGAACTAAGTGCTGAAATCAGGAGTTCTCGCATAAGACCAGAGGAAGATGGTACATAGAAACCAAGGAAGTGAATAAACCCATGCATGAATGCTGAGCCCATCAAGCTGGGAGATGGGACCAACGGACTGTAAAACCAAAGGTGCCAAAGTTGGATATGGAACCAGAAGTAAGAGTAAGTGCAAGAAAGCCAGAAACAGACATCCTGATGTTTCATAGTAATCTGAGATGATTTTTGAAATTTTCATGCTACTTAGTGTGTAGAAAACTGGAAAGAGCATCACTCTCAAACTTATAACAGAAACAATGACAATAACAAAAAGCCAGATAATCTGAAAAATCATGATTTTTCATGAAACCGTCAGAAAGTTGAGATCACAGGGCAACCAACTAATCCAAAATCTTAGGAAGCACAGGTACCTCCAAGGAGAGACAAAACAGGAGCAATTAGGGCTTACCTGGGGCTGGTGCTACCAGACGCCACACAAACTGGTAGGAAAAATTCTGCTAAAAACTTTCACAAATTGCTTAAGGCCAAATAGGGGCCAGCATGAAAATATAGAATGCCTGCAAGTGGCAGACACAAGGAGAAATAGTGCCATTTTCAGGCTCTTCTCCACAGATCTCAAGGGGTGCTCACCAAAACCAGTGAAGGTAGGATGAGAGTACCAAGAAAGCCATCCTAGGATCTGGGAGAGGGGGAGAGCATCCACAGTAAGAAGGTCAAGAAGACCAGCCTGCGTCCTTCTCTCCTATTTTTTCCCTAAGAAACAAAAGTCCTAAGCTACTGGGGGAAGGGCAGTGACCCCTGTGGCACTTAGGGTATTGGTGAAGACACATGGAAGCTGGTGGTAGGGAACCGAGAAATCTTCTCTACCTCTGAGGGAGGTACAAGAACACTCCTGGTCCTAGACCATTAGAGGTCTTCTACAGTTGGGGACAGGGCAGGATCACAAGAGGGCCCCACCAGTACAACCCAGGGACATAATTCCTGCTTAAAACTAAAGCTTAATCAGAGCAACACAGTAAACATCCCACCTCCTCTTCCCAAAACAGAGACTAAGAATCTTTAAGCAATAGCTGATAGCAGTCTACTGCTGGAAGAGGGGCTGGACAGTGCAGGGACACCTGTCTGAGGCATAGGAACAAAGACCTAAAGCTGAGGAAAACTTTTTTTTCCTCGGATACTGAGGAAAACCCTCTGACAAACCAACCACTACAATAAGCACAAAGTAATTCTATGGGAATTTGAAATGTATGGTGCACTGAGAGTAACCTTAGCATCAGCATCCCCCGATCCATTTAAATTTCTGACTAGATTGAGTCAAACTCCCCTCCCCCACACTAAAGTCCTAACAGAAGAAGTGGTATGAATATTTTCATACATAAAATCTATTTACCTTGGTCTCTACTGCACAAGATGTAAGGCATACAAGGAAGCAAGAAAAAATATAACACAATTTCAAGAGACAAAGAAATTAATAGACTAGACTCAGATATAACACAGGTATTGGGACTATCAGACAGGAAATTTAAAATATCTATTGCTAATACATCAAAGGATCTAATGGAAAAGGTAGACAATATGCATGGTTAGATGGGTAATATCAGAAGAGAGATGGATGGGGCTTCCCTGGAAGCGCAGTGGTTGAGAGTCCGCCTGCTGATGCAGGGGACATGGGTTCGTGCCCCAGTCCGGGAAGATTCCACATGCCGCGGAGCGGCTAGGCCCGTGAGCCATGGCCGCTGAGCCTGCGCATCTGGAGCCTGTGCTCCGTGGCGGGAGAGGCCACAACAGTGAGAGGCCTGCGTACCGCAAAAAAATAAAAATAAATAAAATAAAAGCAGCATGATGTGATGGAAAGAGATAGAGTTTGGCAGAAAAATAGATCTGGATTTGATTCCTAGTCCTGCTACTTACTGCTGTGTAATTGTGCAGGTTTATTTCTCTGAGCCTCAACTTTCTCATTTGCTAAAGCGGGCCTTGTAACATTTCACAATTTTGTAATAATTAAATGAGATACTGAGATCATTTTTGCAAAATATTTGACATAGTATAAATGCTCCATGAATCAAAACAATTGTCTTATTTTATTTTTTCTGAACAGCACCTGGCATGTAACCCAGAACATTTTAGGTATTCAGTAAATGCTGGTTAAAGAAATAAAAGCTACAAAATCAGCAAACTGCTTTCTCCTCATGACGGGTTCCCTAAGTAGGCTTTCCTAACATCTTTCCTGTCCTTCGTATAAATGCACTGATTACCTGTGCGTAAGCAGTATACTGTACTTCTAATAGTAAATCACTGAATTAGGATTTTGCCGTAAATCAGTCTCATGACTTACAGTTATATGAGTTTTCCAAAAGTCTGATCACTAGAGAAGATCACTGATGTTTCCACTTGAAGCTCTGCCGATCAAATGTGTTAGAATATAAAGGCTGCCTGAAGCTCTTTCTTCTCCTCCAGGTCTTCTCTGAATTTGAGGGAGCCTGGGCTACTTTTGAGACTTGCAGTGTATAAACCAATAAAGTGCCAAATGGAGTTAAAATCGTGTGGTATATTTTAAATGTTTACATGAAGTAAAGTAGAGCTTTTAACCCTCAAAATAGAATGTATTATGTTCCCTTTTGACTGTAAGCTCTCAGAGGTCTGAACATGAGGCCCATCATGACTGTAAGGGCTGGGGCAAATGGACCTCGGGGTTCAACTCCTCTGAGCCTGACCCTGCTCAACTCATAAGACTTCTAACTTGTTGGCACTTTAAAGCATTTTTCAACAACTGTTTTATGCTTCTGAGAAGTAGTTCTACACTTCCATAAAGCGCACCTGGAAATACCGGTGCATTTTGGATAATAGCTCTCATATTTCAAAATTAGACCTGATAACTTACTCAGTGTAGAATGAGAAAAACAGACGCTCAGCCAGAAGAAATTCTGTAAAATGCAGTTTAGGTTGATATGCCTAAAACCATGCATAGGTAATAAGTAGTATCATCCAACTTGGGAGAATATGTTTTGGAACTAAATGCTATTCTTTTTTCTTAAGTTTAAAGAAATGATATACATAGGAGGCATTAAAAGTATATATATCAGTGGGAGCTTTTTATTATGGGTTGATATAAATTATCCTTGGAGTCCTCTAGAACTAAAATACTTTGAAATAATATTTATGAGAGTGCCCGTGGCCACAAAATTGTGTAATAAAGACTATAAGGGACCATAGGCACAGCATTTTGTTGTAGACGAGGGGTTTAGAATGTCTCCCTTCTGATTTTCTACAGTTGAGCATCCTTCTGGCTATCAGAATTCTATTTCTATTGACTGCTATTTATAGAGCAGTATATTGTGCTCTGCTATGAGCATTCACTTAAGACTCCTTAAGAATGGTTACCTGATAATTATTTGTGGAATGTTTTTGAATGGATACACTATCATATTTTATTCTCACTCTGACCCTGTGAGGTATGTATTATAAACTCAACTGTGTAGATGAGAAGCTGCAGTCAAGTAACTAGTGAGTAGTGGAGTTAAGATTTATTTTCGCATCATCTATGCTGAGATGTCTGGAGGGCCAACCGTATTCATTGTGCTATGGTCACTTTATATGAGGGATTTGAGCATCTGTGGATTTTGGTATCTGTAGGGGCTCCCAGAAGGGTGACTAAGTGGGCAGCTTTGATCCAGCTGAACTTAAGTGGTCAGGATATTGTTATTCCATAGTATCTGTTCTGTATCAGAGACTGAGGTAGACATTGGTTTATGTTGTTTCTAAATCTTAAACCAGTGATGTTTCCCTGGAAACCTGGGCCAAGCCTTCCATGAGGTGTTTAGATTGTATTTTAATTATTTGTTTTTCTGTTTTTAGCTATCCAAGGGCAAAGGTCATGTCTTATAATGGGAAGCAGCATGATATGATGAAAGGAGCTCAAGTTTTGCAGTTAAACAGACTGTCCCATTTTATGGGCAGTGAAACAGGATTAATAAGATGAAGTGACTTGTCCATAGTCACACTGCTGTGAAGTGGTAGAGACTGCATGAGAATACAAGTTAGTATAGTTCAACAGCCACCTTCCTCCTTCTTTCCCTCCCACCCCTGAACAATGATGAAGTATGGTGCTGTTGTTTGGTCCTAATGTATAGTTGGATCCTTTCTGCACTGGTTAAGACATACATCTGGATTTATTGATGTCTCATATTTTTACACTTTGAACCTGGGCAGACTAAATCAGACAGTGGAAGCAGGTACAAAAGGGTAACCACCATATTCGTTGCTGTGTAGAGATGTTTGAAGGTTCAGTCACTTATATTAATTGTGCTGTAATGCATGGCTTTCTATAAGCAGGACACTTGGATCCTGGCTGTAGCTTTGATTGCAGCAGCTCCTTCCAGATGGCAAGACCAGGCTTGTGTGGCTTGAGAAGTAGTACAAGATCTGACCTAAGGTAGTTTCTGAGGTTGAGCTACAACTGACCACACTGCCATGTTAGAGCCTTCTTCTCTCTGGCACATGGTAGACATAATTCTGTGGAACCTGCTAAAGTGATGCTTTGAGTGGAGAGTAAAGAACCGTGTTACCTAAAGGGACCTTTGACAGACTCGGCCCCTCTGTGGAAAGTGAGCCAGGTGCCAGGCTCCGGCCATACCCACAGTCAATAGTTCTGCTTTTGATAGGTCATCTGACCTTCTGTGGAGATGACTGTGCCGAGGATTCCATCCAGAATAGACTGAGAGCTGATGTTTCAGTCTGGTTACAGAGCAGTGACTGCACAGACTGGTTCTCGCTGGGTGGTCTGGAGCAGGGTATTGTTCCAGTTCAAAAGGATAAATTGGAAATGTGCCTACATACACATCCATGAAACAGTCTAATATGTTCTGGAAGAAATCGCTCATAGAGTGCTGCATTCTGAGGAACTGGTACTCAATCCAAACATCAACACAGAATATTTAAATTTATTAAATTATTTATTCTTTCATTCATCAAGTATTTATGGGCTGCCAACCGTGTGCCAAGCACTATTCTAAATTACAGAGGCTCAAAGATGAATGAGATACAATCCCTGCCCTTGAGGAACTCACAGCATAGTGGGGAGACAGATATAATAATGGGCAATGATAAAACAAGGTGAGAGATTATTGGCAAGTATAAAACTGCAGGAGATATTACTGGAGCAGCAAGAAAGGACCTCTAAACTAGCCTGGTGTGTGGATGGGGTTTCAGGGAGACTTCCTGGAAAAGGTAGCTCTTGTGTTGAGTCTTAAAATAGATGCTATAGTATACCTGGCAAAATATAGGGTGAGTAATAGTCCGTGTAGAGGAGCTTGGAGCAGTAAAGCACCAAGCAGCAATGTGCCTTTTTGGAGAATGTTGCGGAGTGTATTGCTGATGGAGCACAGTTAGGATGATTATAATATGTCCAGAAGGTAATCTTCTTTATCTAAAATCATACCCATATTGCTCTCTCTAGTTCTAATTTGGTATGATCTATAGGTTTCAATAACTTGAGTGATAAATTAGAGTTCAAATGATGAAATTTGAGTGCCCAATAATCATTACAACAAAATAACAACATGTGCTCTGTTTCTGTGTAAAGATGCCCAAGGCTTAGTGGGAGACATCTAGTTTCTGCAAGGACCAGACTGCCAAATTCAACAGAAGTATAACTGGGAACACCATCCCTGTATCTTTTAGGTTTTAATAGTGGCACTAATCTCCACCATCCCTCCTGGTATGTGATATTGTTTTTGATTTACTGTCTTGGTCTTTAGAGACAAGAGCAGTTTCAAAGGTTTCTATTTGGTCTTCCCTACTATGATAGGTCTTATTCCATAAGCTGAGGACCCAATATGGGGGTTACTTTAATTGCTTAGCATGTCAATTCCAATTATAAGGTAGAGAATTAAGGAAATGACCACTGGGTAGGTCTCTAAAACTTGTAAGCCAGACTTTAGCCACAACTGCATTTATTACCTGTCGTCTATAAGCCCCCAGTCTAGCAGGGGTGCCATGATGATGCTTTGGGCCTCTGGGATTCACTGTCAATTCAGACTCTGAATCCAGTAGCCTCAATATGTCTGGGTATTCCCCTTTCCCCAGTATATCCAGTCACCCAAGTATATGCCCATAGATCCCATTGGGGAAGAACAGGGAGAATCATTACAATATGTCCTTATAGCAGTGTTGTAGTGTTCTTTCAAGGGACCCTTTCAAGTCAAGGGATTCTGGATCTGAAAACTGAGCAAGGGATTGGTACTTCTTTTCTGATTGTAGAAGTAAAGCAGCATCCTTGTCGCTCAGTGGTCTGTTTTGCCCCTACAGACGCCACCGTGTTATGTTAACCATCTCTGCAATTCCCTGTGCGTCAAGACCTCTTGGCTACCCCTCTGGTCTTGCATGTAATAATTATGGTAACTGGCCTCTGGTGGGTAAGTACCCCCATGTGGCCTCTAGTACTTTGGGGCTGAATGTTATTGAGCTCAGCTCTCTGATTGCCTCCCCTACAGTGAGCCCAGCCTACAGAGAAGGGCCACCATGAATATTTACTGTTGCTCACGCCTCTTCCACCATTGCCATTTTAATGGCCTTAGTGAGTGATACGTTCTGTTCTCTCGACTTCACTGGAAAACATAATCTTCTGGCCTTTTAATATATTCATTCCACCATGTCCACTTCCCTTAGCCTCTTTATTTCTTCCTCTACCATCAGCCAAGGCAACCCAAGCATTTCCATTTCTCTCAGCATTGGCCATAGTTTTTTAGAAGCCTCTAAGAGCTACTCTAGCAGTGAGTTTGTTGCATCACCTGGGATCCTTACCATGATATTAAATGTAAATATACTGGCTTGGACAATAAATGTTTTTGCTCATTTAATCTTACATTCTGGATTATTTGATGTACATTCTGGATACTTGTATCAGTCTAGGTCTAGTCAGGAAACAGAAACGACAGTGTAATATGAACAAGGGATTTTTAATATAAATAATGATTAAACCATATAAGGGATGCAATAACTGTAGGGGTGCAAAAAGAACCCTAAAGGAACCCCTCGGCCTAAGGAAGCATACCCGTGGAAGGAACAGCTTGGAACGGAGGCTCCGTCCCCAAGGCCAGGCTTCAGACCTCACTGTGGTAGGTGTGGTTACAATTGATGGTTGAGATGTTTGCTGGGTTTCTTGGGTCAGAGTTGGTCTGCCATTGTCAGGCAGTAGGACGTAACTCTTTGGAGTGTAGGTAAGCTGAAGCTGGTGGGTAGGCACGAAGAAGGAGTTGGGGTGCCACTTCCAGTGCAAGTCCTGGCATGCACCAGTGTTGATGATAGGGCAACTGCAGCGAGGTGGTCACCAGGCCCAGGCAAGGGCTGTGGGGTCACCAGTGGAAGCTGTTCAGCTCCATATACACTCTTGTACACCCGTGAGAACTCCCATGCAACAACCGTACCACTCCCTGTTTCTTCCTAACGAGATAGAGCTATCTTCCTCACAAGTAAAGAAATTCTCACCCTTCCCCCAAATGAGAAGACACACAGTTCCAACAGTCTGAAGGGGCTCTGCAGAACCAGCGTCTTTAGGGGCATCCATCCAGATGGCCTCGTGCCATATTTCAGGGGCTCAGTTTTTCCCAGCCAGGGTTCTTAGCCTAACAGAGTGAGCATTCAAGCATCTCTGGAGCTCTGACACTCAGCTGTCAGATCTCTAGATCTCTAGGATGTTGCTCTGCTGTGTCTGCTCTTCCATTCAGGGGTTAAGGACCTCTTAGTGAGCTACCAAAGATATGCTCTGGCTCTCACACTCAGCTCTTAACTGCCTGTTAATGGCTCAGTTTCTCATCATCCCTCTGTAGGAAATCAAAACAACTTATAAATAAGTAGTCACCTCCACTGTTCTTATTGTTACTTCACATCTTTCAAATGTCTGGATTCTTTAATCTGCAAAGATATTTCCTCCCACTCAGACATTTTCCCAGGTAACCACTAGTGAAATCTCTAGCAACTGAGCTGCCAACTTGTGTCAGGAACTATCTATGCTCCACTTACCATTCAGGATAGCATCGTTTTTGCCTTTCTGTGACGAGTAAGCCAGTCTCATGTTCCTATCTTACCACCTGTTTCTCAGACCACCTCCAGTATCACTTGCATTAGTTCATGCCTACTGAGAAGCAGATGCCAAGATGGAATTAGACATGTAGGAGATTTATTGGGAGAAGGAGCTGGAGGAGGTGGGGAGAGGCTTCAGGCCACACGTAGGTCTGACATCTATGGAATATGAGAGAGAAAGAAAGTGGATGGGAAACAGGAGTCTAATTTTGTACTGTGATGTGATTTCAAGAAAGGTTCATCCAGGCTAACGAGTCCGCAAACAGCACCACGTATTAGAGAATCCCCACATCTTGGCAGAGCGCCTCTGCCCTGCTCAGGCATTGCCTGGGAGTGGCCAGTGGGAAATGTGCACTTGGTGTGAAAATAGTCCAGAGTGGCAGCAGGGGGAGGAGAGGCAATAGTCAATTATTCTCCCCAAATCAGTAGAGTTGAACAGGCATTTTCATTGCTTGCTTGGGGAGTCTGCACCACAAAGCAAACTTTCCAGCACTCATCAAGGGGGCGGTTGATGGATCAGGGCACTGAGAGCTTCAGGAGACAGCACCTGTTTGCGTTTGAAGTAGCCTAAGTAGGAGGCATAATAGAGAAGGGACTGAGGCTTGGCAGGGTCAAGGGCTGATGGTATCCTGACTCACCCCAGCAGACCTAGAGCCAGGCCATGAGCTGCCTCAGACTTTTTTCTTTTTTAAAACTCTTTATTGGATTATAATTGCTTTACAATGGTGTGTTAGTTTCTGCTTTATAACAAAGTGAATCAGCTATACATATACATATGTCCCCATATCTCCTCTCTCTGGCGTCTCCCTACCACCCTCCCTATCCCACCGCTCTAGGTGGTCACAAAGCACCGAGCTGATCTCCCTGGGCTATGCAGCTGCTTCCCACTAGCTATTTGTTTTACGTTTGGTAGTGTATATATGTCCATGCCACTCTCTCACTTTCTCCCAGCTTACCCTTCCCCCTCCCCATATCCTCAAGTCCATTCTCTAGTAGGTCTGTGTCTTTATTCCCATCTTGCCCCTAGGTTCTTCATGACCATTTTGTTTTTTTGTTTTGTTTTGTTTTGTTTTAGATTCCATATATATGTGTAGCATACAGTATTTGTTTCTCTCTTTCTGACTTAATTCACTCTGTATGACAGACTCTAGGTCCATCCACCTCACTACAAATAACTCAATTTGTTTCTTTTTATGGCTGAGTAATATTCCATTGTTTATATGTGCCACATCTTCTTTATCCATTCATCTGTCGATGGACACTTAGGTTGCTTCCATGTCCTGGCTATTGTAAATAGAGCTGCAATGAACATTTTGGAACATGACACTTTTTGAATTATGGTTTTCTCAGGGTATATGCCCAGTAGTGGGATTGCTGGGTCGTATGGTAGTTCTGTTTCTAGTTTTTTAAGGAACCTCCATACTGTTCTCCACAGTGGCTGCTTCAATTTACATTCCCACCAACAGTGCAAGAGGGTTCCCTCTACACACCCTCTCCGGCATTTATTGTTTGTAGATTTTTTGATGATGGCCATTCTGACCGGTGTCAGATGATATCTCATTGTAGTTTTGATTTGCATTTCTCTAATGATTAATGATGTTGAGCATTCTTTCATGCGTTTGTTGGCAATCTGTATGTCTTCTTCGGAGAAATGTCTATTTAAGTCTTCTGCCCATTTTTGGATTGGGTTGTTTTTTTGATATTGAGCTGCATGTAAATTTTGGAGATTAATCCTTTGTCAGTTGCTTCATTTGAAAATATTTTCTTGCATTCTGAGGGTTGTATTTTTGTCTTGTTTATGGTTTCCTTTGCTGTGGAAAAGCTTTGAAGTTTCATTAGGTCCCATTTGTTTATTTTTGGTTTTATTTCCGTTTCTCTAGGAGGTGGGTCAAAAAGGATCTTGCTGTGATTTATGTCATAGAGTGTTCTGCCTATGTTTTCCTCTAAGAGTTTAAGAGTGTCTGGCCTTACATTTAGGTCTTTAATCCATTTTGAGTTTATTTTTGTATATGGTGTTAGGGAGTGTTCTAATTTAATTCTTTTACATGTAGCTGTCCAGTTTTCCCAGCACCACTTATTGAAGAGGCTGTCTTTTCTCCACTGTATATTCTTGCCTCCTTTATCAAAGATAAGTTGACCATATGTGCGTGGATTTATCTCTGCGCTTTCTATCCTGTTCCATTGATCTATATTTCTGTTTTTGTGCCAGTACCATACTGTCTGGATTACTGTAGCTTTGTAGTATAGTCTGAAGTCAGGGAGCCTGATTCCTCCAGCTCCGTTTTTCTTTCTCCAGATTGCTTTGGCTATTCGGGGTCTTTTGTGTTTCCATACAAATTGTGAACTTTTTTGTTCTAGTTCTGTGAAAAATGCCATTGGTAGTTTGATAGGGATTGCATTGAATCTGTAGATTGCTTTGGGTAGTATAGTCATTTTCACAATGTTGATTCATCCAATCCAAGAACATGGTATATCTCTCCATCTATTTGTATCATCTTTAATTTCTTTCATCAGTGTCTTAAAATTTTCTACACACAGGTCTTTGTCTCCTTAGGTAGGTTTATTCCTAGATATGTGATTCATTTTGTTGCAGTGGTAAATGGGAGTGTTTTCTTAATTTTACTTTCAGATTTTTCATCATTAGTGTATAGGAATGCCAGAGATTTCTGTGCGTTAAGTTTGTATCCTGCTACTTTACCAAATTCCCTCACTGCTTTTAATATTTTTTCTTTGTATTTAATTTTTGATAGTTTGATTAATATGTGTCTTGGCGTGTTTCTCCTTGGATTTATCCTGTATGGGACTGTCTGTGCTTCCTGGACTTGATTATTTCCTTTCCCATATTAAGGAAGTTTTCAACTATAGTCTCTTCAAATATTTTCGCAGTGCCTTTCTTTTTCTCTTCTTTTTCTGGGACCCCTATAAATCGAATGTTGGTGTGTTTAATGTTGTCCCAGAGGTCCCTGAGACTATCTTCAATTCTTTTCATTCTTTTTTCTTTATTCTGCTCTGTGGTAGTTATTTCTACTATTTTTTCTTCCAGGTCACTTATCCGTTCTTCTGCCTCAGTTATTCTGCTATTGATCTCTTCTAGAGAATTTTAAATTTCATTTATTGTGTTGTTCATCATTGTTTGTTTGCTCTTTAGTTCTTCTAGGTCCTTGTTAAACGTTTCTTGTATTTTCTCCATTCTGTTTCCAAGATTTTGGATCATCCTTACTATCATTATTCTGAATTCTTTTTCAGGTAGACTGCCTATTTCCTCTTCATTTGTTAGATCTGGTGAGTTTTTGCCTTTCTCTTTCATCTGCTGTGTGTTTTTCTGTCTTCTTATTTTGCTTAACTTACTGTGTTTGGGGTCTCCTTTTTGTAGGCTGCAGGTTCGTAGTTCCCGGTTTTTTTTGGTGTCTGTCCCCAGTGGCTAAGGTTGGTTCAGTGGGTTGTGTAGGCTTCCTGGTGGAGGGGACTAGTGCCTGTGTTCTGGTGGATGAGGCTGGATGTTGTCTTTCTGGTGGGTAGGTCCACGTCTGGTGGTATGTTTTGGGGTGTCTGTGGCCTTATTATGATTTTAGGCCGCCTCTCTGCTAATGGATGGGATTGTGTTCCTGTCTTGCTAGTTGTTTGGCATAGGGTGTCCAGCACTGTAGCTTGCTGGTCGTTGAGTGGAGGTGGGTCTTTGAGTTGTGATGGAGATCTCTGGGAGATTTTCACCATTTGATATTATGTGGAGCTGGGAGGTCTCTTGTAGACCAGTGTCCTGAACTTGGCTCTCCCACCTCAGAGGCACAGCCCTGATGCCTGGCTGGAGCACCAAGAGCCTGTCATCCACACGGCTCAGAATAAAAGGGAGAAAAGAAAGAAAGAAAGAAAGAAAGAGAGAGAGAGAGAGAGAGAGAAGATAAAATGAAATAATAAAGTTATTAAAATAAAAAATAAGTATTAAGAAAATTCTTTTAAGTAATAAAAAAAAAGAAGAGAGCAACCAAACCAAAAAACAAATCCACAAATGATAACAAGTGCTAAATAGTATACTAAAAAAAAAAAAAACAAAAAAAACCGGACAGACAGAACTCTAGGACAGATGGTAAAAGCAAAGCTATACAGACAAAATCACACACAGAAGCATACACATACACACTCACAAGAAGAGAAAAAGGGAAAAAAATATGTATGTCGTTGCTCCCAAAGTCCACCTCCTCAATTTGGGATGATTGGTTGTCTATTCAGGTATTCCACAGATGCAGGTATATCAAATTGATTGTGGGGATTTAATCCGCTGCTCCTGAGGCTGCTGGCAGAGATTTCCTTTCTCTTCTTTGTTCTCATAGCTCCCAGGGGCTCAGCTTTGGATTTGGCCCCACCTCTGCGTGTAGGTCGCCGGAGGGCATCTGTTCTGCGCTCAGACAGGACAGGGTTAAAGAAGCTGCTGATTTCAGGGGCTCTGGCTCACTCAGGCCCGGGGGGAGAGAGGGGTATGGATGTGGGCGAGCCTGCGGCGGCAGAGGCCTGCAGGACGTTGCACCAGCCTGTGGCGCGCCGTGCATTCTCCCGGGGGAGTTGTCCCTGGATCCCGGGACCCTGGCAGTGGCTGGCTGCACAGGCTCCCTGAAAGCGGGGTGTGGACAGTGACCTGTGCTCGCACACAGGCTTCTGGGTGGCGGCAGCAGCAGCCTTAGCGTCTCATGCCTGTCTTTGGGGTCCCCTCTCCTCGCGCACCAGGAAACAAAGAGGGAAGAAAAAGTCTCTTGCCACTTCGGCAGGTCCAGACTTTTTCCCGGACTCCCTCCCGGCTAGCCGTGGTGCACTAACCCCTTCAGGCTGTGTTCACGCCGCCAACCCCAGTCCTCTCCCTGCGCTCCAACCGAAGCCCGAGCCTCAGCTCCCAACCCCGCCTGACCTGGCGGGTGAGCAGACAAGCCTCTCGGGCTGGTGAGTGCTGGTCGGCACCGATCCTCTGTGCGGGAACCTCTCCGCTTTGCCCTCTGCACCCCTGTTGCTGTGCTCTCCTCCGCGGTTCCGAAGCTTCCACCCTCCGCCACCCGCAGTCTCTGCCCATGAAGGGGCTTCCCAGTGTGTGGAAACCTTTTCTCCTACACAGCTCCCTCCCATTAGTGCAGATCCCCTCCCTTTTCTTTTGTCTGTTTTTTCTTTTTTCTTTTGCCCTACCCAGGTACGTGGGGAGTTTCTTGCCTTTTGGGAGGTCTGAGGTCTTCTGCCAGCATTCAGTAGGTGTTCTGTAGGAGTTGTTCCACGTGTAGATGTATTTCTGATGTATTTGTGGGGAGAAAGGTGATCTCCACGTCTTACTCTTCCGCCATCCTGAAGTTCCTCCCCCTGCCTCAGACTTTAGTGGTGGTTCATGAGCCATCAAAGGTGGGTGTGAGGGCCTAGTACCATCAAGGTCTGGGCCTCACCAATGCAGTTGTTACTTTTAAACAGTGATAGAGAAATAGTCAGAAAGGCAGAATGGGGTAAGTAGTTTAAAGTTCAGTGTTTGAAATAAGATATACCTGTGTTTGAGTCTCACTCTACTTCCTAGTAAAATGGGGATAATAATAGTGTTTATCTCAGAGGAATGTGATGATGAGGGTCAAGTAGGAAAATCTGCATAAAGCTCTTAGCACCAAACAGGACATGTTGCACTCATTAGATTTCCACTGTAAAAAATATTAAACAGTTAATCAAAGACTAGCGCCATTTCACAACCACACAAGAGAAAGAAACAGGGAAGCGGATACAAGAAAGATAAGCAGGGCGGTCAGAATGTTTCATTGATCACATTCTGTTGCTAGCAGGTTTCTTTTTGAAGTGGGCAGCTCAGCACCTCTTGTTCCAAAAGAGTTCTTGGAACCCAGTGATTGAATTTATAAGGATATAGCAGTGAACAAGCTGACTAAAATCTCTGTGTTAATAGAGCTTACGTTTCAGTGGGAGAAGGCTGTGTGTACCCTCGTTTCTGCAGAAACCCTCTCTGTCTGCATCAGAGGAGCTCTCTGCAAAGACTAAGAGTTCAGCTGAAAAAGGGTAAAGGAGAGAAAAATCCTCTCACATCCTCCACTGGTTTCTGTATCACAATTTTCTTCCTCCTCTGTAGACAGTATAGTGGTTAAGTGCAGGAGCTCTACCCATATTAACATTTTGCCTTTACTCAACATTGAGTAGTTGTATGTCCTGGGTGTGTTACCATGCTGCCATTTGCCTCTCCAGATCTGTTCTCCACTCTTCTCCTCCTTGCTCTGTATTTGGGAGGCTGGCCTTTAGAGACTACATCACCAAGTTCCCCTGTCCTGTGGTTTCTAGTTGAGTCAGCCAATGTGATATGGTTCAGGAGATCAGAGAGAGGGGAGACAGAGGTCAGGATATTTATTCTCCTGGCCACCTGCCTGCCAGGTCACAGTTAGGCAGTGGCTGTGTCCTTCTATCAAAAGCTGTTGGCTGGGCTTCCCTGGTGGCGCAGTGGTTGAGAGTCCGCCTACCGATGCAGGGGACACGGGTTCGTGCCCCGGTCCGGGAAGATCCCACATGCTGCGGAGCGGCTGGGCCCGTGAGCCATGGCCGCTGAGCTTGCGTGTCCAGAGCCTGTGCTCCGCAACGGGAGAGGCCACAGCAGTGAGAGGCCCGTGTACCGCAAAAAAAAAAAAAAAAAGCTGTTGGCTGGTGTTATAGTGTTCCAGCCTGCGATAGTAAGAACTTCCTGATGGGGTTATCCTCTCACCATTGCTTGCTGGTTTCCCCTAATTCTACCCACAACTTTTTAAATAGTCACTTCATTTAACTCTCTTTATTTACCCCTTTTGGGGTGGTATCTCTCCCCTGCTGGGGTGGTTCTCAACAGGTACAATTGTTTTTCATCTCTAAATCTGTTCCCTCACTTATAGAATGGGGATAATAATGGTACCTATATCATAGAATTTTGGGGATGGTTAAATGAGGTAGAATTCTTAGCATGGTGTCTATAACATAGTAAATGTTCAATGAATGTTAGCTGTCGCTCTTGGTACTGTTATCGTTATGATTATAATTTTTATTCAGGTCCTGGACATTGGGGCCGAGATAAGAATGCTGAGAATTGGGCTTTCATCCAAAACCTCCACTTCAGTCAGGATACTTGGGTCCCATTAGACCCCATTGCATGATAAATCCACTTTGCCAACATACAACTCACAGCGGGACAGTTCTGATCATTATTTCTGAGTGCATTTAAAGGCCGAAGGTTAGTGCCATTAATCCGTTTATATTTCCCTTGATGCAAATTAAATTAATTTAGAGAAGGAATTCTCAATCAGTAGCATGAGGTAGAGGGTAAAACCCTCTAAGCACCTCAAAAGACATTACTACAACTTAGAGAAGCAAGACTTATTTCATCCTAAATGCTTTACAATTCCTGAATACATATTACAATGAAAAGAAACTAATACCTAAAAGAAATGCTGTAATTTAATCACATTATCTGTGTAATCATTCTAATTGTCTCATTGTGGCTTGCTTGGATCAGTTAGTATATTTTGTCATCGAGGAGATAATAGTCTTAATGAGGCTGGGTTGCAGATTTTATCTCCATGTAGTCCTCATAGCACAGAGGAATATTTTACTCCGTGATTGAAAACTGTACTCATAGTCTGATATTCCAGTTTGTAAATGCATGATGATGATCACAAGAGGAATGGAGAGGAAGTGGGAGAGGGTTTGCTACCTATTAATTTGTAGAAGTGGAAGAAAACTCCAAGCCCATGTTTTTCTGGGAGCGGGTAAATCATATTATTTTCCTATGGAAAAGTCTAATTTTTTGGTATGTGAATAGAATAAATTGTCATGTAAAGAAAGAACAATGTAACTAATATACAAGTTTTAGTAATACACCCTTAGTGTCTGTATTAGTTTCCTTGAGCTGCCGTAACAGATTACCACAAACTGCTTGGTGTAAAACAGAAATTTATTCTCTCATAGTTTTGGAGGCTAGAAATCCAAAATCAAAGTGTCAGCAGGGCCGTACTCTCCCTGAGGGCTCTAGGGGAGGATCCTTCCTTGCCTCCTCCTAGCTTACCGTGGGTGCTGGCAATCCCCGGCTTTCCTTGGCTTGTGTGAGCATCAACTCCAATCTCTCTCTGTCTCCATCTTCACATGACCATCTTCTCTCTGTGCCTGTGTCCAGATTTCCTTCTTTCTGTAAGAATACCAGTCATATCGGACATGGGCCCCACTCTAATCCAGTTTGACTTCATTTTCACTTGATTATATCTGCAAAGACCCTATTTCCAAATAAGGTCATATTCACACGTTTTGGGGGGACATGAATTTGGGGAGAACATTATTCAATCCATTGTAACTACTCAAGGGTTGGTTCATTGCTTTGTGGCTCTTTCAGGCTTGTCTTTTTTCTTCTTCTCCTTTGATACTTGATTCACATCTTTTTAGCCATTTTTCTTTCTTTTTAAAAAAATTTGATTGGCTTATCCAGCAGAGAAAGATTTAAGTTACATCATTTTGGTGATTACACAGCAGACAGGCTCTGTTTGTGGGGCAAAGGCTTGTCTCATCCCCCTCCTTCCCCCTCATGGAGTGTATATTCATATTTCCACTGTCCCTTTGCTACCTGGAGGATTATTGGTTGGTGGGGGAAGGAGATTTCAGTGAATAATGAGCCATCGGCAGGCTTCTCCATATGGTGTTTTACAGTCCATAGACTCTAATAAAATGCCTGCCAGATAATCCCGTTCTCTGTTGCCCACTCTACAACATCTTCCTTCCTCATGCTCTCTTTTCTGAAGCTACTCCCTAGAAAACACCCCTGACAAACAGAATTATATTACTTGAAAGAATCCCACAATTCTCTCCCATTTCCCAGCAGATGTATGTTTACAGTAATTAAACCTGTAGAATTTAAGGATTGCTGGGCAGAGAGGAAACATGGGAAGGGAGAGATCTTCTGCCTTTCCAAGCCCTCTCTGCTCAAGCCTCTTCCTCACCCTTCCCCAAGTCGGAAGAGTTGCTAAGCTGACTGTTTAGACTCCGGGAATATTGACAGGTGGTCTGATGATCAGGTTACTGTATTCATGCTCGTGCACCCAGGGGCTTTCTTCCGTGCCCCTCCATGGTGCTGCTGGTGCAGTGAGAAAGCCTGAAGCTGTCTTGTTGCTCCCCTCAAAGTATGCCTGCACTTGTTGGTCATCGCTCTGATTTCTGTGTCATATGACTGGCCAGAGGTGGTAAGAGCCTAATATGGGTTAGGAGTAGGGGTAAGAAGTGGCTCCACTTTGTAGTTTACACAGCCCAATCGAGTTTTCACCTTCATTTTGCACTGGAGATAATTGGGCAGGGCTAAGCCAATAAAATCCAAGAAACAACCCCAGCACTTTGCACTTTGCTTCCCTTTACGTGTGTGTGCGCACGCGGCACAGCAGGAACCTCTGAGGAGAGGTGATTGTTAGAGCAGAATATGTATTTTTTGGATCGTTTAGCCAAACATGTCAACATCCCAGCAACAGTTCTAACAAATATGTTACAAGCAATGTCTACAATAAGAGAACTGGGTTTATTTGCTGGCTTAACTTATTCAGGCCATTCATTAGTTCAAATAATTAGGAATTGTCCCCATTGTGGGAGCCCATAGTATGTCCTAGGCAGGTCAGTTCAGAAGTGAAGCTATGTTAGATTGTTATAAGAAGTATTAAGAATGTACTTCGACAGCAGTTTTGCACTTATTCATGGCGTTGATGTACAACGAAAGAGAATATCATTTCATAGTGGCTCTGACTAATGTGTTATTAGCTGGTCATTAGACCCTAGAGCTTGGATTTCTGTATAATACTTCAGTTTTACAGGACACAACACTCTAGGAATAGTGGTGTTATTGGAATATTTTTTATTAAACTATTCAGTGACTAGCTTTGAGGTTGTGGAAATATTTTAGATCCTAAGTCATTAACTGTAAATATATTGGACTCTAGTTCTTTGCCTTATCGTAGAGAAAGGTATTATAATTATGAAGGATCTAGTCTATGAACGGTCTATTGCAGGATCATTAGTTAAAAACGAATTTGGAAATGTGGCTTATTTCAAGTTAAACCAAAATATATATTAAAACCATTCAGATGCCATTAAAACCCTTTTAATGGATTGGCTAAAAAAAGCAGAATTTTAAAATCCAGATATATACAATTTTGATACGATAAAATAATTGATCTATTTCTTAAGAATAAGAGTTTAATATTTTTAAGGAATAATAATTTTACTTATATCCAATTTTAGTCATTTGGTTACCCATTTAACATTTTTATAGTTCCAAAAGAACCCAAGCCGATATAAATAAAGATTATTAGAAATATATAAAAATAAAACTATTAAAAATATTTTGTCACAGGGTACAATTATTACCTGTATATTAGTATAATTATGGCTGACGGATATGATATAGGTAAAATTTTTCTATAAATTGAGAAGAAAGAAACATGTTTTTGTGCTGTGTTCACTCCAGAACTTGAATGGATTCTAATGGGACAAACTCCTCCTTGTTTTTTCCCACAAGAACATGAATAATTTTTTGTTCCAGTACCATTAATTGGAGATCCTTAGTAGTGGCTTATCTCTAAGGCTATCTTTGCTGAAACTGATGTAAAGTTCGTATGTAACTTTTATTTCCAAATGTACATGTATGTCCTACGATGTGTGAAAGGTAGTCTTTCTAAATTATAATCTACCTCTTTATGGTATTGTCAATAAACTTCCAGGAAATGGCAGAGTAGCTCCATTTTGAGGCTGAGGAAGCAACATCTATAACCAGAGTCCAAGAGAGCTCACTGGAGGTAAACTAAAGCCCACGAAAATTAAATACTTATCCATGGTGACCCAGAAAATCATTAGGCTCAGATCCTCTGGCTCCTGAGACAAGCCCTCTTTTTGCTCTCACTTAAGATGTTATATGCTTCCCTGATACATGCCTTCTGAATGTACTTCTCAGTGTGTGCTTTGGCATGACTAAATTAATTGAGGCTGTTACCTGGACCTTGAAAGGTACGTTCCACTTTGTGGTGCTACACAGATTCAGATGTAAAATCTGAACTGGGTCCTTATGACCACATACTGACTTCAATCCTTTTGGGCAACTTCAACTTAATATCACTGGAAATAACTTGCACGGATCACGAGTAACATGTGACCCCCAAGCTCTCTAAGTTCATTATATTCTTTCATTTCTTCTAGAGCATGTGAACTGGATGTTTTTTTCCATTTATGCTGCCTTATCTTTTAATCATTTAAAGAAATATTTAATTGTATGAAAATGAAGGTTGCTACTGAAGGAGGAAGAGTATTCAGGGGGTGTTTGCACTGCTTTTTCTTGGCTAACCTGCTCAAGGTGAGTTCACTGCAGCGTTACCAATTCACTGCTAATGAGATTGTCTGAAATCTGCCAGCCTACCCCATTCTTGCTTCAGGTCCTGTGCTACTGAAGTTTTTGCTCATGGCATCGGCATTGTTCTTCCTTGTATCCATGACTGGGTCTGTTAAGACCTTTCATACAATAGCCTCAGAACTCTGGTTGCAATTAGAGTTTTGATTAGCTGTCAGTGATGTCATAGCCATGGTTATTTTAAATCCACTGTGCTAAGTGTTTTCCTTTTCTTAATGTACTATAGAAATTCCATTTCTTGACAGCAGTAAGACACTTCAGGCAGTGTGTTTCAGGGCCAATATTGCACTTCTCATGGAGTTAAGACACTTGGCCTTCAGCCTCATGACTTATAACACAATCTGAGTTATGCTATAATCACCCAGATATATACATGGCCTGTTGTGTTTTATTGCTTAAATGGAACCTGTCCCAGTGCCTCATCAGCTGTCAAGGTGGGAATACAGCCCCAGATGACTGTTCAGATTCCCACCGGGGGTTGCATTTGGTCAGATCTCCTTCAGCCTTTCAGGGGTTGCGCTGAAACTGGAGGCCTTTGGTGCATTTACCACAAAACAGAAATCAAACCCTCCAGCGTCTCAGGTCTCACTGCCAGACTGCCCAACTTAGGTTGCCAAATATCTCCCCCTCAACACATTTATTGAACTTTAAAACAGCAGAACAGCATTGAATGAAGTCCAGTAATTTTTATAGGATATATGTTAGTCACTAGGCTTTGAAGACTATTCCAACATTAATTATAAAGTTTCTGTGTCTGGATAACCTATTGTTAACAGTTATTTTGCAAGCGCTAATGGCAGGATGGAAGATTTCCAATAGCTTTATTGAGGAAGTGGCAATTAAAATGTTGAGCACTACAGGGTACATACAAAATAAAACTAATCTTGCAAATACGGCACTGTACTTCACGACAAAAATGGAGGTATACTCTATATTTTCAAATAGATATGATGATTTTGCACTTCCGCCTCTTTTGGTTGGAGGAGGATCAAGAAGTTTCTTTTTTGTTGGTTTGTTCACCTTTAAAGGCGGCGTGAGATGCCTGTGCTCGGGGCTGGGCTGACATTATTTACCACAACGTCATGAAATGATTTTAAGACAAGTTGTCACCATACTTCTTTCAACAACAAATATCACTAAAATGAGATCATTGGCTTCGTGTGACAATTTATGACTCTGGAAATGCATGAGCTGTCTTTTCTAAAGACCCTCAAAGACCTCATCCAGCATGGTTTTCCCTCCAGAGCTCTCCGGTGTGACCACCTATCTTCCAAACTCACCCTGCCACAGTCAGCCAGCAGCTTGAGGTTGTTGGCCAGTCAGAATGCTGAGAGCAGCATGGTGGACAGCAGGAGGCAGCAGGCAGGATGGAGGACACTCCAGTACATACGGTGTCAGGGCAAGACATAGAGGGTTGAAGGGACTTGCCCAAGGTCACAAGGCTGGGAACCCGTAGATGGTGCATGTGGGCTCTGGGTCCAGATGTGTGTCATCTTCACCATATTGCTTCCAACAATTTTAAATTCAGAGTGCAAATTATTAATTGCGCAGTCAAGACCCCTGGAATCAAAACAAACTGATTTTCTGTCAACTTGGTGCAGTTACATTTCGAAAAGGATTTTAGACCAAGAATACATTTGCTTTCCAACTTTACTTGGCTCACCACTTTCTTTTTTTAGCATATCCTGATTGCTGTGTAACTTAGGCCTAGGTTTCCCTTATTAATTTGGTGAAATAATTTTTTACCTGAAGTGTAATCTATATTTTCCACTTTGGTTTAAAGTGGAATGTTTATCAGTATGGGCTAATGATATCAAACCATGCTATAATATCACTGTGTGAAGTTTCCTGCTAAAATATTTTCCTTAAGGTTATGCTTTCCTGGGATCAATATATACGTCCCCAGGTCTTCTTTTGTGGATTATATCTTAAAAACACCTTATCTCTGAAAGATCATAAAAGAGCATTGGGATCAGAAATTAGCTATTCTTTCCTCATGCAAGAACAATAGTGAACATAAGAAACTGAAGTTACCAGGAGTTTTCCACCCACTTTGCTAAATCAGAGGTATTTTAAAAGACATTTTTAAGGATCTATACTCAGAAAGGCAATAATTCTCATTAACGGGGTCTCTTCTTTTTTAACCCCTGCATTTGTGGAACTGATTCTTATATTTTCATATTACCTTATTTACTCATTCTTATGAATCCTAAATATTAAACCAGATTATTAGATTACTCTTTAGCTTTATTAACTATTTTGTTTAACAGCACATCAAGGGCATATTAATTTCAGTTAAATAATTCATTTCTAGAATTCCATGATCTAGCCTGAAAGCAAATACTTCTTTAGCCTGCCATCCTAGGAGAGGATTTTTCATTTGTTGACTTATTGTTCCTTATGAGAGGATTTATTATTTATTGTTTAGTGAATATCATTGATTCATATTGGGTAAATATATTACCTCTCCACCTTTGCCTCATAGGGGGCAAAACATGTCCATTTTTTCTTTTTATGTTCAATGTGTTATGATGTCTTCATCTAGTGGATGTTCAAAAAAATGTTCATAAATGTGTGGAAACTGAATATACGTATTTAATCCACGGCATATTTCTTTTCTCTAAGAAACATATTCTTAATTTGTGAGTCACAGAAGCCATGTGTTTAGCAAAGAAATTATTGATTATATATAAGTGACATTGGAAAAATTTTCTGATTTTCCAAGTGATTTTTAAGACTGATAAACTAACACAGCAGAGCACAGAAGAGGGCAAAGCTTCTGGATAAAAGCCAGTATCAGGGATTGGGATGGTAAACTGTCAGTGAATTTCAGCATAACATTGTCACTCTTCTATTTTGCTAGCATACCTCAAAGAATATTTACAAAATTGATTTTGAAATGCAAGGTTTTAAAGCTAGAAATAAAATTTATATGAATAGAATTTGGTTGCAAAGATGATCTTGGAAATTAGTTTTCCTGTTGGTGGTTGGGCCCCCTGGGAGCCAACTAGTGAATTCTTAATCTAAATTATATGTCAGGTCCTGAAACAGTTAACCTCCAGAAAGTGTACAATTTATCCCCAGGATGGATATAAGTACTCTGCGATTAGATGGGAGTTATTACAAAGAACTTGGAATAACTGTTACCTATATAGGAGTCCCTGGAAAGAGCAGTAATTACCTGTTACTGACACTGTAAGTTTTTATGACTAACACTCCAGAAATTTTTCTTCTTGATTTCATTCCATGTCCTCATGACTCTGTAGCTGTTCTACCAGATATTAAGAACCAAGGTTTGGACTAGACCCAGGGTAGCCAAGAAAGGCAGAATCTTCTAGCGTTTGATGGTTTGGGCTTTGACAACTGACAGATCTGAGTTTAATTGCTATGTCTGCCTTCATATCTTTGTGAATTTTGAAAATCCAGTTGTGTATGACTTTCTTTTACTATATTGCTTTCAGACAGAATGGTAAGACAATTACAGGGACTGAAAAGGCAAACTACATTTTCAAGATGTATTAAAAAGATGAGATATCTTTTTCCCCCCTTTTTTGTGAAAACCACTCTTTATCCCAATAACCCATTTGTTTCATGATCTTGTCCAATTATCTATGAAGAAAAGTTTTGAAGGTGCTCCTATTGAAAATATGCCAGCTATGGAAAAGACTTCTAGATGATCAACGAAAGCTTTTCTTCCTCTTCCAGGCCATGCAGCCAGATAACATTTTATAAGACTGTATTATACTTAGATGTAGCCAGGTGACTGATGGAATGAGTTAGACGTGATGTGTAGCATTTCTGAGCCTGGTGTATAAAAACCTCCCCTGATAGATTCCCTAGGCTGTTTTCCTTCACATGAATTGATGCCGAGGAATGTGGCAACAGCTTTGTGTTAAAGCTGATATAGAGCCACAGATGGGAGGAGGGAAGTACCCTGAATCAGTGGCCGGAGGTGAGCCCCATCAAATCAGGAACACTCATCTGGCCATCCATGAGTGAGAAATATGTGTTTGAACTGTTATACGCTTTGGATTTGTTTTTACAGCAGCAAGTATTACCTTAACTAATAATCTGTATAATTAGAATCTTATATAGAATTTATTTTCTTTCACAGTCTATTACTTATGAATATTAGAAGTGCTGTTGTCAGCTTTTAATGATGCCATTGCACATGAATGAAAAGAGTTCACATTGAATAAGTGTTCCTCTGTTTGACCATATTGTCACTACCCTTATTTTTACTGTTTTCTGCCATCCCTGAATTTACTAATACACAAACAGGCTAGTCCAATTTCATTTTGTCTTTCACTGAGGCCACATATCCCCTCTATCCACCCCCTGCCTCTGGAATTCTGCCTAAAATGAAACAGCAACAGAAGAGAGGTCAAGAACTTGGAAGGATTCATATGGGAGAAACCAGGTACAGCTTGATTTAATATCAATATTTCATATGTTCAGAGCCTGGAGTTTCAGGCTACAAGATAACAGCCCATCATTTTTATGCCTTTCCATCTGTGAAAAGCTGTTCCTCAAAGCACAGTGTATGAACAACCTAGCAGCTTTTCATTTTAGGCACCATATTTTTTTGGGGAAAAAAAAAGAGATCTTTTGATGCATAACTAAACTCAGAGGATAATTGAAATCTGTGGAGTTTTAGGGCCAGACTCATAAAGAATGCAGATTTCCTCCTGAAATATATTGCTGGGGAAAGGTACAGAGCACAAATCTTTAACATAATGAAAACTTCACCTCCTGCATATATAAAACAAAGGTTACACCACCTACTATCTACCAGTGAAGAAACAAGTACTTTATACACGCTTAAGAGATAGTATCAATAGAATGGGAGGAGCTACAGGGATAGAGTAAAATTTTTAAAGAGGGTTTGGCAAGGGAATGGATGAAAAAGCAAAACATAGAGTATTTTTAGGGCAGTGAAAATATTCTGTATGATACTACAATGATGGATACACATCATTATACATTTGTCCAAGACCATAGAACGCCAAGAGTGAATCCTAACGTAAACTGCGGACTTTGGTGAATATGATGTGTCAATGTAGATTCATCAGTTGTAACAAATGTACCATCCTGGTGGTGAATTTGGTAATAGGGGAGGCCGTGCACATGTAGGGGCAGGGGGGTGGATGAGAAATCTCTGTACTTTCCTTTTAATTTTCCTGTAAATGTAAAACTGCTCTTTTAAAAGTCCTGAAAAGTTTTATAAGAAGTCAAATATATAATGCATTTAAATTTATAGGGTGAGGTTTTGTTTAAAAGGTATGAATAATAATAATAGTAATAATAATGATACAGATAAATCCCATGAAAAGCATTTTATAGCAAAGCATAAAATAGAAGTAGATTCATATTTTCTTATCTTTAGCAAAACTCCTGACATAATGAAAGACAGTAGAAGAATCTGGGACTTCTCTACCTTCCTGTCTTCCTATCGCTCCTGTGATAGGAGTGAAACCACCAATGCGAACCTTGGACCAGGCTTTTCAGGTACCATTCCAGGTCAGGAACTTGTTAGGCAGGTACCTCGCTTTCCATTAAGACAGGCAACTGTACCCACAACCTTTGAAACCCTGGGGAACACTGTGGCAACAGAAAGACCGATTAGGCCGAAGACGGTTCTTATAGTTCCAAGCTCAAAGATGGAGACTGTTGCCCCTTTTAGTGTACTTTTGCAATAACATTTTTCCATGGGAAAGGTCTTTCTTTGTGAAGTCAGTGTGAATAATTCATCTATTTCATGATTCACATAGGAGCGACTTTTCCGAAAAGTAGCACTTTTGTTGAGTTGCACCTAAATCATAACAACATAAAAATTCTAACAAGAGTACATGTTTAAGAGAATCATCTTTCTTTCATCACGTCTCTTCTGTCACATCTCTCACTGTATGAATTGTAAGCTACTTCAGTATGTTATTCAAGTGAATCATAGAATATCATTTTTTAAATACTTCTTACATGTAAGGAGCTAGATCTCTGAGATATTTTTTAAGTCACCATTCACTCATTCAACTTTAATCGAAGACTTAGTCTGTTCTAGGCTACAGCTGCAGTAAAGCCTCAAGGAATAAATAAGCAAAAAACCCCACAAATACATAAACCAGAGCAGCTGACAGTTATTAGATGTCATGAAATGGTGTGAAGTCTTGATTCCCCATCATTTCATTTAATCCTCACAATCACCCTATAAAGCAGGTATTAATAGGATCCTTATTTGCTACATGAGCAAACTGAGGTTCAGAGTGGTCAAGTCATCCACCCAAGCTGGTAAAGGGCAGAGAGCCCTGCTTGGTTCTACTCTAGAATGTGTGCTCTTAACCTCTGCACAATGTCTTCCATCGTCTTTACTCTAGGATACTACTAAAAGCTCTATTGGAGGGTACAAATGTGCTAGCAGGTAATTTTTGTTTTTGTTTGTTTGTTTCGTTATTAACATTTTTATTCAATTTATTTAAACTAAAACATAACCAGGTCACCTATTTCTCCCACGCCCTACCCTTCGCTTCTTGCAACTGCCAACCTGTTCTCCATATCTATGAGCTTTTTGTTTTGTTTTGTTTTTAGATTCCACATATAAGAGAGCTCATATAATCATATGGTATTCATTTTTCTCTGTCTACTTTTTTCATTTAGCATGATGTCCTCAAGGTCCAGCCACATTGTTGTGAGTGGTGAGATTTCATTCTTTTTTATGGTTGAATAATAGTATAGTTAAACTAAAATTCCTTTTATTTGTGCATCGTTTTTATTGAAGTATAGTTGATATACAATATTATATATATTACAGGTGTACAGTATAGTAATTCACAATTTTTAAATATTATACTCCATTTATAATTATTATTGTAAAATATTGGCTGTATTCCCTGTGTTCTACTATGTAACCTCATAGCTTATGTGGCTTCTTTTATACATAATAGTTTGTACCTCTTAATTCCCTACCCCTATATTGCCTCTCCCCGCTTCCCACTGCCCACAAGTAACCACTAGTCTTTTCTCTATATCTGGGTCTGTTTCTTGTTATATTCACTAGTTTGTTTTATTTTTTAGATGCCACATATAACTGGTATACAGTATTTGTCTTTCTCTGTCTGACTTCACTTAGTGTTATGCCCTCCAAGTCTATCAATGTTATTGCAAATGGCAAAATTTCATTCATTTTTATGGCTGAGTAGTATTCCATTTTATATAGATATAGATATATGTATTCCATTGTGTATATATACATACAACATCTTCCTTATCCATTCATCTGTTGATAGACATTTAGGTTGCTTCCATTTCTTGGCAATTGTAAATAATGCTGCTATGAACGCTGGGGTGCATGTATCTTTTCGAATTAGTGTTTTCATTTTTTTTCTGGATATATACCTAAAATGTCCTTATCCATTTATCCATTGATGGACACTTAGGTTGTTTCCATATCTTGGCTACTGTAAATAATTCTGCAATGAACATAGGCATGAGCGTATCTTTTTGAATTAGTGTTTTTGTTTTCTTCAGATAAATACCCAGAAGTGGAATTGCTAGATCATATGGTAGTTCTAATTTTAATTTTTTGAGCAACCTCCATACTGTTTTCCACTGTGGTTGTACCAATTTATATTTTTGGTGGAGTCTTTAGGGTTTTCTGCATATAATATCATGTCATCTGCAAATAGTGACAATTTTTACTTCTTCCCTTCTAATTTGGATGTTATTTATTTATTTTTCTTGCCTAATTGCTCTGGCTACGACTTCCAATACTGTGTTGAATAAAAGTGGTGAGAGTGGACATCTTTGTCTTGTTCCTGATCTTAGAGGAGAAGCTTTCAGCTTTTCACTTTGAGTATTATGTTAGCTATGGGCTTATCATATATGGCCTTTATTATGTTGAAGTATGTTCCCTCGATTTCATAAGTGAATGTTGAATTTGGTCAAGTACTTTTTCTGCATCTATTGAGATGATCATATGATTTTTATCTTTCATTTTGTTAATGTGGTGTATCACATTGACTGATTTGTGGATGTTGAACCATCCCTGCATCCCTGGAATAAATCCCACTTGATCATGGTATATGATACTTTTAATGTATTGTTGAATTCAGTTTGCTAATACTTTGTTGCGTCTTTTTGCATCTATGTTCAAATTATTCTGTGTTCATCTAGATTGTTCAAATCAAGCAAGTAATTTGAATGCATCAAGAATGTATAATGTGGGACTTCCCTGGAAGTCCAGTGGTTAAGACTCTGCACTTTCACTGCAGGGGGCACGGGTTCAGTCCCTGGTTGGGGAACTAAGATCCCATATGCCACATGGTGTGTCCAGAAACCCTCCAAAAACCTAAAAAACAGCAAACAAACAACAACAACAAAAAAGAATGTACAGTGTAATACTGGAGCACAGCAGAGGGAGAGAATAACTTGTGCTGCAGAAGTGAGGAAAAAAAGATGTTATTATATTGGGGCTGCTGGATAAAGAATGAAGGACAGACATTGCAAGCAGAGGGAAATTATTTTCAGAGCACAAAAGGCATGGTATTGTGCACTAGTGATGGGATTCAGTGTGGAGGTTATAATGAAAAGTAGGCAGAGGCCAGATTGTTAAGAAGTCTAAATGTGCAATATGTTGAAGAATTCCTTAAATAGAGATATTAAATGGATTTTTTTCCCCTGAACAAAGCTGTTTGTAATACAGTGAATGGACAGAAACAGTGATGGTTTGGCAGAATGATGACCTTTGTACCATCATTTATTTATTTATTTTGTTTTTGAGGATATTGTTTCAGAAGAAAGAATGAGATTTATGTCTTGTGGAAGGAGTTGTATATAAATAAAAGATAATGACATCTTCCATGTATTAAGAGCCTACTATGCGCTAGTTGCTGTTTGAAACTTTGCATATGTTATTTTACTTAATCCTCAAAAATAGTTTTGCAGTTTTGCTGCATTTGTATTCTGTTGATAGATGTCTATGGAAAAAATCCCCATTTTATTGATGAAGACTTGGAGGCTCTGAGAGTTTAAAACACTTGTCCAAGGTAATTCAATTCTAAGTAGCCAAAGAATGAGTTCTAATTGCTCTAATTCTGAACAAGGAAAATAGATGATATTTGCAACCTTTCAAATGGCTTTATTGAGATGTATAAATTCTGGCATGTCTGGTTTTTAGAAAGTCTAAATACTTTTTCAGTCACACTTAATATTTGGTCAGTGTTGATCAGGATGGATTTTTAATCTTCTCATTTTTAAAAATAACCTTGCAATTAGAGTATATTCATATTACCCTGCACTCTAAGGGAAAATACCAATGACAAACACAGAACAACTCTCTTAGATTAATAGCAACCTACATAGCAAATCTAAAGAGATTGTGTAGTACTATCACACAAACACATCTTTGATATTGGTTTCTGGAAACAGGCACTGTCTGCTTGCCATTCTCTGCAGTGGGAGTTCAGGGAGCATCCAGCCAAACTAAAAGAGATTTTGTAGAATCAGATTGATTTGTTTTGGTATTTGCCCTCAGTGTAGCATCATTTCTCATATACTTGAGGCCGACCTAAGTTTGGGAAATTTGCCAATCAATTGTTCAGACTTCTTTCTTTATTTTATAACCCATAGTATACTATTGACCAACACAGGAAAACGTCTGTTATAAAGAAAGCCAAAAGCTACTAAGTACTTAATAATAGATGGTCACCTTGTCCTTTTTATAGGCACTCCAGAGTTGAATGTTAAATTCAATCAGTCCAGTTATCTTTAATTAATTACACTCTTCTGGAGGTTGATGCCTCACTTTGTCCAAAATTTTACAAGGTAAATAGGGTAATTTGCCTAACAATTCCAGGATTTGGAATAGAGCTGGGGAGAGGCGTGTTAACAGATACAGCACGACTCTTTTTCACTCCTTAGCAGAAGGTTGAAGTTCAGCCAGAGGTCTTGTTTAATAGGAGTTTTTAGAGGATATTTAGTGAGGTCCCTATTGGAATGTTATCTGTATCACAAACAACTGTACATCATTTGGTAATCATGGGCAAGTTTCAACTTGGGAAAGCCTTGTGTTGATTAGCTTTATGTAAAATGGAGAGGTCCCAATTTTGAGGATGCCAACATACTTCTATCAAATCCCTCATGTCAGGCGGGATTATCTGGTGGAGGAGTGGAGGTAGGGGAAAGGGAGAGAAGCTCTGGAGCCGTCCCTGGACACCAGGAGGTTTTCACACATCCTTCTTGGCTAGGATATAATATGAGGGGCTGGGCTTCATGGTCTCCAGAGTCTCTTAAAGCTTACAACACTCTGCTCCTAAGCTCTGTCACTTGCTCTCTCTGTGTGCACGCTGGCCAGCGAATGAATGGCCAGCGAGAGTTCCCAACAGGGCCATCTGCTGCTGTTGTCATGAAGGCAAGGCTGAATTCTCCAGCCCCAGCTCCTTACCTTCAGATGCAGCTGTACCACTCCTGACAGCTGATGGAAGCTCAGGAGGCAGCTCACCTGCTCTGCAGAAATGGCCCGGCCACCCAGGCTGGGCTGCAGCTCTTCATTTTTATTATTTTAGTTTATATAGCATATCTGCACTGGCCTGCTAATTCAGGGGCTTTCAAACATTTGGAGACACAACCCACAGTAAAACACAAGAATACATTTGATACATACCTAAACACTAACACACAACTCTTAAATATTTTCACAAAATAACATTTTGCCTTATTCCATGTGATGCCCTCTGATATTTTCATTTTTGATATCGTAACCCATGACAGATTATGACCTACAGTTTGACAAGCATTGTTCACACTATTTTAACTGGATTAGGCATTAGTTTTTATTTCATTTTCTCTTCTCAAAGAGAATGTAAACCCTCCAAGAGCAAGGACATTGCACAAGCGCGTCCTTGTATTAAATATGGCAAATAAATACAAATTCATGGTAGAAACTAGAGGCATTTCCTTATTGTCTGTATTACTGCAGCACTACAAAAAGCTAGCCTGCACCATTTTGAGGATCCTTACGTGTCATCCATATCCTGGAATCATACTTGAAATTCACAGACTTAGAGCATTTTCACCCAGAAGTCAGGTTTTATTTCCAGGAAATAGGCAGTAATGAAGTTTCTCACCATTCCTAGCATTCGCTCTCATTCCTGCTCAGTCATATTTATTGAACTTTAGCTTACAGCAGTTTTCCCAGGGTTAGGCATTTATTAGCATATAAATTTTCTATTTAAAAAAACTTAATTTGTGTACATACTTTGTTGACTGAATTGTATATACCTTTTTTTCATGCTTTTCAGAACTAAATATATTTTTAAAGGAAACCCAAAACATTTACTTATTTTTAATGATGATTATGATTGTTGGTGTGTACATTTATGGTACAGTTATATAAATTTAGTAGTTTCAGAGCAACCTCCCAATATTTTTTCATAAATCTTAACTATGAGTTACTCAAGAGTTTTATAGACAGGTAACAAAGGGCTCAGCGTGTTTAAATTCCTTGCACAATGTCAAACTAGGCATAGGAGAAAAATATCCAGGATTTCAGACTTCTAATAAAATTCTTTAAATAAATAAGCCTATTTTATATTAACGTGCTTGGTAAGGACTTGAATTAAATATATTATAATTTAAGCTTTACAGTGTTCTGAGAGTGTGACTGGCTATACTATGGTATTAAGGAGAGAAAACACACAGCATCCCTTCATAGACTGTTCCACAGCCACAGACTATATTTTTGTTTTCTTAATTCACCATTCACCCATCATTCATTCATTCCTTCATTAGGTTGTCCACAAACTTATGTCAGGTGTTGACAATGTTGGTTGGCACTTGGCAAAAAAAAAAAATTGGTTAAAGGCAACTAAAGATATACAAGACAAGGTCTTGGTCCTTAAGGAATTTAGAAGTCTACAAAGCCATAAATCACTATGGTAACAACTGCCAGTTGGTGGTACAGCCATTACCTGTGCCATGTGTGTCAGGAATTCAAATAACCAACTTAACAAAGTCAAATGGTTGTGGAAAAGACTAGGAAGATTCTGAAACCACTTTGAAAAAAGCAAAGGACCTTTGAAGGGAAAAGTCCAGCAACCTTCCGAACAGAACCATTAGTCTATAGGAATTTAATTTCTCTACTATAGATGATGACTACACAAGATGTATACTGAACATTACTAGGAAGAATGTGGGAAGCATATGATAAGAATGGAGGGCTAGGGTGAATATTATACTAGAGCCTTCATATAAGAATGGAAATCCTTTGTCTTGAAGTAGTTGTTAAATATCCATGAATTTTTGTTTTAATAAAAGTCAAGTAGGAAATGCAGACAATAAGTCTTGTCACAATTAATCTTACTGTAAGTCTGCATGAGAGAAATGATGTTAAATCTTTATTGACAGATGGCTTTGACCAATGAGAATGCATAGATACTGAAAGGATTTTGGAGAGAAGGACATTGGGAAACACAAGAGAAAACTGGATCCCAGTTCAGCTCACAGATTCTAATGACATCAACTGTGGAGAAGCAAATGCTGAGAAACAAGAGCTTCTGGAGGAGTACACTCAATAGGTTCAACCATTAAAACAAACTTCATTCTACTAATTGCTCTTAAGGCGTAGAAAACAAGAAGACAGAGGCCTTCTGGTATCTCATGCAAAGTTGCTGTCTGATCTCTCTGGTGCTATCTCAGTATGACAGTGAGAAGAGAGAAACAGTAAACAGTCACGCAGATACTGCTAGAAGGATGCTGACCCAGCTAGAAGGTTAATTCACTGGGAGCTCAAATAGCTCACCCGAGGTAGTATGCTAAATCAAGTCCCACATGGGGAAATGGAACCTGGCTATAAATTGCACTTATAATGTGCAATTCTGTCTTTTTTTGTTGGAAGAAACTCATGAAATCCAATTGCAAGTCTTGGAAATAATGATGTATTTTAGCTTAAAGCTTAATATCAATACCATGGAGAGTTATTAAAGAATGACCACCTTCCAAAGAAATAAATAGATAACTCAAAAACTAAATTCAAATGCCTAAACAATATAAAAAATCAAATTTCATAGTAATAAAAAATAACAAGAAGCTATTATTTAGTTTAATAGTATTATATCATCATCATCATTATTATTAACAGCCAGTTTGAATTGAGATTCAGGGACATGGGTGTTCAAACTTGCTGATTTCTGGATAAGTTGATGACCTGTATCTGAATAAAAATGTTTATTCCCTTTCTTTTAGAAGTTCTGCTTCTAAGAATTTATTTAGTCCAAGAATATAACCATAGATGTGCTCAAACATTGATCTATAAGAGTGTAGGATGGCTTATAATGGAAATAATACAAAAAGGGAACAGAACAAATGTCACTTAATAAGGGGCTGATTTGGCCTATCCTGGTACCTTTACATGCTGAATACCAGCCCACTGCCTCCACCTTAGACCCAAGATACTCCCCACTTGATGTCACCATCATCTCTTAACCGAACTACTACAATATATCCTAGCTGGTCTTGAGATCTTCACACTTGTCCTCCTCCAATACATTCCTCAACAGGAGCAACACTGATCTTAAACTATAAATCAGATCATGTCATTCCACTGCTGCAAACCATCCAAGGGCTTTCCACTGTGCTTGAAATAAAATCTAAACCCATACCACCACTTCAGAGTCCCTGCATGAAATGGCCCCAGCTACTCTTGTTTGTGTGTATGCGTCCTTTGTTGTTTGTTTTATATTGAATTATAATTTATAAGATATAAGTGTATAATGTGATGAGTTTTGACAAATGTATTTACCCATGTAACACACACCCCTATCAGGATATAAAACATTTCCATCACCCCAGAAAAATACCCTTCTCAGTTAATCCCTGCCCTACTCCCTAACTTAGGGACTATTGTTATGATTTCTATCATCAAAAATGAGTTTTTTGATGAAATCCTTTTCCAGGATTTCATATAAATGGAAGTACATGGTATCATCTCTTCTGTGTCTGGTTCCTTTTACTCCACACAGTGATTTTTTTAGATCATCTGTGTTGTTGCCCATAACAGGATTCTGTTTTATTGCTGAGTAGTAGTTCATTGTATACCCCAGGTATTAATCTCCTGCCTACCTTTAACTACATTTTATGATACTCTTCTCTGTACTCACTAAACTCCAGCCACACTGATCTTTGATTGGTTCCTTGGACAAGCTTCTTTTGAATCCTCAGGGTCCTTGCATCTGGTGTTCCCTCTGCATGGAATGCACTCCCTTCATTCTTTGCATGGCTGGTTTCTTCTCATCATTTTAGGTCTCAGCTAAAATTCCACCCCCCAGAGAAACCTTCTCTGACTAGGCTATATAAAGCACCTCCACGTAAGTTCTCTCTGTTACTCTTACTCTTTTCTTTCTGTTATAACACTGATCACACTTTGTAATTCTTTTATTTATTTTCCTGTTAACTTGTTCTATGCCTTCCTTTCCAGAATATAAGTTCCCTGAAGGCATATAAAATGCCTCTTATTCATTGATTTATCCCCAGCACCTAGTGGAGTGTTGGCATATAAAAGATGTTCAATCAATTTTGGGTAAGACTAACGCGATTCAAATAAATAATTACCTAAATGTGAATCATTATTTCAATAGCCATTAAAATAGCCTTGAGGAAAAATATATAATGTCATAGAATATTTGGGTTAGAAGGCAGTTCAGTAGGTAGGTTACATAGCAGTATACATGGTATAAACTCATTTTTGTGAAAAGTTAAAATTACATATGTCTGTGTATAATTAACATATTGTTGAGTGGCATAATTTTTATCTTCTTCCTCACGTTTCTTTTTTTGATGTGGACCATTTTTAAAGTCTTTAGTGAATTTGTTACAATATCGCTTCTGTTTTATGTTTTGGTTTTTTGGCCGCGAGGCATGTGGGATTCTTGCTCCCTGACCAGGTATGGAACCTGCCCCTCGTGTATTAGAAGGCGAGGTCTTAACCACTGTACCGCCAGGGAAGTCCCCCTTACACTTTTTGTATTTTCCAAATTCTGTGCAGTGAATGTTAATAATTTTAATACTTGAATTAATAATTTATTTTTAATCAGTGCCTCCATCTGGAGCCCAGTGCCATGCTGACATCCATGTCTTCCCATGCCTAGATGGCATCAGGCAGGCATAGGCTGAGCCCAGATTCGAGGGAGTTCATTCTGTGTATTTTGTGGTGGTATCAGGTGGTCTTTTAAGAAGCAGAGAAGTCAGGAAGTGGCTCCAAGTAAAATCTCTTCTTCTATTACCAAACTTTTGTGTAAAAGGCCAGCTAGTAAATATTTTAAGCTTTGTGGGACATTTGGCCACTGATGCAACTACTCAATTCTGCCTTAGTGTGAAAGCAGCAAAATATAATCAAATGGGAGTGGCTGTGTTCCGATAAAGCTTTATTTACAAAAACAGGTGGTAAGCTGGATCTGGCCCAAGGGTCTGGTTTTCTGACACCCTGATTAGTGTAACATCTCAAATTTTATTTCCTATTTTTTTCTGACTATTTAATAGAGTCAAACCATCTGGCTTTACTATTTGCAGGCAGTGTGCTCTGTTGAGCATGTTATTTAACCGTTGTAAGCTTCCATCTTCATGCCTGTAAAACAAGGATAATAGAAGCTTTTTGACAATTAGATAAAATCGTCCATGTAAAGGCACCCAGCCCAGGGTCTGGCATAAGTGCTCGCTCTAGTTATCCTCTGTTTGCCCCACATCCATTCTCCGTCCTACTCTGCCTGGTGCCTGCAAGACTGGCCCCTGCAAGTGGCATCACCGTGTCCTTCTTGCTGGCTGGCTGCCGGTTGAGTTCACCCAGTAGCCCAGTAGGAGACACTGGCCAGAGACGACAGGCTGGCAAGAAAAAGCGGGTTTGAGGTATTTCTTCCTCCCTCCCTAGCTATTTCAGCACTGCCTGTCTGTCAGCAGCTGGGTGTCTCCCCAAGTGTATTCTGTCTTCGGCTGACACCCTGACTAAAACACTGCTTTTGTGTTAGGTGCGATGAGGATAATAGTAACTAATGATTATGGTGTCATTGTTGTAGTTACCAAGTGTTTCAAAAATTTTCAGGTCTAGGTTTTGAATTTTCTGTTTTTCAGTATACTATCCATTGTCCTGCTTCTATTTCTTTCCAATATAATTTCCATCAGCTAATGCTGTGATGTGTGGTAATTGGTTATGGTGGCTAGGAGGTCACCTTGGGAGGTCAACTAATTTATTGTCTTGCTTCAAGTGTGAAACAGAAGGACAGATAGGAATCTATAGCACTGTGCCTTTCATCCCCTTCATGTAGGGAGAATTAAATATGGTAGTATAAGCCCATGGTAAATTTTCCAATAGTATGGAAATCACTCAGCACATAGAACAGTGTATATATTCTCATGTCATTCTTCTTCCTCGTGGTGGACAGGAATAGGGTGATGGGCAAGGACAGCGTAACAAAAGCATCATAACTCAAGACAGAGCTGGAAGTCCCTGACCAGGTATTTAGAGAAGTAGTCTCAGGTCCATGGCAGACAAGTGTGACAACGCTCCTATAGATTGGGCCCTGGTATAGGGGCTCTGAGCTAGGATCACCCAGTAGCCCTCTTCCTGCCACCTTCCTGAAGCTGAAACTGAGCTGACTACCATTCTGGTTCCTTGGGGCTATTCATATTTGAGCTCTCCTAATTAGCTCAAAATATTTGGATTAGGTGTATTAGCACTGTGCTACTTCCATTTTCCAAAAGAAGCCTAAGAGAAACTGTATTTTCAACACTCTCCATTTTAAATAACAAAGTACGGAACTGAGCTGAATTTGACTTTCATTTCAATTACATTGTTGAATATATCTGCAAACTGACCAGAAGGTCTCAAAAAAACATTGTATTTTGTCATTTATAAAATGAAACTTTAAGTGATCATTTTTGTGTACACACATACACACACACACACGCAAATATATATATAATACATATGTATTTATTTTGCCAGCTGAGTTTTCTCAGAAATGATTTTCCTTTACCCTGAGATACTTTCAACCTTTCTGCATTAAAATAATCTTTCTTTTGAAATTAAAATAATGTGGATAATAACAGCATGTGCCAGGCATGGTGCTAGGTGCTTTGTCTGCATTTAGCAGGTAATTTATGTGTAATTCTCAGGAGAAGCCTAGGAAGTGAGTACATCTGTCATCACCATTGTAAAGAGACTAAAACTGAGGCACAGAGTAGTTAAGCATCTTCTTCAAAGGCTGGGTACCAAGTAGATAGTCTGACTCTACAGCCTAAACTTTGTTTTCTTTTTTTTTTTTTTAACATCTTTATTGGAGTATAATTGCTTTACAATGGTGTGTTAGTTTCTGCTTTATAACAAAGTGAATCAACTATACATATGTTCCCATATCTCTTCCCTCTTGCATCTCCCTCCCTCCCACCCTCCCTATCCCACCCCTCTAGATGGTCACAAAGCACTGAGCTGATCTCCCTGTGCTATGCGGCTGCTTCCCACTAGCTATCTATTTTACGTTTGGTAGTGTATATATGTCCATGCCACTCTCTCACTTTGTCACAGCTTACCCTTCCCCCTTCCCATATCCTCAAGTCTGTGCTCTAGTAGGTCTGTGTCTTTATTACCATCTTGCCCCTAGGTTCTTCATGACCTTTTTTTTTCCCTTAGATTCCATATATATGTGTTAGCATACAGTATTTGTTTTTCTCTTTCTGACTTACTTCACTCTTTATGACAGATTCTAGGTCCATCCACCTCACTACAAATAACTCAATTTCGTTTCTTTTTATGGCTGAGTAATATTCCATTGTATATATGTGCCACATCTTCTTTATCCATTCATCTGTCGATGGACACTTAGGTGGCTTCCATGTCCTGGCTATAGTAAATAGAGCTTCAATGAACATTGTGATACATGACTCTTTTTGAATTACAGTCTTCTCAGGGTATATGCCCAGTAGTGGGATTGCTGGGTCATATGGTACTTATATTTGTAGTTTTTTAAGGAACCTCCATACTGTTCTCCACAGTGGCTGTATCGATTTACATTCCCACTAACAGTGCAAGAGGGTTCCCTTTTCTCCACACCCTCTCCAGCATTTATTGTTTGTAGATTTTTTGGTGATGGCCATTCTGACTGGTGTGAGATGATACCTCATTGTCGTTTTGATTTGCATTTCTCTAATGATTAATGATGTTGAGCATTCTTTCATGTGTTTGTTGGCAATCTGTATGTCTTCTTTGGAGAAATGTCTATTTAGGTCTTCTGCCCATTTTTTGATTGGGTTTTTTTTTTGATATTAAGCTGCATGTGTTCCTTGTATGTTTTGGAGATTAATCCTTTGTCAGTTGCTTCATTTGCAAATATTTTCTACCATTCTGAGGGTTGTCTTTTCGTCTTGTTTATGGTTTCCTTTGCTGTGCAAAAGCTTTTAAATTTCATTAGGTCCCATTTGTTTATTTTTGGTTTTATTTCCATTTCTCTAAAAGGTGGGTCAGAAAGGATCTTGCTGTGATTTATGTCATAGAGTGTTCTGCCTATGTTTTCCTCTAAGAGCTTTATAGTGTCTGACCTTCCATTTAGGTCTTTAATCCATTTTGAGTTTATTTTTGTGTATGGTGTTAGGGAGTGTCCTAATTTCATCCTTTTACATGTAACTGTCCAGTTTTCCCAGCAGCACTTATTGAAGAGGCTGTCTTTTCTCCACTCTATATTCTTGGCACCTTTATCAAAGATAAGGTGGCCATATGTGCATGGGTTTATCTATGGGCTTTCTGTCCTGTTCCACTTATCTATATTTCTGTTTTTGTGCCAGTACCATACTGTCTTGATTACTGTAGCTTTGTAGTATAGTCTGAAGTCAGGGAGCCTGATTCCTCCAGCTCCGTTTTTCTTTCTCAAGATTGCTTTGGCTATTCGGGGTCTTTTGTGTTTCCATACAAGTTGTGAACTTTTTTGTTCTAGTTCTGTGAAAAATGCCAGTGGTAGTTTGGTAGGGATTGCATTGAATCTGTAGATTGCTTTGGGTAATATAGTCAGTTTTACAATGTTGATTCTTCCAATCCAAGAACATGGTATATTTCTCCATCTGTTTGTATTGTCTTTAATTTCTTTCATCAGTGTCTTATAGTTTTCTGCATACAGGTCTTTTGTCTCCTTAGGTAGGTTTATTCCTAGATATTTTATTCTTTTTGTTGTAATGGTAAATGGGAGTGTTTTCTTAATTTTGCTTTCAAATTTTTCATCATTAGTGTATAGGAATGCAAGAGATTTCTGTGCATTAATCTTGTATCCTGCTACTTTATCAAATTCCCTTGCTGCTTTTAATATGTTTTCTTTGTATTTAATTTTTGATAGTTTGATTAATGTGTGTCTTCGTGTGTTTCTCCTTGGATTTATCCTGTATGGGACTCTCTGTGCTTCCTGAACTTGATTAACTATTTCCTTTCCCATATTAAGGAAGTTTTCAACTATAATCTCTTCAAATATTTTCACAGTGCCTTTCTTTTTCTCTTCTTCTTCTGGGACCCCTATAGTTCGAATGTTGGTGCATTTATTGTTGTCCCAGAGGTCTCTAAGACTGTCTTCAATTCTTTTCATTCTTTTTTCTTTATTCAGCTCTGTGGTAGTTATTTCCACTATTTTATCTTCGAGGTCACTTATCCGTTCTTCTTCCTCAGTTATTCTGCTATTGATCCCTTCTAGGAAACTTTAAATTTCATTTATTGTGTTGTTCATCTCTGTTTGTTTGCTCTTTAGTTCTTCTAGGTCCTTGTTAAATGTTTCTTGTACTTTCTCCATTCTGTTTCCAAGATTTTGGATCATCCTTACTATTATTATTCTGAATTCTTTTTCAGGTAGACTGCCTATTTCCTCTTCATTTGTTAGATCTGGTGAGTTTTTGCCTTTCTCTTTCATCTGCTGTGTATTTTTCTGTCTTCTCATTTTGCTTAACTTACTGTGTTTGGGGTCCCCTTTTTGCAGGCTGCACATTCATAGTTTCCGTTGTTTTTGGTGTCTGTCCCCAGTGGCTATGGTTTGTTCAGTGCGTTGTGTAGGCTTCCTGGTAGAGTGGACTAGTGCCTGTGTTCTGGTGGATGAGGCTGGATGTTGTCTTTTTGGTGGGCTGGTCCACATCTGGCGGTGTGTTTTGGGGTGTCTGTGGCCTTATTAGATTTTAGGCCACCTCTTTGCTAATGGATGGGATTGTGTTCCTGTCTTGCTAGTTGTTTGGCATAGGGTGTCCAGCACTGTAGCTTGCTGGTCGTTGAGTGGAGGTGGGTCTTTGAGTTGTGATGGAGATCTCTGGGAGATTTTCACCATTTGATATTACGTGGAGCTGGAAGGCCTCTTGTGGACCAGTGTCCTGAACTTGGCTCTCCCACCTCAGTGGCACAGCCCTGACATCTGGCTGTAGCACCAAGACCCTTTTGGGACATCTGAGGTCTTCTGCCAGCGTTCAGTAGGTGTTCTGTAGGAGTTGTTCCACATATAGATGTATTTCTGATGTATTTGTGGGGAGGAAGGTGATCTCCGTGTCTTACTCTTCCACCATCTTGAAGCTCCTCCCCCTAAACTTTGTTTTCTGATATTAGATTGCAGTTACTTTTCGTCAATGCTTTTAATTTGGAAAAATTTACTTGTCTTGAAATTCCAGCACCTGGGAACCAGTGGACTCTCCTTTTTGTTCGCCATATCTGCTCCTGTGTCGCACATAAGCCTGATGGAAGGGGATAGTGTGGGCTGGCTTAAGGAGCCCTGTCTGAACCACTGCATTTCCTGAGGGGTCAGCACAGTGAGGGACTGCATAGGCAGGTGAGATTGACATGACCACAGAGCTGTCCACAAAGTCATTGACCACAGGAACAAAAGGGCCAAGGAGAGGCATTGTGGCTCTCATGACACCACAGTGGGGTGTTATTTCATTGGTGCTATCGCCACCCCCATAGCAAATAACACCTCCCTCACCATAAGAAAGCAAACCTTCCTGAAGCAGCACATTCTGAGAAAATATGGCTGCAATCCAGGAAGCTGTTTCCAGAAACCACGCCAAGCTGAGAGCCCTCACCCCAGCCGAAAAGTCTGGTTATTGTTTGGATCAGCTTGTAAGGTCCCCATGGGACTCCCCTGCTCCCTATGATAGTAGCAGTAGAACACAGGCTCTGGGAAGCAGCGTCTCTCGTGCTGCTACACCCCTCACCTAACATCGGGGCAATGTATTCTTGACAGGCATGATGGTGTGAGTATGAAAGTTGAGTTGTCTCAATTGGTCTCAATTGTATGCTCCAGAAATTTACCCTAAGAGAGTAAAGGTATTCTGGGTGAAGCTTTTCCTAGAGTCAGGGCTTGAGGGGAATTTGGAAGCCATCTACTTCATTCTGCCAGTACCAGAAGTACACTAAACCACAAATAAATAAACAAAACCAGGCAGAATATTGGTTCTCCAGTTATAGAGAAACATGAATCATCAAACCGGTGTGTGTGGTGTATGTGTGTGTGTATGTGTGTGTGCATGTATGTGTGTGTGTTTGTGTGTGTAAGATGTCAGAAAATCCTTCTATTCAGTCATCATCCACATGGGTTACCAAAAGGTCAAATCTATACATAAGCAAATGCCTACAAGGTATATATGTGAGGACAGTTCTGTGCTCTCTCCTGGGAATATACCTCTCTTTATTCAAATCTAGCCTTGCTGTTTTTCTTGCCAAACCAATGATGCACTGCTCAAACTGTTCTTTAGTGTTTGCTTTTAGTCCACACCAATAATGCATTGCTTGAAGTTGTTCTTTAATGTGTCTTTATTATTAATAGTAGCTACAATTGACCAAGCTCCTGCTATGTGCCAGCCATCATTCCAAGGAATTTACACATATTATCACATTAATTTATTATAACAATTCCATGATGAAGGAACTATATTCCCATTTTATAGATGAAGAAATGAAGAACTGAAAATTTGTAACTTCCCTAAGGTCAGGGCATTAGGAGCAGAATTGGGATTTAAACTAAGAAGGTTTTTCTGGTTCCAAGATTCACTCTCTTTCCATACACCAAGGCTCCCTCTTTTCAAGCAGGTGTTCTCGAATATGTGTGTAATTATTACACTTGTGCTTGCTACACAGCAGCTCTGGAGGTATCTTGCCGCCTCCCCGCCCCACAGTCTTGTCAGCATGGGGACCCAGTCAGAGGACCAAGCCGGGATGCTCGTTGCTCAGCAGAATTGATAAAGATTCTAGGTGCAAGGCCTTACATATCTGGTTCTGCCAGCTAGTGATAAATAGGTGTTAACAAAATTTATTTTTAAAGTTGCTTAAAGAAACAAGTTTTCTCACTTTGCAACCGTAGAGAAAGTTAGTTGGTAGAATTTTAGTTTGAGAAATCCTGTGTCACAAGGAGAGCATCTTGATTTTGGTGCTTTAGTTTTCTGTCAGTTCCCTATTGGGCAGTCTGCTCTTATGGTAGAGAGTTGGGCTCCAGATCTGTAAAATCTAAGGAAAATTTGGATAAGTGGAGCGTTTCACTGAGTCGGGTTGATCTTGGCCTTCTCCTAGGCACAAAATGGATTTCCTAAAATGGCCCACACTTCTGGTCATAGAGCAAATAACCTGGAGAAGAGGCTTGAGAATTTTTGACGATGCTTATGTCATGCTTAAATGGAAGATTTTACTTTAAGTTTGGAAATATAACCTAAAAGCAGATTTCATGATGCCTCTTGAACTTTATTTCAGCAGACATCTGTTGAGCATGTACTATGTGTCAGACCTGTTGTAGGTGCTGGAGATAAAGCAGTGAACAAAGCTGATAAAAGTCCCTGTGCTCATGGAGATTATGTCTTGCTGCAGGAAGACGGACAATAAACGAATAAGTAGAACATATATCAGTTGGTGTAAATACTAGGGAGAAAAGTAAAACAGCAAAGGCTGGTGAGGGGTGATGGGGTGGGAAGGATATTACAGTTTTTAATAGGGTAATCAGGGAAGGCTTCACTGAGAGAGTGACATTTGAGCAAAGACATGCAAAAGCTGGAGGAGTGGCCATGTGGATATTGGAGGGAAGGGTATTCCAGATAGAGGGACAAACCCCAGGGCCCAGAGAGGGTGCCAGGCATGTTGGAGAGTTGGCAGGGCAACAAGCATGGACAAATATAGCAGTGAGAGAGTGATAGGAGAGAGAGGCAGTGGGCACAAATGGCCTTGTGAGCCATGGTATAAACTTTGGCTTTTGCTCTGTATCGAACAAGACACTGGAGGGTTTTAAATAGAGAAAGTACTTCCAAATTAACAAGATTCTCTGGCTGTGGTGTTGAGAATAGATATTATTGGAAAGAGCTGCTAATATTCATGTATTCATTTTCTATGCTGTGTAACATATTACCACAAAGTTAGCAGCTTAAAAAACATGTATTTCTGATCTCACAGTTTCTTTGAGTCAGGGGTGTGGGCACAGCTTAGCTGGGTCCCCTGCAGGCAGGAGTCATGATATCAGCCAGGGCTGAGGCCTCATCTGGAGGCTTGACTGGGGAAGGGTCCACTTGCAAGCTCCCTCAGGTTGTTGACAGAGTTCATTCCTTTGCAGCTGTAGGATTCATATAGATGTCTTCTTCAAAACTAGCCATGGTGAGAAAAAAGGGGGAGAGAAAGATTGTGAGAGAGAGAAAGGGAGAGATCCAGACTCTAGAGCAAGTCTATTAGCAATATAGAGTCTTATATAACAGAACAGGATTGTGGAGTGACATCCCAGTACTTTGCCAAAATGCATTGGTTACAAGTGAGTCATGGGCCCCATCTACACTCAAGGGAGGGAGAAGATTACACAAAGGTATGGGTACCAGGAGGTGGGGGAGCATGGAAGCTACCTTCCAGTCTACCAGCCACAGTTAAGAAAAAACAATTAGGAGGCTCTTCCAACAATCCAGGCAGGAACTATAAGACTCAGACTGGAATAAGTAAAGAATCCATTATATAAGATTTACTGGTTCCTTTGGTGCTGATGATGGCTTGGACTGGACATGACGAATTTGGAAATGATAAACCAGAGAACTTCATTGCCTTCTCTGGGCATCCTTTGGTCTCACTCAATCTCCCCTGTCTTCCCTGGTGCTTCGCCATCAGGTCTATAATGGCCTTGCCTGAATGATAATGCCCATCAGAGTTCTCCACGCCATCCTGTCTGAGCCAGAACCTACACTGCCCCAATCCCCCTTCTGTCTCAGAACCACTCCCAGCAGCCATTTGGGGCCAAGTATTCCTACGCGGCAGAGGTCAGGTCCCAGTGTGGGGCTCTGGAACTACTTGCTGAGTCTGATGGTAGGCCTTCTCTACTCATGATAACCTTCTCTGTGTGGCCTTGAGTCAGAGCTCACCCATCTTCAGGGTCTCCTCCTCCTGGTACCACCTCCCCTATGCCTGGATGCCTGTTCAGAGTTATTGTCTTAATGCCCTGCTCCTATAACTGGCATCTTCCTTAACCTCTTCAGGCAAGTTTCTTTCTGGTTTCCTGTACTATTTTCCAAGGATTCTCAAACTAGGGTCATACCACCACCCCACCTTAGGATCTGATTTCCTTCCCTAAGTTCCATTTGGTGTTCCTGCCTGTACCTCGGAGGACTGACAGCTTCCTGTTTGTTTTTCCCAAAGTGTGGCATTGTGGCCTCTTGCTGCCTCTCAGACCAGCTCCTCTAGCCTGTCTAGGACTCTTCTTCACAAGTGTTTCTACACTAAGAGTAAAACTGACTCATTGTTGAGAAACAGCAAGATAACCACACAATGAAAGTTGCCGCTTGAGGGTCCAGACTCAAGGTTTAGTGAGATACTATTGCAGAGTTGATAAATGAAATAAAGAGTCCTTTCCTGTTCTTTATGTTTTCTGAATCCACCATGATGCAAAATCACATCACTCTTCCACATTTTGCCCTCAAGTTCCATTGTAAATCTGAGGGTGCTTATTTTATAGGGTCACTCAATAGCTCAACACGAAAGCTTTGGGCTAAGATTTCTGGTCGAGGTGTAAAGTAACCTGAATATCTCTGTCCCTGCCTCAATCACGGCCAGAATTGTTATGAAGCCGTCTGGATTTTTTCCTGAAGCTTTGTGTCTTTCACATAAAACAAGTGGTGATTTTTGCATCTCTGGAATTTGGTGGCATTTCTGCAGTGTTCTCTTTGTTGAGGAAGTATGCATGACTCTATTCATTTAGCACTTTTGGTCAAGAACTTTCAGTTACTCTGCCAGCAAGTCTGTCAGGTCAGCTTGCCCCCTCTCCTCTTCCATTTGTCTTCCCCAATTCTCCACACCTTAAAATTTCTTGGAAATATATTTTTATTAGTCTGTAGACTTAATTTCTTCATGCCCGCACACCCAGCCTAGCATCTCTGCATAGAGACTGCTCTATCTCATAAAAGCTTCCCACAAATTATAACTCCTTATCTTCTATAGTCAAGAAAATCTCTCTGACCCCACCCTTTATATTCCCCAGCTCCTCAATCTGTTATCTCCAATCACCAATCAAATGATTATTTAATATTTCCCATAAACATACAAGACTCAATAGAAACCACTGTGCCAAAACCACCAAAAGTGTATGTCCTGAAGAATTCACATTCTGATGTCACTCTGGTTGTTGTCAACACGTTAGAGCCATAATATCATGTTGGTGCCACGGAAGAGTGCAGTCTAGGAGGGTAGCATGACTTCCAGAAATTTTAGAAAGGACCATTTAGTCAGAATTTGGATCCTTCATAGAACAGTCTGCACGAAACAGAAATGCCCCTGACACACTGCAGCTCCCCTTTAAGTCAGTGAGAGCCTCTGGGTTCTGTGAGTCATCCTATCCCAGGTTTTTAAGGCTTAGATAGAGTTTTGAGAAAAGACAGTCTAAGTTGTTGCAGCTAATTCACTTAACCCTTCCTTTGGAAACATATCACCCCAGAGTTTTCTAGTTCCTGCCATAAAGACTTCCTAATGAAGCTTAGAGGAGTCCTACTGGATGTATAACTAGGCATTCAAATAGTATTGGATGATAAAAGGAAAATGTTATAATTGCCTCTTTAAGGAGTTGGAAGGAAATGAGTAAACTAAAGGATATCGACTTTCTAGTCTGTCAGACTGACATTTGAGTCACAGCTTACAGTGGGCAAGTTTCTTATTTTCTCTGAATCCTAGTTACCATTTCTGTAAAATGGGGATGATAATACACCACATACAATTCTTCATAGAATTAAATATGCAAAAATACCCTGTGGAGTCCAGGCACCTCATAAGCATTTCCTGCTTGTGCAGTGGAGATGATGCTCATACAGAATCCACCTGCAAGGTTGCTTATGCGAGCACTTCACATTTGAGAACAGCTAACAAGCTCGTCTCATTGGCCTTTCCCTGTGAACAATACAGATTCAGAATTTGTCCTGCTGTCCTCCTGCCTCACCCAGCCTTGGCTAAAGGAAATGCAATAAAGCAATAACACTTTTTAGATCACCTTCAAGCATGTTCACAAAGTATGGAACCATGCAGGAACCAGAAGATTCTTAAATCTGCCGGGTACTCGTATGGAGGCACCAAAGAGATTTCACAAAAATAAAATGTACAGCATAGCTCAGAAGTCACCAATATGGTCAAACCAGACTCTTTATTCATCTTTTTATGTGAGAAGCACCTTACAGGTGATGTCCAGGATGGCAGGGGAGGATTTCAGAGGTGGACGCTTCAGATTTTCTGGACCATGCCAAACTTCTCAGTTTCTTCTTCTATACCTTTGTGTGGTGGGAAGCCTAGTCTCTGCGTGTCAGAAAGGAGTGTGTTTGTGTGTGAGTATGTATGGGGCTGGCAGTGTATTTTATTTAAGAGTAAGATTTAAGAGTATACTAATTTTTTATTGCTGTGTATCCTATTAAATACATCAGCACTCCATATTTTCTACACGATTATACTTTCTTATGTTAGGTTGAAATTACAATCTAGAGAACTTGAGTTGTGCCCTATATATAATATCTTTACGTCACTGAATATTGTACAGCTCCATGAGCAATTTCCCAAATTTCTGTTTTTCTGTTGTTGATTTTATTTTAACCAAGAGGTAAACAAGCAATCTTTAAAAAAATTCAGAATTGTATGTGGGTATCACTTTGATATATAAGTATTATTTTTAATTTATTGTATTAACATCTTTATTGGAGTATGATTGCTTTACAATGTTGTTTTAGTTTCTTCTGTATAACAAAGTGAATCAGCTATATGTATACATATATCCCCATATCGCCTCCCTCTTGCGTCTCCCTTCCACCTTCCCTAACCCACCCACCTAGATGGTCACAAAGCAACGAGCTGATCTCCCTGTGCTATGCAACTATCTATCTGTTTTACATTTGGTAGTATATATATGTTGATGCTACTCTCTCACTTCGTCCCAGCTTACCTTTCCCCCTCCCCGTGTCCTCAAGTCCATTCTCTATGTCTGCATCTTTATTCCTGTCCTGCCCCTAGGTTTATCAGAAACTTTTTTTTTTTAGAGTCCATATATATGTGCTAGCATATGGTATTTGTTTTTCTCTTTCTGACTTCACTCTGTATGACAGACTCTAGGTCCATCCACCTCAGTACAAGTAATTCAATTTCATTTCTTTTTATGGCTGAGTAATATTCCATTGTATATATATGTGCCACATCTTCTTTATCCATTCATCTGTCGATGGACACTTAGGTTGCTACCACGTCCTGGCTATTGTAAATAGTGCTGCAATGAACATTGAGGTACATGACACTTTTTGAATTATGGTTTTCTCAGGGTATATGCCCAGTAGTGGGATTGCTGGGTCGTATGGTAGTTCTGTTTTTAGTTTTTTAAGGAACCTCCATACTGTTCTCCATAATGGCTGTATCAATTTACATTCCCACCAACAGTGCAAGAGGGTTCCCTTTTCTCCACACCCTCTCAAGCATTTATTGTTTGTAGATTTTTTGATGATGGCCATTCTGACTGGTGTGAGATGATATCTCATTGTAGTTTTGAGTTGCATTTCTCTAATGATTAGTGATGTTGAGCATCCTTTCATATGTTTGTTGGCAATCTGTATGTCTTCTTTGGAGAAATGTCTATTTAGGTCTTCTGCCCATTTTTTGACAGGGTTGTTTGTTTTTTTTGATATTGAGCTGCATGAGCAACTTGTATATTTTGGAGATCAATACTTTGTCAGTTGCTTCATTTGCAAATATTTTCTCCCATTCTGATGGTTGTCTTTTGGTCTTGTTTATGGTTTCCTTTGCTGTGCAAAAGCTTTTAAGTTTCATTAGGTCCCATTTTTAAAATTTTTGTTTTTATTTCCATCTCTCTAAAAGGTGGGTCAAAAAGGATCTTGCTGTGATTTATGTCATAGAGTGTTCTGCTTATGTTTTCCTCTAAGAGCTTTATAGTGTCTGACCTTCCATTTAGGTCTTTAATCCATTTTGAGTTTATGTTTGTGTATATAAAAATCCTGACCTGCTCACTTCTCTTCCCTTCCTATCTGATTACATGTGGATCTTTCTTACAGGCTTGCTTGTACAAGTGTCTTTCTGCCCGTCTCTAGTTAGTTTTCAGTGAGAATCTCCACATGTAGGTATATTTTTGATGTGTTCAAGGGGAGAGATGAGCTACACGTCCTCCAACACCATCTTGATCTGAATCCTTTAGTCCTATGTCTCAAGACCTAAGTGGGTCTATCACTTTGTGTACTTGTATATAAGCCAGCTATTTTGAAGGCTGTGCATTAAGTGATACCTTCAAAGAATCCATTCAATCAATATGAACTTTTATGTATTTAATACCAATAACAAAATGAGAATGTCCAGCTGAAAACATGCGATTACTCTCATGCTCAACCCCCCACTATAAAAGAAATATGGAGTAAGCATGTGCTAACAGGGTGGGCTTGGGGTACATAAAAGTACCGAACTTTCTTTAACTTTCTTTAACTAACTTTAACTTTTTTTAACTTTTTCTTTAACCGGAAATAACATAAATCAGGGGGGAAAAATACTTATGTGTGGCATTGGGGTCCTGTGTTGGCCTGGAGTGGCCTGGTCTATATGCTTACATTATACATGGATAAATGCTTTATATCTGCTACTACCTCATTGGCATAATCAGAGGAGGAACAGTACTGTCTGTAAAGTGTTTTAGTTCCCTCAGAAAACACCACATAAATATATGGTAATATACTATTATCATTATATAGAACAGAGGCCAAAAGCCTCTTGCCAAAGTGATTCTCTAAAATTTTACACCTATTTCATGCATTAAAAAAGGAATATGTAGCAGATGCTTTCATGTATTTTATGATTAGCTCATCAGATTTGCATCTGTGGGGACAGAAAGCCAAAAAGCCTGCGTCTCTCAGGACCCTTCCTCTGCCCCTATGCCTGCCTCCTCTTCCAGCATTGTCTTTAAAAGATCTGGTCTCACAGGTCCTCAGAAGTAAAATAATGCTCAAACTCAATAACTTGAATTTGTATTGGTCTTTTAAGTTCACAAAATGTTTTTATATAGTCTCATTTGATTCTCAGAACTACTCTATGGGGCTAGCAAGGCAGGGAATAATATTCCCATTTTACAATTGTGGAAACTGAGACTGAGAGAAGAAAAGCTTCATGGCTTGTTTCACATTATCCAGTTATTAACTAGTAGAGCCTGTGACTTGAACCCAAGTCATCTGGCTCAATTCAGTACTGCTTTTTTCACTCTGCCCCAGCTGCCTGTGGGAGACTGAACTCTAACATAATGCCTAATGACCTAAATAATCTCCTCTTCCAAAGTGTTGCTGAAACCTGTAAATATAATGAGACATCTCCTTGATCACATCACTTTATATACAAAAGGAATTTTGCAATTGTAATTAAGGCCCCAGATCTGTTGACCTTAAGATAAGGAGATTGCCTGGGTGTGGCTGACCTAACCATAGGAGCCCTTAAAATATGGGTCTAGAGGTCAGAGATGGAGGAAGTCAGAGAGATTCAAAGCATATGAAGGATTCAATGCGAGGGCGATTCTCTGTTGCTGGCTTTGAAGTTTGGGAGGCATCCGTGGCAAGGACTCCCTGCAGCCTCTGGGAGCTGGGGGTGACCCTGCTGACAGCCAGCAAGAAAATGGGAACTTCAGCCTTAGAACTGCAAGAAACTGAATTTGGCCAATAGCCTAAATGAGCTTGGAGGCAAATTCTTTTCCAGAGCCTCTAGATGAGAACTCAGGCTGGCTAACAATGATTTTAGCCTTGAGATACTATGAACAGAGAACCTGGTCACACCATGCTGAACTTTCAAACTGCAGAACGGTGACATAATAAATGGTGTGGTTTTAAGTTGCCAAATTTGTGATAGTTTGCTATGCAGCGATAGACAAATAATAAACTGCCACTCATAAATATTTATTGAGTGCTCATTACATGAAAGACAGTAGTTTTTATTTCAGAGATGCTTTATTTTGTGCCTGTGTCTAGGACGGTTAGTTTAAAAAAAAAATCTGTAGACTTGTGGTAACATTAGTATTTCTCCTTACCTGTGGGAACATAGAGAATTCCAATCCTTATCTTCTTGAAGGTAAGCATGACTATGTCCCTTATTCTGACCAATGAAATGGAGGGAAGTGGCATATGTCTCTTCCAGGACAATGGCTCCCCAGTTCTCCCTATTCTTTTTCCCTCTTGCAGCAAACCCTGAAGCTTTGGATAAGAAGGGAGTTTCCCTTGGGACTTCCCCAGTGGTCCAGGGTTTGATCCCTGGTCGGGGAACTAGATCCCACAGGCATGCTGCAACTGAGAGTCCGCATGCCACAACTAAAGATCCCACATGCTGCAACAAAGACCCGGCACAGGCTAAATAAATATTTTTTTTTAAAAGAGAAGGGAGTTTCCCATGATGGGGATCACCTGTAAGCCTGGGTCTAGGGAGCAGAGCCTTCCACCCATCTGCTTTGGGTGTATAGTGTAAGCAAGGTATACACCTTTATTGCTTTCAGTCTCTGAGACTGTTGGGTAGTTTGTTTGCTCAACATAACCTGACTTATCCTGACTGACACGTTTGCCTTGAACATCCTGGAGCAGCATGTAGTACTGAGCTTCATAAACACCAATTGCCGTCCTGCTACAATAGCGAGGAAAGCCGGGTGATCTGTTCCTGGGACATTTGGCTGAACATCTTTTGGACAAGAAACATTATTTACCACCACTTTTCCCTCCATGTAATTGAGGAGTGGGGAAAGGGATGGAGGAAGTAGCATAAGACTGAGAAGATAAGGAAAACAGGAAACAGCCTGTGATTTTCTGACTGAGCAGCAATTACTGAGTGGCTACAACTAAGCTTTGTGAGTGCCCCAAATGTCGGTGGAGACAGGCCCACTTTCCGCAAGACTTTGATGACCACAGTCAGTCATTAGTGTACCAATGAGTTGAAGTGAAGAAATTGTGTACTTTAAGTACTTAAGGTGCTCTGTTCTCTAGGTTTACTGGAACAAATTACACTAACTCAGGAGAAGGAAATCAAGACTGTGAGCAAATTTTAAGGGGTTTCCACATTTCATGTTTCTCTGTGTTGTTTCTGTAGATGACCTAGAGGGTAGATCTAGATGGCGGCTAAGTTAAAAAGCAAGTTTTATATTCAGAAAAAAGTCACTAACAAACGTAACAACAAGTCTTACTATTTTGTTTACAATGAACTATGCTTTCATTCATCAGCTATCTTTTTCAAAAAGCAACATTAGCTAAAACATTTCCTTCCTGTCAAGATAGTCATTAAGGTTTAGAATTTTAAGTGAGCCAAGCTGAAAAAGTTGGTCTCTTTAACCATACACAACAAACTTCTTTTGAAAATAAATTTTTTTTGGGGGGGTGGTAAATTCCATATAACTGCTAACAAGTGGAGGTCAAAGTGAGCATCTGTTGAAAACATTATTTCAAGAAGTTTTGATACAAAGCAGGAAAACTCTATGTAATGTTTAAGCTCTTGGTTTCCAGGCACATCCCATCATCACTATTTTTCCGTTTATTCGCTAATCAGATTAATCAACTCTGTAAGGAGTTTCTTCCATCCATTTGTGAAGTTTTTCAAGTAGATCTTCTCAAACTAAACTAAAGCTAGAGGATTTCTTTAGAACTTCAGAAGATTTCTGGAAATCAAAACCAAACTGGACTTCTTCATTTTTTAGAAGATAATTTCAAAAATGTGGTTTGATTTTCCTCATTTCTTTGCAATTCTTTTCTTAAGTATATTTTAAGGTAATTCTAAAGGAATTAAAAGTTGAATGTCCTTCAAGATCACCTCTCTTTCTCTCTCTCTCCCTCTCTCTCCTATATTATCAAGTCAGCATCTTGGCATCTGGAATAGAAGGTATGACTTCCATGGTATAACAAATGGGTGTAGATTGTGAATTCTGAAGACACTCCCTAACTCTCACTGCAGTGACAATTCGGAGTTAAGAATGAGCTTTACCAAAGGTTTCTTGTGTCCTGGCCTGGGTAGGGGGAGATGGTACCTTGGGAGGATGAAGCAAGGCTGGACTACATAAAACTACTACCTGGTACCTCCTGAAATTTTCCATTCTTCCCCTACTGCCATATTCAGCTTCTTCATCAGCATGTTAATTTCAAACTAACAGATGATTTTTCTTTAAATGAGCGAATTTTCTCTTCAGAAAGTACATGCAACAACTAATTCCAATCTGGCCCTGAAACAAGAGTGTCATGGAAGGCATAAAAAGGCCAAGTTTTCAAGTGCGACTTTTTTCCTTTCCCCCCCATGCAAAAAACACACACATTTAGTATTTCTTTATTTAAAGACATGCCCGCCCACAAACATCTGAGAAACATCTGTAGACAAAATGTCAAAATGCATAGTCGAATTTTGACTTACACCTCACCACCCACCAAGACCCCTGTCAACTCACAATAAACACCTTTCTAGCATCTGCCCCAGAGAAAGAAACGCCACATTACCCAAAGGTCAGAGCAAACAGATGTCACTTATTGCAGACCCTAATCATATCCATATCCAACCTTAGGAGGCCTGCGGTGAAAGCCGACTTCTGGAGTCGGGGTTCCTCCAGTTAGAGACGCTCACCCCAGTTAGAGACTCCCTCCCTCTCACTAGAGCCAGGGGACCTTAGGAGCAGCTATCTCTAGGGGCCACCCCTACACCCCGCTCACAGAGCCCATGACTGAACACGAGGGTTAGGGAAGCAGGGGGAAATTCTTCATGGTTGGCCAGCATCTGAGCAGTCCTCCTGCTTCTCATTCTGTCAGACAGACCTGGAATATTTTTCAAGAACATCTCCTGCCTCAACCTTCCTGATTCACTGTGGAAGACTTGAAAGTGCTCTTCTCTGTTCTCATAGCCCTTCGTGCATATCTCTGTACGTCCTTTTATAGCCTTCATCATAGTGAATAGCATCACCTTACATCTCTGAGCCCCATGAGACTGAATTTCAGTTGGAGGAAAGAAGGGAGGGAGGAAGGGGAGAGAGAGAAGAGAGAGAGAGAGAGAGAGAGAGAGAGAGAAAAGAAAAAGAAAGAAAGGAAGGAAGGAAACGGGGGGTGGGATATGGGATTTACAAAAAGGGGTTTAATGAAAAGACAATGTTGGCAATCCAATTTGGTGGGGTTTTTTTTGTTCTTGTCTTTATAAACTGATAAAGCATAATATTCAATTCAGTAACTGTATGTTCAGTATCTATAAAAGATTTTTAGAAAGATAAATGTGTCAATATGTTCTGCTTGTTCCTGCAGACCTACCCTTTACCTTTCTCCTATCTTCTCCCCCCATTTCAGTCCTGGCGGGGGGGACAGGTCCAGTTCATTCAAGGAGAAATATAGTAAGAATCATAAATAATCTAGAATTTAGAAGATATAGAGGTGTAAATCTCATGATATTAGCCTATACATGTGAAGGATTCTTTCTCATGATTGCAAATAAGTTTGGGAAGGGTTGATAGTTGAATGTGATATAAAAATAAAAGCAAAAGAAATGAGGACTCTAGCTCACTTTCCATAACAGTATTCAGTCCCTGCCTGCCTCACACAGACACATACATTATATACCTACAGCCTGAAGGTTCAGCCTTATCCAGTTCTTGAGACAATCCTACCATGTCTGTCCATGTATTAGGAGCTCCATCCCCTCAGCAACCGAGCTCTGGATGCAGTTATGCTGTCATAAGCCTAGTACCTAGTGATCCTGGAGTGGCTCCATATGCTCCCTGAAATCTTCTCTCCATCCTCATGACTGAGCATCTGTTTTCCATATGTCTGTGTCCCAGTTCTTTCCCCTCTTGAACTGGAACCCTATTCTGACCCTTAGACCATAGTTGGGAGCCTTCTAGCCAAGTCTTGTCAACTTACCTCCATGGAGACTGAACTCTGCTTGATGACTGAACTGTGCTCCGACAACAGCCATCACTCTACTTGTTATCTGTGTCTGCCAGGGGCTCATTGTATATTACTGGAAATTCTCACCAAAACCATTCAAGGTAGATAACATTGTCCTCTTTTGCAGATAAACCACAACTCAGAATTAGAGATATCTAATGCCTTAACTACAGCTAAACAGTTACAAAGTAGAAGAGGCAGGTGCCTCTGATTCCAGAATTTATGAACTTCCAACCCCTCGTCTCTGGAACTTTGACACTATTCATCCACCATCCTTAAAGACCCCGTCTTCCAGAGATGCCACCACACAGGACACTCAGATATCAATGCCAGACCAGATTGGACATGGATTTGGACAACTGTGGAAGGGGCAGCCTTTGCTCTACTGTCCCAACTCCACCCAGAACCGCCTTACTCTCCTTGCATACATTAAGAGTTAGTTATGAATTTTTTATGACAATCCTACAAAGCTTTAGCCTCATCTCAAAGGCTTCTTTAAATATTTTTTTCTCATATAAGAAAACACATGCACAAAAATGTAGGCTTTTAGGGATGTTTTTTCATACAAACATAACTACCCTGAAACCTCATCACATGAATGTTGATTCTTAAAGGAGTCCCATTTCATTCTCAATCACTAGAATTTACAGAAGTGAAATTTAATATCCCTAAGAGTTTGAAAATTCTACAGACTTGTAAGTGACTCTTGTTTGCTCTGAACTGAATTATCCCATTTAGGTATACTGAGTCTTCTTGCTTTTCTTTCCTCTTGCTTTCTGAGTTTTTCCAATAAAATCTATCAGATAAAAATGATTACTGAACATTTCTGTGTACATAGTACTGGTCTACAGTATATCTATTTTTCGAATATCCATTAGTGGATGGATTTTATATCTTTATGATTCTAAACCAGGTTCTTGAGACGTTGTTGATAACTTAGAAAAATAAGAGATGCCCTTTCTAAATGATGATTTTTTTTGAAAAAGTTGATGACTCTTAAAAGAGTCTCCTTATTTGTTCAGATCTTTCCAGATTCCTATTTAAAAATTATTTAAATAACTTTTATTAATAAACATTTGTCAGTATATATATCAATAGCTATCTTGCCCTTCTGTATAAGCTCCTCCAGGTCTTTTCAGTATGAAGAAAGACCTGTGTTATAATATACAGGTAACATATAGGCAAAGCAATGCCAGCTGCTGTAACAAAGCCCCAAATGTATAATGGTTCAAATACAATAGAAGTTTATTTCTCATTCACGTAAATTCCAAAATAGATGTGTCTGATTAGCAGATGACACTTTTGTCAAGCAGCAAAGCAGAGACCCAGCACCGTCCTTCCTGTGCTCCTGTCATATTTACCATATCCAAGGTGTCTGTGCATATTTGCCTCAAGCCCGTGGAAGGAAAAATAGCATAAAGTAGCGTTCTGCATGAAGGATTTTATGGGCCAGTCCTGAAATGGTACACATCATTTCTATTTACATCCAGTATGTGGAACTTGGTCACATGACCAAATCTAACTACAAGCGACTACAAGGGGTCCAGGAAGAAGAGGAAATGAATTTAGTGAGCCCACAATGTGTGTTTAGAGTCAGGCAGATCTGGGTTCAAATTCTAGTTCTACAAAGAATTCTTATGTGAGTTTCAATGTCTCAATTTCCTTGCCTTTTAAGGGATAATAAAGCTGATTTCAGCAATTGTTGTTAAGCATAAAGGGAATAATAAATATACAATGATAAACACATAATATTGTTAGTTGAATCCGAAAGGCCAAGATATATTTTGTTTTATGGTTATACAGATTTGTATAATTTTAGATTTTGCCTGGTCCCTAGCAAGTTTTATGATGTTAAAATGCCTCCTTGATATTTTGAATTTTCAGCAATATTTTACAAATGCACTCATGTTACCTAGCAACCTAATTGAACATGAAATAAAAAGAGTAAATTGGTATCATCTCATCTAATGATTATCCATGTTTTAAGTTACTTCTACCAAAATTTTGCAGATTACACTGAAAAAATAGATTTTTTTTCCATTTCACCATATTTAGTTTGGTGAATTGATACAATTTGGTGGAAATAAAAATAATGGGGCTTCCCTGGTGGTGCAGTGGTTGAGAGTCTGCCTGCTGATGCAGGGGACACGGGTTTGTGCCCCGGTCCGGGAAGATCCCACATGCCGCGGAGCGGCTGGGCCCGTGAACCCTGGCTGCGGAGCCTGCGCGTCCGGAGCCTGTGCTCCGCAACGGGAGAGGCCACAACAGTGAGAGGCCCGTGTACCGCAAAAAAAAAAAAAATAATAAATAATAATAATAATGACTACAATTGAATTCAACCATAATGATGGCTTTCAAATCCTGTGACCATAACAGTGGGATAAACTCTTAAAATTCTCTTCGAAGTTCAAAAGGTTGACCGTCTTAAGTGTTCAATCTTCATTCATAATCCAGGTTCATAAAAGCATGTGCCATTTCAAAATCAGAAGTCACCCAATAACCAAAACTTTAGAATAAATGGAAAGAATGATCAGGGTTATTTTTTGATAGGTTGTACAAGTCACATGCATTTACCTCCTTTTGATTCCCTAGATAAATTTTATCCTTTGTTATTTCTTTTTCTTTTCTTTCTTTCCTTTTTTTTTTTTCTTTTGTACCAGCAGCAATGGGATTTCTGCCAGAACTGAACTCAGCCACTTCCCTGGGAATGTTGTCCAGTTGCTAATTTCACTACCGGAACTGTGTTCCCTCGCGTTCTGGCCTATTTCCATGCATGCCTCCACTGGAATAAAGGGTCTGACAGTTCTGTGGATAATGGTAAACATATGTAGCCAATGATGTGCAATTCTTTTAGAGCCAGAAAGCATTAGTAGGTATTTCAGTTGCTGGCAACAAAAAAATCAGTGTAAGGCACTTCAAACACCAGAACCCAAAGAAAACTACACATCAGTGATTTTAATGCACAGCAAAGTTCTTCTTTCATTCTTTCTTTTTTAAATCATTGACTAATTAAAAATGAAAGTCAGACTCTTATGACAGCCTAATTCCAAACTTTAAAACTACAGGGGAAAAGGTTGGGTTTAGGGGGAAAGAGAACATTACAACTTGTTTATTTTGGATACTATTTCAATTTCAAGTTAGGCCTTTTGATTCTTTAAGTGTACAAGAGAACTATGACTTTCCCCAATACACAAGGGAAAAATTACATATTGTGATGTCATTGCCTTGTGGATTTCTCATACCACCAAACACATTAGTCACACTGTCAATGTCTAGGAGATAGAAAAGAAAAAGGAAAAAAACATATTATCTTCATATGAGACTCAGTAATGATTTCTCTTTGGAAGCATTTCTTCAAAATTGTTTCCCAAATTCCAGTGGAATCTAAGAGAGCTATTAAAAAATATGTAACAACATTTCCAACAGGTCAATTTGTAGTACTATATTACCAGCTTAATAAAAACATTAGCATGTAATGATAAACAAGAATACAATGAAGGATACTTTGGATAGTGTCTTATTGGCTGTATAACTTTGACCCAGTTAACGGTTTTATTATTCTATATTGTGTGTTGATGATTGCAGGGAGACATTTTTATCCAAATATACTGAGAAGTGATAATCCTCCAGGGTTCTTGTCTACGGTGTTAAACTGATAGAGGTGTCCCCAGGCTCCCGACTGTTTGCTCTTGCCAATCAGCATTGCAGCTGCCTCCTCATTTGCCTGGAAAACTGTCTGCCATGCCTTACTCGCTGCTTTGTTTCCTGCCCTCTGGCTGACTAGAATTCCTTCCAGTATAATGGAGGACGTGCCTGATTGAATGTCTTTAAGATATAGTAGAATCGTTCAATGCTAAGTAGGAGCTTCTCTACCTAAACTCAGAGCAAATGACCCAGAATTGGTTCCAAAGAGAGGAACCAATTGCAGAGACCCAATGTAGAGAAAATCAGAGATACTGATTAGACCAAGAAGAATTCGACTGCATTTGAATCCAATATCAAGATATTCAGTTGGCTCAATTCCCCAGAGGCTGTCTAATGAATTGTAAAGAGAGAGACGGACACACACCTATTCAAAGCCTCTTGATACAATGATGTAAGTGAGCCAAAGCAAGTAGGACCATTTGGAGTCCTTTCAAATCAGTTAGTTACTCTGGATGCACAAGCACTTGGACCATTTCTCAATTGTCCACTGTTTACTTAGATGCGGGTTTCTCAATCTTGGTATTATTGACATCCAGGGCTAGATAATTCTTTATTGTTGGGGGAGAATGGCTGTCCTGTGCATCACAGGATGTTTAGCAGCATCCCTGGCCTCTTCCCACTAGATGACAGTAGTGCCTCCATCCTACTTGTAACAACCAGAAATATCTCCAGACATTGTTATTTGTCCCTGGAACAAGGGGAGCAAAACTGGCCCTGGCTGAGGACATCTGAGTTAGACACATCTGTGCATGGAGTCTTTGAGATGAGTGCCCAGACACTGGCCTTTAGCTTAAGCAAGAGTGTTCCAAGCCGTGGGGCTGGTGGTCAGAATGCTTGACCATTGGGAAGAGAGACAGGAGTTGTGAGCTCTATAAATGGGGCCACCTACAAAACAAACAAGCAAACACACACTCCACAAACTGTTTCACTTGCCCTTTGTGACCCCCATGAAAATGAATAGCTTGCCTCAGAGTTGAAACATTCTGATCATAATAAGCCCATGAATTTAATTATTACACACTACGTCTCTGTAGAGCTATAGGTACGTTCTTACATACAGGTATAGGTAAACAGACACAAATAGTTCCCAAAACACTTTTCTCAGACAGAACCTTAAGCAATTCTCTCAACTACCTGTAAGGTAAAATGGTCAAGGGTTTTGGTTACTCTCATTTCATGGTTGAGGAAACTAAATTTCAGAGAGTTGACGTGATTTTTTCCTAGATTATACAAGAAGTGTTCGTATCAAATCCAGGGTTTCTGTTGCTCAGACTTCTTTTAAAAACAAAGGTTAAATAGTGGCAGGTGACATATGCTTATACCATAAAAATATCTAGTTATGCATCCCATAAACAGAGAAAGATTAAGTGTCTCCTTCCCTGTGATACAGGGAGAAATTCCAGTACATGTTGGCTAAGATGACCTCTGAATTGGGGGCTCCATGGCGTTCATATTGGATATTTATCAGTGGGGCTACAGCAGCCTGTTCGCACCAGGAATAAATAAAATAATCTTTAATTCTCTCTCCTTTAACATCCAGAATTTGGATCTAGTTCGAAGGAAAGGAATGATTTTCTCAACAGTGACAATGCTTTAAACAACTTCTTGAACTCATTTAGCTGCCACTGCCACTGATCCTATTGTTTTGTTTTTTTACATCATCAGATTTTGATCAAAGGGGTCACAAAAATTAGAAATATAAAGAGCAGAGCATGCTGTGCGTCAGCTGCCAGTAGAGAACAGATTAAACAAATGCCAGGGTTTATCACAGGCCTGGGACTATCCAAGCCAGCAGTTTCAAATACAGCAAACTCTTAAATAATTTCAAATCCTTTTTTTTATTATCCTTTACAAAAATAAAGCTGGATACATACTAGATTCATAAGCATTCTCTGAGACACAGACAATCAAGGGAAGAACCCATATCATGCCAGATCAAATGCTGTTTCTCAAAATTAAATGTACAATAAATATAAACAACAAATAAGGAATGAACTTTTTCACGAGTTCTGAAAGGATTCTGCTTGTGTCACACTCTACCTTGATAATTAAGCAGTGTCATGTCATCTCATGTGTAAAGGTTTTTAAAACAATTTTTGTACAACTAATACATGTTCTTTTTTTATTTTGAAAACACGATACAGAGAAGAAACCAGAAACCATCAATAATCTTCACCTATAATACTGCTAATGTGGGGATATTTTATTCTAGTATTTTCACTGTGTATTACCATATATAGTTAATTTTAGAATCATGTACTATCTGATACACACAAAAAACATATAAGCCACGAGGCATAGTTATAAAATGACACCCCTGACTTACAACTCAAACTAGGAACTAGCGCATTATCAGTAACTTGCACCTTCCCTTGGGTTCCTCCTCTACAGTCTCCCTGCTTTGCTCTCTAGTCCCAACCCAGAGGCAACCTCTATTCCAGGGATTCTCATTTGGGGGCAACTTTATCTCCTGTGGGACATTCCACAATGTCTGGACACATTTTTGGTGGTCACAACTGGGATGGAGGTTGCAACTGGCATCTAGTGGATAGAGACCAGGCATGCTGCTAAACATCCAATAATGCATAGGACAGTCTCCCACCACCAAGAGTTATCTGCTTCCAATGCCAATAGTGCCAGGGTTGAGAAACTCTCTTCTATTCTGTGTGTTTGACTTATCATGACTATGCTTAAAACAATAGTTTTGTCATACCTAAGATCTAAATAATAAGTAATTTCCCTTTGCTGGTTTTGGAATTCTATAAAAATATTATCATCCTGCATGTAGTATTCTGTGACCTCCTTTTTTCCTCAATAGTTTGTTTTAGTAGTCATTTATCATTTTGTCCATTTATTTTTACTGGTGTATATTATTTCATTGTGTGAATATACCCCAATGTAATTTTTATTCCATTGTCAATGAATATTTTGTTTGTTTACTGTTCTTTTTGTTGTTCTGGGGTTCTTTTTGCTAATATGAACAATGCTTCTAAGAACATTTTGTACAAGTCTACTAGTGCACATGTGCAAGAATTTCTGTGAAGTGTACATACAGAATTAAAATTGCTAGGTTGTAGGGGATGTGAGCCTTAAGTTTAAAAGATAATGCGAATTTCAGTATGACTGTACCAATTTGTATTCTTACCATCAAGATATAAGATTTTGCCTTGATCTACCTTTTCTCCAATTTCGGTATCTTGGCTAACTTTTGCCAATCTAGTGAGTATAAAAGATAAATCAATGTGGTCTTAATTTGCATCTCCTGAATTACTAGCAAGATTGAGCATTTTTATGTGTTTATTCACCATTTATGTTTCTTTTTCTCTGAGGATCTTGCTTTTCTCTGAAGTTTGTTAGTGTTCTCAATCTTATTTGTTAGATGAAAAAGCCTTCCCCATCAGTTTGTGACATTTCATTTATTACATAATATGTCTTCTACATACTAGAGTCTGTTTTAAAGTTATCCATTCCATCTCATTGATCTGTCAATTCTTTGCCAATACCATGTGGTTTTAATCACCAGAGTTCCATGTTACATTTTATTCTGTGGTAGTGTGAGTCTGACTTCAATATTTCCTTTGTTCTAGATTTTATAAGCCATTCTCATACCTCCACTTATATGAGCTAGTTCAGTGTTAGAATCATTTCAATAAGCTAAAATTTAAAAAACAAATTTTGATTAGTAAATTAGTAATTTATCTTTAATATTTAGTGTCATTCAGAAACATGACATTTCTTTCTCTTCTTGCGTATCTTTTGAATTACTGTTATGGTTTACTTCAGGAAAGTTTCTTCTGTGGTTCACTTCAAACAAAAGTCACACTTTCTTGTTAGTATTTTGTCTAGTTATTTTATGTTTTAGGTTACTATTGTGACTGGAATTCTCTAACTGGCTATTGCTTATATAAAGAAAAGTTATTTTGGATATTTATCTTGAACTTCATCATCATGCTGAAGTGTCTTTCTTATTTTAAGAATTTTTAGTTGTGTCTTTTTAGTTCTGAAAGAATCTCACATCCACATAATAATTTTTCTCTTCTCTTTAGGCATGCGTGATGTTTCTCTGTATCGTCTTACTTTGTTAACCAAAACCTGAAAACCAGTTGTACTAATAGTAATAGTGAGCAGGATCTTGTCTGTTTGGAGATTCTCAGAGTGTGACTTTGGAGGCACACTACTACTTCGCCATTAAGTATGGCTGTAGGTTTAATACAGTTAATTTTTCTCATGCTGATATTTCTAGCTCAGTCCTGGTTGTCTAATTAGGAATGTATGCAGAACATGATTACTTTTTCAACATAAATGATACTGATGAATTTTAGAAAGTTAAATGTCTCAACAACTCTACCATGGGTCAAGTAAGAGAATATTTAAGATGCCATGTGGCAAAAGCAAATATGTATATTTTCAACCATTATAAAGACACGTGGATTGCTCTGGAAACTACTTGCAGTGCTTGCATCCTCCACTTTTCTAGCTTAGCTCTAACATGTCCTCATGACTTTTCAATATTGACTTTGGCTAGCCAACACCCGCTCCCTCTTCTTCCAATCCTACCTCTCGGTTCCTTGACTGTCTTTGCTGTTGTCCAGGACTAATCCTGCATACTCATGGTTTCAGAAATCCTCATCTAGAAGCAGCATGGTGCAATAGTTCAAAACAACTCAAAGAGAGATCAAAAACTGATAAACATTATTTCTATAACATTGTTCCAATTTGAAGTGCTCAATCTACCTGGTTCGGTTAATCTACCATTTACTACTATTTTAGAAAATAAGATAAAACATAAACTCAGGTTTTCCTATTGTGCCCTTTTATATCATTATTATTACATGATACAATAAATTAATAGTATTTATTATATGTAAGGTTATTATATATAATACTCTGCTTGTACATCTTGGTTAAGTCTCATTCCATGCAACAATCTTATACCTATCAGAAACTGAATTACAGAAAAAAAATTGCTCATATTATGTTAGATACATTTAGTGAGTTGCTAATATCTGTCTTGTGATCATTCCTCTTCATTTAAGGAGTCATTATTTTTAGACAAGAAATAATTTTACTTGCAACATTCTTACTACATAAAGTCTCATTTTCTATGTCTAATGGGTTTCTAACTTTCTTCCTTAAATGAGGGAAGAAATTTTCAGCCTAGAAATTTACTGTTATCTGATGCTAACTTTATTCAACTTTTTTCCCGTTCTTAGAACTCAGCCTTTGTTTGTTCATCCATTTAAAATTTCTAACAGCCTCAGACCATGAACTAGATGTTCAAAAATGACATTTTCATTTTGCATTTTAGCAAGTGACATTTAAAAGAAAATTTCCCCTTGTTTACAATCTTCTACCCACCCCCAACAAAAATTCTTACCATCTATGCTCATTTCTTGTCTCTCTCTCCCTCTGTCTCTCTCTGTGTCTCTGTCTCTGTCTCTGTCTCTCTCTCTCTCTCTCTCACACACACACACACACACACACCTGCATGTGTACAACTAAATGTTGTCAAGTCTTGTTGATCAGTGATTCCAAGTTGCTGAGAGGGCGGTTAAGGGGATGGCACATAGCAGTGTAAGGAAGGCTTTGGGGTAGTATGGCTGATTGCAAATCCTGGCTCCTACACTTACGGTGTTTCTTTCACTCTGTTTCATTTTTGTAAAATATTTATAAATGGGGCCTTGATTTTATATTATAATAACAGTCCCTTCCAATAATTTTCGTGAGGATTAAGTGGAATTATGTAAAATACTCAAAACATTGATCAGTGTGGCAAATGCTTAAGTGTGGTTTGTTTGTGTTATAACTTCATACTAAACAAATTGGCTTTGAAGAAAAGGAGGGCAAGGATAATTTCATCCTTCAAATGTCTTTAAGACAAGTGCAAGAGACTGAAACATTATCAAGCGTATATGCTAACTGTGCCAGAAATAAAGTGTTAACAGAAACAATCTTTTGAAACCGTGATTGCAAATGGTTACATATGCCTATACCCAGTAAAACAGGCAGCAGGTATGGAAAGAGACACAGTGTACTGAATAAATACCTAGGAGTGAAGTTGGTAGGTGACAGGATAAACGGAAATTTAACCTTCCAGTCCTTCTCCAAAGTGGTCATACTACTTTACATCTCCACCAGCCGCAGATGAGTGTTCTGGTTATACAATACCCTCAGCAATATTTGGTTTTGCCAGTCTTTTAAAAATATTTTAACCATTCTCATGAGCATGAAGTGGTACTTATTAAAGGAATTAAAATTGTAATTAAAAACTTTAAAACTCCGTACTCAGACGGTTTCACTGGTAAACTACCAAGCACAGGAGGAACTGTTACAGGTTTAGGGAAATAGAGGGTGGGAGAACACTTTCTGGGGCCGGGTGAGATCCAAGAATCTGTCGCTCAAGGATTTCACCCACACTTCTCTCCCTCACTCCCAGGCCAGAGATTCCTGGCTGCACTGATTCCTGAGAATTGGACTTTGGTCCATTGGTGGGGTGGTGATGGGGGCTGGGGGAGGGTGTTAATTAGTTACAATTAGGCTCTCCGCTGGGAACTTAGGACTCAGTTTTCTTGGATGAGCTACTTAGTCCTTCCTCATCCTTCAGCTTTTCCAGCTTTCTAAATGTTGTTGCCGCCATCTCATCTCCTGTTTTCCCGTCTGTCTGAATTTGTCTTTAAAAGAAATCCCTTTCACTGGTGTTTTCACTGGGGCTGAGGGAAGGAGTGAAGTTAGATGGTGGTCCCGCAACGTTTTCTGCGGCCTCTCTCCAGTTCGTCTCCGTGGAGGGATTCTGATCTCTGGTGAGATGGGGCGGTGGTGGAGCACAGGGGCTTTGACTCCGGAGGCCCTGGAGGAAGAATGGGTTGGATTCGTCACTGACCCCTTGTTAGGGATTTGGGGTGAGTTACTTTTCTCGCCTACTGCATGTAGTTTGGAGGATTAAGTAACACATGTATCACACCCAGAACAGCGTCTGGAACGTAGTGAGGTTTTCATAGATATGAGACGTCACCACTTACTACTCATAGGAGGGCGTCAGAAGGTGAGTTTCCTTTGGAGGGTAAACAGGGGTAGTGGTGAATGCCACCCAAGGGTGTTAAAAACTGTTTGCAGGTTTGTGTATGTGAATATATATTGCAACTTTTGCTTATTATTTCTATTTGTGTTTTTTTGATCCAAGTTTATCTTTGTGTCATGTATAAGATTCAGCAAACAGTATCACAAGACTTGCTTATTAATTCTATTTGTGCTTATTTCATCCAGGTTTAAGTTGGTCTTTATACCACTTCTAAGTAAATATTTAGCAAACTATTTAATGGTCTAAAAAAATATTTCAAGGGGCTTGTTTAGCTTGAAGAGAACATAGTGCTACTGATTTGCTTACTTTAGCACAGCAATCGTATAGAAACAGATAAATGAAATTTTTATTCACTAAAACGGAGACAGCAGTAAATACCGGTTAGTGTCAACAAGGAGAAATTCTTTAAACCATTTTTTCAGTAATAGAAAACAGCTTTCTTTTATATGTTAATTAGTGACATGGTAATTATATTCCTACAGTGTAACAGGCAGTGTACTCGCATGCATACATAATTTGAGGTTGAATTTACATAACTCCTAAATATCTTAAAATAGGATAAAGTATTAACACATTTACTAATTAAACTTCTATTTATTTAGTGTTTTGAACTGAACCTAGCTGCCTATTTTAGGTAGCTATGGCAAATGTCACCTCTTACTGTATGTGTGAGTGTGTGTGTGTTGGGCGAGGGGCTCAGCAAGTAGGATGTAGTGTGGCACGGAGTAAAGTGAGCTGCCAGGTGAGAGGGATATGGGTGGTTGGAGAGGAACTGGGCAGCATTACCCTTGGGTTCAGGTAGAGGAAGAAGAGGTCAAGGGTCAAGAACCACATGTCAGCAGGTGAGTAGCCAGGTCTGAGCAAGAAATGTACAAGAACCATTAAGCTGAAAGTAGGCTTAAAGGACTGACAAAGAGAGGGAAACTGGGAACCATGTGGGGGCAAGGAGGGCAAAAGCGTGCTCAGCTCTGTTCAGATGTGTTCTCAATTCCAGTGGCCTGGCTCTACGCTTGTTCTTCTGCCCATCTGGAAAGGGTAGCATGGCATCTAGTAGCAGAAACCTGATGTCACCCATATTGCCACATACAGTTATGTGTTCTTTTGGATGATGGTCATTCATGTGTGGCCACGAGAGGAAACAAGGAGAGGGTCAGGAAAACAAAATGTATTATACTCACAGGCCCTAGAGACAGGAGGCAGGCCAGACAGCAGCACATGTGGAAGCACCAGTGTCGTCAGGAGGTTACATGGACCGAGGTGAGGGGAGTTTCTTTGAGAAGGACAAGGCAATCAGTTTAGGATTGGCTAGTTCGAATAATTTTGGCAGACCCTAAGCGATGGGCGTGGTCCCTGGTTGCCTGGCACCTAACCCTGGGATGATAAAGGCAGAGGAATATTGCCTCCAGGGATGCTTGGGCCACATAAAGGAGGTGTGGCTCTGGATTGGTTAGTTTGTATGTGAAGTGCGCACTCCCAGCTGGGCGCTTAGCTATTTCTAAGAATTGAGGCTAGCCCCAGGAGGGGAGTCTCTCCCCAGCCAGGTTTTTCAGGTGTCAAAACATCATAATATACAAAAAATAAAAATATAAACAATACATATGTTAACTCGCTAATTAACACAGGATTATTCCCTTGCAAGAGAATTACATGAATAAATGTAGTGATTGTCACCCTCAACTAAAGAAATTAACTCCTGTTCTATAAAGAGTTAGGGCATCTATATAGTCATAAAAGGCACAGCTGGTTACAAACTTGCTTATATATCACCTCATTTTATCACTGTTTACTCATGTGTAAAATGGACTGATGACCATAAAATGTTATAAGATTACTTTCTTAGGAGATTTGGTCATTACCATTTTTGTAAGTTTCAAGCTGGTGTTTCCTGCCTCACCTCTCTAGAGATTATAGGGGGCTTTATATGTTCATCCTTTACTAAATTTTTTTTTTTTCAAAAACTCAAAATACTCCAGTCTTATAAAATATGTGGGGTTTTTTTTCTAAAGAAAAATAAATTGGCTGGGAAACAAATTATAATAGATAAGTTCTATTTTTATAAAGATTTGTACCCCAGAGCTACTCTTGCATTCTATATGTGCAACTTGGATTTGACTTTCAGTAAAACTTTACCAAAACTAAGAAAGCATACGAACACAATCCCTAGATGATGAATCTGCACCCGGAGCCCAAGGTGCAGATGGGGTAGGATTGCTGGAGTCCCCTTAGACAGACAGTCTGTGACTGGGCTCCACAGTTAAGGACACACAGCTAGCCAAGTGCATGCAGCAAATCCCTAGTGTGATTAAAGCAAAGTAGAGGTGACAAATTCAGTCTGAATCTCATTAGGTTTTTGTTTTTTCTGGTTGTATCCCTTTTAGCAAAGTACGTAAAAACCCTTTGGTGTCCATGAAATGTCTTTTGTTTTCCATATCCTGTGACCATTCACCAACTCCTTTCTCCAAAACTCAGTGTTTCAAATGTTGAAAAGGTTAACATTCAAGTGATGAAATCCATGGCATATCTCTCAGTACTCAATGAACTACTTTTAGTATAATCAAATGCAGGGACCCCAGTGGTTCCATAATCCTTTCCCCCAGATTCTGGCTCTGCCAACCTCTGCCCAACTGACTCGCCTAGGGAGAAAACATCACGGCTAGTACTCCTGAACATGATTGCATTTATTAATAGAAATTAAAAGTAACTGCCATTTCTTGAGGGCCCATGATGTGCCTGGAATTTTATTTTCATCATCTCTCCCTCTCCCAGTAACCCTATCAGGTAGGTAACAAGCATCACCCTTTTAGCAAGCACTGTACTAGAACTTCTAAATACACAATCCCAATATAACCTCACAAGGAGCTCATGAATTATTGTCTCCATTATACTAATGTTGAAACTGAAGTTTGGAGAGGTTAAGTAACTTGCCCATGGTCACAGCTTGTGGTCTAGCACAGCCAGGACTCGAATCCAGAGCAGTTGACTCAAGGCCTCAGTTGTTTCCAAGATAGCATTCTGGGTCATCTGGATCTGTCCTCCCATGAATAGGTAGAGCCACAGACCAGAGTTCCCAGCTAGAGCCTAAATACCACACACACAGATACACACAAATACACACACACACTATGCATGTGTGCTCTTAAACCTACTTCTAAAATAGAGGTTGTCCCTGTAGAAGCCAGTGCTTCCACACTTTTGAGGGTGGGCAACATCCCTTCCAGCTCCAGCTGAAGCCAATGCCATCCTCTTCTCCAACAGTGCTTCTACTGTTTCCTTTGGAAGGAAATCCAACAGGTTGGCCACCAGATGCTGGGTTGTGCCTGGAGCCATGTGAAAGGTTTTACACATTAAAAGCAAACCTAGCAAACCTAGTTTTTGACAGCTTTGTGGAGTGTGAAAACAATCATATTTCTCTGGCACCGTTTTATGAGTTTTTGTCTTCAGCAAGAGGGAAGCTTTGCCTTTGAAAATGGTAAAAGGGTCATGCAGATGACCTCAGCACTGGCAACCTGATTGGAGATCCAACGAATTCTGAAACTGAAAAATTTCACCAAAATCGTCCAATTTTCAGCGCAACTGCAGAATAGCTTTCCTTTGCATCCAGGGACCCTACCCCCAACCCCTTTGCTCTATCACCTGCAGCTGACAGGGCCCAGAAAGCCCAAGTCCAGAGATCTCCATCAAATGCCGCTGAAAAGAGTAACTGACCATGATTAATTACCACACAGGGCAGGGTATTTGCAAAGATTCTTCCAGGAGGCACATTTGTACAAGAAGATTATTTGGTTGGACTGAAAACATAAACGTAAGAGCCTGGTGGAGGCTCATGAGAAAGAAACCCTCTCTACAAATCTACTGTCATGGAGCTAACAAGAGGATGGGAAGACAGAAAATCTAACCCTTGAGGTATCCAGTCTCTTCCCATCATTTCAAACAGGCAGTTCACCACACAGCTAACCTAGCGTGAGCCTCGGGGCCCCGCCCTGCACATCACTGGGGAGAGTCCTGCCACGTGATCGCATGATTGTGTCTTTATCAGGCCTTTGCAATTTTAAAATTTGTTGCATGTCCTCATGTGGTCTTTCCTCTACGTGTGCACAGGTCTGTGTCTTAATCTCCTCTTACAAGGAGACTCCAGTCATATCAGGTGAGAGCCCACCAAATGACCTCGTTTTACCTTCATTACCTCTGAAAGGCCCTATCTCTAAATACAGTCACATTCTGAGGTGCTCAGGGTTAGGACTTCAACATATGAAATTTGGGGGGAGACAGTTCAGCCCGTAACCCACCACCCTCTTGTTTGCCATAAATCACGTAGTTCTCACATGCAGATACGTTCATCCCAGCCCAGAAGTCTTAACCCATTCACGAATCAACTCTTAAGTCCCCAATTCTCATTTGTCTTGTCACTATCACTTCAGTTTTGCCTTTTGGGTTGTTGAAATTCTGGGCAAAAGGCTTTATTACTCCTAGCACCCAGACACCTAAGCCTGGAGCTGCCCTTAGCTGTTGGCATAACATAGGAAGAGGTGGGCTCAGACGCAGGGCAGTTAAAAGAACAGCTCACTGTTGAACAGTTCAACTCAACATTTGAAGTTGACACAATTGTATTTTCCTCTAAGAATTTAATTGGCCTGGTATATGACTCTATGCCAGCCCCAGAAGGCTGATTTCACAAGCTGGGTCATTACTTAGCCCCTTCCCTACATCAGCAGGAATTTTAGACATGCCAATTCATTTTCCACCAGAGGATCTCCACATGCCCAAGGACCCTGAGGGTCCTTCATGTTTATCCAGCTTAGTTTCTACTTCCAACATTGCTACTTTTAATGTCCAACACCCCAAACCCACAAACTACCCCCAAAAGAGACTTACTGGTGAGGCAATTAAAATGGCAAATCTCACTTTGAGTTGGCTGGATGAGTCGCCAAAAAGTGGCGGGGTGGAGATCCTGATGTTTCCATATTTCTGTATTTTATCTCCTGTAGGAGAGACCTGAGGGGTGTGTGTGTGTGTGGCAGCAAATGGATATGGTAAGAGAATAGAAAATTGTGAGGGGGTAGAATAAAGGCAGAAAAATAAGACTTAACTCTAGGGTTTGTAGGTGACGGTGAAGGCTACAAACACATATTTATACACACACACACATATACACATTTGCTGCTGCAAGGCCAAAAAAACGCAACAAACAAACAAAACCCAAAATCCTTCACTTTAAGTGTCATAGACCCACGATGACTGGTGAATCCTAAGGAACAAAATTGGAACCCATGGTTGCTGTTAGGCTATTTTTCTTCTTTAGGTGCATAGTGAGTACTAGGGCCTTATTAGTCTGCTCATTCATTCAACAAACATGTACTGAGCAACAGTCACAGTGTCAAGAACCTTCCTAAGTGCCGGGGATTCAAAATGAGCAACAATGTAAGGTGGCTACAACAATGTAACAGGCTCCATCGCCAGCCACTCACCTCCTGCTGTGTGGCCCCGTCTGCAGGCCGGGGCTTGGGGACCCCTGGTTCAGGGTACGGGAAGGACAGAAGGCACCCTGGCCGGGTGGTGGAATCAGGAAAATGGGATGACTTAGTGCTGGATGCTGGAGCGGGGATTCTGGAGAGAACAGCCAAGGGGATGGTCCTAATGCAGGGAGGCTGTGTTCAAAGATGCCAAGTCATAGAATGGAAGTTAGAGAAGAAGCAACTCAGGCTTATAGAGTGGAAGTTGAGTACAGCATACAGAGGAAACCTGGACTCACAATCCTTCGAGGTTTAAGGTTTCCCTTTCATTTTTGTCATTTTTCTAAAGGGAATGAAAAGCCTTTGGGTTAACCTAAGAATGGTTCACCCTAAATATAAGATCAGTAGCCACAAACAACTTGGGGACTGTTTCTGACAGAAATGCATTTGAAAGGAAATTCTTCCGGGAAATTCGTATTTTGGATGTGGCTTATTTCACCAACTGGAGGTGAATAAACTTGGATACAGACTGTGTCTATATCTGTTTATGCTTAGAAAACAATTTACAGTGCTGATGCCAGCTACAGTCAGCAGTCTGCAATTTTTTATTCCATCTAGGTAATTTAGGTAATGTGTAGAGTAGGTGCATAGGAAATATAGACTAGGGAGGGCCCCCAAAGCAGGATACGGCACCAAGGGTATTCGTGGATGCCCCTCACACCAGCGCATATTTTTAGTATCCTGTATCCAGCATCACTTCAGCAGCAGAGTTCTGGGTAGTCCGGTATGATGAGTAGTCTAGATTTTGGAGTATGGGCTGAAAAGAGTTCCATAAGGCCACCCAAAGCCTAGCACATGGTCTAGCTGGGACTTAATAAATGTGTTGAGTGAATGAATGAATTCCAGGTACTAATTGAGTTTAGATCATGAAAGCATTTTAATACTAGATCATTCTAGATGTATAATACTGAAAGAAAATTTTTTTTAAAAAACCATGGCCATATTGTTTACATAAGCTCCTTACTTCGTCTCATGATTTATGCAAAAAAGTGTTTCTTGGTGCTTAAATCTATAAAACCAAAACCTTGGAATAAAATTGATGTTGAATTTTATCTGATTTGGCAATGACTAATTGAAAAGGAACAACTAAATGAAAAAAAGTTCCATGTGTTTCATTAAATGATGCATGTCTAATAAATGTTCATTTTTATGTTTATAAAACATTGAGTGTATATTAATGTTGCTTTTGATCAGCCGTGTGCTAATTATAATAATAATCCAATATAGAATATATGGTTTAATATTTAGAGCCTTATGTCATATAATAAAAAATATTTAAATTTAAATTTATATACACATTTTTGTTGCAAAGAAATATCGGATCCTCAACAGAAGACAATCCTGAAAATATACTCCAGTAGGATGGGATTCTACAGGGGAAGTAGGATGGAAATACAGGTCAAAGGAGGGGGAAAAAAAACAATGTAAAATTTCCAACTTGTTTGTGTATTTTTTACAACTTTTTTGAGGTATAATTTGCATATCGTAAAATGTACCCCTTGTAACAGTGCAACTGCGCGGTTTTTAGTAAATGTATACAGTAGTGCAGCGTTCCCACATTCCCACTTGGGACCATCTCCATTATCCCAGAAATACCCTTGAGCCCACTGGCAGTCAATCTGCATATTCTAAAAATAGAAAACAATGGGTATCAAATAGCTATGTTATTTAGATTTCACTGAAAACATTTAAAAGAGTGAAAATGTTGATATTTACAATGCACTGGAGATTGTATCTGATGTATCTATATAAAACTATAATAAACATTTTCAGATATCAACCTAAGAATAAGAGAAGGGAGCTCCTAGCTAATAAAAGAATGTAAGGGTTACCCAAGCACAAATGACTGAAAACCAATAGCCTACCTCTTATCATTGATCATTAATTATATAATAGTTTACTCTGTAGTGTTTTCTTTCTATTTTATTTGATAAAATAGGGAAAAGTCTGGTCAATTCTGTACTTGTTTGGTTGGTTGATTGAAGTAGCTTATGATATTACTGACTTTGATCCAAACCGGGGGGTTCAAAATGCCTTTTTCTTTCAAAAAAGATGCTGTACCCTAGTCTGTATCACGGGAAGAGCAATAAAATACTTCTTCCTCATTTAGAATGACACAGGACAGATTTTCAAAGTCAGAAGACAATGTAATTATATTCTTGGATGACAGCTAATGTCATGTTTATGCTCTGAATCTTTGGCAATATTTCTGTTGACTTAGGCCCCCTGGGATTCTCTTGGGCTTTCTTTTTTTTTGTCCCTTCATTTTTCTTTTGATCTGGTTATTCTGGTGGTAACAATTTTCATTCGATAAAACTCTTAGACCTTACTGCCACGAGGTAAACAATATACATTTACATTTTGTAGATGCAATAAGACTCCAAATCTCATTTTTAAATTAAGTTCCATAAAAATGTTTTGTATATATGTATACACACACACACATACATATATTCTCATGGATATATATGTATGTCTAAAAAATAGATTTTAAAGGATAATCTTGGACTCCATCCTCACATATAACCTTCTCTAAGACCAGGAAGGATACACAATTTTTTTAAAAAATCAGGAATAAAACTTGCTTCTGATGCATAAAAATAAAAGGTGGGTTTGTTTCATTTCTCATTGACTTGCATACTCCATATTCTTAATAAAAAAAATAGAAAAGCCCCTCAATTACTAGAGATTAAACTGTAAGGGTCTACATCAGCATGATAAAGGTTTCAAACTGTGATTAAGGTTCCAATCTCATGACATGTGGAATAACCTATGTAATTATATTCCCCTTAGTGCTACAGAAAAGTCCAAGTGACTGTAATACATGCTAACTTAATCTTAGCCACAGAAAATGTGTTTCTAATTTTCAAATTCGGCAATTTTTCAATAAAAGTTGTTGCACTTCGTCTGATCTATTCTCAAAATACGGAAGTGCTTGAAGCCCGACCACCTGCAATAACAGATCACTGCTCTCTAAAATATTACCATACACCTACAATGTGGACGCACAAAGCTTTGCTAAAAAAGATCTTTGTTGTTTTTTCTAAAAGAAAGAAGTGATCCCAAAGTAAAGCTGGTTTTCAGCAGCCTCTCTGCTCCAAATGTGACTGGCATCAAAGTCTAATGAAAACCTGTTTGCGGACACTGGACCCATTCCAAGGTACACCATTGGCATATTCTAGACCCCTTGGGACATGACTCATATAAAAAACACAGGGCTGTCATCGGACGGCTGGTGGCTCAAATAAATCAAATTTACTTTCAAAACTGAGGCATACCAAAATTTTATTAGGTGAAACTTGGGCATTTCTTATAGCCAACTTGCACATATATTTTTTTTATTACTTACAGCAGTTAAAAGGTATGCTACCAATCACATGCAAAACAAGAAAAGATTGCAGAGTACATTTTTTACTGGGTGGTAATAGGAACTACCTTTTTTTTTTTTTTTTAAGAAAAAGAGCAATTCCAAATAAGTTAATAATAGGTGGCATCAAAGAATTCAGCTCAGTGTTTACGTAATTCATAAGCCCTCTGGTGCATATTTCTCCATTGCACCTCTATTTAGCAGACCCCATCACTAGTCTTAAAAACTGACTTTTGCCCCAAAGTGATTTCTTGCTCACTAAAACTATCAACTGTACCACACTTCATGGGATGATGACATATAGTGTTTATAATGTGCATTTATGAGAAACAGACATGAACATACTCAAGTTCTTGATGATCTAAAAGGGATTAAACTTTAAGCTTCAAAGACCTACTACTGCTTATACTCTAACCCGCACATTAAGTCAGTTTCAAATTCCGGATTAGGAAAGTTCAGTCTTCTCTTTAGTTAAATATTAGAAATTTCTCTATTTTTAAGTCTAATATGTTAGACCTTTTAAATATGTTAATCGGTCATCAGAGGCATAGCAGAAAACAGGCCCTTGCCCAGTGAATAGCATATTTGCAAATTAATATTCACTTTTTAAGGCCACGTCTGTCACATTTCAAAAGTGGTGGCAGCTTATTTTCCTTCAGTGGCAACTCCTTCAAGTCTTACCTGGTGAGGCGTGTACTATTGTGTATATGTTTTAGTACACACACAAATCTTACCGGATGGTACATAGATTTCAATTGTCTTTGTCAATAGAGTTAAATACTTTTTCATATTGTAATTGGCCAGTCGTATCTCTTTTATTTTTTTTGTAAATTTTTTTTTTTTTTTTTTTTTGCCGTACGCGGGCCTCTCACTATTATGGCCTCTCCCGTTGCCGAGCACAGGCTCCGGACACGCACGCTCCGGACGCGCAGGCTCAGCGGCCATGGCTCACGGGCCCAGCTGCTCCGCGGCATGTGGGATCTTCCCGGACCGGGGCACAAACCCACTTCCCCTGCATCGGCAGGCAGACTCCCAACCACTGTGCCACCAGGGAAGCCCCGTATCGCTTTTGACTGTTGCCTGCTTATGGTCTTTAGCTCATGTTTGGTTTTTTCTGTTGGTGTGTTTGTCTGACCTTACTGATTGGTAATTGCTCTTAGAATATTAACCCTTTGTCAAAGATGTGGCAAATCTTTTACCCAGTTTCATAATCTGCCTTTAATTTTGTCTTTTTTTTTCCCCTAAACAAAATTTTAAAATAAATGATAAAGTCAAAGCTAGTAATCTGTTCAGAGGGAGAAGACTATTCAGGTTGAGGGAGAAAAAGGAAACAAACACAGGCAGCCGGGAGTGAGGCCAGTTCCTGCACGGCTGCTCTCAGCCACTGTTGTCTTCTCTTCCCATCACAGTCCTGTCCTTCCAAAACCCTGAATTGAGCTCACTCCCGTAAAATACGCGGTACTGCATCATTTGGCATGGATGGACTTACTGTCCTGTATTGCTCCTAGGATAATTCTTGTAATCATTCATGAATTCTCAACCAGATTGTAAACAATTTGAGGACAGAAACACTTTTCTATATTTCTTTCATAATTTTCGTACTTCTAGCACCATGCTCTGCAGGTAATAAGCCTTGAACAATTACTTGTTCATTGATTACAGATGTGTTTCCTCCTTTGCATTCCATGGCCAAATGATTCCATTTTTCCTTTCTTGAATATTTTGTGGAGGCTAAGTTTATGTATGAAAATCACTGAGCTATTTTAAATGAAGTGATTTTTGTTCTGACAAATTACTAGTCAAAGTTCTATTCAGAGTAAGTGACTTCCTTAAGTGATGGGTAAATTCAGTCAAAATAGTTGATTTGAGCCTTTGAGTTGACCCAGCTTGCTCTCAGTCAGTAAGAACACATAGAAAGTTGGGTTTCCCTGGATGCCTCCACTGCTTGCCCAGTGAATTGTGGGGAATTCCTAGAATGATACTAAAATAGAGAAGCTATACTGGTGGTATAGCTGGTGGTCTTTCCTAGAATGATACTAAAATACAGAAGGTATACAAGAATATATGTGAAAGTATTTCTAGGAGATCTTTAAAAACTACATATGATAATATAATTTTAATAGATTATTGGTTTAGTTTTGGGGTAAAAGCCATTCTTTAAGACCAGTGATGGGGCCTGCTAAATGGAGGTGCAATGGCGAAATTTGCACCATAGGGCTTGTGAATTACGAAAACACTGGGTTGCATTCTTTGACATCACCTATTACTAACTTATTTGAAGCTCCTTTAAAAAAAAAGGTTCAGTTAAAGCCATTCAAGCTAAGCCCATAAAGGAATGCAATTTTTACCCACCTAATTGCCAAAGAATGATTAAAAATTATAACACTTGAGGTTGTTAAAGATTGAGAGGTGGAAACATTTGTTCACAGATCCTGGGAGGATAAATTGTATCGATTTTGGAAGGCACTTTGGCAATATGTATTAAAAGTCTTAAAATATATACTAATCTTTGACCCAGAAATTCTATTTGTAGGACATATTCTTAAGGGAATAATTATGGATGTGTTCAAAGGCTTAAAGATAAGAAGGATTACAGCATTGTTTAAGATAACAAAAACTTGGAAATGATGCAAAGATCCAATAACAGAAGATTAAATAAAGTTTAAAATTAATAACTTATTAAATAATATTAGTGATATGGAAGTATATGTCCTGTACACTAAGATACAGAGTAGGTTACAAACACTATATGGAATACATTTTATATTTTAGTAAGCGTATACAGAAAATAAATTAGAGATACATTAATATGTAACCAGTGTAATAGTAATTCTCTGGGTGCTGGGAATACAGGTTACTTTTCTTTATTTTAGTGTTTTTTTAATTAAAAAAATATACTATTTTTTGTTATTTAAAGAAGTCTATTCATAAAACAAGCTGCAGAAAAGAGTTTGAGGCTAAAGTGGGTTGTACATATTTAAGGTGGTTTTCTTAGCCTGCAGCACCAATGGTTGCTATGGATCGCTTAGAAATTCTTCTGGACTTTCTAACAATATGCATTTCCAACAGGGATTTATGATAATGTCCTTTTCTTTTCACCGTAGCTTCAGCAAGAGGCTAAATAATAATGTTATAGAGTTTAATAATATTATAGAGTTCTGTTAATTTACTTTTTAAACCATCTTTTGCAGTTTCTTTTTTAAAGGGCTGCATTTAAACTTGTTTCATCAAGGTGACAGCTAGCAGCTTAATTTTTTAAATTTCAAGTAATAGGTGTAAAAGTGAAACAGTTAAAATATGTATAATTGTACAGAATTTTATCGGTGTTTTTTGATAGATTTAAGAGACCTTTTCCTAAAATGTTCTTGTGTGTGGAGAGAAATGGGTTCTGGAAGAAATATGCTTCGTGTTCTTCCTGTATGACTTACCTCAGGAGAATTTAAGGGGCAGCACGAATCAAAATCTCCAAGTTGTAACCAGGCTTTGCTTCATGGCTTTAAAGACAACTCTTCCTTGACTGTCTTAACTAACGGAAGAAATAGTGGGGATGATCATACTCAATAAATAACCAAAAGCTTTTGATTATTGTCTTTGCAACAAATGATATAATTTTTCAACAAATATTATACCAAATATAATTGCCATTGATTATTGAAAGGATGAGTTTGGGAAACACATAGAAACATCTGAGGGAAGCTGGTTTAAATTTTAAATAATTGCAGAGAGAAACAAGATAGACTATGGATTTAAAAAGTTAGTTGTGCCATGTTTCTTTGCCAGGTTGGCTCCAAATTCTATCTTGAAACATAAGGATATGATTAACTTGCAGAAATTATTTCTTCTGGAAAAGTGTAAGTTTATTCTCACCCATACTCTGAAAATGGAAACGTTTCCCAGACTGTTCCAGTATGATGGTTTTTCTTTAGGTCGAATCAGACCTTTGGGCCAAAGCCCTTTATCAACCAGTCAACAGGAAATCTTTTCTCAGTCATGAAAAATGATTTTTTTTTCTTTATAAACATTCCTGAGAAAGGGGGAAGTTTTCTTCAGATTGAATTTATAAGTTAGAGGGGGATTTCTTCCATGAATAGAATGATTTTGTTCCCATATTTGAAAAAATAACATGGGTAGTGTCTGAGGTTTTGATGAAGGGACTGAGGAAGAATAACCTGAGTTGTGCTTCTGCAAGTGACGGAACCCAGCGGCGATAGAAATACGATCCTTTGCGGAGGGAGTTCTCTTTTGTAAACTGGATTCTATGTCAAGTGATTCCAAATCCCCATCTGACCTTGTCACCAACCTGACCCTATTCCAACTCATTAGGAGCAAAACTAGTGACCATTTGGAACAAAGTACCTTCGTGGTCAGATAGGAGAGCTAGACAGTAGGAGCATTTTACTCTGTAACCTGAGTTGCAACCACAATCCTCTGAAAACCTCCCACAGTCTCCTTCTCAGATAGTTCTCCTGCAATTATCTTTGCCCCTCCTTCCCCAGCTGCTTTCCCCTCCTCATTAAAGATATAAGAGCAGCTAACTGGAGAGGTGTTCATCTGGCTGAAGTTTTCTTAGTTTTGTAAAAGACAGTGTGGCATACTCATGCTCCCAAGCCTTACAGATAAAACTAGAATGTCATTAGCAGAAGTAAATTGAGAACAGTAGGGAGAACACTGCACCAGGACTCAAGACACCTACATTCTCACATCTCTCTCTCTCATGCATGAGGCTTGTCGTTAAAATAGTCATTTGGTGAAACTTCTTTGTGCCTCATTTCCTTCTCTGAAAGAAATGAGGAGTTATGCTACCTAGGTCCTTTCTAGCTTTCATGGTCTGTGAATCTAAATCTTTTACAAACTATCCTTAAAAATGATTTTTATTTCCCTTCTTCAATAAGACAAACCTTTTTTTCAGTCCAGTGATATCAAAGGATTACAGCCTGATTTGCCACAAAACTTCTCAACAAGTCTGATCATACAAATATTCTTGGAGATTATTTTAGGAAGCCTATATGCTAGTACTTTTGACTGCAGGAAGGGAAACAAAGTTTCTCCGAAGGTAAGTGTGTGTTTATTTTATCTTGTCTTATTTTACTTTTATTTTATTTATTTTATTTTCCAGGGGGCTCATATGATAGAACAAAGTACAATATTAAGTGGTTAACTCATTTATAAACATCCTAATAAAGTAAAAAAAATTGAAACCATAAATATAGCATCATTACTGCAAAACAATACAAACTTGCTCCATCTACTTGGCTTTCCTACTCCTTATGATAAGCAACTAATTAGATATGATTGTGCAAGTCAAAAATGTTATTTGCAACCATTGTATTTATATGTATTCAAAATCAGTATTAAATATCAGGAATAAAACAATTATTAATTTCTAGTAAAATCCAGAGTGCACTTTTTTACCTTCTTCATAGAAGATTGTTGAGCATTTTTATTGTGATTCAGAATGTACCTTTGATAACTGACTACTTCACACATGTTTTCCTGCACTTGATCCATATAAAACTGGTTTGCCTGCAAACTCTGATCTCTTTTTGAATTTTGTAGTAGAGAATTATCAGTCATTAAATATATTCACACTCTTATTTTGAGATTAAAGGAGTTGCTGTTCTCTCTCTAAATATTATCATTATTGTTATTAAACTTACGGAATACCAGATATTTTCTCCAAAAAAGAAGGAGGTGGTGACTTTACCCTCTTATGGCTTCTAAGAAACCCCAGTCACTTTAAATACCATCTTCTTGACAGATAAACTGCCTCAGATGAGTTGTATTAATAAAATATATCAACATTTGAATAGGTTTTATAAACACATTTGTTTTGATTCAGTAAGTATTGATAAAGCTCCTTTTATGAAAAAGATTATTTCAGGGACCATGTGACATACATAAAGCAATACATTAAGGGTTCTACCTTGGTATAGCAAAAATATATAGTTGGAGATAAACCAAGAAAACCAAAACAGCTATAGCAGAGTTCAATAAATGGCAGAATACATTGTTCTATGAAGCAAAGAAAAAGTGTGGTGCCTGGGTGGTTGATCAGATGGGACTACCTGGAAGAAGTTATTTGAAATTAGCTGTTAGTACATCCCTTCAGAGATTGCTATGGAGACAAAGTATTCCAAGTGGCTCCAGACTGGCTAGGTAAGGACATGTTAGAAACACTGAAATTGGCCCAAGTTCTCCTGGTGTTAGTACCTCCACTTAGAACTAGTTCCCCATATCACTTGCTAGTTATTGGTTGCACTCTTCCTACAAGGATTCTAACAAAGGCCACTGAGCTTAACTGTGTAGAATGCAGAAGTGGAGGAACAACAAGAAGCCAGATTAGAAAGGCAAACTGGACCCACGCTGTGGAGGGTCCTGAATGCCACACTGAGTGTGGAGCTGGCTCTAGGGACAACCAGAAGCCATTCAACCTTCTGGGCAGAGTTGCCCCATAATCAGATTTCACACCAAACTGCTAGCTGTGCATAGGACGGCTTGGCCCAGGGAGTGTCCTTGGATTCAGAAACAACAACGTGGAAGTTTTTGAATACTTGACCCTGGGTGATGGCAGTGAGAAGAGGGAAGGAAGTGGAGTGGTTAAAGAAACAAACAAGGAGAAAATTGGTAATCTCAATTATGTAAGAAATAATTCTCAATTATTTAATACCATGATGGTTCCCAAAAGGGATTTTAGAATTTTCTACTTATGAAAAATAGAACCAACAAAATTCTCTGTAGCTCAGGGTAACTAAGCAGAAGGTCAAGGAAGGGATAAAGTAATTTTGTTAATTTTCTTAATTCTTTTTTAAAATATTTTCACTAGCTTTTGGTGTTAACAATTGGCTGAGACCTGATTTTCAAATGGATTTCACAATGAATTATTTTCTGCTTTAGAAATTTAGGAAAAAAAACAATGTTTAAAAAAATAATCGTTAAAAGTAATTCTATCAAATCAATTTTTAAGGGGACTCTAAAATTTACAGCTTCAGAAAATCAAACTAAAAAATATTTTGTCATATTAGAGTAAGTGATATTTGTACTTTTTAATTTTTAGAATTTTAATTATTGAATTAAATAGAAATGAGTGTTTCACTACTTGAAATTGACTCAGTTTTCATGGGTTATTTTAAAAATTTCCTGAAAATGTAGACAACCTAAAAATGCATTTGGAAAAAAAATTAAACATGAATCATAAAGGCCTACAGTCAAGAACTTTATATTTAAATAGAATTACTTTTTACAGGTATTTATTTTATAGCAAATACACGAAAAAGTACATATACCTTCATATATATACAAGACAACCCCAGTAGTCCAAATAAAAAGTGTAAGTTACAAAATCAATAATAAAATGATTATTTCAGATACAGATTCATATGCTTTCATAAGTTTTCTCTTTCTCAGCCTAAATATCTTATTTACATAGAAAAATTATCAAATGAAATAATGATGTCAATAAAACAAAACACTGACATCTCACAATAAAAGAGTCATTGGACACAGAAAACAATTTGAACTTTTTAAGGTACAAAATAAGAAACATGATTTTTACAAAGAGATTAATTCTAAAAATGGCAGCATGTTGAACTCAAAAAACCTCCTTCCAAGGTGGCATAATTAACAACCAAAGTCAACTTTCTCACATTATCACAGAATTGTTCTTTTCACCACACTGCATGAGACATATTCGTACATCAAGTGGAGCTAGCTGGAAAAGGAATCCAAACGGGCCTATTTTTAAATGATAATATTTGTAGATTCATTGATAACATGTCAGGTGACAGAGAAAACATTGACCCAGAAGATTATAAATCAAAAAACGTTTTCATTGCTGAGTAATACTAATAGTAATAATGCTTGTCACAGCCTTGAAGAAAAATACTTGGGAGAACCATATTTACTCTGCCAGAAAATTTCCTAACAAATTACTAGAGTTGCAACAGTCATTAGAAATAAGTAATATGGGCTTCCCTGGAGGCGCAGTGGTTAAGAATCCGCCTGCCAATGCAGGGGACACAAGTTCGAGCCCTGTTGCAGGAAGATCCCACATGCCGCGGAGCAACTAAGCCCGTGCGCCACAACTACTGAGCCTGCGCACTAGAGCCCACGAGCCACAACTACTGAGCCCATGTGCCTAGAGCCCGTGCTCTGCAACAATAAGATTTGAATGGCCGTAATGAAAACCTACACACCGCAACGAAGAGTAGCCCCCGCTCACCGCAACTAGAGTAAGCCCGCGCACAGCAACGAAGACCCAACACAGCCAAAAAACAAACAAATAAATAAAATAAATCTATATTTTAAAAAAAGAATATATTATGGTAGCACTGCAAGAAGGCTTTACATCAAGAATTCCTTCTAAACATCCAGAGACTAAGTAATATATTGTCTTATTTATACAGGTGCTCTCAGATATAAATGTCAGTCTATAGATCTGAATTACACATATTATCAAAATGATAATCTAATAAAATCCAAGCATCCACAGTCCTATCTATTTTCAGATTTTTGCAAAAAATACTATCAGAATACCACTTTCCGCTGGTTCATATTTATTTGCATTGGCTGTCCAAAGGAAAAGTTTTGTCAACAGTTTATAAACTAAAAGAGAAATTGAAAAAAAATTGGACATTTTTCACTTTGCAGATTTGCTGAAGTATAGGTTTTGGCTTCAAAATAGCTTATTTGATGGAAATTTGCAAAGATTATGGAAAATGTATTCATATGTAATGACAAAGCCAAAATTTCAACTTTAGTAAATTGAGATTAAAATAATTGGCAAGGGATGTGTAGTCAATACAATAATTTGAGTATTTACAAAAACTTATTAAGACCAAGTAACATTTGTGTATTGTTGAGGAAAATCTTCATCAGTATTTGAAATACTTGATTTTTAAAAATACCAATTGGATTTGAAATTTGTTTTTGTATAACAAGAAAGTCAAATATATTTATCAATGAAGGAAAAAGAAGAGTTGTTATATTTAAAACATCGATATACCATTGGTGTTTAAAGAGTTTGCATTGTTCGAATTGTGCTCAATGGTATGAAGGAGTCTGTCAAAAAGAGAAAAAGTAATAAATATGTTTTTGCTATTTGCTACCTCCTACTCCTGTGAACAAAGTTTCTCACAGATGATTTCTATCAAGAATGTGAAGAGACCATCATTAAAGAAATCTTGATTAGGATGTATGTGTGGCCACCAAGCCATAAAACTATCATAAAATGCTATTATGCTAAAGCAAGCTCCAATTTCTCATTTTAAAATGTGAAAAGATTTTATTTGGAAATTGTATACAAACTCAGCATGTAATATTCTCCCTAGCATTTGTGGTTTGCTTTTCTTAGCATATCTATATAAGGTAAAGAAAATACCATATTTTTTTTTGTATATAAGTGCCAAGTGCCATGTAGAAACCTCCAAAATCCTCCCCAGTTTACTCTGATGTGCTGTACAAATACAAACGTTTTATATGTGACTTGATATGAAAAAGCTTGGGAATAACTGCCCTAGGGGAATGAATTTAACTGATTGTTAGGCAAAGTACAGTAGAGCAATGAAAAGCCCAAGATAACCCAAAAGTCAAAAATATTACCAAGGAGAAAAGTGTGACTTGACATTAGCTCAAATGTGACTTTAGCTCAAGTTGTTTCTTAGGAGATTTAAAGGAGCGTGTGCTCTCCTCAGACATCAGAGTGTAAAGACACTCCAGAAAGCAGCACACCCATCCTCTGCCACATTTCCCTAATGGGGCTCCCAGTGCGCTAATGGTGGAAACCTGTATGGGCATTAGTTGTGGTTTCTTATAAAGACCACGTACAGAAGTTGTCTGAAGTTGTAGTCAATGACTGAATCTTACAGAACTTGAGAGAGTTTGGTATTTGGGAAAATCGCTTCAAAGCTTCACTCTTCTGGCGACTATCTGGGAACAGGAAGGGAAGAAGCATGAATATACTCTTAAAATAACGTACATCAATAAATCAACATTCATACTAAATTCTTTAACTGAGTGGTGATACAGATCAGAATTTCTGTTAACTGTGGAGACACAAAGAATCTTTTAAAAAATATGCCATTTTAAAATCCCATCCAGGAATAGGTCTGAAGTTTTAAATATGTATTCCAATAACTCGTATTTCTTAGGACTTCTGTACTTTTTATCTCATCTACTATTTGAGGATTTTCCAGGTTCAATATTGTGTGCATCAAGTTACCCCATATTCTTGTATTTTTCAGAGAGTCTGAAGAGACAAAATAAAATACTTTCCTTTTGATCTAAAATGGCATTTCCTATTTAAGAACAAAAAACCACAAGAAAGTTTTAAGGCTCCTACAACTAATATATTCAAAACCTGTGCAGCTTAAGACTGAACATAAAAAAATTTTTAAAAACTGAACATGATTTCCAGTGAAAGGTTTCCAAACCTACTGGAAAAGGCTGTGTCAAGAGGAATGCCTGTGTGCTTACAAATAACAGCAAAACTCTGGGCTGCGAATAATAACCTATGAGTTATTGAAGGCATGAGAACTTGTAAAAAGCAATTGTAAAGCATTTTGTAAAATATTATTGCCATTCAAATGTTAAATGATGACAACAGAAGCTCTTCAGGGACTGGTAAAAAGCAAACACTGTTGGAAGAGGAACTATAAGGAAAAAGGAAAGAAAACAGAGTGGATATAAAGACCTCATAAATTTAGGAGAGAAAAAAAGACAATTGTGAGTGACAAACGGAGAAGGCTTACCAATTTTATGTCCTATTCCATCAAAATAAATAGCACATTTTTAATTTCAGGGGACTTGAAGCCAAATGGGAGAGTCAAAGTTAATCTCTTAAATGTTTATAGAGACATTTTTCACACATATAAGCAAATACAGAAGAAATATATACTAAGTGATTCTACTATTTTATAAGATTTATAGTACAATTGAATTCTTCTTAGGGAAACAAAGTAGGAAGGATGCATCTTTCTGCATTGTACTAATAAACAATGGAGCAGTCTATATGAAAGATAGAAAGACAAGATGTTCAGCAATCTTCCTTACTCACTCCTCAAAATCAAGGTCTTTGGAAAAGAGCCTTGATAATCGTCTTGTTTCCTAAGAACCAAACCTTCATATAATTATTATTATTATTATAACAATAAATACCCAACAGAGTACATTTAATTCTTCTACTTCTCTTTTGGAGTGGCAAAATCGATGTCATGGGGAACGCTTTCTGAAACTGGTATATTTAACTAAAATGAAGAAAAAAGAAAGGGTCCTTATGTAAATCAAATACAGGTTTTTCCAGTTCTGCAGAAAGGATTCCTTATTCTTTGCCCTATTTGGCACTTGTATGTTCTTAATTATTGCTGTTTGGCCTCTTAGAAAGAGAAAGTGGGATAAAACGTGAATCACACTAGAATGTTTTCTGACTTAACAATAATGAATAGCTTTTTTTTTCTTTTTTAAAGATTAAAATAATAGGAGTAGGGTCAAAAGATTAACTTGATTATCTCTGTTTCACGGGTGTGTTTTTATCCATTTTACAGTGGTCATTTCCAGGAAGCAAGACTTACCGCTCATAGCTAAAGAAGACCAGTTTCTGGAGAAACAAGGTTTGTTCTGTGTTTATGTTGCATATTCCATTTCTTCATGTTTTATAGAGCTCACTTTTGTTTCCTCTGTAGGGCCTGGGTTATCTTGTTTAGATTTTATATTGTCTACATTAAAGGGTGACTGCTGAGTCCTCATTTCCCATACGCTGTGAAGAAAAGGTGAGAAGAAACAGGAGAGGGTATGAAAGAAGCAGAAGAGGGTAAGAGAGAGAAAGAGAGAGAAAAGAATCAAAGAGATTTCCTCCTACGCTGTCTGCCCCTGAAGGAAACATCTGCCTGAATGCTTTACTCTGGGAATGACCTGTTCACATAGTCCAAACTTAGAGGGAAGAAATACAAACTTTCTGAAAATTGAGAAACAAAAGTGAATGGGTAATATTATTTTGCTTCTTCAATATTATGTAAATGTTATAGCTAGAAAAACACATGTGCATATATTTAGGCAGAATTTATAAAGATCAGTGTTCAAATTTCAAGAAATGTGTACTAACTGAAAAGCCACCAATCCACATCGGGGAGCCATGGCGAAGAGGCAGGGACAACGTAGAACAAGGAGAGCATGATGTTTCAGCATCTTTGTCCAGTGGAGTCAATTTGTTTGACTCAGCTTGGGTTTAATCTCACCCAGTGTTCCTGGACTTACTATTGCAAAGCTTTGTAGAATTCTAAGTGAAGTCTTGCCTTCGTACTCATGGTCCCTTTCTAGCCCTGAAGTTACTCATCTCTAGAGTGAGCTCTGAGGCCCTGAAGCTTGGACATCACTGCTCACGAAGGCCCTGCCTAACCCTGCCTTGTGACAGGACTCTGTAAGTCACCCCATGTATGGCTCTGGGACCTGAGGACTTTCTCTGGAGCAAAAGCCATACCTTCCCTTGGCAGGTGCTTCAGTGTTTAACGATCAATGGCCCTTTCATCTGGATGACTGTTTTTTACAACAGAAAAATATGAATCTGATTTCTTTGAGGAGATAAAATGGATCCTTCTGATGAATGACTACTAAGGAGAGCATGGCTTCACAAGTTAGGGAGATTCATGATGTACAGAAAGGGGCCAAATAAATGCCAGATTAGCAAAGGAGATTCATACATCAGAGGGGACTTCAGGCTGGCTTTAGGCCGGGTAACGGGGGCAGTGACCACAAGAGTTTAACTCACATCACAAGGTGTCAATGCCTCCTGAATTCCAGCTATCAAAAAAAGATGACTTTATTTGACAACAGACAGATTAAAGGGGAAAGGGGGATGGGTAACAAATTATTGTCCAAAACAACCAAACATCTTTGTTGAATCAAAGGAAAACCATTTCAAAAGCCCCTGACTGAGCCCACTAAAGGTCTCCAGAGGAGAGAGGCTACCCTGGTCACCTTAGAAATCTGCTTTAAACCTTACGGTTTAAGTTTAATTTATTATTGGGTTTTTAAACCTTACGGTTTACGTTTAATTTATTATTGGGTTGGCCAAAAAGTTCGTTTGGGTTCTTCCATAAGATGGTATGAAAAACGAAGTTTTTGGCCAAGCCAATATATCCAAACCCACCTCCTCTGCTATCTTTTATCTTGCCATTCTTAATGAAGACAGAACTGCTGCTTCACCAAACCTTTAGTGACAACACATCTTACCCAGAACCACCAAATCAGACATTTGTCTAAAAACATATTGTCTTAGTTCCCAGTTTTACAAGAACAATAGTATTTCAGGAGACAATGGCCTCCTTAAACTAGGAAATTAGTTTACTTCTTCCACAGTGATTTATTGACCCAAGCACATTCATTCAAGGAGGCTACTCACTGGTCTCAGATATCACAAATCCTGAGGGCACCTAAGCTCAAACATTGGTGCTCGAAGAGCAGACCACCCCTTCTGTTCTTAATGAGCTGGCGTTCTAGCCTGCTTTTGAAGATTTTAAAAACACAACAGTAGCTGTTGGTTTCTTTAACTTCCAGGTAAAGAAAGTGGGAACTGAAACCAAAGGGTCAGAAGAGTCTACAAATAGGGGGTTAGTGCATTGCTGGAGGAGGAGGATGGCCAGTGAGTTCATACAAGGTTGAAAGGAAACATTGGGGCTAAATTGATAATAAAGTTAATCTTTCAATTCACTTTTTATTTTTCAAGTTAATAGGACTGATATATGGAAACAATCTAACAAAGTTGTAAGAGTAATCCATTTGTTTTTTTATTTATTAACCCAACCCACTTTTTGTGTCACCCAGAAATTTATGACCCAGACTTGACACCCAAGGAACTTATATTCTTGTTGGGGAGACTGGACTTAGGCTTGAGATACAATGAAAGAGGATTCCAGAGATGGAATTTAATCAGACAAGTGCTGATGACATTGTTTTATTGTGTGCGATCTCCCTGTGCTTTCTTATCCAGAAAGGAACTCCTTTAGCATTTCCTCTTAGATCAAAATTTATATGCCCAGAAGTATTTTTTAGGTGCTTGTGTTCCTCTTTTCATTTCCATCACATTTAGACTATACTGATTTACACTAATACAGTCCAGTGTAAATGAGTGCTCCCTTGTGTTCCATCACAGACCTTCCATACCAATAATTGCTGTTAGTATACATTGAACAAGTACTACGTGCAAGGCACTGTCCTGAAAAATGTGCATCTAATTGCAATCCTGTCATTTTGGTATTAGGATCATTCCCGTTTTGTAAACAGAAGATTTGAGGCAATTTAGTCATCTTTTCAAGTTCACAGAGCAAGTAAGTGGTAGAGCTGGGAATCCAATCTAGACAGACTACTTCCCAAGCCCACTAGTTTAATCACAACACTGTATTGTTGACTTTTGTGTAATGATGTTTAGGTTAGTCATTTGACATGATTTGTACAGAATAAAGGAGATTGATATGGAATGAGCTTTACCATATCTGATTGATCATTTCAACTCAAATGTCAATTAGGTGCCAAGCATTGGATCAGACACTGGAGACTCAGAAAAGAACCAAATCCAGTCACTGTGTTCATGAATCTCAAAGTGTGGTAGGGTCCTCGCAGCTGGAGTGAGAGCGTTAAGGAGTGTAGGTGCAGCACTGTAGGACAGGGAGGGTTGCAGCAGTGAACTCCTCAAATGCCCAACAACGAACTGTCTGAATGAGCATCTGTCTCAGAAACTACAACCCGAGGAAAAGTGGAACAGCCTTCTTCCCCTGCAAGTAGACATACTAAATCTTGCAAAAATGTAGGTACTCCTGGCAAATCAGAACTACCCATCTGTCTATGAGCTTGCTAATCATTCCAAAGCTAAAATATAACCTCTCAAGAATGTCTCGGATTTATTCATAGGCCAATTTGGTGAGTCATAAAAAAGAAGCAGCATCTGTATTCAGTCAACCTAGTTGGAATTCACTGAAAGTCTGAAAATACTAGGAAAACTTTCTATCAATGATGAACAATCATGCTCAACATAATAAAAACTCATTACAGAGGAACTGGGGGGGGATGGGAATAAGAAAGGAAGGTGAAGATTAAAGCCAAACCAAAATATGGATAGATTGCTACAAGATTAAGAGGATCTTTGTATTAGAAGTAAAGAAAATTAGTGCAAGTTTGTCCATGGAAAGACAGTGAAAACAAAATTGTCCCTTATGTCAGCCAATTTTGGATTTTCTATTATTTATTACCACTTGGTGATTTATAACAAGAGAAAGGCAATGGAGAAATTGAGAATCATTAGAATGTAATGATGAGTTTCAAAGTCAGCCCCTAATGAAAAGCAGAAATTTTAGAAAATAAAAAAACCCAAATCATATTTGTTTAAAATCTGTAATGACTTCTTTTGAAGTCCACTGAGCTACAGTATGTGCTTACATTGGCTGTTGAGTTATGATTTAAATTTATGCTGTATTTAGGAGGTTAATATTTGTTGACTTATATGGAAGAAATTTAATTGTGGAAAGTTGAGGAAAGAAAAAATGAAAACAATATAGTACTCATTAAAGTTTACTGTATTGTTTTATAAGAAAAGAAATAGGCACATAGTTTCATATATTCAACTTGGGTAAAATGTATGTGAGCAAAATACACTAAAATGTTAAGAGAGTTATCTCTGCAATGTATCATAACTGCAGGCATTCTTTTTCTTTTTTCTTTGTATTTCACCTGACTTTTCAAAGTTTGTACAATGAGCTAGTACCACTTTTATAATTAAAAACGTCATGTTATTTTAAAATAGACTTGCATCCATGTTCTAGAAGGAATAGATTATATGATGGTAAATTGAACAACTATTAGAATACAAGTGATTAGCAGTATATAACCAGTGTTTACAAAAAGCAAATCAAACTATACAAGCTTAATAACTTCTTTTTGGCTTGCACTGTAAGATTCAGCAGATGTTATATTGGAATTTTAGTAAAGGACATAATGTGGTCTCCTGAGATTTACTGACAAAAAGAATTTATTTTCTGTTAGGAACAGAGAAGCTGCACTTAGCTGGAAAACAGGGCTGAAATTCTGTAAACAAAAGGAAATAATGACATGATCCAGGGAAGGTGCTAATGAAAGCTGTAGCATCAATCAACAGAAGCCTTAGGGATAAGGGCAGAGCGTAGGTAGCTCATGGGGTATCTAAGGAAGAAAAAGGCACTGGTGGGAAGTAGAACTGGGAATGATGGGAGGAAAAGAAAGCTAATAATTACGTATCTACTTTGTGCAAAGTATGGCACCAGGCTCTTCTCTCCAATTAACAGGTGAGGAAATTAAGAATAACAGAAGCCATTAAATAGGAATACTGATGGATACGTTGACTTATTTCTTTGGTTAAATGTGATCTGAAGAATAAAACCTATTACTAGTTGGAATCTAATTTATAGGAAAAAACACATAGAATTTAGTGGGCTAAACATTGACAGAAGTGTACTAGGTGATGTGAAAGGAAAAACTCTTTTTTTTTTTTTTTTTTTTTTAGCAGAGGCGCCTCATATTACACTTAATAACAAAGACACAAGGACAGTTAGCCCCTCTCTCTACAAGTGTGGTGATATTCCCGGGGCTTTGTATCTCATTACGAGAGATTTATTCTAGTAAAGAGAGTAGGGTCCATAACAACACTAAAGCAATGCACATGGAGAGCCCGACTAAATGATAATTTGGATGAGTCATAACATATATGAAAAGCATAAGCACTTGGGGAAGATGATGTGGCCTGATCTAAACAGGATAAGTAGGATAAGTGGGATAAAAGTATGGGAAAAAAATAGGTCAAATATCAATAAAAAACTTTTCAATAGTGGGAACTATCAAAACCAGAAGATTTGTTCCCAAAGGAAATTCATGATTGTGGAAGATTTAATACTTGAGTGAGTAAACATGAAAGAATAACTAATCGAGAACAGTTCTAAATTTTATGCTTCTATAGATTCATTTGTAAATAAACTATGAACAATGAGGCCTCGTTTATTCATCAGCATCAGGGAACACATTGTTCCAGAGAAGTCAGTTCCCCAGATACTGCAAGCCTCACAACAGGAACAGATTTTTCTTTAATTTCAACCTCTCCAGTGGAGATTTATTTAAACGGAATGACTCAGATCCTTGGCTTCTTAAATATTCCAATCCAGAATTAGGATATGAGATGCCAGAAGTGTGTATGGAAAGGCCTCTGGAACACAGGGTCAGGACAACCAGAGATCCAGTCTTGGTTCACAGAAAGGTGATCTGGAGGTCTTTTACCACTCTGGTCCTTAATTTTATGTATATATATATATTTGTAAATAAAAGCACAGGAGAAGATGATCTTTAAAATTTCTTCATCTAAATTCTCTAATTCTGAACATCTGCTACCTAATTGCACTATACAGGCAGACCTCACTTCCTTGTGCTTCGCAGATTCTATGTTTTCCACAAATTGAAGGTTTGTGGCAACCCTGCTTCCATTTTTCCAGCAGCATATGCGCACTTCATGTCTCTGTGTCACATTTTGATAATTCCTGCAATATTTCAAACCTTTTCATTATTATTGTATTTGTTATCATAATCTGTGATCTTTGATGTTACTATTTTGACACTTTTTAGCAATACCGTATGTTTTAATTAAGATACGAACGTTTTTTAGATGTAATGCTATTGCACACTTGATAGACTACAGGATAGCATAAATGTAACTTTTATACACACTGGGAAACCAAAAAATTCATGTGACTCGCTTTATTGCGAGGTTCACTTTATTGCAGTGGTGTGGAACTGAACCTGCAGTATCTCCAAGGTATGTCTGTAATATTTGTCTCTACATTAAATATTTTAGACACTCTTTTCTGCTAGTGGGCCTTAGCTAAGGCTTTATGTAAGGTGCTACACTCCATCAATGAATAAAAGGCATGTGCTTGATAGTAACTCTTTTCCTTGGTACTCCAGAGCTTCTCACATGGTATTTAAAATTATTTTCAGGTTCACAGGTAAATACCTAATATTGAGGCTGCTGGAAGTCTGATTACCAGGTACATGGGTCAAGACTGTATTCCTATTTGGGGAAGGTCAAGTCAGAGGTGAGAATAACTGTTGTTATGCTAACTGTCACTTCTAAGCAGAAGTTTTCAGAGTCAGCCTACTGTTTGCCATGCCCTTGTTTGCTTCTGTCACAATGACTGCACTGCCCCACATGGAGGTGGCTCCTTCAACTGAGGCCTCTCTCCGGGCTTGCAGATGGCTGCCTTCTCAGTCGTGTCCTCACATGGTCTTCCCTGTGTGTGTGTGTGTGTGTGTGTGTGTGTGTGTGTATCCCTGATGTCTCTCTGTGTGTACAAATTTCCTCTTCTTTTAAAGACACCAGTCAGATTGGATTACAGCCCCCCCGAGGGCCTCATTTCAACCTCCTTAATGGTCCTGTCTCCAAATGCAGTCACATTCTGAAATACTGGGAATTAGGCCTTTAACATATAAATTTGGTGGACACAATTCAGCCCATAACATAATAGAGTCTTGACTTGCTATGAAAAGGAGTTCTAGGCAGAGGAAGCCAAGATAGCAGAGACAGTGGAGAAGGGTCACTCTATACAGCTGTGTATAGAATGAATAGAGGCAGAAAATATGAAAATGGAGCAAGAAGTAGGGCTTTGGGGTTTATTCTGTAGGATCATTGCTCTTCGGTTTTATAGTGGAATCACTTGGGACTTTTAAAAAATGCCATCATCCCAATTCTGTTCACAACCAGTTCTCTCTGAATCTGTAGGAGTGATATTTTAGAAATATCTCACTAGGCAATGTTAACGTGCAACCACATGTAGAAGCCACAGCTATAGAAAGTTGAGATCTAGGAGCCTAATGAGATGAGATTTGTGTTTAGGAAGCTCCCTCTGACTGCAATGAGAAAAATGGGCTGGAAGACCGTGAGGCTGTGGGTAGAGAGGTCAGCTTGGAGGGACTGTTGTAAGAGATGGTGGGGTGTGAACAACACACAGTGATGGGAATGGATAAGGGACAATATGAGACGTGAATAAGGTAGGAGAGAAAGAACTTGATTCCTATTTTAATGTGGGGAATGAGAAAACCAAGAGATTTGTTTATTTTTGGCTTGAGTTAGTGAGTGGAGAGAAATTGAGTTTATTAATAACAAAAATTCAAGAGGAAGATAACATTTTAGGGCAGTGACAACAGGCTCAATTTTGGATTTCTTGGGCTTGAGTTTCTTGTGATGAAGTTCATGGGGCACTGGTATATAGGAGAGAAAGCTGAGCTAAAGGCAGAGAGTTTGGGGTCATCAGTATATGAATCATAGTTGAAGCCATGGGAGTGTGGAAATGGCCTGCAAGAGAGGAGGGCTAAAGACTGCCCCCTGGAACAATAAATGCATAAAGAAGACTGGGAAGACAAACCAGATAGACCAGGGGATGACAGTGACAAAGAAACCAAGAAAGGAATAAGTGGAGGCAAATGCCATGGAAAGATGAAGAAATACCAGCATTGACATGAGTCCATTGGATTTGTTAATCAAGAGGGGATTAGTGATCTTTGCTCCACGATTTTAGTGAAACCTAGTCTTCATTAAAAGACTAGGGGGGCCTAGTCTTAATTGCAAACTGATGAATTTGTGTTGTGTTGGAGTAGATTGAATGAGTGTAAAATATTCTTTGGTGGAGGAGCATGCAAAGTCAGAATGTGCGTAGACTGTTAGAAAAGTTGCAGCCAAAGTAAGAGCGGTCATGAAGATGTAATGAGAAGAAGGGAGTGAAAGGGGCAAAGGCATTGAAGGTTTTACTTGGAGACTGATATAATAAAGTTTAAGATTTCAGAGTGGGGTGAGGTCCAGGCAATGATCATATTTTTAAAAAAATGTTTGGAATGAGCTGCTAAAACAGAGTGGAAGAGGTCAATGAATTTTGAAGCTAAGGTATTGAATTGATCAACCACACGGAGTCATTGTGATAAAAGGACAGTCTGGGCTAGGGGCAGCAGAAGACTGAAAATCAGGTGCTAATGTCATCTATGGAGATACAGATAATATTAATGGTTAGGGGCGAGGTAGACGTGGGCCAAGGTTACTGTGTGGGCCTAACCCGACCAAAGATGAGGGCTGGAGGGGAGGTCCTGGAAGTCCAAGGTAATGTAATAGTGATCAGCCAGGTGCAGACATGGTGATGGGCTTTCAGGATGAAAACCAACAACTGCAACAAAAAGGCAGGCACAAATACATTCAGAGAATAGACTCTCATGTACCTGAGCAGCCTTGAGTTGCTACAGTGAGCAGGTGGAAAATGCAGGTGGAGAGCTGGAAAATGGTAAGGTTTTGCAGGGCCTTATAGGCTAAGCCAAGATTTTAGTTTTTCACCTGAGATCATGGGGGACCATTGCCTGGTTCAAGCAGGAAGGTGACATGGTCAGATCTGAGTTATAAAAAGCTCTTCTGGGAACCATGTGGAGGACGTATTGTTAGGAGTCAGGTTGTAGAGACCAGTTTAGGAACAAATTGTACAAATTCATTTAGAGTCTAGAATAAAACAGGGGTGGTGGAGCTGGGGAAGAGGCAACAGCCTTAGCAGCCAAAATGTAATTGACTTGGTTATGTGGAGAGAGAGGTCGAAGACAGAAGCCAAGCTTCCTCCTATGTCTGTCATCATCAACTCTGTTTACTTAGGTAAGAAATCTTACTCAGAGAACAGACAGACATGGAACTTACACTTGAGTACCAAACTAGAATGTAGAAGGGCTCAAGGGTAAGCTGGGAGGAAGTGAGAGAGTGACATGGACATGTATACACTACCAAATGTAAAATAGATAGCTAGTAGGAAGCAACCACATAGCACAGGGAGATCAGCTCCGTGCTTTGTGACCACCTAGAGGGGTGGGATAGGGAGGGTGGGAGGGAGGGAGACGCAAGAAGAGATATGGGGATATATGTATATGTATAGCTGATTCACTTTGTTATAAAGCAGAAACTAACACACCATTGTAAAGCAATTATACTCCAATAAAGATGTTAAAAAAAAAAAAAGAAACATATGGAGAGAGGAGAAGAAAAGGGAGATGAAGAAGTCCTTGTTCTCAAGAAACACGTGATGTATATAACTGTCTGGATTTGATGCCCTGTATTCTGATATATATAGTAAAATGTGACATTATTGTTAAAAGTCTCTGTCTTTCAGATATTCTTCAAATTTCATAAATCAGTTTAAGTGCTTAGATAATCTTTGGCTGACAAATTTCAGTGATTAATTTATCCCTGCCATTATCACTTGCATTGCTGTTGTTTACTATGTAGTTAGTCAAATGGAAATATAATCATAAACAATAGGAAAAGCAGAATAAAATGTTATATAGAGTTTCTTTTTAAGGGCTTAACTTACACTGAGGAAACCAGAAAGTTGAGTGTGATCTATTGGTATTGTTAATAATCCTGATTCTGTCCCTACTTGAGGAAATAAAACATAGAGTATCTGATTGATTTCATGAAAGATTAAGCACAACCCAAGCATTGACCAGGACATTGATCAGGCTTGAAGGGAATTTATTCAACTGTGTAAAAGAATAAAGGAGATAGGAAATATGTAAAATTAATGATTTTTTATGTAGGCTTCCTTAGAAATACAGAAATCTATTACTGAAAAAAATATGATTACGACTTGCAAATTCTTTACAGGAGGAAAGCAATTTGAAACAGTGTCCTTCTTTTAGGACTGCAGATATTCCGACTCAGAAACAAAACTGAAACTTTAGCAAAATATTATTTGTTTGAGGAAATTTTCTCCCTTCTACACTAGAGCCCTTTCCACACATTAAAACTATGAAGGATCATTTCTAATAATCTGGGAAACGTACATAGTATTCTGTTGTTTTTGTTTTTGTTTTTGTTTTTCGGTATGCGGGCCTCTCACTGTTGTGGCCTCTACCGTTGCGGAGCAACAGGCTCCGGATGCGCAGGCTCAGCGGCCATGGCTCACGGGCACAGCCGCTCCGCGGCATGTGGGATCTTCCCGGACCGGGGCACGAACCCGCGTCCCCTGCATCGGCAGGCGGACTCGCAACCACTGCGCCACCAGGGAAGCCCAGTTACATAGTATTCTTACATCTTTTTTACAGTATGGACTCATGGTACTTTAGATGCCTCGTGAAGTGATGTGTTCCTGTATTGGAGATGTTCCTACAAAGGCCAGAGCTCCAGGTAGCACAAGCATCATATGGGAGGCTCTCAAGCTGGGCTGCAAATTAGGGCAGAAGGATCTTCAAGGTAATTTTTATCATTAAAAAACTTATTATGTCATACTTTATAATTTCTCAGTATTTTTGATCCAGCATGTACCTCATAATATTTTTGAAAACAGAAAGTAATCAGATTTAGTAACTATAACATGGATGAAGCTATCAAACACTGTTTAGTGAAAGAAGCCAGACAAAAAGGAATGAATACTGTATGATTCCATTTATATGAAGCCCAAACTGGGCAAAACTAACCTAAACTGTTAGCAATTGGAAAGTGGTTGCTTGAAGTGGAAATTTACTGGAATGGGCCACATGGGAATGTTTTATAGGGTACTGGGAATGTTTTATAACTTGTTTTGGGTGGTGGTTACACAGGTGGATACAATTGTCTTCAAACTGGAAACAAATTCCCTACATTTTATTGTACGTAAATTATGCCTAATTCTAAAAAGTAAGTGCTCAGAGACTCACCTTAGGGTGAGAGACACACACAGACTGAAAGTAAGGAGATGGAAAAAGATATTTCAGGCAAATGTAAATGACGAGAAAGTGGGGGTAGCAATACTCACGTGAGAAAAAGTAGACTTTAAAACAGAGGCCATAAAGAAAGACAAAGAAGAGCATTATATAATGATAAAGGGATCAATAGAAGAAGAGGATATTATACTCATTAACATATACACACCCAATATTGGAGCACCTAAATATATCAAGCAAATACTAACAGACATAAAAGGAGAAATTGATAATAATACAATAGTAGTAGGAGACTTTAACACCCCACTGACATCAATGGACAGACTATCTAGATAGAAAATCAGTAAGGCAACAGAGGTCCTAAATAACACAGTAAACCAGTTTGACTGAATTGATATCTACAGGACACTATATCCAAAAAAAAAACCCCAGAATGCACATTCTTTTCAAAGGCACATGGAACATTCTCTAGGTTAAACCACATACTAGGTCACAAACCAAGCCTCAACAAATTTAAGAGGATAGAAATTATTTTGTGCATCTCTTCTGACCATAACAGTATGAAACTAGAAATCAACTACAAAAAGAAAAATGGGGGAAAAAAGAACATATGGAGACTAAACAACAGGCTACTAAGAAAAACCAATGGGTCACTGATGCAGTCAAAGAAGAAATCAAAAAATACGTTAAGACAACTTCACAGATGTCTGTGGGAGGCAGCAAAAGCAGTTCTAAGAGAGAAGTTCATAGCAATACAGGCCTTCCTCAAGAAATAAAAATAATTTGAAATAAACAACCTAACTTACCACCTAAAAGAATTAGAAAATGAAGAACAAAGCCCAAAGTCAACAGAAGGAAGGAAGTAATAAAGGTAAGAAAGAAAATAATTTAATAGAGATAAAAAACAATAGAAAAGATCAATGAAATCAAGACGTGTTTTTTTGAAAAGATAAACAAAATTGGCAGACCTCCAGCCAGGCTCACCAAGAATAAAAGAGAGAGGACCCAAATAAACAAACTAAGAAATCAAAGAGGAGAAATAATAACCAATACCATATAAATACAAAAAATTATAAGAGAATATTATGAACAGTTATATGCCAACAGACTGGACAACCTGGAAGAAAGGGACAAGTTTCTAAAAACATACAGCCTGCCAAGACTGAGTCAAAAAGAAACAGATAATTTGATCAAACTGATCAATAGACAGGAAATAGAATATGTAATTTTAAAAACTCTCTGCAGGGCTTCCCTGGTGGCGCAGTGGTTGGGGGTCCACCTGCCAATGCAGGGGACATGGGTTCATGCCCCGGTCCGGGAGGATCCTGCATGCTGCAGGGCAGCTGGGGCCATAGCTGCTGGGCCTGTGTGTCCAGAGCCTGTGCTCCGCAACGGGAGGGGCCGTGACAGTGAGAGGCCTGAGTACCGCAAAAAAAAAAAAAAAAAAACTCTGCAAACAGAAGTCCAGGGCCAGATGGCTTCACTGGGGAATTCTATCTAACATATAAAGAAGAAATTATACCTTGCTTCTCAAACTACTCCAAAAATTTGAAGAGGAGAGACCACTCCAAAATTCATTCTATGAGGTCACCATCACCCTGATACCAAAACCAGACAAAGACACTACAAAAAAAGAAAATTACAAGCCTATATCTTTGGTGAATATAGATGCAAAAGTCCTCAACAAAATATTAACAAACTGAATCCAACAATATATAAAAAGGATCATACACCATGATCAAGTTGGATTTATTCCAGGGTCACAATGATGATTCAACACATGCAAATCAACGTGACACACCACATTAACAAAAGGAAAGACAAAAACCACGTGATCATCTCAATAGATGCAGAAAAAGCATTTGACAAAATTCAACACCCATTCATGATAAAATACTCCCACCAAAGTGGGTATAGAGGGAATATATCTCAACATAATAAAAGCTGTGTACAACAAACCCACAGCCAACATAATACTCAACAGTGAAAAACTTCCTTCTAAATTCAGGAACAAGACAAGTATGCCCACTCTCACCACTTCTAATCATTGGAAGTCTTAGCCACAGCAATCAGACAATAAAAAGAAATAAAGGTATCCAAATTGGAAGGCAAGTGGTAAAACTCTCACTATTTACAGATGACATGATACTCTATAAAGAGAACGCTAAAGTCTCCACACAAAAACTATTAGAACTAATGAATTCAATAAAGTTGCAGGATACAAGATTAATGTACAGAAATCTGTTGCTTTTCTTTAATAATGAACTATCAGAAAGGGAAATTAAGAGAGCAATCCTGAGAGAAAAGAAAGCAGAGGTATAACCCTCCCAGACCTCAGATTATACACATAGCTACAGTAATCAAAACAGCATGGTATTGGCACAAAAACAGACATGTAGACCAGGGGAACAGAATAGAGAGTTCAGAAATGAACCCATGCACCTATGGTCAATTAATCTACAACAAGGGAGGTAAGACTATACAATGGAGAAAACACAGTCTCTTCAAGAAATGGTGTTGGGAAAGCTGGGCAGCTACATGTAAAAATAAATAAATAAATAAAATTAGAACCTTTCGTCACACCATGTACAAAATAAACTCAAAATGGATTAAAGACCCAAATGTAAGACGTGACACCATTAAACTCCTAGATGAGAACATAGGCAAAATGTTCTTGGACATAAATCATAGCAATATTATCTTAGATCAGTCTCCCAAGACAAAAGAAATAAAAGCAAAAATAAACAAATGAGACAATCAAACTTAAAAGCTTTTGCACAGCAAAGGAAACCACCAATAAAATGAAAAGACATTATACAGAATGGGAGAAAGTATTTGAAAATAACAAGGGGGTAATATCCAAAATATAAAAACAGCTCATACAAATCAATGTCAAAAAAACAAACAACCTGATCATAAAATGGGCAGAAAACCTAAATGACATTTCTCCAAAGAAGACATACAGATGACCAACAGGCACATGAAAAGATGCTCAACACTGCTAATTATTAGAGAAATGCAAATCAAAACCACAATGAGGTATCACGTCACACCTGTCAGAATGGCTGTCTACAAAAATTCTACAAATAATAAATGTTGGAGAGGGTGTGGAGAAAAGGGAACCCTTGTACACTGCCACTGAGAATGAAAACTGGTACAGCTGCTATGGAAAACAGTATGGAGGTTCCTTAAAAAACTAAAAATAGAGCTACAATATGATCCAGCAATTCCACTCCGGGGTATATATCTGGAAAAAAACAAAAACTCTTAATTTGAAAAGATACATGCACCCCAGTGTTCATAGCAGCACTATTTATAGTATCAAAGACACGGAGGCAACCCAAGTGCCCATGAACAGATGAATGGATAGAGAAGATGTGGTATATGTATATACAATGGAATATTACTCAGCCAGAAAAAAGAATGAAATTTGCCATTTGCAGCAACATGGATGGACTCATAGAACATTATGCTTAGTGAAATAATTCAGACAGACAAAGACAAATACTATGTGATATCACTTATAATTATACAAATGAATGTATATAAAAAACAGAAACAGACTGACAGACATAGAAAACAAACTTACGGTTGCCAAGGTGGAAAGGGAGAGTGAGAGGGACAAATTAGGAGTATGGAATTAACAGATACAAACTATTATACATAAAATAGATAAGCAATAAAGATTTACTGTATAGCACAGGAAATTACACTCAGTATCTTATAATAACCTATAATGGAATATAATATGCAAAAAAAAGCTGAACACTATGTCGTACAGCTGAAACTAACGCAATATTGTAAATCAACTATACTTCAACTTAAAAAAAATATGCTCATAAAAAATCATCAATCTTAAAACATCTTTAAAATATTTTATCTCATGTTAACATACAGCATAGGATCAAAGCAGGTTAAACATAACACATAAATGCCTATTTTCTAAAATTCTAAGAAGTTATTTGCTAAAATTATTTTTTTTCTTATATCCAAAATCCAGGAACATATAACTGCTGACTGCCCACTGATATATTATAAATACAAAAAAATTAAGAAAGGATTTATTTTTTGGTATCTAGCTTTGTATCAGCTTGCGTACTCAGGAGATATTTTTTATGCTGTGAGAATCACCTGTTTTTACTTTGAAGGAATCTGTCTTGTCAGTTTGCAAATCCTAAGCGTGAACATAAGCAAAATACTGGTTCCTCCCTGATAGGCCCAGTGTCAATCCAGGGCAGAGAGTTTCTTTGTTACAGGTATTTTTGTAACAAGAAAAGAGTAACAGCCAAAGAGGAATAGGCCTTGAGGTAATGGGACAGAGTTTTTCAGGCGCTTCCTAATCCAGAATGTATTCTAATTCCATCCAGAATCAGAGAGGTACAGGAAACTCCTCCTGGCACAGTGCAGATGAAAGATCATTTCACACACACCAGTCAGAATGGCCATCATCAAAAAATCTATAAACAATAAATGCTGGAGAGGGTGTGGAGAAAAGGGGACACTCTTGCACTGCTGGTGGGAATGTGAAATGGTTCAGCCACTATGGAGAACAGTATGGAGGTTCCTTAAAAAACTACAAATAGAATTACCATATGACCCAGCAATCCCACTACTGGGCATATACCCTGAGGAAACCAAAATTCAAAAAGAGTCATGTACCAAAATGTTCATTGCAGCTCTATTTACAATAGCCCGGAGATGGAAACAACCTAAGCGCCCATCATCGGATGAATGGATAAAGAAGATGTGGCACATATACACAATGGAATATTACTCAGCCTTAAAAAGAAATGAAATTGAGCTATTTGTAATGAGATGGATAGACCTAGAGTCTGGCATACAGAGTGAAGTAAGTCAGAAAGAAAAAGACAAATACCGTATGCTAACACATATATATGGAATTTAAGGGGAAAAAATGTCATGAAGAACCTAGGGGTAAGACAGGGATAAAGACGCAGACCTACTGGAGAACGGACTTGAGGATATGGGGAGGGGGAAGGGTGAGTTTTGACAGGGCGAGAGAGAGTCATGGACATATACACACTAACAAACGTAGTAAGGTAGATAGCTGGGGGGAAGCAGCCGCAAGGCACAGGGATATTAGCTCGGTGCTTTGTGACAGCCTGGAAGGGTGGGATGGGGAGAGTGGGAGGGAGGGAGACGCAAGAGGGAAGACATTTGGGAACATATGTATATGTATAGCTGATTCACTGTTATAAAGCAGAAACTAACACACCATTGTAAAGCAATTATACCCCAATAAAGATGTTTAAAAAAAAAAAAAAAAAGATCATTTCACAGAGCACAGGGGAGGGTGATGGGATGCTCATAACGCCTGCACTGGATCCATTGCCTGTACTCAGTGATAGCAGCTGGGCCCCAAAATAAAAATGACAAAACTGCAGAGCAGAACCCTGTGTATTTGTGGTAGAAGGCCTATTCTTTAAACCCTGAACATGAAGAAATTGCAGTCCGAGGGACTTTCTGTATAATCAGAAACAATTCTGCTACCAGATGGAACACAGAATGGACCAGAACGGGATACACAGGTGCACAGCACATATAGAAGACCCAAAGGTGGGACAATCGAAGAATGCAAAGGTATAAATTAGGGCAGACAGGAAATTTGCTTCTAAGAACCTTACCCTAGGTTTTCATAGACCAGTTGGTCACTAACACCAGACCAACACCATAGTTTACATTGAAGATTATTTGTTACTATACATAATTTATTCCATAGGTGGAACATCATTCTCTTGCTTAATTATTTTCTTATCCTTGTCATATGCCTTGAACTAATATAACCACTATAGCAACAATCAGGAAGGTGACCTGCTTTGATAGTACTTTGCATTTACCATTTTGAAGCCCCGAGTCAGAATCCCTTAAATGAGAATATAGGACGAAATCAGACCATGTGAGGCTCTGTTAGTAGCAGTATGTTTGTTCAATATGTTTTTGACTTTCTGAGCAGAGGCATAAGGATACTGAAAGGTAAGTTCCTAAACATTTCCACCAGCAGATTTTTGACCATTTTTATATTCTTACCTTTGTCAGTAAAGTAAACATACTTCATAAGTGCATGATTGTCATTTTCCTAACACCTAATGTTGTTTTGCTAAATATACATCTATAAATGACTGTTTATATTAGCCCTTAAGTATATGTAAAGACTCATACAGGACTACCTGTCTTTCCAAGTAGAGGCTAACAGTCTTGAATTAAATCAGGACAGTGTAAACAGGATGGCATATAAAGTGTGAGCCAATATACGGAGGACAAAATATGTATGAAGGATAACTGATTAATAAAACATGGCTGGCCTTGATTTCGTTTATAAGAAACTTAAGACATTTATCAACATCTGTCTGAACCCAGCTCCAGTCTCTTGGACTCTGTTGTGGATAAGCTGATTAATAAAAGATGATGCCTTAGGAAGGAAGCTTAGATCTTTGTAAGCAATGACAAAGGAAAAGGCAAGGCTGAATCTACATATGAAAGGAAATTGTGAAAGTAAACTAGTTTACCACTAAATGCCTGGCTGCCACTTCCCTATAACATTTCATTTCCCTCATATTGTCTCAAGTCTGGAGAAATAGGAAGGAATTTCAAAAATTAAGTGTGGAATTAATTTACAAGACAGATTATAGGTTTTTTGTGCTTTTTTTTTTTTTTTTTTTAACTCTGAAATATAATCTGGTTCCCTTGTGGCTTCCCCCTCTTGGTGTTCTTAACTTTGCAGCTTTCCATGTTTGTTTTTCATTTGTATACTTGATCTTTTAGGCTTTCCTTTCCTCTTGGCTAGAATAAAGCACCAGGACTGAACAAGTGCCTCCCTTTACCAGCTGGCAGACTGTTGCCCAATAAATGTTGCCCTTAGGAAACCATCAGCCCTGTGTTCCATCTTCCAGCTAGCCATTCCTTGAATCATCTCCTATCCAGCACATTTAATTCACATCTGGTCACTTTGGGATTTCTTCATTCAACATCCATGACCCCGGACTTGGAGGTCAAACAGAATAGTAAATGCAGTAGTGCCTGGAAATAAACATCTCTGCCAAAACATCGCATTATCTCCTAAATGTCCAGGAAAAATCACTACATAACACAGAGGAGGAAGGGGTCTAAAATTTTAGAAGAAGGTACCGTGGGTTACAGAGGGAATTAGAATCATCACATTTTTTAATGCTGTCTATGAAAATAAATGCCTTCCTCAATACTTAAGGAAGCACAAAAAGTAAAGTTACGTGATCAGCACATTTCATTAATAATGGTCAAACAATAAACTTGAGAAAATTATAAACTCTTTTGATCTCACGTCGTTACAGGACATCAAAGCACTGGTTGCTCTGACAGCAGACTTCAATGTCTGAAACTCAGTTTTATGGCTGTGTCTAGAGTCTAGGTTGGATATTCAGAGTCCAAACAGATAATCTGAAGATGAAAAGTGGAGGAGATGGGGGTTAATGCTGAGGGTGGGTCCACTGAAGACTTGGTGGTCATACATCACCTGGGCCATTCATATTCACCTACCTAACTGGATAGTCCCACAATTACAACTCTTCTTTGCGCTGTATAAAATTACTTGGGTCAAAGTAACTGTATATCAGTAAAAACAGAAGCAAAGGACTGGAAGAACACAAAGAAAAATATTCTGATCTACTCTTAGAAACAGAGGTCTGAGAACATCTTGATGTTCTGCTGATCAGGTTGTAGGACTTATCCCCCAACACCGAAGACTCTAATTTATATATACAGCTTTCACTTATATATAAATTTAAAAGACATGAAGAAGAAGCAGCCAAAAATCTCACCAGGGGGATTATAGGAATCACTGTTGCAAAACTGATTTATAAATCAATCTAAGGAGTCAAACAACCCCAGCGCAAGAGGAGGGCCGGAAGCCTGGCTGCCAGTGTCCGCTGTGGGGAGGTTTTGCTATTTTTGATATCCTTATTCCCTGGTTAACTGCAAGTTGTCCAAGAATTCTTTTTCTAAGACTGTTTTTGTAATCTAAAACAGTCCTTCACACAAATCAGTAACTTGCCATGCCAATCCTGAGAACATGATAAATGTTAAACAATTAAAACTAAATAAATGATTTGTTTAGCCATTTGAGTATGTGTATATGCATGTGTATGCACTTGTATATGTGTATACAGTCCATATGTATATATGTGCATGTATATATACTCATATATTTGAGAAACTACAATGATAGTTCATATGTATGTTACCTGAAATTAACAGCATTCAGTGACAGTTGTGAAGGAGCCTGTATACTTTTGCTTTTTCTTTTGGAGGGGTGTGTGTGTGTTCTTGTTTGAGCAGTTGCTGACAGGAGCTGGGGAACTGAGACTGATAAAGCTGCAGGAGGGCTGTGCAGGCATAACCTTTACTTCAAGCAGGAAAACCACCATAAAAAAAAGAAATTGGGCCGGGCTGGGCAAAGCTGGAAGCAGGACTGTCCGGGAATGTCAGACATGTGGTATTATTTAAGGCTGAATCCCCCAGGGCTGGGAACGGTACTGCTGTTGGGATATTGTGCTCTGCAGCGATCGCCCTGGTGGGGAATGGGGTCGGAGCTGAGACCGCACTCTTGTGGGTGAGAGGTCAGATTTCCCCTGAAGGGAGGGGTGTTTGCGCTCCCAGGCATCGTGGGAAGAGTCGGATCCTGGGTCAGGAAATAGGGACTCAGAAAAGTCTTAAACAGCATATTCCTTGCAGACCGAGATGGGTCCCCTCTGTGTCTGTCAGTGTTGTTCATGCTGGATCAGAAGCAATAGTGAACGTTCTGTGACTCTGACGGATGCTCAATTCCAGGGCTCCTGCCCACAAACTGCACACGGTGAACACCTAAGTCACTTACTGCTTTGCTTATTCCTGAAGGTCTGTGAGAGGCCCTGCAGCATGTCTGGCTTCCTCAAGGTATCTAGGGGGTAGTGGGTGGACAAGCATTAACTTAGGTTGACTTGGGTTCAAGTTCTCCAGAAACCACTTATTTGCATTTCTTCACCAAACCACTACTGTGCCCTCCATCTATTCATTGGTAAAAGGGAAAAAATAACTTGTCTTTTCTATTTTCCAAGGATCTGATGAGGATGAAATAAAAGAAAGAATGTGAAAGTGATCCATACACCATGAAGCATTATTTATCCCCATACACTCCTGCCTCAGGCCCTTTGCACTAGTGGTTTCTCTGCCTGAAATCCTCTTATATCCTAATGGTTGTACCCTTACTTTCTTCAAGTGTCTGCCAACTGTCATTTCATCAGAGAGCACTTCTCTGGCTGCTTTGTATAAGATAGTGATCTTCCTGACTCCACTGCTTTTGACACTTGTCCTAACCCTGCTTTATTTTTCTCCAGAGCCCTTGCCACCATCTGACATATATTTTTGTATATTCTTCAATTGACTCCATAAAGAGGAGGATTTTGGGCTGTTTATTCACTGCTATCTCCCTAGGGTCTAAAACAGTGCCTGACACATAGTAAGCACTTAATAAATATTGTTGAATGAATGAATGAAATGATTCATTGCAAGATATTATTAGAGTTGCCCAAGTCTCCACAATATAAATATACCCCAAAGTTACAGAGGAATCATTTCCCATCATTCTTGTCCAAATGCTGTTGCATTGTACAAACTGCTGAGAGGCCTGGGATGAAACTCAAAATTGTCTCCAAGCTCTTAGGTATTTTTCCTGGCCTGGCTCATTTTGAAGTATGACTGTGAAAGCCTCAAATTTATGTGGCTTTTTCCTTTTTTTTTTTTTTTTTTTTTTTTTTTTTTTTGCGGTACACGGGCCTCTCACCACTGTGGCCTCTCCCGTTGCGGAGCACAGGCTCTGGACGCGCAGGCTCAGCGGCCATGGCTCACGGGCCGCTCCGTGGCATGTGGGATCTTCCCGGACCAGGGCATGAACCCGTATCCCCTGCATCGGCAGGCAGACTCTCAACCACTGCGCCACCAGGGAAGCCCCATAATTTACTTTTTATTTGCATGTATTGTTTGTTGTCTGACTCCCTCCTGCTAGAACAATAGCTCCATGAGAGTAGAGATTGCTTTTTTTTTTTTTTCTCATTTCTGCACTCCAAGGATCAAGGGCAGGACTAGGCCCAGAGAAAGTGGTCAATAAATAGTGTTGAAGAAACAAATTGACTTTAAAGATGAGTGAGGTGATTTGCATATTGCTGGCTTTCCTTGTCCTGACTAGTAATGGTAGGCTTTCTGAAATCCTAATTCTTTGTAAAATGTATGGCATCTAATTTGCTTCTCTTTCCTTCACAGAAACATGATGCTACTGAATAATACTTCAATTCCAGGAGCATGAACTGAAAACCGCCTAGGAATCAGGCAGTCCTACATAGTCCCTGACTTTAAGAACACAGACAGAAATGTAAGCAAATAAATTATAATTCAGTATCATAACAACAATAGTGGAAGCATACTCAAAGTAAAGAGACAGCCCAGGGAGAAGAGATCTGGAATCTTCACGTGGGATGGGAGAAGGTTTTCAAGGAAGCCTTCCCAGAAGAGGTGCTATTAAAGCTGAACAGGGGTTTCTCAAGATGAATCAGACTTGGAAATAGACAAGCAAAGTAAGGAAAGTCATTCCAGGCAGAGGGAACAGCATGAATGAAGCCGTCAAGCAGTGTGGTACCTATGGGGATCTATAAGTTCAGTATTGCTGTTCCACAAAATGCAAGGTAATTGGTTCCTTTTGGGAAAATAACAATAACGATAGCTTATACACAGGGTGCTTTCCACATGCCAGGCAGTGTTCTAAGTCTTTATACATTAGCACGTTCAATCTTCCCAGCAACCCTGGAACATAGGCACTATTATTATTCCTATTTTGTAGATGGAAAAACTGAGGCACAGAGAGATTACTATATAAGATGATAATACTGCACAGGTTCTAAGGAAATAGTATATATTTTTTCTTTTTATTAAATCATTTTTTGTTTTTTTTTTAATTTTATTTTTTTTTATACAGCAGGTTCTTATTAGTTATCCATTTTATACATATTAGTGTATATATGTCAATCCCAATCTCCCCATTTTTTGTTTTCTTAAAGCAACTATTTTAAAAAGTCTGGTCTAGCTGTCCAGGACTGATATACTCAGAGGAGAGCAAGAAAGAGTAATTGGTGATTAAAGGAAGAGAGAGGTTTTTTTAAAAAAAATCTTTGAAAATAGTGTCATTTAAAGTAAAACAATTGTGGTAGTGATGTTGTCTTAGTTCCTTAAGGATTTTTAGTGCACATAAATAGAAAGGATAAATATTTCTTATGTGATTAGTAAGCAAAAAAGAGTATGAAAAGCGGAAATAAGTATGTATGCTTTTCAATACTTTACAGAAATATTAAAACTTTATAAAGGCCCACTGGATATTTATTTTCCCTCCTCCAGTAACAGTCTTAAATAAATATAATTACTTTTGGACAATAAAGTGCTTCAAAGTCGTATACTGAAAACCAATAAAAAATACCAGTCACTTGGAAGAAGTCCTGTTTGGAGGCTGACCTGGCCCTTACACAGCAGAGTCAGAAGGTGAAAGGTTAAAAGTGCATACTTGATCTTAGACTGAACATAAAGTGTAAACTCCGGGTTTGTTTTTTTTTAAGCCAAAAGTAGTTTTATTTCCTTCTCTCTCTTTTTTTTTAAAGTTAATTAGCCACTAATGTGGACAGTCTTAAGGATCTAAGTCAATTAGGACACTTCGTACATAACTTTTCCAAGCTGAAGCCGCACGCCCTTTGCATTTATAGCTGATGTACTCTGGATAAAATCTCTTTGCAAGGAACAATAAAAGGCTGAATGATGGAGACCATGAGCTTAGGGTTGATGTCATAAAAGAAGTTCTCAATATTTTGGCACTTCCCTTCTGATGTGAAGTGTGTTATTCTCATTTGGCAGGCGGTGGCCAAGTGGAATAAGAAAGCGCGTGCTAAGCCACCGCAGCTCTAAAGTGACAGCAAAAGGCATCTGCTGCATTTCCCATTTGGATTCTGCAGCCCCTTTGATTCACACCCAGTTTTTTCAGATTAGATCTCTGCCATTTTACTTATATATGTCACTACCACATTCAATTCACACATTATAACCTGCCACACAGCGTAGCTTTTCTTATCCTTATGGATACAAATGACAGTATTTGACCGTTTTATCTTTAGAATTATTTAGTATCTCCCAACTATCAGGATCATTTCTTTTCTTATACTTTGTTGAAGTATGATTGACATGAAAAGTTGTACAAATGAACTTACTTACAAAACAGAAATAGAGCCACAGATGTACAAAATAAACTTATGGTTACCAAGGGGGAAGTGGTGGGGGAGGGATAAATTGGGAGATTGGGATTGACATATATACACTACTGTATATAAAATAGATAACTAATAAGAACCTACTGTATAGCAGGGTGAACTCTACTCAGTACTCTGTAATGACCTATATGGGAAAAGAATCTAAAAAAGAATAGGTATATGTTTATGTATAACTGATTAACTTAGCTGTGAATCAGTTGTGTGTTAACAAAATCAGCTGTTGTGTTAGCAGAAACTAACACAACACTGTAAATCAACTATACTCCAATAAAAATTAATTTAAAAAATAAATAAAATGACCTATGTGGTGTTCTAACTCTCCAAAAAAAAAAAGTTATACATACTTAATGTGTACAACCTGATGAGTTTGGAAATAAGTATACACCCATGAAACCAGCACCACAATCTGTGCTATACATGTCACCTCCAAAAGTTTACTCCTGTCCTCTTTATTAATTATTATTATTATTTAGTGCTAAGACAATTAACATAAGATCTACTCTCAGCAAATTTTCAAGTATACAATATGGTGTTGTTATACCATATTGTATATGTATACGTATACACTCTATGCTGTGCAGTAGATCTCTAGGACCTTATTCATCTTGTATAACTGAAACTTGCTGCTTTTTGACTAATACCTCCTCTCTCCGCTCTCCCAACCCCTGGTAACCACAGGATCTTTTCATAATGAGCGCTTGCTGCTCTATTTTTAATACTACCAACATTTCCATTTAAAGGGGGAGACAAGCTTCTCTTATAGCACAGAGTCCTACATTTCTAAGTTTAATTTATATTTACGAATATAGATTTACATATACATGTGTATTTTGAGAGCTATTTCAGAGGAAGAGTTGACAAGTCTTAATGACTAATTGGGAGGTGAGGGAAAAGGGGAGAATTCGAAAACAGTCCTGAGGTTTCTGGCTTGAGCAAATCTGTGAATGGTGATGCTTTTCAAAGCCCAAATGGACCAGGGCCCATTTGAATACACTGGGCTTGAGGTGTCTGTGGGATGTCCAGGGGGAAAGGGCCAGTGGGTGGTTGGATGTTTGGTTTTGAAGCTCAGGATGGGTTTGGGCTGAAGATAAGGCACAGGGGTCGTCAGCATCAAGGAGGCAATGGAAGACAAAGATGTAGGTGAGCTCATCAATCAGAACAAGTAGAATTTGAAGAGAAGACAACATCCTAAGGAAGCCCAATGTTTGAGGAGCTCTAGTGGAAGAGAAGTCACAGATGGACTGAGAAGGAACATCCAGAGGGGACAAGAGGAAAATAAGGAGAGTACAGGGCCCTAGAAGCAAAAGAAAGGCCACAGCTCAAGGAGCCAAGGGGGCTCAACAGCCACGGGGTCACAAAAGATCATAACTGCAAAGTCACCTTTGGATTTAGCAATGATGACATCAGCGACCTTGATAGGATCACTTGCAGTTGATAAGTTGGGGATCATCCCATTATAATAATAGAAACAATCATCTTAAATTGATGACATGGATCTTTAGAAATTTGCAAAGAACATTTACACGCCTCATTTCATGCTCATAATCCTCTTGTTAATTAGATGTGACTGCTTCCATTACATAAATGAGGAGAGAATTAGAAAGTCAAGTAATTATATAATAATATAACAATAATAATAATTAAAATGGTCTTTCTAAAACATTTACTGTGTGCAAAACATTGTGCTAAACATTTACTTTGCATAAAAAGATTGCAATGTAGATTTTGTTAACTCAATTTAAGGAAGATCCAGAGAAGTGTGGTAACTTTTCCAGGCTCACACAGCTAGGAAATGGCAGAATGGGGCTTTGAACTCAGATCTGTGGGGTGCTGAAGTACAAATTCTTTCCACTATTAAAGACTGCCTCACCAGATGTTCAGGTTTTCAGGCAAATATCACTTAAAAATTTTTTCTTGAGGGCTCCCCTGGTGGCGCAGTGGTTGAGAGTCCGCCTGCCGATGCAGGGGACACGGGTTCGTGCCCCGGTCCGGGAAGATCCCACATGACGCGGAGCGGCTGGGCCCGTGAGCCATGGCCGCTGGGCCTGCGTGTCCGGAGCCTGTGCTCCGCAGCGGGAGGGGCCACAACAGTGAGAGGCCCGCGTACCGCAAAAAAAAAAAAAAAAAAAAATTTCTTGAACATCGATATGTATTCTTGAAAACACTGACAGAAATCCAACTTTGCAAACTGAATTATTTCCCTTCTTGTTTATGTTATAATTTAAAAGATGTGTCTTCCATGGGAGGAAAATTCACTTTAAACATAGTATTTGGCTGCACAGAAATCATACATTGAAGATAAAATGTTAACCTCTGTAATAAAATAGTAACCACAGGATTCCATAATGCAAATACTATACAGAAGACAGTGCTGGATTCCACAAGTAGAGAGGAGCCCCTTGAGGTAAGGAAGGAAAGAATGCTGCCCTGTTGGAGAAAATTCTGAGGGAAAATTTGCTTCCAAGGTGGTAGCTCAGACAAACCTTCTATATCTTTTTCTTCCACTTGACAAATATCTGACATTTTTTGTTTTAGTAGTGAAGCTGCAAGTGCCTAGCATTTAATTTCTACCACATTAATGATAAAACATGAACTATATTTTAGATTTTAGAAACAAATATATATACTGTATATATATGATTTTTTCTTCTAATAAACTAATCAGTTGGTGAGAAATTAAAGCTAAGTTTGGACCTATGTGGTGTGTGTATGTGATTCATTCCATAATTCTTCAACTTTTCTGTATGTTTTTAAAATTTTCCTAATAGAATGTTATTAAAAAAAAATTAAAAGGAAGAAAAGAAAAAACACCAAAGCACCAGGAATGTAATAAGCTGTAGGTCCAGGAAAGAAAGTTTACTCTATGAATATAACTGAGTTGTCTCTCCAAATTACTCAATTGTCTTCATTTCAGCAATATTGAGTTATTTTATGAGAAAGTTTAGATCCAAATAGAACTAAAATAAAGCTGATTTCTGTCAACTAATTTGTCTCCATAACAAAGTTACCAAAGCTTTCACATTTCTCTCGTTTTATTTCCATTTCCAGGAAATCATGAAAAGTATGGCACTGGTTCATAGAAGTTTTAGAATATAAATTGAATTTATAGTTAGTAAATGAGTTATGATATAAGCTAATTTTAAAGCAAACTGACTTTATAATTTTATTTTTAATCAGGAAGTAAGGTAATCTTATGACCTAAAGTTCGGAGAAAAGAGAAAAAAATAAAATAAAATCCTCCTCCTTAAATACAATGGTTATAATTTTTATATATTTTTTCTGGTCCCTTATTTCCTAAAGATGCTTTTAAATAGTTGCAAACATACAGGTTTAGACCCTGCTTTTTTCACTTAGTGTTATATAATAAGTGTTTTTCTATGTCAACATATTTAACATATTAAAGGTTGCATAACCCTTTACTATTATAAACAGTGCTGTGATGAATCTTCAACTGTATGGCTTGTTTTACATTTTGGATTAGATTGCTGGAAGTGGAATTACTGGGTCAAAGAGCAAGAAATTTTAATAGCTCTGTATATTAATAAATTGCTTTCCAAAAGTGTTGTACTAATTTATATTGTAAATGTAATGTAGAAAGTCATCTTTGCCAGCAGTGAGTATTATAACTCCTCAAAGTTTGCAAAGGACTGGCCCTTATTGTTTGCATTTGTATTTCTATAAAATATTTTAAAACAGACTCCTTCTGCCTACCATGTGAGTTGACAAGCAGGAAGTATGACAGTCAGTGGATTTCATGATCCTTCTGGTTATAATTAAGTGTTTCCCTATTGCCCACCACAGCAAATTCAAATTCCGAGCTCTTGTCTTCAAAGTCCTGGACCCATTCTCCACCTCCTGTCCTGTCTTGACAGCTCCCTCCCAATGTGTCTCAAAGTTCGCTGAGAATGATCACCTGGGCTGCTTGGTAAACACACACATGAAGGCTCTGAGCCCCACTGGATGCCCCTGAGGGTGGGGAACCCGTATATTACCCTCTGCATTTGTTTCTTCATGAATCTCCTTGGCTTCCTTTCTTTTATAGATTTTTATGCCAGGAATAGTCAGATTAAATTCAAAACTCATTTAGGAGACTATTTTCCCCAGGAAGTCTGCATAGATTAGGCAAGAAACGAATTCAATATTAGTACTAAAGTGATGAAATACAGCTAAAAGTGAATGATGATGGTCTTTGCCATCTGAAAACATACTTCGTTCTTAACTATGGAAGAAATAGAGCTATTCCAGTGGGGGACCCAGGTGGCTGGATGGTCCTGCTCTAAGCAGATTGACTCACCACCCCTAGAGGGAGAAACAGAAAAGTCCATGTGAAGAGAGGGTTAGATATGCTGGAGACCACTGGTGAAGGCGGGGTGGGCTGGAGTGTGAGGGTCAACCTTTGAGAAAGTCAAGGCAGCTTGAATGGGAAAGTAGGGACTTACCAGGTCTAGGAGGGTCCCCAGTTCTTCAGATCAACATAGGGAAATATTTTCTTCATTTCTGTTGTTATGACTATTTCAGTCTCAGGCTGATGAAGCCAAGAAAAAGACCTGTCATGTAGCATAATAACTACAATGTTCACGATGTCACAGATAATATTTTTAAGTACGCATAGTGTGCCTGGCATGGTGCTAAGTTCTTTTCGTATGATACCCTCGTGCCACCACCTCGCACGTGAAGTAGGCCCTGATATGATCCTTGCCGGGTTACAGAATAATAAATGATCCTGAAGTCACCTTGCAAACATCCAAACATCTTGGTCCTTTTGTTGGCTGTTTTCTTGTATGGGATTGTAAATTCCCCAAGGTTGTCAACCATGTCTTCTATGGTTGACATCGATAGACGTGTCTTCCATGTCTTCAAGTACTCACAGGAGGCAGGGCTGGAGGCACAGCCCAATCAGGTAGCTGCTCGACATATGAACTGAACTATAATGAAAGAAAAAGAATGCTTAAAAGATCTCTTGGGATTTTCTATTAAAAGATTTTTCTTAACAAATTACAAAATAGGTTTCTTCAGTAACCACCATAATTATCTGGGCCGTCTTCCTGCCCCCTCCTCCCACCCCTTGCCCAGCAAACCCTTGGAAGTTCCTTTTCCTTTTGGGTCCAGGTTAAAACCCAGCAATTCAAATTATCAACCACTAGGCTTTTATTTTTCCAGACAATTGGCAAAGGCCTCAGAGTCAGTAAACAATATTGTTTCTATTCCCTTGAAGTAAGCACATATTTTAAAATGCAAACTTGGATGCATTTTATGTAGGTCAAATCTTGGTCAAAATGATTGAATGGCTTGATTCCCACCTCTCATGTTGATGAGTGGAGGCCCATCATTGAGCTAAAACATCACACATGCTCAGGTCTTAGAAGGCCCCCAGGAGGCCCAAGTCGGTGTCGGCACAACACATTTTTTTCAGCTTGAATTACGTGTTTGGGCTTAGATTCGTATTTCCTATTAAAGCTACTGGAGGAGAGCAAATGAGTAAGAACTCTGACAAACCCACTTCGCCCCAGCTGGGTGCTGGCAGCCCTTCTCCAGCTCCCAAAGACAAGGAATGGCTCTCTGCACCTCCCACCCTCCAAGGCAGAACAGCGCTCTGTGCCTGCTGTTCAAAGCCTCCATTTCGCAGGTCCAAAATCAGGCTATGGAATAAAACTAGGAAGGTTTTCATGGCTCTGCTGTGGATGTCAGAAACTTGGGTAAAAGACTAAGAAAGCCCACACTACATCCATTCCTAAAGGCTTGAAGGCATCAGCCACTTGAAAGGCAGCCAAGGAGACCCTGTCCAGGGTTTGAGGCTGATTCTCTTCCTTCTCACTGGACTGGGATGCCGAATGAAGGCTTAAAACGCAAAGGAGCCTGCGTTTCCTTCCGTGGACCACAAAAAAGACCTGTGCCTTAAAAGAAAAATGTAAATGAAGCAAGAGGAAGTTTTAGCCCAGCAAGATGATGTAAAGGCTCCCTTTTCCAGCTCCCAGGAAACCCTGTAAAGGTATCAGAGAGGCTCCCTCCTGTGCATTTCTTAAAAGTTGTTGTTCTCCCAGATTCTCCCTCTTAAGAGCTTGAAACTGAAATGTCTTCCGCCGATGATGACATAACATTGAGCTTCTATTTCTAAAGAAATCCAAAGTGAGCTTGTTACGAATCAGGGTATGCTGCTTAGGTAACGCTGCTGACATTTCCTGCCAAGTCTACCTTAAACCGTATTTTAAGGGCAATTGATTCTAAGGGCATTGATAATGATAAAGAAAAAAAAAGCTATTTTTTAATTGAAGAAGAGGTCCATTATTTTGGGAGCTAGTCAAGTTCTTGGAAGACTTAAATCTACACACCTAGGAGCGGCTCTGACTCCTTCTACTTGGCTCTCTCCTTGTTCCTCCTGGCTCCTTATCAATCTTTATCCACTCCCAGTTTGCGGTTGTTTTATCCCCAGCTAAGAAACGATGCACTTCCATGTGCCACACTCCCCAACCCCAGCTCTGACCTTAGAAATGACCCAAAGTTGATCCTGATACTCCACATACAACCGATGAGAGAAAGTGGCTTTCTAGAGATTGGAATATCCATAGTAGAATGAGACAACAGTGCCAGAAAAGTTGAATCCTATGTACAAATCTGTCAGCCTGTCCCCTGTAGCACCACGCTGGCCATGCAGTGTGTCAAGGGCACCTGTCAGCAACTGCTAGAAATGCTTTTCAAACCTCCTATAAATTTCAATAAGAGAAAAATAAACTAACAAACTCCAAACATTAATTTTAATTTAAAAATTTGTTTCTACTTCACTGTTTGGCTCTGTTTTATTTCGTTGAATTTTGGTGTGGAAAGGACGCTAAGAGGACAACTGATGTCCTCTTCCACTTTGTGAACAAGGAAACCAAGCCACCAAGCACTGTCCTATCCTATGGTGGCCACAGAACTTATTCATGTCAGAGTTACAACTGGAAGGCCCCATGCTTTGCTAATTTCTATTTTTTACTTTTTAAACAACACCAGAATAGGAGTAAAAGCTCTCTTTTACTCCCATTACAAAACATATGTTTAATTTTTAAGATAAATTTATATTTCTGAGTTTGTATTTCTAAGCCTTTTCCCCCAGATATCTTTTTTCTTCAACATTTTTCTCTGTCTCCTAATACTCTTGGTATCTTCAGCCTTTTAATTTTTCTGATTTTTCCCCCTGCATTTGATCTTTAATCCCCTTGGTTCTCTCTCTCTCTCTCTCATCTACTTCTATAATCCATTTGTGTGCATCACTTTCCTTCCTCAACATTTTATTATATCTCATTCGTATTTTCTCTATATTCTTTTTAAACTTCTTTCCGGAACCTCTACCTCTCCCCCTGCATTCCTTTTCATCTTGTTTCTATCTGTATTCTTTCCTTCTTGAATGCTGTTCTATTAGACCATTTTTAACCCTTTCTTCATTTTTTATCTCCTCCTTTTTTGTCCTGTTTCAACATGACCTCTTTGTTTCACTGCCCTTTCCGCACAGCAATGAAGGATATGTGACTGAGTGTGAGTGCGTGCGTGTGTGTGTGTACGCGTGCACACATGCATTTAGAATTACTTGGGGTAGGGGTGGAGAAAAGGGGAGAAGAGATTGAGGGAGACACCAAAGAATGTGTTCATAGAAGGAGAAATGCTTTGCTTATTCTCTCCCTGGGGACGTTAATCAGAGAGTTTCGTTTCTAATGCCCGTTTAATAAATACAAGTTATGTACATATGTTTCCTATATAAAAGTATCCTGAATCAGTACTGTATGTGTGAAATGTTTCAATTTTCCTAAAACATTCTAAAACTTATTCCAGATCCATTGTACAAATAGTTAAGGAGGAACGGGATTGCTTTCTGAGTTTCATTTGGACCTATTTCAAGTGTAATAAACACATGTTAAGATTATGTTTTGAACATCACAGAAATGTTTATCAACTATTTTGAGACAACTATAAAATTACCATGGTAGCATTGAGTAAAGTTACTTGCTACTTTCTATACAAGAAAAATCTAGATATTTAAGCACAGTATTACTTTAAAAATTAATTTTTTCTGAGCTCTAGACTTTTGAGTGAATTTGGTTAATGTATGTTATTTAAGAGTACTGCTTTTTAACAAAAGAAATTTGTTTTATTAGAGTACAGTAATAAAAATGACTGTGTGTGCGCCTTAAGGATTGATGTCTTAAATATTTATAAAGGTTTATCCTGTCTATACCATTAGGCACAAAATGTTTTCCTTTGTTCCATAATCACAGTTCCTTACCCAGCTCCATGACTGAGTAATTCTGAGTTGGAAATGAGCCCATGTATAACTGCATACGTCTAAGAACCAAATCTTAACAATGACAGGACAATCATGGCACAAAAAGAACTTAAATCAGAAATAATTCAGATAACTCCCATTCATTTCTTAAGTCTGAAAATTATAAAGCATCCTTAAATACTAATGAATGAAAAAATAAATACATGAACAATAGTAATTACCTTTTAATTACAAGACCTCTGCTTAAAATCTTGTAAAAGGATCTTTCCTCACAGACTGCTTTTCGGTCATCTTATATTGGTGAGTTTGCCTGGTGTTCTCCCAGATGACCTGGGTTCAACATCTGCTCCGAGGAAAGATTCTCCTGGCTCAGTAATTAAAATGCAATGATCTTATTACAGTTGGAAAAATGATTTATTCATCTTTATTATACACTGATTTTTGGCATGGCAGAAAATAGGGGAGAGATATTATATGTAATTCCATGGGGCCAGAGATGGGTCTAATATTACCTAATACCTTCAGAACTGACCAGATCAAATTAGACAGTCATCCAGAGTTAGAGAGGCTGACTCACACTTTGAAGAGACGGAACACCGCAGAGGCCACTGAGCATTTGATGAATCAGTGGGATCAGATGGCTTGAAGGAGGGACACTGTTACATAGACCTGGAGAGCAAGAATAAAATATATGAATGGTGGGGGAGAAATTCACAGAAACTGACAAAGAAGAAAGATGATCAATGAAATGACACATATGCAAAAAGAACAGAACTGACCTGAAATGCAAAAATAAAATGAATGACCATGTGAGGTAACTATTCTTTCTCTTCTTAGACACAACTGTCTAAGGGGAGACACTATTGTTAAATCATAGTTTGGAAAACTAAACAGTCTGATTTTCTCCTGGCAGAAAGAATATGGGAATGCTGTGCCGCATTTAATTCAACATTACTCTTTCTTAACGAATGAATTTGCTTCTCAATTCCCCACTTTCTTCTAATGCCAAATTCTAAATTAATGCATTTAATTGCCACCCCATCTTAACCTTTTACCTGTATGTAATCAGGTGTATTTATTTTCTAAAATGATTCAGTATTTCTGACCATGGTCTGAATGTCTATCTTAGTGTTAACAGTACAGAAAATAACATGGCAACAGATTAACAATGTTTTTAATACATATAAGAAAAGATGACATTAAAAAATCAGCAATAACTGGGTAGACTGTTCACTTTCATTAAAATGCCTTGAGTCTGTCTGAAAAAAATCAGCTATAATAAATACTCATTAGGTAAATGGAAAGGTCTGTCTCTATAAAATGTTGTGACTCATCATTCTGTTAATCCTTGTTATTCATAATTCTTCTGTTTAAAATAAAATCACATAGAATAAGTCACTAAATTTTCTCTTTTTGAGAATTATTTTGCATATCCTAGGTTTTTTGCTTTTCATACAAATTTTAGAAATAACATCAGTTTCTATAAGAACTCCTGCTGGGGCTTTTTATTGGAAGTATCACCAATTTAAGTGATAGTTTTACAATAATGAACCTTCTGACCCACCGGTATGGTGCAGGTCTTGGGCATATTTTGTTAAATATATCCCTAAGTATTTAATATTGTCGATGCTGTTATAATTGGTATTTTGTAAATCTCAATTTTCAATTATTTATTGTTAATACATACAAATACAATTGATTGTGTATGTTGACCTGTTATCCTGTGGCTTTGATAAACTCATTTAATTCTAGAATATTTATGGATTCCTAAGCATTTTCTATATGGACCATTATGTCATCCGCAAATAAACATAGTATTATGTTTTCCTTTCCCAAAATAAAGGAGAAAAGTTGACACTGATCATTTAAAAAAATTGATTGGAGAATGACATTCTTGACAGACACAGTGTTTACATGTTTAAAAAACAACTCTATTTATAATGGGACATTTTTGGAGAATAGTGACTGGAAGAAAAACTATCCATCTTTGTTTAACAATGAAGTTTTAAATTTTTTCCTGTGGAATGGTTTTGCGTCTTAGAAAACCACAATGGCTCCTGCTGCTAACAAACATGAGGAGACGAGTGTGTTAAGAAAAAAATAAAAAGAGGTCCATTTGTTCTTGGAGATTTATAAATCATGAAAACAAGGTCATAACAATTAAGGAAAATATAAGAGGGGAAAAGTCAAGACACAGAAAGAATGAAAAAGAATGTGAGGAATTGCCTTTGGAAATCAGTATATCAATAACTTATTATGTGAAAGAATTTCTTGGTTCTTTCCAGAAATACAGGTCTTATGAAACCAAAACCGAATTCATCAACTTCCCCTCCAAAACCAGGGTTTTTGTTTTTGTTTTTTTCCATTTCTCCATTCTCTTTCATCAGAACCACATTTCCCAGTATCCCAAGTGGAAACCAGTTAGTTATCTTTGGTCCCTCTTCTCCTTCGCGTTTGACATTCTACCCAAGCGCCAAGCCCCATGCATTCTGCCTAAAAAAATCTCCCGGCACCCACTGCCCCGCATTTTCCCTTCATGCGGGGCATGGCCGCCTACTTTCCATTCCTCCCAGGGTCACCTGAATGTCAATTATTTATCCCACGGGCAGAGGGGCAGAGCGTGCCTCGCACAGTTGCTGGTCAATGGCTCATTCCTTCTCTTTCGTCTCTTCATCTTCTCCAGTTCATCTTAGACCAAGAACCAGGAACACATTCTGCAGACAACTCAAGGACACCATGCCTGTGCTAAACATCCCACTCCAGGCCCAAGCAGGCTGGTGCTCACAGCCGGGGTCCCTCTGTCTCTCATGCCTCTCTGCCTGCTCACTCCCAAGACCTGCAGTCCCTGGCTCGCCCCCCTTGGGAGGCAGCCCCCAGAAGCCCAGCGTTCCCTCCCTGACTCCCCTTCTTCCCCTGGGTTTCTTCATCCATTCCCATCAGTACCTTTCCTGTTAGCATGTAAATTTCCATTGCTATGTATAACTTTAGAAGTTTCATGGGTATAAGTCGGAGACTACTAGTTAACCATAATCCTTTCCATCTCCCAAAGCATCTAGCAGGCCTCATTAAATGCTTATTGAGTGAATAAGTCAGGAGATCAGTAAACACAGTTTCTTTAACACACATCAGGCCTTTTTTTTTTTCCTAGGCTTTTGGTATTCGCCAAATCAGGATTCTATTAAAATGAAAGGATTTAATTTTTTATTTGCCAAGGCAGGATTCTATTAAAATTAAAGAAACAATTTATGGTTTCAGATTTTTTTGGAGGAGGAAAAAAGGCTTTTGTAACATTTTCAGATAATAAATGACAACGATAATTGTTGACTACTGATCACTATATGTCAGTCACAGTAAGTATATCAGTTTATTTAATCTTTACAACATTCCTGTAAAAGATTCATATTACTCTCACTTTGCAGATGAAAAAACTAAGGATCAGAGAGGGGAAGCAACTTGCCTAGTGTCACACAGCTAGCCTGTTTCAGGACTAGAATTTAGATTTAGGTAACCCTGGCTCTGTCTTCGTCAGACCAGGTTACCTTAACAAAATACCACAGGCTGCATAGTGTAAACAACAGAAATTTATTATCTCACAGTTCTGGAGGCTGGAAGTCTAAGATTAAGGTATCAGCATGGTAGGGTGCTGTTGAGATCTCTCTCTTTGGCTTACAGACAACCCCCTTCTCTCTGTGTCCTCATGTTCCTATTTTTTTTTTTAATTTATTTATTTTTGGCTGCGTTGGGTCTTCATTACTGCGCGTGGGCTTTTCTGTAGTTGCAGCGAGCGGGGGCTACTCTTCGTTGTGGTGCATGGGCTTCTCATTGCGGTGGCTTCTCCTGTTGTGGAGCACAGGCTCCAGGCGCTCGGGCTTCTGTAGCTGTGGCTCGCAGGCTCTAGGGCACAGGCTCAGTAGTTGCGGCGCATGGGCTTAGTTGCTCAACGGCATGTTGGATCTTCCCAGACCAGGGCTCGAACCCGGGTCCCCTGCATTGGCAGGCAGATTCTTAACCACTGCGCCACCAGTGGAGCTCTCATATTCCTCTTCTTATAAGGCTACCAATCCTATCAGATTAGAACCCCAATTTATGACTTCATTTAACCTTAATTACTTCTTAAAAAGCTCTATCTCCAAATACAATCACATTATGGGCTAGAGCTCCCATATAGGCACTTGGAAGGGACATAAACATTCAGTCCATAATAGGCTCTAAAGAGATGTGGGGATATGGATTGGGCATTACAAAATGAAATCCAAGAAACTGGCTCCCAGAGATAGATGGTCCAACCACCAATTCGTCACAACTTTCAAACTCCCAGACTTAGTTTCCATTAATTCAGCATGCCAGCTCACACTAACACCCCAATCCTACCTTCTCAACAGCCAAGGGATTTCAATTTTTAAAAACAGAGTAACAACTCTTAAAATTTTCCAGCCTGTACTGTTCTGGATTTCATGCATATTTCAGGATGTGAATTTAGGGGATATGTTTGACATTGAGGGCCATAGTTAGGAGAGGCTGCACAGAGGCTGGGATGCCCGTGTTCTGTGGGTGGTGACAACACACACCCACCAGTGCTGGCTGGACTCTGCTCTGGTGATACAAAGGCAGTGGAGAAGCAACCCATAAGGATGTATCTAGTTCTAGGTGGCTCCACTCATAAAACTCCAAAATACACAAGCAGAGTAATTTTCTGTAAGGCAGGTGAAAGTTGAACTCCTTGGCTGCTGGAATGGGCACCAGGCTTCCCAGGAAAACAAATCCAGCGTTCAGATTCTTCATGAAAACAGTACTGGCATTTCTGCCTTAGAGAACTGATACCCTGTGCCAAGCAGGATCCAGACATTCCTGTATGTCTCCCCTCCCGTGCGGTCATCTCTCAATGATTATTGATATTTCAGAAAAGAGAGGCATTTCGGCAATTTCTGTTTTCTTTAAAAACACATCTCACAATAGTTTTGTCCTTATAAAATTTCTCTTCTTTATTTCATCATCATTTTTGTTTTTAAACTTTTCCTACTGTAATTTCTTTGGCTGTTGTGAGGCTTTGGTTTACTTATTTCTTTTTCAACGGGAGCACAAGCTCCGGACGCACAGGCTCAGCGGCCATGGCCCACGGACCCAGCTGCTCCGTGGCATGTGGGATCTTCCCGGACCGGGGCACGAACCCATGTCCCCTGCATCGGCAGGCGGACTCTCAACCACTGCGCCACCAGGGAAGCCCTACTTATTTCTTTATCATTATCTTTACTCGGGTGGAAATCACGTACAGTGGTGGTGTTTTCCTAATGTGTTTGCCTCCAAATTCTCTTCTCTCTGCTTCTCTCTAAGACCCTTTCCTGCCCTGCTGCTCTGCATGAAATCTAACAGTATATGAACCCAGCATAAAGGTTTTATCCTAACAACTTTTTCTGTTGATTTTTTTTAAGTGGATTATAGAGAGGCAAAAGGTAAATCTCTTTCCCTCTGTGAGAAATGGCATGGACATTATTTGATCTAAATTGGAGGATGCTGTAATTCTTCTCCTATAGTGATTAATTCAGTCCATCCAGAGAGAAAATGGGGAGGTGATGTTTCCCAAGCATGCATTACTTAAGTATTCACAGTAAAAATAATTGTATAAAAATGACATTTAAATGTTACCTGATAGTTAAGAAAGTACATCTGAAGTTGAAATTACCAAAACTTGTACTCTGCTCCAATTTTTGTAGCGGGTAAGATTACTGAGACTCATAAATGAACTGATAGCAATAAGTTCACAGGTATTATATGAAAATGGATGTATTATGCATTTTCCACTGTTTTATTGCTGACTGAGCAGGGCTGTGAGAGGCAGCCTGTTTATACTAAGACCCCCCCCCCACGAATGTCACACATTCTTACATCTCTGCCAGGAAACTTTTCTTCACCAGCTTAAAATCCTCTTGAAATAACATCAGTTCACTTGGTTTTATTTCCAACTTCTACGGCAATGGAGAACAGCTAGTCATGAAGGAAAGCTTCTATATTCCTACATTCTAGACTAACCCAGAAGTCCTTTTACATTGTCATCCTAGAAGAGCTACAGTATTCTTATCGTTCTATGGTCTTTTTGTGTTTGCTGAGCTACTTTCCAAGCTCTCCTGAAGTAGTGGTTTCAGACTTGTATACAGTTCCAGTTTCTTCTCTGTAAAGCCTCCTTGAGGACAGGGACTATTCTGGCATCCTTATGGTGCACAAAGAGTGGTTTAAACCTTGGAGAAACAAATATATGTGGAGTGTATGTATTTAATTGAACACTGGTTGTATAGCGCTCACTGGGTGCTTTACAAATATTAACTCCATTAAACCTTATAACAACTCAATGACATAAATATTATTTTCATCTCCATTCCACAAATGAGGAAATCAAGGCGCAGAGAGGTTAAGAAATCAGCCAAAGGTCACACAAGTTATAAATACCTGAGCCAGGATTCAAACTTTAAAATAAGGAAGTTGCAGACAACAGGGCAGCGTATAAATTCTTTAAGTATATTATGCTTCCTTGCATGCGTTGTGCACCAAGTGTATAATTTAGATATTACTTAATTTTTTAAATTACTGATTTTGACATATGCAATCATCTGTAAGCACTTAGCTTTGTTGTTTCAAACCCTGATATAGATGAGGCCAGAGTCAACTTTACTATGACCAACATCAGACACAGAAAAATAGACAAAGCAGCTACCTACTGTACCAATTAAATAACGGGTACGACTTGTTTATCATTACATTTTGTAATTATAGCATTTCTGGTATCAAAATGAGTTTATAAGATGGAATATTAAAAAATATACATGCAAAAAGAGTGAGAGAGAGAGAGAGCTGTCTGTGTGAGGACCACCCTCTATGTAATCCCTCTCTGAGTGAATAAATACACAAAGGCATGGATAGGTCATCCTTTGGTAAACTGTTCATAATATTGTACCTGCTTTGATCACAGTAGTTACTCATTGTGAATTTGTCGTGACAAATTGTTTTCTGCCCTAACTATACGGAATCAAGTGTTGCCCATTTTCTGCTTACAATGTGCACTCTTAACAATTTTTGCTTTTAATCTCACTCCCTTTTCCTTCTACACTGATCGTCTCTCACACCCAGTTAGTTTCAGGGCCTTGGCACTCCTTTTCCAGTTTATCACAGTTGTAATATATTTTGGTGTTATATATTTTTTTTACCAGATGCTACTTTCTAAAATTACATCATCTGCCACTTTAACGTGCGCACACAATTTCACCATCCAAGCGAATGACAAAAATTCTTCTTCAGGGAATATTGATCAGGCTAATTCTTGGCTATGTCATGCAATTTTCTACTTGGAGAGGAGATTAGGAAATTAGTGTTGTGCCCTTTAAAAATAAACCCCTTCCCAATGCGTGTATTCCACCGGTAATGTTTCTAGGATTCAAAGCCCACCTTCTAGGAATTTATCTAACTACAAAAATTCCTATATAGCAGGGAGAATGTTATTATAGCAACACAAGTGTGACTGAGAAATGTTGTATTTCTCTATTTTTAAAAAAATTAACTAATATGAGGTTCCCATCTGGCCCATTTTTTATTTATAATCTGTATAGCACAGGGAGCTCAGCTCGGTGCTCTGTGACCACCTAGATGGGTGGGATGGGGGTGGGTGGGAGGGAGGCTCAAGAGGGAGGGGATATATGTATACATAGAGCTGATTCACTTCATTGTACAGCAGCAACTAACATAACATTGTGAAGCAATTATACGCCAATTAAAAAATCCTCTATTTCCAAAAAATAATAATAAAATCTGTACTCTTAAAGATTCTTGCTTTCAATCTCTCACTCCCTTTTTCTTCTACACTGATTCTCTTTCACATCCAGTTAATTTCAGGGACTTGGCACTCCTTTTCCAGTTTATCACCATTGTAATGTATTTTGATGTCATATTTGGGAATATAAGCTAGTGGGAAGTTAAGTCTTGGTCACTGTTGGGGCTCCTTCCTTTTCCTTGATAGCCTCATGAGAATCTGGAGGCTTAAGTGGTACCCAGCAGATAGGGGAGGTTGCCTAGTCTTTACTCTATTGTCATCATGGATATCCTCAGCCGTCCATGCCTGTACGCTCCCCCGCAGTCCAGGGAAAATTTGCTGATGGGCTACGTGTAGAGCACAGGAATGTCTGCCAAGGCTGTTCCTTGGTCCACGCAGGGGATCCAGCCTCCCTAGGTGTGCCTGGCCTTTCCCTCTGAGCTTCTGCCACTTCCCCAGAGACTGATCAGGGTCAAATACGCCCACTAGATGAAGTATCTGCACACCTTTCTACCTTTCCCAAGCTGGGGAATATCTTCCTCTTTCCTGTCTTCCTATCCTTGGGCACATCCCTCCCTTGCCTTCTAGAAACATTCCGTTTCTTCTGTGAGTTCAGGTGTTTACAAAAGACAGGGAGAGCCCAAGACTGTAGGCATAGTTTCTCTTAGCAACCAAACTTTCTTTGGACAAAGGGCTGGGGGAGGGAGAATATATGTAGGAAAAGAACTAAATTACCATCTGAATCAATTCCTCTGACATACTTGGTGATAGAGTTCTTGCTGTTAGTTTGCTTCCACCTTTAAGCCAAGGAGAAGAGACATGTTTGCCATGCAGAGATATCAACATGTGATCTCGCTAGGTGACCAAAAAAGCCTAAGAAACTCAGAGGGCAGGAGTTCAGGTACACAGAACTCCTCTCTGGGACTAGCTAGAAAGAGATCTGGCTAATGGGAAAACTTGTTCAGCGAAAAAAATGAGACAGGTTTGAACCAGGAAAGTAAAAGTGTTCAGCCATTTCATTAATGACTCATGGCAGGAAAAAGCAGTAGGAAGGCAGGGGGTGAAAAATCAGACATCATCTCAAAATTGGTGCTTTTGTCCACGCTTAGGGGTAGAAAAGGAAGTAACACTAAAGTGTAATGAAAGTATGCAGTGTAGGCGCAGTCTCTGTACGGTAAGTGTTGGTGTGTTGGCTGTGCTGCTTTACAGTATAAGCTCCAGGTGGGAGACATCTAGTAGATGCTAATCCACGAAGCTGTTCAGCCTTGGCCTTGAACCATGAAAAGAAGCGGTAACATTTTAATTCCTCAAACTAACTGGTACCCAGCTTTTTATCACACCACTAATCACCCCACTAAATCGGATGTTCTTACTTATCCTCACCCACTTAAAAATGGAACAATCTTAATCCAGGAGGAAAGGGGTGGTGGTCTGGAGGTGGGTATGTTGTATGACACACCACGATGGGGGTAGGAAGGGGAGACCTAGAGCTACCTGGTGAGAGAGGGTATTTTTATGGGCTATACAAAATCCGGTACTGTGATCTGAAAGAAACAGTAATGGGATGTTGAGGTTACTTTTTCTATCAAAGTTTTCAAGGACTTCAAGCCAATTTCTGTGAAAAATAAGGTATAGATTTTTGTTGTCTACTTCCTTCACCTAAAAGGTTAGTGGAAAGACACATGTAGCATTACTGCTATATTCCATTAAATTTAAGTTAAATCATTATTCTATGTTCCACTAAAGAGAAAAAATACCATCAATTAAACTGACACACTATTTTCTAATCATTTAACATTTGTATATTATTGAAAACTATTTTGAGACTCATCTGAGGTATAGATTTCATTATATATCATATTTTTCTGTTCCTGTGTCTTTCTATGTGCATACTAAAACTTCAGTGCCGATTCATGGTATAATTTTTTTGAAGACATTTTAAAAAACAACTAAACTCAACCTTTTTTAGCATCACCCATACACATAACTCCAGGAAATGATAGCAACATGAACAGCTATGACCAAGTATGAACACGCACAGGCTGAGCAATTATGTCAAAACCACGGCCTGATTAACAGCGATTGTAAGGTGCATCCCAGTTAAAAAGGTGAAAAGTTTGCATCTCAGAATCAGTGAAATACAGCATTTGGGGATGAATAACGCTTCCCTTTGCAGACAGTTTGGGTGTGTTTGCATAACTCTCCATTTTTCCCCTAAGGATATGCTGCCCTTTGAATAAGATCTTGTGCCAGACCTTCATGTTTAAGATGATGCTATCATCCATCATGAACTTGGAGTTGCTTTTCTAGTTGGGGGAGTGCAATAGTGATTCATGGACACTCTATACTCAGCCTCCTTGCCTAGAAATGACCTTGGCTCAGTAAGTGTATTTTATTCCACACAATTCCAAATGCAGAATTTGGATGTGTCCTTGAAACCTGAGAAACCTTTACCCAGCTCCACGCCTAAGTCACAATCTGAAGATGAAGTTGGCTCCTTGACTTAAGATTTCTGATCCGATCTTTCAAGCAGTTCTTAAAAGCTTCCACAGTTTGGCTATCTCAAAGGAGCCAAGTTTGGAGGTGGGGTTTAAATGCTAAGGAGAGCCTAATTGGTATCAATCAAAAACATAGAAATTTGGTTATTGCCAAGAGGAATCAAAGAGAGAGAAGGTAGAGAGGAGAGAGAGGTATTCTGTGAGGTGGCACAGTCAGTGGGAGAGTCCTAGTGATGCGACAGCTAAGAGGATTTGGGGAACGAGAATACCAGCTCCATTTGTCCACACTCTCTGTACCACCTGCTACGCACACAACGATCTCATAAAGGTGATGTGTGTGATACGGAAAAGAAAACAAAACATTGTCTGGTTTCCATAGTTAAGAAAACCTAGTACCTAATAGTATGAAGGAAAACCCCTAACCTGAATTGACTCTGTGGAACCAAGAGCTCAGTCAAGAGTGAGCATGAAAACAGAAGTCTTACATAGTCTCAACAATCCTGGGGAAGGCCTTACGGATTCCCTCTAAGTCATAGAATGAAGGTGTAGAAAGAAAACTACATTCTTTTCCTTAGTTTACATGCCAGCTTGTGCCCAGGTGGCATCTAGGTCCCACGCAGTACAACTCTGATGCCTGGCCAGGCAGGCGGACAGGTGAGGAAAGCAAAGGAAGGCAACGGGTCTGAGTCCAACCAAGAAGTCGGCTACCAAAGGACTTACACGGGTCTGAGGGTCTGGTTGCTCCTCGGGAACCAACTATGAACAAGGAAGAATGAAAAACAGAGGACTCAGATGGTAAAAATAAAAAGAATGTGTGTTGTTAGGAAAAAGAATCAGATCCTGGATAGCTACCCTCTTAGTATTCTCTTTGTAGGCTCCAGCCTCCTGGCCCCTGGCCTCTGGGTTACCCTACCTTCACTTCTTTCTTCCAGTTTTACTCGGTCGACCATAGATGCTCTGCAGGAACCAGATCCTGGGGTGACCTGGCCAACGTTTGATACGACACTTGGGCTTCCTTTCAAGGTACCTCACTCTGTGTTTTAATCAAGGATCCACTCTTATTTTCACTAGAGCAAGACCTTTCACTAGATCTCGGCCATTGTCTTTCTTCCTGAAACATCTGGCTGTAATCCTCCATTTTCATGATCAACAAAGCTAACTTGTGACCAGAGTTATGAGTCCTCTCACTGCCAGGTCTCGATAGCCTCCAGCAAAGAACGCAAAAGCAGCGTGCCACCAGCTACCTGGCCAGGGAATGCTGGAGCTGAGCCATTCAGGCTCCAAAGGATACTACTCTTGGCTAGAGAACAAAGTAAGCACCGAGGAAAACAAACAGACAGAAACAAGTGTAAGTCCTACACCTGCTCTAGTCAGGAGCGCTCAGGAGCACGTCCTAGAGGAGGCTTGAAGGGCTCCCCGGGTAAGACTAGCTCTTCGTCAATAGACGGGAGTCATGAAGACAAAAATGCTCAGGGGGGAAAGTGAACCTGGTGTGGGGAGAAGCATAACCAAGCCTCGTTCCCATTCACACCATCCTCCAGCCACATCTTCACCTTTTTTTTTTTTTTTTTTTTTTTTTTTTTTTTTTTTTTTTGCGGTACGCGGGCCTCTCACTGTTGTGGCCTCTCCCGTTGCGGAGCACAGGCTCCAGACGCGCAGGCTCAGCGGCCATGGCTCACGGGCCCAGCCGCTCCGCGGCATGTGGGATCTTCCCGGACCGGGGCACGAACCCGCGTCCCCTGCATCAGCAGGCGGACTCTCAACCACTGCGCCACCAGGGAAGCCTTTCTTCACCTTTTTGAGCAGGCATCCTAAGGCAATTTCTGAGCACAGGCTTCACATATAAATGTTTTCTTGTTTATCATATATGTGTGTGAGAGTGCATGAGACAGAGAGATGAAAGACATAGGGGTTAATATAGCATGAAGAAAATAATAAACAATTAAAACATCTTGATAATCAGGATGGCTTCATACTTTAAGCTAATATCTCAAGACACAATATACGCTCGTGGCAGGGATCATCATTAATGTGAACGCCTATAAATCCAGGTTTCAGATAGTCTTCTTGGTAATTTTACATTTCTTCACCTTCCTGTCAGATCTGATTAGCTAATTCGTTCTTCGCTTTCCTTCCTGAAAGGACTGATGCAGAACTGGAGCAGGGTGCTAAGCATGGGGTAAGGGACAGCTCTGCTGTCTTCTTGTGGTCTGCTTGCATATTACACTATGATTGCATTCATCTTACCGTTTCTTCCCAAGAATCTTTTTCAGCCTCTTGACCATTTTGTGAGAATTGGTTGGGTTCAAACTTTATAATAAAAGTGCACACCTGCCTTTCCTAGGAAACCCTGCTCACAGCAGCATGGCAGACTGAGCATGGAAGCAATGCCAATACATGCACTAAACACTAACAGTACTTAATTACTTTCCTCATTTTTAGATTAAAACAACAGATGAGTAGCGGTCCTAACCCTTTCTTCCTGCGCCCTCTGGATTGTTTATTTAACCCACTGGCATGTTACATCCGAATTTGGAGACTACCATCTAAACGACTGAATTAATCTAATATGTAAACATTTGAGGAGTTGAAAAAAACTCAAGAGTTGGACCCATTTTTTTTTACTTTCGATTTAATGTAAATGTGAGGCAGGGTAGGGTGGATTTTTGGGGGGGAAAAAACCTAAAATTATGCCCTTATATATTTTTAAATCTTTAAGAATGTACTATTAAATCATTCCAGTAATTCTGTGATGCCAGCTTTAGACTGAAGACAATGAAAACTCTTCCAAAAGGAACAAAACAATAATTGCTAGCCGCACACAACGAGGCAGTCAGTGGCTATGTGATCCATCATAAATCCCGAAGCCAAAAAATGTGCCTGATGTTGGATAATGATGATGAAGTGTATCCAAGAACATAAATAAAATGGACTGTGTTATTTTAAGGGAAAGACTGTCATTCCCTCCTCTCAAAAGTGGGAAAAGTTGTATTTCTTAATATAGTGAAACATTCAGAAACCTTCCAGTTTACATAACCACTCAGAAAATAGGCTGGACGACTTCTCACCTGTGACCATACACCTCCTTACTCCTAATATCTTGATTCATACTAGAATAAAGACCCTGTCTCTCTAAAGAGTACACTGCTAAGATAGAGCATTATAAATATAATATTTTTATTAAAGTTCAAGTCAGATTCCCTCTACTTGTTGGCTTCTGTGGAAGGCTGAAAACCACTACTCTGACAACCCAGAGTGACAACCTCAGATAGTTACAGTATAGCCCTTTCCTGAAAGCAGAAATTCACTACTTCTGTTTAGCTCTGAATCTTTGTACAATTCGATGAAGACTTCCTTAGCTGGATGAAACCTTCATAAATAAGACATTTTCCCATATACTTCATGTGTCAAGTTTTGGCTGGGACTTCATAAGGCAAGGGCTCCATGGTGTTACTTTATCAGGTCCCTCAACCTCTGAGTTGCAATGATTGTGATGTTTGCTAATAGCACATTCCTTAAGTCAAGAATGAGAATGGATTTCCACTGCCCCCAAACATACCCCTCCTGGTTGTGTAAGGAGGAAAGAGAAAAGGGCAGAGTGAGAATAACAAGTTTGAGACTCCCTCAGAAAATAATACATGTTAATAGTAATCACACTGCCACCCACATTCAGTTGGCCAGGACTCATTCGTGGGAATACAACCTAACTGCAATGGAAGCTGTTAAGTGCAACCTTCCCCTATGTCTAGAAAAGGAACTGTGTAGCGGACACAGCATGGTCTCGGTCAAGTATGTAACAGCTCCTCGACCTCAAGAGTAATCAGAGGATGCACATTCAAACAACAGCAAGAAACCATTTCCTCTCATCAGATTGTCAAGAATTAGAGAGTCAAAGAATACAAAGGTGAATGAAAATAGGAACCATCACAGACCACGGGTGGATGTCTGCACTCATTCCGGCAGAGACTCTCAGAGCAATAAGTGCATGTGAATACACACGTATCCTAGGACCCAGCGATTCTATTCTTGAGCACATGCCCTGTGATAACTTTCACGCAGATGCCCATGGAGACTTGTATAAAGATGTCCTCTGCAGAGTTACGGATGAAAATCATGGCAATCAAAAACTCCATCAATAAGGAAATGAATAAAGTGGAGCATGTTTTCAATCAACAGAATACTATGCAGTGATCAGAAGCACTGATAAATATAAATTTTCCTTTTACTCTTTTTATTTTGCACTACAGAAAACAACAACAGCCAGTAACATACTGCTTTTCTTCACATTCATATGGAGAAATAACCTAAAGACAAAAAGTAGTACCACCACATTGTGAAACCTGCAAATTCCAGAAGTGGACAGCTTGAAGACCACACCCTGGGGGTGGGGAAGAAAATAAATGTCACAAGAGAGAAGACGTGCATATTAAAGATGGCAGGCTGGGGAGATGACCACTGTCAGTGCAACTGACCCAGATTGTAGGCACTCTTTTTCTCCTGGCATCCACGGCCACCACCTCAAAGGGATGGTTTTCTGTCTGAAGAACTCTTTTCAAATGCCACAAGAGTTGCTCTGAGCAGCAATGCAAAGATGTAGATATCTTTGAGAGATTGAAGATGAACAGATCTCAAAAATATAAGTGAAAGAAGTAAAACTGAATGAGATTTGTAGCAAATATTCTTTATGTAAAATTTTAAAAACATAATCACACTATGTTGTTCAAGGATACACATTTTACAGAAATAAATGGAATTTGCAAGGACATACACAAGAATGGGTGCTTATGAGGTTGGAGGGGAATAGGATGAGGACAGAAAATAATATAATCCAAAAAAAGAGAAGGGCACACACGATTCAGTACTTATTAGTGTGGCACCAGCTGAAGAATCTGATCAACCAAATTCTGGTCCTCTGGGGCGTGGCTCCATCGCCTCTGTGTAAGCGTCCCGGGAACCACGGGAGAAATTTGGATTAGGGGTAGTATTTTATGATCATTTCTTCTACTTCTGAATCACGTTTAAATCACATGTGTTTGGCCTTAGCTTCCTCACATTCTTTGAATACGACTCTGATAATAGTTCAAGAAGCAGGAGAGCTGAGGGGACCACCGGGTCATCTGGTCCGATCTTCATTTCACAGATAAGGAAACTGAGACTACAAGCAGTCAGGGAATCTTCAAGACCTCCTTTCAGTTTCTTGGTTTCTCTTTATATGTGAATTTTGCTTAAATTCATTTGAGGAATTTGTTTCCTTTTCTAAATACTATCTTTCCTTGCTGCAGGGTTGCTCCAAATTCAGAAAAACAAACAAACAAACAAAACCAGGGGGCTGAAGAAGATTCAAACCAAAACTATTTTAAGTGTAAGAATCTAGGCAGATAATAAAACCATGTTTTTTAACTCATTTAAATTGTGCGCGTCTGCATTTATTTGTTCTCAGATTTTGTACATTCCGTGGGTGGTAGCCCAGGAAAAAACACACGGAGACATTTGCTTGTGGACTGTACCACATAAAGAGCATTACCACGGTGGACAGGAATGTGCAAGCCAAAACCCAGCACAGGTCAGAATCCGGATCCACAGTCAGTTGATGCCCTGGAAGCGTCCACGGCTTGCCTGTATCCTTTCCCTGTTGAAGGTCACGTGCTTCCTCACAGATGCAAAGATCTTTAGTAATACTTTCAATTAACTACTGCTCTGTGTCCTGGTTACAATCACGTACTGCCAAGTTACTGTTTGGGCAACAGTTAATTATCAGCTGTCTCTACTAGCTCACGGTAAACATATTACAGTGTTCCATCACTCATGCTTTATTTAATTTCACTTGTCATCAAGGTCCTTGATTGGAGCTCGGTGATTTGGTCTGAGAGAGATGATTTCTATTCCTGTTGAAAACTGCTTGTCATTCATTTCGTGCCCTGCTCCCAAGGCAAGGATGCTCCTCTCGCCCCCATGAGGCCAGGTCTGGCGCTCCCTCTGGCAACTCCCAGAAGGAGCTGGGGCCATGGATTGTAATTGCGATGGGATGGCAAGAGGCTAAATGAGAGACACATGGCGTTGCGGGTGGTATCATCTGTCTTCAGTTTATAATGACATTTCCAGTGTGGATTACTAACAAGAAGACCCCAGGACCACTGCCCAAACTTCATATGTGAAGAATTAGTGAGCTCCCACATAGGTTTTGTGAACAATGAAGAAAACTTTAATGATGAGATACAGTTTTTCATGGAGATGTTTGTGTTGTGCCGGATGCTCTGGCGATGATACAGAGCCCCCATCTTCAACACACAGGAACACACGCGAGCACATACACACACTGAGACGTGCCGGCTGATTTTCTCAGCACACTGATCGCAAGGCTCCGGGTCAGCCCCGTAGTGAAGCCAGTGGAAAACCTGGAATCAGCCCCAGCTCTGACACTCAGGTGAGTGGAGAGCTGTAAGAACCATCCTCCGCTGTGAAATGTGTCAGGCAGACAAACACACCCCTGCATGCCCCGTTCCTCTCTAACATGGACAAGGCACAGGCAAAATATGCTTCCTCCAAAGGAAAACCACCCCTCCAATGGGTGGAGTGTGGCCTGTGGGCTGGGTTCCCAGCCAGAAAGGGCAGAGTTTACCCCTGACTGTAGAAGGAGCTCAGAAAGGAACTTCCCATCCAAAGAACTTGCCTGACCCATGAGGTTCTTCAGTACAATTTGAGGGCTTCCATTTTTGGTGGGAGCAAGTAAATAAATAAATAAAAATAAACAATGGGACAAGAATGTCATAAAGTCAGTAAGTACAGCATGTCCTTAAAACATTGATTTGCCCCAAATCTCTACGTCTATTATTTTCCCCCCTCTCAAATATTAGACATCAGTAGCCAGCGTTATTTGGAGCTGATTCTAATTTTCTAAGAGTATTGGAAACAAACCTCAGCTACTTAGCCCAGGATTATCTGCTTTGGCACATAAGAGAGAAAGAAAGAACTCCAGTTGCAAAACAGTTAATAAGGGGACTTCTTGTTATTAAAGAAACAACACACTAATAATAACCATGTCTTTCATTTGTAAATGTCTAATTTTGTAATGAATAATCTATAAAATAAATGATCACATTGATCAGCACGGGGCACCAGTCATTCTAGGTGCCCTGAGCAACTCTCAGTACCAGGTGAAGCTGGGGAAGGAAAAGGAGGTGCGTTACACATGGCTCTTGCCCTTGAGATGCTCACAGCATACTTTAGGAACAGATACACACCGAAATATTGGCATAGTAACAAAAGCACCATAAATGGCAAAATGATCAGAGGACTACAGAAGCCCAGACAAGGGAATATATAGTCTCATGTACGTATATACCTGTCCCAAATATGTGTGTTAGAATCATTGCAAAAACTTAGTGGAAGAAGCATAGTTTTTATAATCAAATTCTTTTTTATCTCTTATTAAATGGCTTTGAGCAAATTGTTTGGGTGAGCAGTCAACGTGAATGTGGACACTGACATTGACCATAAACTTCATGAGGGCACGAATGAGGCAGTCTTACCACTGCAAGCACTCTGAGCTTCTGCTGAAGCTGTGCTACCGGAGTTGTGCCATTTACTAGCAGTGTGCCACCGGGCAAGCCACATGGGAGTGAAGGGTCTGAGACTTCTCGTCAGGTGCTCTCCCAGGACCCTCACAGCTCTAAGGATGCTATGACACGCATAGAGGCATTTCCTCCCTCACAAGGAAAGGCTGAACGGGCTCCAAGCACCCAAAGGCCCCTCCCTTACGTTTGTCCTTTCACTTTTGTCACTCTCTCCCTTTGGTCTAGAGGTCGGTTCTTACCACAGCTGGCATTCCATGAGTGAATGTCCAAGACTGGAAACACATCCCGAAGCACCATTTTCCACAAACTGTTCCTTGAAACACAGGTGATCCCTTGAAAAAAGATCAAATAAGACTAGGAGATGCAACAGCCACTCACAGGCACAATAACGTATCAAAGGATTGGAGAAATTCTTCTGCAACACCCACCCCCCCTTTTCTTAACATATTTTTTCCTAATCCATTAATATCGCTTAGAGATGACGGTCCATACATATTAAGGTAGATCCAGGTGATTCTCAGAGAAATCCTGATTCTCTGGCAAGGTTCATAAAATTCAATAAGGTATAAAGATGTGACAGGTTACTCTCAGGACCATTTCTAAAGAATAAGAAGGATGTGTTTGCAAAAACAGCCCCAATTCTTCACTCTGCCCTGAATCCAAACTCTTTACAGTGTGACTTTCCAGCTCCTCCTATTTAAAGGGTAGAGTCTACTTCCCCACCTTTGGAGACTGGAATGGCTTTATGACTTGCTCTGGCCAATTAAACAGAGGAGAAGGGACCTTGTACCATTTACAAGCCTAGGCTTTAAAAAAACCTTGCATGCCATCGCTGGCTTCCTTGGAAACCTGTCATCACTCTTCAAATGACCCTGGGCTAGCCTTCTGGGTGATGAAAGATAAGGCGGCCCGGTCACCCCCATCACTCCAACCAAGAGCCAGCCAATCACTGGACATATAAATGAGACCATCCTAGACTAAGCCAATCCCCACTGAGGTACCGGCTGACCACAGATGACTGAGTAAGCCCTGCTTCCTGGGTCACTTGAACTGGCCCAGTTTAGCAGAACGACCCAGCTTGTGAGCTGGGTGAGCATTAAAAAATGGTAGTGGTTTTAAGCCATTGTTTTGAGGTGCTCCACTACATAGCAATTCAATAATTGATACACAAGGTGAAACCCCTGTTTACTCCCATGGACAAAAATGGAACGCTGATGGAGGGGTGGGATAGGGAGGGTGGGAGGGAGGGAGACGCAAGAGGGAAGAGATATGGGAACATATGTATATGTATAACTGATTCACTTTGTTATAAAGCAGAAACTAACACACCATTGTAAAGCAATTATACTCTAATAAAGAAGTAAAAAAAAAAATGGAACATTGAAAAACACAGGATGATGATACATTATAAAATACCACTGAAGCGGAGGAGGAAAACTGATTCTAACAGAAATCATAAGCATTTCCAAGGCAGGGGTTAGGTCTTATTCACATTTGTATCCCTTATACCAAACACAATGCTGTGCACATACAGTGATCAATAAATGATTTTGAGGAATAAGGGCTTGGTAAGTCGTCCATGTACCTGACAGCCAACTCTATACCAGGACCAGTGAATTATGTATCACAGTTTGAGAAATAATATAAGACAGAAGCATACCTAAAACCAAGGAGGAATGACACTGATGGCAGACAGTTGGAAATTAATAGTTTTCCTGATCTGAACTCCTGTTTCTCATGCTCCTGGGATTATAGGCAGGCAGCCCTTCCAGCGTTTGCACCCCAGGATTAACATCTGTGCAAATGTGGCAAAAGAAAAAGGCAGAGTGGATGAATTCCTGAATTGTTCTCCCTGACATTCACGACATTCACAGATATGTTTTCTTGGATGATCCCAGTTCACAGGTGCACTGGCCACACACTAATTGAAATAATTATTTTCTTAACATTCAGTGTCAACTGCAAAGGCTTTTGTGAAGAGCAGAATTGTTTCAACCAGCTGCTAGGAGCTGTTTTTATTAATTTTTTAAAAAATCAAACAATGCCAAAGCAGGGGATGTTTGTAATATTCCCACCCCGTCACATTCCTTCGGGGGAAATCAGTGAAAGACAACAACCTACAGCTCCATGAGGCTAAGACCTTTGAAGACCAAAGAGTTGGGTTCTGTAAACAGCAACAACAAAAATGTGTCCTTTTTCTCTCTATTTTTATCCTCACCCCATGACAGACTGTCTGCATACGGCGTGTCTGGGGGACGCCTGCTGGCATTTGTGGAGCCCAGAGCAGGTCCATCAAGGGCCGGTGCACTCGTTCTGCCTGATAGACTTAATCCCATATTTCCACCGTGTCTGCGCCCTTAAACTAGAGAAGATGCCTCAAGTTCAACGACTTCTGCTCTCTGGGTGGCTGCCAGACCCATCTCCAAGAGACTGGTCCTAATAGCTGAAAAAAATCTCCTTATGGAGTCAAATCTCCAATGTATAATAATTCCCAAATTCTCCCAAAGGCAGACAAACTGTAAATGTTTCTAAGTCTAAATGTCACTGCAGCATTAGACTACTTTCTTCTAATTATTTGCTTTCCCTCCCTTTTTGATTTTAAGTTCCTGAAAGTGGCAAGTTAAAAAGAAAAAAAAAAAAGGAAAACATCCAGGAAAGAGATGAGTGGGAAACTAAAGGAAAAAGCATGCATGCTGTCACTCGCGTCACATGGGGAAACCAGCAGTGACCTAGAACAGGATTGTGACAATCAGGGCTGAAAGTGATAGTCCTTTTGAGTAATGAAATAAGACACAAATCAAGATAAACTATTATTTTATAAGGCAGAATTGGGCTCTTTGACTACTTGGAATCTTTGGAAATACTTCTTTTAGGTCAAAATAGATGCTCTGTTGTAATAACCTATAATGGAAAAGAATCTGAAAAGGAACATATATATATATATATATATGTAAAACTGAATCACACCTGAAAATAACACAACATTGTAAATCAACTATGCTTCGATAAAAAGTTGTTCGTTTTGAAAAAAAAAAAAAATAGGTGCTCTGAGAGGAGTTTTGCACACACTTCCATCAGATTACGGTATCATTACAACATGCAACAGAAAATGTTAGCGTCATCCTCAAAGCGTAATGCATTCATTCTGGAGCATGATTTCCTTACCTTTAAATTTTTTCTTTTTCACATAACAATCAGCAGCAAATTAAATGCAAATATCTAGAGAAATGAACCACTTGCGCTACAAATTTACACACAGCAAATCAGAAAAAGAGAAAGTTACAGTGCTCTGGCCGATTGTAAATCCCCAGAGTTCTAAATACATACACTCAATGCATTAAAGAGCAACTTAACCTTGCTTGGAGGACTTTGACTTTTGCAATTCCCAACATGTTTATTCTTCAAACTAAAAATTGCATTTCCATTGGGTTTAATATTAATATGCCAGTTTCTGCTAGCGCTTAAGCTACTTGTTAGAAACAAGTCTGGCAGTTTTAAAAAATTACCTAGAGCTTTTTAGATAGCTGGAATCCCACATAGAAGAAATGTCATCAAAGGGAAATGCCAAATTGTAGTTAAGTACCAGACTGTTTTAAAAGACAAAACATAAGAAGCAATCACATATTCAAAGTCACATGGGGACAAACTCCACCATCAAATGCCAACGGGTTTTGCCATCACTTATAGACACATCTCCTGGCAGGCAATGTTTGCAGTGAGGTTATTGCAGCATTAGTGTGACATTTTCTCAAATTTAATGCATCACCCAAAGTCACCACCCCCACTGTACCACATCCACCGAGCTTCATGTCATCCTTTCCCAGATGTTGGATGTATTAGATAAAATGTTGGAAATGGTATTAGATGTTGGATGTATTAGATAAAATGGGGAAATGGTACACTTCCACTTTTTAACATTTCTCTGTAATTGCTTCACCTAACGTAGCTCTCAATCACCCTCGTCCTTACTGATCTTCTCAGACCAGAAACAGATGTGCAGTGTCATTGTATACTCACCACTTAATGATTAAAAACAAGGGAACTGCATAGGGCAGGACAGGGTTGAAAGTCACCATGTAGATATTGGGTTTCCCTCTGAATTCAGAGGAACTGTGCTGAAAACCCACAGAGGGAAGGTAGAATTAGAGTGAGAATCAAAGCCGCCTTTTGCCGAAGTTACTCATATAACAAGAGAACCCAAAAGATGTCTTTAGTTCTCCCAACACCCCCTGCTATGTATTCTTCATTTAAAAATACTTTATAAGGACTACAATCCAAGAGCCACTTATTCACATACAAGGAAATGAGGATGATTCCATCGACCAAAGAGGAGTATGTGTAGTTTACGGGTCAACCTGAACAGTACAGAATATTTGACTCAACAGTTAAAACTCTCATGCTGAAAGATTCAGTTACTGTGGAGAGGAAGCCACCCTCTTGTCCTGTCATGTGGAAGCTAAAGCCACAGGAGACCTGGGAGCCGATGGGCTGGCCGCAGGTGATCCAGATGTGCACATCTGCTGCAGCTGCCCCCTCCCCCGGGCCATGGCTGGGCTGCAGTCCCTCACTGGGGACAGCCAGCTCAATGGGGAGGCAGAAGAAAAAGTTAAAATGACACTTGGAGGGTTTTCTGAGTTATGATGATAGTCTTTGAAATTCCCAAGCGTTGTGAAGGGTCTTCAAAGGGATTCTCAGCTCCAGGATTTAGTGCTCTGGGCAGCCACCCAGGTACCACAAAATCCCCATGTGTGCACATCTCCTTTGTTACCCGTGTACAGGCTCCCTCCCTGACGTCAAAGCCATGTTTGCTCAGCTTGTAGAAAATGTGTTCTTCGCTGGCCACATTTTTCCCTTTTCTGAGTCAGTGAGGCTTCCACAGAGCTATGGCACTGAAGCTGCTCCCGCCATAGATGGGTCGGGGAGGGAGGACAGTTGTTTCTGTGTCGAGCCATATGCTAACCAGACAGGGCTTGTTTGCCTAAGAACCCTTGTGTTTATTCTTGTTTCTGTTTGTTTTTGGCATCTCACCAGCATTGTAGTAAAACGTCTGTCTCTTAGCTTTGTGAATGGAGGACTTGTGTAAGAGGGGCCTCCTCTCTATTCCTTGGTCCCTCGGTGGAGAATTGTTCTAAGAATGGTACTGGACCTAGCTTAGCCCAGCATGTGGCCAACTTCTCTATCTTGAGGAAGAATAAATGTAGCATTGGTGGAAGATGGTCGCTTACTGACAGTGTGCAAGAGATGGTGATTGCCATTGGCTCTTCTGAGCATAAAACATCTGAACACTTGCCAAAGTTCTGATTGAACTGTAGTCCGAGGAGTTTAAAAAAAAAAAAAAAGCAAAAAGCAGCTTGATTATTCAATGAGCTTATTTTACCTATTTTGGAGACTTAGTCATTTACAGCTACTCCAAGTGGGATGGCAAAACCTTCATCATCTCCTTTGAAGGTATTGGTCTTAGCTTAGAGCCTAGAAAGAAGGATTTGTGACCAATCGCCTGGCCTGTTGCATGTAATTTATTGGTAAGAATGGGGAAAGGGCCCAATATTTGTTACGTGTCTCTGATGTGACAGACTTTCAGCATGTATTATCTGACTTTAAATCTACCAGATAGTTAGTCCCATTTTACAGCTGGGAGACTGAGGTAGAGAGAGCTTATAGAACTCATTCACATTCACATAACTGGTAACTGATGAGATCAGAACTTAATCCTGTACCAGAATGACATCAGAATGCTGAAAAAAGGCTCTGACACTGTACTCTTGATGGAAAGACCTGATAACTTCATGGCTGGCCCCAGGGTGCTGCTGTCATGACAACAGATGTCAACGGAAAGCAGAGAGCACTGAGGCTTCTGACGATCCCCCGACTATTCCACCCAGTGTCCTGCCCACCTTGTCACCGCATCCCACTCCTCTTACTCCTCAACATTCATTTCTCATATTGCAAAAGGGTCTACTCCACACCAGCTACTCTTCAGGGCCCTTGGTTTCCATGGTAAATGGTCTCCCCCAGAGAGGAACTTACATCTGAGTAACATTTTCTCCTCACCTCTAGGATAGAGGTAACTCAAAATGCACTTATTTTCGGAACTGAGACTTTAAAGAAACTCTGCACTCATTGACATAGGCTCACACTTTTCTACCTAGCTCAGCCATTCTCAATTTGGAGCCCCTGAAAATAGGGGCATCTATAAGCTGTTTAGTTATCTGAATGTTATTCTTTGAGAGTTATTAAAATATTTAATCAGGGGAATTCCCTGGTGGTCCAGTGGTTAGAACTCTGCACTTTCACTGCTGAGGACACGGGCTCGATCCCTGGTTGGGGAACTAAGATACCGAAAGCCCTGCGGTGTGGCCAAAAATAAAAATAAATATAAAGTATTGAATCAGATTAAATGGAAATCATACCTTTACTTGAGAAATATGGCACAGGCTAATTCAAGCAACAAAGTCCTTTGTGTTTTTACTGAAATTACAGTGAAATAGGCTTTCGACTCATTAAAATGGGAAAACTATTAGTTTATAAAATAGTGTATAGGGTAGGGGCGATAGCACTGCTGATATCAAGGGAGGAGCTAATAAAATAACTTTACGGTGGCAAAAAATTGAATGCTATTGACCCACTGCTTCAACTCAACACTGAAAGGAAGGCATTTTAGAAATTATACATCATACTTTGAAAACAGGAGATGAAAGTGATTAACTCAAGATTACCTCAAATAGTTGCCAGCCTAAGGAACAGAGCCCAGATCTTCTGATTCCAAGCCCATGATACCGTCTAGGACACGCTAATTCAATCAACGTGTGCGTGGAATGCCTGCTTTCTAGAAAATTATTTGAAGTTCTGAGAATGTGGTTAAATTTCTAACACTTCTGCAATTAGATGAGCATGTATTATACTCTAGGTTTTTAAAGATAATAGTAAAGTGCCAAGAGAGACAAAACTCATCAAATTAATTGTATATTGCAGGAAAATGTGTATATCTAGACCACCTATGCACTTGGTTAGCCACAGAAATTAGACCAGTGGATAGGTAGAAACACAGCCCCAAAGAGATTTGTCAATGAGTAGTTAAGAAATAGCAACAACATCTCACTTTCAACTAAAATTACCACCCACAAATAATTTATAACTTCAAACACAGTTTATTTGGTGTCCCATTTTCCCCGTCCATAACTCCCATATTGAAGGGTAGGATCTCACGTAGGGTCTGCTACATGGAATTTTCACCACATTTTTGATGAAGGAAGAGTGCCAAAACACCATAAAGAAAATTGGGTCCATGGGCCAAAACAGCAATTATAGCTAAATGAAACACAAAAATTGAAGGGTGAATACTTTATTCTGTTCAGCTGTTAAGTCTTAATGCAAAGAAATAGCTTTCCACAAATCTGTAATGGACACCAATTTAATCTCCTCCGTTATTAGCTTTTGAAACTCTTATCATGATGTATTTTGGCAGCCAACCAAACCCAGGATGTTCAGCTTAATAGATTTAACCTGAATTTTTAGGGTTTCCCCTCTTCTGCCATTCAAAGCATACAATTAAACCTCTTGGTGAACTGCCGATAACATTCCTCTAAGCTAAATTTGCTTTTGGATACAAAAGACACATTCCTGAAGACTGACATAACATTGCCACTGGGCCAAAAGGCAAACGTGCTGTGGAACTTTTTTTCAAATGACAAAGTATATTGTTTCAGGATTATATGCAGAAACGGCACTATATCACTAACCAGATATCAGGCTGCTGGGACTGAAATAACATCCTTTGTGGCCAGAGGGGGTGTGTAGTTAACAGGGATGTCTCTATGAGATCAGTTGTCTGGACATCAGCATACATAAACTCTATTGTTGTAGAGGGTACAGTGAGAAATAGAACTCGAATGAAAAGGGTACAAGCTAACACGTGCTATTAAAGCTACCTTCTGACAGTTACAGAGAAATAGTAACACTGCCTGGCCCAATACCAGCCTGAAATATTGGATCAAACAAAGCAATGCATTCATTCAACAAGTGCTTACTGATTATCTAAACTGCATCTGGCTCTGTATCAGGAGTACAGATATAGTGATCTTACTGAGTTTACAATCTGCTGGATTACAGGCACATTAATCAACAACTCATGCAAATGAACATCGAACTGCACCTGGGATAAGAAAATAAGAAGTCTGAAGAGGATGCATGGTTGATAACTTAGTGTACTTCAGCTCTGTTAGCTTGGATACACTGCCTAATTTCCCTGAGCTTCTTTTTCTTATTTTTTTTCATGTTTTAATTGAAGTATAGTTGATTTACAATGTTTCAGGTATACAGCAAAGTGATTCAGTTATATATATATATTTTTCAGAGTCTTTTCCATTATAGGCTATGACAAGATGCTGAATATAGGTCCCTGTACTATACAGTAAGTCCTTGTTGTTTATGTATTTTATATACAGTCCTGTGTATCTATTAATCCCAAACTCCTAATTTATCCCTCCCTGCCCTTCCCCCTTTGGTAATTATAAATTTATTTTCTATATCTGTGAGTCTATTTCTGTTTTGTAAATAAGTTCATTTGTACCATTTTTTTAGGTTCCACATATAAGTGATATCAAATGATATTTGTCTTTGTCTGACTTACTTAGTATGATAATCTCTAGGTCCATCCATATTGCTGCAAATGGCATTATTTCCTTCTTTTTTATGGCTGAGTAATATTCCATTGTGTGTGTGTGTATACATATATACATGTATATATATATGTACACACTGTGTACATATATATACATACCACATCTTCTTTATCCATTCATCTGTTGATGGACATTTAGGAGAACAGTATGGAGGTTCCTTTAAAACCTAAAAATAGAGTTACCATATGATCCAGCAATCCCACTCCTGGGCATATATCTGGAGAACTCTAATTTGAAGATACATGCACCCCAATGTTCATAGCAGCACTAACTGCAATAGCGAAGACATGGAAGCAACCTAAATGTCCATTGACAGATGACTCTTTTACTTATTTTTTTTTTAATTGAAGTATAGTTGATTTACAATGTTGTGTTACTTTTTCTTATTTTTAAATGAGGTTAATGATGGTCCCTGTCTCAGAGGGTTGTTATGGGGGATTATATGAGATGATCAATGTAAGTATTCATAACAGTGTCTGTCCTATAGGATGCTCTCAGTAAATGCTAGCTACTATGATTGCCACTCACTGTTATTTTCATTACTATTAGTAAAGGGGGTCAGAAAAGCCTTCCCTGGGGAAATGAGTACTGGCTGGGGGTTCTTAGGATTAGTGAGAGTTAAAATAGTAAGGAAGAAAGCGATGAGACTTCTAGATGGGGGACCAGCAGGTTCACATGCTCGGTGGAAGCATGGCATGGAGGAAGAACCAGAGCAAGCTGGCACGGAAATACTGAGAAGATGGAAAATGAGGCTGGAGAGGTGGACAGTACTGAATACCTTTGTGGATGTATTTAGCTTATCTCAAATATTTATTGTGGATTTTTAAAAGCACAAAAAATGGTGTTTCCATTAAAGTAGAAATCCTAATTTTACAATACTTCGCAGAGCAAACATAGCATAATTCTGTTCCTGTAACATTATAGTGGACCATGTATTTATTTATTCTTTTTTATCCATCTTCCAACCATTCAACATTTATTGAATGTCTACTGTGGGTGGAGCACGGAGTCCATGCTGAAATTACAAAGGTGAATCAAGCACCTTCACTTCCATGGTGAGGGAACTAGAAATATGAACAAATAAAATAACTCCCCAAATTACTAAGAGAGAAGAACCAGTGTCTACAAGGACAGAGGAAGTATCCACTGATTGTGTGGAGAACAGGGGGAAACATTAAGGTAGAGATTTGGAAACTTGAAGAATAAATAGAAGGGAAAAAAAGAGGAAGGAGGGGAGCAGGTCATGAAGAGGATACAGCGCAGGAGTGAGGCCAGGGAGGGCAGGCAAAGTGATGCAGGGAGAAGCCGCAGGGAGATGCGCAGGGACGGCTGGGGAAGTCTCGGGATGCGGGCTTTGTACGATTTTATTTGTTGGGAGCCTGGAACCAAAAGATTGAAGCAGAAGCCTCATCACTGGGACAAACCAGGATCCTTCCATGTTCGGACTGCAAGGTCCTTGGGGTAAAGCAGTGTGAAGCACCAACACATACCATGCTTTGGAACTGCTTTTTACTCTGTTTGACCATCCAAGCGGCTTCTTTCCAAGCTGAGGCAGAAGGTCAGAGAAGGACAGAATTTTATCCCAGAGTTGTCACCTAGAGTGAGACTCGGAATCACTGCGGGTTGATAGTGCAAACCTGAAGGCAGGACATGTGTAGCCTTAAAAATCGTGTCTTTGACAAGTATTTTATATCACCAAATTCTCACCGTATAATGCTAACTGAACAAAAACAGGGGACAGAGCCATACGTAAGTGAGAGACTCCAATTTGGTTGTGAGCGTGGGGTGTATGAAAGAAACGTTCAAAGGAAAAACACCAAAATGTTCAAGGGTATTATCTATGAGATTATGAGTGATATTATTTACTTCTCTTTACTTTGGGTGACTTTCCAAATTTTCTTCAAAAAAATATATTGATTCTGTAGTTGGAATAATAACGTGTTAATTGAAAGTCATATTTAATGAACATCATCAATAGTCAAGCTAACATGGAGAGAATGTAATAAGGAAACCCTGGACCCACCAGCATACGACCCTTTGACACCAATTATTTAATAGCTTGTAAAAAACTCTAATTCATGCCACCACTTCACCCCTCAACGTTATGTCAAATATAAGGTAGATGATTAAGGGAGATAGAAACCATAAAGCTGAATTCGAAGATAATTTATATAAAGCACTTACTAGAGGGTCAACACACCATAAATGACAGATTTAGCCCTTTTCCCTGAAACTTACAGACTTTAGCTCTCACAGAGGAGCAGACACTAGTGGCAAAAGAGTGAAACAACTTAGCCATGAGAGGCCTAAAGGAATATGGAGCTTTCCTACTGAGTACAGAGCAAGAAAAGGTATCTTACAAATAAGCCCTGAGGCAAAATACAAGCATGTCAATTATGGCCAGTTGCAGATTATACAGCACTAAAGCAAAAGGGATTTATGTGGCCAAGAATGGGAATGTGGGTATGTCTAAATCCCCAACCTATGGCCTGATTGTTAATCCTTGAATATAACATGTAGCATCATGCTCCCCTGAATACCTTGTAAACCCAACTGTGCATAAATTATCATTATTATTTTGAAGAGGTGAGTCATTTGGGATAAAATAAAAAGGAAGGCCAAACCAAAAAAAAAAAAAGAAAGGAAGGAAGGAGAAAGGGAAGGAGGGAGGGAGGGAAAGAAGGAAGAACGAAAGAAAGGAAAAACTTGAGCACATATAATTGCAACCATTTATTCAAGACTGGGAACATGAATTGGAAAAAATTGGGTACCCCATCTTCTTTATCCATTCATCTACTGATGGGCACTTAGGTTGCTTACATATCTTGGCTATTGTAAATAATGCTGCAATGAACATAAGGGTGCATATATCTTTCCTAATTAGTGTTTTTGTTTTCTTCTGACAAATATCCAGGAGTGGTCTTTCTAGATCATATGCCAGTGCTATTTTTAATTTTTTGAGGAACCTCTATACTGTCTTCCATAACGGCTTCACCAATTTACATTCTGACCAATAGTGCACGAGGGTTCCCTTTGCTCCACACCCTTGCCAACACTTGTTATGTGTTATCTTTTTGATAACGGCCACTCTGACAGGCGTGAGGTGATATCTCATTGTGGTTTTGATTTGCATTTCTTTGATGATTAGTGATGTTGAGCATCTCTTCATGTGCCTGTTGGCCATCTGTATGTCTTCCTTGGAAAAATGTCTATTCAGATCCTCTGCCCATTTTTTAATTGGGTTGTTTGGTTTTTTGATGTTGAGTTGTATGTGGTCTTTGTATATTTTGGATATTAACTCCTTATCAGATATATCATTTGCAGATATCGTCTCCTATTCAGTAGGTGGCCTTTTTGTTTTGTTGATAGTTTCCTTTGCTGTGCAAAAGGTTTTTAGTTTGATGTAGTCCCATTTGTTTATTTTTGCTTTTGTTTCTCTTGCCTGAGGAGACATATCCAAAAAAATATTATGAAGTCCAATGTCAAAGAGCATACTGTCTGTGTTTTCTTCAAGAAGTTTTACGGTTTCAGTTCTTACATTTAAGTCTTTAATACATTTTGAATTTTGATGTGATAGAAAGAGAAGATAGGGAGAGAGCAAGGATGTGGAAAGACATACAGAGATAGAGTAGGGAAGCAGCTCGAGGTCCACGCCAAGCTTCCAACACTGAAGGAAGTCTCCTCTCTAGGAAACGAGGCAGGATTGATGGCCATAGAAATCGCTGCCCAGTTCTGGCATCCAGATGTTACATGTTTGAGGAAGTACATCTACTTTCAAGAGAGAAGGTTAGGGCTTCCCTGGGGGCGCAGTGGTTGAGAATCTGCCTGCCAATGCAGGGGACACGAGTTCGAGCCCTGGTCTGGGAGGATCCCAGATGCCGCGGAGCAACTAGGCCCGTGAGCCACAACTACTGAGCCTGCGTGTCTGGAGCCTGTGCTCTGCAACAAGAGAGGCCACAGTAGTGAGAGGCCCGCGCACCGCGATAAAGAGTGGCCCCCGCTCGCCGCAACTGGAGAAAGCCCTCGCACAGAAACGAAGACCCAACACAGCCAAAAATAAAAATTAATTAATTAATTAATTTAAAAAATAAAAGAGAGGAGGTTACTTTACCGGTATTTTTTCCCTCTGCCCTTCTCCAGGCGGAATTTAGACAATATTACTTGTACCTTTTCTCCTCACAGACCCAAGCTGACTCAGATGAAGGCAGCACCCAGAGCAGCACTATCAATGAGAGCTGTGATTCAGGTGAATCAAATGCATTCTGGGGTAGCAGCAGGCAGGTGGCTGTTATTGCTTCCCAGGGGATTTTTTCCCTTGATTCTGTTTTATGTAGCAGAGTTCTATTTCCGCTTCATCTCTGTCTTTTTCTGACTATCTTCTTCCCACGCATCACATTCTATCTGGTATCTAAAGAGTCTACACATTGTAGTGCACACACTGAAAATAAGAAATAAACTAAGAATACATGAGGAATCAACACAGAGCCTGCAAACGTAACCAGACTGTCCAATAAACTCCATATTAAAAACCAGAGCATAAAAGATTGGATTCTTCATCAGATTTTCCTCTTCTGAAAGCTGGCACATTCATTCTGAGAAATTAGAATCACAGCATGTGGAATACAATTTTTTTTCTCTCCTTGTTCCAGTTCTCATCTTCCTTTGATCTTTCATGAATGAATACTCGTAGCATTCTTGTACTTTCTTTGATGAATTACTGAGAATTATCTGATGAATTACTGCTTCCTTTCTCTAGCCTTATAGCCAATCAAGGGTTCTGGGCAAAAGTGAATCATTGCAGATTCGTGTTTGAGATCAATCCCTTCAGCTCTGAAGAACAGATTCAAGGTGGGTAAGGTTGGGAACAGGAAGGCCAGTTAACAGGCTGTGGTGGCCCAGGTAGAAGGTGTTGAGTCACTAAGCCAGGACAGTAGAGTAGGGATGGGGAAGCTAGGAAAGATTTTAAAAATTAGATTGAGAGGTTGAATATGTGCTTAAAAGCGACAGGGAATTTGGAGAAAGAGCCGGTTTGGGAGCAGAAATAAACATTTCATTCTCAAACAAGTTGAGTTTGCGGTCCTTGTGTATGAATCAGATGAAAAGGTCCAGTAGAGAGCTGTACAAACATGAAACTCATGGAGAAATCCCTGGAGTTATAGACTGAGGCATCAGCAGCCTGCAGGTGACTGGAATGATGAGAGTAGTTGTGATAACTCAAGGGGAGTTTGCAGTGTAAGCAAGTATTAGCGCAAGGACAGAACTCTTAGCAAAAAGACTCCACGGGGAGAGAACAAAGTGCCTGTGAGACCGTGTATTCACATTCAAGACTAGTCTCACCCTTCTGAGCTCTTCCTTGTATGGCAGGGGCTGAAAGCCTAGAAAATATATCTCTCCAACTCCCTTGATGGGAATGTCTCCATTCAACTCTGTAAATAGAAGGTGCTTACATGAGAATTCGAAGGCAGGAGAGAAGAAGATGTGACTCTCTGAAGGCTTGTGCTTGAGCTTGGTGGCCTTGAATGTTTAACAGAAACTTCTGGGCATCTTCCTGAAATCATCCACTTCAGTGCCGCAAGTAGCAGAGTTTTGGGCTGTATTTTACTATGATTCCGTGGAGCTAACAGCAGCTTCCTTAAACTTTGCTACCTGAAGCAAAAGCTTCTAATTTCCCATTTTCAATCCCTTCTTACCCACAGCTATATGGGTGATTAATCTACAATAAAGGGGCCAAGAATATAAATGGGGAAAAGAAAGTCTCTTCAAACAAATAGTGTTGGGACAACTGGACAGCTACATGCAAAAGAATCAAACTTGACTACTCTCTCATACCATGCATAAAAATAAATTCAAAATTTATTAAAGACTTAAATGTAAGAACTGAAACCATAAAACTTGAAGAAAACACAGACAGTATGCTCTTTGACATTGGACTTCATAATATATTTTTGGATATGTCTCCTCAGGCAAGAGAAACAAAAGCAAAAATAAACAAATGGGACTACATCAAACTAAAAACCTTTTGCACAGCAAAGGAAGCTATCAGCAAAACAAAAAGGCCACCTACTGAATGGGAGACGATATCTGCAAATGATATACCTGATAAGGAGTTAATATCCAAAATATACAAAGACCACATATAGCTCAACATCAAAAAAACAAACAACCCAATTAAAAAAATGGGCAGAGGATCTGAATAGACATTTTTCCAAGGAAGACATACAGATGGCCAACAGGCACATGAAGAGATGCTCAACATCACTAAGCATCAAAGAAATGCAAATCAAAACCACAATGAGATATCACCTCACGCCTGTCAGAGTGGCCGTTATCAAAAAGATAACACATAACAAGTGTTGGCAAGGGTGTGGAGCAAAGGGAACCCTCGTGCACTATTGGTCAGAATGTGAATTGGTGAAGCCGCTATGGAAGACAGTATAGAGGTTCCTCAAAAAATTAAAAATAGCACTGGCATATGATCTAGAAATACCACTCCTGGATATTTATCAGAAGAAAACAAAAACACTAATTAGGAAAGATATATGCACCCTTATGTTCATTGCAGCATTATTTACAATAGCCAAGATATGTAAGCAACCTAAGTGCCCATCAGTAGATGAATGGATAAAGAAAATGGGGTATGTGTGTGTACATATATATATATATATACACACACACACACATTCACACACCACACTGGGATATATATACTATATATACACACCCACACACACACACACACACACACCCACACACACACACACACACAGAATGGAATGCTACTCAGCCATAAAAAATATGAAATGTTGCCATTTGCGACAACATGGATAGACCTAGAGGGTATTCTGCTAAACGAAACAAGTCAGACAGAGAAAGATAAACACCATAAGAGCTCCCTTATATGTGGAATCTATAAAACAAAACAAGGCAGCTGCTCACCTGCATCATCCCACTGTCGCCCGAGAGTGAACTCCCACTCAATAAATCCTCACTGTGTTTTCTCTGAAACAACAGCAAACAAACAAAAACCAAAAAAACAAGTGAACAAACATAGCAAAACAGAAAGAGTCATAGATACAGAAAACAAACTGGTGACTGCCAGAGGGGAGGGTGTGGGAGAGGAGAGAAATAGGTGAAGGAGATGAAGAGGTACACATTTCCAGTTGCAAAAGAAATGAGCCACGGGTATGAAATGTACAGTGTGGGGAACACAGTCCATGACTACGTAGTATCTTTGTATGGCGACATATCATAAGTAGACATACCATGGTGATCATTTTAATGCATAGAAACATGCAATTGCTATGTTGTGTAACAGGAACTAACTATGTTGTAGGTCAATTATATTCCAAACAAACTCATGGAAAAAAGAGATCAGATCTGTGTTTATCAGAGGCTGGGGCTGGGGGAGGAAGGGAAGGGAATTGGATGACAGCAGTCAAAAGGTACAAACTTCCAGTTATAAGTACTAAGGATGTAATGTACACGATAAGGATAACACTGCCGTAGGTTATATATGAAAGTTAATGTTAAGAGAATAAACCCTAAGAGTTCTCATCACAGGAAAAGATTTTTTCTATTTCTTTAATTTTGTTCCTATATGAGATGATGGATGTTCACTGAAATTATTGTGATAATCACTTCATGGTGAATGTAAATCAAATCATTATGCTGGACACCTTAAATTTACACAGTGCTGTGGCATGGACATATATACACTACCACACATAAAATAGGTAGCTAGTGGGAAGCAGCCGCATAGCACAGGGAGATCAGCTTGGTGCTTTGTGACCACCTAGAGGGGTGGGATAGGGAGGGTGGGAGGGAGGGAGATGCAAGAGGGAGGAGATATGGGAACATATGTATACGAATAGCTGATTCACTTTGTTATAAAGCAGAAACTAACACACCATTGTAAAGCAATTATACTCCAATAAAGATGTTAAAAAAAAACCATAAGAAAAAAAATCTCTTCCTTAAAATACAATAGGGTCTGTCTTCACGAACAAACCTTTATTAATATAGAAAGTATGGTGTCATAGAGGTGTAATGACAGCAGGTTGAGAGTGAGTGATACATGAAAAAAGTAGAGACAGGGAGCATAGACAAACTTTTAGGGGGAAAACCCTTATGAGAAGGAGAGGCAACATATTAGACAGCAGCTGAAAGGGGAGATGGGGCAAAATACTGGAGTGTGTGTGTGTGTGTGTGTGTGTGTGTTATGAGATAGACCTGAGCAGGTTTATACACTAAGGCAGGAGCGAGTAGAAAGGAAGAAGGTGAAGACACATGAAATAGTAACCATGACTGATAAAGTCAGATCCTGGACCAGATGTAAGGAGTCAGGGCTACTGGTGGATAGGTTGGCCGTGAACAGGAGGAGGGGGAATCTATTCTTCTAAGACCATGGCAAGAAAGAGGATGTGAACTGGGAAGTTGAAAAGGGTCCACTTGTCTTGATGAAGTAAGTTCCCAGTGCAGAGGACACGTCGGTTTGGCTGCCCAGCCTCCACGCCCCCTTCTCTTGGTAACCAAAGCCTGACTTCTCTTGGAGAACCACCCCTTTCCATTCTCCACCCTGTGACTCTGGAGTGGAACACATGATCGCATCCTCAGCCAATCAGGGCACCACATTTTCTGTCTATAGTGACTGGTCTAGGCATGGGTTACAATTGGAGCTAACAGGATGTGATGGGACATTGGCTGAGGCTTCTGGTTAAGAGGCAGGTAAACTTTCCCACAGGGCTTCAAGCAGAGATGATCTGAGTTATCTTGTTTCTGTGGTGGGAAAAGACGCTCTGAGAATAGAGTTAAACCAGAAGGAATGGAGCTGAGAGAGAGCGAGAAAAATCAGGTCTTGGTGATAGAGGCCAAGGCTCTGCTCTGAGCTTCATTTGAAGCTACATCTTTTCCTGGACTTTTCAATTAGTTTAACCAGTCAATTCCACTTTTGCTTAAGCCAGCTTGAGCTGGGTTTTCTCTCATTTGCTGAAAAGAGTCCTAAACCATAGAATGAAGCTGTCTGCTGAAAGTGAAGGGGGTGGGGCATATTTTTAAAAACTAAAAAGCAGACTGATAGCATAAACAGCAAAGGGAAAGATCTTAACCAATAATCACGCAGTTAGGCGATAAAACACAGTTCAGTTTGGCTGAACTCAACCATGCTAAAGTCAAGCCCAAGTCAATAATTTGGCTTTTTAATGTTCTCTGTGGCAACTAAAAGAACTAATTTTTTTCATCACTTGCAATTGCCTTTGTGAAGTATGGACCGCCTTTGACTGGGCTCGTGTGATGCCTAACATCTGGATAAAAATTGAAAAATGTGATGTCAACCATGTGGTCTGTCAAACACAATTACAAACCCCTGGGTAGTTAGAAAATATCTAATAATTGTTTCAGATTTCGTCTGAATCATGTGCACGCAGAATTTGTGACTCTAAACTTTCACAGTTAAGGAACATAATCTCTGCACCCACCATTCCTCTGTTTTACAAGTCAGCCCCCAGCCCAAATGTGATATCAGCTTTTCCAATATTTCCCATGTAGTGTTTCCTAAATACATGAAATTTTCAGCTCCATGAGCACTGGAGTCTTACATCTTATAGTTTAATTGTGTGGAGCATACACTGCAGTAGAATGTAGGCTATTCAAGTTGAAAGGTGAATGTCGATTTGGAAAGGCAAAACCAAACCTTTAATTTTACCAAGAATGAAACTGACGTGCAGTTCAAGACAGTTGAGAGACTTGTGCAGAGTCCCATTCCTAGCTAGTGGCTAAGCTGAGGCTTGAACCCATGACTTACGGCTACTGCCACCATTCCATGCTGCCTCTTCCTCCATAACCTGGAAATTTAGGTTACATTATGATGTTGCAGTCAAGGGCACTTTGTGACTATGAACATCTTTAGAGCTGCCCAAAATAGTGTCAGCCCAAGTCAATAATTTGGCTTTTTCATGCTTAAATGCTTAAATGCTTCCTTCTAAACATCTAAAAAAGTGCAGGCTTCAGAAATCTAAAATGTTTCTCTACATTATTAAATACCTTAGCACCATAGCTATCATCCCTGCCTATACACAGTTCCTGAGATTTATTCTTCAAATACTTAATGATAACTCATGTGGCTACTACATTTAAAGGGACTTTTACATGAATTAGCTCATCTATGTGATTCTCTTTTTATGTTTCTGGAACAATTTTATATTTGCTATTACCTTGTGAAATGGAATGTAATATAACAAACAAATTCATGCAATATGATCTCATTTGCAATAGGCAGGGCAGGGTTATCTTTACTTTATATAAATATATAAAGAGGAGAGCTTAAACCCCTGTCTTTTGAAGTAAGTCTCTTACTTCAGAGAGCGATCTGAGATTCAGCATCATTTGTTCAAGCCGTAGGGAGATTATGACCCTATGAATTCTTGCTTATTAATCCATTCCATTAGAGTTGTAATACCACCAAATATTCCATAACAAAATTTCCATTACTTCATTATGTTTTATCATTATCATCAAATGGATTCACATAAACATGGTTCTGAGCTAAAAATTATACAAACAAGCTACATAATTTATTCTGAATCAATTTCAGAAAAATATGTTTTATCATTTTCCTCATGTCTTAGAGGCAGAATCAAGATTAAGACTTAAAAAAGAGGGGAGTTTGGCTCAAAAAACCTAAAGAAATGAACAAAAAATTTGGTAATTTAAGCAATCAGTATCTATTTAGCTTTTTTTAAGTCAGGAAAGATAAAAGTGAGGTCAAGAATTTAGAAGAACATCATCTTTTAAAAATGGTAGCATTCACAGATTCTCACAGTTGTTTTTAGCTGCAAGGAATAATATTCACAGCAACTATCAAGCACCCAACCAATTAACCAACAAATATTCACCACACACAGTAAATATAGGACACTCAGAAATGTGAGACATGGCTCTGGATTCTAAGAAGTTTATGATGCCATAGGGATGATAAGTCAGGGAAACAATTAGTGGAAAATATCATATATCATCTACCGAAGTGATAAATTCTTCTTCTTCTCCCTCATGCTCTGGTCTATGCTTAATAATCTGGTTAGGACTTTGCCTGAAGCTTCTTGGGGTCAGTCCCAGCTTGTATGAAGGAGCATAAGCTTTTTGCTCCTATTGTTCAAACCTGAAGTCAGTAAATTGATGATGATAAAATGACTCTTCATTCTGAGGACTTGGTTTTTACAAAGTAGATAGATACATAGTCATTATTATCTCATCAAAATAATTCAGAAACCCTATAATCTTGGTAACAAAAATGTTTCTCTCCATTTTATAAAGAAGCTCAGGCTGAGAGAGAAGACCTCTCTTGATGTGTTCAGCAATGCCTAGATAACGGTAGCACAGTGAAATTTTATTTAGTTACAGTTCAAATTTAATTCCAAGGGCATTCAACCTAAAAGTCAGGAGAACTGGGTAAAGTCCAACCTCACCACTTATTAACTATGTCATAAGAAGCATGTTACTTTCAGTCTCTCTGGACCTAATTTCAGAAAGAGCTGCCTATATTAGTAAAATTAGGTTTAGTTCTGAGTGCTAGGAAACCAAAAATAAGAGTGACTTTAAAAAAATAGAAGTCTATTTCCTTTACTCATAAAAGACATCTGGAGGTGGGCAATCCAGGGTAACCCCATGAATCAGGGCTCCAAGCTCCTTTTACATTGCTCCTCTGTCATTTTTCAGCATGAGATTTCTACCTCAGGGCTCAATATAGTTGCTCAAACTCCAACCATCACATCTGTATTCCAGCCAACAAGAAGAAGGGTATACCACTTCCCATTCATACACTTCCTGTGAGTTGCACACAACACTTCTATTTTTGTCGGTCAGAAGCTTGTCACATTCACATCTACTAAAAGGCAGACTGGGAAATCGATCTTTATTCTGGAATGTCATGGTCTTAGCTGCAAGTCAGGAGTTATATTAAAAGGGAAAAGGAGGGGACAGGATTTGGAAATCAGTGCCAGGCTGCTATACTGTCCTGTCAACATCATTGCTAAAACGTTCACTTGAGACATTATATGTAGAAGCGTACATACATTTTATGTACATACACATATGTACATATGTACACATATGTACACATGTACATATGTACACATATGTACATACATTATATGTATGCCTTATTCTATAACATAAGGCAGTTTCCTGATATTTCCAATGAATCTGACTTCAAGTGTAAAGTGAAGGATGTTTCCTCACATAGCACTATTCTTGGGTGTTTCGGATGAATCCAATATAGATGTGACCACCATGAGAATGTACTTGCAGCCCTCCCATCACGGGGAGCCTCTGTAAATTGACCACATGCCACACCTTCCGCAGCTGCTCCCAGCCAACGAGGGCTGGGGCAGAACTGCAAAGACAGTTTCATTCCTGAGAGACCCAGGACACCTCTGACAGCTGATTTTGGCTCAAAGACTCTGGACAGTTTTGCTGAAACTTCTTAAGACGGCAGAGCAGTCCAAGATGCTTCGCCCAACCTTCCTCCTGTCTTCACTCGGGATCAGGGATCAGCCTTGACCACGGTCTCCCAGCCCTCTCCCTATTTTCTCTATTTTCTCTCACACAGACCACTTCCCTTAATAAAATCCTTGCATGTTTAATTCTGTCTTTACGTCTTCCTTTTAGAGGACCTGGATGAACAAAACATAATATTTTGTAAAAAACGATTGAACTCACGGAATTTCTTGATTTAAAAGTCTTTTTGGCAACACTAAGCTTGTGCTAAGTAAGCACAGCTTCAAGATCATGTTTTATGTCCACGTTAATCTCCAAAAAGTTCAAGTTCTCCTTTTAGATTACTTTTAATTATAACAGGTACTAAATACTTTGTATCATTATTTCTTTTTAGATACAATGGTAACATTTTACTAGGCTTATAACTATAGAATTGGCTTAAGTACCTCATAGCAATATTTTAAAAATCCAAGATAACATACATATACATTTAAGGACTCTATTACTAAAGGCACTTTAGATTTAAACTCTTTGTTCATTCATTTAAGCAACATTAAATATTGTGCACCAACTACGGTGCTGGGTACACAGTTAAAACACTGAGAGACAGAGGTGAGTAAAACAGATCTGCCCTCTGAGCTTGATGCTTTGTGACCACCTAGCGGGTGGGATAGGGAGGATGGGAGGGAGGCTCAAGAGGGAGGGGATATGGGGATATATGTGTACATATGGCTGATTCACTTTGGTGTACAGCAGAAACTAACACAACATTGTGAAGAAATTATACTCCAATAAAGATGTTTTTTTAAAAAAGTAGATCTGTGCTCAGGGGCTCTGTCATCTAGTCATGGAGGACCAATCCTAACAACCAACCATCAAGACCTCTTAACCACACCCTTCCTTAGTCAGTGGGAATCATGACAGAGGAAGGACCACAGGCTGACCCCAGAGAGGCCTCCTTGCCAACAGATCGCATCTGTACTTCCCAAGTTACTCATATGGATGTCCATCTACACACAGAGTAAGACAACCATGGAGTAACTCAAAAAACCACGGAGAACAGCTGCAAAATGGAAACAATGCACGCCTACACTTCTTTCTTCAAATGCTTCAAATCAGCCATGTGGAAAGAGAACTAGAGAGAGCAAAGGGTCGGGGAAGAACTACGAAGCCGGCAGTCAGGTCCAGGATGGCAAAGAACAACCTGCCCATCGGGGGCCGACACAACACGAAGTTCAGAGAGACTCATTAGACATCCCCCAACGCCCGAGGAAAGCACCGGAGAAAAGAAGGTCCCAGGAGAAAACGTGGAGGAAAAAGCAGGCTTGCTTTTGTTGTGGTGGTTGTTATTTTTACAATTCCCCAGAGTAAGTTTAGCCTGTCTGGGGTGTCGTCCTCCACTTTTTTTGCCAGCTCATACACTGGCAAAAAGTTAGAGCTGTTAGAGTCCACGGAGCTCGTGGACTCAAAATTTATTTTGTAAAAAAAATGTAAAACATTTAGAAGTAAGTTCAAACTAGCTAGTTTCAATTATTCCTGAATAAATTATATTTTATACTGAATATCAAATAGAATCATTTTATGAGCAAAACAAGTTGTTGACTGCATTACATATTTTAATGTTCTCCAAGTACTAAAGTGACTTTAGCTCTGGAAAACATTCCTAAAATATAAATATTGCCTATGTTTCAGATTTTGCCAAAATGTCTTTTCTTTCCCAGCTTAATTCTTTTTACAGAAATTCTATTCTTTCCTACAGGATCACATATGGAAAAAGCAAGCAGTCGTGAATGGCAGGGGTCCAAGGGGTCAGTAAAAGTCAAGGAGACCAAGCAGAATTCTGAGAAGCCCTGATGTTTCTTGAGGGGAGTTTGTCATATACCTGTTCTGTGGCTTCCCTCAACTCCTAGGATGGGTCTTGATGCCCCAATCCTTTTGAATTGGATGGAGGATGGACGGTTGAGTGGAAAGGAACTAGGAAAGGAACAGAGAGAGGTCAGAGAGGGATGAGGCCATCTAAGAGCGCTTAGTGCTGGACAGAAACAAAAGAAAAAAAAAAGAGCCCTGGACCCTTGGAAACCAGTGACCTCAAAGCAGTCAAGAAAATAGACAGCAGATTGTCTTTGTCTTCAAAAATAAGCAGCTGGAGGAGGTAAACACCTGAACTAATGAAAACTGGTATCTTATGGCCTTCTCTAAGGAAATGCAAACAGCTTGCCTATGTTCATGTTAGACACAGATGTCCAGAAACCCCTGAGGGCTGCTATGGCATCAGGGAAGGTGGGGCGAGAGGCAGGTGGGCATGCACAGCCTGGGACCCTCCACCTCACAAGTCCTTTTTCTTCTCTGAGAAGCAGTGTTCCCTTAGACGAGGGCTCGTGTGGTCCTGGCCCCAGGTTTCAGTTTGGCTTTACTTAGTTAGCATCTGCCTTGGGATTGGAAGGGAAACTCTTTGAATTCTGAGGCAGGCTGAATTCTGGCAGGTGCTGCACAGCCGGGCTGGGAAGCTGAGGCATGTAAAGACTGGGAGGCTGAGAGCTCTCTCCAGGGTGTAACGAGGCAGGACACGGAGTGTACCTTGGACATCACCTTTTTCCGCGGGCTGGCCGGAGGAAACTGCTTTTTTCTCAAACTTGAGCAATTTGTGCTTTCCTTCTAGAGTTTCTCTTAATCAGCTTGTGTTCATTGTTTGTGAGCTTTTGTTTGTGGTCCTTTCTCTCTTAAAAGACCACATACCTCCTGGAGGTGGCAGCGTTCATGTGTATGCTTCCCCCGGGGCCTCGCTCCCAGGGGGTGCTCATCACATGGCTGCCGAATGAGTCAATGGATGACAGACAAGTGGAAAGCTCACAGCAACATCTACATCCACTGCCTCTACTTCTCCCCCATAAACTCTCACCTCCTGGGTTTTTTATTTCTTTCTCTCTCTCTCTTTCTCTCTCTCTCTCTCTCTTCTGAAATCTCCCTTGGAAAAGTTAGAAGACAGTCCCAGACAGCTAAACCGAATAGCTTCTCATCTTCTGTCCTCCTTTTGCGTCTCTTGGATCTACACGATGGCCTTCCTACATTGTTTTAGGGGTCTCTCACTCTTTGGGGTCCTGTTGCCTCCCTCTGAGATCATTCGTCCTCAGTCTTCTTTGCCTTTTCCTCCTTTAGCATTAGCTAACAGCCATCCACAAAACACAGCCTTCATTCATTTGATAACATTTTATTGAGTGTCCAGGATGGGCCAGGTACCGCATTCATGGCTTTGAGGAGGGAATCGGCTCGTCTGAATTCAGGTACCACCTCTGGGAGAATGTGCTGGGCCTGGGACACCAAGAGGGCATCAGCTCTCCTTGCATAGTGAGTGATGCTGGCAAGCAGACGGGACCCTCACTGTGGTTCAAGGAACAGGACAGCTTGGTCCTCTAACCTTTCTGAATCATGGACTTCCAGCTTCTCTCTTCGTTGTTCCCCCCTTAACTGCCCCTCCCCTGCTGGATATTGTACATCATCACACACCTACACGCCATTCCTCTTACAAAAAAGCACCACTCTCCAGTCCCTCTCCCCACTTTCTAAGTTAAATTCCATTTGAACACATTCCACTGCAGTGAAAACCTCTTCACAACAAGTAAGTGATGTCCAAATCCCCAAATATTGCTAAAATAACCCTTTCCTCTGATGATATTTTCTGATTCTCACTGAAAATCTGCTTTGCAGTTTTGCAAACCACTTCCTCTGTAATTCATTCTCAATTCGGTACAACAAGCATTGCAGACATCTCCCGTAGGAAAGTCTGTGTGCAAAAAACAAATAACACCACCCCTGAGTCTCTGCCCTAGAGATGCTCCCTCTTTAGCCGAAGCAACAAGACCAAGTCTAGAGAAAGAAGTCAGTTCTTCTGCCCAACATTTCTACCTGCCTCCAGAGTAGATACTCCCCACTGAGTAGCCAAATCCTTCCTAAAAGAGTTGAAAAATCTCCCGCCAACTATGCAATTTTCGGATGCAGCCCTGATGCGAAGCAGCACCCATGTGGACAGGATCCAAACTGCTGGACCCTTTGACTGCAAAGTCAAGCACTGCTCTCCACTGCTGGCTCTAAAGCATGGTGCTGACCCTCCCTAGCAGACCACGAAAGCACTGGAGGACTTCCTGTATGCCCGACTTCCAGCCAACCTGAAGGTCTCCAGGCTGCGGGACACCTCGACTGATGGGTGGTGAAGAGGAACGAACAGAGATGGAGCCCGGGGCTTCCCTGGTGGCGCAGTGGTTGAGAGTCCGCCTGCCGATGCAGGGGACACGGGTTCGTGCCCCGCTCCGGGAGGATCCCACATGCCGCGGAGCGGCTGGGCCCATGAGCCATGGCCACTGAGCCTGCGCTCCGCAACGGGAAAGGCCACAGCAGCGAGAGGCCCGCGTACCGCAAAAAAAAACCCAAAACAAACAAACAAACAAACAGAGATGGAGCCCGGCAGCATTCTGGGGTCCGCGAAGAGCATCTCCGACTCTTTCTCAAATGGCTTGAATTTGGCAAATCCCAAAATACTCTTTGCCAAGAACTTTTTTGCCTTAATCTTACACCCATGTGAATTTCAAAGGAAATTTCGTCCGTATGTTTCTGATTCATTTACACTTAACTCATCACAAAGTTGTTGTGAAATAGCCATTTGATGTCCAAGAAGGCTTTAGAAGTCCTTTCCTTCGCCTTTTCTCCCTTGCCAATGCTAAAACAATTCCACTCCGGAATCTCTGTAAGTTGGATCGACACTCAGAACTGAAAGAGAACTCTTGTCTTGATAAAACATTCTTGTCAGCACGTAGACGGTTTAAACCCATGGGAAACAGAATTCCCTGAAGCTTCTGAAACTTCCTCCAATTCAGGGCTTGTTTTCCCTTTTCTGAACTCATGTTAGATGAAAAGCAGGAATGCTGGGGTGTCAACAGACATGGCACCAGGTCTCACCTCAACCGCAGCAGAACAGTTGCCCCAACCTACGCTAACAGTTGTTCCGGCTCCCACTCTTTGGGAGAGTTCCCATCGTGCTCCCGCGGTATGACCTTTTTAAGACACAAGAGCCTTTGATGTTTCCAAACTCACCCACCAGGATCCAACATGCAGTGTAGCCCAGCCATCAGCTATAGAAGGCCCAGACTAAAATAAGTCTCCGCTTACCTCATACATAATATAATCCTAACATAAGCCAAATGCAAACTGATAGAATTTAGGAGGAAAGGCTGTATCAGAACTGTGGTTTCCAGCTGGTCCTTTGGTGTGGACACTGTGGTGTGGGTTTTAGTATTGAATACTGGAAAGGAGATGCGTGGGGTTAGGATGGGCCTTTTGTGCTTTGCTCAAGGGTCTGTACACATGAGTGACCTCGGAAACCTCACGCATCCTGGGGAAAGTAGGCACTGCCCGCCCGTCTGGAGAGGAAAGTGATGAGGGTTCATCCTGGGTACCTCTTGGCAAGCATGCATGCAGGCCCGAGTGCTGCCTCAGCATCTTCATCATCTTCCTTCCTGCCAGCCCTCTCCCGCAGAACAAAGACTCTTCAGATCCCAGGACGTCAAGATTGGGTCACGGCAGGAGGAGAAATCCCTCCCAAACAATCCCCTCCTTCACCTCTGTGCTCCCCACCTCCATCGTTTTTTATTTCCTGCTTATTCTGAAATCATTTTCTTAAGCATTTTTCAACAATATTTGCATTTAATCATCTGGAAAAATATCCTTTCTTGCAGCCTCCGAGCTCTTTCAAATACCCGTTCATGAATCTAAACAGAACTTGAACCATTTCACCTAACTCCCTCTTGGGCTCAGTAAAGTTGCCATGTTTTTTCCCCCTTATTTTAAATTGTGCAAACAATCAGACACTTTGAAAACGGCATACATCAAGTCGGGCAAGTCAGGTTTTAATTACTTTAAAACATTTATAATCCCTGCTGTCAGAATCAGCCTTCTCCCTTTGGGCATGTCAAATTCTAGCACTCTTGTGATATCTTTCGCGTTTGACCTAAATATCTATTTACTTTATTGAGTCAGTATAAGGCCTGATAGGTCAAAAATTAGGCATGGGTGGTTAATAAGTAAATACCTGCTACAAGATGCCGGAGTTAAGAGGAATTATAAAATTAAATGCATCTTTAGAGGTCTGTAACTAAGTTCACATTTGTATTTAAATACCAAGTAATCTTCCAATTTTTATGCATAGTTTTCAGTCACTGTAACGAAAACATGATGTCGCCCTCATGCTGTGAGCCCGGTGCTTTGCTTCCTTGTTTACATTCACAGCTATAAACACAGTCTTATCCAGGCTAGCTTGGAAGCAAATTTCCCATTGTTTTCGGCATTCGCCATGTAGAGAGATTTCTAGCATTTTTCTTCATATTCTCATTCTTTATGCACTGGCCCTAAGTGCCTCAACTTTGCAGGGTCTGACCACACCTCCGCCTACCAGCATCCCATCGCAGATTTATGGTCTCTTCATTTTTAACCCCTCTCAGATTTCAAAAGTTGTAAATAGAAAATTGTGCCAAGGGTATTTATTAAAAGTCATTTCTATGCAGATGCCTTTGCTTTAGCACTAGTCCATACTCTAGGTATCTTTCCCGCTGCTTAAAACCCATCTATCTTTCCAGAAAGAGCTCAGCTAGCCCCAACTTCACCAGAGCCACCCTTGGCAACTAACTCCAGGGAGAGAGATTTTTAGATACAATTTTCAACTCTCTTCATGGACCAAAAAGAAAAGGACCCTATGTCAACGCGATGGCTGGAAAGAGTGGTAAATTGGGCTTCATTAACTTGATCAACAGAAAGTTGAAAAGGGGTGTAGAAGAACAGAGATAAAGGAAAGACGAGAGAAACAGATGATGATCAGAAAGAATTCAAAGAAAAGGAGAGAAAAAAATATTGAAAAGCAAATACCAGTGAAAGACCATTAAATGTATTAAATTGAAACAGGGCAAACAAACGTGAATGTGGAGAGAAAATAATTAAATTCAGAGTGACTTTGCCTGTGTAGAAACATGGACTGCAGAAATAAAATTCTCCAAATGCACATTTTTATTACCAACAAATACCTACCTCGTACTATGGAATTAAATTCAGTGCGTGTGTGTACACACACACACACACACACACACACACACACACACACACACTCTTGATCTGCTGCTCTTCTAAACCAGATGCAGTCAATAAGTGTGCCCTAACGGTGAAGAGACTAGCCCCACGTATCCCCTTCCCACACCCGCAAACTCCAGGTCAGGGGTGGTCTCCCACCTCCTTAGTACCAGCTGGGATCAGAGCACACGGCATTAAGTCACCAATCACCACCACCACGAAAACCTCAACCATCACTTTGCAAACATCACTAAGACAGTGGGCCTCGCTCTGGTCTCTCAGCAGCATCCAGCAGTCAAGAAGGCACAGTGTTCCAGGATCCACAGTCTATCTCTGCACAAGGCTCTTCCTGGGAAGTTCTCCTAAGCACTCAGTCTGGATTTAAATAAAATGTAAAAGCCCCTGCCCCTTTGTTGCATGGCCATATTTCACCCAGATGGGGTCCCCTGTTAGGGATCATATGTTGACTATCTGGCAACTACACTGAGCCTTTCTCTCTGTCTCATGAATGATGTTTAAAAATAAATTGTATAAAGATAAAAAGATTTCCATCTTTAAAAATAAAACAGGTAGTTGTCCCTGCCACGCTGTACTTTGCTGATGCTCTTTGAAATCCAGCCCACCTTTCAGATTCTATTACAGCCCTTGTGTTTCTGACTCTTCTTTTGACAGAGAAGTGTTTTTCTTAGATTACTTTTTTCGTTGATATCTACTAGTTTCTAAAACACAAGATCTAATTTTAAACTTGATTTTATTCTTTGTCATTTTCTATCAGAGGAGAGAAAAATATACCCCTGAGGTTCCGGTATTGGAACAAATATCTAAAATCCTATAGTCTCTGAACTCAATACGAACTTCTTTACGTATGTGGAATACTTTTAGGGCTAAGCAAAAAACATGCATGTAATTATCTAATGTTTAAGCCAGAAGGATACAGCTGAGCTCACCAGGGACAGACAAGATAGGTCTGCCTCCTTTAAGGGTTTGGAGGCCTTCCATAATTTTGCTGTACTTTTCCAATGTAACAAAGCTCAAGGGAGGCTCCAGAAAGCAGAAATGACCCTTTATTTACTGTTAGAGTGAAAATTAATGTTGATACGAGAAAACAAAACATCCTGAAGTAACTTTTAAACCAACGAATCCATAAATAATGTCCAATATCCTTGAATATGTTTTAACACATTTTTTTTTAATTTAGACATTCAGTGTAACAGCTTAACCCCAAAATCCTGTTCCCTGACCATCCCGTATGAAGGAAAAGGAGCCACATAAAGTGTTCAAATCAGCAGAGAGAGGAAACCCTACAGAGAGCAGCCCAAGCCAAAACACTGGGTTTTCAGGGAAATTGAGTGAAAAATAATAGAAAGGAAGCAAACTAGAGGGTAGGAGAAGGTGAAGGGGAGCTGTAGGAAAAATGAAAATGAATGAAAACTACAGGTGGAATGACTGTGGGCCCTTTGATTGGTTTCCTGAAAGTCTGCTGGCAACCCAGGCCGGGTGCCAGGGTGGAATGCGCACGCCCACAACATTCTACCGCCGTTGTCAAGTCCACAGACCCCCTCAGAGCCACCTGTAGCACTCTAGAGAAACAATAACGCGAACATCTTTGAACCCTACGGTAGTGTTTAATCAAGATGCTGAGACAGGAAACTGGTGAAGAAGACAGCTGTGTCATCCAACACAAAACTACCAGCCCAAACTATTTTGCTCCAGTGAAGGCAGTGGAGTCTATTAAATCAAAACTTCTGCGAAACCCAGGTCAAGACATGGCTCTATATCCCTTTTTATTTCCTTCAGAGATATTCTATTAAGAATAAGGTCATTCTTCGAAGTGTTTAAATGTGGGTATCATTTTAAAATTTTTGATGCTTCTAACTCAATAATTTCACGTGGTCATAAAAATAATCTGTGTTTAAGAGCTCTCCAAGGATTCTGTTCCAAGAGCTGCAATTCCTTTTATTTGGCCTAAAGCCTGGGTGACATTTCCCTGCTAAGGGTCCCGCATGGGTTCCATCTGGATCGTGTGAGTCTCTGGGCAATTTGCGTTTACTTTATGTTGAGTCAGTCCCTAGTTCCAGTGTTGCTGGGTCAGAGATAGAGCCAGATGCCGTTTACTTGGGGGATTGAGACTTCAATATTTCTGACCCTTGTGCCAGAGAGGCTACCTTCTGAGGGAACTCATTCCAAAAAGAGTAAACAAACTCTGGAAAAATGTTCAGCCTCACTGGTAATTAAGGAATTGTAACTCAAGCCAATAAGTTACTACTCTAAAGCATGTATTAGAAATAAAACAGAATATTATTCCCAAGGCTGATGGCACTGTACTTTGGTACAACCTTTATCAAATTGGAGAATATTTTAGTAATACATAGGAAGAGCGGTAAAAATATTTTTGACTCAATCATTCCATCTTTAGGAAAACTTGAAAAGAGTGAGAGAGTAGAAAAGACATATACCCAATTGTTTCCAGCAACTGAAAACAAGAAATGGCCTAAACAGCCAACAGTAAAAGATTGGGGGGCTTCCCTGGTGGCGCAGTGGTTGGGAGTCCGCCTGTCAATGCAGGGGACGCGGGTTCGTGCCCCAGTCTGGGAGGATCCCACACGCCGCGGAGCGGGGGGCCCGTGAGCCATGGCCACTGAGCCTGCGCTCCGCAACGGGAGAGGCCACAGCGGTGAAAGGCCCACGTACCGCAAAAAAAAAAAAAAAAAAGAGATTGGTTATCTAATTATGGTTAGTCCATGGGGACACTGTACTCCCCATTGACCATAATAATTCTACCTCCAGGCCAGTGTGGGCTTGTGAATGGCCACAGGACTTGATTCTGCCTACTAAGATGAGAGGAAACGTTTCCTTAGGAGTGTTGGGGGAAAGGTATCTCCCTCCTAAGAAAAAGGCACGGGAAGAAACAGCTCATCTTCTAACTCTGGGTGCTGTGCTGGATGTGGACCCTGGCACGGGTGCCGCCATCTTAGATACACCAGAGGGGAATTCAACACCGAGGTGTGAGCTCCCCAGAGAAATGGAAAAAACGTGGGTCCTTGACAGGCTGACAGCACTGAGCTACTAAGTCAATCATCCCAAAGCCTCAGCTTCCATTATATGTGAAAAATCCCATATCTGCGAAATATTAAACCTTCTTGTAACTTAAGCTAGTTTGAGTTCAGTTTTTCTGATTCCTCTGCCAAAGGAATCTAACAGAATCAAAATTAGTTTAATCTTGCATATCCCTCATAACAGTGAAGTCTAATGTAAACTTATTTTGTCAATAATCTTAAATAAGACAGTTAAATACACCAAAGTATATCCGATATAATTATAACTGCATAAAAACCATGAATATATCTATATATGTACGTTATGAATAGAACTAACAAGAAATAGTTATATCACAGTTAAAGAAATTAAAAGTAAATTATAAAGTACTTTAAAATTTTTTTAAGTTTTTTTTTGCGGTACGCGGGTCTCTCTCTCACTGCTGTGGCCTCTCCTGTTGTGGAGCACAGGCTCCGGACACGCAGGCTCATCGGCCATGGCTCACGGGCCCAGCTGCTCCGCAGCATGTGGGATCCTCCTAGACCAGGGCACAAACCCACGTCCCCTGAATCGGCAGGTGGACTCTCAACCACTGTGCCACCAGGGAAGCCCTAAAGTTTTTAATTAATATTTTAAGCACTGCCTTCTATAATTTTTCTTCACATCGTTTCTCAAGATGGTGAGCTACCAAAGGTTAAGTGGCAAATCTCATTCATCCCAATTTCAAGTACAATTGCTAGAATATTTTTAGTTTTATATACATCAGGATGAATTTGGTTCTGTTGCAGTAACAGACAAGCCAGCAATCTCAATGCCTTAGAACAACAAAGGGTTGTTTCTTGCTTAGGCTACAAGTTGCCTGGGGTTAGATGGAGTGGTGGCATCTCTGGGCTGATCAGAGTCACTCAGATGGATGGGGCGGCCACCATTCCAACCGTTGATTGTCACCATGCCAGAGGCTAAAAAAAAAAAGCATACAAATTGTGTTCTGGATTTTAATGCTTCCGCCACATAACTTCCACTCACGTTTCATTAGCCAAAATAGGTCACATGGCTTTGCCTGAGTTCAAAGGAAGAGGGAAAGTTTAATTCTCCCATGTGCCCGGAAGCCCCAAATATTGGCAAACAGCCCTAATGACTAACCACAGGGTTACAGCAAACGCATAGTTTCATCAGACGTACAGAAGGTAGACTTTTTTCTAAAACCCCAGAGGTAAGAGAGAGATGAAGCCTCTATGTAGTAAAATTAGTCTAGTGAGACACAAAACATCCCCTCACATGTTTTAAATACATGCTCAACTTCACCCAGCAATTGATTCCGCAGGGTTCATATGGTTGCTAAAACATGTGGTTCAAGTCTCAGCCTATTATAAATGTAGTGGAGACTTTTATATCATTCCTCAAGTGCTACCACGAAAGACCACCAGACAGCAAAGAGATTCATCATCACAGAAGATCTCCCTTGCAAAGTCTGCACGCATCAGCAAAAGCAACCAGAATCTGCCTGATAGGACATACCTAGCACTTCTCTCTACTCCCTGCTATCTTTCTGCATGTGTTTTGGACGTTTTTAACATTTTAGGCTCAGTTCAAACATAAATTCTGAACTGTGAGACCCAGAGTGTACTTATCCTACGTCATTCCTCACCTCGTTTTTCTCTTCTCCCCTTACACTTCATTCTCCTAACCTATACCCGTGACTCCCCAGTAGCACAACTTTTCCCATTGCCGAGTTGTGAACCTTCCACCACTGAACTGCCATTCTTCCTTGGCTACTTTCTCCAACAGCCCATGAAGATCTTTGGGCATCACCAGCTGCTAGAAGTCTAAACTCTCCACCTGAACCCTAGGTTGGCTCCTCCCAGCCACCGGAGGACTCTGTCTCTGAGAGCAGTGGGCTAAGAAGGTGGCCAGGACCTGGGCTATGGAGATGGAATAGCAGCTGACTCTGGCGGGACAAGATTGGCTTGACTGCCCCTCATTGGTCCATTCCTCATCATGTTCTACAGAGATAATCTTATCCTTCCCAGAGCACATCAACCAGAAATGTTTAGATGATAGGTATCAGAAACCTTCACTCACCCTGGATTTTTTTGGAAAAAAAGTATTTATTTATTGGCTCATAAAATTTTCAAGGGTAGGGCTTGTTGGTGGCAAAGCTTAATCCAGGGGCTCAAGTGACATCCTCAGGATGTGGTTTCTTCTGTTTCTCTGCCCTCCTTTCTCCATCCTGGCTTGCTCTGTGACAGCTTTTCTCTCATGAGTGCAGGACGGATGCCAAGAGCTCTTCGGTTCACATCTAGTTCTCAGCAGACCCAGTGAACGCCTTGAGCTCCACATACTGAGAGGTCAACACACTGACAGGTCACGTGGGCCCCCCAATCAAGGCGTCCATAACTGGCCTGGAGGATTAAATATGCAGATTGAATGCGGCCAATCAGGCTTGCCCCTGGTGGTGAGGGCAGGGTCATGTCTCCCCAACCTGCGGCAGTGGGGAGGGGACATATAATATCCCCCCATAAGAAATCCAAGGTACTTTTATAGGAAGAAGATTGAAAGGATGCTAACAGCCCAGACATGGGCTCCCAGGCAGCCTTTCTTGGACTCGGCTCCTTGCCTTTGCCCCCTTCAGAACTGGCCTTTCTTTTGTTTCACTCTGGACGGTTAGGGGGAGATGGCCTTAGTGTTCAGTAACAGTGAAGGCGTGTTGTAATGGGGGCATGTCCATCTAAAGAAGATGTGGTACATATGTACAATGGAATTTACTCAGCCATAAAAAAGAATGAAATAATGCCATTTGCAGCAACATGGATGCAACTAGAGATTGTCATACTGAGTGAAGTAAGTCAGACAGAGAAAGACAAATACCACACGGTATCACTTATATGTGGAATCTAAAAAAAGGGTACAAATGAACTTATCCACAGAACAGAAACAGAGTTACAGATGTAGAAAACAAATTTATGGTTACCAGTGGGTAAGGGGGAAAGGGAGGGATAAATGGGGAGATTGGGATTGACATATACACACTACTATATATAGAATAGATAACTAGTAAGGACCTACTGTATAGCACAGGGAACTCTACTCAGTACTCTGCAATGGCCTATATGGGAAAAGAATCTAAAAAAGAGTGGATATGTGTATATGTATAACTAAGTCACTTTGCTGTACAGCAGAAACTAACACAACATTGTAAATCAACTATACTCCAATAAAAATTTAAAAAAAAGAAATGGCAGTGAACACAGATGAGACAGGAAGTGCTGTCTGCTCTGCAGCCAGGGGAGGGGTGGGGTATGGGGCTTGGGAATGGGGGAGACTTGAAGAAATGAGACAGGAGCTCTGAATCACAGCGGTGAGGAATAAATTAGTGACTCAACAACATTTGGGTTTTTTAATTTGCCCAGAAGAGCTGACTAACTGACGTTAAATTGTACAGACTGCCCCTCCAGAAGCGCGCTGGAACTAAGTGTCAAGGCAATGCGACAGAAAACTAGAGCAAAGCTCACAGAATACAAACGAAGTGGACTTGTATTTATTTGGGTTCCTCAGGGCTCTCAGGAACCATTCAACCCCTCGAGGGCCAGGACCTTGTCTTCCACTCCCCTTTCATTCCCCTCATGTTTGGCAAAATGTCCTGGAGCCCAGGGGACCCAGACTCAACCAAGGGTGGGGGACAAACCCTCCAAAAGAAAGAAATGATCAACGGATGAACAGAATCCCTTCCTCCAGAGAGAATCATTCATTTCCACACACTTTCAGATCGTATAAAAGGTAATGTGGCGTGATTAAAAATGGAATTATAATTGCCTGCCTTATCCCAAAATAAAGCTGGGGCAGAAAATATTCTCTCACTTCTTACGCAAAGAAGTAGGCCGTTTGGGAGGAAGTTGGACCCACTGCTGAAACAGTCTTCAAAGGCACAAGCCTCTGAATGGTCGTTTCTCAAAGGAAAGGGAGAGACAGAATGAACCCTTGCTAAGCGGATGGGAGGCCATCCTGGACTTCTCCGTCCTGCTAAGACGCAGACCCCGGCTGGAGAGTAGAGCGAGCTGTGGCCTGCGCTCTGTGCTGCCACCTAGTGGATATAATTGGTAACTACAAAGGCTTGGGAAGGGCCAGGAAAGGAAAACTTCCTGCTTCCCGATTTAAAAAAAGAAAAAGAAAACATGTCCTGTCCAGAGTATCTGTAGAGCAGCAGCAACCAGCCTCCTGACAGCTGCAAACACATCCCTTATTAGTCCACCCTGTAGGCCTGAGAGGCCCAGCGACACTTCTCATGCTGAGCGCTGGAGAAACACAGCGGGCGCTGCAGGCAGCAGAAGGCAGGTGAATCCTGGGCCCTTCTGGGACATATCCTTTGCTGTGGTTCCAGTCCTGGCAACGGGCTCTTTCTCCTCCTGGTCTGGGCTTTGCTATGCGGCAGCCCTTTTCAGTCTAGGACTGAAACCATTGGTGATGAAACCATCAGTGACCAGTCAGTAGGAAAAACACATGCTCGTCCACTTTGGGGGAAGAGATGTGACAAGTTAATGAGATGCAGCCGCAGCAGCCTCTTCCCGGTCGCACCTCACGCGTGCACACAGGCAGGCCGGCGCTCACAGGAGGTCCGCGCAGCCGCAGTGTGCCCGGTGCCGGCTGACTCTAATCAAGGCAGGCATCGGCTCGCGTGGGAGACCTGCTTCTGGTTCCACGTCCAGGTGGGATCTCTCTCCTGTGCTTCGCTTCTCTGGTGAAGAGCCGCCAAGGCAAAGTGGCTCACAGACTCCGTTCTTAGTCACCAGCCAAATATCAGCTTAGAGATGGCCCGTTCTTGATGCCAGGGCCACCTTACCGCTACAGCCCTGTTCCCTCTCTAGGTGTATATGGTAGAGGAAGAGCAGAACAGACCTCTGCAACCCGTCATTTGGCATCTCACGAAGAAGGAGTAAACAGATGGTTAGAAGCCTGGAACCATGGTTACTCGAATTTCGGACAGGATCTTTAGACATGTTTTCCCTGCTGAACAGAAATGTTCTATCACTTAATTAAATAATTTCACGAAGACAGCTTTGAGACAGACAAGGAAGAAGAAGGCCCTGTGAATTCCACAGAATGTTGCCAAAGGCAGTGCAACTATCTATTGTTTTAAGAAATAACTGACTTTTAAAAACCTCCATACGATTTATAAATCAAAATCATTTCTCCCTCGAGAACAATCCAGAAAGAGTAAAACATTCAAAGCACCAAACTTTCAAAAGACCTGTTGGATTTCAGGGTTCTATCCAAGAAAATAACTCCCTGGATTACTTAAATGGCCGTGCAGCTCTTGGAAACTCAGATGAAAGACACCATCAAAGTACAGAGTGCTATTAATAACCCTTGGTGTCCAGCCATCTCCTTCCCCTGCTCTTTGGGCAAGCATCTGCCTGGTTCTATTTTGCTATTTGATTTCATTATGTAGTTTTCCGACATCTGCTCCCAGGCTCTCTGAGACAACAGTGAATTCCGCTCAGAGACAAAATCGCACAAGAAAGGGAAGGAAGACCTCGTCAGCGTGCCGCATCTCATCCCTCAGGTCCCTCTGCCCTGCTTGCCATGGGGGCGGGGCAAGGGGTTGGTTCACCCTCCACAGCCAGCACCTGCCTCGCTCCTCCAAGGGCTGTTCTCATACTCCGCCCTTGGGAGCCTGGGAAATGAAGCCCTTCCCACTTCAGGCAGCCCGAATCCAAAGATGGGCAGGTAGGAGAGAACAAGTATTCCAGCTCCCCAGCCCCTGATGGAGACCAGTCTGGGGGCGGGGGGTGGGGGTAAACTATGTTATCTCCAGAGCTTCCCTGCAGGACACAGACAAAGTTTTAAAATGTCCACAAATTCTTTGACCCTCCTCCCTTCAAAAGGTGGAGGCTAGTGCTCGCTTCGGCAACACATGTACTAAAATTGTAATGATACAGAGAAGATTAGCATGGCCCCTGCGCAAGGATGACACGCAGATTCGTGAAGCATTCCATATTTTTGAGAGACCCGCGTACCGCAAAAAAAAAAAAAAGGTGGAGCCTAATTCCCTTCCCCTTAAATAAAGGCCAGCCCAGAGCTTCCCTGGTGGCGCAGTGGTTGAGAGTCCGCCTGCCGATGCAGGGGACACGGGTTCGTGCCCCGGTCCGGGAAGATCCCACATGCCGTGGAGCGGCTGGGCCCGTGAGCCATGGCCGCTGAGCCTGCGCGTCCGGAGCCTGTGCTCCGCAGCGGGAGAGGCCACAACAGTGAGAGGCCCGCCTACCACAAAAAAATAAAAATAAAAAATAAAATAAAGGCCAGCCTGAGTGCTTCTGCAGAACAGAAGATGGGGGAAACGATGCTCGTCGTGGTCCCAGGCTAGGTCATGAAATGGATAGCTTCTGCCTGGCCTTCTCTCTTGGGCTACACACCTGGGGACTCCCACAGCAGGAGGACACTGAAGCAGTCCTGGGAGAGGCCCATGTGGAGAGGAATTGAGGCCTCCCACCAACAGCCAGCACCAGCTCTCCAGCCTGGTGAGTGAGCTGCTTTGCAAATGATCCTCCCGCCCCAGGTAAACCTGCTGAGATCTTGACTGATACTGTGGCTACAACCACAAGGACACACCAGCCGGCACTGCCCAGCCAAGCCACTCCTGAAATCCTGACCCACTTAAACTCTGAGAGGTGATAAAAGTTTATTGTTGTTTGGGGCAATTTGTTACACAGAAATATAGAAGGAATAGGGTTTCCCTCCTTGGGACTTGGCCCAATACTACACCATTGCCTGCCCTCTCTCCCTAATCATGAATTCATGCTTTCCCATCCCCCTACAGGCTTTCCCTGGGAATGCTTCCTAATACAGTTGAGCCTGCACAGTGCGGGGTTGGTGTGCGGGCCCTCTGCACAGTTGAAAATCAGAGTATCAGAAAATCAGAAAATCATAGTCAGCCCTCCATATATGCAATTCCTCCATATCTGGGAATCCTCCATTTCCATGGTTCCTCCGTATCTGTGGTTTCCACATCCAGGGAATCAAGCAACTGGGGATCGTGTAGGGCTGTGGTATTTACTATTGAAAAAAAATCCACGTGTAAGTGGACCCTACAGTTCAAACCCATGTGTTTCGAGGGTCAAGGAAAATCCCTTTCATAAGAACCCTTGTCTCAGAATTGAATTCCCCTCTGGGAACTGGTTAAAACTTCTCATAAAATAATTCTAATTCAGGGTCCTTTTTCTCTTCCACCCCAAGAGTCCTCTTTTCTTATCTGGTTTTGCCTCTTTCCATAGTAACTATCCTCACTCCTTTCCTTCACCCCCTGCATTATTGCAACGCCCCTTCCTCAGCTAATGGACCACAGGAGGGCAGGAGGCTGATGTGATAAAACCAAACCGAAAGGGAGAAGGCCCTTCCTGCCCGTCAGCCAGCTATGCGAGCCTTTAGCCGCCTTGGCAATGCGTCCCTACTCTGCTCTTGCATCCTCTGGGTGACAATGGGAACCACAGGTCTGCCAGTGGGATGGAGGGTCTCCCTGCTGCCTAGCTGAGACTCAGGGGGTGGGAGAAGCCTCCTGAGCTCTGGCCGTGTGTGAGGCAAGCAGAAGTGTGTGTTCCCTGGGCATTTTGCAAGGCACACTTTGGAACCAATGTCAATTCCTTTTTCTAAGTAAACTTAAAGCGGGGGGGACATAGGTTCTACAAACTCCTAGCTCTGTCAGTCTCTCCCAGAGAAGGAAAAAATGAAAACAAGTAGTCTTGGGATGTTTCCCACATGGAAACTCACAGACTAGGGAAGCAATCCCACTATGACATAGACTGTGCTGAATGGTCGGACACGGCAGGGGACAAACAAGAATAAAACTCCCACTGACGATCCACACAAAGATTGTCTGAGTGGGAACATGATTCCTCTAGATATGTTTCATGGGGGAGATTTTATTTCAAACTAAGCCAGTTTTTAAACCCCTGAAATATCTGAAAAATGAACTGATTTGAATTCATTCCTTTGTAGTGTATGATCATTTGCCTGCACTCTGTCTAGGCTTATTTTTCTACTATCAGTGAAGAAATAAATAATCTGCTAAGTGCATTCATAGGCTAGAAAGTTGGTGGGGAACATAGCTGATCTTCTTATAAGAAAAATCTTTCAAGAAATTTTAGCACGTTTATACCTTACCTGTAAAATGCAGCTTCAGGAGGAAACAAACTTCAAGAAAAACACTCAAGAGTTTTCCAAGCCAATATACTTGTTTTCAGTAAATTTTCACCCTTTGAACAAATTTTTTTTTCTCAAGGCGAGTGTATTAGTTTGCTAGAACTGTTATAACAAAGTACCCGAGACTGGGTGGCTTAAACAACAGGAATTTACTTCTCACCGTCTGGAGGCTGGAAGTCCCAAGGTGTCAGCAGATATAGTTTCTTCCCAGGCCTCTCACCCTGGCTGGTAGATGGCCTTTCCCTGTGTCTTCACAAGGTCTTCCCTCTGTGCAAGTCTGTATCTGAACCTCGTCTTCCTGTAAAGACACCAGTCATATTGGATTAGAGCCCATCCCACCAACCTCATTTAACCTTAATTACTCCTTTAAAGACCTATGTCCAAATACAGTCATATTATGAGGTACTAGGCGTATTTCAACATATGATTTTGAACAGACACAAGTCAGCCAATACCAGAGAGTTTATTAATTCCGTCTAGATTTTGCTCTATAATATTCCCTGAAAATAACATTTTGCTAGGTATTAACATTTTTTAAGAACAGGGTAAAACAAGCCCAGTGGGAGTCATACTTGTAATAGAGACAAGAGAAGAAACATGGTGTGTAGAAAATCATATGTCTTTATAATCTCTTGGGGAGAAGGGTGGCAGGGAAGCAAAATCCTGGTCTGAAAAGACCTCTGGAAATAATGCGTCCAGTTATATCCTCAGGGTTTGTTCTGACTTCCAACTTGCACCAAGCCCTAGGGGGCGGTGTTGAGCCTTCTCCATCACTCTTCTTCCTCACAATGTGTTTGTGGATCCACTAAACACAACGTGGACCCGCCAGACTGACCCTGGCCACTGCTGGCAGGATGGCTGTTTGGCTGCATCACAGCCCACCTTCATGACAGAGAGGATACGCCAACTGTTCCCAGGGTACCGTTTGCACTGACAACCATGCCCATTTACCATGACAGGCAGGGCAGACCTTGAGAAAAGCTGGCCCGGGGTGAAGTTTAGAAGTCGGCTGAACTTTTCTCAACAGTTTACCAACTCCAAGGACTGAGGTGAATATGTAGTCCCTCAATGAAGAGAAAATATTTCCAACCCTACTGAGAGATTCTACATGCATCGCCTTACCACATCCCATCCTTCAACCCCTCAGAACCAAGGAGGGAAAGCTGGAGACACCTAGGACAGCAGCAGTTTCCTTTGGTGAAGACATGATGGAAACGCTGGGAGTTTCACCAGTTTTATTCATCTGAGAAATGTACTCAGATGCGTCATTATGTTCCCAGATCCACAGCTGATATCCAGACGAAGGAATGTGTAAAGTTGTATAGTGGGAGCTGAAAATATCCAGACTTGTGAAAAACACAGAACAGGAAGCCTGAACTCCCCCTGGAGACGATGAGAGAGATAGTAAAAACTTGGATTTTCACACACGCACGCGCACACAGAGAAAATCCTGCCCAGAGAGGGAATGTCACCGATGGGGTGAGAACTATGGGGTTTGAAGAGTCCCTGGTGATAGGAGGGGGCCAGATACCAGCTGATCCACACTGCCAAACAAGCAGGCTGTGTAGGAGGATTTGACCCGATGAATCAAGAAGAGGCCTGGCTGGAGAAAGTCCTTTAGGAGATGGGGGACATATGAGTGCTTTGAACTCAAGGGATCAGGAATTTTTTTTCACAAGCTTTAAAAAATAAACAAGATGAAAGAAATCATACAGTAAGGTGCTAGGCTCCTATTGTTTCTGGGCTTGAGTCCTAAAAATCAGGGCCAAAGGGAAGAATTAAGTGTGGTTTAACACACACACACACAAACACATATGCACGGATTTTGTTAATGTATATAATTATGTCTGCAGAGAATTTTTCCAGTGCAGGTTGCCTTCAGTGAGAAAGCAGAGACTCTTTAAGTTATCCTCCAGGGAAGGGACTGAAGGAGGCAGAAGTTTAGTTGGAAGCATCACAGGTGACACCAGTCCACCCGTTTGCTCAGAAGAAAAGGTAATTGAAGTGGTCCTCCTTCATTGGATTTGAACCTATGATCAAAAGGCTTCTCACTACTTTGATTCTTTCTTTGCTTGACCTTTATCATCTGTAATGTTGTTCTGTCTTTAAAGGGGATGTGAGGTTTTAACAGTCATCTCTGTGCGTGCAATATATATTTTACTGCTCAATTTTTTCATGTGAACTGTGATTTTAAAAAAGGCTGGGGCTTCCCTGCTGGCGCAGTGGTTGAGAGTCTGCCTGCCGATGCAGGGGACACGGGTTCGTGCCCCAGTCCGGGAGGATCCCACATGCCGTGGAGCGGCTGGGCCCGTGAGCCATGGCCGCTAAGCCTGCGCGTCCAGAGCCTGTGCTCCGCAACGGGAGAGGCCACAACAGTGAGGGCCTCGGGTACCGCAAAAAAAAAGGCTGGATTCATTCAACCTCATTATCAGGACATGTTGACTTCAGAGTACATGGATTCCTGTTCCAACAGGCTTCATCATGCTTTGGTGGCTGAGGAAAACCTCCTTCCTTGACCAGTTGTGACTAAATCTGGCTCAAAGAGTCATGAAGACTCCACATGTGGCTACACGTTAGCAGAATAAAATATGATCTAATCTTAAATCCTTAACAAGTATTTTCCACAGAAGAACAAGGGAGGGAGAAACTGATTATTTTGCCTGTTTGCTTAAGTTCTTATTATCTTTATGTGTTTTCCATTCATTATCTTGTTTAATCCTCACAAGAACTGGGGCAGGAGTATTTTTAGATGAGCTTCTCTATGATGCTCAGAGACGTTAATTCATCTGTTCATCATCACACAGCCAGTCAGTTTGACCCCAAAGCCTAAACTCTTTCCTTTTCAACGTTTGGAGATGCGAGAGATTTGTCAGCCCACCAACCATCGAGTATGATTCCTGCAATGAACATGACATTCTGGTCATAACCAGTCATGACACAGTTCTTGTTTATTCAGAACTCTAATGTCTAGAGAAAAAGAAAGTGAGTCTATGGTGGGTCTGATTAAACAGATGCTGACTCAGTGAAAATGGATGGAATTTTTGTAGATGTCTACTGTCCTGGATGTAAAACATTCTATGACACTTTGACATCAATGTCCTGGGTTGAAAGTTCCCAGCTCCTTTGTCTCTCGTCTCTGCTCTCTCATTCCACATCTACAGCTGAACAAGTAGCCAACTGGCACTCATCTGTGATACTGCCATGGGGCAGGACCTGCTTAGTGATGACAACACCGTCTTCTGAGCACCAGAAGAGGCAAACAGACTCCCAGAGGAGTGACATGCCTGCATGTCATCCTTACAACTCCCCAGCAGCATCCAGCTTTGCAATGGCAGCCCGCACCCCTTAAGTTCAGATCAAAGCAGTGCCTGCTCTCATTCATAAAAGGGCAGTGTCCTTATTTGCTGAGGGACAGAGGGTGTTTATCCTTTTCACATTATCATAACATACCTAAAGAGTCTAGTTCACACACACACACACACACACACACACACACACTCTTCTTACTAGGACACACTTCGGTAATCTTACTTCAGTGACATTTTCATTACTGACAAGTTCTGGAGCTCTTAGGTGAGCAGCGACTATATAACTGGCAGCCTTGCTCACGTATGCAATGTCCTCTGTACCAAGTTCCTTGTGGATTTAATTCAAGTGTCAGGATGACCAGTACATTTAGAGCAGATAGAGCTCTGCACACATCGGGAATGAGCCCCCAGTGGTTGGAAAAACTGAATCTGCTGGGTAATGATAAGACTCGTCAGATTTCCAGGTAACAACTCAAAGTAGCTAAGCTTCCCAATTCCACAAAATTAGCTATAAATCAGGTAAGAACCCACCTGTCCCAAAGACCGAGCCCTGGCAACTCAATGGAAACCACCACAGTGATTGCAGTTTTTTTAGAAATTTAAGACCCAGATCAAATTCAGAAGGGTGAAAATTACACCCAATAGGAACTAAAAGAAAAAACAGTCTGAGTTTTTTATTCTGTTCTTACCAAAGAAAGTTTCCATCTCGCGTTCTCTCCCATCACAAAATGATTTTTCTAATTTTAAGTGTTGATGGAGCTATTGATGGAGAAAGGACACACGGGCCAATGAATTACGTATCCCAAACCCATCCCTAGACCTGTACTCACGCCACCAATGAGAACAGCGACGGAACCGCCGTCCACCTGTCCACAAAGAAGCAACCCCAAATATTTCTAAAATCAAGAATGCATCCACAGCAATGCAGTAGCATCCTGCTGGCCATTTAGGGACAACTTGGCGTGTTCTCCGGTGGCGGGGCCACTTTCAGATCCTTAATTTGTAGATACGCATTTTCCACACCACTAGAGCTTCAAACGGGCAGCTCCTATGCCCTTTCCACATAAAACCCTAACCACTAACATGCCTCACACAGGCCCCCTAAAATAAGAATCGACTTGAATACATAGTGAACTTAATTGCTCATATTCCCTGGCAAATCAGATCCACTATTAACAGTCTAATAACGAGTATGCATACAGGCGCCCCAGCGCGACCAGATGCGCGTGTAAAATAAATAAATAAAGTCGAACTGCCACGCTAAATAAAGTTGTCCTGCCACCTCAGGTTACCATCTGTTTCGAGTTTGCCTCAACAGTTTTCCCTCAGCTTGTTTTCTCAGCTCCAAACAGCTCCAGCTGGTGGGCCTTACAATGCAACGTGGACAGACCCACGAGTGCTTGGGTTACCTCTAGCTTTCCGTGAGCCCAGATTTGGATTGACCTCCACGCACAAGATCCCTGCCATCCTGCAACTTTCTGGTCCCACATTCCCTCAATTTAAAAAGGGCGGTGGGCTGCGGGCAGGGAGGGGGGCAAGAAAGGATGGGGGATGAGAAAAATTCAAGCGTGCTCCTGTGGGGAGGGCTGCTAATAATGGACAAGTGTGAGATTTGGCAATAAATTATTGTCCAGATGAAGGGCAAACAATTACAAATTAGAAACATTTATTCACACTCAGTGCATTAATGAAAACTTTAAAAAAAAAAAGAGAGAGAAAGAAAGAAAACTAAACTGTGTGTACTGTGTGGAAAAAAATAATGGCCCGGCAGGCCCACTTTTTATTAACAACTCATCAGTAAGCAGGTTGTAATTCATAACAAAGAATTCACCCCGAGGAACACCACATGACTGTGAGTTTCCTAAGAAAATACGTATGTTGTTCCACTTGGTTTCCTTTCAATAAAATCCACCAGTTAGCACTTCATTTTCAAGCTGTTCTGACAAATCAGGTGAGTTAGCTCTGTAGAAAAAACAGAAGCCAATTTTTCAGCTGAGAATTGTAGGGAATTTTTTTTTTTAATAACTTAGATAAATTTCCCCAATGGCAAGGAAGCCATGATAAAGGCTATGAAATGAGTTCGTTGGGAACAGCTTGAAAGAAGGTCCGTTTTAATGCACTTCATTAATTTTTCCTGAGGAAATATTTAAGGATATATCTCTCGCTGCTAAGGTATGCGTCTGAAGGGAGGAGGGAAAAAATTGTGTGATTTCTGTGTTTTTTAATCCCTCAAAACGTGATTAAAGATTTTTGGAGAGCACTCAGCAGCTCCACAGAATACAAGATGTTAAAAGGGTAGCAGCAGTTTGGGCTTCCTGCCACCAAACTGTTACTGAAATAAACACAAATGCCTCCGCTCTCTGCACTGCGGCCACCACCCATGCCATGTGATCCCCCCACGCCTCCTCAAACACCAGGTAAACTAGACCATTGGATGTTCCCAGCAGAGAATGAGAAATTTCCAGCGTTTCCTCTCTGGGCAATGACCTCCTTCCTACCTGATCTCCTTCCCATCTTCCAAAGTTGCCTTCAACCTTTGAAACCTACTTTATTTCCAGCCTCCTCCAATGCAGTCTCCACTGATCACCCTGAGTAAATGAACAGAGCCTCATCTCTCTCTCCGAATCCCCACAACACAATATTTATTCCTCTGAGGTTCTGCCTTGAAGAAAGTCCCATGTGAAAGAGCTCTTGGAGAATTCCGCTTTATGAGAAGGTTGCACGGCCCGTGTGTGTGGCAGAGGTGCTAACCTGACCAAGTCTTGCATTTCTTGGCCCCTTATAGTCTGGCACGGTCATATGACTCATCCTGGCCAATGAGCTGTGAGCAGAAGTGACATGTTCTCTACTCACTCTCGTCCTCCCTCCTACAGCCAACACAGAGGCCTTGGGTTGAAGTGGTAATCGACGAGATGAAGGTGGCCTGGACCCTGCAGTCACAATGGTGCCTTGTCCTGGAGACCTTCTTTACCTGCAGTCTAGTCATGGGATGAGAAATAAGTATCTGTTGTGATGGATGCCTCTGAGATTTGGAGCCAGCATGACCTGGCCTATCCTGATCAATTCAGGGTGGACTTAATCTTTGATATTGAGAATTATGTACTTGGACAGGTTTCACTCTTCACTTTGGATGCCAGGAAACTCAGAACTCGAAGCTCTAGGTTGACCTCCAGGGTTGCCATTCATGTTATTCCTCCTTCTTATATGTGATCAGGATTTTTTAAATTTAATAATGTCCTAATTTAAATGTAACATCATCTTATCGTGGAGGCACTTGTGAGTAGCTTCACATACATTCTGTAGGATGAAGCATTGCATATAAATATATATATATATAAGTAAATACATACACAAAGAAAGAGAATTAATATGGTTGTTAGTGTCTGTACTTGTCTTACTTTCAGTACTAGACCGTAAACTGCTCCAGGGAAGACCTGAAAGCCCCCCATCTTCCCATCCCTCAGAGCTGCTAACATAGTGCCTTGTCTAATAAACATTTTTGAGTGAAATAAACTATGAAGAGCCTGAAGATGAAGACAATAAAAACACCACAGGTCACTTTGTCTGGTTGCACAGTTGGTACACTGCACAAAGGTACCTGCTGAGGGGACAAGCAGCTCAAGTAGGGGCTGAAATCCAGCCTATATGCTGCCAAGCCTTACACCTTGGCCTGGAGGAGAGAGAGTCCTTTATGTAATTTTTTCACCAGAAAGGACATCATTTTGTACTTTATTCACCTAGAGGGAGCATCCTTTTATAATTTGTAGAGCTAGCACTGCTAGCTTGTACCCACTGAGAACAAAAAGACCCCTAATTATGGAATTTAAAAATATAGCAAGAAGCATTGATCATAGAAGTAAAATAAAAAGTGGGAAAACACACCAAAATGCAGACAGAGCTACCCAAAAGAAGTATGTATCACGGAACAAAAGAATATATAGAATATATATTTTTAGTTAAACTCAGTGTCAAGGTCTGTAAAAACAAAGTGTACTGTTCTGGGAAATGATAATACCAGAAAACCTGTATTTGTCCCCATGTGTTTAATGCATCAAAATTTCTATTATTTGGCTTCATTAAGTATTAGCACCTTTGAAACTCATCCTCCCCACATCCTACCTTCCCCTTCGATGTATGAGTAACACGCTGTGTGCTGCTGAACTACAAGTGCATGGCTGCAGAGGATGGCCACGGAAGGGAAGACTCCGGAGGGTGGAGTTTCCGGTCCAGAAGCTTCCCATACAACACAGGTGACATGCTGCACCTGGACACCCTAGCACTGCTGTCTGCAGACCTTAGTGCACATTAATGAAACTGGTCCAATGCAGTTCTTGTTCCTACAATTTGGGAGGGATGCTTCCAATTCTATTGAAGTGATTGTTGACAATAAACTTTGAGCTGTAGTTCTTGATGAGACTGACACTAAAATGTAGAGGAACTACTAAAACGACTCTGTACTTAACCAAAAAGTTTAGAGAAAAGCCTCCAAACCTTTCCAGCTGACATTTTCCCCCTCATGTTTACGATGACCCTGTCTCTAAGAAAGAAAGTATTGCCCCCGGGACCTGCCATGAGACATCACACACCTGGGAGAATACAATCCACAATCCCAGCCCACATGGAAAACGACCCCAGTTCTTATTACTTCCTTTTGGACCACCAGCCACTATGAATGGGCCCCTAATTGTTCTTTATCTAAAAATAAACTTTTGGTACAATTTACAAGACCCACATGGTCCATGCCCACCTCTTCAGCTTTACCTATCTCCCCGTTTCTAGCTCTTCTATTGTCCCTGCTCTTTGCCTCCTTCAGGTCTTCCTACACTGAAGCCACCCCCCTCCACAGTCTCTCCCCGCCCCACCTCCCCTTGCCTGGCTAGCATCTCCTTCTCCTTATCCTGCAGCCCTTGGCTTTTAAACGCTGCTTCTTTGTTCAGGAAGACATCCCTGACCTGTCAAACTCCTGCATCCTCTACACTTTTCCTTTTCGGCACTCAGCCATCGCCCATTTTTTTCTCCAGGCTCCTTGAGGGAAGGATTACTTACGTCTTCCTCATTGCTGCATCCCTAGTGCTAAGCTCATGCCTGGCCCTCAAATACTTTTTGAACAAGTGAATAAATGGGCGGGTAAGTGAGAGTTCGTGGCGTAGAATGGAAATTCAATGGCTCTCCCATTCCTACACCCAGATCATGAAGTGTAAAAGACATTTGCCAAGTGAAGAAAGTCATTCTCTGCATTTGACGTGAACCTCATCTCCTGACAGTTTCCTTTCCTACACCTCTCTGTTCAGAAAGAAGATACAAGTTTATCTTTGCCAGGAAATTGTCCAGGCTATGATGTGAGTTACAAAAGGACATGTTGGTAAGCAAACTTGGCAAAATAAACAAGCGCAGATTTGATCTTTCAGTGAAAGACGTGGTTCTGCTAAAAGAAGCTGCTCAAACTTTCCACTCTAGTCGGGACCCCTTAGGTCCAGTCTTCCCACCTTGAGGAGCATCGAGCTCAGCACTGGATAGTGTCTGTCCTGCTCGGCCCCATCCACACTTGCTCACTCAGCCTTACTTCCTCCTGCCATCCTGGCTTTCATTTCTGCTTCCTGCTACCAGCCCAGAGCCACCACTGCTTGGAGGACCCACTTGGGACCACTGTTCTCACAATGACCTAACCCTGATCCATGATCCTTAATTAATAACATCTCTCACCATTGGTCTAACACCTATTTCTATGGATTAGAAATTCTAATTTAGATTTAGATTAGACTTCTAGAATCTAAGGATTAGACTAGATTAGATTTAGATTAGATTTCTAGAATCTAAGGATTCTCTTGCTACCATCCGTAGCCCTGCTAAAGCCACAAATGCCAGCCTAACCCCCTGGATGAACGCTAGGGAAGGAGACTCAGACTCAAAACACTCACCAGTTCACTCTGGTCCCAAGCACAAGCCTCTGAAACACAGCTTGTCCTGCTCATTGACTTCCCTCCTCCTTCAAATCTGCTCATCCGCCTGGTTAAAGAAATCACCATCCACTCACTCTCTTAAACAAGAAGTTGATTCATCCAGTCTCTCTTTGTCTCTAATAAGCCTAAATTAGCTTGTAAGTCTGATCAGTTCCATCAATGAACTATTTCCCATTTCCATGTCCTCCTCTACATCATAATGCTTGTTCAAGCATCTGTAGTCTCCATCCTGGACCACTGTCATCACCCACCCACCCCCAACTTGTACCCTGCTCCCTCAGTCCCCTCCCTCTGCAACCACCCTCTGAAATATTATCCAAACCAACTTCAAAATACTAGTAGTCTCATATCACTCCCCTTCTCCAAAACAGTCCATTACACTCGGCCACAGGATGAAGTTTAAATCCATTGGCATTCAAGTAATTTGCTCATAAAATTTAATTCAACAAATATTAGCACTGTACCAGAGACATGTTCAGAAGATTACTCAATGATACCGGTCCTTGATACCTAAGAATCTGTGATGGAAGGAAGAATAGGATAGAAACAGCTGTGGAGTAGACCATCTGTGCCATGGGAAAGGCACAGATGCCCACTGAAACTCTGAGGGGAGGTCTCTGCTGCTTGGGAGGAAGAGAGAATGCTTCATGGAGCAGTAATCATTTGGAAGGTGGTAGATTTCATATGTAAACACAGAAGAAAGTCAACACATTGTGAAGATAAATGATATATAGAATTTTTGACTCATTACACATCTTTAAAAATTTTTTAATCCAAAATGATTTATTTTAGTTTTACTACAATGAAAGGAAGTGGACCAAATACAATATTTATTATCAGAGGGAAACTGGCATCTGAATTCCAGTGAGGCCCATTTCCTCCACAAAGAATAGGGAAGAAATAGAGAATCCAAGGATTCCACAAACTATTAATTGGTACTGTTCTTTAATGTTTCCTTGGAGGAAACCAAGGTTTCTAGATGCTATGTTCCTCATCTAATCTCTGAGTCACACATCCTGGGATGACTGAGCCAGCACTAGGATCCAGGGATGTGGACTCCCAGCTCCATGCTCCTTCCATCACTCAATGTTACTTTCCCAAGGGCTGCTAAGCAAATTTATTAAGCACAAGGATTCCTAGCCCAACAGGTGCAGAAAAGTGAGAGGATCCTTCACCTGTCATATTGAGTTGATAAACTTTTTCCTGCACGTCTGTGAGACTGAGGAATTCATTCAACATTCATTCATTCAACAAGCGTGTACACAGTGGCCCTGATGTACCTGGCATTACACTAAACACCGGGGACCCGGCAGGGAATGAGCCAGACCCTTGGAAACATGCCTGTCCAGACATCGATATCTCCTGCTTGACATGGAGAGGTGTGGGTGGGAATAACCAGGTGTTGATCTGGCTCCAGGGAAAATGAGGGGAGTTCAGATGTTCCATTGCAACCCTCCCTGCTCTGTGCAGATCTCCATTTTCTCATCAATGATCTGGAAACCCCATTAAAACATGCAAATGATATTCCCATACAAAGACAGAAAACCATGCCCTCTGCTACCCGCCTCTCTGCAGCCCACTAGCTCATCTCCCTCACAGTCCACACTCACTCTGACTTTTGTCCAAGAGCAACAGATCTTCCAATGACAAATTGTTTGCTTGTCTCCAGACTTTAGGCTGTCAGTTTGTGGTCAGTGACTTTATCACATTTTCTCAGCTCTTCAGTGCACCTCCAATGAGGTGAAAACTCGTAAAACTATGGGAACTTCAAAGAATACAAGAGTAAGAGACCTTCAAGATGGAAGAAGAGTAAGACGTGGAGATCACCTTCCTCCCCACAAATACATCAGAAATACATCTACACGTGGAACAACTCCTACAGAACACCTACTGAATGCTGGCAGAAGACCTCAGACCTCCCAAAAGGCAAGAAACTCCCCACGTACTTGGGTAGGGCAAAAGAAAAAACAGAGACAAAAGAATAGGGACGGCACCTGCACCAGTGGGAGGGAGCCGTGAAGGAGGAAAGGTTTCCACACCCTAGGAAGCCCCTTCGCGGGCGGAGACTGCGGGAGGCGGAGGGGGGAAGCTTCGGAGCCGAGGAGGAGAGCACAGCAACAGGGGTGTGGAGGACAAAGCGGAGAGATTCCCGCACAGAGGATCGGTGCCGACCAGCACTCACCAGCCCGAGAGGTTTGTCTGCTCACCCGCCGGGGCGGGCGGGGCTGGGAGCTGAGGCTCGGGCTTCGGAGGTCAGATCCCAGGGAGAGGACTGGGGTTGGCGGCATGAACACAGCCTGAAGGGGTTAGTGCGCCACAGCTAGCCGGTAGGGAGTCCGGGACTGGTGCAAACCGCGGCTCCAGCACAGACCCCAGAGACGGGCATGAGATGCTAAGGCTGCTGCTGCCGCCACCAAGAAGCCTGTGTGCGAGCACAGGTCACTATCCACACCTCCCTTCTGGGGGCCTGTGAAGCCCACCACTGTCAGGGTCCCATGATCCAGGGACAACTTCCCCAGGAGAACACATAGCATGCATCAGGCTACTACAACCTCATGCTGGCCTCTGCGGCTGCAGATGCACCCTGCATCCATACCCCTCCCTCCCCCCAGCCTGGGTGAGCCAGAGCCCCCTAATCAGCCGCTCCTTTAACCCCGTCCTGTCTGGGCGGGAAGAGACACCCTCAGGCGACCTACATGCAGAGGTGGGGCCAAATCCAAAACTGAACCCCAGGAGCTGTGCAAACAAAGAAGAGAAAGGAAATCTCTCCCAGCAGCCTCAGGAGCAGTGGATTGAATCTCCGCAATCAACCTGTATCCTGCATCTGTGGAATACTGGAATAGACAAAAAAATCATCCCAAAATTGAGGTGGTGGACATCGGGAGCAATGATATATATCTTTTTCCCCTTTTTCTCTTGTTGTGAGTGTGTATGTTTATGCTTCCGTGTGTGATTTTGTCTGTATAGTTTTGCTTTTACCATTTGTGCTAGGTTCTGCCTGTTTGTTTTTTTGTTTTTCTTAGTATAGTTTTTAGCACTGGTTATCATTGGTAGATTTGTTTTTTGGTTTTGTTGCTCTCTTCTTTCTTTCTTTTCTTTTTAATTACTTTTTAATTTTTTTATTTTTAATAACTTTTTAAATTTTAATAACTTCATTCTATTTTATTTTTTTGAATCTTTCTTTTTTTCTCCCTTTACTTCTCAGACATGTGGCTAACAGGGTCTTGGTGCTCCGGCCTGTGCCTCTGAGGTGGCAGAGCTGAGTTCAGGACACTGGTCCACCAGAGACATCCTGGATCCATGTAATATCAAATCACAAAAGATCTCCCAAAGATCTCCATCTCAACACTAAGACCCAGCTCCACTCAACGACCAGCAAGCTACAGTGGTGGACACCCTATGCAAAAAACTAGCAAGACAGGAACACAACCCCACCCATTAGCAGAAAGCCGGCCTAAATTCATAATAAGGTCACAGGCACCCCAGAACATACCACCAGATGCAGTCCTGCCCAACAGAAAGACAAGATCCAGCCTCATCCACCAGAACACAGGCACTAGTCCCCTCCACCAGGAAGCCTACACAATCCACTGAACCAACCTTAGACACTGAGGACAGACATCAAAAATAATGTGGACTACAAACCTGCAGCCTAAAGAAAGGAGACCCCAAACACAGTAAGTTAAGCAAAATGAGAGGCAGAGAAACACACAGCTGATGAAGGAGCAAGGTGAAAACCCTCCAGACCAAACAAACGAAGAGGAAATAGGCATTCTACCTGAAAAAGAATTCAGAGAATTGGTAGTAAAGATGATCCAAAATCTTGGAAATAGAATGGAGAAAATAAAGAGACATTTAACAAGGACCCAGAAGAACTAAAGAGCAAACAAACAATGACGAACAACACAGTAAAAGAAATTTAAAATTCTCTAGAAGAAATCAGTAGCAGAATAACTGAGGCAGAAGAACGGATAAGTGACCTGGAAGATAAAATAGTGGAAATAACTACTGCAGAGCAGAATAAAGAAAAAAGAATGAAAAGAATTGAGGACAGTCTCAGAGACCTCTGGGACAACATTAAATGCATGAACATTCGAATTGTAGGGCTCCCAGAAGAAGAAGAGAAAAAGAAAGAGACTGAGAAAATATTTGAAGAGATTATAATTGAAGACTTCCCTAATATGGGTAAGGAAATAGTTAATCAAGTTCAGGAAGCACAGAGAGTCCCATACAGGATAAATCCAAGGAGAAACAGGTCAAGACACATATTAATCAAACTATGAAAAATTAAATACAAAGGAAAAATATTAAAAACAGGAAGGGAAAAACAACAAATAACATACAAGGGAATCCCCATAAGGTTAACAGCTGATCTTTCAGCAGAAACTCTGCAAGTCAGAAGGGAGTGTCAGAAGAAAGTGATGAAAGGGAAAAAACTACAACTAAGATTACTCTACCCAGCAAGGATCTCATTCAGATTCAACAGAGAAATTAAAACCTTTACAGACAAGCAAAAGCTAAGAGAATTCAGCACCACCAAACCAGCTTTACAACAAATGCTAAAGGAATTTCTCTAGGCAGGAAACACAAAAGAAGGAAAAGACGTACAAAAACAAACCCAAAACAATTAACAAAATGGTAATAGGAACATACATGTCGGTAATTACCTTAAATGTAAAAGGGTTAAATGCTCCAACCAAAAGACATAGACTGGCTGAATGGATACAAAAACAAGACCCATATATATGCTGTCTACAAGGGAACCACTTCAGATCTAGGGACACATACAGACTGAAAGTGAGGGGATGGAAAAAGATATTCCATGCAAATGGAAATCAAAAGAAAGCTGGAGTAGCAATTCTCATATCAGACAAAATAGACTTTAAAACAAAGACTATTACAAGATACAAAGAAGGACACTACATAATGATCAAGGGATCAACCAAAGAAGAAGATATAACAATTGTAAATATTTATACACCCAACATAGGAGCACCACAATACATAAGGCTAACACTATCAGCAAAAAAGGGGAAATCAACAGTAACACAATCATAGTAGGGGACTTTAACACCCCACTTTTGCCAATAGACAGATCATCCAAAATGAAAATAAATAAGGAAACACAAGCTTTAAATGATATATTAAACAAGACGGACTTAATTGATAATCATAGGTCATTCCATTCAAAAACAACAGAATACACATTCTTTTCAAGTGCTCTTGGAACATTCTCAAAGATGCATCGTAACTTGGGACACAAATCAAACTTTAGTAAATTTAAGAAAATTGAAATACTATCAAGTATCTTTTCTGACCACAAAGCTATGAGACTAGATATCAATTACAGGAAAAAATCTGTAAAAAATACAAACACAAGGAAGCTAAACAATACACTACTTAATAACCAAGAGATCGCTGAAGAAATCAAAGAGGATATCAAAAAATACCTAGAAACAAATGACAATGAAAACAGAATGACCCAAAACCTATGGGATGCAGCAAAAGCAGTTCTAAGAGGGAAGTTTATAGCAATACAATCCTACCTCAAGAAACAAGAAACATTTCAAATAAACAACCTAACCTTACACCTAAAGCAATTAGAGACAGAAGAGCAAAAAAACCCCAAAGTTAGCACAAGGAAAGAAATAATAAAGATCAGATTGGAAATAAATGGAAAAGAAATGAAGGAAACAATAGCAAGATCAATAAAACTAAAAGCTGGTTCTTTGAGAAGATAAACAAATTTGATAAACCATTAACCAGACTCATCAAGGAAAAAAGGGAGAAGACTCAAACCAACAGAATTAGAAATGAAAAAGGAGAAGTAACAACTGACACTGCAGAAATACAAAGGATCATGAGAGATTACTACAAGCCACTATATGCCAATAAAATGGACAACCTGGAAGAAATGGACAAATTCTTAGAAAAGCACAACCTTACAAGACTGAACCAAGAAGAAATAGAAAATATAAACTGACCAATCACAAGCGCTGAAATTGAGACTGTGATTAAAAATCTTCCAACAAACAAAAGCAAAGGACCAGATAGCTCCACAGGCGAATTCTATCAAATATTTAGTGGAGAGTTAACACCTATCCTTCTCAAACTATTCCAAAAAATAGTAGAGTGAGGAACACTCCCAAACTCATTCTACGAGACCACCAACACCCTGACACCAAAACCAGACAAGGATGTCACAAAGAAAGAAAACTACAGGTCAATATCACTGATGAACATAGATGCAGAAATCCTCAACAAAATACTAACAAACAGAATCCAACAGCACATTAAAATGATCATACACCATGATCAAGTGTGGTTTATCCCAGGAATGCAAGGATTCTTCAATATACACAAATCAATCAATGTGTTACACCACATTAACAAATTGAAGGATAAAAACCATATGATCATCTCAAAGATGCAGTAAAAGCTTTTTACAAAATTCAATACACATTTATGATGAAAACCCTCCAGAAAGTAGGCATAGAGGGAACTTTACTCAACATTAATAAAGGCCATATATGACAAACCCACAGCCAATATCGTGATCAATGGTGAAAAACTGAAACCATTTCCTCTAGGATCAGGAACAAAACAAGGTTGCCCACTCTCACCACTATCATTTAACGTAGTTTTGGAAGTTTTAGCCACAGCAATCATAGAAGAAAAAGAAATAAAATGAATCCAAATCAGAAAAGAAGAAATAAAGCTGTCACTGTTAGCAGATGACATGATACTATACATAGATAATCCTAAAGAAGCTACCAGAAAACTACTAGAGGTAATCAATGAATTTGGTGAAGTAGCATGATACAAAATTAATGCACAGAAATCTCTAGCATTCCTATACACTGATGAAAAGTCTGAAAGAGAAATTAAGGAAACCCTCCTATTTACCATTGCAACAAAAAGAATAAAATACCTAAGAATAAGCCGACCTAAGGAGACAAAAGACCTGTATGCAGTAAACTATAACACACTGATGAAGTAATTAAAGATGATACAAAGAGATGGAGAGATATACCATGTTCTTGAATTGGATGAATCAACATTGCGAAAATGACTATACTACCCAAAGCAATCTACAGATTCAATGCAATCCCTATCAAACCAGCAATGGCATTTTTCACAGAACTAGAACAAAAAATTTCACAATTTATATGGAAACACAAAAGACCGAGAATAGCCAAAGCAATCTTTTTTTTTCTAGCCAATCGATATTTTTATTTGCATTAAAATCATATTACTCCATTTTCTCATTCAGCAGTTTTTGAGATCTATAATTAACTTTTTTAATTTTTAAAAATAACATTAACTTTCGATTTTACTTTTTTTTAAAAACATCTTTATTAGAATACAATTGCATTACAATGGTGTGTTCGTTTCTGCTTTATAACAAAGTGAATCAGTTATACACATAAATATGTCCCCTTATCTCTTCCCTCTTGCATCTCCCTCCATCCCACCCTCCCTATCCCACACTTCTAGGTGGTCACAGAGCACCGAGCTGATCTCCCTGTGCTATGCGGCTGCTTCTCACTAGCTACCTATTTTACGTTTGGTAGTGTATATATGTCCATGCCACTCTCTCACTTTGTCCCAGCTTACCCTTCCCTCTCCATTTATCCTCAAGTCCATTCTCTAGTAGGTCTGTGTCTTTATTCCCGTCTTGCCCCTAGGTTCTTCACGACCATTTTGTTTTTTTGTTTTGTTTTGTTTTGTTTTAGATTCCATATATATGTGTTAACATACAGTATTTGTTTTTCTCTTTCTGACTTACTTCACTCTGTATGACAGACTCTAGGTCCATCCACCTCACTACAAATAACACAATTTCGTTTCTTTTTATGGCGGAGTAATATTCCATTGTGTATATGTGCCACATCTTCTTTATCCATTCATCCGATGATGGACACTTAGGTTGCTTCCATGTCCTGGCTATTGTAAATAGTGCTGCAATGAGCATTGTGGTACATGACACTTTTTGAATTATGGTTTTCTCAGGGTATATGCCCAGTAGTGGGATTGCTGGGTCACATGGTAGTTCTATTTTTAGTTTTCCAAGGAACCTCCATACAGTTCTCCATAGTGGCTGTATCAATTTACATTCCCACCAACAATGCAAGAGGGTTCCCTTTTCTCCACATCCTCTCCAGCATTTATTGTTTGTAGATTTTTTGATGATGGCCATTCTGACTGGTGTGAGGTGATACCTCATTGTAGTTCTGATTTGCATTTCTCTAATGATTAGTGATGTTGAGTATTCTTTCATGTGTTTGTTGGCTGTCTGTATATCTTCTTTGGAGAAATGTCTTTTTAGGTCTTCTGCCCATTGTTGGATTGGGTTGTTTGCTTTTTGATATTGAGCTGCATGAGCTGCTTATAAATTTTGGAGATTAATCCTTGGTCAGTTGCTTCATTTGCAAATATTTTCTCCCATTCTGAGGGTTGTCTTTTCCTCTTCTTTATGGTTTCCTTTCGGTGCAAAAGCTTTTAAGTTTCATTAGGTCCCATTTGTTTATTTTTGGTTTTATTTCCATTTCTCTAAGAGGTGGGTCAAAAAGGATCTTGCTGTGATTTATGTCATACAGTGTTCTGCCTATGTTTTCCTCTAAGAGTTTGATAGTGTCTGGTCTCACATATAGGTCTTTAATCCATTTTCAGTTTATTTTTGTGTATGGTGTTAGGGAGTGTTCTAATTTCATTCTTTTACATGTAGCTGTCCAGTTTTCCCAGCACCACTTATTGAAGAGGCTGTCTTTTCTCCACTGTATATTCTAGCCTCCTTTATCAAAGATATGGTGACCATATGTGCCTGGGTTTATCTCTGGGCTTTCTATCCTGTTCCGTTGATTTATATTTCTGTTTTTGTGCCAGTACCATACTATCTTCATTATTGTAGCTTTGTAGTATAGTCTGAAGTCAAGGCCCCTGATTCCTCCAGCTCCTTTTTTCTTTCTCAAGATTGCTTTGGCTATTCGGGGTCTTTTGTGTTTCCATACAAATGTGAACTTTTTTGTTCTAGTTCTGTGAAAAATGCCAGTGGTAGTTTGATAGGGATTGCATTGAATCTGTAGATTGCTTTGGGTAGTATAGTCATTTTCACAATGTTGATTCATCCAATCCAAGAACATGGTATATCTCTCCATCTGTCTGTATCATCTTTAATTTCTTTCATCAATGTCTTATAATTCTCTGCATACAGGTCTTTTGTCTCCTTAGGTAGGCTTATTCCTAGATATTTTATTCTTTTTGTTGCAATGGTAAATGGGAGTGTTTTCTTAATTTCACTTTCAGATTTTTCATCATTAGGGTTAGGAATGCTAGAGATTTCTGTGCATTAATTTTGTATCTTGCTACTTTACCAAATTCGTTGATTAGCTCTAGTAGTTTTCTGGTAGCTTCTTTAGGATTCTCTATGTATAGTATCATGTCATCTGCAAACAGTGACAGCTTTACTTCTTTTCCGATTTGGATTCATTTTATTTCTTTTTCTTCTATGATTGCTGTGGCTAAAACTTCCAAAACTATGTTGAATTATAGTGGTGAGAGTGGGCAACCTTGTCTTGTTCCTCATCTTAGTGGAAATGGTTTCAGTTTTCACCATTGAGCGCGATGTTGGCTGTGGGTTTGTCATATTTGGCCTTTATTATGTTGAGTAAAGTTCCCTCTACGCCTACTCTGGAGGGTTTTATCATAAATGGGTGCTGAATTTTGTCGAAAGCTTTCTCTGCATCTGTTGAGATGATCATATGGTTTTTATCCTTCAATTTGTTAATATGGTGTATCACATTGATTGATTTGTGTATATTGAAGAATCCTTGCATTCCTGGGATAAACCCCGCTTCATCATGGTGTATGATCCTTCTAATGTGCTGTTGGATTCTGTTTGCTAGTATTTTGTTGAGGACTTTTGCATCTATGTTCATCAGAGATACTGGCCTGTAGTTTTCTTTCTTTGTGACATCTTTGTCTGGCTTTGGTGTCAGGGTGATGGTGGTCTTGTAGAATGAGTTTGGGAGTGTTCTTCCCTCTGCTATATTTTGGAAGAGTTTGAGAAGGATAGGTGTTAGCTCTTCTCTAAATGTTTGATAGAATGCGTCTGTGGAGCCATCTGGTCCTGGGCTTTGTTTGTTGGAAGATTTTTAATCACAGTTTCAATTTCAATACTTGTGATTCCTCTGTTCATATTTTCTGTTTCTTCCTGGTTCAGTTTTGGAATGTTATGCATTTCTAAGAATTTCTCCATTTCTTCCAGGTTGTCCATTTTATTGGCATATAGTGGCTTGTAGTAATCTCTCATGATCCTTTGTATTTCTGCAGTGTCCGTTGTTACTTCTTTTTCATTTCTAATTCTATTGATTTGAGTCTTCTCCCTTTTTTTCTTGATGAGTCTGGCTAATGGTTTATCAAATTTGTTTGTCTTCTCAAAGAACCAGCTTTTAGTTTTGTTGATCTTTGCTATTCTTTCCTTCATTTCTTTTTCCTTTGTTTCTGATCTGATCTTTATGATTTCTTTCCTTCTGCTAACTTTGAGGGTTTTTTATTCTTCTTTCTCTAATTCCTTGAGGTATAAAGTTAGGTTGTTTATTTGAGATGTTTCTTGTTTCTTAAGGTAGGATTGTATTGCTATAAACTTCCCTCTTAGAACTGCTTTTGCTGCATTCCATAGATTTTGGGTCATCGCGTTTTCATTGTCATTTGTTTCTAGGTATTTTTTGATATCCTCTTTGATTTCTTCAGTGATCTTTGGTTACTAAGTAGTGTATTGTTTAGCCTCCTTGTGTTTGTGGTTTTTACAGATTTTTTCCTGTAATTGATATCTAGTCTCATAGTGCTGTGGTCAGAAAAGATACTTGACACGATTTCAATTTTCTTAAATTTACCAAGCCTTGATTTGTGCCCCAAGTACATCCTGGAGAATGTACCAAGAGCACTTGAGAAGAATGTGTATTCTGTTGTTTTTCGATGGAATGTCCTATAAATATCTAATGAAGTCCATCTTGTTTAATATATCATTTAAAGCTTGTGTTTCCTTATTTATTTTCATTTTGGATGATCTGTCCATTGGTGAAAGTGGGGTGTTAAAGTTCCCTACTATGATTGTGTTACTGTTGATTTCCCCTTTTATGGCTGTTAGCATTTGCCTTATGTATTGAGGTGCTCCTATGTTGGGTGCATAAATATTTACAATTGTTATATCTTCTTCTTGGGTTGATCCCTTGATCATTATGTAATGTCCTTCTTTGTCTCTTGTAGGAGTCTTTGTTTTAAAGTCTCTTTCACTTTCTTCACTCTAAGCCACCTGGCCTCCTTCCTCTTCTCTCAACATGTCAGGGCTTCTTCTGCCTCAGGGCCTTTGCACTTGTTGTTCTGGTGCTTGACTCTCTTGTCCCCCATATTTATGTGGTTCTCATACTTCTTCAAGGTCTTTACTCAAGTATCTTCTTCTTAACATTTGTTTCTGGTTTCCCTATTTACAACTGCAACATTCCATCTCCCCCCAACATTCTCCATACTTTATGACTACCTTATTTTTTTCTATAGCTATCACCACCATCTGAGAGAGTATTTTATTTACATAGTTTGTTAATTTTCTGCCTTCCCCTCTAGAATGAAGGCTATGCAAGAACAAGATTTTTTTTGTCCATATTGTTCTTCATGTATCCTCACTACCTTGAGTAACATTTGCTGAGTAAATTAATATTCCACGATTTTTATATCAATGTCTTATTGAAAAAATGCTAAAATTATAATCTTTGAATAAAGGTGCAAAACAGTTGAAACAAGTTACAACCTTACGAGTCTCCCTCATACTCGAGACATGATTTGAAGGTATCACTGGTAAGCATCAGTAATAGTGACCACTACATATTTACAAGAGAACCTACTGAACCAAAGACTACTGGTTTCAAAAACTTGGACTAAGAATGCTTAGACTAAGAATGCAGGAAATTACAAGTTGAAGTGCAGTGTTATCCTGGACAAAAAGTAAGAGAAGTTGGCAAAATAAATGTACATAATTCCCAGAAAAGGATTTCCTGGAAAAATAGTGAAAAGTGTAAGTATGATTTTTCAACCCAAATTTAACTCTACAAGTTTAAGCCCATTTTCATACAATTTGTTTAGTGAATTTAGGTTACTAAAAGGGACTCTGCTGGCCAGAGGGAGTGCAGTTTCCCATCAGAAATGGGCTACCTCACGGCTATGGGGAGGCCCCACAGCTACCATGCCTCACTTGCTAACCCGGCACTCAGTGGTGCCAGGCTTTGGTTTATATGAAGAAAACTGAGAGGAAAGAGAACATATGAGCACAGAGAAGTTTCGGAGAGAATGTTGAATTGGAGTCTCCACAGTGATCAGATGAGAGAACAGAAATACATTTTACATTGACTGTCAATTCTTGGTGACTCTAGCCCAGGAGTCCCTCTGTAATTCCCCGCAACTGATTTAGGAGCTCCTTATTGTTCAAATGTTACTTGATGAGTCACTGGGCAGGGACAGCAGACCCAATAATGTGGGCTTCTGAAGAACAAGTAAAGTTAGAAGGTTTTGCTGGAAGAAAAGATAACTAATGGATAAAAAGAAGTTTTGGTTTTGGCCTGTCCATGATGGAAACCATGGTTTGCCTGTGCAGTTTGTCCCCAAATTGTGAATTTTCAGTGGTTAATAGATTACTAAGTGACACCAGAGGTAACATGGATTCATTACAGTCCACACTGCACAAGGACACCTCTGCTTAGACATCTAAAAGGCATCTCAAAATTAAATTAAAAACTGAACTCCTGATCTTTTCACCAAAACCAATCTTTCCATCTCAGCTAATTGCAACTTCTTTCTTCCAGTTGCTCAGGCCTGAAGTCTTGGAGTTATTTATCTCAGTCCGTTTGGGCTGCTATAACAAAATACCACAGAGTGGGTATCTTAAAAACAGGAATTTATTGCTCACACTTCTGGAGGCTGGAAGTCCAAGATCATGGTGCCAGCATAGTTGGGTAGGGTCCTCTTTCTGGTTCATAGCTGGAGCCTTCTCACTGCATCCTCATCTGGCAGAAGGAGTTAGGGATCTCCCTGGACCCTCAGTTACAAGGCACTAATTCTGTTCATGAGGGCTCCACCCTCATGACCTAAGCACCTCCCAAATGCCCCACCTTCTAATACCATCACATTAGGCATTAGGATTTCAACATATAAATTTTAGGGGGACACAAACATTCAGATCATACCATTATCCTTGATGATTTTTTTTCTCTCATAGCCAGTTTGTGAGGGAATCATTAGCTCTACCCTCAAAGCACATTTGGAATTAGATTACTTTTCACTATCCCACTGTTCCCACTCTGGTCCTCATCATCTGTGCTCCTGTCTCCCATCTGGTCTCCCTCCTCTACCTCCCATTTAATGGGTTGAATTGTGTCTCCCTAAAATACACGTTCAAGTTCTGATACCCAGTACCTATGAATATGACCTTATTTGGAATTAAGGTCTTGACAAAAGTAATTAAGATGTAAATTAAGATGATGTCATACTGGATTAGGTTAGGCCCTAAATCTAACTACTGGTGTCTTTATAAGGAAAGAAGAAAACACATAGAAACAAAGGAACACATAGAAGAGAAGCCCATGTGACAACCAGACAGAGATTGGAATGATGCAGCTACAAGCAAGGAACACCGAGGATTGGTAGCAGCCACCAGAAGCAGAAGCTCAGGAGTGGCAAGAAAGAGTTCTGCCCTAGAGACTTCAGAGGGAGGGTAACCCTGCCAACACCTAGATTTTCAACTTCTGGTCTCTAGAACTGAAAGAATAACTTTTTCCTGTTTTAAGCTACCTGGTTTGTGGTACTGTTACAGAAAACCTAGGAAATTTATATACCCACTGAAGTCTAGTTTCGACATGGCAACCAGAGGAGTTCCTTTAAAATATAAGGCAGATCATCCCACTTATTCACTCAAAAGTCTCCAGTGATTTCCCTCTCCTCCCAGAGAAAAAGCTGAGAGCCTTACAAAAGCCAGGAAGGTCCTGCAGGACTGACTCCACAGTGATGCCGATGACCTCATCACCTACTATCTCCAGCCATACTGGACTCCTTGTGTTCTTCCAACACTCCAAGCACATTCCTGCGGAAGGGCATTTGCACTGGCAGTCTCCTTGCCTAGAACATTCCTTTCCCAGATTTATGTATGACTAGCTGTCTCACTAGTTCAGTTAAATGCCAACTCCTCAGTAAGACCTAATATGGTTACCTAAAATTGCAAATCTCCCCCACCAGTTCCAAAGCTTCAGAATCTCCTTTACCCTGCTCTCCTTCTTCTATCTCTGAAAAACATTTATCACCTTCTAGTGTATCATACAATTTACTTAATTATCATGTCTATTTTATATTGCTCATCTCCCCCTACTAGAAAGTAAAGTTCATGAAAACAGGGATCTTTATCTATTTTAACTGATATATCCACACACACACAAAGTGCCTGGCACATTATAGCTGTTCATCCAATATGTTTAGGATGAATGAATAGGAAAAGGCAACATGACACAGCAGATGTGAGGGTTTGCCCACCTCTGATCTCTGCTATTCTTAATCCCATTTTTATTTAGATCAAGTTTTCAGTGGTTAGATAACGCCTTGAGGGTTCCAGCTGAAAGGCAGTATCCTCACTTTCTTATTTTTAGATAGGTATGCATAGAGTGTTATCCTTGGTGTCTTTTCATCAAAAACTGCCACCAAAAATGAACGTAGAGGAAATTCCAAAAAAAGTAAACTCCTGCTACTACTGCTTCCAAAATATCCTTGTTGAGGAACAAAATGTTGAAAGTAAGAATTAAATGCTTCAAAGGTTCTAGTCATCTTCCCAAAATACAGGCATCACACTCCTTTCCATCTTAGTAGAATGGGCTCACAGAGGCTCTATAATTTGTATAGTTAAAAATTACCAAATAGCTTAGGGGTGCAGATTAGAAGTTCTAGGCATTGGTGTCTATGAAATCATAGGCTAAAACACTTAATCCTTTGAGCCTAAATCCAAATTGCAAACTACCCAGGAAAAAAAATGAGATCATATATCTGCTACTCAGATCATGTTCTTATCTGCCAAAAATGCCTCTGAGAAGAATGATGTGTGTGCGTGTACACATACACAATACACACACACGCACACACACACAAGCACACTCTCATTCCAGCAGCAAAATTACTTTGAAAACATTAATACATATTAATAAAAATGTAAAGACAACAGCTGTTTGAATTTCAGACAAACCGTGGGCCATTTTTTACCATTTAAGTCATTGAGAGTGCGGTGCAGATAACTGAACAAAAACATGGTCCAAAAAAAAATGCAAGTCGGCTAAAAAAGGAAGTTAAAAATTTGAGCTTAAAAAAATTTATCATAAATTATTAGTTATCTTGCCTGGTTGCCGAGGGAGATGCTCTGGTTAATATGTGTTCCATATGTGAATCAGTAATTTAGACTATCATAAAATATACTTAGTACTCTAAAAGAACATCCCCTTTCTTTGATGAGGCAGTTAAAGGTTTTTCAAAATATTTCTGGGCCTTATAGTCACCATGGTTAGCAAGAAATATCACTTAACTACAATTGTATGCAAGTACCAGCTAACAGAATTCTGATGAATACCAGAAGGTTTACTATAGGTGAAATTCAGGGTTACCCAGAAAGACATTTACCTTGCAGTGTAGCCCTTCCAAGTTTTATTAATGTCAAGACTTGGACGGCTCTAAGTGCCCATCTAAATATTATACAACCCAGAGGAGAAGCACTTAAAGCCGCGTGAGAGGGTGCAGGAGTGGCGTTGGATCCAGGGCTGAGGCAGGCACCCCCCTCCTTCCTGCCTCAGTGGGTCATGCCCAAGGCAGCAGCAGCAGGGGAGTGACTGGACGGTGCCCGCGCAGGAGACAATGCCTTTTCCAGTTACAGCGCAGGGATCACAACAAACACAGCCGCCACAGAAGCACTGTGGCATTACCTCTCCCATCAGTTTAGCAGCCCCCAAGGAGACTGACTTACACAGGAAAGAACTGAGACTCTGAAGCCTTTTGGGGTTTTTGAAGAGGAAGAGGGACTGCAGCACAGAATTTTAATTTGGGGAAAATTAAATAACCTGGTAAAAGAGTGGATACAAGAAATCAGTGAAAGCAAGAATCTTCCACAGTCTGTAATTGAAAATGTTGGGGGGAAATTTTTTACATTTGGATCTTACGGATTAAGAGTACACCCTGGTGGCGCAGTGGTTGAGAGTCCGCCTGCTGATGCAGGGGACGCGGGTTCGTGCCCCGGTCCGGGAGGATCCCCCGTGCCGCGGAGCGGCTGGGCCGTGAGCTGTGGCCGCTGGGCCTGCGCATCCGGAGCCTGTGCTCCGCAGCGGGAGAGGCCACAGCAGTGAGAGGCCCGCGTACCGCAAAAAAAAAAAAAAAAAAGAGAGTACATACAAAAGGTGCCGATATTGATGAGTTGTGTGTTGCACCAAGACATGTTGATTGAAGTGACTTTTTCACCTCACTCTATGATAAGTTGAAATTACAGGAAGAAGTAAAAGATTTAAGAGTTGCTGAGGAGGCTTTTGTACCAGTTATCAAACTGTGCTTTGCTGGGACAGAGATTGATATTTTGTTTGCAAGATTAGCACCACAGACTACCCCAGAAGACTTGGACTTAAGAGATGACAGTCTGCTTAAAAATCTAGATATAAGATGCATAAGAAGTCTTAATGGTTGCAGGGTAACTGATGAAATTTTACATCTAGTACCAAACATAGACAATTTCAGGTTAACCCTGAGAGCTATCAAATTGTGGGCCAAACACCACAACATTTTTTCCAATATATTCGTTTCCTCGGTGTTTCCTGGGCTATGCTAGTAGCAAGAACTTGCCAGCTTTAACCAAATGCAATAGTGTCAACTCTTGTACATAAGTTTTTCTTGATATTTTCTAAACGGTGTGCATTTAGATCATATTAAATCAAAATTGATTGTAGACACTGAAAAAATACATACATACACACAGCCCAGAGAAACACTGCTCTAATTCTCTGTGGCATGTGGCCCCTAGGCTTCTGCTTTACACTTGTGCATGCTACTAGAAAAGGCAGCAACTGGAAACACATTCCCTCACAGCCAAAATCCTTCCCGTCAAGTAATTACTGGAGACCCATTTCAGAGGCAAAGGCATGACAGTTAATGGGTGTTAAAAAATAAATCAAATGGGATGGAAACAAATGCACAATGTGAATGAACATACTCCTCAGATGTCAGACTTTGAATAGGCACAAGCAGACAAAACTTTGGGTCCCAGCAATTGAGCATGTCCCTCTCCTTCTCTGGGAGGCCACATACTGTCACTTCTGTGCTCAGGCTCTTAGGATGACTTCCTTGTTAATGATAAGTGATCGCCCAAGTTAATGATGAGTGGTAAGTGCAGCCAACTCTATGGTCTGAGACACCACAAAATGCACACCTAACCCACTGAGGAGAGGACATCACTTATACCAGGTCAGCCTGATAAAACTCCATATCCAGTTCTCAAAGCCTCTCTGGGTTTGATAAATCCATGTTACTAGGATATAAAGAACATCCATGAGAGCAAGGACTTTATTTTACTCACTGCGATATCCATCTCCAAGAACAGTGCTTTGCATAGTAGGCACTTGAAAAATATTTATTGGATGGGTGAACGGCTAGTCTGTTCTACTGGAAACACCTGTACAGTGGTAAGAAGTTTGAGCCTATGTAGAAATGAAACGCCTCTAGTATCCAGTTAGCTTCCATAAAGCTCAGATTAATGTCAATGCTTCCGAGGCAGCAGTTCTAAAAACTCCATGCTGGTTGTATACTACTTTGGATTTTTTTTGTTCCAAGGAAATAGTTCTGATGAAGTCGTGGACACTAGGATTTGCTCTGGGGACTAAAGGAACAGGCAAGTCTTAATACAAATGTACCAACCACAACAGGAGAATTCCAGAATGATAATATCAATAAATAGAAGAGGACTTTGGCAGGTTACCCTCCTGATGGCCCTCAGATTATATACAACACTCCCTGCTGGTCCAGTTTCTCTGAACAAATGGTTTTTGCTTTTTCTCTATATCTTGCCTCACGGAGGTTCCTTTCCCTTCTGTCTGTTGTACAAATCTTGATTAGATCTCATTCGAGCTGTCACAATATCATCACAACTGCTCTCCTTACATCTAATCTCTCCTCCCTCTAGTTCATCTCATGTTTCCTCCTTTTAAAAACTCTCAGTTCATATTCCCAATATAATGAGATCCAAATACCTCAGCAAGATCCAGAAAGTCCTTCACGAACATGCCTGATCTCCTGACGTTTCTTTCTACCCCAGATCCACCACGTTCTCATGCCCGAATATATACACATACTGCTGTAGCTCTACTGCACCGCCCTCTAGTCCCCATGCCCTTTCCAGCTTCCCTGTCATCACTCATGGAATTTCCTGGGCCTATAATGCTTCCACAACTTGTCTACCTAGGGCATTCAGAGTTCAAATATTACATCTTCCCTGGATACCCCACTATCTACCATGCCCCCACCAGCACCCACCCTGTCTCCACAGCCTGACACAGAAACCCTCAGAGGCCACCTGACAAAACTGATCCTCCATCTGTGATCTCAGAGCATTTTTGACACCTCTAATGTGGTAGATTTTCTCCAAAAATGGTCACCAATAACCTCCCCCATCCCTTTATGTACATGCCACTCCTCCAGTGTATTTTGCACTCCTTGAATTTTGGCTGGCCTTGTGACTTGACTAGAATCCAGTAGAAGTAACCCCGTGCCAGCTCTGGGACTAAGCCTTAAAAGAAGCCAGACACCAGATAAAGAAGCGTGGACGAGTTTACTATTTGACACAAGACCATGTGGAAGAGAACTAAGGAGCCCCCAAGCCATTCCAGCCACCCCAGCTGAGGCAGCAGACATGAGTGAAGCCATCTTGGGCATTCCAAGTTCCTAGTTCAATGCAGTCAAATGGATGACCCCATTCAACTCCATATGGCACAGACCCACCAGCTGATAACTGATAATTGTTTCAAGGCAGTAAGCAAGTTAACTGAAACATTTCCTATGGTATATTATAGTTACATGTTTACATGTCTAATTCTCTGCAGCGGGCTAGATTTTCCAAAGGTGATTGCAGCAACATCTCCCATACTCTTCTGCTGTATCCTTGCCATTCTGCCTTCAAGAGATAAAGTCCAATTTCTCTCCCCTTGAATTTGGGGTGTCCATAGTGACTTACTTGTAGCCACAGAATGTGGAAGAAGTAACAGTGCATGACTTCCAAGGATAGTTCAAAAGAGCTCTTTCAACGTCTACCCTGGTCTCTTGGAAAGCTCTCTCTTTGGATGCCCCTCTTAGGTGTTCCTTTTTGGGGGCAGCTTCCATGCTAGAGAAACTAAAGCCACATGGAGAGGTCATGTGTAGATGCTCCAATCGACAGCTCCGGCTGAGCCTACACTTTGAGTTATCCCAACCCAGACACCACATATGGGAGTAAGGAAACCTCTGGATGATTCCAGCCTCAGCCACTCAAGTCTCTTCCAGCCACTGGAATGTTCCCAGCCGAGTTCCCAGATATTGTGGGGCGTAGAGAAGCCTACTCCACCATGCCCGGTCTGATTTTCTGAGCCACAGAATCTGTGAGCAAAATAAAACGGTTGTTGTTTTATGTCACTCAGTCTAGGGCAGTTTGTTACCCAAAAGCAGGCAACTGGAGCACCTCCCAGTCAGACTCTGGGCTCCTGGAAAGTGGGGAAACATTCAGTCATCACTGTATCCTAGTTTATAGTATGATACCTAGAGGCACAAAAGAGGCTCTCACCAAATATTTATTGAGTGCAATTGAAAGGCTGGAATGTCTGCTATCTTTTTTTTTTAATGTTCAGCTTTACACAATTTTGGAAATCTACACATTTGGACCAAAAATAACCTAGAAAATATATCTATGCATTAGGTTTATCATACTATGTTTTGAGGATTCTTACAGAAATGGCTCTTTACTTTTCCTTTCTTCATGGTATGAAATCCTATGGGAGGAGTTGGACCTGGTATTGCAAAGCAAACTGAAATAGCACAAAATAGAGGAAAGTATTCAGTAAAAAGGAAAATCAATCCAATTCAGCTAAGTGCAAGTCATTTGTTCCCTTTTCCAATCAAAGTGTCTATCCTGTGTTCCTCTGTTCCATTTTACACAAGGGAAAAAATTTCTAAATGCCCTGTGTGCCCATGATTTTCCTCTCCTACCAAATCAAAAGTCAATACCCAAATGCTACTCAACATAACTCTGTAATTTCTTTGGCTCAATAAGATGTCTGTAACATTGAAAAGTTCTTTTAAAAAGTCTATCTTAGAGACCCAACAAGTGGTGATGTGTTTCCCTGGGAGCACACTAATTTCTTCATTTTCTTGTTTTGTCAAGGAAAGAGATGCTCAGAGTAAGTGAATTTTCCAGATAGCCTCTCCCAACTCAGAAGACCTTACTTAGAAAGTCTACGAACTCTCCCACCACAGGGAACTGGTCACCCCTGCAGTACCTTGGGCTGAATGAATAAGGCCTGGCCAAGCCTTGTGTGTCAGTAAATGCTGGGCTATAGCAGTTTCCAATCCTAAATTGCATAGAGGCTGAGGGTTGTGCACGCAAACACTTAGCGTCCCCTGGAGCAAACCCATCAGTGACTAAGATTCCTCCACAGAAAGTGGCAGGTACGAAGCAAAATCCACATTTAATAACCTTACTCTTGAGTTTTAACACTATTTATTTACAGACACTAGAATGGTGGAGAACTGGTCCCACCGCCCAAGGCTTCAGACTCCTTTTAACCCTTGGCAGCCCAACAACGGAAGGGTCAAAGCTTTCTAGCCACACTGATCCAGATCCTGTCAAAGGTACTATATCTGAGTCCCCTGAGATGAGCAAAAAATATTTATTCCCCCCTGTACAGACTTGATGTTTCTACTTTCACCATGATTCACTCAGTCACGGTTCTTACTGACACCGTTAAATGCTTAGTTTCCAACTTGACTTGACTTGATTAATTTGTTCAATCACATATTCATCCATGCAGGATTTATTCAACACTCACTATGTGCCAGGCCCAGATTAGACGCTGAAAATAGAAAGATGAACAAGACCCGCTCTCTCATCTTAGGAAACTCACCAGCTAGTAAGGATGGGAGACAAGTAAACAAATGATTGGAATGTTCCACAACAAACTACAGGCTGGGGGCTATATCCGACCAGCTGCCAATTTTTGTATGTAACATTGTATAGGAACCCAGACACATTCATTTGCTTATATACCAACTATGGTGGCTTTCAAACTGCAATAGCAGATCTAAGTCATTGCATTGAAGATGCTGTTGCCTGCAGGGCCAAAAATATTTGCTATCTGGCCCTTTACAGAAAAGGTCTGCTGACCATATGATAACAGAGATCTGTTCCATAATGCAACAGTCCACAGAGGCGGGGATGGGTTGCCAAGGAGCGCCTGCGCAGAGCAGAAGCACGGAGGATCAGCCGGGAATAAGGGCAAAGGCAGACGATAACAGGCAAAAGGGGAGGGGGGCTTCTGAGAATGGTTAGGTCATGGGGGGAGAACAAAGGTGTGGAGGGAAATGCAGCTGAGAAGGGAGAAAGTGCAGGTCTCCGCAGGCCATGAGGAGGCTGTGTTGGACTCTATTCCGTCAGCAGTGGAGGTTTTCTATAGGGTTTTAAATAGAAGAGGCAACAGAAAATAGATTGAAAAGAGATGAGAAGAAAAACAAATGAAGACTGCATTGCATTGGTCTAAGCCAGAGATAATGACTCAGAAATAAAAAAGGCAGTGGCAGCTGGATGGAGAGGACGATTCAAAGGTCTCGAAGAAAACAAATTAACCAACGTTAACGTCTCACATACATTCAGTGAATACTCTATGTGGTGTAATAACTGCGGTGGCTGAGTAATAACTGCTCTGTTCTAATCCATCCCTGAAAGGCTCAGACAAGGACCATCCTGTACCTGTGGGGCTCAAAGATGAAAACCTTTGGTCAGCCTTTTAAAAATAATTATAGCTAAATATTGTTCAATGGTCCCTGGTGAAATGAGTGGAACAGGTGACTAGATTGTTGACCACAGGAAACTTCTCATTATTTGATGACTTCCCCTCCCACCCCCCACTTGCTTTTCCCTTGATGAGACCTGCGGAGCAGGGAGGTGGGTAGGACACCAGGTGGCAATGAGCACAGGCTTTGTATCCAGATTGACCTTAAGCAAGTCCTGAAACATTCACTTCATTGCTCTGTGCCCTCGGGCAAGCTCCTTCACCTTTTGTATCTCAGGATGCTCATCTGTAAACTGAAGATAAAATAGGGTAAGAGTGGCCAAGTAGGTGATGTACTGGTAGAAGAATTAGATAGGACAGCACAGGCAGAGTGCTTAGCTCAGGACTATAGTTAGTCGAAGTGAACACCAGAATCCTTTAGATCTCAATCAACAGAGAAGCCTCAACCCACCTCAACCAAATAGGTGAGATCCCATTTCTACTGGCACCTAACACAACTGAATAACTGAGGAGCTGAGTACACTGTTTCATGTCTGTTTTCCAAATAGAGTGAAGGCTCCAACGTATCAAAGTCCATGACTCCACTGGCCTCCTCGGAGCCAGCACAGTGCCAGGGACATGGTAAGGGGCCAGACATATTTGTTGAACAAATAAGAGAGTGGGCAGAAGAGGGAGGAAGGAGGGGGAGGGGGAAGGAGAGGAAGAGAAGGAAAGACACAGAACCTCTCTCTGCCTCTCAACATCACTGCCCCTAAACCTGCCTGTTCAGAAAGGGAGGAGGGTGGGGTTTAAGTGGCTAGTGTGGCTGACATGCATCTCTGATCCTTGAAGCCACCTTTTGAGGGTCCAAAGTATTCAGACCTTCTACCCAGCTGGAAGCAGCTTCCTTGGACTTCATTTAGCAACAGGCAGTGAATATCTCAAAAAAGGCAGACTTCCCCAGGCCTGGGAATGGAGGGACTGATTAACCAGAAATTCTGGCTGCCAAGGGCCAGGGACCAAGGCAAAGCGGGGCAGAGTAACACTGCAGCTCAAGGGACACAGTTCAGAAATTCATTAAAATCAAATCTTCTTATAAGCAACTTTATTTTTTACAAAACTTGCGCTTCTAGAAATCTCAGCGGGAGGCCTTGGATTTAGCAATCTGGGTTCATAGCAAATGTGGACTCTAAGGCAGAAAATTCAAATCTAATAATGCTTAAAGCACCAAAACAATTTTTAACCACTCTAATGGAAATTTTTCCAAAATATATTATGTGCCCCCAACCATGATAAATAGAGTAAACAGGCCACAACCTTTCTTGATGACCAGAATCACAATGAAGAGTGCTGGTGACTCTGCCGAGTTATAGGCATTGTTGATTATTTCTCTAAGAGCCCAGACTTCTAAACTGTTCTCATCTGTAGGAGTTTTGACTCTCTTTCTTGACATTTTTCTTTAGGTGGCTAAAATAGGCCTATTAAACTGTTGCGCCTACACAAAAATACACCCAGAATGTTCTACTTGATACTTCTATTTCTACTAACCGTAGCTGCCTCTATTTTCCTCTGCTGCTTCTCATGTTGCTATGGACCGTCTGTAATTCTTCCCATTCCTTGCACTACCCATCTGCCGCCCCTCCAATCTCTGCTTAAAACAAGGAGAAAGCTACAACTTTCCAGAATAAAGGAGAAAACCCACTGTCATATGTCAAATTTCAGTTCCGGTCTCTAGAGTTATTGATACTGGTGTAAACTCACATTTGCGTATAGAAACAGATGGTTGCCTATGGGACTATCTATAGATGTGTCTAGATACATGGGTCAGTATACACTCATATATATCAGCACACCTGATATATATGAGTGCAGCAATGACATTCCAAAAGCAACCAGCACAACTAGGACACATATCATGGTTTCTAATACTATTCTTCAGTAAAAGGAACCAGGGTTCCTTGGAGAAATGGTTGATTCTAGAGCTTGAAATATACAGTATGAGCCTGGAGTATCTTGTAGCACTAGAAAGCAAGGAAACACTGAAACTTTTAACCCCATAAAACAGGGGCATGTCAAAGGGACAGGGGAACCAATTGAAAGAGCTCCCAATAGACAGAGCTAGGAAACCCTGAGCAACAAAATAGATAAAGTAGTATTAGATTATAATTCAAAGTATAAAGTAAGTGTCCACAAGTCCATAGTGATATAAATAAATGACTAAATAGATAAATAATTGGGAAATCAAACATACCATGTAGAATAATTCCAAGTAATTTACATAGACACTCTAGCCTCAAGGAAATTGAGCATAATGCCCCTCTCAAGCATGAACTGCAAGAAGTGACTTCCTTTCAGAGAGGACAGCATAGAAAGGTAGGGTTGAGATAGGCTGGGACCTGGGATCTGGGACCCTTTGCTGCAGTGCTTGCACCTGGACAAGCGTCTGGTCCAACAACAAAATAAAAAGAAACTATAAAGGACTAAAAATTACTGTGTGCACTGCAGTTTGAGCAAATTCTGGACAATAAGATACAAAGAGACCAAAAAAAAAAAAAAACCCAACTGCCACTTCTGAAGAGCCAGGAGAAAAAGCAGGGTACTGCACATGGCCCCTGCACTCAGCACCACCAAAGGGGTGTGCAAACCACCTAAGACACCCCACTGGCCCGACCCCTGGACACACCCCTACCCTCGTCCCATATAAGGAAACAGCTCACCTCCCACAGGGGAGCGAGCAAGGGAACCTGTTACTTGTTTTCACTCCCCCCTGCTGCGGCAGGGGCCCCAATAAGGCCTTGCCTGAATTTCTTGACTGGTCTCTTATCAATTTCTATTGATTGGGGAAGGCCAAGAACCCTGGTCTACTGGTATCAGGGGGAAAGTAACTTTACAGTGGAGAAACATGACCTCAGCCAAGTGCTCAAGATCAACATCAGTGATGCTGATAATATGTACCCTTGATATGATGTGATAAGGATGGCCCATCCCCTCTGCAGTTTTCATCCCCAACACCCATAACCATAGTGGAATGATGAGAATCTCGTCAGACAAATCCTAATTGAGGAACAGTGTTCAAAACACCTCACCAGTATTCCTCAAAGCTGTCGAGGTCATCAAAAACAAGGAAAGCCTAAAAAGTTCACATAGCCAAAAGGAGCCTAAGGACACATGATAACTAAATGACTAAATGTAATGTGGATGCCTTGGATCCTGGAACAGAAAAGGGACATTAGGGAAGAAGCAAGGAAATTTAAATAAGCTGCTCACTTTAGTTAACAGTATTAATAATGTGTCAATATTGGTCCATTCATGAAAACATATGTACTCATCTTACTCATGTAAGATGTGAGTAAAAGGGATAACTGGGCCTAGGGTATATGGGAACTCTCTGTACTATCTTGGCAATTTTTCTATAAATCTAAAACTGTTCTACAATGAATAGTTTTTTTTAAGAAAAATTAAGTCACAGGCCTCCAGGCTTTGGAATGGAGGGTGAAGGGCTCCACTCCCACAGACCCTGATGCTCTGAGGATGGGGGCTTTTGCCCATCCAGGTACAACCCCTGCCCTCAAGGTGCTGGCCCCCGACAGTGGATCAGGGCAACCTGCATGCCCTTAGAACATGACTCAGGGCTTGAAGGCTTTCAAAAGTCTGTGCAAACAATTATTTCCCATATGTACTCTTGTCATATTTATTCTTCTGCAAGCTAACAAGGCTCAGATTCATCAAGGAAGAAAAGTCCACCCAGAAAATGACAAAAACTCATGTGATACTAAGAAGCCAATTGGTCAGAATTTGTTAGGGAAAGACCACTCCCTGTAGTTCTCATTTACAAGCTTCTCAAACTGGCTCCTCAACTAGCTTCCAGCTATGAAAATGCGTTAAAACATCCATGAAACAGTATCAATAAACCCTCCATAACCAAAATCTGATTGACGCTTATAAAGAGCGAGAACACCAAGTACTCCTTAAAAGGCAAAGGGAAGGAGGTTGGTCTTCCATAGCCAGCAGAGCCATGAGGTGGAGCTGCTTTCTCCCGGGGCTCCCATGGGTGGGGAGAGCACTAGGGTCCCCCAGAGTGGCTGGGTTCTCCAGAGACGATATCAAATCATGGCATGACACGATTTGGCTGCAGCAGGGAAGCTGAACTCCAATGGGTAGAACTCTAGACAGGTAAGTGGGATTCAATTCTACTCTTTCCCTCTCTGATTAAACCACTCTACTGCTCCAACCAACAATTTCCTCGTATATAAATGAAGAACAATGAAACTCACCCTGACCTACCTAAGTGACAGATTGTGATCATTAATGAAACATAATCGTACAAGCATAAGGAGATATGTTTCTTCAAGACATTGAGTACATCATTTTTTTTGTAGGATTCTTTGAGAAGTAAATCAGGGCTTTAGAGTCAGTGGATGGGTCTTTGTTTTAGCCATGTACTTGACAAACATCCCTCAATCCATGCATTTGTGACATTCACTTCCTCTGGTTATTAATTGCATAAGATCTTATTCATAGACCTCAGCCATGTGCTCTTTTTCCCCATCTTCCAAGCCCTCCTCTTCCTAGTCTGACCCTCTCCCAGTACCCCTGGGTACATCCGAAATACTGAATTAGAATTCTTACCACAAAGACACATCAAAAAGTCTGGTGGACCAGAAATGTCACATTGTACAGCATATCTTAAATCATCCATGGGTGGCCTGCCTAGAAACAGGGAGAATTTCTGGTGATTTTGATCTACACCATCTGTGTACCTCATCCACAACCAGAGATATTTAATCTTATTCGTGGGCTGGCATGCAGGGCCTCCGTGCTGTTCATGTTCTTCTGCGCTCATATTCCCCCATATCTAGGGCTTCATTCTGAGTCTCACTTTGGCAACACCTTCCCTCGGTCCTTAGCTCACTCCACCCCCAGGGCCAGCCTGCACGATCAGGCATGCTCTTGGAAGTGGCCAGGAAATTCCTCTCATATCCATCCAACTGCACCCCCTGCCCCTTTCTTCTCTGCTGTGGTCATTTTGGCTACCCTTTCCCTCTGATACTTTCCACAATGCATACATAGAGGGCTTTCCTGTTTCCAGTTTTCTTAGCATAAGTGCAGGCAGAGGTAAGAGTGCTTATTTGAGGGGTAGAAATCACCACTAGAAAAGAAGAGGTCAAAGATCATGAAAAAGGGAAGATCTTCCAGCAAAGTTATGGAAGAAATAGAAGGGACCTGGAGTCTGAAGCACAGGCGGTTGAATTTGAGAAGGAGGGAAGGAGGGAAAGAGAGAGGGGTGAGGATAGAGTGGGGATGATATTAAGATGGTTCATGCACATAGCATTTTAAATTTTTTTAGTGAAAGGAAAAAAGATCCCTGCTGAGACTGCATTTGGTCAAGAATTATGGAAAATAAGAGTAAATTAAGGAATAGCTATTGAGAATGGGATAAAGAACTGATCAGGGGCAAGGGTTAGGATTTCTCCCATCACATGGCAAGTCTCACTGAGACTGGCTATAACTGCCAAGAACCTGGAATGGCACCTCACAGCCATTTTGGGGGGCTTCATATTATCATGCAGACTTTAAATGTTTCCACAAAGCTTGTTTAAATGGGTCTGTGACTCAAAAAGTTAAGCCCCATTGCTTTTGACAATCATGTCACTTTTTCTGCCAGAAAGCTTCTATCCTGGAATGTCTTTCAACCATAGAAGAGTTAAGAAACCACCTCTATCTGGATTTGAAGTAAAAGACATAAGGTACTAGGGGGAAAAGTTTACATTCTCATAACTTTCCTTCATCATGGGCATTATTTTGGTGTGTTGCCAAACACCAATCAGCTCCGGGTAGTGCCTGCATTCCAGAACAATTCTGTAAGAATATATTATTCTATGAACAATAAACTGTTGTAATGTTTCTTAGTTCCAATATCAGACAGAAAAGAATACCACATTACTTGTCCACTTGATTATTTTCTCAGGAACCCAGAGTATTTGATTTATGCTCAACTATTCCTATATCTAAAAACATTTTGTTATTTTATAATCAAGTTTTAATCTTCTAACCTAGATGATTCAGGAAAAATACTTAATCCGTCAAAATAACTCCAAACCATGTGCTTTTCAAATCACCCCCAAAATGGCATTTAGTTTCCATCATGTTTGGCTTTGTAAAAGTCTTGGCAATTTAGGACCTTTGGCTTATTTCTAGTTCCCTTAGCTGTCAATGCTATACTAATGCCATCTTCCAAAGGACCTCTGGCAGGATTTCACAGGGATGTCTGTGGGCTCAGATTAGCAGGAATAACCAATGAATTTATTAAGTAATATCAATCAGCCTTGAACATGTTCCCAAGTGCCCATGTAGTTCACCAGAATTCTATCTTTGAATAGGAAATAAGCGTGATGAAAAAAGAAAGGAAACTAAAAGTATTAAGTGCCCACTAAGAGCCATATTTTACAATATATTACCTCATTTAAATTCAGGGAATTATTTATCATACTGTGAGAAAATCATGGTTCAGAGTTTCATAATTTACCTAAGGACACAGCCAAGGATTCGACCTCAGGCAGGTCAGCTTCTTAAGCTCATGTTCTTCCCATCACTCCATTCTGTTGATTCCTACTAATGATTGTTAAAGCAAGAGTAAGCATCTCTAAAAGTCTATGCTAACCAATTTCTACTAGAGATATGACCATGTATATAAAATTCATGTATATCCCCACTAATACTCAGGGTATGTATGAATTTGGTCCACCAAAATAGTAATAGTTGGGAAATGTGTCTTTCCCTAAACCACAGGTAAAAAGAATATAAAGAAATAAGTTCTAATAACTTTCCAGACTTAGACTGAGGCTGGAAATTGAAGTTCGGAAAAAGAAAAGGCATATCTAATAGTACACTAAATGACTAAAAATAGGGAAAATTATCTCAAAGTAAATGTCCCTATGAAGACAGCTTTTCCAGGGTAAGTAGGAATTTATTATTCATATTGTTGGGAATAACTGCCCTTGTCTTGCTTCTATCTTTAGAATGTGCACACATTGTTGAATATAAAACATGTACAGCATGTAATCTTCTAACATAACTCATGTCTGAAGAAGCAAAATAAAACCACCCCTTCAGAAATTCCTTTCTGGCATCTTATTTTGTTTTTAAGAAATCTATTTTTAAAGAAATAGAGGGTTTTACTGTTCAATAGAATAATTTCTTTTTTTACTTCAGTTTATCCCTTATTTTTACTCTTTGCCACAAAAATGAATACATCTTTATCAATAAAAGACTTTTTAAAATAGTTACTTCCTATTAAATCCTTCCAAATATTCTTCCATGGATTCTGCAAGTGTTTCTCCTTTTCCTTATTCTTTTAAATGTATTGCCTACACACACTTTAAAAAGCCACCAAATCTGTAACAAGTCCTTATTTCTAATTCAAGAAAGGCTGTCAGTCATTCAATAGATATTACTGAATGTTTACTTTTTGACCAATGCTGGGGCCTCACATTCTTCTCTATTAGCTTCTATTTGTTTTTGTTTAAACATTGGCCAAGAGGACACTAATAATTACAAAGTCTGAGATCCAATCCTGAGGCCAGATGTGCCAATAATTAGCTGTGTGACCTTGGACAATCTACTCTGTCTCTCTGGGTCTCAGTTTCTTCTTGTCCAAAATAAAGAGACTATGATATAGTTACAGGCTGAGCTGTACGCCCCTCAAAATTCATATGTTGAAGCCCTACCCCTGGTATTTTATATGTGACTGTATGTGGAGATAGGGCCTTTACAGAGGTGATTAAATAAAATTGAGGTCATTAAGGTGGGACCTAACCCAAGCTGACTGGTGTCCTTATAAGAAGAGGAAATTAGGACCCAGACAGTCAGGGAAAAGACGATGTGAGGCAGTGAGAAGGCAGCCATCTATACGCCAAGGAGAGAGGCCTCACAAGAAACAAAAGCTTCCAACACACTGATTTTGGACTTCCAGCCTCCAGAACTGTGACAAATAAATTTCTGTTTTTCAAGTACCCAGCCTGTGGTACTTTGTTACGGCAGCCCTAGCAAACTAACAGATATCTAAGAACCTCTTCAGTTCTACCATCCTGAGATCATCTCTCCCCTCAAGAGAAGAAAAATATAAAATACTCTAAGTAACAAGAGAAGTGTTTGTTAAAGGAACTGCATCTCATTAGTTCTCTAACAATTCACTGATCAACACTAGCAAACCAAGTTCTATATAAAGAATTTTTAAAATTCTTTTTTAAGGCTCAGTTGCTTAATAGAGAAGAACCTTTAAGTGTACAAATTTTAAAATGTTTGTTCCTCCATAAGAAACTATAGTAAGCAGTCCCTGTAATTTTACTTCAATACATTTCTGGAGTGAAATTTAGCAGAGGGTCAAGTCCCTCTTAGACCCCACAGAAGTGACTGAAGGCACAGAAAGCATCCAGATCCATCAGTCCCACTGGATCTCCAGTGACGTTCATATACCCTGAAGAAACGTATAAACCATATCTAGTTAAGGCTTTTTGTTGTTTTGGTGGAGTGGGTTTTTTAACACCGTATTTGTCTCCCTTTCCACATTTCACAGAGGTTCCTCTGATACAGCCTCAGGACTCTGCACTGAAGCAAATGATACCTCAATTGTTAGACTGAGTGTCAACTTGCAGATTTCTGAAGGTTTGGACTCGCTGGGTTTAACAGGTTGATAAACTTAAAACAAAGGTGCAATAACTAAACCTGTAAGACAAACACCTATAAATCTGAAGGAAAAGGAGGGTGGCCTGGGTGAGGGTTAGGGGGGTGATATTTTTCTTTTATGAACTGCTAGTCAGGAAATGAGGCTTAAGTACTGAAGGGATGGTGAAGCAGAGGGGAAGAAGGGATCAGGTAAACGGATTTTGCAAAAACACCACAGCAAAGGTTAAAAGGTGTGTGATGAGAAATTGGTTTTAGCAACTGATTCTGTTACACAGAAACAGGAGTCAATAATCTGGGATCCTCTGATATTAACTCGTAAATATCTTAACTGGTGTATTATCTCAAGCAAAACCATCAGAAAACATGTTTTTCTTCTCATTCCTCCAACCTATATTAATATCTTTGAATGATCTCAGACAAATGATCTTGGTACATTTATTACTTGGTGGTCATTCATGATAACCATCACTTTATTGTTCCTTTGTTTCAGGTCTTCCCAAATGACATGATTACCCATCCCAGGAGAGCAATAACTGTTAAAAAAAAAAAAAAAAAAAAGAATCAGTAGCATTGCGGTAACATGTAATTGTGTTTGCACGCCATTGTGATTGTATGTCACTACATCAAGACTTGGGGGTTTTAAGAGAAAGGGTGTCTGAGAAAGGCCTGTGAGTTTTGGTTAGGTCACTATGGTAGTAAAACTGGCTCTACTAGCTGGTCATTTAAAAACTTCCACGGAACTTGATTGCCTTCCAGTGAAATACTTCATTTAATCTCCCCATAATCCATTCCCTCTCCCGCCCATCACACCTTTAATAACCCTACATCATATGCTCATTAATCTTTCTACCTCTACATCATAGAGATTTACATTTTAATATTAGAGCCAGTCATCTTGTTAGTGTGATTTATTGTTTTCCTCTTTGAAAAGTCCACACTCTTTTTCTAAGTACTATAAATAACAAAGCATGGCTCCGGATTGAATAACGGGGCTGTAATTCAGGTTTGGGATTTAGCTGCCATTCCTAAAGCCTCAAGCCACACCCCTGGGGATCACAGTGTCAGCAGAGGCTGGTGATTGAATTATGGCCCTGCAGTCAATCAGGGACGGTACTCTATTCAGAGTATTTCTACCAATGAGAAGTTATTAATGCTTTGAAATGGAAGTTAGAACTACAGTAGATCAGATGTTAGTTTAATAAGGATAGCTATTTTTTCCTACTTAATGAGGTAGGAGACTTTTTTTCCTTTTTCTTAAAGAAATAAATCATTAGCAATAAATACAAGAAAGATCTTAGGTGATCAGGCTTTATTGTTGTTATTATTTATAATATTGTAGAGTTCTTTGCAAAACACACCCATTTTTAGACTACTACAAAAAGTAAAAAGAATAAAACAAAAAGAAGAGAAGGAAAGGAAAAAAGAAGGAAGGGAGGGTGGTTATCTGAATGCTATCCTAAAGTTCCAATCACCTCATAATTGAATTTCATAATTCTAGACACTGTTGAAGAACTATGGATGTGAACACTCAGCAAACAACAAAGTGAAATGGAACAACTAAATTATAAGCCTTAAGACGCTGAGTCAAATAGAGCCGTATATCTTTATTATTCATGTCTCAGGAAAACAGGCCGTAGTTGCAGAATACTGTAAAATTCTGGGGCTCTCCCAAAAGCTATTTTTGAACACTTCTTTCTTAAACACTAGCAGAAGGTTCCATTTTAATTTCTCCAACATTAAGATTTTTGATGATAAATGTTTTAGAAAAGATTATTTCAGAAATACAACACAATCTGTTTCCATCTGCAGAAAAAAGGCTCTTATAACCAAATAACTCACCTGAGAAAGTGTTCTTACTTTCGGACAGGGGTCCTTAGCGACAGACCTTTTTAAGAATCTCATAAAAGCTATAGACTTTGCTCCAGATAAAAAAATGACATCAACAAACAAACATCTCTCTCTCTCTCTCATACACACACACACACACACACACACACACACACACACACAAACCTACACAGATGCACTACTTCTCACACACAAAATATTGCACATTTGGGGGGATTCATGGCCTCAGATGGGAACCCTTGCCCAATGTAGTAAACTGTGTTTTTAAAAGGAAACAAACCTTTCTCTAGTTTTCACATAGATTACATCTGATTTTTATCAATTAACAAAATACACAATGCTTGATTTGCAGATTGGAATCAAATTAAATTCCACAGGAAGCTAAACTTTATCAAGTGTTCTAGAAAAGAAAAATATCTCATTTCAGAGGACCAAAACGTTTGATATATGGGCCTGTTTGATGCTACTCTTAATCAGTTCTATGAAAATGCTCTTGATGGGAAAGCATAACATAATAATCTAAGAGTTCGTGTCTTTTTCAGTATGCAAGTGAAATAAATCATAGGGATAACTATTGCTATTATATTCATAGTGAAATAATAGATGTAATTGAAAATATTCTTTGCATCCCGTTTTTGCCATTGTAAAATACGCATACTTATAAATCAATCAAATCATGTAACTATTTTAGATAACAAGCCTTTGATAAGAGCCTAACATTGTATAGTGCACGTTATAAGCTTACTAACTCATACTTACACGTCCAGAGTCAAAAAGAAATGCAGATGAAACCATAATATGCTTCTTTAATGAACTCTGCTTTTCTTCCAGCAATTCACGTGCACTACACTACTTCCTTTCTTTACAAATTTTCTAGCCATTGGTGGAAATACCTCATTTTATCTTTGTTCTTTTGTTTCACTGCCCTTTTCATCATACGTGTGTGTATGTGTATGTGTACACACGTGCAGATTATAAAGGATCTGAGAGTGATATATGCTGGAGGCAATTTTTTCCATAGCCTTCGTTAAGTAACATGAGAAGTGGTCCAAGTGCCAGGGAGGAAGCTACGGGTGTGACCAGGTGACCACCTGGAGTCCATTCCTCACATCATTCAAGGTCTTTGAGATGTGAAGTGACAGATGCCCTTGATGTCTTTCCTTTGCTATGACTCATACTCAGTGCCCAGGGTTACTCTGCCAAGTTTTCCTTCTTTATCCGGACTCAGAGTAATTTTAAGTTTCATTCAAGGTGGGGGAGTTTTGAAAGGCAACTAACTCTGCCAAACCTACTATCACAGTGAATTGAGCGTTCTCCATTTAAAATAAACTGGAAAACACTTCATTCCTGTGGCAAGAATGTCCCCATCCAGTAAATGTCAAAGATAATCTGTGCTCACCCTGAGTGAGCCAAGTTGAAGCCTCCACATTTCACTGGATTGTAAGGCATCCCGGGATTCCCAGTCAGCATACCCAAATGACCCAAAGTTGCTCTTCTGCCTTTCAGCAATTAAAACTTACCCACTCTATAAAAAAATGCACATGGGAAAAAATCAAATAAGAATGAAGGCAGTAAGAGTAAGTTTTGACATTTTATCCTTGATTCTAGGATCCAGGGAACTGTCTCCCATTTACCACCGTCACAAATGAGCAGCCCTGTTGAGAATCAAAGAATCAGGATGGTGTCTAAAATCTATCAGGCTTAAAGTTTTTTGAGTTCTTGTGAGCCCATGTTCCTTGGAACTTTGTGGGAATTCTCAGAGACCTGTGTTTAAAGGGCACCCAGAAGAATGTTTGCTTCAAAGTGATTCTTTTCCTGTGGAATTGCCTATCACCATTCTATTTGATTTAGTCAAAGTTCTCATTTTGAGATTAGCACGTGCATGAAGTGCTACCCCACACTTACTGAGTGCTTTCTTTCTCTATGCAAAGTCCCACATATAGCATTTTCCTTATTAAAGCTTCACAAATCTGGGAAGTAACAATATTAATTTCATTATAGAGATGAGAAATCTTCCATACTGTTTAGTTCTTTTTCCATTTATTCTTTTAACTCCACTATTTCCTCCTGTACTCTGGAACAGTCTAACTGGAAAATTAAATCCAGAGCCATTTTCACCTGAAATCATAGTTTGATGCTGGATTACTCTAACTTTTCTTGGTTCCCAAATTACATTATAGACTTATCTTTCTATCAATGTGGAAACCCCTCCAAGTACTGCACAAATAAAACTGCTAGTTAAAATACAGAATCATGATTTTAATGCATGGATAAGTTGGCTAGAGAGTAAGGGAATTCCTCAGATGTCAGAAATGATGAGAAAGCATAAATCCTCAGGGGTAAGTAAATGCTGGAGCCAGCATCTGTCTGGGAGATATATGCCAATCATTAGTGCTCTGAGCAGGGCAGGCTTCAGGTCACAGACACAAACTTAGAAGCCAGGATCTCTGGGAACCAGTTTTCTCAGTGGGTGAAGTTTCAATAGAATAAAATCCACTCCATGGAAGGAGACAATGCCAATACCTGCCCCTCTCTGTCTCTCCCACTGAGAATTAATTCCTAACCTCAAGCCACACTCACTGAGGACAGATATAGGGGCCTGAATTTATGCCACCTACATGGTCAAAGAGCAAACAAACAAACAAAAAAACTAAACTAAAAATACAGTTTAAAATGGCCTCACATAACAGTGCCTCATATGCCCACCAGACAGAGGCAAAGGAAAGTCAGCTCAGAAGGAATGCTCTTGCAAACAGGCATACAGGTCAAAGCAGAGCCCACAGGACTTCCCTGGTGGTCCAGTGGTTAGGACTCCGAGCTTCCACTGCAGGGGGCATGGATTCGATTTCTGGTCTGGGAACTAAGATCCACATGCCAAGGGGTGTGGCCAAAAAAAAAGAAAGCAGAGCTCACAGTCAACAACCAAAGGGTATTAGAAACACACAAATGATACCACACAAATACTATCCTTGAGCCAGCAGACATGTATAGAATATGGCACCCAGCGACTGGAAAATGCATTCTTTTCAAGCACACAAAAAACATTTACAAATATTAAACAAGAAGTAGATCCAACAATTCTCAACAAATTTCGAAGATTCTATAGCATGAAGACCACACTTTATAACAACAAAATTAAGTTAGAAATTAAGACGAAAATAGTAACTAAAAACACACTTGTATTAGGAAATTGAAATATATACTTGTAAATGATACACACATCAAAGAAATTTAAAAATAATCAAAAATGCACAATCATGAAAAACACTTATCAAACTTGGAAATGACACTTGGAAAAATGTGAAGCCTTACATGTTTTTATTAAAATAAATAAGTTGAAATAACTGACCTATGCATCAACTTAAAAAGTTAGAAAAAGAAAATAATGTAATAAACCCCAAAGAAAACAGAAGAAAGGGAATAAATGTGAGCAGAAATTAATTAAATACAAAACAGTGACACATTAGAGCTAATCTAATAACTAAAAGTTTGCTTCCTTTTTTGTTAAGTCTAGTAGAATTGATATATCTCTTGCAAGATTTACCAAGAACAAAATAGAGAAGGCACAAATAGTATTAAGAACTAAAAAGATTATAACTCCACGTTTGCAGCATAGATTATAAAGATAATAAAAGAATATAATGAACAACTTTTTGTTAACTTGAAACATTGAAAAATGTTAGGCCATAAAGCAAATGTCCACAAACTTCAAAGAATCTGTACCAAATAGACCACTTAAAATATAGGTAAAATGGAAATATTCTTAAAAATATATAGATTTACACACTACTTAAGAAGAAATAGAAATCCTGACTTTTCCTCTATTGATTAAAAAAATTTACTCCAGAATTACAAATCTTTACACACAAAATAAAACACCAGGGCCAGATTATTTTAAACATGATTTCTACCAAATACTGAAAGAACAAACATTTACAAACATTTCCATTTTTCACAAACTCTTTCGGAGAATAAAAAAAGAGGGAATATTTCTCTATTTATTTTATGAAGCTAGTACAGCATTGATACCAAAACCAAAGACAGAACAAGAAAGTAAAACTGCAGGCCTATCATAAACATAAATTCAAAAAGTCTAAGCAAAATATCTGCAAAGCAAACCCAGAAATGTATAGAAAACATATGTTTATCTAAATACATGAAGAATAGGCATTAAATAGCTTTTTAAACATTTAATAAAAACTCCTAGTAAACTAAAAATAAAAAAATAACTTCCTAACCCTACAATAAACCCACAACAAACCTATGGTGGAATACTGGTCTTTCAGATCAGGAATAGGACAAGTTTTTTGGTCAACGCCACTACATTAGAGATCATCACCATTGTATTGGAGAGCCTAGCCAGAATAGCCATGCAAGACAACCAAATAAATATCATCTATTTTACATGTATTAAAAAGGAAAAGATAGGGCTTCCCTGGTGGCGCAGTGGTTGAGAGTCCGCCTGCCGATGCAGGGGACACGGGTTTGTGCCCCGGTCCAGGAAGACCCCACATGCCGCGGAGCGGCTGGGCCCATGAGCCATGGCTGCTGAGCCTGCGCGTCCGGAGCCTGTGCTCCGCAACGGGAGAGGCCACAACAGTGAGAGGCCCACGTGCCGCAAAAAAAAAAAAAAAAAAAAAAGGAAGAGATAAAATTGACAGAATTTATAGGTGATAAGAGTATACCTGGACCCAGCCATGTCTAACAAAACTATCTTGAACTTTTCAGTTATGTGAGCCAATAAATTACCACAAGAAAGAGTATACGTGGAAATTTTTTTTAAATGTGCACAAGATTTTTTTAACTTAATAGGAAAGTTTATAAAGTTGTTGAGTTCAGAATCAATTCTTAAATATAAATTCAATTAATCTGTTAGAAAACTAAATAAAACAATGTATCCCATGATCAATAAATATGAAAATATGTTATTTACAATGATATATAACTTTATCAAATACTTAGGAGTCAATCTAACAAACATGTGCAAGACCTTTAGTGAAAAATTATACAACTGTATTGAGAGAAACTGAAGACTTATCTATTACTGTTTATTATTGTTATACAACAAACCATCAAACTTAGGTGTTTAAAATAACAATCACTTTATTTTGACCCATTTTCTGTGGGTAAGGAATTCAGAAAAGGAAAAAAAATCTTTGCTTCATGATGTGTAGAGCCTAAGCTGGGAACACTTGAAGGCTGGGAATGACCCTATAGTTGGGCACTGGAATTATCTGAGGATTTGTTCACTCACATGTCCGGCCCCTGGGCTGGGAGGACTTGAAGTCAGGACTGCTGACAGGAGTCTACTTGTGGTTTCCCCATGTACCTGACTTTCTTACAGCATGGTAGCCTCATGGGTGGATTTCACGTTCATCCGTTGGAAGGCTCAGCTTTATAAAACTATCAATTCTCTCCATATTGACTTGTGGATTCAATGCAATCTCAATCAAAATTACAGTAAGTATTTTATGCGTCTGTGTGTAACTCAACAAGCTGATTCTGATAATTATACAGATGTGTAAAGAATCAAGGCACTCTCGAGAAAGAAAAAGGAGGTAGGAAGATCTGCTCTACTAAATATAAAAACTCATAAAATTATAGCACATATGATAGTGTAGAATTACCCCAGGGAAAAACAAGTAGGCCAATGGAACACAAATGAGAACCCAGGCTGGCCGAGGGATGGGCTGCGCCCACAGCATCCAAGTCTCACAGAATGGCGTAATCTACTGCGAGGACTTGGACGAGTCCAACTCGCCCCACCAAACCACCAGCATGTCGCAGGGCCCCACAGCCCCCCTGCACAACCTCTTTGTCCAGACCAAAACTGCCAATGCCATCCCCCCGAGCCGTGCGTCCTGGCCTCCCGGTGCCCCCTGCAGCCACAGAGCCCACAGTGAGCTGGGCAGCAACAGCAGTGTGGGCGCCATGGCCCCCGCAGCAACCACCTGCAGGGGCCAGAGTTGCCACTGCTGCAGCAGCGTAGAGACCGAGACCCAGATCAGCTGCACCAGCGCCAAGAGGGATTACGTTAAAAAAAGTCATCTGGACGGTGACTAGAAGGTGTCTCAGCACTCAAGCAGGTTTTTTTGTTTATTTTTTTTTAATTAATTTATTTTATTTATTTATTTTTGGCTGTGTTGGGTCTTCGTTGCTGCACACGGGCTTTCTCTCTAGTTGCAGCAAGCACAGGCTACTCTTCGTTGTGGTGCACGGGCTTCTCATTGCGGTGGCTTCTCTTGTTGCAGAGCACAGGCTCTAGGCATGCGGGCTTCAGTAGTTGTGGCTCACAGGCTCTAGAGACCACGCTCAGTAGTTGTGGCACATGGGCTTAGTTGCTCCGCAGCATGTGGGATCTTCCCAGACCAGGGCTCAAAACGTGTCCCCTGCATTGGCAGGCAGATTCTTAACCATTGTGCCTCCAGGGAAGCCCTCAAGCAGGTTTTTGTGTGGATGTAAGTTTTCAACTTTTTGAGTAAATACCAAGGAGTGCAACTGCTGAACTGTATGGCAAATCTATAGTGAGAAGTCAGACTATAACCAGAACACTGTTAAGGAAGCTCAGAATCTGACAAGAGAAGATAGATAATCTGAGGAAGTGTCCTTCAACCATAAGCCGTGTGGCTGACAGGTTCCTGGTGCTCCGGCCAGGTGTCAGGCCTGAGTCTCTGAGGTGGGAGAGCCAAGTTCAGGACATTGGACCAGCAGAGACCTCCTGAACAACGTAATATCAATCACAGGGAGCTCTCCAAAACCTCTCCATATCAATGCTAAGACCCAGCTCCACTCAACGACAGGCAAGTTCCAGTGCTGGACACCCCAAGACAAACAACTAGAAAGACAGGAACACAACCCCACCCATTAGCAAAGAGGCTGCCTAAAACTATACTAAGTGCACAGATACCTCAAAGCACACTACCCGGGCTTCCCTGGGGGCACAGTGGTTGAGAGTCCGCCTGCCGACGCAGGGGACACGGGTTCATGCCCCGGTCCGGGAGGATCCCACATGCCGTGCAGTGGCTGGGCCCGTGAGCCATGGAGCTGGACCTGCGCTTCCAGAGCCTGTGCTCCGCAACGGGAGAGGCCACAGCAGTGACAGGCCCGTGTACCGCAAAAAAAAAACAAAAAAATCACACTACCGGACGCAGTCCTGCCAACCAGAAAGACAAGATACAGCCTCATCCACCAGAACACAGGCACCGGTCCGCTCTACCTGGAAGCCTACACAGCTCACTTAACCAATGTTACCCACTGGGAGCAAACACCAAAAACAACAGGAACTATGAACTTGCAGCCTACGAAAAGGAGACCCCAAACACAGTAAGTTAAGCAAAATGAGAGGCAGAGAAACACACAGCAGATGAAGAAGCAAGGTAGAAACCCTCCAGGCCAAACAAATGAAGAAGAAATAGGCAGTCTACCTGAAAAGGAATTGAGAGTAATGATAGTAAAGATGATCCAAAATCTTGGAAATAGAATGGAGAAAATACAGGAAACATTTAACAAGGACCTAGAAGAACTAAAGAGCAAACAAACAATGATGAACAGCACAATAAATGAAATTAAAAATTCTCTAGAAGGAATCAATAGCAGAAAAACTGAGGCAGAAGAACGGATAAGTGACCTGGAAGATAAAATAGTGGAAATAACTGCCACAGAGCAGATTAAAGAAAAAAGAATGAAAAGAATTGAGGACAGTCTCAGAGACCTCTGGGACAACATTTAATGCACCAACATTCAAATTATATGGGTCCCAGAAGAAGAAGAGAAAAAGAAAGGAACTGAGAAAATATTTGAAGAGATTATAGTTGAAAACTTCCCTAACATGGGAAAGGAAATAGTCAATCAAATCCAGGAAGCGCAGAGAGTCCCATAAAGGATAAATCCAAGTAGAAACTTGCCAAAACATATTAATCAAACTATTAAAAAATAAATAAAAAGAAAAAATATTAAAAGCAGCAAGGGAAAGGCAACAATTAACATACAAAGGGATCCCCATGAGGATAACCACTGATCTTTCAGCAGAAATTCTGAAAGCCAGAAGGGAGGGGCAGGACATATTTAAAGTGATGAAAGGGAAAAACCTACAGCCAAGATTACTCTACCCAGCAAGGATCTCATTCAGATTCAACAGAGAAATTAAAACCTTTACAGACAAGAAAAAGCTAAGAGAATTCATCATTACCAAACCAGCTTTACAACAAATGTTAAAGGAACTTCTCTAGGCAGGAAACATGAGAGAAGGAAAAGACCTACTATAACAAACCTAAAACAATTAAGAAAATGGTAATAGGAACATACATATCGATAATTACCTTAAATGTAAGTGGATTAAATGCTCCCACCAAAAGACATAGACTGGCTGAATGGATATAAAAACAAGACCCATATATATGCTGTCTACACGAGACCCACTTCAGACCTAGGGACACATACAGACTGAAAGTTAGGGTATGGAAAAAGATATTCCATGCAAATGGAAATCAGTAGAAAGCTGGAGTAGCAATTCTCATATCAGAAAAAATAGACTTTAAAATAAAGACTATTACAAGAGACAAAGAAGGACACTACATAATGATCAAGGGACTGATCCAAGAAGAAGTTATAACGACTGTAAATATTTATGCAGCCAACATGGGAGCATCTCAATACATAAGGCAAATGCTAACAGTCATAAAAGGGGAAATCAACAGTAACACAATAATAGTAGGGGACTTTAATGCCCCACTTTCACCAATGTACAGATCATCCAAAATGAAAATAAATAAGGAAACACAAGCTTTAAATGACATATTAAACAAGATGGACTTAATTGATATTTATAGGACCTTCCAACCAAAAACAACAGAATACACTTTCTCCTCAAGTGCTCATGGAACATTCTCCAGGATAGATCATATCTTGGGTCACAAATCAAGCCTTGGTAAATTTAAGAAAACTGAAATCGTATCAAGTATCTTTTCCAACCACAATGCTATGAGACTACGTATCAATTACAGGACAAAAACTGTAAAAAGTACAGTCATATGTACGCTAAACAATACATTACTAAATAACCAAGAGATCAATGAAGAAATCAAAGAGGAAATCAAAAAATACCTAGAAACAAATGACAATGAAAACATAACAGCCCAAAACCTATGGGATGCAGCAAAAGCAGTTCTAAGAGGGAAGTTTATAGCAATACAATCCTACCTCAAGAAAAAAGAAACATCTCAAATAAACAACCTAACCTTACACCTAAAGCAATTAGAGAGAGAAGAGCAAAAAACCCCCAAAGTTAGCAGAAGGAAAGAAATCATAAAGATCAGATCAGAAATAAATGAAAAAGAAATGAAGGAAATGATAGCAAAGATCAATAAAACTAAAAGCTGGTTCTTCGAGAAGATAAAAAAATTGAAAAAACATTAGCCAGACTCATCAAGAAAAAAAAGAGAGAAGTCTCAAATCAACAGAATTAGAGGGGCTTCCCTGGTGGCACAGTGGTTAAGAATCCCATGTAGGGGATAGGGGAAGATCCCATATGCCGCAGAGCGACTAAGCCCGTGCGCCACAACTACTGAGCCTGCACTTTAGAGCCCACGAGCCAAAACTACTAAGCCTGTGCTCCTAGAGCCAATGCTCCACAAGAAGAGAAGACACTGCAGAGAAGCCCGTGCACCACAACAAAGAAGAGCGTCCATTCTCCACAACTAGAGAAAGCCCATGCACAGCAAAAAAGACTCAATGCAGCAATAAATAAATAAATAAAAATGAAGAAAGTTTTTTTAAGTTAAAAGCAAAAACAGAATTAGAAATGAAAAAGGAGAAATAAGTAACACTGCAGAAATACAAAGGATCATGAGAGATTACTATAAGCAACTATATGCCAATGAAATGGACAAATTCTTAGAAAAGCACAACCTTCACAGACTGAACCAAGAAGAAGTAGAAAATATAAACGACCAATCACAAGCACTGAAATTGAGACTGTGATTAAAAATCTTCCAACAAACAAAAGCCCAGGACCAGGTAGCTTTACAGGTGAATTCTGTCAAACATTTAGACAAGAACTAATACCTATCCTTCTCAAACTCTACCAAAATATAGGAGAGGGAAGAACACTCCCAAATTCATTCAACGAGGCCACCATCACCCTAACACCAAAAACAGACAAAGATGTTACAAAAAAAGCAAACTACAGGCCAATATCACTGATGAACATAGATGCAAAAATCCTCAACAAAATACTAGTGAACAGAATCCAGCAGCACAATAAAATGATCATACACCATGATCAAGTGGGGTTTATCACAGGAATGCAAGGATTCTTCATATATGCAAATCAATCAGTGTGATACACCATATTAACAAAGAGAAGGAAAAAACCATATGATAATCTCAATAGATGCAGAAAAACCTTTTGACAAAATTCAACACCCATTTCTGATAAAAAGTCTCCTGAAAGTAGGCATAGAGGGAATTTACCTCAACTTAATAAAGGACGTATATGACAAACCCACAGCCAACATTGTTCTCAGTGGTGAAAAACTGAAACCATTTCCACTAAGATCAGGAACAAGACAAGGCTGCCCACTCTCACCAGTATTATTCAACATAGTTTGGGAAGTTTTAGCCACAGCAGTCAGAGATGAAAAAGAAATAAAAGGAATCCAAATAGGAAAAGAACAAGTAAAACTGTCACTGTTTGCAGTTGACATGTTACAATACATAGAGAACCCAAAAGATGCTACCAGAAAACTACTAGAGATAATCAATGAATTTGGTGAAGTAGTGGGATACAAAATTATTTCACAGAAATCTCTTGCATTCCTATACACTAATGAAAAATCTGAAAAAGAAATTAAGGAAACACTCCCATTTACCATTGCAACAAAAAGAATAAAATACCTAGGAATAAACCTACCTAAGGCAGACAAAAGACCCGTGTGCAGAAAACTATAAGACACTGATGAAAGAAATGAAAGATGCAACAAACAGATGGAGAGATATACCATGTTCTTGGAATGGAAGAATCAACATTGTGAAAATGACTATACTACACAAAGCAATCTACAGATTCAATGCAATCCCTATCAAACTACCAATGGCATTTTCCACAGAACTAGAACCAAAAGTTTCACAATTTGTATGGAAACACAAAAGACCCCGAATAGCCAAAGCAATCTTGAAAAAGAAAAATGGAGCTGGATGAATCAGACTCCTTGACTTCAGACTATACTACAAAGCTACAGTAGTCAACACAGTATAGTACTGACACAAAAACAGAAATATATATCAATGGAAAAGGATAGAAAGCCCAGAGATAAACCCACGCATATATGGTCACCTTATCTTTGATAAAGGAGGCAAGAACATACAATGGAGAACCTCTTCAATAAGTGGTGCTGGGAAAACTGGACAGCTACATGTAAAAGAATGAAATAGAACACTCCCTAACACCATACACAAAAATAAACTCAAAATGGATTAAAGACCTAAATGTAAGGCCAGACACTATAAAACTCTTAGAGGAAAACATAGGCAGAACACTCTAGGACATAAATCACAGCAACATCCTTTTTGACCCACCTCCTAGAGAAATGGAAATAAAAACAAAAATAAACAAATGGGACCTAATGAAACTTCAAAGCTTTTGCACAGCAAAGGAAACCCTAAACAAGATGAAAAGACAACCCTCAGAATGGGAGAAAATATTTGCAAACGAAGCAACTGACAAAGGATTCACCTCCAAATATACAAGCAGCTCATGCTGCTCAATATCAGAAAAACAAACAGCCAATCCAAAAATGGGCAGAAGACCTAAACAGACATTTCTCCAAAGAAGATATACATATTGCCAACAAACACATGAAAGTATGCTCAACATCACTAATCATTAGAGAAATGCAAATGAAAACTACAATTAGGTATCACCTCACACTGGTCAGAATGGCCATCATCAAAAAATCTACAAGCAATAAATAAACGCTGGAGAGGGTGTGGAAAAAGCAGACCCTCTTGCACTCTTGGTGGGAATGGGAATAGATATAGCCATGATGGAGAACAGTATGGTGGTTCCTTAAAAAACTAAAAATAGAACTACCATTTGACCCAGCAATCCCACTACTGGGCATCCTGAGCAAACCATAATTCAAAAAGAGTCATGTACCAAAATGTTCATGGCAGCTCTATTTACAATAGTCAGGACATGGAAGCAACCTAAGTGTCCACTGACAGATGAATGGGTAAAGAAGACGTGGCACATATATACAATGGAATATCACTCAGCCATAAAAAGAATTAAATGATGCTATTTGCAGCAACATGGATGGACATAGAGATCATCACACTAAGTGACTTCAGACAGAGAAAGACAAATATCATATGATATCACTTATATGTGGACTCTTAAAAAAGTGATACAAATGAAATTATTTACAAAACAGAAATAGACTCATACACATAGAAAACAAACTTATGGTTACCAAATGGGAAAGAGGGGAGGGATATATTAGGAGTATGGGATTAACAGATACAAACTACTATATATAAAATAAACAATCAACAAGGATCTACTATATAGCACAGGGAACTATATTCAATATCTTATAATAACCTAGAATGGAAAAGAAACTGAAAAAGAATATATATATATATATGAATCATTTTGCTATACACCTGAAACTAACACAGCATTGTAAATCAACTATACTTCAATGAAAAAAAATAAGTCACAGAGTAGGAAAAGGTATTTCCAATTTTTACTAATAATGAAGAACTTGTATCCAGAATACATAAAGAACTTCTTCAAATGATTAATAAATATATATACCAGGGCTTCCCTGGTGGTGCAGTGGTTGAGAGTCTGCCTGCCAATGCAGGGGGACACGGGTTCGTGCCCTGGTCTGGGAAGATCCCACATGCCGCGGAGCGACTGGGCCCGTGAGCCATGGCCGCTGAGCCTGCGCGTCCAGAGCCTGTGCTCCGCAACGGGAGAGGCCACAGCAGTGAGAGGCCCGCGTACCCCCGCCCCCCAAAAAAGAGAGAATATATATATATATATACACCAACCAATAGAAAAATGAGCAAAGGACTTGAAAAGGCACTTCAAAAAGAGGAAATTGAAATGTGCAACAAACATTTAAAATGGTTTTCACCTCATTAGTAACCAAGAAATACAAATTAGGGCTTCCCTGGTGGCGCGGTGGTTGAGAGTCCGCCTGCCGATGCAGGGGACACGGGTTCGTGCCCCAGTCCGGGAGGATCCCACATGCCGCAGAGCGGCTGGGTCCGTGAGCCATGGCCGCTGAGCCTGTGCATCCGGAGCCTGTGCTCCACAATGCGAGAGGCCACAGCAGTGAGAGGCCCGCGTACCACAAAAAAAAAAAAAAAAAAAAAAAAAAAACAAATTTAAAACATAATGAGAGGTTATTTCACAGCCATTAGATTAGCAAAAATTAAGAATTCTGACCATACTAAGTATTGGCAAGATTATGCAGCAATGAAGACTTTAATAGACTGCTGGTAGGGGGTAAGTTGTTGTATAAGTACTTTGAAAAAAAACTGTGTTTATATAGGAAAGCTGAACATGCATAGATACCTTATAAGCCAGCAATTCTCCTCATAGGTCTTATTATAACAGATGCATGATGATGTTCTGAGCACCGCTAACTGTCAGAGTAAAAAATATGCAACCCACAAATGTCTACCAACTGTAGAATGAATAAATTATAGGATATTAATAAAATGGAATATTATACAGCAATGAAAATGAATGAACTATAGTTATATGCATTGATATGAATTATACCAATGTAACACTGAGTGGAAAAAGACTCACAGAAGAATGTGTCCAGACGAATTCCATTTATTTAAAGTTCAATACATTGTTTAGATATTTACATATGTATTAAAGCTATAAAGAAGAGCAAGAGAATGATTCACTCAAAATTCAGGCTAATATTACCTTTGATGGACGGAAGGAAGATGGGAGTAGAGAGGCACACAGATGTTTTAAAAGGACTGACAATATTGTATTTCTTGAGGTAAGTGGTGGGTAAATGAGGCTCAAGTTATTAGTCTTCTTCTGGTTGTACATAAACTTTATGCACACTTTTTATGTATGACATATTTCAGAATAGGATTTTAAAATTACATTATATACCATAGTATTGATAATTATGAAGTTATTATCTGGGCCTATGGCCACACAGAATAGACCCCAAACAATTAAACAGCAAACCCTGTAGTTCCACAGTTAGAACGATATTTGAAAGTATAGCCCAAGAGATATACTCCAGTCAATGACTTCAACGAAGTGGGAAAGAAATTTCCAGATGGTAGAAATTTCAGCAAAAAAGCTTGATATACATATATATGTATGTATGTGTATATATATATGTGTGTGTGTGTGTGTATATATATATAATAAATGTATATTTTTAAGTTGTGCTTTATATATATTAATATATATACATATACATATTTTTTTAAGTTGTGTCTCTCTATAAAACTTCTACCATTCCTGAGCATGTGCAGAGCACAGGAACAGAGCCCAGAGACAGTCAAGGGTCTGGGGAGGGTTGAGAGAAACATGGTAAAGGAGAGAAGTCCTCCTTTATATTTCAGCCCTGTAGGTATCAGCCTTGTGTGAGCAAATTAGGAACAGCAATTATATTCACAGTAGAAATACAGCTAGTGATAACACTTTAAATGAAGTCTGAGCAAACACGGCAGCGACAGTAAGATTTGCCACAATTCGGATATTCATCTCATTGCAAGGATGTGACTGGTCAAATGGGATGCAGAGCATCATGGGACACTGAAGACCAGAAATGGTGCAAAACAAGATGATGAAAGAATAGGGTGGTTTGAACAAAACCAGGCATGGACTATTCCCTGAACCATACCTGTCTAAGGGTTATGCTGACGCCCTAGGGATGCGGAATTGGAAACACCACCAGATACACCACTGCATATCATAATTGCTTTGTTAAGTATATTTTCTCTTAAATGAAGAGACTGTTTTATAGGCTGCAGAGCTCTCTCAGTGGTAAAAGTTCAATCATTTTCAAACTCCTTTGTTATATTCACAAATTTCCAAGTAAGAAACCCCTCCAGTGATTTCTATAAAGGTACCTGCACAGGGTGGATCCAACTGAGGGCTGCAATTAGGATCCTAGATGATGACAAAGGATAAGTAGCAGCCTTCCTCATGGAACAGTGCCTGACCCAATCTCCTTCTTACCTGGGCAGAGTTGCACATTGTTACCTTAACAATTTTTTTTTTAACATCTTTATTGGAGTATAATTGCTTTACAATGGTGTGTTAGTTTCTGCTTTGTGACAAAGTGAATCAGTTATACATATACATGTGTTCCCATATCTCTTCCCTCTTGCATCTCCCTCCCTCCCACCCTCCCTATCCCACCCCTCTAGGTGGTCACAAAGCACTGAGCTGATCTCCCTGTGCTATGCTTCCCACTAGCTATCTATTTCACGTTTGGTAGTGTATACATGTCCATGCCAGTCTCTCACTTTGTCACAGCTTACCCTTCCCCCTCTCCATATCCTCAAGTCCATTCTCTAGTAGGTCTGTGTCTTTATTCCCGTCTTACCCCTAGGTTCTTCATGACCGTTTTTTTTTCCTTTTTTTCACAGATTCCATATATATGTGTAAGCATACGGTATTTGTTTTTCTCTTTCTCACTTACTTCACTCTGTATGACAGACTCTAGGTCCATCCACCTCACTACAAATAACTCAATTTCGTTTCTTTTTATGGCTGAGTAATATTCCATTGTATATATGTGCCACGTCTTCTTTATCCATTCATCTGTTGATGGACACTTAGGTTGCTTCCATGTCCTGGCTATTGTCATGTCCTGGCTATTGTAAATAGAGCTGCAATGAACATTTTGGTACATGACTCTTTTTGAATTATGGTTTGCTCAGGGTATATGCCCAGTAGTGGGATTGCTGGGTCATACGTTAGTTCTATTTTTAGTTTTCTAAGGAACCTCCATACTGTTCTCCATAGTGGCTATATCAATTTACATTCCCACCAACAGTGCAAGAGTGTTCACTTTTCTCCACACCCTCTCCAGCATTTATTGTTTGTAGATTTTTTGATGATGGCCATTCTGACTGGTGTGAGATGATACCTCATTGTAGTTTTGATTTGCATTTCTCTAATTATTAATGATGTTGAGCATTCTTTCACGTGCTTGTTGGCAATCTGTATATCTACTTTGGAGAAATGTCTATTTAGGTCTTCTGCCCATTTTTGGATTGGGTTGCTTTTTTGTTATTGAGCTGCATAAGCTGCTTGTAAATTTTGGAGATTAATCCTTTTTAAGTAGTCTCTCTCCCCAGGTAACTAATTACCTTCCTTTTGCTGCTCTTCCTGCTTCTCTACTAATGACTGCTAAAATCTGACAAATTCAAAATTTTGAGAGTCATCCAACTATTTGTCAGCCCTTAGATTTCTTTTTAGAGAAACAGAAACTTCCAGATGTAGATAATTTATTTAAATTACAAGTCATTCCTCTGCATTGACATGCAGCCAACTCACAATTATCCCCAATAATAGAAACTAGGCACAGCAAGCATAACTTAATTGCACTGATGATCAAGAAAGCTCATTTGCCTTCCTTTATCAAACTTTCACAGAAGTCACTAGTCTGTATAAAGTACTGGTTCAAGTTTCATCTTTTATTTATCTTACCTTTCCTCTAGTGAGAAGACTACTGAGTTGCCAGGGTCAGGCAATAGGAGAAGGAGATCCAAGGAGAAGAAAGATCATATAATCCCTTAACTGGAAGATCACTCCTGAGTCAAAGTTGAACCTGTTTTATCCTTGGTTTTAGGTTAATTTACTAACTGCATGTTTTTACTCTGTATATTATGCCTGAGGTGACCAGATGTCCCACTACTGTCGATTCTTCCAACAGTATGTCTACCAACATGCCCTTCATTTTATTCTTCTTCTCACTTTCTTTTCTTTTCTTTTTCTCCTTCTCTTTTTTTTCCTGTTCACTTCCAGCTAACCCTCTTTTTCCAGGGCCTCCTCTCCTGAATTCTTACTGAAAACATGTAAGTTTCATGTGAGTAACTACGGGCTCCAAAGATTAGTTGAGGGCCCTCAGGAATGGGGAGCATTTCCTAGTCCCATCCTCCTCCACCTCCCCTGAGAGTTGCCATCATTCTTCCCACTTCCTTTGGTGCGAGGGAAGAGAACTAACTTCTGCTGTGCGCTAGCCCATATGCTAGACATTGGTGGCTCCTATATCCATCCCCTACTCAGCCTTGCCTTTGGCTAAATACAGTATTGGTTTATTATGCCTATTTTACAGAGGCCTCAAAGGGATTAAGTTTTATTCTGCTACTAAGTAGCAGAGGCAAGATACAGATCCAAGCTTTTACTGTTTCTACCACAAAAATGTTACCAGGCACAAGATACACAGCTTTTTTGCTGTGCTTTTGCTAACTTTCAATCCATAATTTGGTCAATCTATTGGGTTTTCCACATTAATTCCCATGTTTACAGAGGAAATTTACAAATTAGAGAACATTAACATTTTTATTATGAAATTAAATAGAAGGATATTATCATTTGCAGATTTTAACGGATACCAAAATCAATCTGGTTTCATTTAAAATACTTCAAGGGTATTTCAGAGAAATGTAAAGATCAAGGGTTTTGTGTATTTACTTCTGGTTAAGGATGGCAGCTTATTGTATTATCTCTGTTCCCTCTACTGGAGGGACTCTATTAGAATGACAGCAAACAGATTTTTGTTTAAGTCATAAACCTACAAGACCAAGGGAGGAGAAGATAGAAGCAACAAAATTCTGGATGCTGGAAAGAAAACGAATGAGAGCAACAGATTTTGCAGACCCAATAAAGCTAACTGCTAAGTCAGCAGTAAGGAAAGCCAAGAAGAAGCTATATTTATGCCCTAGACCTCCAAGAGGTTCGGGAATTGGCAGCATCTAGGATTTTGAGAAATAGGGGTGAAGGTAGAGCTAATAAAAGGATTATTGATTGACAGTCTTGTGAGATTTCCAAATATCTACTTCAATATCAAGATCCAGGTGACTGTTACCTCTTACAATGGAAGAAGACAAATGTTTATCCTCCATAGAAGGTAAAACAGAGGCTCTTTGACCTGAAGGACACCAGGTTCAGTTAATGACAGGGATACACTGAAATCAGGACCTCTGCTTTCCAGATCTCTTTCCATATTTGCCTTCCAGAAACCTGGACTATTTCCTCCAATAAGACATTTTAATATCCTTCTCTAGAGAATCTGAATATCCCAAGAAAAAAAGCCCAAAGATATTGACATTGGTGCTGCCTCAGGGAAACGACTGAAAAAGATTATCCTGCTCTTCAGCCCACAGTTGGCCTCAGCAACATACACAGTTTGCAGTTAGCTCTCTAGTGCCCTACCCTCACACATGAGCAAAGACATGACTCTTTGAACTTTGAAGAATGCATCTAATTTGAAAAATGGAAGGTCCAAACAAATAAACATTTAAAAACCACATGGGGGTAAAAAAACAATGCAAGGAAAGAAAATTTCATAAAAGCTATTGCTAATATTCTCAGAAAGACAGGAGAAGACATTACACCCATTAAAAAAGAATGGCATAATGTTTAAAAATCAAAGAATATTTTAAAAGTCCAAGGAAATTAGAAAGAAGATAGTAAATGTTAAAAAAAAAAACTTAAGGGAACAGGCTGGAAATTAAAGTTGACCAAAAAATCACATAAAGAAGAGCCAAAAAGACAAAGAGGATAATAGGGTCAAAAGAATAAGAAATTAGAAGTAATCCCACATCTGAATAATAGCAGTTCCAGAAGAAAAAAACAAAGAAGATGGAAGAAGCAAACAAAAGAAGCTTAAGAAAATGGTCCAGACCAGTGGATGAGTTTCCAGTTGAAAGGATTCACCATGTGCTAGCACAATAGATAAAATCAGACCCATGCCACAAGGCACCTGTGACAGTTCTGTGATGCATTCCTCAGATCTCTCCTTAGGAAAGGTATGCCCCTTGCTGCAGGGAGTGCTTTAGGTGTCATCCCTCTTTGGGATTGCCTCAGCAGGAGAAAACTGCCTTACCCAAGGTCATGTTTCCTTCCAGGGGCAGCCATATCCAATCAACATGAGGCTATAAAGGACCAGCCTCCTTTCCACACTAGTAAACTCTGAAGGGTTATCCCAGTTATAGACCCCACATGCTAAGGTTTCTTTGAGAGTACATCACAAGTCATCTTCTCTCTCCCCCCTTTCATACTTCCCTTCCTTCCTTCCCTAGGTATTGATCCCAAGAGTACTCCCTAATATACCTCCCTAACACTGATCTCCATCTCTGAGTCTGTTTCCTGGCAATCCAAACTATAATACACATCACTGTGAATTTTCAGACTGCCTGAGAGTTTTTAAGAAAGAAAAAAGGACAAATCTTAGAAGCTCTCTAATTGGAGTAGAGGAGAAGTGAGGGGGAATAGGTTTTGTACAAAAGATCAAGCATAAAAATGGCTTTGGATTCTCAATAGTAACATTGAAAACTAGTAGACATTGAAAAATACGTTTAATTAAGAGAGAAAAAAAACACTTTGAACTTGAAATTAATACCTTACAAAATTCTAAATGCAGTATGAGGGTAGAATAAAGACATACCTAAGCAATGTAGGCCTACCTCAAGAAACAAGAAAAATCTCAAATAAACAGCCTAATGTACCATCTAAAGGAATTAGAAAAAGAAGAACAAACAAAGCCCAAAGTCAGCAGAATGAAGGAAATAATAAAGATCAGAGAGGAAATAAATAAAATAGAGACCAAAAACAATAGAAAAGATCAATGAAACCAAGAACTGATGTTTTGAAAAGATAAACGAAAATGATAAACCTTTAGCCAGGCTCACCAAGAAGAAAAGAGAGAGGACCCAAATAAACAAAACAAGAAATGATAGAGGAGAAATAACAACCAATACCACAGAGAGACAAAAAAATCACAACAGAATGCTACAAACATTTATACGGCAACAAATTGGACAACAAGAAGAAGAGGACAAATTTCTAGAAACATACAACCTGCCAAGACTGAGTCAAGAAGAAACAGACAATTGGAACAGATCAATCACTGGTAGTGAAATTGACTTTGTAGGGGAAAAAACCCCCAAAACACCCAGCCAACAAAATCCAAAACCAGATGGCTTCATGGGGGAATTCTACCAAATATATAAAGAAGAACTAATACCTATCCTTTTCAAACTATTATAAAAATTTGAAGAGGGAGGAACACTCCCAAGTTCATTCTACAAGGCCACAATTACCCCCATACCAAAACCAGACAAAAACTCTACAAAAAAAGAAAATTACAGGCCAATAACTCTTATTAATATAGATACAAAAATACTCAACAGAATATTAGCAAGCTGAATTTAAAAATATATAAAAAGGATCATACACCATGATCAAGTGGGATTTATTCCAGGGATGCAAGCATGGTTCAGTATCTGCAACCATTCAATGTGATACACCATATTAATAATAATCACAGGATCATCTCAATAGATGCAGAAAAAGCATTTGACAAAATTCCACATCCATTCATGATTAAAAACTCTCATCAAAGTGGGTATAGAGGGAACCTAGCTCAACATAATAAAGGTCATTTATGACAAACAGCTAACATCATGCTCAATGGTGAAAAGCTGAGAGCCTTTTCTCTAAAATCAGGAACAAGACAAGGATGTCCACTCTCACCATTTCTATTTAACACAGAATTGGAAGTTATAGCCACATCAATAAAACAAGAAAAAGAAATAAAAGGCACCCAAACTGGAAGGGAAGAAGTAAAACTGTCACTATTTGCAGATGACATGACAATATATATAGAAAACCCTGAAGTCTTCACCAAAAAACTACTGGAACTAATAAATGAATTCAGTAAAGTTGCAGGATACCAGATTAATATACAGAAATCTTGCTTCTCTATACATTAATAATGAACTATTAGAAAGAGAAAGCAAGAAAACAACCCTGTTGAAAATCACATCAAAAAGGATAAAATACCTAGGAATAAACTTAACCAAGGAGGCGAATACTCAGAAAACTATAAAACATTGATATTGTAAAAGTAAAACTGAAGATGATATAAAGAAATTGAAAAATATGCTGTGTTCATGGGTTGGAAGAATTAATATTATTAAATGTCCATACTACCCAAAGCAATCTACAGATTAAATGGAATCCCTATCAAAATACCCATGACATTTTACACATAACTAGAATAAATAATTTTAAAATTTGTAGGGAAACACAAAAGACCCCAAATAGCCAAAACAATCTTGATAAAGAAGAACAGAGCTGGCTTCAGACTATGCTACAGAGCTACAGTAATCAAAACAGTAATGGTACTGGCACAAAACCAGACACATAGATCAATGGAACAGAATAAAGAGCCCAGAAATAAACCCACACACTTATGGTCAATTAATCTATGACTAAGAAGGCAAGAGTATAAAATGGGGAAAAGACAGTCTCTTCAATAAATGGTGCTGGAAAAACTAAACAGATACATGTAAAAATAAATGAAATTAGAATCTTCTGTCACCATATACAAAAATAAATTCAAAATGGATTCAAGACCTAAATGTAAAACTGGAAACCATAAAAATCCTAGAAGAAAACATAGGCAGAGAACACTTTGACATAAATCATAGCAATATTTTTCTAGATCTGTCTCCTAAGGCAAAAGAAATAAACAACTGGAACCTAATTAAACTTAAAAGCTTTTGCACAGCAAAGAAAACCATAGACAAAACAAAAAGGTAACCTGCTGACTGGGAGAAAATATTTGTAAATGATATGACTGATAAGGGGTTAATATCCAAAATATATAAACAGCTTATACAACTCAATGTCAAAAACACAAACAACCTGATAGAAAAATGGGCGGAAGACCTTGATAGACATTTTTCCAAAGAAGATGTACAGATGGCCAACAGGCACACGAAAAGATGCTCAATATTGCTAATTATCAGAGAAATGCAAATCAAATACACAATGAGATATCACACACACATGTCAGAATGGACAGCATCAAAAAGAACACAAATAACAAATGTTGGTAAGGATGTGGAGAAAAGGGAATCCTCATATGCTGTTGGTGGGAATGTAAATTGGGGCAGCCACTGTGGAAAATAGTATGGAGGTTTCTGAAAAAAATGAAAAACAGAACTACCATATGACCCAGCAATTCCATTCCTGGGTATATATCCAAAGAAAATGAAAGCACTAATATGAAAAGATACATGCACCTCAATGTTCATAACAGCATTACTTACAGCAGCCAAGATCTGGAAGCAACCTAAGTGCCCATCAACAGATGAATGGTTAAAGAAGATGTGGTACATATATATAACAAAATAATACTCAGCCATAAAAAAAGAATGAAATTTTGCCATTTGCAACAACATGGATGGATTTGGAGGATATTATGCTAAGTGAAATAAGTCAGAGAAAGACAAATACTGTATGATATCACTTATATGTGGAATCAAAAATATACAACAAACTAGTGAATATAACAAAAAAGTAACAGACAAGATATAGAAAACAAATTAGTGGTTACCAGTGGGGAGAGACAAGGGGACAGGGGCAAGATAGGGGTAGGGGATTAAAAGGAACAAAATACTATGTATAAAATAAATAAGCTACAAAGATATGCTATACAGCACAGGAGATGTAGCCAATATTTTACAATAAATTTAAATGGAGTATAATCTATAAAAGTGTTGAATCATTATGTTGTGCACCTGAAACTATTATAATATTGTAAATCAGCTATACTTTGATTTAAAAAAAAGACATACCTAGTCTCATAAAATTTACCACTCATAAACTTTGTCTCAGGAAAAATGGCAGCACGTGCTTAAATAAAACAAAGGAATACGTTTTTTAAAAGGATGAAAAGATGGAATCCAGGAAGTGGGGCCTCCAACTCAGGAGAGTGGCAAAGAGAATACCCAGGATGATAGGACGACGATGGCTGGAGAGAGGCCTAGAGATCTATCAGACCCACCAGGTCAGCTCAGAAGACTGCTGAGATTTGTTCAGTCAGATAAAGTAGGTAGACTAACAGGTATGTTTGAATTTACCCAGAGGAAATTCACACGGTTAGAGGAGTGTGGTGATAAAATAGTGATGTGCATTTGGAAAATTGAGAAATGAAGGAGAAAAACAAACATTTACAACTTCCAAGAAAACCAAAGATATGGAGGAAAGGAATAATAAAATCTTGCTTAGCTTTCACTTGTCTTGACATAATAAAAATGTAAATTAAAATATTTATTGAAAGATCTACCAAAATTGAAGCTAAGTACATTGGGAGGATGAAGGTACAGCGAATGTGTGTGTGTGTCTGTGTGTGTGTGTGTGAGAGAGAGAGAGAGAGAGTGTTAGGAAGTGGGAGGGCGTGAAAAGCAATCAAACCCCTCATTTTTCATAATGGAAAGGTAGAAATGTCTAAAACTAGGAAAATCAAGTGGGAACCCTGCTGCATGTTATATAGAAATACAAAAAATAATCAGTTCTAGGTTGAAAGTGATTGCTCCCTGGGAGCAGGAACTGATGTATGTGGGAGAGGTGGGAATGCACATTAATAAAAGTAAAAGCCAGATTGCAAAAAGAAAAAGAATTTTGGAGGGCTTGGGATTTATTTGCTGGCTTTATTCCAGCCAGAAAACTGACTGTGTCACCAAAGGTTTAATTTGAGTGCCTTGTTTGGGGGTTTGTATTAGTGGCAGTGTGGGTGCTACTTCATTCTTTTGGGGATTTTTACTGGCTGAATGAAGGTAACAAAAAGGAATCGTCTACAAACTAGTTTTTAGGATAAAGTGCTTCTTTTATGTATACTGTTATTATGCTTCCCAAATCTCAGCTGGCTGAAGAGTCTTCAGGGTATACTCTGAGGCACAATATGCTATTTTTGCATTCCTATAATGTAGTTAAGTTATGGCAACTTTTAATCAATGATAAAAAGCTGACCACTTCAGTTTTGGAATTAGTGCCACAGAAGGAAGTGCTCTCTGCAAAGGAAACTGAATCCTTGTGCTGACCTCCTGAACACAATAGAAAATAAAGACTGCTCCTAGGTCAAATCCCATGGAGCCATCTGGGTGGCTTTGGGGGTGACAATGGGATATTGGTGGAGACAGGGAAGGCCAAAGGGAAACCAACACCCCCTCTGCAACATTCCAAGACTGGCTCACTGCGCCTGATCAGCCTACACTCTAATCTTTCTCTGAGAAGCCTGACATCCCTCAGGCCGTCTTGAAACAGCTGGAGGTTGGCTCCCTGGATATGCATCCTTAGGAGCTCCAGAAGATACTCCTTCATGGTGGCCAGGGTCTGATGGCCTTCAATTGTCACCAAGAGTCCACATTGATTCATTCACTCCCCACTCAATGCCCAAGAACAGGAAATCAGCGGACAAATGGGGCTCCTTGCTAAATCACACACATAGACAACAAGCAGTCCATAAGGGAAGGGCAGAGCAAGCTACAGAATTTGCAAGGCCCAGGGAAAAATAAAATGGGGGGGCCCCTTGTTCAAAGAGCAGAGAAAAGGTGCTGTTAATGGTACTAAAAAGTATAAAGCCTTTCCTTTCTTCTGTGATCTCTCTCTTGACTTATTACAGTGGTTTTGGTTTTTTTTTTTTTTTTTGCTATATAATATTATTCTCAGGAGAGAAAAATTAAAATTTTAAGCTATTAGTGTAAAATTTACTGTTAATCTTCATATTGTTCAATGCCAGTTTTTTTTTTTTTTTGTGGTACGTGGGCCTCTCACTGTTGTGGCCTCTCCCGTTGCGGAGCACAGGCTCCGGACGCGCAGGCTCAGCGGCCACGGCTCACGGGCACAGCCGCTCCGCGACATGTGGGATCTTCCCGGACCGGGGCACGAACCCGTGTCCCCTGCATCGGCAGGCGGACTCTCAACCACTGCGCCACCAGGGAAGCCCTCAATGCCAGTTTTAAATGCAAATATAAGAGCATTTAATTCCTATGCAGAATTACCAAAATTACTCAACTTGCATCTGTGGTGCATGCATGCACGTATATTTAATTCTTACCAGATCAGTGAAAACACTGCACAAAACTAACTCAACTATTTTTATTTCATTTCCTTATACATGCACAATCTACCTAAACTATCTATTTTCAACTTACTGATCACGTGACACAACTAAAACCTGACACAGCCAAAAAAAAAATTAAAATTAAAACAAAAGAAAATACACTTTGTTTGCCTTCATATTTGCATAATTAAGTTTCTTCCTGAGATATATATATACACATATCAGAAATATAATTATATATATCAGAAAATATATACTATATATATATGTGTGTATATGTCTGTACATATATATGCCTGTTACATATATGTGTCTGTTTATATATATATTTGTGTGTGTGTGTATATATAAAATGGCACAGATGGGAGTCAGTGACAGTTAACTAAAGAACTGTTTCTGAAGTTCATCACTGAAAACTTAACTAAGAAAAGTGTGACATTCCAATAAAGTAACTCAAGCCCCTAAGGCTTGTCTAAAATCACAAGCTCCCAGGAACTGGGGAGTCTGCACTGTATCTGATTTATGTGCTTCGTCTGATTTGTCCATTTCTACCTGCCTCCAAAGTCCTTGGCCAGTTTCTCAACAGAAAGTTCCAGCTACCCACCTCGTCTCTGAATTCCACCAGTTTTCTTAAAGTCTCTCAAGATGAGAACTCGGTTGCGCAAGGCTTCCATTGCACCTCCGTTGGTTGATGGAGCCTCAAGCCCAAGCCAACCAGATGCCTGGAGGTTCTGGATCCTCCCACTACATCTGGACCCAGATTAAGCCCTATGCTTTGGGGCAATGTTTGCCACTGGGTTTGACTTCCCAGAAGATGCCCAAAGGGGCAATTAACACAACCCAGAAGGGTGGGGGAGTTGATGCCCTAAGGGGCAAACTTTGGCCAATGAAAGACAAAAGACAGGAAGGACCCAGCAGATACATTTGTATGGGGTACTTGAAGGACTGTTCCAGGGTACTGTATTTCCAGGAAGTCTATCCAGAAATGAACCACAGGACAAAGCTCCAGGGTGTGTTTTCCTAGGCCAGCTCTGCAACATACTTTGTATTTGCTTTCCCTCTTTCCCTGCCTCATTTCCTTTACTCTTCACCTACAATAAAGCTAAGCTTTGCCTCAGTCTCTATTCCTAGGACATGAGGGTCGAGGCAGTAATCAATAGCAAAAGCCACCTCTTAACTGTCACCTGGTACAGGAGTCCTCTAGCTGAGTAATCCAGCATAGAAGACAGATACTGGGGAATTCAAAATGAAACAACTAACACTGAATCCTTTTATTTTATATCTTTGAATTATCCCCTCTACATTTCTATGGATGACCTACTATGAACCAGATAGTAGAGATATAGGGAACAAGAGAACTGTAATTCTTGTGAAACCTCACAGTCTAGTGGGGAAGAAAAAAACAAACCTAACAAAGTAAGTTTTTGTTGTAACTGTTAAAAAGGAATTAATGGTGCTTAGATGGAGATCTTGGTAGGGATCCAAGGTAGGGAGGGAGGTGGAATGTCCATCAATGAAATGATCAGAGGAGCTCGGTGATGTTTAAGCTGAGACTGAACAGGTAAAAGGAAACCTCTAAGCAAAAACCTGGGGATGGGAAGCACCTTGGAAAAGGATGTGCCAAGTTTCAGAGGCAGAAATGAAGTGAGAAGGGTCAAGAAACTGAAAGAAGATCCATGTGGCTAAAGGAGAATAAGAGCAGGCCATAGGTCCCATACAGTACCAGGGAGCTGGCTAAGCAGGGGCCCAGTCAGGCCTGCCAGGTCAGCCAAAATAAGGGGTTTGGAGTTTCATCTCATTTCCCTTGAATTTGAAAATATAGTCCAATGCCAGGGTTTAAATTATATTTTAACCCCAAATCATCTAAATGAGATACTTAATCTTCAAAGTGTTGACCTTAAGGAGGCCCTGGTTAGCACAACTTGATCAATGAGGGAGGCAGAAAGAAGGCACAATGGGGAAAAATTCTCAACCGTCAGAACTTTGAATTCTGAAACAAAAGTCATGATTCTATTTATTTTATGACAGTTTGAACATGTAAGATGCGCATCATCACTGAAAGGAAAAGATTCCTTCTACCACACCCAATTATTCTGTGGCCTCAGGGCCCCAACATTTGGGTCTCCCTGCCACAGAAACCCTTCATTTCTAGAATAGCAACTCATCTTCATCACCAATGGTCACTAAGTTAACCGAGTGTGACTCAACTAAAGCAGGCCTTCACAAGGTCTTCAAACAACACACAGTTCCAGCTCTAATCCTTTGGGTTAGAGACTAAATCGAGCCTTTTGATTTGGACCCTGTCTTCATGCTTACTTGGAAAGCTGGGTGAGAGGAACAGTGGAGAGATGTCAATTCCTACTCATACTTAAAACTGACAGCCTCCTTGTCTGTCTGCTCCTTTCGGATAGCGTATCTTCTCTAGAAATTCCACTTGGAAAACTCAGGCACTATCCCTTTTTACAGTACAGCACTCCCTCCTTCAGGAAACCTCCCCCAGATTAATTGGCACTAACACAGCCCTTCACAGCTGTATACAAGATGTTGGGGAGTGCAGCAGAGAGAGGGCGATTATGGTTGCCTGCACACTGTCATTGCTTAGTAAGAACAGACTCCTTCCTTCAGAAATGGCATGATAATGAAATGTAATAGCAGAACCTCTTGGCAATCAATGCCATGGTGGAAATAAGCGCACATCTCAGTGACAATAACAAAGATGGAATGTGAAACAACAAAGCCCTCTCTCTCTTGGCCAGAACTCTCGAGAGCAGCTCATTACTTTAGCCTTTCCACCTTCACTGGAGCACAATTAGAAACATGCATATCCACGGGCATTAAATCCACTTAAATCCACTCGTTTGCTCGCTCTGCCCTCATTAGAACACTCAGTGGGGCCCAATTAGCTGGATGGCCATAAACAGATGTTTGTGACTTGAGAAAACAGAAAGAGAACATTCTTGGAGCCGAAAGAGAATGGAGAAAATCCGGCACACCCCATCTTATTCATTACCTGAAATCTAGAGTTTTCGTTTTGACCTGAGCCTATAGTTTTTGCTTGGATAGGAAGAAACTTATGGCCAGAAACATGGAGTTCTCCTATTGCAGAAATCAATCTCATGTGGGTCACGGAATATTTTTTAACTTTAGTCAATCTTCTAAAATTGACTTTGCAGATGGTCTGCATCCCTGGAAAAGAAGCCAGAAGATTTGGCCACTTTCCTGCTTGACCACAAGGGCTGGAGGTGAGTGGGGTCTGCGCCAGGTAGGGAATACTTGCTCCACATCACCACCATCCCCACCACCCTGCTCACCTCCAGAACCTGGCCCACTTCTCTTGTTCATGTTTTCTGCCTTGTACCCATAGGGGTAGACTCACAGCTCTACAGCTTACCTGCTTGGACAACTTAATCAACTTCTCTGTGCCTCAGTTTTGTTTTTTTAACATAAAGTGGGGTTATAATATTCACCCACTGGATTGCTGTTAGAATTAAATGATTTAAAACACAAACAGTCATCCCTGTATCCATGGGGGATCGGTTCCAGGACCCCCCAGAGATACTAAAATCTGAGGATGCTCAAGTCACTTATATAAAATGGCATAGTATTTGAAGATAACCTACACACAACCTCCTATATTCTGTAAATCATCTCTAGGTTACTTTTTTTTTAAACATCTTTATTCTAGGTTACTTTTATTACCTAACACAATGTAAATTACTATGTAAATAGTTTTAAATATTTTATAAATGCTATGCAAATAGTTGCCAGAGCACAACAAATTCAAGTTTTGTTTTTGGCAACTTTCTGGCCCTTTTTTCCCCCCCCAACTATTTTTGATCCTGGGTTGGTTGAATCCATGGATACAGAACCCGTGGATACGGAGGACTGACTGGATATTGTTAACAATCATGTGTGACACATAATAAGTACTCCATAAATTTAGCCATTACCTGGTCATCATCATTTGAGCAGGAATCAGGTTTCTCTCCAGCAGAGGCCATTCACCTTCCGGGGCCTGCCTGTCTCAACACCATGCTTTCCTGGCGGTCTTCATAGACCCATCAGGAAGAAGGGAAGATGAAGAAGCCCCCTTACTAAAATGCACATAACAGGGAGGGGGAGTGTTTTCCTTTTCTTAACTTATTCAAATGATTGGTTAAGATCACTCTACGGAATACTTTCTAATTAAGGTCCTCAACCAGGTGTAGTATCATTACTCCTCTCCCTGGCATTTGCAAATGTGTGGGTATTTTTAGGCTGTCACAGTGATGGGGTGTGACAGGCCACTAACACTGGGCAGGGACCAAGAATGTTAAATGTCCTATTAAAGCTTGGGAAAGTCAGACGCAGCTAACTAATGTCCATTCCAAAATGCCAAGGACAACCTCACTGGAAAACACCAAATGATTTCTTATTATTCCTGTTCAAATAGGGCATGAGCAAAATCTTCCCTGAAGCATAACAATTGCATTCTGATAGACTGTGGTTAGTTAACATTTGACCCCAGCCCCAAATATCACTGTCAGAAAGTCGTTCAGTTGAATTTTCAGTTAAGAAGGTGCACCAGTCGTGCCAACGGCAGCATCTATTTAAGATGTTTCTCTATAACTTCGCTTGAATAAGCCCACATGGTTCCACAGTTTCTCCTAGGAACGCCAATTCCCCTTTTACGTGGAGATACAACCAAAACCCTAGTATGTACTAGTTCCTATCCTGAGTGCTGGGAAGATACTTTAGTAAATCAAATGGATGAGATTGATGTTCTCATCAGGCTCCCATTCTAGAAAGGGGAGACAAATAATAAATGAGTGAATAAATTACGAAAAATATAATTTCAGAGCTTAAGAAGGGCCATGAGTGCAATGAGTCTTTTTATGCTGTGATGTGGGATAGGGGTCCCGAGATGCAGTCAGGAATAGCTTCCCTGAGAAGGTGTCATTGGAGCCGATTTCTGGATGACAAGAAGTAACTGCCCATGGGAAGATGCATGGTGGTAGAGCATCCTAGGCAGAGATAACAGCAAGGATGAAAGTCCTGCGTTGACATGAAGCAGGCATGTTTCAGGAAGAAAAAGCATCCAATGTGGCTGAGCAAGGGGGGACAGAATATAAGATAGAGTTGGAGAGGTAAGTTGGGACCAGGAGGTCATTGCAGACCACAGAGAGATGCTGGATTTTATTCTAGGTGCAGCAGAAAGCAATATGAGAAACGTGTGCAGTGTGAGAAAAGGGATTGTAGCTGATCAAATCAGAGGCAGCGATACCAGTTAAAAGGCTGTTGCACAAAATTTTGGATTAATGGCTCCTAAAACCCATTTCAACTCCAAAATTCTAACTTCGTCCTATGGTATCATGACAGGCAATGAATACCAGACAGAACCTAGAAAATGGAGTCTTGGGATAACGTGACCAACTAAGGCCCATTTGCTGGCAGGATCTCTTTTCACCAAAGACATCAATACTCCAGAGAGACCACAAGGGCCCTATAGTTTTCTGTCCTCATCCTCTGCAATCTTGTCAGAACCCACAGTGGTACTAGTGGACTCGTTGTAAGTGTTTAAAATCAGAAGGCCTCTACATCTGATGCATCAACCACAAATATTTCTAATTGCTTACACTGGACACAAAAGGTAGAGGGTACTGATTTTTTTTCCGTGTGATCATTAAGCAATTTGTTTTTTTCCAAGCTCCCCCTTAATGGTAACTTCGAACAAGAAATACATGTTATAAAGTGCACTGTCCCCCTCCCCCAAGAGCAGATGATTCACACTCACCAAGAAACAGCATCTGGCAACCATTACTGTACTTGGTTCACAGCTGCTCCTAGAGGAGTTAAAAGGACTGTGAGGCAGGACACGGAAATCAATTTTAACTCTTATTTTAATTATTGGTTGCTTTCATTTAATATGTGGTTATGTTTCATAAACATCTTGCATTAGGTAGGCAGCAGATCGTTCCCTGATTAAAGGGCCCAATTTTTAAATTTATGCTTCCATCCAAATGATTGGCTTCCATGCCAAACAGAACTTGCCTTCGTCGGGGTACTTGCCTAAGCTCAGAACTTTCTTCCATGTGGATATTTGGTTATTCTGGAGAAAGACATTCAAACCCCTCCACCCAGGTGTCATGAGCTCTCATCACATAGCAAAGCAACTTCCCTGGGACAAGGTACCTGCTGTTGAGGGCAAACTGATCATTGCTGGTTGCTATGCAATTTATGTAAGAAACTCTAAAGAAATTCTTTAATGTTGACATTTCCCTAAGAAACAGATAAGACTAAGAATAAATTTTGGCTTCTGTGCTCATTCAAAAACGCAAGAGGGAAGAGATATGGAAACATATGTATATGTATAACTGATTCATTTTGTAATAAAGCAGAAACTAACACACCATTGTAAAGCAATTATACTCCAATAAAGATGTAAAAAAAAAAAAAAAAATATATATATATATATATATATAATCAGAGTTGACATAGAGCCCTGCAATGAGAGAGAGAGAGAGAGCATGCATTAAATAGTGAAACAGAATGAAAACAAGGGAGAAAGCATCTCTCCCACTGTCAGCAGCAGCTCTCTGTCCTCACATTCTTTGAGACACCCCTGTTTCCCAGTTTCCCAACTTCCCTTGTCATTATGCATGACCTAGTTTTGGCCAAAGGGACACAAGAAAGAATCTGCTCTGATGACTTTACTTTCCTGATAAAAGTAGCAGACGCAGCTAGCTTCACCACCTTGCTTGACGTGCCTTCCTGACTCATGCTTTAAACCCCAAGATGGATGCAGCTATAGCTGCACTGAGAGGATGAGGAAAAAAACTGTCAACATTTTTGGCCCCCAAACATTGTCCAATGAAGTTACAATGATCACAAAATGCTCATTACACAGGATACCAGGGATGGGTGTTTCCCTAAAGAAAAACATGCATCTTTCTCAATGTTTTTAATGCAAAAGCACAAGGGAGCTCCATTTTAAGCAGTTGCAGGATTGAATTGTGGAACAAAGACAAGAGCAAATGATCTGGAACGATAATTGTCATCGTAGTGACCCCTTTGATTAGACTGCCCTCAGGGAATCACAGAGATGCCAATCTACAGTCCTGATACTTGAAGCCACTGAACAAGGATCAACAATTGCCGACCTCCTCACTTGTTATGTAAGAAAGTAAAGTCCTATTTGATTTGAGCCACTTTGGTTAGGTGTTCGTATCTGACACACCTTGGTTCCACACTTGAGAAAGTCCACCATTAGCTATGGGTCCCAGGAAGATCAAGAGCCCCTTCTGGCTCAGGGTCCAGCCTGACATCTCCTTAGAATACTCCTCCAGGAAAAGAATCTTATAACTTGTCAGCCAAAGTTTATTGTTTCTTGTCGCTAAACACTGATGTTGTCTGTGACAAACCTTGATTAGATATCCCATTGGTCAGAATCCAGGCAGGAAAATAGAGCCCATGTTAAGTAGTTTGTAAGGAGGACTTAATATCATGACATAGTTACAAAGGCATTGGGAGAGCTGAAAAGCCTCATTAGAAAACCTGGTCAAGTAACAAAGCCAGAAGCTACAGCCGGCCCCAGAGCTGAAGGCACCCAAGAAAGGGAGTGAGGGCTGCCCACAGAAAGCAGCACAGCAGTGAAGCCCTCCCAGAGGGAGTGAGATCCCAAAGGGAAGGTCTGTCAAGAAGGAGCTAGAGCCTTCGAGAAAACACTGCCTCTGAGGTCATCTGGAAGGAAGAGAGAAGGAATAAATGCCCTGACTTGGCCCTTTCTCCTACCTCTCAGCTGCCTCCAGCGCCTCCCACTGGCTGAACCTGAGAGTCTTCAGGAGTCAGCCCCTCAGTCCACATTGGAGAAGGAAGAGTAGAGCATACGATTGAAAGCAAACAGCTGATGACTAGCACTGACTTTCGTGGCTGTTAACAGGGAAGCATGCATAATAATACCTCAACGGCTTATTTACCCAGTGACATTTTTGTCCCCCTGCATTCTCCAATGAAGTTACAATGATCACAAAATGCTCATTACACAGGATACCAGAGATGGGTGTTTCCCTAAAGAAAAACATGCATCTTTCTCAATTTTTTTTTTTTGCTGTATGCGGGCCTCTCACCGCTGCGGCCTTTCCCGCTGCAGAGCACAGGCTCCGGATGCGCAGGCTCAGCGGCCATGGCTCACGGGCCCAGCCACTCCCCGGCATGCGGGATCCTCCCGGACCGGGGCACGAACTCGTGTCCCCTGCATCGGCAGGCGCACTCCCAAGCACTGCGCCACCAGGGAAGCCCTCAATATTTTTGATGCAAAAAGCACAAGGGAGTTCCATTTTAAGCATTTGCAGGATCGAATTGTGGAACAAAGACAAAGAAGAGCAAGTGACCTGGAAGCATAGTTGTCATCACAGCGGCCCCTTTGATTAGACTGAAATCATCAGGAAAGAATTCCCCCCTTGGCCTGTCTCCATGAGGCTCTTCTCCGAACACGAGAGAGACCCAAGCCCCGTGCTTCCAACCTTAGTGGAGAAGAAAGAGGGGCAAGAGGAATTTCAACATCATCGACCACAGAAAACATAGCATGAAGGATTTGTAGAGTTGAAAAAAGACTTACATAAAGTAAGATTTTGTTGATCAGTGTCTTGAAATCCATGAAGCTTTACAGAAATAATGCGGATTGATGATTGATAGATACATAGATAGATAGATAGATATGTACATAGGTAGATAGATAGATGGATACATAGGTAGATAGATAGATGATAGATACATAGATAGATATGTACATAGGTAGGTAGATAGATGGATCCATAGATAGATAGATAGATAGATATGTACATAGGTAGGTAGATAGATGGATACATAGGTAGATAGACAGGTAGGTAGATAGATAGGTAGATAGATAGATAGATATGTACATAGGTAGGTAGACAGATGGATACATAGATAGATATGTACATAGGTAGGTAGACAGATGGATACATAGATAGATATGTACATAGGTAGGTAGACAGATGGATACATAGATAGATATGTACATAGGTAGGTAGACAGATGGATACATAGATAGATAGGTAGATAGATAGGTAGATAGATAGATATGTACATAGGTAGATAGACAGATGGATACAAAGATAGATAGATGTAGAGATAGATTCTATTCTCTCAATTGATTTTATGATCTTACATTCAACATCTCTAAAAAATGGGCATTTAACGTCAGTTTGAATCTTTACAGTTCCAGATTGCTCAGGGTTTCATGGAGTGGCTTGTGTTGAAGCCTCATGGCTCTGGTGGTTAGGAAGCCAAGAGTCTTCATGTTTTTTTCAACCCTGTGGTGGGGCTCTTGCCCCCCTGCCTCCATGTTATGCCTCATCCAAGTAGGTGAAGCCAGCTACCACGCCACCTCAGCTCCATGCTTAAAGCAGTCCTACCTCCTCAACCAAAGCTGCTCTTCCTCACACTTACTTCTTAACATCTGGCATCTGGAACGAGACCTGATTATATAGTGGTTGAGGGGTCACTACAGAGTACAGGGTGACTCACTTCTCATCTGCAGAATCTCAGATTGTATTTACTTTTTATCATACATGGTTCTTTCCCACAGGAACTGAGATAATGCTTGCAAGCATTCAGGAGTGCTTGAAAACAGTCTTCAGCAAGGATAGGCTGGTACTGGTGTCATTTTTATATTATTTTTGTACTATTTATATAGTATCGTGGTCTATTTTCATTATTAACTGCTCACAAGCAAAGTGCCATCATTCAGTAGTTGCGTTACTGGCTTTTCAACACAAATACATAATTGTTCATTCTTAAACGTCAGCACATGATTTTGGCCCCTTTTTTAAAGCCTGTCACTGGAATATTTAATCCATCTTTGCACTGCTGCAACATTCCAGCTCTGTGCTTGCCACAGGTCTGACTAGTCTTCAATGGCTCCCCAGCCAGGGCAGGGACAGAGCCTCCTGGTATTCAGCAAGCCATTCATCTCATGGTTGCCATTGATCCATTAATCAACTCATTTTGGGAGCAACTGTTCAAGCAACTATCAATGGGCCAAGATAAACAATCATTACCCACATTTCTCCATATTGTACATGAGGAAATCCCCAAGGATTTGCTGAAATCCTTGGACTTCTAGCTTAGGGACCATGCCAGTTTTGGGCAGCTGCAGGAATATTATTATGAGTGAATTACTCAACCCCTGAATAGTTGAGATCCTTAACTATTTGGAAAGTGGTTCTACCAAACGAAATTAAGAAAAATGTATTAACCCCACTAAAAAAAAAGTTAAGTTCAGTTTTGTGAAACTTATTTTTAGTAAACTCTGGATCCTGGTTACTACATTATTTCCCATCCTGTTTACAAGTGATCTGTTTAATTAGCTACACTAGAAATTTTCCAGGAATATATCAATATTTCTCTTGAGCCAACCCATTCTCCCATTTTGAAAATGAGGACATTTTTTCCCTGTCGCAAGTATTCTGATACATACCTCTTCCATTTTGCATTTATCAGAATTTTGCAAAGAGGAAACCAAAGAATTCAGTACCCCTGGAAGATTGTGTATATGAGTGTCTATATATAGAACACAAGGATGGTTTAAGAGACCAGCACTACCCAAAAGAAGACTAATATATTTGATTTATTATCATGATAATCCTAACAAGATGAAGCTACTTAAGTTACCATGCATTGGAGGGCAATTTTTTAAATGACGATCCATGTTGATAGAAATTTCTAGTTTTTTCCCCCAGCTGCTAACAAAATGTCTTTCCTAAGCAAATGCCTGGTGGCTTTGCAAAATACAGCTTTTTAGGTTGAAATTCCAGACAGATTTCACTAGTTAGTTGCTCTCTGGCCACACGGATAGCAAGATTTATAGGTGAAAAAAATGCAGGTGCAACATACACTTTGAGGTGGTGTTAAGCATCAGTTCATTGTTTGTTCCCAGACTCTTCAAGACACAGACATGTGGCGATTTGGTCTGAACACAGAGAGAAGAAATTACGAGATCTCAATTCCCCGGAGATCTTACTATTCCCAAATGCAGCAGCAAATGGTGAGGATTCTTTTTGTAATTATAGAAAGTTTTGTTTCATCATACTGGACTTGTTTTTTATTAAAGGAAGAATTGAATTGCGCCATCATATAACAGCACTCTTAACCTCTGATTTCTCGAGGAAATCACAGGATCATGAGCCTCTTTGGTGTTCGGTCTGAGTTGTCATCTTTCTAGCTCTTAAACTTGAGGAGAGGAAGACAACAACAAAGGATATTTACATTTTCAGTCCCTTTGGGTGAGTTCTCATTGTATCCAGGCTAACATAAACATAAGTTATAAAAATAATGTTTCTGGATAATTTTACACTTCCTCAGTATAAGAGGAAAATATTAACAACAGCTACCTTGGAACAAGCACCTCCTGTGATGTTTCACTTAATTGTCACAAAAACCCAATGAGGTAGGTATTATGACTGTCTTATTGTATAGGTGAGGAAGCTGAGGCTTGGGGAGGTGAAGTAACTTGTCATGGTCACGTGGTCTGTAAGTAATGGAACCCACGCAGTCTTATGCCAAAGTCTAATTGCTTAATCTTTGTATTATGTTGCTTCCTGAAGACCTGACCAAGTCACCAGGACCAGGAACTTGCTAATGCATCTAGTTAGTAAAGAGAGGGGGAAATAAGGGGTGGGCATGAGGTGATCTAGGAAAAGCCCTTATGTGTCTTCATTACGACAGAATGACAGAGGTTCTCCTGAGGCTTTACAAGTTCTGGTGGGACTGGGTTCCACTCTCCACATCCCAGCAGAAGATGTTATTGTTGGGAAATCTTGCCCATCACTTGATGCTAAGACAGAGGAGGTGTCATTGACAAACCTCGCCCTGAGGCTGTGTTTGATGTTGAAAGTCTGTCATTAAGGACTCGGCTAGCTGGCCATTGCAGTCATTGGGTTGAGATTTACTCCTCACTCAGGAGTTACACTTTTATTTCAGGATAAGTCCTGCCTGCATTCTGAAAAGAACTCATTCTGAGTTCACAGACCGCACCTGCAAATACACAGTCCAGTGACTATTGGTCCTGGTATTTTTTATTTTTTTAGTCTATTTCCTGTAAGAATCTATCAGCAACACACCTACCGTGTGCCAAATTCATATGTACACAGGTCCTCCAGCTGCAGCTGAGTCCCAGCGTTCCTCAGTTTACTTCACATTTGACTCACGTCACCGACAGAAAAACCACTTCTAACTTTAATGCGAAACGCTGTCAGACACAACCTCGTGATTTGTCCATGAGCTCATATGTTGCTCTCGAGCCCAAGTCAGCACTTTCTCCACATGCCTCCTATAAGCCAGACTTTCATTTGGCTTTGGCTATGAAGAATAATTAAGGTTTGGGAGACGCAAGATGGTCTTGCCAACTCAGCCGCTCTTGAGAGCAAGGACTCCTCAAGCTGTTAGCACAGCACAGAAGAGCAAGACGTGTCCATCCAGAAACACCCAGGGAGGCAGTGGCCGCCTCCCCACAGGCCACAGTTAGGAATGCCGTGCAGTACCATGGCAATCCAGTGCATACACGCGATACGCCTGTGTGTGTATGTGGGTATGCACGCGCACACACGTGTACTGAAACCAAACTTGCGTCTGCTCTTCTGCTTCATTTGTCATAACATGTTGGCCAGTGGATTAGTTCTTATGGCCTCTGTAACGAATTGCTAAAAACTAGTAGCTCAAAACCACATAACTAGTATCTTATAGTTCTGAAGATCAGAATTCCAAAATCAAGCCTCACTGGGCTAAAACCAAGGCATTAGCAGGGCTGGTTCTCTCTGGAGACTCTATGGGGAGAATCCATTTCCTTGCCTTTTCCAGCTTGAAGAGCTCACGTGCATTCCTTGGCTTGTGGCCCCTTTTCTCACATAACTCCAACAACCTCCTGCTTCTGCTGGAAAAGCTTCTACTTCCCCTTTGGTCTTCTTGCCTCCCTCTTAAAAGGACCCTTGTGATTCTATTGGACCCACACGGAAAATCCAGAATAATCACCCTTTCTGATGATCCTTAACCACATCTGCAAAGTCCCTTTTGCCATATAACATACTCACAGGTTCTGGGGATTGGGATGTGGACATCTTTCGGGGGGGCCATTAGTCAGCCTACCATAACCATGAACAATAAATTGATTTTTCAACTCACTAATAGGTTGCAGGCTGCAGTGTGAAAATCACTGGTCAAGCATATGTCATCAGGCATCCGAGATGCAGGGGATCAGGGAGCATGCCACCTGCCCGTGGGAACCAAGGGGCATGGGCACATAGCCAGCATCCCAGGTACAGTGTTATGTATGATACACAATCCATCCCTTCCTTCGCCAGTCATGACTCACTGTGAATTAAGCACTATGGGCCCCACTTTAGAGATGGGAAAGCAGGTTCAGAAAGGCTAGAAAACTGCCCCAAGAGCACGGAGCCAGGAAGGGGCAGAGCCCATATTCAGACCTGAGTCTCTCCACCCTTGATGACCAGGTTCTCTCCTCCATGTCTCGTGGTGGCTTCTGTAGTGTCCTCCTTAACCCGCTTCCCAAAGCCAGGACTCAAGTGCTCACTCCAATCCGCTGGGTCATCATGTAGAGGAGCAGTCTTCCCCAGCAGGGCTTATTTCCTGGGAATTCCTGAGGTTGGATGCTGCTACTTTCTCGTCCCATAAACCTGCCTATAGCAGAAGAATTCTCCCTCTCCTCACTTCAACACAAACACAGCACCAGCACTTTTGAATATAAGACAGAGCCGGCTAGCTTTTAATTTGGACCTAACAATGCCAAGAAACCTGGTTAAAGCTGAAGTTTAAGTCAGGAGTGAGGCAAAGTTGAGCACAAATTTAATATAAGCTATGGAATTTTATCTCAAGGTTTATTTCTATGTTTTCAAATGGACTTGGAGAAGAATGCTCTGGCAATCCTTTTGAAAACTTTCTAAAGATGAATGACGTTGAACAAAGTCAAGGCTAGAGCTGTTGAGTAATATGGCAGACGGTGCCTTGGGCTACATAGGCTGTTACTCCACGGGGTGTGTGGCTTGAGTGCTGAAGTGGAACTCAGGAACCCCGTGGTCTAGCCCCAGTCTGCTGCTAACAAGCCACGTGACCTTGGACTTAGGGTTGTAAACTCTCCAGCCTTCAGAGAGGAGACAGAGTGCAGAGGTTAAACCTGGGCTTTCTTCAGCCAGATTAAATCTGAGTTCCAAACTCCAAAGGGCCCCTTTCAAATGTATTAATTAGAAAATAGATTCCCATTGCGAAAAAGTCTTCCTGTCATTTTCATGTAACTCCCTGATAGAAAGAGAGAGCTAAGGCAGAATGGATGTCAAAGATAGTCATGGTTTAAAGTGTGAGAGAGACCTCTCCGGGGACTATGGCCACAGCACTGTCCCCTGACCCAGAACCCCACCAGATCACAATTAACCAGACTCAATAATATCAACACACTTCTAGGGAAGACAATTTCTTTGTCACTCTGGCAAGTTGAAGTCAAAACAGACTGCTGCTTCATGAGATGAAGACTGTTTCAAAGAAATTTGGATTAAAATTGAAAAAAAAACCTATGTGTCAAAAAACAAAGATGTGCTCTAGAATAGCACAAAAAGTCTGAGAAACCAGCAGCAGCCTTATATGGATAAGGTTTAGCACATAGTGGGTGCTCATCAATTGTCTATTAAATGAATGAGCTTGTAGTATGATAGGCCAGCCAAAAGGTCAGCGGCTTCTAGTTGGAAAAAGTCACTGGCATATCATGGAATAGGAGGAGAGTGGTTAGGGAGTTCTGATATGATTTCACTGGGAGATGTACATGGTCTTTCAGGCAGTTTTTGAAAAGCAGTTCAAAATAAGGAAGATACTAGAAAGCTCTGCCAGCTTCAATCCACCCCAATCGTTTTCCTTGGACAGGTAGGGAAGAAAGTGGGAAGGAGAAAAAGATGCAAAAGATCACCCTAGAGTTCTTGGCTGTCCTACAACATGGTGAAAAGGTTTTAGGTTCTTAAAATAAATGGAGTGGAAAAACATTCAACCTCCTCTCCATACTGCTTTCTGGCTTTTCTTGTCTGGACCTCCAGCACAGCGTGTGAATAATCAGAGGCAAAAAAAGAAAGAGAAACTAGTTAAGCTAATGGAGAACCCGGAAAGGGTTAACCAATAAGGGCGCCTTGCTGAAGTCTTGTTTAAGAAGCAAAGAAAGTTGAGAGCTGAAAAGGGAAAAAAAGAAAAAGGAAAGAAAGAAAGGAGAGATGTTATTTCATCCTAGAAACAAAACTCATAGACATGGAATAAAGAGGGGGAAAACTGAATGATAGCCTGGAAATTTGCTAGTAATGAGAAGTCTATTTCCCTAGAGGCAACTCATCGTTTCAGAGCAGATTGGACCACGCTTGAGATGCTGTTTCTTAGAGAACAGCTCGTTCCAGTGACAATGAGCATTTCTGGTTGAGTGCGAGAAGACATGAGGGCATCCTTTATTTTCCTAAGAGGAAATTGAACCTAGGCATCGTAAGACTTCAGCCTATGCCTGTGCATGAAAAATATAAGGCAAATGCTTTTGAAGAGAACCAGAAGTATGCTGTCCTTGTGACAGAGAAGTGTCCAAGAACAAAGACAGAGTATTTTGGCATGCCATTCCTACCCCATGGATTCTTTGTTGTGATACATTTTATGACCAACTTTAAAGACATTGACCTGCTGATCTCGTTCTGGTTTTCATTCACTACATCCTTCTTAACATAAGAAAAAGTCCCTTAGGATAAGCAAGATTTTCATTTCTAGAAAAAAAATTACACAGAGCCCCAGGATCCTAACAGTCTCTCTCCTGCCATATAGAGCTTTAAATGTATAAAGAAGGGAAAATGGCACCAGGCAATAGAGTTGAGCACATGGCAAGAGTCCCGCTTGTGTGTTGTCCCATGGGTTAAATTAGAGATCAAATCCACAAAGACACCTCAAGTCGCCTTACCAGATGCCGTCCACTTGGCAGAAGGCTGACTTATGGAAGAAGTCACTTTTCCAGTGAACAAAATTTCTAATTAACATTGAAAACACACGGTAGCTAAGTCTGTAGTGAAGACAGGCCATCTCCTCTTTCTTCTTAGCTGGAGCTAGATTAAGCTGTGAAAAGGGGACAGGATAATTGCTCATGGTGGGGACATGGCGTTTCCTCCTGCACGTAGAATCAGGCTGTCTTAACCTCCCGGTTCAGCAATAAACACCACTTCACAGAATAATTTACAGTCAAGAGTCACAGAAGGCTGTGGAATAAACTCTCAGTGCCACAGTCCCAGCGGTTCAGTTCCCAGAGAGCAGCTTCACTATTTCAAGTCAGCAAAAATCCTTTTGCACTTACCACAAACTAAAATGAGATTGAAATAAGGGCTATGCATTCAAAACAATGAACACACCAGCTAATAAAAAATACATTTGTGACTGGTCGTAAAAACAGAGAATGTAATTGGCTATATCCTAGAAGTATCATTTAATTTGCAATAATTGGGAAGACAGAGGCTTCCATAATATTGACTTTGCTAACACGTCTACATTTTTCTGTCCGCCATAATCACACGTCAGTCAGCAACACCTAACTCCCGTAGCTGCCAACAGGCCTTGACTCAGGCGGTGGGAGGTGTGCTGGCTACAGTCCGGCACCAGACAATATTTGCCTGTCAGATACCATTGGCTTGGGGCAGCCCGGGGTGAGGATGGGTGTTCTGTTACTAAGAGACAGCTCCTTCACGGCCCCATCATTCTTGCCATTTGGACGCCCAGGGGGACTTTCTGAAGGACATGGGATTGTTCTTCAGTTGCCTCCTTTGCTCGAAAGCCTTCTATAACCTAGAACCCAACACAGCCCAGTAGGGGAGGTCACAGAAGTAGATACACCCTCTGTGGGGACTGTGTTTTCTTCTGCCCAAAGCAGACCATGTAGAGGAAGAGAGGCTGTGATTTGACACTGGCTGGGCATCAGGAACCATCAGAAGAGGGCTGTGGACTGTGGATCTATTGGACGTGAGGTATGTGCTGTGAGATTTGGAGAAAGGGCCATAGACAGAAACAGAAAAGAGGCCAAGAGACTGATCAGTGGGAGGAGAGATGAGACAATCGTGTAGATGGTTTTACCCACAGTCCAACATGAATCATTTGTAGATTATTATTCTCTGATTCTCCACTCAAGGTATGAAGAGGCAAAACAGGTAGTTGGGTCATGTTTTTTCCCCCAAATCCACTTTTTTTTATACATTCCTCTGTTTGGTCAAGATTTTCAAGGAGAAAGACTGTGTTTTATTACTACTATCAGTCCTTAGGATCCCAAAATGCCCATTATAGAGACTCAATCCTTGTCGAATGAGTGAGTGAGTGAATGAAATGAATGAAAGAAATACCCTATCGAAAGACTGAAAAATAAACAGGCTGATCTTTCATTTTCAAGATGCATGGTGGCGAGAGAGAGTCATGGACATATACACACTAACAAACGTAGTAAGGTAGATAGCTAGGGGGAAGCAGCCTCAAGGCACAGGGATATTAGCTCGGTGCTTTGTGACAGCCTGGAGGGGTGGGATGGGGAGAGTGGGAAGGAGGGAGACGCAAGAGGGAAGACATATGGGAACATATGTATATGTATAGCTGATTCACTTTGTTATAAAGCAGAAACTAACACACCATTGTAAAGCAATTATACCCCAATAAAGATGCTTAAAAAAAAAAAAAAAGATGCATGGTGACTACAAAATCCCATTTTTACGTTTCTTCACCAATGAAGGGAAAATGACTGGTAAATTAATTCCAATGAGAATAATTCAGATAAAATAATTCTTATTTTTCCTGTACTGCATAAAGAATATTATTTGAATGATTTTGAATAACAAATTTAAAAAACTATTTTTACTTCAGAAATAGTGATTTGATCTCTCAAGTAACATTTTTGTGAAATAAACAAGACAACTTTAAATGGCAAACAACAACACTTATTTTGATAACTTTACACTGAGACTACTGTGCAGGGTAAGAACATTAGTTTTAGTGAGCATTTATTTTAAATTTTTGAAATTAGCAGTAACTCAACATTAAAAAAAGTCAAATGATACCAAGTTGCAATTTCCTCAAATTGGCCATACTCATATTTTTTTTAAAGCGACATCTTTTTCAAAATTTTAGTACTAGTTCTATAAATTCCCGATGATACACATGAGTACAAAAATTATAGTTGATCCTTGAGAGAAGCATAGCTATACTCGATATTTTATAATTTTGTAAGTCGTACTCGTTATGCAGGCAAATTTACTTAAGTATGTTTAATTTCCTTAATATGCTTAAGGGGCCTCTTTAAGAATTAAGCGTCCTCATCTTTTAAACCAGTTTTAAATGACTGCACAGTAGCAGGGAGATGTGGTACTGAAACCAAAGATTTTAATAAAATATATGATTCAACAGTAGCTGGATACTTTGTGTTTTCAAACATTAAAATTCCTTTATTTTTTTAGTTGCAAATCCTGCTTTGACTACTGGCAGGATTGCAGCTGGTAAGGTTTATCCAAGAATTAATTATTGCTCTTAAAAAACAAAACTTTTCAGTTTCAATAAATAAATTCCATTGTCAAAAAGATATATATTATTTTAATAAATTTATATTTTATAGAGCGAAAAAGATTATAACTTATGGTCACGATGTTCAATGGTTTTTCATAAAATTTTTTTTGTCCTTAAGAAGAAAATATTGTCTATCACTTCTTCCTGAAGTTTCTAGAGAAAGCAATCGGTCAATGAAATACATCGAAATACTTTAAAACTTTAAAAAACAAGAAAGGAAAATCATTTCTGTGGAATGATCATTTGAACATGGATAGCCGAGATCAAACCACAAATAAGCTACCTAAGTCCCTGAGGGGTATATCACATCCCCTGTTCCCTGGAGTGTGCATTTTCACACGTGTGCACATGAACATTTTAGCAACAGCCTCTTAAGTAAGGGTGAGCCACTTTCAAAACTTGTCAGGAATCAGTCACACACCTTCCTCCGGTCAAACACGGCAGCAATTTTAAAGTGAACGTCAGCACTGCACACAACTGTAGCTGGGGGGAACGATGGTGACCCTAAGCCCCCGGCTCTCACAGCTTCCCTTAATTTAAGGCTCTGGCTGGAGCAGAGGTGAGAGCTGAAACAAGTAACGCCAAGGTGGTGAACAGTTCCGTCCAAACACACGGATCGTTTCTGTGGTGTAAGGAAAGGGGAGAATTAATCAAGTTAAGGAGCCAATTTTGAGTCTTTTAATGTCTTTTCCTAATCAGTTAATAAATACCTTAACAATAAAATTGAATTTAAGCTTTCAATAGGCCAGGTTGGCTAGAACCTAAACAAAGGAATTAGCAGCTCCAGGCTTTTGTGCCCTAACCGTTCACTGTTAGGTGCCGGGAGAAACAAAGCACTTCAAGCACAGATTTTTGTGTGTGCCTCCCCATAATAAACGCTTGTAATATCCCCAATTTCTGGCGTGTAAGACGCAGATCTTATTTATCGCAGTATGAGACACACCTGGCACGCGGATCAGGAAACAACTGTTTTACTTCATTTCTGTCATCACCTTCCAACAGATTTCTTTCACATTCCAATTTGGATGGGAGGACTTGACTTTCTCTCCATAAGTTCCCCATTAACAGTTTCACAGCAGAAGGCGCCATTGGTCCGTTTCCTCTCGCAGCGATTAATTACCCAGAGCGGCGTGTTTTGACTCCGCAGCCGCGGGCGCGACAGGTCCCTGGCATTGACTCCCGTCTGCCAGCAACATCTTTATCGTCATGCCCCGCGTCCCGGGGCGGAGCAGTGAATTGTCAGAATTCCTCGGAGCGGGAATGACGAACGCGGTGTCAAGTCAGCAGCACAAATTACCAACTTCAACTCCCTTCAGTCACCTTTATTGATGTGTGTTTGATGGGAGGGAGGCCTTTTTGAAGGTCGTGTCACTGTAGGGCGTTCGGCACATGAAAGGCACCATGACCCACGGCAGGCGGATCGGACTGGGAGTCTTGAGCTCGGGGAGCCCCCGTGAACAGCTATGCACTAATAAACCTTGAAAAGCTTGAATTGCACTATAACCCACAAAAATTTTCAAATTAAAAAGGCATATTTAGAGGCCCCCCGTGGATAGTGATTTTATTTAGTTTCATTCCCTCTTGTGGCCAATTAGATAGACACCCCTTCACACAGGCGCACGCTCTGGGGGGAAAAAACGGGGGAAAAAGTTTAACTTTGGTTTTGAAAAAAAAAAAAAGAAGTGGCAGTATATCATTCCTCCATAGACAGAAATCATTTTCCAGGCTGTTGTTATGGAAAGAACAGGGCTGTTAGAAATCAATGAAAGGGTCCGCAAGATGGAGTTTGATTTGGATTCGTTTTTTAAAGCGATACAGTACTCCAGCTTCTTCCTAAGTCAGCCCCAGTGAACTGCCAAGTTGAAGAACAAAAGTAAATGTTCCATCACCAGGCAGAGCATCTTCCTTTAGTTCTCATCAATTATCTTCTAGTCAAAATGACTTTTTCCCCTTCCAAGAAGACTTCCAATGCATGGCTAATGGTAGGTTGGTTTGTATTTGTTTTTTAACTAAAATGGCTTGTACAACTTGAATGCATTTCTGTCATCTCTGCCTGCAGCTCTTTTACCCAAACGGAGCTCAGCTCAACACAAGTGATACACTTGCTACAAAAATTGTTCATCACATCTCTCATGGCTCACCGCTGCTCTTTCCATCAGGATCGCAAAATTCACCTCCTTCTCATCTGGAGGCAGGTTCCATATGTACCATATGAAAAAGGAGTTAATAAAATGCACGTTGGAAATATAAAGCAAGGTCAGGGGCCACCGTTTGGCTGAAGGCCTTTCTTTAAGTGTGGAAAACAAAAGAACAAGATTGCTTTAGCAGTGCTTTGACAGTTGCAGCTGTGGGGAGAGGCAGCTTCAGGCAGGGAGTGGCAACTGAAGTCTTTGCTACCTGTTTCATGCGTCCATCAGAACCACTGTTCTCTCCCCAACACAAATATCTGCACAGTCGGTGCCCCAAGCTTTAGAAAGTTTCAACAGGGAAAAAGAAGAGAACAATCCCCATCTTGCTCCCCAAAGGAGCCCTGGGGATTGGAGGGATGAAGAGTGGGAGGTGTAGGGTCAGCTGAGAGTGGGAGGGCCTTTCTGAGCCTTCAGGCTCTAACCCCCCCTCCCCCTCCATCCTCCTCAGCCAGCAGTGATGAATGACGTTACTGTGTGCACCGAGAAAGCCACCCGGATTGGATGCAGGTCAGCGGGTAGGTTTTTAAAAATAAGTACTTAAGAGTCTGTGGTCAGGTTCATCCAATGCCAACCAAACCGGAGGAAAAGAAAACAACATGGTCAGTCAAGCAGTTGCTTGTTCCGCAAGATCTCAAATACGCCACTTGACAGATTTGTTTTCTTAATGAACTGACTGGTTACTTTGGCATCGCTTAAGAGCCGCCAAGCAAACAGTGAAACTCAATCAGAACTTCATCCTTTTTAAATGAAGATGAAAGAGAAAATACTTAATAATTATGTCACGGGACAATGATAATGAACCCACAAAACCCTTTAAAATATGTGAACATAAATCAGTTTACAAGAGTAGCTGTGACCCAGCCAAAGAGAAGACTTTATTGTCTTGACAAAGAATGGGAAGATAGGTTATCCCAATGGGACAAGCCAGGCTCCCAAAGAGGGACAGGTACTGTGGCTTGTGCAGAGAGTAGCCGGGACCCCGAAAGTGTGGATGGACAGCACAGAGACATCATCCCCACCCACAACCCGTTAATTCTGTTCTTGGTGGAGTAACTTCTCTGCTTTAGCCACGGTTTCCGCATTTGTGAAAAAAAAGGGAGACAAAAATCTCACCTTCCCGGGATCAATCGCACAAGTACACAAAGAACTTGGCATAGCTTCTGGCACATAATAAGGGCTCAACCAAGGTTAGAACATGTGTTTCTCTTTCCTTTTGCTGCCTCTAGCCATCCCTGGAAACACCTTAGCTTAAGTGAACCACCACTCAGCATGGTACGTTCGAGACCAGATCGTTGTTGTCTGAGGAAAATCTTAACCTTATAACAGGATTTACCTACACTAGAAGCAGTGAAAGGATCTAAGCCAATGGGCCCAGAAATTCCACAGTGTGAGACTTAAGAGAACAGTGGAAAGAGCCTTCCACACCATCTTCTGTCTCCCTTCCATATCGATCATCACAGTTCAAAGATTCATCTGAAACACCCATTGCTCAAGAAGTGTATTCTCAGAAAGCAGCAGCAACATCACCCAGGAGCTTGTTACAAATACAGACACCCCCCCCATACACCCCTACGGAGCCAGGTTTTACAGAGATTCCCAGGTCATCACTACGCACATTCAAGCTAGGTAATTTTTTTTTTAATTCTAATCTGGGGATCAAACCCTAGGTTAATTATTATCAGAACCTCTGGGGTTGAAAACCAGGCATCAGTACTTTTTTTTTTTTTTTTTGCGGTACGCGGGCCTCTCACTGTTGTGTCCCCTCCCATTGCGGAGCACAGGCTCCGGACGCGCAGGCTCAGGGGCCATGGCTCACGGGCCCAGCCGCTCCGCGGCACGTGGGATCTTCCCGGACCGGGGCACGAACCCATGTACCCTGCATCGGCAGGCGGACTCTCAACCACTGCGCCACCAGGGAAGCCCAGGCATCAGTACTTTTGAAACTTCTCCAGATGGTTCCAATGTGCAGCCAGGTTTCAGCACCACTGCTCCAATCCCATAAGCAAAAATCAGCCTCGAAAAAATAAGAAAATACAGAAACAAGAGATATAGGCAGAAAGGACTACCCTTCAAGTAGATCCATCGAAAAAAGAAGTTTTCACATTTATGCTGAAATATATCTACATTTCTAAGATCCTAGTGATAAAAGGAGAACTGGCAAACATCTTCGTTTTTAAACCTTGGCCCTTACACACCTCTCGGGTAACAAGGTACCCGGGTGGGCAGAACATTTATTGACATAAGTCCCCATGTTTATGGATGCTGCCCACTTTCCACTGATTTTAGAACTCTGTAGGGGAAGTGCTGTGACTTTGAAAAGGCTATTTTTTATAATCAAATTGTTTTACTTAAAGGTTTATATAACATGCTATACTATTAAACAGTAAATAAAAGCTACTGATAAATCCCGGGTCCCCCACAGGTAGTTTGGCACACGCTTAATTACCTGGTTTATGGGCAAACTGCCACCTCAGCTTTTGTTTCCAGCTTGTTAGATGCATGTGTGTGCACACACTTTTTACTTGGCAACCTCTCAGCAGATGCAGTCTTTAAATGACGTTGCCAAAATATGTCAGGGGGAGTGCAGGGAAGGCAGTTGTCGAGAGCAAAAGGGCTGAACTTTGGGGCTGGAGTTTTGCTTTTTTTGTTTTTGTTTGCAGCAAAGACTTACTTTGATGAATTTTTTAAAACAGTGCACACAAGAACTGGAGAAGTTTACTGATGACAGCTGACTGCATCAAAATAAATCCACTTATTACACTTTTCTGTGAAAGCCGAAATGACACTCCCACAGCACCCCTACCTGTGTTTGCTACATCCTAGTTTTGTGCTAGCAAGAGCTGCTCGGCGGCTCCCCAATCCCTACCAGCAATTCAACCTTCCAAAGAGAGAAATCCTTCTCTGTGCCTTCAAACTTAAACTAAATAACATTCTTCAATGGCATTAGATGATTTTCGTTTGTACTTTTACTGTTTTACAAACGTTTGCACTCAGTGAGTCTCCCAAGTGTTTACAATCATCTCTAATCCCAGAACTCCATGAAATCAGTGTTTGTCTTCTGGACCTCAGAGCGTCCTGTGGGTTCTGACCCACGGGCTCTCCCTGGCGGCTGCACCCCGCTTCTCCTCTGCTGTTCTCATGGGAAAACTCTTAGGATTCACTGAAGGACTCAGAAACAAGAAGTGTGAGACAAAAGGAGGGAAAACAGTGGGCTGTCCAGCCTCTTTGGGAATCGGTTCTTGTGACGAAATGTCAAGAATTAGCTTTTTAGTCAAGTTCCAGGTCCTAGCACCTTTACTGCCCAGGCACCAGAGGATGCACAGGACGAGCATTTACGGACGCCCCCTTCCCCAGGCCATGGGCTCAGGCTGTTTCAACAAGGCACGCGAAGTATTTACAAACCACTGCAAACTCCTGCATCCGGTATTGATTAGACAGTGTCTGGGGCTGGCAAACGTTATTAATATATAGAATGCTGTAGAGATTGATTGCTCTACTTTCGTTTTCTTCTTCCTGCCAGCCCCCTATAGGAGAAAGCCCTGCAGCTGTTCTGAATCCCGTGGTCAGAGGCATATTATAGCTTGTTTTGATGTTTCACCAGCAAGTCCTGTTCCTCGTACAGGCATAAGCCAACGAGAACATCCCAAGTTCCAACCAGAGGCCGAGACACAATCACCCTGTCAGGTATTGTTAGTAAGTCAGGATCATAAAAGATAATAAACTCTCTCCCATCTTTTATGACGGCACACCGAGATCAAACACTTTCCATACCAGAGCACAAAGCCCCCAGGACCCGTCCTCCCTGACAGATGTTCATCTGCTATCTCGGTATCGACGTGTTCCTTAATTTATTGATCCACAGAGGGAAGGAAATACAAAGACTCTAGAAATCTGGTATTGTACAAGCTGCTTTCCAGGGCTGTGGGCCCTAGAAATAAAGTGGAGACTTGATGTCATGTTTTAGGAGCAGTGTGAATATTGCCCTTTTATTGTTTTTTTTTTTTCAGTGTTTAAATCAAAAAAAAAAATCACTTAAAGAAAAAGGAGTTGAACAAAAAAATCCTTTTATTGTTTTTATTCGTCTTTCATCCAATGAACAATGCACTGGCCATCATGCTTTGCTATTCTTTGTTAACTTGCTGACACTCACCTGGTTCCCTCAATCCCAGGTACAAAAAGCCTGGCTCACCCTGGACTACAGAGTGTGATGAAGCATGGGGTACAACAGGAGGTCACAGTGCAATGCTACGAAATCCAGTGTTTCTTACTCTGTTCCATTCTGCACTTGACCTCACAGACTCTTGGCAGCCAAAGGGAGGACACACACCAAAGGGTGTCCAAGGGCTTCCTTCTTGGGGTCCCCATAGCCTCACCAGTCCTATCTTCAAAGATTCACTTTCACATGTTTATGCCCCAGACCAACTGGATTAATTACTCATTCCTCTTTCTTAACCTCTGACTTTGCTCCTAATAAAGTCCTTGCCCATCTCCACAAATAAAAATCCTTGAAGGATCAGGCAAACTCAATCTTCCCTTCCTCTGATTGCTTGTAAGCCCTTCTTTGTCTTACTCCAGAGGCTACTAGTGTGTATGATTCTCTCTCTGGACTTAAGAAATCTGAGTAAAGAACCAGATATTATGCATCTTTTGACCTCACTCATCCCTTCTCTTTATATAGTAAGTGATTGATAACTCTGTTCAGTGAAAGAATAAATTAAATACCCTGCTCATCTTGGCACTCCTGTCCCAAAGCCTTCCATGATTTTGCTAGACTAAGAAGAAAAGTCAGACTCCTTGGACTACCCTCAAATTTGGCCCCTAAAGTAAACTTTAGAATTTACTCTAAGCTACCTAGATAAAAACCTTCTGGCAAACCGTCCACTCACTGTCTCCCATCACATTCTACCACCAGCTTGGATGGCCCCCACCTCCCCTTCCCACACAAACCCACACACCTTCTTTCAGTTATGGGCTCGAGCACACCCTAACCCTGTCTTTTCCAAGCAGCTTTCACAAGCAGTCCCAGCCCTCAGAGATCTCTGGAGTCATACAGCAGCCCATACCTGTTCCGCATATTTGTCAGCTAGAACCTGCAAAGCTTCATCATCATCATCAACCAGAATTTGAAACTTGCATTTCTTAAATTCTGAAGGCATGAATTATATTCTCTTCATCTTTAAACTCCCCACAGCTCCTAGCACCATGCCTTGTTCATAATCATCAAGCATTTTGTCACTTTGTAAGAACCCAGAGAAAAGTGGTTGAGTTATAGATTACATCGAGCCGAAGGTTTTTCCATGTGATGATTCCAAACCAAATGATTTGCCAGTAGTGAATAATCATAAAGAGGAGTGATCTTCAAAACTTAACCAGGATTTGTTGGAAGACATGACAACCCATCACACAAACACACCCACACACACATAATGAAAAGTTTTCAATCCGATATTTACTCCTACTTTGTGTGACACAATCTAGTATTTTCAATTTTATTTCATTTCATTAAAAAAAAATACTGATCGTGGCTCACTAATGATTTTCTGATCTACAAATGGGATACAACTAATGTGCCAGTGTTGAAAAACATTGATCTAGAGACTCCTAGATGTTTCTAGCTACTAGAGAGTCTCCAAAACCTTTTAAGGACAGAGAAATATGGATTCTTTTTTCCTGTCCTAAATGAATAATCAAACTCCAAGACCATACAATAAAACAGCAGCAAGGCGTCAGTAGCTTCCATGGTAATTCCAATAAGGAATTCCCAAGCTGAAGTGAAATAGCCATGGATGGTCCTGTTGACTTTCTAGCCAGAAAGTGTATTGCTTGCCGTTGTCTTTAGCTGATTGATTAGGGAGTGAAAGCATCATGCTGGTGTTGCTGAGGTCATGGGTCAATCAATTTCTCTATTTAATTTGTATCACACCAAGCTCTTACCGCTATCAGTTTCTTATGAATGGGCATCACTGGCCACTTGCAAAGAACTGTTTAACTTACCAACGAGAGTGCTTTTATTATTGCTTTTTCTTAGGAGTGGTTCTCAACAAGGTCTGATTTTGCCCCCAGGGAACATTTCATAGTGTCTGGAGACGTTTTTATAGTTGTCACAACTGTGAGGGAGGAGTAGAGTACTACTGGCATCTAGTGGGTAGAGGCAAAGGATTTCACAAAGCATATCCTACGATGCACAGGACAGCTCCCAAGGAATCACCTGGCCCAAAATGTCAATCATGCCACTGTTGAGAAGCCCTGTTCTTAGCATCTTTATGCATCTTGTTTCTTTATTACGGTGATACCATATTGAAGTCCACCTATGCACATGAACAAGGAGGAAGAGCCCTGATCATCACTGAGACCTCATTCTGTATCATTATGTATCATCTCTGCCTGTGGGACTTCAAATTAGACTCTCTCAGCAAGGTTGAGACCTGTCCTTGAAAGGTTCCCATAATCTCCAGCCAACTGTGTTTACAGAGGACCAAAAACCCCACAGCTTAACTACTTGCAACATCCAAACTGTGGGACTTCCAGACCACAGCTTAACAGTGGGGCACAGCTGCAGCCACCAGAAACTAATCAGGGAAGTGCAGATGCTCTTCCAACATCTGTAAGAAATGTAATATCTGGATCCCTAATTCAAAACACATCACTAACCTGAAAACATGTCCCCTTTAAAATGGTCCTTGCTGCCAAGTCCTTTGTTGTGCAAAGGTGTGTTCGCAGCTGCTAAGGTGTTCTCTACAACCATCCAAAGGAAGCCAGTAATTATTTCCTATGTATCTGTATATTGGAAATCTTAGCGGGTACCCAAGCTGTGACCTCTTCAGCCTCAGGAGTGTCTGTAGGGCTGGAACCTCACGTTCTCAGTGCTTTCTACCTGACAGACCAGGACACTTCCTCAACAAAAATTCCAGGATTTATGTCATATCTTCCCAAACAGTTCTCTGACCACCAGTCTCTCCTGCCTCTATTCTAATCTGTATTCAACTACCAGATAGATTTTTCTACACTATTTTGTCTTACGATTTTTTTAACCCCCAAACCTCCTGTGACTTCTCCTTTTCACACGACTCTAACATCTTGGTATTTGATGTCTTCCCCTACCTGGCCTCTACCATCTTCTCCAAACTTACCTTGTGTGGTACATCCTCTCACTTAACCCATTCCTCTGCTCTGACTGGGTTTGCCCAAGCTTGTTTCTGCACTTGGTCTCCATCCATTCTGTTTTCTGCAGCTGGAAAACCTCTGGTGTCAATCAGAGTCCCAGCAGGAGGCAGGACAGTGGCATTCAAAAGCCATAGCAGGGCTTCCCTGGTGGCGCAGTGGTTGAGAGTCCGCCTGCCAATGCAGGGGACACGGGTTCGTGCCCCGGTCTGGGAAGATCCCACATGCTGCGGAGGGACGGGGCTCGTGAGCCATGGCCGCTGAGCCTGCGCGTCCGGAGCCTGTGCTCCGCAACGGGAGAGGCCACAGCCGTGAGACGCCTGCGTACCAAAAAAAAAGCCGTAGCAAATAAAGGGACTCTTTACAGAGGTGTGGTCAGCGTTTTGGAATCCCAGCAAGGGAGAGCTGTCACCTCCTCCACCTGCCCAGCAAGAGGAGAGAACAGGTCACATGGAAGAGGGGCTGCCTAAGAAGAGCTATGGCCAGGGACTTCCCTGGTGGCACAGTGGTTAAGAATCCACCTGCCAGTGCAGGGGACATGGGTTCGAGCCCTTGTCTGGGAAGATCCCACGTGCTGCGGAGCAACTAGGCCCGTATCCCACAACTACTGAGGCTGCGCTCTAGAGCCCACGAGCCACAACTACTGAGCCCATGTGCCACAACTACTGAAGCCCACACGCTTAGAGCCCGTGCTCCGCAACGAGAAGCCACAGAAATGAGAAGCCCACGCACCACAGCAAAGAGTAGCCCCCGCTCACCGCAACTAGAGAAAGCCTGCACGCAGCAACGAAGACCCAACGCAGCCAAAAATAAATAAATAAATTTATTTATTTTTTGAAAAAAAGACCTATGGCCAAAAGTGGAGAGGATGAGGGAGAACTATACCAGCCTCTCCACCTGCCTGCTGTTGCAAGCCTCCCATTGGTTGAACCAATAGGAAGCCAGACGGCAAGGGAGCTGGTGATGCAGTCCATGGAAGTCAGCCTTCCAAGACTCAGGAGCAGGGCAGAAAATGTGTGTGTGTGCGTGTGTGTGTGTGTGTGTGTGTGTGTATGTGTGCGTGAATAACCAACACATAAAACTTTCTCCGCTCCACCAAACTGCCACCTCCACATTTGTGCTCTCTCCTCCCTCTGAGCCCCTGAAAAGGCACTGATGTGGCTCTCATTGTATTTAATATCTTCATTTGTTCTTTCACTGATTCACTGTTAACTTAATATATTGTGTTATGTATTTTCTCCCCAATTGCAACTGTGAACAAATCGGGGGTGGGGTGCTATAATCTATGGCTTTGCTTTCCCCTCTGGCTAAACCAGTGCTGTGAATATTGAGATGCTTGGCAAGTGTATATTGAATGAACTGGGGGAATCAGTAAGAATCAGGAAGTTCTTTGATGGATGTTGGAAATTAAGTACACATTGTCCAAAATTACATATGGAGGACAAAATATAGTTAAAATATAGTTACATTTACATCCTAAATTCCACCAGAGATGGTGCCAACCTCTCTGAGGCCCACCACCCCCATCTCCCTTCTGCCTTCAATGCTAATCCACTTCAAAGATAAAGCAAATAATTCTTAAAAATAGAGCAGAGATGTGGTCAGAGCTGATGAAGTCTTGTGCCTCTTTCTGCCCATTTCAAGTCCTACCCAGTGATATATAATACCTTCTAGCACAAGAGGGGAACTCAATGAGTATTGAGTTCTAATGATGTAGAAAACAGAAAAGTGTAAAAGACATATATTTAGAGTCCAAGGAATTAAATAATATAAATCCTGTGGCTATGAGAACAAGCAGTGAGCTCTTAAAATATTCCAGTTCATTTTGATAAATATAGGGTCTTTCAATTATCTTCAAAGCCTGCCGAATTTTCTTTCTCATCTCGAAAAGGATTCTTTATTTTTAGCACCAGTTCAGTCTCTGAAACACTTAGAAAAATCATAAGTGTTTGTTCTACTAATAGTGCAGTTTGGGGAAATTCAAGTAGATATATATGTGGCATCCTACAGTAAAGTGCTTCAAGAAAGATTTAGCAAATTCCATGTGATTCCACAGAGCAAAATCTATTACTCAAGAGATTTTAAATGAATAGGTTTGCATTTTGGCAGGTCGAACAGAGGAGAAGATATCACGTGAAAAGTTTCACTGGGAAAAGTGAGTATTTACATAGTCAGGGAATCTGAAGATAGAGCTGAAAGAAACAGATATCAACACTATTATTAGCTAATTTCCTGTAATAATATATCTTGGGAAGATTGAGTGATGGAGAATGGCCATCCCCAGGCAGAGACCGTGAGGAAACAGAGTGCTTGCTGGTACCTGGGTTAGGAAGAGTAAAGGATTGGGGGTTGGGTAGGGGAACAGCTGGGAAGCCCACAGTGAGAAGGGTGACAGGTGTAAGTAAAAGAGCAGATTCTCTAACAGGGCAGCCTCTTGCGCTCATGAGCAAGTCTTCCCAGCTCAATCCTTTGATTGCCAAAGGATTCTAAATCTTTTTTTTTCAATCTAGCATCTCTTTAAAATTTTGCTTAAGCTTTTTATCCACAAGGTTATAAGAGGTAAAAATGTTAAGAAATTTTTTAACCTAAAATAGGTGTTTAGGTGCGATCCAGAAAGCAGAGAGCTTACCCTCTGGAAAAAAACAAAGAGATCAGCGAAGCAAGGCGATTCATTTTTACTTGGATAGCAGTGATTCTCGCCAGAGCCCAAGCTTCCAACAAATCACATCATGTGGAGAAGAAAGCCCACGATGCCTTCCACCATTCCCATGCAGCCGCCTTCAACTCAACTCAATCCCACGTGGTACAAATGCAAATAAATATTATAATGAGAAAGAAGTTTTTACCACTCTGGTCAGCTAAGCTTTTCCAAAATGATTTTTTGAAGCAAAAAGGTGTTTTATTCACTTAGGAATTTTTTGGATGCTTTTGGATCTCACTAAAATTTTTTAAAACTTTATTTGTAAGCTTCCAAACCTGGAATTAATTACATACAGTGATCCTGAATAAGGAATAAATCTCAGGCCTCTTTAAAGCTATCTGTTTTGGAAATAAATGAAGGGCACATTTATAAATACGAAGTGTATCCAAAATGTGATTCCTAGTTTCTCTACAGAAGTTCTTTTTAGATCTGTAGGTTTTTCTTCTGACCTGTAAGGCCAGGAAAGTCACACTGGTGGGTTTGCTCAGCACTGCCCCCTTCAAAGAAAAGTCACAGAAGACAAATGTTCCCTGACAACAGCCTGAATCCACCCCTCAGAACTGTGTGAAAGTAAAAAAAATAAGTAAATAAAATAAAAGTTTATTAAGCTCTCTTGATGTCACAGTAGAACTCACCCACATCTTCTCACCTAACCTCATGATAGACCTGTGAGGTGGATTTTACTCCCATTTTCACAGATTCACAAAGCGAGTCTTAAGAGAGATTAGGAACTGGTGCAGAGTCGGAACTTAAAAGCAGATTTTTAACTCTGTCCTCTCTAGACTCTCCCATAATGTGTTTTACATACTAGTGTCCTGCTCCTGAAGTCCAGATGATTCTAATCTCCTATTTAATTAGGAGAAAGATAAGGTTTAAACCTTATTTCCTTAACAATGCGGTTCCTTGAGCATCTCCCCAGAAAACTAGCCACACTTAAATGTGTGTGAGAACCAATGGTCATCGCCCCTCTCCAGCATCCTCCTTCAAAGCTGAACAGCCTCTTAACAGGAAAAAAAAAAAAAAAAAAAGATTTCTAAAGGGCATATTTCTTGGTGTTCTAAGTCCCCAAAGTTTCCTCTGGTGACAGAGAAGTATATAGGAGCACAAGGAATTCTGTCACATTTCATGGGTAACTTGAGTCCCCAAATTTCTTCCTGGAATTTTAGAAAGCCAGCCCCCAAGTTTTGAAAGCATAAAAATAGAAAGGAGAAGCTGAGTTGGGGAAAAGGATGGAAAAGAAAGGCCAGGGGCTATATTTGTATCTATTCTTCAACCCACTCACTATAGAAAATTACAATTCTCTCCCTCACCACCACTCACCCCCAGACACACACACTGCAAGATATGCTCCATCATCACTGCTCCCAGCCCAGAGCACAGCAAATCAGGCAGAACCATATAATTTATTGCACCAAACTGGAATTACCCCCATCCACTTAAAAACTCTGGCTTCATTTCAGGGTAACAGCAGCCCGGCTCTGGCAGGGCTCAGTCAACGTGGGTGATCTATGACATGTGGCAGAAATATAGAACTCATCAGATTTAATAAACCAAAGTTCCACACACGACTGGAAGGCCTCTCTCAACAAAGGACTGGAGGAGTGACTGCAGGCTGTCCCCAGGCTTTCTGGGGAAGCCACCTCCTCTGAGTCCAAAGCTCTCTCTTCACTCAGAAGTCATGAAAGACCAACGGGCTGTCCCAGCGCACACGGGAGGTGGTGGAGTCAGGGACAAACGCGGGGGAAACACATGCAACGTTTTGCAGCAAGAGAAGTGGAGGTAGCAGCAGTGAGTGTGGCCACCACGGGCGATGGGTTATTTCTCATCTCTCTGCTCTCTGGGGGAGGGGCGTGGGTGTCCCTTAGCATTCGGGCACAGGCGAGAGGTGCCCTCTGCTGTCAGCCAGCTACAGTACACCAGGACGATGTCAAAACTGGTCCCCCCCGACCCCCACCGTGAGTCTCGAGAAACAATGGGGTGACTGGAAATCCTGTTTCTACTGCAGTGACACTGGTCTGTGGTACGCATAAGCCACTGCCCAGATTCTGCCAGGATAGCTGTGACTTCCCAGAATGCCCACACAGTTGCACTGCACATTTTAGAGAGCACAGCTCTAGAGGCCACTACCAAGGGCCCCAGGGCAGGAGGGACGCTCTTGGATTGCATCTCCTGCTGATCCAATCAGCAAAATGGAAAGATAGGCAGAGAGAGCCAGACAGACGCTTCGCAGGTGAAGAAAGAGAAGAAACACATTTTGGGGTACATTCAGTCCCTAAATATTGGTCATTGGGGCCTTTAGGTAATGGCTGTGTAGGACCCCACCTTCCACTTCTTGGGCCACTTGTGCCTCTGGGAGCAGTAAGCATAGCTCCAATGAGACACCTGCCACGACACCAAGCATCAGACCGCAGCTCTGGAAGGTACTGTCATCCTCACTTCACAGATTAGGAAAGCAAGTTCACAAAGTAATTTGCAGAGGACACATAAGTGTCCCCTAAGTGCTACAGTCAGGATTCCAACCAAGGTCAGTGCAGCTGCAAACCACCCCCACTCTTTCCTCCACACCACACCACCTCCTACGTTGTTGAACAATCGACTAAACTCCCCACTGTGGAAGGTCAGCCAATGAAAGCTTAACCCCAGTCCTGCAAAAAAGAAGTCAACTTCAGTGAAATCAGACCCCACGGGCAGGAGGTGTGCTTCTGCATGTGCTGTGCGGGCGCGCTTTCTTTCTTTCTTTTTTTTTTTAACATTTTATTGCAGTATAATTGCTTTACACTGTTGTGTTAGTTTCTGCTGTATAACAAAGTGAATCAGCTATACATATACATATGTCCCCATATCTCTTCCCTCTTGCATCTCCCTCCCTCCCACCCTCCCTATCCCACCCCTCTAGGTGGTCACAAAGCACCCAGCTGATCTCCTTGTGCTATGCAGCTGCTTCCCACTAGCTATCTACTTTACATTTGGTAGTATATATATGTCCATGCCTCTCTCTCTTAATCTCAGCTTCCCCTTCCCACTCCCCATGTCCTCAAGTCCATTCTCTACATCTGCGTCGTCGTTCCTGTCCTGCCCCTAGGTTCATAAGAACATTTTTTTTTCTTTTTTAGATTCCATATATATGTGTTAGCATACAGTATTTGTTTTTCTCTTTCTGACTTACTTCACTCTATATGACAGACTCTGTCTAGGTCCATCCACCTCACTGCAAATTACTCAATTTCATTTCTTTTTATGGCTGAGTAATATTCCACTGTATATATGTCCCACACCTTCTTTACCCATTCATGTGTCGATGGACACTTAGGTTGCTTCCATGTCCTGGCTATTATAAATAGTGCTGCAATAAATATTGTGGTACATGTCTCTTTTTGAATTATGGTTTTCTCAGGGTATATGCCCAGAGGTGGGATTGCTGGGTCATATGGTAGTTCTATTTTTAGTTTTTAAGGAACCTCCATACTGTTCTCCATGGTGGCTGTATCAATTTACATTCCCACCAACAGTGCAAGAGGGTTCCCTTTTCTCCACACCATCTCCAGCATTTATTGTTTGTAGATTTTTTGATGATGGCCATTCTGACTGGTGTGAGGTGATACCTCATTGTAGTTTTGAGTTGCGTTTCTCTAATGATTAGTGACGTTGAGCATCCTTTCATGTGTTTGTTGGCAATCTGTATATCTTCTTTGGAGAAATATCTATTTAGGTCTTCTGCCCATTTTTGGATTGGGTTGTTTGTTTTTTTGATATTGAGCTGCATGAGCTGCCTGTATACTTTGGAGATTAATCCTTTGTCAGTTGCTTCGTTTGTAAATATTTTCTCCCATTCTGAGGGCTGTCTTTTCATCCTCTTTATGGTTTCCTTTGCTGTGCAAAAGCTTTTAAGTTCCATTAGGTTCCATTTGTTTATTTTTGTTTTTATTTCCACTTCTCTAGGAGGTAGGTCAAAAAGGATCTTGGTGTGATTTATGTCATGGAGTGTTCTGCCTATGTTTTCCTCTAAGAGTTTTATAGTGTCTGGCCTTATATTTAGGTCTTTAATCCATTTTGAGTTTATTTTTGTGTATGGTGACAGGGAGTGTTCTAATTTCATTCCTTTACATGTAGCTGTCCAGTATTCCCAGCACCGCTTATTGAAGAGGCTGTCCTTTCTCCATTGTATATTCTTTCTTTTTTTATATTTGATTTAATTTTTAGAAAAGGCTATTCTTTTTTTCTTCAATATCTTTATTGGAGTATAATTGCTTTACAATGCTGTGTTAGTTTCTGCTTTATAACAAAGTGAATCAGCCATACATATACACATATCCCCATATCTCCTCCCACTTGCATCTCCCTCCCACCTTCCCTATCTCACCCCTATAGGTGGTCACAGAGCACCCAGCTGATCTCCCTCTGCTATGCGGCTGCTTCCCACTAGCAATCTATTTTACATTTGGTAGTGTATATTACTCCATGCCACTCTCTCACTTCATCCAAGCTTACACTTTCCCCTACCCGTATCCTCAAGTCCATTCTCTATGTCTCCGTCTTTATTCCTGTCCTGCCCCTAGGTTTGTCAGAACCTTTTTTTTTTTAGATTCCATATATATGTGTTAGCATATGGTATTTGTTTTTCTCTTTCTGACTTACTTCACTCGGTATGACAGACTCTAGGTCCATCCACCTCACCACAAATAACTCAATATCGTTTCTTTATATGCCTGAGTAATATTCCACTGTGTATATGTGCCACATCCTCTTTATCCATTCATCTGTTGATAGACACTTAGGTTGCTTCCATGTCCTGGCTATTGTAAATAGAGCTGCAATGAACATTGTGGTACATGACTCTTTTTGAATTATGGTTTTCTCAGGGTATATGCCCAGTAGTGGGATTGCTGGGTCATATGGTAGTTCTATTTTTAGTTTTCTAAGGAACTTCCATACTGTTCTCCATGGTGGCTGTATCAATTTACATTCCCACCAACAGCGCAAGAGGGTTCCCTTTTCTCCACATCCTCTCCAGCATTTACTGTTTGTAGATTTTTTGATGATGGCCATTCTGACTGGTGTGAGGTGATACCTCGTTGTAGTTCTGATTTCCATTTCTCTAATGATTAGTGATGTTGAGTATTCTTTCATGTGTTTGTTGGCTGCCTGTATATCTTCTTTGGAGAAATGTCTATTTAGGTCTTTTGCCCATTTTTGGATTGGGTATTTTGTTTTTTTGATATTGAGCTGCATTAGCTGCTTGTAAATTTTGGAAATTAATCTTTTGTCAGTTGCTTCATTTGCAAATATTTTCTCCCATTCTGAGGGTTGTCTTTTGGTCTTGTTTATGGTTTCCTTGCTGTGCAAAAGCTTTTAGTTTCACTAGGTCCCATTTGTTTATTTTTGGTTTTATTTCCATTTCTCTAGGAGGTGGGTCAAAAAGGATCTTGCTGTGATTTATGTCCTAGAGTGTTCTGCCTATGTTTTCCTCTAAGAATTTGATAGTGTCTGGCCTTACATTTAGGTCTTTAATCCATTTTGAGTTTATTTCTGTGTTTGGTGTTAGGGAGTGTTCTAATTTCATTCTTTTACATGTAGTTCTTCAGCTTTCCCAGCACCACTTATTGAAGAGGCTGTCTTTTCTCCACTGTATATTCCTGCCTCCTTTATCAAAAATAAGGTGACCATATGTGCATGAGTTTATCTCTGGGCTTTCTATCCTGTTCCATTGATCTATATTTCTGTTTTTGTGCCAGTACCATACTGTCTTGATTATTGTAGCTTTGTAGTATAGTCTGAAGTCAGGGCCCCTGATTTCTCCAGCTCCGTTTTTCTTTCTCAAGATTGCTTTGGTTATTTGGGGTCTGTTGTGTTTCCACACAAATTGTGAAGTTTTTTGTTGGTAGTTCTGTGAAAAATGCCATTGGCAGTTTTATAGGGATTGCAGTGAATCTGTAGATTGCTTTGGGTAGTAGAGTCATTGTCACAATGTTGATTCTTCCATTCCAAGAACATGGTATATCTCTCCATGTGTTTATATTATATTTAATTTCTATCATCAGTGTCTTATAGTTTTCTGCACACAGGTCTTTTGTCTGCCTTAGGTAGGTTTATTCCTAGGTATTTTATTCTTTTTGTTGCAATGGTAAATGGGAGTGTTTCCTTAATTTCTCTTTCAGATTTTTCATCGTTGGTGTATAGGAATGCAAGAGATTTCTGTGCATTAATTTTGTATCCTGCTACTTTACCAAATTCATTGATTAGCTCTAGTAGTTTTCTGGTAGCATCTTTAGGGTTCACTATATATAGGATCATGTCATCTGCAAAGAGTGACAGTTTTACTTTTCCAATTTGGATTCCTTTTCTTTTTCTTCTCTGATTGCTGTGGGTAAAACTTCCAAAACTAAGTTGAATTATAGTGGTGAGGGTGGGCATCTTTGTCTTGTTCCTGATCTTGGAAGAAATGGTTTCAATTTTTCACCATTGAGAACGATGTTGGCTGTGGGTTTGTCATATACGGCCTTAATTATGTTGAGGTAAGTTCCCTCTATGCCTACTTTCTGGAGAGTTTTTATTGTAAATGGGTGTTGAATTTTGTCAAAAGCTTTTTCTGCATCCATTGAGATTATCATATGGTTTTTATCTTCCCATTTGTTAATATGGTGTATCACATTGAATGATTTTCGTATGTTGAAGAATCCTTGCATTCCTGGGATAAACCCCACTTGATCATGGTGTATGATCCTTTTAATGTGTTGCTACATTCTGTTTGCTAGTGTTTTGTTGAGGATTTTTGCATCTATGTTCATCAGAGATATTGGCCTGTAGTTTTCTTTTTTTGTGACATCTTTGTCTGGTTTTGGTATCAGGGTGATGGTGGCCTCGTAGAATGAGTTTGGGAGTGTTCCTCCCTCTGCTATATTTTGGAAGAGTTTGAGAAGGATAGGTGTTAGCTCTTCTCTAAATGTTTGATAGAATTCTCCTGTGAAGCCATCTGGTCCTGGGATTTTGTTTGTTGGAAGATTTTAAATCACAGTTTCAATTTCAGTTTTGTGGTTGGTCTGTTTATGTTTTCTATTTCTTCCTGGTTCAGTCTCGGAAGGTTATGTTTTTCTAAGAATTTGTCCATTTCTTGCAGGTTGTCCATTTTATTGGCATATAGTTGCTTGTAGTAATCTCTCATGGTCCATTGTATATCTGCAGTCCATGGGTACTTCTCCTGTTTCATTTCTAATTCTATTGATTTGAGTCTTCTCCCTTTTTTTCTTGATGAGTCTGGCTAATGGTTTTTCAATCTTTTTTATCTTCTCAAAGAACCAGCTTTTAGTTTTATTGATCTTTGCTATCATACCCTTCATTTGTTTTCCATTTATTTCTGATCTGATCTTTATGATTTCTTTCCTTCTGCTAACATTGGGAGTTTTTTGCTCTTCTTTCTGTAATTGCTTTAGGTGTAAGGTTAGGCTGTTTATTTGAGATTCTTCTTGTTTCCTGAGGTAGGATTCTATTGCTATAAACTTCCCTCTTAGAACTGGTTTTGCTGCATCCAATAGGTTTTGGGTCATCGTGTTTTCATTGTCATTTGTTTCTAGGGTTTTTTAAATTTTCTCTTTCATTTCTTCAGTGATCTCTTGGTTATTTAGTAGCATATTGTTTAGCCTCCGTGTGTTTGCATTTTTTAGAGTTTTTTTCTTGTATTTGATATCCAGTCTCATAGTGTTGTGGTCAGAAAAGATACTTTATATGATTTCAATTTTCATAAATTTACCAAGGCTTGATTTGTGACCCAGGATATGATCTTTCCTGGAGAATGTCCATGAGCACTTGAGAAGAAAGTGTATTCTGTTGTCTGTGGATGGACTGTCCTATAATTATAAAATAAGTCCATCTTGTTTAATGTGTCATTTAAAGCTTGTGCTTCCTTATTTATTTTCATTTTGGATGATCTGTACGTTGGTGAAAGTGGGGCATTAAAGTTCCCTACTATTATTGTGTTACTGTCGATTTCTCCTTTTATGACTGTTAGCATTTGCCTTATGTATTGAGGTGCTCCCATGTTGGCTGCATAAATATTTACAGTCGTTATATCTTCTTCTTGGATCAGTCCTTTGATCATTATGTAGTGTCCTTGTCTCTTGTAATAGTCTTTATTTTAAAGTCTATTTTTTCTGATATGAGAATTGCTACTCCAGCTTTCTATTGATCTCCATTTGCATGGAATATCTTTTTCCATATCCTAACTTTCAGTCTGTATGTGTCCCTAGGTCTGAAGTGGGTCTCGTGTAGACAGCATATATATGGGTCTTGTTTTTGTATCCATTCAGCCAGTCTATGTCTTTTGGTGGGAGCATTTAATCCACTTACATTTAAGGTAATTATCGATATGTATGTTCCTATTACCATTTTCTTAATTGTTTTAGGTTTGTTATAGTAGGCCTTTTCCTTCTCTCGTGTTTCCTGCCTAGAGAAGTTCCTTTAACATTTGTTGTAAAGCTGGTTTGGTAATGATGAATTCTCTTAGCTTTTGCTTGTCTGTAAAGGTTTTAATTTCTCTGTTGAATCTGAATGAGATCCTTGCTGGGTAGAGTAATCTTGGCTGTAGGTTTTTCCCTTTCATCACTTTAAATATGTCCTGCCACTCCCTTCTGGCTTACAGAGTTTCTGCTGAAACATCAGCTGTTAACCTTATGGGGATTCCCTTGTATGTTATTTGTTGATTTTGCCTTGCTGTTTTTAATATTTTTTCTTTGTATTTCATTTTTGATAGTTTGATTAATATACGTCTTGGCGTGTTTCTCCTTGGATTTATCCTGTATGGGAGTACGGGACTCTCTGCACTTCCTGGACTTGATTGACTATTTCCTTTCCCATGTTAGGGAAGTTTTCAACTATAATCTCTTCAAATATTTTCTCAGTCCCTTTCTTTTTCTCTTCTTCTTCTGGGAGCCCTACAATTCGAATGTTGGTGCATTTAATGTTGTCCCAGAGGTCTCTGAGACTGTGCTCAATTCTTTTCATTCTTTTTTCTTTATTCTGCTCTGCCGTAGTTATTTCCACTATTTTATATTCCAGGTTACTTATCCATTCTTCTGCCTCATTTATTCAGCTATTGTTCATTTATTGTGTTGTTCATCATTGTTTGTTTGCTTTTTAGTTCTTCTAGGTCCTTGTTAAATGTTTCTTTTATTTTCTCCATTCTACTTCCATGGTTTTGTATCATCTTTACTATCATTACTCTGAATTCTTTTTCAGGGAGACTGCCTATTTCCTTTTTATTTGTTTGGTCTGGTGGGTTTTTACCTTGCTCTTTCATCTGCTGTGTATTTCTCTGTCTTCTCATTTTGCTTAACTTACTGTGTTTGGGGTCTCCTTTTTGCAGGCTACATGTTCATAGTTTCTGTTGTTTTTGGTGTCTGCCCACAGTGGGTAAGGTTGGTTCAGTGGATTGTGTAGGTTTTCTGGTAGAGGGGACTGATGCCTGTGTTCTGGTGGATGAGGCTGGATCTTGTCTTTCAGGTAGGCAGGGCTGCATCCAGTGGTGTGTTTTGGTGTTTCTATGAACTTAGTATGATTTTAGGCAGCCTCTCTGCTAATGGGTGGGGTTGTGTTCCTATCTTGTTAGTTGTTTGGCATGGGGTTTCCAGCACTGTAGCTTGCTGGTCATTGAGTGGAGCTGGGTCTTAGCATTGAGATGGAGAGCTCTGGGAGAGCTCTTGCTGAATGATATTACATGGGGCCGGGCAGTCTCTGGTGGTCTAATGTCCTGAACTCGGCTCTTCCATCTCAGAGGCTCAGGCCTGATGCCCAGCTGGAGCGCCAAGACCCTGTCAGCCACACAACCAGGTACATGGGGAGTTTTTGCCTTTTGGGAGGTCTGAGGTCTTCTGCCAGCATTCAGTAGGTGTTCTGTAGGAGTTGTTCCACATGTAGATGTATTTTTGATTTATCTGTGGAGAGGAAGATGATCTCCACATCTTACTCCTCCCCCATCTTCAGAGAAAACCCCTGGGAAGAGTCTTTCCCTCATATGGACTTTGGAACTTTGGCCTTTGGAACTCTGAGGAGCGGATGTCAACCCATTTCAACACAAAACATTAAGAGTTGCCCCATCTCTTTGTTTCCTTTGCCCCTTTGATGGTCCTGCCACAAGGCACAGACTCAGCTGTGGGAGGCGACTGGTCCCAGGAGAACGAGACGCTGGAGCAAACTTGAACTTGACCCCAACCAGCGGTTCAATGCTCAGATGCTGAGTGTGGTTCCCGGGAGAGAAGGGAGCTTGGCGGTGCTGCTCTCACTGCTTTGTGTACTCACTGCCTCTGTAAAAGCTTAGCTCCCTGCTAGCAGACTAACCCTAATCTTGCTTCTTGCAAAAAGTACAGAAGTTCAGTTGAAGGTGCTGAAACATTACCAGAGAATCCCAGAGAGTGAGAAACACAGGGACTTTTATCTCCTCTCTATGGAGCCTCATCCTCAGCACCCAGCCAGCTCATTCGCTTCCACCTTCTGCATGCATGTCTCTGATGCTGAACACTGAACTGAATCTCAGAGACAGGGTTTTGGGTGAAGTAGAAAAGAATAGCTTTATTGCTTTGCCAGGCAAAGGGGACCACAGTGGGTTAATGCCCTCAAAACTCTCTGTCCCCTTACTTTTTTATTTTGATGACTTGTGCCAGGTGGCTAAACATCCCAGGACAGTCCTGACTCAAGCGTACCTGGAGAAGGCAGTCAGTGGGCTTGACATTGAGTTGAAACTGGGGGCGAGGGAGTGTTCAAAGGGCCTGGGACTCAGTCAGAAGCCCTGTGCTCTCATGCAGGCTGTGCCTCTCAGGAACATCAACTTTTCAAGTTTGTCAGTCAATTTCTCCGAGTCCCAGTTTTTTCTTTAATAAAATGGGCATGCCATTTTATAAAGTTAATGTGTATGTAGATATGTACATATGTATAGAGGTATATGTATTACATATGTATATATGAATAATATTATTTTATAAAGTTACAGGGATTAAATGAGAACATGTATTCCTACTCGTATGTGTCTACCTTTACATACATATACCCACACACATCCCCAGTCACTAACTCTGTGAAATGGAAAAGTGAGGTGTTAATATATAACCAGAGCAAACAATGCTTTCATATTTTTCTCATCTAAATGAAACTGATGACATGTTCTATGAATAACCATAGAAGAGGGGCAAATATTAAGGTTCTTAAAGAATCCATATTATTTGTGGCTTGCCTTTCTCACTTGGGGGGTAAAGTTTGGGGAGAAGATGCATTGGGGAGGCGGCTTCTGTAAGAGCATATGCAATCCTGCTCCGGAGTCCCTGCCCACAGACCCCCCCAGACGTCAGCTGAATTCTCTGAAGGCACAAGGATGGTCCTTGTAGTGTTGTAAACCTTCAGCCCTGGCTCCAGCTAAGACTGAGAACAGGCTCCTTGCTGCACTGTCCGTGGTTCTGGCCCCCGGGTCACAGAAGCTAGGCCATGTCCAGAGGCTTAGGAGGGCGAGGAGGGTGGCAGCCACCCTGCATCCCAGCTGCATACACCCTTGCTGTAGTCCTGACTCCTGTCCGGTCCCCTGTCTTCTGTGACTGTCAGGACCCAGAAGTGTTCTGTGCTGTGGACAGCTGACCTTTCCTTACAACTGACCAGCACTTCCTGTACTGACTGAGGAGACAGACATCTGCAGATTCAGTAATATTTAAGAAGGATCTGGAACACACGTGTGCTCTGAGCCTCCAGTTTTCTGATTTTGCAAAGAAAATTCTTTGCTTTACTAAGACAGACTTTTTAAAGAGACTATTAAAAAATAAAAATTAAAAAAATAAAACAGACTATTAATAGATGACACAAACCCCCCTTTTTTAATTCTTCCAGCTTCCCTGTAATATGCACTGCTTCCTCTGACACTTTGTACCAGTGGCAGTCTGAGGGTTACCATACTCTCCCTGCTCACAAGCCAAGTGCTCTTCACATTTTGCAAGCCTATCTGCTCCCAGGACTTTTAATATTACATGCAGTGTTTGCCAGAGAAGGGCATTCCCAGCAGTGAAGTCATCCAGAAGAATTTTAGCTTATCCCCTGCCATAGAAAGTCACTAGGACCTGAGTTGCTCAAATGAATTTTAGCATCAGAGAAACTAGATTAGAAAGTTGTTGTTCCAGGGAGATCAGCTCTGTGCTTTGTGACGACCTAGAGGGGTGGGATAGGGAGGGTGGGAGGGAGACACAAGAGGGAGGGGATATGGGGACATAGGTATACATATAGCTGATTCACTTTGTTATACAGCAGAGACTAACACAACATTGTAAAGCAATTATACTCCAATAAAGATGTTAAAAAAAAAAAAAGAAGAGTAAACCTGAACCTGTCAAAGGGAATTAAATGATATGTTGCACCAGGAAAAAAAAAATAAAGGAAGTTGTTGCTCTACAATGCTCTACATTATATGAATGACTAGGTAAAGTTAGTTCTTTATCTACATATTCCAATAAAAAAGTACACTATGGAAAGTATGGTATTTGTCCTACACAACAGATAAGATCTTTATTTTTTGGATGGGGCAGTGTCTTTTTTTTTAATTTTTATTTTACATTGGAGTAGAGTTGATTTACAATGTTGTGTTAGTTTCAGGTGTACAGCAAAGTGATTCAGTTATACTTATACATATATCTATACTTTTTCAAATCCTTTTCCCATTCAGGTTATTACAGAATATTGAGTAGACTTTCTTGTGCTATACAGTAGGTCCTGGTTGGTTATCTATTTTAAATATAGTAGTGTGTATATGTTAATCCCAAGCTCAGATATAATCTTTAAAAGATATGTTTTGATCTTATTTCAGCTACCAACTCCTAATTTGGGGTGTGTGTGCGTGTGTGTGTTTGTGTGTGTAAGGACTACTATGGTGAGTCATCTTTTAAGGAGGCATAGCTGAGTGGTTGAGAGTTCATTCTCTAGTACCAGTCAGACCCAGTTCTAATCCAGGCTTGGTCCCTAACCAGACGGTGACTTTGGGCAAGCTACCCCAAGCCTCTGAGACTATAAAATGGAGATAATACCAAATTCAGAGATTTACTTATTGAAACATATGAGGAAATGTTAACTAGTAATATTGCCACCTAACCTACTTGTTTGGGAAATTGGTATTTTTATTGCTTGTTTTTTGAAGTGCAAATGTCTTTTTTTTGATGCTTCCTCTCATCACTTATTTGGAATTTTCAGGTTCTAGACAGCTTTTAGTGACCGCCTTATCCTGATGGGCTAGAATTTTTACCCAACTCCGAACTGCTGTCACCAGGTAGAGACGGAGCCAAATTCTGAGAACATTGCATTACAGCCGCCTCTGCCCATGCGCTCTCCCCATCAGTCAAGTGTGCTGGGCTCTGCTGACTGCTGGTTCACAAAACAAATAAAAGTACTGTTGTGGTTACCTGCCCCCTGCTGCATCGTTTCTTCTATCCTTTCAGATCTCACTTATTTAGGATATAATCAACTCCACACAGCCAACAAACAAACATCACACACACACACACACACACACACACACACACACACTGGTTATGCAGGAAGAAGTTAAACTAAAGCTGAAATATTCAGCAAGAGCTCATTCTCTACACACTTGAGATTTTCAGAAGGAAACAACTCTCTAACCTTAGCTGTCAACACATCAACAAAACTGTTCCAAAATTCTATGATAGTTTTCTCTGGCCCCCTGGAGAACGCTTAGGAGCAGACTTTTCTCCACATCAGTTTTCTTCATCTTCTAGCCCCATGCTAGGGTCATCCTTCCCAGACCTCTACTGTGCTCCACTCTGGTGGTTCTGTCCCTTCAATCAGAATCTTTACTGCTCAACCCCGATCTCCCAACCCAAACACAAAGTCCAAAGTCTGCCCCCACCATTGCCAAGTCCCCAACCTTTGTCTCTTGGTCACAAATTGAGTTCATCTTTTTCTTTGTAATTCGAAACAATAAACTTCCAATTGGAAGTGGACAAATAAAGCACAACTGTTGAATCAGAGTTCAACATCATTGACCTGATAATAAAGACAACAAAATTAATCAAGAAGGGAATAAAGACACAGACCTACTAGAGAATGGACTTGAGGATATGGGGAGGCGGAAGGGTAAGACAGGACAAAGTGAGAGAGTGGCATGGACATATATACACTACCTTTTGTAAATAAGGTAAAACAGATAGCTAGTGGGAAGCAGCCACATAGCACAGGGAGATAAGCTCGGTGCTTTGTGACCACCGAGAGGGGTGGGATAGGGAGGGTGGGAGGGAGGGAGATGCAAGAGGGAAGAGATATGGGAACATATGTATATGTATATCTGATTCACTTTGTTATAAAGCAGAAACTAACACACCATTGTAAAGCAATTATACTCCAATAAAGATGTTAAAAAAATAAAGAATAATAAATTTTTTTACTTATCACCTAAGATGCCTCAGATACTTCAGAGATACTCTCTATTTTAATTGCCACAATAATCACTAAATTAAGAAACTGGAGCCAGAGTGGTCATTGACTTTCCCAGAGTCACACAGCAAGTAAGCCACAGGTCAAGACTCAAAGCTCGGACTGTCAGATTCCAGAGCCTGAGTTTTTGAACTATTCATCACCACACTTGGTTCCTCAGACTTACCAGGAACACTAGGGCTTCACACAGGACAAGAGAAAGTCAAGTAACAACTCACGTAGTTATTAATACCCAATCTGTGGTTTATGAAACAAGGAGTGTGAGGCAGCATCAGCAGGGACCCCTTTACTCAACGTGATCAGGTCACCTCAGACACTCAATCCTACCATCTCCCTCTCCTCAGACACAACACAGCGCTTGCCACAGTGCCTGGTATTTACGGGCTTTGTTCTACACATCCACTGTCTATCCAGACTGTGAGCTCCTCAAGGGCAAGAACTATTCTTGTTTATTTCTGCATCCCAGTGCTTCACTTAGCTGATGTCCCACTGCATGTTTATTGATGAATCCAAACTGAGTCCAGAACTTTTGATTATGACATCTCTTCCCTGATTTTCTCCTCTGAGACTCTAATCTGCCACCATTGCTTTTTTAGATTTATATTCTTTTTTACCTATTTTGTATGGAGGGTTTTTGCTTGTTTCTATTGTTCTCATATGTTGGGCTAAGATAGAAAGCAATCCCAACATACACACACTACTATATATAAAATAGATCACCAAAAAGGACCTACTGTAAAGCACAGGGAAGTCTACTCAATATTCTGTGATAACCTATATGGGAAAACAATCTGAAAAAGAATGAATGTATCACTTTCCTGTACACCTGAAACTAACATAACATTGTAAATTAACTCTACTCCAATAAAATTAAAAAAAAAAAAAGCAATCCCAGAAAGACAGTCCCTTTTCACTAAAGGAGGAAACTGAGTCATGGGACCAGATGCCTCTAGTCTCATGACTGTACAAATAATCCCTTCTCCTATTGAAAGCCAAAGTATGTAGAGAATTAAAAGAAAAGTTTAAAACACTTCAAAATATGTAAGCAACTTCAGTAATAAAATCTCAAAATGCAGAAGCCCAAGGATGAAAGGGGGAAAAAAGTTTCCAACTCAAGCATCCCATTTCTGGTGCTTTGGGTTGAGAAGGACTCTAAGCCCAAGCTAAGGCTCAGTGAGAAACGGGACTAAGATTATCAGGGGACTGGGAGATGGCCCCATAGACGTCTTGTATTTGCCATCCGTGGAATAACATAATAAAATAATATTACTTAACAATCGCACAATTTTATATTTTTTAGTATTGCTCAGCAGGAAATAACCTGAGGATTACGAGCATACCTGTTTGCACAGAGGGCAGTGACAATCCACCACTTTCCGTTGTTGTTTCATCTCCCAGTTCTGCCTTAAGTAACTATATTTTATGTTCTTCCTTGTTGATAGTAAAAATCAGAAGTCCAGAAATGACTGGTGAGGAGAAATACAGAATTCCCAGGAGGGGCCATTTTGTCCTTAGTTACAATCAATATGCAAGGCAGCTAATTCCACACCATCAGGGAAGACCAACAACAGGCCCGAGGCACTTCCTGACCAGGACTAGTGAAAACAGGCACACAGGGAGGGTGACTCATATTTCTAGCAAGTGACCAGAGTGTGGGTAATAAACAGCAGCGGCTCCCACGTTTGAGTGCCTCCTTTATTCCAGGCCCCAATCTAGGAGCTTCACATACATTAAATCCAGAATAATATCCTTCAAATGTTAAGGTGAAGAAACTTGCCCAGGGTCAAAGAACAAACCACATTCCCAAACAAAGTCTATTAAATACGCCAAACTGTATTTCGTACCAAACTATTTAATAGCCGACAGAAAGGATCAAACTGTGAAAATACCCTGGAATATCCTGTGGGTAAGAGTAAATAAATGATACAAATATTTTAAAACTTACCTTTTGCTGTAATTTTTAGTGACCTTCGTACCTAGAAGTCTCTTTTTCCTAGATGTTTCTATTTTTTTATTTTCTCACAAGGCTTTTTTAAAAATTAACATTCTAGCTTGTCATTCTAAATAATTTGGTAATCTACTGGTGAGCATTTTTGGAATGGGTCAGTCCTCATCTTTTTTTCTATCCCTGAAAAGTCAAAAGAAAACACACACACACACACACACACACACACACACACGCTACTTCTTGGCTACCATACGAGTCTAGCAGACAGGGTTCCGGCTACAAGTGGCCAAACATCCCATTCAAATCACTTAAACGACTTTATTATTTTTTAACATCTTTATTAGAGAATAATTGTTCTACAATGGTGTGTTAGTTTCTGCTTTATAACAAAGTGAATCAGCTATACATATACATATATCCCCATATCCCCTCCCTCTTGCGTCTCCCTCCCACCCTCCCTATCCCACCCCTCTAGGTGGTCACAAAGCACTGAGCTGATCTCCCTGTGCTATGCAGCTGCTTCCCGCTAGCTAGCTACTTTACATTTGGTAGTGTATATATGTCCATGCCACTCTCTCACTTCGTCCCAGCTTACCCTTCCCCCTCCCCATGTCCTAAAGTCCATTCTCTACATCTGCATCTTTATTCTTGTCCTGTCCCTAGGTTCATCAGAACAATTTTTTTTTTTAGATTCCATATATATGTGTTAGCATATGGTATTTGTTTTTCTCTTTCTGACTTACTTCACTTGGTATGACAGACTCTAGGTCCATCCATCTAACTACAAAAACCCAATTTCGTTTCTTTTTATAGCTGAGTAATATTCCATTGTATCTATGTGCCATATCTTCTTTATCCATTCATCTGTTGATGGACACTTAGGTTGCTTCCATGTCCTGGTTATTGTAAATAGAGCTGCAATGAACATTGTGGTACATGACTTTTTTTGAATTATGGTTTGCTCAGGGTATATGCCCAGTAGTGGGATTGCTGGGTCGGATGGTAGTTCTATTTTTAGTTTTTTAAGGAAGCTCCATACTGTTCTCCATAGTGGCTGTTATCAATTTACATTCCCACCAACAGTGCAAGAGGGTGCCCTTTTCTCCACACCCTCTCCAGCAAAAATATGGAACGCTCACGAATTTGCGTGTCATCCTTGCACAGGGGCCATACTAATCTTCTCTGTATCACTCCAATTTTAGTCCAGCACTGTAGCTTGCTGGTCACTGAGTGGAGCTGGGTCTTAGCATTGAGATGGAGATCTCTGGGAGAGCTTTCGCCATTTAATATTACATGGAGCTGGGAGGTCTCTCTTGTACCAATGTCCTGAACTCGGGTCTCCCACCTCAGAGGCACAGGCCTGACACCTGGCCGGAGCACCAAGACCCTGTCAGCCACACGGCTCAGAATAAATGGAAGTAAAAAAGAAAGAAAGAAAAATATAAAATAAAATAAAGTTATTAAAATAAAAAATTATTAAAAAATAATTTTAAAAAGAAAGAAAGAAAGAGAGCAACCAAACCAAAAACAAATCCACCAATGATAACAAGCACTAAAAACTATACTGAAAAAAAATGGACAGACAGAACCCTAGGACAAATGGTAAAAGCAAAGCTATGTAGACAAAATCACACAAAGCATAGAAAAAAGGAAGAGAGCAACCAAATCAATAAATAAATCTACCAATGATAATAAACTCTAAATACTAAACTAAGATAAACATAAAACCAGAAACAAATGAGATGTAGAAAGCAAACTCCACGTGTACAGTTGCACCTGATGTCCACATCCTCAATTTGGGATGATTCATTGTCTATTCAGGTATTCCACAAATGCAGGGTACATCAAGTTGATTGTGGAGCTTTAATCCGCTGCTCCTGAGGCTGCTGGGAGAGATTTCCCTTTCTCTTCTTTGTTCACACAGCTTCCAGGGTTCAGCTCTGGATTTGGCCCTGCCTCTGCGTGTAGGTCGCCTGAGGGCGTCTGCTCTTCGCTCAGACAGGACAGGGTCACAGTAGCAGCTGATTCGGGGGCTCTGGCTCACTCAGGCCAGGGGGAGGGAGGGGTACGGATGCAGGGCGAGCCTGCGGCTGCAGAGGCTGGCATGACGTTGCACCAGCCTGGGGCATGCCCTGTGTTCTCCCGCGGAAGTTGTCCCTGGATCCTGGGACCCTGGCAGTGGCGGGCTGCACAGGCTCCTGGGAGGGGAGGTGTGGATAGTGACCTGTGCTTGCACACAGGCTTCTTGGTGGCGGCAGCAGCAGCCTTAGCGTTTCATGCTCGTCTCTGGGGTCCGCGCTGTTAGCCACGGCTCGCACCAGTCTCTGGAGCTCGTTTAGGCAGTGCTCTGAATCCCCTCTCCTTGCGCACCCCGAAACAATGGCCTCTTGCCTCTTCGGCAGCTCCAGACTTTTTCCCGGACTCCCTCCCGGCTAGCTGTGGCGCACTAACCCCTTCAGGCTGTGTTCATGCCGCCAACCCCAGTCCTCTACCTGGGATCTGACCTCCGAGCCTCAGCTCCCAGCCCCGCCCACCCCGGTGGGTGAGCAGACAAGCCTCTCGGGCGGGTGAGTGCTGGTCGGCACCGATCCTCTGTGCGGGAATCTCTCCGCTTTCCCCTCCGCACCGCTGTTGCTGCGCTCTCCTCTGTGGCTCCGAAGCTTTCCCCCTCCGCCACCCGCAGTCTCCGCCCACAAAGGGGCTTCCTAGGGTGTGGAAAGCTTTCCTCCTTCACAGCTCCCTCCCACTGGTGCAGGTCCCGTCCCTATTCTTTTGTCTCTGTTTTTTCTTTTTTCTTTTGCCCTACCCAGGTACGTGGGGACTTTCTTGCCTTTTGGGAGGTCTGAGGTCTTCTGCCAGCGTTCAGTAGATGTTCTGTAGGAGTTGTTCCACATGTAGATTATTTCTGATGTATTTGTGGGGAGGAAGGTGATCTCCATGTCTTACTCCTCCGCCATCTTGAAGGATGCTCCTAAACCTCTTTAAGCAAGAAAAGATCATTTATTGGTGGTGCAACAGAGGAGACTAGCTTCACATAGGTTGATTCAAGACTCAAGACTCAAACAATGTCATCAGGGACCAATTTCTCACTCTTCACTCCTCAGCGTTGCTCCCTTGGCACTGGCTCCAGATTCAGCATCCACGTGGATGCAGGCTGCTCACAGCAACTGCCTCCTCTCCTCACAAATCCAAGGACGGCCCCTGCACGTCTCTTAGGAGCCCAGGAAAGGTCTAACTGCATCTTATGGACTCTCTGCTTCAAGGCTGGTCCCTGAAGCAGCCCTTGTGGCTGACAGGCTCCGAGGAGCTGGTTTACACATAGAACCCATACCCACCGCTGTGATCAGGACCATCTACATGACACGGACTAGGGGAGGGAAAAGGATGACTCCCCAGAGGAAATTAGAGGCGGTATAGGTACCAGGAGAGTTTACAGACACCAGAAGTCAGGATGCATAACAGAGGGGCCCCCCAGTCTCTCAGAGACAGTCACAGTGGGTACCTGGGAGGGTTTTCGACCTCTCTGCAGGACACCCACAGAAACCTCACGGCAGGAACATCATGGTTGAAACTAGCAAATGTTGCCTAACTGAGATAGAGTCCAGAGCCTCCCACAAGGGGAGGAGAATTTTCTCCTTTAGTGAGCATGAATGATGTGGCTCAGAAATGTGCCACATCCCAGAGAGAAGTTCTAACCCCAAAATGAAGCGCTTTGCTGTCTGAGGCCAGTGGGAGGAAAGTGGACCCTGGGAGTTATCACTGAAATATGCATGTGTCCTTAGCGGGCCAGTCACATGAACACTCATGCTGTCCTCTCACAAAACAAAAAAAACAGAAAAAAGAACCCAAACCATCGGTGAAATATTCTCCAGGAGGGAAAAACAATGCATCGGGAAACTCAGGAGGCAAGGTTTAAGGAAGGGCTCATTAGTCTTAAGCCTAAAAGGAGAAAGTCACATTTCTCCTCACCAAGAGTCTGCTATTGTCATAAATGACAAATAGAAGTGAGTGGAAGATTTTTCTTATTAATAGGGAAACAGCCCAAGATAGCAATGAATAGTGCTGGCCATCTTAATGATCACCAATTTAACCCATTTTGAAAGGTTTTATGAAATGCATCTCTGTCCCCTTGTTAGAAGAGGGAGATTATAATTTTTGAGCAACAGACATCTCTGTGATGCCCCACATGGACCGTTAGTCACTCACTAAAGAAAGCAGCAGAACAGCATGTTTGGGTGCAATGACCTCTAAATGGGACAAGGTGGGTTCCTGAGGAGCTCAGACTTATTTAAGGTAAGGGCAGGGAAATCCCAATGGGCACATGGTAGGAAAGAAGAGAACCAGAAATAACTGGATTATGAGGAGGGAGACTATTCATAGGTGAAAAATGGGAAGGGCTATGGGATCTTTTCCATCTGGAGCCTAGTAGAAAACACACACACACACACACACACGATAAAATTAACAGCTATATTTATCACCTTGGACAAACCAGTTGATCTCTGAAACCTCAACTGCCTCATCCATTGAAAATTCAATTCAAAACCTTCCCTCTGAGAAAGATACACTGCATCCTTCATAGTTAAGAAATCTGACTTGAGTCTCTTTGTCATCTGCATTACTTAAATGATTGTGGTCAGATTTGGGAGACATTTTCAAGATGTTTGTTTTTCTAGTAATCCTTTTATGTTTAATAATAAGTACTTGATTATGAGATTTTGAATTTTGTTTCTGAATTAAGGCGGAAATGGGGCTAGGAAAGGGAGTAGAAATGACACCAAGAGAATAACCGGATAAACACTCTGACACTTGTTTTATAACCACAGAAATGTCGGTACTTTGAAGTTTATCAAATAGTTCTCGGGAGAATGCAATAAAAACATTTGCGAATAAATCTGTACCCTAGAATAGCATTCACATAAACACAAGATCTGAAAACTGCCTTATGCCATAAAGCAAATCATATCAGCAGATCCTCATGGGTCTCATCCCAGAGACTGAGGATTCCAGTCTGTTCACACTGCTCCTCACAAGATGTGGGCCTTCCTCTACGTTTAGACGGGTTTCTGCCTTTGGTTCTAGGGTAATTTTGGAAAAGAAAAGTTCAAAGGTCTCCAGAGACAGTACCAAAAGAATAGAAGAAGAATTTAACTAAAGGTGTGAGTGCATCTTCTCTTCAATGAAGAGAATAAATAATTCATGTGACTTATTCAATTTTAACAAGGGCTATTTCTTGCCAATTTGAGGATGTCAACTTGACTCTGAAATCATTATGCCTTTCAAGAAATACAATGTTACCTCAAAGAATAGGGATGAAAGGAAAGTAAATTCTGTATCAGAGCAGGGATTAGAAATCTTGCTAAGGTTGGAGGCCAAGTCTGTTCACCACCTCCCTTCTGGTAAGAGGGTATCAGCAGTGGCAGGAGACAGGCCTCAGCTGCCTTTATCCTCATAGAGATTCTGCTCTTTTGGCCACGTGTAGGGACAGTGCTGCTTGGGAGAAATGCCCCTAAGACTCCAGCTCTAATCTGTACCACACCTCAAGAGGCCTGGGATGGAAGCCCCAGGGAGGCCAAGGTTGAGGACCCTGAAGCAGGCCTTCCCAACCACTCTGTCCCCACCATCCACATGCCCCTGCGGGCACTGTGCCCAAGTGTGGAAACCCTCTATCTCAAAGGGCCCAGAGCTGCTCCAACAAAAGAAAAGACTTATTTGTTATTGCCTTTAGTGTTAGTGTATTCGTATTAGTAGGAGTGTTACTGTTCAGAGCACCAAAGCACACCCCCAAATCAGTCTGTCATCCTACTAAGCAGAATATGCCTGGTCGTACTTGGGGAGGAATACATTTAACAGATTTTTAAATACTCATATTTCATACCTTCTGGCTTACAATGAATAGACTCTGGATGAATGAGCTTTAACATAGCTAATGGAAGTGCTCATACTATCTTGTTTCAGGTCCTCACTTTTGCCTACCAGACTATGATGTCTCATCTTCATTGTCTCCTTGTCTTAAAGTCCTTTAAGGTGCCTTCTAAATTACTACTAGAGTTATTTTTCTAATAGTCCAACCATGTCCCCTCCTGCTTAGAATGGATTGATGTTGCCTACACAATAAACTCTAAACTTTGCCAAATGAGCACCTTAATTCTCCTCCATCTCTACCTGGCATACTTCTACTCTTCCTTCAAGACCCATCTCAAACATCAACTCTTATTCCAAGCTACCCCCCCACCTCCCCCAGAAAAAGGTACCAAGTCCCCTCTGAGCCTCCACAGTACTAGGCATGTCGCTTTTCCTACTGTATTGACATTATTTGTTCACATATCTGTCCCCCACATGAACTCCTTGAGGGCAGAGGCTGTGCCTTGTAATCTTTGTGTCCCTACTGCCTAGTACAAGGCTAGCTGGTAGCCAAGCAAATATACACTGGATGGAAGGATAGATTAATGAGGGTCAGAGAGAGAAGTGTGAAGGATGGTATTTCTGTTTAGAGGAAGGAGCAGCCCAAGAGGGTAAGGATGGAGACAGGAGGCCCCTGGGCCTTAGACTCCCCCTTATACTCCTACTCTGCAGGGATCTATTCCTAGTCACAAGAAACCCTGAGTGATGGTGTCAGAGGCTAGGACACCTGGGTCAGACATCACTGGCCACCCACCTCCACAGCCTTTGTCCAAAGCCTCCTTGTCAGCTCAGTGTTCCCTATGCTGATGGTCACCAGGGCAAAATGACTCCAACCTGAGTATATCCACCATTAGAAGTAAATCTGAACCACAGGAGGTTCTGGGGAAAGCTTCTGGCCTCCCTTACCCAGGATGATGTCTACATATTTAAAATTAACTTGTCACTCTAAAGGAACAAGAATTTACAACTTGGATTCTTTCAGTCTCACTTCTAAATTGCCCACACATCCTATAATTTGCTGCATCAACTCTGCACTGTGGGGATGCTCTCTCCCCAAAGAGCAACCAGAGATGATTATTCTTTAGGCACTGGAAGAGTCATGATCAATCTGAACACTTGCAGATGCACGTTTTATTAGTGGGAGAGGGAGGAAGCTATAACCTTCCTCTCTGGCCCAAGGAAGGGTGGATCCACTTGCCTGTAGCATTGGCAACTGGTCTACAGAACACACCCCTCTCCATTGTTATACTTCTTACCTTAGTCTGTCAGGGGGCTAAGTATGAAGCCATTGTCTGTGATGATTACATGTTTGATGTGAACTATACAGTCAGTGACACTTATGGATTACTGAGGTGGTTATTTGAGTTTGATTGATAGAATGTGTGCACCTCTGTGGAAAGCTTAGTGTTTCTTAATTTCTGGCACTATATACTCTGCAGAAGAAAGTACTGTATTTCTGAGGAAACATGAGAAAATATGTATAATAAAAGTTGTGCATTTCTGGGATAAGAGGGGATCCTTTCATAAGGATCTACCTGAGGTAGGTGATTTAGAGATGGGAGTGGTGGGGGAGAGGGGAGTTTGGAAAACCAAGAGTGACCATGGGTTTAAAGCCAAAGAGTCCCTGAACTGACCCACACCAGCCCTACCTCTGCTCCAGTCTTAGAAGAAGAGGCAAACACCTTCCTGAGAAACACCTTTGTTATCCTCTGAAAGTGAGTAAGAAGTATTAGAAGACCATTTCCTTAGCATTATCAAGCATTAATTGTTCAATACAACAGTAGGACTACTGACCCTACATCAGATTTTAATTAGATACTATTCAGACCTATAGCTTCACAGGCAAACACACACACACACAGACACACAGACACACACACACACACACACAGACACACACACACACACACAAAACCTGCTTTATTCCACCTCAGAAATTGCTTCTTATTTTCCTGTAACTTTCAAAACAATAAGAAAAACAAGCACTGTCACCTACAGTCAGGGTTACTGTCTGTGTGGCTGGCTCCAAAACGAATACCAACAAGAAAAGGAAAAATGTCTCACTGGAGTATGGAGTTCTCTGTGCAGGTATTTTCTGGTGGCACAAATTGAGGGTCCTGGGTAAAAACTGTCAACTATTTGACACTTTCTGATTTCCAACCTTCTCCATCATTGTTGAAGAACAACCTTGAGTGTCACTCAATGATTCTAACATGATTTTGTGGTTTTCTAATTTCAACCTAAAACTAAAAAATGAGTATAGGCACAGATCTCACATAGATTATGATTCTGTAGTAGTTCTACGTAAGCCAAAATTACCCCAAAACTGCCTAGAAGTTTGCCCACTGCCCTGCACCGGCAGTCAGCATCACTTGGATAAATGTTCCGACATTCACATGACAGAGAAAAATCTTGTTCAGGAATTCCCTGGCAGTCCAGCAGTTAGGACTCTGTGCTTTCACTGCCGAGGGCCCAGGTTCAATTCCTGATAGGGGAACTAAGGTCCCACAAGCCACACGGCCAAAAAAAAAAAACGTCTTGTTGATTTGTGGTTAGTGTTCTCATTAAATTGCCATTGATTGAGGGAGAAGGGGTTTAGTGGATCAAAAAGGCCAAAAACGTACACCTTTTTCATACAAGGACAAATAAGAGGGCAGTGGAATTCCAGGAGGATGACTTGGGCACAATGGTTTTCTAAACAGAAACCCACGTGATAAACACTGGGACTTTTCCAATACTCCCTCTCTCCGGAAGTCTATTTATTCTCCACAGACTGGAAACCATTCACCAGAGCGCTGCATCTGTGATTTCTCCCACGCCTTTTCAATGCAGCAGGACATTTAAACCCAGGCTACAAATCCAGCCCTGAGGGAAACTGCCTCCTTAGATCTGCAGTGGCTTTCACACTTGACGAACGAATTCAGCTGGGAGCGGAGGTGTCCATAAAAGTAATATATTCCCAAACAGAAAAGGCCGCCCTGAGCAAATTTTCTTTTCTGCAAAGATTCTATGAGGTGCCAAGAGAATGACTTTAAGAACTATTTGTGGAACTTTCTTGACCCCAGAATGTTTTCAAGGTGTCAATTTGGGCTAATCCCCAATAACAGCAATCCATAGTTTAGTCAGATGTCAGGTTTGAAAGTGTGTGGCTTTTTTTAAGAGGGTTTTTGTTCCTTCTCTCCCTTCAGTCACAGGCCCAAAGTAAACGCTAGTTCAAGTCCATTATTTGTGCTTTGCAATTACAAATCTTGTACCTTTTTTCCTCTCATCTCTCTGCCACCACCTCAAATGAAATCAGCAGAAGATGGGAGAAAATAGGAACCATCCAGCACTGTGGGATCCCACTCAGGGGACATCTTGCTTAAACTTCCCAAATCTTCTAGGACATGCATTCATGGATGACCATTTATTCAGGGGAAAAGTTGAGGTTTAGGTTTCTGATTTCCCAAAATACAAGAAGTCAAGTCAATGAAGTCAATTATTCCCAAAAGCATAGAAAGAGGCTAAATAAACAATGTAACTAGAAATTTCATCCGATTTTGAGGGTTCCCCAAGGTATTCATCTTCTCTCCACAGATTTGTGTGTGTGTGGCAGAGATGACTTTGATTCATTAAATCTTGTTTTATTTTCCTCCTGGGCATACTTTGAGACTACACTTCCTAGCCTCCCGCACAGATAGGTGGGGTTCCGTGACTGGCCAGTGGAACCAGGGCCAGAAAGGACGTTTGCCACTTCCAAGCCTGATCCATAAAAATCCGCCCACTTCTCATCTCTCATTGCAGGCCAGATGCAGAAGATCCAGAAGAGGCTTCCAAAGGCCTGGAGATGGGGGACTTTTCAGATGAATGAACCTTAATGACCATGTGAAGTAGAGCCCTCCACACACTATCCCTTCAGCCTACACTGTACCATGACAGAAGCAAGAAGTAAATGCTTACTGTGTTAAGCCATTAAGACTTTGGAATTGTTCATTACAGCAAAGAGCTTGTCCTGGCTAATACTTGGTGCGTGGAAAATACTGAATTATATTTCTTCCTAGAATAAAAAGCACTAATATGTAATAGGATAAGCTGCTATAACTTCAACAGAGTATTAAGCCCGAGCTCAATGATTTGAAGACTTTTATAAACACCAAGTTGTGGTTAATAAGACTGATTTCTCCATTTCATAAAAAACCCTGATCTCAAGGCATAGACCAAGTACCTTTCCTTACCCTTCTGGGAGAGTACTTCCTAGCCTCTATGATATTGTTTCTTCCAATTTATTTCCTCCTGAAATGGGATTCACTTTTTGAAGATGATCAATGTCATAAGATGTTGTGTTTTTCCACCACCCCACAAAAAACAAACATCACATGTTATTTGGATAACTATTAACCAAATTTCATCAACATTCTTCACCTCCAGAGCAGGTTTATGGTAGGACAACTAAGAAAAATGGAAAATGCTGACTGTTCTAGCTAAAAAATGACCTTGTTTCCTTCAGTCTAGAAAATACAAGCTTCTCTAACGAAAAGAAAAAACTCATGTCATCCAGTGTTTCCCAGCAAGAACATTCTATATATATAAAGTTTTCCTTGAGTAGAAAGAGGGGCAATCTTTGCTATTGAGGTAGCAGAATTGAGTGAGGGGCTTGAAAGCTCTAGAGCCTGGGTGCCACAGTATCCGATCCAACATGAGCTGTGAGCCACAGTACAGCCCTCATCTTCCTAAGCAAGGTAAGAAATTGTTTCCACTATGACATGCCACTAGCTGTGTGGCAGCCAGTATTTTAAAGTGGTAACAAGGATTTGCACTATACAACTCTGTATTTAGAATATGATTAGAAAACATAGTCTTTGGCCTTTAAACAGTGACTATCAAGTTTCCCTTTGGAATTTAAATGCATAGTCAGCTTTATCCCTTAAACATTAAGGATTTTTAAGATGCAAAATCTAGCCAACTTTTAGCTGCAGTTTAAGTCTGCCTAACTATAAAAATAGATACTTCCAGAAAAGACTGCAAAAACTAATTGTTCTGCTACAATAAAAAGCAGTAAGGTAGGTTATATATACTCAGGCATCAATGTAAGCTCAGCACTTTTAAAGCCCTTACCACAAGTTTGCAGCTAATTGCATTTCATTGACCTATATATGTAGTATAATGTCTTTTAGGGAGAAAGAGAACTGTTTCCAGCTCTACAAAAGCAGCTCTTGGAAAAAATACTTGCAAAATACATATCTGATAAAGGACTGGTATTCAAAATATACAAAGCATTCATAAAACACAACAAGAGAACAAACAATCCAATTAACTATGGACAAAAAACCTGGAAACCTCCCCAAAGAAGATATACAGATGGCACATATAAACATACAGAAAGATACTAAACATATATGCCATTAAGGAGTTATAAATTAAAGTAAAAATAGGAAACCACTACATACCTATTAGAATGGCTAAAATTAAAAAGAAACTGGCAATGCTGGTGAGAATGTAGAGCAATAGGAATTCTCATTCATTGCTGGTGAGAATGCAAAATGGTACAGCCACTTTGGAAAACAGTTTGACGGTTCCTCACAAAGCTAAGCATACCCTAAGATCCAGCAATTATGCTCCTATGCATTTACCCAATTGAGCTGAAAACTTAGGTTCACACCAAAACCTGCACACATCCTGACAGTGGAATATTATACAGTGCTGAAAAGAAATGAGCTATCAAGCCATACGAAGACACAGGGAACCTTAAATGCATATTATGAAAACTATACACTGCATGTTTTACATGACATTAGAGAAAAGGCACCACTTTATGGAGAGACAGTAAAAGGGTCAGCAGTCGCCAGAAGTTTGGAGGGAGTGGAGGTGGATGAATAGGTGAAGCAGAGGGGATTATTAGGCCAATGAAACTATAATTTCATTTGCTATAATGGGATTCATTGGCTTTTTTGTGAAATTGGTCCACATTCTTATCAATAACATCATTGTTCGTGGCTGAATACCTTTTTAGAAAAGTGTTTTTCAGACTTCCCTGGTGGCGCAGTGGTTAAGAATCTGCCTGCCAATGCAGGGGACACGGGTTCGAGCCCTGCTCTGGGAAGATCTCACATGCCGTGAAGCAACTAAGCCCGTGCACCACAACTACTGAGCCTGTGCTCTAGAGGCCACAAGCCACAACTACTGAGCCCACGTGCCACAACTACTGAGCCCACGTGCCACAACTACTGAAGCCCGTGTGCCTAGAGCCCGTGCTCCACAACAAGAGAAGCCACTGCAACGAGAAGCCTGCGCACCACAACAAGGAGTAGCCCCCACTCACTACAATGAGAGAAAACCTGTGCGGGGCAACGAAAACCCAATGCAGCCTAAATAAATAGATTTTTTTTAAGAATTAAAAAAAATAAATTGTTTGATTTTTTTAAAAAGTGTTTTTCATCTTGGGTATGGTGAACAAGTGAGGATTGAGAAGCTCATGGAGTAAAAATTTCCTATATATTTTGTGGTTTTCTTTCTTTTTCTTCTTTCAATATGTTTTCTATTTCTAAATTAAAATACTTTCAAAATAATATATATATGTTCTATATGATACTGTAATGGTTGATTCATGACACTACGCATTTGTGAAAAGCCATAAAACTGCACCATGCAAAGAGTGAAATTTAATGTAAACTATGGAATTTAGTTAATAATAATGTATCAACATCTATCGTTGATTAATTGCAACAAATGTACCACACTAATGCAAGAGGTAATAGGAGAAACCATAGACAGGGGAGGGAGGTATATGGGTATGTACCTGTTCTATTTTTCTGTCCTAAAATATAAAGAATATTATTTTTTTAAAAAAGCAAGTCAAGAGGCCCTGATTATAATTTAGCTGATTTTTCCCTGATAAGGCATTTAACACATGGTCTGACTCTCTGCTCTGTGAAGAGAAATGTTAATTTTGTACAAGGCCTGGGATTGGGTGTCAAGGGAACTGCAAGCCATTCACTGACATCACGTACCATGTTAGGTTAATAACACACACGCTGATTCTGCTTGAGCATCCTGCATGCCTGAGCACACACAGCAGGGACAGAGAGCAAGGGAAGAGAGAGGAAGCGTTGGTACCTGCCTTATCCAGGGGCTTCAGAAATGTCTGCAGAGAATTCAAGAGCAGCAACTGTTAATGGTCACAAGTCACCTCTTTGGGGCCACAGGATCGATGGGCTTTACAGAGGATGGTTTCATCGAGGATGCCCGCAGCAGTGGACGCAATGGTGAATGCTTCTGTCACCAGTCCCAATCACCTGGGCAGGCACTCCAGCCCTGGAAAGGAAACAAAGGGATCTCAGGTGCCTGCATGGTGCAGGAAGATCTCTTGCGATCTGAAGATGACCTTCCCTCACACCATGAAGGTTGGGACATATATGGTGGGCAAAATGACCAACAAGGGCTCTTTGCCAAAGTGATGGAAAAGCTGTGTGTGTGTGTGTGTGTGTGTGTGTGTGTGTGTGTGTGTGTGTGTATGTATCCCAATATTAAAATCAATTCATTTTCACAATTGATAAAAATAAATCCAAAAAAACAAGATAAAAATAATCACAGCATAACTTCTATTTGGTTTTCTTATTCAAATAAAATCCCTTTTTATCTGTTCCTACTAAAAACAAAGGGAGAAATTCTTGCTGTCAAACTAACAACTATTAAAAGAATTAAGGAGGAATTTTAACGAGTTTTCCTAGAATGCCTCATAGCTAATTTTATTGGTGTACAGGATTTCTTTCCATATTTAACTATTTTTCTTTCTGAACTAATTATGTCTTTTGGTTTTGGTTGATATGCATTCTAAGATGTAAACCATTTGTTAATTTTTTATTAATAAATGTGTCCTTTACAATTAAAAGGCTAACCCTATCAGCTTTGTTGACGGCTATGTCAGAAAAGTCCACAACAGTGTAGTTAATAGATTGCTGAAATATAATTACTTTTCAATATAGCTACTATCAATCCTGACCTTCTAAAGAGTTCAGCTTCAGGTATACATAAGAATATGGTGTCTCATTCATGTCCCAATTTAACAAGGTTACTTTAGAAAATGTCTATCATTATGTATTCTCCCTGTTGTGTGTCTGTGTGTGTGTGTGTCTGTGTGTGTGTGTGCACATGTGTGTGTTTAATTGAGCCTGCTTTGGCTGTTTTTATTAGTTAACCTTTGCTGGGCATCATTTACATCTCCAGTGATGTAGGTAGCCATCAAAATCATCAAGAAGAAGAAAGCAAGTGAGACTTCTATGTTCTAAAGGATATAAAGTATGAATCCTGGATCCAGCAAATGGTTAAACACCCTAAAATTACCCAGCTGTGTGAACACTGGAGACAGACATCTCTTATTATATGGTGATGGAGCTATACCTTGGCAGCAACCACCTGGATGAGATCTGGGATCAAAAGAAACTAAGTGAACAGCAAGGTCCTACTGTATAGCACAGGAACTATATTCAGTATCATGAAATAACCTATAATGAGAAGGAATATGAAAAAGAATATATATATATGTATAACTGAATCATTTGCTGTATACCTGAAACTACCACAACACTGTAAATCAATTATACTTCAATTAAAAAAGAAAAAGAGGGACTTCCCGGGTGCTCCAGTGGTTGACACTCCGCCTTCCAATGCAGGCAGTGCGGGTTCAGTCCCTGGTTAGGGAGCTAAGATCCCACATGCCTCCCCGCCAGAAAACCAAAACATGAAACAGAAGCAATATTGTAACAAATTCAATGAAGACTTAATGGTCCACATCAAAAGGAAAGAAAAAGAAACAAAACTGAGTGAAAGGGAAGTGAAAGTGTCAATTACTGACAGTGAGCCCAGCACAGGGTCCATAGCCAAGTTCTCTGGAGGGAAGATCAGTGTCCTTGAGAAGCTCGTCACTGGATATGCCATCGTGAGAAATTGAGCACCGGCTCAAACATCCACGTGAGAACAGAATTGAGGCAACAGCGGCCATCTCCTCCTCTCCTTTCCAGCGCTCAGTTTGAGCTCATAAGTAACTGTGCTTATGTGAAAAATAGGACTACAGTTTAGAGGGAGATTTTTTTCTCTTCTTATAAATAAAATATATCAAAGTAACAGAATGTGGCACTGATGAATGTGAGAGGGATTCAGGCAAACTTTTATGGGTTTACTGATTGGGGGGAAACTCTATTGAGGCCAGCCTATGGAATTAGCTGGTTTACAATGTGTCTATTATTCCCATCCACCCAGATTTTTCAAATGCCTTATAAAGTGTCTTATGATTTGGGAAAGATCACAGTAGCTTATTCCCAAGATCCCGAATACACTAAACTATACATAGCTCATTTCACGTCACTGTTCTCCATCTCTCCTTTTCAGTAGAATTCCAGAGGCTAGAAAGGGATTTCAAGTCATCCTATAACTTAGTGCTATAGCTTTTCATTCCTGGTCATCCTGGTATTCCTATATACATGACCCCTTTCCAAAACACACAAAAGGCACTGATGTACGGGCTCCTCAAATGGGACAAACTCCAAGAAAGGAGAATAATGGACTTCAAACAGAAGAGATGATGAAGATACTCATCTGAGCAATGGGGGAGATGGTTTCTGACAAACCCTTGCATAACTGGTTATTTTTAAAGCAACTTGTTCACTTAATTGCCTAATGGCTGTCAAACTTTTAATCACTCAAAACCACTTGGATGGGTAAACACAGCCATGGCTAGAGGAAGCAGAAGGCTCTGCTGTCCTTCACAGCAAGGTCAGGGCAGAAGAAGGCAGCAGAGTCCCCTGCAAGGGCCTGCTAAGCCCCGCTGTCCCAGCTGGGTTCCCATTCCCACCCGTACCATCACCTCTCCCTTGAATAAGCCTATACACCAAAGAGAGGAGAGATGAACAGGAGAACAAACAGCTCTGATAGAATGTGTGGCAGTGGGGGAAGAGGAAGCAAACTAGGTCTGAAAATGTGTTCTTGTTTCTAATGATCGTATTTTAATTATTTGTTTTAAGTCCTCCCTGATCTCTTCTCCCTCGTTATATTTCTGGCTAAAATATACAGAGATCACCTACTACATTATCTTTGTACATAATGGCGAAGATACAAATCTATCATGTTATTTAATGCCCTTGAAACTCCTGGGAACGTTACCAAGGAAACCTGGAGTTGGCCATGCTGCCTTTGCTGCCTCCCAAGGGTACTGCAAATTAGGGGTCTTTCTTTGGACCTCCACTTAGGGGACTTGGCCCTACCAAATGAATCACACAATTGGGTGACTGAGAGAAAATTAGAAGAGTTTTGTTCTACTTTTTCAGTTAGCTGATTCTTAAAAAAACAAAAACAAAAACAAAAAAAAATGTGGCTCCTATGATACTTGATGACAATACTTCTAATTTCTTCCATGCAGACTCCTGAGAAGACCCTTCTCAGATACTCAGGGTGTTCGTTCATTTTAGCCAAATTTCACCTGCCTGAAATACTGGGCAGGAGGAGAGTGCTCTGCATGATTTACCCTGAGTCCCATGCCTCTAAGAGACAATCCCGAAAATAATGCTATATTTAGACAGGATTCTGGATGGTCACCTAGGAGCCAATCAGTGATTTTAACTGCATTCTTTCCAAATATGATTTGATTAGAAAAGAAGCAGCTCCATTTTGTCTGGTCAATTTCTTAATGATTCATATAAGGACTGCTTATCATTCATTTCTCAACAAGCTTCCCACTTTAAAATGAGATGATTCTCAAGTTAGCAGGCTGTCGATGTCAAGACAAAGCTATGAACAGAAATCTGAAAGCATATTGCCCTGTTTTCTGTTTTTTCTGGGAACTCAGAATTTTAATCCATTATCACTTTTAAGACTCAAGTCAAGAAAGAATCCCCGGGCTTCCCTGGTGGCACAGTGGTTGAGAATCTGCCTGCCAATGCAGGGGACACAGGTTCGAGCCCTGGTCTGGGAAGATCCCACATGCCGCGGAGCAACTAGGCCCGTGAGCCACAATTACTGAGTCTGCGCGTCTGGAGCCTGTGCTCCGCAACAAGAGAGGCCGCGATAGTGAGAGGCCCGCGCACGGCGATGAAGAGTGGCCCCCACTTGCTGCAACTAGAGAAAGCCCTCGCACAGAAACTAAGACCCAACACAGCCATAAGTAAATAAATAAATAAAAATTTTTTTAAAAAGAAAGAACCCCCTTTAGCCTACAGCTGCAATATTCTCAAATACAAAATACTAATATTAGTAGGTAACACTTACTTTTCTTGGTCTATTTAGGGACTTGAAGGCTGAAATTTTTCTTTTGGATGAACACAGCAACATCGAAATTGTTGGTAAGTATAAACATCTATGTCTATTTCATCACTCCAGCCGACTATGACGTTAATTCTTTAAAACACAGGCTCAAAGGATCTCAGGAGGCAGCACTAAGAGTTATGGCATTTTTCTCCAGGTGAAGTGATATTATTTCAAAATACAGTGGAAATTTAATAGTGGATGCTTTGATGGAAATATATGATACACATGCAGAGTCTATTTTCATATTAAGCTATCATGTAGTATATTAATTCAAATGATGTCTCATTTAAAATGTTGTATAAGTGCAAGTGAAAAAAAAAAAATCTAAATTCAGGGGAATTCCCTGGCGGTCCACTGGTTAGGACTCTGCACTTTCACTGCCGAGGGCCAGGGTTCGATACCTGGTCAGGCAACTGGGATCCCACAAGCCACGCAACCAAAAAATAATTTTTAAAAATCTAAATTCAGCATTTTATAAGTGCAGTTACTCTGTTGTCTGTAAAACCATTCTGTGATTTCTCTCAAAATGTTCTTATTCCAAATAAGCTTTTGACAAAATAATCTTGAGAGGAAAAATTGCTCATGCTTAAAAATTTTTTTCTGTTTTTCAAGAATTGCTACCTGAATTCAGAGAGATTCCCACTGAAGTAATAAAACCCTGAAACCAAACTGTGTTGTTACAGCTGAGAGGGCTGCTGTGTGGGCTTCAGAGGAGCCTGGCCGTCAATCTCACTGTGCGATTCACTGATGGTTTACAGCTTTGGGGACACGGCCCCCAGCCCTGAGTTCTTCAGGCCAGTCATGCTCACTGGTGGTTTTTTTTTTTTTTTTAAGAAGATGTTGGGGGTAGGAGTTTATTTGTTTATTTTATTTTTGGCTGTGTTGGGTCTTCGTTTCTGTGCGAGGGCTTTCTCTAGTTGCGGCGAGCGGGTGCCACTCTTCATCGCGGTGCGCGGGCCTCTCACTGTCGCGGCCTCTCTTGTTGCGGAGCACAGGCTCCAGACGCACAGGCTCAGGAGTTGTGGCTCACGGGCCTAGCTGCTCCACAGCATGTGGGATCTTCCCAGACCAGGGCTCGAACCCGTGTCCCCTGCATTGGCAGGCAGATTCTCAACCACTGTGCCACCAGGGAAGCCCCCTCACTGGTGGTTTTACATAGACCAAGACCCCAAGGAGCAAAGCTCTGTCTGTCCCCCTGCTGCCTTTGTGTCTAGGGGAAATTCTGCGGGCCCTGAATTGGGGACCACTGGGTCCTTCTCTCCCTCTGACCTCTCTGAGGCCTTGGCTGTCCAGGTAGAGCCAGCTTTTTCCTGCTGAACCGTAACTGCCACCCAGCAGGCACTGTCCTCTCCTCTTACATGTAATGAGCAGCAAAAGCTGTTCTTCCTCCTGGCTTTGTGGCAACAAATTGTGCAAGAAAAAAATAATGATGATAATAATATCATAACAGTCATTGATATCAGTGGAGCATTTTACAATGTGCTCTAAGCGCTTAACCTAGGTGAATATTTTCAAATCATATAAAACCCTATGAGGTAGATAGATAGTAATATCCCATTTTACAGATGAGGAAATGGAGGCACAGAGGCAGAGCTGAGATTGCACTCTGAGAAGAATTAGGCAGAAAACAAAAATAAGTCAAGGGAGCCAGTTTCCCAAGGCGATAGGGAATGGGGGTGTGGAGGCTGGAGAGGCAATGTTTGGATTAAAAGGCCGATACTATTTGGCCTCATCATGGTTCTGCTGTCAAATAAGAAACTTTACAATCTACTGGAATGTAAATGACAACTTACGAAATGCCAGGCACAAGCTAAAGCAAACATTCCTAGAAAGCTGACTCAAAGAAAAACTCAAGAATTTAAAGCCAAAAATTAAGCGATCTTATGTAAAGACAGTGTCTCACCCCATTTTCCTGCATTTCTATTCCCATGAGAATTGCTGCTATAAAAAAATGTTTTTACTGACTATTTTATCAAGTATTCATTGACCCTCTTTCTCCAACTGCTGCTAAGAAGAATTAAAGTGTTCTCAGCTGGAGGTGAACTTTTTACTCCGCTGGTTTGTAAATCTTTCAGATTTTGGATTGAGTAATACCATGAAGTTGGAGGGTCTTTCTCAGGAGCAGTTAAGCACTCACTGTGCAAGCCCTGCCTACATGGCCTCTGAAATGCTTGCTCATCAGAAAAACGGTCCAAAAGTGGATGTCTGGTCCATGTGAGTAAATCACCAAATCCCCGAGTCAGGTTAGGAACCCTGAGTGATAATCCCTGCGGATTTAGAGCAAGGGAACCCTGGCCAATGAGAAGGACAGGGTGTCACGGAGAGCATTTCTCCCCACCTGAAGTTTAAGAAATCACATGTATGCATCACCTACCCCTGGGCAAAGCTGCCGCACAGTTGTCTTGTTGAAGATGTGGGGTATCTTGAAGATATGAAGCCCCTGTGATCTTGTGGTCAACTTTTTACTTCAGTCTCAAATCCAAAGCAGCACAAGAATTTGAAAGGAACACATCTTAAAGTCCTCCTGATCAGTTCTTCAAGGCATCATCCAGCGTCACGTCCTCCATGAAGCTATCTCAGACAATCCTGACCCTTGGGCCAGGCTGGTTGAGTGTCCTGTTCTCCAGCTCCAACAAGTTTTGTTTTCCCTGCCTTGGAGCCCTTACCACCCTGTGGGGTCATCATCCTTTGGCTCGTGGGTCTCCCCATTATACACTGTCCTGTCACCACCACTGCTGAGCTAGCCCCTATACACCACCAGGGCCTTAGCAGGGATTTCCTAATTCTTTATTGAATGGACTTCTGAATCATCTAGAAATGTTAACAAGCCATTTGTCTTCCATCCGCCATTAAGAGTTCAAGCAGAACATTCTAATCACAAAGCTCGAGTTTAAAATTTGTGAAACTTGTACGAAAATATATCAGTGCTCACCAATTGAGTCCAAGAAGTCAAATAGGATGGCTTTAAGGAAGAAAAGCCTGTTATTAACTAATGTGCCAAAGTTCTATAAGCACTTCATCATCTTATTGCCTGGTGCAACCTAAGATTCAATTGTCTGTAGTAGCTTACAGTCAATGGAGAAAGTCTGCAAAGGACTTTATCTTCTTTTTCCCCTTTGATTGACTGACTGATTGATTTTTTTTTTAGAGTACAGACTTTATAAACTCAGGGTCAGCAAGTTACAGCCTGCTGGGGTGAAGTTTTTGTAAATAAACTTCTGGTTTTTTATACATACACATGTATCTATCCTTAAAGGACTTTATCTTAATTTTAAAACATCCCTCGAAAATCATGTTTGCACTCTTCATTCTTTTAACAAGGCTTTTCCTTCATAAAAGCTGCAAAGAACGTTGTCAGAATCATTGTATCCAAAAGGACACAATGTCCAATCTAGAAAAGCCTAAATTAATAACATTTATTATATGAAGAAAGACAGTGGGCTGAAATATAGTTTTCTTTTTAACATCTTTATTGGAGTATAATTGCTTTACATTGTTGTTAGTTTCTGCTTTATAACAAAGTGAATCGGTTATACATATACATATGTTCCCATATCTCTTCCCTCTTGCGTCTCCCTCCCTCCCACCCTCCCTATCCCACCCCTCTAGGTGGTCACAAAGCACCCAGCTGATATCCCTGTGCTACATAGCTGCTTCTAGCCACTAGCTATCTATTTTACATTTGGTAGTGTATATATGTCCAAGCTACTCTCTCACTTCATTCCAGCTTCCCTTTCCCCCACCCCATGTCCTCAAGTCCATTCTTGATATATAGTTTTAATGGCCAAAAAATAAATAAGGAAAGCAAAGAAAAGAAAAAATGAGAAGGTAACAGATGGGGCCTAAAGACTTTTTCCTCCCACGGCTTCTTCAGCCACTTTTGGATTCTGCTAAATTTCAACCTAGACTTGGGGAGTTTGTCAAAGCATAAATTTTTACCTGTAAATCTGCACACTTAAAAGAAACCTACTAGATTAGCAGTCCTCCTAGCTTTGCCAGTCTTTGATTAAGTACTTTTTCATGGCTAACGTCCAAAGATGAACATAATCAGAATATAGTGAGGTTTTGTTTTTCTCATTTAATTGTTTTGTTTTGGGGGAAACCAAAGTGTGCATTAGCTCTGACTTCCACTCAACACATCCAACACAAAAATCCACGAACGAAACACCGACAGTCACTGTGCTTGTTCATCATTTGTGCACATCAAGTTTTAAGGTCCTTCGGAGGGCTGAGGCATGATTAAACTTCACGCAAGTTGACTAAATTAATAAACCAGCTGTTGTCTTTAAAGCATGTCAGAGATTTCAGTGGAGTGGAAGAGTTACTTTCTGCTACAGCTAATAAATTTTCAAGTTAATGTATCATCGGGTCTCGGTTAAAATTAAATCTCAAATTCACAGTGGTTGTACTAAACACACGGTGTGTATCACCTTTTGAACCACTGCCTGTAGAAGTCGAACCCAGTTGCTTGTTTATGTCTAGTTCCTCTTCTTTGCAATGTTAATACTCTGGTAGGTGCGTGGGAAGTATGAGAAACTTGTGCTCCACTCACCTCTATGAGGTGTGTGTCTTCAGCAGACGGTGCCGATGGCCGAGGAGCACAGAGACCATGGAAATGACCGCTTTGTCATCAGAGCAGAGATTTCCCAGTCATCCCCCAGTGTGCAGGCTCTCCCCACCTGATTGTTTAAATCTAAGCCCCAAACTAAAAACATGACCTCATGTGGGTGCAGGCAGTCTGCTCAGAAGTGCTGCTTCTCTCAAATATTAACACTCGCCACCTCCATCTCAAAACAGCTTTTGGCACAGCCTGGCTGGAAAACAGCTGAAAAATATTTAAATCCAGTGCTTAAGTGGCCTAGAGGATTACTAGTGGGATAAAGAGTTTTTTCAGCTCATGGTGTCTGATTCAGCAACAAACGGTTGATAGTGCATGGAAATCCTGGTTGCTGGTGAGTGTGAAAGTCATTATTACTTCCTTACAGGTCTTCTTGGGCCTGATCATTCCCCATGGTTCTGGCTCCTTCCTCGGTCCCTTTACAAGAAGTCTCACAACTACAAGATGATAAAAATGTCTCTGAAGAATATCTGAATGTTGGTCACAAATTCCAAATGGATTTTGTTCTGCTTTCTTATAAGTCTCTGTAGTTTTCAGAAGTTTCTAATCTCTTTGGCTCAACCAGGTTTAAATGCTGGAAATCCCAAGATTCCCACCAAACGAATGGTTTCTCCATTATTTTGTGGCCTGGACACATAAAGGCCACTAAAGGCCACGCACAGTTAAAGATGTGCATATAGTGGTTGAGAGCCTGGAGTTTGATGTCAGACCCCTTGGGTTGAAAGCCTGACTTTGCTACTTCCTAACTGTGAGTGCTTGGAAAATCAGCTTAATCCACTTGCTGAAGGGGCCATGGCACACACACTTCTGACAGGATGCATCCAGGGGGGTGGCAATGCTTATGGAGAAATTCTTTCAGGTAGAGAAATAACAGGCACCCTTCCACCCCCTTCATTATGCCATGGATAATCGTCAGAGATCAGCAGGGGTAAAGCATTGTGATGCAGCCCACTCTTGGCTTTTGTACATTCTCACCTCCCCCATTCTCACTATGCTTCAAAAATGGCCCCCTCGGGCTTCACTGGTGGCGCAGTGGTTGAGAGTCCGCCTGCCAATGCAGGGGACATGGGTTCGTGCCCCAGCCCGGGGAAGATCCCACATGCCGCGGAGCGGCTGGGCCCGTGAGCCATGGCCGCTGGGCCTGCACGTCCGGAGCCTGTGCTCCGCAACCGGAGAGGCCACAACAGTGAGAGGCCCGCGTACCGCAAAAAAAAAAAAAAAAAAAAAAAAAATGGCCCCCTTTCTTTCCCTCCCATCAAATCTCCAAGTTAAAAATCCTAGATTCCTTTTTTTTTTTTTTTTTTTACCACCGCACGGCACGTGGGATCTTAGTTCCCCGACCAGGGATCAAACCCATGCCCCCTGCAGTGGAAGCGCGGAGTCTTAACCACTGGACCACCAGGAAAGTCCCTCTCAGATTCCTTAAAATCTGATTTGTCGCTCATAATCTAGTATGAATACAGGCTTGACCCTACCAGGATGTACTTCCTTGGTAAATGAGGAGCTTATTAACCAAATAACTCATTTAACTAGTGAGTTCAAAGAGGGGGTATATTAGCCAGGGTCCTAACAAGTCAGATAATGTGTTCAAATGAAGATAAATTAAAGAGAGATCATTTACAAAGAACTGATCACAAAGTCATCAGCAGAGGTACGGGAACCACGAGGGATAATGCGGGAACACGGGGCTGACAGTAGCAGAGCGGCCACCACTCCTAGACCCAAAGGGACAAAGGGCAGAAGAGGGTCCCAGAACCTGGAAGGAGAGCCGTGGAGCACGGGCTTTCTAGAGAGGAGAAATTACCTTATGTCAGGGGAGCAGCCAGTCTAAGACAGCCTAACCGAGCCAGGGCCAGGGAATAACACCTTGACCTCACCACCTTCCTTCCCTCCAAGCCCCACTGGCTGAACCCAAAAGAAGTCAGAAGTTTCCAGAGTCCACCAGTTCAACCCACACAGGTGGGCCTCGGGGCAGAAAGCAGGCTGGAGAAGGGTGGAGAAGGGAAGCAGAAGAGCAGATGGGAACATCCAGCAGAGGGGTTGTGAGACATTCGGGGATGGACCATTCATTCCATCCTCTCCCATCCCTCTCATCTCTGTTCTTCTCATCTCCCCCATAGGTTCAGGAGTCAGCAACTTGGCACACAGTTTCTGAAGTTGTGTGTTCACAAAGGAGTAGAACTCGATATGTCTTCTTCCCACCACCATACAGCTCCCTCAAAGTTTAAAAAAGAATCTAGTTTTGACCATCAAGCAGGCAAAGTAACTGTGGGAAAGGCTATACCCCTTTGGCACACACCCATAGCTTAGAGCCGGCCTCTGTCCTAAAAAGGCATTTGTTGAGCAGTCATATATCTCCAGGCTTTGTGTGGAAGCAAGAAAATAAGCAGAACATAAATTTAACATCAAAAATGAACCTGAGAGTCCCATTCAAATCTCAGGAAAAGGGTGCTTTGAAGGGAATCAGAGACCGTGACTCACACCTAAGGCAGGATATGGAAGTGGGGAAAGAGACCCAACTTGAACACACACACCATGTAAATCCTATTGTACTGTCAGCTCATGTCTGAAGGTCAATTCTAAATGCATTTTGCAAACATCACAATGCAATGGAACTGCATTGAAAGAGAAAATGTGTTGGCAGTACACTTCTGGCAGGGGTCAACGTTATCTGCGTGGAGATGGGTCAGGCAGTGTCCAAGAACCACAAATGCACTAAGGCAGATGGAAGCCGCTGTGCTCTCACTAGGCGAAAATAATGTTCTGAGCCACAGTTAATACGTGGGGCCCTTAACTGAACATACAAAGAGGTGAGGTTGGGACCTGGAAAAATGTACTAAATTTTTTCTATGGCTTCAAGACTGGTCGTCTATATGATACAATGAAAACTCATTTGCAGCCCCAGAGAACTGGGTTTTTAGGATGTATTTTTGGATTTTAACTTGTCTAGCCCTGGGTGGAAAATACAAAATTACACTAATATAACATAAATTTACAAGAAATAGAACCAGACCCATTAGGAATTTGTGACCAACATTCAGGTTCTCTTCTGAGACATTTTCAACACCTTTTTGTTGCAACACATAGTGCTACAAACAGACACACATAAAGAGCCAAAGATACAAGTCCCAGGGAGTCTTTCATGAGACTGGAGAGACTCAAACTCCACAGTTATTTTTAAGAAATATGATCTTGTCATCTCAATAGATGAAGAGAAAGCTTTTGACAAAATTCAACACCCATTTATGATAAAAACCCTCCAGAAAGTAGGCATAGAGGGAACTTTCCTCAACATAATAAAGGCCATATATGACAAGCCCACAGCAAACATCATCCTCAATGGTGAAAAACTGAAAGCATTTCCACTAAGATCAGGAACAAGACAAGGTTGCCCACTCTCACCACTCTTATTCAACATAGTTTTGGAAGTTTTAGCCACAGCAATCAGAGAAGAAAAGGAAATAAAAGGAATCCACGTCGGAAAAGAAGAAGTAAAGCTGTCACTGTTTGCAGATGACATGATACTATACATAGAGAATCCTAAAGATGCTACCAGAAAACTACTAGAGCTAATCAATGAATTTGGTAAAGTAGCAGGATACAAAATTAATGCACAGAAATCTCTGGCATTCCTATATACTAATGATGAAAAATCTGAAAGTGAAATCAAGAAAACACTCCCATTTACCATTGCAACAAATGAATAAAATATCTAGGAATAAACCTACCTAAGGATACGAAAGACCTGTATGCAGAAAATTATAAGACACTGATGAAAGAAATTAAAGATGATACAAATAGATGGAGAGATATACCATGTTCTTGGATAGGAAGAATCAACATTGTGAAAATGACTCTACTACCCAAAGCAATCTACAGATTCAATGCAATCCCTATCAAACTACCACTGGCATTTTTCACAGAACTAGAACAAAAAATTTCGCAATTTGTATGGAAACACAAAAGACCCCGAATAGCCAAAGCAATCTTGAGAACGAAAAAAGGAGCTGGAGGAATCAGGCTCCCTGACTTCAGACTATACTACAAAGCAACAGTAATCAAGACAGTATGGTACTGGCACAAAAACAGAAAGATAGATCAGTGGAACAGGATAGAAAGCCCAGAGATAAACCCACACACATATGGACACCTTATCTTTGATAAAGGAGGCAGGAATGTACAGTGGAGAAAGGACAGCCTCTTCAATAAATGGTGCTGGGAAAACTATACAGGTACATGTAAAAGTATGAGATTAGATCACTCCCTAACACCATACACAAAAATAAGCTCAAAATGGATTAAAGACCTAAATGTAAGGCCAGAAACTATCAAACTCTTAGAGGAAAACATAGGAAGAACACTCTATGACATAAATCACAGCAAGATCCTTTCTGACCCACCTCCTAGAGTAATGGAAATAAAAACAAAAATAAACAAATGGGACCTAATGAAACTCCAAAGCTTTTGCACAGCAAAGGAAACCATAATCAAGACCAAAAGACAACCCTCAGAATGGGAGAAAACATTTGCAAATGAAGCAACTGACAAAGGATTAATCTCCAAAATTTACAAGCAGCTCATGCAGCTCAATAACAAAAAAACAAACAACCCCATCCAAAAATGGGCAGAAGACCTAAACAGACATTTCTCCAAAGAAGATATACAGAATGCCAACAAACACATGAAAGAATGCTCAACATCATTAATCATTAGAGAAATGCAAATCAAAACTACAATGAGATATCATCTCACACCAGTCAGAATGGCCATCATCAAAAAATCTAGAAACAATAAATGCTGGAGAGGGTGTGGAGAAAAGGGGACACTCTTGCACTGCTGGTGGGAATGTGAATTGGTTCAGCCACTATGGAGAACAGTATGGAGGTTCCTTAAAAAACTACAAATAGAATTACCATATGACCCAGCAATCCCACTACTGGGCATATACCCTGAGAAAACCAAAATTCAAAAAGAGTCATGTACCAAAATGTTCATTGCAGCTCTATTTACAATAGCCCGGAGATGGAAAGAACCTAAGCGCCCATCATCGGACGAATGGATAAAGAAGATGTGGCACATATACACAATGGAATATTACTCAGCCTTAAAAAGAAATGAAATTGAGATATTTGTAATGAGATGGATAGACCTAGAGTCTGTCATACAGAGTGAAGTAAGTCAGAAAGACAAAGACAAATACCGTATGCTAACACATATATATGGAATTTAAGGGGAAAAAATGTCATGAAGAACCTAGGGATAAGACAGGAATAGAGGCGCAGACCTACTGGAGAACGGACTTGAGGATATGGGGAGGGGGAAGGGTGAGTTTTGACAGGGCGAGAGAGAGTCATGGACATATACACACTAACAAACGTAGTAAGGTAGATAGCTAGGGGGAAGCAGCCGCAAGGCACAGGGATATAAGCTCGGGGCTTTGGGACAGCCTGGAGGGGTGGGAGGGGGAGAGTGGGAGGGAGGGAGACGCAAGAGGGAAGACACATGGGAGCACATGTATATGTATAGCTGATTCACTTTGTTATAAATCAGAAACTAACACACCATTGTAAAGCAATTATACCCCAATAAAGATGTTAAAAAAAAAAAAAAGAAAAGAAATATGATCTTGGCTTAACTATTCTTCTTTTCTCTATGAGACAGAGTGGTCCACTAACTAGGAACGTCTCATGCATCTTATGCTGTTGTTGAGAGATTACAGCATCCTCCCGGTCCTAAGGCAGAGTTTCTTTTCAGTTGGTTCCCCTCCTTTCCCTTGACAGAGGGGCGAGTGTGCTTGCCATGCTGACTGGCACCCTGTCATTGAAGCCATTCAATAACAAGCATCTTCTTCGCATCAGAAGATGGCAAAAGGTGAAATCTGCAGTGTTCTATCTGGAATCTCTTTTGGTAACTTGCTCTGGTCTCTACTTTGGGTAGCAAACTTCAGGAAAGAAAAATGGCCAGATTCCAAGGGCACAGAGTATCTTGGGTTACTTTGGAGAATTCTCCATTTCATTTTTCAAGTGTTCAATATGAACCTTTCCTAGGAACCTTTATATCCCAGTATGATAACAAGAAACCCACAATATTCATTTGAGATCTTTTGAGATGACAGCCCAAGGATGGTGATTTTATAAGAACAGCACTGCTTTTGGGTTAGCCAGGGGCTTCTACTGCCCGTCTTGTAGTATACAAGCCAAAAGTAACTGAATGATGGCCAGAAAGCATCGCTGATGCTACTGTGTGTTAGGACTTAGACTGTGCAAACTGAGAATGGACCAGCTGTGACTACTGCCACTCATACTATCTCTAAAAGGCTGCCTTCCTTACCTAATTGAACTGCTTTCATGTTCAATTTTCTGTCCAAATGAGGACGTGCAAGACAAGATGGCAAAAATTGCCTGGCGAATTCACTAGCCCAAGCTTTTCAACACTTTTATGACTGCTGTTATGCAAGAGCTTTATAATACATCAGTCAAAACTATTCTCTCGTTCTTTCCACCTCTTTTTCTCCCTTCTTCTCTTCCCACTCATCCATATACTAATTTTCCAGAATAGGAAAGAAGACCCTCAAAATTTAACTGTCTAAAATAAGCACTCAAATCTTCACAAGACATGGCTAAGCTTTAGTTTGGGGATAAATGTTTATCTAACTACTACAATTAGAAATTGGGTAATGGGCAAAGTTTTTTCCTTATAGTTGATTTACAATGTTGGGTTATTTTCAGGCATACGGAAAAGTGATTCAGTTACACATATATACATAAGTATATGTATTTTGCCTTTGGGGGACTCTAAGATCAGTGGATTAATGCACAAAACTTCAGGGATTTTCCTCAATTTTTATATCAGGATTTCCCTCCAGGAGCTGTGAATTTCATGACCTTGCCAAACATCCTGATATAGAGGAAGCAAGTAGAGACAAATGGCTGAATGAAGGAAGTAATGGGAAATGACTGAGTTTGCTAATGTACAAAAACAGGTAATTAATTCTCACCTTTCTTATGCCTTATTAACCATGACCTGTAGGGCACCTTCAATCTGGCGGAGGAGTAAGATGTGGAGATCACCTTCCTCCCCACAAATACATCAAAACTTCATCTACATATGGAACAACTCCTACAGAACACCTACTGAACACTGGCAGAAGACCTCAGACCTCCCAAAAGGCAAGAAACCCCCCACGTACCTGGCCGTGTGGCTGACAGGGTATTAGTGCTCCCGCCATGTGTCAGACCTGAGCCTCTGAAGTGGGAGAGTTGAGTTCAGGACATTGGTCCACCAGAGACCACCCGGCCCCACGTAATATCAAACAGCGAAAGCTCTCCCAGAGATCTCCATCTCAACGCAACGCTAAGGCCCAGCTCCACTAAACGACCAGCAAGCTACAGTACTGGACACCCTATGCCAAACAACAACCAAGACAGGAACACAACCACACCCATTAGTAGAGAGGCTGCCTAAAATCATACTAAGTTCACAGACACCCCAAAACACACCACCGGACGCGGTCCTGCCCACCAGAAAGACAAGGTCCGGCTTCATCCACCAGAACACAGGCACCAGTCTCCTGCATCAGGAAGCCTATACAACCCACTGAACCAACCACCGGGGACAGACACCAAAAACAACAGGAATTACGAACCTGCAGCCTGCGAAAAGGAGACCCCAAACACAGTTAAGTTAAGCAAAATGAGAAGACAGAGAAATACACAGCAGATGAAAGAGCAAGGTAAAAACCCACCAGACCAAACAAATAAAAAGGAAATAGGCAGTCTACCTGAAAAAGAATTCAGAGTAATGATAGTAAAGATGATCCAAAATCTTGGAAATAGAATGGAGAAAATAAAATACAAGAAAAGTTTAACAATGACCTAGAAGAACTAAAGAGCAAACAAACAATGATGAACAACAAAATAAATGAAATTTATATTTCTCTAGAAGGAATCATTAGCAGAATAACTGAGGCAGAAAAATGGATAGGTGACCTGGAAGATAAAGTAGTGGAAATAACTACCACAGAGGAGAATAAAGAAAGAAGAATGAAAAGAATTAAGGACAACCTCAGAGACCTCTGGGACAACATTAAAAGGGCCAAAATCCGAATTATAGGGGTCCCAGAAGACGAAGAGAAAAAAAAAGGGACTGAGAAAATACTTGAAGAGATTATAGTTGAAAACATCCCTAATATACGTAAGGAAATAGTCAATCACGTCCAGGAAGCGCAGAGAGTCCCATATAGGGTAAATCCAAGGAGAAACACGCCAAGACACATAATAATCAAACTATCAAAAATTAATACAGAGAAAAAATATTAAAAGCAGCAAGGGGAAAACAACAAATAACATACAAGGGAATCCCCATAAGGTTAACAGCTGATCTTTCAGCAGAAACTCTGCAAGCTAGAAGGGAGTGGCAGGACATATTGAAAGTGATGAAAGGGAAGAACCTACAACCAAGATTACTCTACCCAGCAAGGATCTCATTCAGATTCAATGGAGAAATTAAAACCTTTACAGACAAGCAAAGGCTAAGAGAATTCAGCACCACCAAACCAGCTTTGCAACAAAGGCTAAAGGAACTTCTCTAGGCAGGAAACACAAGAGAAGGAAAAGACCTACAATAACAAACACAAAACAATCAAGAAAATGGTAATAGGAACATACATACTGATAACTACCTTAAATGTAAATGGATGAAATGCTCCCACCAAAAGACATAGACTGGCTGAATGGATACAGAAGCAAGACCCATATATATGATGTCTACAAAAGACCCACTTCAGACCTAAGGACAAATACACACTGAAAGGGAGGGGATGGAAAAAGATATTACATGAAAATGGAAATTAAAAGAAAGCTGGAGTAGCAATGTTCATATCAGACCAAATAGACTATAAAATAAAGACTATTAGAAGAGACAAAGAAGGACACTACATAATGATCAAGGGATCAATCCAAGAAAGAGATATAACAATTGTAATTATTTATACACCCAAATAGGAGCAACTCAATACATAAGGCAAAGGCTAACATCCATAAAAGGGGAAATCAATAGTTATACAATCATAGTAGGGGACATTAACACCCCACTTTCACCAAAGCACAGGTCATCCAAAGTGAAAATAAATAAGGAAACACAAGCTCTAAATGATACATTAAACAAGATGGACTTAACTGATATTTATAGGACATTCCATCCAAAAAGAACAGAATACACTTTCTTCTCAAGTCCTCATAGACTGTTCTTCAGGATACTTCATATCTTGGGTCACAAATCAAGCCTTGGTAAATTTAAGAAAATTGAAATCGTATCAAGTATCTTTTCCGATCACAACGCTATGAGACTAGATATCAATTACAGGAAAACATCTGTAAAAAATACCAACACGTGGAGGCTAAACAATACACTACTTAATAACCAAGAAATCACTGAAGAAATCAAAGATGAAATCAAAAAATACCCAGTAACAAATGACAATGAAAACACGATGACCCAAAACCTATGGGATGCAGCAAAAGCAGTTCTAAGAGGGAAGATTATAGCAATACTACCTCAAGAAACAAGAAATATCTCAAATAAACAACCTAACCTTACACCTAAAGCAATTAGAAAAAGAAGAACAAAAACCCCCAAAGTTGGCAGAAGGAGAGAAATAATAAAGATCAGGTCAGAAATAAATGAAAAAGAAATGAAGGAAACAATAGGAAACTTCAATAAAACTAAAATCTGGTTCTCTGAGAAGATAAACAAAATTCTTAAACCATTAGCCAGATTCATCAAGAAAAAAGGGAGAAGACTCAAATCAACAGAATTAGAAAAGAAAAGGGAGGAGTAACAATGGACACTGCAGAAATACAAACGATCATGAGAGATTACTACAAGCAACTATATGCCAATAAAATGGACAACCTGGAAGAAAAGGACGAATTCTTAGAAAAGCACAACCTTCTGAGACTGAATCAGGAAGAAATAGAAAATATAAAAAGACTAATCACAAGCACTGAAATTGAAACTTTGATTAAAAATCTACCAACATACAAAAGCCCAGGGCCAGATAGATTCACAGGTGAATTCTATCAAACATTTAGAGAAGAGCTAACACCTATCCTTCTCAAACTCTTCCAAAATATAGCAGAGGGAGGAACACTACCAAACTCATTCTACGAGGCCACCATCACCCTGATACCAAAAACAGACAAAGATGCCACAAAAAAAGAAAATTTCAGGCCAATATCACTGATGAACACAGATGCAAAAATCCTCAACAAAATACTAGCAAACAGAATCCAACAGCACATTAAAAGGATCATACACCATAATCAAGAGGGTTTATCACAAGAATTCAAGGATTCTTCAATATACGCAAATCATTCAATGTGATACAACATATTAACAAACTGAAGGATAAAAACCATATGATTATCTCAATAGATGCAGAAAAAGCTTTCAACAAAATTCAATACCCATTTATGATAAAAACCCTCCAGAAAGTAGGCATAGAAGGAACTTACCTCAACATAATAAAGGACATATATGACAAACCCACAGCCAACATCGTTCTCAAAGGTGAAAAACTGAAACCATTTCTACTAGGATCAGGAAGAAAACAAGGCTGCCCACTCTCACCACTATTACTCAACATAGCTTGGAAGTTTTAGCCACAGCAATCAGAGAAGAAAAAGAAATAAAAGGAATACAAATTGGAAAAGAGGGAGTAAAACTGTCACTATTTGCAGATGACATGATACTATACATAGAGAATCCTAAACATGCTACCAGAAAACTACTAGAGCTAATCAATGAATTTGGTAATGTACTAGGATACAAAATTAATGCACAGAAATCTCTTGCATTCCTATACACTAATGATGAATAATCTGAAAGAGAAATTAAGGAAACACTCCCATTTACCATTGCAAAAAAAGAATAAAACACCTAGGAATAAACCTACCTACAGAGACAAAAGACTTCTATGAAGAAAACTATTAGACACTGATGAAAGAAATTAAAGATGATACAAACAGATGGAGAGATATACCACGTTCTTGGATTGGAAGAATCAACATTGTGAAAATGACGATACTACCCAAAGCAATCTACAGATTCAATGCAATCCTTATCAAACTACCACTGGCATTTTTCACAGAACTAGAACAAAAAATTTCACAATTTGTATGGAAACACAAAAGACCCCGAATAGTCAAAGCAATCTTGAGAAAGAAAAACAGAGCTGGAGGAATCAGGCTCCCTGACTTCAGACTATACTACAAAGCTACAGTAATCAAGACAGTATGGCACTGGGCACAAAAATAGAAATCTAGATCAATGGAACAGGATAGAAAGCCCACAGAAAAATCCACACACATATGGTCACCTTATCTTTGATAAAGGAGGTAAGAATATACAGTGGAGAAAGGACAGCGTCTTCAATAAGTGGTGCTGGGAAAACTGGACAGCTACATGTAAAAGAATGAAATTAGAACACTCCCTAATACCATACACAAACATAAACTCAAAATGGATTAAAGACCTAAATGTAAGTGCAGACACTATTAAACTCTTAGAGGAAAACACAGGCAGAACACTCTATGACGTAAATCACAGCAACATCCTTTTTGACCCACCTCCTAGAGAAATGGAAATAAAACCAAAAATAAACAAATGGGACCTAATGAAACTTCAAAGCTTTTGCACAGCAAAGGAAACCATAAACAAGATGAAAAGACAACCCTCAGAATGGGAGAAAATATTTGCAAATGAAACAACTGACAAAGGATTAATCTCCAAAATTTACAAGCAGCTCATGCAGCTCAATATCAAAAAAACAAACAACCCAATCCAAAAATGGGCAGAAGACCTAAAAAGACATTTCTCCAAAGAAGTTAGACAGATTGCCAACAAACACATGAAAGAATGCTCAACATCATTAATCATTAAAGATGTGCAAATCAAAACTACAATGAGATATCATCTCACACCGGTCAGAATGGCCACCATCAAAATATATAAAAACAATAAATGCTGGAGAGGGTGTGGAGAAAAGTGAACACTCTTGCACTGTTGGTGGGAATGTAAATTGATACAGCCACTATGGAGAACAGTATGGAGGTTCCTTAAAAAACTAAAAATAGAACTACCATACGACCCAGCAATCCCACTGCAGGTCATATACCCTGAGGAAACCATAATTCAAAAAGAGTCATGTACCACAATGTTCATTGCAGCACTATTTACAATATCCAGGACATAGCAGCAACCTAAGTGTCCATCTGACAGATGAATGGATAAAGAAGATGTGGCACATAGATACAATGGAATATTACTCAGCTATAAAAAGAAATGAAATTGATTTATTTGTAGCGAGGTGGATGGACCTAGAGTCTGTCATACAGAGTGAAGTAAGTCAGACAGAGAAAAATAAATACTGTATGCTAACACATATATATGGAATCTAAAAAAAAAATGGTTTTGAGGATCCTAAGGGCAGGACAGGAATAAAGATGCAGACATAGAGAATGGACTTGAGGACACGGGGAGGGGGAAGCGTAAGCTGGGACAAAGTAAGAGAGTGGCATGGACATATATACACTACCAAATGTAAAACAGATAGCTAGTAGGAAGCAGCTGCATAGCCCAGGGAGATCAGCTCAGTGCTTTGTGACCACCTAGAGAGGTGGGATAGTGAGAGTGGGAGGGAGATGCAAGAGGGAGGAAATATGGTGATGTATGTGTATGTATAGCTAATTCACTTTGTTATACAGCACAAACTAACACACCATTGTAAAGCAATTATACTCCAGTAAAGATGTTAAAAAAAAGAAAGAAAACAGAAACCTATGACCTGTGCACTCACTTCTTGAGTTTCTCAGTACCACAGGGATAGGCTTTAGCCAAACTGGAAACATGTGCCCTAATAAAGCTCATTGAGGACAGGCCTGTTTTTAATACTGAAAATAGAAGAATCGTAGAGGTGTCCACATGGAAGAATTTCCTGTTCCTGATTACACTGTGTGGTTTGGGTTCTACACTAAGCCTAGGAGATTTAATCATTTTTGTTTTTAGAAGGAAGGAAGAAAATCTCACTTCTCTTCCTATCTAGGTTTAAGGTCATAGTACATTCAAGGCATCTGCAAATCAGCCCTGGATTCTATACACTTTAGTCAAAGGTCAAATACCTTAGCCTAACAATCCACTCTTCTGTCCAGAAGTTTTGTCCTTAGAATTTTCTTACAGTTCTGGAAAATCGTTGATTTTATCTAATATTTTAGATTAAAGAAATGAGGGGAACTACAAAAATCTTTCTTTCTCTTTTGCATTTTTAATCTAAAAAAAAAAAAACCTTTCCAACACAGTGTCAACAATAACACAATAACTTGATGTGCTCCACTATCTTTTACTTATTTTAATGACGTTCTCTTCGAAACAGCCCTGAAATGACTTGATTGAAATTGGGGAAACGTTGGAGGGTCTAGAAGACCTTGTTACTTTTGTTTCAGAAATGTTCAACTATAAATGGCTGAAACTTTGAAAGTTTTTAAGTACAACTACTCCCCAACTTTCAAACACTAGGGGAGCTATTCACTTCCTGGTCCCTCCTCCCTACTCTACCTTTTGGGAGAACTTGGAACCTTTAAGGAATCTGTGGGATCATACAACAAAAAAAACTGGGAAACTCAGAAAAAGTTCTGTATAGTGTTTCTCCAGTGTTTCCTCTGAGAATCCAGGATAGCAGAGCTGCAAACTGGTCCCCTGAAGAGAGTCTGCTGGCATAGCTGGAAGTAGCCCACTGCAAACAGGAAATGTAATTGAAGTCTAGCATTTTATTCAAACGGGTCTGCATTCTATCACCAATACTTCTGTATTTGCTTCAATATTTATATACTTTAAATTAATTACCATGAAGAAAATTGACACTCCAGGAATATATACCACATCCCCTGCCCAGGCCGACATATGGGTGCCAGTTTTAGAAGCAAGACTTGAATGTCTGCTCTGAAGGACAGACTAGGATTCCTTACAGATTGTTTCTCCCATCCAAAGTACACTTACTTCTGCCCCAATTCTTTTTAAATGTGTCATTTCACTTTCTTAAATTCTCTGGAATTCTGCTACTTAAACATTTGTTTGACCTTCCTTTAAAAATATTATACCACTAGAAGAGTTAAGTAACTACCAATCATTGATATATTAGTATGAAGAAATTCAATCAGACTGTTTTCCTGTTAGCTTGTAGTTGGCACCAGCTGCCCTCAGGATATTCAGTGGTAAACTTGTGATTTCCAGGAAAGGAAAAGTGTATCATTTCTGCAGCCCAAGAGCTCCAAAGATAGGAGAGCTGGGGAATAAGCCGGGGTGCAAAAAATGTGATAGGAAAGTGACTCCCTCCAAAAGCATATCCATTTGGAAATCTCACTGAACTCAATCTTGTACCCTGTAAAGGATAAAGAGCTTTCTATCTCCTTCCCCTCCTCCTTTACTACATGCCCCTGATTTCCACAACCTAGAATACACAGTAGAGTAACAAGCATTTTGAGTTTACTAATGGTTAGTATTAAATATATTTGATTGGGCTTGTCTAAAAACTGAAATGCTGTTTATAGAATTATATGGAGAAATTGGAAAAGTTCCGGACATCTAATTTATACATGAACTTCTGGGGTACAGTTTAATCTATAAGATAGATTCTGTTATGAAAGCCTATAAACAGCTAACAAATGTCTGAGTTTGCTGGATCTGGGGGGAAAAAATGAGTTATATTGAGGAACAATCTACTTCCTTCAAGTTCTGGCACTTTTCCTCCATGAAAAGTAATGAGTGAATGGAGAGAGCCATAGGAGAGGGACAGGTGTATCAAGACAGAAATACAAATCATCAATTTAGTGAACTGAGAGGAATCACAAAGGATCTTATAAAGCTCCCCTACCTCGCTGGCCAAGATCAGGTCCGAGAGCACCTTAAACCACACCAGAACGTCAGAAAGGCTATCTCACTTCTAAAGTATGTCAGTGAAATCTTCACCATCTTCTTCAACAGCTCTTGCAACTATCACGATATAGATTTTCAAGCTTACCAATTTTACCTGGAAGAAATAATAGCTAACATTTACTGAGTGCTTACCATGCTCCAGGCATTGTGCTAAAGTGTCATCCATATACATAAAGTGCTATATAGATTCATCCATTTAATTTAATACCATAATCCTCTGACATTCTGAGACCACAAGCAATTTCGAGTAAGAGATTAAGTAAAAATAGTCAGTCAGTAAACTGAGTTAGAATTCCAGTCTCAAACAGTCTGATTCCAGAATTTGTGCTCTTAGCCGTTCATCTATGTCCAGAATCAGAGGGACAGACCAGATCGCTGTCTCCCTGAATGTCCCTGCCTCTTCCCATATCCTCAGGGCAATCATCCTCTGAAACTTCACAGCCAATCCCAAGTCTCTTATGCTGGCTAGATTGTGCACAGGACAACATACGAGGATCAAAATAGCTCAAAAGCATTGCTGGGTACACCACTGCCTCTGACTTCTCCATACATACAGACACAGCTACAAAAATGAAGCTTTTGCAAATACACTGTACATTTCTAGTGGCACTGAACCAAAGTCAAAAGATCTTACTTGCCATAGTAACCAGCTACAACTAATTTAGAGCATGTTTATATTTAACTTAAGCCCTCTTTCTTCATTATGGGTCCTAGTTAAAGACCTCTCTACTCAGGGGAGATGAAGCAATGATGTGTACTTTTTTATTACCTAAATATAGGTCCTTAACAGTCAAGGATTTTGCAATTATATAAAGAGCAGACCCACTGAGGATGCCTTCAAAACATTAAAGGAACATGGTGGTGACTGGGGTAGGTAAATGATGCACCCCTCTTGTGCATGCACAGTAACTCACATAAGAATGATCACAGGGCTTGAGGCCATGCAACCACCACCAGTGAGCACTGCACTTCTCAGGGAAACGCATCTGAGAAGGGCCTGGTTGTCATTTCATGTCAACCTCAAAAGTCACATTTCTAAGGGAGAAGTCCCTTATTCTAGGAATTCTCTTGTATCATTCTCAGTATGTAAGGAAAACCAGGTAAAACTTTATTTCTGGGAGAATTCTACATCATACTGATGAACTTTGGTGCATGGTCATTTAGAAGAAAGCATTATGGAAACTTGGTTCATTTGGGTTCATGACTCTACTTTCACTTGTTCAGAAAACGTTTCTTTCCTTGGCATTTCAGACTCCACCCTGAAGATCTCAATGCTGCTGTTCTGAACTACACGGCAAACACCACAGAACCTGGTCTTTCAGAAATCATCAGTGTCTTGGTAAACAAAAGGCCTTCTTCTATGATGACTTCATACAACCTGTTATTGAAGAAATTAGTCAAGTATCAAAGAGAAAACAAAAGCTTGAAAGTAAAATGTCATCTTCGGATTACATTATGACCTCCAGAAGCATTAAAAAAAAAACTTGCGAATTCAAATGACAAAGCTACCTATCTCATCAAAAAAACTTCAGATATTCTTTCTTTTTTATATAAATTCAAATGGAAATCTAGCTCTATATACATACATAATATATAATGTATATATAGTACATATATATGTCATTAAGTGCTATTTAATAATGTTGAAACTGGGTTAGTTTCAATTAGTTCATATTCATATTTAGCTGTATAAATTTGAAATTGTGGTTGGAGCTTTCCCAGCCCAAGAGGTTTTCACATGGTTTATTCCATTCATATTGGAAGGTTTACTATGGGCAATGCATCTGGTGAATAAAAAGACATTCAACAATATGCTATGGTGGGCAAATTGTGGTCTTTAGAATCAGATGATACAGTTTCATGTAGTGGGCCTCAACTTCACTATCAAAGTGACATTTTTAAAAAAGCTATTCCCTCTTTTGAGCTGCAATTGCTGCATCTTTAAAGTGAGAATAAATGTAACATGCACAGTTGATTATTGTTATTCATGCTAATTATGTTCTATAAAATCCCCATGAATATAATTAGCACAGTCCAACTCCTTGACTGTGCTAGTCAACTTCAAATCCTTTTTTTAAATTTAATTTTTATTTTATATCAGAATACAGTTGATTAACAATGTTGCATTAGTTTCAGGTGTACAGCAAAGTGATTCAGTTATACATATATCTATTCTTTTTCAGATTCCTTTCCCATATAGGTTATTACAGAATACTGAGTAGAGTTCCCTGTGCTATACAGTAGGTCCTTGTTGATTATCTATTTCATATATTGTAGTGTGTATATGTTAATTTTCCATTGAATTGGAAAATACTAAATTCTTGTTCCTAGGGGAAATACAGGGTTGATCCTAGCAAATCTCTGCTCACAACATTTTTGTCACCCCTTCAGAACATATGTGTGTTTGTACTTAAAGACACCTTATTTAATATATATTGTTGATTCATGAACATTGAAGTGATGGCCAACAGTGCCATAACTCATGCTTGAACAGAGCTTAACTAACACAGGTGTTTTCTCCATAAGGCACATCACAGCCTTCTTGCACTTAGGAACACTAGACAGCACTTCAGCACTACACTTGGGAGCCCTTGTAAAAAGTGAAATCACCAACAAGAAACAGAGAAATGCAAAAAACACAACACTAAATAGACTGCATACAGGACGCTTGTTGTCAGCACGAGGGCTAAATAAGAAGGCAAAGAGTTACTTTGATCAGTTGCTTTGGGAACGAGCATGACAGGCGGCTCAGATTTTTCACTGTTCTAAGCACACACATGTCCATGAATGTCCATGAAAGCACAACTGTTGATTCTAGGGTTATGAGTAAATTTTATTAGCAAGTAGGCAAATTAGCAAGTATAGAATCTACAAATAACAAAGATCAACTGTATATCAAACAGTTGTTATTAAAGACTAAATCACTTAGGAATTAATGTATCAGAAAATTGGTTTATAAACGATAAAATGCTAAAAATTGTAGTCTAAACTCCTTGACTGTGCTAGTCATCTTCAAATCCTTTTATTAAATTTAATTTTTATTTTATATCAGAATACAGTTGATTAACAATGTTGTGTTAGTTTCAGGTGTACAGCAAACTGATTCAGTTATATGTATACATATATCTATTCTTTTTCAGATTCTTTTCCCATATAGGTTATTACAGAATATTGACCTACTGTGCTATACAGTAGGTCCTTGTTGATTATCTAGTTTATATATAGCAGTGTGTATATGTTAATCCCAAACTCCTAATTTATCCCTCCCCCCTACCTTTCCCCTTTGGTAACCATAAGTTTGCTTTTGAAGTCTGTGAGTCTATTTCTGTTTTGTAAATAAGCTCATTTATATCATTCCGCATATATACAATGCAATATTACTCAACTGTAAATAAGAATGAAATAATGCCCTTTGCGGCAACATGGATTAATCTAGAGATTATCATACTAAGTGAAGTAAGTCAGACAGAGAAAGACAAATATCATATGATATCATTTATATGTGAATCTTCAAATCCTTCTACACTAACAGTGACTACAATAATCAGAGATGCTCAATAAACAACTGTTGAGTGAATAAATGATGAATCTGGCTTGTGCCTCAAGCTTCTGGTGATCTCGATAGGGAAGCATGGATAAAACACATGGGAAGTTATACAGTTAGATGACAGTACAAGGCACCAGTTCAAGAGATTCTGAACCCCACTTCCCATTGGAGGTACTTTCCTCTGAATTGTTGGGCTCTTTCCATTCTTGGATCATATTTGGACAGTCTGGGGTACCCAAGAGGCAGTACAGTCACCTGGTTTGCCAATGTGGCACAGATACCTGGGTGAACCTAGTAGTGAAAGCCACGTCTCCACCCCTAACAAGAAGAAGAGACAAGCATATTCATGAGAAAGACCCCAAGATCCTTTAGCACCTCACTCCCTTCAGAGATTTCCCAACACGTTCTCCTCCCACTGTCTAGACAATATTTCAGATCTTTTCACCAGCTGTAAACTAGCCAAAAACCAAGGTATATGGTGTATTTTCTATAGACTGCTAGGCTAAAATAACTCTCCTTTCCAGGCTGCCTCTTTGCTTTGCAAACCTCTTCCTGATTTTCCATCTTTCCTTTTAAAACCATCATAACTGGAGCTTCTCTACAGCTTGATCATTAAAATCAGGCAGGCAGCGATTTGGCAGGCAAAGAAAGGGTTTCAATTCTAACATCCAAGGCATATGTGCAACAGGGAACTTGGAAAAGAAGAGAGATTAAAATTTGGTCCACAGCTGATCTGATCCCTAGAGAATTTTTGTTTCTTTTATCCAGAACTGCTTTTCAACTATGGAGTTTACTCTCTTTCCACCCTCACCTCGCCCTTCAACTGAAATTCTGCAGGGTTTGTTCCTTTGACTCTTGGGACACTTTCCTCCTTTAAAATTCCTCCTTTAAAATTTGAAAACTGAAAATGGATACTATTCTTTATGCTAAGTGTCTAAGATGGGTTCTTCGTTTCATTTGTTTTACTGTCCATGTTAAAAAAACATTGCACAGAACAATAAACTTTGGATTTTGCATATTTATAGGATTCAGGTTAACTGTAAGTTTATCTATTCCTCCCCCTCTCTTTTGCCTTTTCTAATCAGTATCATCAAAAGTAAAAGAAACAGGGCTTCCCTGGTGGCGCAGTGGTTGAGGGTCCACCTGCCGATGCAGGGGACACAGGTTCGTGCCCCAGTCCGGGAAGATCCCACATGCCGTGGAGTGGCTGCGCCCGTGAGCCATGGCCGCTGAGCCTGCACGTCCGGAGCCTGTGCTCCGCAACAGGAGAGGCCACAACAGTGAGAGGCCCGCGTACCGCAAAAAAAAAAAAAGTAAAAGAAACAAAATTACTAATTACCTTATTAACTATCATCATTTGACCCTTTAAATGCAGAAATCCAAGTTAATATGGGCTCTATGTTAAGTCCAGTGTGAACAAATACCAATACTCCCCTCCTCCTCTCCATGAAAGCTTTCCTTTAATGATTCTTTTGTCATTAAATCTGGAAGAAGATGGAAAAGGAAGAGGAGGAGGGAAGGGAAGATGACATAAGACCAACAAAAATCTGGAACTTAGAAAACAGATGCATGATAGGTAATTAACCTGGGAAAGGACTAAGCCAGGTGGAAAATCCATGACTCAATCCAGTTTCCACTGTAGAATACCCAAAGGCTCAAGAACTGGGGACACCAGATACTTCTGGAAAGTGATATGGATGGTGGGTGGGGGGGGGGTGGGTAAAAAGTGGAAGATTGGATGAATGTCCAATTAAAAAGTGATCACCTCCCATCTCCTCCCTCATGTCAGCAGTAGACTAGAATTTTATTATCTGGAGAAGATAAAACAGATTTCTGGACTGAGGAACACTAGGCACAATTAAGAGCATGTAATATTGGATGAAAACAAGGAGACTAAACGACACTTTACACACTGAATACTGAAACTCCCCACTCTTTCTCCACTTGGCTCTCAGGACGCTGGCAACCAGGCAAAGAGCCTCCAGAATGGATACTGGAATAGTCTTCCTTGGGGAATCGAACCATCTCAAAAGAGGAGACCTAAAGATACAAACATCAGGGTTCCCCAAGGAAATTACACAGTCACGCTGCTGTGAAGTCTGTCATGGAGACCCGCCCATCGGCACACATTTTCCAATCAGCCTTTCAGGGCCCCACTCTTATATCTGACTAGGCAGACACAGAACAGCCAGCAAACAGGGAAGGCCTCTAGCTTTAAAGTAAGGGCCCAAAACAAACAGGACCAGAGCAACTTAAGGAAATAAAGACTGAGAGCGAAGGAAAAATACTATGATAATCGTCATCAAAAAGATAAACAATATTACAACTATAAAACAAGAATAGGACACTTTTTAAATTACTTTAAAGAAATATTCAGAGAATAAGAAAAGAGCTCTTGGAAATTAGCAACATAGTTTATCATATAAATGATAAATTCAATAATAGACCTGGTAGGAAAAATTGAGAAAAATCTCACAGAAAGCATATGAAAAATATTAAAGGTGGAAAATAGCAAAGAAGGGTGTTCTAGGAAATCTTACATTCAAATAATAGGAGTTTCAAAAGGAGAAGACTGGAAGAAATAATTGAAGAAATCATTCCAAAAAAGTTTCCCAAAACTAGAAGGCTTAAGTTTTGAAATTTCAGAAGCCCACCACACAGAATGTGGTGCAACTATGTAGAAAAGCAGAAACTGAAAAACACACACAGTTTAGAATCATGCTCACCCATGAAAGGGAAGGACAGGCAATGAAATTATAAAACAGCATACAGGGAACTTCAAAGGTGAAAGTAATATTCTTTTATGTATAACTGGGTAAAAAATGCTCCTACTGGGGCTGAGATTAACACACAGAGCTCTGTTGAAGTCTTACCAATGCTCTGTTCCTCTTAAAGAACAAGGCAGAAAGGTCTGAGTGAGCAAAGAATTGTGAAAAAGCTAAGTACTGGGTTGGCCAAAAGGTTCATTCAGGTTTTTCTGTAAGAAAACATAGGAAAAACCCAAACGAACTTTTTGGCCAACCCAAAACATGAAGGAAGTTGTCTTTTTTATAGCAAACATGTAACCCTAATGAAACCTGGCCCCATGTGGTTCAGTCTTGGAGTGGTAATGCATTCAAAAGACACAGTTCAGTAGCCAAAAGTAATTTAAAAGGAATTCCACTCTTTGCTATATTTCTAGAAAACCATAATGAGGATCCCAATTCACAGTCCTCAGTAACACTTACTAAAGCTCCACATCTCTCCTGTCCCCGTCCTGCACCCCTGTAGTTCCTTCCACACCAACTACTGGGTTAACAATTAGACGTCTCTTTGTCAGATTGGGGGTATGGAGAAGTGTGCTGTGAACACTCATCTCACAAATTTTGGCCACCATAAATTAAGACAAAGATTGTATAAGAGATGTGACAATGGGACTTCCCTGGTGGTGCAGTGGTTAAGAATCCGCCTGTCAATGCAGGGGACCTGGGTTCAATCTCTGGTGCGGGAAGATCCCACAAGCCACAGACCAGCTAAGCCCGTGCGCCACAACTACTGACACCCGCTCATCTGCAGCCCGAGCTCCACAACAAGAGAAGCCACCTCAATGAGAAGCCCACGCACCACAACGAAAAGCAGCCCCTGCTTGCCGCAACTAGAGAAAGCCCACGTGCAGCAACGAAGACCCAACACAGCCGTTAATTAATTAATTAATTAAAAGATATGACAACAACATCAAAGGTTCTGAGAAACATAGGTATGAAACTTATCAGGCGTGGCCTTATTTAAAATATACTAGTCCATTTTCTCCTCCTCCCTTCTCTAATTTAACAACTTAGGAGAATTAGAGAGAGACAAAGTTTAGGGCATCAAGTCCCTTTCTTATCTAATGGTATGAAATAATACATTCAGGGAGAATTTGTGGTAAGAAGAAAATATGTAAGATTAACTTATATGTTTTAAGTGTATATAAACAATTTAGACCCAAAACCAGTAAGAAATGTACTCCTTTAACGCCAAGTTATGACCAAGAAACTACTTCCATATTCCAAATGAGGCTCTGCAATTTCTTCAGCTTACACATTAGTATTCTTGTGTGCTCTGTAGTTTAAAAAAAAAAAAAAAGGAGTGCCTGATTACAATTCACTATCCAGAATTTTATGGCTAGAACTTGAAGGAAACAGAGTTTCTGCCAAAACAGCTTCCTGCCCAGGTGCTGAACTAATTGAACTCTTAAGCAATCAGGCAGTAAAACCAGTAATGGTGAATTTTCTGAAGTGCTATATGTAGGGAGACAGCTTGGAAAAATAAAGATGAAAATTTGTTTTCATAACCAGGAGTGTTTAAAATCCTGAGAGACTGTTTGAACGCCTTGCTGAAATGTATGTGACATTGAAAATTCCCAAATGATCTGATGGTTAAAGATCTCTGCAGTCAACACTGACACTTTTTTTCCTAAATGTTGAGAAAACTACTTTATTATAATGTGTAATAGAGAGCCAGTGAATAAATTTGCTTTTGGAAAAAAAAAGGTATTTAAATGTGAAGTCAGCTATTAAAATATTTCATCCAACTAGCAGCATCAAAATAAAATCACAGCCACATGGCTTCTCTTAAGAATGAAAAAGAAGCTGGTAGTCAACTAGTAGCATTATTTTCTAAGTCTGCTACAAATATAACATTGTACTCTTTTAACAACTCAGAAATAATACCAATATTTACAGAAGAAGAATGTGATTGTAAAACATGATGGTAGGAAGCATATGATTCCAGAAGCAAAAGTTCCAGGTCTTTGCAAAAATGACACATCCAGATTTGCCAGTCTCAAGAAGCACTGCAATAAGCTCTTCCCTTCTGCACAGCTTACAAGAGGATGAAATTGATATACTTTGGAAAACCAAGGTACTGAATACAGGTCTGGCTTGATTTCTTTCTTTCCTTCTTTCTTCCTTTCTCCCTTCCTTCCATCCTTCCATCCTTCCTTCCTTCCTTCCTTCCTTCCTTCCTTCCTTCCTCTCATTCTTTCTAGTAGTCTTCTAAGGATAATTAGGGGGGGTTAGAGCCCCAGATAACACACTAACCTGAGAATTGAAAAGTCTACTAGTTTTGTTGATTTTGCTATTAATTGGCTTAATAACCTAAGGTAGCTACTTATTATCTGTGCATTGTGACATCAAAAAAAAAAAAAAGGCATTGAAATCCACATACTCCTTCCCAGGAGATTATGAAGATAGGGTTTCATCATACACTATGCTTCCTTCTGATTGTACAGAAAGTACAATGGGAATATGGTTACAATAAACATTGAAAGTCCAAGGGAGAAGATTCTAATCAGTGATTGAGCAAAAGGAGGAAGATCTAGATAATCATGAGTCGTCTCCAGCTCTAACTTTGACAATTCAATGGGAATGAATACAGTAGGTGAAGATCAGCAAGTGTGGAAAGTAATGATTGCAAACAGTTATTTTGATGGAGTAATTAAAACAATAGGTACCATGGGGCAGGCTGGCAGCAAGATCACAGGAGGGCTGAAGAATAGAAAACCAAAAGAGAGAGAAGGGAAAAGGATTTATTTATGTGTGGGCGGCCCTACTCAACTCCACTCTTCGAGCATTTATGGAGCACTTCTTGAGGCCTGGCTCTGTGTTAAGGGCTGGCCTAGTCCCAGGCTCTGCTTTGGGGAGGCTATAAATGTAGGGGGGAGAACAACATGCAGGTGGTAAGCTGTCCAAAGTGTGGGAAGTGATATCACAGAGATGGTAAAAAAAATGCTAAGAGAGCAAAGAGAAAAGACTAATCCATTGACAGGGATTAGCAGAGGTCATGAGCCCACACTACAAATATTCAAACCTATGATTTTTTTCAAGACAAAAGATTAACATTAGATTTTCAGCTCACTTTCATTTTCATATTTCTCACATTTTCTACATGATACAGAAAGCTAAACCCTAAGTATAATCTTCAGCTTCCATGGGCTTCAGGTGATGCAAATGAATTCTTCCACTCAACCAGGGGTCTCATGAGTTGTCTATCAAGTAAAACCTTGCCTTTCCTTCAATGTAGTGAATTGCCAATTCTTCCATTGAGGTTCAAAAGAAACTGAACACACACACAAGAAAAGTTTTAATTATAAACTCCAGCCTACTTGTTGTCTCAATCTGTTAGACTTACAAGCTTTATTCTACAAAACGCCAACTCTCATATTAAAGTTTCCTTCACAAATCGCAAACACAAAGTTTAGTAAATAAAGAATGAACAGTGATGTGTGTATCATTTCTTGCTGGGCCTTGCAAGATCATCTGGGAGGTATAATAGGAAACAGCAGGCAATTAGTAAAAACAAAAACAAAGGGGTCTAGTTCCCGACTCAGTTCTCCACTTGACTTTGTGCACAGGTGAAATCAGACAGACCCAATTGTTTATCTTGACTGCTAAGTAAGTAGTCACCTTTGTTTATATGTCCTTCATGTGACCAGAGATTTCCTTATCTTGTTTGTTAAAATGGAGAAGGAGGTTTCCTGTCAGCACCTTCAAGCTGCAATTGGAAAGTGTTCAGGAGAGCCAATGACTTGGCCTCTTCCTCTGGGTCTCCCAAAGACGCTCCATGGCATAGTGACCTCCCCAAGGCCAAAACCCACATCTCCCTGAAGTGCCCCCTCCCGGGCTGAATAATTACCCAGAGTAGGTGCCAACCAGCTCTCCAAGAGATGGTGGAAGCAGCAGAAGGATTCTCATGGGTCCCCATCACTACAGACTAAACAGCTTCATGAAAGCCATGGATGAGAGGCTCCCAACATCATGACCACAGCAGGACTGGAAGAGGAGAGATCTCAGTGAATGGGTCTCCACCACTTTCCCCAGCGCCCAGACTTAGACACCCCACCTTGCGAAAACCTTCATCGATAAACAAGTTCTGGAGTAGAACCTCACACGAGGTGCCAAAGGAATCATCTCTTTTCATAGTCAGCAAGTCCCAGCCAGCTATATGCCCCCCCTCACAACGGCACACCTCCACAGACAGAAGTCCAAGCCAACATAAAGAGAAACAGAAATATTGTTAACTGCAAGAAGACAAGGATAAACTTAGGAGAGCAAAAACATATCCCTGAAGCAAGAAGTCTTAGCCTCCCGGGGTTACTTCTTCCACCCAGACTTGGTCAGACAGAGAGCCCATGACCCCGAAGTTAGCTTGTATGATGGGAAAATCATGTTTGCAGAATTCAAAGGGCCTAAGGTCAGGATGGCTGGGGTGGAGGTAGTATAGGAACTGAGGATGTCAGGAGCCTAAATTATAAAGTCAAACCTATGACTTTAGTCTAGCCTTAAGATTTCAATGTATCCTTAAGTTCTTATTTAAGCCTTTGTATCTCACTCATTTTCCACATAATGCAGCAAGGAGAGATGAGGTCCTGCAAAGACAAATTTGGAAACAACCTGGATTTTAATCCTATAAACAGTTTTGAAACAGTCTGTGCTTAGCTTAATAGTTATCTCTATATCCATGAGGGACAAGTAGTCACCCAAAGATTCTGAAAGGACATGTTAATCCTCTGTTTCTAATTTCACCAGCTAAAGCATTAAATGCAAATGTTCACATGGGATTTCAGTTTCACTTAATAAGTTATACTATATACTTCCTCTCACTTATGCTGACAAAGGATCGCTAGAATTAGATTCTACAACAGGTTCTAGCACGGACCCAGAGCAGATGTGCAATGGTTCCAGACTACAATCTGTCCTCCAAACTCCATCCAGCCCAGAGATGGTGAATATGACCAAAGTCATCCAAAGAGACTCCAAAGCCTTCTGGAACATGAGGCTCACTTTCGAACATGGATACAGCTGCTCCCAGGTGTTGAATATGATACTAGCTTTTAGCCCAGTCAGCAGCAATCTATCAGCCAAACGTTCATGTTCAGAGAAGTAAACCCTTGCTGCCATCCCTAAAGTTACTCCGAGAGGTGACAATAAGGAGAGAAACAGCACACCCAAGAACTTGATCTAAAAGTGACTTCTCGATGTGTTATGTATATACAATGGAATATTACTCAGCCATAAAAAAGCATGAAATAATGCCATTTGCTGCACCATGGGTGGACCTACAGATTATCATACTAAGTGAAGTCAGACAGTGAAAGAAAAATAGCATATGGTATCACTTATACGTGGAATCTAAAAAAAAAATGATACAAATGAACTTATTTACAAAGCAGAAAGACTTACAGACATAGAAAACAAACTTATGCTTATCAAAGGGGAAAAGGAGGGAGGGAGGGATAAATTAGGAGTTTGCGATTAGCAGATACACACTACTATGTATAAAATAGATAAACAACAAAGACCTACCGTATAGCACAGGGAACTATACTCACTGTCTTATAATAATCTATAATGGAAAAGAATATATATATACAAATATATGTATAACTGAATCACTTTGCTGCATACTTGAAACTAACACAACACTGTACATAACTATACTTCAATAAAAAATAATAAAAATAAATGTGACTTCTCTCTACACTTTCATCAAAGTTCCCTCACATTTCTAAGATAGGTAGTAAATATTGTCATATACTTTTGGAATATTTGGGAAAGTACGTAATCCAGAACCCTCTATTCTCTCTGCCTCACTGAAGCACCAGTCTGCCTCTATGTGCTGTGTTCCCAACACTCTTCAGTTTCCCTCCCACCTCCTTGCCTGAATTGTCTGTCTCAGTGTGATGTATAACTTCAGTGCACTCGGGTAAAGTGGAATGGAAGCAGAGTCAAGGGGATGAGAAAGAGAGATGAAAGGTGGTGTTTGATCCACACTAGGTTTTCCTCCCTCTGGGTAACTACACACCTTTAAGGTTTTACACACAATTTTGGTTGCTATGAAAAGCAAAGTAGAACAAAATTGGCTTCATTTTTGGCATATTTCTGTCTCCGTGTATACTGTAAAGCCACTTTTTGTAGACAAGAATTATAGAAATTTCACTTTTTGTGAACTGTGGTGGAATTCTTTCAAGGGAATAGCCATGACATTCTCCAGCCTCAGATTAGGTTTCAAAGTGGACGGTCAATCAGGCAGCAACTTTCTGAACACACATTGTGCACAGAAATTGCAGCAATATTTATGAAATTAAAAGAAATAGACTAATAACTTAGGATCTGATTGAGAAAAGGGGGCAAAAGAAAATTTACCAGCATCTGTAAAAGCAAAAATGAGCAAAGCATAAATGTATATATGTATTATTATTATTATATATGTATTAACATATTCATTCAACATTTATTACTTGCCATGTGTACACACACAACATTCTCATAGTAAAGCAAAAACTATACTGAGGGGTAGGTAGTGTCTTAAAATAGACTCTAAACACTTTCTTGCCAGTAATTCTCCCTTACCTCTAGTAAAAGAATTCAATAGAAGAATTCACTGCTTACACTATGCATTGGATAACTAAGATAATATTTTTCTAATAAAATGGCATGTACTAAGTTCTCAATAAATGTTAGCTTCCTTCCCACCAGTATTTGTTCCAAATCCTTTCTGTTTAACTTGATATTGCTGAATAGTATCCAGAATGTTTGGAATGTTTACACCACTCCTACATTCTTAGACATAGAAAACAAAAAGCCTCTGAGTCCAAGGACATACACTATGGATACAAATTCTTTTTCTTCCATGGAATTATAATCATTCTAGTGCAAATAAACAGAGTATTTGGCCAGAGTTACATATAAATTCTGATCTGAATTTACTGGATTGAGAAATGATGCTTCCTGGTTATTTTGCTCAAGAAGAGTGAAACAACCAAAATATAAAATAAAATGGAACTACTGGGAGAGAGGCAGGTTTCTGGACTAACAGAGTCATAACCTCCATAAATCCAATCCTCCATCAAAGCCATGAAAATACTGGCAAAATTATCAAAATCAACTGTTTGAGAACTATGGAAATTAACCAAAGGCTTGCAACCATCTGAAGAGAGTTTAGTCCAAAAAAACTACTAAACCTTGGTAAGAAGATAAGGGACTGAGACATTTTAACTTGAGTTACTCCTATCTACTTCCTTCTCCAACTGCACAGCATTGGCCTGGAAAGCCACCAGCCTTGCAGCCAACAGAGGAACAGACAGGCTCTGGAGCTTCTCCCAAAGCCCTATCCTCAGACCATGGTCACTATCTGACCTGACTCACAGCTCCCTGAAATAGCCACATTCACAGATTGTTGTGTATTTGACTCATTCAGAGCTCAGCGCCACAGGAAAGACTCTGTCCCTAGGGCATTGATGGAAATAATCAGCTTCAATTATTTAAAATTCCATTTAACTAACAATGCAGTACTAATTGGGGCAAATAAGAGGCCTGGCAGAAAATATAAAAGGAAGATCTCGGGGAATGAGACTTGCATAGAGGGCTTTGAAAAGCTCTGACATATTTCTGGGGCTCTAGAAGACCATACACATGTGCAGGGATGTTCTCATGCCCAAGGAGGACCAGAGAGGGCACCAATCACTCCCCACTGGCTGACCTTGAAGCCCTGCAAAAGCAGAAAATAAAGACTAAGATAGACTTATAAATGACCTGTGAGTTGAAGGTATGTCCCCAACACACACACACACACACACACACACACACACTCTCCTCATATCAAAATGTGGCTGGGTCAAGGCATTTAAGGAAATCTTTCGACCAATCAATTGCTGACTATAAAAAATTAATAAACAGAAACCTCAATTAAGTAGAGTCAAGAGACCAGAAGGGGGAGCTCTCACACCCTGTGAAGATAGCAGAGGCCCACAGGAAGGAGAAAGACTCCTCTTGTTTCCTAGCAATGACTCAGCCAATGGAAAGCCATGGACTGTTTATTACAGCCCTCTCAAATTCCTTTTCTCTTCTATAAAAGTGTTCTCCTTCCCTTGCTATATGGGAACTTGCACCTGGCTTGTCATGGTTGCATATCCTGAACCGCAATTCTCTCTGATGCAGAATAAATTCATCTCTGCTGAAGAAATATCTGGCAGTCTATTTATTTTAGGTCAACACTGACCAATAAGCTATGCTGACCCAGGTCAACCCCTACAAAGACAGGCTTAAAAATAAAATTAGGAATTTGTTTAAATAAGTGACTTTTTTAAAAAGCTGAGACTTTAGTGGTTACACACTGTAGGGACTACAGATTCTACAGAATTTATCCAGAGAAGTCACTAAACAAACAAACAACAATAAAGCAACAACAACAAACCCCAGGGGCAGAGGCATTAGAAATCTAATTCCACAGACACATAGATTAATGGAAAAGAACAGAGAACCCAGAAATAAACCTACTCACTTATGGTCAATTAATCTGACAAAGGAAGCAAGAATATACAATGGAGAAAAGACAGTCTCTTCAATAAGTGGTGCTGGGAAAAGTGGACAGCTACATGTAAAAGAATTAAATTAGAATATTCTCTAACAGCATATACAAAAATAAACTCAAAATGGATTAAAGACCTAAATGTAAGACTGGAAACCATAAAACTCCTAGAAGAAAACAGGGAGAACACTCTTTGACATAAATCGTAGCAATATTTTTTGAATCTGTCTCCTAAAACAAAGGATATAAAGCGAAAATAAACAAATGGGACCTAATTAAACTTACAAGCTTTTGCATAGCAAAGGAAACTACTGACAAAACAAAAAGACAACCTACTGAATGGAAGAAAATATTTGCAAGAGACATGACTGATAAGAGATTAATATCCAACATATATAAACAGCTCATACAACTTAACATCACAAAAACAAACAATCTGATTAAACATGGGCAGAAGACCTGAACAGACATTCTTCCAAGAGTAAATGCAGACAGCCAACAGGCACATGAAAAATGCTCAACATTGCTAACCATCAGGGAAACGCAAATCAAAACCACAATGAGATATCACCTCACACTGGTCAGAATGGCTATCATCAAAAAGACCACAAATAACAAATGTTGGCAAGGATGTGAAGAAAAGGGAACCCTGGTGCACTGTTGGGGAGGTAACTTGGTACAGTCACTATGAAGAACAGTATGGAGGCTTCTCAAAAAACTAAAAATAGAACTACCATATAACCCAGCAATTCCATTCCTGGGTTTATATTCAAAGAAAACGAAAACCCTAATTAGAAAAGATACCTGCAACCCAAGGTTCACAGCAGCATTATTTACAATTGCCAACATATGGAAGCAACCTAAGTGTCCATCAACAGATAAATGGTTAGAGAGGCATGGCATAATATATATGGAATATATATGGAATACTACTCAATCATAACAAAATGAAACTTTGTCATTTGCAGCAACCTGGAAGGACTTAGAAGGCATTATGCTAAGTAAAATAAGTCAGACAGAGAAAGACAAACACTGTATGATATCACTTATATATGGAATCTAAAAAATTACACTGGTGAATGTAACAAAAAAGAAGCAGGCTCACAGATATAGAGAACAAATTAGCAGTTACCAGTGGGGAGAGGGAAAGAGGAAGGGGCATTATAGGAGTAGGGAATTAAGAGGTACAAACTATCATGGATAAAATAATCTACAAGAATATGTTGTACAACACAGGGAATATAACCAATATTTTATAATAAAGAAAAGGAAATCTAATTTCAGAGTGGCAACATTATACCAGTTTTCAGTGTCCAATTCTTAGCCAAAAAAAAAAAAAAATGAGACATCCAAAGAAACAGGGAAGTATAGTCCATACACAGAGGGAAAAAAGTGGTTAATAGAAATTGTCCCTGAGGAGGCCTAGATATTGGCTTAACAGATGAGGGTTTTATTTTTATTTTTTGGATGACTTGAATTTTATATATATATATATATATGTGTGTATATTTTTATACAGAAGGTTCTTATTAGTCATCAATTTTATACACATCAGTGTATACATGTCAATCCCAATCTCCCAATTCATCCCACCCCCACCCCCACTCCCCTCTGCTTTCCCCCTTGGTGTCCATACGTTTGTTCTCTACATCTGTGTCTCAATTTCTGCTCTGCAAACTGGTTCACCTGTACCATTTTTCTAGGTTCCACATATATGCGTTAATATACAATATTTGTTTTTCTCTTTCTGACTTACTTCACTCTGTATGACAGTCTCTAGATCAATCCACGTCTCAAAAAAATGACCCAATTTCTTTCCTTTTAATGGCTGAGTAATATTCCATTGTATATATGTAGCACATCTTCTTTATCCACTTGTCTATAGATGGGCATTTAGGTTGCTTCCATGACCTGGCTATTGTAAATAGTGCTGCAATGAACATTGGGGTGCATGTGTCTTTTAGAATTATGGTTTTCTCTGGGTATATGCCCAGTAGTGGGATTGCTGGCTCATATGGTAATTCTATTTTCAGTTTTTTAAGGAACCTCCATACTGTTCTCCATACTGGCTGTATCAATTTACATTTCCACCAACAGTGCAAGAGGGTTCCCTTTTCTCCACATCCTCTCCAGCATTTGCTGTTTGTAGAGTTTCTGATGATGCCCATTCTAACCAGTGTGAGGTGCATGTCTCTAATAATTAGTGACGTTGAGCACCTTTTCATGTGCTTCTTGGCCATCTGTATGTCTTCTTTGGAGAAATGTCTACTTAGGTCTTCTGCCCATTTTTGGAATGGGTTTTTTTTTTAATATTGAGCTGCATGAGCTGTTTATATATTTTGGAGATTAATCCTTTGTCCATTGATTCATTTGCAAATATTTTCTCCCATTCTGAGGGTTGTCTTTTCATCTTGTTTATGGTTTCCTTTGTTGTGCAAAAGCTTTGAAGTTTCATTAGGTCCCATTTGTTTATTTTTGTTTTTATTTCCATTACTCCAGGAGGTGGAACAAAAAAGGTCTTGCTGTGATTTATGTCAAAGAGTGTTCTTCCTATGTTTTACTCTAAGAGTTTAATAGTGTCCAGTCTTACATTTAGGTCTCTAATCAATTTTGAGTTTATTTTTGTGTATGGTGTGACGGAGTGTTCTAATTTCATTCTTTTACATGTAGCTGTCCACTTTTCCCAGCACCACTTATTGAAGAGACTGTCTTTTCTCCATTGTATATCCTTGCCTCCTTTGTCATAGATTAGTTGACCATGGGTGCGTGGGTTTATCTCTGGGCTTTCTATCTTGTTCCATTGATCTATGTTTCTGTTTTTGTGCCAGTACCATATTGTCTTGATTACTGTAGCTTTATAGTATAGTCTGAAGTCAGGGAGTCGGATTCCTCCAGCTCCATTTTTTTCCCTCAAGACTGCTATTTGGCTATTCGGGGTCTTTTGTGTCTCCATAGGAATTTTAAGATTTTTTGTTCTAGTTCTGTAAAAAATGCCACTGGTAATTTGATAGGGATTGCATTGAATCTGTAGATTGCTTTGGGTAGTATAGGCATTTTCACAGTATTGATTCTTCCAATCCAAGAACATGGTCTATCTCTCCATCTGTTGGTATCATCTACAATTTATTTCACCAGTGTCTTACAGTTTTCTGCATACAGGTCTTTTGTCTCCCTCGGTAGGTTTATTCCTAGGTATTTTATTCTTTTTGTTGCAATTAATTTCTCTTTCAGATATTTCATCATTAGTGTATAGGAATGCAAGAGACTTCTGTGCATTAATTTTGAATCCTTTTATTTTACCAAATTCATTGATCAGCTCTAGTAGTTTTCTGGTGGCATCTTTAGGATTCTCTATGTACAGTATCATGTCATCTGCAAATAGAGACAGTTTTACTTCTTCTTTTCCCATCTGTATTCCTTTTATTTCTTTTTCTTCTCTGATTGCTGTGGCTAGGACTTCCAAAACTATGTTGAATAATAGTGGCGAGAGTGCACATCCTTGTCTTGTTCCTGATCTTACAGGAAATGCTTTCAGTTTTTCAGCATTGAGAATGATGTTTGCTGTGGGTTTGTCATATATGGCCTTTATTATGTTGAGGTAGGTTCCCTCTATGCCCACTTTCTGGAGAGTTTTTATCATAAATGGGTGTTGAATTTTGTCAAAAGCTTTTTCTGCATCTATTGAGATGATCATATGGTTTTTCAATTTGTTAATGTGGTGTATCACATTGATTGATTTGTGTATATTGAAGATATGCATCCCTGGGATAAATCCCACTTGGTAATGGTGTATGATCCTTTTAATGTGTTGTTGGATTTTGTTTGCTAGTATTTTGTTGAGGATTTTTGCATCTATATTCATCAGTGATATTGGTCTGTAATTTTCTTTTTTTGTAGTATCTTTGTCTGGTTTTGGTATCAGGGTGATGGTGGCCTCATAGAATGAGTTTGGGAATGTTCCTTCCTCCACAATTTTTTGGAAGAGTTTGAGAAGGATGGGTGTTAGCTCTTCTCTAAATGTTTGTTAGAATTTACCTGTGAAGCCATCTGGTCCTGGACTTTTGTTTGTTGGAAGATTTTTAATCACAGTTTCAATTTCATTACTTGTGATTGGTCTGTTCATATTTTCTACTTCTTCCTAGTTCAGTCTTGGGAGGTTATACCTTTCTAAGAATTTGTCCATTTCTTCCTGGTTGTCCATTTTATTGGCATACAGTTGCTTGTAGTAATCTCTTAGGATGCTTTGTATTTCTGTGGTTTCTGTTGTAACTTCTCCTTTTTCATTTCTAATTTTATTGATTTGAGTCCTCTCCCTCTTTTTCTTGATGAATCTGGCTAATGGTTTATCAATTTTGTTTATCTTCTCAAAGAACCAGATTTTAGTTTTATTGATCTTTGCTATTGTTTTCTTTGTTTCTATTTCATTTATTTGTGCTCTGATCTTTAGGATTTCTTTCCTTCTGCTAACTTTGGGTTTTGTTTGTTCTTCTTTCTCTAGTTCCTTTAGATGTAAGGTTAGATTGTTTATTTGAGATTTTTCTTGTTTCTTGAGGTAGGATTGTATTGCTATAAACTTCCCTCTTAGAACTGCTTTTGCTGCATCCCATAGGTTTTCGATCGTCGTGTTTTCATTGTCATTTGTCTCTAGGTATTTTTTGATTTCCTCTTTTATTTCTTCAGTGAGCTCTTGATTATTTAGTAACGTACTGTTTAGCCTCCATGTGTTTGTGTTTTTTACGTTTTTTTCCCCTGTAATTCATTTCTAATCTCATGGCCATGGTCAGAAAAGATGCTTGATATAATTTCAATTTTCATAAACTTACTGAGGCTTGACTTTTGACCCAAGATGTGATCTATCCTGGAGAATGTTTCGTGCACACTTGAGAAGAAAGTGTAATCTGCTGTTTTTGGATGGAATGTCCTATAAATATCAATTAAATCTATCTGGTCTATTGTTTCATTTAAAGCTTCTGTTTCCTTATCTATTTTCATTTTGGATGATTTGTCCATTGGTGTAAGTGACGTGATAAAGTCCCCCACTACTACTGTGTTACTGTCAATTTCCTCTTCTATAGCTGTTAGGAGTTGCCTTATGTACTGTGATGCTCCTACGTTGGGTGCATATATATTTATAATTGTTATATCTTCTACTTGGATTGATCCCCTGATCATTATGTAGTGTCTTTCCTTGTCTCTTGTAACGTTCTTTACTTTACAGTCTATTTTATCTGATATGAGTATTGCTACTTCAGCTTTCTTTTGATTTCCATTTGCACAGAATCTTTTTCCATCCCCTCACTTTCAGTCTGAATGTGTCCCTAGGTCTGAAGTGGGTCTCTTGTAGACAGCATATATATGGGTCTTGTTTTTGTATCCATTCAGCAAGCCTGTGTCTTTTGGTTGGAGCATTTAATCCATTCACGTTTAGGGTAATTATCGATATGTGTATTCCTATGACCATTTTCTTAATTGTTTTGGGTTTGTCTTTGTAGGTCCTTTTCTTTCTCTTGTATTTCCCACTTAGAGAAGTTCCTTTAGCATTTGTTGTAGAGCTGGTCTGGTGGTGCTGAATTCTCTTAGCTTTTTCTTGTCTGTAAAGCTTTTGATTTCTCCATCAAATCTGAATGAGAACCTTGCCGGGTAGAGTAATCTTGGTTGTAGGTTCTTCCCTTTCATCATTTAAGTATATCATGCCACTCCCTTCTGGCTTGTATAGTTTCTGCTGAGAAATCAGCTGTTAAACTTATGGGAGTTCCCTTGTATGTTATTTGTTGTTTTTCCCTTGCTGCTTTTAATAATTTTTCTTTGTCTTTAATTTTTGCCAATTTGATTACTATGTGTCTCGGCGTGTTTCTCCTTGGGTTTATCCTGCCTGGGACTCTCTGCACTTCCTGGACTTGGGTAGCTATTTCCTTTCCCATGTTAGGGAAGTTTTTGACTATAATCTCTTCAAATATTTTCTCGGGTCCTTTCTCTCTCTCCTCTCCTTCTGGGACCCCTTTAATGCAAATGTTGTTGTGTTTAATGTTGTCCCAGAGGTCTCTTAGGCTGTCTTCATTTCTTTTCATTCTTTTTTCTTTATTTTGTTCCGCAGCAGTGAATTCCACCATTCTGTCTCTCAGGTCACTTATCCGTTCTTCTGCCCCAGTTATTCTGCTATTGATTCCTTCTAGTGTAGTTTTCATTTCAGTTATTGTATTGTTCATCTCTGTTTGTTTGTTCTTTAATTCTTCTAGGTCTTTGTTAAACATTTCTTGCATTTTCTGGATCTTTGCCTCCATTCTTTTTCCAAGGTCCTGGATCATCTTCACTATCATCATTCTGAATTCTTTTTCTGGAAGGTTGCCTATCTCTACTTCATTTAGTTGTTTTTCTGGGGTTTTATCTTGTTCCTTCATCTGATACATAGCCCTCTGCCTTTTCATCTTGTCTATCTTTCTGTGAATGTGGGTTTTTTTCCCCAGGCTGCAGGATTTTAGTTCTTCTTGCTTCTGCTCTCTGCCCTCTGGTGGATTAGGCCATCTAAGAGGCTTATGCAAGTTTCCTAGATGAGGGTTTTTAATCAGCTAAGGAATTAAAGGAAAGTGGTATGACAAGTATGGCTCATCAAATAAGTAATATCAATAAAGAGGTAAAAATTATTAAGATCTAAAAACCAAACAGAAATTTTGGAATGAAAAAGTGCAATAAGTGAAATGAAAAAAAAGATCAGTAGGGGGTGCTCAATAACAGATTTGAACTGGTAGGACAAAGAATCGATGACCTTAAAGATAGAGTTTATAGAGTTTGCCCAGTCTGAGAAACACAAATTAAAAAGTGAATAAAAATGAACATCCTCAGAGACCGGCAAGACATTATCAATGTAACAACATATGTATAATGGGAGCCCCCCACAGAGGCAAGAGTGGGCATTAAAAAGTATTTGATGATATAATGGCTGAAAATTTCCCAAATTTGATGAAAAACATTAATCCACACATCCAAGCAGTTCAGCGAAACCCCAGTAGAATAAATTCAAAGAGATCACACCTAGATACACCATAGTAAAATTTCAAAAGTCAAAAACAAAGAGAAATTTTGAAACCTGTAAGAGAAAAAAGAAACAACCCATTATATACAACCTTCTCAGTAAGATCAATGGCTGACTTATCAGAAACCACAGCTATCAGAAGGCAGTGGAATGATGTATTCAAAGAGATGAAAGAAAAAGACCATCAATCAAAAATCCATTATCCAGCAAAACTCTCCTTCAGAAAATGAAGGAGAAATTAACACATTTCCAGGTTGAGCTAATTATTTTCATCTTTCCTCTCCACCATCTTCAGCATGGCAACCTCATCCTCGGGGTAGCTCCCCTCATGGTCACAGACTATAGCTCCAGACATCACATTCTCATGACAACATTAAGATCTTTTCAAAATGAAAGAAAATATTTCCTAGAATTCCTCCAACCAACCTCTCCTCGCTGGCCAGAATTATGACACATTCTAATGTTACTGGCAGAGGAAAGAGTAGCATCATGATTGGCTTGGTAAACTCTCCGAGTTTACTCATGATGCTGGCCTCCTCAGAAACTCATAAAAGAAGCAAAGATACCTGGATAGATGCAGGATTCTATTAGGAAACAACAAGGCTGGGTGGCCCTGTGGTAGGTAGCCAGTAGGGTCTGCCATGGAGAGATTTATTAAATTTTATTTCGATGCTTTTGTTGGGTGATTTTTATCTTCAGTCTCTCTCCTTCTCTCCCCACGTTCTGCTCCATATCCTCACCAGCACCACCACCACAGCCAAAGCTCTCCAAAAATTTTAACAATATTTTCAGTTACAAACATCAGCATGATGTTCCACTGTGCCGAAACCCACTGTAGCTATGAATTAATTTTTGTCCAAACCATGACAAAATGGTGGACTTCAAAACTCTGTTGGCTGCTTCCTTATGCTTCCCATCTACCTGTCCTCCTGGTCAGTGATGCAATGATTCAGACTGTGTGTTTAAGTCAAACTAAACTGATTGCTCTTTGCACAAAATTTCCAGCTCTCACTTCTGAGACTTGATGCAGCCAAACCATTCTCCAAATAGCACCTTTCACATCACAGCTGCATAATAAATGTGTATGGGAAGAATGAAAATGGAGCAATGAGACTTAGCAACTGCTTGAATTCAGTCCTTCATTCATTTAATTGTGACAACTCCTGGAGATATGACAGGGAGCAAACAGTCTAGCCCCTAGACTCCTATGCCCCTGAAGACAGAGAGAGGGCAGGAGAGAGCGGCATCAAAACTCTATGACTAAGAGAACAGTATTTCTACAGAAATAGGGAAGTGAAGAAGATCTGGCTTGGAATGGAATATCATGATGTTGATTTGGTATATGTTGAGTCTGAAGTGATGGGGGACACATTCAGTTGGAACTGTCCCCAGTGTGTGTATGTGCACATATATGGATGTGCTACTCTAGACATCACCATTATCACCACCACCATCATTCTCATCATCATCATCATCACTAACATTCCCCAAGTACTTCTAAGAGCCAGATTCTTGTACTAATAGACTCACATGGAAATATGCACTTATTTGCAGGTTACTATCAATTCATTACACATATTTCCATAGATGATTATCTTATTTGTAGCTTTCTATTATATGATTATCCCATAAAGGGCATTAATTGAATTTTCCTTGGGGTGAAGATCATATCTGAGTTTTTCCCTACTGGTATGTGCAAGAGAGACCTAGTGACTAAAACTGTCATTGACATACAATATGAACAGCCTGAGTATGGAAGAATGAGGTAAATCAAAAGGAAGACAAGAAGGGTGGTGATGGAGTCTTCGTCAAATGATAGAGAGGCGATTACAATATCATGAACATAAAATGCAGGGCTTATAAGGGGTAGGAAATTAAATTAACCAAGTATGGCAGTAACCTTGAAAGTACACAAACAGTAAAACAAATTAGCCAGGCTCTTAAACTTAAAAAGGCAGAAAGATGGGTTCTCCCCGTTATTTTGTTTGCTTGTTTTAATTAACTTAGCAGAGAAGATATTCAGACAGGTATCAGACCTGAAGTTTACACACTTGCTACAATGTTGATTTGGGTGATGACATTTTCATTTCATGCTACAGAGAACCTATGTGTATCTGGAATAATGAACTGGGAATCTTTCAACCATTATTACAAAACCCGACCACTGCAAACCAACCCCCTAAAGAAGCGGGAGCTGCAAGAGCCATTCCCCTATTCACTCACCTACATCACCATTCACCTCACACCTGCCTTCCCAGTTGCATTGTTCCTTAAACAGATAGACTTCGTCTTAGCAATATTTGATCAGCAGGGGAATTTTGGTTTACCCCTTGTTCAACCTTTGAATAATTGAGAAGAAATTCTGACAGAATATAGCTTTGTCCAAATGAGAAGTGAGAAAAGATTGACAAGTTCGTCTTCCTGACTGCCAATGATCAGCACCACCAGATACTGGGCCACAGACCCAAGAGGCAGTCGCTGTCAAGGTCAGCAGCTTCCCACAGACCTCTCCATGAGCTCACCTCATGGTCTCACCTTCATGGCCACATGTGCTTGGCTTCTTGGGTTTCCTTGCGGGTTCCAACTAGTTCACCAGTACCAGTGCTTCAGGAGGGGTTCTCTCTGATCTTCCCCAACCTTCCTTCCAGATCGCCACTTCCCCAGCTCCTCCTACCTTTGTGTCAGGTCTAACTCTTACACTAAATCCCTTCTTCCTACCATCCTCATGGCGGCTATGCTTCCCTGACTGCTCCTGGCTGCCATAGAAACTGAATATCCTTTCTCATCACACTATGCTAACAAAAAGCCCTCCTTCCCCTGAAACAAAGAGATGCCTTACGCCAACTAGAGCAAAGCTTGTGTTTTAATCAAGGCGAAAGAGAAAGTGAATTAGTAATTTTCAAATTATTACCATTCAAAAGAGTTTTAATCTGGACCCAATAACACATTTTCCACTGGACCAGCCCAAGCTTACTAAATAGCTACAGGATTTAAGAAGGGGACAATGAAAGATAAAATTAGAAAGAGTAAATGGTATCAAACAGCTAAAATAAAGTTTATGAACTTGGAAGGTATGAGGTCACAGAGGTCACCACCAAAGAAGTTCATGAGAAATGCATGCTGAGAGAAAATGTCAGTGTTTTAATACTGAAGATCCCAAGGACCGTGCATGTCAGAATCTGACTAAAATAAAGCTGAGAAAAAAATATTCATTAGTCACTAAATGGACTGGAATGTCATTCAGCTAATAGTCTCTTGCAAGCGATAGCTCACTGAAGACAGAGACACTTATAAAGAATGATCTTCGTGTACACATGCTCAATTCGCCAGCATCCCAGGTAGTAGTGTGAGCTTACTAGAAAAGCTGTAGGGCCAGAGTCAGCCTCAGAGACTCTTCGTGCCTGCCTGGGACCACTGGTATGAATTTCTCTGAGCCTCATGAAGATCCTCTGGGAGCTAAGCTCTTTCCATTCTTCCAGAGTAGCAGGCAGGGAGCTCCTAGAACGGTACATCATAATGGCATCTCTGTTGTCAATGTCATATTTGGAACCCAACATCTTTCAGAGAAGCCAGCCAGCCTGGTGCCTAGAGAATGATGGTGACCCAGCTAAGCAAAGAATCTAAATGGTTCTGAATTCCTCCACCAGTGATTCCCTCCACATATAAGAAAGCCTGTTTCTAGACCCTTTGGAAGTAGGCATAGCATGACTTTGGTTCTCCTTGTATCCTTTCCTGAGACCCTTTCATAGCACCACTCCCCCTGCCCCATCTCTAATCCTCAGTCCTCAGTTTGGGGTTGGAGCCAGGCCAAGTGGCCAAGAGTCCTCAACTCTTCAATGGAGTCCTCATTCCCTCAGGATCTGGTGTCAAAGGCGATCACTTGCTATTCTAATGATCCCCACCAATAACAGCAGTCTGACAATCTGATGGGAGGAGACCACTTCCCTTCCCAGCCGGACCCTCCAGCCCTGTATAATTAGCACTTGTGCATTTTCCTGCAGTTCCTGCGTTGTCTCAACAAGGAAGGCACTGTTCTGGAGTTTAGTCCAATGGCAAAAGTCTAGATCATTTCAATTACCCTAAAAGGGCATTTTCTTAAAGAAGTCTGAAATCAAAACAATAAATTTTATTGTCTCCTGGGGCCCACCTCTAAACCAATTCAATTCAATAAAAGATTACTGCCCTACAGGCCCACTGTGCCTGTGATTTAGGGTCAGCACGGAATGAAACTGTCCTGCTCACATTACATGGGTCTCTGAAGAGCAGGGTGACTGTGCGACTGGCTTGCCTGACAAGTCCCAGCTGTCCAGGGGTAATTATTGATAGCACCCCCTTTTGCCCAGATATTCTCCCAGTTCACACAATTGTCTATATGGCCGTTCTACTAAAGAGCCAGCAATTCTGGGTCCTCAGGGCTTTTCTCTTTCCCTTGCTCTTTTACTTCTATCCCAAAACATCCTGAGAGGGCCTCATTCTGACACTGCTATTTGTCCCCAGCACCCTTGAGACTGCCAGGCTTCAAGGTGCCAAGTAGGGCTGTGTCCCTCGGGTCCTCTGTGTGCCAAAGTCACACCACATTCCTTGAAAAAGTGAAGAAAGTCTCTCTCTCTCTCTGCACGCTGCATCTCTTGGGCCCCAGTCTATGACCTGAGCCCCCCAGAGTTCCCTGACCACTGAGCCCACAGCCGTTCTCTGTGGGCCTCAAACTTGCCTCTTTGGAGTGAACCAGGTTATACAACAGATCTCAACCAACTCTGTCCTTCCCCCACTGCCTGTGACACCCTGCCCAGGCTCTTGCCCCCACCAGCAAACCAGACCTGAATACCTGCTGTTACAGGTTGAACTGTCACCAAAAAAAAAATATATGTTGAAGCCCTAACTCATTGGTACCTGTGACCTTATTTGGAAATAGGACCCTTGCCGACGTAATCCAGTTAAGATTACACCTAGGGTGGGCTCTAGTCCAAAATGACTGGACTAGAAGAGGAAAACGCCAGGTGGAGACAGAGATACACAGGGACAACGCAGTGTAATGACAGAGGCAGAGATTGGAGTGATGCAGCTACAAGCCAAGGAATGCCAGGGGCTGCTGGCCACCAACAGGAGCTAGGAAGAGGCAAGGAAGGATTCTACCCAGAGTTTCATATGAAGCATCACCATGCCAACAACACCTTGATTTTGAACTTCTTGCCTCCAGAATTGTGAGAGAATAAATTTCTGTTGTTTTAAGTCACCAATGTTATGGTAATTTGTTACAGCAGCCCTAAGAAACTAATCCACCCACTTTGGCTGAAGCTGGAATACCTGCAACTACACCTGTTCTGAGATGGTATAAATGTACTTCATCTCATTATGCTTCATTTCCCTGACCTTGTAGTTGCTAACCACAGAAAATTAAGAGGCAAAACAGAAAACCTTGCTCATTCTAAGAATAGGGGAGAAGGCCAGGAGACAGACTTATTCTCTGCTATTTTTCCAAAATCCACCAACATTGATGTTCAGCAGCCTCATTATCCTATGAGATAAAAAGCCTTGCAGGGCTTCCCTGGTGGTGCAGTGGTTGAGAGTCCGCCTGCCGATGCCGGGGACACGGGTTCGTGCCCCGGTCCGGGAAGATCCCACATGCCGTGGAGCGGCTGGGCCCGTGAGCCGTGGCCACTGAGCCTGCGCTTCCGGAGCGGCCACAACAGTGAGAGGCCCGCGTACAGCAAAAAAAAAAAAAAAAAAAAAGTCTTCCACACTTCGCTGCTGGATAAACTACAATCAGGACATGGGAGTGAGTTTGGGTAGAGTCATGGGGCAGGACAAGATGTGGAGAGGAAATTGCCCATTCTGACACCTCTGGAGTGATATGCTCAAATATCATCTTGATATCCAATCCAGATCAGCTGGGAGGTCTCATCCTTCTCCCAATGTGTTCACAGAGAAACACACATTTTCCATTAAGTGCCGAGGTCACCGGCAGGGTGCTTTGGCAGAGTCGTGTGGAGAAGTTGTACAGCACCTGCCTACATATGTTTGGCCCAGTGCCCTCTTCTTGCTTCCCCTCTGATCAGAAGCACATTTATCTGCAACGTTTTTAAAGTCAAAAAAATAAAGAATCTCTCCTAGATAGTTTTGATTTTTTTAAAACCAATTCCAGACCATGCACAATATTTTGATTGACTTCCAATTATGACATTCTACTGCATTTATTTTGTTCCAACAGAACACAGAGAAATCTCCTATGAATATCTATTGCTGCAAAGAAGAGCTCTTCTCTCGTTTCTCCTCACTTCCCTTTCTTTGCAACTTTTCTCTGTCTCCTCTCTTCCCCCGATATGAGTGTCCCCCCTTCCGGAGTCACTCAGTCTTTCCCGTTCCCCACCCCCCGACAGCCATCAGAGCCAGCCCAAGGCAAATCCTGAAGTAGGAAAATTTGTTCTTCCACACAACGTGTTCCCTTTTATGCACCATTTCTGCCCTCGGCTCACCACTGCTGGGTATCCAAGGATACTGAATATCTTTCTGTGCCTTGGTTTCCCTATTTGTACAAAAAAAAGACTCGTTCTTTCCATCTGTAAACTAAAGACAATCATGCCACCTTCAAGGGTGTTATCGCAAGGATTAAAATGTACAAGAGTCTAAAACTGTGCATATTGTCTAAGTTTTACCACCCTCCTGCATCCCAGCCCTCCTTGGGCTCTGCTTCCCCCTCACTCTTTATCCCACATCCTGACACTGGCCGTTGACCCATAGTGCAATTTTAAATCAAGGTGAAACCTCTTTCAAGAGTGCTTATTTCCTCACTTCCAATTGATGAACAGAAATCTTTAATACTTGGTCAAAGCATTTTAGCCTTGGGGAGAGGTATCAGAAAAAGAGAGGCACCTCCTCTGTCCAGGGGAAATGCCAGCTTCAGATGCTGCACGATGTCATGCTTCGTCCACCTTGATCTGCCTTCTTGTGAGACAGACAGAGAGAGAGAGAGAGAAAGAAAGCAAGAGACAGAGAAGCAAAGGCAGGCACACAGAAGGCTACAGTCCAGGTGTCCAAAGGTCCACTAGCTACTCTGACCTTGTTCCCTGCACCCCACCCCTAGGACACAGTGGTTAGAGATGTCCCGTGCTTCTGACTTTACTCAAATGTGTCCTAACTGAAGCTCCAGAAAGAAATGGTTGAAATCTTCTAATCCCTCTCCTTGCCAAGTTCAAGCCTCCCTACTGGAGGAATGAAAGGCTCCATACATGTATTCATTCCACAGTCACCAAAGCTTTGCTTTGAACAGATTGACCTGTGTACCCCAGGTGTCATCTGAGGCTTTCCCAACCCTCACGAACCTATATATACTTGAGCAATCAATTCCATAGTCGGGGACAGTTCAAACCCTCCCATGGGTTCCAAAAGATCCTTAGGGTTTGTTTCCATGACGTCTCTTCCAATTCTGCCTTCAGTGTTGAGCAAACTGTCTCTGTGTCACTCCGCATTAACTCAGAAACTAAGCCTCTTTTCTGATTTACACAAAGAAATCTGTTCTTGCAAGATGACACGTGCGGTAAGTAATGTCACTGGGCACTGGGAGTGTCCCATCATGTACTGTATAGCATCCCACGATCCCATGGCCATTTCCTGTCCTCCCTCCACAACTTCTCAGCAGTCCGCAGATTTCTCTTCCTGCCCCACACAGTAGTTTCACTCTCTTCTCTCAAGGTTTGATGCCAGCCAACACCAGGGCCCCAAAAGAGTGAACCTCTGTCCAAGAGAATTGATTGTTGACAACTTCTAGGAGAACAAGTGTCTCCTAATCACATGCATAGGACAATTCAGCAGAGGAGACTTCGTGTAAGGAAAGAGGGAAAACCAGGAGCTTTAGCAGCCAGAGTTGAAAACCATGCATCTGTCACAGATGCCGACCCACAGTGTGATAGGGATTAAGTGGAGAAAATGTAGCCAAAGACTGGGAAAGAGAAAGGTAGAAAGCAATGCTGTGACCCAGTGACAGTTAAAGGTCTGCTCAGAGAGCTCAATCAAGACATCTGCCATCTCTCTGCCCTGTTTCCTTATCTGCAGGATGTTATACTCAGGACTGACTGAGTCCTCATTCTCACTTCCTCGATAAAGATACCAAGGATGAAAGAAACCAAATAACTCTCCAAAACAGAGGTATTTTACACTATGTGCTTGGTATTTGGAAAGGGACATCAGCTTTTTTACTACACTAGGGCACTAAGTAGTCAACTGAACCAATGTACAAAATAGAATACCAGAGTGAATGTCAGGGTAATTTGACTATATCGTTTGTCATCCCACTGATGGTCCAAACTTATTCAGCTGATCAAGCTGGCGTCACATGGGAAGGGAAGATAGAAAACTCTGAAGACGGAGGAGAGCAGCTCCTTGATTGTGAACCTATGACCAGCTGTGTTTCCTTACAAGAACCTTCCAGCATGCTCTCACTATCTGTTAAGGACAGAAGGTACACATTTATCTTGGAGGAGAGGATGAGTTTCCCAAAATCCATGTCCCCAAATTGTTAAGTCCTATACCCATCTCCTCTGCCACTTCTCTTTTCTAATAAAGCCTCTACCATTTCCAATGTGGTTAACAGAAGCCAGCGCATGTAGGGGTAGTAACATAGTTACACCATGTGCTCATGTTGACCTGGCTTGACTTGCTGGGCTAAGGTGGTTGTGATGGGGCGGGGCTACCTAACACACACTGTCATTTCATTATCACCTCTATGATTCTGGCTTCTGCTGAACATTCACAAAATGTTAAAGCAGCAAATCAGTGAATGTTTCTGCTGTTTGGGATTAACAGCCTGTTTCAGATTTACACAAATCAAAGGAACAAAATCCAAACACAACACAGAATTTGCAAAATAATAATAATAAAGTAAAGGAGAACACACAATTTCCCATTGATGTGGAGTCGAAAGAAAACAGAAAGCCTCAGTCCTGGATGCCTTCAAGTCTCTGGTTTCCTTGGGGAGTGAAATCTGTAGGTTTCTGTTTATTCCTTCGTAATGAATGATGTGATGATAAAGCATAGGTTAAGCAAAGATCTTCTTCTACATGTCTGTAGACAAAATGTCAACCAAGGGGCCCAGGATGTAAGTGGAACACAGCACATGTAATCCAAGGCGTCCTTCTCGGGTGTCCAAGCCATTGGTGTGACCATAAGCCCTCTAGGGACAGAGATGGGAGGAGGCTGAAAAGTGACTCTTGGGCTTCCTACAATCAGGGTTTTTATATGTGAATTTTCGATGTGGGTTGTCTGTGAATGCTTACAGTGGGGCTTCACAGAGGAAGAAAATGAGAGAGAAAGAGAGAATTCCAAATATCAATTTCAAATGAGTGATTTGATTTTTCTTCCTTTTAAATTTATTCCTACAGCATGTACACACACATGCCACAAATACAAATAATCTAGAACTGACTTAAAAAAAAAAAACAAAAAGAAAACATAAGACCAGTGCTTGGAACTTTGCTTCAGAAGAAAGAGTGTCAAGTGAGAGATCTTTCTCCATTCACAATAATACAAACAATGTCTGAGAAGACCCACAGAAAAGTCAAGACCAACTCAGCTCCAGAGCCTCCTAAAGCAGCGCCATCCAAATTATGCAGGCTGGAAAAACACACCCCAGGTCCTGCCAACTGCAAACATGATTGCAGTAATGGAGCTGGAGGATGCCGAACAAGCAGGTAAAAGGGAACATATAGCTTGCTGCCAGGTAGGGGTTGCCAAGTACGACTACAAGAAAATTCCATCCTGCCGGAGATTTGGGTAATTTGATGGCAGAAAATACACAACCTGAACACTTTTAAAGGGCTCTGTTATCAAAGCCAGAGCAACTCCTGACTGTCAGTGATGTGCTTGCCCTCACGTCAATCACAAAGGCAGATACTGCTTTTTCAAGCTGATTGCGCTTAGGCCTAATGATGGGCATTTTCTGAGTCTCTTTAGAGAAGGCATCAGTAAACTTCCATAAAGGTCAGAGAGTAAACATTTTAGGCTTTAGGCCATGTAGTCTCTATCACAAATACTTAACTCTGCTGCTGTAGCCTGAAAGCAGCCACAAATTACATATAAAAGACTGATTATAGCTATGTTTCAATAAACCTTTATTTACAATGATAGACACTGGCCAGATATGAGTCACAGGCTATAGTCAGCCAAGCCTTGCTTTAGACAGTCAGCTTGTAGCACCAACATGCCCCATAGTTCAGAGTGGAAGTGAATGAGACTTCTGTGTTAGTGTCACATTTATACACTTACTCATATCAACTCTCCACGTAATGCTCTGGGAGATTCAAGGTGGCTGCAAGTTCTCTGAAACTCTTCCGATGGAAGAGGTAAGCGCCTTGCCTCTCCTGTATAATCAGAGTTGTCTCTGCGATTGCTTGACCAGTAGAATACAGCAGAAGGGATGCTGTGCCAGTTTCCAGGCTGGCACTTTCTCATGCCTGCTTTTTGTTGCACTTGCTTGTGGAATCCAGCTGCCATGCTGTGAGGAAGTCCGAGCAGCCCCACAGAGAGGCCCACATAGAGGGGAGTCAAGGCTCCTGGCGATACCTCCAGCTGGGCTTCTAGCCTAGTCCCTAAAGCACCCCTCACAAGGTCCTCCACATACCCTGTTATCTGCTATGCAGATGCAGAGGGTCAGCAGGATACTCTAAGGTCTTGGGGAATGATGAAGCCACTAGATGAAGGAGCCTGGGTCCCTAAAGAACTGAATGGGACAGAGACCACTCCCCCACCCTGCACCCCACCAACCTGTTGCTATTTATCTGCACTGGACTCCAACAAATCTTTACTTATTAAGCCACTGGGATTTTTAAGGTTGCTACATACTCCATACAGCTAGCACACCCTAAAAGAAAAAGACACAAGGAAGGTATGCCACTCTGGACAAGTATCATAGCAGGACATCAGATATATCTAAAGACAAATTAGTAGGGCTCTATAATTGACTCACACTGTGAATCAGAGCTTTCTGTGTTCTAAAACCTAAATGAGAAGTGTTTATTCTCATAAACACTTGTTTATTCAGTGAAACCTACTCACAGTGGAGCTTATTTATATGGGGCTGACCAGACGCACTTGAAAGATGAGGCTCTTTCCACACTTGATCTCCAGGAAGCAAGAGAGACAGGCAGTGGTCTCTGAGCTGTGAGAGCTGGTGAAAGCTTCCTCATGACCCCTCATACACACAATGCCTGAAATTGCTAATCACCTTTTTGGTTAAAGAAATTTAATGTCCCAGTAATATGGAAAAATTATCTGAAAGAACTTACACTTTAGATCTGGGATCAGCGAACTATGGCCCCAGGGCCAAATGTAGCTTGCCACCTATTTTTGTATGGTCCGTGAGCTAAGAATGGCTTTCACGTTTGTAGATAGTTGAAAAGAAATATTCTACATCAAATGAAAATTATATGAAATTCATGTTTCAGTGTTCCATGAATAATAGTTTAGTGGAACACAGCTATACATTCTCTTTAAATGTTGTCTAAAGCTACTTTCTCACGACAACAGCAAAGTCAAGCAGTTGTGACAGAAACTCCAGGCCCGCAAAGCCTAAAGTACTTGCTATTAGGCCCTTCAAAGAAAAAGTTTGCAGGCCCTTCCTTTGGACCATTGTGGTCCATGAACTCTTTATCCTGAATTAATTTACTGCATTGGCCCCAGTCCTAACAAGCTCTGAGGAACTCATCCTGACAGTTTAATAAGGAAGCAGGAGGCGGATTGAAGGAGAAAATCAAAAGCTCAAAGCAGGACACCCTGCCCAGGTAGGGAGGGGCAAAGGAAGGGTCCCCGAACGTCAGGAGGCGTCACCAGGCACCCGGGAGAAGGATGTCTGGCCCAAGGAAGTAGTCAGTGAACTAAAGGGAAGGAAAAAAGGTGGAAGGCAAAAAATTAAAATGTTCCTTGAGTTAGTCCCAACTCCCCTCAACCTGTGAACACATCCAGTTGTTTTAATATTTTATTAAAGTGAAACAAACTGATCAAAAGAATCACGTATAAAGTATATTTTTAAGAGTTTTTAAAAAGGACAGACTCTCTCATTGCAATACGATATTTTCCGGTTTTGTGAAAATTATTAATTCAATGCTAATACCACCTGTCCCCAGACCTGCTCTCTCAGTGAGGGGTCGCTGGTCCTGTCCATGTGTCCAGCTGACCTCCTTTCTTACCTGCTGCTTCACAGGGAGCTGGGGTCTCATCCTGGACCTCCATGGAATGGAAATAACAGAAAACTCCCACAGAAGCTTCAAAGGGCTCTTCATTCAGGCCAGCTCTGAAGCCATATCCCTGAGGACCTCCTAGAATTTGGCTTTGGTAGGGCCCAGGAGGGCCAGTAAGGGATTAGGAGAAACAGAAATCTTTGTTCATGCTCTGATCTCCAACCTGACATCAGCCCAGAGTTACAGCCTGGACAGTTGGCACATGTTGGCGCTCAGACTCAGGTGGATTAACTTCTAGAAGATTTGTTCTCAGTAATCTTTATTTTCACATGGTTGGGAAAAGCTTCAAAGTAACAACCACGATTCATGAGCTTTTTCTAAAAATAATAATAATACAAATTTGGCATCTGTGCGATTTCAACCGCAAATGGAGTCAAGGAAAGACGCCTTTAAATAAAACCTCTCCTGGGACTTCCCTGGCAGTCCAGTAGTTAAGACCCCTGCTTCCACTGCAGGGAGTGAGGGTTCGATCCCTGGTCTGGGAACTAAGATCCCGCATGCCGTGCGGAGCGGCCAAAAACAAAAACAAATAAAACTTCTCCCACTTCTACCTTCCACACGTTTCCATGTTCTTTACACTCCCCCTGCCCCCGACTTCTCACTAACTCCCTCCTCCCTTTAAAATTCCCCTGATCCACAATTCTTCCTCTAAGGCTCTCAGTGACCAGCCCCTCCTAAGGTGTCTTGACAAGACTGCAAGAAGCTTACTTTTATTAAAAGTCAACAATTAACAATCCTTTAAAGACCATCAGTGGCTTAAAATGACCATCTTAAGGCACTTTAGACCATATAAATCCTGGTCGTAAGCACGATGAGGCACTCATCTGATACACGAAAACAAAGATGCAAATATGGTAGTGAACCAAAACCTAGGCTGTTAGGACTGGAAAGAAAGTGAGACGTAGTCCAGCTCAGCCAGGTGGAAGACCAGCTCCAGGCTGTCTCCCCAGTTCCCTGGCTAGCACTGCCTCTGAGACCCCCCTACTCCCTCCAGCTCCCTCCCTCCCCAGCCTCCCAGGTCTGTTGTCTTCAGGACCAGCTAAGCATTTCGCCTACTAATCACGATACATATCCTTATGAACCTTTGTTGTTTTATGTAGAATTGCAGTGATGCTTCTCATTGAATGCCACATGCATGCTCCTTGTGGAAGCCAAACAACAAGATAGCATAATCCTCTGAGGATGTGGGACCCACCTTAAATACCTAAGTAAACTGGATCCCTAAAGAAAGCCTGTGATAATCCGTTTAACACAGCAAATAATAGGCTTCCAGTCTATCCAATTTATTGCTGACTACTGATGTTTACAACTGACGTTTCTAAGAATATTTTCCAAACTTTAGATCCACCAAAGAAGAGGCTCTATCATATAAGGAACTAAGACAATTTAGCCTGTAGGGAACTAAGACTGTAAGCTAAGACCATAACGTCACACAAAAATGCAGGATTAGCTCAGTAAGTCAACTTATCATTCCAACTTCATTCACAAAATATGGTTTGCATAAACTACATCATATAAAAGGGCCTGTGCATTCAGCCAAAGGAATGGGAGTGCAGACTGGGAAAGGTTTGTGGTGTGGATATTTTCACTGTAGAATCACTCAGTGCCACATGCCAGACTTTACCATTATACACTACGTACAATACGTACCAAATTTTATTTCACATATCGCTGACAGTAAATCAATGAAACCAGAACATAATTCAAAGTATCAGAGAGAAGTTAACCTGGCCCAAATCAGCAGCCAGAGTAGTTTATTCCACCTAATTGTGATAGTGGAGGTGGCATTTTACAAGTAATGCAGATCAAATGAAAAACAGGAGCTATTAAAAGAATAATGCTATACTTATTCCAAAAATGTGTCCTAATAGGAAAGTCAATGATAAGGGTGGAAAAATTGAACTGGGCTTGGAAAAGACAAGTTGCAAGTGACTATAGAAAAAAGCAACTTGTGTAGTATGTCACTGTCCCCTGGGGTCTTGGTCACGTAGAACTGTCTCCGTGGTTTTCGATGCAGACAGCACAACAATCACCTGAGGATCATCTTAAAATACACAAGGGCAGGCCCCAACACAAATCAACTGAACTGAATCATCCTGAGAGTGAGTCAGGGCATCTTCATTTTTTAAAAGGTTCTTCAGGAGATTTGAACATGCAGCCAGCATCGAGAGCCACTGCATCTCCCAGAGACACCCTCCAATGTCCAAAACCCCCAACTGGGAGAAGACCAACACCAAGATGGCTTACAGGATAACTTGGAGGCAGCAGCCCAGCAGTTATGCAAACTGCTTCTAGGGAATTCCCTGGTGGTCCAATGGTTAGGACTCTGTGCTCTCATTGCCAAGGGCCCGGGTTCGATCCATGGTCTAAGAACTAAAATCCCGCAAGCCACATGGCACGGCCAAAAAGAAAGAAAGAAAACCACTTCTAGATTCTTCTTTGTTCTAACAACCAGCCTTCCCAGAGAAGACATCCTGAGTCAGCACCCATTCCCACTCCCAATCCATACACAACTTTCTTCCCAGCTCCAGTGCCCTGTAAGATCTGCTAAGGAGATGATGACCCAGACGAGAAGAGAAAGTGCATAATACAGAACTGAGAGCCATCGGACCTCAACAATTTTGCCTGCACAATTATCACAAGCATGCTCCTCTGCTGGCATACTGCCTAGGCTGGTGGGGCTACTCAAAATGTTCTTAGATAGCTGGGTTTCCTACAGGTGTTATGAAGGTTGGTGGAATTTTTGTCTTGAAATAGTTCTAAAAGTTCTCATAAGTAAGTCTGGAAGACCCATTTCAAATAAGTTTTCCTTTCTACCACTGAATTCGAAGCTATATTCCTTAAATATACAATGGTTTTGGCCTTTTAGATATGTTGAAGATCTGTTAACCACCAACACATGTGTTATATAATGGTTTACTCTGGACAAAATTAAAGCTATTCATCCCCCCAAATCCCTCTAGCTGCTTCAAGGTGTCTTGAATCCAAAGCACAGTTAATTTAGTGCTTGCTCTACCGTGGCTAATTAAAATATGCTTTAGGTGGTTCAGCATATTTTCCCACGCAATTTCCCCCCTTGAGCTGGTCTACTTCTTTCCTTCCTTCCTTTTATTTCTGTGATTCATCCAAGGATTATGTTATTTGACAAACCATGGTGCAAAAAATAACTATTGGCCAAATCTAGCTGAAATGCAATATTAATTCCTAATTTATTTTTCTGAGGAAGGTCATGCTCCAGCATCCTTTCATTCGTTTTCCATAGAGAGCTAAGCTTTTGGCCCAAACTACCTTAATGGTAGCTTCCCAGATGGAATTCCAGCCTGCTTTCTGACCCAGGCACCACAGGGATGCAGGTGGAGGAGAAGAAGCTAAATTTGAATTGAGTCAGAAGCTTCTGGACATTCCTTTCAGGAAATAATCTTGTAGCAAACCTATCTAATGAAAATCAGATCTCATTCAGAGGAGGGAAATTTGCTTTCCTGGATAAAACATAATTGGTCCCATAAGATCTATTACCCCAAGAACAAAAGGTCCTGTCTACACAGCACTAAATGAAGTGGTCAATGAATTTAGCCAAAATCCCTAATAAAAAAAAAACAAAATATTCTCTTGGAATTCAAAGCCTTTTAGGGAACATATTGGAGAGAGTGACTCATATTTATTAATGGGTTTCAGGCACACTTGTTCCTTGATCAAATAAATACACTGTTAATCAACAGATATATTTGAATGCTTACTATGTGCTCAGTCAGAACTGTGCCAAGTCAGAAAGGAGATCTGGAAGATGCATAAGACTGATGCAAAAGAAATGAGGGTTTTGCATGACTTCTGCTTTCAATTATAGGTTATGAAGCAACGTAACACGTATACATTCTGAAATTTTGGAGTTTTTCTCTTTCGCTACCAAAAAAAAAGAAATCAAAGTCATCTCCATTTTAGCTACCAGAACCTAGTATGATGAATGGCACATAGCAGGTCTTAACAAATATGTATGGCATCAACAAACAAGTGAACACATGAACGAATATTTTTCTGAGCATATAGAGTACTTTACACCGAGAAGTCATAGTAATAGACACTCTCTTAAGTGCCAGTATACTTGGTACTAAAGACCGCTCACTCTTTACCAAAATCCATGTCATTTCCTTCTTCCTCTCCCTGAGCACACAGCTGATCCCCAGTTTGCAGCCCCCCTCGCAGGGACGAGTTCTAGCCAATGGAGTCTGCGTGCAAGATGGATGAGCCACTTCCGAGTCTCACTTCCATGCCCCTCCCCTTCCTGCTAACTGGGATGGGGCAACCACCCGAGCTTCAAGGCCATGTGCTTATGATGGCAGCGCCCCTGTCAGGTTGTACCCCTGAACGACAGCAAAGCCTTTCCACCAGCCCAGGCAATACTGGTACTATTATTCCATTTTTACAAGTGAGAAAACTGAGTCACGGGGAAATTAATCATAGATAATAAGAGGCAGCAAGGGATCTGAACTGGACACATTTCTATCGCAACCCTTGTATTCTTGCTCAAAATGCTTAAAGAAGCTTCTGAATCGTGGATCTCTAAATTTTTCCAGGTGACCATTCCCACAACCTAGAATAAAAGTGATGATCTCTCCCCATATGCCATTCATGGGGTTCCACCTTCACCTCCTCCCTTACCTCTCATAGATGCGACCCATGATGTGGGCACACATCAAGACGGCATACCCCCTTAGTAAGTCTGTCCCAGATCTGCCATAACTTTCTATCCGGTACTGGCTATTTTTTCTGCCCCTCAAACAATGCCATGCTGCCTGTTCAATAATAGACTTATAACAGCAAGACAGAACAGAGTTCAAGCGTTCAGTAATGTTTTCTTCATTTGAAACAAACAAAAAAGCATAATTAAACAAATCTTGTAGAAGGTCAGCAAGAAAACCACTAAACATTTTGCTGTTTTGCTATTAAAATGTTCCCCTTAAAGTCTTCAGAAGTGAGGGAGCAATACCTGTGGAATTCATTGAAAGGTTACATACACTATGCTCAAATATTTCTATAATTCACTGTAGTATCGAAGGTGACAGGCATGATTTAGAAATCAGAATGTTCTCTTTAACTGAAATGTCCAGTTAGCTGAGGGTTAATTCATTTATTCAGTAAAACTCCTCAGGGCAGAGAGGTCTCTGAGCTGGGGGGTGCCCAAGAAAGTACACAGAACTTTAAAATAGCCCCGTGCAAAGGGAATTTTATCTCCAATGGCTTGATCACACACAATCCAACTAGAGTTGAAATAAATATCTTGTCCCTGAAACTTCTCACATGCAGAGGATAGAAACTTCACACACACAGAGCAGTATACAAAGAGTGTCATGCATTTCACAAATCAAGTGCAATTTAAATCCCAGAGACCACAGCTGGCCCCGCAAAGCAAAGTGGGAAGACAGCCGACTGTAGGTTCCAACTCCTGCTTTGTGTGCCCTGCTGACCAAAATCAATACACAAAATCCCTGTGGTGACTTTGTAAGCATCCTCTTTCCTTTGAGGACATCAAAGCTGATGTGCTGTCATTTGGGCAAGTGCTTATTCCAGATTCTGGCCATGTTCTCCAGGACCCCCACTCTTCTAGAATCCCAATACTAATGATGTAGAAACACAGACAAATAGCTGCTTCCATCTAAATCTTCTGAATGAAACTGGGTGTACTGTTTCCATAAATTAAATTTTTGAACCAAATGCCAACTGCTACAAATATTGATATTCATTATATCATTGTCTTACAAAAGTCTTCAGGTAAAACAAAAAAAGGCCACAATAAGCTATGGATGGAACTGTGGCACAGGTGATGCAGACGTCAGTATGAGACTGGCACTAGAAGACATTCTCTACTTGACTCTCAACTATATATAATAATAGGGATAGGGAAATGGTCAGGACACTGGCTTTTAATTTTAAAATCATTTTATTTGCCATTGTAATGGATTTTTAAATATTATTTGGGGCCACTTCCAGAATAAATAAGGAAGAGATATTAGAATGGACCAAATAAGAGAAGGATGGATCTGATCAGTTCACCCTTGGAAAACTGCTAGTGCATGCCAGCTTTCCCTCATGCGTGGAAAAGTTAGAAACAATAAGGAAAATACAGTAAGTTTTTCATAAAGTTTAATTTATTCAATTTAAAGGACTGTATAATTGTAAGACTATGTCATTTCTATTCTTTTGATGTGTCAAGTCCTTTTCTAGGAAATAATATAACTATATGAGACAGTTGCTAGCATTTTGGCCACAATTGGCAAAATTAAAAAGTTAGCAATTCTCTTCTATGGCCAAAAGGATGTTTTTGAGATTCTTCTTCTGGTCCATGGAGTCTAATAAGTTCTAGGAGCTAATCCAGTCTCCCTCCTGCAATATGCAGCTAAAATATGGCAACAGCAGATGAATGTGAGATTTCCTTGATGCTCCCCCCATGAGTGATTTATAATGGATACCAGAGTTTTCAAGACTAGAAGTGTTTCCTGACCACCTTCTGTGGACTCAGTACAGGTCTTAGAATTGCTACTGAAGAGAGAAAGAGCTGTCCCTTCCAAAAAAGAATTTACAATCTAGTTGTAAAACAACAAGCACTCACGTGAACTACAAAGAAAACATACACACGCACGCATGCACATGCGTACGCGCCTTGCCAAGGGTGAGGTTGTGTGGCACAGACTAAGGGCAATTGAACTGTTGAGAATAAAGGTGAATGTGGGGCTGCATAACACAAGAAATAATTCTTGAGCTGGTTGTTAATGGAAGAGAGGTGTCTGTGTTGGCTACAAAGTTACAGAAGGCTTTCTGGATACAAAAGCACTAAAAAGGAATCAAGGTGACTTGGAAAACAAACTTATGGTTACCAAAGGGAAAAGGTGGAGGGATGGATAAATTAGGAGTTTGGGATTAACATATACACACTACTATATATAAAATAGATAATCAACAAGGACCTACTGTATAGCACAGGGAACTCTGCTCAATACTCAGTAATAATGTGTATGGGAAAGGAATTTGAAAAAGAATAGATATATGTATATGTATAACTGAATCACTTTGCTGTATACCTGAAATTAACACAACATTGTAAATCAACTATACTCTAATATAAAATTAAAAATTAAATTAAAAAAAGGAATCAAGGAGAGAATGATGGTACATCATTAGATGTGGAAGAAAGCGAAGTGACAGGCTTAGCTATTATGGATGGGTTCTAAGAGGCTAGAGGAATCAGGCATCAAGCAGCCCCTCGGCAGAGGCCTAAATAAGATGCTATGGAATTTAGGCACAACTTTGTGACACACTCATGCCTATCATACTTAATCCAGTATAAGGTCAAGCCAAGAACAAAGTGGCAAGGAAATGTCAAGGAAGATCCCCAAATTCATCCTATCCCACCAGTCTGAAACCAAAAATAAACGTCCGTCCAAAGTCCTTTGGTCTGTAGATCAATTTAAAAGCTTTAAATGTATCAAGCCCAGTGATGAGCTTATCACAGTAATTCATGTGGCAGATGAGGCAAGTATAGTCTAGACTATGCATTATAATGGTTTATAATACTATTTATGACAATAATATTTGTGACAAAATACTATTTCTTAGTACTTGATTTTTGATTTTTCTCATTAGGGAGAAATTAAATTCCTTTTAATTTTAGTATAATTCATTCATTCATTTAAATTTAATTCATTTTTCTCCATAAAGCGGTGACAATTAAAAAAGGTTGAGAGGCATTAGTCTAGATCTAGAAAGAGCACCAAATTCAGTTTTGTTAATGATGTTTCTCTTACATATCTAGTCATGAAGATTGTCTTCAGTGTCTCAGGTTCCCAATTTTCAACGCTTTTTCCTCCTTTCTGTTCTGTCTCAGGTGCCAGGTTCTGGTACACAACTTTTTTTGTACTGAGGAAAATATTTGCCATTGAGTTACATATACCTTAGAAAAATTTTAAGGCAAGATTTGTCTTTTGTAGACATATCTGCATTTTAAGGGTTTTATCATACTATGGAATGGAAGGTATTGGTCTGTCACATGCATTCATCCCTCCTAGGTACAAAGATCTCTTTGTATCAAGGAGCAGACATTCTTCCACACGTGCCAGATGGACACTGTCCTTTCTACAAATACTTAAACTGCATTGCACAAATGCCGAAGCCTGAGCTCCAAAGAGTATTATGACCAACAGGGTGTGGCCATACTAGCAGTAAATAAAACTCATAACGTTTTTGCCATGGTCCAGGCATGTTCACATCACTACATGTGACAAACTTCATTAATCCCCAAAACAACTCTACGAAGCAGGTGCTATTATTATCACCCCTATTTTATAGATGAGGAAACTGAAGCAAGAGAAGTTATGCTACAAGCCAGGTCACATCCAGCAAGGGCCAAGGTTTAAACCCCGCTGGTTTGACACCAGGGCTTGTGCCCTGAAGCACTCCATGATACTGCTTGGGCTCTGAGCCTGGCAGATCTGCATTCAAATCCTGTCTCCACCATTTCCCACCCGGTGACCTTGAACTAATTACCCAACTTCTCTGAACCTTAGTTTCTACCGTTTGCTTGTCTCATGGGATTATTATGAGTTGTAAATGAGATCATGCCTGGCTGAATGTATCCAAACTTAAAAAATAAACAGGATCAATACTGTCAAAATGTCAGTTCTTCCTGACTTGATCAATAGATCCCACAGATCTTTAGATCCAGTCAAAATCCCAATAAGTTACTTTTTGTATATCAACAAACTGGTTGTAAAGTTTATATGGAGAGGGAAAAGCCCCAGAATACCCAACACAATATTGAAAGAAAAGAAGAAAGTTGGAGGACTGGTGTTATCCAACTTCAATACTTATTATAAAGCTCTAGTACTCAAGACAGTGTGGTATCATCAAAAGAACAGACACATAGATCAATGGAACAGAAGACAGAACCCGGAAATGGAGCCACATAAATAGAGTCAACTGGTCCTTGACAAAAGAATAAAGGCAATACAATGGAGAAAAGACAGTCTTTTCAACAAATGGTGCTGGAACAACAGGGCTTCCTCATGCAAAAAAACAATTAATCTAGATAGAAACTTTACACCCTTCACAAAATTAACTCAAAATGGATCATAGACCTAAATGTAACACAAAACTATAAAACTCCTAGACGATAACACAGAAGGAAATCTAGATTACCTTGTGTATGGTGATGATTTTTTGATACACACCAAAGGCATGATCCATGAAAGAAAAAATTGATAAGCTGGACTTTATTCAAATTAAAAACTTCTGCTTTGCAAAAAGCACTGTCAAGAGAATGAGAAGACAAGCCACAGACTGGGAGAAAATACTTGCAAAACACATAGCTGATAAAGGACTGTTATCCAAAATATACAAAGAATTCTAAAACTCAACCAGAAAAACGAATGATGTGATTTTAAAAATGGGCAAAAGACCTGAACAAACACCTTGCCAAAGAAGATATACAGATGGCAAATAAGCATATGAAAAGATGCTTCACAGCACGTGTCATTAGGGAAATGCAAATTAAAATAATAATGAGATACCACTACACACCTATTAGAATGGCCAATATCCAGAACTCTGATAACAGCAAATGCTGACAGGAATGTGGAGCAGAACGCTCATTCATTCCTGGTAGGAATGCAAAATGTTTCAGCCACTTTGGAAGACAGTTTGGCTAAACACACTCTTCCCATACAATCCAGCAATCACACTCCTTGGTATCTATACAAAGGAGTTGAACATTTATGTCCACACAAAAAACTACACAAGTATATTTATAGCAGCTTTATTCATAATTGCCAAAACTTGGAAGCATCCAAGATGTCCATATGGATAAATAAAGCTGCAGTACATCCAGACAACAGAGGATTTTTACAGCACTAAAAAGAAATGAACTAGGGCTTCCCTGGTGGCTCAGTGGTTGAGAGTCCGCCTGCTGATGCAGGGGACATGGGTTCGTGCCCCGGTCCGGGAGGATCCCACATGCCATGGAGCGGCTGGGCCCGTGAGCCATGGCCTCTGAGCCTGTGCGTCCGGAGCCTGTGCTCCGCAACGGGAGAGGCCACAGCAGTGAGAGGCCCGCGTACCGCAAAAGGAAAAAAAAAAAGAAAGAAATAAATGAACTATCAAGCTATGAAAAGACATGGAAGAAACTTAAATGCGTATAAAGTGAAAGAAGCCAATCTGAAAAGGCTACATACTATATGATTACGAATATGTGACCTTCTAGAAAGGGCAAAACAGTGGAGACAGTAAAAGGATCAGTGGTTGCCAGGGATTAGGAGGGAAGGAGGGATGAATAGGCAGAATACAGAGGATTTTTAGGGCACTGAAACTACTCTGTATGATACCATAATAGTGGATATGAAACAGGAGGAAAGGGGGCAGGGCACAACCTTTAAAAGAATGACATCGTCATAGGACATGACAAAAACTGGTTAGAGCCAACTAGGTTCAAGATGGTGGAAGATTTGACTTCCAGTGGGCCTTGAGCCTCATCAAATGCTCATTGTAATACATTAGCTAAATGACACACCCACAGGTGCCATGACAGTTCTGAAGCTAAGCATCAAAGATCAAAAAGTGGGTGGTGGCCCAATTCCTGGAAATCTCTACCCCTTCCCCAAAATTGTTGAAATAATCCTCCCACTCATTTACCAGCCCATAAAAACTAACCACACCATATTTCGGGGCCTCTTGCCTTCTGAGATGGCCCACACTCTGTCTGTGGAGTGTGTTTCTCTCTAAATAAATCCACTTCTTACCTATCACTTTGTCTCTCACTGAATTCTTTGTGCCATAAGACATCAAGAACCTGAGCTTCATTAAGTCCTGAGACCAGGTATGTGATCTCAATTAAAAGACATGGGTTCAAGTCCCATTCTGGGTTCTGGCCAGGTTCAAGTCCTGGCACATGGGTTCAAATCCTAATCTAGGTTTTGGCTGGGTCCCAGCACTGGGTTCAAGTCTCAATTTGAGTTGTGCGGTTTCAGATACATGCCATTGTACATTTGTCCAAACTCACAGAATGTATAACACCAGCAGTCCACCCTAAGGTAAACTATGGACTCTGAGTGGTAATGATGACTCAGTGTAGGTCCTCAACTGTAACCAAAGTACCACTCTGGTAGGGGGTGTTGACAGCGAGCGAGGTGGGGCAGGTGTGTGTGTGTGTGTGTGTGTGTGTGTGTGTGTGTGTGTGTGTGTGTGTGTGTGTGTGAAATCTCTGTACCTTCTGCTCAATTTTGCTGTGAACCCAAAACTGCTCTAAAAAATAAAGTCTATCTAAAAGGGGGAAAAAAACCAGGATAGGCTTGGCGATGGAAACTAGAAAGCTCGAGGAAGAAGAGTCTTATAGGTGAACAATCTTCTGAGCCCCAAAGTCCAGGACAGCACATAAGGAGCAGACAAGGGAAAGATAAAAGCTGAATCTAGGTTGCTGGGAGCCACCCAGACAAGGGTAGGGAAGAGAAGTGACTCCGTCTGGGATGACCGGATGTGCTGGTGACTGAGAGCCTGCTGAGACATCTCCTTCCTGTCCTGAGTCCCCAGGGCAGGGTCTCCACCCCTCCCCTTCCTGAATATACGAGAAGATGTAAAGGGTGTGCTAGTTAAACTCTTATTGAATTCCTATGACAATATCGGAAACAATATACATCACTTCAACATAGACAAATGACTACAAACCACTGAGGGGGCTACAGGGATGAATGTTCTAAAACAGCCAGGAACCAGGAAGCTCTGCTTCTTGAAATCAAATACCGGCCAAAAGGCACTCTCACCTGGTAGCCTCAAGCATATCACATGACTCAGAGGTGTTGCCAAAAACCCAGATTTAAAAAATAATAATAAAATAGGAGGAGAGTGGGGAAGAGAAAACAGAATCTCTCCCTAGGACCACACTAAAGGCATTTATTAGCCTGACCCACCCTGTAGCACCTTAGAAACAAAAAGTCCCCATCCAAATGCAAACAAACTTCTTTCCCTGCTGTGACTGCGTTTCATAACTCTTGCACTTCCTAACGTGGAGCCACTCCCATCTATGAGGTCATTTGTTTTCCAAAGAATTCAGTTACAGAGCTTGCCAATCATTCAGATTGCAGGCACTGGCCAGGAAAGCAGCATTAAGTCCCTTACTGCTCTTTCTTAAGTCAGTCAGAGCATTCGAATCCCACACAATTGTCTTTTCAAAAAAAAAAAAAAAACTGTGCTTACAAAGATAACAAGTTCCAAATGCTGTCTTTTCTTAAAGGTATGTTTGTTTCAAATCATATGTTTCTAATCTATAACAAAACAGCCTGAGTTATAATTATTCCAACTCCACACACTATTCAAAAGCCAAGAGATAGCATGCAGAAATGATGAATGTGTTATTGGTGATATATAGAGTCGATCTGTTGATTCAAGACATAAACAGAGTTACAAGGAAAGAGAAGAAATGGTGAACAACAGATCCAATTTGCACTATGTCTGCTCCTAGAACAGCCCAGTTTCAGGCCCTCCAGATGAGAAGCAAAGGATCCCTCCTTTGTGGAAAGATTCTGGTGCAAGTCATTTACACTTCAGTGTGAATTTTAAATACTCAGCTCCTATACTCTATTTGCGTTAGAAATTTTAGCTATAATTGAGAAACAGAAGGCTTTATCTTCTTATTAAGGGAATTTGAAACCTCAATGAACAGAGAAAATAAATGTGAATACGAAGTTATAGACACACATAAGCTATTGGGTTTAGTGAAGTGCTATAATCTTATAAATGCAGTACAACCCATTGAAATTCATATTTTAGAGAAGATCTTGAAGAAGAATGACTCAAAATGTCGTCCAGATGGACTCTGGAATCTTGGAGATCTCTTTCCCCAGTGCCAACCCCTTCCCTCAAACATGAACCCTCTACTCTCAACCAAATTAAACCACACAGACCATGCTGGAATCACTTCAGATTTGTTTCCGTAAACATATTCCTTTTCTCCAAAGAAAGGAAACAGAAATAGTCGAATAGAAAAAAAATGACCTAGGTCAGGATCAATGAGCAGTATCACCTAGAATGGAAGGAAAAGATCATATGAGAATGTTCTCTTTCGATTTAACTCAGGCAGGCCTGAAATTCACTCTGGACAGTGAACAGGTCTGGCATTTTCTTCTTTACAAGTGAGCTTCTGGTCAGAACCCTCACACAGGAAGCCCAAACCTGTCTCTATTTTTCATTCTGTAATGGAAGCCAACACCACAGTTGTGAAAAGGGAAATCCATGGTGAATTGAAAAACCTTCTTAGGAATCCATTTTACTTCAAGATGCTTACAAATAGTGTATTTCAGATTTACCTCAAAACATATCATATCTCACAGAGTTTTGTAGAGGAAATGAGATTGATAAATGAATATTCCTTGATAGGAAACCCAAATCCTCCGCAAGAAGAGAAACCTGACTCGTGTCCCTCATAAATACAATAAGCACAGCCTGATGCTAAGCATCAGATTTCCGGGAACTCTACCCATACTGAATTAGTCTATCTCTGGGAAAGAAAGGGAAATCATCTGTAGATACATGTTCCAGAAGAAAATGAAACCATTAATTAAATTGAGATATCTTCCCATCCTGACACTAGGTGACTAAAATAAATACTAAAATGTTCCAATAACTGCATAAAATAATGAACCAATTTCAAAAGTAATTATAAAAATTTTATTTTATTCCTGCATGCATACTAGTAATATTTATTGAATACCTTCCATATGCAGAATGCAGTCCCAGATAATGCCACATCTCAGAAGGAACATAAGATAAAGCCACTCCTACTCTTGACAATATTACCACATAAATGCAAAAATAAATTTAAAATTATCAAAACCCCTCAGTAATTCTAAACTATTGGAGAGAAGTATTTTCTGAATTCAGAACAATTTTTCTGCTATGGATTACACACATAAACAAATAAAATTTTAAGGCTAAGTGCCTTGTGGCTGCATTTGGTTAAATGTTGTTTAGTAGATATTCTGCACTCAACAACAGATTTAAATGTGCCCAAATTATCTGCCTGTTAGCTTTAGTTTACATGGAATTCAATCATGTGTATGTAGACTTCCTAAAATGGTGAAACTTCCTAAATGGTGAAAGACACTTCCTAAAATGGTGAAAAAACAGCTTTCTTAAGTAGGTACATATTTCCTTTTAAAGATTCCTGTAAATTTTATTTTGCTAATAATATCTCTTTCTTACTAACAGCTCAGAAGTAAATATAAACTTACTTAGAATTATCATAAAATTTAAGTTACTGAAGCCCTATTCAATAAATTGCAAATTTCATAAAAATCACATGTAAAAGTAACTGCCAAAATTGGAATAAAAGTAACAGCTAAACTTTTATCTGTGCTTATTGTGTGCCAGCCACTATGCTTATGTGTATGTTGATCTCATTTAATCATTAAAGCAACCTTTTTAACAGTACTGAGGTTGTTCTCAAAAAACTAAAAATAGAACTACCATATGATCCAGCAGTTCCACTCCTGGGTGTATATCCGAAAAAAAACAAAAACACTAATTCAAAAAGATACACACACCCCAATGTTCATAGCAGCATTATTTACAATTGCCAAGACATGGAAGCAACCTAAGTGTCCATCAACAGATGAATGGATAAAGAAGCTGTGAGATACACACACACACACACACACACACACACACACACACACACCCCCCACAGTGGAATACTACCCAGCCATAAAATAAGAATGAAATAATGCCATTTACAGCAGCATGGATGGACTTGAAGGGCATTATGCTTAGTGAAATAAGTCCGACAGAGAAAGACAAATACTGTATGATATCACTAATATTTGGAACCTAAAATATACAACAAACTAGTGAATATAACGAAAAAGAAGCAGACTCACAGATAGAGACAACAAACTAGGGGTTACCAGTGGGCAGAGGGAAGTGGGGAGGGGCAATATAGGGGTAGGGGAGTAAGAGGTACAAACTTTTAGGTATAAAACAAGCTACAAGGATATATTGTACAACACTGGGAATATAGCCAATATTTTATAATAACTATAAATAGAGTATAACCTTTAAAACTGTTAATCACTATATTGTACACCTGTAACAAATAATATTGTGTATCAACTATACTTCAATTTTTAAAAAAATAACAACCTTTTCAAGAAGCTATGTTATTGCCCCTACTTTTTTTTTTTTTTTTTTTTGCCCCTACTTTTAAACAAGTGAAAACGAGTAGCCTGGGAGCTTAAACATTATGTTATACCGCCTGTCCTCCAATCAAGAGGTGCAAGCTGGTATTATCTTGATCTGTCACTTCAAAGCACAGCTTCAGCACATTTAAAAGTGAGTGGAGAGATGGAGTGGGAGGTTGGGTTTAGCAGATGTAAACATTTATACATAGGATGGATGAACAATAAGGTCTTACTGTATAGCACAGAGAATTATATCCAATGTCCTGTGATAAACCATAATGGAAAAGAATATTAAAAAAAGAATGTATACATGTATAACTGAATCACTTTGCTGTACAGCAGTAATTAACATTGCAAATCAAAAAAAAATTGTAAATCAACTATACTTCAATTTTTAAAGAAAAGAAAAATAAAAAGTAAGTGTCTGAAAAATATCATTCTAACACTTTTTCTAGTGCATACAAATAGAATCTGATTTTAAAGAATAACACCATCACGTCCCGTTCTATTTTGTAATTTCCACACCTTGGTCAACCTAGAAGCATATTATCTCTGGAAACAGCCTGACTGGATATGACCTTCTTCCTGACAACAGCATCATCATGTGCCCAGTCTCCCAGCCCTGGAAAGCCTTCCTTCCTAATGTCCCTGGTGCTCTTTTCTTCCCTCTTATTCCTAGTCATCGCTCTGGTTCATGCAGTCACAACCCCATTCTTGGACCATCCCAGCAGGACCATCATAGCTTCATGGTCAAACATTCCTTTGCTCACCCACTTTCTGCCTATTTCCTTCTAACTAATGCTTCTCTCCCCAAACCTTACTAGCCAAGCTTTCTAAAGTTCATCCACACTGGTTTCCTCCCATTAACTTCCCACTCCCTACATTCTGGTCCCTGCCCCCATTTTTATTTTTTCTCAGGCTCCTTCAGGTCTCCTCTTCCGCCTCCCACCTTTAAATATGAGTGTCCCAGGAATTCCTAGGTGGTCCAGTGGTTAGGACTCCACTCTTCCACTGCAGGGGGCACGGGTTCGATCCCTGGTCGGGGAACTAAGATCCCGCAAGATGTGTGGCGCAGCCATAAAAACAAAACAAAACGTTGAGTGTCTCCCCAGGCCCATCCCGTCCCTCTATTCCCCCCACTCTCCACCTTCCCTGGCCCAGTTCATTCATACACGCCAATAACTCCAAATTCTCTGTCTCAACCCAGACCACTCCCTCCAGCTCCCAACTCACTTCCGACCTCAGCGAGACACCTCCATCTGGATGGCTCAGCAGCTTCTCACACTCACGGTTCTCAACTGGTTCCTGCTCCTGTGTTCCCCATGTCAGGTAAGGACAGCTTCTCATGGGCCCACATCACTCATATCACCCCTGACATCCAGCCACTAATTTCAGCAGATTTTTCTTCCCAAGTAGCTCATGAACCTATCCCCTCCTCTCTAAACCTATGACTACTAAGTTCATGGGAGCCAACCACAACCATCACCTGGACTATTACAGTAGCTTCTTGATGGGTTTCCTGCCTCCAGACCCCCCAAAAAATACCCTGATCTCAAAAGACCAACATGAAAACTATGTAAAATTAAAGTTATTATGTTTAAATGTAATTTCTGCTAAAGAACTTCAATCAAAAATTTATCTAACCTCTTCCATATTTAATTTTTCTTCCAGTTTTATTGATGTAATTGACATGCGGCATACAGTGTACAGCACAATGATCTGACTTACACACAGCATGAAATGATTATCACAGTAAGTTTGGGGACATCCAACATCTCATATAGATACAAAATTAAAGAAATAGAAAAGTCTCCTTATCTTCCATATTTAATTGATCCTAGTTAACCATAACATGAAGAGAAAAAAATTGAACCCTTAAGTAGACTGTAGGAATAAGCTTCCATTACAGGGAGATTAGAAGCAACATAGCATTGAATGCCCCCATTAGCCTTATTAAAATGAATGGTTTCATATGTGTGGAAGGAGAATTATTTGAAGAATTTACAATGCATGGCCCCCATCTCCTGCACATCCTTGTTCCCCAGAGTTCCTGCCACCAGTTTGGGCAGCTGGGGTGGTCCAGCCTCATGCCTTCAGAGTTGAAATGTTACTGCAGAGATGCAGAAAGTAGCTGCTTATGTTGTTTTTTTTTAAATATTTCACTCATGCAAAACTATATAAAATGTTATAAAGATTTGTAATGAAATAAACTCCAATGGGCCCAACATCTAGTGATCCAGCCTCAGCTTTTGAGGTTCAAAATATAATTTTGAATCTTTGGAAGAAATAATGCCATTGTGAGGAAGACTTTTGAGCTGCAGAACCCTGGATCTTTTCCATTGTTTGAGTCCTGGTTTAAACAAGAAACACAAAAGCAAGTAATATGTGTTATAATGAGTTTTTCAGTCCAGACCCAATAAAGATTCTGTGAGACAAGCCTGGAGAAGAATTAGAGGGGCAGCAAGAGGTAGAGGTTGATGAAAACTCCTTAGACAGAATCCTTGGGTTGTTCCCCACCCCCATCAGCTCCAATGGGTAAAGTTATAGAATGACCCAATAAGTCTGGGAGTCCAAGAGTTTCTGCATGAAACCCTAGAAAATGATGTCATGACCTACAGAAACAGGCAAAAGGAAAATCTTGAATAGACTGAGTTTTAACCTATAATGATTATATTTGCATGGCATTTTCTAAGATTTCATTTTCTGCCATGGCATGGATGGAGAGATGGAGATAAATTTGAGTTTTAGAAAACTGAAGACAGTTACTCTTTTTGTACACCTGAGAATGTGACTAACACATTTGCACTTATAACATATACTGGTAAAATAATTTTTGAATTTTACTCCCTAGAGACATATACAAACCACTTCGGAATATTGTATCAAATAGTTATATGTAATGGATCAGGTTAATGGAGCAAATCAATTTAGTGTCTCCACCTTTTGTTAATGGGAAACACTTGTCTGGGGAAGGAGCTAATGGCTAGTTAACCAACTCTTGAGCACTCTAAGGATGCAAAGTTATAATTACCTACTCAATGTATCTTTCACCAATAAATTAAGATAATCTTTGAAGTGCTTTCCAACCCTGAGATTCCATAACTTTGCTCTTCTCTCCTAAGAAGAGGAATTAAGTGTTTGGGGTAAACTCTCCAAGGCCAGTCAGTGGCATTTACTCCTCCCAATTAGTGCCAGAAAGAGGTGAAGCACCCCCCTCCATTCCAAACATCATGGGCTCCCATGGCTTCTGAACCAACATTATTCTTTCCACTTTTAAGACCACTTAAGATTCCCATCTTCTTACAAAACCATGAAAAACAAAGGGAAGTAAAACCCAGACCCTAAACATTTCTAGCTCGTCCACCTCTACACAAAGATCACGTTCGCAATGTGAAACTGAACACAATGAAGATAACTCTTACATGATTGTGACCTCTGGTATATGGTTTGCTAGAGCCATCAGATACTGGCCTGTCTTTCAAAGAAGTATTTGATTGTATGCAATTGTGTGTGCACTGTGTGAATGTTTAAATGTATGATTCTTCCAGATTCCTAGAACTCAGGCACCCAAAGCTTCACTTTGTAACCCATGTGTGACGATGTATGAAGAGTTTGTGGGGGGACTGAAATCAGAAAAATTGGACTTGAAATCCCAGGCAGCCACTGACCTTGAAAAGCTTACACTCTAGAGAGGATGACAGACATACACCACAAAATTTCAATACAGTGTTGTGAGTGCTTTGACAGACATAAGCACATGATGTTATGAGAGTAGAAACAGAGATGCTGGGGGCAGGAGGTGTCGAGAAATGACCTTTACAGAGAGGATGCCTGAGCCAAGTCTTAAAAGAGACATAGGAGTCTGCCAGGCAAAGAAAAGTGCTTATTAACTGCTGAACAAGGAAGATCAGTTACACCATCCACATGGCTCCACAAGGAAAGCACACATCATCAATCGCTGTGAAACGGGCAAGAGAATCAATTCTGAAGAAGCATGTTTCTCGTGCTTTTGATGAAAAGTGTAGTAGAGATCTCAGGGGGAAAGATGAAAGATCAGAGAGACCTATAGGTATAAGAACCTTGTCTCTCCACACCATCCATCCACTCAAACTATTTTTATTGGACAGAACTGAAAGAAACATTGTTGGAAATAAAATACCTACCAGAACATTCTGGACTGCTTCATGCTGCATACATGCTTGAACTTTGACCTGTACAGCACAAATCCATATTCAAGTGGTTAAGAGGCCATATAAGATGAGCGCTTGTTATGAATGAAACTTTGGTGATTACATCAGCTACACTAACCCAGAACAGCTGACGACCATTGCCAGTATCATGCGTTCAGCAATCAGCAACATCTTTGGTACAGATGTTCGGGAAATCATTGTGCCAATTATGCTGTAATAATGACAGTAGAGAGCTTGGCTAGGGAATTCTCATTTCATGTCCTCTTTGAAAAAGCATCTCTTAAAAGAGGGCAATAGACAATATATACTGTGTATCCTGTCACTCTTTTTGGCTTGAGCTGTGCTCCTTTTGACTCTGTGGATCGTTGACCTTTCTGATCTTGAAGTTGGGATGGTATAAGCTAAGGGGTTTTGGCACACACAAAACCCACTACATTCTTGAATGCTCAAGACAGCTTTACAATGTCTCAAGCTGCATCTGAGCAAACCTGTTTCTCACTAATACTGTCAGTCTTTTTGAATGTTTTCTCTACAAAGGACAAAGGGAGAAAAATATTTGTTAATCAAAACCCATCTCAACTTCGCACAGTTTTAACTGATCTTTTCTGCATTCTACTTTTGGGAAAAAAAATAAAGAGTAGAAGACAGTCTTTTACAGGAAAATAGGCAACTTGTGACCTGGTGTCAATGCAGACTTAAGACCTTCTCTCACATCTTTGTAATGGCAGTACTGTGTGATGCCCTCATTTTTTTCCCATCAGATATTCACCAAGCATCTACAGTAGGCTAAGGACCACTCCTAATGAGAGTCTACGTTCAGAAACGTGAACCTCGGGCACTACAACATTTTCAATCATCAGATAAAGGTTACCTCATGTTTTCTACATAGAACCTACTAAGGTTAGGAAAATGTTCAAATAGGATTTTCATCAACAAGGAAGGAAAGAAAAATGGATTCATTGCCAGGTCTTAGTTAATCAGATAATTCCATTACAAGCACCACTTTCCTCCTCCACTTTTTTTATTTGAATAAATGGGGGCATTTATTCAAATAAAGGGGCATTAGATTAAGCAAAAGGTTTTAGTTTATGGCCAAAATAAATGAATGCAAGACTACAGAAGAAAGGGGAAGAAGGATTTGCTACAAGGCAGATCTTCAGATCGTGAAGGGGATGCACCTTCACAGGGCTGTGTAAGTTTAGACCCCAAGCACACTATTGCTTCCAGAAACTGCTTCCAACTGAAAATTTTATAGACATTTTAAAGTCTCATGGGTGAGTTCCTGAAAATATCACAGTTGGTCAAGAAACATATGTGTTTCAACTCTTTCTAACTTGCTTTGGTGTTAGCTTATAAAAACTCATAGGTGTATATTGGACTCATTAAACTGAGGGACTCATAAGCACCAGCTCCATCAGGGCAGCGTGCTGACAGGCATTATACATTATGCAAGCTTCCCCACATCATTCTGCCAACATGCTTGCATTTTAATCCAAAACACTCCCGGCGTGTCAAATACTAGGTCTCCCTGGAACACATAAAACCAGTCATGCCACCTCATGCAGAGGCTCTGTGATGTGGACAGATTTCCACTGGAGACTGGAAGGAACCCACGACAACATTTTCACATGTTACTCCATATCGATCCAAAATCCTCTCTGCAGAGCTAATGTAACAATAAAATAGTAACCCAGGGAAAGTAGGGAGAAGAAGATGGAACCCAAAGCATGCTGGCTTGACAATTGTCAAGCACCAGATTCATTTATCACTGAATAAAGGCAGTGAATATTCGTGACTCAGCTACAGACACTTCATCTGAGTACCCACCAGAGATGAAGATGTGTGTGTGTGTGTGTGTGTGTGTGTGTATATATATATATATATATATATATATATACACAATTTTATAGAATCTCCCAGGACTGTCAGGATCATATTGAAGCTGAACACAAAAAGATACTTTCAAATCTCCAAATTTTCTAAAGGAGCCACAAAGAAAACTCACATAAAATACTTTAAAATTTCATGTTGACAAATTGGCATGTCAAGACAATTAGCCTCTTTGTAGCAAGATGGTGGACAGATGCATAGAAGAATCATGACTCCGATTGTTCTACAAAAGTCAATAAGGTGGAGTCTCTAACAGAGCAAATATGTCAAAGGAGAGAGAGATAAGAATTGGAAATCTGATGAAAAACAGCCAGGCAGGAAATACAAAGGGAAGCATGTTGAATTGTGGTTGAAAACGGTACAAGTAAACTTTGTTCTAAGACGTGTGTGGAGCTGGAAGCAAGACACCCAGGAAGAGTGGATGTGAGCTTCGAATAAGGGGTTTATGACAACCTGAACAGTGAAAAGCTGGTGGGGAAGAGAATAATACCCCATGATGGAATGCGAGGTTCTGCAATCATCATGAGAAGTTAAGAGAAGAGACAGAAGAACTTTGAATTCAGCAGAGGACCCTCAAGAGTGACCAGTAAAGTGAAAAAATATATATATTCATGTGCTTCCTTCAATTAAAAATAAAAGATATAAATGCTACAAAAAAATTGAGATCGGTTTGACTAACATCTGGAAGAGGATGGGATTTCCCTGGTGGTCCAGTGGTTAAGACTCCACGCTTCCACTGCAGGGGGCTCGGGTTCGATCCCTGGTTGGGGAACTAAGATCCCACATGCTGCATGGCACAGCCAGAATAAATAAATAAATAAAAGCTCCTTTTAAAAATATCATATTAGAAGAGGTTCAAAGGATATTTACCAGCCACCATATATCTGAACATGTGCTCATTCAGACCACTGATTATTTGTGCTTAGTGTAGATCAGTCTCTAGGTTAGGTGGGCCTAAAGATAGATGACTAATAGAAGTGTGTGTAAAATGTCTGGGGAACTCAAAGGGAGGATATACTGTGCCAGGTCCATTTAGTTTTTTTCTTCAATAAATGAATCATGTTAAAAAGGAAAAAAACAACAGTCCAGAGAATTTGATTTCTCCAAATCTGACATTCTTATCAATAAGTGAAGAGTGTGTGGTCTAGATCATATTTCTCATGTGTGAGTACATAATCAACTAGAGGGCTAAACCCCAACATTTGTTTATACTCAGCATCAATCTAATGGATGTCATCGAGTAAGGTGGCTGGCATTCACTAATGGCTTTATCTGCAACTTAACTAACAGGATGCAGCACAATGTCACTGGGATCTTCAATAAATTGTGCATAAAGGGAACATACAAAAAAAATGGGAACAGAACTTGGTAATCTCAACATATCAGGCTAAAACTAAATAATGTTTTCTAGGAAAGTTTATGGATTAAAAACAAACACATAATTGGGTTAGCAAAGATCTCTTAGATATAACACCAGGGACACAATTTGTAAATTTTTTAATTTTAAAAATTAAGTTGAGGGCCTCCCTGGTGGCACAGTGGTCTAGAGTCTGCCTGCCGATGCAGGGGACACGGGTTCGTGCCCCGGTCCGGGAAGGTCCCACATGCCGCGGAGCGGCTGGGCCCGTGAGCCATGGCCGCGGAGCCTGCACGTCCGGAGCCTGTGCTCCGCAACGGGAGAGGCCACAACAGTGAGAGGCCCGCATACCGCAAAAAAAAATTAAGTTGAATAGACTTCATCAAAATTTTTAAAATTTCTGTCCTCCAAAAGAGAACGTTGAGAGAATGAAAAAACAAGCCACAGATTCAGAGAAAACATCTGCAAGTCATATATCTGATATAGAACTCGTATTCAGAATATATAAAGAACTCGCAAAAGAACTCAATAGTAAGAAAAGAATCCAATTTTTTTTAAATGGACAAAAGATATGAACAGATACTTAACTAAAGAAGACATACAGGTGGCAAATAAGAACATGAAAAGATGTTTGTCATAATTAGTCATTAAGGAAATGCAAATCAAAACCACAATGAGATGCCACTACACACCTAGTAAAATGTCTAAAATTAAAAAGATTGAACATAACAGGTGTTGGCAAGGATGTGGGTGAAACAGAACTCTCATGCACTGCTGGTGGGAACACAAAATGCTGTATCCATCTTGAAAAATAGTTTGTCAGTGTCTCTAAAAGTTAAGTATACGTTTATCATGTGATCCAGCCATTCCAGTACCTAAGTATTTACCCTTTTTTTAAGAAAAATGAAAGCATGTGTCCATACAAAGATTTGTACACTGTCCCTTGTCTCTGCTTCTCTCCCCATGGCAGGCACCCCAATGCCAACTGTCTCATGGGGCACATTTGTTGTTCTTCAAAGGGCACTCAGGGACCTCTCCCTGTATCGTGCCCCCTGCAAGTAAGAAACCTGAGGCTCTGCCTCTTGCTCCCTACCTTCATCCACCAAAACAGGTGTCCCAATCTATCTATCCCTTTTGTGGCTTAAATACCCTCACGCAAAAGGACATCACTCATAGAGGCTCCTACCAAGATGAAGCCTACTTAAGTCCAGGCCCCACTTGAGGTCTCCATGTGACCCCAGGGAACTTCCACAGGCTGCCCCCCACCCCACCCCAGAGCTCCCTCGCACTTCTGCCATCTCTCTCCTGCTCCTTTTCCTCACAAGCAGTGGCACACATTCTGATGGTTTGGGGTTTAGGAGCACAGCAACATTCAGAGAAGAGACTATTATCCATTCCTCACTATGGAGAGAAGAATAGTCTGAGCACCCCAATCTTGTAGGCAGTCGAAGGAACAAATCAAATGCTCCCTCTTCCACAAGGCAAAGAAAGGGGGAAGATACCATTGCCACTCAACAAATTCTGCATTTCCCCCAAAATCAGCTCCTTCCCCCACTCACCCACTTACACTTTTTCTTGATAAAGAACTCAAAACAGTTGAACCTCTCTCAATGAGTTAGGGTGGGAGAGACTCACATTAAGAAGTGGGCCCTCCTTGGACTTGACCTTAGAGAATTTAGTGAATGTTCCCAACAGGGGGGTCCACTGTAACCCCTGAGGTACTGCTGCTGGATGGCTCCAAGGGAAGAAGATCTCCATCAGTCCCTACACATGTACTATATGAATCCACCTTCTACAGAGCCCTCTGCTGGGTACTCCAAAGATTCCAAAGTGAATGGGTGGAGAGTCTGAGAAGGGATATTCAACAAGTAGCTGAATAACCAGAATGGTAAAGTAGAACAAATTCCATAAAGAAGCCACAGACAAAGGTCAAGGAGAGATTGTCCTGTACCAAACACTGCTCAGGAACTGTCTTCCTATACTTGAAATGGAGGAAGAACTGTCCTCCAGCTGTGGGATCATGAAGACACTGGCTTTTGTTCTGAACTTCGAAGAGAATGAAGAGTTTGAACTTGTAGACATAGGTGGGGAGGAAATTAGACTGAGGAAATTTTTTGAAGACAGTAAATCACATGAGGTAACTTATTAACTATCTTTAAATGCAACGTATCTCAACTTCCCTGATTATAGGAATCACTAGGGATGCTTGTTAAAAATACAGACTCCTAGCTCCACCCTAGACCTCCTGGATCAGATCCAGAGAAAGACACAGGGAATCTGAATTCTTAACATGCACCTTCTGGGTGATTCTTATGATGAAGCAAGTTTAGGAAATACTAATGAAGGATCTGAAATCTACTTTGAGTAAATAATGAAACTGTTACCTATCCCACTGAGCAAAAAGGAACAACCGCAGCAAAAAACGAGCTCTCATTTCTCTAAAGGTTTGGTGTGGAATAAGAAAGACTCTAATTAGAGGTGTCTAAATATTGCAGTAGGCTTTTATGAGAGTTGGAATCCCCATCCCTGAAAAGCTTTCTTAAATGAAGGAAATCACTATTTGCCCTAGAGGGGCTGGCTCTGGGGAGGAGGCAAAGGGTTGAATTATTTGGGGATCATTTGGGAGTTGTGAGAAACTAAAACTCACCTCAGAATCATGAGAGCACAAGGGAACCTCAAGGAGGCCAAATAAAGGCACAGAGTTGGGTGTTAGGGAAACTGGAAAGTTACCAGGGGTCTTTTCCCTCCCACTCTTTGGGACCAAATATTCTCCTACAGCTGTGTCTCTCTGCACATATATTTAATTCTCTTCTATCCTCCAGCCAGTTTCTCAATTTAATCATCCACTAATCAATGGCAACCTCATCCTCCAAGTCAACATGACTCCCCAGGGACTTCCCTGGTGGTCCAGTGGTTACGACTCTGTGCTCCCAATGCAGGGGACCCGGGTTCAATCCCTGGTCAGGGAACTAGATCCCACGTGCCACAACTAAAAGAGCCCGCATGCCGCAACTAAAGATCCCACGTGCTGCAAGGAAGATCCCGCACTCCACAAACGAAGATCCCGTGTGCCACAACTAAAGACTCAGCGCAACCTAATTAATTAATTAATTTTTTAAAAAAAAGACTCCCAGATACTCAGAGTGAACTGACACAGTCTCCATGACCCAATTCCACATTCCTCCAGGTGAGATAAAATCTGATTGGTCCATCTTGAGACATGTGCCCACACCTGATCCAATCAGCTGGTACTCCTTCTTGATACTCTGAAAGTGTAGTTGGGAGAAATGATGAAACTCTCATACACAATAGGTCAAACTGATCTTCCATTGCCTTAATTTTATATTTTACTCCAGAAACAATAATGTTCTTACTTGAAAACCTTATTCTTTTAAGAATTGTCCCTCTTGGCTTCATTTTGAAATATGAAAGGACCCCCTGTTGAAATGCCAAGAATAAATACTCACAAACAATGAGTAATCTGGTCCGATTTCAGAATCTTCTGGATAATCTGAATTCTTATCTAAGAATTTCTGTGTCTACAAACTCAAATGCAAGAAGCACTTTGCTGGAATTCCTCAAACTTTTACGCTAATTAATCTCTGTCATTTTAAAACCCACGTGCCTCAAGATAAATTTCAATGTGTTTCTGATTAAATTTCATTAGCTCATCTGAACGTTGACTAAGTTATCTGAAGTCCAGAGACTTTTTTTAAAGGCTGCCACAGAATCTTTCTCTATGAACAAGAAGACTGACTCTCATCCTCAGCACACGGAATTGAACCCATAGTGCCTCAGCTTGAACTTGGTTGATCAACTTGGCTCCCAAGAGGTTTAACACTAAGTTTATTCAGCGCTAAGTTTATTCAACGTGAGGTTGCCCTTGGTTTTAGGAGGAAAACTGTTCCCTCTCCTGTGGCTAAGAGATGTGAGAAAGATGACCACCAAACTGAGATATAATTCTATCCAGAAGTTCTTGTAGCATCATAAGCATTGGCGGGGGGTGGGGGGTAGGGAGGTGATTCTACTCTAAGTCTTGCATCAGCACATTCAAGGTTCCCAGTACTCTAAGAACCCACTCTTGCTCCTTTCCCTCTGCTACTAATGGGCTCCATGTGACTCCCTCTACTTGCCTTCTATTCATTCTCTCCATGGTCCTCTGCAGCCTCCTCCCAGTCGTGTTCTCCTAGTGAGGCATTCTCATTCCAGAATATAAATTACCATTGCCCAGTGACAGCAGGTTTTGTAGGGTTCTACTTTTACAAACAGGCTCACTTTAGCATCTCCCATTACACTGAGGCTCCAATAGAGAACTAGGCAGGAGAAAAACTCTTTCCTTTACTAAAACATTCCACCGAGGAAACCAGCCAAGGAAACTGAATAAAAGAGCAGAAGCAAAGGAGGTGTTCAGTTTTTGTGAGTTTTTTTTAATGCACTTGCACTCTGACCCACAGGGCTTTGAAAAACTAACAGATTCATCTCAAGTTGCCAGTTCCAGAGATTCTACCGATTTCCAGACTTCCCCTCACTTGCAATCAGGGATAACACTGAACACAGATGTACAGACTCTTAAAAAGAATGTTGGGGCTTCCCTGGTGGCGCAGTGGTTGAGAATCTGCCTGCCAATGCAGGGGACACGGGTTCGAGCCCTGGTCTGGGAAGATCCCACATGCCGCGGAGCAACTAGGCCGGTGAGCCACAACTACTGAGCCTGCGCGTCTGGAGCCAGTGCTCCGCAACAAGAGAGGCCGCCACAGTGAGAGGCCCGCGCACCGCGATGAAGAGTGGCCCCCGGGGCTTCCCTGGTGGCGCAGTGGTTGAGAGTCCGCCTGCCAATGCAGGGGACACAACTTCGTGCCCCGGCCCAGGAAGATCCCACATGCCGCGGAGCGGCTGGGCCCGTGAGTCATGGCCGCTGAGCCTGTGCATCCGGAGCCTGTGCTCCGCAACGGGAGGGGCCACAACAGTGAGAGGCCCTCGTATCGCAAAAAAAAAAAAAAACAAAGAGTTGCCCCCGCTTGCCACAACTAGAGAAAACCCACGCACAGAAACGAAGACCCAACACAGCCATAAATACATAAATAAATAAATAGATAAATAAAATTAAAAAAAAAAAGAAGAATGTGTTTGCCACTAAGAAAATGAGGTAAATTGGGAGATACTATGAATGTATAAATTTCTGGGGGAAGAGATAAGGAGATGAGTTAAATAGTAACTGTCTCTAGTCCAAGAACTTTGGATGGAAAGTGAAGAATGAGCCTCTCTGGGATGACAAAGAAAAAGAGGCAAGCGTCCAAACAGAAACATGACATCTCTGAAAATGAAACAAATTATGCTCTCCTTTTTTTCAACTGAAATGTAGTTGATTTACAATGTTGTGTTAATTTCTGCTGTACAACAAAGTGACTCAGTTATACATATAAAGATATTCTTTTTTATATTCTATTCCATTATGTTTTATCCCAGGTCATTGAATATAGTTCCCTCTGCTTTACAGTAGGACCTTGTCTGTCCATTCTATATGTAATAGTTTGCATCTATTAACCTCAAACTCCCAATCCTTCCCTCCCCCCACCCTTGGCAACCACAAGTCTGTTATCTACGTCTGTGAGTTTGTTTCTGTTTCATAGATATGGTCATTTGTGTTGTATTTGAGATTCCACACATAAGTGATATCATATGGTATTTGTCTTTCTCTTTCTGACTTACTTCACTTAGTAGGGTAATCTCTAGGTCCATCCATGTTGCTGCAAATGGCATTACTTCATTCTTTTTTATGGCTGAGTAATATTCCATTGTATATATGTACCACATCTTCTTTATCCATTCATCTGTTGATGGACATTTAGGTTGTTTCCATGTCTTGGCTATTGTGAATGGTGCTGCTATGAACATAGGAGTGCATGTATCTTTTCAAATTATAGTTTTGTCTGGATATATGCCTGGGAGTGGGATTGCTGGATCATATGGTAATTCTATTTTTAGTTTTCTGAGGAACTTCCATAGTATTTTCCATAGTGGTTGCATCAACTTACATTCCCACCAACAGTGTAGGAGGGTTCCCTTTTCTCCATACCTTCTCCAGCATTTGTTATTTGTAGAGTTTTTAATGATGGCCATTCTGACTGGTGTGAGGTAGTACCTCACTGTAGTTTTGATTTATACTTCTCTAATAATTAGTGATGCTGAACATCTTTTCATGTGCCTATTGACCATCTATATGTCTTCTTTGGAGAAAGGTCTTTTTAGGTCTTCTGCCCATTTTCCAATTGGGTTGTTTGTTTTTTTTGTTGTTCAGTTGTATGAGCTGTTTGTATATTTTGGAAATCAAGTCCTTGTTGGTCACATCATTTGCAAATATTTTCTCCCATTCCATACTGTCTTTTTGTTTTGTTTATGGTTTCCTTTGCTGTATACACTCCTTTTTTTTTTATTGAGGTGAAATTCACGTAACATACAATCAACCATATAAAGTGTACAGTTCAGTGGTGTTCAGTGCATTCACAATGTTGTGCAACTACCATCTCTTTCTACTTTCAAAATGTTTTTCTCACCCCAGAACACCCATCATTCTCCCCTCCCCCATCTGCTTTCTGACTCTATTGATTTGCCTATTCTGGATTTATCATATAAAAAGAATCATCCAATATGTGTCTTTTCCTGTCTGACTTCTTTCACTTAGCATAATGTTTTTAAGGTTCATCCAAATTGTACCATGTCTCAGAACTTCATTCCTTTTTATACCTGAATAATATTCCATTTTATGTACATATTGCATTTTGTTCATCCATTCCTCCATTGACGGACACTTGAGTTGTTTCTACCTTTTGGCTAATATGAACATTCATGTATAAAGTTCTGAGAAGTCAAATCACTTCTTCTTGCAACCCTCACAAGAAGGAAAAAAAAACATATTTAAGGTAGCAATTCAGCACTCATCCTCTACATGTTCCAAGGTGTGCAAAAGTACTAACCTGAAGATTACCCAGACCCAATAAAGTAGAAAACCTGGATGTGTTCTTAGCCACATATCAAACTGGAAAACTCCAGAGGCTGCCAGCAGCACCCAAACACACTTAACAGGGACCCTGTTCTCCACCCAGACAGAATCAACAAGAATGAAACTGACCACACTTTACCAAGAATAAAGAAATGTCTTGGCCAACTTCAGAGATGTCTGAACAGGGGTGTTTGCAGTGACTAATGAATTAACATCAGTGAGAAGTGAGCTCTTATGATCATGTGCCTACAGGCAGACAAGGGGTGGGGGCAGGAAAAGGAATTCAGAACCATTGTCTACTTTATTTTTCCATAAAGCTTGTTTTTTTTTAATTTACTTTTTTAAGGACTGCACAGCTGCAGGGATTGTGTGAGCATTCTGGGACTGTCAAACCATCCTTTGACTTTGTGAAGAATTCTTCTGAGGTGGATTTTATTGTTTTCAGCTGGAGAATCCATCCCAGCCCACCCCCTCACCAGCACAAAGCCACATGCCCACCAAGCTTTGCCTCTCTCTTCTGCCCTGCAGTGTTCAGAAAGCAAGAGTCCACCACAAGGGAAACACCATGAGGAGATAAGGCAGCGATGGCAACATCCCAACAGAAGGAGCAACCCCACAAGGATCACCTTTGCTACGGGCATTTGTCCCTTTGTGGAGTCTCTGTTTTCTTTTTCTTTTTGGCAGGCAGTGCTCTTGATTTTCTAAGGATTCAGTAGAAGAGTGTTCAAGATTTTTCCTTTCTGAAGCTCCTTTCTGGAGCTTCCGCAGCACTCATGTATTCTGTACGGCAATGGAGAAATATTGCTGGCACCAAATAAATAAAGAGTCTAGGGAAAGGGGTGGGGTGGAGGTTGCTGGGAAGGAAGCCGACATCTGCTTCTGCTCACACATTCAATTCGGCCCACCTCGAAGTACCGCCCCCTCCCGTCCCCACTCGTTGTGGATTCTCTGATGTTCACAGAGCGGCTCACCCCTCCTCCAAGTCACCACGTCAACACAGGGGATCTAACAAAGTGTTGAAAAAGCAACGTAGAGGACCTCCTCCAGACACACACTGTGAACAGAAACGGCAATCAATTCAGTTCTCTTTGCTGGGAAAACCAAATGTAAGCCTTTGCCAACTCTCTGGCTTTGAGGACAAGCTTTGAGGAAGACCACTGCAGGATAATATTTCCCATGTTGGAGATAAATTCTAAATTTTTCCAGGCCCAACATGAAGGAAAAGTTCTTAAAGACAAACGAATCCAGCCAAGTAATCTTCACTTTAGGAACCCTGTGACAACTTCCTCACCATTAAAATGCACTCAAAAAAGACAATTCTACAGACTCCCCAGAGAGAGAGGTAGGGGAGAAGAGAGAGGGAAAGAGAATTCTCGATAGGGAGTCAGTCGGATGTGTCTGGGAGTTCAAGTTCAAGAAGACCTCAAGATCAACAAACTTACAGTTACCAGGGGCTGAGGGAGGGAGGGATAAATTGGGCGATGGGGATTGACATATACACACGACTACATATAGAATAGATAATAAAGACCTACTGTATAGCACAGGGAACTCTACTCAATATTCTGTTATGGCCTATATGGGAAAGGAATCTTAAAAAGAGTAGATATATGTATATGTATAACTGATTCACTTTGCTGTACACCTGAAACTAACACAACGTTGTAAATCAACTATACTCCAAAAAAAATTTTTTTAAAAAGACCTCTGAATAAACTTGACTTAGTTTAGTGTACTCATTTTTTAAAAAGAACGTTCTTGCTGAGATAAAAAACGTAGTAGTTCACTAGAGTCTCTGACTTTTAACAATGGTAAAAACACACATATAACACATAACATAAAATTTACCGTTTTAACCATTTTTAAGTCTACAGTACAGTAGTGTTGACTATATTCGCATCTTGTGCAACAGCTCTCTAGAACTCTTTCATTGTGCAAAACTGAAACTCTACACTTATTAACGACTCCCCTTTCACCCTCCTCTCAGCCCCTGGGAACCACCATCCTACATTTTGTTTCTAAGTTTAGAGTCCCTGACTTTTAAAACCACCGCCCAAACCCAGCCCTATCCCCAGGGTAGTATGACATCAATAACGTTAGTATGATATTTGTTTTCTCCCATCATCCAAATCAAGGTTCACTTCCACATAAAGAAGCAATTTTGCAGTAATTCATATATTACAAACATCAAACTACAATTCCAGAAATATTTTGTAAACAGAGCAAGACAAAGTTATGTCCATCACATAATCCTCCCCCAAAACCCTCTGCTCAGGTTTGTGAAAACAGTACAAAATTCCCATGCAGAGTCTGGAAAAAGCTCTGTGTTAAAAAGAAGGTGAGTAGTAAGCCTAAGTAATTGAAAATTTTGCGATTTTTTAATCTGCAATGAACTCACAGTAAGTATAAGACTTAGAGAGGGAAAGAATGTGCTGATCACAGGGTGGTGAGACATGGGAATGAACCACCCAAGAATGTGGCAAAGTCACCTTTCCTGATGGTCATTAGAATTGGTCTCCAGACCCTCCCCATCATGACATCCCTGAGGGAACTCCTCATGTTTCCTTTCCAGGCTTCAATTCCATGACTCTTAGGCACCTGGGTTTTCACAGGCCACCCCAGTGGCCCAGGTATGCGCTGAGAAACAAATGAGGGACTCTTGCATCCCAGTTGGAGCTTTATCTTTGGGGCAGCAGAACAGAGATTCTGATAACACCTTGTATTGGGTTTTTGTTTCTCCCCGGATCCTCAAAGTCTACCTGGGTGACAGCCTAGGAGACAGAAGATAGGGGGAGCCCAAAGTTATGACACTAGAAAGGCTAAAATTGTGTTTGTGAACTCACAAATTTGAGCTGGCTCTGGAACTCCAAAGATGTGTACACAGTAATTGAACTCAGGGCAAGGAAGCCACCGAGCCATCCAAGACCTTTGGCGCAGCAGCAAAACTCATGGTAAGGAGTTTGGGCTGTGGTGACAGCCCATCTGTGTTTGCATCTCACCTCTGGCTTGAAGCCCTGGACAAGTCCTCAAACCTCTCTCTGCCTCCATTTCCATAAGTATAAAATGAGGGTGATACTGGTTAACTACCTCAAAGGATTGTGATAAAGATAAAATTAGTTAATATATCAAAAGAACTTAGCGCAGTGCTTGACCGATGATAAACAACTCTAAAAAAAAAGCCAGCAATTGTGATTACTAATCTAACCAAAATATGCTCCCTCTTTCTACCACTCTATTCCTCCTCTTTCTTTCCCTAACACCTTTATTTTCTTCCTTTTTTTCCCTTATCAGATACTGCCTATGATTCCGCTCATACCCATGGGCAAGACCAATCTCATGTTTGGTGATTTGAGCAGACTCTCTGCCATATCATAAAACTTCCTCTAAAATATCATAATTAGAACTTCATTCCTATAAATAAATAATCATCCTTTTTAATATAAAAGGCCTGGGAGAAGCAGTACACTAAATTATTAGCCTGCCTCTTAACCACTCTAGTACATCCTCTTGCAGTTATATCCGTCTGAAATTATCTTGTTTATTTATTGAGTGTTTGATTACTGTCCTCCCCAAGCTCTGTAAAAACAGGAGCTTATCAATCTCATTCATCACCGTATCCCCAGCCCTTCAACAGAGCCTGGCATGTAGTCATTGCTCAATAAATATTTGTTAAATGTTGAATGGCTGAACTACTTACTTTTCCCCAAACTATGCCCTGCTGTCCACCCTCCTGCTCTCTGAATATGCTATTTCCTCTGCCCAGAATGTGAGTTTCATTCCAGATGTTCAGTGCCTGCCAACTATGTGTTCCCAGGCCCATTCCTACCAGTTCTCCGGGGCTCAGCATGGGCATTTTATCTTCCACGGGGACTTCTCTGATCCATCCAGACAGGGTCCGTGCTCTTCTGCTGGCTCCCACAGTGCCCTTGCCTATTCCACCCTCAGCTCAGCAGTCCTGAAATCGTCACATACCAGACCACCCCTCAGTATAATGACGCTGAGAGTCTCCACCATAAAATTGCTACCAGCATTGAAAACAACAAAACAGTTCCAAAGGGACTGTCGTGGAAAGAGGAAAGCGATGAGGGAGCCCACTGAACTCAATCACTGTTTCAGTGGCCCCCTTGCCAACCATGACCCGGACCTCTGCAAAATTCTAAATGGCTCCATGTTAGGCCTTGAGGATAATTTGAAATGAGTCAAAAACTCTCCTACCAAGTCCATGAACATCAAAGGTCCAGTTCTATAACTGTTAGGTTTCTCACTCTGAGAACTCTTTGAAGAGGAAAACTCTGTCTTCCTCAGTCTCCCCACACTTGGCCCACTGTTGGAAAGTGTTAAAACCTCCACCATGTTTGCGAACTAAATGAACACTACTGAACTTCTATCAGTTTAATTACTTTTGGCCATGAAACTGTTTGTTTTTTTTAATCAGATTTTGAAGCATTTCGATGACATGCTTTCCCCATCCATTGCGTTCTTCCTTAAGCAAGAACACAACACTTAAAAATGAAAGGTTTCTTTTTACTTCTTCCTTCTCCAAGTTGAAACGATGCATCTAAGACAGAAAATCCAGAAATAACACAGGTGGAGAATGGAATTCCAGACACTTCAGTAGACTCAGCTCTACCTCAAATCGAGACACAAGGTCTTGACAAGTGACTACCCACACACTTGGGTTAGACCTTGTTCTCTGTTCTACACTGATGTTCTCTAGACACAGTTGCTGGAGGTAAAAAAGTTCTGAATGTGTGACAGAGCTAGTGGCAGGCACAGGCCAATGTAGGAAAGCAAAACTTGCCACCCCAAAGGTCTCTTCAGCATGAAGATTATCTTGAGCTGGAAACAATCAAGGCCCAAAGACTTGGGAAGAAACTCTGACCTTCCCTTTAACTGCCTAAAAGAATGTAGACAGAGGACCTGTTCCAGGAAGGGAGCTATCACCATGATAACTAGGGTATGAACCAGGTGTGTAGACAGGGAGGAACCTAGCAAAGTCTGTTTGTTAAAATTCTTCTCTGTGTCCCACTGTCTCTGCAGGACCCAGCAAACATTGGTTTACCAACCATTTGCTTTTCCATCTCCATGTCAATTGCTTTCCTCCCCTTTGAGGTTTCAAAACCACTACCCCCAGCAACCGCTTTTGTCTTTAGCTGAAGATGGTATTTAAGGTGAGGGTTTTGGCCATTTTGGTGAATTACTCAGTTGTCCTTGGTCTCTCCCATGTATGTATGTTATTAAACTTTTGATTTTCTCCTGTTAATCTGTCTCATATCAATTTAATTCTTAGAGCAGCCAGAAGAACCTAGAAGGGTAGAGGAGAATGTCTTCCTCCTGGACACCGGCATCAATAGATTTAACCAGGGTAAGTATGGAAAGGGACTGGATTCTGGTTCTGAACTAGTCCCCCTGCCCCCCAAACCCAGAGATAAGCCAGTAGCTTTAAGCCTTATTTCTCAAGTCAAGTCAGGCCCAGAAGACATTTTGAGAACCTCCATCTGTGGGAATATGCCCTCAGTTCCCCATGGGAACAGGTAATAAAATAGGGTGAGATCAACATACCCAGTTTTATTTCTAGACTATATAGTCAAAACAGAAACAGTCTAAGGTTGACAAATTTTCTCAACTGTACCATAGCAATGATTTATATCTCTTGTAATCTTAATATTGCCTCCAAATGTGCGAAAGAGGGAACTGTACCATTTCAAGAAATATAATTTTTGATGTCAAAATAAGTTAGACTCATTGCATCACTTCCAGACAATTAGGGAGGTCACCCTGATATATGTCTGTACAACACACCCTCCCTGAAAATACTCTGTTCCATTGCTGAAAGAGAAAATGCACTGGAATCGTTTGGGGACAAATTTAGACATGTTGGGCAACAAAATATGCAGACAGCTGCTTGGTATGCAATTAAAATACCACTAGTGGGAAAGACTGGCTCTGGCAATGGTACGGGAAATAGACTTTTCCCTTCAGGAAACCAATTCCAGTTGACAGCCTCACTCAGCAAAATGAGATGGGGTACTTAGCCTGGCTTCTGGGGAGGGGTCCACATGGCCATGCTCAGCACCTGATCAGCCACTGACAGACTGCACAGAGGGAAGCGAGAAATACTTCTGGAACAGAAGCAGAGAGAGCTACACACACCTACAGTCTGAGTTCACAGACAAGGCATGGCTGAGCACTCAAGGCACTGTTGGTGCAGCCTTCTGGGAGCAAGTTGCAAGAGTGGAACTTGGATCCAAAATCATGAGTGCCCCTCTCAGTGTCCTGGAGGAGACACTTGAGCTAGAAGTCACCAAGTGCACAAAACACCTCCAGGAAGGCCCACGACAGAGTTTCTAGAGGATGCAGCTGCCCTCTTCATAGTACTTCCAAAGATCCCAAAATGGCAGTTAAGCTTTCCATTGCATGAAGGAAAGGCCAGTTTACCTCATTAAAAAGTCCACAAACAATAAATGCTGGAGAGGGTGTGGAGAAAAGGAGACCCTCCTAAACTGCTGGTGGGAATGTAAGTTGGTGAAGCCACTGTGGAGAACAGTATGGAGCTTCCTTAAAAAACTAAAATTAGAGCTACCATATGATCCAGTAAGCCCACTCCTGGGCATATATCCCAACAAAACTATAATTTGAAAAGATACATGCACCCCATGTTCATAGCAGCACTATTTACAATAGCCAAGACATGGAAGCAACATTAAGTGTCCATCGACAGATGAATGGATAAAGATGTGGTATGTGTACAATGGAATATTACTCAACCATAAAAAAGAATGAAATAATGCCTCTTGCAGCAACATGGACGAATCACGAGATTATCATACTAAGTGAAGTAAGTCAGAAAGAGAAAAACAAAGACCATATTATATCTCTTATATGTGTAATCTAAAATATGACACAAATAACTTATCTAAGAAACAGAACAGACTCACAGACATAGAGAACAGATTTGTGGTTATCAAGGGGGAGGGAGGAGGGAGAGGGATGGATTAGGAGATTGGGATTAGTAGATGCAGACTATTATATACAGGATGGATAAACAACAAGGTCCTACTGTATAGCACAGGGAACTATATTCAATATCCTGTGATAAACCATAATTGAATAGGAAAAAAAGTATATATATATGTATAACTGAATCTCTTTGCTGTATAGCAAAAACTAACACAACACTGCAAATCAACTATGCTTCAACAAGATAAATTAAAAAAAGAAAAGGCCAGTTTATTCCATCGTTTCACCATAACTGTGGGTGAGAGAAAGTCCTATCTCTAAGTATACCTCTTCTCTCTTTTTATGGAAAATGTCAAACATATACAGAAATAGAGAGACTAACATAATGAACCTTTCACCCATCACCTAGTCTCAACAGTTATCAACTTTTGGCCAATCAGGTTTCATCTATAACTCACCCACTCCCCTCCACCAACTATGGATTCCTTAAGGCAAATCCCAGACATCATACCATCTCATCTGTAAACATTTCAGTCTGTATCTTTAAAAGATAAGGGCTCTGTTTTAACACAGCCATTAACAAATGTAAAAATTTTAAATAGTTCCTTAATATAATCAGATATCCAGCCAGGAATCAAACTTGCTTGAGTCTCATAATATTTTTATTATTCATTCAAACTGAGGTCCATACACTGCAATTGATATGTCTCATACCTCAATCTATACTCCCCGCCTTTCTCTCTCTTGAAACATATTGTTGAAAAAAGCCAGGTTTTCTTTCCTGAATCATTTCTCACATTCTGTATTTTGCTGGTTGTATTCCCGTGGTGTCTTTTAACATGCCTCTCTTGCCCTATTTCTTCCTGTAAGCTATTAGTTAGGTCTAAAGCCTTGATTACATTCCAGTTTCATTTTTTTCTTTTACAAAAATACTTCCTGAGTGGTTAAATACAGGCATCAGGAAGCACGCCATGGCTGTCTGTCCCTCTTTTTATAATGTTAGCAGCCATTGCAGATCATTGCCTGAACTGATTGTTTCATTAGTGGTTGCAAAATGGAGACATTCTCATTCTATTCTTTGTTTCTCTTGAATACTTCTTTAAAGAGAATGGTTCCTTTGTCAACTATTACCCTAAGGTACACCTTGCACAGGAAAGAAGGTAAAATGCTTGGTTCTCTTGCTTCATCAACTTTCAAAAGAAGGAGTTAGCTCCCGAGCATCCTCAAAAGGACTTTGTTTAGTATTATTATGAACACATGAATTTTAAAGTATTTTGTATATTTCAGTCTATTGCACTTATTAGTCCATTGTTTATTGATGATCAAATTGTCCCATTTTTTAACTAATAAGAATTCCTTCAAGTTGGCTTCTGAGTTCTTTTGTCCAGATCTCATATTCTTTAATAAACTCCTTGCTTTATGTTATAGTAAGATGTTTCAGGCTTATCTTGTATATTTTGTACTCCAGAGCCGAAGTCAGACAATTCTCTAGGAAACATTTTTTGTCCTTAAGGTGTATAACCACTAGGGATGTGTTTTAAAGTCTCTGGGAATAGATTTTATATGATTATGTCACCAACTTGATACTCAGTTGGATTCATTTGTTTCATTTTTAGTTGATATTTTAGAGATTTCTTTTATCAAATTTCTCCACCTTACTTTTTTCACTTAACGATACATAACAATATATTCTGGCGATCACTTCATGAAAATATATAGACATACTCATTTACTTTTTTTTTAATACTGTAGTTACACAGTGCTCTCATTTATTTTTACAGCTATATAGTACTCCATTGGGAGCCTGTACCATAATTTATACAACCAGTCCTCTATTGAAGGACACATGGTCTTTTGTTATAGCAAATACTGTTTCAATAAATTGTCCTGTGCATAACTTGGGGACATAACTTTGGGGACAGATAATGTCTTTGGGATAGATCCTAGATGTGGGACTGCTTGCTCAATGGATAAGTGCATATGTAACTTGCCTAGATATTATCAAAATCCTGCAACAGTTTGCATTCCTACTAGTAACACCTAAGAGAACTTATCCTCCACAAATTGAGAGTGTTTAATGTAAAACTTTTGCATTTTTGCAAGTGTGATAGTTGAGAATTTTTATCTCAGAGATGTTTTAATTTACATTTTTCTTGTTAGAAACAAGATAGCATCTTTTCACATTTCTAAAACCTATTTGAATTTCTTTTGCTATGAATTGTCAATCTTCCTTCTTTTATTTTTTTATAGCATTGCTGGCCTTTTTTATTTTAGAAGCCCTTTAAATACTAGGATATAAATCCTTTATCTGTAAGAAAAGTTGCAAATATTTTGCCAGGTTGCCACTTTACTTTATTTATAAATGGTATTTGGGGGAAGGGCATAAAAATTATTTTTCCTACATATTTATCAACTCACATTGCTTATGGATTTTGAATCATAGGAACTTTTTATCAAGCCTATAGAGAAACTCATCTATGTTTTAATCTGGTAATTATATGGCTTCATTTTTTGACAGTAAATCTCTAATACATTTAGAATTTATCCTGCTGTGTGGTATCCTTTTCCACATAGTTATCCTGCTATCCTAATACCATTCATTTGAAAGTCTGTCTTACTTATGGTGCTCATTTTGAAATATATAGAAATATTGACTTACTGTGTTGTATAACAGGAACTAACATAGTCTTGTAGGTACTAACCTATAAGTGTAACTGTAAACTTCACACACACACAAACTCATAGAAAAAGAGATCAGATTTGTGGTCAACAGAGGCTGGGGAGAGGGGAGAGGGTATTAGATGCAGGCAGTCAAAAGGTACAAAATTCCAGTTATAAGATTAATAAGTGCTAGGGATGTAGTACACAACATGATAAATATAATTAATACTGATGTATGTTATATGTGAAAGTTGTTAAGAGAGGAAATCCTAAGAGTTCTCAATACAAGGGAAAATTTTTTCCATTTCTTTAATTTTCTATCTATATGGAGATGATGGATGTTCGCTAAACTTATTGTGATAATCATTTCATGATTATGTAAGTCAAATCATTATGCTGTACACCTTAAATTTATACAGTGCTGTCTGTCAATTGTATCTCAATAAAACTGGGAAAAAAATTTAAAAACTAAAAATGTATAATCAGAATTGAATCAAGAGGAAGCATCACAGAAACCCAAAATTAAGAGATATTCTTTAAAATTACTGGCCTATATTCTTTAAAATAGAGCACATAAGCAAAATGGCACAAAAGCTAAGAAAAGAAACTAAAGAGAGATGACAACTAAAAGAAATACTTGATTCCAATTGGCATATTGAACTAGGGGGACATAGTTGGGATAATTGACAGAACTGGGATACAAATTGTATATTAAAATGCCTTTTCAATGTTGGATGTGCCAACATTGATACTCATATGGTAGGTACATATGAATATTCTTGTTCTTAGGAAATACACACTGAAATATTATCAGATAAAGGGACATGACGTGTCCCTGAATCAAGTGATTCAGAAAAAGTATATGCATAAATTGTGTGTGTGTTTGTGTGCGCTGGGGGGAGAGAGAGAAAAAAATGAGGATAAGGAATGGGAATGATAAAGTAAACCTTGGGGAAGGTTCTATAGGAGTTCTTTATACTATTCAAATTAACAAAATAAATAAAATTCTATCTGAGCCCACTGAGCTCAGATGCTACCTGCATCATATTCATTATTTCCATCTGCAGTTAGGTTTATACATTCTCTATGAATGAACACTATAACAGTTTTCACTATAGAAGCCTTATAATATGTCTTAATATCTGATAGAACTCACCCTCCTCATTGCTCTTCTTTTTAAGGGTTTCCTGGATGTTCTTGCTGCTTTGCTCTCCTTTACAGACCTTTATGGTATTTTTATGGGATTTGCATTACAGGTGCTGGTTAACTTACAGAGGACTGACATCTTTATAATCTTAAGTCTTTCTAACCAAGAACTTAGTATGCATTTCCATTTGATCAAACCCACTTTTGTGTTTCTTGACATATTTTATAGTTTTCCTCATCGATGTTTTGACACTTTCTGCTTGCTTATTATTCCCTTCCATGATAACTTTTCCAAGTTTCAACATCCCTTTTGAGTTTCCCAAATGAAAAACTTCTCTATCATTTTGTAATTATACTAAGGCAGACATTTTATAACCTATTTTTAGCATCATACTGTTGCCGATTGTGCTGTAAAATTCTCAAAACAAAATATACTGTAATTTGCTGGAAAGAGTCAAGATGGCGGAGTAGAAGGACACGCGCTCACTGCCTCTTGCAAAAGCACTGGAATCACAACTAACTGCTGAACAAACATCGACAGGAAGACACTGGAACTCACCAAAAGAGATACCCCATATCCAAAGACAAGGGAGAGGCCGCAATGAGATGGTAGGAAGGGCACAATCACAATAAAGTCAAATACCATAACCGCTGGGTGGGTGACTTACAAACTGGAGAACACTTATACCACAGAAGTCTACCCAATGAAGTGAAGGTTCTGAGCCCCATGTAAGGCTTCCTAACCTGGGGGTCCAACAATGGGAGGAGGAATTCCCAAAGAATCAGACTTTGAAGGCTGGCAGGATTTGATTGCAGGACTTCGACAGGACTGAGAGAAAGAGAGACTCCGCTCTTGGAGGGCACACACAAAGTAGTGTGCGCATCAGGACCCAGGGGAAGGAGCAGTGTCCACATAGGAGACTGAACCAGACCAACCTGCTAGTGTTGGAGGGTCTCCTGCAGAGGCAGGGGTGGCTGTGGCTCACCACAGGGACAAGGACACTGGCAGCAGAAGTTCCGGGAAGTACACCTGGGCATGAGCCCTCCTGGAGTCCACCATTAGCCCCAACAAAGAGCTTGTAGGCCCAAGTGCTGGGTCGCCTCAGGCCAAACAACCAACTGGGAGGAAACTCAGGCCCACCCATCAGCAGACAAGTGGATTAAAGTTTTACTGAGTTCTGCCTAACAGAAGAACACCCAGCTCTACCCACCAGCAGTCCCTCTCATCAGGAAGCTTGCACAAGCCTCTTAGATAGCCTCATCCACCAGAGGGCAGACAGCAGAAGCAAGAAGAACTAGAATCCTGCAGCCTGTGGAACAAACACCACATTCACAGAAAGACAGACAAGATGAAAAGGCAGAGGGCTATGTACCAGATGAAGGAACAAGATAAAACCCTAGAAAAACAACGAAATGAAGTGGAGATAGGAAACCTTCCAAAAAAAGGATTCAGAATAATGATCCAGGACCTCGGAAAAAGAATGGAGGCAAAGATGGAGAAGATGTGAGAAATGTTTAACAAAGACCTAGAAGAATTAAAGAACAAGTAAACACAGATGAACAATACAATAATTGAAATGAAAAATACACTAGAAGGAATCAATAGCAGAATAACTGAGGCAGAAGAACGGATAAGTGACCCGAAAGAATCGTGGAAATCACTGTCATGGAACAAAATAAAGAAAAAAGAATGAAAAGAAATGCAGACAGCCTAAGAGACACCTGGGACAACATTAATACACCAAATTCACATTGTAGGGGTCCCAGAAGGAGAAGAGAGAGAGAAAAGACCCAAGAAAATATTTGAAGAGATTATAGTTGAAAACTTCCCTAACATGGGAAAAGAAATAGCCACCCAAGTTCAGGAAGCACAGAGAGTCCCAGGCAGGATAAACCCAAGGAGAAACATACCAAGACACATAGTAATCAAACTGACAATAATTAAAGACAAAGAAAAATTATTAAAAGCAACAAGGGAGGGCTTCCCTGGTGGCGCAGTGGTTGAGAGTCCACCTGCCGATGCAGGGGACACAGGTTCGTGCCCTGGCCTGGGAGAATCCCACATGCCGTGGAGCAGCTGGGCCTGTGAGCCATGGCCACTGAGCCTGCGCGTCCGGAGCCTGTGCTCCACAACGGGAGAGGCCACAACAGTGAGAGGCCCGCATACAGCAAAAAAAAATAAAAATAAAAAAAGGCAACAAGGGAATAATGACAGCATACAACGGAACTCCCATAAGGTTAACAGCTGATTTCACAGCAGAAACTCTACAAGCCAGAAGGGAGTGGCACAATATACTTAAAGTGATGAAAGGGAAAAATCTACAACCAAGATTACTCTACCCCGCAAGGATCTCATTCAGAGTCAATGGAGAAATCAAAAACTTTACAGACAATCAAAAGCTAAGAGAATTCAGCACCACCAGACCAGCTCTACAACAAATGCTAAAGGAACTGCTTTAAGTGGGAAACACAAGAGGAGAAAAGGACCTACAAAAACGAACCCAAAACAATTAAGAAAATGGTAATAGGAACATACATATGGAAAATTACCTTAAATGTCAAAGGATTAAATGCTCCAACCAAAAGACACAGGCTTGCTGAATGGATACAAAAACAAGACCTGTATATATACTATCTACAAGAGACCCACTTCAGACCTAGGGACACATACAGACTGAAAGTGAGAGAATGGAAAAAGATATTCCATGCAAATGGAAACCAAAATAAGGCTGGAGTAACAATACTCATATCAGATAAAATAGACTTTAAAATAAAGAATGCTACAAGAGACAAGGAAGGACACTATATAATGATCAAGGGATCAATCCAAGAAGAAGATACAACAATTATAAATATATATGAACCAAACATAGGAGCACCTCAGTACATAAGGCAAATGCTAACAGCTATAAAGAGGAAATCGACAGTAACACAATAATAGTGGGGGATTTTAACACCTCACTTATACCAATGGACAGATCATCCAGACAGAAAATTAATAAGGAAACAAAAACTTTAAATGGCACTATAGACCAGATAGCTTTAATTGATATTTATAGGACATTCCATGCAAGAACAGCAGATTACACTTTCTTCTCAAGTGCACATGGAACATTCTCCAGGATAGATCACATCTTGGGTCACAAATCAAGCCTTGGTAAATTTAAGAAAATTCAAATCATATCAAGCATCTTTTCTGACCACAACGCTATGAGATTACAAATAAATTGCAGGGAAAAAAACACGAACACATGGAGCTAAACAATACGTTACTAAATAACCAAGAGATCACTGAAGAAATCAAAGAGGAAATCAAAAAATACCTAGAGACAAATGACAATGAAAACACAATGATCCAAAACTTATGGAATGCAGCAAAATCAGTTCTAAGAGGGAAGTTTATAGCAATACAATCCTACCTCAAGAAACAAGAAAAATCTCAAATAAACAATCTAACCTTACATCTAAAGGAACTAGAGAAAGAAGAACAAACAAAACCCAAAGTTAGTAGAAGAAAGGAAATCATAAAGATCAGAGCAGAAATAAATGAAATAGAAACAAAGAAAACAATAGCAAAGATCAAGAAAACTAAAAGTTGGTTCTTTGAGAAGATAAACAAAACTGATAAACCGTTAGCCAGACTCATCAAGAAAGAGAGGGAGAGGACTCAAATCAATAAACTTAGAAATGGAAAAGGAGAAGTTACAATGAACACCACAGAAATACAAAGCATCATAAGAGATTACTACAAGCAACTCTATGCAAATAAAATGGACAACTTGCAAGAAATGGATAAACTCTTAGACAGGTATAAACTTCCAAGACAGAACCAAGAAGAAATAGAAAATATGAACAGACCAATCACAATGAAATTGAAGCTGTGATTAAAAATCTTCCAACAAACAAAAGTCCAGGACCAGGTGGCTTCACAAAAGTCCAGGACCAGGTGCATTCTATCAAACATTTAGAGAAGAGCTAATACCCGTCCTTCTCAAACTCTTCCAAAAAACTGCAGAGGAAGGAACACTCCCAAACTCGTTCTATGAAGCTACCATCACCCTGATACCAAAACCAGACAAACATACTACAAAAAAAAGAAAAATTACAGACCAATATCACTGATGAATATAGATGCAAAAATCCTCAACAAAATACTAGCAAACAGAATCCAGCTTCCCTGGTGGCGCAGTGGTTGCGAGTCCACCTGCCGATGCAGGGGACAAGGGTTCGTGCCCCGGTCCGGGAAGATCCTGGCTGGGCCCGTGAGCCATGGTCGCTGAGCCTGCGCGCCCAGAGCCTGTGCTCTGCAACGGGAGAGGCCACAACAGTGAGAGGCCTGCATACTGCAAAAAAAAAAAAAACAAAAACAACAATACAAAACAGAATCCAACAACACATTAAAAGGATCATACATCATGATCAAGTGGGATTTATCCCAGGGATGCAAGGAGTTTTCAATATATACAAATTAAACAATGTGATACACCATATTAACAAACTGAAGAATAAAAACCAAATGATCATCTCAATAGATGCAGAAAAAGCTTTTGACAAAATTCAACACCCATTTATGATAAAAACTCTCCAGAAAGTGAGCATAGAGGGAACCTACCTCAACATAATAAAGGCCATATATGACAAACCCACAGCAAACGTCATTCTCAATGGTGAAAAACTGAAACCATTTCCTCCAAGATCAGGAACAAGACAAAGATGTCCACTCTCACCATCTCACCACTATTATTCAACATAGTTTTGGAAGTCCTAGCCAATGGCAATCAGAGAAGAAAAAGAAATAAAAGGAATACAAATTGGCAAAGAAGAGGTAAAACTGTCACTGTTTGCAGATGACATGATACTATACATAGAGAATCCTAAAGATGCTACCAGAAAACTACTAGAGCTAATCAATGAATTTAGTAAAGTAGCAGGATACAAAATTAATGCACAGAAATCTCTTGCATTCCTATACACTAACAAGGAAAGTTCAGAAAGAGAAATTAAAGAAATAATCCCATTCACCATGGCAACAAAAAGAATAAAATACCTAGGAATAAACCTACCTAAGGAGACAAAAGAACTCTAAGAAGAAAACTATAAGACACTGATGAAAGAAATCAAAGATGACACAAACAGATGGAGAGATATACCATGTTCTTGGATTGGAAGAATCAACATTGTGAAAATAACTATACTACCAAAAGCAATCTACAGATTCAGTGCAATCCCTATCAAATTACCAATGGCATTTTTTACAGAACTAGAACAAATTTGTATGGAGACACGAAAGACCCCAAATAGCCAAGGCAATCTTGAGGGAAAAAAATGGAGCTGGCGGAATCAGACTCCCTGACTTCAGACAATACTACAAAGCTACAGTAATCAAGACAATATGGTACTGGCACAAAAACAGAAATATAGATCAATGGAACAGGATAGAAAGCCCCAAGATAAATCCACATACTTATGGTCAACTAATCTGTGACAAAGGAGGGAAGGATATACAATGGAGAAAAGACAGTCTCTTCAACAAGTGGTGCTGGGAAAACTGGACAGCTACATGTAAAAGAATGAAATTAGAACACTCCCTAACACCATACACAAAAATAAACTCAAAATGGATTAAAGACCTAAATGTAAGAGTGGACACTACACAACTCTTAGAGGAAAACATAGGAAGAACACTCTTTGACATAAACCACAGCAAGATCCTTTTTGACCTATCTAGAGTAATAGAAATAAAAATAAACAAATGGGACCTAATGAAACTTCGAAGATTTTGCACAGCAAAGGAAACTATAAACAAGATGAAAAGACAACCCTCAGAATGGGAGAAAATATTTGCAATGAATCAACGGACAATGGATTAATCTCCAAAATATATAAACAGATCAAGCAACTCAATATTAAAAAAACAAACAACCCAATCCAAAAATGGGCAGAAGACCTAAATAGACATTTCTCCAAAGAAGACATACAGATGGCCAAGAAGCACGTGAAAAGTTGCTCAACATCTCTAATTATTAGGGAAATAGCTCACACCTCTCAAACTGAACATGAGCCATCCTGGATGTCTGAGGGAGATTTAAAACCATCAGATCAAATTAATGTAATTTCATGTCTGCAAAGATGTTGGAAAACCCTGGATTGTTTTAGCTCTGTGATGAGGAAACAGTTGGCTCTTCTGGACCTGTAAGTGGAATCCTGAGGAAGAAGCCCGGTGGACTGACTAGCCTTTGAGATTCCTTAGACATGCAAGATGCTCCACCTGATGGATTCAAAGGACCTCAAAGGAACCCCTACAACAGGGCATGGGAGTCCATGACGGAAGCAATCCAAGGATTGTGCTGCCAGGAAGGAAGCCTGACGGGAAGAGCAGATTTTCTAGTCATTCCAATGAATGGTGCTCGGGCTACATAACACTTTAAACCTCAGCAGTTAGGTGATGGATACTCTCTTCTAGTAGAGATTCAGGAGGATCAACAGGAACTCCACTTCAAAGTCACACTAATTTAAAATTATTCTCCAGAGCGGCCCTACCAAGTTCTCCAGGGTTTTTGTTTTTTGCCTTCCTATTCAAGGGAGGAAACCTGACAGGACTAGGGAGTTTGACTGCCTGCCTGGAGTTTGACATTTCATATAGCCAAATAAATAGGCTCATTCCTCTAGAAACTCTCTCAGATGAAAATTAATTTGAGAACTAAGTTGAAATCTGCTTCCAGCTGACTCTTTACCGTTAAATTTCCATTGAAAATTTTGCCTCCACTTTTTATACATCCAATATATTTCCTACTTTATTTCTTCTCAAGATTCTTAAGGTCAAAAACTTTAAGAGCTAGATTACAGTAAATGATGCTGAAATTATACTAAACCTTTAAAACCAAAGTCTGGCTAAACCTACGGCTTTGCTAAAATAAATAAGTGGTTTTATTAGCAAATTGCACAGCACATTTAGGAAGAGTCAAGCCTTCTATCCTATTTATTAACACTGGCTTTCATCTCTACCCCTACTGCCTTTTTCTCTGCCAACTAGAAAGAAATACCAAGTCTTCTTCTCAGGCTTTATTGGGGTTTAGCAGGCATTCTCAAAGTCACTAATCCAACTTGTTCTCAAGAGCCTGTGCGTCCTCAGACTTGGAGAGGTATGTGTATTTTTCTTATCTTTTCTTTCATGTTCACTAAGAGAAATAGATAGCTAGGAGACAGCTTTGAGATAATAAACTTGCCCCTTGACCCGTGGGTTCACTTTGCCAAAATAAGAAATGACACAGAATAGTCAGGAAGACCCACGTTCTACCCACTACCCTGGCAACATAGGTATTTACCACCTGATGACCAGTTATCACTTCATGCTATTAATATTCCAGGACAATGAATGAGGAAACCAACAACAGACCCAAAGCTTCCTATTTTTAATTCACTCTTTTTGGGGCCTGATTTACAGCTTTGTGCCCTGCCCCCAACTCACCCCCTTTGAATCATTGGGCTGTGAGTGACTTTTTTTTTTTAATTTATTTTATTTGCTTATTTTTGGCTGCTCAGGGTCTTCATTGCTGCACGCACGCTTTCTCTAGTTGCAGCGAGTGGGGGCTACTCTTCTCATTGCCGTGGCTTCTCTTGTTGCAGAGCATGGACTCTAGGTGCCCAGGCTTCAGTAGTTCTGGCACAAGGGCTCAGTAGTTGTGGTGCATGGGCTTAGTTGTTCGGAGGCATGTGGGATCTTCCCAGACCAGGGCTTGAACCCGTGTCCCCTGCATTGGCAGGCGGATTCTTAACCACTGCGCCACCAGGGAAGCCCGAGCTGTGAATGACTTTTGACCTGCTCCATTCGATGTCAGATAATCAATCAACCATCAGTTTTTACTGAGTGCCTACTATGTGGAAGAAGAATTCCTAACCAATGTGTTAGGACCCTTGTGTTTAAGGGGGATAATTTAGGAAGGATGACATACACATAACCAGAGACCCCCTCCCCCAGAGACTTATAATATGTATATCTCCCTCCCTAACTCTTAAATTAATTGGGTTTGTGTCCTGAGTGTTTATGAGGGAATTATATCACTCACACACATACAGATATGCATATGCACTTAAACCTGAGATACGCCTGGTCCCTGCACTAAATGTTAAGAAGGGCCCAAATATTAACATGGCAGTCGAAGGAGAAAACAGCTTTCCACACAGAGGAAAACACAAGTGCAAAGCATGGAGTCATGAAATAGTATAAGAAACTACAGCAGATGGTGAGATGTAGAAAATGTTAAGACCAGAGGAGTGGACAAGGTCCAGATATGAAATACCTTGAAAGCCACCTAAAAAATTTAAAGGTTATCCTTAGCGATGGTTTCAAGTAAGAGAGACATGATCAGATTTGTATCTTGGAAAGCTCATTCTAATAGCCACATGGAAGATGGATTGGAGAGTTCTGACACTGAAGTGGGGAGGGGTCCCAGTTAGAAGGCTGTTGGAATGATGCAGACAAGAAATGAGGAAAGCCTGAAATAAATCAGTAGAAGAACAGATAGGAGGGTCATAAAGAAGACACTTTGAGGATGCATGCAACATATTCATCAATTAGGAACTGAAAAAAAGGAAACGGCGGAGTCAAAGATGACTGTCAGCTTTCCAGTTGGAATCACAGGGCATACAGCAGTGATATTTACAACATGAAGAACAGGTTTGGCTTGTGGGGAAAAGAATGAGCTCAATATTAAACGCACTGAATTTGAAGCAACTGAATAAAAGACAAGTGGGGATGTCCAGAAGACAATGGATAAATCATTCTGAAGCCCAGGAATGAAGTCTGGACTGAAACTATGGATTTGGGCTCCATATTCATATACGTGGCAGTTTAAGGCAAAGGGGTAGGTCAGGTCTCTGAGGGAGTGTGTCGAGAGAGAATAAAGCAGAAGACAGAACCTGGAGTCCCCCCTCCCCACCATATTAGGGGCAAGCGGAGGAGGAGGGGCCAACACAGAGACGGAGGAGAACAGAATATTCACCAACTGGAGGAAGACCAAGAGGTCATGTTACCACGGAAAGAGTCTCTGAGGCTGGAGAGCGCTTCAAATGCAAAGACATGGTCAACGGGGTCAAACTCCACTAAGGAGATAAACAAGAAGAGAGGGGTAATGAGGATTCCTTTGGATTCAGCAATTCGAGCACAGTCCTGAAAGAGGTCCAAGAGGGTCCAATCGAGAACGCTGGTGGAGGAATCAGTCTGGAGAGAGGGCAGAGGTGCCCCTGAGGTTAGTGATAAGTTGAGCACGGAGAGGGCAAAGAGGAGACATTGTAGAGTGGAGGTAGAAACTTGAGGAAGTTCATGCCAATGGACTCAGTTCGTCTGAATAGAGGCAACCAAGGGAACCTGTTAAGAGAAAGTGGGGCAGCAGCGAAGGGCAGAAGCCATGATGTTTGCAGAAGATGCTGCAGGAAATTCCTCCCTGCCCCACTCCACATCCTCAGTGCCCACCCACCCTGTCCCTAACACACAGCCGGTGCCTGGGTCACAACAGGTGTTTAGTGGAAGACGGACAAGATGACACAGCAAAAGGGCCTTGAGCTCACCTCCTCTCATGAGCACACCAAAATCACAACTAACTGCTAAACAGTTAAAAAAAAACTGGATAAAAACTCGATAAAAAAAAGACTGGAACCTGCCAAAAAAAGATATTCTATAACCAAAGACATAAAGAAGGAACCACGACGAGACGGTAGGAAGGGCACACTCACCCTATACCCCTCAGGTGGGTGACCCATAATAGGTGTTTGGTATTTATTTTTTAAATGTATTTATTGACTTTTACTGAGTACCTACTTGGCATAAGACACTGTGCTAGACTCAAGAGATGCAAAGATGCCATAATATTTGGAGAACTCTAAGTACTCCCCACCAAAATTTCATCAGTGTACTGTCTACTCATCCTTCAGGTCTCATTTTCAAATGCTACCTCCACAGGGAAACCTGTCCTCCCTCCCAGACTGGGTCAGGTCCCTCTATTAACCCTTCTCAGCACACCAAATGTCTTTTCTTAGTACCTCTTACAGTAGTGACAGCTAAATGATTAGTTGTATACTTATAAAATATACAATATAAATATATTGATTATGGAATTGTACATCATTTTTAATATCTATTCTCTTTCCCCACCTGATTGTAAGTTCCACAATGTCTAGGAGTTTGTCCCTTTCGTTCAGTGCTGGATGGTGGACACCAATAGACTGACTGGTATTTATTCATTCTTTCATTCATTCACCCAATAGTTATTCAGTCCTTATCATATAAAAGACATGGTGCACATACCAGACATTCAAGAAATATTCATTGAAGGGACTTCCCTGGTGGTCCAGTGGTAAAGAATCCGCCTTCCAATGCATGGGACGTGGGTTCCATCCCCGGTTGGGGAACTAAGATCTCACATGCCACGGGCCAACTAAGCCCGTGAGCCACAACCACTGAGCTCGCACGTCTCAACAAGAGAGGCTGTGCTGCAAACTACAGAGCCGACATGCCCTGGAGACCGCGTGCCACAACTAGAGAGAAGCCCACACGTCACAATAAAGATCCCGCATGCCTCAACAAAGATCCCGCGTGCCGCAACTAAGACCCAACACAGCCAAATAAATAAATAAATAAAATATTAAACAAAAAGAAATATTCATTGAATAAATGAATGAATGATGTGCTATAGGCTCATGCCTGAAGGACAAATTCTAATGAGCAAATAATCCTTCATCACAATTTGCTATAGTACAAACTACTTGCCATAAGGCATTCCAAGTATGATGCACTCAGCAGGGTGAATTCAAATAGGGAAAGCTAACTCTCAATAGTGAGGATTTGAAGAGAAAATAATGAGTATGGATTGGAACTGATGCTAGAAGGGTGGGTGGCCGACAAAAGGAAATGTTATTACCAGAACCACTCTTCCCAGTATTCACAGGTGGGATCCAGCTCTCTACTACAGCACTTTGAGTAAAAGGAATAGAATTTCTTACTTTAACTGAACCATGAATAATACTTCCGTGCTACTTCAAACCATAAACCTATATATGACTCCAACAGTTGTAAGATAAAAAACTAGAACTTGAAGTACAATCCTGAGAAAAGAAGTATCATTGTACTTTTCAAACTCTCAGAGCTAATTAAAGTTTAGAAATGAACAGTGGCTCTATGTCACTCCCCAGGAAAAATGATCTTATCCCACCATGAGGAGCAGAATCATAAAAACAGTAAAATGATAAACATTACGGTCCTTCAAGCTCGAAGTTGTCTACCATGTAAGACATGAACTTGAAAATGTTTTCTTGGCACTTTTGGACTGTTTGAACTAAATAGAGCATAAAAAGGCCTTACTCATTTTTTTTTAATTCCATTCACCATCTTAAAAAGACCAATGAGTCTCTGAATAACTAAACAGTGAGTCTGGAATCATACTTGATCCTAGGAACTTTTACACTGTTGAACTGGGTGGCCTTCAACAGCAGATACAAAAAAACCTTTCCTGCAGTAGCTCTTTGCAAATAAATCACTCTTGCAAACAGCTTTCAAAAATCAGGAGGGCTCCAACAGCAAAACCATTTGGCTTTCATGGTTTCCTTGGCCCTGGCCATATTCACCCAACCAAGGTCTCCCTACATTTCCATCATTGCCCATATATCTAATATAAAGAAAAAACAAAACATGGGCAGCATTTCATCTCCTGCCCCCAGCCCCATAGAAAATCATAATAAACAAACCAAATGCTAATAAAAGGAAAAGCTAATTAAAGGAAAGTGTAAATAAAGGAAAAGTTTTAAGTAAGTATTCACCAATATGGCCGCACCAGCTCGTAAAAGGTTGAAATACTTCTACACCACCTGAGGGCTCCCTCCCTCCCCAGCCATCTGTATAGTCTAGCAAATAAAAGGTTAATGCCTGGCACCTATAGAGGCAGGCATTCTGACTGGTCAGTGCCTGTGCTATGTGTGATTACACAGAGATGGAGGTGGAGATCAGGCAAACAGTCAGACATAATACTATCCTTGGAAATAGGCAAACTGCATTCATTCTCCTTCCAGCACCTACTTCCTGATTCCCTTTATGGTCATCATACTTTTTCTTTAGCTCCTGGGCAAATGCACTAATTTCACAGTTAAAGATAGTAAGAAGACAATGTTTAAAATAATCCTATATTTCTTCAGCGATATAGTGCAGCAAAGCTGGCACAAAAGGATTGTAATAATAACCCAACTCCTACTTTGATTTCATTATGAAATGGAAGGTTTTTATCCCCAAAGAAAATCTCCTAACAGACTTTGTCATAGGGCTGTAAACCAGTGCTACCCAAGAAGGTCGGCTTGTGCTCAAGGGCTGAGGCAGGCTGAGCCCCACTGTACATTTGCCACCCTAGTTCTCCTGATCCTGGGAGGTGCCCTAATCACTCACCTCCCTAGCTAGCCCCTTCCCAACTCCCGGTTGTCTCCTCTGCCACTCTTTAAAAGTATCTCTCATATTCTGTTAAAAGTTTCAGGAATTTCACTTTTCCATTCCTTTTCTCTGGGTGTTTACAGTTTCTTAATGAGCCAGGGTACTTATCAACACTTTTCCAATAAAAAGAAACCCATGAAAATTCTGGGAATTTGAGGCTAAGTGTTAACAAATTAGTGAGTTCCCTCGAAGCAAAGGACACCCCAACTGCACGTGGACCCCTGCTAGATTCCACATTCCCCACTGGCTGATCATTAGCATGCAGCTGTAGCTGGGTGATCCTAGGGGCACGTAGACTGACAGCAGGCTAGCTATGGAGCCAAGGGTATTCCCTCACCTGTGTCTAATGAATGAGTTCACTTACACGGTTCTATGGTCTGAATGTGCATCCTCCTAAAATCTGCATGCCCGAATCCAAACCCAGTGTGATAGGGTTAGGACGTGGGTTATGCTATTAGGTCATGAGTATGGAGCCCTCATGAAAGGATTAGTGCTTTTATTTTTTTTAATTTTTTAAATTAATTTTTACTGGAGTATACTTGATTTACAATGTTGTTACTTTCTGCTTTACAGCAAAGTGAATCAGTTATACATATATCCATTCTTTTTTAGATTCTATTCCCATATAGGTCATTACAGAGTATTGAAGAGTTTCCTGTGCTATACAGTAGCTTATTATTAGTTATTTTATATATAGTAGTGTGTATATGTCAATCCCAATCTCCCAGTTTCTCCCTTCCCCCCTTTCCCCCCTTGGGAAAACAAACGATAAGTTTGTTTTCTACATCTGTTAACTCTATTTCTGTTTTGTAAAGGTAAGAAACCCCAAGGAAGACCTTCAAGATGGCGGAGGAGTAAGACGCGGAGATCACCTTCCTCCCCATAAATACATCAGAAATACATCTACATGTGGAACAACTCCTACAGTAACACCTACTGAATGCTGGCAGAAGACCTCAGACCTCCCAAAAGGCAAGAAACTCCCCACGTACCTGGGTAAGGCAAAGGACGGCACTCACCAGCCCGAGAGGCTTGTCTGCTCACCTGCCGGGGCGGGCGGGGGCTGGGAGTTGAGGCTCGTGCTTCGGTCGGATCCCAGAGAGAGTACTGGGGTTGGCGGCGTGAACACAGCCTGAAGGGGCTAGTGCGCCACGGCTAGCCAGGAGGGAGTCCGGGAAAAGTCTGGAGCTGCCAGAGACAAGAGGCCTTTTCTTGCCTCTTTGTTTCCTGCTGCGCGAGGAGAGGGGATTAACAGCGCTATTAAATAGGAGCTCCAGAGACCCACGGCCATCAGTGTGAACCCCAGAGACGGGCATGAGGCGCTAAGGCTCCTGCTGCCGCCACCAAGAAGCCTGTGTCCCGGGAGCCTGTGTGGCCCGCCACTGACAGGGTCACGTGATCCACGGACAACTTCCGCGGGAGAACGCACGGCGCGCCTCAGGCTGGTGCAACGTCATGCTGGCCTCTGCCGCCGCAGGCTTGCCCCGCACTCCGTGCCCCTCCCTCCCCACCCCGCCCCCGCCCCCGCCCCCGCCCCCGCCCCCGCCCCCGCCCCCGCCCCCGCCTGAGTGAGCCGGAGCCACCCAATCAGCTGCTCCTTTTTTTTTTTTTTTTTTTTTTTTGCGGTATGCGGGCCTCTCACAGCTGTGGCCTCTCCCGTTGCGAAGCACAGGCTCCGGACGCGCAGGCCCAGCGGCCATGGTTCACGGGCCCAACCGCTCCGCGGCATGTGGGATCCTCCCGGACCGGGGCACGAACACGTATTCCCTGCATCGGCAGGCGGACTCTCAACCACTGCGCCACCAGGGAAGCCCTCAGCTGTTCCTTTAACCCCGTCCTGTCTGGGCGAAGAACAGATGCCCTCCGGCGACCTACACGCAGAGGCGGGGCCGAATCCAAAGCTGAACACCTGGAGCTGTGAGAACAAAGAAGAGAAACGGAAATCTCTCCCAGCAGCCTCAGGAGCAGCGGATTAAAGCTCCACAATCAACTTGATGTACCCTGCATCTGTGGAATACCTGAATAGACAATGAATCATCCCAAATTGAGGAGGTGGACTTTGGGAGCAACAATATATATAGATTTTTTTTTTGCTTCTCCTCTTTTTGTGACTGTGTATGTGTATGTTTCTGTGTGTAATATTGTCTGTATAGCTTTGCTTTTGCCATTTGTCCTAGGGTTCTGTCAGCCATTCTGTTTGGGGTTTTTTTAGTATAGTTTTTAGCACTTCTTATCATTGGTGGATTTACTTTTTGATTTGGCTGCTCTCTTCTTTCTTTGTTTCTTTTTGTATTACTTTTTAATTGTTTTATTTTTAATAATTATTTTTTATTTTAATAACTATATATTATTTTTCTTTCTTTCTTTCTTTCTGTTTTTCTCCCCTTTATTCTGAGCCGTGTGGATGACAGGATCTTGGTACTCCAGCTGGGGGTCAGGCCTGTGCCTCTGAGGTGGGAGAGCCGAGTTCAGGACACTGGTCCACAAGAGATGCCCCAGCTCCACATAATATCAAACAGCAAAAATCTCCCAGAGATCTCCATCTCAACACCAACACCCAGCTTCACTCAACGACCAGCAAGCTACAGTGCTGGACACCCTATACCAAGCAACTAGCAAGACAGGAACACAACCACACCCACTAGCAGAAAGGCTGCCTAAAATCATAGTAAGGTCACAGACACCCCAAAACACACCACCGGACGCAGACCTGCCCACCAGAAAACAATATCCAGCCTCATCCACCAGAACACAGGCACTAGTGCCCTCCACCATGAAGCCTACACAACCCACTGAACCAACCTTAGCCACTGGGGACAGACACCAAAAACGGCAACTACGAACCTGCAGCCTGTGAAAAGGAGACCCCAAACACAGTAAGTTAAGCAAAATGAGAAGACAGAGAATCACACAGCTAATAAAGGAGCACGGTAAAAACCCACCAGACCAAACTAATGAAGAGGAAATAGGCAGTCTACCTGAAAAGGAATTCAGAGTAATGATAATAAAGATGATACAAAATCTTAGAAATATAATGGAGAAAATACAAGAAACGTTTAACAAGAACCTAGAAGAACTAAAGAGCAAACAAACAATGATGAACAATACAATAAATGAAATTAAAAATTCTCCAGAAGGGATCAATAGCAGAATAACTGAGGCAGAAGCATGGATAAGTGACCAGGAAGATAAAATAATGGAGATAACTACTGCAGAGCAGAATAAAGAAAAAAGAATGAAAAGAATTGAGGACAGTCTCAGAGACCTCTGGGACAACATTAAACACACCAACATTTGAATTATAGGGGTCCCAGAAGAAGAAGAGAAAAAGAAAGGGACTGAGAAAATATTTGAAGAGATTGTAGTTGAAAACTTCCCTAAAATGGGAAACAAAATAGTCAAGTCCAGGATGTACACAGTCCCATATAGCATAAATCCAAGGAGAAACACACCAAGACACACATTAATCAAACTAGCAAAAATTAAATACAAAGAAAAAATATTAAAAGCAGCAAGGGAAAAACAACAAATAACATACAAGGGAATCCCCATAAGGTTAACAGCTGATCTTTCAGCAGAAAGAAACTCTGCAAGTCAGAAGGGAGTGGCAGGACATATTTAAAGTGATGAAAGGGAAAAACCTACAACTAAGATTACTCTACCCAGCAAGAAACTCATTCAGATTTGACAGAGAAATTAAAACCTTTACACACAAGCAAAAGCTAAGAGAATTCAGCACCACCAAACCAGCTTTACAACAAATGCTAAAGGAACTTTTCTAGGCAGGAAGCACAAGAGAAGGAAAAGACCTACAATAACAGACCCAAAACAATTAAGAAAATGGGAATATGAACATATATATCAATAATTACCTTAAATGTAAACAGGTTAAATGCTCCAACCAAAAGACACAGACTGGCTGAATGGATACAAAAACAAGACCCATACATATACTGTCTACAAGAGACCCACTTCAGACCTAGGGACACATACAGACTGAAATTGATGGGATGGAAAAAGATACCCCATGCAAATGGAAATCAGAAGAAAACTGGAGTAGCAATGTTCATATCAGACAAAATAGACTTAAAAATAAAGACTATTACAAGACACAAAGAAGGACACTACATAATGATCAAGGGATCAATGCAAGAAGAAGATATAACAACTGTAAATATTTATGCACCCAACATAGGAACACCTAAATACATAAGGCAAATGGTAACAGCCATAAAAGGGGAAATCGACAGTAACACAATCATAGTAGGGGACTTTAAGAGCCCACTTTCACCAATGGACAGATCATCCAAAATGAAAATAAATAAGGAAACACAAGCTTTAAATGATACATTAAACAAGATGGACTTAATTGATATTTATAGGACATTCTATCCAAAAACAACAGAATACACTTTCTTCTCAAGTGCTCATGGAACATTCTCCAGGATAGATCATATCTTGGGTCACAAATCAAGCCTTGGTAAATTTTTAAAAATTTAATCATATCAAGTATCTTTTCTGACCACAACGCTATGAGAGTAGATATTACAGGAAAAAAATCTGTGAAAAATACAAACACATGGAGGCTAAACAATACACTACTTAATAACCAAGAAATCACTGAATAAATCAAAGAGGAAATCAAAACATACCTAAAAACAAATGACAATGAAAACACGACGACCCAAAACCTATGGGATGCGGCAAAAGCAGTTCTAAGAGGGAAATTTATAGCAATACAATCCTACCTCAAGAAGCAAGAAACATCTCAAATAAACAACCTAACTTTACACCTAAAGCAATTAGAGAAAGAAGAACAAAAAACCCCCAAAGTTAGCAGAAGCAAACAAATCATAAAGATCAATTCAGAAATAAATGAAGGAAATGATAGCAAAGAACAATAAAACTAAAACCTGGTTCTTTGAGAAGATAAACAAAATTGATAAACCATTAGCCAGACTCATCAAGAAAAAAACGGAGAAGACTCAAATCAATAGAATTAGAAATGAACAAGGAGAAGTAACAATGGACTTGTTAACAAGGAACAATGGACTTGTTAACAAGGAACAAGTAACAAGGAACAATGCAGAAATACAAAGGATCATGAGAGATATACTACAAGCAACTATAGGCTGATAAAATGGACAATCTGGAAGAAATGGACAAATTCTTAGAAGAGCACAACCTTCCGAGACTGAACCAAGAAGAAATAGAAAATATAAACAGACCAATGACAAACACTGAAATTGAGACTGTGATTAAAAAATCTTTCAACAGGGCTTCCCTGGTAGCACAGTGGTTGAGAGTCCACCTGCCGATGTAGGGGACACGGGTTCGTGCCCCGGTCCGGGAAGATCCCACATGCTGCGGAGCGGCTAGGCCCATGAGCCGTGGCCGCTGAGCCTGCGCGTCTGGAGCCTGTGCTCTGCAACAGGAGAGGCCACAACAGGGAGAGGCCCATGTACTGCAAAAAAAAAAATCTTCCAACAAACAATGGCCCAGGACCAGATGGTTTCACAGGCAAATTATATCAAACATTTAGAGAACAGCTAACACCTACCCTTCTCAAACTTTTCCAAAACATTTTTAGCAGAGGGAGGAACACTCCCAAACTCATTCTACGAGGCCACTATCACCCTGACACCAAAACCCGAAAAAGATGTCACAAAGAAAGAAAACTACAGGCCAATATCACTGATGAACATAGATGCAAAAATCCTCAACAAAATACTAGCAAACAGAATCCAATAACACATTAAAAAGATCATACACCCTGATCAAGTGGGGTCTATCCCAGGTACACAAGGATTCTTCAATATACACAAAAAATCAACGTGATACACTATATTAAACAATTAAAGGAGAAAAAATATACGATCATCTCAATAAATGCAGAAAAAGCTTTAGACAAAATTCAACACCCATTTATGATAAAAAAAAAAGTACCCTCCAGAAAGTAGGCATAGAGGGAACTTATCTCAACATAATAAAGCCATATATGACAAACCCACAGCCAACATCATCCTCAATGGTGAAAAACTGAAACCATTTCAACTAAGATCAGAAACAAGACAAGGTTGCCCACTCTTACCACTATTATTCAACATTTTTTTGGAAGTTTTAACCACAGCAATCAGAGAAGAAAACGAAATAAAAGGAATCTAAATCAGAAAAGAAGAAGTAAAGCTGTCACTGTTTGCAGATGACATGATACTATACATAGAGAATCCTAAAGATGCTACCAGAAAACTACTAGAGCTAATCAATTAATTTGGTAAAGTAAAAGGATACAAAATTAATGCACAGAAATCTCTTGCATTCCTATACACTAATGATGAAAAATCTGAAAGAGAAATTAAGGAAGCACTCCCATTTACCACTACAACAAAAAGAATAAAATACCTAGGAATAAACCTACCTAAGGAGACAAAAGACCTGTATGCAGAAAACTATAAGACACTGATGAAAGAAATTAAAGATGATACAAACAGATGGAGAGATATACCATGTCCTTGGATGGGAAGAATCAACATTGTGAAAATGACTATACTACCCAAAGCAATCTACAGATTCAATGCAATCCCTATCAAACTACCACTGGCATTTTTCACAGAACTAGAAAAAAAAATTTCATAATTTGTATAGAAACACAAAATACCCCAAATAGCCAAAGCAATCTTGAGAAAGAAAAACGGAGCTGGGGGAATCAGGCTCCCTGACTTCAGACTATACTACAAGGCTACAGTAATCAAGACAGTATGGTACTGCACAAAAGCAGAACTATAGATCAATGGAACGGGATAGAAAACCCAGAGATAAACCCACGCACGTATGATCACCTTATTTTTGATAAAGGAGGCAAGAATATACAATGGAGGAAAGACAGCCTCTTCAATAAGTGGTGCTGGGAAAACTGGACAGCTACATGTAAAAGAATGAAATTAGAACACTCCCTAACACCATACACAAAAATAAACTCAAAATGGATTAAAGACCTAAATGTAAGTCCAGACACTATAAAACTCTTAGAGGAAAACACAGGCAGAACACTCTATGACATAAATCACAGCAAGGTTCTTTTTGACCCACCTCCTAGAGAAATGGAAATAAAAACAAAAATAAACAAATGGGACCTAATGAAACTTCAAAGCTTTTGCACAGCAAAGGAAACCATAAACAAGACAAGAAGACAGCCCCCAGAATGGGAGAAAATATTTGCAAATGAAGCAACTGACAAAGGATTGATCTCAAAATTTACAAGCAGCTCATGCAGCTCAATATCAAAAAAACATAAAACCCAATCCAAAAATGTGCAGACAACCTAAATAGATATTTCTCCAGAGAAGATATACAGATTGCCGACAAACACATGAAAGGATGCTCAACACCACTAATCATTAGAGTAATGCAAATCAAAACTACAATGAGGTGTCACCTCACACCAGTCAGATTGGCCATCATCAAAAAATCTACAAACAGTAAATGCTGGAGAGGGTGTGGAGAAAAGGGAACCCTCTTGCACTGTTGGTGGGACTGTAAACTGATACAGCCACAATGGAGAACAGTATGGAGGTTCCTGAAAAAACTAAAAATTGAACTCCCATACGACCCAGCAATCCCACTACTGGGCGTATATACCCTGAGAAAACCGTAATTAAAAAAGAGTCATGGGGCTTCCCTGGTGGCGCAGTCGTTGGGAGTCCGCCTGCTGATGCAGGGCACACGGGTTTGTGCCCCGGTCCGGAAGGATCCCACATGCCGCGGAGCGGCTGGGCCCGTGAGCCATGGCCACTGAGCCTGCGCGTCTGGAGCCTGTGCTCCGCAACGGGAGAGGCCACGGCAGGGAGAGGCCCACGTACCGCAAAAAAAAAAAAAAAAAAAAGAGTCATGTACCACAATGTTCATTGCAGCTCTATTTACAATAGCCAGGACATGGAAGCAACCTAAGTGTCCATCAACAGATAAATGGGTAAAGAAGATATGGCACATATATACAATGGAATATTACTCAGCCATAAAAAGAAATGAAATTGAGCTATTTGTAATGAGGTGGATAGACCTAGAGTCTGTGATACAGAGTGAAGTAAGTCAGAAGGAGAAAGACAAATACCGTATGCTAACACATATATATGGAATTTAAGAAAATAAATGTCATGAAGAACCTAGGGGTAAGACAGGAATAAAGACACAGACCTACTAGAGAATGGACTTGAGGATATGGGGAGGGGGAAGGGTAAGCTGTGACAAAGCGAGAGAGAGGCATGGACACATATACACTACCAAACGTAAGGTAGATAGCTAGTGGGAAGCAGCCGCATAGCACAGGGAGATCAGCTCGGTGCTTTGTGACCGCCTGGAGGGGTGGGATAGGGAGGGTAGGAGGGAGGGAGACGTAAGAGGGAAGAGGTATGGGAACATATGTATATGTATAACTGATTCACTTTGTTATAAAGCAGAAACTAACACACCATTGTAAAGCAATTATACTCCAATAAAGATGTTAGGAAAAAAAAAAGACACAACAAGAAGCCTGCAACCTGGAAAAAGGCCCTCACCAGACCATGCTGCCACCCTGACCTTGGACTTCCAGCCTCCAGAACTGTAGGAAATAAATTTTTGTTGTTTATCAGCTACTCAGTCTGTGGTATTTTGTTACAGCAGCCTGAACAGACTATGACGCATGGGGACACAGGGATCATGTGAGAAGAAAGTCATGTTATGTTATGAATTTGGAAGCGGGATGGAGAAGATGAAAACAATGGAGGGCAGGATGTAGCCCCTGCTCCAGCCCACCCTCAATGCTCCATCAGACCCCTGAGGAGGAGAGGACTGGGTCCCTTTCTCTGAGGCATCTCTGGGGCTTCAGTGAAGAGTGGGGAGTCCAGGGACCCTTCAAGGTGAACGGCACCAGCGACAAGACAGGGACAAGTCCCTCCCTTAATTACAGAGAGCAGTGGGCACAAACAGAGACACTGGAGAAGAAAATATGAAGAGCCTGAGTCCCAGGCACTTGAGAGAAACCTAATTAGGGCCACCCAGAAATAACTGAGGAGGGCTTTCAGGAGGAGCTGTGGTCCTTCACGAGCAGGTGCAGACAGGAACCAGAAGACGTAGATTCTGGCTCTTTCTTCACTCATACTCCCGAGAGCTCCAAACATACACGGAACCCCTCTGAGGATGTCAGAAGGGAAACAGCAGAGCTGTTCATGAGAGTTTGATGACATTCCCTCCCATGGGCCTGTGTCTTTCTACACATGGACTTGGAAAGAAGGTTCCGGACAACAGAAGTGCTTTGACTCACTCGGACTTCAGCATCAGGGACAAATTGTCCCCTCCACTTAGACCAGTGTTGCTAAAGTTTCTTTCATTATTGCCCTCCAAGGAGCCTTATTAAACTATTTTATTCCTAGTTGCCCTTCCTAATGATATTTTAATACCACAGATATACTACACATCTGTTTATGAATGTATTAATATATGTATGCTTCATATACCAAAAAAAAGAGTAAGACTTTTTTTGCCTCCCAAGAACAATATTTACCCCCTTGAAGGTGATGTTGCATTGGGAATGCAAGATTTAGACTTCTTTTGCTTTCACAGCATGTGCATCTCAAGATCTAACCCTGTAAACCTCTGGCCCATCCGAGGCCCAGCCCAACTTCCACTGGAGCCAGCAGCACATACAGAATACCCTCAAGGGTCTAAAATGTATCCTCGTGCAGACGCCAGAGGTGGTATCCACATAGACTCCCCAACACCATGGCTTATTATTATTACAACACCAGACTGGCTGGCTGTTGCTTTGCATATGTCCAAATAATATCAGCTTTTGTTTTGCTCTAAAAAAACATGTGTCTGATCAAACGAAAATCATTACTACTCATCAGTGTAGTTAGATATGTTCTGAGTTTCTCCTGAACACTGCAGTCTAATCACTTTTCCCTCTGTGAACTAGAAAATCAAATTTCCCCTTTTATACCAGATGTGTTTTTATACAACATAGCCTCTCTGAAGTCTCCCTTCATACAAAGTTTTTCGAATTTCCCAAATTTCTAACTGTAGTTTTCATTATCTGTACCAACTGTCAAGTAATGGGTGAAGGTGGCAAAAATGGGAATTCACACTAGTTTTTATTGGCTCCCTGCTCACCACTGAAAGAAAATAAAGTCAACATCTGCCTTTTTTACCACGGGCTCTAAAGAAAATCCTCAAAACATGAATTTTTAAATAGAGAAGGTGTTTCCCAATAATATGAAGCAAAGGGAATCATTAAACAGGCACCCACCACTCTAGGGGAAAGTCCACACATTAAACGCTAGTCATCATAAAATAGAAGTATCCTAAACAGAGCCTTTATGCTACACCATGGCACCTTCAGCCTGCATTTAGTGGTCTGACCTTCTCAGTAAGTCTACTCCAAAGCTGCTGATAGTGTTCAGTTAATCAATGGGGAATTAGACTTTGTGATGCAGAGCAATGAAGTGCTAACGAGGACCACGTGTGGCTGTGAATGGCCTCCATGTGACCAGCCAGGCTTGCCAAGTGGAGAGAAAATACTTAAGACAGAGCTATTAGGAATCTTAGAGGGTGACCCCAAGCAGTAATGCTGTGTGTGCTGGGGCATACCAGGGGCCTCAGAAAGATTCCAAATGGTACATTGATGTTTTGTGTCAATTTAATTTTAAAACATAGTGTTTTCAAAATCTTTGGGGAAGTTCCTAATTCACTCATAATGGTCATTATGGGTCCATTACCCTTCAACACATGACAATCGAAATTAATTTAATTCATTAAGAAGAATGAGTGCATTGGAAAAATAAACATACCCACCCAAACTATGCCATGCTTTGTCCTTCCCACCTGAACTAATCATACAGAATTGATAATTGGTTAACATATCTGAAATATGCTTTGAAAGACTTGAGTGCAATACCAGCTTCAACTTTTAATCAACCCTCAAGATTCACACATTTTGCATTTCTGTCAATAATTTATCAGCCTGACACCAACTGCATGTAGAGATTAACGGCTCATGTCAAACTTCTAAGCCAACATTTCTTAGCCAGGGGTGTGCCTCTAAGTAGCCTGGAGAGATTTTGAACATGACATGCTGATTCCCTCACCTGGACAGGTAGACTTAGCAAGGTCTAGGGGTGGGCTCTGGAATCCTTATTTTTATTTATTTATTTTTTTTGCGGTACGCAGGCCTCTCACTGTTGTGGCCTCTCCCATTGCAGAGCACAGGCTCCGGACGCACAGGCTCAGCGGCCATGGCTCACGGGCCCAGCCGCTCCACGGCATGTGGGATCTTCCCAGATCGGGGCACGAACCTGTGTCCCATGCATTGGCAGGTGGACTCTCAACCACTGCGCCACCAGGGAAGCCCCATGGAATCCTTATTTTTAAATAGCTCACCCAGAGTTTGGTTTGCATGTAGGTTTAGGAATAAATTCACTAGTCTTTAAAAAACAATGATTCAGAGACTTTCCTGGTGGTCCAGTGGTTAAGACTCAGCACGTCCATTGCAAGGGTTACGGATTCCATCCCTGTTCGTTCAGGGAACTAAGATTCCGCATGCTGCATGGCAAGGGCAAAAAAAAAAAAAAAAAAAGATTCAATTAATCTTTTTTATTCCTATACAACTTTAAAGATGTTGCATTTATTTGTGCTTATATATAACTTTAAATCTGTTGTGTAGAGTGAGGTAAATGTGCTCAGAAGACAGGGCAGTCCATCTCTGGAGCTTACAATGATAAGACATGTAGAAAGAAACAGGAGAACGTGTGACATCACAAGAGCAAGAAGCCTAAGGAAATCGACATCGTGCACCATTGGTGACAGTGCAGCAAAAATCAAAGAAAGCTGTTGAGCAGAAGGAACTGTAAGGGCTGCAGAGTCTCCTGAACAAGCCTGAGGAGGCTGCATAAAGCACTGCTGCTGCTGATGCAGAGGCTGATGGTGTCGCTGTGCACCAGGGCTGAGCTCGCCCGAGCCACGGGCGGCAGGCATCAGGTGCCGGGCACCTGCACGGCCCGGAGAGCCACGCATCCAACACCATGCACAGCAGCTGGCGCTCTGTGGCCTCCCATCTCACCTGGAGCCATAGCTGCAGCTTCTTAAAGAAAGGAGGAAATGGCAAAACAACAAACACTGGATTTCTTTTGTAAGTTAATGCAGAAGGAAAACAGGACCAGCAAACCAGAGCACCCCTGGGGCCATAGCATGCTGTCCTCCGATTGCCTTCCCTCCGCCTCTTCTCCATAACTCAGAAGCCCGCACGTTTCACTGTACAACGCCACCAAGAAAACCTCGTGCTTTCTGAAAGGTGAAATGTTGTAGGTACCGTAGTCTTTTTTTAATTTGTTAGGGATTTAAGATGTTTAAAACTTTTATTAGGTTTTTAGAAGAGTACTCCTTACTAGACTATACAGGTGTTGACCGTTCCACCCAATTCTATTTTTCCCATGAGCCCCATCCTTTTTATTGCACGAAATTCTATCATGTCTCAATTTTTAGGAAAACATATATTACATTGTAGGAGAAACAACTGTATTATCTCATTTAATTCACCTTTTATCCCAACTTTACAAAAGAAAATACTGAACACTGGGAGTGGTTTTCATTTGACATCAAAACCCCACATCTGGAGCATCTTTTCCCAACTTGTGTTCCTCTTCTTTTTTCTAATATTACATTTGCCAAGTTTCTCTTCCATTCAAAAGCCTTTTACTAAGATGTCATGCTGAGAAAAATCATGATTAGGGGAGTAGCTCCCAGCCGCTCTGAAAGGAGGAAATTTGCTCAGCATCCAAATGGAAACTGGTTTCTAGTATTTAGGTCAAAAGTTCACCAAAAAAACAGTTCTCAAAAGAAGTTCTTGAGGACTAAAGAAAGAAATAAAAGAACTTCCAAGAAATAGATCCTAAAGAAAAAAAAAAAAAATCCAACTGACTATCTGAAATAACGTAGGCAATTTCCCTAAGTGACTGATCACTACTGCATTACCTTCCCCATTACCTTCCTATTCAGCAACAGAATAGGAATTAGAAAGACCAACTAGGGACCTTCTCTACTCCTTTTAAATGTTGTGTTTCTGTTGGTTGGAATGTTCGTATTTCTGCATCAGACTGTTCTCCTTGCTATATTTCACACCCCCTCTGGCTTCACATCAGAAGAACAAGGTCAGTATTTGTTTATAATGGAATAGGGGTGCGATGGTGAATAATACTGATGTATATTTTACTTGGAACAAATGCAGTTCACCTTTCTTCTCTGAGTAAGTTCAAATCTTGAGAGAGACTGCAGTGTATAAGCCTTCAAAAGGAGGCCCTCCTTGGGTATTCAAAACATATTTTATCAAACCACAAGATCCTCGTGTTTCAAGCAAGAAGCACCTCCAAAGAAAAAGACAGTTTCTGTAAAACACTTGTTGGATTTTTTGGTTTGTTTTGGACACTTGTTATTTCTTTGGGGACAAATTTTAAATGTTAACAGAAAACCAAATTATTTTGATGAAATTAGGGGTGAGGGGTTTAAGTGAATGATTTCTAAAAAGTACATCTGTGATATGGAGAAAAGGGAAACATCATAACACTCTTGGTGGTAATGTAAATTGTTGCAGCCACTGTGGAAAATACTATGGAGGGTTCTCAAAAAACTAAAAATTGAACTACCGTATGACCCAGCAATTCCACTCCTCAGTATATATCCAAAAAGACCCAAACTATAATTTGAAAAGATACATGCACCCTAGCGTTCAAAGCAGCATTATTTACAATTGCCAAATATGGAAGCAACCTAAGTGTCATCACCAGATGAATGGATAACACACACACACACACACACACACACACACACACACACACACACACACCATGGAATACTACTCAGTCATAAAAAAGGAAGGAAATTTTGCCATTTGCAACAACACAGTTGGACTTGGAGGACAATATGCTGAGTGAAATAGTCGGAAAGACAAATACTGTATGATATCGCTTACATGTGGAAGCTAAAAAATACAACAAACTAGTGAATATAACAAAAAAGAAGCAGACTCACAGATGTAGAGAACAAACCAGTGGTTACCAGTGGGGAGAGGGAAGGGAGGAGGGACAAGACAGGGGTAGGGGACTGAGAGGTACAAACTACTATGTATAAAATAAATAGTTGGCTTCCCTGGTGGCGCAGTGGTTGAGAGTCTGCCTGCTGATGCAGGGGACACGGGTTTGTGCCCCAGTCCGGGAAGATCCCACATGCCGCGGAGCGGCTGGGCCCGTGAGCCATGGCCGCTGAGCCTGTGCGTCTGGAGCCTGTGCTCTGCAACGGGAGAGGCCACAACAGTGAGAGGCCCGCATACCACAAAATAATAATAAAAAAATAAATAGCTACATGTATACATTGTACGACACGGGAAATATAGCCAATATTTTATAATAACTGTAAATGGGATATAACCTTTAAAAAATTGTGAACCACTATGTTGTACACCTGAAATTTATGTAATATTGTACATCAACTATACCTCAATCCAAAAAAATGCAATAAAAATGAACAAATAAGTACATCTGTAACATCCTGGAATAGTACATTTTCTCAGACCCTTTGCTTCAGGTTTTTAAAAAGAATTTGGAATAAATGTTTCTACATTAAAGTAGAATGCTAAGACTAAGACGAAGAGAACCGATCCTACTGAGCTCTTGAAAGAGACAGAACAGGCCCAAGCTTTCAGCATTACAGGAGATTATCTCCCATTTGGAAATAGGCAGGAACTAAAGATACAGAACATAAAACTTTCCATTAGATCCCTATTTTATTTCTTTTGTGGCCACATGTGTCTGTTGAATCTTGACCACAGAATCAGAACGTTGAAAGACTTTGAGGGTTCATCGAATCCACACCCAGGCTTATAGGAAGACCTCCCACTAAACCTCCAGACACATGGGAACTTCATCCTGTTTTTAAAGACCTCCACGAAGTCTTTACAAAAAGTATTCAAACACCAGCTCTCCTGCCAGCAGGCGACTTGGCTGGTTGAATTTGCATTGGTCCCACCCGCGTTAATCAATCCCACCCCAGCAAAGAGGAGTAGGCCTCTTGTTTCTGCTCAAAACACCCCAACATCTGCCCATGCTTATTTGCCTGGTGTTGCCCAATCCAGCCCCCAAGACAGCAGAGCCCTGTTCTAAGCTGGGGCCAAGGCACAGGTGCGGGTCTCAGGCAACCGGAACCCCTCCTCACATCCCCGACATTGGCAGCACTTCCGCCTTGGAGAGGCCACCATGAGGGGAGGCAAATTCCTAAACACTGGAGAGCTTTGGAAGGTTTTATTCTTCACAAGGAAGAAAGATTCGTAGATCATCTGTCAGGGAGGCTGCATGTGACTCCTGACATGAAATATTTGCCTTTGTTTTAAAAAGCAGTGGATTGATCGTTATTTAGCTTCCCCAAATCAAACTCCCAACCAAGCCTCAAAGTGTGCAGGGCCAACTTCTAACAGAATTCCCACTCTGCTAGCTTGAAGCAGCAGGGAAGTAAACTTTGTTTCCCTCACTAATATGAAAGAATTGGAGGTGTTGGAAACAGCCCCAGGACTAAAGAAACAGGTGCTAAGAATGCTGTTTCCCAGGAAATGTCTGTGGCCAGCAACCTGAATGAGACACACGCCTTCAGCTCGAGGGATCACCCGCTTTCCTGTTTCCACTGTTATCATTCCACTTCGGAGGGGGTCCCGGAAGCAGCCTTTCCTCCATTGCCCCTGGCAGTGATTTAAGTTTGCCCCTGTGTTGGTCATCAAATGGCCTGAGAGAAAAATATGGGGACTATCAGTAAGTAATCAAAGAAGCTTGGATGATGCAAGAAAAGTGGGGTGATCACTGTACCCACAGCCCTGGGCGGGCCACCCTGGAGACCAGTGAAGGGCCATCACCCACCTGGGGAGGCAGAGCCCTGTCTCACCATCTGCCTCTGTTTCAACAACAGAAGCAGAAAGGCCTCGAGCTATGTGAAGAGAAGGGGTCTAGTGTTACTGATGTGACCATCCACTCCAGTCTGCAATGACAAAACCCTGAGAGAAACCCAAGCTGGAAATGGAGAGGCCTTCAGGAGCAATCTCTGGTTAGGCGGTACAGATTTTCCAAAGCCCAGGCCCCTCAAACCAGGACCGTATCCCAGAGAGTTAGATGAACCAGCTACACCCCTGCAGATGAGGCCACTTGCTTCCCTTTAACTTCCTGCTCATTGTAGGTTCTCTCTGAAGGCCTCCCTTGAGCTAAAACCAGATTTCCATATTTAGTGTAATAACTATGAAATGTCCCCCCCCTTCATTTATCATAATCATCTTTCAACCTCCCTTACTTGCTTCCATATTCACTGAGAAATCACGTCCAAGTTCCTACGACCCCTAGCAGCTCAGATGACCTTGAAATGACGTGTGAATTTGGGTCCCGTTAAATCACTATTCCCAAAGCTCGGGTCATCCTTTCTTTTACAAGGTGACTTTCCCAAACTAAAAGAGGACATTTTTATGTGGCAAACAGATTGCTTACACAAACTAGCTTCATGTGACTTTTAAAGAAAGCATATAAATTACACCATCATAAACCTTTCTCTTTGGGGGTTTGTAACTAGACTGTCATAAATATCAGGCTTGATCATCTTTGGTCCATAATCCAGATGTCACTGTCTTCCAGTGAGAACCACGTGATTCTTAGGAAGGGTAGCAGCGCCACCTGCTGGTGTACTTTGCAGCCTGAGTTTTTACAAGAGGGAAATAATGGGTATGAAGTCGTTTGAAATCCCTTGTAGTTAGAAGGAGAAATGAGGGTTTGAATGCAACGTTCTGCATTTCCTCAGCAACGCACACTGCAGCAAAGAGACGCTCACATTTCTCCCATTATTATTTCTAGCATTTAATATAGCCAGTCACATTAGAACTGATGACACCTTGATGGCATCGTTCCCCATTACTGATAGGGTGCGACAAAACTAAGGGGACTCAACTCTTTCCACTCTGTGTGATACCCCCACCCCTGGACAAGAGACCAGCACCCCTGGCAATCTTTGAGGTGGTCCCTCGGGAACCACAGCAGGACAAGGACAGCCCACTTGAGATGAGAGGCTCTGATTCTGTGCCACTCAGCTTACTACTCCAGAGACCAAGAGCTTGAGTCTGCAGGAAGAAATCCCTGAAGAAATTTATAGATTATAAATCCTGACCTGAAAGTAGCTCAAACACCCCGACCATTTACTACCAAAGGAATCCCTATGGATCCAGAAAACCAGGAAACACTTTGGGTGGCTGGAGTGTATAGCCTTGTATCGATGCAGTCATTCACTACTCAATAAAAATATAACTGTGTTCAACAAACATTTAGTGAGCACTGATAATGTCCTGGCACCCCGTCGACATCAAGGATACAATGGTGAAAAAAAAAATAAATAAAACCTGCCCTTAATGGAGCTTGTTGCCCAGGGGGAAAAAATAGGAAACATGCAAATAATCCCCAAAATGAACATATTACAAACCATGGCAAAGGACACAGAGGAAAGGCACCTGGTGCCAGGGGGCATATAAAGTCTAGGGGATTGGACACAGTTTCTCTGAGGACGTGACATTAGAACTGAGACCAGAGGGAGAACAGGAGTTACTGGAGGTTGGGGGTAAGCATTCCAGGCAGAGCAATGAGCCTGCGAAAAGCAACTGTGAAATTCCAGGCAGAGAGGGTCAAGTCAATGGATGTGAACCTGCCGTGGGTGTCCACAGTGTTTTATGACAGTGTTTCTATAAAACTGACTCCAAAAAAAAAAAATTGCAAAAGCCAATAAATCTTTCCCAGCAATTGACCAAATTCCTGCAGCAAATTGAGTCATCAGATTCTGTCTCGGGAAATGAGAGAACAGCGGCCAAGCTTTCTGGCAATCTTTGAGGTGGTCCCTCAGGAACCACAGCAGGACAAGGACAGCCCACTTGAGATGACAGTGGGCGTTCCTCCAGTTCTCAGGTCTACCTACAGGGAGCTCTGGATCCCACTGAGCTCTCGGCTTTGTTTCTGCAAACTTATAGCATCTTGCCCCAGGTCCCCAGGGCCAGAGTTTTCCCTTGCACGAATAACATACTCAGGATCTCTCAACTTCCCAGACCCCAGGCATTCTTCCTGTATTTCACAGTGACTCCACACTAAAAAGTCCAGGAATTTCATCCTCGTCTTCTTTGACAATGCCTCGGAAAGATGACCTGCAACATCATTTTGTTTATATCTGTTATTTTAACAAACACTCATTTAGAACTTACTCTGTGCCCGGTGAGTGCAAAGTGCTTCACAAATAGTAACTCATTCAATCTTCATGGTAGTCCTATGAGGTAGTTACTAACATTATCCGCATGTTACAAATGGAGAAACTGAGGCACCCAGAGGATAAACTTTCCTAGAGGGGTGGGATAGGGAGGGAGATGCAAGAGGGAGGAGATATGGGGATATATGTATAACTGATTCACTTTGTTGTAAAGCAGAAACTAACACACCATTGTAAAGCAATTATACTCCAATAAAGATGTTAAAAAAAAAAAAAAAAGAAACTTTCCTGAAGTCACTCAGTCAGTAGGTGACAGAGCCACAATTTGGCTTCTGGAGACCAAGCTCAAAACCATTACTCCAGGAAGGATAGACTCCCATCAATTCTACCTCCTAAATCTGTCTCAAGTCCTTCTTGCCTCCCTCCCGTTGGTTTTTGCACCAGCCCAGTTATATCCTTTTCGGTGACCATCACAGCATCCCAGCATCCTAGGTGCTCTCCGGGCTCCAGGTCTTCTTCCCTTCTCATCCACACCCCACACTGTTCACAGCACTCTAGAAACAAATATTTGCTCTGTGTATAACCTTCACTATGCCATCATCTCACCACTGCCTACAGATGGACGTTAGCCCTCACATCGGGTCCTCCACAAGTTGTTCCCAGACTATTTCTGCCATTTCATTTCCCAAATCTCCACCCCACTCTCATCCCCGGCTCACACGTGCCCCTCCAGCATCACTGGCCCACTGCCTTCCTCCGGGGACCCTATCACACTTCCACGCTCTCCAGATGCGGGGCCTCCTACTGGAAACGTCTTCCCCTTTGAGGCTCAGGTAATAACTCCCTTGCCAGGTCTCCCCTGACACCCTGCATGCCCCCTTCTCCATCCCCCACAGGATCTTCCTTTTCTTTGTGGTGCCTCTAAAGCTCGTGCATAAAGCGCTGGTGCCAGGCTGGGAAACACAGAGAGGAGAATGAGGCACCTAACACAGGGGCACATTTCAGGGGATGCCAAAGCATTCAGTAATCAAATCAGTAATCAAAACCAATAAGATTTTTATTGTGGGAAAATACACATAACATAAAATGTACTGTTTTAACCGTCTTAAGTGTAGAATTCAGTGGCATTAAGTATATTCACAATGTTGTACAACCATCACCACTACCGATTTCCAGAATTATTCGTCTTCCCTACAGAGCCTCCTTACCCATTAAACAGTAACTCCCCATTTCCCCTCACTCCAGCCCCTGGTGAGAACTATTCTGCTTTCTGTCTCTAGGAATTTGTCTAGTCTAGGTACTGCATATAAGTGGAATCATGCAGTATTTTATGACTGGCTTACTTCACCTAATAAAATGAAGATAAATAATATTTAAAGGCAATGTGGTTAATAATCAAAATTAATGCAAACAATTCAAGATGAACAAAGCTTCAAATTTTTAGATAAAAATAGGTTCAGTACCACGGATTTCTGCTCTTGCTTCAGGCTCCAATGTGGCTCAGAGCTGAGGCTGTCTTTATTGAAAATTTTAATATTTTGTTCATCTATTATTTTGATTTTTTTCAATGTTGCATTAAAATTTCATGTGTCTTGATTACTGATTTTTTTGGTGCTCCCTTGCCTGTTGCACTCAAGGCAAGTACCTCACATGTCTTATCCTAGGTCCAGCTCTGCTGGTGCCAAACTCCATCCTCACACCACCCCAAAACAGCGTACAACCAGGGTAAGGAATGATATGCTTGTCTGCAAACTCAGCTTCAGGACAAGCCCTCCTGCAGTCATCACCCCTCAATTAGACTGTTACCATCAAGCCCCTCTTATACTCCAGACCCACACTGCACACACCCTGGCTTACACATCCTGCCGCACTATCTACCTGCCTTTCGAGTTGTGAGCTCTTTGAGGCCAGAGATGGAGTCTTTTTCATCTTTGTACCTACACTGCCTTATACAGAATTGGGTTCACAGAAGACATTTAACAACTGTTTGTTGAATGAAAGCCCTTCAGCTCCTTTTCCCACCATTAGTGAGTATTTCAAGGTAGCTCAATGAGACTTTGCCTTTATCTAGTTTAGCTCCAATAATCCATATAGGATGATCATATATTATAATAATATATAATTTTGAGATCAGCCCCATATCCATATAGGTCTGTATTAAAGGGCTGGTGTTCTAGAAAGTCCTAACCTTGGCACTCCTCGGAAAAGGATATTTCAGGGTTACTTGGTCTCCAGCTTGTTCTTGGACCTCTAGACCATGGACCACGCACTCTCGCTTCCCCACACTGCCTTCACCCACTCACCGTCCTCTTGGTCAGCTATAGCACAGAAGAGGGGCAAGCCTTCAGGATTGTTGGAGCAATAACTACTTCTGTTTCTCTAAGGCACTGATTCTGCCTCTGTCTCTGCTTGACCAGAGTCCTGTCTGCATGCTAGCCTGGGGCTCTTGGCTGTCTCCCTCCTGGCTTACAGAACTGGCTGAGCCTCCAGTAGGTATGCCTGACCCACTGTGTGGTTTCCTGCTCTAACTTCCTGTCTTGTGGCCATAGTTCTGACATTGGCTTGAAGTCTCCAACCACAGCCTATGGCCAGCGTCCTTGGGTTTCTAGTCCTAGCATTGTGATTTACAAATTTCTCACATTTGAATTTAGTTTGGACCCTATCACCTCAATGGAGATTTTACTTCTTACTCGATGCCAATAGAAAATGGGGGTTCCAACTCTTGCACTGCTGGTGGGAATGTGAATTGGTACAGCCACTATGGAGAACAGTATGGAGGTTCCTGAAAAAACTACAAATAGAACTACCATATGACCCAGCAATCCCACTACTGGGCATATACCCTGAGAAAACAATAATTCAAAAAGAGTCATGTACCAAAATGTTCATTGCAGCTCTATATACAATAGCCCGGAGATGGAAACAACCAAAGTGTCCATCATCGGATGAATGGATAAAGAAGATGTGGCACATATATACAATGGAATATTACTCAGCCATAAAAAGAAACGAAATTGAGCTATTTGTAATGAGCTGGATGGACCTGGAGTATATCATACAGAGTGAAGTAAGTCAGAAAGAGAGAGCCAGGTACCATATGCTAACACATATATATGGAATTTAAGGAAAAAAATGTCATGAAGAACCTAGGGGTAAGACAGGAATAAAGACACAGACCTACTAAAGAATGGACTTGAGGATATGGGGAAGGGGAAGGGGAAGCTGTGACAAAGTGAGAGAGTGGCATGGACATATATACACTACCAAAGGTAAGATAGATAGCTAGTGGGAAGCGGCCGCATAGCACAGGGAGATCAGCTCGGTGCTTTGTGACCACCTAGAGGTGTGGGATAGGGAGGGGGGGAGGGAGGGAGATGCAAGAGGGAAGAGATATGGGAACATGTGTATATGTATAACTGATTCACTTTGGCATAAAGCAGAAACTAACACACCATTGTAAAGCAATTATACTCCAATAAAGATGTAAAAAACAAAAATGGGGATTCCAAATTCTTAAGTGCCTAGAATTGTTCATCTGGCTCTATATCTAAAGCAAAACCAAACAACCCAACATCCAAAATCTCAGCTCCTGAATTTATCATCCGCTTCAGAGTCAAACATCCCTACACTAATGAAGTTCATTTCACCAATAACTAGAGTTTTGCTTGGATCCATTTTTCTTTAACTGTTGGATCACTTAACTTTATAACTAGAAAGTGCCTTCCTCTGCTTCAGGATGCCCACTGGTTTTTAAAGTTCCTCCTTCTCTCCTGCCTCGATAGTCTTCAGTCAGTTTGCACAATTAAAACCAACTGACAGGAGAGGTGTGATAAGCAAGGTACCCAGGAACAAAGAGATGGCCAACAATTGTCTTGTAACTGCTGTATCATCTTTCACAATATTTTAAAATAAAGTCTGAGCTGAAACCAATCTGAGGTGCTCTTTCCAATTTGATGGATGCCAACATTAACTAAAAAACACAGACCAAAACTGGAAGAAAAGAGAAAATGGAAGCGTTCAGGGAAGATGTAACATCCAAATTCATGCTGAGACTATGGGAGAACAGCCAGTTCATGAATTTTAGTTGGGAAATAAATGTCCTTAAGCACGCAGGAAAGTATAAAGGTAAAATTACTGTGGTTCCTTCATGGCATAATTCAGGCACTTGAAGGTGAATATATTTCATGGCATTAATCCAGATCTCTTTCTTTATTTAGAGGGTGATTATCATCATTAAAGCTAATTTTCATCTGTGCCTTATGGAATTAGTTAGATTTTTAGTATACCCATCTTAGATAACTTGGATAAATATGCAATGATAAAATTACTATGATGATATTATTTTTACATATACATACTGTATTAGTTTGCTAGGGCTGATGTAACAAAGTGTCACAGATTGGGTGGCTTGAACAACAGAAAAGTTATTGTCTTGCAGTTTTTGAGGCTACAAGACCAAGATCAAGGTACTGGCAAGGTTGGTTCCTTCTGAAGGCTGTGAGGGAGGAATCTGCTCCAGGTCCTTCTCCTTGGCTTGTAGATGGCCTTCTCTTTATGTCTCTCAATGACATATGCTTGTCTGTCTCTGTGTTCAAATTTCCCCTTTTTCTAAGGACACCAATCATTTTGGATTAGGGCCACCCAAGACCTCGTTTTAACTGAATTACGTCTATTAAGACCTTACCTCCACATGAGGTCACATTACGAGGTACCATGGTTTGGGATCCAACATAACTTTTTGGGGGGGGGGGGGTGGGCACAAAATTCAACACATAACATATACCAAGTTCATGTTTTTATACCTTAATTCACTTCAGAAAGGATTTAAGATAACCATATGTGTATGTTAACATGAAAAGTAAATTTAGAAAATATATTGACTTACAAGACAAATTCCAGCTTTTCCCACACTCATGGACCTTCCAGAAGAGATCATTCCCATGGCAGTGAGCGCCAGCCCTGTGGAGAACAAAGAAACAGGGCAACTTCCTTTGTTTCTTCTGGGTCATGATTTTCTGATGTTATGGTGAATTTTATGTCATGGCCAGCCATGGAAAAGTTTTAACACAGATATTTTATTCTCAAATTGATTACATTATAGGATTTAAATGTTATGTCTTGTCATGGTTGAAAGAGCAATCTACCCCACCTTCACCACAGCTGATATTCATTTCTAATCCCGTTCTCATTTCACCCAGTCTGAACTGGCTACAGCATTTGCAAGGCCTAGTGCAAAATGAAAATATGGGGTCCTTTGTTCAAAACGTACTAAGAATTTTAAGACAGTGACATCAGAGCATTAAATTAAATGTAGGGCCCTTCTAAGCATATTGGCCCCGTGCAACCACACAGCTTGTGTGCCTGCAAAGGCAGCCCTGGATGCATGTATTGCAAGAGATCATACCAAATATACCTTTTGCAATGGTGAAAATATTGTTAAATTGTTTATGTTGAAGAAAAGTTCTAGTGGAGGGTGCAGGGCACAAGTGACAGACCTCCTCAGTGACCTATGAAAAAAGGAGACCGTACTGCTTGTCAAAGTTCCACAAACAGTTTTGGGGCTTGGGGGGTAGACTAGATCTCAGAGGCTCAGCCCAGATCTACCTCTTGCTCATTTCACTGTTGGAGGCAAGTCAGGCAACAATCGCATGAGGCTTTACTCTGAGCATATCCAAGCCTTCTGTCTTCCAACTCCACCACCTTGGAGTTCTTTGCCTCTAGCCACAAGGAACAGAAAGAGAGTAGAGAAAGCCCTTCCTCTCTTAATTGCCTCAAACCACAAGTGTCATATCATCTTTGCTCATGTTCTTATCGACCAGAATTCAATCCAATATTCCCAGCCTAACCTCAAGGAGCTTGAGAAATACCGTTTTCTTATATGCCCTCCAAAATGGCAAGGAAGTGTCAGGAACATCTAACTTGACTCTGCCACAGAAACGATCAGTTTCCATGGAAATATGAAAGTAAAATAAATTCATCAACTACATATTAATAAGTGCTAGCTAAGCACATAGGATGGTGCTGGTCTTTGAGAAGACGTTAGAGAAAATATTTGAGTACCTTCCCTCAAAAAGCTTAACGTTTTCATTGTGGAGATAAGACACACAAACATGAAAAAGATCAATATCCAAGGAAGTGCTTATATCATTGTAGGCTAAGGGACTGGGACAATTCCTTGCAGGAAATTACTTGAGAAGAGTGTGGAAATAAATGAAGACCACCCACATGAAAACAAGCAAATTTTTTTTTAATTTTTTTAATTGAAGTATAGTTGATTTACAGTGTTATGCTAATTTCTGCTCTACAGAAAAGTGATTCAGTTATACATATATAAACATTCTTTTTTGTATATTCTTTTCCATTATGGTTTATCACAGGATACTGAATATAGTCCCCCATGCTGTACAGTCGGACCTTGTTGTTATCCATTCTATATATAACAGTTTGCATCTGTTAACCCCAAACTCCCTCTCCATCCCTTCTCCACCTCCCTCTCCCCTTTGGCAACCACAAGTCTGTTCTCTATGTCCGTGAGTCCATTTCTGTTTCATAGATAAGTTCATTTGTGTTATATTTTAGATTCCACATATAAGTGATATCATATGGTATTTGTCTTTCTCTGTCTGACTTACTGCACTTAGTATGATAATCTCTAGTTCCATCCATGTTGCTGCGAGTGGCATTTTTTCGGGTTTTTTTTAGGGCTGAGTAATATCCCATTGTATATATGTACCACATCTTCTTTATCCATTCCTCTGTCGATGGACATCTTTTTTGTGTGAATTACCACTCATTTCTATTTTTTTATTCAGAGCTTGCTATAGCAAGAGAGACAGCCACCATCACGTGCATTTGGCAGGGACTCAAAAGCAGGCAGAGGAGTAGTAAAGTCTCACAGTAGAAAAAAAAGAAGATTTCAGATAAGCCCTGATTGGAGGCTACTGACCCGGGGAAGCTGTGGGTGAGATAAGTGAAAGTGGGGCACCCTGTATGACTGGTTGATTAGGGTGCATATTTGACTTTCTCCAATTGGTCCTAAGTTGAAAGTGTGGGAAAAATTAGGGATTTTACGATGGCTTGGCTGTTTGGGCCCGTGGGTCACAGGGGTTTTGGCTTCCCGGACTGGTTGCTGGAGATGGTGGGTCAGAGTTCTATTTTATATATCGTCTGGTTATTGTCTGCATATTCAGTCTCTCACAAACTTTGGAAATCTCAACCACAGGATTGGAATATGTGTACTGTGGAGCACAGGCCCAGTTTCAGAAAGCTCCAGGAGGGTGTTTATCTGGTTCTAGTTTATCCCCATCAGGAGGGTGGCCATGTGTGTCCCAGAAGAAAGCCAGCTTCGGGTTTGCGATCCAGTTCCACCCCTGATGAGCTCTGTAACTCAGGAAAGTTACAGAGCTGAATCTACTGGTCTGGGTCTAGTTTCTTTCTAGAGAGAAAGCACACTTGGTAAGGTTTTGCATGACTGAAAAGAAATTACTAGTTAAAGTGACTGAGAGGGTACCAGACACTTGTAGGATCTCATGAATCCTTAGTTCCTCTCCCTTGCCTGTCCCTTTGTTCATGTGCCACCGTTAGTTCCAGTTCTGAGGACTTTCTGGGCAAGGAGGGGGCAGAAAAGGTCTTACCAGATCTAATCCAATCTTCAGGCCAGCTCTAAGCAGTCTGTGACCCACGGTGACCTTGGGCTACTGAACACGGACAGTTCCCTTCTCCAGGGCTGATCTTCTCCTAAATCTGCAACTCTGGATAAGACCTACCCTCTGCAGGCCAGAGAACATGGTGAATACTTGCCCAGTGTTTTAGCAAATTGTTTCCAGTCAGTCAATTTCATTTGAGGAAAGAAAGAATTCATTAGAGAAGGTGGCCAGAGAACAAAGGAAGTCACCCGTTCTTCCACAGCAAACACCCCTGGAACGATTCTCCCTAGATCACCAGCCCTGGACGCACAGCCAAGCTCACAGGGCCCCCGCCAAGGTCCAAAGTCACACACCATGCAGTTTTGTACACTCACCCTTGAGTTCTCGGATTAATAATGAGATTATTACGGCATCTGCTCCCTGCCATCCACTACCCTGACTCAGAAATCTGCTTGCCTAACTTCCTTTGGAGCAGGGAGCCATGGTCCCTCACAAGAGTCTCTCGGGTAGTCACACACACCCCCAAGGCTGCTCCCCAGGTGCCCTGCTCCCTGCACTTCTGAGGTAGGAGACTCAAGTGAAATCTTCCCCTTCTCCTTTCTCTCGTTCTCACCCACCAAACTGCCTGGCAGCTCTGGTGACCATGACGAGCACTCTGCAAAGAGGGGAGCAAGGTGACCCCTCTCCCCAACTCAGCAGCCCCCAGGCCCTGAGACCCACTTCAGCACATGGCTGTGTTTTCCCAGTTGGCATCAGGATAAGGCCTCTTTGTCCGGTTGTGCAGATTGCACCCTGGCATGAGGCTGTATCCACCAAGAGGACATTAGATTTCTCTGCCTAATCTGCAGAGCTACGACAGCTCTGCATGTCAAGTTATACGCATTCTACATTCTAAAGTAATACAGCCAAGAGAATTCGACCTATTTTGAAGGTGTTCCATGATGGTAAGTTCCTATCTCCACCAGTCATGCCAACATACTTCTGCATCAATCTATATATCAACTCAGAATCCAGTGGCCTCTCTGCTCAATATTATGTAACAATCTAAGCGGGAAAAGAATTTGAAAAAGGATATGTATATGTATAAATGAATCACTTTGCTGTACACCTGAAACTCTCACAACATTGTTAATCAATTATACTCCAATCTAAAATAAAAAGTTAAACAAACAAACAAAAAGAATCCAGTGGCCTCATGCAGTGTAGATGGAAGACAGGACTTGAAGTCAGCTGGACTGGGTTTGGCCCTTGGATGAACCTTCATTCAATACTATTTATTGAGCACCTCCTCCTTGCCAAGAATAGGACTAAGCACCGTACGGATGCAACAGCGAACAAAATAGAGAAAAAGCCCAGCCTTCGTGGTGTTTACATACTACTGAAGGTAGACAGATGATAAATAAAATTAACAAGTGAAACATACGGTGTGTGAGAGGGTAGAAACTGTTGTGGATAAAGTAAAACTGGGAAAGGGGATTGAGTGTCCTGGAGGAGAGGGCATCTGTAGGTGGTCAGGCAGGAAGAGAGCCGGCCATGCAGATAAACGGGGCAAAGAGCATTCTGGGCAGAAAGGACAGCAAGAACAAAGGCACTAAGGCAGGAGAACACTGGGCTCATCTGGGAGACAGCCAGGAGGCCACTGTGCCCGGAGCAGAGTGAAGAAGGGTTAACAAAAGTAGAAGATGCAATTTAACTACTAGACTGTAAATCGTCACGTAGCCCTTTTAAATATTTAGTTTCCTCCTCTGTTAAAAGGGACCAGAGATACCATTTCACAAGGAGTGATAAAGTACTGGAATACATATGGGAGAATTTTGCAAACAGTAAAAATTGTGAGATATTGTGTAAACTGAGAGAGCAACCCCGTCCTCCCTCCCTTCCTGCTGCCATTTTCATTCTTCTTTCTCTGTGTCCCTATCCAGCCATGGGTACCACAAAAAATGGAAGTGTATCATCCCAAATTCTCCGAGAATGAGCTCTGGACACCACCACCCATATCCTGACTCTGTGGTACGTGGGGGTCTCTCACACCCAGTGCCTGGACAGTTTTATAGAAGAAAGGACACACTTAGCCACCCACTAGCTACTACAAGGAGTCACTCATCTCCACACAGTGCCTAGAACAGAGAAGAGGCTCAATAAATGCCAAGTGAATTGGATTAAACTGAAACAGAGTTTACGGCACAGGTGAGAAGACAGAATAACAAAAGTATTCACGAAACAGAGGCCAAGAACTAAGGAAGGTCTCTACAGACACTCATAATTAGGATGAAATTTGCAGCTAAAACTATAAAATCTTGGTCTATCAGAGAAAACCTGATTGCCCTTGTCCAGCATTTCAAGCTACACCTTCAAGCCAGATGGCTCCCCATTGCATCTGCTCTCGTACTGAGCACACATCTCTGCTGAGGTTGAGTAGACTTACAAGGGGATTGGGAAATCATTGAAATGGAGAAAATCCCAGAAGATCCAGTCACATTACTCTACGGAGCCAATCCATGGTTATTGGCTTACCCCACGGGAAGGCCGGTTCCAGCATTTGATGCTCAGATGGGCCACTTCCCCACTCATGGTGGGGCAACGGCTGAACTAGACCAGTTGTCAGCCAAGAGGGCTAGGGCAACGGCCAGCGGTGTTCCAAGCCAAACTCAACAAGGGAGAGTGAAGAGTCAAACCTCGAGGCAACCAAATACAAATACCAGGTCCAGAGGCAGAATCAGAATGGGAGTAAGGCGCCAGGAGCTCAAGTCTGGCAAAGAGAAGACCAAAGCAAGAGAAGCTGCCTCCAAGCAAAGAGAGCCCCAAGCAGTCACCTGGAAGAGTTCTGGGGCATAAAAGGAGTGGGGGGTCGGTCACCCTGGCTCAAAGGGCAAGAGGCGGGTTCCACACCAATTTAGGAAACAGGCATCCTTCGAGGCTTCCTCTCTGCTTGTGCAGTGATACCCAGCGAGTCCACCTGAGCTCTCTCCTTTCCCTCCACCACACTTACCCATGCCTATATTGCCATTTTTATCAAACAATAATAATATTAATCCCTTAAGAAGTCCTCTACATTTGCATGGGACTTCATATTTTACATCTATTTGACATGCATAGCTACACTATGAGGTCAGCCCAGCAGGCAGCAGTATCCCCATTATACAGACGTGAAAACAGATCCCAGTCACACTGGTCAGCAGTGGGATTCTGACCGGAGTCCGGATCTCCCGGGCACATCTAACTCAACATGGGGTTGGGGCTTAGAACTCCTGGATAACCTCATGCTTAACATGCTAACAGAAACGAAACAGTCACGTCCTTTCTCGTGTAGCAGCATTTTGACCGTGCACTTGGTAGCTGCTGGGTTACGCTAACAGAGGGTTGACCTCTGATCAGCAGCTGAAGTGCCAGTATATCTGTACTGACTGAGGACACATCCCCACTCTCCACCCACCCTCCATCCGCATCAAATCGACAACAAAGGGGACATCTCATTTTAGAGAGAGGATCTTAATCTTCGTAGTAAGGCCTGAGTCAAAAGCTTTCTGGCCTCCTATGAAAGCAGGCTACAACGGTTCCAACCAAAGGACGAAAAATTTTCTCCCCAAAGTCACATGAGCTTAGAAAAAGAAGGTTATGCTTCCTTTCACTGAAGAGAAAAACATATGAAAACAGAAATATAACCATAAGCACTCATGCTCCATAAAAGCCAGTCGCCACCATCACCACCAAAACACACCTTCTAATTCAAGTAGTGCTTTGGGTGCTTTCTCTCCATCCACTTTGCTTTATTGCTCATTAGATTTGATTTTGCGTCCACTAAGGTTGGAATTGGGGAGGAAACAGTGTGATTTTCCCCAAGGTCCAGCCCCCCTCAAAGATGGCACGTTCATTTAGCTCAGTCTTGGGGGGTAAAATCACTTAAACACATTTCTGTGGTTTCATCTGAAACATGGGTTCTTCCACCTGCCTTTTCCCAAGTCTGTTTTGAAGGAAATCCAAACACTGTCCTTAAACACGGCATGGCCCCGAAAAGGATGGTTTTGGTAGAACCAGCAAATTCTTGACTTGAGGAAGGCCAGTAGAGAATGCTGTACCATTTCTAAGAACACGGTTCTGGACTGCTACCAGATCCCTCTCTCCAGAGAGTGGTTTTTACAAGCACCTTGAATGTATATGTTTAGCACAAATTATTTGGTTCTTGATAAAACACTGGCACATTTAGATTTCCATGGCACGTTTTTGCCTTTATAAGGATTTTAATAACTTTTTCGCTGATATGAGTTCCGAGAACCTCTGGGCTAGTGGAGCTGGCATGTGACGGTGACACGCTAGATGTCCAAAGTTAACAGCTATTGGAAATTTTAATTTACTTTCTTCTGCTTGAGTGTACTTAGTGCTATTGAAGTTCTGTCTGGCAACAGAAAAGGGTAGAAACGTGGCCACTTAAGAAAAGCAATTTGGCCATTTGTGACAACAGCTGCCTGATACTGCATTTTATTTAATTGGAAAAGGATGCAGGAAGTCTGTGGCGCATTAAAGAAACTCAGAGTTTGGAGATCATAGGAGTTTTCTTCTAATAAAATTACCATTATTCAGTAATTTATTGAGTGTCAACAACATACTAGACACTTCTTAAATTTTTTGAAATGGACTGATTAAGAAAAAAATCATTTAAACTCTTTTGGAAGGGCTCTCCACAGACCTTGCAGAGCATACGTTCACCTGACAGGGTGACACTGTCATTAAGACCATCCCCCCATAGCTGTGGAGTCAAAGCCAAGACCCTGAACAGGCACGTTAAGGCCCTGCCTCCACCTTCTGGCCCTGCCTGGCTCCAAACTCTTCTCCACCATTTGGTCTTCCAAGCACCCCAGGGCTCAGCACCCTCCCACTTCCCCATCCTGGCACCCGCTCTTCTGTTTGGCACACGCTTTCCAACCGGTCTGCCTAGTGAACTTGTTATTCCTTAAAACACAAGCATCAGATCCAGCAATTGCTCTTCTGGGTATATACCCAAAAGAACTGAAAGTGGGAACTCTAAGAGTTACATGCATACCCATATTCGTAGCAGCACCACTCACCACAACCAAAATGTGGATGCATCCCGACTGTCCATCAGCAGTTGCCTGCATAGAGAAAATGTGGTGTGAACATACGATGGAATATTATGGAGCCTTAAAAAGGAAGGAAATTCTGACACATGCTACAACATGGATAAACCTTGAGGACATTATGCTAAGTGAAATAAGCCAATCACAAAAAGACAAATATTGTATGATTCCACTTATGTAAGGTACATAGAGTAGTCAAATCATAGAGACAGAAAGTACAGTGGTGGTTGCCAGGGGCTGAGAGGAGGGGGGAACGGAGATTTATTGTTTAATGGGTATAGAGTTTCAGCCTTGCAAGATGAAAGTTCTGTGGATGGATGGTGGTGACGGCAGCACAAGAATGATAACGTACTTGGTGACGCTGTACATTTTTAAATAGTTATGGTGGTAAATTTTACGTGTGTTTTACCACAATTTTTTAAATTTAAAAGTTGGAAAATTAAAAAAAAGAAAAAAAGTAATTTTAAAATGTTTAAATCTCAAGTATCAACATCTCTTGGAAAACCTTTCCCATCTCCCAGCACCAATAGAATTAGTTCTTCCTTCCTCTGAGCTCCTACTACATCTAGCACCTAATTTAAATTATTTGTCTCACAAATACTATATGATATCACTTATATGTGGAATCTAAAATACGACACAAATGAACTTATCTACGAAACAGAAACAGATTCACAGACATAGAGAATAGACTTGTGGTTTCCAAGGGGGAGGGGGTGTGTGGCAGGGATGGAGTGGGAGTTTGGGGTTAGCAGATGTAAGCTATTATATATAGGATGGCTAAACAACAAGGTCCCACTGTATAGCACAGAGAACTATATTCAACATCCTGTGATAAACCGTAATGGAAAAGAATATAAAAAAGAATGTATGCATATGTATAACTGAATCATTTTGCTGTACAGCAGAAATTAACACAGCACTGTTAATCAACTATACTTCAGTTTAAAAAAACTTAAAAATAGCGCTTCCCTGGTGGCGCAGTGGTTGAGTCCCCGCCTGCCGATGCGGAGGACACGGATTCGTGCCCCGGTCCGGGAGGATCCCACATGCCACGGAGCGGCAGCGCCCGTGAGCCATGGCCGCTGGGCCTGCGCGTCCAGAGCCTGTGCTCCGCGACGGGAGAGGCCACAACAGTGAGAGGCCCGCATACCGCAAAAAAAAAAAAAAAAAAAAAACTTAAAAATAAAATAAAATAAAATATATATATATTTTAACTATAAGTAAAGAATTTGTCTCAGTGCTGTTCTCCTCTCCCTTCCAACTGGGAACTCCTTCAAAGTCAAAACTCTTTTTCATCTTTATCTTCTGTGATTGTCACCAGGACAGTTAAATAATACAAATATCTCCGTCCTGGCATGTGGTAGGATGGCACTTCTCTATCATGAATTTCTTTGGCCAATGAATCAATGTGCATTAGCCATGTGCTCTTTCCCCTCTGCCAGAGAGTAGCCACTCTATCATCACAAGTCCCCAAGTAAAGACTAGATGACTCAGAGTGACCCCCAACGGACATGAAGAGAGAGCAAGAAATAAGCCATGTTGTTTAGGCCACCAAGATTTTAGAATGCTTTGTCACCACAGCTTGGCCTAACCTCTCATGACTGATAAATCCCTAAGGCTTAGCATAAGCCTTATGATATGGCCATTACTTGAAAAAATGTCCTTTATATAAATGAGTAATTGCATTAATAACTTAATGAATAATAAACTACCCCTTTAAGATAAAGTCAAATATAGAGAGTTTAAAAGTATTTTTAATTCATTTAAGCTTAGTTTGTAAATTGAGGGGACCACATTAGCAATCAAGAGAAATAATGTAATAACGAATCCACAATTCTTTCTCCAGCCCCTTATATCATTATTTATTAATTATAACAATAACAGCTACCATGTATTGAGTTCTGGTAGCTGTTAGAGATTGTGTTATGAGTTTCACGTCGTGTATTTTATTGAATAATTGCAACGATTTTACAAATTGCAAGACTGAGAACTAGAAAAGTTAGCTAACTTTCTCAAGACCACAGAGCTGGGAATTAGCAGAGCCAGGATTTAAATCAGACCTATCACTTTTTTTCCAAAGCCCAGGAAAGTTCCTCTCTAGGCCTACAGATGACAGAAACAAGTAAAATCAGCAAGGAGAAAACATCACTCATCCATCTGGTTGGCAAAAATAAAAAAGAGTGATGTCATCCAGTGCTGGTGAGACTGTCAGAAACAGACCTTCTTACACTGTGGATCAGAGTGTGAAATGCGATCATGTTTTTGGAAAGCAAATTGGAAATATCTGTTAAAATACACATACGGCGTTGCCCAGGAATCCCACTTTGGGGACTCTTATGCTACCAAAAATATGCACAGATGTGGTACAAGAATATCTTTAGTGTCAAAAACCTGGAGGAGGGACTAAGGGTCCATTCATAAGGAAATGACTGAATAAAGTTCAATAAGTCCATGTGATGGGATATTACCTAACTATTGAACAGAACAATTGAGATTCATAGCTTTGTTGCCCAGAAAGACGTCCTTGATGTATGATTGAGTGAAAGCAAGTGTCACAAAATGTTTACAGTGCAATTCATTTTTGTGAAAACAAGTCAAATGAGATCAACAGTAAGAACAACACGTGTGTATCTATGTTCATATGGGACGTGTAAGGATAGTCACCAGCTATTGATTAGTTAGTCACCCTGAGGGGATGAGAAAGGAGAGTACGAGGTAATACTTGTCACTTTTTCTTTATGCAGATTGAGCATGTTTCACTTGTGTTTGACATCGAAAAATAGTAATCTAGACTTTCTTAAGATATGGATAACATTGATTTTTTTTAGATCTCAAAAATAAGTGAAACACCCTCAGTCTGCATAAAGAAAAAGTGAAAATAGGTTAGGTCATTCCTTTCCACTCCTTTCCTCAGGACCACTGATGCTGGGTGACTAGCCCAGCTCCTCTCCTCAGCTTCACGCTGAGTCCCCAGTATCAGACCAGCTCTCTGATGATGAGATTCACCTCCCAGTCAGAACAACTGGACCCAGTACCCAGTCTCCTCCACTTGCCTCAATCCCTTGAAACTAGACCCTGCTCCCTTTTACTCTGGGTCTCCCAGATGAGGCCCTCAGGTCATTGACTGATACCTCCCATCCCAGGGACAGTACACCTCTGGCTCCCAACAGACCAGCCTAAGAACAATCAAAGGCACTGCAGCATTCTGGTGAAACTCTTGTACTTTGTTTTTAAAGATGAAGCATTAGGTGCTGGAGAGGGTGTGGAGGGAAGGGAATGCACACTGTTGGTGGGAATGTAAATTGGTGCAGCCGCTATGGAGAACAGTATGGAGGTTCCTTAAAAAACTAAAAACAGAACTACCATATGATCCAGTCATTTCAATCCTGGGCATATATCTGGAAAAGACAAAAACTCTAATTCTAAAAGATACCTGCAGCCCAATGTTTATAGCAGCACTATTTACAACAGCCAAGACATGGAAGCAACCTAAATGTCCATCGACAGAGGAATGGATTAAGAAGATGTGGTACATATATACGTGGAATATTACTCAGCCATAAAAAAGAATGAAATAATGCCATTTGCAGCTACATGGATGGACCTGGAGATTATCTTAATAAGTGAAGTAAGTCAGAGAAAGACAAATACCACATGATACCACTTATATGTGGAATTTAGGAAACGAGGCAAATGAACTTATTTACAAACAGACTCACAGACATAGAAAACCAACTTATGGTTGCCAAAGGGGAAAGGGGGCAGGCGGGATAAATTAGGAGTATGGGATTAGCAGATACATACTACTATATATAAAATAGGTAAACAACAAGGATTTACTGTATAGCACAGGGAACTAGATTCAATATCTTATAATAACTTATAATGGAAAAGAATCTGAAAAAGAATATATTTGTGTACGTGTATATACATATACATATATATAAACTGAATTGCTTTGCTGTACACCTGAAACTAACACAATATTCACAATATTGTTAATTAACAACAGTTCAATTTTAAAATTAATTTTTTTTAAAAGATGAAGCATTAAGGATCACTCCAACCTTTCAGTGGCTGGAAGTAAGTCAGGTAACAAATACGTAAGTATCCTCTTAAAAGGCCAATGTTCCTAATTTATAAGAAAGTCAAGAACCCATACACTAGAATTAGAAGTAATCTGATTAACCACATCGTAAAAGACCAACTGCACAGGGAATGAATTTTGTTTGGAAGGTGGAGGGTGCGGTTGGGTGGTGATGACGGTAACGATTTTGGAGCATAGGGTCCTTTCCGGAGCAGGGCAGGGCTAGGGATAGGGTTAAGACACATGAGGGAGGAGGACGCTGAACAAACAAACAACCTGTTTAAAAAAAAAAAAAAATTAGGTCTGGTTGGTTCTGTGTCCCAGAAGCGGGGAGTAACTTCTTGTCTTTTCCTCTGCCCAGCACCAAAGAACTAATCCAGTACTCAGGGTACTACTATAGGTTATGCTGTAAGGAGTAAATAAGCCCTTGTGAAAATATTTCTTAACTCATAAACATTAGGAATATGATATATGTGGGTATATTAAATGAATTAATAAGTATAATTAATTATACTTAATGAATTATGAATTATATTATATACTATATACTTAATATAATTAATGAATTATATTTTTACTACATTTTCATTAGTAATCTCTTGGAAAAATACAGACTAAGTTCCAAACTTTGTTCAGTTTGTTCAATAGAAGACCCCCTGTGCTGAATGTAGTCAATGAGTTGTGAGCTAAAGAAGATATGGGGATATATGTACATGTATAGCTGATTCACTTTGTTATAAAGCAGAAACTAACATACCATTGTAAAGTAATTATACTCCAATAAAGATCTTAAAAAAAAAAAGAATACTTTGGGAAGAAATACCAATAAATAACACCCTCTATGGAGTTTCCTAGGGCTGCTCCAACAAATTACTACAAATTTGGTGGCATAAAATGACAAAAAATGTATTCCCTCACCATTCCGGAGGCCAGAAGTTTGAAATCAACGTGTCAGCAGGGCTATACACCCTCTGAAGGCTCTTCCAACTTCTGGTGGCTCCCAGCCATCCTTGGCATTCTTTGGCTTTTAGCTGCTTCACTCCATCCTCTGCCTCCTTCTTCACATGGGGTCTTCTCTGTGTCTTCTCCATCCAAATCCCCCTCTTCTTTCCTCTATAAAGACACCAATAATTGTTTGCAAGGCAGAAGTAGAGACACAGATGTAGAGAACAAATGTATGGACACCAAGGGGGAAAGCGGGGTGAGGGGTGGTGGGATGAACTGGGAGATTGGGATTGACAGATATACACTAATATGTATAAAGTAGATAACTAATAAGAACCTGCTGTATAAATAAATAAATAAATAAACAATGTACTACTAATACCAAAGAAAAGGACACCAGTGATTGGATTTAGGGCCCACCCTAAATCCAGGATGACTTCATCTCGAGATCCTAAATTAATTTCATCCACCAAGACCCTGTTTTCAAATAAAGAACATTCTGAGGTTCCAGATGGACGTGAATTTGGGGGAGACACTATTAACCCACCACACCCTCCAACCATGAAGCCAGTAAACGTGAATATAGAAGTGAGATGAGTCATTTACAGGAGTTCCCCATTGAGAATGAGGTGCTTCCTACGACCCAAACAGGGAGAGGAATACCTTCTAAATCTCTGCATACTATCAATTATTTACATGATTGAGACTTGTGTCTACACAGAAAGATACGGATGTTCGAGGCCAGAGGAGGGGGAGTCTGCAAGCCTCGTGGTAATTTTTGGTACCATCCCAGAAAGAGGAGGTTTGATTATAATTATCATTATCAGTTACCTAGAAGAGAATTTCTCAAATTGATTTTCAAGAAAAAGTACATCTGTGGGATGTTAGTAGAATTAAGTCTCAACACTCACACAACTGCATTTGGGAGGAGACAAGCTAAGCACCTGCCCTGGTCCCAAGGTGGCCTCACCGCAGGCGGTGGTCTGGAGCGACTTCCTAAGCAGCCAGCTGTGCTCTCTCCACAACCCCACCCTCCTCCCACGGCCCCCTCTACTCCTGCAAACACGCACACATTCCACATGTCGACAAACGCTTAACAAGAGACTGAAAATGTCCAAGTGTTTAGTCTCTTTCCATCAGGCAACTGAAGGAAGCAGCTGTTCTCTGAAGAGAATACGATTCACCGAATATATAATTAAATTACAGAATCTACTTCCAATCATACAATGAACTTCTCGAATAACTTAGAAATCTTAAAAATGGCGTTTGAAAAAGTGGGTGTGCTCTGAAGCATTCTGAAGTTCCACCTGTTTAAAGATTCACTAAAGGTAAAAGAGATTTCTAGAGGTCCCTCATTTAAAAGTTGGAACTCTGGGCTTTTTGCACACATACACGTGCACGCTTGCACCCGCACCATACGCTCCTGGCCTGGTGCCACAGTCACCTCCTCACCGCCAGGCACACCTATTTACAAGCAGGAGGAATCGGGAAGGAGTGAGACATGATCCAAACCCCCAATATTTACTAAAAATCCATTACATTTGGGTGCACCTCTAAATATCCAGTCTTCTCAATTATCCTCACAATTGAGACCCATCCTCATCATGACCTAAACAATCCCCAACAACATGAAGCCATCCCCTTCTGGCAGAGTAAGAGCAGAGAAAAATTAACCATTAGTGGTTAGTTGATCAAGTAACCTGGTACCCAGGTGGGGTGTGTTCATAAAATAAGTTGTCAGGGTAGGGGACAGGAAGGAGATAGACATTCTAGGCTCCAAATAAATGTTTGTTGGACGCATGGATGGACAAATGGATGGATAACTATCCCAGGAAGATGGAAGAAGGTTGTTTAAACTTTCAACGACATGATAAAGTGGTTACTGAGCTCTGTGTTGGGCCACGACTTACATGTTTACTTTTTATAAAGTGAGACTAGGCTTAATTGTTAATTACCAAAACCCTCAGCTAACAGGAACAATATGTCTTCGGTTTCAACAAGTCATTGTGTGTGTGTACACTCATGACTTCTATTTGTATGTATATTGCTATTCCTTAAAAGATGACCGTTACAATGGGCATCATCAAAAAATCTACAAACAGGGCTTCCCTGGTGGCGCAGTGGTTGAGAGTCCGCCTGCCGGTGCAGGGGACACGGGTTCGTGCCCCGGTCTGGGAGGATCCCACATGCCGCGGAGCGGCTGGGCCCGTGGGCCATGGCCGCTGAGCCTGCGCGTCCGGAGCCTGTCCTCCGCAACGGGAGAGGCCACAGCAGTGAGAGGCCCGCGTAACGCATAAAAAAAAAAAAAAAAAAAAAATCTACAAACAAATGCTGGAGAGGGTGTGAAGAAAAGTGAACCCTCTTGCACTGTTGGTGGGAATGTAAACTGATACAGCCACTATGGAGAACAGTATGGAGGTTCCTCAAAAAACTAAAAATAGAATTACCATACAACCCAGCAATCCCACTACTGGGCATATGCCCAGAGAAAACCATAATTCAAAAAGACACCTGCACCCCAATGTTCATTGCAGCACTGTTTACAATAGCCAGGTCATGGAAGCAACCTAAATGCCCATTGACAGACGAATGGATAAAGAAGATGTGGTACGTATATTCCATGGAATATTACTCAGCCATAAAAAAGGAACAAAATTGGGTCATTTGTAGAGACGCAGATGGACCTAGAGACTGTCATACAGAGTGAAGTAAGTCAGAAAGAGAAAAACAAATATCGCATATGAACGCATATATGTGGAATCTAGAAAAATTGTACAGAGGAACCGGTTTGCAAGGCAGAAATAGAGACACAGATGTAGAGAACAAACATATGGACACCAATGGGGGGAAGGGGGGTTGGGATGAATGGGGAGATTGGGATTGACATATATACACTAATATGTATAAAATAGATTAACTAATGAAAAAAATAAAATTACAAAAAGAAAAAAAAAGATGAGTAAGATCCCAGACACCTCCAAATTTCAGAAAGTTACCTCTAACTTGATAACCTCTAAGAATACTTGATAGCTGGTCCCTTACTATTAACTAAGCTAAAAATATCTTAAACTCATACTCACAAATTCAAAAAGGCACTGAGCATTACTCTTTCTGCGCTTTGGGCAAGTGGTATAACAGATTTCCAGGTCACAAAGCCAAGGCCGGGGGGCAGCTGGGGGTGTGGGTTCTGACTCTGGGTGTGTGATTTGGGGCAGGTGGCTTTAGCCTTTCTGGATCTCAGTCTCCTCACTAGCAGAATACGGTGTGGCAGATTCGAATAATTTCTTAACTTATATTTTTAAATATTTCTGTAGAGTGAAAATAAAATGTAGTGTAATAACTACCATGTACCTAAAAAACCAAGCTTCACAAATGTATTGGTAACCCTTTGAACTGGGCTCATCAAAAAGGCCCAGACTTATAAAACGAGGCCCGGGGTGAAACCAGCCCTGAGGGACTCATGTGCCTATAGCTGGCAATTACAGAAACAGCATTCTAGACGGAGATCTGCCATTTGGAACTGGGGTTTTGCAAGGGGCCAAGAGGTGACTAAAAGGATGTTCAAATGGGACTCTGGACTTCAGCTGAGAACAAAGAATATTACGTGTCACCCTTTCTAAAAAGAGGTACAGGGTCATCAAGGCAGGACTTGCTGAGGGCGTCCCAGAATATATTCTGCCATTTAAGTCCATCAATCTCCAGGCTATAAAAGAAAGAGCTAAAGATTCTTTAAGAAGATTGGCAGAGAAGACCCGTGGGCAAAGAGATGTCAGAGGACTGAGCTTCCTTCTCTCAGCAGGGGTCCTGGGTCCCCCTCACTCACTCCAAGAGTGGGCAGGTCCAGCTTCCACAGAGAGCTTGGCCTGAGCCCCTGAAGTCTAGGGGACACACTGACAGGTAAAGGCGAGAGTGGCTGTGCTGCCCTGGTGGTCAAGGGAGGGGAGGGGAGGGAACCTTGCTGAGAGCAGCTGACAGTAGGCGGTGTGTTTCCCATGGCCAGAAGGGACCTTGGGAAGAGAGCAAGGCTTATGGCATCTGGAGGGATCCCCATCCAAGAGCTCCATCTGCCTGGGCTGGGAGACCTCAACAGAAAGGCCCTGTGCCAGGGGCACTGCCAGAAGCACAGCAGAGGACGGCGCCAGACAAAGGCACAGTAGGAGGGTCCCTCATGGGGGAGATGCTCCAAGTAGTCCAGATGTGCCCCACATCACATGGGCATCTGCTCAGCCAGCGGGCACCAGCCCAAACCGCAAACTGAGCCGGTCAGATCCAATTTCTCTGCCTTGACCTCTCCTTCCCGCCCCTGCTTCGTGTGTGTGCGTGTGCGTGTGCGTGTGTGTGTGTGTGTGTGTGTGTGTGCGTGCAGCTGTCTCTATGCTCAAGGGACAGCAGAGAGTAAGGAAGAGGAGAGGCTGACACCAGAAGTGTCCGAGCCTGTAGGTCCAGGTACCAGACATGGTGAGAGATGCTTGAAGGACACGAGACAGTGGCATGGACATATATACACTACCAAGCGTAAGATAGACAGCTAGTGGGAAGCAGCCGCATAGCACAGGGAGATCAGCTCGGTGCTTTGTGACCACCTAGAGGGGTGGGATAGGGAGGGTGGGAGGGAGGGAGACGCAAGAGGGAGGAGATATGGGAACATATGTATATGTATAACTGATTCACTTTGTTATAAAGCAGAAACTAACACACCATTGTAAAGCAATTATACTCCAATAAAGATGTAAAAAAAAGAGAAAAAAGCTTTTGTTTAGATCAGATTGAGTTTTTAAAGAACTTTTAAAGGTATTAAATTTTTAATACCTAAAAGTGACAGCAAAAGCTCTGGAATCTGCCCAAAATATCATCCAGAGATAGAAAAAGGAGATTTCCATACACAGATGTGAAAAAAGTGGTGTGAGAACATAAAAGTATTTCGTGAGATCCACACCACTGAGCCCAGCCGGGACATAAATATTTTGCCACGTTGCCCTCAGATCCTCCTTTTCAATAAATAAAACTAAACAAAGTCCCCTCTTTCTGATACCATTTATCCCCCTCCCTCCCCAGGAGCTACCTCCATCCTGAAGTTGGTGTGTTTCGTTTCTGCCTGCGTTTTTATTTTCTCACAATGTAATTATGTATTTGAAAACAGTATATGGTGTTTGTTGGAAGTTTTGGGCATGCTGTCTAAGGTCTTTTGTAACTATAATTCTACAGTACAGTTCAGCTTTTTTATTTTAGTAAAATAATAAGTGAAGGGACCACTTAAATCCTCTACACTTATGTCTCATTGATCATGAATGAAATACTGCAGCTCATGACATGATAATACAGAGGAGTTCGGCCTGAGCAATCGGCTAGGCTAAATTAAACGAAGCAAAGCAAGGCCAACGGTGCACTGGAAAGAAATCACAGAGCAGATACAGAAGGCATCCAGAAGAGGGCGACATCATCTAATAAAAAGTGCAGATGCAGGCTGGAGGCTTCGGACAACCGGATCATCAGGAGAGGCCTCTAACAGAACTTTTAAGCGCTAGAAGGTAACATTAGGAAACACAAGCCTGATCATGTGAATTATTTGCCCAAGGTCAAAAAGCTAGTTAATGTTTACTATCTCTGCCTTCCAGTTCAGCACTCTGGGAGGTCTGTTAGCAGTCCTGTGAAGGATGCAGCAGACACAAGGAATCAGATTAGCCTAAATCGGATCATGAGCGATATTTATACTTATGATCCCTTGTGCCAGTTTTAAGCCCTTATCGTGTTCACCTGAACACTTTGTTCATCACGAAGACGACGTTAAGGCTTGAGGAAAGAACCAGAGATGAAAAATTTACACACTGATAAAATTATAAAATCGTGCTGAAGCAGGGGTATCTTTAACCACCCCCCCAAAAGAAACTTTAAGCTCTAATCCTTTATATTTGTTCTGAGCACATGTTGATAATGTTTGTGTGAAACTGTTAGAATGATGTCAAAGGTACATTCTGTTGACTATCCGGTTGAGATAGAAGCATTAGACAGATTAGGATGCTTTATACTGAAGCCACAAAGAAAGCATCGCAGGAGCCAACTCTATAAACCAGGGCTCAGCAAATAGGCCTAGCGCCTATTTGTGCAATGAGTTTTATTGCAACACAGCAATGCCCGTTTGTTTACACATCATCTGCAGCTGCTTTCAAGCAGTTGGGTCGTTGCCACAGAGTCACATGGTCTCTTCAATTTGGGCTCTTAGCCTGCAAAGCCTAAAATACATATACTAACTGGTCTTTTACAGGAAATGTTTGCCAACCCCTCCTCTAAAGCAATGTCATCCAATAAAACTCTCCATGATGATGAAAATGTTCTATATCTACACCGTCCAATATGGTAGCCACTGGCCACATGTGGCCACTGATTCTCAGGGGTGGAGGCTTAAGGGGTTCTGATGCCTCTGTGACTATTACTGTCTCCCTTGATTATCCTCCCCAGACTCGAGCTTGGAGAAGCAAGGGTTACCCCTGTAAACCATCACAAATCACTTAGCAACTTCTGCAACACTTCTTTGGGGGTTTTCATTTGACTCCTGTGGTCACAGTAAATACATTATGAAGCTTTTTCATTCCCAAAGTTAATTTTCCTGGAAACCAACTGTTGAACATGGATATTTTCCCACAAGACTCATTGGGTTTTAATTTTGAGCTCCAAAGAAAAATGCCAGTGAAAACTATATCATTATTAGAAAGTGCCTTCCATTTTCAAATCTTAGCTATGTTATTTTTAACAACTCTAGGTTTCAAATTCTTTATCTGTAACATAAAAAGCCAGAGCCCTGCAGTCTCAGGTACCACGATTTCTGGGATTCTGGGATTTCTGCTCTTTGAGCTTAGAACTTTGGGAAAAGTCCACACCACAGTGTAAAAAGACACCCGAACTCAGAGTCTAAAACTGTCACTGACTGACGAGAGTAGATTCTCAGAGGATGCCTCATAGAATTTAGCTCTAGCTTTTTAAAGGCTGGAGGTGATTGCAAAGTGGACTGTTGGACTTGGAAGAGGAAGACACTGATCATTGCCAAATGGCCTGAAGAATCTGTAGAAAAGCCAGAAAAGTGATGATAGCCTAGGGGAAAACAGAAAAGAGGGAGGGGAACCCCTTCCCAAAGCATCCACTCAGATGAAACAGGCTCTGATGCAGGAAACCAGATATCCTGGGCTGGTCAGATTCGCCTTCTCCATCTGCATCAGAGCCTGATTGAAAGACTGTCAAACACAGACTAAAGACATGGCCTGCGTCAGATAACACAGGTCTTCTATCCCTGCAGCAGAGTTTTCAAAAGGATTTTAATGCGTACTTTGTAAATGAAAACCTGGAGGTCAGCCCGACAGAGATTTCTGTTAGACAACCACACCCCTGAGACCATCCCGTTCTGAAGTGGAGAGGGGGAAATTAGTGAACTGAATCATATAGTAAGGCAACTTTATTCTTTTTTGACATGAGTTTAACAAAAAAAAATTAATGATTTTATGGGCAGTTTGCAATAGGTTTATAATAATAAGTCCCTGAAATTTTATACAAACTATGATAATAAGCACTGTATATGCTGGGTTTGTTTTTTTTTTTCCCTGTAATGGGATTTCTTAGCTTTCAACAGAATCTTTCACAGGGGCTCACAATCCATAAAAGGTTGACAATCCCTGGTGGTGGTGGGAGAGGAGTTGCTGAACCACCATCAGGAAAAGTTATTAATAAGGGGAGTCAGTGTTCTTCGCGGCTGAAATAACCAGAGAGGCCAGCGGTGAATGTGGGTAATCTGTGATTGGTGGCTATTTGGTAGGATTTTATTAACTAGTTATTTAGTGTTGAACTACCAAGGGAACGGGGTTTGAGCTAATCTTGAGAGGGCTACTGATAGCAAAGGGACCACATCTGGGATGCAGTATATGATTCCGAATGACAAGACCTGTACAAATTAAAGCGCTGTGGAGCAGAATCCAGAACTCTTCCACCGCAGAACAGAATGAAAGTGTTGACATTGATTTAAGTCAATCTTTTTCCTACAATCACATAGGACATCAATTAAAACCTCTTTTCTCATCCGCAAGACAGACACATAGTAGGCAATCAATGGGTGATGACGTGATAGTGGTGGAGGTGATGCAGGTGATGTCATTTATTGAAAGAGTCCAGAGGGGATGGGTTATTATTTTGAGCTGAAACAAGTCTTCCCAGCCCAACCATATCTTATCCATGCCAAACACCTTCTTCATAGAGCCTTCTCAAAGACTCATGGGATTTCAAGTGTTCATACTGAAAGGAATGTTAGAAATCATTGACTCCAATGCTCCTGTTTTGTTTCAGTTTGGGTTCTTTGCTTGTTTGTTTTGATACGTTGTATTTCATTTTTATTCTTTTTTTAAAAAGACTTTAGGGACTTTCCTGGTGGTCCTGTGGTTAAGAATCCGTCTTCCAATGCACGGGACGTGGGTTCAATCCCTGGTCGGGTAACTAAGATCCCACATGCCACGGGGCAACGAAGCTGGCGTGCTGCAACTAGAGAGAAGCCCGCGCACCGCGAGGAAGAGCCCACATGCTCCAACTAAGACCCTACACAACCAAAAATAAAATAAATAAATAATGTTTTTTTAAAAAGACTTTCGTTTTTACAGCAGTTTTGTTCACTGCAAAACTGAGAGGAAGGTACAGAGATGTCCTATGAAGTATCCCCTGCCACCACACATGCATAGCTTTCCCCTTTCTTAACATCCCTCACCAGAGTGATGCCTTTGCTACAACTGATAAGCCTACATTGATGTAGCACCCAAAGTCCATAGTGTACACTAGGGTTCACACTTGGTATTGTATATTCTGTGTGTTTGGGCAAATGTATAATGACACATATCTATCATCATAGTATTGTAAAGAGTAGTTCCACTGCCCTAAAATTCCTCTTTGCTCTGCCTATTAATGCCACCCCTTGTCTCCCAAACTCTGGTAACCACTGATCTTTCTACTGTCTCCATATTTTGCCTTTTCCAGAATGCCATCTAGTTGGAATCATATAGTATGTAGCCTTTCCATATTGGCTTCTTTCACCTATTAATATCCATAGCTTGATAGCACATTTCTTTTTAGCACTGAATACTATTCCATTGTTTGGAGGTACCACAGCTGATTTATCCACTCACCTACTGAAGGACATCTTGGTTGCTTCTAAGACTTGGCAGTTATGAATAAAGCTCCTATAAACATCTGTGTGTAGGTTTTTGTGTAGACTTAAGTTTTCAACTCCTTTGGGTAAATACCAAGGAGTATGACTGTTGGATCATATGCAATGCTCCTGTTTTAATAAATGTGGAAAGAGATTAAAGGAACTTTCTCAGAGTTAAAGGCAGACTTCCATATCACTCCTCCCTCCTCTACCCCCCCCCCCAAACAACCACAGTCTTTACAATTCACCTGGAAATCATCCACATTCTGCTCTGTGACACCTTTTCTAATAAGCAGGTGTTGAGAGCTTTTGCTTTCATTTTCCTTTCATTTCACCCTGGGTGGTTAAGCCTTATTTGTAACTTTTAGATTAAATTTTCTGAGCTTTGCTCTGAGTACTCAGGAACTGTGTGCTAACTTGACTCACTCCTAGCTCCTGAGGGCCATGCCAAATGCACGGAGCATGTGCTTGTTATCAAGAACATTTATTCAGACTTTCAGAACTTCAGACACATCCCTATTAGTATGAATCACTAAGCTGCTTGTTTGCCAATAATGTGCACATTTGAATGCATAATATTTGATTCTAATAAGACCAAACATGAGGAGTATGGTTTTCTCTTTAAGAAAAAAAAAAAAAAAAGGCTGAAACCATTTTGTAAAAACTCCCTGGCACTATTACTAGTTGCTAGAAGTCCAAAGTTTGTTCACCTCATGTCCACTGCACACACACTCCCCTTTTCCAAGTAAAACCAGGGCATGTCTCAACTAGAAGAAAAGTACAACAGATATCAAGTGCTACAATCTTTTTTGTTTAAGGTTGCATTCTCCCGCCGCCCCGCCGTTATGAATGCAATTGGTACCTGCGAACATCACGGCTTGTTTGACTGGACACCTATATAGAGACCTTTCCCTTGGGGGAGCACCATGTCCCTGAGTTACAGACACCAGAAGTCTATTATCCAACCCCTGGATTTTTTGACTGAAAGCTCATTAATATTCATTCACTGTTCTTCACAAATAATCACCATGCAGATTACTTTAAAAACTAGCATCAATGGGTAGAAATAACAACAAAATTTTAGATCAATAAAGGAAGAATGTCTCAGAATTCAGAGCTGTTAAAAAATCAAATAGTCACGTTCATGCACAACCAAATTGAGGGATATTCTGCAAAACCTCTGGTCAGGGCTCTTCAAAAATGTCAATGTCAGGAAAGAAAAAAAAGTAAGAAGCAGAGAAATTGTTTTGTATTAAAGGAAATTACATCAACTGGATTAACTACAGGCTAGATGAAAGGAAATACAATGCAAAATATTTTGTCAAATACTGATTTGACCAAAATAAAAAAAGCCATAAAGAAACCATTATTGGGAAAATTGGAGAAACAAGTATAGATACACAGTTCACATTAAATAACAGAAGTGTATCAATGTTACGTTTCCTGGGGGTCGTGATGTGTACATCAGTTCCCCAAGGTCATAGGAGGGAGGGAGGATCAGAACTCAGCCCTTTGGCTCCAGAGTATCCTAACAGTTTCCTGTCATAGGGTGTTTATACAAAGACTATCAATCACCAGTAGTAAAATTATCAATTCAACTCACCTAGCCAGGGAAAGCTTCACTACTGGCTACCTAGGTATAGTGATCTCATTTTGGAACGAATGAGGAGAAAGGAGGCTTCGTAGGCAGGAACAAATATGCATTAAAGATTTACTCTGTGCCAGGCATTAGGCCGTGCACTTCCACACATTATCTCATTTAATCTCTCAGTAGAGCATTAAAAGGAATGAAGGGCTTCCCTGGTGGCGCAGTGGTTAAGAATCCGCCTGCCAATGCAGGGGACACAGGTTCAAGCCCTGGTCCGGGAAGATCCCACATGCCGTGGAGCAACTAAGCCCGTGCGCCACAACTACTGAGTCTGTGCTCTAGAGCCTGTGAGCCACAACTACTGAAGCCCATGTGCCTAAAGCCTGTGCTCTCCAACAAGAGAAGCCACCACAACGAAGAGTAGTCCCTGCTCGCCACAACTAGAGAAAGCCACGCACAGCAACGAAGAACCAAAGCAGTAAAAAAAAAAAAAAAAAAAGGAATGAAAAGCATATCCTGTTAGGCAATAAATTAGTGCTACACGGAGGCAGGAGACACATGGGCCCCAGGTTGAACAGCCAGAGTTCAACCCCTTGGACAGATGCTCCAAAATAGCAGGAAAGAGGAGAAGCTGAGCCCTGCCCAGATAAGAGATAAAAGACCACATATTCCTCATTCTCAAAGTCAAGGAGACCTTCTCGACTACACATGCGCAGAAAGGCTCCCTGGAGGTCAAAAGGGACAGGGTGTCACCTCATAGTAAGTGATGCCAACTACCCATAGGCCTCTTCGCTAGAATCCATCTTGGCTAAGAGAGGCGCACGCACACAGGGGAGGACCCTGAGATAAACCAAATACGGACTCAGAACCAGGCAAAGCAAGATGACTGGCCAGAGGAAACCCAGAAGAAATGCCCCATAAAAGTGATTCAGACTACCACGAGGGCACAACTCTTTCTGAGCCCGCCCGTGTGTCTATCCACACGTACTCTTTTTCCTCCTAATAAACGCTTTATTTGTTTCACTACTTTCCGTCTCTATGTGGAAATTCATTTCTACACAGCTGACAGGCCAGGGCCTTGTCACTTGGCCACTGGTGCCAGGTGGTCTAGTGGCTAGGATTCGGCACTCTCACTGCTGCGGCCTGACCTCAGTCTCTGGCCGGGAACCGAAACCTTGCTTCAGGCCAAGGCCACCCGAGATCATATTAACCTAGAAACAAAAATGGTTGCTCACTGCAAGAGGGAAGGACTTCACGACGCTCAAAGGAGACAAAACCCCTATCTCTCTGTGCACACTCAACCACCATTCAGCAGCCTCACTGCTTCAGGCGTGTTGTCTCGCTGGGTTTGTCATTTGAAGATGGTGTGTCTTGCTGTTTTCCTCAGGCCTGTTTTCTCCAGACCACCTTACCAGACTTGGACGACTGGCACTGAGCTCTGATCTGTCCCCCTCCCTCCACAGCACTGAGTAGATGCCCTGATCCCTGGAGCTGCTCCCCGTACACTTATTGAAAGAAATTGCAGTCAGAGAAGGTAGAAGGAGACCTTAGTGGAGGACGTGGGAACAGCATTCCCCAGGAAGCACCCCACAAAATTACCTCAGCTTTAATTGCTTAATTGGAGCAATGGTATTTAACAACTTAATTAAGTTATTCAAGTGCACTCCAGAAGGCCCTGTAGCATCCATCTTTCCCTGCTGCAAAGCTAAAAGAACTTTTCATGACTTAATTGAAAACATGTTCCTCAACTTAAGAGCTGCTTTGGTGCAGCTCTGAATCTAAATGCAAGTCATGAATTCTACCAGGGGTTCACCTAGGCCTGTTGATTCTGGGGCTTAATTTTTTCAAAGTCTGGTGGAGCCACCTGAGGATATTCTTAGACTTGTCCATGTTTTTATTCTGTGAGCTAGATCTGGACTAATCTCTCTTCCCTCACTCTTACATTTCCTAGAGGGCACTTAGCTTCAACCAGCAATAGGTTAGCCAGTGTGCAATTTCAGGTTTGGGGGAGCTGGAGACTGTTAGATTTGAATCACATGTAATTCTCTCAAGCACTACAATTAAACCTACTTATAAAAATATGTTAATAATACAATGTCATTAACACTGACATGTCACAACACACATACAAAAACATATAATGTCACAATACCTTTCGCAGTTGTCAAAGACTTAAAAACTAAAATTCTAAATGTGGACTTGCTGACATTCAGTTTTCTTTACCTTAGCCTTTGACTTTTGGAATATTTCTTTTCCTAGGAATTATAAGTGGGGCGGGTAGAACTTTAACAAACTAGAACAGGTTATTTCACGTCCCTGATCTCATGAGCCTGGAGTCAGTAATGTTTGAACTGAAATCACAAGGTAGAGAGGAAGTCACTAGGGGATGGGGAATGGGGATATGGAAGGGACAAGAAGGGCATTTCAGGGAATGTAAACAATATAAATAATGGTCCTGTGGCACTTCCTTCAAGACGTCAGTTGATTAGATGCAGGAATCTCCAGCCTCATTCAAAATACAAAGGAAATTAAAAATATATATAATATTATAATATATGTCTTGTTGTTTCATGTTAAAGACACAGCTGACCAAAAGAAATGGACATCTTCACACGCCAGAAATGAAGAGGGAACACATCACCATGAATACATGCGCTTCTTAAAACCACATAGTCCTTGGAAGAAACTGGACCTGATATATCTTAAGGGCTGGCAAGTTCATACCTTTGTGAGAAAGGAATTTAAGCCTCAGTCCCCACATACATCAAGGAGTAGGAATGAGCATTCTGCTTCGCACTGACTGTCCAAAAATGTGCTGAAAAACTCATAAACACCTGAAAATCTCCTTCAACATGCCCAGGGTTTCAGGAAGAAGTGAGCTGACTTTCTCAGGCTCTCAGAGACAGAGATTTCAAAAGCCACTCCCACGTACAGAGAGGTTTGAATGTTGAGCCTGTACCAGTACAGAACCAGCCACCTTTCCATTACCAGTGTAATATGGGAATCTGGAGCTGAGAACCTAGTGTCAAAGTTGGTTCGCAATCAGTGGACTCAGTAGGACTTGGGCAAGGGCAATGGTGAACCTTGTCATCAAGAGAACTCTCTAACCCAGGGCACGGACAGAATTCCCTCCAAAGATAACCCTCCCTGAAGATGAACTTGTAGACCTAAATTATAGAACACATGAGGAAATACAAAGCAAAAAGGGAAAGTCCAAAGACCCCAAAACGGAAGAATTTATGCTTAATAATGAGTATTGTTAAATAGATTTTCAGCTGAGTATTTTAATTGTACAAAGAGATAAAAGGAAATGTAAATACAACTTTTTAAAAGGTACAGAATAAACAAGAACAGGTTGACTTGAAAATGAACCAACTAGAAACTTCTAAATGTGAAAAGACAGTAGTCAAAATAGAAAGATTCGTTAAACTGGCTAAATAATAGACTAGACTTGGATGAAGAAATAATTCATGAATTGGAATATAGATCTGAGGCTTCCAGAAAACAGTATAGACAGAAAAAGAGGTGAAAAATATGAAACAGAAGTTAGGAATACGGCAGCTAGAATGAAAAGTTCTAACCTATGTTTAACAGATGCTCTAGAATAAAAGACTAAGGAGATTTGGAAAGAGGAACTTTTGAGGTAACAGTGGAGAATTTTCCAGATTTGAAGAAAGTTATGGGACGTCAGATGAAAATGCACAAAACTGAACAAAATAAATAAAAACAAAGGTTTATCTACTGCCAAACCATCCAAAATAAACAGAAAATCTTGGAAGCTCCTGGAGAGAAAAGATAGGTTTCCTGAAAAGGATCAACAATAAGACAGAATACTTGTCATCAGCAACCATATATGCCAGAGACAATGGCTGAATATCTTAAAAATGATGAAGGAAAATAATTGTCAGTCTAGAGTTTTATATCTGGCTTAATTATAAGAATTTAGAGGAAATAAAAGCACACAAAGACAAGGAGGTAACCTTCCAGAGATCCTCACTGGATAAGCCTACTGAAGGATACACTCCCACAAAATGGAAGTGAGTAGCCTACACAAAGCCAAGGTTAAAACAGAAACAAAAACAAAAAGAGAGAGAGAGAGAAAGGAAGAGAGAGAGAGAAAGAAAGAACAAAAGAAAGAAATAAAGGAAGGAAGGAAGAAAGAGAAAGAAAAGAAAGAAAGAAAAGAAAGAGAAAGAAAGAAAAAGAAAGAAAAGGAAGAAAGGAAGGAAGGGAAGGAGGAAGGAAGAAAGAAAGTTATAAGTTGTTGAGAAATATTTAAAACAAAAGCTTCTCCCAACCCAGAAAACTTCTCCCCAAAGATAGAAGAGAAAGAAAAAAATATATTGTTGAATAATCATTAAACAAGAGTGTGATGCTGATCACAGGCAACATCTTTGCTGGAGATTGCAAAGACAGAAGGACATCTTACTTTTTTTGTATAGCTAAGTAGACACAACCCATTATATTCATATTTTCAAGATGAGATTGTTAAGCTTATTTTGTCCTTATGATTAGAAACAGGGTTTGCCATTTGGAGTCAGGGGACCGCTGAAGTTAGGCCCGTTATCTCCCTGGTTATTAGCACCTGGGTTCCAGAGGCATTTTTGTCTCTGAAGTCCTGTGACCCCAAAATCATACCTTGAAGTGATTAGCTTCTCCCCTTGCTCAAAAATCCATTCAAGTTTAAATGTTCAAATTTGTATGTTCAACTCGGATGTTCAAAGCATTTTAGATCAGTAGTCAGGACATATCTTCCCTGTCCTGACTGTGCCGTTAATGAGCTGTGAGGACCCACGCAAATTATCTCCTCTCTGGTATGAATGCAAAATGAGGGAGCGAGGCTGAATAATTCCTGGTCCCTCGGCTCTCAGTCTGTATGCCTCTATTTAGGACACAGTTCAAATTGGCTGTGTGTGATGGACTCCTATTCCTGTTCTTGAAGAGCCTTAGAGCAGTTCCATCCTGGAGAACAGAGCTCCTTTCAGTCCAAATGCAAATAATAAACATGAGAGTGAGAATAAATGAGCAGCTGCCATCTCTTCAGCCCATGGGTAGTGGCAAAGCATTGAGAAGGCAAGATCACAGGCTCTGGTTTGATTCCAGAATAAGACTTTGACGTTTGCACAGAAAAAAATCACTAGTGCATCAAACCCTAAAAGTTAGTGTCTAAAAACAACAACCACTTTATTTGCTCACAATTCTGTGAGTCTACTTTGGCCTAGATTCAGCTAGAAGGTTCACCTGCTGGTCTTGGCCTGAGTCACTCACATAGCTACAGTCATCTGAGAGCTCACCTGGGCTGGATTGGTCTAAGACAGCACGAGTCTAACATCTGAAAGTTGGTATTGTCGGCCAGGTGGTCTGTGTGTCCCCAGAAGGCTGCTCAGAGCTTCTTCATTTGACAGCAGCATTCCTAGATGGTGAGAGCACTAGCTCCTGGGCAGGGCCTCTAGAGGCATAGCCTTGAATTTGAAACTTGCACATCATTCCCCTGTCTTCTATCCCTCAAGTAAGCCTCAAAGCCAGCCAGATTCAAGGGGGAAGAGAAACAGTTTCCACCAATGGACAGGAGAGGCAGAGTCACATGGCAAGGGGGAGTGAGTGAGAGCATGGGAGGTATTTTGCAAATGTCTTTGTAAACAAGCGACCACACTCATCACAGGCAGCATCTCTAGCCTAGCGTGAAGCAGGCACTCGGTAAACACTTGTTTAAAGGATGTATGTCTTCATCTGCAAAGGCTGATGGGTTCTTTCCCCTCCTAGGAGACAGTAACAGTGATATAGATTAAGAGATCTTACCACTGGACTCAGTCAAGCCACTATTGAGTACAAATACTGGTGCACACCATTAGGGGGTGGGTTTGGTTTTTTTTTCCCTTTGGCTTGCAGTGGAATTGTCATTTCCCTTTGCTCCGTGGATACAAAACATACTGAAATGGAACGTCGACCCCATAATAACATCTTAATAACAATGGTTACGTTTCTGTAAGAAAACTACCACAGGTGAGATTTGATTCCCATAGATTCCCTCACGGCAAAAAGAAGATATGCATTGTTCTCTATTTGCTTTCTTACTCTCTTATCTTCATGAAAAAAACAAATTATCAAGTCGATCAAATTCAACAAATAGGTAATTAATGCCTCTTTAGGGCAGGGACATAGTACCTGGAAAAAAGGTGGCATGGAAATAACATGTGCACCTCCTCGCCCATGTTCAGCCCAGGTTTTGTTAGATCTGGAGGTACAGAATGTTTCTTACTATTCTCACTGTTACAGCCTCAGAAGTACATGCACCAGGATAGGTTGCTCGAGATACCCTGCCTTTCAGATGAAAAGTTATGAGCTAGACTTACTTCTGGGGAGAAGGGAGGGTAATTTGTATTTACATATACTATTCCTTTTTTAATTTTTATTTTATATTGGAGTATAGTTGGTTTACAAGGTCATGTTAGTTTCAGGTGTACAGCAAAGTGATTCAGTTTTACATATACATACATATATCTATTCCTTTTCAGATTCTTATCTCGTATAGGTTATAACAGAGTTTTTCGTTTGTTTGTTTGTTTGTTTGTCTTGGCTGCTTCAAGTCTTCGTAGCAGCACGTGGGCTTCTCTCTAGTTGTGGCGTGCGGGTTTTCTCTCTCTAGTTGTGGCGCACAGGCTCCAGAGCACATGGGCTCTGTAGTTTGCGGCGTGTGGAGCTGAGTTGCCCCGCAGCATGTGAGATCTTAGTTCCCCGACCAGGGATCGAACCTGCGTCCCCTGCATTGGAAGGCAGATTCTTTACCACTGGACCACCAGGGAAGTCCCTATAACAGAGTATTGAGTAGAGTTCCCTGTGCTATACAGTAGGTCCTTGTTGATTATCTATTTTATATACAGTAGTGTGTATATGTTAATGGTCCGAAGGTTGTGGGTTATTGTTAAACTACTCCTTTTGAATGAAGTGCCTTTCTCCTCTCTTCTGCTCAGCTCAGAGTTTCCTTCCCTGAACCCACACCCTACCCCAGCCACATGGCTGGTCATCCATCTTCCAGACTCTTTGTTGCCCTGAGCATAGCTCCACTACACACCCATCACACCTACTGTACTATTGGTCTACGTGGCCATCTCTTCCAGGACTTTGAGCTTCCTGAGAACAGATAGTTTCTTACGTATCTCTACAACTCGAGGCAAGTAATAAATGTGTGATAAATGATTTAAGAAATGAGTGAAAGAAGAAACGAACAAATAACAAGTCAAAGAGCAATAGGTAACCTGCACTAACATTCTGAAGCCCCCAGCATGAGCTGACCTCTACTTCTCATCTCAAAACAACAGAACCCATTCCTCTTTGTTTCTGCCTCCTTCATGTTTTCTGCCTCTAACAGACCTGAAGCAAAGTTTTAAATCTATAATCATATTTTATGTTACCCTCAAGGTAACACAGATGATGACTTTCTATGAAAAGAAAGATCCCTGTTCTTGACTTGGCTTTTTTTTTTTTTAACAGAGGGATTGCATTTTATCTTTAAATGCCTAAATGATCCCCTATGTTGACAATAGCTGTTGGGTTTACTTCAACAGAAATGGTTTACTTCAACATAATTTCACTGGAATCCAGAAAGCGTTTTGGGGATATTGGTTTTAATATACAAAATCATATCTAGGGAGGACTGTGCTTAGTAAAACCTTTGAAATGTGTTCAGTCATGGTTTTACCACCTTTGCTGCAGCTGTGCTGGGGAAAAGGCAGCTGGGGAACTCATGTCAGTCTATCAAGGTGGCAGCTTCAAGGCACAGAACCTAGGCCACCAACGCCTGTTTTTAGTCACAGACTTACCGGTGGATGTGTCACCAAAGCTTGGGTAATAAAAGCACCCAATCAAAACAACCAAAAACACAGTAAGTCTCCAATGATATGATTTTGTTTAATAATATGGAAGCATTAGGAGATAATGTCTTTGCTAATCTAACAAAGAAAGGCCCTAAATTTCTTGAGGGCAAACCTTACTACATCCTTCTTTATCTCATCATTATCTACCATGACTGGCAGACACAGAGTAAATTAGATACCTAATTAATACTTGTAGTTGAGATAGGAGTATATGAGTCAGAACTTATTTGGAGGACTTCCCTGGTGGCACAGTGGTTAAGAATCCACCTGCTAGTGCAGGGGACATGGGTTTGGTCCCTGGTCCGGGAAGATCCCACATGCTGCGGAGCAACTAAGCCCGTGCGCCCCAGCTACTGAGCCTGCACTCTAGAGCCCATGAGCCACAACTACTGAGCCGACATGCCACAACTACTGAAGCCCGTGCGCCTAGAGCCCATGCTCCGCAACAAGGGAAGCCACCACAATGAGAAGCCAGCACACCAAAACAAAGAGTAGCCCCTGCTCGCCACAACCAGAGAAAGCCCACGTGCAGCAACAAAGACCCAATGCAGCCCAAAATTAAATAAATAAATAAATAAAAGAATGTAATGGCAGTAAACAGACTCATGCAAAAATTGTGGAGTTCCACTTCATTAAAAAAAAAAAAAAGAAGTTATTTGGAACCGAAGTCCAATAGATGCAGCTAATTAAATCATAAAACTTGGACCAGAATTTGTTGGGTGCCTTAAAAGCTTATATCAATGAATTCATGCAAAAATGAAAAGCAGTGAAGACAGGGGAAAAAAAATGAAAGCAAATGAAAGAAAACAGCAAAGTTTCATTGGAGTCCTCACCAGGAGTAATCCTTCTATGGTTCTCCTGAGTAACTACTCTCCTTTTGTTTGACTTGGTCTTTCTAGAATGTTAATAAACATGCCAGGAATTAGTTAGAACAGTGGTTCTCAAACCCAGCTAATTATCTGAATTACCTGGGGTGTTTTTTAAGTGTTCAGATTCCCAATCCCATTTCAGACCCACTGAATGAGAATCACTTGAGGAGTACCCAGGAGTCTGAATTTTTCAATCTCCCCAGGTAATTCTTATGATCAGCCACTCTCAGCAAACATTGCTTTAGACCAGTGATATTTTTTTTTTTTAAAAAAAGACAAACTTGAAGGTGTACTGTTATGGGCTCAATTATGTTCTCCCAAATTCATATGTTGAAATCCTAACCCCAGTACTTCACAATGTGACTGTATTTGGAAACAGGGTCTTTAAAGACGTAATTGTTAAAATGAGGTCATTAGGGTAGGTCCTAATACAATATCACTGGTGTCCTTGTAAGAAGAGGGAATAAAGACACAAACAGGTATGGAGGGAAGACCATATGAAGACACAGGCAGAAGAGAGCCATCTCCAAGCCAAGGAGAAAGACCTCAGAAGAGACCAACCTTGCTGGCATTTTGACCTTGGACTTCTAGCCTCCAGAACTGTGCGAAAATAAATTTCTGTTGGTCAAGCCACCTAGCCTGTGGTACTTTGTTAAAGCAACTCTGGCAACTAATACATGTACCTTCCTCTGCCAATTTGCCAACTGACAAATCTGAAAGGCAAGAAAACATTGTAAAGGGTGTCATGTAATAAAGAGGCATTATATTATATTTCAAAAGAAACAGTCCTGCTGCAGTAGCTACTTAATTGTTAAGTTTCAGTATTGTTTCAACTTCAGTAGGGAGAGAAGTTGCTGAGGGAGAAGGGGAGGAGAGGAGGAGAGAAACAAGTCCAAAAGAGAAAGGGAATAGTGAAGAGCTGGTAAAATGGGAAAAAGGAGGGACATTCTGGAATATGAAAACTGTAACCCTAAGGAATGAGCTCTAATACAATGACATTATTAGGAAAGAGCCTCCCCAGGAGGGAAACAATGAAAAGGCATGCCCACAAACGCCTTGAAAGTGTAAATAAAGAAGAACAAAGAAGGCTTTCCTGGTGGAGCAGTGGTTGAGAGTCCGCCTGCCGATGCAGGGGACGTGGGGTCGTGCCCCAGTCCGGGAAGATCCCACATGCCGTGGAGCGGCTGCACCCGTGAGCCATGGCCGCTGGGCCTGCGCGTCTGGAGCCTGTGCTCCGCAACGGGAGAGGCCACAACAGTGAGAGGCCCGCGTACTGCAAAAAAACAAAAAAAAAAACAAAGAGCTTTCTTTGCTCACCACTCAGTTCTGCCAGGATTAAGTCATAAGCTGCTGTAGTCGCTGACGACAGCGAACTCTGAGAGGAAATTAAGATGATAACAGCATGCTTTGTGCTTTGGACAAGCAGCCTCCGTAGGTAGTTAGGGTTAGGGTTAGTTAGATGACTATCTCAGGGATAATTTTAATTATGTTTAATTATATTAATTATTATTTAACTAATAATAATTATTTAATAAATATTCTATGATGGATTCTTCCATCTTCCCGTACATAGAAAAGCACTAAAATCATTAGCTTGAGATATCTGTTCCTTGTGACTAGCTGTCGTCTTTTACTGAGATGTAAGCCTGACTGCACATATTCCCCAGCCAACAATCATGATTAAACTGGGCTTCTCCCCCTACCTCTTCGGAGTTTACTCAGAGCTACCAAGTGGCTGTCTCCCAGGCTATGGTCATCAGTAAGGCCCTTGAATAAACGTAAACTTGCAACTCTTACGTTGTGTACTTTTCTTTCAGCTGACAAAAGGTCATAGTGAATTTTGCCTCTGAGTCTTTCCTGGCCAGAGGGAAAAGTTTAATTTCTTTCATTCATTAAGTCAATGACCATTTATAGCCTACCTACTACCTGTTAGACACTCAGACACACTCTGGCAAAGATGAGTAACACAGGAGCTGTGGCATCTAAGAATGCCAGTCTAGAAAAAAAAGAGTTCTAGGCCTTCTTCAAGGTCCAATCCCAAGAAGACATGCTGATACTTTCTTTAGGAGATCTTAGGTTCTACAGCTATTTATCTCTCTGTAGAGCTCCCAGGTTTCCACGCTGGGAACCCATTGGTAATTCCTGTCCCTAGGAACCCAAGGAGCATGTATGTTTCAATGTTTTCAAATGTGCCCCCAGTGGGCTGTGATCAGGAACTGTACTTCTCTGACATTCTGACTCTAGCACAGAGCAAGGCACAAAGCAGGTGCTCAATAACTATTGAATTAATTAATTAATGGTTCAGACAATCAAATCTATCAATACTAGAAGCCCTCCTAGTGAGTCTGGTACACCTTCCCCCTCCCTTGCACCCTAGATCCTTCTCAGAAGCGGTTTGCCTTACCAGACTCCCCCAGAAGAGGCCACATAAGGTATTATTTGGGAAATTTAGTTAAAAAACAAAATCTCCTCCAAACCTAGAAAACCTCTCCACCAAGGTAAAAGAGAAAGAAAACAATTTTATTATCGAATAAAACCAGAATATGATACTCATCACAGGCAATTCACCAAAGAGATTGCAAAGACAGAGGAAAGTCTTTTACACAGCTAAGTGGATACAATTCACTGCATTTATGTGTTCAAGATAAAATTGCTAATTCTATCATATCTTTATGACTGGAGGTAGGAATTGCTGTTTGGAGTTGGGGGACAGTTGAAATTAGGCCCATCTTCTCCCAGGAAGCTGAAGATAGGGCCTTACCTTCTTTGATGGTCACATTTCAAAGAGATGTGATCTCAGGTCTGTGAGAGAACATTCCTGAGCTGGCAAGAGATTAACTTAGCACTTGAACTTACAGTAGCAAAAGAAGTCCTCCTGGAAGCCCTCCTGGAAGCCTTAAGACTGGCCTGCCCACCTAAACACAAGTGCCCAGGAGCAGTCCCAGAACCACAGGTGTTCTGTTAACCAGGTATCCTGGCCATGGCACAGGAAGCTAAGGTCAACTCTGAGGACAGAAAGGTGAAACCTCTTTCTGAAAAGCTACTTGATAACCTGTTTGACCATGATCTTTAAGCAACATAGCCCATAAAGCACAAATTTTGAAAGTAGACTTGCACTAAAAGCCATGCTCCACCATTTATGTTGTCTGATTTTGAGCTAATTGATGAGTTAATTTTTCCAAAACTCAATGTCCTTGTCTGTAAAATGGAGATGATCCCTTCCACAGAGAGCACATAAGAAGAGTTATTAAGCACTCATGTTACTATCATTGAAGCAAAAGAATATAGAAGCTTGGAGCACATACTCTGAACCTGCCTGGCTTTCATCCCAGACCCACTTTAGCGAAAATCACTTATCTTGTTGCCCAATTTCTTCATAAGTGAAGTATTTAGAGAAGTATAAATGTGTATACACATATAAGTGTGTAATCAGTGTTGGCTATGATTCTTTTAATTCTCATTAGTGTTTCCAAGATGCTAAAGCAAACCTTCCATCTCACTCCTTTCTCTTTTTCTTCTACTTCTCTCTTCACCTTCACCTCCCTTTTGCCCATGGGGATGGAGAAAGAGTGTTAGGATTATATTCCATCATGCTTTCAAGTTGTTTCTTTCATTTTTAATTAGGTAGAAACCCCTTGAATTGCAATATCTCTAGACACGGTATTATATTATATTATCCAGATTAAACCCATTTAAAAGCAAATGGAAATAATTTGAAAAACCTAAGAAGCACAAAATTCCAAAACTGCAGTAGAGAGAAGGCTTCTGGCTTTCATCCTTTCTTAATACTTATTGCCTTCCCTCTTCATTTGTTTCTTTCCTTGGCAGTTTCTGAATTAAAGGAGAAAAGCCTAGCCTTTCATGCCATTTCATACCTACTTAACAATTTACATCACTCTTAACAAAGCCAACTATATACCCAGAGACAGAGTGACTACTAATTGCCCTCCAAATACATAACAGTAATCATTCTAGGTGGAGACCAGATCTGGGGGCAATGCTCAGCTAAATAAACAACCCTAATCAAGTCCACTGACAAACTAGAGAATTACATAAAGAATATTTTTAAACATCTACATTAGTTGACCAGATGCAAGCCATTTATTCTATTTAGTTGAAACTAAATACAAATCAAAGCCTTAATGTGTTGTGTAGTGTCTATGGAGATGGGAATTAACTGTCTCTCCATCTAAAAAATAATGCAGTGTCCTGGAACTGGTAGTATTAACTCCCAGGTCTTAGGCCTTCATCTGTTGAGTAACCATGATTAAAACTGTCTACCAAGTTTGATTTGGCCATATAATAAGCCAGAACTTGGGAGTGGGGGGTAAATAATGAACATCATTTTGGGTACTATAGTCCAATGGGACAATTTAACCTTTCACTTTTCAACCAGCCGCATTTGCATCCACTTTCCAAGACTGGCCTCTAGAGATCTGGATCCTATATTTGCTATTTACCAACTGTAAATACCTTGAGCCAACCAATGAAACTCTCTGCACCTCAAATTTCTGTTCCATAAACTACAGATCATGATACTGCAATGGACTGAAAGTTTGTGTCCTCCCAAAACAAATATGTTGAAACCCTAATCCTGATGTTGATGGCATTTGGAGGTGGGACCTTTAGGAGATAATTAGGTCATGAAGGCAGATCCCTCATGAATGGGATTAGTGCCCTTATAAGAAGAGGCCAGAGAGCTAGCTCTCTTTCTGCCATGACTGGATACAAGAAGTTAGCAGCCTACAACCCAGAAGAGAACCTCACCAGAACCCGACCTTCCTGACCCCCTGATCTCTGACTTACAGCCTCTAGAACTGTGAGAAATAAGTGTCTGTTGTTCATAAGCCACCCACTCTATGGTACTTTGTTATAGCAGCCCAAGTTGACTACAACAGATACCTTGCCTCATGTGGTTATACAAGGGGTAAATGTGACAGTGTGGGTAAAATCTACACTCCTAACCACTAATTCTAATTCCTAAACCCCCTTAAGGCTGTGGCCCATAGCCTACACTCAATAAATATTGGTTCCCTCCCCTTTCCTTTCCCTTCCAGTCAAAGGGTCTATTTGTCAGGCTCAGACCACAGATTCAATGTCATCCACCCAACCCTGTAGGAAAATAATTTAATTCTGACTCACTCTTCAAATCCTAACCTTATCCTGCTCCCTCCATGGTCCTGTTCATCCTATGCTGAAACAATCTCTCCTTTCTCTGAATCCCTCTATAGCTGTTATTTTGTTCCCATTCACAGTACGCAGGCACATTCAGCTGGTGATACATTTTGCTTAGCCCTTTCTCTGTCTCCATCACTAGATCCTCGAGAGTATCTCTGGTGCCATAGTCACAGTATATGCTTATCTGCTTCTGGGTTCCTCTGCAAGAAACCCTGAGGCAATGCTGGGTTCGAGTGTTTATTAGGAAAAGGATCTCAAGAAACACAAGTGGGGGAAGCAAGGAAGGGGTGGGAGGAATGCCAATAAAGCATGCTCTGATGAGCTGATGGCCACTGTGGGCAGCGAGAGCTCAGTCCCGCTGAGGATCCCCTGAAAAGGAGCCTTCAGAAGTATCCCACCAAGGAATGGCAAAGCTGGAGTACTCATCCCTCACTGTTAAGAGCTGACCTCGGGGCATCCATTTCCACACTTCCAGCAGCCTTGTACATGCACCATACAAACCCTTTTGGTTGCAGGTCTTCCTTGCTTTGCTTCTCTTGAAGCAAAGAGACATGAACATTTAAGGTGGGAGGCTGCCAGTGTGCACAGGAGCTGTCTGCTGCAGCTGCAGGCGAACTCAGGGATGGGGCTCAATAAAAATCTAGATGGTATGGAACGAATGGAAAAAAATATTGCATAAACACTGCCTATATCTTAATGTAAAGTCACCCATCTAGAAGTTACACCAGATTTTTTTTTATCCACTATTCTATTTAACATATAATGTTCTAAGACCCAATTCTGGAGTGTTCTAGAATAGAGATCATGGGTATTTTACTCTCCAATTCTGTTTAGGAGATTGTCGTAGTCCCTGGGTTTTGTAAAAGACGAAGAGGAATGTGGGAGCTGGTGGCTACCAGGAACTTTTCTCAATCATCTTTTGAATACGCCTTATGAATGTACAGTGACTTGTCCAGACCCAAACAGCAAGTCAGCTCTCAGACTGGAAAAACAACTTGGCATTTCTCAAGTTTACCGAAAGCCCAATCAAGTGAGACAAGTAATTAACTACTCACACAACCCACATCCTTGACTCTCCACCTCACTAACTATTCCGTTCATGCTTCCATCACATTTTCTTTCCTCCTACAAATACTGTGACTTTATGTTTCCACAGAGCTGCTGCTCCAGGAAGACCACAACTCCGGGATTCTACATAGCTTCTCTTTATCCCTCACTATTTCCCCCAAACACTGTGGGTGGTAACAGTAGAAGCCCATAATTTTGGTGCCAACATGTAATATTTTTAATCAGGCTATACAATTCACACAGGAATTTCTTGGGGGAATGTCAGCTTTTACATCTTACATTTTTCTACGTTAATAATGATAAGATTAGCCTAAAATCGACTAAAAAATAAATGTAAAAGCGGTAATAAAACTCAGAGTTGCTTATCAATTTTTATCAACTCCAGTCCTCTTGTTTTGTAATAGCTCTAATTTGACACCTTAAACTAAAGCAAAGATTCTCAGATCAAGCTCAGAGTCTTCAAAGATTCAGGAACATTTGACCAGAGTTTAGCACAAACCACTGCTCAGAATGAGGGCTTAAATAAACATAAGCAACTCTGGGAAATTGTGTACATTCTCAAAACTGATTCTAAACCAAACTAAAGATGACCATCTTTAAGAGCTATTATTCTGGGGCAAAACAAAAATGTGAAAAGTTTCCTCAGGATTAAACTTTTAAATTATCCCTGTTCGAACTGTTTCTTTTTTATTGTTTTTTAACTTTATTATGGTGCTAAGCTAAGAGGAGATCATTTTATTTGGGTAAAGCTAGAATCTCCTACCATTTTTATTCACAAATATAAAACTGCCTAATGAATGCCAAATATTCTCATCACCCATGTTTTACAACTACTTTCAAAGAACAGAATTTTCAAAATCACATGAAAACCAGGAAGCCTCAAGCAAAGAGCTTACTAACTGCACCTCTTCCTTAGCTACATTTTTAAGAAACAGAAGAGGGAGGAGACCCGAGAACACGAAAGGGAAGAACAAAAACAAAAGACCTGTGTACATGCCAGGTGCAGACTTGGGAAGGTCTGGGCACAATGAAAGCAAAAGTGTAGTGCTGGCTTTAGCAGCACATATACTAAAATCGGAACAATACAGAGAAAATTAGCATGGCCCCTGCCCAAGGATGACACACAAATTCCTGAAGCGTTCCACATCTTTAAAACAAACTTATGGCTGCCAAAGGGGAAAGTGGGGACAGAGGAGGGATAAATTAGGACATTGGGATTAACATGTACACACTACTATATATAAAGTAGATAACCAACAAGGACCTACAGGGAACTATACTCAATATTTTGTAATAACTTATAAGGGAGGGACTTGCCTGGCAGTCCAGTGGTTAAGACTTTGCCTTCCAATGCAGAGGGTACAGATTTGATCTCTAGTCAGAGAGTTACGTTCCCACATGTCTCACAGCCAAAAAACCAAAACATAAAACAGAAGCAGTATTGTAACAAATTTTTAAGACTTTAATAATGGTCCACATCAAAAAAAAAAATCTTGGGAATTCCCTGGTGGGGCAGTCGTTAAGAATCACCTGCCAATGCAGGGGACAAAGGTCCGATCCCTGGTCCAGGAAGATCCCAGGTGCTACAGGGCAACTAAGCCCGTGCACCACAACTACCGAGCCTGCGCTCTAGAGCCCGCGTGCTGCAACTACTGAGCCCATGTGCTGCAACTACTGAAGCCCATGAGCCTAGAGCCCGTGCTCCGCAACAAGAGAAGCCACCGCAATGAGAAGCCCGCGCACCGCAACGAAGAGTAGCCCCCGCTCGCCACAACTAGAGAAAGCCCACACGCAGCAATGAAGACCCAACGTAGCCAAAAATAAAATTCTTTAAAAAATTAAAACCTATAAGGGAAAAGAATCTGAAAAACTATATATACATATATATATATATATATATGTATGAATCACTGTGCTGTACACTGTGTTGTGAAACTAACACAACATTGCAAATCACCTGTACTTCAATAAAAATAAAATTTTAAAAAGCAGAAGTATGGAATGATTCCCAGCAACCATGAGGATCTTGGGAAGTGCTTAAAAATACAAGTGGTGGCCACAAACAAGAAATGTGTTCACAGCTCCTGTGGAGGAAAAAACAGCAAACATTACATTGAATAGACTCAGACACTTTAACAGGCAGATTTCTACCTTGTGGGATCTTTCTCTGTTTCCTCCTTACTGTACCAAACCCAGGACTGCCCATTTAGAAAGCAATCCTTCAACCACCCATAAGTATGTATTGACTCTTTTCAAGAGACCATGCTAGGTATTTTGGGAGGTGAAGAAGTAGAAGGTTCTGTCCTTGCTCTCAGAGTGGTTACAGCCTAGCTGGGGACTGGGTTGATAACATTCAGAAAGAAAAAATGAGCACCTCCAAGCAATCCCATGCTGCTGGATTCCAGACTCAACATGGCCTGGAGTGGAGGGGAGGAGTCTGGGGGAAGACTGACTGCCCCTTATTTACCATTTACCTTCTCTGAGCTTCCATTTCTGTACAATGAGGAACCTAGGATGTCGTGAGTTTTATAGAGTTGATAGCACAGTGTAAGTACTAAATAAACAGCTACTTCCACCATTATTATCATAAGCATCATCATTATTTAGTAGTATCTCCAAAAGAACTTCCCAAAAGGTAGGGCAATGTCTTGCAAGTCCCACCCTGGAACTGAAATGCACTTGCCTACTGTTATCAATAGTATTTAGGGAAACTGACTACTTCATGGATTAAACGAATGTTTATTATTTGTTATCAGACTACATCCACCACAGATAATGTTCTCTGAGACACTGAAACCGAGCTCCCAACAAGGTCAACATCACTCACGTTCGGCAGATGAACAAGCAGACATTTGGAGCCATGCCGTTTATAACTAGTGTCCATCCGTGGGTGACAGGGAGCAGACTGATAAAATAAGCAATGTGCTCAGGTCAAAGTCACCCAAGGATGGAAGGGCTGGATTACAGAGGCTCTGTGATGGCAACTGCTTGTCAGGTGTCCTAGCAATTTTTCCACCAACTCAGACGCCACCTTCTCCATGAACCCTTCTCAGAGACCCCCCAGACAGTTAGCTGCTTCTCCCTAGGAGTTAAGAGTATTTTCATACTATATAGTATATAATATTATGCTTGTCTATTTACATGTCCTTCTGCCCACTTAATGTGAATGTTCATCATGGTCTAGGGCTATAACTGAATCAAAACTTGTTGAAACTCAGAAGGTGTCACTTAAGGAATTTTTTGCCCTCAGAAAAATTAGATGAACCTGGCTCAGGCCTCCCAATCGCACCATCTTGGATGAGTCTCTTGTCCTCCCCACAAGAGCTGTGACATCCAACCCTATTCCTTCGAGACACTCTTGTCTCTGCTCCTGCCTCTGCACAGGCAGCTCTACCCCGAGGCACCCTAAAAGCAAAACCCACACCTATCATTTTTCCCAGAAAGGAACTCAGACACACTGAGCATATCATGGTTATGGTTGTTGGCTTGAAGATCAGAGGGTCCCTGGGGGTGGGGGCTCTTGTCACAGTACATCACAGGGCTCCCACCCTCACCTCTTGTCTTTCTCAGAAAACCAGCCCACGCCCATGCCCTGGTCTCCAGAAGCCCCAGCTCCAGCCACACACCTGCATCCTACCCATGGAAATTTGGGGAAATCCAGTTCAGCCGTGTCCTCCTGCCTGCTTCTCTCCTGGGAGCCAGCCCCTGTCATTCCTAGTTTCTCCCAAAATTCCAGTGAATAAAATGTATTCACATAAATGAATAACTGAGTGAGCATTTGGCCCATAGCTGACACTTAATAAATAGTGGTGGAATATATGTAAAGGAGTGAATGAACAAATGAATGAACGGAAGCTAGTCATGTGTACCTCTAAATCAAGCTGGATTCCAGGTTGAGGTGCAGAATACATGAAAATGGACAAGTCAGCACAAGGCATCTGGCTGTCATCGAATTTCCTGATCAGACAGAATAAAAGCCTATATGGCATAGAGGTTACCTACAGGCTGGAATGTTTTCTATTTACTTATTTATTTCTTTATATTTCTTTTTATTTATTCTTTTTTTTTTTTTTTTTTTTTGGCTGCATTGGGTCTTCGTTGTGTCATGTGGGATCTTCCTTGCGGCATGCAGGCACTTTTTTTGTCGTTGCGGTACACGGGCTCTTCGTTGCAGTGCGCAGGCTTCTCTCTAGTTGTGGCACGCAGGCTCTCTCTAGTTCTGGCATGCAGGTTTTCTCTCTCTAGTAGAGGTGCACAGGCTTAGTTGGCCTGCAGCATGTGAGATCTTAGTTCCCCAACCAGGGATCGAACCCACATCCCCTGCACTGGAAGACAGATTCTTTACCACTAGACTGCCAGAGAAGTCCCTGGAATGTTTTCTAAACAAAAGAATAAAGATACTATGCCTGAGAAGGAAAAGCAAACCTGGAGCAAGGGAAGATTCCTTAGTAAAGAAGCCCAGAGCACTTGCCTGTGACAAGAAGGCAGACAGTGAGAAGACTGGATTCCTGTCACCGTTGATGAACGTGCCCAACGCACAGTGAGGTCAAACGAACCAAAACCTCAGAGTTTGGAGCAGAGAAAGGTTTATTGCAGGGCCAAGCAAGGAGAATGGGTGGCTCGTGTTCAAAAGAACGCCCCCCCCCAACTCCCTGATGGTTTTCAGGGAAGAGTTTTTAAAGGTAAAATTTGGGGTGAGGGCTGTAGGGTATATAACCCTCCTCTGATTGGTTGGTTGGGAGGTAACAAGGTGGTGTTTCAGGAATCTCAGTCATCAGCCTTCTGATTCTGACCACTCTGGGGTCTATGTGCTTGGGCTCAGCCTGAAGTTACCATCCTCCACCCAGGTGGGGACTTAGTTCCTGTAGAAGAGCCCAGAGATATATATCAGATTGTTCTGTAAAAGGACACAGAGATGCTTTTGTACCTGGGAGGGCCCTGTAGGGCCCTGCTTGGCTTCATCACCAGAGCAGGCTCCCTTCCCTGATTTACCAAACCCCCATGGCCAGTACTGGAGCAAGGCACAGAATGTGGCTTCAGCTGTGAATCCTCATGGTCAGGGAACATCTGTCCCCAGCTCCAAAAAGGGCCTGATTGCCGGTCTTCACTGAACAGAAAATCCCCCCTTTCTCAGAGCCTTGGGGTGGACCTGCAAGCTCTCCTCACATCCCCATTGGCAGCCTCAGAAACCTCATCTCCAACCCCTGCCCCAGAGAGAAATGCCAGAAATATCCACATCATACTGTAAAAGACAGTTTTCCAGAAAGAACAGTTTTATCCACCCCTCCTTATGTGGGCTTTCAAATGTTGTTCTTTCCTTCTCTGCTGGGTATGAATGAATCACATCCTCAAGAAATACAGCCCGTTGAGTAAATCAGCACTCTGGAATGTCTTTGGAAATAAAGCTAGTTTGGCTGACTCATTGGACAAATGCAGCTGTAACCAAACACTTGAAGCCCTGAAACAGGTATCCTCTGGTATTGATTCAAGGTGGGTTACACTGGTGCCCAGGTATTTGTTGAACTAAAAGGGCAAGGCGGCTTAAGAGCCCTTACTCAGTGGGGTTACTCATTTACCTGAAAAAATGAGGAGAATCAAAACAGTCTGGGAATCTAGCTTTAGGAGTAGCATGGCTAAAGTTCCTTTTAAAGGAACAATATTAGGGAGCTACCAAGGAGAGGCTGTATGTATTTAGAGCATCTTTTATCAATGTGCTGGAAAAATTAAAGAGATTTAGGACTTTGTGTCCAAAGATAAACTCTGAAAAAAAGAACAATATTATTAGTTTATGGTCACACAATTTGTCCCTGGGTTTCAGACTTGATGGAATAATTTAGCATTACTGGGGAATGTGAGTCAAGCTGGAGGCAGTTCAGGAAATCGGGTGAGGCCCATCTGTCCTATGCAAATAAATAATACTCCCAGACACAGGCAAGATTTTCATCTACCTTCCAAAATCAGAGTGAACTCTTACGCCTAAAAATAAAGGGCAGTGAAGTGTACTCACAATGCCATCTGAGGCACATGACTCAAACCACTTAAACCCAGTTACTCCCCCCTGTCTTTTGTTCGTCACAGCCAAAAGAGACCTGACTGCAAACCTGGCTGAAGGGGGTCACAGGTACCAGAACACAGGGGAGAGATCCTTGGCATCCCCTAGGTGATGGAAGGGAATCACAGGTGTCAGTACTCAACTGGGCACAGCACACCAAGTCACAAGAGAAAATTTTATTTCTCTTCTAAGCTGCAATAATACATCCTTCCAGACCACAATCCCTCAAATTTCATTCCAGTCCATGTCCTTCGAGTCCAGTTCAAGCTGTGGCTAGGAATTCAAAATAAACTGTGCTGGTTTTGAGAGCCATAAAGCTTTGCACAGAAAAAAAAAGAAAGCTAGTTGTTATTGTTAAGGGAAAAACTACACACATATTTGGCTCAAACCAAAGGAAAGGTGGGGCTAAAAGCCAAGTATAAAATGAAAAAAGTTCCTTTTTCCAAGAATGGGTGGGTTCGTCTTAATAAGTTAACACCTGATAAGCCAGTGCAAAATCCAGGGTGGAGGGCTGCCCCAGTTCTAGCCAGGTCAAGTCAGCCTTAACACTGACTTGGAGAAATCCTTACCTGGGTGGACCTTGTCCTTTAGAGATAACTCCCAACCTCCCTCCTGTTTTCTGGCCTTTCTCCACCCACTCTAATGCTCCTTTATCCACCTGCTCTCTCTTCAGCAAGATGCTCCCTTACAGGGGAACTACCAGCCTATTCAGTCCCTTTGTGTGAGATATGAAAGCATACATCCCAGCCTGACGGACGGATGGCACCTCTAAGGGGCAGGCAGCAGCCCTTATAAAGCTGTCCAATATTCCCCTCACCCTCAGAGGGCACAGGTTCACACAGAGATACACCCCATGACTGTCTTCATTCTTCTCCCCAGCTCTAACTCACAACCCAACATGAGAACCACCTCAAGCCAGGTCCCAGATCACCTGGCACTTTGTCACTTCCAAAGAGCCTCAGGTGACAATTTCCTAACCTCACCCTTGCTGGCATGCTAATTAAAAGTGGTTAAGAAAAAACAAGTGGTTAAGAAGAAAGCCTTAACCAGGGCCCTTCTTTCTCAGACACTGTTTTTGATGTTTGTTTATGATTTAAAGTGATACTTTTTTACTGTAGAAAGTATAAGAGCCTATTCTAATTCTTTTCTTTCTTTTTTTTTTTTTTGCAAATTATTGAATAGGAATTTTTTGCATAAGGTATCATACTTATTCTCCTATGCCATTAAACATTTTTTGAAACATTGTAATGGCTGCAATATATTCCCTTGCATGAAAGTACCTGTTTTTTACCCTCAGCTTTATTGGGGTGTAATTGACAAATAAAAGTGTAAACTCTGCATTTTTACACCCCTCCCCACATTTTATGTTTTTGATGTCACAATTTACACCTTTTCATATTGTGTATCCATTAACAAACTACTGTAGCTACTTTTAATACTTTTTGTCTTTTAATCTTCATACTAGAGTTATAAGTGATCTACCCATCGCCATTATAACATTAGAGTATTCTGAATTTAACTATATATTTACTTTTACCAGTGAGTTTTATATTTTCATATTTTCCTGTTACTAATCAGTTTCCTTTCATTTCAGCTTGAAGAACTCCCTTTAACATTTCTTGTAAGTCCTGTCTGGTGGTGATGAAGTCTTTCAGCTTTTGTTTGCCTGGAAAACTCCTTATCTTTCCTTCAATTCTGAAGGAAAACTTGGCCTGGTAGAGTATTTTTGATTGGGAGTTTTCCTTTTCTTCCAGCACTTTGAATATATCATCCCAGTCCCTTCTGGCCTGCAAAATTTCTGCTGAAAATTCTGATGATAGTCTTATGGGAGTTCCCTTGTACATAACAAGTTGATTTTTTTCTTGCTGCTTTTAAGATTCTCTCCTTGTCTTTAACTTTTGACAATTTAATCATAACGTGTCTCCGGGTTATGAAACCATGAGTCTCTTTGGTTCCTCTTATTTGGAACTCTCTGATCTTCCTGGATCTGGATGTCTGTTTCCTCCCCCAGGTTAGAGAAGTTTTCAGCCATTATTTCTTTGAATAAACTTTCTGCCTCTTTCTCTCTTTCTTCTCCTTCTGGCATCCCTATAACGCATATACTTGTCTGCTTGCTGATGTCGCATAAGTCCCTTAAATGATCGTCACTCTTTTTCATTCATTTTTTCTTTTTGTTTCTCTGATTGGATGGATTTCACTGCCCTGTCTTCAAGTTTGTTGATCCTTTCTTCTGCTTGATCTAGTCGGATGTTGAACCCCTCTACTGAATTTTGCATTTCAGTTATTGTATTCCTCCGCTTTGTGATTTCTTTTTTTTTTTTTTTTTTTTTTGCGGTACGCGGGCCTCTCACAGTTGTGGCCTCTCCCGTTGTGGAGCACAGGCTCTGGACGCGCAGGCTCAGCGGCCATGGCTCATGAGCCCAGCTGCTCCGCGGCATGTGGGATCCTCCCGGACCGGGGCACGAACCTGTGTCCCCTGCATCGGCAGGTGGACTCTCAACCACTGCGCCACCAGGGAAGCCCCGCTTTGTGATTTCTATTTGGTACTTTTTAAAATATTTTCTATATTCTTGTTGAAATACTTACTTTGTTCAGGCACTGCTCTCCTGACCTCAGGGAGCATCTTTATAACTTGTCATTTTGAACTCTCTATCAAGTAAATCACTTATCTCTGTTTCACGGTGCTTATGGTGTGTCAATGTGGGTTCATCAATTGTAACAAATGTACCACATTGGTGGGGAATGTTGATAATGGGGAGGCTGTGGCAGGGAGAGAGGGAAGAGGGTATGTAGTAACTCTGTACTTTACTCTCATTTTGCTACAAATCTAAAACTGCTCTAAAAATAAAGTCATTTAAAACTAAAATAAAACAAAAAAATTGTTTCTGGAGATTTATTTTGTTTTTTGTTTGGGACATATTCCTTGCTTTCTTCATTTTCCTTGACTTTCAGTGTTAGTTTCTGCACAAGTCTTGACAGCATGGTCTTGTGTAAGAGATAAACATCAATCACTCCTGCCTGAGCTGCTGTTTGCCTTTCAGACCTTTTGGTTGTCCAAGCCACCTTCTTTGTTCTTAGTGGCTTCCAGTAGTTGAATATGCCAAGACCCATCGGTGTCCCAAAAGAGAAGATTACATTCAATACCTAGATGCAGGCTGATTGGAAGCTGGACCCTCAGGCAGCAACTGGGAAAGTATGTAGTTAAGGTCCTTCCAGGGAGAAACTGGGAGATGGGTGTTTTAACCTGCTCTTTCTGCACTGGGCCCACAGGAGATTGTTCTTGTGCCCATTAAGAACTGCTTATTTGTTTGCTACAACCTTGTAGGACTTGTGAATGCAAGCTCTACTGACTATGAGAGCCAGGTGATCTGGGGGCCCATCTCTCAGATAGTAGCTACAAAAAGCGGGGTGCCAGATGTTTGTAAAACTCCTTCCAAAGACATACTGGCAACTTGGAGCCAGCTAGAAGGATAAGGAAAAGGAGGTGTTTGCCAGTTTCCCCAGCCTCTAGAGAGGACGGCAGGCAGCACCTAGATGTGTACAGATTAGACGCCTAACCCTCTGGCAGCAGTTTTCAAAGTATGAAGATGGACCCCTTTCAGGTTAAGACTGAGAAATGGTGGTTTTTGCTTGATCCCTTTTTGCTAGTTTCTAGATTTCTCTCAGAAGTAATTGCTCCCTGTGTACCTGTATACTTAGTGTGTCTATGGGAGGAGGGGAGTTTGGAGCCTCCTATGTTGCCATCTTGGTGAACCCCCTCTGGAAGTATGGGAATTGTTCCATTGGGCCTGACTGTGATATGTCCATTTATGCATTACCCATTATTGCCTGTGGTTTGGGTTCCTAACCATTGTAGGAAAAGGCAAGGTGTGTATAAACAAATAGACTGGGCCCATCTCTTCTACCCCTAGTCACAGTTTAACTTGCTCTTTTGGAGATGACTAAATCTTCCAGGCAAGTTGGGAGAATGTCACTTGCTCTGGCAGGCCAATGGGGAAGGCAGTGTGCTAAGAGCACCTATTAGCACCTCCATATCTCTCTCCCCTTTTCCTCTCCTTCTCTGCTCAGGAGACTAGGTGATAGGCCACATCAAAGAGCTCCTCCAGCCCTCCAGCTTCCCGTGGGTTTGTTGGAAGGGGGGCGACAAGAGATCAGAGAGATGGGAACAGGGAGGGAGAGGCATTTACTACCCTGGCTTCCTTCCTGCAGGATGGCCTCCACCAAAGAGAGGTCCCAGCTTCTCTCAAGGCAGCCTTTCCATATGACTCTCTGCCCTGGTAGCCGTACTCCCTCCCTGGCCACTTCAAGCCTAGGCTATTTCTAGCCCCACACTGAATTCCCCAGTAGTTCCCCCAAACCCTGCTCACGCCTTTGTAAACATTCCCTTAAATAAAACCTTCTTAAGTTACCCTATTCTGTTTCCTTCTGGGGCCCGGACTGATATAGCAGGGATGCACAAGTTCTCCTTTAATTAATTAATTAATACACCTACAAGTAGGGCCAGCTCCAGGTTTCACAAACGATTTTGCTTTTTCAGGTCCTTTGAGGTCCTACCATGAAAGAATAGGGAGCAAACTGGCAAAACAAGTCATAAAATGTTTCAGCCCATGATATGTGCTGTGAAGATGGGGCAAATAATGTGCTGTACAAGCACACATGAGACGGACCCACTCAAGCTAGATCCCTGAGTGTGAGGAAGAATTTAATGGGGCAGGGAAGCCCTCACCTGGATCAGAGAGCCTCCCTGCCTATGTTAAACTATGCCAGACTGCCTGCAACTTGAAGCTTGTTCTGGCACCAAAAAACTCATGTCAAGGAGAGTTATAGGACACCCGGCACATCATTCATTTATTTATTGAATGCCTCAATGTGCCAGGCTGTGTTCCAAGTAATGACCTCACTTCCAAGCATGCCTTTTATCCCTATATTCTCCCATCATGAAACAAAAGGCAAGTCACACACCATCATCATCATCACCATCATCATCATCTCTTATCTGCCATTAGACTTTGGTTTCTCACCTTTAGAACCATGTCATCAATTTTCCATCACCCAGAACTCTTCCTCCTCTTAAGTTTTACATAAGATACCCTAATATCCTACTCTAGCAAACCCCTAGCTGGCTCATGTTCTCATTCCCACGGTACCTCCCCTTCTACCTCATACAGATATCTAGGACTTTAACGTTCCATTTATTTCCATTCACCTATTTCCTCTTGGATCCCCTTCCTTCCTTACTATTACCCCAAGATTCTGACAGGTCTCCCTACATTTAGGGTCTCCACCACTCAAATCATTTTCTACCCTGACATCAGGGAGATATTTCTAAAATTACTTCTGTTCATGCCATTCCCCAAGATCTTAGCAGGGCATAACAATCCTGAACTAGTCACTCTTCTTCAGACTTGGCGTGATCTCTTAAGGTTTGGAAATTTTGGTTTGTATTGTGTTCTACCCAGAATGTTCTTTCCTCTTTCTGCTTCAGTGAGCCCTTATGGAACCACAGAATTCCAGTCTGTCATCACTTCCTCACCCTGGTAGATGAAGCTGAGAAAGAACTTAGAAGAAACAAAATATTCAGTAGAAATTTCATGTTTCTGCAACAGGGTGATCAGTGAAACCCTTTCTCACAGCTCACTGCATTGTGTCATTTTGCTTTTGTGGGCATAGAGTCTTCTAGAAACAATCATGATAGGTGTAGGATTCTGCCTCTGGTTGACATGGTATGTTCCAGGGACAAAAACAAGTGACCTCTGTTGCCTCTGCTACATCCCTGATCCCACTGCCCTGGTTCATAAGCCCACCATTGCTTCCACATACTAGGGCAGCCCCTCTACCTGAAAATGCTTCATGTATTTGATTGCTTGTTAACTGTCAGCTTTCCCCACTAGAGCAGAGATTTTATCTACCATTTATTTATTTACAACACCTACAACATTCCAGGAATCTAGTAGTTCAATAAATATTATCCAAATGAAGGCAGGAAGAAAGCCTCCTAACAATTCTTTTTTTTTTTTTTTTTTTTTTTTTGCGGTACGCGGGCCTCTCACTGCTGTGGCCTCTCCCATTGCGGAGCACAGGCTCAGCGGCCATGGCTCACGGGCTCAGCCTTTCCGCGGCATGTGGGATCTTCCCAGACCGGGGCACGAACCCGTGTCCCCTGCATCGGCAGGCGGACTCTCAAACACTGCGCCACCAGCCCTGGTGCCATATTTTACCCTCCAGAGCCACTTAGGAGTTTGCTGTTTCCCCCACACATCATGATGTGCTTCCCTCCATGCCTCTGCTCACACAGTTCTCTCCACACCTGTCGCCATTCTTCTCATCTCTCTCAGATCTACTTATCCTTTGACAATTTACTCAGCTCTTATGTCTTCTATCAATTCTCCCTCTCATCCCAGGCCCCATCAGGTTTGGGAATGTGCTCCAGGTCTTGGGAAAAGGTCTAGCGGAACTTGAATAATTGGGCAGGTTGTAAGGGCAGAGATTCAGGTATGAGAAATAAGGTAGAAGACTTAGAAGCCTTCACTGAGAAGGCTCACTGAGAAGAGGTGGAGTCCCAGGTCAAAGAGATCCCAGCCACAGGGCTAGTTTCATCTTTATGGTGAATATTTACTGAGCACTTACATGACATACTTTTTGCAAAATGCTTTACAAATTTAAATTAACTTAATCTTCACAATGATGCTATAAGATGGGGACTACTATTGTTCTTATTTTATAGATGAGGAAGCTGAGCCGTAGAGAAGTTTTTCAATATCTGGTTTCATAACCTCTCCTAGGTCCCTCAGCAAGTAGGTGGTGAAACCACTGCCTGGCTCCAAAGTCAAGCACTTAGCCAAGGCTGCATAGCTTCCTGCATAATGATTTACAGTCATGAAGCTGGTCGAGGTCTGGACATGACAGCACCTAGACTCCTCAGGTCAGCCAAGAGATGGACTTTATCTCATAAGACTATGAAAATTTCTTTGCCCTGAGATCCAAACTCATCAAGCAACTTTTAAATTAATGTTAATACCAAAAGGCACCAGGACTAGGGGGAGGCCTGGATCACAGATATAAATACTCATGTAAAAAAATTATAGGATTTATCTATTGTAAGTAGATAAAGTGACTTTCTGATTTACAGACAGTCTCTCTTGTACCTAACTCAGCTTAAGATCAACTCTGAGTATAATAAATTCACTCAGATAGACCATATTCTGGATCATAAAACACACCTTAATAATATAAAAGAATAGATATTATATAATGACTGCTCTCAAACCACAATGGAATTAAAGTAGAAATTAATAACAGAAAGGTAGCTGGAAAATCACCAAATACTTGAAGACTAAATGATATACTTCTAAATAATACATAGGCCAAAAAAGAAATCTCAAGAGAAATTTAAAATATTTTGAACTAAATGAAAATGAAAGTACAACTTATCAAAATTTATGGGATGCTGTGAAAGCAGCGCTTAGAGGGAAATTTATAGCATTGAATGTATATATTAGAAAAGAAGAAAGAGTCAAAATAAATTATCTAAGCTTCCACCAGAAGAAACCAGAAAAAGAAGAGCAAATTAAATCCAAAGTAAACATTAAGAAATAAATAATAGGGCTTCCCTGGTGGCGCAGTGGTTGAGAGTCCGCCTGCCGATGCAGGGGACACGGGTTCATGCCCCGGTCCGGGAAGATCCCACATGCCGCGGAGCGGCTGGGCCTGTGAGCCATGGCCGCTGGCCCTGTGCGTCCGGAGCCTGTGCTCCGCAACGGGAGAGGCCACAACAGTGAGAGGCCCGTGTACCACAAAAAAAAAAAAAAGAAAGAAAGAATAAAAATTTTAGCAGAAATCAATCAAACTGACAATAGGAAATCAACAGAGAAAAATCAATAAACCAAAAGTTGATTCTCTGGAAGATCAACAAAATCAATAAGGCTCTAGCCAGGCTAACTGAGAAAAAAAAAGAAAGAGAGGTCGCAAATTACTAATATCAGAAATGAAAGAGGGGACATCACTACAGAGCTCATGAACAAGGACAATAAAGAATACCATGAACAACTCTATGCCAACAAATTTGATAACCTAGATGAAAAGGAACAATTCTTTGAAAGACACAATCTCCTAAAACTCACACAACAAGAAATAGATAATATGAATAGGCCTATATCTATTAGATAAATTAAATTAGTAATTAATAATCTTCCAAAAGAGAAAACACTGGGTCCAAATGGGTTCACTGGTGAATTCTACCGAACATTTAAGGAAGAAATTATACCCATTCTCTACAATCTTTCTCTAGAATTGGAGAGAATACTTCTGAACTAATTCTATGAGACCAGCATAATCCTAAAACCAAAGACATTATAAGAAAATAAAACTACATACCAACATCGCTCATGAAGATAAATGCAAAAATCCTCAACAAAGTATCAGCAAATCAAATCCAACAATGTATAAAAAGAATTGTACACCACTACCAAATGGGATTTCTCCCAGGAAAGCAAGGCTGTTTCAAAATTAGAAAATGAATTAGTGTAGGGGGGCCTTCAAGATGGCGGAGGAGTAAAACGTGGAGATCACCTTCCTCCCCACAAATACATCAAAAATGCATCTACATGTGGAACAACTCCTACAGAACACCTACTGAACGCTGGCAGAAGACCTCAGACTTCCCAAAAGGCAAGAAAATCACCATGTACCTGGGTAAGGCAAAAGAATAAACAGAGACAAAAGAATAGGGATGGGATCTGCACCTCTGGGAGGGAGCCATGAAGGAGGAAACGTTTCCACATACTAGGAAGACCCTTCACTGGCAGAGATGGAGGGTGGGCAGGGGGGAAGCTTCAGAGCACAGAGGAGAGCGCAGCCACAGGGGCGCAGAGGGCAAAGCAGAGAGATTCCTGCACAGAGGATTGGTGCCAATCAGCACTCACCAGCCTGAGAGGCTTGTCTGCTCACCGGCCAGGGCGGGTGGGGGCTGGGAGCTGAGGCTCGGGCTTCGGAGGTCTGATCCCAGGGAGAGGACTGGGGTTGGCTCCATGAACACAGCCTGAAGCGGGCTAGTGTGCCACATCTAGCCAGAAGGAAGTCCAGGAAAAAGTCTGGACCTGCCGAAGAGGCAAGAGACCATTGTTTCAGGGTGTGCAAGGAGAGGGGATTCCTTCCCTGTGTGCCCACAGAAGGCAGAGCACTGCCTAAGCGAGTTCCAGAGACGGGCATGAGCCACAGGTAACAGCACGGGCCCCAGAGACAGGCATTAAACACTAACGCTGCTGCCACCAAGAATCCTATGAGAAGCACAGGTCACTATCCACACCCACCCTCTGGGAGCCTATGCAGCCCACCACTGCCAGGGTCCCATGATCCAGGGACAACTTCCCTGGGAGAACACATGGCACACCTCAGGCTGGTGCAACGTCACGCCAGCCAAGAGTGCCCTAAGCAGCCACTGCTTTAACCCCATCCTGTCTGGGCAGGAACAGATGCCTGAGGGTGACCTACATGCAGAGGCGTGGCCAAAACCAAAGCTGAACCCCATGAGTGGAGCGAACAAAGAAGAGAACGGGAAATCTCTCCCAGCATCCTCAGGAGCAGCGGATTAAATACTGACAGTCAACTTGATGTACCCTGCACCTGTGGAATACCTGAATAGACAATCAATCATCCCAAAATTGAGGCGTGGATTTTGGGAGCAACTGTAGACTTGGGGTTTGCTGTCTTCAACTGATTTGTTTCTGATTTTTATCTTAGTTTAGTTTTTAGCGCTTGTTATAATTGGTGGATTTATTGGTTTCGTTGCTCTCTTTATTATTATTATTTTTTAATAATATTTTTATATTTATGTATTTTTCTTTCTTTTTTTCTCCCTTTTATTCTGAGCCGTGAGGCTGACAGGGTCTTGGTGCTCCGGCCTGGTGTCAGGCCTGAGACTCTGAGGTGGGAGAGCCAAGTTCAGGACGTTGGACCACCAGAGACCTCCCAGCCCCATGAAATAACAACTGGCAAAAGCTCTCCCAGAGATCTCCATCTCAATGCTAAGACCCAGCTCCAACCAACAGCCAGCAAGCTCCAGGGCTGGATGCCCCATGCCAAACAACTAGCAAGACAGGAACACAACCCCACCCATTAACAGAGAGGCTGCCTAAAATTATAATAAGGTCACAGACACCCCAAAACACACCATCAGATATGGTCCTGCCCACCAGAAAGAAAAGATCCAGCCTCAACCACCAGAACACAGGCACTACTCCCCTCCACCAGGAAGCCTACACAACCCACTGAACCAACCATAGCCACTGGGGATAGACACCAAAAACAAAGGGAACTACGAACATGCAGCCTGCAGAAAGGACACCACAAACACATTAAGTTAAGCAAAATGAGAGGCACAGAAACACACAGCCGATGAAGGAGCAAGGTAAAAACCCTCCAGACCAAATGAAGAGGAGATAGGCACTCTGCCTGAAAAAGAATTCAGAGTAATGACAGTAAAGATGATCCAAAATCTTGGAAATAGAATGGAGAAAATACAAGAAATGTTTAACAATGACCTAGAAGAACTAAAGAGCACACAAACAATGATGAACAACAAAATAAATGAAATTAAAAATTCTCTAGAAGAAATCAATAGCAGAATAATGGAGGCAGAAAAAGGATAAGTGACCTGCAAAATAAATTAGTGGAAATAACTACTGCAGAGCAGTATAAAGAAAAAAGAATGAAAAGAATTGAGGATAACCTCAGAGACCTCTGGGACAACATTAAATGGGCCAAAATCCAAATTATAGGGGTCCCAGAAGAAGAAGAGAAAAAGAAAGGGTCTGAGAAAATATCTGAAGACATTGTAGTTGAAAACTTCCATAATGTGTGAAAGGAAATAGTCAATCAAGTCCAGGGAGTGCAGAGAGTCACATACAAGATAAATCCAAGGAGAAACACAGCAAGGCACATATTAATCAAACTATCCAGAATTAAATACAAAGAAAAAATATTAAAAGCAGCAAAGCAAAAGCAACGAATAACATACCAGGGAATCCCCATAAGGGTAACAGCTGATCTTTCAGCAGAAACTTTGCAACCCAGAAGGGAGTGGCAGGACATATTTAAAGTGATGAAAGGGGAAAACCTATAACCAAGATAACTCAACCCAGCAAATATCTCAGTCAGATTCAATGGAGAAATTAAAGCAAGCAAAAGCTAAGAGAATTCAGCACCACCAAATCAGCTTTACAACAAATGCGAAAGGAACTTCTCTAGGCAGGAAACACAAGAGAAGGAAAAGACCAACAATAACAAACCCAAAACAATTAAGAAAATGGTAATAGGCATATACATATTGATAATTACCTTAAATGCAAATGGATTAATGCTCCAACCAAAAGACATAGACTGGCTGAATGGATACAAAAACAACACCTGTATATATGCTGTCTACCTGAGACCCACTTCAGACCTAGGGTCACATACAGACTGCAGGTGAGGGAATGGAAAAAGATATTCCATGCAAATGGAAATTAAAAGAAAGCTGGAGTAGCAATTCTCATATCAGACAAAATAGACTTTACAATAAAGACTATTACAAGAGACAAAAAAGGACACTACATAATGATTAAGGGATCAATCCAAGAAGAAGATATAACAATTATAAATACTTATGCACCCAACATTGGAGCACCTCAATACATAAGGCAAGTGCTAACAGCCATAAAAGGGGAAATTGACAGTAACACAATCATAGTAGGGGACTTTAACAGCCCACTTTCACCAATGTACAGATCATCCAAACTGAAAATAAATAAGGAAACAAAAGCTTTATATGACACATTACACAGGATGGACTTAATTGATATTTATAGGACATTCCAGCCCAAAACAACAGAATACACCTTGTTCTCTAGTGCTCACGGAACATTCTGCAGGATAGATCACACCTTAGGTCACAAACCAAGCCTCGGTAAATTTAAGAAAATTGAAATCATATCGAGTATCTTTTCTGACCACAATGCTATGAGACTAGATATCAATTACAGGGAAAAAAACCTGTAAAACATACAAACAAATGGAGGCTAAACAATACACTATAAAATAACCAAGAGATCACTGAAGAAATCAAAGAGGAAATCAAAAAATACCTAGAAACAAATGAAAATGAAAACACGATGACCCAAAATCTATGGGATGCAGCAAAAGCAGTTCTAAGAGGGAAGTTTAAACCAATACAATCCTACCTCAAGAAACAAGAAAGATCTCAAATAAACAACCTAACCTTACATCTAAAGCAATTAGAGAAAGAAGAACAAAAAAAACCCCAACGTTAGCAGAAGGAAAGAAATCATAAACATCAGAGTAGAAATAAATGAAAAAGAAATGAAGGAAACAATAGCAAACATCAGTAAACTAAAAGCTGGTTCTCTGAGAAGATAAATGAAATTGATAAAGCATTAACCAGACTCATCACGAAAAAAAAGGGAGAAGACTCAAACCAACAGAATTAGAAACGAAAAAGGAGAAATAACAACTGACACTGCAGAAATACAACGGATCATGAGAGAAGGCTACAAGCAACTATATGCCAATAAAATGGACAACCTGGAAGAAATGGACAAATTCTTAGGAAAGCACAACCTTCCAAGACTGAACCAGGAAGAAATAGAAAATATGAAGAGACCAATCACAAGCACTGAAATTGAAACTGTGATTAAAAATCTTCTAACAAACAACAGCCCAGGACCAGATGGCTTCACAGGCGAATTCTATCAAACATTTAGAGAAGAGCTAACATCTATACTTCTCAAACTCTTCCAAAATATAGCAGAGGGAGGAGCACTCCCAAACTCATTCTATGAGGCCACCATCACCCTGATACCAAAACCAGACAATGATGTCACAAAAAAAGAAAACTACAGGCCAATACCACTGATGAACATAGATGTAAAAATCCTCAACAAAATACTAGCAAACAGAATCCAACAACACATTGAAAGGATCATACACCATGATCAAGTGGGGTTTATCACAGGAATGCAAGGGTTTTTCAATATATGCAGATCAATCAATGTGATACACCATATTAATAAATGGAAGGATAAAACCCATATGATAATCTCAATAGATGTAGAAAAAGATTTCAAAAATTCAACACCCATTTATGACAAAAACTCTCCAGAAAGTAGGCATAGAGGGAACGTAACTCAACATAATAAAGGCTATATATGACAAACCGACAGCCACCTTTCGTTCTCAATGGAGAAAAACTGAAACCATTTTCTCTAAGATCAGGAACAAGACAAGGTTGCTCACTCTCACCACCATTATTCCACATAGTTTTGGAAGTTTTAGCCTCAGCAATCAGAGAAGGAAAAGAAATAAAATGAATCCAAATCAGAAAAGAAGAAGTAAAACTGTCACTGTTTGCAGATGACATGATACTATGCATAGGGAATCCTAAAGATGCTACCAGAAAACTACTGGGGCTAATCAGTGAATTTGGTAAAGTAGCAGGATACAAAATTAACGCACAGAAATCTCTTGCATCCCTATACAATAATGAAGAAAAACCTGAAAGAGAAATTAAGGAAACACTTCCATTTACCATTGCAACAAAAAGAATAAAATACCTTGGAATAAACCTACCTAAGGAGACAAAAGACCTGTGTGCAGAAAACTATAAGCCACTGATGAAAGAAAATAAAGATGATACAAACAGATGGAGAGATATACCATGTTGTTGTATTGGAAGAATCAACATTGTGAAAACGACTATACTACCCAAAGCAATCTACAGATTCAATACAATCCCTATCAATCTACCAACAGCATTTTCCACAGAACTAGAACAAAAAATTTCACAACTCGTATGGAGACAAAAATGACTCAGAATGGCCAAAGCAAACTTGAGAAAGAAAAATGGAGCTGGAGGAAACAGGCTCCCTGACTTCAGACTATACTACAAGGCTACAGTAATCAAGACAGTATGGCACTGGCACAAAAACAGAAATATAGATCAATGGAACAAGATAGAAAGCCCAGAGATAAACCTACACACATGTGGTCACCTTATCTTTGATACAGGAGGCAAGAATATACAATGGAGAAAAGACAGCCTCTTCAATAAGTTGTGCTGGAAAAACTGGACAGCTACATGTAAAAGAATGAAATTAGAACACTTCCTAACACCATACACAAAAATAAACTCAAAATGGATTAAAGACTTAAATGTAAGGCCAGACACTATAAAACTCTTAGAGGAAAACATAGGCAGAACACTGTATGACATAAACCACAGCAAGTTCCTTTTTGACCCACCTCCTAGAGAATTGGAAAAAAGCCCAAAAATAAATAAATGGGACCTAATGAAACTTAAAAGCATTTGCACAGCAGACGATAAACAAGACGAAAAGACAACCCTCATAATGGGAGAAAATATTTGTAAACGAAGGAACTGACAAAGAATTAATCTCCAAAATATACAAGCAGCTCATGCAGCTCAATACCAAAAAAACAAACAACCCAATCCAAAAATGGGCAGAAGATCTAAATAGACATTTCTCCAAAGAAGATATATAGATTGCCAACAAACACAGGAAAGGATACTTAACATCACTGATCATTAGAGAAATGCAAATCAAAATTACAATGAAGGGGCTTCCCCGGTGGCGCAGTGGTTGAGAGTCTGCCTGCTGATGCAGGGGACACGGGTTCGTGCCCCAGTCTGGGAAGCTCCCACTTGCCATGGCGCAGCTAGGCCCATGTGCCATGGCCGCTGAGCCTGTGCATCTGGAACCTGTGCTCCACAACGGGAGAGGCTACAACAGTGAGAGGCCCGCGTACCACAAAAAAAAAATTACAATGAAGTATCACCTCACACCAGTCAGAATGGCCATCATCAAAAAATGTACAAACAATAAATGCTGAAGAGGGTGTGGAGAAAAGGGAAACCTCTTTCACTGTTGGTGGGAATGTAAATTGATACAGCCACTATGGAGAATAGTATGGAGGTTTCTTAAAAAACTAAAACTAGAACTACCATATGACCCAGCAATCCCACTACTGGGCATATACCCTGAGAAAACCATAATTCAAAAAGATACACATACCACAATGTTCACTGCAGCACTATTTACAATAGCCAGGACATGGAAGCAACCTAAGTGTCCATTGACAGGTGAATGGATAAAGAAGATGTGGCACATATATACATGGAATATTACCCAGCCACAAAAAGAAATGAATTTGAACTATTTGTAGTGAGGTGAATGGACCTAGAGTCTGTCATACAGAGTGAAGTCAGTCAGAAAGAGAAAAACAAATACCGTATGCTAACACATATATATGGAATCTAAAAGAAAAAAAAAAAGGTTCTGATGAACCAGTGGCAGGACAGGAATAAAGACGCAGACATAGAGAATGGACTTGAGGACACAGGGAGGGGGAAGGGTAAGCTGGGACAAAGTGAGAGAGTAGCATGGACAGAGATATACACTACCAAATGTAAAACAGATAGCTAGTGGGAAGCAGCTGCATAGCACAGGGAGATCAGCTCAGTGCTTTGTGACCACCTAGAGGGGTGAGACAGGGAGGGTGGGAGGGAGATGTAAGAGGGAGGGGATGTGGGGATATATGTATACATATAGCTGATTCACTTTGTTATACAACAGAAACTAGCACACCATTGTAAAACAATTATACTCCAATAAAGATGCTAAAATAAAAGGTATACAGATGGCAAGTAAGCATATGAAAAGATGCTCCACATAATATGTCATTATGGAAATGAAAATTAAACCAACAATGAGATACCACTACACACCTATTAGAATGGCCAAAATCCAGAACTCTGACAACAGCAAGTGTTGATGAGGATGTAGAGCAACAGGAACTCTCAGTCACAGTTGCCAGGAATGCAAAATGATAAAGCCACTGTGGAAGACAGCTTGGTGATTTTTTACAAAACTTAACATACTCTCACCATAAGATCCAGCAATCACACACTCCTTGGTATTCACCCAAATGACTTGAAAACATCTGTCCACACAAAAGCCTACATCTTTATTTATAGCATCTTTATTCATAATTGCTAAAACTCGGACGCAATCAAAATGTCCTTCATTAGCTGAATGAATAAACAAACTGTGGTACATCCAGACAATGGAATATTATTCAGAGCTAAAAACAAATGAGCTATCAAGTCATGAAAAGACATGAAGGAAACTTAAATGCATATTACTGAGCAAAGAAGCCAATGTGAAAAGCCTACATACTGTATGATTCTAACTATATGACATTCTGGAAAAGGCAAAACTACGGAGACAGTAAAAAGATCAGTGGTCACTAGGAGTTGGAAGAGGAAGGGAAGGATGAAAAGGCAGAGCACAGAGTATTTTTAGGGCAGTGAAAATACTCTGTATAATACTATAATGATGGATTCATGTCATTATACATTTGTCCAAATGCACAGAATGTACAACACCAAAAGTGAACCCCAATGTAAACTATGGACCTTGGGTGAGTACAATGAGTCAATGTAGATTTGTTGATTGTAAAAAAAATGTACCACTCTGGTAAGGGAGAGTTATGCATGTGTGGGGACAAGGGGTATATGGGAAATCTCTGTACTTTCTATTCAATTTTGATGTGAACCTAAAACTGTCTATTTAAAAATATCTAGGTTCTGGATCTGCTAAGCTGAGAAATATATAGTACATATCTTAGGATGGGAAATGTAACCTACCTACTTAATACATAGGAGTAAACACAGAGAATTAGGCAAAATGAGGAGACAGAGGAATATGTTCCAAAAAACCACAGAACAACTAAGCGAAGTGGAGACACTTCATAGAATTTTATTTTATTTTATTTTTACTTTATTTTTTTATTGAAATATAGTTGATTTTAAATGTTGTGTCAATCTCTGCTGTACAGCAAAGTGACTCAGTTATAGACATTCTTTTTTTTAATCTTCTTTTCTATTATGGTTTATCAATAGGACCCTGTTGTTTATCCATCCTATATATAATTGTTTACATCTGCTAATCCCAAACTCCCAGTCCTTCCCTCCCCCACCCCCCTCCCCCTTGGCAACCACAAATCTGTTCTGTTCTCTATGTCTGTGAATCTGTTTCTGCTTTGTAGATAGGTTCATTTGTACCATATTTTAGATTCCACATATAAGCAATATCATATGGTATTTGTCTTTCACCTTCTGACTTACTTCACTTAGTATGATCATCTCTAGTTGCATCCATGTTGCTGCAAATGGCATTATTTCATTCTTTTTTATGACTGAGTAGTAATCCATTGTATATATGTACCACATCTTCTTTATCCATTCATCCATCGATGGATATCTAGGTTGTTTCCATGTTTTGGCTATTGTGAATAGTGCTGCTATGAACCTAGGGGTGCATGTATCTTTTGAATTATAGTTTTGTCCTGGTATATGCCCAGGAGTGGAACTGCTGGATCATATGGTAATTCTATTTTTAGTTTTCTGAGGAATCTCCACACTGTTTTCCATAGTGGCTGAACCAATTTACATTCCCACCAACAGTGTAGGAGGGTTCCCTTTTCTCCTCACCCTCTCCAGCATTTGTTATTTGTAGACTAACATCATTTGTAGACTAATGATGGTCATCCTGACCAGTGTGAGGCAGTACCTCATTGTAGTTTTGATTTGCATTTCTCTAATAATTAGTGATGTTGAGCATCTTTTCATGTGCCTACTGGCCATCTGTATGTCTTCTTCGGAGAAATGTGTATTAAGGTCTTCTGCCCATTTGTGATTGGGTTGTTCTTTTGTTGTTGAGTTGTATGAGCTGTTTGTATATTTTGGAGATTAAGCCCTTGTCTGCTGCATCTTCGGCAAATATTTTCTCCCATTCCATAGGTTCTCTTTTTTTATGGTTTCCTTTGCTGTGTAAAAGCCTGCAAGTTTGATTAAGTCCCAGTTGCTTACTTTTGTTTTTATTTCTATTGCCTTGGAAGACTGACCTAAGCAAACATCAGTACAATTTATGTCAGAGAATGTTTTGCCTATGCTCTCTTTTAGGAGTTTTATGGTGTCATGTCTTATGTTTAAGTCTTTAAGCCATTTTGAGTTTATTTTTGTGCATTGTTTGAGGGTGTGTTCTAACTTCATTGATTTACATGCAACTGTCCAACTTTCCAAGCACCACTTGCTCAAGAGACTGTGTTTTTCCCATTTTATATTCTTGGCTTCTTTGTTGAAGATTAATTGACCGTAGGCATGTGGGTTTATTTCCGGGCTCTCTATTCTGTTCCATTGATCTGTATATCTGCTTTTTACCAACACCACACTGTTTTGACTACTGTAGCTTTGTAGTATTGTCTGAAGTCTGGGAGAGTTATGCTTCCTGCTTTGTTTTTTTCCCTCAGGCTTGCTTTGGAAATTCTGGGTTTTTTATGGTTCCATATAAATTTTTGGATTAGTTGTGCTAGTTCTGTCATGGGTATTTTGATAGGGATTACATTAAATCTGCAGATTGCTTTGGGTAGTATTGTCATTTTAACAATATTAATTCTTCCAATCCAAAAGCATGAGATATCTTTCCAATTCTTTGAATCCTCTTTAATTTCCTTTATTAATGCTTTATAGTTTACAGCATATAAGTCTTTCACCTCTTTGGTCAGGTTTATTCCTAGGTATTTTATTTTTCTGGTGCTATGTTTAAAAAGTATTGTTGTTTTACTTTCCCCTTTTGATATTTCATTGTTAGGGTAAAGAAATGCAACTAATTTTTGAATGTTAATCTTGTATCCTGCAACTTTGCTGAATTCACTTATTAGATGTTGTAGTTTCTGTGTGGAGTCCTTAGTGTTTTCTATATGTAGTATCATGTCATCTGCATATAGTGACAATTTTACCTCTTCCCTTCCAATTTGGATACCTTTTATTTCTTTTCCTTGTCTGATTGCTGTGGCTAGGACTTCCAATACTATGTTGAATAGACATGGTGAGAGTGGGCATCCTTGCCATGTTCCAGATTTTAGCGGGAATAGAATTTTAATTCTTTTAAATTTGTTAAGGCTTGATTTATGACCCAGGATATGGTCTCTCTTGGAAAATATTCTTTGTGAACTTAAAAAGAATGTGTGCTCTGCTGTTGGATGGAGTTTTCTATAAACAGCAGCTAGGTTCAGTTGGTTAATGGTGTTTTTCAGCTTTCTAACCTCACTAACATTTTGTCTATTGTTTCTATTACTGAGAGAGAAGTGTTTATCTTTCCAACTATATTTTCATGTATTTTGAAGCTCGTTGTTAGGTATATACACATTAGGAATTTTTTTTAATTAATAAATTTATTTATTTATTTTTGGCTGCATTGGGTCTTCGTTGCTGTGCGCAGGCTTTCTCTAGTTGAGGCAAGCAGGGCCTACTTTTCGTTGCGGTGCAGGGGCTTCTCATTGCAGTGGCTTCTCTTGTTGTGGCGCATGGGCTCTAGAGTGCGAGGGCTCAGTAGTTGTGGCTTGTGGGCTCTAAAGAGCAAGCTCAGTAGTTGTGGCACACGGGCTTAGTTGCTCCACAGCATGTGGGATCTTCCCAGACCAGGGCTCGAACCCATGTCCCCTCCATTGGCAGGTGGATTCTTAACCACTGCGCCACCAAGGAAGTCCATACATTAGGAATTTTTATGTTTTCTTGGCAAATTAGTCTTTTTTTCTTATGTAATCAATGTGTAATGTTCCTTTTTATCCTTGAATTTTCTTTCCTCTGAAGTATGCTTTGCCATTAATATAATCATTCAAGCCACCTTTTTTATTTAGTTTTTGCATGGTATATCTTTTCCCAATCTTTAACTTTTAGCCCACCTATATCACTGTATTTGAAGTACTTTGTTTACATACAGCATATAGTTTAGACTTGCTTTTTTTAATCCATTCTAACAATCTTTGTTTATTAATTGGTGTATTGAAAGTATTTACATTTAGTGAAATTAATGATATGTTTGGATTTGTTTACCATTTTATTATTGTTTTCACTTTGTTCTCTCATTTTGCATATCTCTGTTTTCCCTTTCTTGCCTTTTTTTGTGGGGCATTATTTGAGCACTTTTTAATGTTACTCTATTCTAATTTATCTATTATGATTTTTAACAGCATCTCTCTGTATAGTTTTTTAGTGATTGCTCTTGGGGTTGCAAAATACATACTTAACTTTTTACAATCTTTTTAGAATCAATATTTTGTCACTTCCATTGGAATACAGAAACTTTAACATCATAAAGCTCCCCTTATCCTGCCCTTCTTATTGTTAGAGGTATTGTCTTAAATATCACATATACTGAAAACTTCATCAGACCATGTTATACTTTTTGCTTTCAACCATAAAATGTATTTTAAAGAACTCAAGAGGAGAAGAGTCTATTACATCTATCCAAATATTAACCAGTTCTGTTCCTCTTTCTCACTCTTGATGTTCCCTGCTTCTTTCAGGTATCATTTCCTTTCCATCTGTAGAATTCCCTTTAGCAATTATTTTAAAGCATCTGAGGATGCCTTTATTTTACTTTCATTCCTGTAAGATATTTTTGTTGCACACAAAACTCTGAGCTGACAATTCTTTTCTTTCAGCACTTGAAAAATATACTACTTCCTTTTGATATCTACGATGTCTGATGAAAGAATCATTGTCATCAAATCACTGATTTTTAGGGAGGGATAAATCAGGAGCTTGGGATGAACATACACACACTACTATATATGATAGATAACCAACAAAGACCTACTGTATAGCACAGGGAACTCTACTCAGTATTCTGTGATAACCTACAAGAGAAAAGAATCTAAAAGAGAATGAATATATGTATATGTATAACTGAATCATTTTGCTGTACACCTGAAACTAACACAACACTGTAATTAAACTATACTCCAATAAAATTAAAATTTTTAAAAAGTCACTGTTTCTCTCCAGCTGTTTCTAGAATTTTTCTTTGTCTTTGATGTTTCAGAAATTTGTGATGTGTTTAGCCATAAATTCCTCTGATTTTGTCCTGTTTGGAGTTTGCTCCACTTCTTAACTTTGTAGGTATGTGTCTTTCTCAAAATGTGTTAAGTTTTTAAACATTATTTTTTCAAACATTTTTTCAGCACCACATTTTCTTGTCTCCTTCTGGGAGTCTGATGACACAAATACTAGACCTTTTGCTGTTGTTCCATTGGACTCTGAGGTTCTGTTCTTTATTTTATTTCAATCTTTTTTCTCTCTGTTGTTCAGATTGGATAATTTCCATTGATCTGGCATCAGATTCACTATTTCTTTGCCCTGTTCTTCATTCTGTTATTGAGTCCTTTCAGTGGATTTTTAATTTTGGTTATTGTGTTTTTCAGTTCTAATATTTTCATTTGGTTCTTTTCTATGTCTTCTATTTCTATTTTTAACTTTCCATTTTAACTTTGTTTCAAAAAGCACTCATGATTGCTCCTTTGAGTATATTTATAATACCTGCTTTAAAGTCTGTCAAATAATTCCAACATCTGTATTATCTCATCACTGGCATCTGTTGATTGTCCTTTCCAAAACAAGTTGAGAATTTCATAGTTCTCCATATACCAAGTAATTCTGGATTGTATCCAGGACATTTCTTTTTTTTTTTAATGTCTTTATTGGAGTATAATTGCTTTACAATGGTGTGTTAGTTTCTGCTTTATAACAAAGTGAATCAGCTATACATATACATATATCCCCATATGTCTTCCCTCTTGCGTCTCCAAGAGGGAAGAGGTATGGGGATATATGTATATGTATAGCTGATTCACTTTGTTATAAAGCAGAAACTAACACACCATTGTAAATACTTTATAAGACTCTGGGTCTTGTTTAAATCATATGAGAGAATGTTGATGGTTCTGTTTTAGCAGCATTTGACCTGGTTAAGTTCAAGTCATAAGTTCCAGCTCACTTTCTGTGTGTTGTGGTTACAACATCAATTCAGATTTCAAAGGCTTTAAGTGCTATTGAGATGTGTCCTGTAAGTATGTCACCCAGTGATTAATCTGGGACAAGGGAAGAGGTCTGTTAGCTCAGTTCTCACAGTCTTTGGAAGGCTAATTAGGAGCAGAGGTTGAACATGTTGGAGACCAGCACAGGTTGGAGACCAGCCCAGAAATACAAACAATTTTATGGGATCCATTTCCTGACCTCTCCCTTCTCCGCTATCTCCCAGCACTGTCTGGTTCCTTGAGTCTCCTTTTTTCAGTCCATCAGCCAAATGTCACTTGCTTCTGTGATTGAGTCACATCTGGGGTCCAAATGACAAGAGGCCAGAGACAGAAAGTGAAGAAAAAAAAAAAAAATAGAAGGGAGAGGTGGCTTGGTCCCGCCTCTTATAACTGCAGCTCCACTGTCCCCCTGCTCAGAAGTCTGGCTTCTGCAGTTTTCCACAGGGGTTGCTTTGCTACCACTGCTCCCACCACAAAACTGCCTGGGGTCTGGGGTGAAAGTGAATGGAGAAAAAGGGGAGAGGAAAAAAAAGAGTGATTCCCTCAATCTCTGAGTTTTAGGAGTTCTTTTCTGCTCCTCAAGGCAGAGCTAGAAGGATTTTCCTGGGTCTCTCTCTATCTATTCCATAATGCTTACTTTTGCATTTTGACTGAATGAGATCAGGCTGGCGATACCTGAGGAAAAAAATATAGTTAACTCCCTGCTAATTTGGTGGTACTCCAAATTCTGATATTCTTTCCCAACCTGACTACTATTGCAGATGGAAGTGAAGGGCAGTAGGGCAATCCTTTGAAGAGACTAACCAGCCACTTGTTGGCAAGTTGACTTAATTCAACCCCTTCAACCCTCAAAGGGGCAGCAATTCATGCTGACTGGTAACCTTCCTTTTTTAAGTTCCCTGGGAACACAGACTAATCAGAATCCTGAAGGAGCTATTCCCAGAACATATTATACCAAAAAGGTGCATCCAAGTGGTTCAAGAGCTGAAGTGTAACGTATGCTGTGCTGTGCTGTCCAGATCCCCCCTCCGGGACTGAAACGCTCATCCTCCCAGCCGCTAGGTGTGCTGGGAATTGATGGTTCTCAGCCGAGTCCCTGTCTGGTCATTGCCCTGGAAAGGCAAGCCAAAGAAAGCCACTCTCCCCAAGGCCACATGCTATGGATGTGAGTCAGCTCACATCCAGGGAATGGTCACGGAGTAAGTATAAAGCCAGGCCGTCTTAATGCAAGGAAGGACTACTCTGCAGGGCTGCCTCAGCTCAAGAGTTCCCCATGGAGTTGGCTGAGTTTTTTGTTTAACCCCTTCCTTTGCCCAGTCCTACTTCCTTCACTCCCCAACAAATGTTCATTGGAGGACACCCTCCAGTAAACCTCCTGCACACACAAACTGTCTCAGAGTTTGCTTCCTGGGGAACCCACCATACGACACGTACTAGGTCTAAGCATGAAGCTCCCCTTGTGACGAGAATTAGTTCAGAAATGGGCACATGACTCAAATCAGGTTAATATGAAATGAAGGGACTTGTCCTGGGATCTTCTGGGAAATCTTCCTGCCACTAGAGAGAACCATAGGAAAAGATGATCACTCTTTCAAACTAAACCTTAACAAGGACTCTTATACCTCCAATTGCAACTGACAAGTATATTTTGATCCCCAGAACATCCAGCCTTAGAACAAAGTTTATACTGTCATTGGCAGAATAGTGAGATGGGAGGAGCCTGAGTCCCTAATGATATCATTGAGTCACAAAGTCAATGCACCCTGAAGGCCACCCCATTTTTAGATTTCTTATTATATAAGCCATAGATTTTATTATTTAAGGCAGTCTGAAGGCTTATTTTTTGTCTGTTTCTGCTACTTGCTGCCGAAATATCTGATACAGATGTGCATTTTACTGTAAAGGAACTCTCCCTTCCTTTACTGCTTCAGGAGGAGGTTTTCATGTTCATTGAAAAAAGCATGAAAAATCCTTAGCCAAGACAATGGACGAAAAAAATTAAACTGTGACCAAGTGCAAGTGGCTGATGATAAATTTTCTTTTCCTTCCTCCTTTCCTCCCTTCCTCTCTTCCTCTCTTTCTTTCTTTCTTTCTGTCTTTCTGTCTTTCTTTCTTTCTTTCTTTTCCTCCCTCCCTTCCTTTCTACAGGGAACTGAAGATACTTTTTTTTTAAGAATGAAAAAAGGAGACCTAGTTGAACAAATATATTTTGTGCACAAAAAAATAAAACCACAGCAATACATGCAACTTGGTTGAGAAAATTTACCTTAAATTCTGTTTTTAAGATCAAAGTACAATCTAGGCCATGATCTGAAATTTGGTATATAATTGGAACTTCTGAAAACTCTCTCTGCAATAGGCAGGTGAAGACAGACACCTGGTAATTGTGAAGAGTATTTATATGCCTGTGGAGGAGGAAGAGAGAGATTTTTGCAAAATTACTTCAGAAGGAAAATGCCTATAAAAGAAAGACGTGATTCCAAAAGTGATTCAGTTTTCAATCTGAAAGACAAACAATCCATTATGACAACCCAAGAAAAAGTTACTTACCCCCAAACACATAGTATCTTGAGTCAAACTCTGAAGGTTAAAAGAGTATGATTTTGGCAGAGGAAAGAGTTTTCAAGAAGCAAAGGGCTCTGCCTTTTCTTAGAGAATGCCACACTTGCCCTGTTTCAAGATTCAAGGATATGGCAGTGGAACACTGTGCTCTGATTCCAAAAGTTATGAGAGTCTCTCCTGTCTGCTTAATTAATCATGTTCTCTTCTTCCCTATCACTTGCCGTTTCAAAACTGTTTCCTCGAGCATCTGAAAACAAAATCTAACGACTCCATCATTTTAGATAACAGACAAAGCATAGGGCTGGACTTAGGAGACAGGTTTTAATCACGGGTCTGCCCACGAGCAAGCTGGGTGTCATCGGACACATCACTTTTCTCTCTGGGCCTCCATTTCCTCATCTGCAAAATGATCCTTTGGTCTCCATAATTATAGATTCTTGGGGAAATGAGGATCTGTATAAACATTGGAGTGGCATGTGGCAGTGATAACCCACTTTTCCATCCACTCTATTCACCTGACATGTCACAACTCAAAGTCTTAGCCCAATTTACAACCTATGGTATGTCAGTCTGTTGTGGGCAAAAACCCAAGACAGAAAAAACAAATCCTCTTCTTCCAGATCTGCATTCAACATCCACTTTACTTTTGATGCCTTGAGAGTGAGTCCACATCATCACTGCAGAGGAAAAATGAATCAAACACCCCTGTTTCTTTTCTGCTTCACATTTTAGAAATGATCCCAGAGGTTGCAGTATGTCGAGTATGACTGATTTTGTAGAAACATAGGTTAAGATGGTGATAAGTAGGAACTGAATGAACCTGGAGTCCTTCGGAGGCATATTAATGAGGTTGGGTCTTCAAATGTGTATCAAAATAAACTCAGTTCTCTAAGTGCTTACCCTAAACATCCAGTAAGGTTCTCAGGCTAAAACATCAAAGGCAACCCCATGACTCATAAGACCAGGACTAGAAGGACTGACTCAGAAGTACCACCCAACACGGAAACAGTGATAGGAACCCATGGAGCGCTTTGCAGAACATCTGGCCTGAACACTTCCAAGATTCAATACAAAAGAACAGAGGGAAAAGGGGAGGCTGCTCTAGAGTGACGTCTACTTAAGAAACACAGCAGGCAAATGCAAGGCATTAACTTTGACTCTAATGATATTCTGGAAACGATTTAAGAAATTTGATAATTGACTATGTGTTGCATATTATTGAATTAACAGTTTCTTTAGATGTGGAAATATTACGATCATTGGCTAGGAAAGTGAAAATGTCTTTGTTTACGAGAAATCCATTATTTGGAACCATATAGAAGTGAAATGTCATGATACCTGCATACTACCTTTGGATGGCTTACAAAAGGAAAGGAAAGTGTGTGTGTGTGTGTGTGTGTGTATGTGTGTGAAGATGTTAACAACTGGTGAATGTAGAAGACCAGTATATGGGTGTTAATAATTCTGTTCTTTCAATTTTCCTCAGATTGTTTTTTTTTAAGATTTCTTATTTATTTTTGGCTGTGTCAGGTCTTAGCTGCAGCACGTGGGATCTTCTCTGAGGCATGTAGGGTCTTTCGTTGCAGCACGCAGGCTTCTCTCTAGTTGTGGTGTTTGGGTTTTCTCTCTTTGGTTGTGATGCGCAGGCTCCAGGGCACATGGGCTCTGTCGTTTGTGGTACACGGGCTCTAGCTGACTCTTTACCACTGGACCACCAGGGAGGTCCCGGGATTTGATTTTTTTACCTTAAGAAAGGTATACAATCCAGCCCAACCTAACATGGCCAGAGAGCATGTGGGCATTCCAGGGGGTCTCATGGCTGCAGGACCCCAGGATGTTTCCCTTTCCCAGGAGTCACTTTGCTTCCCGGGCTCCTAGTAAAAATCATACTGACACTTGTCATGGCCAAACACATAACTCACCATTGCTAGCAAAAGATACAGGGGGAAATATTATAATCTCCACTTTACAGAGGAGAAAACGGAAGCACAGCCAAGTCAGCTGCCTTGCGAGGCCTCTTTGCAGGAGGCATGCCGATGTCCTGCCTGGTTCCCCTGGAGTCTCTCTGAGCAGTTCTGTGGGCCTGTCTCCCAACTTCTGTCTCCTTCACTGCCAATGGCTCTCACCTCCAACCTTCTTCAAAGGACGTACCTTGGGCTACCAGAACCTCTGCATCCAGATTCCAAACTCCGGAGAGCCCGAAGAACTAGGGAGCTGATGTCTCTCTCGAGTGTCTTGCAGCTGCTGCTGCCCTATATCAGTTTCAGGAGACTAGGGATGCCTTCCATTTCAGTTTTAGCCCAGAAAATAAATCCTCCCATCATTGTCATCATTGTACTTACGAAGCTCAACTGCTTATTCCCCAAATCAAACCACTTCCCTCCTAAACATCCTGGTAATCCCACACACAGGCTTGTCGTTTCATCCCACGTTCTCTGCGTGGCCATGGATGAGCCGCGCTCCAAGATAAAGTCCCATAATTGCAGACTTACACTGTATTCTCTTGACTCTTGAGGCCACCATATGCCTAAACCCAGGACAGGCAAACAGAGGCCTTAAGGTAGCACCTGGTTCTTCACTTATTTAATGCCTATGAATCTCATGTAACATGCGAGGTATGCATTTTGTGAAAGAGTTTGCAAGGTTTATGATTTTTTAAATATCGCTTGTTTGGAAGGGGCCTTGGAGGACATTCAAGTCTGCTTCTAGTGACAGGAAGCTCACACTTCAGCAAGATAGCTGGGTCTGGATTGTGGCCATCTAAGTTATCATAAAGTTCTTCCTTATGAGGAAAGTGTGTGATCATTAGTGCCTAGACTTTGAGGGATCTATCCTCACTGTTCAGGGACTTCTTGAGCTTCCTTCACAAATCTTGGCTAAATTCCAGGACTGGGACTTCCCTGTTGGCACAGTGGTTAAGAATCCTCCTGCCAATGCAGTGGACACGGGTTCAAGCCCTGGTCCGGGAAGATCCCACATGCCACGGAGCAACTAAGCCCGTGCACCACAACTACTGAAGCCCACATGCCACAACTACTGAAGCCCGTATGCCTAGAGCCCATGCTCTGCAACAAGAGAAGCCACCGCAAGGAGAAGCCCACGCACCGCAGCCCCCGCTCGCCGCAGCTAGAGAAAGCCCACACGCAGCAATGAAGACCCAACGCAGCCAAAAATAAATTAATTTTTAAAAATTAAACAAATAAATTCCAGGACTAAGACTGAGTGGATAACCATGCACTGTCTAGGTTAAGTTCAGTTATTTTCAGGAGGTGATAACCAAATATGTAATACCTGGTTTAGCATAGACGGCACCAACTAAGCAGAGTGGATGCAGGCAGGGGTACAGGGCCCTAGGGCCCCAGGGGATCCTGCCCCGCCTATGCCAGGGGTGAACCTGCCAGTAGCTGGACTGTGTGGAGGCTGGGGGACCCCCTGGCAGCAGAGGAGCATTCGGGCGGCACTGGCGGGGGGAGCGGATTTGTGGTAACAGTTATTTGCCATCAGGTCCAAAAGCATTTCCACATTTGACAGTCATCATAGCCATACCACTGGGCACTGCGTGAACAACAGTTCTGGTTTTGTTTTAATGGTAGGAGTAATAGAAAAAAAAAATGCTTTGAAACCATAAAAAAAGAGAAGTTGAGAATGAATGAATGAATGCAACTTGGATGTAAAAGACAGCCCTACACACAGACACCTACAGGCTCTCTCTCTCTCTCTCTCTCACACACACACACACACACACACACACACACACACACAATTAGAAAAACAAATGAAGCTCCACATCCATGGCAACCAGAATTTGTGGTCAACCTCAGTTCTCCCTCAGCTTTAGAACTTCAGTCCCCTCAAGCTGTGTTTTAAGGCCGCTTAGAGAAAAGGCTGTTTTGGTGCTTTCTGCCACTGAGTTTCCTGGCCGGCCAGCAAGACGCTGTCCTCAGGAAAATGTGAAACATTATTCAGCAAACAGGGAGGACACTGGCCAAAGCAGGGAGGAAACACTAAAGATAAACAATAATATTATTCAAGAGAACTCAAAAGGGGAAAAAGCAACCCCGAGCAAGATAAGCAAGGAGGGACACAGAGGCCCAGGAGGACAGAGCTTTCCCTCCCCCGCTATCTAGAAAATGCTTCCCATCCTCAGGCCCTAAAAATCGTCCCTGGTCAGCAAAGTCCACGATGGCCGACACTGACGCCTTACCCCTTAGTCAGCAGCACCAAGGCAGCAAAAGGAAAAAGAGCCTTGATTTGAAAGACTAATTTAATCGTGTTTCCCAATTAAAGTGAATATAAGGAGTTTTACTTTTGTTACTCACCATTTAAAATCCATACAGAAAACAAACTTACAATTACCAGTGGGGGAAAAGCGGGGAGGGATGAACTGGGAGATTGGGATTGACATATACACACCGTAACAGCCTATATGGGAAAAGACTCTAAAAAAGAGTGCATATATGTATATGTATAACTGATTCACTTTACTGTACACCTGAAACGAACACAGCATTGTAAATCAACTATACGCCAATAAAAAATTTTTTGACATAAAAAAAATAAAATCCATACACAGTGAGAGATTAGGTTAACTAAAACAAAGAATGGTCTATTGGCCTGGAGGTAGAAAATTGCTGCAAATTCCAGGTGGGGATTTCCAACCATCCAGTCAACATAGAATGCAAACCCACACCAGGAGAGCCCAAAAACTTCACACGAGGGAGAAAGTTCACTTTTTTCTTTGTGACTCTCCATCACACCAAATATTCGCATGGATCTAAGTTTTATCTCCGACAGAACTGTCACCAAAAAGGAGTTTCCTCATTTCAGGATGATGCTACCAAGGCAAGAAAAATGAAATGACTGTTAACAAAAGATGTTTGCTTTTCCTGATGACCTCAAAGACAGGGATAATACCAGGTGCAGCTGCCAAAATGTGTACTTAGGGCGATCGCATTAACAGGGTAACCTAAACAAATTTAAGTGAGCCAGTGGTTGTGTCAGTAATTAGATAACCCGGAGAGGACAAGTGTCGGAAAAACAGCCTATGACAAAAAATGGGAGTGCTTGACCTTCTAGCGTCAAAATCTGTTCCAGAAATTCAATATTTCACTTTGGACAATAGAGAACTTAAAAAATATATAGGTTCAGAAGGAACGAGTCCAAGGCACAACAAAACTTGTTTTTCTTTAAGAATCATCAGTAAGACTATCTTAGCTATTGATTCCTGATTATTCTTCAAGTCCCAACCGCCCTGGAAAGTCTTTTCCCCTGACCATCTGAGACAATGCTGATGTCTCCCTGTTCTGAATTTATCCTATAGTGTTTATATACACAGCATAGTATGCACTATGTGAAGTCATCTTTATGTGTGGATATTCTCGTTACTCTAGCTAAGGTATAAGTTCATCAAGGACAAACACAGGCTGTGGTCATCTCTGCATCCTCCACAGTGCCCAGCACCGTGCACGGTGCATCGTAGAGGTCTGTTGGAGAGTTGATTTATTGATGCTACTGGGGCTCCCAGACATAGTCCAGGGAGGAATGGAAAGTAGAGAGAGAGGTGGAAGACAAGAGAGGGAAAGAGGAAGGGGAAGGGGAGAGAGGAGGAAGAAAGCTCTATGCGGAGGGCCTGATCTAGAATCTGGAACGCTGTCACAGGAGTCCATTTAGTGACCTCAATGATACAGGTGACCTAATTCAGTCTAAGGCAACCCCCTGATTTCAGAAAGCTATGACTGTAAATCAATCCAAGAAACACCTGTCTAGTTGATAAGAACTTAAAGGGGTTACATTAGGCAAAACCTACTTTCAGAACATTTCAGATGACTGTGGAACAAGGCATTGCCAATTTCTCAAATGCATCAATTAAGTAGATTTTTCACACCAAGCTTTATCCATATGAGAATTCAGGCTCATCCAGGCTATTGATCAGACCAATAATCAGCATTTTCTTCTGAGATAAACGAGAGTTACACCTTTGCTGAAGCGATTCTGGCACTGTACATGCTGCTGCTGCTGAATGGGGTAACTGGACAGGCCCTGTAAGGATGGGCTGCCGTGCTCTGTCCCCTCCTTGCTCGGTTTGAAATTCTCCTCTGCCAGAGAGATCTCGAGAGTTAGTTCCACAAAAACGAAATGCAATAGCCTAGGAAACCTACAACTCTTGCCCTGTTTTAGACGTTGGACAATTCCCTTAAGAAAAGTCCTTGAGGCCTGGCATGATGAGGATGTAAGAACTTCTGATGAATTACATCTGAAAGGCACTAATTCCTGAGATGCCTCCTACTGCTGGCTTGACCTGGGCCCAGTCTTAACCCTTTAAGCTCTTCGGTGGCTCCCAGGTTGCTGGTCCTTCCTTGCCCCCCACTTCCTAAGGTTTCCTGGGGTTGCTGGGCTGCAGGGAGAAAAGAATGTGCTTCTTGTTTCTTTCTGTTGCTGCTAGCACTTGGCACAAGGTCTGGCACTGCTGCCTGGTGGCTTGAGCTCAAGCCTGAACTTCCCAGAAAAACATACAGACAAAAACATTGTTCTTACACTTGATTTTGCATCGTGGGTGTGACCATGTCCCCTAGGTCTGCAGAGCCAAAATCCTTGGGTCCTAATCAGTTCCCCAGCAATGGGAGGGAGGATGAGGACGGCAGGGCAAATGGAAGAAAGGATGATGTCAGAACATGGCCAGGGGCCAGCCTCAGCTATAATTATATCCTATCCAGTGCCTTACAAAACTTACTTTTTGTTAGATTTTAATAATAGATTCAATTCATTTTAAAAGGGCAACATTAAAAATAAAAAGGGCAACATTTATAAATAACAAACTTGGAGTATGTTCATTTTAAATGTTTTATATGAAGTATGAAATGCTCTAGAATTTTAATGTGCACACGGATGACCAGTGGATCTTGTTAAAATAGAGCTTGATTCATTAAGTCTGGGATAGGGCTTGAGATTCTGCATTTCTGACAAGCTCCCTGGCCAAGTGGGTGTTGATGGTCTTGGGACCATATTTTCAGCTAGAAAGTGTGTAGACTTGAAAGAATGTGGCCTGCTCCCAAAAACATTTAGCTGATTTAATGCCAAAAAGGAATATCCTATAGGAAAGAGTTTAAATCATTTGCCCCTGAAATATTTACAAAAATCAGTCCTATACTGGCACAGAGAAAAAGTCAATAAATTCCAAAAGTAGAAAGAGTACAGATAACATTCTCTGATATCAATGTAATAAAATTGTAAATTAAAAGTACAAATACACAAAATTAAGAATGAGAAAGTACTGTATAGCACAGGGAACTATATTCAATATCCTGTGATAAACCATAATGGAAAAGAATATGAAAACAAATGTATATATGTATAACTGAGTCACTTTGCTATACAGCAGTAATTAAGACAACATTGTAAATCAACTAAACTTCAATAAAAAAAAAGAAAAGAAAAGAAAAGAATGAGAAAGTAAAAATAACTACCAAGGGTAAGGTAATTGAAACTTCTTATTAAGAAGTCTGGAAATCCAGAAGAAATTCATGACTTTTGAAAAAGATGCAAATTACCAAAAATAACTCAAGAAAAGAGAGATAATCTAAAGAAACTTATAACCCTGGAAAATGTTTTTAAAGTTGCCTAAGGCTAAACATCCCCCAAAACACAGAGACTAGAGAGTTTTACAGACGAAGTCTTTCCAGTCTTCATGGAACAAATATTTAAATGTTTGTTAACATTTCCAGGGGAAAAAGTGGAAAACTTTCTAATTATTTGTACAAAACCATGTAACACTGATTTCAAAATTTAACAGAAAATTGTATCCCAATGTGTCTCATAAGTATTGACACAAAAATCTTAAATAAAGTATTAGAAAATAAAATCAAACAATATTTGAAAAGACCACAACCCCACGATCAAGGGCAGTTCAGTCTGGCAATGCAAAGTTAGTTCAATATCAACAAATCACAGGGAGATCAGCTCGGTGCTTTGTGACTGCCTGGAGGGGTGGGATAGGGAGGGTGGGAAGGAGGGAGACGCAAGAGGGAAGAGATACGGGAACATATGTATATGTATAACTAATTCACTTTGTTATAAAGCAGAAACTAACACACCATTGTAAAGCAATTATACTCCAATAAAGATGTTAAAATATATATATCAGCAAATCATCATGTTTAAAGGTCAAAGGAGAAATACAGTTCATCGCCTCAATAAATGATGAAAAGACATTTGTAACATCCAATATCAATTGTTTTTTTAATTAGGAAAGTGGGAATCAAAAGGTACTTTCTTAACGTGATCAAATATATTATTCAAATAAAAAGCTAACATTATGCATGAGACTAACATTCTGGATTTCAGCCTGGGGGGCTCTTCCTTGGGCATCTCTCTCAGCTATAGGAGTAGTGGCTGCTCCTTATATCTGCTATTTCTAAATTTCTTTGAGTTCGATTCACTTCTTACTAGCCAATTCCTTATTACTCCAATCCTCTGTTGTAGATAATAGTTATTTATATTAAACTTTCCCCATTCACATTATTGCGTGGTTTCCCTCCATTGACTGATGCACTAACCAAAATACCAAATAAGATTCCTGTGACCTGGACAAAATTATTCTAAAGCTTTTATGAAGAATTAAACAAATGAGAACATCTTGGAGATTTATGGAAAAGGAGAGTAATGTACAGAGATAGACCTGCTATGAAGCTAATAAACTTAAACTTTAGAGCCTCACCCTTGCATGGATACTTTCAAGGTCCTGGGAGGGGTCTAGCAATGTATCCATATGGCCATATGTTTTTGTGAAAACTTCAAATGTAGGGTATTTTAACCACCATCAGTTAGGACCTCTGTCTCTTTTCATTCCAACTTCCTCTTCATCCCACTTTCTCCTGTGATGAATGGTACCAGAGCGGACATAATGGTTTTTGGGAGCCAAGTAAGAGGAACTTGACTTGAAGATTCATTTAGTTTAGGTTTATTTGGATATATTTATGTGGTATTCAGTCATTTTGATGTACACTTAAACTCATCGTTAGCCATCTCAGTTTAGGAATGGCCGCTAAGAATATTTCTACTGTCTATTATGCCAGCTCCCTCAGATTCAGGACGTGGAGATGCAAGGCGACTACAACAACATCAGAAACCAATTAGTTGGGCTTCCCTGGTGGCGCAGTGGTTAAGAATCCGCCTGCCAATGCAGGGGACACGGGTTCAAGCCCTGGTCTGGGAAGATCCCATATACCGCAGAGCAACTAAGCCCATGCACCACAACTACTGAGCCTGTGCTCTAGAGCCCGCAAGCCACAACTACTGAGCCCACGTGCCACAACTAGTGAAGCCCACGTGCTTAGAGCCCATGCTCCGCAACAAGAGAAGCCACCACAATGAGAAGTCTGCACACTGCAACGAAGAGTGGCCCCTGCTCGCCACAACTAGAGAAAGCCCGTGTGCAGCAACGAAGACCCAATGGAGCCAAAAATAAATAAAATAAATTAAAAAAAAAACATTTCAAAGAATACATTAGTCACTGGAAAAAAAAAAAACCTTAAAATGCCCTTATAGCTCTTATAACTCATATATTACAGAAACTTTATAGAGGTTTATGGACATTGAAAAGCCAAACTTGAAGCTTCCCCCAATTTACACGATGTTACTAATGACAAGCTCCGAAGCTGAAAGAAATTTCATTTCCATCATAAAAAATTATGAACTTCAACACTACGGAGATTCCTCAAAAATCTCAGAACGGAATTACCCCAAATGATCCAGCTAACCAACTTCTGGACATTATCCAGAGAATACAAAAACACTACTTCAAAAAGATATATGCACTCCTATGTTCATTGCAGCATTATTTACAGTAGACAAGATATGGAAACAACCTAAGTGCCCATCAGTGTATATGTGGTAATAAATACAATGGAATACTACTCAGCCATAAAAAGATGAAATCTTGCCATCTGCAACAATATGGATGGACATTGAGGTTATTATGCTAAGTGAAATAAGTCAGATGGAGAAAGACAAATACTGTATGATTTCACTCATACGTGGAATATAAAAAAAGAATAAACAAACAAACAATAAATAAAACACATAGATACAAAGAACATAGTAGTGGTTACCAAAGTGGGGAGGTGGAGAAGGTGAAATGGGTAAAGGGGATCAACTGTACATCAATGATGGAAACTAAATTTTTGGTAATGAGCACACTGTAGTGTACACAGAAGTAGAAATATAATGTTGTACACATGAAACCTATATAATGTTATAAATCACTGTTACCTCAATAAAATAAATTTTAAAATAAATAAACAAATTCCTAAAAAATTATAAACTTCAATTATAAAAATGTTTCAATCATAAAAATAAATTTCATCTATACATGATAGAAAAAAACTGATTTTTTCCTTCTCTCTACAGAAAATTAAATTATAAAACTGTTTGATATGAAGAGACAATCAGAGGATGCAGCCAAAAAAGTAGGGGAAATATAGAAAGATCAGAGGCAATGATTAGATAGCTAGTGGGAAGCAGCCGCATAGCACAGGGAGATCAGCTCGGTGCTTTGTGACCAGCTGGAGGGGTGGGATAGGGAGGGTGGGAGGGAGGGAGACACAAGAGGGAAGAGATTTAGGAACATATGTATATGTATAACTGATTCACTTTGTTATAAAGCAGAAACTGACACACCATTGTAAAGCAATTAAACTCCAATAAAGATGTAAAAAATAAAATGACTACTCAAAAAAAAAAGAAGGAATGCTTTTTCCAGATATTATGATGTTTGCAGCCTTTATCATCTTCTAAAACTCTAATTTGTGATGATTTTTTCTCTTTCTAAAGAAATATTCTCTTTTGTACTAATTTTCATAATTTTGTATTCTTTTTCTTAAAACTTCAGGTCACACAAAACCTGGATCAAGCTTGGTAAGGAACTGGTAATTCTACTAGATTTTAGTAGCAACAATAATTGATAACTCTGTCAAAATAGACTGATAAATAAAATATAACCAAGACTAAAGTACATAAAGAAATTTCTTTTAATAAAAAGTTGCATTATCTATAAATTGGGAAAAGGTAAAACTATTCAATGATAGAAGTGAGTCACCTGGCAAATCATTTGGGAAAACAGGAAAAGTGAATCCCTACCTCACACTCCTTAGACTAAGATAAATTTTAGTTGGGACAATTATTAAAAATGAAACTGTTAAGCCTCTGGAAGAAAATACATGAAGAAAACTTGACTTTTTCAGAGTATAACATGAAACCCAGAGACCACATGGAAAAATAAACTAGACTACATTAAAATGTAAAACTTTTATATGCCTAAAAACACCAGAAACAGAAGTCCAAGAACCAACATGTGAAAAAATATTTTCAATCTACACTATTTAATAAACAAATAATCCTAGATAAGGTACATAATAGTCATTTCACATAAGATACACAAAAGATGAATGAATTTATGAAAGATGCCAAATCTCCCTAATAATGAAAAGAAATATAAACTAAACCACAATGAGACATTATTTTCTCATTATGAAACTGGAAAAAATTTTTCTAAAATACTCAGCATTTGATTAAGATAGGGGGATATAGCTTCTCCCTCACGTTGTTGGTAATAGTGTAAATTGACATAACATGAAGGGGATAGCACTTGGAGGTAACTAAACACCAAAATCTGTTCTGACCCAGATGCGTAGACATTTATGTATAGGTTGTAAAGGTCGATAAAAAACATTGTTTGCAACAGTGAAAAACTAAACAACCCAAGGATCTATTAAGAGAATTAAATAAATTAGGACTTTTGTATAATATGGAATACTAAACAACTGTTTGGGTTTTTTAACATAAAATCTCTATGTATTCATATGGAAAAAATGATCAGGATACATTAGGTTAAAAATGTAACTTGATATTATATATATATATATATATATATATATATATATATATATATATATATATATATATATAAAACACATATGGGGGAAAATCAAGAGGAGTATACACTAAAATGTTAACACTGGTTATCTCTGAAAGGTGGGACAACAGGTAGATTTCATCATCTGTGTTATACATTTCTGAAACCCACACCTAACAACTGTAAGTCTGTACCTCTTAATCTCCATCACCTATATCACTCCTCTTCCAATCCCTCTCCCCTCTGGCAACCACCTGTTTGTTCTCTGTATCTATGACTATTTCTGTGTGTTATGTTTGTTAATTTGTTTTATTTTTGAGATTCCACATATAAGTAAAATCATACAGTATTTGTCTTTGTCTGACTTATTTCACTTAGCATAATACCCTCCAGGTCCATCCATGTTGTCACAAACGGCTGAGTGAAAAAAGAATTTCATTCTTTTTCATGGCAGAATAATATTCCATTATATATATATATGTGTGTGTGTATATAAAATTATCACATCTCCTTTATCCATTTATCTATTGATGGACATTAGGTTACTTCCATATCATGACTATTTTTGTTTACTTGTTTTGACCATGCTGCATGGCTTGTGGGATCTTAGTTCCCTGAACAGGGATGGAACCCGTGTCCTCGGCGGTGACGGTGCAGAGTCCTAACCACTGGACCACCAGGGAATTCCCGTCATGGCTATGGAATTGCTGGATTGTATGGTAGCTCTATTTTCAATTCTTTGAGGAATTTCCATACTGTTCTCCATAGTGGCTGCACCAATTTACATTCCCACCAAACAGTGCAGGAGGGTTCCCTTCTCTCCACACCCTCTCCAGCACTTGATATTTGTGGTCTTTTTGATAATAACCCTGGTGGGCAGGGTCGGTTCCCAACATAGCTCGCTGTGGGCTCTTGAATTTTCTGGAGCTGGTGTCGGCCTGCTGGTGGGTAGGGCTGGATCCCAGTGTGTCTAGCTGAGGGGCCCAAAGTGTCCAGAGCTGGTGTTGGTAGGCCGGTGGGGTTAGGTCAGGGCCCAGGTGATCCTGGGGCTGGTGCCTGCCTACTGGTGGGTGTGGCAGAGTCCTGGGGCTAGTGTTGGCCCACTGGTGGGTGGAGCTGGGTCCTGGGGTCTCTGGTGGGTGGGGCTGAGTCCCTGGCGGCTTGAGGCTCAAGAGGGTCAGCCTGTGGTAGCCTGCCTGCTGGTGGGCGAGGCTGTGTTTCCACCTGGTTAGCTGTTTGGCCTGGGGCATCCCAGGACTGGTGTCCGCTGAGCAGTGGGAGGGTCTGGGTTCTGTTTCTAATAAGCTAGAGGGAGGAGTCCAAAATAGGGCTTACCGGTACCAGTGTCCTCACGGTTAGAGTGAGCTCCCGAAAATGGCTATGGCCAGTGTCTATGGCCCCAGGGTGGCTCCCAGTTGTCTCCTGCCTCTCCAGGAGGCTCTCCAAAATTAGCAAATGAGTCCAACCCAGACTCATTTCCAGTTTCTGCTTCTGCCCTGGGTCTCGGAGCAGGTGAGATTTTGTGTGCATCCTTTAGGAGCGGAGTGGCTGTTTCCTATAGCTCTCTGGCTCTCTTGAAAGTCAGCCTCGCTGGCCTTCAAAGTCAAATGTTCTGGGGGAGCATTTTCCCTGTGCAGGACCCCTAGGCTGGGGAACCCAATGTGGGGCTCAGACCCCTTGCTTCTTGGAAGAACCTCTGCAATTTTCCTCCCATTTGTGGGTCGCCCACCTAGGGGTATGTGCCTTGACTATCTATACTGTTCTGCACCCCTCCTACTCATCTAGTTGTGGTTTCTTCTTTATACCTTTAGCTGTGGAAAAGCTTTTCTTCTAGTCTTCAGGCTGTTCTCGTAGACAGTTGCTCTGTGAATAGTTGTAATATTGGTGCACCTGTGGGAGGAGATAGCTCAGTGCCTTCCGTCTCCACCATCCTGGCCATCCATGGATCGTTTGTGACAAGCCTTGTGGGGGAAAGGCTATTCCACTGAGCAGGTGCTGAGTTAGGTCAAATAAAAACCAGCCCTGTGAGTGCAGGTTTCTAGGGAGCTATCAGACAGGTTATAGAATGACAGTTCTTTGGGAATGGAGATTTTGGGGGAGTGTCAAACCTGTTCTGCATCCCCCCGTGACCGCTAGGTTGCTTGTGTTAACAGCTGCTGATTGCAAGACTACTGCATTTCAAGGTTACCATGGGGATGGGAATAGGGCAAATTAAAATTCCACACGATTTTCCTTTCTTACAGAGATCCAGCCATTTTTCTCGAGGAAATAGGAAAAATCGGATTGTTGCAAGCCTTTGATTAATTTCCAGAATAATGCAAAAGTTAATTTTGACAATTTTTGCCAGTACTCTTATTGTTTTTTATAAAGAAGTAAATTTGGGAGGTTTTTTTTTTTTTTAAAAGCAATTATATTGAAACTTGTCCAGGAGAGAAACAGAAATTTCCCAGTTCCTTGTTTGTTGCCCTGCCCCCCAGGTCTATTGTTCAATTTTGATCACTATAGCTGTCTTTGAAAAAAGTCACATGGTTTTCTGATCCTTCATCCAATCCCTTAACTCTTAAAGAGAAACGGGTCTGAAGTGTAAATATCCCCTTAGGTTTGATAATTAAGGATTTAATAATTTTTCCATTTCTTCAGTTTGGATTTTAGAGCATTATTGTGTATCATTCACTTTTCTTAGAAACTTTTAAATCTAACTCCCCCTCCTTGAGTTTACTAATATGTAACCATTGCACAGAGCAAATTTATACACAATCACTTCCTCTGATGAATGGATGTCTCATAGCCAAATTGAACAAGGGAGAAAGCTCTGAGCAATGAATTCCCATTGACTTCTTTTTAACCATTTGATTTATATGTTAAGGAAAAAAAATCTGAGTTGAAAACTCATGGTGAAGGAGCGGTCAGTGTTAGACCAAACACTAGAGTATTTTAAGTTCTTTTATGCCTCTTACTTACCATGTTAGCATTTTCAGCTCTGAGGCTTCCTGTGAGTTTACACCTCTTCTCTTCTTTTCCCCTTTCTTTCCAGCCACCCAGACTGTAGAAATTGCCCTCAATCACACATCCAAACCTGGCAGCATAACTTCTGGGTTTTGTCTTACTCTTTTCCATCTTCTCCACTGCATCAAGCACGTTTCTTGGAGGGCATGACATTATTATAGAGCGTGGATGAGGTAGAGTAGAAAGTATCTGATAACGATGCACAGGAAATGTCCCAGAGTTGTTGTCTTCTGAATTATGAGTCTTGTTTAAACTATACTCTGTCTGCAAATTGTTCTTTTCTAACCAAAACCAAACCCCCAAACTCAAGAGCTAATAAAAAGAATTTGCTCCTTCCAGTGTGGAAAGAGACAACAAAGACACAGCATACACAGTCAGAAGTCAATTCTGGGGCAATAAGAAGTGGTTGTTTTTGCCATGATTTTAAAGAGAAGGACTCTACTTTTCGAAATTGCATTCATGCATGCAACAGCTGTAGGCATCTGCACGGGCAGATAGAACGCTCATTTCCCACCAGGAAGAGGAATTAACCAAAGGCTCAGCGTGCCCTGCTGGAACCAGATTAGGGCCTGAAGCAATCCTGTGGTTTTGAGGCCAGCTCACAAGAAAGCAAGTTGAAGAAAGGAGCTCAGGGGCACTGTAATTCACAAACCTGCAGAGTTATAAATGACAGCTATCGTCCAAAAGTATATTGAAGTAAGTCTGCGAAGAGGACTTGAAAGCGGGGCAGAATTTCAGGAAAACGATTTCAGGGGGTAGACTGGAATTGCACTTAAAGCATAGGAAAAGAGGCAGAACCCACCAGAGACCCCAGGACCCAGCTCCACCCACCAGTGGGCCAACACTAGCCCCAGGACTCTGCCACACCCACCAGTAGGCAGGCACCAGCCCCAGGATCACCTGGGCCCTGACCTAACCCCACCGGCCTACCAACACCAGCTCTGGACACTTTGGGCCCCTCAGCTAGACACACTGGGATCCAGCCCTACCCACCAGCAGGCCGACACCAGCTCCAGAAAATTCAAGAGCCCACAGCGAGCTATGTTGGGAACCGACCCTGCCCACCAGGGTTATTATCAAAAAGACCACAAATATCAAGTGCTGGAGAGGGTGTGGAGAGAAGGGAACCCTCCTGCACTGTTTGGTGGGAATGTAAATTGGTGCAGCCACTATGGAGAACAGTATGGAAATTCCTCAAAGAATTGAAAATAGAGCTACCATACAATCCAGCAATTCCATAGCCGTGATGGGAATTCCCTGGTGGTCCAGTGGTTAGGACTCTGCACCGTCACCGCCGAGGACACGGGTTCCATCCCTGTTCAGGGAACTAAGATCCCACAAGCCATGCAGCATGGTCAAAACAAGTAAACAAAAATAGTCATGATATGGAAGTAACCTAATGTCCATCAATAGATAAATGGATAAAGGAGATGTGATAATTTTATATACACACACACATATATATATATAATGGAATATTATTCTGCCATGAAAAAGAATGAAATTCTTTTTTCACTCAGCCGTTTGTGACAACATGGATGGACCTGGAGGGTATTATGCTAAGTGAAATAAGTCAGACAAAGACAAATACTGTATGATTTTACTTATATGTGGAATCTCAAAAATAAAACAAATTAACAAACATAACACACAGAAATAGTCATAGATACAGAGAACAAACAGGTGGTTGCCAGAGGGGAGAGGGATTGGAAGAGGAGTGATATAGGTGATGGAGATTAAGAGGTACAGACTTCCAGTTATAAAATAAAGAAGTCACAGGGATCTAACATACAGTATAGGGAATATAGTTAATAATAATAATATAATGTTTTTGTATAGTGACAGATGGTAACTAGACTTGTGATCATTTTATAATGTATAAAAGTATCAAATCACTGTTACACACCTAAAAGTAATATATCATTTTAAGTCAATTATACTTCAATTTTTAAAAATCACAAATACTCGTTGGCAGAAAAGAATAAAACCAAACAAAACCCAAAAACAATCCATGGCAATTCTTTAACATCACAGGTGCCTATCCTAGCAATAACATTTGGGCAAATAAGAGACCGAACAAAATATTTTAAAAGGCAAATCTGGTGAATAAGAAGTCTTTAGTGGGCTTTGAGAAGCTCAACATATTCCTGGGAATCTACAAGGCCACCTGCATGTCCTGGGCTGTGAGTATGCCCAGGGAAGATCTGAGAAGGTCCTCATATTCCCCCTCTGGCTAGCCTCGAGATTCTGCACAAGCAGAAAGTGAAGGCTAAGGGAGAGCTGTGAACTGTCTGTGAGAACTTTGAAAGTAAGTCCCAATATGCACAGAGAACCGCCCCCGCCACCCCCCCTCCCCCCCGGGCAAAGGCTGGGAGATGTACTGGGTCAAGGAATTTCAGGACACGTATGTCCAGTCGTTAGCTAATCACGAAGTTAACTGAGCAAAGACTTCAGTGACCGTACACAACAGAGAATATTGACTCTAACTAATCCAGGAAAGTCACTAAACAAACAAACAGCAACAACGGTGACACCCACAATCCCAAACAGCAACAACAAACTCTAGTTGGGGGTGGGAAGGGAGGGGATGGTCTGATTTTCACAATGTATTATCTTAAATGCAGTATTTAATTAAAAAAAAAAAACTATAAGATGTGCAAAGAAACAGGAAAGTATGGTCCATACTCAGGGGTATTTTGAAACACATCACTGAAGAATTGAAAACCTCAGGTTTCCCTTCGGCATGCAGCTGGTGGGAGCGACAGGCCATCTCCTTAAAATAGGCATCTCCTTGTTTTGTTCACTATGTGTTTGCTGGTGCTATTGAAGAAAAATTCTTTTTTTTTTTTTTAGTCCATTTTAGGAATTACAATGACTGAATGTTTTCAAAAAGACTTTTTTTAAGAAAAGAAAGAAAAAGGAAAAATAATGCCACACACAACTTTGTCTGAAAAGAAACACTTCATACTCTTTGCACAGGTAAAACTCCTGCCACACTCCGTTATATAGCTTGTTCTGCTACTTCCACGAGAAAGGGACCTCTCAGGTAATCATCAGTCATTACCCACTACACAGACAGGCGCTGATAACAAAGACTCCTCATGTTACCCTAAAGATGATGTTTAGTCATAGAGGCAAGACCATTATCAGAAGCAGATCTCTGAACCACCACATATTTTTTTAAGATTTTATCAAGAAATGGGAACATGGTGGAGATCATTTCTCTACCACTCAGAAGAGGGAAATCTTTAAAAGCACTTTAACTATGAGCAGAAGTTTCCCTTTCTCTAAGAGAAAAAGAAAACCCATTCTTGTTTGGCTTTGGGGAAAAAAACATATCCTTTAGTTGCATTACCTGCCAGTTAGTTACACTTACATGAATAAATCTTTCCATTTAAATTTCTACAGTCACCATCATGGATACTACTGAAAAATAATACGCTTTCTCAGCTAAGCTGCTGAGATGAAAAAGGAGAAGAGGACTGGCATCCTTCTAACTTTTTTTGAAAACAGACTTTACTCTTTGGAGCAGTTTTAGGTTCACAGCAAAACTGAGCAGAAGGTACAGAGATTCTCATATGTCCCCTGGCTCCACACACACAGTCTCCCCACCTGCCAACATCCTGTACAGAGCGGTACACTGGTTATAATCTATGAACCCGCACTGATACATGATTATCACCCAAAGTCCATACTCTACATAAAGGTTCACTCTTGGTGTTGCACCTTCTATGCATTTTCACAAGTGTATAATAACAAATACCCACCATTATAGTATTGTATGTAGTAGTTTCATTGCCCTAAAAATACTCTGTGCTTCACCCCTTTATCCTTCCCTCCACTCTGACCCATGGCAACCACTGACCATCTTCCTGTCTCCAGAATTTTACCTTTTCCAAAATGTCATATAGTTGGAAGCTTCCAGCATGTAGCCTTTTGGTATTAGCTTGTTTCACTTAGTGATATACATTTAAGGTTTCATAACTCATTTCTTTTTAGCACTGAATAACATTCCTTTGGTTATGGAATGGAGCTGGTTTCATAGTTCCACATCTTTTCATGGTTTCATAGTTCATTTCTTTTAATATTCCATTGTCTGAATGTATCACAGTTTATCTGTTCACTGACTGAAGGACATCTTGGTTGCTTCCAAGTTTTGGCAATTCTGAATAAAGCTACTATGTGCAGGTTTTTGTGTGGACATAAATTTTCAACTCATTTGGGTAAATTGCCAAGTAATGAGATTGCTGGATTATATTGTAAGAGTATGTTTAGTTTTGTAAGAAACAACCAAAGTGTCTTCCAAAGTGACTATACCATCTTGCATTCCCACCAACAATGAATGAGAGTTCCTGTTGCTACTCATCCTTGCCAGCATTTGCTCTTACAGTGTCCTAGGTTTTGGCCATTCTAATAGGTGTGCAGTGGTATCTCATTGCTGTTTTAATTTGCATTTCCCTAACGACATTTCATGTGGGGCATATTTTCATATGCTTATTTGGGTTTTGTTTTTGTTTTTTGTCTGCGTTTGGTCTTCATCGCTGTGCGTGGGCTTTCTCTAGTTGCAGTGAGCAGGGGCTACTCTTTGTTGTGGTGCGCAGGCTTCTCATTGCGGTGGCTTCTCTTGTTGCAGAGCGCAGGCTCTAGGAGCATGGCTTCAGTAGTTGCAGCACACGGGCTCAGTAGTTGCAGTGCCCACGGGATCTAGAGCGCAGGCTCAGTAGTTGTGGCGCACAGGCTTACTTGTTCTGCGGCGTGTGGGATCTTCCCAGACCAGGGATTGAACTCGTGTCCCCTGCATTGGCAGGCGGATTCTTGACCACTTCTCCACCATGGAAGTCCCCATATGCTTATCTGTTATCTGTACATCTTCCTTGATGAAGTATCTGTTTAGATCTTTTGCCCATTTTTTAATAGAATTGTTTGTTTTCTTATGGTTGAGCTTCAAGAGTTCTTGGTATATTTTGGATAACAGTCCTTTATCAGATATGTCTTTTGCAAATATTTTTTTCCCAGTCTATGGTGTCTACTTATTCTGAGAGTTTTCACAGAGCAGAGGTTTTTAATTTGAATGAAGTCTAGCTTATCAATTATTTCTTTCATTAATCATGTCTTTGGTGTTGTATCTAAAAGGGCATCACCATACCCAAAGTCAAATGGATTTTCCCCTGTTATCTTCTCGGAGTTTTACAGTTTTGTGTTTTACAGTTAGGTTTATGACTAATTTTGAGTTAACTTTTGTGATGGATGTAAGTCTGTTTCTAGATTTTTTTTTTTTTGCATGTGGATGTCCAGTTGTTCCAGCAGGAATTGTTGAAAAGGCTACTTTTTCTCCATTGTATAGTCTTTGCTCTTTTGTCAAAGATCAGTTTACTGACCAGTCTGTAATTTTGTGAGTCATTTCTGAGCTCTCTATTCTCTTCCATTGATCTATGTATCTACTCTTTCACCAATACCACACTGTCTTGAGTACTATAGCTTTATAATAAGTTTTGAAGTTGGGTAGTGTCAGTCCTCTAACTTTCTTATTCTCTTTTAATATTGTTTTGGCTGTTCTATGTCTTTTGCCTCTCCATACATACTTTAGAATCAGTTTGTCCAAATCCTCATAATAACTCACTGGGATTTTGACTGGGATTGCATTGAATCTATAGATCAAGTTGGGAATTACTGACATGTGGACAACAGTGAGTCTTCCTATCCATGGATATGCAACATCTCTCCATTTATTTAGTTCTTCTTTGATTTCTTTCATATAGATCTTATACATATTTTGTTAGATTTATACCTGAGTATTTCATTTATGGAGGTCCTAATGTAAGTGGTATTGTGTTTTTTATTTCAAATTCCACTTGTTCATTGCTGGTATATAGGAAAGCAATTTACTTTTTTTTCTTTTTCTATTGAGGTATAATTGACATATAACATTATATTAGCATCTGATGTACAACATAATGATTCAATATTTGTATAAATTGTGAAATGACCACCACAATTAGTTACCATCCATCACCATACATAGTTACAATTTTTTTCCTTTTTCTTCTTGTGATGAGGACTTCTAAGATTGACTCTCTTAACATCTTTCAAATATGCAATACAGTGTTATTAACTATAGTTGCCATGCTGTACATTATATCCCCAGGGCTTATTTATTTTATAGCTGGAAGTTTGTACCTTTTGACCCCCTTCACCTATTTCCCCCCCCATTCCACCTCCCTCCCATCTGGCAACCATCACTCTGTTCTCTGTATCTACGGGGTTGATTTTGTTTTGTTTGCTTTTTAGATTGCATATGTAAGTGAAATCATACAGTATTTGTATTTCTCTGTCTGACTTATTTCACTTAACATAATGCCCTTCAGGTCCATCCATGTTGTCGTGAATGGCAAAATTACATTCTTCCTTATGGGTGAATAGTATTCTAGTGTGTGTGTGTGTGTGTGTGTGTGTGTGTGTGTGTGTGTCTGTCTGTCTGTGTATCTCACATCTTCTTTATCCATTCATCTGTTGATGGACACTTAAGTTATTTCCATATATTGGCTTTTGTAAATAATGCTGCAATGAACATTGGGGTGCATATATCTTTTTGAATTAGTATTTTTGTTTTCTTTGGGTAAATATCTAGAAGTTACTGAATCATATGGTAGTTCTATTTTTAATTTTTTGAGAAACCTCCATACTGTTCTCCACAGTGGCTGCACCAATTTACATTCCCACCTACAGTGCACCAGGGTTCCCTTTTCTCCACACCCTCACCAACAGTTGATATTCGTGGTCTTCTTTTTTTTTTAGTTTTAATATTTTTTATTGAAATATAATTGATTTACAATGTTGTGTTATTCATGGCCTTTTTGATAACAGCCATTCTGACAGGTGTGAGGTCATATCTTGTTATGGTTTTGATTTTTATTTATTTCCCTGATTAGTGATGTTGAGCATCTTATGTGTCTGTTCTCCATCTGTATGTCTTTCGAAAATGCTCTGCCAATTCTTTAATCAGACTGTTTGACTTTTTTGCTATTGAATTGTATGAGTTCTTTATATTTTATATATTAACCCTTATCAGATATATGATTTGCAAATATTTTCTCCCATTCAGTAGGTTGCTTTTTCATTTTGTTGATGATTTCCTTTGCTGTGCAGATGCTTTTTAATTTGATGTAGTACGAGTTGTCTGTTTCTGTTTTTGTTGACTTCGCTTTTAGAATCAGAGCCAGAAAATCATCGCCAAGACCAATGTCAAGGAGCTTACCACCTACGTTTTCTACAGGAGTTTTATGGTTTCAGGTCTTACATTCAAGTCATACTCCATTTTGAGTTAATATTGTTGTATGGTGTAAGATAGTAGTCTAGTTTAATTCTTTTGCATGCACTTGACTTTTGAATATTGACCTTGAATCTTGCAACCTTGTTATAATTGCATTTTAGTTCCAGGAATTCCTTCAGGCTTTCTACATAGATAATCATGTCATCTGTGAACAAGGACAGTTTTATTTATTCCTTCCTAATCTGTTTACCTTTTATTTCTTTTTCTTACCTTATTAAAGTAGCTATGACTTTCCATAAAATGGTTAAAAGCAAAGGTGAGAGGGGACATCCTCTTCTTATTCCTGATCTCAGTCAGAAAACTTCAAGTTTTTCACCATTATGTATAATGTTAGCTTTAGATTTTTTGTCAATATTCTTTATCAAGTTGAATAAGTTCCCTTCTATTCCTAGTTTAGAGTTTCTATCATGAATAGGTGTTAAATTTTGTCAAACGCTTTTTCTGCATTTATTGATAGGATCATGTGATATTTCTTATTTAGTCTGTTGATGTGATTGTTTACATTAATTGACTTTTGAATGATGAATCAGCCTTGCATACCTGGGATAAATCTCACTTGGTCATGGTACATAATTCTTTTCATATATTGCTGGATTTGATTTGTGAATATTTTGCTGATCCTTTCAACTTTTAAATGCTGGAGGACACAGTTAATATCAGAAAGGAAAGAACTGTGAATCTGTCATTCAACTTTAATGTCATCTAAATAGATACAACTTTTGATAGGCCTCTGAAATGACCCCGGTGTTCTCAGATTTCTCTTTTCAAAGAAGTCAACATGACCAAAACTCCTCAACAAGGTGAAAATAGAAGAGATTGTTTTTAGTCTGATAAAGTTACATAAAAACCCTACAGAAAACCATCATACTTTACAGTGAAAATAGTGAATGATTTCCACCTCAATTTTAGAAGAACATAAGGATGCCTACTACCATCATTTCTATTTACTTTTATGCTGAAGATCTTCTGTTGAAGAAATATTTGCCTACCCCAGGTCATCTACAGGATGCAAAAAATACTAAACATAAAAGAAAGATTGAGAATCTATGTTGAAAATAATGATGTAGCCAAAGAAGAACTCACTGATTTCTGGACAAAAATTTGACTACAGTTGGCATTTAATTTTTAAAGTTGTGATGTTCTCTGAAATACGTCTGCCTATCTTGGCCTTGTAAAGTGAACTATGGAAGCCTTATTTCTAATCACAACAATATATTTTGAGAACTGGGATTTTCAACACTGTGACCATCCAAACAGAAGATCAAAACTGACTGGCTTCCCAACATGTATGCATGTTGCCTTGACAAAGGCCCTCCCCATAGTTTAATTCTCTTATTCAAGCTAAGCAACTACTGCCTTCACACTAATGTCTTCAAAAAATAAAACCTAGTTTACCTTGCCAATATTTTAAATGTTTTTTTGTCATTTAATGTGTTAATAAAGAATACATGTATTACTATAACACAATTTTTAAAATATTTTGATAATTATATTTCACTATAATTAGTTTATTTTGTAATCCAATTTATCTTATGCATTTAAAACATTATTAGGAGAAGAGTCCATAGGCTTCGCCAGACTGGCAAAAGGTCCATTGCACAGATAACCTTAAGAACCTCTTAATGCTGAAAGCTCAGCCTCTGTGCACCGGTGCTGAATCAAATCTCAGAGACAGAGTTTTGGGTGAAGTAGAAAAGAATAGCTCTATTGCTTTGCCAGGCAAAAGGTGACACAGCGGGCTCCTGCCCTGAAAAACTGTATATCCCAACCCAGGAGGATCTGATGAGGAGTTTTACAGCAACGTTCAAGGGTAGGGTTGCTGATGAGATTAGGGTGTGTGCAGGGCCTGCACTCCTCTAATCTGGTCTCAGGTAATCTTATGGATGAGTTTCTCTGGTTCCTTTAATGTAGCCTCAGGTAGTCTTCCTCTGGTGTGAAAAATGCTGACATCTTAAAGAGCTTAAAGACATTGCTGTGTGTATCCCTTGAGGGGGAACCAGGACCCTGCCCCAAGGCTGCACTACAGTTTCCTGGCTTCCTCTCTCCCATCCCTGCATCCTCTCCCTTTCCAGATTAGCAACCGTTGGAATCTGCCCCTTAGAACCCAGGGAAGGTCGTGGAGGCTGGAGTCCTACAAGAAACAGGGGACAGAAAGCCTTCCCTGCCCAGGACCCCCACAGGGTCCCGCTCAGTTTCACTCTGAGCTGGAAAGGTTGCGTTGGTGTGGAAATAAGTGTGGCCTGGCAGCTCACGGTTTTTCTGAAAGGAAGTTGGAATAGACTGCCTTTAATGAAGACAGCAGTATGCCCTCCAGTTATTGGAACCATCATGGGCAATCTCATGAGATTACTTATGGTGTGAGTCTCCCATCACAGCAATTGGAAGACCACTTGCTGCTTCTTATAAAGTCAATGATCTCATCTACTAGCACTGATTTGGGCCATACAGCTACCTAGATTCTTTTTTTTTTTTTTTTTTGACCCTGATAGGATGCCCAGAACCCTATTTACAGTTGTTATAACAATGATTTCACACCATCAAGGACAGGGTGATCACCTTGGCCACTTCCCCAGATTCATGTTACACACATTGCCTAATTCTTATGTTTACTTGTAACTTTTAGCCCCAGACATGGAATCAGTTGTTTGTTTTAGAGGAAAATAGTACTAGAGATCATAGTACTGGACATTAGCCTGTGTCATGGGGCGATACTGCTCCTGGGCGATTTTAGTGGAAGAGCTAAACAGAATTTTCTTTTAAAGGAATGATTTAATATTGATATTTCCAATCCAGTTGTAACAGGTCGGTGCTCCCATTTCTGATTTCCTCTAAACTGAATATCTTGTACTTATCTTTTTCCTGATAAAATTAATATAATTATTTACTTTATCCCACAATTTAAGTTAAAAAATACAGTATCAATACAAATCTCAATTCTGAATATAATTCAGAACTTTCTAATAATTCCTTTTGGTTTTAGATGGTAGCTGGTTTTAGCTACTAATAGAAGGATGTCCTCTATTTTGAAATAATGGGAAAATCCTGGCAGATAAACAATAGTTTATTTGTCATCATCCTCTGGTCCATCTATAATGACTTAATAGTTATAAATACAAGAGTCATATGATTTCTAACTAAATAAACCAATTCTAACTCCTACTGTTTAATTTCTAGTAACATCAAAATTTTTACGTTCAAGTATATATATTTTTTAACTTTGTTACATCCTGGCCTTATCTCCAAAGATTTTAAGTTTTGCACACTTTTCATACCTATAAACTTTTGTCGTTTTAAACGTGCAACATTCTCTTATAAATTTAAAATATAATAGTTATTCTAAAGTGTGTATCATATACATCCAAATGATTCTCCCAGTTAGTATTATTAGTATTATTTTAACCAATGCCCATCAAAGTTTATAATTTTCCTGCAGAGAAGGTACCTACTACCAATTAGCAAGAAACAATGCAATACATACAGGCTTTTGAGGTTTTGTTCAAAAGATTCCTGGATGAAACTCACATTATCAGGATCCTTATTTTAATTACAGATAAACATAGTGTAGAACTGCAAATTCTCAGAAGTCACTGAATAAATACAAATATCGGTTGCTTTAAAATTATGAGTTCAAATTCTCCCAAGCCAATTTAAAATATTATAATATATAACCAAAACATATGAAAGGAAAAAATAAACAGTGACTGTAAAATGAATCTTACTCAGAATGTTCGAGAGGAAAATTTTATAGATTCATATAAGTCCAGGGTCCTGCTAGAACTATTTCCTTCTTAAAAGACACTATTTTTTCCCATTATAATACACTCTAATTGCAATTGAAATCCCATGTTTTATCACATTTGCATAGTATTTAGCATTTTTGGTTTTAGTGTAAAAATCCAAATACTTACTGTACACCAAATTTCCAATTTTTCACTCTGTAATAACTGCGTGTATCACTACAGAATGAAACACAAAATTATATTCTTTAAAATCAAGGTAAATCCATAGATCTTTCCAGTTTTATTGCAATGTTTAAAAAAAAAACTTTTGAAATTTAAAGGGCATTCGATACAAAAATCCTCAAATTTGGAAAAAACAGTTTTGGCAGAAAAAGAAATATTATTTTTAAATGAGCACATTGCCAAAGAATGGCAACTCCCTGCTCCTTTCTAGAATCTAGTTTTTTGCCTTTGGAAGATTAGAAGACCTTGGTCTCATGCCAAGCTTCTTATCAATTCTTTGGTTTCTTCTTATTGGCCCAAATATAAATTCCCTTCTTGAGTTTTAAACTCTGCTGGGGGAGAAAAAGGATCATTGCTTTAAAAACAGTTTAATTCACCTAACTGTTATAATTTCATTCACAGACATTCTGGCTAAAAATCATCAAACACGTGAAATCAAAATGCCCCCATCCATGGTCTTCTTCCCACAGCAGCTCGGCGTGGCCTGGACGGCACCTAGAGCAACACGAATGGGGGAGCAGCCGGACCAGGGCATGCACTCCAGTGTAAGACCCTTTGAGGGGTACTTTTACATCTTCCTTATCTTCCCTCTGCTGCCAAGGATCTTGGGGCTTTGCTCCATCTCTTAGCTGTTTCCAGTTGAGGAAGCCTCCATCCTGCTAGAAGAAAAGAGTTCAGGTGGGGAAGAATATGTCCTCTTCTGTGGTTTAAAAAACTAAAAATAAAATCCTTATGTGCCTTCTGCCAGCGGCATGGACCTCCTGGCTTGTCTCTCCACTATCTTCCCTCCTTTGACCCAAGGGCAAATCTAAAGCCCTTACATTGGCCCTCAAGGACTGTATGATTCGGCTTCTGCTCCCCCTGAGGGGTCACATGTATGCCCCGTGCATCATGTCACACAGTTTTGTGATTGCTTCATTCTGCTTTCATGTATAGTTTCCTAGGGCCGCCATAACAAAGTACCACAAACTGAGTGGCTGAAACGACAGAAATTTACTGGCTCACTTTTCTGGAGACTAGAACAAGATCAAGGTGTCAGCAGAGTTGGTTCTCTCTGAGGACTGCGATGGAAGGATTTGTTCCATGCCTTTCTTCTAGCTTCTGATGGTTTGCAGGCAATCTTTGGCGTTCCTTGGCTTGTAGAAGCATCACCTTGCTATCTGCCTTCAAGTTCATGTAGTGTTCTCCCTGTGTGTGTCTTGATTAAAAAACAAATTCAACTGAGTAAATTTTAAAGATCTTATTGGCTCTATTCAAAGATTCATGAATCAAGCAGCATCCAATCTAGTAGATGGAAAAGTTCCCTGAAGAGTTATACAAGGCAAGAGATTTTATAGGCAGAAGGGAGCAGGAATAAAGAAGTTGCAGGAGGCAAAACAGCAGATTGGTTATTGCAAGATTACTTTCCTTATTAGGGGATGGCAGGGGCCTGCCGGGCAGATTACCTGACTGGTGCTGGTCAGGCTATGCCTTATTGACTGGTGTAAGATTCCATTTCTGGGAGAGCCGAAACTGTAATTAAGTCTTGGTTTTGTGACTTGGGGCTCAGCATAAGTGGCTCCACTTAGGGCCTCTTGTCTGTTTTCAACAGTCTTCACTATGTCTTCCTTCTATGTGCACCTGTCCCTGTGTCCAAATTTCCCTAATAAGTACACCAGTCATACTGGATCAGGGCCCAGTCTAATGACCTCATTTCCTCTTGATACCTCTATAAAGACTGTATTTCCAAGTTAGGTCACATTCTGAGGTCCTAGAGGTCATGATTCAACCCATAACATTTTGACCTCCTCTGACACCTGTCATATAGTAAGTGTTCAGTAAGTATTTGCTGAATAAATGAACAAAGAGTTTCCAATCCCAATTCCTATGGACTTCTCTCAAACCAAGTAAAATATGAACTGAGCACACACTACAGGCAAAGCACTGGATACAATTTTATTTGTTATTGAAGATATTAATAATTCTGCTTGGAACTCTCCCTAATTCTAAAGCATGAGTGCCTACACACTTGGGGAACAGACACCAAGTTATGTTACAAGAATTTGGAAGAAAAGTTAATTTTTGCCCCAGCACATTAAGGACTTCAAATGGACATAAACATCTTGGAAGATTTTCTGAAGAGCTAGGAAATAAATATCTAGGGCTCATGGTAAATGGAAACCGCTAAGCAGGAGCAGTTAAATTGTTCCCTGCTAAACAGAGAACAAGGCTCCCAGAGTTTTCCCTTTAAGAATTGCAATAGCTCTTGGACTTCACTGGTGGTCCAGTGGCTAAGACTCCAAGTCCCCAACGTAGGCAGCCCGGGTTCGATCCCTGGTCAGGGAATTAGATCCCGTGTGCCGCAACTAAGACCCGACACAGCCAAATAAATAAATAAATTAATGTTCAAAAAAAAGAAGAATCACAGTAGCTCTCAAGTTGATCCTCTGGTATAAAATGGAGTAAGGATTTACATTTTTCTGTGCACCTTTCTTTTTCTTCCTGGTGATTTGGTAGGATCTAACAGAAGGATGTACTTGAATTCTCTGGACTCTGAATCCAGCAACATGGTACTACATACTGTAGAAGCAGAAGGGGCCTAGAGGCAACAGTGATATTCAAACCTGTCCACTCAGAGCCACAGAGGATTCTGTCCCAGGAGTGTCACAGGTCCTCCTGCCGGTGGGAAAAGCATCACCATCCCACCTGGAGGAAGAAAGGCCCACATTCCATGTGGCTTCTGATGGAGGCTGAGGGGAGGGAGAAAGTCCACTGTGTGGAGGGGGCAGGGTCTGATGGGGGGAGATGCTACTGCTGCTACATCTTCGGGTGGGGGGGAATGTGAGTGGGCTGTGACAGAGAGGCTGCACATCGAACATCTGTCTGCCTCCAGGATGCTGGAGAGGGAGGTGGGTCTGCGCTGAGGTACCAGAGGGGGTGTGTGGGCACGACGGCCTGTGTCCTCAGGCCCTGTAAATTCTGTGTGTCCCGGACTGACTCGGACCCAACCCATTCTATTCCTTGTGGTTTATGAAAGGGGCAGCTATACACTGACCATCCTGCTGTGGCCATAAAGAGACCATGGCAAAAGCTGTAGGAGATGATCCCAAGCTTCTTGAGAGACCTCAGAAATCCCCAAGAACTGCTCCCTGGGTATCAGAGATGCCGGGATGAAGGACAGTAGGAAATAAACATTGTGAGTGGACAGAGAACTTGTGTGAAATATAGTTACGCACATAAAAGATAAAAGTCCACCTGTGGAGGACTTCCCTGGTGGTCCATGGTTAAGTCTCCGCGCTTCTAATGCAGGGGGGCACGGGTTCGATCCCTGGTCGGGGAACTAAGATCCCACATGCCCCTCCGTGCGGCCGAAAAAGAAAAGTCCACCTGTGGAAACTTGGGCAATCCATTTAACATGCAGAACCTAAATTTTATTACCTATAAAAGAGGAGTGATAATGTCTACTCCTTAACACTTAAGGACCATACAAAGTAATCTGAGTGCTGGAATTCAATTCTATTCAAAATCTGTCTGCCACCTACTAGCTGAATGATGTCTAAGTAGCTTTTAGGTGGGTGCTACTTGAATCACACTACTGAAGCAGCTACTTTGTATTTAGCACTTGGAGGAAAGACAAGCCACACACATTAAACACCTAGGGAAAAAGGCAAAACCACAAGAAAGTGAGATTGTAAGAATAGATCAGAAATTTTGAGAAAAGAAAGCTCACTGCTGTCTGGAGTAGTCAAAGAAATTTCACAGCGACTTGAACTAGGCCCTCAAGGAAACTTGGGCCTTGGCCTGAGGGCAGGCTGAGAATGGTGGGGAGGGAAGGAAAGAGGAAGCATGGACCTGTAAGGGACAGTGGAAAGTAAAGTTAGATGGATGAAGTGACTGTTTAAAAGGCCAGGTTGGGAGGTTTGAATCTGATCCAATAAGCAATCAAAGCCATTTTAGATCTTGTGTGCAAACAAATGACAGAGGAATGATGTTGGAGCAGAATTTTGGTGGCATCCCCAGGACAGGAATTTTGAAGACTATTTCAATGGCCCAGGTTTAAAAAGCAAGAAACAACAAAGCATCAGTTCTCCAGTGGTCAGTGGTAAGCTGTGTTGATATCATGTACCCACAGATATGACGTGATGAAAAGGCACCTCACCTCTGCAGTATTCTTGCCCCAAATCCATAACCTCAGCCTCACCAGGAGAAAACATCAGACAAACCCAATCTGAGGGACAGTATACAAAAACCAGTGCTCTTCAAAAGTGTCAAGGTCATGAAAGACAAAAGACCAAGAAACTGGGCTTCCCTGGTGGCGCAGTGGTTGAGAGTCCGCCTGCCGATGCAGGGGACACGGGTTCATGCCCCAGTCCGGGAAGATCCCACATGCCGTGGAGTGGCTGGGCTCGTGAGCCATGGCTGCTGAGCCTGCGCGTCTGGAGCCTGTGCTCTGTAACGGGAGAGACCACAACAGTGAGAGGCCCACGTACCACAAAAAAAAAGACCAAGAAACTGTCACAGATTAGAGGAGACAAGATTAAGGTCTAAGTGGGGTGCCCTGGATCGGCTGCTGGAACAGAAAAGTCATGGTGGAATAACTGGTGAGTTCCAAACAAAGTCAGCAACATAGTTCATAGTTTTGTTTCAGTATTGTTTGTTTAGTGTTTTTTTGTTTTGTTTTGTTTTTGCGGTAAGCGGGCCTCTCACTGCCGCGGCCCCTCCCGTCGCGGAGCACAGGCTCGGGACGCGCAGGCCCAGCGGCACGCGGGATCCTCCCGGAGGGGCACGAACCCACGTCCCCTGCATCGGCAGGCGGACTCCCAACCACTGCGCCACCAGGGAAGCCCGTTTGTTTAGTTTTTTTTTTTTTTTTTTTTTTTTTTTTTTGCGGTATGCGGGCCTCTCACTGCTGTGGCCTCTCCCGTTGCGGCTCCGGACGCGCAGGCTCAGCGGCCACGGCCCACAGGCCCAGCCGCTCCGCGGCATGTGGGATCCTCCCGGACCGGGGCACGAACCCGTGTCCCCTGCATCAGCAGGCGGACTCTCAACCACTGCGCCACCAGGGAAGCCCCCGTTTGTTTAGTTTTGATGGTTATATATGCTGTTTGCTTTAGGGGAAGATAAGTGAAGGGTGTGTGAGAATTCTCTGTACTACCTCTGTAAGTCTTCTGTAAGTCTAAAATTAATTTTAATTAAAAAATAACTACCAGTTCCTCTACCTTTCAGTCAGGTGGGCAAATACTGCAAAGCATGAATTTCAGGATTAAGGGGTCTTGTATGGCCTCAGGCTCTGCTGTTCCTAACCTGTACAGCTTTCCCTGGGCAAATGATTTACACTCTCCATGCTGGCTAATTTTATGTGTCAACTTGACTGGGCCACAGGATGCCCAGATAGCTGGTTAAACAGTATTTCTGGGTGTATCTGTCAGGATATTTCCAGAAGAGATTAGCATCTGAGGTGGGGGATTAAGGAGAGCAGATGGCCCTCCCCAGTGTGGGTGGGTACCATCCAGTCTATTGAGGGCCTGAATACAACAAAAAGACAGGGGAAGGTTGAATTCCCTCTCTGCCTGACTGCTGAGGGGGAACATCCACTTCTCCTGTCCTGGCACTCCTGCTTCTCAGGCCATTACACTCAGACTGGAATCTACACCTTGGCTCTCCAGCTCTTGGGCCTTTGGGCTACATCAATGGCTTTCCTGGGCCTCCAGCCTGCACAAGGCAGATCGTGGGACTTCGCCATATCCCATGAGCCAATACCTTATGATAAATAAATAAATATCCATCCTACTGGTGTTGGGAAAACTGGATATCTACATGTAAAAGAACACCTTTGCACTCATCTTACACAATTAACAAAAATTAACTCAAAATGGATTGAAGACTTAAAACTATAAAACTCTTAGAAAAAAACATGGGAGAAAGCTTCATGACATCAGTTCAGGCAATGATTTCTTGGATATGATACTAAAAACACAGGCAACAAAAGAAAAAAAAATAGATAAATCTGACATCATCAAAATATAAAACTCTGTGCAGCAATGGTATCAACAGAGTGAAAAGACAATCCATAGAATGGAAGAAAATATTCGTAAATCATATATCTCAGCAGTCCCCAACCTTTTTGGCACCAGGGACTGGTTTCGTGGAAGACAGCTTTTCCACAGACTGGGGTGGGGGTCGGGGGGATGGTTGCGGGATGATTCAAGTGTGTTATGTTTATTGTGAATTTTATTTCTATTATTATTACATTGTAATATATAATGAAATAATTATACACCTCACCATAATGCTGACAGGAGGCGGAGCTCAGGCAGTAATGTGAGCAATGGGGACCGGCTGTAAATACAGATGAAGCTTCACTCGCTGGCCTGCCGCTCACCTCCCACTGTGTGGCCCAGGTCCTAACAGGCCACGGACTGGTACTGGTAGGGGGGTTGGGGACCCCTGATATATCTGATAAGGAGTTAACACCCTGAATATATAAAGACTGCTACAACTCAACAACAACAACAAAAAAAACGCAAGTAATCCTATTAAAACATAGGCAAAGGACTTGAACAGACATTTCTCCAAGTAAGATATACAAATGGCCAATAAGCACATGAAAAGATGTTCAACGTCATCCATTATTAAGGAAATGAAAATCAAACCACAATGAGATACTACTTCAAACCATTTAGGACAGCTATTAGCAAAAGCAGAAAATAAGTATTGGCAAGGATGTAGAGAAATTGGAGCCCTTGTGCATTGCTTAAGGAAATGTAAAATGGGGCAACCATTATAGAAGAAAGTATGCAGTTCCTCAAAAAATTAAACATAGAACTACCGTACATACGATCCAGCAATTCTACTGCTGGGTGTATACCCAAAAGAATTGAAAGCAGAGACTTGAACAGATATTGTACCCCACGTTCATGACAGCATTATTCACAACAGCCAAAAAGTGGAAACAACCCGTGTCCACCAATGGATGAATAGATAAACAAAATGTGGTGTATACATATAATGGAATATTATTCAACCTTAATAAGAAAGTTCTGACACATGCTACAACCTTGAACAGCCATGTTTGAACCACTATACTAAGTGAAATGAGTCACAAAAGGACAAATTGTTTGATTCCACTTGTATGAGATACCTAGAGTACTCAAATTCACAGAGACAGAAGGTGGAATGGTGGCTGCCAAGGGCTGAGGGAAGAGGGGAATGGGAAGTTATTTTTTAATGTCTATGGAGTTTCAGTTTGGGAAGATGAAAAAGTTCTGGAGATGGATGGTGGTGATGGCTGCACAACGATGTGAACGTACTTAATGCCACTCAGCTGCATATTTAAAATGGTTAAAATGGTAAATTATGTTATGTATATTTTGTTCCCCAAAGCTTTAAAAAATACAGCAGGACTGGCTTGATGCATTTTGGAGAAGTGTGAGGACAACATAGGCTGTTCTTTAAAGCATAAATAATGGGACACCTAGTAGGGGCTCCTTCCCTTCCCAAATTCGATTATTAACTGTACCCAGGAATCAATCTCTTAAACAGAGGGAAACTCTGCAGCAGTATTAAACTCGATTATAATGATGATTTGTTTACTGTATGCATTCCTATTAGCATTGCCTTCCTTGCCATTAGTTTTGCCTTAAACACACACACACACACACACACACACACACACACACACACACACACCACACCACCCTTAAAACATTAAAACTTCAAAAATAGGACAGGAAAAAAAAAAAGCCGAGAAAAGCAACAGAAGGCAGCATCACACCCTCAGAGCTACTGGTTTTACTCGGGATGGTCCGTTTTAGCTTCCAAGAGCTACCGCGCACCGCTGCTGTTGTGTCGCTGTTATAATCATCCATAAACGCGCGACTGGATTAGAATGATTTCTAGCTTCTGAGATTCTACGTCTAATCAACGCAGACTTGGTGTGTCCTTAAACTGGCAAGGGAGCAGTCACAGCTCACGACCCGTCTTTGGCTCCCACAGCCCGAAAAGCACAGCGCTCCCCTGTCTCCCTCGTCTCGCCCTTCTTCCTTTCCACCTCCTCTCTTCCTATTTCCTCTTTCGTTCTTTCAAGTGATGAGCTCGCGCAACCACAAACCCACTCACACAAACAAGGCATCCCTCTTTAGAAAAATTTTAAAGAGGCAAGAATCAGCGAGGACCTGGAAGCGGGGTGGACCCTCCAACTCCTCCCTCGCACCCCGTTAAGAACAGCCCACCGCCGGCGCCCAGGCTCCCCGGACGGGCCGGGCCCGCGGCCGGTGCCCGGTCCCCAGCGTGAACAACCTCCCCACTGTTCCCGCCCGGAGCGGGTGCCAGCCGTCAGCCGCGCCCCGGCAGCCCGGCGGGCCGGGGTCGTATCGGGTGACAGCGCGGGCGTGCGCCTGGCCGTGGGGCCGGCCTCCGGGCCTCAGGAGAGCCCGCCCAGGCCCGGCCCCGCCTCGCCTCGCCCGCCCGCCTGCCGGCCCGCCCGCTCGCCGGCCCGGGCACTTGATTCCGGCGCCCTCCGCGCTCGCCACCGCACGCCTCCACCGTGCGGCTCGCCAGCACTCACCGCCCTCGCGCCCTCGCCGCCCTCGCGCCCTCGCCGGCAGCTGCAGTCATGGGTCCCCGAGGCGCACGCGCCTCAGCGCTGAGGCTGCTCGCGCTGGGCGCGCTGCTGTGGCCCGCGGCAGGAGGCTGGGAGCTCACCATACTGCACACCAACGACGTGCACAGCCGGCTGGAGCAGACGAGCGAGGACTCTAGCAAGTGCGTCAACGCCAGCCGCTGCGTGGGCGGCGTGGCACGGCTCGCCACCAAGGTGCGCCAGATCCGCCGCACCGAGCCCCACGTGCTGTTTCTCGACGCCGGCGACCAGTACCAGGGTACCATCTGGTTCACCGTGTACAAGGGCGCCGAGGTGGCGCACTTCATGAACGCCCTGAGCTACGATGCCATGGTAAGAAGGCGAGCCCGGGAAGCTCGGGAGCCCCCTGGGTAGAGTCCCCGTACCGAGAGAGAAGCCGGGGTGGAGGAGCCGCCGACGGCGAGGCACGGGTGGCGAGCCTGGGACCAGGGCGCAGAGCGATGTGGGGAGAAAGCGAGACTCCCCGTCAGTGTGCCAGGTGGACGCAGACATAGACGTCCCTTGGCCGATTCGTCTTAAACGGACTGATGTTGCTGCACCCTCACCGTGAGATGGGGCATTTCGAGGAGCGGGGCCCAGCCCTGCCAGTGAGGGCGTTCCGCTGGGGTGCGTGGGACCCCAATTATCCAGAGCCTGGGACCGAGGTCGACTCGTCACGAACCTCTCATTTACTGGTCGGTCTTTTGAAGAATGCTTTATCTCGATTTACCAATAATTGGAAGTGAAACTAACTCAGGGTCAAAGAGGTTGAGGGCATTATGCAGGTCACCCAGCTTGAGAATAGGGAGACAGGTTAAGAATGGACTCCAGAACCCTTTGACCCCGCAGCTTCAGCATATTTAAGCTGGCAGACTTGGGAAAAAGGCTGGGCACCTTCTGTGTGCAATTGACTTTCTCTCTGCCTCAGTTCCTTCCTCTGTAATATGGGGGTAATAATTCTATCTACTTTAGAGGATTGCCTAGCACATAGTATGGCCTCTTTAAATGTTAGTTCTTATTATTACCAGACCCTGCTGTAGAGGTTTAAACACAGAAAGAAAGAAACTCCGAGAGGAGACCAAAATGCTGAAAACACAGGGTTTCAAAGGATTTCAGTAAAACCAGTTTAGCAGAAGAGATTTAGGAAGAGAGTCCAGCTTAAGAGATGAGAGGCTCTTAAAACATGGGCAAGAGTTTAAGTCCAAGTTCCCCAGTGCTCTGTTAAAGGTGGTGCCTTATTGGCTAGACTGAATTCTAGAAAAGGAGCAGAGAGGAGTTAGTTACACAGTAATAAATAGGTATGACTTTTGTAAGTCAAACCAGCACCAAGTTTAACCCTGTGTAAAATCCTAGAATAAAGGGATTCTGTGGAGAAACTGGGGGCAAGAAATCCTAGGAGCTTTAGAAGAACAGAGCAGGGGTCCAGGGAAATCTGTGAAGTCCATGTGTGTGCATCTGGAAGGCAGGGAGAGGTGTGGTACAGGCTGGAATACAGAGGGCTAATGGCACACTTTGTATCAGAAGAGCACAGAGGTCAGCAAAGCACAGTGCTGTATTTCCCCCACCCCCCACCCCAGCTGGAAACTTGGAGAGAGGACAGGAGAAGATAAGAGGGTAGAGTTGTTTTGTTTGGGGGGGTTTTTCCAAGAAAGCTCATTGTAGAGAGATGAAAGAAGGGCAGAGAGCGCTCCTCTCCATTCTGATCGTTGGTTTTAAGGTTATCAGGATGCTCAAAGCAGCAGCAATACAAAGGGACCCCTGAGCCCCAGAGTTTTATCTGGGGGGCTCGCCAGCATCTGGACTCCACCAAAGAATCGTGGGTCCCAGGAATTCCGTGAGTGGCCTCTTCGCGTTCTTATCTCCACAGCTCAACCTGCCTGATGCTTTGCCCTAAGGTAACAGCAGAATAAATATTTATAATATTAACCTGTTACTAGCCTACATTGCCATTTCCTCTGAGGAAGAATAAACCTTACATAAGTTTGTTTTGATTTCATGTATAAACCACAACTTTCTAAACTTTTCTTTTTGTGTCACTCTTTTCTCCACAGTTGTGTAGACTCTTTTTGGTGAAAAAAGATGGATAATTCCTAGTTTTCTTGAATAATAATGTTTTTCTCTAAGTCAAATTAAGCTCACGGTGTTAGTCATCATATCAAGTGTTTATGAATGATTCTGGGTAAAGCCAAAGCAGTCTGCTGCAAGTTACAGCCCATCACCACAGGGACCTTTTAGAATACTTTCTATTGGATGGAATTACTTTCTTTTCAGTTTCGCTAAGAATAATTGGACTGGGGCCTGAGGAAAACTAGGCAGCTTATATAATGTTGGCAGCGGGTAAGGAGGGAGAGGAGGGTCAACAGCCAGGGTCCTGATAGCATCTTATCAGACTTACTCTGTGCAGTTCTGGGGTTTGACAAACATGATTTGACCTGCGTAAAATCCTAGTTCTCGCGTTGCTTTAACAAAGCTCTGCTGTGTTCTGGGTTTACAGAGGTTTTTCACTGTCATTTTGCTTATACTGCTCTCAGGGAATTTATCGCTTTTCTGCTGTTAATGTTCCTCCCATGCCCACCCACCTGCCGCTACGTCTTGGCTCCCAGGAAGCTGGAGATTTAGATCAGGGTGGAAAACAGTTGTGCAGGGGCGTCTCCAGTTCTCTAGAAACTGGACCTGGTTCGAGGAGCCACATCTAAGGATGCGTGGGTCTGGAGGGCAAAGAGGAAGCTACTAGAATCTAGCTTAACCTCAGGAGTACCCTAGACCTCTGGACCCGTGTGTCCCAGGGAGAGAGCTGGGGGGGGGGGGCGGTGGTTCTGATAGCTCTGGAGCCTAGGGCAAGCCTGGGGAAGACCCCTGGACCCAGCTGCCAGGCAGAAAACTCTAGAGGGAGAATGTCACAAGTCGCTAGTTGGTGTCGCTTTATTGGCAGAGGGACAGGAAGACAGCTCAGATGTGCATCCGATGTGCATCACCATATGATTTCGGCACGTTGCTTTCTCTGAGTGTCCTGTTTCCAACTGCAAAACAGGAGGGATCACCCCTACCCAACGGTGTAGGAGTTTTGCAAGCGATACATGAGATAATAAATGTACAAATCCCTAGCACCCTCCTGGCTCAGAGTACTCAGTAAAGGTTAGCTCCATGTGCCCGGCCAAAAAGAGCAAAAGTTGTGAGGAATGGGGGTTTGGGTTTTCAGCTCTCAGTTTAATCTGATTCTGACTGCCCCGCACAGCCTACCACCCTCCTCCGGCCCCTCCACCATCTCTTCTAAGTCCCATTGTCTGAACTAATTTTTTTGTACATTTTAAAAAAAAAATTTTATTTAAAAAAATTATTTTTAAATGCTAATCATGTAACACCATGTAGCAGTTTGTATTTGCAGGGCTCACCAGAGGTTTGATGATTATTTTTTTTGGACTGAGCTATTGTTAATATTTCCTCATTGCGTGGTGTCACTCTGTATCTACCCAATATGTACTCTGTGCATCCTGCTCCATGGAGACCTCCACACATTTTAGCATCTGCTCCCCCATGATGGGTTTGGAGATCGCACACATTGTGCTGCAGTTCCACAAATGTGTTGCCCCGAACAGCCTCCTGCGGGTCCCGCCTGTGAGGATTTCTTTGGGATCCATACCCAAGGGCAGAATTGCTGGCCACAGGGACTGCACTGTAAGGGCCGCCAGACTGCTTTCCTGGAGCCCTCTACTCACCACACCCACCCCCAGGCAGATGTGACCCCCGCATCCTTAACCCCGCTTTGCATCATTCTCCAGCTTTCCAGGAGGTGTAAAATGACATCTCATTGTTTGAGCTTGTATTTTTCTAATAACTAGTGAATTTGATATGTTTGTTAACTTTAGGGGTTTCCTCTTCCCTAATTGCATGTTCACATACTTTGCTCTATTTTTAAAAATTAGGTTTGCTCTATTTTTCCTGATTTTCAGGAATCCTAAGTGTTGATCTGTAATCAAGTTTAGACATTGCAAATATCTTCTATTTAGGTTTAGTAATTTTGTCCGTAGTGTCTTTTCACTGAACAGAAATCCTCCACTTGGTATAATCAAATTAATTTTTGTTTGTGTGTGTGTGGTTTGTGCTTTTGAAAGTTTACACAAGACTTTGTTCATTTGGAGCTTGTCATCCCCAGCGCTCGTCCCCGGAATTCAGAGATGGGTACCGTTCTCTCTGCCTTTGAGAGATAATGAATCTATAATCTGGGGCTATGCCATTCAGCAGTCTGAGTCATCAGTTCCTCATCTGTAAAATCTGAGGTTCCTTACATCTCTAAACCAATGGCGTCCTAAGAAATGTTTTGATTCCATTTTTTTAAATTTATTTTATTTATTTATTTTTTTGTTTATTTATTTATTTTTGGCTGTGTTGGGTCTTCATTGTCCCGCGCGAGCTTCTCTCTATTTATTTCCTTTTTAAAACACATTTTTTTTGGCTGTGTCGGGTCTTTGTTACGGTGCGCAGGCTTCTCTGTAGTTGTGGTTCACGGGCTTCCCTCTAGTTGTGGCGTGCGGGATTTCTCTCTCTAGTTGTGGCGCACGGGCTCCAGGGCGCATGGACTCTGTAGTTTGTGGCACAGAGGCTCTCTAGTTGAGGCGTGCAGGCTCAGAAGTTGTGGTGCGCAGGCTTCATTGCCCCGCGGCATGTGGGATCTTAGTTCCCTGCCCAGGGATCAGACCCGCGACCCCTGCATTGGAAAGCAAATTCTTTATCACTGGACCACCAGGGAAGTCCCTTGATTCTATTTTGATTTAGTGAAGGGGCAGGAGGATGAAGCACAGGTGCAGAGGCAGGAATCTGCACGATGGATCAGCCCGGACCAGAGCAAGGTGGCAGGAATCAGGGGAGATGAGATTGTGCACGGTTTACAGGCCACCCTGAAAAGTGTGGGCTCTCCTCTGTTGCCATGGGGAGCCACTGGAGGTTTCTGAGTAGAGGGACTGTGGTTAATAAAAAATAAACATTTTGTCTTTGTCTGCAGTTCCTGGCACATAGCTCCCCAAACTCTTGGGGATGAGTGATGAGTGTCCTTTGTATGCTAATGAGGTGGTTGATAGCTGGGAACCCCTAGGCAGCTTCAGAATGAGGGCTGGTGGCCAGAAAGACCAAGCCAGGATTAGAGGGTAGGAACTTTCAACCTCTAGGGAGGGGAGGGGGCCCGGAGATTGAACTAATCACCAATGGTCAATGATTTAATCAATCATGTCAGTGTGATGAAACCTCCATAAAAACTCCTAAATGGTGAACACATTGAGGTGCCCGGAGGGTGGTGTGCTCAAAGAGGCCATGTGCACCCCTCTACTTGTACATCTTGTACCATGCATGTCTTCCATTTGGCTGTTCCTGAGTTGTATCCTTTAAAATACACCAGTAACAGTAACCAAAGCACTTTCCTGCATCCTGTGAGTGGTTCTAGCAAATTATCAAGCCTGTGGAGGGTCCGTGGGAATCCTTGATTTATAGCTGATGCGTCAGAAGTACAAGTGACCCAAGACTTGCAGCTGGCATCTGAAGGGGCAGGCTTGTGGCTCTGAGCCTGGGATTTGTGATCTGATGCTCACTCCAGGTGTAGACAGTGTCAAAATGGAATTGAATTGTTGGACACACAGTTGGTAACCGCAGAGAACTAGAGAACTGGTTGATGTGAGAAGACACCTCCCAGCAACAGAAGGAAATCCTAGTTTTGGAAGATGAACAGAAGTGGATGGGAGGGCAAAGGTACCAGAGAAGAGGAGGGGAGAAGGGGCTGGGCAGCGGTCTAGGTGGGAGATGATGGGCCCTGAATGCAACCCGGCAAAGTGCTCACGTGCCCACGGCGCAGAAAGCCAAACTCTGACAGCGGGAGTTTGCGTCAAAGTCAAGATTTATTGCAGGGCACCAAGCAAGGGAGTGGGAGATGAGCCTCAGGTCCACTCCAGCTTAGACTTTGAGTTACTGGTGTTTTTAAAGGGGATGAACAAAGAAGCTGGGATTAATCATTGTCTTGTGACATTTCTTAATCACAGTTTCTGGAGTCAGGGTGTCTCCGGTTTACGATTCTCTGGCCAGGTGGTCCATGGCTCCAGGGCCTGTTAGGAGAACAACCTGAGTTTGTACGTTAATGATGAAATCTGCAACGGGCCATCTTCCTCCTCTGACTCTGGTTGATTACTGTTCAGTTAGCATGTGGTTGAGGTCAGAGGGGACAAGAAAGGGAATAAAGTTTTGAACAGAGAGATTAATCATAAACTCAGTAAGGGAACTCGGTTTTAGGGGGACTCTGGTTCAGAACTATGGTGACGGGGAAAGAAAGGCTGAAGCCACCGGGACCAGTTTCAGTAGGTAGGCAGCGTGGCACAGGGCTGTGAGGGTGAACTCGGGGTGACTGTCTGGGATCAGGTCCCCTTTCTACCACTTAAAATCTAAGGACTGTGAGCAGGTTCTTGGACCTCGTGGAGCCTTCCTTTCCGCAGGAGTAACGTGGGTGTGATGGCGGTCTTCCCCCCATAGATAGATTGCTGTGGGGTTTAAAGGAGATGATAATGCATGGAAAGTTCTTTGCACAGTGCTAGCCACGGTCACCTTCTGTTGGCAGGAGTGGCTCAGGAGAGGTTATAATCAAAAGATGACTAAGGGGGTTCAAGCCACGGACACGGGGAGAGTCAGCATTGTTTAACACTACACCTCAGGAGGGCAGAGGTGTAGTAAGCTTACCCCCTGACAGCTGAAGCCTGTTATTTCCAGCTAAAGGCGTTTCCTGAACTTACTGGACATGCTTGTCCCCTGTAGGGCTGTGGCAGACAGAAGCGGTGGAAAGAGATCTGGACAGGACCTCAGGACACCCAGGTTTTACTTCTTGGCTTTTGCAGGTCATTTTCTATGTGGGTTTGGGCAGCAGATTCCTCCTCTATGAAACAGGGCATTTGGAGAGGGTGGTCTGCCCCGTCATTTCTCAGCGCCTCAGCCCTTGCCGTCTGTCTTGCTTCTAATCTGCCAACATAGCTCGCTTGGTGCTGGCACTGAATTTTACGCACAAGTCTAAGTTTGCCTGACAACGTTCTTATTTCCCTTTCACAATCCCTTTCATGGCGGCTCTTGCCTTGTGGAGGGAGGGCTTGGGTCTTCTCCCAGGTACCTGCAGGTGGCCACCGCTTCCAGACAAACAGGTTCCCAGGATTTTGGATGGAGGGTTACCTTCTTCGTAATAGAAGGCGGTGGCCACAATGGGAGGATGATGAGCCCAGGTTCAAGCCTGCTGTCTGTGAGGTTCTTTTATTCGTTCAGTCCACAGATACTCACTAGGCATTGGCCTGTGCCAGGCTTTGTGCTGAGTGCTTCGGGCAGTAAACAAGACCTGCCAGGGTGAAACTTCCTGTTCAGTGGATGGGACCATGCCCGCCTGAGCCCTTCTTAACCACATAAAGAGGCTGGGTAGGACCTATGAAGGGGGGGAGGGGGGAGGAGCAAAGCAAAGCAAAAATGACTGAAATTCTAATACGTGTGCAAAGGGATTCTCCAACTAAACATCTTGTCTGCAGAAGACAATGCCCGGGTACCATATATGCCCAAATCAACAGTGGGCATGTTTCCCCTCCTCCCCAGAAAACCAATCCCTAAGCAAAGAGAAGTCACCTTATATTCAAGTGGTTAATGACAAAGCCTCTCATATGGAGGAAACTAAATGAGTTTATCTTCAGATGTTCTGGGAAGACAGACTAGCCTTGCTGGTTTGGGAAGCTTGAAAGAGATATCTAATGGCAGTGGGGATTTTCTTGTTCTCTTTTTAAAAGCAAAGAAAGTTGGTAGTTTTTCCTAGAGCTCAGACCTCAGAAGTTGTACATGTCTAGTGGGGTGTGGATCCTCGGGCCTCAGTGATGTGAACATTCACCCCCCCGACCCCGACCCTGTCCTGTGGCTGTGGTCCCGGACCTTACGCTTCCTGTTCCAGTCTGAGTTTCCACACCAGAGCTGGGCTGGGTGAGACCAGCCTCAGGCACGGGGAGGAGGAAACAAAGGCAGCTTCTTAGCTCATCTTGTCCTAGCCATCTGTGTTTTCTTAACTGAAAAGGGGAAGGAACCAAACAAATCCCACAGCAGATTGATAGTGTTCCCCACTTCACTCACAGACGCCTCTGAATGCTGTGTAAGCTCCTTCCCTGGCTGTGTTCTTCAGCTGTGTAACCAGAACTTGAAAATCCTCTTGACACTTCTTTTCCCTCACCTGAATTGATGGTTCTATATAGAATCCAAACATTAGCTGGAGCCTTCTAGCTCCTCTGAGATGTAGTTAAACCTGCCTGGAACCCAATTAGTTGAGCAGGTGATTCTAAAGGTAACAACGGTATGGGTATTTTGCATGTACAGAGAGCTTATATGGCAAATGTGAAATGCTGTCTGTTCAGTACTTGTTTGTTCAGTCATTCATTCAGCGAACATTGAGGTGCAGGAAAGCTGGATTAAGTCCGGGGATCTTTTCTGCTATTCAATCAGGTGCCACATTCACCTGCCAGGGCCTAAAACTGGGGGTGTGGAGTGCAACCCAACACCAGAAGTGGCCACAGCGCCAGAAATGTCCCACCCAAACCAGACCTACCTTGTGATCCTTCCCACTTAACGGTTGTTGCTGAGCCTCCCTGAGTGATTGGCAGCTGAGCCCTGTTGTGTGATAGACCAGATTCTCTCCTAACCCTTAAATTATAGGGTTTCCTGCAGACTCCTTCATGGGATGAGCTAGTGTCTAAATGACCCACTAAATTCATGTGTTGCAAATTTCTGACAAATGGCTTTTTGACGTTATCACAATTGAGTTCTGCGGATTAAAACAGAAATTCTTTTCTTCTGTGTGATGCATCCTGCACTGCTCTTAAATCAATTCTTCTTTCCTTCGTTTTTCTTCCACCTGGATTTAAGCCTCTTGTCTTCACTTGGAACATTTTTGACTATCTCAGCTGTCATGTCTTCATCCCCTCATTTGTTAATATAGCTGATGTCATTTGCCTGGGAGCTTCCCCTGACCAGGTGAAGCTCACACTTGGAGCCCTGTCCATCCTTAACGGGCAGGGCGGGCCTGCATCTTTGCCAGGCTCTCTCACACACGTCCCCGTCTGTGGTTCCCACTTGCTTGATGGATGCATGGACGGATGTGTTTATGTCACGCTCTCTCCCTGTCTGCCCTACCCTTCCTAAGGACAAGGACCAGGGCCGTGTTGCTTGGCACTGTAGAAATCTGGAAGAAACCAGTGGGTTGTTGAGTGATACTCATCCCTTCCAGAGGCTTGTATTTTTCTATAATCTCTTCCATTATGGTTTTTCATAGGATACTGAACATAGTTCTCTGTGCCCTATAGTAGGACATTGCTGCTTATCCATTCTGTGTATAATAACTATTTTTTATTTCTCTATAATTTTTTATTGAAGTATAGTTGATTTACAATGTAGTGTTCATTACTGCTGTACAGCAAAGGGATTCAGTTGTACATGTATATATACATTCTTTTCTTTCTATATCCTTTTACATCATGGTTTACAGGTGCTTGTATTAGCGGCAGTTTGGCAGAATAGTTAAGGTCCCGGATGCTAAAGCCTCGCTTTGTTCAAACCCCAGCTCTGCTGCTTGCTAGCTGTGGAAGCCCCGTGCCTTAGTTTTCCCATCTCTATAAAGGACAAATAATAGCACCTACCTCATAGCATTGTAAGAATTGAATGAGTTCATGTGTGAACAGGGCTTGGCCACGCAGCATGAAAGTCTTAACTATTAGTATTTCTTTTTGTCATTTTTTTGTCTTTAAAATTTTTTCTCTTTCTTGAAATTCCCTCATGTCAAATTCACTGGTAATTTTCACAGTTCTTTGTAGACAAAACTGGGGCTATGAAATGTCCCCTTTCTAATTCAGATACCCTATAGGTATCCTTTGATAGACCAAAGAGTTGATCCCCTTGGTAGATTCCCAATAGAAAGACACTTCAAAAAGTTCCATTTTCTTCCCAACTGCCATCATGAAATCTGTACAGCGTTCACATGTGCAAGACAAGACACTGAACAGTTCAGAAAACTTTGTTTAAAAATCTATTCACCAACAAATGCCAATAAGATATTAGTGGAAATATAAATTAAAACACAGGAGGGACTTCCCTGGTGGCACAGTGGTGGGAAGCAGCCGCATAGCACAGGGAGATCAGTTCGGTGCTTTGTGACCACCTAGAGGGGTGGGATTGGGAGACGCAAGAGGGAGGGGATATGGGGATATATGTATATGTACAGCTGATTCATTTTGTTATAAAGCAGAAACTAACACACAATTGTAAAGCAATTATACTCCAATAAGATGTTAAAAGAAAAAAAAAGAATCCGCATGCTAATGCAGGGGACATGGGTTCGATCCCTGGTCCGGGAGGATCCCACATGCCGTGGAGCAGCTAAGCCCGTGCACCCCAACTACTGAGCCTGCGCTCTAGAGCCCGCGAGCCACAACTACTGAGCCCGTACGCCACAACTACAGAAGCCCGTGCACCTAGAGCCCGTGCTCCGCAACAAGAGAAGCCATCTCAATGAGAAGCCGGCACCACAACGAAGAGTAGCCCCCACTCACCGCAACTAGAGAAAGCCCGCGCGCAGCAACGAAGACCCAACGCAGTCCAAAATAAATAAATTAATTAATTAAAACACACACACACACACACACACGCACGCACACACACACACAGGAAATGAAATAAGAGGACCAGGTGATGAATTGTGAAGCAGTTGGCTAAGCTTCCAAGCTTACTGTCTGGTTCACCTGCTTCCAAGCAATTTGGTTTCTCTTGTTTTACAACTAAATATCACTTAACTACTATTTACCAAGTGTTTTTATATCCTGCCTTCTACTGAAAAGTTTCAGTGGCTCACTTACCAAATCATAGGTGAAAGTGGAGCCTGTTTGAAAGAAGCAGGTGGATTTATTATCCGTTCAGTAAACACCTGCAGGGCGCTGGTGCCAGGCGCTCATCTGGCATCACCAAGGACACTGGGACAGTCGACACCACTCCTGCCTCCGGGAGAAAGATGTGTGGACAGCGGCAGCGAGGTGTGACGGATGTGGCTGGAGGGTTGTCTGCGGTCATGGCACCACGATAGGCTTCTCACGGAGCTCACCTTGGGCTGCATCTAAGGCAGCTCATTGCGTGCAGGTGGATTAGTGTTCCTGGAACTGAGGGCACCTGGTCTGGCAGAAAAAACGCGAGAGCTCAGGGAGATCAGGGAGCGGCTCGCTCATACGGCGTCCGAGGAGGCAGGGCTGGGGTTTCGGTGGGCAGGGGGGAGCCTCGCAGAGACTCACACCAGGGCTAGAAGCAGTCGGTGGGTGTTTGGGGACGCGCGTTCTGGGGGCCCGCGGGCTGTGGTCGAGAGGTGTGTGAGCCTGGCGACCAGACACCGGCTCGGAGACTCTGGAAAGGTGTGGGTGAAGAGCGATGAGGCAGAGTGGGGCATTGGGAGCGCAGAGAGGAGGGGAGCCCTGGCGGCGGCGGTGCAGGAGCAACGGGGCTTGGTGGCTGATGGGTCGTGAGGGGAAGGGAGGGTCGCCCGGGTGTTGCAGAGCTTCTCTAGGGGTTTCTCTGAGGTTGTGGAGACTCTTTCCCAACACCTGGGATCACGCGCATCCTCACAAGCGTCTCCTTCATTGGCTTACTGAGGGTAAGTTCCTGCTGGAGGTTGATGGCGGGATAGGGGGCAGCGGGGAGCCATGGGGAGGGTGGGAGAGCCGGCAGTGAGCACCAGGTCACTCCCAGGCAACTCCGTGGAGCACGTCCTGCCTTGATTTTTGTAGGAAGAGTCAGCTGTGTGTAGGAGAAGGACATTTGATGGAGATTTTTCTGCTCATTCATTTATTCATGCTCTGCTCCCGGGACTGTGCTGGGTGATACGGGGACTCAGTGGGCAGTTGTGGGGTCTGCTAGGGCTGCCTGAGGGGGACCTTCGGAGCAGAGAAGGACAGCTAACTCAGGGACGACCACGAGGGTTTGGGGAAGTCTTTCTTCCAGAAGGACCATCAGACTTCAGGAGCTAAGGCCATTAGTTGAATAAGGTAGTAGAGGCCTGGCATGGGAAAGGAATGTTCTGTCTCCCTGTGTATGTATCAGTCGATCATCTTTTATCCATCATATACAGAGGGACAGAGATCCGTGAGAGCATGGAAAAGTACGAGTAGTCAGGATTTTATTTCGAGGGCTCACCCTGTACTAGGCCTTATGCGAAACCCATTACATCCAAGCATAGAGGTGAAGAAGGTTGGAGTCAGAAGTGGCTCTGGTCCCAGCTCCACCGCTTACTAATCGTGTGACCTTGAACGATTGATTTAATGTCTGTAGAGCTCAGTTGTTCTCCTCTGTAACATGAGGATAGTAATAATACCAATGTCACAGCAGGAAACCAGCTTTGCTCTGCAAACTCACCTTGCATGGTATGTGGCGAGTGCTTAGTAAATGCCGCCTCATTTTCATTACAACTTTTGTTTTATTCGACTGCTCTTCGGGAGGAAGCTGCAGTTTAGAAAGTGCCTGAATCACCGCTCGTTAGTGATGGCGCCAGGCCTGACTGCTGCCTGGGGGTGGGTGTCAGAGGGAGGCTGAAGGGGAAGGCGAGACCAGAGCTCAGGACATTGAACTTTATCACAAAGGCAGTGGGGAGCCTCTGTGGGACCTTAAGGTCGGACAGACAAGTTCAGATTTGCATTTTGGAAAGATGATTCTGGCAGCAAGATGCATGCAGGATGGTTCAGAGAAGGCGATGGTGGTAGCTGGAGGCCCGGCTGGGAAGCTGTTGCAGTTCCCAGAAGGAGTGGCCAGGGCGCAGGCAGGTGGGAGCAATGGGATGGACTGAACCAGAGCATTTAGCCAAAGGGAAGGGATGCTGCTGGGAGGTGTGGGAGAGGCAGCGAGGGGGAGGGATTCAGCTGCCCCGGGGCTTCTGGCTGTACTGACTTGGGAGATGATAGCACCTGGACCAAGATGGGCTTTTTTTTTTTTTTTTTTTTTCTTTCTGCGGTACGCGGGCCTCTCACTGTTGTGGCCTCTCCCGTTGCAGAGCACAGGCTCCGGAGGCACAGGCCCAGCAGCCATGGCTCACGGGCCCAGCCGCTCCGCGGCATCCTCCCGGACTGGGGCACAAACCCATGTCCCCTGCATCGGCAGGCGGACTCTCAACCACTGCGCCACCAGGGAAGCCCGAGGTAGGGGCTTTGAACCAGGTGAGCTTGGGGTGCCTGTAAGACCCTGGAGGGCAATGTCCACGTGGCAGCCAGACAGACAGATGAAGAGTCAGGAGAAAAGACAGGGCAGCAGATGTTCAGTTTGGAGTGGAAGTTGTGAGTACCAGGGAGATATTTCGGGCACCTGTGCACCGCTCCGAGCACCCGGATCAGGCCTCCTCTCCCCACAGGGCAGAGAGGGGAAAAGGCAGTCAAGGTCACCACTTTCAGGGCATTACACTCAAGTCCAAGGAGGAGACACCAGGCAAGACAAATAAAGGAAAAATGTAACTTCAGCTGTTGCTGAGTGCTAGCAATATAATGATAAAGTGTAAGGCGGCTGACTTATTGGATAATCTCTCGGGAAGAGCTGTAGGAACATTCATTTTTTAAAAAAACTTTACAGCTAAGCAAGATAAGTATTGTAACCTCATAAGGCAGACATATTTCACCATAGGAAAGAACCATAATGTTCTAAGAATAGACGAGAAAAAGGCAATTACCGAAGAATGGGAGAACCTTTAACTCGGTCAGCCTTTAAGAGGGAAGCAGTAAGAGGAAGAAGTAAAAATGAGCAGATACTCAGAGATGGGGGGAAAAGGCAAGTTCAGAAATTCTGAGTTTGGTCGGAGAGACAGGCACACGGGAACATGAAGACACTGTGCTGCTTTCTCCGTGGAGAAGCAGTGCACGTGAGGACACGACGCACATGGCCCTTTGAGCCCAGGCACCCAGGGGGCACCTGCCGGGCAGGTGAGGGGCTCCAGGGCTGAGCAGGGTGGAGGTGGTGGGACGCAGTGGCTCAGGGAGCCCTCCACGCGGGGAGGACCCCACGGGCATGCAGAGCGCGCCCCTGCGGAGGGGAGAGTGCAGGAAGGAGAAGGGCGGGGCAGTAAGAGAATATGGGGGGGTGTTCATTTAGACAGAGGGGTCACCCGCCAGCACTTCCAGGCCTGTTCTCAGATGACCCTCAAGGTGGAGCAAAATCGGGTGTGGTGTTGAGAAAGTTTGAGACTCACTGGTTTAAGTACTAAGTCAGCAAATCAGCCTTGGCAGCCAGAGCAGGTGGGTGCGTGCCCCCAGGAGGTGGGCTTCTTCCAGGAGGCCTGCAGACAAGGGGGCGGAAGGCCTTTGAGGAGGTGGCTGGCACGTTGTGTTTTGTCAGCATCACCCCAAGGGAAGCTGCCAGACGTCAAAGTGGTCATTTTGCCCCCTGTAGCCAGTCCCAGAACAGTGAGGAAAGGAAACGAGGGAAGCAGGTGGGAACAAGGGTTGTGTTAAAGCGTGCCAGCTCCTCCCAAAGCCCTGGCTCTGAGCCCATACAGACTCTTGACCTGGCCCAGATCTGGGGGTGGCAGGTCAGTGGACACCCAGCCAGGTCTCTAGGTGACTCCTACGCACGTTGATGCCACCTTCAGCAGGTGGTGTGGACCCTGGGGAGCAGTTTTCAAACCAGCCTGGTGATCTGGTTGCCCCTGGGCCCAACCCCAGGGCCCCAGAATAAAGTCTCTGAGCCTGAGAAGGACAGCAGTCATGCAGTCGGCTTCCTAGGGCTCCGCCAGGTTTGGGAGCCCTGTGCCAGGGTAACTGTTTTTTGGCCACACCGTGTGGCTTGCAGGGTTGTAGTTCCCCGACCAGGGATTGAACCCTCATCCTCAGCAGTGAAAGCACGGAGTCCTAACCACTGGACCGCCAGGGGATTCCCCAAGGTAATGTTCTTTAAAGTATGCTTTTACTGGCAACTCCAGAGTACCTGATTCTTCTTCTCTTTTCCCTTTCTACCAGGCACTGGGAAATCACGAATTTGATAATGGTGTAGAAGGCCTGATTGATCCACTTCTCAAAGAGGCCAAATTTCCAATTCTGAGTGCAAACATTAAAGCCAAGGGGCCGCTGGCGTCTCAAATATCAGGACTTTATTTGCCGTATAAAATTCTTCCTGTTGGTGATGAAGTTGTAGGGATTGTTGGATACACTTCAAAAGAAACCCCTTTCCTCTCCAATCCAGGTATTTTCTTCTTTTACAGCACTTGTTGCTTGAAAATAGATGCACTAAATCAGAGCTTGGCATTATTTTTCTGGACTGTTGGTTAAAGTAGGAACGTGTGGTATTGGACACGTGTGTTCTTAGGATGACACTGAACAACCAGTCCAGTGGCTCCCAGTTGCCCTGAGTTACTTCTTAAAGACATTCGCCCTCCTGCTCAATGAACTTCTTTGTTGACATAAACAGTATCTTTGTTTAATTCAGTGCATTCAGAATTGGACGGGAGGGCCGTTGATATCCAGTGCTGAACAGTACAGAGTCACTCACTGGAGGATGAGAGCCATGTGACTCACGCCCTTCTTCCTGTGGAGGCAGAGCCCAGAGCCAGGGTTTTACCTCAATTTACCTCAACTTTCCTTTTCTAATATGATTATTACATGTCCAGTTAACTCTGCTTTCTCTGTTTTTAGTTATTTGTCTCTTACAGTTTTAATGACTTTGTTGTATCTGGCTTTCTGGGAAATATATATACATTTTTGAATGGTCTTGTGTGTGTGTGTGTATGTGTATATACATCATACAGGAGAGATATATATATATCTGCTATATCTATACACACACACATATGTATAACCCTGAGACCATTCAGAAAACATTTTTGAGCCACTTTTAGAGGAGCACTTTGGCAGTAAAAACAAAAAGATGTTTTTTTCTAAATTATCCAAATCAGTGTTCTGTCCACATTTGAAGAAAACAGGGAAGTAAGGGTTTTCGTTAAGAATGAACTGATAAAGGACATCTAATTAACAATTAGAAAAGTCACGTGTTTCTTGCTGCTGTTTAAAATACCGTCGGAAACAACGAAAAGGTCAATGGTTGGCCTTGAGCGGCTCTGGGGCCCAGAGGGTCCTGCAGGGCTTGGAGGCGGGGCTGGGCCGCTCTCCACGGCTGGGGACCTGGGGCTTGTCAGGCACCCCAGGCGGCAGGTGGACGTCTATCCCACGGTGACCAAGCCTTTGCACACGGTCACCGGCTGTTGCTGAGGTCATTGTGAAGCCACAGAGGGCAGCCACGGACGTGATGAGTCACTGGCTTTTTTTCTTTTAATATCTTTATTGGAGTGTAATTGCTTTACACTGGTGTGCTAGCTTCTGCTGAGGCACTGGCTTTTGAAGTGTCTTAGGAGTGCTCTTCTGCCTCAGAGGGATGTGGTCCCACCCGAGGGACCTGGAGTACAGTCTCGGGCTGCGCTCCACCACCTGGCCTGACCTCTTCCTCTCCCCACCCCTGCAGACATCGCTGTGTGGGCTGATCAGACCTTCCCCGGGGCTCAGGGGATGCTGCCTCTGAACCACCTGGGGCTTTCCTGCCAAGAGGCCAGGGTGGCGATTACAGAGTGAACCAATCACCGACATGGGTAGGGCTGGAGTAATGTGGCCCGGTTGCCGCAGGGCGCCCTCGGGTGGGACACTTCTGTGGGGTCCCCGTCACCCCCAGAAAACGCCTCCCCCTCATCACATTTGTCCTCGCTCTGGGCTTCCTGCATGACTGGAGCAGCCTGAGGACAGAGCTGGGTCTCCTCTCAGTGAAAATCTGGAACCCAGTAGAGTGGCCAGCTGAGGATCTTGGGCTAAAGATGTGGACGTGTTGAATAACTGAATAATTATGTGTCTCCATAATGTCTGTTCCACCCAGGGGGTTTTGAGTTCATTTAAGGCGGCATGTAATTAACGCCATAGAAGAGTCATAAACAAAGTCAGGGAGGGAGAGGGAGGGGTTCCGGTGAGCAAAGGACGTGATGGCCGGCTTGGGGGTCAGGCAGACACGATGAAGACCTTGCTTGGCCTCTCCAGGGTGTGCGAAGCAACTGGGGCAAAAGGCATTCCAGGAGTGAGGTCAGAGTCACGTGATAGGACACAAGCTCCTGAGGACAGGGACCTGCTGGGTGTCAGCACAGGGGAGGTTCCCAGTGAAAGTTGCTGGAATGGACTAGTGAGAGCAGGCAGGTGTGGGACCACAGTCCCAAAGTGGCTGGGTGTTGTTTTCTGGAACATGGGTTCTAAGAAAGGGACTTCCCTGGCGGTCCACTGGTTAAGACTTTGCCTTCCAATGCAGGGGGTGCGGGTTCGATCCCTGATTGGGGAGTTAAGATCCCACATGCCTCGCAGCCAAAAAACCAAGACATAAAACAGAAGCAGTATGGTAACAAATTCAATAAAGACTTTTAAAAAAAATTTTTTAAATAGTCACCAGTAAAAAGATAGAAGGGGAGTGGGGTGGTGGAGAGACAAAGGGCTTCAGAGCTCAGACCACCCTGTCTGGGACTCTGACAGCACCCTGTCTTAGTTCTTTACCAGGTTACAACAGACAGGGGCTCCGAAGGGGCCATGCTCTTTCCAGCAGCTCTCAGGAGAGAAAGGCTGCACCATGCAGGGGCCAGGGCAGGAGCTGGGCAGGGGTGGAGAAGGACACTTGCTTCTCCCAAGACCACAGTCCCAGCAGCCCGGCTCCCCCTACAGACCTCTGACCCCAAATCCAGCCTCATTCCTCCCGTGCTGGTGACCCACAAGTATAATTTGTATTTCTAGCACGTTTAATTTATTTTAGCTAGATAATGGACTTCCTCTCACTCCCCTCATGATATACTGAAATATATCCCATGCTTTCTGTATGTGAGATGACCGATCCTGTGAGGTTTCTGATGTGTTAGGAGAACACATTCCTTTGTCCTCAGAGGCCTTTCTCTCAACTTTTTTCTTTCTTCTTGCCAGCCACACTGAAGTAGAGGACAGTAGCGTTGTCTGAAAGTCTCAGCAAACATTTCTTCAGTTATTCATTCATTCATTCCCCTGAGAGCTTGCCTCTGTGCCAGGCACTGTTCTAGGCATCAGAGATACTGACCCCCAAAAAAGCCCTGCCCACTGGAACTTCACGTTTAGTGGGAGAAGAAATAAATGAGGAAAATGTTTGGTGCCAGAAGGTGATAAATGATATAGAGAGAAATTAAGCAGGAGACGGGGTGGCAAGTGGGGCATAGGGGTGGGCTCACCTTGTCGTTTTAAGGAGAGACTCAATGAGCAGCTCACAGAGATGGTGACATGGCACTGGGGGTGACCTGGGAGCCCTGAGCTTCTTGGGGTGACTGGCAAGAAGCATATTATTCTTGATGGCCTCATGGCAGACAATGGTGGCCAAGCTGTTACACCTCTTGATTTTTTTTTGAAAAAAATCAATATTTATTTACTTTTCAAAAGTAAAGTAGGATTCGATAGATGGTTTCTTTTTTTTTTAATTGGAGTATAGTTGCTTTACAATGTTGTGTTAGTTTCTGCTGTACAGCAAAATGAATCAGCTCTATGTATACATATATCCCCTCTTTTTCGGATTTCCTTCCCGTTTAGGTCACCACAGAGCATTAAGTAGAGCTCCCTGTGCTATACAGCAGGTTCTCATTAGTTATCTGTTTTATGCATGTTAGTGTATATATATCAATCCCAATCTCCCCATTCACCCCACCCTCCCTTTCCCCCTTTGGTGTTCGTTCATACGTTTGTTCTCTACGTCTGTGTCTCTATTTCTGCCCTGCAGACATCACCTCTTGATTTTTAAATGTTGCCTGTGAGTTACTTACAGCACTGCGGGTCCCACCCCACATCTGTGCGCCACTCGTTTTCAGGCCATCCGTCTGGAATGCCCCCGGCTTTGCCATCAGCCGTGCTGTTTATTTTATGTGCTCACTGGCACGTGTTGGCTTGACTGATTCGAGAGACTCCAGAGTTCCCCACTGGAGCACACGGAGACCCCCAAACCCCACGGCATCAAAAGGGATGCGTTTAACAGTCCTGTAGCTCCTTAGAGAGTTGAATACTTTTCACACTGGAGATGGCAGACTCCTGGGTTTCGAAAGAGCATTACGAGACTGATTCATGTTTCAGCATTTTCATTTGAAAGATGGTTCTGAGATACTTGCATAAGGGAGTCTGGATCCTCTAGAGGGTCCCGAGTCACAGGTGGCTGGATGTGACTTCAGGGCAGCGTGTCTGTGTTTGCAGTCACCTGTGTGCCAGTTAGAGCCATAAGCCCTCAAGCTGCGCTGGGGTTTGGCCACAGGGGTAGCACGTGCCTGCGACACACAGAGCACCCAGCTGGGGAGTCACACCCATACTCACCAGCTGCCCCAGCGGTCAAGCTTCCGCTCCCACCGCGTGCAGGGCGAGCCTCCAGGGAAGGATGCGCACGCTCCCAGGGTCAGCAGTCCTTGGATGGGACACCCCCCCTCCCCGCCCCTGCCCGCTGCAATCTAATCAGAGCTCCGTGATGCTCGAATGCTGATCTTAGCCAGTGAACAAGACAGAGTTGTCAACGGTGTCATACGACTGGCATTCAAGGGCTAGTTGCCGACAGAGTTTCAAGTGGGAAGACTGATGATGTTGAACTTGCAGACAAAGCCGTAGAGTAGCTAATCTGGTTGGTCTTTTTCAGTTTTATTGAGATATGATTGACATCCAGCACCTGTATGGGTTTAAGGCGTGCAGCATGGTGACTTGGCGTAGATACAGCCCATCGTGCTTATGTGCTCAGCCACGCTCAGCACTGGCCTGATGGAAGTCTAAATATACAAATAGATGTAAAAAAATAGAGAGATTCCAAATCTGAAGCCTCCTCACTGTTGGAATGTGAGTAACGTAATATCATCCACAACCTTAAACCGGTGCAACATGAAGCAAATGCAACTGAACATATTGATGTGGATTTTTATTGGCTTTGTAGAGGTTTTATACTGAATTTATAAATAAGTTTTGGTCTTAGTAATTTAAGAGCTTTAGGAGATTAAGGTGTTTTTATTTGGTATGCTTGTATAATAAGCAATATGATAAAAATTGTTGTCAATAAATGTCCATATTTATTTTCTTCCTTAGGAACGAATTTAGTATTCGAAGATGAAATCACTGCACTGCAACCTGAAGTAGATAAGCTAAAAACTCTAAATGTGAACAAAATTATTGCACTGGGACATTCTGGTTTTGAAACGGATAAACTCATCGCTCAGAAAGTGAAGGGCGTGGACGTAGTGGTGGGAGGACATTCCAACACGTTTCTTTACACAGGTAATGGCAGCGGGAGGGCTAGATAATATACGTTACATATATAGCATAATATATACATGTAATAATGTACATAGGTGGTGCACACTGAGTGGTAACATGTATAAATGTTACTCAAAGAGACTTTTTAAAACATTTTATTGAAATACAGTTGATTTACAATGTTGTGTTAGTTTCAGGTTTACAGCAAAGTGATTCAGTTATATATATATGTACATTCTTTTAGATTCTTTTCCATTATAGGTTATTACAAGCTATTGAGTAGAGTTCCCTGTGCTATTCAGTAGGTCCTTGTTGGTTATCTGTTTTATACACAGTAGTGTGTATGTTAATCCCAAACTCCGAATTTGTCCGTCCCCTGCTTTCCACTTTGGTAACCGTAAGTTTGTTTTCCATGTCTGTGAGTCTATTTCTGTTTTGTAAATAAGTTCATTTATATCATTTTAAGTTAGATTCCGCATATGAGTGATGTCATATGATATTTGTCTTTCTCTGTCTGACTTGCTTCACTTAGTATGATAATCTCTAGGTCCATCCATGTTGCTGCAATTGGCATTATTTCATCCTTTTTGATGGCCAAATAGTATTCCAATGTGTATATGTACTACATCTTCTTTATCCATTCATCTGTTGATGGACATTTTGGTTGCCTCCATGCAAAGAGACATTTACTAAGAGTAATTTATTGGTTTCATGAGTATGTCAATTCCATTCACTTATGTAAATTATAAATATATATAACATACACATTCAAATATATAAAAGGTTACTGAGGCCCAACTAAAAGTCATTGTACATCAAAAAGCAACATGCATATAAAAATTTTAAGCATAAACAATGTAATGTAAATAAGGCCTTCACAGATCAAGGTGACAGGACTTGATTGGTAGGTTCACAGGTGGCAGAAGCTGGAACTCTGGGCTCAAGCCCTAACCCTGCAGCATCCCAGGACTGTGGTGCCCTAGAAGCGACAGGCCCCCGTGCTCTTGCAAGCACTCTCTCCTCCCTCGATTTCTTCCCCCCTCCTCTCCCTTCCCCTCTCTCCATCCCTCCCTCCTCCTCTCCCTCTTTCCCTTCCCTCTCTCTTTTCTTCCTTCCTTCCCGTCTTCCCTCCATTCCTTCCACATGTCTCTCTCTCTCTCTTTCCCTCTCTCTCTCTCTCTCTCTCTCTCTCTCTCTCTCTCTCTCTCTCTTCCCTTGGTATCAGGTAGTTTTAGTTAGGAAAAGTCTAACTCTTTTTTTTCCCATTTGAACATAATACTGTCGCAAAACTTTTGGGTCTGGCTCAGTGAGTCTTTCCCACCATGGCCTCTCCCTGCCCCAACCACTGCTTCATGGGGCTTTAAAGTATTTTCAAGAAAAGGAAGACGAGCAGGAGAGCCTGCTGGAACTGGCTTCTATCAGCTCTGGGAAGGACGACTTCGATGGGGAAAAACCCTCCCCTTGGAGAGGTTGCTGCTTCGCCCGTCTCTATGTGAGCTATCTCAGGCAATCCTATTTTTATAAAAGCAGCAATTAAAAATACCCAAAACAGGGCTTCCCTGGTGGTGCAGTGGTTGAGAGTCCGCCTGCCGATTCAGGGGACGTGGGTTCATGCCCTGGTCTGGGAAGATCCCACATGCCGCGGAGCGGCTGGGCCAGTGAGCCATGGCCGCTGAGCCTGCACGTCCGGAGCCTGTGCTCCGCAACGGGAGAGGCCGCAACGGTGAGAGGGCTGCATACCACAAAAAAAAAAAACCCAAAGCAGTAAGAAATGTCCAAACCCGTTAAAAGTTCTCACTAAGAAGAGAGTATGGGTAATTTTAAATTTCTTCTTAGCACCTTTGAGTGTTTTCAAATGATGAATGCATGTTGCTTTTATAATGAGAAAAAGAGACACAAATTATTTTTTTTAAAAAGGAAAGAAAGAAACACAGTATTGGGTCAGAAGTCCTTATTCCTGTTTCACTTGAAGGACCTTGAGTAGTCACCCTCTCTGAACCTGTTAGCTTCGCTTCAGAATGTCAGTGACGATGCTTCAGTGAAATCCTGCAAAAGAGAATGTGCCGTTTGGTAAGGAGATGAATTTAGTGAATGATCAATGACTGCATGAAAGAAAGATCTGAGGATAAAAGTTACAATTTGCTTATCCATAAACCTTAAGGTAGATAATTACAGCCTCTGGAAAAAACTGCCTGTAGGGTCTTAGTCATTTATCTCACATTTCATGATTTCTTACCAAGATTAAACTTGTTCTCATGAAAATATTCAATTTGGATATTCATCATTGTGAGGAATGAACTTAACAATGAAAGGTAATTCCAGGACACAGTAGAGGATGAGGCATATTTGCTTGTTTAAATAAATTTTCCCAGCCTCGAAAAACAAAGCAGCAACAAAAAACAACCCTCCGCTGAATTGCCTTTGGAATTAGCTTAAAGTTAAATATGATTGGTTAATCAAATTAGGGTTAAAATAATACATCTTTTGGAATTTTAAATCTTGCTGAGAACCATTTCAGCACATACACAGGACCCAGCACACACAAACACACTCACCTGAAAGAGAATTTCACAAAGTGTCGGGATTGCACCTGATATTTTCTATTCTATTATTTAATTTTTTTAGAATGCTGGTGACTACCTGTTAAATAAGATTCATTGTCTTGTCACCAGTCCATATTTTTAAAACCTCAGCTTTAAGTGGGGCACGACCAAAATAGGACATGGACGGTTCCCCACCAAATAGTGAAGCCCCTGCAGGTTCTCTGGATTACAGCCGCCGTGCACATGCAGACCAGACAACCCTGGTATTGCCTGACCGTTCTCACGTTGGGATGAAGAGGAGAGGACTTCCGCGTCCAGGCTTGCAAAATGTCAGAGCTGCGAGGATGAGGGCTAGAATGCAGACTTCTAAAGGATTTAAATCCTAGAGTTAAGGAACTGGTCCATGCTGTTGCCTTTGGACAAAAAAGTAGTTAAAGTGTGTGCAGGTTGGAAGATGTGGCAGGTGTGCCAGGGGACTCTCCTCTGCGTGTGACCCTTGAAGGCAGACAGGCTCCTGAGACGCCGTTGCTCTGTTTGTCTCCCGCTTTTTTAACTGGATTTTGGATCATGCAAGCCCATCAGTTTGCTGTGGCCTTGGTGAGTGTAGATGTCCGTCCTTTCCTCCATCTGCACAGTTAAGGAGTTACAAGCGTGACGTCTATGATCCCTTCTATTCAAACACCCTGCTCCCTAGAAAGGCTTCCATGCCAAGAGCCTGACTGCTTATTGCGGGAATTTGGGGAAGTAAAACATTTCTTGGTAGAATACTCTGTAACTTCCTTAGGTTACTGCAGTGATTTTCTTTATACCTCCAGCTCCTTTGAGGCTCACACCTCCTGGTTACCCTGTCTTCCCCCCCCACCCCCCGTTATCACTGTCACCTAAGCCCCTCCCCAGTGTCACCAAGAATTTAGCACCCAACGTCCTGTCTTCCTCTGCAGTCCAGCTCCTGCCTGCATCCTGGCTGAGTGTCTATATGGATGGTGGAGCCAGTACCCAAGTTCAGAGTCCCTTGGTCCTATCAACTCGTGACTGTCACCTCCTTTTCAGCAACCTCACTTCTGGGACCATAGGCTGAGACCTGGTCATCATCCTGAATTGCGGCATGCCCACAGCCCCACTGCCCACCTCCCTCCTCTCCTTACGGCTCTCTCACCCTTATTCCTCTGCGAAGCGGCCTGCAGCCTCACGGAAACCTGGGTCTGGTGAACCCTCCTCCCCTCCCAGCCCAGCAGGTGTCACTTCTCCTCCTTAGCCTGGGAGCGTCCATTACAGACTCACCCCACGTCTCTGGCTGACACCCGGAAGGCGGGTGCCCAGGATTGTTGAGTGAATGCCGACAGATGTAGCTCCTTTAAAAGTAAGCTCTTTGGGGACTTCCCTGGTGGTCCAGTGATTAGGGCTTCCTGCTTCCACTGCTGGAGGCATGGGTTTGATCCCTAGTCAGGGAACTGAGATCTCACATGACGCATGGCGTGGCCAAAAAAAAAAAAAAAAATTTATTTTTCAAGTAAGATTTCTTTATTTGAACAGCTTTTTGTATTAAGTACCTCATTTGTATTGCTTCTGGATTTTGGCACACATTTCTTGAATATGAAATTCAAGCCTTTTCATTGACTTAGAGAACATAAATGATTTTAATAACCACCGTATTTTGTTCTCAAAACAAATGGAGTTCACAGTTTAAGTATAAATAAAACCAGGAAACCTTAGCGCTTGTTCTTCCCACGGCAGCCAGCGGCCGGGTACTCCGAGTGCAGGGGCGGAGCCATCCCTGCTTTGTTAGAATAAGCGAGCGAGGACAAAAGCCTTGGTTGTGGTTTGCAATCATTGTTTATCTCGCCATTGATTTTCACTCTTGTAGTTGAGATAATCTTGTCTTTTAGAACAAGAAAGTGGTCTTATTATTTACTACATCCACAGGACAAGGAAACACTCTCCAACAAAGAACCGCTTCCTTTGGGCATCCGTAGGATTGCTGATGTGTGGGTTTATTGAGTGAGCCGGGAGAATGAGCCAGAGGACAGAGGTATGGCCGGTAACTTCAAAGATGATGTCCTTGGTGGCACCGGGACTCACTTGTCCCAGGGGTCACTACTCAGGGCCCCTCGGTCAGCTTCCAGCCATAGCCCCGCACCAGCACCAGCTTCCTTCACGGAGCAAAGCCAGAGCCTTCTGGTTAACGATTTTTGCAGCCACATAACACTGATCGGTTTTAGTTACATCTCATGAAACTGCTTTCCAGGGCGAAGTGGGGTGAGCCAAACCCCAAATGATCTGTAAAACAGGGTCACATCCTTTGGCAGGGTTGAGTTGTCAGGCAAGCTGATGACCGACTACGTATTGTGAAATCCAAAGCCTGCTCCTGCCACAGGGCAGATCTCTTCCCGGGGCTGCCATTCGTGTTGCCCTAAGTTTGCCCCTTGATGGTCTTCAAGGACCTCATTTTTCCAGCCTCACTGTGACAAGCAGCACGGGGTCATGGAGAGGGCTTTGGACTCCGACAGCCACAGTCTCCCCCCGAGGTTGGTCACTACTGGCTGTCCGACCTCAGACATGTTACTTAACCACTCTGAGCTTCAGCTTTTTATTTTAAAAAACCGCTACAGTGATACGACTACCTCAGAGAATGTCATACGGATTAAATGAGGTGGTATAGGAACAGAACATAGTGGGTCCAAGAAAAATATGTCAGTTCTCCAATATTCTGCAATATGGGAAAATGTATAGAATTTCATTTTAAATGAAAAAGAGGAAGATACATTTTTTTTTTTTTTTTTTTGCCATACGCGGGCCTCTCACCGTTGTGGCCTCTCCTGTTGTGGAGCACAGGCTCTGGATGCGCAGGCTTAGCGGCCATGGCTCACGGGCCCAGCCGCTCTGCGGCACACGGGACCCTCCCAGACCGGGGCAGGAACCCGTGTGCCCTGCATCGGCAGGCGGACTCTGAACCACTGTGCCACCAGGGAAGCCCCAACAATTTTTTTTCTTTTACAACTATACAAACATTTATTACCCAGACTGTAGTCACTTGACACAACTCCAAACTAATTTATGAGGTCACTCCTCTCTTGAATAAATAAAAAGACTATCTTACAAAACTCGGGAAACACTGGAGCTCTTCTCACCCCCTCCCCCCAAAATCTGATCATTCCTTGGGGAGCCTCTATTTTTCCTGATCCCCTAGGTCCTGATTCTTACTTGTGTCCCCCCTGTTCTTGCCTCTTTCAAACCATTCTTCTTGTCCATGCAGCAGAGACCCAAATATGGAAGAGTGCCCTTTCTTCTTGATCTCCCTGAATTCCATCCACATGAGGCAGCTTCCCTCCAAGTCGGCTACGCACAGCAGGGGACCCACCGCTGTGCAGCGTGGGATGACTCTGCCTTCCAAGTCTCTGCCACCTCAGGGCGTGCCTCGCTGGCTGGCTTTCTGGCTTTCTTCTGCAGCCCGCCCTCCTCCCATTCCGGTTCTCCTCTTGTTACTCCTGTCCTCACCCCCTTGATCCAAGGCTACCCCTGAAACTCAAGTTTTCTCCCACTATTTTTATGCAAAAAATTAAGCTCTTTGTGCGCACCCCTGCTCCACCATCCCCATCATTGTCGGGGACCCGTCCTTCCAGGCAGGTCTGCCTCACCTCCCCCTGCGGAGGAGGAGAGGAACGAGGACCCAAGACCGTCATTAGGGAAGCCTGGCGGACCCTGGTCCTCTCACAGGTGTTTACTAGACAGAAAATGATTTTTTCCCTATAACGGATTCTGCCACCCATTTCCCCTTCTTTGCTATCCGTGCATACGTATTTTATTTATTATTTATTTGTTTGTTTTTGTTTATTTATGGCTGCGTTGGGTCTTTGTTGCTGTGAGCGGGCTTTCTTTAGTTGCAGCGAGCGGGGGCTACTCTTCGTTGCGGTGCACAGGCTTCTCATTGTGGTGGCTCCTCGTTGCGGAGCACAGGCTCTAGGTGCTCAGGCTTCAGTAGCTGTGGCATGTGGGCTCAGTAGTTGTGGCTCACGGGCTCTAGAGCGCAGGCTCAGCAGTTGTGGCGCACGGGCCTAGTTGCTCCGCGGCATGTGGGATCTTCCCGGACCAGGGCTCGAACCCGTGTTCCCTGCATCGGCAGGCGGATTCTTAACTACTGTGCCACTAGGGAAGCCCTACATATATTTTTTTAATTGAAGTATACTTGATTTACAATGTTGTGTTAATTTCTGCTGTACAGCAAAGTGGTTCAGTTATACATATATTTACATTCTTTTTTATATTCTTTTCCATTTTGGTGTATCACAAGATATTGAATATAGTTCCCTGTGCTCTACAGTAGGACCTTGTTGCTTATCCATTCTATATATACTAGTTTGCATCTGCTAATCCCAAACTCCCAATCCTTCCCTCACACACCCTCCCTCTCCCTTGGCCACCACAAGTCTGTTCTCTTCATACATATATATATTTTTTAATTCACAGAAATTATATTGGTTATTGCTATGGCAGGGTGGGACTGTAATTAAATTTTTCTTCTCCATTTGCCAAATAGTCGTGCTAGTTTTACTTTGATAAAAAAGAAAAATTTTTTAACCTCTCTAAACCCTAGAAACTGAACCATTAATCCTAAAGTTTATGAAAAGAAAATTTTCCACAGACACTTTACTGATCAGTAGGCTTTTATTTGGCAATTCATGGGCGGAGCAGCATCCCATGTGGCAGAGAAAAGGGGGCTCAGAAGAGCTATAGGAGGCCATAGGGTCTTAGAGACCAAAGGGAGCAGAAACAAGGAAGTTGCCCTGGGCATTGCTGACGGTTAACTTCCCTTCTGTGGAGCGCAGGGAGGTCTTGGAGCCTGTGCGGCATGGGCCTGCGGGGCTGGGAGCGCCGGGCCTGCCTGTTCTGGGAGAGCCACGCAGAAGCGCAGTGGAGTTCTGGTTTGCTGATGGGAATCTTAGCATGAGCGGCTCCATCTTGGGCCTGATCTGGTTACTTTCACAACTTGAATTCTTATAAATATGTGTGTTAAATTTTTTAAAAAGGAGAGGCATATACTCAATTTGAGAATCTGAGCTAAATACACAAATGACCAAATGTATCTTCTTACCTTTAAAAGATAAGAAACCGGGAGTGCGGTGCTTTGTCCCAAGCAGCCTGGCTGTGCCTCACTCAGATCTCTTGTCCTCAGTTTATTAATTTCCCCCAAACCTAGAAACTCATACGGTTGTCAGTTTTGGCGTCTCACGTGTAAGGAAATTTCCAAATCGTCTGTCATGTTGCGGAAGCAGAGCTTCGGGTTTCCCCACCAGAAGTCCTCCAGGTTCTGAGATGAGCCCATTTGAATTGTGCATCGTGTGCTCCACTGCCCGTCCCTGTGGCCGAAGCTAATGCTTTGTGGAAATCAGCAGTTCAGACCCTCACTGAATACAAACACCTAGCATTTCCCAGGGTACAGAACCACTGGAATGCCCTGTCCAGCTAAATGCTGATTTTCCGTAAAAAAAAATATCAGGTTTATTTACATCAATTCATGGTCCTGTGGACCTCCTTTTTAATTTCAAATGGAACTACAAAGCATGTTAACATGAAAATCAGTCTCTCTCTCTCCAGCCCGTTCCTTTGGACTTCGCATTATAACAGGCCATAGTGATGGAACCAGGGGATGGCTGCATTGTTATGATTTTGTTTTTAATTTTTATATAAAACCCTGTTCTATAATGTAAAAAGCGAATGGGAAGTCTGGTGTCTGGAAGGATAGTCACCCTGACTTAGATCCTCCGTGAAGAGAAGAGGGTGATGGACAGCAGAGGAGAGGAGAGTTTTCCCAGTGAAAACTTTCCCCAGTGAGTGGCCTCTCCAGGCCTCACAAAGATGAAGCGAAGCCCTCAGGCCTGGCTCCACAGGACAGTGGAGTCCCACACACTGGGCACTTGTTGGAGCTTGGAGGTGTTTGTTGAGTGAGTGAATGTGTGTGAACCCATTCCCACCCTGCCGGGGTCTCTTATTTACCCCAGCCAGTCAGGACCGGGTACAGGCAGACAGCCCGGATTGGACTTCATGAGAGTTTGTGCCCACTCTGGGTACCACTTGAAGATACGTCATCACTGTTAGACCTTCCGGTCATCACTGAATGTCCAAGAGCCAGAATGTGGGCAGTATATCGAAGCATGTACAAAACAGAGGGACAGAGTCCCAATATGGAGAATGTCAGTGGCCCCTTGAGTTCCCTGGAGGAGACATGACAGCCTGTGTATCAGGGTCGGGTACAGAGATGGCTGAGGAGACAGTGACTCACCCCTCTGGTTGCGGAACACCTTTTGACAGCAGCTGGCCTGACTACCTGGGGGGAAAAGGGCATCTCGGCCAGCCTACTTCATGGCTTGCAATGCCACAAGACTTCCTGCATGTGAAAGATGCTCATAACTTAAAAAAAAAAAAAAAATTAAACTACTTTTGGTGTCAAACACTATCAAATCTCTTGTTTTACAAATACAGGAAATAAATTTAGGTCCCAGGAGTTAAAAGTCTCTCCCAAGGTTGTGAAACAAGATTAAAAGGGAGCTGGCACCAAAACCCATTCTCTCGACAAGCAGGTGTTCGGCTTTATGAGCCCCACCCAGCTCATTAGTTGAGGAAATTGAATGGAGGGGGGTTGGGGGATGGGACATGACTCCCCTTGACATATGGATTCCTCCACAGGAAGGGCATGTAAATCTTGTCTGATCTCTGGAGAACTGTTGGCTAAACCACTTAAAATCAGTCGTTCAACATTTATTGACCACCTACTATATGCTGGGCCAGCCCCAGAGACACAGCAGCCTCTGCCCACATGGAACTTACTGGCTTGAACGGGATCCTGATGCCGATCAGATTTTTTTTTTTAAAGTATGCAAAGAAATCAATCATATGTAATTACAAAGCACGCTGTGAAGGAGGAAGTCCACAATGCTGGGAGAGCAGGTGTAGGAGCGCCTGACCACGTCTGGGGAATCATTAGAGATGATGGTAACTTGGTACATAATTATCTCTAACCTTTATTGGGCGTTTACCTGAGTCAGGCTTCATGTGCTGCTTAACTTCTTTAATTCTCGAAACAACCTCTCAGGCAGGTGTTGTTATTTTCTCCTTTTACAGATGAATAAACTGAAACAAAAAGATGTAAATAATTTGCCTGTGGGTCTCTGGTTCCAGGTCTTACTCTATATTCATGACTATGGAGGCGGGTGTGGTCTAGGAATGGGAGAAACTAAGATTGCTGAAGTGCAGGGTGAAGGGTCTAGATGAAGCTGGGCCACATCGTGTGGGTCTGATAGGCTATGATGCTCACGTCAAAAATTGTAGTGTTGCTACTCAAGCGAACGTGGGTCTGCTCACCCACCATGCAGAAAAGCCAGTCCACTGACACCAGGTTGTAGTGAAGGAAAGTACAGCGTTTGTTTGCCGGGTGCCGAGCAAGGAGTCTTGTGCCCAGGAGTCCCACAGGGCCCTGCTCCGTATCAGCTGGGCAGGCGCTTGCCTGGGCCTAAGCTGGGAACGCCCGCATTCCTGAGGGGCTGCTGTTACGTTCCCTCAGACACCCTCGCTGTTCTAGGGAATGCCCTGTTACCAGCTCTAACTGTCAGCCCCACAGCTCCTGGCTCCTCCAAGGCTTGCTTCCAAGAGGACTGATTTGCCAAAAGGCTGGAATAGAGTTCTGGTAAACAGTTCTCCCCCTGCCAAGAGGACAGGCTGCGTTTCCAAAGACAGATATGTGGCTCTTGTGTGTGGAGAGACGATCTGGGGCGTGAGCCTCTGTGGCTGAATCGAGTGCTGTGGGAACTCTGAAGCCCTGGATTGCTTTCTCTGCCAGTGGTTTTCTGGGGTTGCCAAGTGCACAGGAAGCAGAGAGGGCCCAGCCGTGGGGAACGCAGACTGGAGCCAAACTAGACTGGTTATTGTCTCAGCCACGTGGGAAACGTCCTCCTTGTCTCCGATTAAGTCCATCCGAGATGAAGATGACACATCTTTTGTTCTAACAAACGGCATATCAAGGCCACTCAGCACCGGAGAAAGTCCCCTGTGCTACAGGAGCTGGGGTTGGTGGCTCCTATTTGTAAAGAGCAAGCTGATCTGATGAGGTATCTGACCCCATAGTTCGATTCCGAATTTTTACGTTCTGTTTAAACTCAGATATATTTATGGAAGGCAGAAAAAATAAAGGCTAAAGAAGTCAGGCTTGCCCTTCTCTTGGGTTTCCAGGAATCTGCCAGACCCCTTTCTGAAACAGATGTAGGGCCTGTTCCTCCTGGACGAGGTGTTGTGCGCCACCTTGTGGATATAATGGGAACTGCACGTTGCCAGGCTTCTCTGGGCTCAGAGGATGAGCCACCATCCCTAACCGTGCCCAGCTGAGAAGGTGAAGGGACTGCCACATCCCCGTCCCCTGAAGTAAAGGCCAGGCTCCAGGTCTGTCCAAGGACCACCACAAAACCGAATGCTACTCTTCAATGCATCAGACCATCTATGGCAGTCACCGCCACCATCTGCCGGCCACCCGTAAGCCTGTGCAAATGGAGATGGGACACGGCCTGCACTGGATCTCAAGTCCGTGCTTTTGTAGAAATAAAATTCCAAGGCTTTCTTCTTTATCCAGAGGAAGCAAGACAATGGGAAATTAAGATTGGCCACAGCTATGAATATTTCCTGCTGGTGAAATGTTGGTATTTGCAGCACTTCTGCTCTGTGGTTACTGAGCTAAAGGGGCTGCTTTTGGCTCAGGCGCAAGGCAGGACTGGGTTTTTCATAAACCCAGGTGTACAGCATAATGTCTTCAGTGAAAAGGGAAGCCCAGACACAGCTTGGGGCACAAAGGTGCAGCCACTGGGCTTGCACCTGCTTTGGTGAGTGCCCTTCGGAAACCAGCTCTTGCAGGCTCTCTGAGAACAGCACGTCGTAGGCTGTGTTGGGCAGTGGAGAGAACATAAGCTCCGGTGTCTCACAGCCCTGCTTTTCAACCCGCCCTCCATCACATACCAGCTGCGTGACCATGGACGCATGCCTGTGACAACTGGTCTTCTGGTCTACAGTGTGGGGATAATAATAGGAGCTGTCTCGTGGGATTCCTGGAGGATTAAATGAGATCTAGCCCGGGGCTGGCTCCTGGCTGACTCTCATAACTGGTCCAATGAGGAACCAACACAAACTGAAGTTCTCCGGGCTCTCAGTGAACATCTAATAGGAAGCGCTGGTAGTGGGTGTGCAGAGGGAGGTGATAGAAATAATAGTGGGTCAAAGGTATCTGTTCTATAGTCTCTGACTCAGAACAGCCCAGATGAGATCCCGCTCTCACCGGAGGTGAGATGGGAAGTACAGGGCACCCATAGGAGGGGTGCAGTTGTAGAACTGAAACGTGCCAGGTGATCAGAGCCCAGGGCTCATGCTCCGAGTGCCGGGCTCCCACCCTCACACGGCGTGTGTCCGGGAGACCGTGCTGGGATGGGACTCAGCCTCTGGCTCCCCTTTGAGATAAGTGGCTCCCAGGCTCTCCCCAGGGCTCCCCTTTGAGACAGAACTCAGCAGAACCCGGCAGGTCTGCGGTCTGGCTGGGGCGGGAGGTCTGTGTGCCAGTCGGCCGCCCCGGTGAATGTGGCTCTTCCTCAAGGCACCCGAGGGGACACAGAACTCAGCAACAAAACCTAAGGATGAAAAAAAAAAAAAACCTAAGGATGGCCTTTTGTCATTTCTATTTTTTATTGAGTATAGTTGATTTACAATGTTGTGTTAATTTCTTGTCATTTCTGCTGATCTTCCACTAAAGAGTCTAAGCTCTGGAGTGTGTGTCTAGGGTTTCTAGAGGTTGCCATTCCCTCATGGGGAAAAGAAATACACATTTATTGAGTATCTATTATGTGCCAGGCAGCCTGCAAGAGAGTTTTGTTTTAATTTGGCTGTGCCGGGTCTTAGTTGCGGCATACAGGATCTTCAGTTGTGACATGCGAACACTTAGTTGTGGCACATGGGATCTAGTTCCTTGACCAGGGATCAAACCCGAGGCCTCTGCATTGGGAGCATGGAGTCTTGACCACCAGGGAAGTCCCAGGAAGAGAGTTTAAATGTTTAATCCTCTCAAGATTCCTGTGAAATAGGAATTGTTATTTTGCCTTTTTTTTCTTTTACTTTTTTTTTTTTTTTTTTTGCGGCATTTATTCCCAGGTAATAAGTTTTTGTTTCTTCAGTTTTTTTCTGGGGTATCTTTTTGTTCTGTGCAACCTCCTCTTCTGGTTTAGTAACAGTCTGTTCTTTTCCACGAAGGATCATCTCAATGTGGCAGGGAGAGCTTGTGTTGATCCGATCACAAGCTCTATAAATCCTGCATCGCATCTTGGGGGCTTTGTTCACTTGAACATGCTCCATGACCAGAGAATCTGCATCTAAGCCCTTAAGCTCAGCATTACTCTCTGCATTTTTGAGCGTGTGCAGTAACAATTCACCTTTTGGAGGCCACCGACCCTGCGTCCGGCCCCACTGTTTGGCCTGGGCGCACCTACCAACTCCACCATTGGAATGATGGAATGGCACACATTGCTTCTGTAAAGTGACATCCTTCAGATACTTGGTGGCTTTTGGCCTGGGCAGTTTCACGAGTGTCCTTAAAGTGAACACGAAGATTTGAACCGGTTGATTTGCATGATTGTATGGGGTTTTCTGGGCCCGGTGAAGAGCGGACCCTTTCTAGAGGTCACCGTGAGACACTGGACCTCAGGAGTCGGCACTGCCCACAGCCTGCCTGTGCACCCGCCGTCCCCCCGCCCCACTCTCGCCCGGAGTACCCCTCTGCACGTCACAGAGGCCCGACAGCACCAGAGCACCAAACCGGGGACTCCGACACGTTCCCCCCACACAGAAGGACTCCGCCACCAGGGAGGACTCAGTAGACACAAGAGTCCGCCGCCCGAGGGCTTTGAAATTGGCACTGCCAAGCCCAGGATGGCAGCAATAACCCGTTATTATGCCCATTTTACAGATGGGGAAACTGAAGCACAGTGAGGTGAAGTGGCTTGGCCGCTTCACCCGGCTGGTGAGATTGGAGCCAGGGTCAGGATGGAGGTGGGACTGTCTTAGCAGTGTCGCATCTTTGTATGCCACGTAGCACCGGGCACGGTGCCCAGGACTTAGCAAGAGCTTAGCAACCGCTGCTGGGTTGAGAATGGAAGGATTCACGTGCCAAAAGGGCATTCGGAAACAGGGGCAGATGCCCGAGCTGGGCTCTGAAAGACCAGCTGTGTGGAGCAGCAGCTGGCAAATCGTTAGTTCAGAATTCGCAGTCACCTGGCCGGCAGCCTGCAGGCTCCCGGCCGTCCATGAACAAGGGCCCACTTGATTAACTTTGGATCTTTCATTGCAGGCACTCCACCTTCCAAAGAGGTGCCGGCGGGGCAGTACCCATTCATAGTCACGTCCGATGACGGACGGCAGGTTCCCGTGGTCCAGGCCTATGCTTTTGGCAAATACCTAGGCTATCTGAAGGTCGAGTTTGATGAAAAAGGAAACGTCGTCACTTCACATGGAAATCCCATCCTTCTCAACAGCAGCATTCTGGAAGGTACGTGAAATTCAGGGCAGTGATCCACCAATGCAAAGATTTGGTGGCTGGATTTCTTTTTTCTTTTTTTTTTTCCTTTTTATTTTTTGGTTAATGTTTCAGGACAATGTTTTTGAAGACCCGAGCTTCTTTCTCCCTTGAGTTTACTCTACCCTCTTCGTGGATAAGGAGATTTAAAACACACACGAATTGCAAAAGCCCCATGTGCTCCTCCAAGCCCTCTCAGCATCAGACACTGTGTTGCTGCCTCTCGTGTCTCTTCCAGCTTCACCCTGGCGCAGGAGAGCCACTCTCGGCCCATGTCCAGAGGAGAGCTGATTGTTGGGGCAAAGGGAGCAGTGTAACTGGGCAAGCGGCCCAGTCTCCATGGGCTTCAGGTCCTCAAATGCGTGTGTCTTTCTTACTTTTTGATCTGGGAATCAAAACGAAAAGACATTTCATGTCATGCATTTCATTTTTTTTTTTTTTTTTTTTTTTTGCGATATGCGGGCCCCTCACTGCCGTGGCCTCTCCCGTCGCGGAGCACAGGCTCCGGACGCGCAGGCTCAGCGGCCATGGTCCACGGGCCCAGCCGCTGCGCGGCATGTGGGATCCTCCTGGACCGGGGCACGAACCCGTGTCCCCTGCATCGGCAGGCGGACTCTCAACCACTGCACCACCAGGGAAGCCCCCATGTCATGCATTTCATACAGTGTACATGAACATCCTCCTGTGCTTCTCTCTCGCCTGCCCTTTCCTGCTTACCGTGATCAGATAGGGAAGGACGGGTGACCAGGGGCCCTGGAGAGCCAGAGCTCCTGACAGCCAGAGGGAGGGGCCGGGACCCTGTAGCCGGACGTCTCAACCCTTTATACCTGCCCTTGGGCCTCTCATTGTCTCCCCACCACTAATGCCCTCCCCATTGAGCCAGCAGACACTCATTCAGATGTGACGAGTTGATGCTGATTTACTTGGCACGTCTTTAAGATCCAAGCTGGGTCTTACTCCCAGGAAATGGAACAGAGGTTCCTAAGGAAATTTCCCAGTCAAAATCAAAATGTACACAAATACGGTAAAGAACTGTGTACTCACGCCAGGTGAGCTGAATGACGTTTGAGCCTTTCTCCAACATTTAGGCTTTAACTGCAGGCTGATTTGTTTGTTTTCTTCTAGATCCAAGCATAAAAGCAGACATTAACAAATGGAGGATAAAATTAGATAATTACTCGACCCAGGAACTGGGGAAAACAATTGTCTATCTGGATGGCACCACTCAGTCATGCCGCTTTCGAGAATGCAACATGGGCAACCTGATTTGTGATGCTGTGGTGAGTGGTCCACAGGAGAGCAGGGCCCGTGCCTAGGGAGGAAGGATGCAAGGACGGACAACCTGACAGTTACAGAATTGAGGACTTTTAGAAATTAGTCCCCAGACAAAAGCTTGGCGTGTAATCACACTGAGTACCTTGGGAAGGTGCCCGAACCAGACCAGTGGGCCATCCCTTTATTGCTTTACAAGAACGGCAGCCTTGGACTTCCCTGGCGGTCCAGTGGTTAAGATTCCATGCTTCCGCTGCAGGGGGTGCAGGTTCGATCCCTGTTCAGGTGAGTTCTGCATGCTGCGCAGTGCCGCCAAAAAAAAAAGGACAGAAGCCTTTATTTCAAGGTGCTCATCTTAGGTGTCTGAATATTGGATGTTGCTTTCCTTTGGTAAGATGACCTGAATCCACAAACTCTGCTCCTCCCAAGAAGTAGACATAGAATTAAATACATCTGCCTAGGCCTAACTAGGCCAGAGTGTGTTTCACTGATCTGTCCTCTTGACCCCAGAGAACTCGGCCTTGTGTGAACCACCTTCACAAGCAAGGCAGTTATCACAAGAATAATAAGTCCCATGTTGGAGCGAGTTCCCACACCAAAAACACCCCTCTGTCCACCTATCTGCGGGCAGCCGAGGTCTCCAGCTGAGACTCACCATGCCAGGGGCACCCAAGAGGCTGTTCCTTTGTCTGGGCTCACCTCGGTGCCGGGTGCCCGGTACCTAGGATGCAGCCACACTCAATAAATGTCTGCCAAGTAAATGACGACACTCACGCTTTCCAAGGTGGGACAAGTGCTGGAGGCTCAGCATCGCACGGTCAGTGCGAGACAAGCAGCTAACGAGAAGCCAGAGTTGTGAATGTGCAGAGGCGGGTCTGGAAGGAAACACCCCAGGCTCTAGCAGGGCTTACCTGACAGAGAATGAGGCCCTTCTCCCGCTAAGCATCAGGAACACTGCAGCTGTGCTGCCCTCATAGCCGCCCTGTGGCCCTGTGTCTCCCTCACCTCTTCCACCATCATATTTTTTCAAATGAGAATGTAATTCGTTTTATTTCTTGTAACTAAACATATGTTTTGTAAAAGAAAAGGAAGAATGAAACTCTCCCCCGTTTCAGGGGCTCCCCCATCTCTCTCTTGTATCCAAAATTGCCAGCTTGGGAACTGGCTGGGGACCTAGACATGGATGCCAGGGTCCTTTGTGGCCTGAGATCTGGAGTTGAAAGGCTTCTGGGCTCCGCCCTCAGGAGCAAATGTGGGTCCTGCCCTGGAGGAGCCCTGGGGGGAGCAGCCCCGTGGGTCAGTCTGCACAGAAGCCCCTTCCTCCTACTTCAAGTGCTGGCTTTGCTAAGGGCCCCTGGCCTGGCGGGTTGCAGGGGTCTTAGGAGAGGGGCTCAGAGCTACTGGCTACTCAAGAGTCTGACCTGGGACTGGTCACAGTATCTGAGGTTTGCTTCTCAGAGCATAAGACTAGTTCTGATGAATTACACTTGAGAAAGCTCTGGGCACACACAGGAGCAGGAGAACAGCAGCTTTATTTGCCCGGTGCAGCTAACCAAGTTCCGGGCACTGACCCTAAGGAGGAGGACCCAGAATAACGAGTGTAAATTCATGCTACTGTTGCAGATTAACAACAACCTGAGACACCCGGATGAGATGTCCTGGAACCACGTGTCCATGTGCATTTTAAACGGAGGCAGCATCCGGTCACCCATTGATGAGCGGAACAACGGTATGCTCCCGGCCCCCAGCCCCCGGCCTCAGCTCAGCGTGCTGTCTGTCTGACCGGTCCCCCAAGACCCCCCCCACCGTGCCAGGCCCTTTGGCCACTCGAGTCAGTGCCCCACCTGAAGGGCGCACACAGGCTTGTGTGTTCTTGGATGCATTTGCTCACAGAGGGAGCAGCCAGCCTTACTGGCACCAAGGTTTAGCTCAACTTCTGATTCACACGGCAAAACGCATATGGTGGCTGATGTATGCAAAATAGTGATGGCCTCCACCTGGATATCTGGAAAGAGGACAAAATTGCCCATCTTGGGACGTCCCTGGCGATCCAGTGGTTAGGACTCTGTGCTTCCCCTGCAGGGGGCACAGGTTCCATCCCTGGTCGAGGAACTAAGAGCCCACATGCCATGCGGCATGGCCAAAAAAAAAAATTGCCCATCTTAGGTGCTGGGAAAAAAAGAGCTGGATAAGTTCCTCTAGTGCATTTACAGGTATCCAGGATTATAGCATATGGTAAAACAAACCAACCAGACAGATATTCAAGACACTGTTGTAGTCTTCCCTTATAACGCTGTCAAAAAGTGTCAGCCTCAGTGGTGGAGGGCACGGCCAGAAGCCTCTTGATTCCATCCTCCCCCTAAGTGTCAGGAACACTTAGACGCAGCTGTGCTGTCCTCACAGCCTCCCTGTGCCCCGTGTCTCCTTCACCTGCTCCGCCAGTCCTAAAGGACACCGGCCATGGGGTGTGCTAGTTCTCCAGCTGTTTTCCTCCTCGCCTCATCTGTGACTACCCTCAGGCACAATTACCTGGGAGAACCTGGCTGCTGTGTTGCCCTTTGGAGGCACCTTTGACCTGGTCCAATTAAAAGGCTCCACCCTGAAGAAGGCCTTCGAGCACAGCGTGTACCGCTACGGCCAGTCCACAGGGGAGTTCCTGCAGGTGGGCGGTAAGTCACCTTGAAAGGTGGGGTGGGCTTTCCTGCTGGTTGGCTTAGCTCCCCCCTTACCAGAACCTCTTGGTCAGGCCTGTTTGGGTTTTCACACACCCAACACCAACGCACAGTCTTTTCAATGGCCAGACCACTGGAGTAGGTTGGGGTCAGAGCCCCAAGGCCCCGAAAATGAGCACCATTTGCCAAGTCTGATTTGGACATCGGATGGTCTCGGCAGGAGCTGGCCCCCCAAACTCTAAGCAGGTCAGCTGCCTTGAGGTCTAGTTTCTATTAAAATCTTGGTTGCTTCAACATTCAATATTCTTCGTAAAAAAACAGAAAAGGGTTTTTTTTTGTCTGTTTTTTCTGTGAGTGCCTGGAACCATACAGAAGTTCAAAGGAATGCAGTGTCCAATAAGTATTAACAAGGATGATTTCTGGGCGGGGCAGTCTGGACAAGACATAGGAACTTGGCTCTGGGTCCAGCGGGACCTGGGGCAAGCCCTCAGCCTCTAGGAGCATGGTGAGAAAATGGGCCTGCTTATCTCATGGATTGCAGTGAAAACGGAAGGAAAACAAATGCTTCCCAAATTGTCATGGACTTCTGAAATGCTTTCGTCAATAATTAAGTCCACAGTCCAATGAATTCAACTTTAAATTAATATGAATGATCTTGTTTGACTCTGACTCCACATTCTGGCCTGAGTTTCCGGCCCGTAGATAGCGTAGATAGCGGGCTGCACCTGAGGGCTGTGATTGCTTTGTGAAGTCTTCCCTCTGCAGGGCACTCGGCTGCTGGGATCGAGGGGCTGTAGAGTGTGGTGGGGTCCAGGCTGCTGCCTGTGGGGTAGCCCAGATATTCTGCGTTTTCCAGGACAGAGTGGAGGGAACACCGGGGCTCTGGTGCCCCAGCACAGTGCTGGGTAGTCGTATGTTTTGTGAAAGTCATCCAAGCCCAAATTATTAACGTCTCTTAGTCATCAAGATGGTGCAAGGTTCTGTGCCTGTCATCTGTTCCTCATTTTCCAGAGCCACTGAACCAAGTTGCTGGACCAATTAACTTAGGATTTTAAAAAGGTCTGTTTTCTCCCTGCAGAGTCACCTCTCGCCCACTCTGGGCCAGAGCCAGTTTTCCTCCTGGGGGTTCTCAGACCTCCCAGAAGGACTCAAGGACAAACCTAACCAGATAGGGTAGCTGCAATGTCACCTCAGCTCTGTTGCTGAAATTTCACTCAAGCTCAAACTAAATGAAAACTAAGCCCAGTGCCCCAATTCCAGATTTGGCCCTTTCTTAGAAAACAGAAATTTCCCTTTGGATCCAGTGAAAACATACAGGCTCATTTCTTTTCTAGGAATTCACGTGGTGTACGATCTTTCCCGAAACCCTGGGGAAAGAGTGGTCAAATTAGAGGTCCTTTGCACCCAGTGTCGCGTGCCCAGTTACGAGCCCCTCAGAATGGATGAGGTGTACAAGGTGATCCTCCCGAACTTCCTTGCCAAGGGTGGGGATGGATTCCGGATGATAAAAGACGAAGTGTTAAAACATGACTCTGGTAAGCACAAGTGTCTCCACCCCTCCCTAGCCCAGAGGTACCGGAGAACAGAACTGGTCCCAAGAGGGGAGCTACACATAATGCTCGGAGGGCAAAGCCAGAAATCCAGATGCGTCCCCACATTGCCGACCACTTCCTGCTTTGTTTGTTGGGAAACAGCAGCACGGCCTGGGGGAATACTGCCCTGCCTCTCCCCAGCACACGTACCCATCCACCCAAGCCCAGGGGAAAACATTTTTACATAAAATGTGTTTTAAAACTCTTTTAAGTACATATAACCAGCTATTTAAATTGTGAAATATCAATCAGTGTGGCACTTATAGAAAGACCAGACTTCTAGAACTTTAGGCTGGATGTGGGAAACTATATTAAATCATCTAAACTTTCTTCAAGAAGCTTTTAGTGTAAACAGGTCAGGTAGGCATGGATGGGATATGTCCCCTGCCCCGTTCTGCACAGTGCGTTGGAGCAAATGATAGGAACCACCACACTTGACCGCAGGTGATATTTCCAGCAGCAGTGAGGGTCATTATACCCCCTGCTCATTTTTTAAAATCCAACTGAGAACCGCCTCCTATGCATAGAGTCCACTGCCAGTACACTACCCCTTCCTGTTCTCCAGGGCAGAAACTAGTGTGTTTACAAGACACGTGCACAGCTTCCCTGCATCTGTCTCCAGCAGGGAGCTCAGCCAGGTTCCTCTTCAGCCTTATCATAGGGGACTGCTATTTTCGCTGTGTATCCCAAGGAGGGTGAAGGACAGTTCCAGGGCAAAGGAGACAGCCCTTCCTGGGAGGAAAGGCGCCAGGCACTTCCACCCATCCCATGATAGGAAATGGAAAGGCAGGCTTGAAAGGTGTCCTCTAGAGCCCTGCATGAAACAAAGAAGTTGATGACTGTGCATCACCCAAGGCCTTGGCCCTAAGGCTTCTCAACCCTGGCTCTTCATTAGAATCACTTGGGGAGCATTTTAAATTAAATACCAATGCACTGGTCCCAACTTTTAAGAGATTCTGATTTACCTGGGTGGGGTAAAAGTCTCTTCCAGTGATTCTAATGTATACCCAGGGGTGAGAACCACTGCAGAGAGAAGAGTTCTTTTTAAGTATTATATTGATAGTAATATATTGTTTTTATTGAGGTATAATTGACATATAACATTATATTAGTTTCAGGTGTACAACATGATTCACCATTTGTATACACTGCAAAATGCTCGCCACAATAAGTCTAGTTAACATCTGTCACCTCACATAATCACAAAAAAATTTTTTTTCTTGTAATAAGGATATTTAAGATCTACCCTCGTAGCATCTTTCAAATATGCAATACAGTATTAGTAACTATATTCACTATGCTGTACATTACATCCCCAGGGCTTATTTTTTTTTATAACTGCAAGTCTGTAATAACTTTTGACCCCTTTCACCCATTGTGCATCCTCACCCACCCGCCTCTGGCAACCACCAGTCCATTCTCTGTATCTGAGCTTGCTTTTATTGTTGAATTCCACATAAATGAGATCATGTGGTATTCCTTTCTCTGAATTATTTCACTTAGCATAATGTCCCCAAGGTCCATCCCTGTTGTTGCAAATGGCAAGAGGCCATTTTTTTATGGCTGAAGAGTATTCCATTGTGTGTGTATATATATCACATCTTCTTTATCCATTCTTCCACTGATGGACACTCATTTCCTTATCTTGGCTATTGTAAATAATGCTGCAATGAACATGGCGGGGAGGGGGGGGCGTATATATCTTTTCAAATTACTATTTTCATTTTATTTAGATAAATACCCAGGAGGGGAATTGCTGGATCATATGGTAGTCCTATTTTTAATGTCTTGAGGAGCCTCCTACTATTTTCTATAGTGGCTGCACAAATTTACATTTCTGCACACGATGCACTAGAGTTCCTTTTCCCCACATCCTCACCAACACTTATTTCTTGTCATTTTGATAACAGTCATTGTAACAGGCGTGACGTGATATCTCACTGTGGTTTTATTTGCATTTCCCTGATGATTAGTGATGTTGAGCATCTTTCCATGTGCTTGTTGGTCACCTGTATTTGAGTTGTATACATTCTTTATATACTGTGGATATTAACCGCCCTATCAGATATATGATTTGTAGTGTGGCATTTTTTTTTTTTTTTTTTTGCGGTACGCGGGCCTCTCACTGCTGTGGCCTCTCCTGTTGCGGAGCACAGGCTCCGGACGCGCAGGCTCAGCGGCCACGGCTCACGGGCCCAGCCGCTCCGCAGCATGTGGGATCCTCCTAAACCGGGGCACGAACCTGTGTCCCCTTCATCGGCAGGCGGACTCTCAACCACTGCACCACCAGGGAAGCCCTGTAGTGTGGCATTTTTTTAATAAAAAGGTCTGTCAGATCCCTAGGGGTTTGTTGTAGTTACAGGCGATTAGTATTTGTCGGTTCTCCTCTCTTTTGCAAGTGAAGACTCCATTGCCTCAGCATCAGTTACGTGAAAATGATTCCTGAGCAGGCAAGCCAAAAAAAACAAGCCAATTTTATGTCTCAGCTAACTGATATTGACCCAGTTCCCTAATGCCCTCAGTCCGGAGTGGTTCAGAGGCATTGATGACAAGAGCCTCTATATTGAGTCATCTCAGAGCTTAGACAATTTATTCCCCCCAATTATCCAATATTGGACAATGGGCACATTTCTCATCTGGAACATAAAAAAGCAATCAGATTCTTTGCACTGGTGATCGCCATTGTTCTTGTCTTCTGTGACACTTTATCCCTGCTTATGAAAGGAATATATCTTCCCTCTTATATCTAATTACAAAGGACTTTCGAGAAGTACATTGGCTTTCCCCTTCTTACTGTTAATTGATGATTATTTTTTCTGTAGTTAAAATAATGTATGTATTTTTCTAGGTGACCAAGATATCAACGTGGTTTCCGCATACATCGCAAAAATGAGAGTAATTTATCCAGCAGTTGAAGGTCGGATCCAGTTTTCTGCAGGAAGTCATTGCCATGGAAGTTTTTCTCTAATACTTCTTTCAGTTTTGGCAGTGATCATAGTTTTATACCAATAGCCAAAAATTCTCCTTGCCATTAATGGAACTGTATTTTTTTCTCAAGTGAGAGTCAAGTCTACCTTTTAGGAACTGGCTTTGTGATGGTGTGGACCATCCTTGCAGTCTCCTAGAAGCTGAGCTTAGAGGGTTGTAAACGAAGACACTGACATCATCACTCAGGATCAGCAACTTAACGAACACACAAGAAAAGAAATGAAAAGGGGCCCCATGAGGAGAAGGCCAACCATCTTTAGCTTACATATGCAAATTTTAATAAAACGTTATAAACAATTTTAAAACATACACATCATTTTTCTCCTTTATATCCATTCTAATCCACCAAACAACTTATGTTTACATAGAACTTTATCATTTACAAGGGAGTTTTAAGCACACTATCTTATTTGATGCCCATAACTTTCGCTGGTAGGCAAGACAGGTATTGTTTTTCCCATTTGACAGATGAGGGAACTAAAGCTCAGAAAGAATTGACATGTTTAAGGCCATATAGCTAAAAGTGACAGATCCCAGACCTGCACCTGAGCCTTCTGACCTCAGTCCCGCACTCCTTCAGTTATATCCAGTTAACTGTTCAGGAAGATACTTAATGGTCTCCTCTCTTTTTTACTATCCGTAGCCCCAGACTCATGTAGAACAAGTCTGCTTTATTTCTGGTCTCTGTTTTTTCCTTTTCAGCACGTGTTGTTATAGGGAGTTTAATGGACTAAACACAGGGTGGCGTTCTCTCCTGCACCACCGTGTGCCTTTGAGGAGCTGGGACAAGAGATGCAGCAGATAATGGGAAAGGCCAGGAGCTGCAGAACGCAGTCAAGGGGCAGGGAGAAAGGGAAGGAAAGACCAGGATGCCCAGGACCAACTTAACACTATAGAAGAGTCAGAGCTAAAGGCCATTTACACTTGTTAAATACGTATTTGCTAAGGAGTAGCAGCAGAGTGCCTGACACATGGCGTTAGCTACTAATAATTTTATGAGATTCTATCAGTTCTCCCTCTGCTTCTTTCTTCCTTCTTCCTAGTGGGAAGGTGTCATGAGAAGAGAACCTTCTTAGAGAAGGTGTAGCTCTAAACCTGCACCTGTCTCTCCCCAGCAAGATGCCAGCACTGATTCTAGTCTCACACACACACACTCCGCCCCCTCCCCCAGTTATGGGAAATCCAGAGCGGAGCCAAGGTTGATTTTTTTTAAGGGGTATACCTAAATCTAAAGTCAGCTCTGCCTCCAAATCTGAACAGTCACTCTCAGTCATTCTCAGGCATAGTTATGAGAACTCCTGCCTGAGAGAGTGCCCCTCTAAGCGCGTGCTCAGGAAATACCCAGACCGACGAAATGAATGATTTATGCACAAGGAACAAATACTTGCTTAAGGGGGTGGGGGGACCACGTGAGCCTGCTCGTTACCGTAGAAATGATTCAGTAAGAAGTGGGAGCCCTCACCCTACACAGAGTCAGTGAACAGCAGCTAAAGGATGGAAGAGTGAGAATGTTTCTTGATGTTTACAATTATTAGGTATTCTTGATACAAAACATACTTTTAAATTTCACAACCTCTTTGTAAATGTTGCAGTAAAATAATGCCCTAGGTTCTATGCGTATACAGACTGGCCCTAAATAACCAAATGTCCATAGACTGTAAGAGGAAAATGTCAATAAGATTGCATTTGGGGTATATTTTCTTATGCTTGGCCTGTAAAATAGGGTAAATCCTATTGGAGCACAAATTTTTAAAAAACATTTTGTAAGTTTTCTAAATATGTGTACATGTATTATTCAGTGGTTTAAGAAATGACCTGGAAACACTTTGCAATTGTAGGTTCCAAACAATAAAATTGAAGATATACTCCTTGTCTCTGGTAGTTACTTCTCTCAAGCAAACACCTATAACCCAAGACAATATGACTGATGGAAAACTCTTTGCCAGTTCATCACTGGTATCACTTCCCTAGATTATCAGCCCCCCGCCATCTACTAACTCTCCCTGTCCCCCTTCTTACCCCCAAAACAAGAAAAATACATGCAGTTTTTAGGTAGGAAAGAACAGTAAATAAAGGATATTTTAAGTAAGACTACTAAATTTTACGGTTTTTACGTACAGAATTTAAGACCAATAGTGGTTTCCTAAAATTAAAAATGTTCAAGTCATACAGTGTTAGGGATTTTAATTAACTTACCTGAACTGGTTGTACGTCAAGAACTTTCCTCAATTAATGCCGATGATAGAGCAGACCAGCTGGTACACCGTGATCAGACACATTAAATGCAGTTGGTGGCAGAGCTGCCCTCAGCAGTTTTCAGCAGAGTAAGCGCCCTCAGAGACTATGTAGCCCTGTGGATACATGACTAGGCTTGCCTAAATTAGTAATGGTCTCTGATTTAGTTTCCTGGGCCTGCTGTAACCAAGTACCACAAACTGGGTGGCTTAAACAACAGAAATTCATCATCTCACCGTCTGGAGGCTAAAAAGTCTACGATCAATTTGGCACGGTCAGTTCCTTCTGAGGGTTGGGAGGGAGAATCTGTTCCAGGCCTCTTCCCAGCTCTGGTTAGCTAGCCTCAGATATTCCTTGCCTTATAGATGTTATTCTCCCCATGCTTTTACATCCTTTTCCCTCTGTACGTGTCTGTCTCTGGGTCCAAATTTCCCCTTATACTGTATAAAGTCATAGTCATACTGGATCAGGCCCACTCTAATGACTTCATTTTAATCATGTGCAAAATCCCTATTTCTAAATAAGCTCACATTCACGGGTACACGGGGTTGGGACTAAAGTCCTGCCACAAGACCTCAGCATCTTTTCAGGGGACACAGTTCAACCCATAACCGTCCCCTAGATGATCTACGTAATCCCCCGGGGCAGCCCTGAGGCAACCCTACAAATGAAGGGTTACAATTAATGTTATTTTTGTGCTGGTAAAATAGGACACATTTTAGAAGCTGACTTGGCTCAACCCAAGCAAATCAAAAGGAACGAGTTTTCCTAACTAATGCAGTCAAAAGCAGGAGCTTTAAACTTTTGTAACAAGCTGGGAGATCTCCAATCTCTAGTAAGGCGTACTGAGCCCTCTAAGAATCTGAATGAAATACTTGATGAAAATATTCGGTTAATAAGTAAGCTAGTTAGGGTATGAAGACAATTTAACTCTGGCCTATGACATGGATACTGGCATATTAAAAGCAACAACGGAGGGAATTCCCTGGTGGTCCAGCAGTTAAGACTCGGGTTTTCATTGCCATGGACCCGGGTTCGATCACTGGTCGGGGAACTAAAATCCCACAAGCCATGTGGTGCAGCCAAAGTAAATTAATAAATAAAACTGAAAAACTTCAAAAATAATAATAAAATAAAATAAAAACAACAATGGAAATTATAGACTCACTATTCACTGGGATTTTTGGTTGCAAAAACAAAAAGTCTATCAGCAGAGACATACCAGAAGAATATTAGCTAGTCCCCAGAATCATCTGGAAGCATGGAGAGCCAGGCCTAGAAATGGAGAGCAAGCAAGGAAAGTGAGGCATGGCTAAAATCCTGCCACGGGAACAGCCTTCATACACCAGCCTGGTGCTGATGGGTTCATCTCCACCACAGCTACACCTGCCAGGGCCACTGGCTGTCCTGGTACCTCCATTCAGATGGGAGCAAATAACAAGCTGAGCCTGGTTCAGGCCCAAGCTGTCTTTCATAAAGATAAAAGAAGGCTGAGTGAGGACTCATCTCCAGCCTTTTGGCTTCCTTCAATGCCCCCTCCCCCAATTACCTTGGAATTCCTCCAAATAAAGATGTTCCAGTTCCAGACAATCAAAAGTGAGAAGTGGCCCCTGTGAGTACTCTGAGAATCTCCTAGTACCACAAATATATATGAAATGATGTTAAAAACGCTACCTTCTGAGTATGTCTTGAAAACTATGTTGAGTTCTTAACTTCCTCTCCAACAATGTACATCACATGTATGAAATCCAGATTTTTATGAAAGCCAAAATCACTCTAAAAGTAAACAACACTAAACTTTTTCTGGTATTTAATCATTAAATAATAAGCATATTAGTAATGAAATCAGTCGCTAAGATATATATTTTTTATAAAGAAAAAATAAATATGGCTAATCAAATTTCTAATTGAGCTTGAGTTTTTAATTTGGTGTTGACTTTTTTTCAGATCTATACTCTACAGATGAAGTAAGAAAATCCATACACTTGAAAAATAAACAAGTCTTATCTTTCTGGTAAAATCACAATGTATTGACTTTATATGTTTACATTTATATAGCATTCCTAAAAATTTCACTAATTTATCATGTTGTGAAACTGATTTTGTGATAACTCTTGTGTCATAACTAAGAAATGCATATAGCATCATTCCTGCTCATCTACCACACAGATGTATCATTATCCTGCTCAAGTTTTCTTCGCGTAGCCTTGCCTTATTCCTTACTGAGGAGTATCTATCTTTGGGTAAAAGTGGAAAGAAAAGATGGGACTATAAAACAAGAGATCCCAGACACTACTGTAGAACAAGTAATAATGAACAAACTAGTAAGGTAACCTCGGTCATTACTGTTCTCTAGAATGACACCACAGATAAGGAGGCTGCTGGCTCCTTGACTATCTGATCACTGCTTCATCTGCCCCTCCCTAACCCATTCAAGAAAGCCCACAATGCAAGTGAATGGGAGTAGCATTACAGGGCTAATGAGGAAGCCAATACAATTCACATTTAAAATATAAATAGAAAAAATAAATCATACACTGACTTAAGTATTTTAAATATTATTCACTGTAATAAATTACTAGTCATCCCCTTCAAATCTAGATCAAGAGACACCAGTGGGCTCAATCCCAGAGCTGAGACAACTGCTAATCTCCTCTAGATACCAGCCACAGCTTAATGCCAGAGGTCCCTTAACAGAGGGAGGAGAGTGTACAACTATTAGAAATATTATAGACTGTAAAAATTAACACAAGGGCTTCCCTGGTGGCACAGTGGTTAAGAATCCGCCTGCCAATACAGGGGACACGGGTTTGAGCCCTGGTCTGGGAAGATCCCACATGCCACGGAGCAACTAAGCCCGTGCGCCACAACTACTGAGCCTGCGCTCTAGAGCCCGCGAGCCACAACCACTGAGCCCACAAGCCACAACTACTGAAGCCCGTGCACCTAGAGCCCGTGCTCCACAAGAGAAGCCACTGCAATGAGAAGCCGCACACTGCAATGAAGAGTAGCCTCCACTCACCGCAACTAGAGAAAACCCACACAGCAACGAAGATCCAACGCAGCCAAAAATAAATAAATAAATTTATAAAAAAGAAGAAAAAAAAATTAACACAAGTCCACATCATTTACAAAAGATCATTAATCTATTTAAGACCGCATGAACATCTTTAAACTTTTCATCAATATAGAAAACTGAGGGAATTCCCTGGTGGTCCAGTGGTTAGGTCTCAGCACTCTCACTGCCGGGGCCCGGGTTCAATCCCTGGTCGGGGAACTAAGATCCTGCAAGCTGCATGGTGTGGCCAAAAAAAACGAAAATTGAAAGAGTGAGCACTTGGTGCAGTTCAACAGAATGCAATGCTTCAGCAGGGCTATTCTCCCTCCCTCTGGTGCTCAGCTCACCGGCCTCCTCAACTTAAGTGTATCTGTCAGTGTCCACACAGCTGTATCTCTTATATACTTAATGTCCTTCAATTATTCAATACGTTGGCCACATTCAGTATAACTTTTCTTGTTTTTGTGGCTATTTGGGGAAAAAATCAATATCAGTCTTCGTGCTCCCTTATAACTTCTCGGCAGTTAGACCTCTATAGCAGCCCCTTTCCCTTTCTTTCCAACACCTCTCTCTGCTTCCTCCTTCTCCTGAAATGCCTTTTATCTGATTCAGAAATCTGTGAGTGTGCACATGAGTCACCAGTGTCCTGAGGTTAGCTGACATGATCACCTTACCTGCAGCACTGGTTCAGGATCACAGAGAGAGAGGCATGTGCCCTGGTCTTAGTATGTCTTTCACTCTGGCAACAGTCATAAGAGAGGTGAGGGACCTGGATCACAGGCCACACCCCTGCCTCTTAACTCCCTGCACGTACATTCCACCTCAACTCACCTAGTCGTTTTGTGTCCATCCCCCCACAAACTCGTCTTTTTGTGCCCATCACCTTCTTAGTGCCAGGTGCTGCTGGACTATGCACAGGTGATACAGGGGTGAGAAAGACACATCCTGGCACTTGGACTGTTCACAGCTGAGTGGAAGTGACAGCCAAAATTAACATCTGAAAACAGAAACGCATGCACGTATTTGCCAATCTGGCATCTCTTCCCACTCCTGGAAAGAGCCCCCATTTTGGGAAGACACTGAACCTCTTCAATCTCAGGTAGTTCTGGTGGGACAGTTAATTACAGAAGCAATCTCTTAGCTCTGGTGGGAGCACATGACCTAGGTCTCACAGTTACAGTGCCTCATCATCTTGGTCTGAATTAAGAGGCAAGCCAAGACGATAAGAATCCTTCCACAAGCTTTTATATGGGTATAGATGTAGAGAGAGACAAGCTCCCTCTTTGCCCCTCTGTGTCATCACGTGATTCCACGGTTTGTTTAACCGTCCTCTCCCACATGAAGGCATCCACAAGAGTAACAGTTGACAGGACAGAAGCTGAGACAAGAAATGGACATATGTCCACAGAGAGTCCTGACACTATTCAAGTGCTGGGTAAGTCATACTGAGGACAACTCCATTATTGCCTTTCTGTAGTTGGGTTACATGAAAAAATATGTTATTTCTCTTTTCTTTTTCTAAAGCAAAGTTGAGTTCCATCACTTACAATCAAGAGATTAAACTAGCCCACACTAGGAGAAAATGTCAGAAAGTTCCCCTGAGCACCTGTGTGTGCGGTGAGGAGGGAGGGAAGTTAAATAGGAAGCACAGTTCCGACATTAAGTAACATGAATAAAATCCCTCAGGGAAAATTATGCAGTTTTCATTCTTGTATGACGAAAATGGATCTGACAAACTTTAGAAAATTACCTAAAACACATTTCCTTATAAAGAAATTTCAATGTCACCCATTTTTTCAGACATTTGAGCCACTTTTAAAAACTTAAGTCTCCAGGCCGTACCCATTTTCTCCGCCAGGCATTGTCCCCCAATATGGATACAGTACTCCCTTCACTCCCAAGAGCAGCTAGCATAATGTTGAAGTGTTAAGCGGGCATAAATGGAGGGAGTTACAATGAAGAAGAAAACTTACAACTCAGTGTGAGATATCGATGCTCCTAAAAAGCATCCACCAAACCCATCACTTGGGAGTCCTTCCTGGGGTTCCTTCTCAGCTCTCTTAGTGTTAAGCACTGGAGAGCCCCAGGGCACGGTCCTCGGACTGCTTCTCTCTTCTGTTTACACTTCATCTCTCGGTGCTGTCATCCAGTTTTACATCTCGATCCTGGTGACTCTCAAGTTTATAACCCCTCCCATGGACTCCAGACTCATAAATACAACTGCCTACTTGGCATCTCTATTTAAGACGGTTAATAGGCCCCCCCAAACTTTACGTGTCCAAAAATGAATTCCTGATCTTCCCCTCAAAACACGTGCCAGTCACAATCTCCCTCAGCTCATTTAATAGGCCCTTCATCGTTCCTTGCTCAGGCAGAACCTTGGAGTCATCCTTGGCTGCTCCGTTTTTCTCAAACTCACAACCTGTCCATCAGGAAATTCTGTTGCCTAACTTAAAAACAAAAGACCTCAACTTCACGAAAACTCCACAAGTACTGCCCTGATCCAGATGACTGTCATTTCAACTGAATTACTTCACCAGCCTGCTAAATGAGCTCCTTGTCTCTACTTTTACTCTTTAGTCTGTTCTCAACACTCCCAATGCAGTAACCAAAGTAATTCTATCACAATATAGTCGCTGGCCTGCTCAAAATCTTTCCATCATACACCGGGTAAAAGGGAGTTATCACAATGGCTTCCAAGGCCCTTTGTGATCTTTTCTCCCGTCATTTCTCTGACATTATCTCCCTTCACTCACCATGATGAAGCCACACTGATCTCCTTGCTACTCTTTCTACAAAACAGGCACACTCCCACTCAAACCTTCGCACTTGCTATTTCCAAATATTTGGAATATGGGCTCCAAAATATTTGCACGGCTTGCTATCTCACCTCCTTCCGGTCTTTTCTACAATGTCCTGGACACATTATTTTAAACTGCACACCTCCACCCATACCATTTGATTTTCCTTTTCAGTGTATTTTTCTTCTGAGCACTTGTTACTTTCTAACATACTATATACTATTTTCTTATTTATATTGTCTGTCTCCCTGGGTTCGAATGTAAGCTTAGAAATGCACAAATATATCCCTGGCATCTAAAACTGCCTGGCAGATAGTGAGCACTCAATACACACGTGTAGAATAAGGTAAACAAATCGTGCATGATTCCTTCTCTCCTGCCTCTCTGCCACCCTCCTGACTCAGTCCAAAAGCCACACAGTCCTTTTTCTCCGGTATCAGCCCCTCCAGAGAAAGTAAGCAATTAAGAAAATAACTTCTCTACCTAAACACCCTTTTCATTATGCAGAGCAGTTAGAGTCTTCTTTAACCCCTCTGCAACCAAAAGGCCAATTAAGTCTTCCCCAAGAAGGACAGGTGCCTTTCTCCAAAGAGTAAATTTTGTAGCCTCCCCCCTGCCACTCCCTAATATGAAGGTGATTACAAGTTTTCTAAGAGCATCCCTTTTCCCTCCTTGCTTTCGTTCTTCCACATCAGGAATTAGCAAACTACAGCCTAAGGGCCAAATCCTGCCTGCCACTGCTTTATGTAAGTAAGGTTTTACTGGAATACAGCCACATCCCTTACTTGGAATAATACTTTAATATAATTTGATAGAAAAAAATCATAAACATCAAATTAACAAAAAATAGTGAAATACAAAAAATGTTTTTCACTGGATTTGGCGATCTTCTAGGGGCCGTAGGCCTCAGGTTAAGGATGTCTCCTTACGTATCTAGCAACACTGAAGACACTACTGGATATATAAAAGACAACATAGTCTTTGAAATGGAAGTGGAGTAGACTAGCAAGATGTTTGCTCATTCATTTAGTCAGTCGGTCATTTTTATTCTAATGTTGACCATATCTGAAGTTACAACTTGCATATATATCATTATACAGTCTGCAAAGAACAGTGGCAGATTAGACTTCTGATTTTTTATTGTAAAATCTAACGGTTTTTAGGAAGTCAACAAATATGTTTGCTTTCTTTCAACCATTTCTCAGAAGTTTCTGCTATCTACAGGTAAATGATTACACTTATAACACGAACTTATAATGTCCTTTATAAATTTCAAAGTGTCTTCCCATCTATTTAATTTCATTTTATCGCCCAACCAGAAACAGAGTTATTTCTATAAACACATTTCAAAATGTGAAACTCATGCACTACAAGACACACATAGAGATGGATAGAAAGGAATGTGCAAAGTAAAATATTTGAAATGCACCAGGGGAACTTACTTTTTAAAGGGATCCAGAGTGACCGCTTTTGGAAATAAAGGCTCCTTTCACGGGTCAACAATGACAAGAACACGAAGACTAGAGACAGACCTAAGTTTGAATTCCAACTTTACCGTTCTCTCTGGCTTCATTATCCTTACCTATAAAACAGGAATAATACCATCTCACAGTTACTGGACGGTGAAATGTGATATAAAATGCCTGGCCAACAGAGAATGCATCTAGTTCCTTTCCCTTTTATTATGCGAATGATTTTGTATTTGTAGATTTTTATACAGCACATTTTCTTTAAATAAAGCTCACTCACTGCTATAGATTTACATGTGTCCTCCTAAAATTCACATGCTGAAACCCTAAACTCCAGTATGACTATAGTTGGAAATGAGGTCTTTAGGAGGTAATTAAGGTTGAATCAGGTCATAAAACCTAACCCAATAGCATTTGTGGCCTTATAAGAAGAAGCAGATAGAGAAAGATCTCTTTCTTTCTTCCCACACGCTCGCACAAAGAGGTCATGTGAGCACACAGTGAAAAAAGGCAGCCGTCTACAACCAAGGGAAGAGGTCTCAAAATGAAACCTACCTTGCAGGCACCTTGATCTTGGACTTACCAGCCTCCAGAATTGTGAGAAATAAATTTCTGTTAAGTCACCCCATTTATGGTATTTTATCATGGTAGCCCAGGCCATTTGATACACTCATAAGAATTTTTTTCTCATCTAAATAAACAAAATACCACAATTTATAGGAAAGTGGGTGAGGATGGCATAAAAGGGCTGTACATATTTTATTTTTCCAGTTCACCGTGACACTTTAAATAATAAAATGCTATGGATTTTTAAATGTGAAGAATTAGATTAATTCCCACCTGTCCCTGAGAAACTAGTAAATGTTTAAGGCTTGGTAGTAAAGCACCGATTCAAAGAAATTCATACATAGTCTAGAACTTTTAAGCAATTAAAAAGATAATAGACCACGCACCCTAACAGCCAGTAGGTGAGCTGGGAGCCTCGGAGGTCACCGTGGGAGGCGGGGCGGGGGCAGCATAGCAGCCTCCTAACGGCTCCGTGGAGCTGCCTCTGGCCTCCGGTACTGGAGCTGCCGGCAGCAACCAGCAGTGGCCAGCCTTGCAGCGGTGTATTCTAGGTCAATGGCTTCCAAGACTCCAGTTGGATTCACTGGAGTAGGCAACATGGGGAATCCAATGACAAAAAATCTCAGCTTCCCTGGTGGCGCAGTGGTTGAGAGTCCGCCTGCCGATGCAGGGGACATGGGTTCGTGCCCCGGTCCGGGAAGATCCCACATGCCGCGGAGCGGCTGGGCCCGTGAGCCATGGCCGCTGAGCCTGCGCATCCAGAGCCTGTGCTCCGCAACGGAAGAGGCCACAACGGTGAGAGGCCCGCGTAATGCAAAAAAAAAAAAAATCTCATGAAACATGGCTATCCACTCATTATTTATGATGTGTTCCCTGATGCATGCAAAGAGTTTCTAGATGCAGGTGAACAGGTAGTGTCTTCCCCAGCAGATGTAGCCAAAAAAGCTGACAGAATTATTACAATGCTGCCCACCAGCATCGATGCGATAGAAGCTTGTTCTGGAGCAAATGAAATTCTAAAAAAAAGTGAAGAAAGGCTCACTCTTAATAGATTCCAGTACTGTTGATCCTATGGTTTTGAACGAATTGGCCAAAGAAGTTGAGGAAATGGGAGCAGTTTTCACGGATGCCCCTGTTTCTGGTGGTGTGGGAGCTGTTCGGTCTGGGAGCTTCACATTTAACGGTGGGAGGAGTCGCAGAAGAATTTGCTGCTGCCCAAGAGCTGCCAGGGTGCGTGGGCTGCAACGTGGCGTGGCGTGGAGCTGCTGGGACTGGGCAGGCTGTGAAGATCTGCAACAACTTGCTGTTAGCTATCAGTATGGCTGGGACTGCTGCAGCTATGCATTCGGGAATCAGGTAGGGCTTGACCCCAAACTCTTGGCTAAAATCCTAAATATGAGCTCAGGATAATGTTGGTCAAGTGACACTTATAATCCTGTACCTGGGGTGATGGATGGAGTTCCCTTGGCTAATCACTATCAGGGTGGATTCAGAACAACACTCATGGCTTAGGATCTGGGATTAGCACAGGACTCTGCTGCCAGCACGAAGAGCCCAATCCTTCTGGGCAGTCAGGCCCATCAGATCTACAGGATGATGTGCTCGAAGGGCTACTCCAAAAAAGACTTCTCATCCATGTTCCAGTTTCTGTGAGACGAGATGTTCTGAGTTTCCCCTTTCGCTGTGGACACTGTTGGAAACCAAACTCTATCTTGGAGCCCCTCACAGCTCACTCCACAAGTAAATGGGCTTAATCAAAGGTCACCTGTCTGCTTCTGCTTGTCTAGGTCACAATAAACCCTGGGATTTTCCACCCATTTTTAACTGCTTATTCTTTTTATCTATTTAGCAAACACATATTATCTGAATTTTTTTTTTCTGCAAGCCACTGATGGTCTCTGCTAGCTAGCTGATTGACCTTTCTCAAAAGTTTGATTCCTAAGCATTGTCAGTTAAAATGTTGCCTACTTCAATCAGGATATTATTTACTCCACTTTACAAATAAAACCACATTTTTTTTCCATGGGATAAAACCTATCCTGGAGGAAAGAAAAGAAATTGGTGTAAGGCAAGGAGTTAGAGAAAGGGTAAGTATAGTGAATTACTCCCTGTGTCCCTCAGAAAGTTTGTCCTGCTAACCCAGTGGTGGTATTCTTGCATTCTGAGGTTACTGGTTCATTTTCCAGGAGTTGGTAAAGCAAGAGAACTCCTTGCTGCATGCTATGTAACTTGAACTCTGTTACATTACCTTGGTGTGCCCCTCTTATAACAACTCCCAATACTTAGCAAACTTATTTTTTATATTTTTGCTTCCTTGTACATTCTTACTACATTTTGACTTCAAAAGAATGACATCTTTAGAACTGTCTCAGAGCCAACGATGATATGTGCTTTAGAGAATTATTATATTATCCTAAATATAACCATATTATTTTGAATTCAAATAAATTTCTATGCTGATAATTTAAAAAAAAATAATAGAACTACTGGCAAAACCTTTAAAACATTTACAATATCTAATGACCATTTTTACAAACTTTTGAAAAACATACATGAATAGTACCATTAAATGGGTTAGTTTTCCAACTTATATTTAGAGTTCCCACATTATCAGTGCCTGATACATGGCTGAAACTCAATAAATATATTCTGAATGAACACTACAGCCAATAACCAAACACAGAACGCCCACTCTTGAAAGACAAATATGGTTGAAGGAGAAAAGCATATCATGGGAAGAAATTATCAGTAGAATTCTCAACATTGAAACTTTAAAAATAATTATTTAACTTTCCTCAAAGAATACAGTTAATTCATATTTTTCTTTTGGAGAGACAACATAAACCCAAAATCTACTTGACTAAGTTGTTTATATAAGTTTTCGGAATACAGCTATATACGTTCAATGAAATGCAACTTCAATCACACATTGAATCACACGAATATCTTTAAGTACTCAGTTTTTACACCCTAAAGGGTTATATATAACCTGCCAATCATCCAGCAAGAGTAAGAAGTCCCTTGTTTGCTATGAAAAACTCATAAAGGAGGCTATGAGACCCAATCACTTTTCATCATTATTAAGTCTGTGTTAGTCTTTATTAAAACAAACAAAATCCAAATTTCAGACACTGAATTACATGATATATATAAGAATATACAAAAGTAAAAGAAAAAACAGCACATATCGACTACACTAGCATAGCAGACATTTCAACTGGTTATTCTATACCAAATCCAAATGTTTACATCCAGGACGTCACAGAGGTAACCTCCTTTTGTACCTAAATTAAAAAGAAATCTATTTAATAGAAGAGAAAAAAAACAAACAAACCAGAGTTGATTTGTAAATTGCCTAACAGTTTCAGTGTATTAAAATCCTAACCTAAGATATTGTGTGTGTGTGTGTGTGTGTGTGTGTGTGTGTGTGTGTGTGTGTGTATCCACAAGAAATTATTTACGTTTTAGAAGAAAAGTGGCAAGGTATAGCGACAGACCTCATAAAGTCTCAAGCAGAGAGCTGGAGGTTTCCTGGTACTGATTCCCATGTAAACTGAACACAAAGTATCCATAACTGCCACCCTGTTTTAATATACATTTAATACTGCCATAACTTGAAAATTTGTATTCAATAGGTAAATAGTCCAAATCTGGTTTCCTCTATGAAACTGACATTTCATTGCTGTATCACAACCTTGAACAGTTATTTCATCTGACCAAAGGGATTGGTCAAAAAATAAAAACAGTAAAAAACAATGCTCAAAACTCAAAATCCAATATAATAATAATATTAGCATCCTCCAATTCCAATTCATTTTGTGTTCTTGGGTTCATACGAGCTCAACTGCTTCAAAAATGCTCAAGTCTGAGTTACACAGCATTCAGTGTTGCAGATGATAGCCTGCAGAGCTTGGCCCATCCTACTGCTAGGAGGTAAACTCACACATTCCTCTGGCCCTACAGGGTATAGTGTCCCCATCTGACTGTAATTGGGAAAGGAGGAAGTCAAGGCAGAGGCTATTCAGCTCCTATCTCCCAAAATCCACTCTATGTTTGAGCATGTTGAATGAAGAAAATAAGGGTGTTCATTTTTAAAATGATCAGAATCACAAGGGTTTCCTTAATTTTTATGTCTCTAATTAAAATAAATGCCAGCATACCACTAAAAACATAAAGAAAAATTGCTGATTTTCAGTTACCTTACTGAGCTCTGGAAACAGTTCTTGTATCACAATGTCCAATAAAACATAAGTCAGCTAAAACGCCAAAAAAATATTTTTTAAGGCATCAGACAAAAAAACCCCATAAAAACGATAAACACAAATTTAGCACTATGGTTACCGCTAAAGGGGAAGGCAGGGAATAAAACTGACAATATAAAACAAGCACAAAAGCAGTAGCTTCAATAGTATCCATAATGTTCTATTTTAAAGATGAGTTTTACGTACACATGAATTCATTTTACTATTATTCCTCATAATTCATTCTACGTTAAACATTTTATATGTAACAACAATTTTAAAGAAAACAAGCAGGATACAAAATTGTAGCTGTATTAAGATCTCAACGGGCTATGTAACAGACTATAAACAGTAAAATGTTAACTGTGGTTATTCTATGTAACCTGAATGAATGATGGAATTCTTGATATTTAAATTTTTACTTTTTTCATGAATTTTTAGTATATTCCAAATTTCTATAGTGAATATATATTTATTTTAAATCAAAACAGTTCATGTTATAAAGAAAAAAAGGTATTCAGCAAAAGAGAGTTATTAACAAAGATACTTTTTCCTATCCGTATGTTTGAATTACATTGCCTTCCTTTAGTATAGCATCACTTCACAGTTAATAATATACCAGACACCCTACTGTGTCATTTGCTAAACCTAGCCAACACTAGTCAACCTGCTTTAATGAATTTTACCTGCTTGTTGAGAACTGGCTGCTGTAAACCGTCAAAAAGAAGTCTGATGCTTTCATACTTGGCTTCTTCACCAATACACTTGACTATCAGATCTAAACAAGAAAGCCACATGTGAAACAATTTTATATTATAAAGTGACTTATCATTTACTGGATCATAAAGCAAAATCTCCACTCTCTTTCCCGGGTATTATGCAAAAACTGTAAATTAGCATTTCCTAAATCAGTGTTCTGGCAAGAAGCTCTTGGAAAAAAGGGTTCTGTGGTCAAGAAATGCAGTATTGGGAATCCTCCTTTGGGAGATTCACAATGCACAATGCATACTGCAAGCTCTGGGGAATGCTGCAGTAAAGAAATCTGTTTATACTATTAAGTGATAAAAGACAGTTGCAAAATAATACATATTTTATTATCCCATTCAAGTAAAACAAAATAAAATGCTAAAATTATGCACATACATTTGTACATACATGTATAGAGATACATAAAAACTGTCTGTGAGGATTAACACCAAATGGGAGCTCGTAGCTACTTCTGCACAGTGGGGACAGGATGGCTTCTACTTTTTACTCTCTATATTTTCATAATATTTGAATATCTTAACATTTTTAATAATTAATTTAATTTTATGGTGAACACAGACTCTCTTCAATGAATATGACCACTTTATTTCTGTACTTTTTGCATACTTAGTATTGACTATCTTACAGAACAATCTTCTGGGAAAATGTTTACACACTAATTTAGGGTCCCAAAAGTTCCAATTCATGTGTGACTACACAGCTGTCATGTATCACTCCTATTACCACAGAGTCAGTCCTTATTAAAATCTGTGCTGAATGTTTTCCTCCAAGCAGGAAAATAAAATTATTCTTAAGTAAACAAGGTGCTCAAATATTTGTCCTTTCCACTCCGATCATAATGAAACTCTTAATGCTGTTCATGGAAAATTCTCATTTTATGTTTGCTTTTATAAGGTAAATCTAACCCTAAGAGGCAAAAGCCAAATTCAATTTATAATAAGTTTAGTAGATCCTTGATATTTATGCATCTTTGTGAATCCTTTAATTCACCAATACTACACAGAATTTCCCAATTAATATGCATGAAGCATAATGGACAAAAATAAACGATCCTTTCAGATTCTTCATCACTAAGGAAGAAATGAGTAGAGGACAACAGAAAGCATGCTAATCTTCCTCAGTAGCTAAATTACTTCTTCCCAAATGGAAGTCTTGAAGTAGATGTGATTCAAATTCATGCCTGAGCAAAATAAGAAATTATTACATTCACTGGCTTTCCATGTTGTTAAAACGAAGACTGTTATTAATACTGTAAATGCTAAAGGTCACTATAATAAAAAAGAAGAAAGAAATTACTTCATTATATACCTAGAGAAGATTCACTCAAATACAGCTGTGGTTCACTTTCACATTCAGACCAGGGATTTAACTTAACTGTCTTCACACAGAGCAGCAGGCTCATTCAGAGGCTCATTTTTCAATGATGAGAATTCTCTAAGGTACCTTCCATTCTTACTCTATATTTTCTCCCCAGGTATTATTACCCACTCACACATGACTCCCATATCTTTATCCTATATCATCATTCCTCCAATTTCCAAACCTGGATATTTAATTGCTTACTAGACATTTCCTCCTGAATAATGTATAGGCACTTCACATTCAAAATGTCCTAAACTAAATATCCTCTGCTTTGACCTCGTGACGTTTTTTCCTCATGTTTCCCATCTCTGTAAGAGATTACTACCATTCATTCATTTAGTGGCCCAAGCCTACCTCCTTTATAAGAGAGGGGATCACCCTCCTCCTTTGAGATTCTAAGTAACTTGAACATGGCTCTATAATCACATGTATGTTTTGTTCGTATGTTTACCTTCCTGCCAGACTGAGCTACCCAAGTACGATTTTTATATCCCTTGCGCTCTGCACAGTGCCTGGCACATGGAACGTGCTCAATAAACTTGGGATGAATGAATGAATTCTGACCTTTCACTCACACACACTAGTTTAGCTCTTCTCCTGGTGAAGTGCTTGGGCAGCAGGACTCCAACCGTCCCACAAACCTATCACTTTGACCAGTCTGATTCTAAGTAATTGAAAGAATCCGACTATTGTGTGAGTAGAAACAGCCTTACCTTAAAGTTCTTAGTGCTAACATCATAAAAACCAAATTTTATTTAACTAATTGAGTTAATTTTAATTGGTTTCTGTAACTATTTCTAAAATTAAAACTCACAGTAAAAATTAGCCTCAATAATTACTATACATCATGACCTCAAAAGAGTGCTAATCTATATTAAACTACTTTTTAAATATTACATTACCTGGAATGTAATTCATCATTTCTTCAAAAGTCTGTTTTGCTCGTTTTTGCTTATCTTGGAGAGAGCGAGGTTCAGTGTTTTCACAAAATACAGCATCTAAAAAGAGACAAAAAGAAACATTTGCTGGAATTTTCACCTATTATATACAAAGTATTTCCTCATGGTAGAAATACTAATAAAGCAAAGAAAAGCAAGACTTTTCGCTCTTTTAGGTCTAATTAAAATCCTTAAGAGTACTCAAAACATGAAACAAACACATGAGAAAATACAAACCTCTGAGAAGTGTTATGAGTGAAACCAAACGGTGCTCCTGAAATAACTGTTCTAGTTTACAATGAAGATAGTAATCAGTGTACATTTCCAGGGTGTTTTTAAAGAGGATTCGAGTTCCCATTAAGAGATGATGAAGCCAGTCAGGAACCCGGAAGACCACCCGTCCTGAGAAGGATCACACAGAACACTTCATTAAGGTAAATAGATGTCTGAACGTTTTCCAATGCAAAAAATACAAATGGTCAATATTTTATTTGTAAACACTAATAACTTTAATATGTTCAAGATCAATTATATACATTGAATTCTTATTTTAAAAAGTACCTTCAATTAAAAATAATTATAATGGGGCAATACTCAAGAGCATTAATTTGCATCACAGAAAAAATATAATACATGAATGAGAAACAGGTTTTAACAGTAACCACAGATATCTTACCTACATACATCAGGTAATCATAGACTCCTTCTAAAGTCATCATTTCCATAAAATAATTCTGATTTTGCTTTCGTTCTGTATTCTCAGCACGGTTTGCATTATTCTTAAACAGATCATTGAAAAGCTAAAGTAAAAGTTGAAATAATAAAAAATATAGTTCATTACACCTGCTGATAATAATTACTAAGGGTAAAGTGATACAGAGCAAAGGTGTTTAAACTTTGTCCAATCAAAAGAGAATATTTTTAAAAACCCTACAATATCAGAGAGGTTAAGATCTGCCCCCAAAATTCCACATTTACACCCAAAATTGAATTTAAAAATACAATATTTTGGGGGGGCCAAAATATTAAATAAAAATCTACTTTCATTTTAGACATAACAGAAAATTCATTATCTATAAAGAACCCCTTTGATTTTTTACACCAAAAGGAGCAAATGAACATATCTATATAAAGATGCATAAAAACATCAGTAATAGCTAATTTTAATTCTAACATGATTTAAAGGTTATAAATCATTATTTAATTAAAGGATGTTTAGAGGTGAACATTAAGCTTTAAGCAAAGTTTATTTGGACAATAATAGTCAAAGCTCAGAAAGGCCTAATATATCAGACAAAAACAAGATATGAAGAATTACTTATAGCAAAAATGCTAAAATGCAACTAAATCTCAGCCCTACTTACCCCAAAAGTATGCCAAAAAAAAAAGTCTATTATCATTAATAATAATCAAATAGCAGAAATTAAGGAACTAAAAACAAAAACTGATAAGGAATTCCCTGGTGGTCCAGTGGTTAGGATTCTGTGCTTTCACTGCCAAGGGCCTGGGTTCGATCCCTGGTCGGGGAACTAAGATCCTGCAAGCCACGCTGTGTGGCCAAATAAATAAATAAATAAATCTAAAACATTTTTTTTAAACTGATAGAAAAGACCAACAAAACCAAATGATAAAATGGAAAAAGGCTTTGGCAAGATTGATCAAAAAGGAAAAGGAAAGAAAAAGACAAAAAATGTCAGGAATAAAAGGGGACATAATTATAGATGTCAGAGAAAACAAAAAGAAAAAAGGATATTATTGACAACTTCAGGCCAAAATTTTTCAAATTTAGATAAGATGGAGAATTTTTTTAAAAACATAACCTATCAAAATCTGACTCATGAAATAATAAACCTGAATAATATTATAATCATAAAAGAAATTAAATTGGTTGTAGAAAAAAAAACTTCCCACAAACAAAACTTGAGGCCTAAATGACTATTAACAGGTTATCACTTATTTAAAGCACTAATAATTCCAATTATAATTCTACCAGCAAATAGAAATACCAAAACCTGACAAGGATACAATGAGAAAGAAAAATTATAGGCTAAGTACACCTATAAACATGGACTTAAATTTCCTTAACCTCATAAAGGATTTCTACAAAAAAAGCTACACTATTTATTATTTAATGGTGAAACACTGCAACCATTCCCTTTGTATAGCAGGTCCTAGCCATGAATGAAAGAAAACTGCCATCATTTGCATGTGTAAATCTAAAAGAATTAATGGATACGTTACTAAAATTAATATAAGTCTAGCAAGATTATTGAATTAAAAATTAATATACAACCATCAACCGTATTACTGTTTACCAATAATAAACCTATAAAGTGAAAAAAATTAAAGATGCCCTTTATAGTAATAAACAAAATGAAGGGTTTGTTTTTGGGCAGGGGAACTGTTCTTTGAGCTCACATAGCTCCCCATACTGGGTCCTACTCTGGCACTGAACTAAGCTTCTTTCAGACAGGTAATTTATCTTTATATTCCCAGTGCCTCTCCATAGCAGGCACATAATAAAGTATTTGTTCAATGAATCGATGAACTATTTTATAAGCCATTAAAATTACATAATACCAGCAAATAAACATATTATAGCAATTAATTCCTTGATTACTGAAAGTTGGTGATTTACAGCTTAAGAAAACCACTTTTAAAAATTCCCCAAAATACAGAATGATAGTTTACGAATACAGTTTCTAAAGAATCACTTACCCCGGGCTTCCCTGGTGGCACAGTGGTTAAGAATCTATCTGCCAATGCAGGGGACACGGGTTCGAACCCTGGTCCGGGAAGATCCCACATGCCGGGAAGATCCCACATGCCGCGGAGCAACTAAGCCCGTGCACCACAACTACTGAGCCTGTGCTCTAGAGCCCGTGCTCCGCAACAAGAGAAGCCACCACAGTGAGAAGACCGCACACCACAATGAACAGTAGCCCCAGATCGTTCCAACTACAGAAAGCCTGCGCACAGCAATGAAGACCCAACAGAGCCAAAAATAAATAAATAAATAAAATTAATTTATAAAGAGGAAAAAAAAACCCACCCCGTTTAAAGCAAAGAACAAAGCAACTACATATACTCCTTATATTGTACAATTAATTTCCACATAAGGAAAATATAAAGTCCCATCCATTGCATTAACACAGGATTCTCCCTATAATGGAAAAGTCATCTCAAGTAGGACAGCTTCAAACTTAATGCCTCTCTGAGGCAATGCACAGTACCTTCTTATTATTTTCTGAAGTAGGGCTGAGAATGGTCAGTTCTGGTTTACTTGGTTTAGGCTTTGGAGATTCACAAGAATTAATGAAATTCATGATGAACGGTTCCAAATGCTGACCTTTCTGTGGAGATCATGGTATAAAAACCAAGATTATGATTTTATTATATAACCCATTAAAATTTATTGCTATTTAAATATGCTTATAACTATCATTTTATAGAATGCACAAAAATCAGTTATTCACCTCTTTTATTAGTTTTCCAGGAACAGACTTTATAATTTTCCCTGCAATTAAAAGTAAAATATTAATTTTAACAAGGCATAATATACCTCATAACTGCTCATATAAATACTTTACTAGGCAATTTAAAACACTAAACAGCCAAGTAAAAAGCAAAATGGTAAAAAAAATATTTATAATTGACCATTTCACGCTTAACAAAAATTTACAATAAATTAGGTAGTCTTAACTATTTATAGATACAACATTTGGGATACTTTAAAGTAATCCAGTGGGGTGAGAGGCAGGTGAAGGGCTGGAACAAGCCAAGTGTCAATAACTATTGAAGGGATAAGGAGTTCACTATACAAATCTCTCTACTTTTGTGTATATTTGAAATTTTCCATTGAAATGTTTTCAAAACATTTTAAGCAATGGTGAATAAATAAAGATATCTAAAAGTATGCAAAAGTTAGTCAAAAGGAAAAAGAAGTTCTAAAAATTGCTACACTATTTAAATTCGCTATTTGAATAGTTTACATTCTCAGCTTTAGATTAAGAATATATATTCTAATCCTGTTTGCCAGAATTTTGTCTTGATCGTATCTCCAGGTTCCTTTATTATAAAATATCAAACATCACGAGATTTTCTCAAGCATTTAGAAATGACTGTAAAAATCAGTCAAAGTTGATTAATATAACTTAAATTTCTTTCAGTCCAGTTTAGAAAAAAGTAGACTCTAATGGCAATAGCAAAAGGCATGTTAATGAAAAATAACATAGAGATTGTTTTATAACATGCAAACCTCCAACCCTCTCACCAGGCTATTTCTCCTTTGGTACCCCCATAAATTACTCCTCCCACCTCAGAATTTCCCAAGTTCTTTGAATTACAGTGTTGCATCCTGTGCTTCTCTCTTCTACATGCTCTTCCTGAGCCAAATGTTTTGCTCAATCTGATTTCAAATAACATACAAATCTCTATTCTGTGCCTCTCTCCTGGCCTCTCCTACCTCATAAAACTTCCTCAACTGGATTCTATAAACTCAACAAGTTCAGAACTACTCTAAATTTATTCCATATCTCAGCAAGTAGCAGCATTCATCCAGTTGTATAAACAGAAACCTGGATCATCATTTTTTTTCTATTTTGGAGACTTGATTAAATGTTTATTCATTTTAATTCTGCCTTTTTAAACATTTTGAAGCCAATATATTGTGTTTTCCACATCTGAAATATTTTTTTTAATTTTATTATTTTTTGATCATTTCTTCTTCAGTCAAACCTAGTCAGTAACCAGGTCTACCCAATTCTATCTCCTAAACATTATGTATAACCAAATACAAATGTTCTCACATTTTCCCTCGATAAGACACACACCAAATATTCTGGCTCAACTATATGTATTAATTTGGAGAGGGCTTCCCTGATGGAGCAGTGGTTGAGAGTCTGCCTGTCGATGCAGGGGACATGGGTTCATGCCCCGGTCCGGGAGGATCCCACATGCCACGGAGCGGCTGGGCCTGTGAGCCACGGCCGCTGAGCCTGCGTGTCCGGAGACTGTGCTCCGCAACGGGAGAGGCTACAACAGTGAGAGGCCCGCATACCGCAAAAAAAAAAAAATTTGGAGAGATACAGATAAAAGCCAAATGCCCACTTGTAATATTTATTCATTTAGTTCTATATATACTTAAGATGACATTATATAAAATATTAGAAATACTGCTTCTCTTCCATTATGATATTTAACAATTTTATTCAAACTTTTCCAGCTTATCTTATTGCTTAGTCTATACTGAACTTTATATAAAAGGAATAATGCTGCATACATTCTTCTGCCTCTTGCTTCTTTCATTCAACATCATGTTTTTAAGATTATCAACACTGTTCCAAGCAGCTACATGCCATGGGTATGCATTGCTCTAAGTATTCACTTTGTGAAACTACTATAATTTATGTCTACTCTATTGCTGATGAACATCTGCATTATTTCCAGTTTAGGCTACTATAAGCAATGCTGCTAAGAACATTGTTAAACATGAATACAAGATTCTCTAGAGTGTATATCTCAGAGAGGAACTGCGGGGTCATTCAGTTTTACACCAAACTGTTTTTCCAAGTGGTTTTCCTTTTTTTCTTAATTGAAGTATAGTTGATTTAAAATATTATATTACTTGCAGGTGTACAACACAGTGATTCAATATTTTTATAGATTATACTCCATTAAAGTTACAAGTGGTTTTCAAATTTATATTCCCATTAACAGTATATAAGAAGTCCTTCAGAGTTTTGATACATGGCTTCACTCTATAAATTATTCTTCTAAATTAATCTGAAAATACTGCTTCTTTTCTTTTCAGTTTATCCTCTTCTATATGATTATTTAAATTGACTTACCAAGATTTACGTCTGGTAGTATCTTATCAAGAAACTGTGTTTCCCCACCATTGGGGGAGAGAAAATCTGCCAGAAGTTGACTATTACTCAATTCTGGATGCTGCAGAAGTTTCTTGATGAACAAAAACAGAAAAAAAAGGGGGGAAAAACAGTTTTAACAATCTAGAAGAGTGATGAAAACTACATTAAAATGATTTTTTTAACCAAGAAAACAATTTTAAATCCTCAAAGGCTATTTCACACTCAGAATAATAACAAAGCACATTTATAGAAAGAATAGCATCATATAACAGGGTAAGACCTCTATAGTGACACATGAATGGGTTTGAATTCTGCTCTTCCATTTGCTAGCTAGGTGTCCCTAGAAAAGTTCATATATTGCCTAAGAGTCAGTTTCCTGATGTGTAGAATGAAGATAACACTACCTACTTACAGTGTTGTTAGATAAGGCACAGTACCTGATACACAGGAAGGAAGATTAAACATTAGCTAATATTATTTCTCAGTTTCTCAACTAAAAAAAAGTATTACAATATCATACATCTATCTTGATAATTAAAGGAAGCTGGTATAAAGGGTTTTGCAGAGAACTAAACGTGGAAATGTGAAATAACTTGGAGACTGTTGCCTGATCTGCTTGCAACACTATTTTTTCTTACAAGACAAACTGACGTTTTAAAGCGAGATTTAACCCAGTCTTACCTAATATTCAGTTTTGTAACTATGAAAGAGTTAAAAGTGAAATACCAGTACTGCAACATTTAACTCCATATTACCAAAAAATATTTCTTCTAGAATGAGGTTCTCTAGTTCTTAGAATTAGTCGGTTCAAATAATGGGTTTAATGATATCAACAAAACCACAGGTTAACACTAGCATATGCTGTGTTCAAATATCCTTGCAATAGTTAATGTTTATATCATATTTCAATTTTCATACCACCAAAAAGTTACGAAAAAAATACCTTCTGGGTTGAGGTATTCATTGGCTCAAATACAGAAAATATAATGTAAATACCCCTTTACACTGTTGAATATTTTTAATTTAAAAAGTACTTATTGTTGGCTAAAAGGCATCCAAATTTAACTGAATTAACACTTAATTAAAACTACAAAATTCCATGTCCAAATAAATGAGATTTTAAATTTTTTAAATTTTTTAAATTTATTTTTTTATTTTTGGCTGCGTTGGGTCTTCGTTGCTGTGCACAGGTTTCCTCTAGTTGTGGCGAGCAGGGGCTACTCTTCATTGCAGAGCACAGGCTTCTCATTGTGGTTGCTTCTCTTGTTGCGGAGCACGGGCTCTAGGCATGCAGGTTTCAGTAGTTGTGGCACGTGGGCTCAGTAGTTGTGGCATGTGGGCTTAGTTGCTCCACGGCATGTGGGATCTTCCCAGACGAGGGATCAAACCCGTGTTCCCTGCACTGGCAGGCAGATTCTTAACCAGTGCACCACCAGGGAAGTCAAGGAGAGTTTTAAAAAATAAAACAAATAAAATTATCCAGTTTTTGATCTTATTTACTTGATTAAAGAAAAATGGTCATTAATTTTAGAAGAGTCTCAAGTAGGTAACTTTTAAGCAGACTGCACCAACAATGGAAATAGCAATTACATTGTTTACACAACACAATGTGCACACACTGAGAAAAACGGAATTCAATTCCAAGTGGTGAATGGTAGAGAGTCAGGAGATCCCAAGTAATTAAAAAAAAATGTACAATTGCAAAAACAAAAAAATTAATAAAACAGGAGGGAAAAATTCCAGAGTTCAGAAAGTGCTAAACACAAAATCAAACAAAAAATAAGAAAAAAACAGTATTCTTAGAATGCATTTAATGTTTTACATCAAAAGTTTTTTCTTCCTTTCTCTCTCACTCTCTTTTTCTGTCTCTAACTGCCCACATCAAAAGTTTTAAACTATGCCCAATACAAGACATTTTTTCCTCCGAGAAAATATATGGTATTTCACTGGTTATCAAATTTCTTTTAAAAAGTACTCTTGACAATAATTCATTTCCACATGGGAAAAAATTTTTTTAATAAAGGATTCTAGAAATCCACATTGACAGGTATTGTAAGACACAGCACATATGTATGTACAAGAGAAAAAGAGACAAATTAGAGGATGTTTTAAATTAAGTTGGAGCTGTACCTGGAGATATTCCTGAAACTCTTCTCTCTTAGACTTTAAGAACTCATAATTTTTTGGGCCAATGATCCTCTTGGAAGGAAGCTGGGCATCAGGAAATGTGCCTGAAATTAATATATATGAAAGTTATTACTATGTTCTGCTATTATTTTTAAAACCTAATTTATAATTTACTATGGCAACTTCAGATTCCCAATGCTGCCTTGTAGAGATGTGGCATTATCATTTATATAATCTTGACAAAATCAGAGAGCTTCAAAAGTCAGAAGACCAGACCAAAGAACTTGACTCTACTGATATCCAAAATATCACCTCCCTTTGTTGACACAGATTTATTTAGCCTTCTATACTAGTAAAAAAGCTTCAAAAACTTATCATGAGATTATTTTGAAATTGGTGGGATTCTATTAGACAAAATCTTACTGAAGAAATACCTACTCTCTCACGGAGAAAATGGCAGCATTTTGCCAATGCTATATAAGCTTAAAAACAAAATTTAAAAACCATGGACATGTTTTCTCAGATAGGGCCAACTTTGGACATTTTAGTACCAAAAAGGAAAAATATTGTTGAGAATCCAACCAACTTTGATTGGTCCAGGATTTTAAATTACGGAGATAAATGATCTTTTCTCAACTCTAAATCAAAAGGAAAAGTCTCAGAGAAAGACCAAGACAAGGATGGCATTGTACCAGACTGGCAAAGGCAAAGAGAAAACCATTTAAGGACAAGTACAAACTCAAAATCTAGACAAAAAAGTATGGAGTGGGACCTTGTATTTTTTATCTTTCTATAATCTCCTTATTGTGGGCTTTGTTCTTATAGCAGAGTAGAGAAGTTTCCCTGCCCTTTACAATTCAAAACCAACCTGAATTTGGATCAGGGGACACTCCACAGAACTTTTCTAAAATCAAAAGATTCAGAATACACAATTCAAGCTCAGCAATTTACATACAAAATGACTAGAAATACTTCATGACTGTAAACCTAATATTAACTAAAATAAATGGACAGATAAGAGAGACTGAGAGGTGAGAGGAAGACTGAAAAGAAAGAGTGCTCTGATTTTCTGATTGATCTACCCTTAAAAGAAACACACAACTACAAGGGTTTTTTTCCATATCGAAATCTAAGAGCTAAATCAAAACATCTGTCATGTCGCATAGAAACATGTTTACCACAGAAGATGATGGCAAAAGAAAAGAGCAACTCAAATGCCTGGTTTAAATTCTCTGCCACTGTCTTTTAAATTTTAATATCATTATTGCTTGAAAAGCAATAAATTTGCATTGTAAAAATTTTAAAAATATAAATAAGCAGAAATGAGATAAAAACAGTACATTCCTATTATCACTAGTAGTGTACACAAGTGTCACTGTTACATTTCCTTAGTACAGTTACTTAAAATTAGAAAGTAATTTCAGAAAGCTGGTTCAACAGCTTTCAAGAAAGCTAATGCTGAAATGTAATGTTTTATACAAAAAGGACAACATACCATGAAATTCTGTTAGTTTTGACTCAAGTACATAGAATTCAAGGTATCTTCTATAGACAGACCAATGTTCAGGCTCATGCCCAACTGCAAAATGAATGAATACACACTGAGAAATAAACAATTTTACAAACTACTACTAAAAGAATGCACTATTTATAACATTAAGTATACAAAGCTGGAAATTATTCCAGTCTTAATAATTTATTATTTCTTGGGAATTCCCTGGAGGTCCAGTGGTTATGACTCCGCACTTCCACTACAGCGGGCATAGGTTCGATCCCTGGTCAGGGAACTAAGATCCCGCAAGCTGCACAGTGCGGCCAAAAAAAAAAAAAGAAAGAAAGAAAAGAAAGTGCCTTAGGCTTCCCTGGTGGCGCAGTGGTTGAGAGTCCGCCTGCCGATGCAGGGGACATGGGTTCGTGCCCCGGTCCAGGAAGATCCCACATGCCGCGGAGCGGCTGGGCCCGTGAGTCATAGCCACTGAGCCTGCGCGTCCGGAGCCTGTGCTCCGCAACGGGAGAGGCCACAGCAGTGAGAGGCCTGCGTACCAAAAAAAAAAAGAAAATAAAGTGCCTAGACTACATGTAAGAAAACTCGTTTGCTAATCTAAAAGCATGCTGGAGGGGCAGGGGACAGCTGAAACTCTCCCAAGACGCAGGCAGGGGCAGGTGCCATTACTGTCCCCCCACCTACCCTGCTAGCACAGGCAGACAAGCTTGGAAATGGCACCCCCCAGCCTTGCTTGGATAGGCAGGGGTAAGTGGTTGCAGCACTATCCCACTGCCTTGCTGAAGCCAGAGTGGTTGCAGCGCTCCCTGGCTCCCGGGCTGTGACTGGCAAGCACGAGCAGCTGCAGCATTCTTCCTCTCCCCGCCTAAAGCCAGCTCACTCACATAGGCAAGGCACTCTCCCACTGCACTGCTGAGAGCTGCAGGCACATGCAGCCTTTCTGACACTGGCCAGCATGCCCTGCCCCCTACACTCACCAGCTGCCTTGCTGAAGCCAGCAGGTGTGTGCAATCCACACAGGGGACACCCCTTCATCACTTGGCCCTGGTGGCTAAGGGAGCTGGCAATACTGAGCTCCACGGGACTGTACCAGTTGGAAAGACAGTTCCTGGAAAGGCACACCGCCCCCCAGGGACTGCACAGACAGCACACTAAATAAAACCCCAGTCTTCCTGTGAAAAAAGCCTATTTACTTAGGTTGGATCTTCAGCCTGAGGGACAGGCTTCAGATTTTCCACACATCTAGGAGCTAAGGAAGAGCACCCAGAGAACGTAAGCAAGGAGACACCATCCCTGCACACCCCCTTGGCCTCACTAGAGCTCAATAAGAACTCTCAGGAGCTCATACACTCGTCTGCAACTATGCACCCCGAGGACACCTCCAGATCTCCTGGAATGGAGGCAGGTAGGGATTTTGACTGTGGCCCTGCAGGACTGTATATATCTGCCTACTTTAAAGGCTGCTGCCTAAGTGTCTGGCTTCCCATCAGCCTGAAACGAGGCGATAAACGGGATTCCTCCCCTTGGAACACTAATAGGTCTTGGCATATGCTCCATAACAGGCATATATCAAGAATAAATCAGGCAGTTTAGACAATCACAAAGGTTCAAAAGACAAAGAAGACCTAGGGCAAGGTTGAATTAGAGGGCTAATCACCTACACAGGCCACTCTTCAAGACTGAGAGAGGTAGCTGTTTCCCCTAATACACAGGAAGAAGCACAGAGTCAAGTAAAATGAGGAAATAGGGCTTCCCTGGTGGCGCAGTGGTTGAGAGTCCGCCTGCCGATGCAGGGGACACGGTCCGGGAAGATCCCACATGCCGCGGAGCAGCTGGGCCCATGAGCCATGGCCACTGAGCCTGCGCGTCTGGAGCCCATGCTCAGCAACGGGAGAGGCCCGCGTACCACAAAATAAAAAAAAAGAAGATAACTTATGGGACCTATAGGATAATATCAAGTGAAATAACACTCGCATTATAGGGGTCCCAAAAGCAGAAGAGAAAAAGGGGCAGAAAAGTTATCTGAAGAAATAATGGCTGAAAACTTCCTTAACCTGGGGAAGGAAACAGACATCCAGGTCCAAGAAGCCCAGAGAGTTCCAAACAACAGGGTCCTCCACAGATCTTTCCTGGATAGCCACAGCTCTATTCCTGGCTTCTGCTGAGATGATTGATCCATGAGTCCCATGCCTGATCTCTTCAGCAAACCATTGTTCAGCCACACCCTTGGCTTTTTTCCAGAGCATGATATATGGATAGTCCGAGAATTTTCCAAACCTTCAAGTTCTAGTTCTTTTTTCTTTTTTTTTTTGACTATCCCTATGTCTATTGTTTTTTTAACACTTTTATTGGAGTATAATTGCTTTACAATGGTGTGTTAGTTTCTGCTTTATAACAAAGTGAATCAGCTATACATATACATATATCCCCATATCTCCTCCCTCTTGCATCTCCCTCCCACCCTCCCTATCCCACCCCTCTAGGTGGTCAAAAGCACTGAGGAGATCTCCCTGTGCTATGCGGCTGCTTCCTACAACTATCTATTTTACATTTGGTAGTATATATAAGTCCATGCCACTCTCTCACTTCGTCCCAGCTTACCCTTCCCCCTCCCCGTGTCCTCAAGTCCATTCTCTACTTCTGCATCTTTATCCCTGTCCTGCCCCTAGGTTCTTCATAACCAGTGTTTTTTTGTTTGTTTGTTTTTTAGATTCCATATATGTATGTGTTAGCATATGGTATTTGTTTTTCTCTTTCTTACTTACTTCACTCTGTATGACAGACTCTAGGTCCATCCACCTCACTACAAATAACTCAATTTCATTTCTTTTTATGGCTGAGTAATATTCCATTGTATATATGTGCCACATCTTCTTTACCCATTCATCTGTCGATGGACACTTAGGTTGCTTCCATGTCCTGGCTATTGTAAATAGAGCTACAATGATCATTGTGGTACATGACTCTTTTTGAATTATGGTTTTCTCAGGGTATATGCCCAGTAGTGGGATTGCTGGGTCATATGGTAGTTCTATTTTTAGTTTTTTAAGGAACCTCAATACTGTTCTCCAAATGACTGTATCAATTTACATTCCCACCAACAGTGCAAGAGGGTTCCCTTTTCTCCACACCTTCTCCAGCATTTATTGTTTGTAGATTTTTTGATGATAGCCATTCTGATTGGTGTGAGGTAACACCTCATTGTAGTTTTGATTAGCCAAAACAATCTTGAGAAAAAAGAACAAAGCTAGAGGTATCATGCTCCCTGATTTTAAACTGTACTACAAAGCTATAATAATCAAACAAGTATGGTACTAGCATAAAAACAGACACATAGATCAATGGAACAGAAGATAGAGCCCAGAAATAACCCCACACATATATGGTCAATTAATTTATGACAATGGAGGCAAGAATATACAGTGGGGAAAGGAGAGCCACTTCTGTCCTTTAATAAGTAAACATTGTTGAGCAGCAAACTCAAGTGGAGGAACAGACTCAAGTGTTTTCTACAAATAACTAGTCAGGACTCTTTAAAAAAGTGTCAAGTTCATTAAAGACAAGGGAAGACTGAGAAACTATCACAGAACATAGGAGACTAAGGAGACAAGACTAAATTCAGTGTGGGATCCTGGGTTGGATCCTGAACCAGAAAGAGGGTATTAGTGGGAAAACTGGTGAAATTCAAATGAATATCCCATCAATGCTAATTTCCTGGTTTCAATCATTGTACTATGGTTTTATAAGATGTCAATACAAGGGGAAGCTGGGTAAAGGGTGTATGACAACTTTCTGTACTATTTTTTGCAACCTTTCTGTAACCGTCTTAGTCTGCTCAGGCTGCTATAACAAAACACCATAAATTGGGTGGCTTATTTTATTTTATTTTTTTTATTTATTTATTTTTGGCTGCATTGGATCTTCATTGCTGTGCACAGGCTTTCTCTAGCTGTGTTGAGCAGGGGCTACTCTTCGTTACAATGTGTAGGCTTCTCATTGCAGTGGCTTCTCTTGTTGTGCAGCATGGGCTCTAGGCGCACGGGCGTCAGTAGTTGTGGAGCACAGGCTCAGTAGTTGTGGCTCACAGGCTCAGTAATTGTGGAGCATGGGCTTAGTTGCTGTGCGGCATGTGGGATCTTCCTGGACCAAGGATCGAACCCATGTCCCCTGCATTGGCAGGCAGATTCTTAAACACTGCGCCACCAGTGTGACTTATTTTTTAAAATTAAAATAAAAATAGGGACATCCCCGGTGGTCCAGGGGTTAAGACTCCACTCTCCCAAAGCAGGGGGCCTGGGTTCGATCCCTGGTCAGGGAACTAGAGCCCACATGCAGCAACTAAGAACCCACATGCCACAACTAAAGATCCCACATGCTGCAACTAAAGATCCCGCAGGCAGCAATGAAGATCCCACACACAGCAGCGAAGATCCTGCGTGCCGCAACTAAGATCCGGCGCGGTCAAATAAATAAATAAATAAATAAATAAATAAATAAAATTAGGGCTTCCCTGGTGGCTCAGTGGTTAAGAATCCGCCTGCCAATTCAGGGGACATGGGTTTGATCCCTGGTCCGGGAAGATCCCACATGTAGTGGAGCAACTAAGCCCATGTGCCACAACTACTGAGCCTGTGCTCCAGAGCCTGCGAGCCACAACTACTGAGCCTGTGCACCACAACTACTGAAGCCCACACTCCTAGAGCCCGTGCTCCACAACAAGAAAAGCCACCACAATGAGAAGCCCGCACACCGCAACAAAGAGTAGCCCCTGCTCGCTGCAACTAGAGAAAGCCCATGTGCAGCAACAAAGACCCAATGCAGCCAAAAATTAATAAATAAATTAAAAAAAAATTTTTATAAACTAAAATTAAAATTAATAAATGGTGTTGGGAAAACTGAACAGTTACATGCAAAAGAATGAAACTGGACCACTATCTTACACCATGTAAAAAAATTAACTGAAAATAAATTAAAGATTTGCATGAAAGACTTGAAACCATAAAACTCCTAGAAGAAAACACAGGTGGCAAGCTCCCTGACATTGGTTTTAGTGATTTTTTTGTTTTCATCTGACTCTAAAGGCAAGGGAAACAAAGCAAAAATAAACAAATGAGACTACATCAAACAAAAAGATTTTGCACAGTGAAGGAAACCATCAACAATACAAAAAGGCAATCTACTGAATGGGAGAAGGTATTTGCAAAGCATATATCTAATAAGGGCTTGATATCCCATATACATAAAGAACTCACACAATTCAATAACAAAAACACCTATTAAAAAATGGACAGATGATCTGAATAGACATTTTTCCAAAGAATACATATAGATGGCTAAACAGACACATGATAAGACGCTCAACATCACTAATCATCAGGGAAATGCAAATCAAAACCACAATGAGATACCACCTCACACCTGTCAGAATGGCCAGTGTGAAAAAGACAAGAAATAACAAGTGTTGATGAGGATGTGGTAAAAAGGGAACCCTTGTGTACTGTTGGTGGGAATGTAAATTGGTGCAGTCACTATGGAAAACAGTATGGAAGTTCCTCAAAAAATTACAAACAGATTTACCATATCATCCAACAATTCCACTGCCGGGTATCTATCCAAAAAAACACTAATTCGAAAAGATATACGCACTCCTATATTCACTGCAGCATGATTTACAATAAACAAGACATGGAAACAACCTAAATGTCCATCAACAGATGAATGGATAGAGAAGATGTGGTATATGTATACAATGGAATACTACTCAGCCATTTAAAAAGAATGAAATCTTGCCATTTGTAACAACATGGATGGACCCTGAGGGTATTAAGCTGAATGAAATAAGTCAAAGAAAGACAAATAGCACATGATTTCACTTATACATGGAATCTAAAAAACAAAACAAAAACAAAATGCAGACTCATACAGAGATCAGAGATCAGAGGAGAAGGATAAAATGGGTGAAGGTGATCAAGTAGTACAAACTTCCAGTTATAAAATAAATAAGTCATAGGGATATAAAGTACAGCATGGGGAACACAGTCAATAATATTGTATTAACTTTGTATGGTGAAGGACGGTAACCAGACTTATTGTGGTGATCATTTTGCAGTGTATCCAAATGCAGAATCACTATATTGAATCACTATATTGTACCTAAAAAACTAATGTAATAATGTATGTCAATTATACCTCAATAAAAAGCAATTTATTTATATTGATAGGGATTTATATCTGAATAATCAAACATTTTAAATAATTTTCTGAGAGCCAAGAACACTGAGAGAAAAGCCAGATTTTAAGTACTAGGCACAGCAAAGAATTGAATCCAGAAGTTAACTAGGAGTATTCCTTTCCAAATTCTTTTTAACACTTAAAATTCCTAACAGCAGGGCTTCCCTGGTGGCGCAGTGGTTGAGAGTCCGCCTGCCGATGCAGGGGACACGGGTTCGTGCCCCGGTCTGGGAAGATCCCGCATGCCGCGGAGCGGCTGGGCCCGTGAGCCATGGCCGCTGAGCCTGCGCGTCCGGAGCCTGTCCTCCGCAACGGGAGAGGCCACAACAGTGAGAGGTCCGCGTAACGCATAAAAAAAAAAAAAAAAAAAAAAAAAAAAAAAAAAATTCCTAACAGCAGAAACAGCAGACAAAAGACGTAAGTGACTGTGTTTGAAACTGAAATGAAACTCTAATATCGACAAAGGTTTGTCTGTATACTTATTAAAATGCTGAGATAGAACAGCATCTAGCAAGACCGAACAGAAGTTACAGCAAAATCAAGTAGCAGTGACTCAGAACTGAAGAGAACAAGATCCTGCCTGGTATTTAACTACAATAGGGAATATCATTGCTAGCTACTCTGAGCATTCTTCCTTCCCCATTCCTATACTTTATGTTCCTATGCATGAAACAGGATCAGCTTCTGAGAAAAATCAAACACCTAATACTTTTTGAAAAATAAATAAGGGGAATCATTAGCACTGACCTTCATCTTATCACTTCGTCACTCGAAACCATTTCCTAACCCTGCCACTTTTTCCTTCTTTCCTCACAGACTGTCCCTTCTTCCTGAGGTCAACTTTATTTTTCTGCTCATCATTCCCAAAATGTGCACAACTTTGATGTGTTTTTGCTTATACAGACTGCCCACTCTCTTGGACAAAGCCCAGGGTGGCGAATATTTATCCTGCTATGGATGCTGTTTACCCCTGTCTCGACTGTAACACACGGATGAAATAACTAAAAGAAAAAAGACAGCAAAACATAAAGAAAACTTGTAAAGTTGTGTTTGATCATATTTTTACCAATTATTATTAGCCCACAACAATGGAGGAGGAGAAATGCTGTCTTAATCATTTTAATACCTGATTAGTGCTATAAGCATTAATAATATTAATACCTGCTCTTCTATCATTTCTTTCAACATCAATACAAAACACTGGTATTCTCTCCTTTTTCTCCTTCCTTTCAGAGGAGGTATCTTCAAAAAAGTCTACATATGGAATGCTAATTTTCCATGCAGCAAGGTTTCGAGGAGTATTAGGTGTGTTCACAGCTTCCACTGGAGAATCATCTTCCATTACAACAATACCTTCTTCAATCTGGAAAAAAAATCATCAGAAAAAAAAATTAATACTTCCAGGACCTTTATACCTATAGCATATGAGATGTAACTACAAAGTAATATGCCCATATAAAGTCTATAATTTTTTAATACTTTTGAAATTAAGTGATATCAAATTTTCTACTGAAAAGGTTAAGGGTAAAAAACTAAAACTAACAAGTTACTAGCATCAACTCCAGGTTTTGTTGCATCACCAATATATGAAAATTCAACAGAATATAAGACACTTCAGCAATTACTGGAAAAGATATTAAAAATACACAAATACAGAAAAATATTTAACTCTGGTAATAAGAAGTAGAAATTACTGTACTGATATCTTTCATTTAGGAATGTAAAATTTTATGATAACAGCCACTGATGGAAACTGCACAGAAAAACTGGATATGCAATATATTGTTGGTTACAAGATATACCTGTACAATCCTTTTAGAAAGCGTTTTGCCCATATACATTTATCAATATAAGAAGCCATAAAACGGTTTCAACCAAGTTAATTCCATTTCTGGCAACTTATTCTAACACAAGCATTTATTTTAGACAAATTTTTTTAAACTGTGAAAAAGGCACAAGTATAAATACATTCACTGCAGCATTAGATAACATAAAATTAGAAAAAAGGTCTGAAAGGGACCCACCTCTATATAATTAAGATTGTTTTCTCATCTCCTAGCTTCTAAAATTTTAATAATATAAATATTTAAAATAAATAATCTTTAAATTATTACTTGAAGAACAATTATTTTAAAAAAGCAGTGTTAAACATGTTCTAGAAATAAACATGCAGAAAGAAGGGGGAAAAAATGTCTGTCTTCATTAAATCGGAAAAGAATCTCTGAACTGGCACATTATAACACCTGGTCACCTAGACATCTCTGATTCATGTTAAAGGGGGCAAAATTTTACAGATAAAACACAACCATCTTGAACACACTTTTTTAAGGAAATGAGTCAAAGGTTGTAGCACTTAAGAGAATTCTGAACAGTCTAGTCAGAGCAAACCAGTAGGGAAGAGGTACTTCTTTCCAGAATTCTAGCACCCTACCTTCACTCTCCATTCTACTCTCTTCCCACACCTGGTAGCCAACTCTCTTCTACGTGAATTCTTTTCCTCCCTCACTAAGTCCCTTGGCAATTATTCCTTTTTCTGTTCCTGTCCTAAAATGGCTTTCTGTCACCCCTAGTAAGACTGTTAAGAATCTTAGGAAGACTTCTTAATGCTCTGTTGAAAACAAAAATGTCTTCCAGGCCTAAGACAATGAAACTGTAAAAACAGATGATAAGTGTTAGTTCTTGCCTTTTGGGGACAAGGCTATCTCCTTACAAACCTGGAAGAAAAACAGAGAAGCATGTGTGAGGGAAACACCCACTCCACTGCTTGGAATCTGAGGTACAGGGCAGCATTTTCTATGGTTATTACAACTGTAATTTTGTTAACAGACTTGGCTTTTGAAGAGAAATGGTAAAATGAATCATAAAATGGTAGAAAATTTGTTTCACAAGCTGACTAAAAGCCAAGAAATGGGACATTCTTAAATAAAAATCAATCTAAGAAACAAAATAGAAAAAAAATTCTTAGCAACATAAAAATATCAATAAAAGACAAAGAACAAAGTTTTATATTTTATTATTGCTACCATTTAAATGGTGTTTATATCAAAAAAGTAAATGAAAAATCTCTAGGGCAATATTTCTCTAAGAATTTTCAGGGATTCCTTTAATATTATTTAAAAATATATAACCAAAATTTTATAAAAAGGAAAACCAAGTGCTTTCTCATTTTCAAACAGATGTTCCCTCTACAAAGAAGATAGGGAATAAAACAGGCAGAGGATAAAAGGCAAAGAGATGTCCCCCTATTTCCTTGAGAAATACTATAATTTAACTCATTATTAGCCTTTCCTATGTTGGGGATAACTGCCAATATACCAATGGGCGTATTACGTTCCAGAAGTTTATCTGTGAATCAGTTCTGAACTTGGACAGAAATGCATTTTCAGACAGACCTAACCTTACATAGAAGACTTTGGTTCCCAGGCCAGTATACATATGCCAATTTAACTTATAATTTATCTGATGGTATTATAACACTGTATAGTACTTACTGCACTTACTGTGTGCTGGGCACTGTCCCAAGTGCTTCATATATATCACTTATTAATCCTCACAACACCCATATACAAGCTAGATACTATTATCCCCATTTCACATGTGAAGAAGTTAAATCAAAATAAAATTAAGCAATTTACCCAAGGTCACATAGCAAGGAGGCACTGCTACCAAATGATCACGCCAAGTTGATCCTTTTTCTAAAAAAATAAAAATCTTCCAGGTCTCAATTTTGGATCACATACCACTTTAGCCCTGGCAGTGAGACTGGCAATTTCCCTTTCCCATACACTTCCTAAACAAGGCAAAGGAGATTTCCCCGAGGTCCCACAGTTTAGAACTAGCACAGTACCTCCAAATCCTAAGTGGGACTGTCTTGGTCTGGTTTAACACCCTAGCCACCTCCTGCCTTTTCTCTTCAGAGTACTAACAATTAGTTTGCCCTCTTACCCTACTTTCCATTACTATCTTTGCTTCCAATCAAGAATTCCAAGACAACCCTTAGAATGGGAGAAAATATTTGCAAATGAAGCAACTGACAAGGGATTAATCTCCAAAATATACAAACAGCTCATGCAGCTCAATATCAAAAAAATAAATAACCCATTCAAAAAATGGGCAGATCTAAATAGACATTTCTCCAAAGAAGACATACAGATGGCCAAAAAGCACATGAAAAGATGCTCAACATCACTATTAGAGAAATGCAAATCAAAACTCCAATGAAGTATCACCTCACACCAGAGAGAATGACCATCATCAAAAAATCAACAAACAGGACTTCCCTGGTGGCTCGGTGGCTAAGAATCCACCTGCCAACGCAGGGGACACGGGTTCGATCCCTGGTCCAGGAAGATCCCACATGCCGTGCAGCAACTAAGCCTGTGTGCCACAACTACTGAGCCTGCACTCTAGAGCCCACAAGCCACAACTACTGAAGCCCACGCGCCTAGAGCCCGTGCAGACAAAAAAAAAAAAAAAAGCCTCCTATTCCTGAAGCAAAACTATAGCTTGTATTTCAAGTAATTGGGAAGAACAAAAAAGAAAAAGTACATCTTTCCCCATAAAAATTATGTTTCAAGTTCACAATAACATGGGTAAATGCTTTTGTTATATTAAGTTATATTTAAGTTATATTTTGTTATATTAAGCGGGCAGAGATCAGGATAGCAATCTACATATAGCCTAATTTATGGAGGTGGGAAGGGGAAAGATATTTTTAAAAAACAGAATCACAAGAATGTTAATAGAAGTAGTTATTGGGTGGCAGAATTACGGGTGGTATTTTAAATTTTCTTCTACTTTTCTATACTATTAAAAAATTGAGATGCTTAAAATCTAAAAACTTAAACATTGTTTTTTTTTAAAAGACTCCCTCCTCTGGTCTACTGTCTTTCTTCTACCCATACTTAAGGAAAAATATGGGCATGAAAAGAATGCTGTATTTGGATTATCTAAAAAGAAAAAAAAGGATTAAATAAGTTTTTCTTCCATTAAAATTACTGTGAAGAAGCAATGAATCTTTTTAACAATTTATCAGTGCAAAGGGACAAAGGTTGAAAGGAAGGGGTAAAGAGGAAAAATAGGTTTATTTACTCTTCTCTCCCCACTTCCTTCTTCTTGGTCATTACCAATCCAATCACTAATATTCATCCCTTTTATACCCAGGATAGTAAATTTCTTAAGAGCAAAGTTTAGGTCTTAATCAGCTTTTTATCTCCAGTGCTGAGACATTAAAAGGCAAAATGAAGATCCAGGATGTCTGTTCAATAAAGATTTTTCAAACAAATGCAAAGTACAAATGAGATAATATCTGCCTTTATAGAACTCCTTAATTGGTAGGAAAGACAATCATAAACATACTTTCAAATACATAAATTAAATCGTAATTTCAGGGAATTCCCTGGCAGTCCAGTGGTTAGGACTCGGAGCTTTCACTGCCAGGGCCCGGGTTCGATCCCTGGTGGGGGAACTAAGATCCCACAAGTCCTGCTGCACAGCCAAAAAAAAAAAAATCGTAATTTCAAACATAACGTGGTACATGTTTTAACATATGATCTAACAGAAGCAAAAAAAGGAGGGAATGTTCAATTCTGCTTGGGGACTCAGGTAGGGGCTTATGGGAAGAAACTAGATTCTGAAAGATAAGTATGAATTTCCTAGGTAAATAAAGGGGAAAAAAAGGCATTTCAAGCAAAACAACATGTGAAAAGACAGAGAAATAAAATAGCATGGAGGGTGTAATGTGCTTATAAATCTGGGATCTTGTTAAAATGTAAATTATGATTCAGCAGGTCTAGGATGAAGCCTGAGATTCTGTACTGATAACAAGCTCCCAGGTAATGCTGATGCTGCTGGTCCACAGATCACAGTCTGAATATCAAGGGGTTAGGTCAGACACCGATTAACACAACTCCGTGTGCCTGGCCATGTGGTTAGAAAGAGATAAGATCAGAATATGAAGTAAAAGCTTAATCAAAACGTGGAAAATTGTTTGACTATTTAGCAGTATATCAGCTTAACAGAAACCATCTGGCCTTAGTAAGCAATAACTTAGTGCTCAGGAATTTAAAAAATTAGATATGCACCATGAAACTATAATGACTAGTGAAAGAATGGGAAACATAAACAAAATCTGAAGTAAGAAGTAAGATTAAAAAAAAGGGAAAATAACAAGCGTAACCAATTTTTTATGCCACATTAAGTCTGAAATTATACATACAACAAACTGAAGAATTTTTACTTACAAAGTCATCTTCACCTTCAGCTAAGCCATAATTAGGCAACATAGCTCCCTCCATTGTGGTGCTCTTGAAGACTCCTTTAATTTTGCTACCTATTCGGCTAATTCCAAATGATTCTCCTCTCTTCTGTGTGCTCCTAAATATTAAACAAAAATGTATCAAGAACACAGTAAATTATTACACTATCACAACGGTCCAGTTTACTGTAAACAATAATAAAAATGGTTGCAAAAAGGGTAAACTGAAGGTATAGCTAAACATAACTTTTTGGAGTTCTCAGTCATAGATTGTCTCAACATCTCTATAGCCAAAAGTGACAGAACATTTAAAGTTTAAATTTGAGGGGATGAATAAATGGGACAATATTTATTAACAAACATTTGAAATTTACCTACTATTTAACCTTAAAACATTAACTGAACTAAAAAGAATAAAAGATGAGAGCCCCCTAGTGGTGCATATTTCTTACTGCCATACATTTTTTGAAATAAATTAAAAATGTGGTTAGACCGACGTTCAAAATAGACTATCCTGGGCTTCCCTGGTGGCGCAGTGGTTGAGCATCCGCCTGCCAAAGCAGGGGACATGGGTTCGTGCCCCGGTGCGGGAAGATCCCACATGCCGCGGAGCGGCTGGGCCCGTGAGCCATGGCCGCCAAGCCTGCGCGTCCGGAGCCTGTGCTCCACAACGGGAGAGGCCACAACAGTGAGAGACCCGCGTACCGCAAAAAAATAAAAATAAAAATAAGAAAAAAATAGACTATCCTATTCAAACTGTACTGTACTGCTAAAAAAGCACAGTGTAACAGGAAAAAAACAAAACAAAACAATGACCTTCTGAGTACTTCATTTTTAGATGGAAAAACAAAAAAATTCTGAAAATTTTCTTCAACTTTATTATCATATAAATACTCAAAAGAAGAATGAAGTATAAAATACACCATATATAACTTCAAAATAATAACAAGAAAAAATAAAATGCCAAAGGGAAGGTTTAGCAATGAACATAAAGATAAAAGCAAATGTAGCCTAAGGAAGAAGCTTGCTCTGCCATATATATTAAATAATGGTTTTGTAATTTTTTTCAAAAGTGCATTTCTAAAAGCAACAACAAAAATATGCCAAAAAGCAGAAAAAATTTCCTCCACTACAGCCTACTTATTATTGCCTCGTTTCAACAAATAAAAACATAACTTTTATCCAATTTAAAACTCACTATGTAATACTGCCCTTACAACAGATGTCCAAAGAAAAATGACCATTTTAAAATTCAAGGAGATTGGTGTTGAAGGCCTAACTTAACGAATAGCTATTATTCCTATAAGAAAACGTATTTATAAAAATAATGCAACAGGGTTTCCCTGGTGGCACAGTGGTTGGGAGTCCGCCTGCCGATGCAGGGGATACGGGTTCGTGCCCCGGTCCGGGAAGATCCCACATGACGCGGAGTGGCTGGGCCAGTGAGCCATGGCCGCTGAGCCTGCGCGTCTGGAGCCTGTGCTCCGCAAACAGGAGAGGCCACAACAGTGAGAGGCCCGCGTACCGCAAAAAAAAAATAAATAAAATAATAATAATAATGCAACAGTTACAGAAATAAAAGTAAATTGATGAAGTGTCAAATGCACCAGTATATTAGTGATATGTGCATTTTATACATGTTCAAGGAGTAAATCAAACTTATTTTAAAACTGGAAAAACTCTAATAGTAAGTAGTAGTAGTAAAAAGGATACTTAAACTAGAATATTGTTTTACCCAAACAAGCATGCAATTAGTGTTTTTAAAAAATCCAGGATTATAAATATAACTTTCTATGAGAGAAGAAATTTTTCTGAAAAAAATATGAAAATCTTAACAAAATATTATTAAAATCTGTAGAATCTAGATAGATTATGCTAGTAGACCTAGATTATAAAACAGTTGGGCTTTTTGAAATGACATATTTTTTAAATATTTCACTTGTGATTACACCCAGAAATACTGAAATATTGTACTTCTTGCTTTAAAGAAAGTTCTTTAAACACAAATAATTCTAAAAGAAATTTAGCAAGATCAATAACAACAACAACAAAGAATGAGTCAACAGCCTTAAAAAGCTAAATACTGGATTTTTCACTTTATTTTTATGCTGACATTTTTATTTTCTGATGACATATATAATGCTATTTCAAAAAGGAGACCTCTAGAATAAAAGTAGAGGTTAATCTTAAAAGGATGTCCCAGGGCATTCCCTGGTGGCCTAGAGGTTAGGATTCTAGGCTTTCACTGCCCTGGCCCAGGTTCAATCCCTGGTCCAGGAACTAAGATCCCTCAAGCTGTGCGGCGTGGCCAAAAAAAAAAAAAAAAAGGATATCCCAAATACCTGATATAAAGGCAGTAATTGGAGTTAAACAGATAATTTATACAGAAAAGAATCACATGCTGTCTCAAGACTTACCGAAAATCATCCAAACTTAGGCTACTTCTGCAATAACAGACATGTGAAATTACACAAGGAAAAGAGAAAGAGAAAGCCCAGATATTAAACAAGTTTCACTTTAGAACATAAAACAAAATTTAAAAGCTTTAAAAGTTACACAGATGGATAGCATTATGAATAACATGATAAAGGAAAGAGAAACAAACACAATGGCTATTTTGGGGGGGTTGGGATCTGAATTCTAGATCATTTTAAAGAAAGTTTTTAAAAACTCAATATGTCAGGAAATAATTCTGGTTTTTTGCCCTCATTTAGGCAAACCATTTGTTTGATACAGTGGAAAATATTCAGAGACTAAGCCACCAAAAACTTGGCATTGAAAACAAACTTGTATTTTCTAATATGGAATTCATGTCTATATTAGATATAATTGTGCACGCTCCACACATTTTTAGTTTGAGTACTTTTTTAAGTTATGACTTAAGCTAAGAAGCAAAGTTAACAAAAGATCCCTAAATATTTTTTAAGTTATGCTTTAAGTATGGAATGAAACAGAAGAGTAGGTTAACATTAATTAACATGCATTAAAATTTTACTTTTTAAATGCAATTAAATAGAATGTGGACATAAAATATATGAATAAACATTTTACATATTTTAAGTCATCTAACAGCAAATCAGCAATGCTACCCTAAATTTTCAATGAAAGAATGTTAAGAAAGGCTTTTACTTATTCTATTGATATATAGGTAAATCAATCAAGTATCACAGAAGCAGAGTCCTGACAAGACTGATAGCTAATGTTAAGAGTCAGGTCAATATAAAGAAAAACATATTTTAAAAGACTATAAGCAGTACCCAGAATGAAAACAACCCATATTTTCTTCCTATTAATTTTATATTCTAAAGCCAGCAAAATTAGTGCCTTAATATGTTGAAGACAACTAGGTGTTCGCCAAGTAGCAAAGACAGCTTTCCATCTCTGAGGTTATGACTCTGCCTTACACTTAGCTACTCAGCAGGCTAATAAGGTAAAAGAACCACTTCCTCTTTCGCAGTCCTATACAGGAGTTTCACTAAAATTAATAAATGGGAAAAAAACAAACTACTCTCTAAAACTGAGTTATCTGTGGATTTCAATTATGCATGCAGTCCATAGTCTCCAATAAAGCAGGTGATCAAGCAATAATAATTATGAGATTAACAAGGCAATGGTGTATATATCTTGTTAAATTTTTCTGAAAGAATGTCAGGCATTTTCACATTACTATAGTAGTATAGCTCTACAATTCCTTAGTAATCTTGTCTACTTATGTAGCAAGGAAACCAGATTAATAAAGATAATGATGTTATCACAGAATGATTAGCGTCAACAAGAACCAAAAATAGAAAAACATATATATGATTGAATATACCTACCTGTTGAGTTTTGAATTGCGTGTTGGTGATTCTGCACCTCTTAAAAGTTGTCTGAAATACTTAAAAAATAATTATGATTTATTAAACCAATATTTCATATTGAAACTTGCTACTTCACCTTACTGATTTGAGCTTAAAGGAAACATTACTTAAATCAAGTGAATACGACCACAGTCAAACAGAGTAAGGATTAAAATTTTGCAGATGGAGGTATTCAAGCCACTTGACTTCTACAAGTCTGTAAATAACGTATATACAAGAAGAATGGGGGACTTCCCTAGTGGTCCAGCGGTTAAGACTCTGTGTTCCCAATGCAGGGGACCCAGGTTCGATCCCTGATCAGGGAACTAGATCCTGCATGCTGCAACTAAAGATCGTGCGTGCCGCAACTATAGACCCAGCTCAGCCAAATAAATAAATAAATAAATATTTTAAAAAGAAGAAGAATGGGGTTTCTGCATCACCACTACAAAGCCACTCAGGCATATGGCAAATCAGATAGACCAATTTGGTTGCAATCTTCTAGTCACATATATACAAACATGGTTTTGGTATTAAGAATTGTTTTTATAACCAGCTTCTAATCTCCATTAACTTATGTAGTGGAAAATAGTATTCATTTTCTTAATTAACCATGTTTTATTTTTCTGTTTATTTTGTTATTTGCATTACTCATGTAACGATATCAAAGCCACTAATAAATTTTGAGGAAAACTCTTCAAACAAGATTAATACTTTGACTAACCTCATCACTGTGGCAAAACATAGGAGTAAACACATTTTCCAAGAGAGAAAGTACATGTTCATATGCTTCAAAAAGACATCTCATAGTCTGAAGTTTCACAACATCTATATATGGGCCTTCAGCAACTGTTAAAAAAAATTATATTGCAAAAATTGTTTATGAAAAGCACAAATACATTATATATTAGTTTAAAATTCATTACAGTGAAAAGAGCATACAAACAATACTAAGACTGTTTTGCAGAAAATCCACTGTAAGGTGCAGATCACACTAGAGAGGAATTAGAACAACCAAGCTCCAGTTCTGGCAAGTATTAGTTATGTGAATTGTGAATAAGTTTCTTCATCAAAGCTTTCATCTTGTTAGTAAAATAGGATAATGCCTGCCTGTGTATCTCACACAGCTGTTGCAATAAGCAGGGAATACAAGAGAAAACTCTGAAAAGAGTAAAAGAGCTACAGAATTCATCCTCATCTTTTACTTACTTTTTTGAATCTCTTCTACAATGAAGGGATCAAATCGAATTTTGTCAATACTTTCATCCAAACAATATGTTTTATAAATCTTTTGCAACTCTTCATGAAGAGATAGCATTTCATCATTTGATAACTCTGGTCGCAAAATTCTGTCATTGAATTCCTCTAGCAAATTCGGAAAGAATAAAAAAGAAAGAATTATTTTCATAGAATAAAACTACTCAATGAAAACTTCATGTTCCCACTCTAATTGTAATCAATATTAAAAGCAGCAAATATAAGCAATCTACTCATCATTTTAAGCTTTTTATAAAGATTTAATTGGGAGTAAAACAACTGCTGAGATGAAAGAGAAGCTCAATCAAATATTTTATATACGAATATAAAATGCATAGATAATCCATAGCAATACAAATTTTCTAAAATTTAGAATAATAAACACACTTGTAAAATTCTGTTTAAAGAACATATTGGATTAATTTCTTATACCAAGGGTCTTTAATATTTTGAAATCTGATTCCCTAAATAACAGTGAAAACTAAGGCTTTTTTTAGTCCCAATGTTTTTAAACAATATTTCTGTCCATCATGGAGGCTGTAGACTAGTGATGGAGATCAGAGTCTGAACAAATCAATCTTTTTTTCCTAAAATGTGAAAGAACAGCATTAGGAAAGCCAAAATATTGACTGCCTTTTTTTTTTTTTTTGTGGTACGCAGGCCTCTCACTGTTGTGGCCTCTCCCGTTGCGGAGCACGGGCTCCGGACGCGCAGGCTCAGCGGCCATGACTCACAGGCCCAGCCGCTCCACGGCATGTGGAATCCTCCCGGACCGGGGCAAGAACCCGTGTCCCCTGCATCGGCAGGCGGACTCTCAACCACTGCGCCACCAGGGAAGCCCTTGACTGCCTTTTTTTTTTTTACTACAAGAGGTAATATGGAGCTTACCCCTTAATTCTTAATTATCCAAACTGAAACCCAGTGAGGTAAGGAAGGAGTTTTTTAAAAAAAAAAAAAAAAAACTGGAACAGAACATATAAGATCTTTGGGATGATAGCAAATTCATATAATTGGAGTCTCAAAAAGAAAGGAGAGAGAAAATAAGGCAGAATACTTGAAGAGGTAACAGCCAAGAATTTTCAAAAATGATGAAAAACACCAACATTCAAGTAAAATTCGAGCAGAATAAATTTTTTTTAAACTACACATTACAGTCAAATTGCTGAAACCCCCAAAGAGAAAACTGAAAAACCAATCAGGGAGAAAAGGGACATACATACAGGGGAACAAACATAAGGATAGAAGTTAATTTCTCCTGAGAAACAATGGTGCTGTTCAAAAGGTAATGGAAGAATGATTTAGAATGTTGAATGAAAAAAACCCATCAACCTAAAATTTTATATTTGGTAAAAATATCCTTTTAAAATGAATATAAAATAACATCTTTTCAGACAAAAGTTAAGAGAATTTACCCCCAGCTGAATGGTACTATAAGAAATGCAAAAAAAAAAAAAAAAAAAAAGTACTTCAGGGCTTCCCTGGTGGCGCAGTGGTTGAGAGTCCGCCCGCCGATGCGGGGGGCGCGGGTTCGTGCCCCGGTCCGGGAGGATCCCACATGCCGCGGAGTGGCTGGGCCCGTGAGCCGTGGCCGCTGAGCCTGCACGTCCGGAGCCTGTGCTCCGCAACGGGAGAGGCCACAACAGTGAGAGGTCCGCGTACCGCAAAAAAAAAAAAAAAAAAAAAAAAAGTACTTCAGCAGAAGGAAAATGATATAGAAACCGGTTCTGCAGAAAAAAATAAAGACCACCAGAAAAGTAAATATACCAATAACTATCGGGGCCAAAATATGTGTGTGTGTGTGCACGTGTGTGTGTAAGAAAGTGCACAGCAGCTTTATTCAGAATAGCCCAAAAGTGGAAGCAGTCCAGATAGCCATCTACAAGGAGAATGAATAAAGAAAGAGTGGTACCCTCATACAAAAGAATACTACACATAGCAATAAAAAAGAGCAAACCACTCATCTACACAACACCATGATTCAATCTTAAAAAGCACTATCCTCAATCAATGAAGCCAGGCACAAAAGAGTACATACTATGAGATTCCATTTATATAAGGAAACTGTACAGGCAAAATTAATCTGTGGTGAGAGAAATGAGATCAGTGATTGCTTTGGCAGGAGTGGGAGCAGGGGTGGATCATTTGGGAAGGGCCCTAAGGGAACTTTCTAGGGTGATGGAAATGGTCTTTATCTCAATAAAGGTGTAGGTTTGTAGGTTATAAAGAGTGCAGATTTGTCAAAACTGATTAAACTGTATATTTAAGTTCTGTGAGTTTCACTGTAAATTATACCTCAATTTTTAAAAAGATATATTTAAAAAAGAAATTAGGTACATTAAAAAATTAGTCTGCTCACAGAGTCCATACAGTGTCTCTAAATCTAATAATGTAAAACGTTATAGAACTTCTGGCCAAAATAAAACATTTTTGTATTTGATTATTGAATCAAAATAATCCTTAATAAAAACTGTGGCAAAGTGCTAATGACTGGGTCTTTAACATATTTTCATTATTCTGAATTTTTAGCAGTTATTTTTCTGCTAAGAGGATTTGGTTGAAGTCAGTTATAGATTATGTTCCAATGTGGAAAGGAGTGGACACTTGAGAGATAACTCACAGGTACTCTTAGAGTATCTAGCAAATGAAATTTAGTACAATAACAGATGACAGCTACAACATCTGATCTAAACAGTCAAACATATGACAAAGTTTAACAATGACTTTATTAAAGTACACAGATAAGCCTCACCCACAGTCAGACAAATCTGCAACACGTGCACTGCTCCTTCTTGTTTCAGAAAGTTCATAAACCGGAATAAGAGATCTTGTTGCTCTCTGATTTGCTTCAATTCTAACTTCAGCACCTTGATACAACATGGGAGAAAGAGTAAGTTAGAGCTCTGTAAATACATGATAAAATTGTTTATATCAAAAGTAATACAAGTTATTGCCGAAAATACTTACAGATGGTTTTTTATTTCTAGGTTCTGCAAATTTCTGCAAGAATGGAACCAAAGGGGAAGGTGGTTCAGTTGCTTTTTCAGGCTTTGAAGAAAGAATTAATTAATTTAGTAACATGTCATTTGATTTTACAGATGTGAATCAAAACTCAAGGCAATCTGAAGTACTTTCTAACACGTGCAATACTCACTGGAGTGTCATCTATGAAGATGATAAGCAAATGATTCACAGTATCCTAATGGAAAATAATAAACAAGGATCAAAATAAATCCATTACCGCGTTCTGCCCAGAATTCTCAAAGCTTTTATCATATTATGAAAGTTTCTGGAAAAATGAAGAAACAAATGGAGCAGTGGCAAAGCATCTGCACTTATGTAATACAGAGGGACTTTTTAAAAATCTACAATACAGGGTTCTTCGGAGGTTCTTCAGACTTCCCTGGTGGTCCAGTGGTAAAGAATCCACCTTCCAATGCAGGGGACATGGGTTCAATCCCTGGTCCGGGAAGATCCCACATGCCACAGGGCAACTAAGCCCATGCACCACAACTACTGAGCTCAACCACCTCAACTAGAGAGCCTGCATACCACAAACTACAGAGCCCACACGCCCTGGAGCCTGCGCGCCACAACTAGAGAGAGAAAACCCACATGCCACAACTAGAGAGAAGCCCACGCACCGCAATGAAGAGCCCACGCAGCACAATGAAAGATCCCACATGCCTCAACAAAGATCCCGCGTGCCGCAACTAAGACCCAATGCAGCCAAAAATAAATAAAATAAATAAATAATAAATAAATCTTAAAAAAAAAATCTACGATACAGGGGTTCTCAACTTTTGTGAAAACGGGAAAAGAAAAGTTATTCTGACTTTGGCATTCAAAACATTTATCAATTATCCCTATTTCTTCAAAATCTTACTGGATCAAAAGTAAAAGCAGCCCAAGTATCCATCAATAGATGAATGAATAAGCAAAATGTAACATATACCTAAAATGAAATATTACTCAGCCTTGAAAAGGAAGGGAATTCTGATATATGCTACAATGCAGATGAACACTGAGGATATTACGCTAAGTAAAATAAGCCAAATACTGCAAATACTGCATCATTCTACTAATATGTGGTAACTAGAGTAGTCAAATTCATAGAGACAGAAAGTACAATCAGGAAGTAGAGTTGCCAGGGGCCAGGAGGAATAGAGAATTATTGTTTACATGGGTACAGAGTTTCAGTTTTACAAGATAAAAAGAGTTCTGGAGATAAGTAATGGTGGTGGTTGCTCAACAATATAAATGTATTTAATACCACTGAACTGTACATAGAAAAACATTTAAGATGGTAAATTTTATATTTTATGTATCTTATCACAATTAAAGAAAAAAATGTTTTTTACGTCTTACTGGATCAGCTAGGAAATCCAAAGAAGGGAGGAACACTGAACCAGAGAGAATCTCTCTTAAAAGTAAGGTCAGGGATCTGGAAAAAGGAACAATATTGTACATATTTAGTGATTTACATCAGTTCTTACCTGGGAACCTTGTTATTATGCAGACTATGATCAGTAGGTCTGGGGATGCCCTGAGATTCCGCCACCTCTAACAAGCCCCCCAAGTAACGCTCATGCTACTGGTTCACAGATCGCACCCAGAGCCCTTAACTGGCTAAAAGAGAATACTACTGAAGAGGAAGAAAGCATTTCCTCAGCAGGAGGAACCTGAGTGAGCATTAGAAAAACACCACCTCAAATATGAAAATTTTACATATAATAAATTAATATGTAAAACCTAATACTTGTAACAGTATAATTTTTATAATTAATTTAAATTATTATAAAACAATTTGTTTAAAGTAAAAACATTTTAATTAAAATATTTAAAATATTTTTTTAATTTAATTAAAAATTTTAAAGACAATAAAGTAATATTTAAAGTACATCACTAAAAATAAGCCATGGCTGTATGTATTGTACAGCACAGGGAAATACAGCCATTATTTTGTAATAACTCTAAATGGAGTATAATCTATAAAAATATTGAATTACTAAGTTGTACACCTGAAACTAATTTAACATTATAAATTATACTTCAATTTAAATAAATAAATAAATAAAAATAAGCCATGGTCTTTTTCTCTAAGGATTATTAGGATAAGAGTAAAGAGGTAACTTTATGGAATAATCTAAACGTGCTCTTTCGGAAATAAGGGAGGCTGGACTAAACGACCTCTAACCATACTTCCCAGGTGAATACCTTAAAACCCAAACTTGTCTGTATAATTTGTTCAAAGTGTTTCTGCCAGTGAATCATAATATGCATGTCTTTTAAAAGGAACACCAAGGAAGTAATAAAGTATAATGATCTCAAGTAAGAAAATTAATTTTTTACATTTGTCTTTGATTTCCTACGATCAATTTCCAAGAAAAAATTCTTAGCAACACAACACATCATGAATGCTTAGTACCTAAAATGGCATTTTAAGACCTGATAAATTATATTTCTTAAATGAAAAATTATATCATAGCCTAATCTCAAGTTTTAGTGTATTCCTATTATGATCAAGAATAGCAATATACATACGGTATGGTATGCTGTGACATTTTCTAGTCTATTTATACCTGCAGTCTGTTGCTTTCGGAGGCAAAATATAAGGAAAAAGTAGTTCAGTAAGTTTCCTTAAATAATGTAATTCATCTCTTCGACTCCTCAAAGCCACATGAAGCTCTGGACCATATTCTTCTAAAGCAGCTTGCTGTAAAAACTCTGCATTTTCTACTATAAATAGAGATAAAAAATAAATATTGGAAGAAGTTAACAATGTTAAATAACTTCAGCCATTTCCACTAACAAATACAAATTAATTTAACATAGCCATTCCTTTCTTAGCCTTCCTTTCTTTCCAATATGTATTCTACTGGGAAATTTTTCACAAAAAGGATATGAAGAAAATAAGTTTCCTCTTTGCTGGAAGTTTTTTAATTATTCAAAATTAATTGATAAAAAAGCCCTTTCACCCTTGGTAAACAAAACTTTAAACTCAGGTCATTACAAAGTATATTAAAGAAAAGCAAATTGTTTAAAGTGGAAAAAACTAAAGAAAACATCTTCTAGCACACACAAAGCTTTTATTATCAAACGTTACATTCTGTTCATCCCCTGCAAATGTTTTATAAATCCCTCTTAGGGCTTCCCTGGTAGCACAGTGGTTGGGAGTCCGCCTGCCGATGCAGGGGACATGGGGTCGTGCCCCGGTCTGGGAAGATCCCACATGCCGCGGAGCGGCTGGGCCCGTGAGCCATGGCTGCTGGGCCTGCGTGTCCGGAGCCTGTGCTCCGCAGCGGGAGAGGCCACAACAGTGAGAGGCCCGCGTACCGCAAAAAACAAAACAAAACAAAAAACAAACAAAAAAAATCCCTCTTAAAGTTCTAGTCAAAATCATTCAGGTAACCCTTTGAAGAAATTAGAGTATAGAAACTGGCTGCCTTGGTTCAGTTCTGCATCTTCTGCCCACAGTATAGGACACAAAAGGTACAGAACTGTATATGGTGGAAGTCCATGAAGTTAGATTACTTAATAAACATTAACTGATGATAAAAGTTACACTAACAAAAAGTTTTCTTAAAAGGCCAAACACTAAACTAATACTTTAAAAAGGAGCAGGAGAAAAACAAGTCATGCTTTCTCCCCTATTTGCATTCTGAGCCAAGTTTTAAAATCATGGAGTCTGTGAAGGGAATCTTAACCCTAATTCAAATGGCATTTATTTTTTACAATTTATTTCTATTTTCATTGACAGAATGCAAGCACATTTACCAAAGAAAAGGCAAAACATACATTCTAATGGTGTCAGAACTAAGAAAGTAAATAAAGGCTACCTGTGCCAGAGGTATAAAAGAAGGACTGGCAAACAAGGACATAGTTTTTATAAGAATGTACTTTATTTTATCATTATACAATTGTTTACCATGCATTTTGCCCCAAGAATTTGGGGTACAGGTCTTTTAAAAATTTATATCATGAGCAGGGATTTAAAATAAGAAGACTAAGCTATGCTAAATCCCAATTCTACTTCTTTATTAACTGATGATGTTAAATGATATAATCCCTTTTAGTCTCAGTTTCCACCTCAGTAAACAGTCATTAAATAGTTAACACTGAAAAAGCTGCCATGCAAAATGCACAAGTAATTATAATACCTGGTGCAATTAAGCATTCACACATAATATATAGATGCTGAAAAACGGGGCATGGATTAATCCCCACTAATCACCAGTATATCTCCTGTCTAATTAGTGGGCAGTTTGCAGACCACAAAAGGAAAAGTCCCCAGAATCCACAACAAAGAGATAACTTCAGGGTGAAAGACTGATATAAGATCCTTCAATTACTACTGAATTTAAATTAAACCAATGCTTCTAATGTATATATTTTCAACATTTCTAAGGGTGATAGAAGGACTTACATAGAAAACTTCTTTGTAATTCCTACTCTCAAGAGGCAGGTTAAGGAGAGAACACCAAGAAAGTAAAAATGACTATGTATAAAGAGCTGAACCTTTAATTTCCTGAGTATACGCAATTGTGGAGCCAAAGAATTTAGAAAACAAATTCATGCATGAAACAGAAGAAAAATCAAAAACCTGAAAACCTTTTTTACAAGTCTAATTCACTGTTATAATATTTAGAACACCAGGACCTTTGGATAAAATGCAGTCCTTCTAATTCTCTGGCCTTTTAATTCTATGGAATTCATTAATTACAATGTCATTAATGAATCCAATCTAGCATTTTATGCTGATTTTGTAATTGAGGACCATTTTTTGCATGAATAGTAGCAATTTAGCAACCCCTCTCTTGCAAAGACTCAAGGATAAATGTCAGTCAAACTGGTCTATATATATGACAGCACTTTCACAGAAACAAAATAACTTGGGTATTTTATTAAACTGATCGATTAAAAAATAAAAATAAAAGACTCAATTTACTCATATCCTGAGTTCAAAGTGTTTGTCTTTACAACAAAATTAAGACCATATTAAAAATAATTTTCCCACACAAAAACTTGCACATAAATATTTATAGCAGCTTTATTCATAATTGCCAAAATTTAGAAGCAACCAAGATATCCTTCAAAAGATGAATGGATAAACAAACTGTGGTACATCTGTACAATGGAATATAATTGAGCAATAAAAAGAAATGAGCTATCAACTCCACAAAAAGACATGGAGGAGACTTAAATGATAGTTCTAAATGAAAGAAAAGGCTACAGTCTGAAAAGGCTACAGTATGATTCCAACTATATGACATCTGGAAAAGGCAAAGCTGTAGAAAGAGTAAAAAGATCAGTGGTTGCTAGGGGTTCATGAAGGAAGGAGGGAGGGATAAATAGGTGAAACACAGGGGGCGGGGTGGGGGGGGCAGTGAAACTATTCAGTATGATGTTGTGTTGATGGATACATGGCATTAAGCATTTGTCAGAATCCACAGAATGTACAATATGAAGAGCAAAACCCTAATAAAAACTATGGGGCTCCCCTGGTGGCGCAGTGGTTGAGAGTCCGCCTGCCAATGCAGAGGACACGGGTTCGTGCCCCAGTCCGGGAGGATGCAACATGCCGTGGAGAGGCTGGGCCCATGAGCCATGGCCACTGAGCCTGCGCGTCCGGAGCCTGTGCTCCGCAACGGGAGAGGCCACAACAGTGAGAGACCTGCGTACCACAAAAAAAAACAAAAAGAAACAAAAAAAAACTATGGACTTTAGTTAATAATAATGTCTCAGTACTGGCATATCAATTGTAACAAATGTACCAACCAATGCAAGGTGTTAATAATAGGGAAGGGGGGAAATATATGGGAACTCTCTATAATTTCTGCTCAGTTTTTCTGTAAACTTAAAACTGCTCTAAAAAGTAAAGTTTACCAATAAAAATACTTTTCTATATTTTTTTTCTGACAGTACAGTAGCCTTAACAAAATGGCTACAACAAAGTTACTATCTTCTGGTGTGTTTTTGCCAGTGACAGGACAATTATTTTAAAAGTTAATTTTTTTAATTTAACAATTAAATTATACGTATTTAAACTCTTCCACTTTTTAACTATGTTGAAGGTAAAACTGGAATTGTTATAATATTATAAGATGAACACAGAAAAAATTTTAAATGTAATTTGAAATGTCTCTCATACCTAAGGAATTATTCATACCAAAGGACAAATAAACTAATAATTTAACTACCACTCTACAATTTCCCCAAATATACTGTGATTATACAAATTGATATTATGAGGGAGGGAAAATTGGTTCCATGCTCAAATGAGTTTGGGATGTGCTGGGTTAAAAAAAGTTAAAGTTATTTCTTTGCTGCAGGACTACTGAGATATTTTGGAATGCTAGTACTTACTGGGTATTTCCAGAAAAGGAATACAATACATAGTAACTACCAGAAAATATAACCATGATACTTCTTCTACATAGTCATCTACATAGAGTAGTATTCTGCAGAACATACTTGGGGAAGCACTGACAAAGAAGAATACCAAATGCAGATACAAGGAAAATCTCAGTTTCACAAAGAACTAAGTACAGAGCATATAAGTAATTTTGTTTAAAAGGTATATTTCAGCTTGATCTAAGAGCAAGAAAAGCCCCCAAATGAAGGTTTCATCCAATCAGCAAACGTTTGATGAATGTATGCTATGTGTACATCATGACAGTATAAAGGCCAAGATACACATAAGAAACTGCAAACAGGTCATCCTGGCTAAAGTATCATATATAGTGAAGGACAAGAGTAGATCAAAATACTTGACTAAATAGGAAAGGGTTTAAAATATAGGACAGGAGAACAGTATGGAGGTTCCTTAAAAAACTACAAATAGAATTACCATATGACCCAGCAATCCCACTACTGGGCATATACCCTGAGAAAACCAAAATTCAAAAAGAGTCATGTACCAAAATGTTCATTGCAGCTCTATTTACAATAGCCCGGAGATGGAAAGAACCTAAGCGCCCATCATCGGACGAATGGATAAAGAAGATGTGGCACATATACACAATGGAATATTACTCAGCCTTAAAAAGAAATGAAATTGAGTTATTTGTAATGAGATGGATAGACCTAGAGTCTGTCATACAGAGTGAAGTAAGTCAGAAAGAAAAAGACAAATACTGTATGCTAACACATATATATGGAATTTAAGGGAAAAAAATGTCATGAAGAACCTAGGGATAAGACAGGAATAAAGACACAGACCTACTGGAGAACGGACTTGAGGATATGGGGAGGGGGAAGGGTGAGTTTTGACAGGGCGAGAGAGAGTCATGGACATATACACACTAACAAACGTAGTAAGGTAGATAGCTAGGGGGAAGCAGCCGCAAGGCACAGGGATATTAGCTCGGGGCTTTGGGACAGCCTGGAGGGGTGGGATGGGGAGAGTGGGAGGGAGGGAGACGCAAGAGGGAAGACACATGGGAACATATGTATATGTATAGCTGATTCACTTTGTTATAAAGCAGAAACTAACACACCATTGTAAAGCAATTATACCCCAATAAAGATGTTAAAAAATAAAAAAAAAATAAAAAAAATAAATAAATAAATAAAATATAGGACAGTTTTGACTCTGTAGCAGTCGCTAATTTTTTTTTTTTTTTAAGTAGGCAGGTAACAGAATTGTGGCATTGTGAAATTAACATAGTAGCAATAAATAGGATAGGCTTCATCGAAACTGTTGAAATCATTAAGAAAAAAGGAGGGAAGAGATGTGAAAGACACCTCAGAGGAGGTAATGAAGGCAACAGACTACCATGCAAAAAAAGACAAGATTCATCAATAATATAACTAAAGATTATCCGAGTATACCTTAATTTTCATAGATTCTTGAGTTCTCAAAATCACTTATATGTTAACAAATTACTGAAAGGGATTTCAGTTTAATACTTTCACAGCATCTGTGAATATATCACTTAATTTATCAGTACTCAGACTTAGATATTTAAAGTGAAATTGGTATATAAAAACAAACTCAAACTTTGTAGCAGTGTAAGAAACGTAAAACTTTGTATTACCTTTCTGACTGGCTTTAACGATCACTTCTATATGCTTCATTGCTGCTTTTAATAGTTTCTTGGTGATAATAGATGGAATATCCACCTAGAAAAATCCAACATTAAAATAAAACTTTTAAAATAATTATCACTAAGTTACAATGGCAGGAACAATGTATTTAAGGTATTGGAACATATGATCTTAAAAATCAGTGGTTTTATTGGGAATCTTTCAAAAATATAATTTAAAAGCACTTTACATTCTTGGATCATACTAACTGTAAATTTAGACCGTTTTACTACAACAGTAATGAAAATATACCTTTATATGCATACCCTATACACTAAATTTTTCTTGACTTATTTCTTTAATGTGTTCATTCTAAATGCATTCAAGAAAAAAATCTCAAGTAACTTTATCATCCCTTTGAGGTTATAAACTTGTGTTTACTAAGGTCACTTGAAAATAAACTTTTCATTCAGCTTACAAGGTAAATCCTGGTTTCAAGATATATGGAAGCATTCTATTTTGGAATAAAATGAAGTTTCATCATTCCCCCCAGGTATTGTTCAACTTAAAGGCTGGAAACTGTAGTGACTACGGAAGGTTAGTAAGAGAGGACTGGGGGCTCACAAGTACACACATAAAAGAGACATAAAATAAAATAACTAAAAAAAAAAAAAAAAGCCCTGCAAATTAAGTAAATCACCAAAAAGCATGTTTATTGGAGTTCAACAGGCTTAGCTTCCATCACAAAGCTCAACACATCATATTCTCCCTTTACCAAAGGCATGAGAAAACTGCATCACAATAGTGTTGTTTTGTGTTAACTTTTCAGTTCTTTTTAAATTCCTCATTAAGAAAGAGGAAAAACATCACAAGCTGATAAATCTAGTAAGTGTAATGGATCATAAGCCCCCAAATTTTAGTGATTTACTAGTAAAACCCAGAGCAGATTACAGATATCTTTTGGCTGTATAAGATCAAACATGTTCAATAAGAGGGGACGTTTCTGCTAGTAGCACACCTTTTTTGCAAAATAACATTACTCTTCATTTATCCCTGCTCTCTTGGTACTCAGTGATTATAAATTAGTCTCATATATATATTTATCAAATAAACAAGATGTTTTCATTTTTAAATATTTTATGGAATCTTGTCTTCTGAGAATACGCACAAAAATTTTCCCTTGTAAGTTCCATTTTAGAGACTTCAGATCAAAATCAAAATGATAAAATAGTGAGTTTGTCACTAAACTTTGATTAAAAAAAGAAAAAAAAAAAAAACCACTGTGGACCTTAAATGATTGTTTTCATTATCCCCAAACTCCCAATTTACATTAGTCAGTCCATGTTATCAAGGATATAACATTGTACTAGGAATGACATGACCCAGGCCTAATCTTTTGCCCATCAACTACCTCTGACACTTTGACAAAGAATATTACTAACTTTCTATAAAATGGGTATGATAATGACCCACTTATCTCCCACGACAGTATACAGATAAAATGAAATGTACCATAACAATCCAGAAAGTGGAAAAAAATATTTGAAAATCATGTACCTGATGGAGGAAGTATACCCAAAATAGATAATGAACTCTTACATCTCAACAATTAAAAGACAAATAACTCAGTTTAAAAAAATGGGCAAAGAATTTGAATACACATTTCTCCCCCAAAAAGATACACAAATGGCCAATAAGCATCTGAAAGGACGCTCGACATCATTGGTCATAGGGAAAGGCAAATCAAAGCCACAATGAGATACCACTTCACACCCACTAGCATGGTTAGAATCAAAAAGTGAGATAATAACTAGTTCTGGCAAGGATGTGGAGAAATCAGAACCCTCATACACTGCTGGTGGGAATGCAAAGTGGTACAGCCACTTAGGAAAACAGTCTGACAGTTCCTCAAAAGTTAAACACAGAGTTACCACTTGACCCAGTAATTACACTCCTAGGTAAACCCAAAAGAAATGAAAACAAATATTCCACCCCCTCCCTCCCGAGAAAACCTATACACAAACACTATGGCAGCATTATTCATAATAGCCAACTGATGGATGGATGGATGCATGAACAAAATGTGGCATATCCATACAACAGAATATTACTCAGACATAAAAAGAATAAGTACTGATATAGCTACAACATGACAACATGAATAAACCTTGAAAATATTATGCTAAGTGAAAACAACCAATCACAAACATTATGCTAAATGAAAGCAAGCAATCACAAAAACTACAGAAAGGATTTTATAGTTAGCATGTATTATATTCAATCAACCAACAATCCTACCACTGGACATGTTTTCCTTTTCAGGCTTCCTTATTATAAACTATACTGCAATGAATCTTTGAACATACATTTTTACAAACTACTGTGATTATTTCTTTAAAATATACTAAGAAAAAAATGGAATTAAATTTGGGAGCACAGACATTTTTAAGTCTTTTAATAAAGATTACCAAACTGCCTTCCAGGGTAAGAGTTACATCAATCTGAATTTGTACTTGCTTTACCTGTTTCCCCACAATCACCACTACTAGATATTATCATGTTTTTTACCTTTCCCAACCTGATAGGCAAAAGAACAGTATCTCATCAAAAGACTATATTTCATGTGAGACAACATATTTTCAAATATTCACTAGCCATTTTATATGTTTCTTTTGTGAACTACTTATTCATAATTTTTGCATATCTTTGCCACAGTACTTGACTGTATTGTTCACTTCTCAAATAGGTATAGAAACATTTAACAAGATTTATCTTTATTTACTAATGGCAGATACAATATGCCAATTTATTGTCAATATGTTCAATTCTATCGAACTGACAAGGCAGTAGAAAAGTATTTATGTCTACAGCCAACACACTGTTAAGTATATACAGACAGAAACTCAAACATAAACAAACTATGGCTTGAAATTTTTTAAAAAGTAGATCATAATCATTACCCTGTATTCAGTAAATTCATCTAACTGGAACATGAATTTTTTTTTCTCTAATTGTCTTTTTATTTCTAATTGCCACAAACCAAGATATCCAAACATTAAAATAAAGAAAGCAAAATTGATCAATTAATCAAAAGTAATCCATTTATCTTTTAATCTAAAAAATTAAAAGTGAGGAACAAAACAAATACATACAGTATAGAAATTCCCAAATTTCTCATTATAAATATATACCTTGTGAATCCTTCGAATTAAGACAGATGCAAAAAACCGTAACATAATTCTCAGTTCATCAACAAAGGACTCATCATCTGTTACATCCCTTCAATTGAGGAGAAAAGCAAGCATTTAGAAGTTCAAAGAAATACACAGCTTCCTCTTCTAGAAAACAAGAGAAGTCTAGAACTGACTTTCTTCCATTTACTTACACTACTTTTTTTTTAACAAATAATGCATTACAGTAGAGAAAAAAAGAAATGTACAAAGAATAGAAATCTCCCATAATTCTAGTGCCAAGACATAATTACTGTTAACTAAATTATAGTACATATTTCCCTGCAGACATTCACATGTACGTGGTCATATTTTTAAGATTTTTAAGATCATTTTCTAAACATCATCAAAGAAATATCTAAGAAATAAAACAAAGAATAATTTTGAGAAGCAACAGAATTACATACTAAATTTTAAATTAGTTTAAATATTTCTATATTAATAATATAAACTAATTCTAAAAGTAAGGGAAAAAAGTGTGTGTTCTATTTGAAAAAGAAAATAAACTGAAACTCAACTGTTTTTAAACAGAAATTTTGACAACCTTCTCCTGAGTTTTCCTGTAGTCCTGAGGTCCCTAGAAGAATAAGGATACTTCCCTAATCAAAGGCAAGAAAGAAAGGTACGTATAATGGTGATATTCTGAACTTGAAGATGATGCTACCTGTTAAGTACCTTGGTAAAATAAGGAAGATAATTGTATCAATCATGCTTTCCACTATTAACTCCAAGGAAGGGGATATCACAGCATCAAAGGAGAAAATACAGACTTTAACATTTACAAATACAGCCATATTTTATATCTGAAGAGTCATAATGTGGGCGTAGGGGTGGGGCGGGGTCGCAGTGGGGAAGTTTTTTACAACAGGATTCATTTTACAAAAGGCCTCACCATCAACTTTACTTAAATGGCAAATGCCCCATATTTAAGACAGACTCTAATGTAAAAAATTAATTTATATAAGCTTTTCAGGAAAATATGCCATATAAACTGAATATTAAATTTGTTTTAGTACACTATAGATCAACTCAACTACTAGCATTTTTTTTTTTTTTCTGGCCATGCCACATGACTTGTGGGATCTTAGTTCCCTGATCAGGGATCGAACCTAGCCCCACAGCAGTGAAAGCGCTGAGTCCTAACCACTGGACCACCAGAGAAGTCCCCTACTAGCATTGTTAAATTAGGAAATTCAAAATATACGGAATCTATATAAAATTTGGGTAGTTATCATTAAATATTACATCTGTAAGTCATACAGGTTTAAGTGTTCAAATACATAACTAAATACATGATGCTTATGTAAGGGAACATCTGTTTTATAATATAACTTGGGATTTCTGATTGTCAAACTACATATTTTTTTCAGATCCATATCCTGCTAAGCATAGGGCACTTGTACATCCACATCAGATACCAAAAACAAAGTTGCTTTGGAAAGAACATTAATTTTCCAGGAAAAGTCTATTGAAATTAATTTTCAATTTAACGAAATATCTGAATATAAATTTTTCCTGTAAATGTACAACTATTTCAAATGTAAAAAGTGCATACAAAATAGTAAATCACTCCTACAATTAGGAGTCATGAGAAATTCTACAAGTTACTTGAGGACACGGGGAGGGGGAAGGGTAAGCTGGGACGAAGTGAGAGAGTGGCATGGACATATATATACTACCAAACATAAAACAGATAGCTAGTGGGAAGCAGCTGCATAGCACAGGGAGATCAGCTCGGTGCTTTGTGACCACCTAGCGGGGTGGGATAGGGAGGGTGGGAGGGAGACGCAAGAGGGAGAGGATATGGGGATATATGTATACATATAGCTGATTCAGTTTGTTATACAGAAGAAACTAACACAACACTGTAAAGCAATTATACTCCAATGAAGTTGATTTAAAAAAAAAAAAAGAAATTCTACAAGTTACTTCTCTTTTAAAAAGTAGCCTAAGTTCCTCTTTGCTATCACTAAACTGTTAATTGATGACCTAATCAATGGTTCTTAACTGGGACCACTGTGCCTCCCAGGTAAATGTGGCAATCTCTGAAGACATTTTTGGTGGTCACAACTAGGGGAAGAAGGGGTACCACCAGCATTCGCTAGGAAAAAGCCAGGGGTGCGGCTAAATACCCTATAAGGCACAGTACAGGTCCCTACAGTAAAGAATTACGTGGTCTAAAATGTCAGTAGTGCCAAAATTGAGAAATCCTGGCCTATACTGAAAACATATCATTAGCACATTTAACTTAATGGTATTCACTATACTATAGAAAAAAGGTCTTATAGAAAGCGCTTACCTGTACCAGGGGTAAATGAAGTTTTCCAACACTAATTCAAGAACCTGCATAAAAATTATTTTTCAAAGAAAAATCAAGTTAGTTAACTCATTCTGGGAAAATAAACTCTACTACTAAGAAATATATAATAAAAACTAAGTTTAGTATCCCATATATTGACATCTAATATCACACTTTCACATGACAAAATGTATATGTCAACTTTACATGGTTGTGATGATGAAAGAAAACATATGAAAAAATACTTTGAAAACCATAAAAAAGAAAAATTACTATTAGAATGACACACATTTTTAAATATTCCTATAATTTAAAAAAATTTTAAAAACCTAAATTGTTCTGACTCTGAAGCTTCACTGAACAAAAAATTTCTATGGAAATAAGGAAAATAGGCTAGTCTTTTGCATTCCTAACCCTCTCTGTAAGTCAGTATTCCCAGAATAAAATGAAGAAACAAATATATAAGACTTACATAAAGGGTTAAAGTTAGGTTTCAGTGATTATCTTTGAAGCGAGGATAGTGACCAGAAGGGAACATGAGGGGTACTTCTGGGTGCTAATAATGTTTTTGTTTCTTGATCTGGGGGCTGGCTACATGAATATGCTCACTTCGTGAAAATTTTAGCTGTACACTGAAAATCAAGTTATATGTGAAAGAGTAACAAAACAAAACAAAAGAAATCCTGGGTGTTAAACCTTCCATTCCTTGAGCCTGGGTGGAGCAGTATAGTTTAATTTTTAAAGGACTTGTAGCAGTGGGCATTAACTTTAAAAAACACTAGGGAGGGAATGAAACAATATATCTAATCTGACTATATACCTTCTCTGCAGCAGTAATCAAGACTGTGGACTCTCTAAATACTAAGGCAACAAGACTTGGACTTTTTACTAAAAAAGTAAGCATTAGTGATATCACCTGGAAAAATAAGACACATATAGACAGTGTTAGGACACAGAGAGGAGACTAGAAAATTTACCATTAAACATTTCATCTTATTAATATATTTTTCCCTCAAATTCAATCAGAAGCCCTACTAAGTTTACATCCTAAGTAGCTCTTTTCTACAGCTCCACTATTCAGGTCCTCATCGTCTCATCCCTATATATAGCAATAGCCTCTAAACTAGTCTCCCTCCTTCCAAGCTAGCTCCCCTCCACCCTCCATAAACCTGCCAAAGTGATCTAAAACATGTATTTGACCACATCACTCCGCTGCATGAAACCCTCAATATATCAAACCACAACATATCAAAGTTAAGACAAGTGGAGCTGCACTGATTGTGAAGGGGTGAGAGAAAGCTGCTTGCCAGCCCCTGTGACTATCCACTTCCTTTTCACCTCCCACTGCATCCTGTGAATCACATCTGAAAACTCTAGTTACACAATTTGAAAATCACTGACTCCCGATCAATTAAACTCCTTCAGCGTGGCCTTTTAAGTCTTCTGATGATCAGATTTCTAAAGGGCCATATAAAAATCAGTTAAGAACTACGGCAGTCCTGGGTTTTAGGCTGAGTTCTGCTACCAACCAAGTATGATACCTGAGAAAATTATTAAAACTCTCTAAACCCTTCCTTTGGTAAAACCATCAAATCAATAATAGCACCTACTTCATAGGCTGTATGATTACATGAATAATGCAAGTACAGTGATTAGTACAATATCTACTATACAGTAAGTGATCGATAAATACTAGCTAATAGAGTCTGGTCTCTTCGTTGCCCACATCCTCCTTCGCATTTCACCCTCCAGTTTGCTGAACACTCCACCTTGTTTCAAAGCCTCTCTTTCTTTCCAAAAGCTCTTCCCACACCCTGAAATACCCTTTCCCACACTATCAGGCTGATAAACTTCTAGTTATATTTCCTGACTGCTCCTCTCAACAGTTATGCACTTCGTCCTCTGTGCTAATGATACACCTTGTACATTTCTTCCATTATAGCCTGCATTACATTATATTGTATATGTCTGTTTAAATGGCTATCTCCCCTCCTAGACTGAAGTTCCCAGAAGAAAGGAACCATACCTGATTTCTCTTTTTATTCCTAGGGCCTAATCCAGTTCCTGCCTACAGCAAGATCTCAGAAAATGTTTTTAAATATTGGAGCTAGTATTTATTGAACACCAATATGTGCCAGGCACTAGGCTAAGAGCTTTACATCAGCTTTTTCAATTTTTAAAAAGAAACGAAGTGCCAAACTACAAATAATACTCTTCCTAGAAGTCTTGTCTTCAACAGACCTCAAATCAGCACTCTCCAACAGAAATATAATGTGAGCCACAAATATAATTTCAAATTTTCTAGTAGCTATGTTTTTTAAAAAGTAAAAAGAAACAGGTGAAGTTAATTTTATGATATATCTTATTTAACCCAATATACCCAAAATATTATCATATATGTAATCAACATAGACTATATAATAGGATATTTTACATTTCTTTTTCCTTACTAAGTCCTCATAATCCAGTACATATTTTACTGTATTTTACATATACAGCACATCTCAATCTGGACTAACACATTTCAAGTGTTTATCAATAGCTGCATGTGGCTGGTGGCTACTATACTGGACAGCACAGTCTTAAATCAGGGAATCTGAAGGATGAAAAAGAGCTTACAGAAGAAATGAAAAGGAAAAATGCCAACAGTTTAGCATTTATGCAGCATACTTTTCACCAAACAAAGATACAAACTGGGAAAAAGGACAATTAAGGCAGGATTCAGATGCCTAATGCTATTCTTCCACTAATTAGCATTCAGTTTAATTCAATACATATCTATCAGGTACCAACAATATATCTGGCACCTGCACTTGGTGCTGGGAACAAATGAGACCCATTCCTTGCCTTCAAGGACTTGACTGCTTTCTTGGATGGAGAGACCAAGTCTCTCAAAGAAATAACTAAAACATGATATGTTACCAAAAAGGTACATATAAAATGTGACTGGAACAAAGATAAGAGAACATGCTTTCTATTCCTACACTATGGACAAACACTGAAATGTATCTGACTCTCTGCTCAAGTTAGTGTCAAAAATGGGGTCACAATTCAGTAAGATACACATTGGCTCCTTGTAGCTCAGGTCTCCTCTGGAATTACAAAATGGTTATTTCTACTGTCTTATAATAAAAATGACTATTTTTATAAGAGGTAAGCAATAACTAGGTAAACAGTACTTTTTTTGGCTACAATGTCCATTTCAATTAGACATGGGATCCAAAAACATTTCTAGTTTACCATTCAAGTTGTATAACAATCAACTACCAGCCAAGAATTGATTAGGCAGCATATATTAAAATACTCCATGATTAAATTTTCCATAGGTATTTAATACTTTCTGCTTGGGTATACATAGCAATTTTATTTAAATCAGTTACCTCTGAGAGAGATGCATCAACCTTGGAAGAAATTTTCAGGTCTAGCCATGGCTGGTAGTTCTCAAGTAGCAAGGCAGGTCTAAAGAAAATCATACAGTTAAACTGCTTGAAATCCAAAATGTAACTGGAACGATCAACAAATTAAAAGTGTTTAACGTACCTATGTCGTTTACATTTCACTTTACCACAAACAGCACAGCTACGACCTTGAGGAAATAATTCCTGAAGTCCTAACTGCTAAAAAAGGGAAATGGGGAGATTTGTCTTTACTTTACATATCATATTTACTAAAGAGAATCAACTTTCCAAAAGTTTGTTAATCAATGTATGAACTCAAAGGACATGATTTTTTTAACTAATATCTGCTTTAACACTGAAACCATTCTTTATAATAAATAATACTTGCTATACCAAACTGCCAATAGGAAAAAAATACCTAATGAAATGCTTTACAATAACTAAGCCAAATTTTCAAGCTTAAAATTAAAGTCAATTGTTACGCTCACTTACTAAAAATAAATAAATAAATAAATAAATCTATATTTGAAAATGATACTCTACTGCAAAGGTATAAGAAAAAACTATTTTTTATTTCTCCAAAACCTTGAATTCAATGAGGGAGAAGACGCGTGATAACTAGTAAGGTTCCTGACCAAATACAGGGTATCACCTTCAGCTGTGTTTCCTCTGAGAAGAAATATCAACCAACCTGAGATGAGGGACTACATCAACTTGGAGAATTTTCAAGGAAGACTTCAAAGTTCAGAAAAACTAATTATTTTCGTTAAAGAAATATTACTGGTTTGTTTCTATGGAGCAAATAAACATTTAGGGAACAATTAGTTCCCTGTTTGTGTCTGTGCCTCAGAATCACCTGGAAGGCTTTGAACAGGTCCTAATTACAAGGCCCTAACCCAGAACTATTCAATCAAAATCTAGTGGTAGGGCCCAGGAGTCTGTACTTTTTAAAAGATTCCTCAGGTGATTCTACTGTACAACCAATTTTGGAAACCTGTTTTAATTCACTGTCATCATAGTTAATATGCAGTCAAAGGACACTCTAAAATCGTGGAGCCCAATTTTCTGAGAATTTTCTATTTTCTTTCTATAGCTCCTCCTGGGAGACCTATATACTTTAAAAATAAACATATATGCAAATTTCACTTTAAAAATGTTCTGATGTCTTCCATTATTAAATAATAGCAGATGTATTTTTAAAAAATCACTGCTTTAACATGCTTTCATAAACAATATCGAATAGCACAGGGTCATACCTACTAACTCTTTTAAAAGTAACAACACATATATTTTACCTTGGGTTTGTATTTTATCGTGAAGAATATATTTGGTAAGAGAGAATCAGGTCCTAATGAGCAGTAGAATGTGACAACTCCAGCAACAAATGACCAGAAGATCATTAAAACATGAAGATACCTTAGAAATAAAGGAAGGTAATTATTAGAACCAAAAAAAAACATATAACACTAATTTGTCCCTTCATTGATTTCACAAGTTTTTAATTAAGCACCTACCATACTAGGCTGAAGCAACTTCTCCAGTCATGATTTTCTGTAATGTATCTACTAACTATAAGAATCACAGAATGTATGCTATCAAATGTATATTTCATTAAATGTATAAAGAAGTATAACTTCTCAATATTTCATAATTTGGTACCTAGGTTGTCATATTTAGCCAATACCACATTTTTCCAGAATACCTTCTGACAGGGTAGTATTCAAACCCCACCAAAATTCTGATTATTTGTCATTAAATCAATTTTACTGAGTGCCCATTTTGTGCTACATAGTACTAGGCTCTAGGGATACAGTAAGGAACAGCACTGCCATGGTCTCTATTTGCATGGAAAACACTATCTGGTAGGTATAACAGATAAGTAAGTAAATACAATACAGTGTGATGATGTGTTCTATATTATGACAGAGAAAGTATGCATGATATGAGAACTCCTCGGGCAAAATACACAACCCAAACTTGAAAAGACAGAAAAACTCTTTTCAGAGAAAGTTGTGTCTGTGGAAAACCTTAAAGAGTGAGTAGGAGAAAACCAACAGAAGAGGACAGGGTAGAGGAAGGAGGGACTGGGGAAGAGGCCGGGGAATTCAAACTGGAGAGAACTACGTAGGCTAAGATCTGAGCACAGTTCCAAGGGAGAAGTGGCCTTGAGATGAATCTAGAAAAGCCAAGCCAAAGCCACATGACACAGTGTCATACAGTAAGCCATGTTAAGGTGTCTCGATACGGCCAGTCCTCACAGCGCACAGCTCTGACGTGCATACATTTCAGTTGCCAAGACTTTGTGAGACACCAGCCCCCCAAACATCACAGTTCAAATTCTAATTACCGCGTCACGGTCGTTAGCTGTGCAAACCATACAGTACAAACTTTGGTGCTAGCTCTTCAGGCCACAAATCACTATGTAGTGAGAAGAGAATGAAGCCAATCCACAGAGAGAAGCAGGAAAATCCAGGAGGGGAACAAACTATTGGCAGTATTCCAAACCCTGGTTCTATGTGTCTCTGAGGCCCAGCTACACTCCAGTTCTTTCTGCACTTACATAATCTTCCCATGATTCCCCTCTTTGCCAAACCTAGTGTGAGCTGAGTTTCTTTCATCTACCATCAAGAGTCCTGAGTAATGCCCAGGAGACAATGAAGAGTTTTAAGAAGATTTTAAGAATTTTTAAGAGTTTTAAGAAAAAGAGTAGTATCACCAGATGATCAGTAGACAGGCAGCAATATGGAGAATGGCCTAAACTAGAAACATGCAGGCTAATTAGAAAGCTGCTGAAGTAATTAATCTAGGAGAGTCTACAGATGGCCTGTACTAGGGAAGAGACTTAGAAATAAAAAGAAGCTGACTGTTTTGAGACATCTAGGAGGAAGAATTAAGGGGACTAAGTAGTTGATTAGATGCAAGGAGAAGGGAGAGATTAAAAATCAGTTCCCTTTGGACATGTTGAATTTCAGATATCTCAAGACATGTCAAGCAGAAATGTTCCATAACCAGCCAAATACTGGGTAGTTTAGATCTCTGCAGAGAATATGGGCCAAGGATAAAGTTTTGGAAATTACCAGCATAAAGATCACTGAAGTCATGGGAACGAATGACATGACCAGGGAAAAGCTGCAGAATGAAAAAAGAAGAGAACATAATACATTTAAGAAATAAGCAGAACAAGAGGAATCTGTAAAGGAATCTAATAATTAGAAGAGTTGAGAAGACAACCGGGGGTCAAGTCAAAACGGCTGTCAAGATAAAAAAAAGAAAGAAAACATTTCAACAGGGATGAAGTAGTTAACATGATCAAATAGTTGTAAAATAAAGTGAGACAGATTGAGAAGTGTCCATCAGTTTTAGCAACAAGAGAGCCACTGATGAACTAGGCAAAAGCAATTTTAGTAGAATGGTAAAGGACTGCAGTGGATTGAAGAGAGGTGGGGAAGTGGAACTGGTACATGTGGATAATTCTCTTTTTAAAGGAAAGAAGAGCTAAGGTGTTAGCTGGAGAGGGACCATGAGGAAAGGTGTTTAGAAAAACCTGATCATATTTAAATGCTAATAGGAGAGAAGGAGAAAAGAGAGGAAAAGGTAGGAGAGAAAAGATAACTTGAGAGAATTATTTTCTCCTAGAGAAGATAGGAGTAGTTGGGATTCAGAGCCAAAACAGAAGAAATAGTTATAACAGGAAGAGATATCTCCTCCCCAATACCAGAGAGAAAGAACAGATTGATGAGAATGGAGTCAAACCTGTAGATTTCAAAACAGGAATTTATGATGGCCTTTAGGTGAAACAGGAGATGCTGAGAGTAAAGGGTGAAGGTGGCATGAACGGAAAGCTCTAGAAGACTGGGGAAGTTCTGCAACAGCTGCTGGGAAGAAGTAAAGAGAAGGGTAACCTGGGGAACTGCCGAGCAGTACTGAGGCTGAAGAGTTAAATTTACAGGTGTGGGATCTTCTCTAGCAACATTCAGTAAACAGGATATAAACACTAAAAAAAACAAGCAGCATCACTGATCCAAGATTTGGAGTTTGTCAGGTGAGTGGAATGTAAGGAAAGAGAGCCAAAGATACTGGCAATAGAGTGGCTGAAGTGACGGGCAATGGAATCTAAGCTAGACTGACTCCGAACCACATAGGAAAGTAAGTGACAACAGAAGAGGGACAATGGATAGGAAGAAGGCAGAGGAATCGGGAGGCTGAGGAAAGCAGGCTTTTCCGAATGAGAGAAGTAGGCACTGGTCAGCAAGTGGGAGGTTTGATTTTTAAGATTTCACAGGTAGAACACTTTCTGGTGATAACCAGGGCCACCATAGGGTGGTCCAAGTGGGAGACCGTACAGGAGTCACCTCGAGATAGACTAGCATATTTGATGGGCTACTTGCCCAAACACTGAAGTCACCTAGAATGATGGCAGAATTTAAAATGGAGAGAAAGTTTATAAACCAGAAGCTTATAGTACAAGTGACCTGGAGATCAGTGAGAAAACAGATGGTATATGTTCCAAAGGAGTAAGAGACTTCTATTTCCTTGACAGAATAATTTGTACCAGACTTGCCTTCCTGCCATAAACAACTATAAAACTGAACAAAACATGTGCAGCAACTGCTTTTAGGCGCTGGATAACAGGCAATATACAGCAATAGAATCTTTAAGAGAAGGGAAGCACACAAGTGAGTTCCACATTGATCCCAGTTCTTAGACTGGGGACAACTGCCCAAGTGCAGCATGGAATAGAAAAGGTTACAGAAGATATTGTGAAGATCTGGGATTTCAGAATTGGGGAATAAAGCACCAAGTAGTAAGAAGGTGAAGACAGATGATTAAAGATGCTTACGTATTATAGACAGTGACCAAGTAAGTGCAAAAGCTGTGAGACAAAGGCTGCACCACCCAACTACATGAAACTGCCTGGTCTCCAGGCTTCCAGGGCAATTCTATACTTGAGAAACATCCACTACATACCGATTATTAAATGCTCTCACTCAGCACTTAAAACATAAACATGATTACTATTCACTCAAAAAACTGCTATGGCTTAATGTTGCCTGCAGGATTAAACACAAACCCCTTAAACCTTTATGGTCCCTTTCAAGCTGACCCCAACCCACCTTTCTACTCTTATTTCTTCTCATTCCTTTATACAAAGCTTCACTCCAACCAATACCATAATTGACATCAAGTTTTAAAGAAACATTAAGTCTGGAAACTAACTCAATAGGTTATACAGGTATTCACAGAGGAAATTATGAAATTCATGTCCATAGCCACTTACTGAAAATCATTTTGAGCCAGAGAGATATGACTCAGAATTCAGAATTTTTAGGATTCTTGAACAGTTTTATAGCATGTATTTCATAAATAACATAATGTAATATGTTAATGAGGCCTGATACAGTACTCCATAATCAGATATTAATATTTCTGCAGCAAAACATATAAACAATAAATAAATAAATAAGTCAGGGGCTTCCCTGGTGGCGCAGTGGTTAAGAGTCTGCCTGCTGATGCAGGGGACACCGGTTCGTGCCCCGGTCCGGGAAGATCCCACATGCCGCGGAGCGGCTGGGCCCGTGAGCCATGGCCGCTGAGCCTGTGCGTCCGGAGCCTGTGCTCCACAATGGGAGAGGCCACAACAGTGAGAGGCCCGCATACAGCAAAAAAAAAAAATAAAAAAAATAAATAAATAAGTCAGAAATAAATACTATAAATAGTCTCAAGTCTATTGAGGTCAGGTTTTGTTATTAAATGCCAAACTTATGCGAAAAGTTACTTCTTCAGAGTTTTTTGGATCTCAGAATTACAGATTAGGAATTGTAGACCTGTGCTTAGACTGAATGACAATAAACACTACATGCAATATGTATACTGCTATAACTAGGGCAAGCAATAACTAAGGCATCATTTAAGAAGGAAATCTATAGCATTAAATGCATTAATCCTGTTGTTCTCAACGAAGGGTGATCGCACTGCCCAGGGGACATGTGGCAGTATATGGAGACATTTTGATAGTCACAACTGCAGGGAGAGGGAGAAGGGGACTGTGGTACTTACATCACATGACTAGAGGCTAGGGCTCTGCTAAATATTTTACAGTGTACAGGACAGCCCCCCACAGCAAAGAATTATCTGACCCAAATTATCAACAGTGTTGAGGCTGAGAAACCTCGCATTAATCAGAGACAAAGAAATGCTGAAAACCATCAAGCTAAGCATTCAGAAGGCTGGGGGGAAAAATGCAAATCCAAACACATTAAAAGGAAGGAAACACTAAAGAGAAGAACAGAAATCAATAATGTAGACAATAATGATACGACAAAAAAGAAAATTAAGCTGATTCTTTGGAAAAACGAATAAAATAAGCAAATCTCTAACTGGATACTACTGAAAGTTTGAGGGCACCAATAATTACTCTAAAAGCCAATAATTAAGAGAAAAGTGTAAGTATTTAACCCACTTTTCCAATTTGAGATGTACTTCATTGTAACTAAATACACCTAATGGAGGATGGAGTAAAGCAATTTTACACACACATACACGAATTTTTTTTTAATTATTATTTATGTATTTATCTATTTTTGGCTGTGTTGGGTCTTCGTTTCTGTGCAAGGGCTTTCTCCAGTTGCGGCAAGCAGGGGCCACTCTTCATCACGGTGCGCGGACCTCTCACTATCGCGGCCTCTCTTGTTGCGGAGCACGGGCTCCAGACGCACAGGCTCAGTAGTTGTGGCTCACGGGCCTAGTTGCTCCATGGCATGTGGGATCTTCCCAGGCCAGGGCTCGAACCCGTGTCCCCTGCATTAGCAGGCAGATTCTCAACCACTGTACCACCAGGGAAGCCCCACACAAGAATTTAAACTAAAAACTACAGAAGGAATGGAAGAATACAAAATCATCATGTTGCATCCTATAATGAAGTAACTGATTCAGGGAGTAAATAAACGGTGAAGCCAAAGAGAAAGTTTGTTGGGCAGTTGTCACCACCTGAATCCACAAAGTGAGGCAACTCCATCTAATGTGGAGTTATCCTCTGATGTGATGTAATAGGATGTACACAGCATCAGTGAAGTACTCTTGCACCAAATAAATAAATAAATAAAAACAAATCTAAATCTAACTGAGCCTATAAACCTAACTCCCTGTCTACAAAAAATATAAAGGTGCAGGTGAGAGTAAAAACAGAAGACACCACAAGGAAACTATCAGCAAAACCCAAGGTGTGAACAAATGACTCAGTTTCTTCAACAACTCAATAGCAAGGAGGAAAAAAAGAGCGGGTGAGGAGGAATGTTCTAGATTAGGGTTGACAAACTATGGCTTATGGATAGCCCTCAAGCTAAGAAAGATTTTTACATTTTTAAAGGGCTCTTTTAAAAAATAATATGGGGGCCTTCCCTAGTGGCGCAGTGGTTAAGAATCCGCCCACTAACGCAGGGGACACGGGTTCGAGCCCTGGTCCGGGAAGATTCCACATGCCATGGAGCAACTAAGCCCGTGAGCCACAACTACTGAAGCCCGCGCTCTAGAGCCTGTGCTCTGCAACAAGAGAAGCCACCGCAGTGAGAAGGCCACACACCACAATGAAGAGTAGCCCACTCTTGCTGCAACTAGAGAAACCCCATGCGCAGCAATGAAGACCCAACACAGCCAAAAATAAATAAATAAGTTTTAAAAATAATAATATGGGACAGAGACCTGATGTAGCCCGTAAAGCCGAAAATATTTATTCTCTGACACTTTACGGAAAAAGTTTGCCAACTCCTGTTCTAGATTATAAGACATTTACAAAAGTTTAAGAAATGCATCAACTACATACAATGAGTGGACCTAGCTTAGATTTTGATTAGAACAAATGCACTACACATTTTTTTTTATAATTTTATTTTTATTTTTATTTATTTTTGGCTGCGTTGGGTCTTTGTTGCTACGTGGGCTTTCTCAAGTTGCAGCAAGCGGGGGCTACTCTTCATTGCGGTGCGCGGGCTTCTCATTGCGGTGGCTTCTCTTGTTGCGGAGCACGGGCTCTAGGTGCGCGGGCTCCAGTAGTTGTGGCTCGTGGGCTCTATAACGCGGCTCAGTAGTTGTGGCGCATGGGCTTAGCTGCTCCGCAGCATGTGGAATCTTCCTGGACCAGGGCTTGAACCCGTGTCCCCTGCATTGGCAGGCGGATTCTTAACCACTGCGCCACCAGGGAAGCCCCTACAAATTTTTATATAATTAGGAAAATTTGATTATGGACTGGTTATTAGAAGACATTAAGAATTATTGTTAATTTTGTAAGGTTATGGTTTTGTGTAGAATAATTTACTTTTTAAGGGAGGAAGGTTAGACTTTTTTAAAACATTGATGGTTACTGAAGCTGAGTGATGGGTGCTTAGAGGTTCCTTGCACTCTCTTTTTTCTATATATGCTTGGAAATTTTCAAAACCAAAAGTTAAAAAGACAAGGTTTTAGCAAAACAGATAAGGAAATAAAAAAAAAAAGAGGATACAAATATACAATACAGAATGAAAAAGAAATAATCATAGCTATAACTGAAATGAAGAGTAAGACTATAAAAACTATATGTATGCTCATAAATTAGATAAGCTATATGACATAAATTTTTAGAAAAAGACAAAAATGCCAAAACTTAGGAAGTTAAGAACTTGAATAGACCAATTATCATTAGAGGAATTAAAATATAATCAGAGACCTGACTATTAAAAAAAAGACCCCTGGCCCAAATGGTTTTACCAAACTTTCATAAAACAGATAATCTCTACTTTATACAGACTGCTTTCAGGGGGAAAAAAATGAGAAAAAGCTGCTAATTTTAAAGGATTAATATAATTTTAACTCCCCAGCCTGATAAAGATAATATAAGCAAATCATTAGGTCTATTTTACTTATGAATATAGATATGAAGTACTAAGTAAAATATTAGTTAACTAAAACTAGCAGTATATCATAAAATAAAGAATAATACCATAAGAAAGGCATATTTTTTAAACAGTTCAATATCTTTAAATCTACACCATCATGAACTAAAGGAGAAAAAAAAAAATCAAAACAATGAGGCCTCTTGACCTAACTACTAGTTTACAGGGAACACAGAGGGAAAAGAACATGCCCCAAAACAGTACAGGGATGCAATCAGCAAAAGCCAGACTGTGGAAAACTCTACAGAACAAATGGCCAGTTTCCTCAACAAATAAATTACAAGGTTAAAAAAAGGGATGGGGGAGGGAAGGCAACATTCAGATTAAAAGATCATATTTGTATCTTATTTAATTAACTGTGAAAAGCTGTTTATGAGTAAGATTCATTACAGATGGAGTAATGGATAGACAGACACACAATAAAGCATATAAAAATACAGTAAAATGTTTGAAAGCAAACTTATGGTGACCAAAAGGGAAACACGGGCAGAAGGATAACTCAGGAGCTTGGGATGAACATACACACAGTACTGTATATAAGATAGATAACCAACAAGGACCTACTGTACAGCACAGGGAACTCTACTCAATATTCCGTGATAACCTATATGAGAAAAGGATCTAAAAAAGAATGAATATATGTATATGTATAACTGAATCACTTTGCTGTACACCTGAAACTAGCACAACACTGTGAATCAACTATGCTCCAATAAAAAAAAATATGTAAAATGTTAATGTAAAATCGAGCAAAACATAATTGGTCATTTACCGTAAATTTCAACATTGCTATATGTTTAAAACTGTTCATCATAAAATGTTGGAGGGTAAAGCTCTAACAAATTCAGGGAAATCTGAACACTGAATAGATATTTAAGGATGCTAAGAAATTAGTTTTTTTTTTAATGTGAAATGGTATTGTGGTTACGTAGAAAAAAAGCTCCCATCTATTAGAGATACATACTGAAATGTTTAATGTTTGCTGATAAAATATGTCATGTGGGATTTCCTTCAAAATAATTGGGGGAGGGGTTGATACTGGACTTTGAGCTGATCATTTTTGAAGCTGGGTGACAGGTATTTACAGGTTTCATTGTACTATTCTATTTTTATTTTGTGTTTTAAGTTTTCCATAATAAAGTTTTTAAATGAAAAAAAAGCTATTAAAAGGACATCAGAGCAGATCTGAATGAATGGAGAAAGATTATGTTCATGGATGAAACCATTAAATACAGTTAACTCATCAATTCTATTGATAGAATATTTAATTGACAAATTAAATAAAAACTGTGCAAATTCTTTGCCCTCCTCACATCAAAAGCAGGAGCCTAATTTCTTTCCCCTGGAATAGAGGCTGGCCTTAATAACTCACTCCTAACCAAAAGAATGTGGCAGAAGTGAAGCTGCCTAACTGCCTAACTTCCAAGGATAGGTCATAAAAAAGATACAGCTTCCACCAGAATCTCTTTCTCAGGATACTCACCCTTGTAACCCAGCACCAGGCTGGGAAAAAAGCCACACGTGAAGGCCATATGTACATGTTCCGGCCTACAACCCAGCTGTATATAAAAACACACTACAAAACTATAATACTGTCATTAAAAAAAAATTTGGTACTGTTGTAGAAAGAGAAAAATAGACAAAAGAAACAGAACATAACAGTGAAAGACTCACTTAGTTTGGAAACAAAAACATTGTAGAGTCTGACTGTCTGGGTTCTAATCCTGGCTATGACACAATGCAAATTACTTAATCTCTCTGACTCTTGCTTGGGCCTCTATAATATGGGGTAATAATAATAACACCTAACTCATAGGGTTGTTATGATGATTAAATAAGTTCATAAAAGTACTTGGAAAAGCCTGTCTTAATACTAAGTTAAGGGACTTCCCTGGTGGCAGTGTGGTTAAGAATCCACATGTCAGTGCAGGGGACATGGGTTGGAGCCCTGGTCTGGGAAGATCCCACATGCCACGGAGCAACATAAGGCCATGAGCCACAACTACTGAGCCTGCGCTCTAGAGCCCATGAGGCACAACTATTGAGCCCAGGTACCGCAACTACTGAAGCCCATGTGCCTAGAGCCAGTGCTCTGCAACAAGAGAAGCCACTGCAATGAGAAGCCCGCGCACCACAATGAAGAGTAGCCCCAGCTCACCGAAACCAGAGAAAGCCTGCGCACAGCAACAAAGACCCAACACAGCCAAAAGAATAAACAAATAAATAATTTTTTTTAAATACTAAGTTAAGTGTATGTAAGCCAGTTGTGGTAATCTGAAAAGTAATAAAGAAAATTATACTAAAACATATTAAGCAGGCTCCATATATAGAAGAAGGCTATATATACAGAAAAAAATCGCAATTTATAAAATAAAATTGCAAACTGCAGGTAAAAGTGACTAGAATGTTAACAACAGTAGTCAACTCTGAATGGTAAATTTATGAGTGATTTTTAACGTCGTCTTTATATTTCTATTTTCTGACTTCTTTACAGTTTATATGAGTCAATGTTATTTAGAAAGTTATCAATAATAAGTATTTTTTCTTAACAATGTCTTTTTAATGTAATTTTAAAAGTCTGGGCTTCTAAATCTGAACGATCTACATTAGAATCCCATTTTGCTACTATCTATGAGCCTGAGAAAGTTATTGAACAACTCTAGGCTTCAGTTTGCTTATTTGTAAAATGGGGCTAATCAAGGACCTGCAAATTAAAACTACAATGAGCTACCACTATATACTCACTAAAATGGCTAAACTAAACCTATAAACCATATCAGACAGAACTGTAAAACATTTTTGGCAAGAGTAAAATTGGTATAACCACTTTGGAAAACTGTCTGGCAGTATCTACTTAAGTTAAACAAATGTATATACTATGATTAAGCATTTTCATTTATGGGTATATAAACCCAAAAGAAATAAGTACATATGTCTATCAAAAGAAATATATATTAGAATATTCACAGCAGCATTATTCATAATAGTCAAAGACTGTAAACAATTCGAATGCCTTTCAAAAGAATGGACAAAGTGTGGCATAGTCTCAATGGAATACGACACAATAACAAAAAAGAATAACTACTGATATATGCAACAATATGGATAAATCTCAAAAGGAGAGTTGAGAAAAAGGAACCAGATACAAGACCATATGATTCCATTAATATGAAGTTCAAAAACAACAAAACTGATACATGACAAGGAGAAAGTTATTGACAAGGGAGCCTACTAAGTTGCTAAAAATGTTTTACATCTTGATCTGAGTGGTGGTTACATGGGGAGCTATATTTTAAAATTCACAGAACTATACAATTACATATGTGTTATACACTTTTCTGTAAGTTATATCTCATAAAAACAGTCAGAGGCTAGTAACAGTACCTACTTCACAGTGTTGTGAGGATAAATAAGACAAAAATAACTGCTAACATTTAATAAGAGCACATGTGCTGAGCACCATTCTAAGCACTTTCCATGTGTTAACCCACTTCACTCATCAAAGTAACCGTATAATGTAGGTACTAGTATTATGCCCATTTTACAGATTATGGGACTGGGACAGATAAAAATTAGATTACTTATCCAAAGTCATATAACTAGTTAAAGGAGGAGTCAGAATAAAATTCTTACAATCAAGCTTCAGATTCAAAACTTTCAACCACATCAATAAATTGCCTCAATAATAAATGAAGGGGACCTCCCTGGTGGCAAAGTGGATAAGACTCCATGCTCCCAATGCAGGGGGCCCAGGTTCAATCCCTGGTCAGGGAACTATATCCCACATGCATGCCGCAACTAAGGAACTGGTGAGCTGCAACTAAGGAGCCCACCTGCCACAACTAAGACCTGGCGCAGCCAAAAATAAATAAATATATTTTTTAGAAACCTCAATTACAGTTAAACGCTACGAAAAAATCTATACAAATAATAATAATAATAAATGAAAACTCTTAACACAATACCTGAGCCAAACAAAGTACTCACAAAGTGTTATCTATTATAACTATTACCATTATTATTAGGATTAACTTAAAATGTTCCTAATTATAATATTCAAATATTCAATCCTATGACTGGCCAACAAATCTATATGTAATTGTATCTATGCTCTTAATTTATCCCAAAAATACTGCAAAGGTGATATCATAATTTGAAATATATAAAGTATGTTACTCTATTCTTCCCATAAATCAGTTACAATGGTCCAAAGGTTATATCCATTTATCTTTCCACAGATAAGATTCATAATTTTAATGCATATTGAAAGAAAATTTTATATGCTAAATAACACCTTGAGAGTTCTTTAGGAGTTAAAGTTTCAAGGCAACTAGAGAAAAAATTAATTTCAAAAAGAGTATTAGTCCGGGACTTCCCTGGTGGTGCAGTGATTAAGAATCCGCCTGCCAATGCAGGGGACATGGGTTCGAACCCTGCTCCAGGAAGATCCCACATGCTGCAGAGCAACTAAGCCCATGCGCCACAACTACTGAAACCTGCACACTCTAGGGCCCACCTGCTGCAACTACTGAAGTCCACGTGCCTAGAGCCCGAGCTCCGCAACAAGAGAAGCCACCGCAATGAGAAGCCTGCGCACTGCAACTAAGAGTAGCCCCTGCTCACCGCAACTAGAGAAAGACTGTGCAGCAATGAAGACCCAACACAGCCAAAAAAAAAAAAAAAAAAAAAAGAGTATTAGTCTAAGTTTAACCATACTAACCAGGGGAGTTTTTGTTTGGTTGGGTTTTTTTGTGTAGTTTTTGTTTGGGTTTTGTTGTTGTTTTGTTGTTGGTGTGTGTGTGTGTGTGTGTGTGTGTGTGTGTGTGTGTGGATTTTGTGGGTTTTTTTGGAGGGGTTTTTTTTTGGCTCTACCAGGTGGCTTGTGGTATTTTTTTTTAACTTTTTATTTTATATTGGCGTATAGTTGATTAACAATGTTGTGATAGTTTCAGGTGTACAGCAAAGTGATTCAGTTATACATATACATGTATCCACTCTTTTTCATATTCTTTCCCCATTTAGGTTGTTACATAGTATTGAGCAGAGTTCCCTGTGCTATACAGAAGGTCCCTGTTGGTTATCCATTTTAAATGTTGCAGTGGATCTTAATTCCCTGACCAAGGATCGAACACAGGCCCCCAGCAGTGGAAGCACGGAGTCCTAACCACTGGACAGCCAGGGAATTCCCAACCAGGGGAGATTTTAAACTGAAAATTTCTTTTAAAGTTATTTCTAAAACTTAACTGGTGAAATGCCTGTACAGAAATCATTTGTTGAACATATGTATAAAGCATATCTTCTCATTTTTTTCTAGTTCCATAGTTATGCCCCCAATGTTTTCTGCATTATATACACATACATATATATTTTTAAATTTCTGAATAGATGTGCCATGTATGCGAAAACAATTTCATTCATAAATCCAACCACTCAGAGATAACACTTATGTGTTATTTCCTTCTTTCTTTGCATAACCCAAATACAGGGTACAGAGATCAGATGTTATACAGACCTGATGCTATCCTATGACTCCTTAAAAACATAGAACACTGGATGCTATGATTAAGTTGGAAATCTAGTTAAACCTGCTCCTACATAGTTGCCCTACTTTAGAGACCTAAACTGACCCGACTCCCAAAGAAGACAAGTAAGAATCCCTGGACAAAACTTAATAATCGTATAAAGTTTACATGTTTTTCAGACTAAACCTGTTAATTTGGCTTGAAATACCTTCCAGATGACAATGCAAGTAAGTACTTAATATTTTCCACTCTTAAGGATTCCACTTCTTCCATACTCTTACAATCAAACATCTTGCCATGACAATCAAAGTACATTTTCCAGTAATATCAATCGCTGTTTAAACCTAATATTATATAAACCCAGAGTCAACTAATAAGAAAGCAAAGAGGCCAGGGAAGAAACCCAACTTCAACACAGTCACAGGAAACGGTTATCTTAGAGCAAAATTAAACTACCAAATTTCTTGTGAATGCTTCCCCGTTCCTATCCTTGGGGATTAACTACTTCCAGATAAAGAGTAAGGATGGCTGCACGCTCGAAACATCAGAGGAAACAGCATGCACATGCTGTCGCTGACAACTGTCTCAGATTTCTTTCCACCGAATGCAAATCTGAAGATAATTCTAAAGGAACATTTCTCCACTACTTCCTATGTCATCGTTACCGTTTCTAGAAAATCTACCAGTTTATTTCAGGGGCAGAACCTTCCGTTTTCAAAATGTCAATTAAATTTACCAATTTTACTTTTCAGTCTTCCCTTGAAAACTATTCTAGAGATGATGGTACTATTTTGCTTTCTGACTTGGGTTCAGAAAATCTTTACGACCTTGCACTGTAATCAACAACACTGCGGGAAAAGCCGTGATCGACTGTGATCTATATTGTGGGTGGCCGTGCGCGCGCGCGGTGAGAGCTAGGGGAGTGCGTCTAAACCTGCGACTGCGACAGGACCTTGCACCCTCCTCTATCAGCTGACCGTAACGCCCGGACAGATTTCATCCTGAAAAGCATCGTTGATGGAGGCCCAGGTTTTAAAAAATGGGTGAAAACAAGGGACGAATGGGGTCCGGGTGGCTGAGGAGGCGAGGCCTTGGGAGAGGGGGTACTCGAGCCCAACCCCGCCCGCACTTCCGGGCTCCGGCGCCCAGCCCGGCTTCCCCGAGCCGCTCTCCCCTGAGGCCCCGCAGGCGGCCCCACGTCCCGCAGCTGCGCAGCCCGACGTTCTCCGCGCAGCGATGCAACGCGGCCTGCGTCCGCAGTTTCGGAGGAGAGCTGCCATCTGCCCCCCACCCGGCTGGCTCGGCGCCGCCGCGTTACCTGTTGAGGAGCAGGGAGGCGGCGCTAAGGCAGAGCAGCAGGGAGCAGAACATCGGGTACTGGCGACAGATCTCGCGTCCTACGTCCAGCCGCAGACGCTGCTTCAGCTTCTCTCCCAACGTCCGCACCCAGGGCGCCATCTCCGTCGGCGTGGCTGAAGCTGCACTACAGACTGAGGCTGAGGTCGAGGCGACCCCCCATCAACCTCCCGCGTCTCCGCCCCCGGGCCGGGCAGCGGACCCAGACCGCCGGCGACCGGCGGACGGTCCGCCGGCTGCAGCTGCCCAAAGCCCCGCCCACGGGCTCCGCCGCGCGTGCGCGGCCGCGCCCCCATCCGCCTGGGGTTCAGCCGTACGACGTGTCCGCCGGTCACGTCACCCCGCGCAAGGCCTGTCGGTCCCTTTGCTCAGCCCCCGCGTAGGAGCCACGCGCCGGCCTCTGGTGGAGGGCCCAGTTCCCCAGCTACCGGCCCTTTTCGGAAGTCGGGGGGAAGTTGCAGCACCCAGTAACCGCCTGTATTGCGGAGGAAAGACAGAAGGTTGTGCCCGAGCACAGGAGAAACTGCAGCCGCCCGCAGCCGTCGGGCCCTGCCTGCGGGACTCCCTGAGCTCGCTGGCCGCTGGGGACTGTAGTCTTTGTGACGCGTCCCCCAGCACTCTCCACGCCTCCACTCCGTAAGCTCAGCTCTACGTGGGGACAGGTCCAAGGTTTGCATGACGCCCAAATGGGAGGAGGGGGGACACCTCTCAGTCCTTAGTTTGCACGGGCCGCGCGTGGGTGAGTAAAACAACCCTGGAACACGGAAGAGTCCAACCCACCGGGACGCCAGCCCTGCGAGAAAGCATCTTTTACGTGCTCACGGGCGAGGCAGACCTCAGTTCACTACAGCCCCGCGGGCCCAACCAGAACCCAGGCGTTTGGGTGAGGCAGCTTGAAAGGTTAGGTTGCATACCTCTTGTAGAGTGTCCTGCGGCTTTCGCGTTACTAAGGCATCACATTTCTAAATTTTAATTTCCGTATTCTCCGCTGCTTTGACAGATGCAGGAAAACAGTATCGTAATAATAAGTAAAATTTACTTAGGTGGCGCGCTAAGCACTTTCATTTAACCTTCACACATTCACCTCCGGATAGAGGTACTCTGGTTTTTCCTATTTTACAGCTAGATTACTGACATTACTGAGCGGGAGAGGAACTTGCTCAGAATCATACTGCTAGCGAACCCTGGGTTGGAAGCCATTCTAACCCCAGAGCCGGTTCTCATGCTGTATGTCTTTTCTCTTTCTTAGTATCTTACCCTCCAAAGTGCGGAGACAGGTTCAGAAATGATTTTCTAAAAACATAAAAACCATGGTGTATGGACAGTTTAATGACTATTTTCCCATGTTATTATTCCGAATACATGGATCATCTTTATGCATTATTTTCCTTCAGAATGTACCATCCTTTATTATTGCCATTTAATTTCATTGATATTATGATTATTCCCACCCTTGATCACAAATTATACACATTTCTAATAACTTCTTTAGGATCAACATCAGTACAATTGCTGGATCAAAGAGTAAGAACATGATACATACTGTCAAATTTCTTCCTAGAATGGTTAGCCAGTTCCACAATGGTATAAAAGTATCAATTTCACTGATCCTCATCGTTAGGTATTGTTTAAACTAACATCGCAAATATATTGTAGGATTACTCTGTAACAACATCATTGGAAAGCTTAGGGCTTTTTTTTTTTTTTTTTGAGGTACATAAACGTTTGTTTCACTTTTTCAACTTTTTTTTTTTTTAGTGCCTTTGAACTACGTATAACCCCTCGTTTATATGAACATTCTAGGGCTAAACTGAAGTATAAATAAAAGGTGTATGTTGAATTAATCTACATGCATCAAGTGCCTACTGTGGACTTGAGTACTTTATAATTGGGTAAGTTACTTTATTAAACTTGTTGGGAAGGTACATTGCCAATCTTTTTCTGTTTAAAAATTTTGCTTCTTGGGCTTCCCTGGTGGCGCAGTGGTTGAGAGTCCGCATGCCGATGCAGGGGACACGGGTTCGTGCCCCAGTCGGGGAAGATCCCACATGCCGCGGAGCGGCTGGTCCCGTGAGCCATGGCCGCTGAGCCTGCGCGTCCGGAGCCTGTGCTCCACAATGGGAGAGGCCACAACAGTGAGAGGCCCGCGTACTGCAAAAAAAAAAAAAAAAAATTTGCTTCTTTATAGGCTCATTCTGAAATTCCTGTTCAACTTTTCACTGAGAGCCAGTACATTTTAATGATAAAATGTTTTCTGTTCTTTCATATTAGACATCTTTACAACATCCAACTAAAACTCCTTTCCCATATGATTTTCTTTGAAGGGGCAATTAGAATAAGCTAACTAGACAATAGTCCAATTTAAATTTTCATATTGCTCTTATGCTCAGAAAAGGAAAAAATAAACTTATGCTATAAGAAAATTTTACAAAATCCCCACCTAAAAGAAGAAAAAAATTCCTATTGATCCAACTTCATCTAATGAAATAAAATTTTTACTCCATCAAATGTTTTCTCTTTAAACTTATGGTCTGGTACCCACATCAGAACTCATACACAGAGCTTGAATTTTTTTTTCCAACTTTTTATTAAAAGATACGAACTTCCTAGTGGGGATATGAGATATCCGTAATGAATCCTGGTTCTGAAATCAGCTTCACCTTCTACTGGCAAATTCTTTGAGCAAGGTTAATTTGATATATCTCAAACCTGGAATCCTCAACTCTAAACAGTTACCTTCCTCAGAAGTTTTAAGGAAGATTAAATTGGGTGGAAAGTGCCTATTAAATGTCTTTGTACAATGCCTAATACAAAAAGTTTTATTTTATGGATTTATAAACATGACAAAAGAAGTCAAGTCAATTAGCTTTATTTGGACTTCAACAACGTAAAATGACAATGACATGAAACCAAAGCTATGAGATACCTTACAGGAAACAGGTCCAAAGCGGTTTTTTTTTTCCAAAGCGGTTTTTATTGCCTGCCCTCAAGTGTTAGACCTGCACTGTGCAATACTGCAGCCACTAGCCAGTATCTGGCTATTGAGCACTTGAAATGTGGCTAGTTTGAACTGACATGTGTTATTAGTGTAAAACACACCATCAGATTTTGAAAGCTTAGCATGAAAACAAGAATATAAAGTATCTAAACTTTTAAAAGCTGATTACATGTTAAACGGTATTTTGGAAATAATGGGCTAAAAATTAATCTCTTGTGTTTCTTGTTTTTGTAATGTGGCAACTAGAAAAATTTGAATTACATATGTGGATTGTGCTATATTTCTACTAGACGGTCTGCTCCAGACTAGTGTTAGCTGTGGAGGGGCCAGTACAACTTAATGTGTAGACTTTTTATAAATGCCACAATTATCACATATGCTAGGGGAACATTTGCAGACTACAAAAAGTAAAAAATAGTTGATAACGCATTCATCTAAAGGGCTCATAAACACCAAACTACAATATCTCCATTATTTTAATGAATATTTATTAGCAAATAAGTATAAGGCACTGTACTAAATGCGGTGGTAGAACCAATGATTTAGGTGTTTTCTGACCTCCAAAGGCTTACAATCTAGTGAAGGAGACATGTCACACATGAAAAATAATGTGTCACACATGAAAAATAATATCACACAGGACATATTTATATATAAAGTCTGTAATAATAGAAGTCTTTTTTAATGACAGGTGAGGGGAAAGGGAAATTTTCAGCTGGTGAGGATCAGGAAAGTCCTCTGGGAAGACAATAATTTGAGCAGACTAGGATTTATCTCTTTGCTTTCACCTAATTTTCAGCAGTTATGCAGCACTAGGCAAAGTATTTTAAATGCTTCTACCTGATTAAACCTGATTCCCCCAACCCACTAACAAACTGCATAAATTGCTTTTTACATTGGTACAGGAATCTGAAAAGATGGCGTTGACTACCTGAATCCCAGTGATTGGGCCTACTTAACGCTGAGGACCCTGAATGTACACCAGGCTTTAACTGTCAAGGGCCAATGTTTGTGTGGCATATGTGTCAGGAAAAGGATAGAGGCATACTTACCCACTACCCCTTGGAGCCATTCAGTCCCTCCCTCTCACAGCTGCCTCCTGTAATATGGAGTATGCTTTCCTGTCACAGGTTTGGCATTTCCGAACCCCAGTTCCTCCGCCCCCCCCACACCCTCCGCCCCCGAGTCTCAAAGCATCAAGGTTCTTGTTTTACCTTTTGTGGCATTTGTAATGTTACTTTTACAGTCTTAATTTTACATTTCATAATACCCTCTTCTCCCCACAACCTATCCCTATGTATCAACTTCTGGACATAATACCACCTGTAACAGGAACCATTAAACTGCCTTTTATACTGCGAGAAATGTTCCTTTCCTTGATTTTCAAAAAAAGGAAACTCATTACAATGGAGACTGTACAATTCAAGGAGGAGCATTAAGGGATTTTTGGATGGGAGTGCAAGATGTTCAAAATGCAGTTACGATTTCCATATTTAACCCCCACTTTTTTGTATGATCGTGAAGTAAAACTTCCAATGGTAAGATATGAAGAACTACAGCTTTACAGAACCAGTGGATCAAAGAGATACTCTCTGGATAAAAGCTGTTTGAGCATGAAATTCTGGGCGGTCTCATTTTATCTTAGCAACAAAAATGAAGCATTTAATGTATGTCATCTTATTTGTAAGATATGTTGGAATAACCATCCTCTTAAACCTCACTTTGATGTTAACAGGTCATAACTTCAGAAAATATAAATTATTAACTGATTAGGAACTGAAAATATATCCACCTGCCTGTTGATAAATGTTAAAGATTGGAAAAGGCACTTATAATCTAATACTACTACTCTTTGTATAAGATGGCCAATGTCTTTCTCATCTAAGAAGTTTTTTTAAAGTTACATAGGGACTTCTCCGGTGGCGCAGTGGTTAAGAATCCACCTACCAATGTAGGGGACAGGGGTTCAATCCCTGGTCCGGGAAGATCCCACATGCCACGGAGAAACTAAGCCCATGTGCCACAACTAGTGAGCCTGTGCTCTAGAGCCCGCGAGCCACAACTACTGAGCCCACACGCTGCAACTACTCAAGCCCGCATGCCCTAGAGCCCGTGCACTGCAACTACTGAAGCCGAGGCGCCTAGAGCCCGTGCTCCGCAACAAGAGAAGCCACCGCAATGAGAAGCCTGTGCACCGCAACGAAGAGTAGTCCCCGCTCTCCGCAACTAGAGAAAGCCCGCGTGCAGCAACGAAGACCCAACAAAGCCCAAAATAAAATTAAAAAAAAAGTTAAAGTTATCCTTTAAATAAGTAAAGCATTCCACCTTATTTCTTATGTTTACTATAGACACAATAGCTTTCTTTCATAAAGGAAAAATGCTAACTATATTCAGATGTTTAAATACAGCTTTCAACTGATTTCAGTAACTCCTGAAAATATTTTGGAAAGTCTTTGCAGTCGTTCCTCTTACCTCTCAGTAGCTGTTTTCTAAAATACAAAAACAAAAGCACTTTGACATGGTACATATAAACCACCATACAGCTAGGTAGGGTTGGTTCAGAATTGTGAAGATCACTAATATCGGTACTTCAATTCCAGTTCTAGTAAGGTTGCTACCAAAATAGTTAAAATCAATTTTTATCTTCACTTTTAAAAAGAAACTTTCTGTATTTTGGTAAACTGATTCCAGTTATTAAACAATCAATCAAAAACAAGCATTAAAAAAACCCCACAGAGCTTACCTGGTGGCGAAGTGGTTAAGAATCCGCCTGCCAATGCAGGGGTCACGGGTTCAAGCCCTGGTCCAGGAAGATCCCACGTGTCGTGGAGCAACGAAGCCCGTGCGCCACAACTACTGAGCCCACGCGCCTAGAGTCCGTGCTCCCAACAAGAGAAGCCACCGCAGTGAGAAACCTGCGCACTGCAACTAAGAGTAGCCCCCGCTCGCCGCAACTAGAGAAAGCCCACGCATAGCAACGATGACCCAACACAGCCAAAAATAAACAAAACAAGAAAACCCCACAACTCAGTACAGTATATCTAAGTAGAAATATTTAATAAATTGGAAATTCTTACTAAAAAAAATTTTATTGGAAAATTGCCCTTGTATATTGAAAGACAGTTACCATTTAAATTTAGGGTTTTTAGCTCAGATGAACACATTTAAAACAGTCTGAATTTTGAGCACTATCAGAAAGTCATATGGCCTATACTCTTCAATTTTGTAAAAACAGTTCAAGATATATACTTATTTATTCAATATCATTAAGAACTATCCCAGATGTTCACTGAGCATTTCTATCACTTCTATTTTCAGTTTATATATATGTAATTTAAAAGATTAGCTCACGTTCAGTTCTTTATATTTCTTGAGACTAAGAAAGCTTCTCCAAGAATGCCCACAGAAACATTGGTGGTAGGATTGGAGCAATTTTTGTAAAGCTTCAGAGTTAAGAGACAAACAACAAATAGCCCTACCTAAACAGTCCTTTTCATGAACTGGATTTTCAAATGTTGATAACACATCACGTATTATCCCTAAATTAGTTTAAGCCTACTTACATATTCAGTCTCTGCCGAGTTTCATAGCTTTCTTCCCACTGTGTAAAGCAGCATATGAAGCTGTTACTGATCACAGTAGAGGATGGGAAATTGTAATTACCACATACACTGTTGACAGAAAATGAATTTGAAGGGTAGCAGCAATAATGAATATAATTTGTTTTAAATATAATGAATATTAATTTAAATGTTTCTGAAGATTCTTCTTGCAATTACAAAGCATAGAGATACCAGATTTTCAAATATTGCCAAATATTTTAAAACCATGGTTTTGCTCCTAAAGTTACCTTTAATCAGAGGTTAGTAGATTTGGGGTTTTGACTCATACATAAATAGCTATGTTACAAACCTGCACAAGCAATAAAGGAAAAAACATCAGCTAACAGCCTTATATAAACTCCAGAAAGCCAGGACTTTTGATGTTCCCCTAACTGTACATGTTCCTCAGGGATACTTTGTTGATCATCATTTTAACGCACATACAGCAAGGAGACTTTACTATTTTCGCTGAAGAGGATTTTTGAGAGCTTGGCTTGGAAGGGTGGGTTGGGGACACACACTAATAAGACACCAGAAATGTGAAGTGAGCCAAAGAAAGACCAGGCCAGCAGTTTGCTTACAGGCAATACCAATGGAAGGTTAAGGTGAGAAGGATGAGCTCAGACCAAATTATAAAATTATAAATTACATATATGGCTTGCATTTTATTTTTACTAGACAGTGCTATTGTAGACATAGATATGGAGAGCCATTATAATGTGCCACTTATAAATCTGGAACCACTTAAGATCTTTGTAAATATAAAGTTCAGCCAGACCTGACCTGAACTTCTCAAAGGGTACAGTAGGACTTGGATAGAGAGGATTTTTAGGCCTATTCAGTAAGTCATCAAGTGTAACTGGATGTGATAAATTAACAGCATATAATCACTGACAGAGCAAAGCACTCTAACATGTACAGCAAAGAGCTGGAATGGCAAACCTGCATATAACAGATCAAGCCCTGACATTTAAGCAGGAGTCCACACAGATGTGACACGAAGCTGGAAATACAGTTGAGATCAAGGAGACAAGTATAGAAGAAAAATGGGAAATAAGAACAGATAAGAACAGGATAGAGAATATTAAGATAACCAGCAAAGTAGCAAGGAAACTTTTCAAGCAGAGTGATTCAATGCCTCAGAGAAGTTAAAGCTTTTCTCGCAGATTATAGGATCTTAATTCCCTGACCAGGGATCAAACCCGGGCCCGGCAGTGAAAACGCCAAGTCCTAACCACTGGACCGCCAGGAAATTCCCTAAAGCTTTAAAAAAATACAACTTTCATATCAGCCTACTGGTATCCTGTGAACAGTTCTTGAAAACAGAGGGGAGAAGAAAATCAACTTAAAAGGGGCATCATTCCAAAATCACCACGCTACCTAGGAAAAGGTGCAATAATATGCTTTATCCTGATAATGAAATACATGGTGTTTCAACTTAAAGACAGTTTACTAGGGACGGAGAGGAAGAGGAGATTGCTGGTGCTTAGGAGAACACTTACACTCTATAATTTTTAGAAAATATTTGAATTATTATTAAAGCAAATTTGGGAGGCTGGTTTAGCAGTTAACCTGTCTTTTATTTCCTGATCAGGTTAATATATTTATTAGCTTTACACTAAATGAGTTTTGCCTAGAATTTCAGAACAGAGAGACCGAAGTAAATGAACACTAATTCTAAAACCTAAAAAACATACTAGCACAAAAGTAGATCCATATGGCTAATTTTAATTGACATCTTACACAGGTTGACTCTTAACTAGTACAACATTAACACACTAATTTAGGGAACTTGGAAATAACTTGAATAATGCTCTGTGAAGAGTTGAGAGTTTTATTACTCAGAATGTATGGCTTTGAGAAAGGTTTGTCTTACCACTCTCTCCCTCAAATAGTAACTAAGTATCACAAAAATAATGTACCAGGAAATGTTCATAATATATAAGGTATTACAGGGAAAATGAACAGTACTGTAAACATTTCCTGCATTTTGTAAAACTAGGTCTTCACAACAAAAGTATGAATGAAATAAAGCAAAAAACTATCTAGGCAGAATTTTTTTAAAGTATTTTTTATTTTTTGGCTGCACCACACATGGGATCTTAGTTCCCCAACCAGGGATTGAACCTGTGCTACCTGCATTGGAAGCGAGCAGTTTTAACCACTAGACCACCAGGGAGGTCCCAGAATTTTTTTTTTTAACACAAGCTGTATCTCATAGAATGCTGAAAGCTAGAAAAATATCACAGTCTAATAGCATCTCTTTTTTACAGGAAAGTAAACTCAGGACCAAAGAGGTTATATTTGTGTTTGCACAGTTCCTTTTATTAAATGTCTCAATGATTAAGAAAAAAATAATTTTTTCACCTGAGACTATTGGGGAAATAAGAGGGAGTATCTAAGTCATTGAAATTGTGAGACTACATCAACTCACAGTCTTTTGCTTTAGCAACCTGCACTTTTCTAAGTTTATATGAAAAGTGAATATAAACAGGCTACATCAGGCTTATTAGAATGGGAAAGCCCTATAATACAAGAGATTAGTGTGTCTTATGTCCATCAATTTTAATTGAAACAGTCTAGGTACACTAGTTGAAACTAGTTCAAAACTTAGGCAAGATTTTTGGTACCAAAAACCTCGAAAGTCAGTTTCTCCCTTGGTATCAACTAATTAATATTTAATATCATAAAACCTGTTAAAAATGGTTTTAAGGGAGGAGTTCCCTGATGGTCCAGTGGTTAGGACTCAGCGCTTTCACTGCCATGGCCCGAGTTCAATCCCTGGTCGGGGAACTGAGATCCTGCAAGCCACACAGTGCAGCCAAAAAAATAAATGGTTTTCATACCTGGAAGAGGTCCTTAAGGATAGGCAAAACGATCTAAAATGTTTGAATTGCCATATTTAGATGGAAATGTTTTTTAAGGATTTAGACCCTCTAATCAGCAAAGACAGAGCATATGACAAAAGTATAAAAGAATATATTCCACAAGTAGGTTAACATGGACCCTCACCAAATCCCAGAACAAATCTGGAAAAGGTAGGTTTGAGACCCCTACCAAAATAAGAAATGTAGTCTCATTAACTAGTAAAAGAAAATATATGAAGGTATGCTGTATTAAATGTAACTGGACAAAGAAAAAGAAAAAAAAAAAAAGGAAATGGGAGTTCCCTGGTAGTCTAGGGATTTTTGGTGCTTTCACTGCCCTGGCCCGGGATCAATCCCTGGTCAGGGAACCAAGATCCCACAAGCCACACAGTGTGGCCAAAAAAAACCCAAAAAAACAACAAAAAAGGGGATAAACCAAAATACTGCTCAATGGTTTCCTCTAAGTGTTCAGAAATTGTACGCTAAAATAAAATCTATCGTACTATTCCCAAAAAAAGGGCTTTCAAAATAATCTGCTTTGCTCAGTCAAGAATGCCACTAAGTTTGCATCCTTAGTCACAAAATGTCTTCTATATACCCATTAGCATGCTAGGTGCTGTTCTCTTTTCAAGTAAGATTTACTCCAACTTTTTCGTAGACAATTTATTTTAAATGAGCTGTCACGTGATTATACAGAGATTAAGGTGGTTTCTTCTAAGATAGTGTACACCATACTGTTGTATTTTACTACTCAGTTCTATTTTTAAACTATCACTTTTTATATTAATTTGCACAAATTAGTACAAAAGATGAAGAACTGAGGCTTTGTTCATTTTGCAACCAGAGGACTGCAGGAAAAAGAGCCATTTTTCATGGGAGGGATGAGTGACTTCCGGAAAAGGCAAAACCTCTGGCTAGCAAGAGTGGAAAGGGAAGAAATTTAGGTGCCTGAGGGTTGCAGACCTGCTTTCAGGGTCTACCCACCTCCTCAAAGCAAATAACTCGCCCGCCTAGGAGGAGTCAGTGTTCCTACAATTGAGCACTCTGCTTCCTGGCACTGGAGGGGTAAGCTTGCCCGCCTACCTGCCTGCCTGCCCTCAAGGAAATGATAATAAAGCCTGTTAGTCTTTGTGTTCTCACACACACACACACACACACACACACAACTTACAGTCACCTGTCTCAGTGGATAGGCCCAGGAACACCAGACCACTTTGATCTTTCTTTCGTAAATATGAAAAAAACAGAATCACCAAACATTTGAGAAAAAAATCAAAAGCACTGAAAGTAGATAACCAAAGTGAAGTAGTATTTCAATGCATTCTTTAAGAAACTGGTTATCTTTTTAAAAACTGACAGAATTCAAGAGTGAGCAAGACAGTCCATACATAATATGAGCCCGCTCTACTGCTAAAATTTAAAATCAATATATGCCCCAGAAGAAAAAAAGTGACAGAAAAGTAAAGATAGTTAACAGGAATTGGGAAATGAAGGAAAAAAGTATTGAGTGTGCTGTTTCCCCATATAGTGAAGAACAAACAGGTACTAGGTGTAGTTGAGGTAATCGACTGAACTTAAAACAGTTCAGAAAAAAAAGGACTAGAGTAAGCCAAATGTCTCACAAGGGGTAAAAAAAAAAATACTGCTTAAACTTAGTAATTAAAAGATATGAGGTTAACTACAATCAGAACTAAACAGAGTCATTCATCTCTGTTAACTGACTAGGGTGTGAGCAGAGTAGACTTTCACATCCTGTGTTCTATCTTGTTTTCCAGGTATAAGTCTTTTAAATTTTCTTTAAAGTACTATCAAGTTAAAATATCAACTAAACATATTTAAGTATAAATACCACCTTTATCCATCAATACTCAAACAAGTAGGTATATATACTGTAGTGAGAAAATGCCTTAAATTCAGAGCCTCCCTTCTCAAGTGATTTAACTTCAACCAGCAACCAACCGTAAGGTACCTATTAAGACTATTCATATGGATGCAACCGTGGCTTTATTTTAAAATAAGTATGGATTACTCTTAGAAATAGCTGTTCTCAAGACATTAATGTATAGGTTACCTAGCCTTCATGCTTTTCTCAAGCATCACTACGTATCCTTTCCAAAGTGCTCTACATTAAGAACCTTACACAAACTTTATGGACTCAAAACCAACTAGACTCATCAGCAAAACAAGAATTCTATCTTGAAGTACTCCTTCCTCATAAAGAAGTATAGATGGCGTTTGGTAGATGGATACTGTTTTGTTCAGCAGCTTGGAATTAAGGTGAACATCAACATAAAGAAATATTGTTGGGCTGGGCTGTCAATAATTAAATTGATATAAGAATTAATGCAGTCTATAAACCGACAGCTCCAAGACATTTTTAATGTCAGACGATTTAAATGTGGATCTTCGTGATCTTAATTTGCTTAAAACGTTAGTATTTCGTGTTCATTAATTTTTAAGCTTTCCATGTTGTGAATTAAGTGGCTCAAAACTTTTTATTCCTTCTTCAAGTTAACATGCCACAATTAAGCCTAATTCAGCAAATAAGCTAAACTGAAAATTTATTTCCACCAAACTAAAAAATATTTTGAAAAATATTTTTAAATACCTAGCACCATTAAAAGATTTCCCTGCCCTGGAGGAGCTTCTATCCTAGGAGGCAAAAGAAACCATATAGAGAAGAAACAGAGTAACTTTAAAGAACAAGGAGTGGTAGTATTTCAAATAGACTAATCAAAAGACACTAAGCAGCAGGGAGGATAAGCCAAAGAAACCACAGCATCTGCTGCTGGGCCTCTAACTGCTGCTGCTGTCCTAAATGCTAAATGGATCCTCAGAAAACCATCAACTAAGACTTAAAGTATAATTTTAGAATAAAAGCTTTTCATCCTGCTTTAATTCTATTTATAAATGAACCTGAAGTTAGGTAGGGTGCCTAGAAGAAATTACACCTGTCAATGTTGGATTCCTAGGAATTCAACTTATGCAAATTCACGTGAATTTTTACTATTTCAAGATATTAAATTTTGCCAGAACTACCCTGCAATTACATATGCACGTGGCTGCAGAGAACTGAAAGGTGTACTCCACCAATTTTTATATAGATGACCTTTGACATACTGCTCATTTCTGGTTTTCCTCCAAGCTCATTCCAAATATTAAGTATACTAAGAAACACAATTAGTATATATGCTTTTCTAATTTCCCATGCGTTAAATAAAGCAGTTTTAGAGGCCTAATTTTTGAGTCCTCCAATTAAAGCAACATGAATACCAATATATTAAAAAATATTCTCTTGAAAAATGACGTCATAAGGGTTTTTACTCATGACATAGATGTACCTAGTTCTAGCAATTTTGTGTTCAAATGATGCAGTACTGGCATTTTCTAATTCACACAGGAAAAAATGAGGACACAAGTTGAAATGCAAAGTTGTTATACACATGGCATGATTATTCAAATTTCTTCATCTCATTTGAAATTAACAGCAATAGAGCCACACCAGATATAATGATCTTAGAACTCTTATGTCATGGTATGTTTCTGTACCTAGAAGACTAGATTTTGGAATCTACAAAACTCTTTTTTACACATTTAGTACTGTGAACACGCCCTAATCACATTCTTTACTTAATCGGTGGTAATGGCTTGTCCACATCAAAACCTTTGTCCTTTGCCTTGGAAAAGTAGAAATTGGCTGTAGTTCATAAATGACAGATGTCAATTCCCTTAGGTATCCCAAAATTCTCTCCAAAACGTATTTTGGATCACAAGAATCCTTTCAGAATACAGACTGAAAGCCTAAAAAGGTGAAGAAATGACAATTCATGTGCATTACAGATAGCAGCTTCAGATTAGACTCATTAGAACTTGTTTTTAAACCACTCTACAAAGTAAAAAATCAGGTATTCACTGAAGCCTGTAGTAAATTATTCTAAAATAACCTTATCTCGATCTATTGCTTGTGTTAAAAAAAAAAAAATTTCAGGAAACTTACAGTTGAAGACACTAATTTCCAAAGTGGTTTATTGGGACTTCTCCCTCACCCAAAAAGTCTTATTCAGCAGTCTTGACGTGAACAAGAAAAAAAAAGTACTAGTATGGCATCTGCACAGGGAGCCAAATAGGCAATGTAAATGGTTTTCAAAATCCCCTAGTAGTGTACAAGAATTTTCCAGGTATAAAACTTCCATGACTATTCTGAAATGACAAAAACTTTTTTCAATCATTAGTATAAATGTTAGCAATCATAACACAAACTCTGCACTGACCTAAAAGGATCTTTGTCTTCATGAAGTGGCCAACACTACCTCCCCCCCCAAGATATCCTAGGGCTGAGCCAAAACCTCCTGAACGTATTTAAAGTTCCCCATTCTTTGATAATGATTTGCCAACTTAGCTTAATAGAACACATTTTAAGCTCAATTTCACCTACCTAATCTCATTTGCGCAGTCACCTAAATGTGCAGCATTCTATTAAAGCAAAATAGTTTGTTCACTCCCCTCTCCTGTATTACTTACAACCTCCGTCACTCATCTCCAAACCTCCAGAGTGACAGAGAATGGAGCACTGAATGGTGGGGACATGTTACCAGAAAAGCAGAGCCAAATTACCAGTAACTTCTTCATTGAGTCCACCGGCGTGTGTGAGACCACAGAATATTTTCATCGTCAATTAAAATTAAGTGGAGACCAACACTATACATTTATCCTATACAGCATCTCCCCATCATGTGCTTGAATTAGGGATCTTGGGGAATTTGTTTGTACCATTGGCTAGTTACTTTGAATGTATGAGTAATTAAAAGGCGAAAGACTTCTAAAGATTCCAAGTGTCTATTTTAAAGCTGTTAAAGGAAAAACGATGGAGGACACCCACAATAATTCTTGGACTCCTGGAGATCCTAAGACATGCTACAAAAATAGGTCTTTATTCTTAGGAAAATATAGTCAGAGCTAGCTTCCTTATGCTATACATAAAATCTTAACATCAGAGGCAGTACAGATAGTACAGATAGTTTTTGAACTGATCTCCAAACAAGCACAAACCCACTACGTTGAAAAGAACAGGTAATTTGAGGTTTTTGGCAAAAGACAGTACTTCACACATCTAATCCAAATCAGAGAGCCTGCAGACAGTTTTCAGTGAGATAAAAGGAATGAAATAAATATAAATTCTACAGATAAATAAATGTAAGAGAATTTAAATAAGCTAACAGAACTAATTTTTTTTAATAAAAATACTAGTCAGGTACAAGCTTTTGTTTCTCAATGCCAGACTTCTAAATGTTTATCAGACTACTGTTAATATCATTAAAAACCTAATTTTGGACCAGGGCATTAGTTATAATACTGTTTTGCATTCATAAAAAGATTTGTTTCTTTCAACTGAATGCTCCTGGTCCTGAAAAATATTTTAGGCATTATTACTGAAGGCAGACTGTGGTACTAATAAAACTTACATCTTAAGTACTTTTTTAAAAAGTGACAGACAAAAAAGTCCATCTAATTTGCCCACAGTTAAAAATGTCTTTAAACATTGGTTTATAATTAGCATCTCAAGAAAGTAGTGGCATGCCCTATTGAGTGGTATTACTGCGTAATTAATACTACACTTTGAAACACCATCCCCAGAAGTCTGTTCATTTTATGTACTGCTACTTCTTTATTCGTTCATTTTATACCCACCACTGAATTCTTACGGTCAGATAAAAATTTTACAGTGTACATCACTGGGGAGAAAACAAACCATGGTGGGTATTCTTGGAAGTTTTAGGAACCTGAGCAATCATTTACTCCAGGGGGATAGCTCCCTCACCTAAATGCATGAAGTCCTTCTACTTTTTAATTTCTCCCCTTAAATAGACTATGTCATACTGGGTTTTTTTTTGTTTTGTTTTTTTTTGCTATGTTTCTGATCAACAGTGACTTTTGGCTTAGCAATCAAAAAAAAGCTGTCCTGAATGTGACAATTTTGCCCATCTAGCATGATGATATTCACCCTCATACAAGTCTTTTCAAATAGCTATATACAAGTGAATGCCCGAGGTAACCCCACCAATCCATTCCTATGTTGTTCCTAGTTTATCATGAAGAAAGTGTATTTTCTTAAATCAGACTTGCAGTAATTGGTAGATAAATTTCTCATGATGCTACAATGGCCATCATGAGTGTGCAACCGCTCTTTTTGTGCTAAATCCACCACCCCCACATTTCTAACATCTGATTCAGTCACAATGCTGGAAAACCTTCCACAAAATGCATGTTTGGGAAAATATATCGAACACAATTTTCTCACAAAGCAACTTTCTAAAAACTGATTAAAGTGATGATCACTTTTGATTGCCAAGTAGTCTGCAGAAACAAAATCTTGCGTCTGCTTTGGTTAGGTAACTCAAGTTTTCTTTTTTAACAATCAGAATGCTTTAAGGATACATTTTTCACCCCAAGGAAGGGACTTGACTCTTGGATTTAAGACCCATTCCTTGACAATATATACAAAATTTCTTTAACTTGTCATCTGTCCATTCTTTGAAGCTGTCAAAGCCAAGAACCCATAAACAAATCACAAATAGCAATAACCTACATTAGTTAACATTCCCCTTTTTAACATGTTGACATTTTTACTAAAGGATTCGTTATTTTTGCATTTCCATTTCTCATATCCCATGACATTCCATAAAAATTGCATTATTGCTTTATAGGCCACACAACATTCAAAAGTATGTTTATATGCATTGCCTGTTTTCCTTGATCTGATAAGAGTTTGATACTGATTTTACTACAGAAATTTAAGTTTGAAAATACGAGTTAGTATTTCTTCTCAGTACTTAATTGTTCACATCACTAATCACTACATGCATATTTAGCTCTGATTATATTGCTCAAAAACTGCACCCATTATCAGAACAGTGCAAATGATTATTTAATTTTAAAAGTAATTATAATGGCTTAAATTCAGTTAGTCAAATGAACACTGTCAAGTGATTTCACTTGAGTGTGTATATATTTCATCACCACTGTTTACATTACCCATCAATTCTTCACAATTTTTTAATATCAGTTTTCCCTCCCAAATCCCCAAACTAAGAATGCCAAATAGTCTTGGAAACCCACAGCTCCACATTTTAATGTTTTCTTAAGAACACATTTGTGAACTCACAAAAATGTTCATCTTTCAACTTTGACAATGCAGTTCTTACTTAAGTCAAACAAACTTGTTCTAAAATCCCAACAAATAATTCTGAGAATTAACTTAAACACCTTGACAGTGTCCCTTAAAAAGGGTATGACAGTAAAGTGCCAATAGGCATGGCAATGACCTCTTTGATGGGATCATTTATTTAACTCCTTGGAACTGGGAAATGCCAGCAGCAAGGATTACACTGAGATTCAATTTTACTGAAGGCTACATTTAGTTTACCCACTTTCCACAACCTATTATACTCATTATATGTTAGAATGAAATGTAAATGTTCTGTGTAGCCCTCAAACTTACACTAAGATTTGAGAGAGATGTACTTTAAAAAAGCACGGGGTAATATATAAAATCAGTGGCAAAAAGTTTCATTAAGCACCAGGAACTAATTTTTGTCACCCCATACTCATTTTGTAGGTAATGTTTCAATAACCGGCAAGGCACATTTACATATATTCCAATGAATACTTATTGACAAATTTTAAATTACACTCTATGTCCCAGCTATCCCAGTAACTGACATACAACATACTAAAATGGTTTATTAAGATAACATAAAAAAAACCAATTAATGTGAAACATACAGGCTATTGGCAACCACTATCTAAAATTATGTAAGTACAAATAAACATACTGAAATGTGTGCATTTCTAAGTTTTTAAACCAGAATATTTCTATACTAACACACATTTATATTAATGACACATAAAAAAAATAAAAACTTTATTACAAAAATAAGTTACACTCGCCTCCAGCTTACAGTATAAAACAATTTTATTTGCAGGAATGCAAAATGATTGTTTGCCATGAGCAGTTTGAACATATGACATGTCTAATTTTCTTGTTAAATTTGCATTTACTGGGGAAACTGGTGTGTATAAAACCTTAATTAAGTATAAGCTCTGATCTTCATCATGGTGCCTATTGGGTATGTGATATAACTGCAGTATCCCTTTGGGGAAGGGGAAAAGGGATTTCTTTATACCAAGTCTCAATTAAACTATAATTTCACTTCTGACTTTAAACTATCAATTTAGGACTTGGCAAAAAAATTTTTGAGGGTGATTCAATAGAGGATGCTTCACCACTGAACACTCACTGTCATCAAGGTGCTTTAGAAAATTAAAAACATAGCACAAATGATTGTACTCTATTCTACAAGTTATCATGACCTGCATAAGAAATGGAAAAGCTGATTCACGTTTTTGCAGTGATCAGCAATAAGAAATGCACTAATGAAACATACCTTTTACCTAAAAAGCTAAACTACAGCCGTATACTAATTTCTATGATTTATGAAAAAACTTCAAAATATCCAAATGTCAGGCTTCGCTGTACAATTGTCAGTTTTAGTCTGACTTTTTATAAAGGGACACTGCAGTATTTAGTACAAGTTCGGATGCACTTTTTTTGAACATCTGATGTCTTACAAAAGTAACATCTTGCTAAACTATTATACATCCAAATAACTACAATATCTGAAGAAGCAAGGCTGCTTTTTCAGCCACAAAATACGACAAAAGCAAGGCCTGTTATGATGGTCATGAGGAAGTCTTACAAGCCTCTGAAACTAAAGGCAACTA